>NC_064572.1:60367165-62867165 GCF_937001465.1 Orcinus orca | reverse complement strand
TTTTATTGTGAGAACAGATCTTGGTCTCTTAGCAACTTTGAAGTTTATATAACCTTCTTAATCTCCTCCCATCTTCTCCAAATCCTAGGTCGGGAGTTTCCTCTTAGTTTCCTCAAATCAAGGGTCCCATGTAAAAATGAACTACATTTACATTATTTCTCTAAAAATGAAATGTATTACATTATTGAATAACTTTCAATTTATAGATATTTGAAAATAAGATGCTCTTATGTTTCCTGGAATTTTATACCAGCATCTAATATATCAAAGCAAAGCATTTTATAACCAGATTTCTTAATCTTCTTCTATCCTAGTTTATCTTCTGAAGATGTTTGCTTGATAGTATTCTTTTAGACCTAAAAATGTAGAAATTAAGGCACAGGGCAGAAAAGCAATGTACTGAATATTCTAAATGATACCACCTTTAAAAATGATTGCTATTAATGTCCTGACATTCTGCTATATTGTTTAATCCCTGTTTAAGACTTTGACAGTGGCATATTTGCTTTGGGTAAGACCCTGCATTATGGTGAGAGAGGAGGCTGTTACTACATTTATAGTCTTCCGGGAGAAACAGACTAGCAAATGCTCAAAAGTGCTTAAGGGAGAGATAGGCATGGAATGCTGTGGAAGCATAGAGGCCGTCTACCTAAAGGAACAGGGGAGAGAGGCTGAAAGGCTTCCTAGAGCGTACAAAGACTTGGTTGAGTCTTAAAACAGTGAATAAGAGTTAATCAATAGTGACTGAGGGTTCCATGTAGATGGAATAACAGAAGGTATTACAGATCTGTGAAGCAAGAGGGTACTTTTGGAGAACTGTAATTAGTCCATTGTGGCTGGATTGAATGTGACATGAAGATAGAAGGAAGGCCAGAGAAATTCGGTAGGACGCAGATGAAGAAGGACCTTGTGCTAAGAGTTTGGATTTTATCATGAAGGCAATTGGAACCAATCAAAGGGGGTTAAGCGGATGTGTGATATAAAATGTGTATATCAGAGGGATTATTTGGGGGCAGTGATGAAAGATGGCTTTGATGAGACTAGAGGCAGAGACAATTTAGGGCCAGTTGCAGAAATCCAGGTGAGAAGAGACAAGGGCTGAACTATTGTAGTGAATAAAAGAGGATGGAATTATATCGCTATTAATATAACAGAGGCTGCTATGATTGCATAATTGTTTGGTACTTCATACTCATTAAGTATTCAAGATTCATTTGTTAATATTTAATCTATTCTTCTCCATAGTATTTTTTAAAAATCTACTATTAAAGTTGATCTGCAGACAATTCATATTTAGGTAAAAGCATCTTTTTAGACTTAACCAGGCATCCAAAAAAAAAAAAAACACTCTATAAGCAAAATAAAAATACTAATAGAAATAGAAATATTTTCAACATAGATCTTAAAAAGTAAGTTTCATACATATGTAAAGAGCTATAATGAGCCATTAGGATGAAAAAAAAAAGCCCTATTTAAAATTGGCTAATTCATATGATTAGACTCTTCAAAAACACAGAAGTAAAAATATCCAAAAAGCAGATTAAAATATTGAGCTTTCTTGATTATAAGAGAAAAGACAGATAAAAACGAGACATCGCCTTCATTTATCACATTGTCAAAGGTTAAAAAAAATGAGACCTAGTATTGACAAAGGGATTGTGTTTTATCAAATGGTCATTTATATACTGCTGGTAGGGGTGTGAATTAATCCAATGCTTTGGAAAGCAATTTGATAATATGAATTTAAAACTTTAATCATATTAATACACTTGACCCAATAATTCCCCCTTTAGGAATTTATCATAAGGAAGTAATCAGATGATGTTTATCAGGATATATCTACAAGGATATTTATTGAATTATTATAAATAATAGTTTTAGTAGAAACCTTTTGGACTGTCTACCTAGGTCATAGTGACTGATTTTATGGATTGTCTTACTTCCAACGGAGGGGCCTCCAGCAGTGATTTTGTACCACGTGGCAGCCTTCCTCCACCTCCACCACAGTGATCATAACTAAGCTGGTACTCACCCCAGCTGAGCCAGTCAGGTTTCCTTCCCTGGGAATTTAGACGACAGAGAGAATGACAGAGAGGAAATAGTACCTCTGTCAAATTGCACTTCTCAGTGTCTCCTGAATAGTCCGTGTATTCTTTTTTCAAAAGGAGAAGAATGCTGAGAGCAGAAAGGAGAAGCATGGGATAGCAAAATGCTTTCTAAAGTAGATTACTTAGGGAATCTATACAATAATAGCTTGTAGATGCATCACTCCAATCTCTGCCTCTGTCCTCCTATGATGCTCTCCCTATGTGTCTGTGTCTCTTTTCCTCTTCTTATAAGGACACCAGCCATTAGATTAAGAGCCCACTCTACCCCAGTATGACCTCATCTTAACTAACTACATCGGCAATGACCTTATTTCCAAATAGGGTCACATTCTGAGGTACTGGGGGTTATGACTTCAAAATATCTTTTAGGGATCACAGTTGAGCCTATTACACATGACTCCAACAAACCTTGAACTCTTATTCAGATGTTGTATAATCTCATATTTAACTCTCTGGACCCTTTCATTTAGGTGGTCAAATCCCACACATCAGATGTTGGAAAGTTCTGTGATTCTAGAGCCTGCATTTTTCATAATGAGCCCTTTCTCATTGTGCCATTATTTTTACTTTGAGAACTCTTTTATTTATTTGCCAGAGGGATAGATGCTTGGCTGATGGAGGGAGAGTGGAGTTGATGACTTGTCTGTTGTGTAAATAGACTTTTAATTAATAAGCATCACATCCCACTTATTCCCTCTGTTGTACCTGGTGTTTCCCAGCTAAAAGCTTCTCTGGTATTCTGAGGAACTGATTAGTGCCCTCGGCTGTATCACTCACCATGTTCTCTGGGCAGTAGCTTCCTCTTACTGGCTTCATTCATTACCCTTTCTTTATCCATTCTCTAACTTCCAAATATTGGTTGAAATCTTTCATTTGCTTATGGGCTCCCTCATTATTTTCACCATCTTAAGTTTTATTTATGTGGATGTTATTTCTCTGTCATCATTTTTTTTTTTTCTGTCATCATTTTAACGGGAGGTGGTTCCAATAGGGAATGGGGAAAACTGTGTGTTCATAGCCATCTAAAAATGTGTATATACGTACTTAGTTTTTTGATAGATATTACCAAATTAGTTTTCCTTTTATATTTCTCAATTATTTTTCTTAGTTCTTGCATTGAAACTTAAATATAATGTTGTTAGTGGTCATCCTTATCCTATTGAGGTGGAAATGCTGCTAATATTTCATCATTAAATGTGATTTTTGTTGTAGATTAGTATCCTTTGTGAGACTGAGAAATTTTCTTAATATTTCTGCTGAGTTTTTAAAAATCTGTGGTGGGTTTTGACCTTATTCAGTTATCTTGGTATCTGTTGAGCTGATGGAGCTTCCTCCTTTAATAAGTTAACGTAGTGAATTATATTAACATAGTTCCTAATTCAGAATCATTCATGGATTCCTGGGATGAACGTTTCTTGCTCAAGATGTATTGCTGGATTGATTTGCTAACATGTCATTTCAGATATTTCATCTGTGAGCATAAGTAAATTTGGCCTACCCTCCCCCCTTTTTTAGATACCAAATGCCATCCTAGTTTGGTGTTGGTAGCAGGATTATGCTAGATTTTTGGAACAAACTGGAGGAGTTTCGTCCTTTTCTAAATGCTGATACAAATTATATAGCATAAAAATGATCATTTCTTTGAGATTTGTTAGGACTCAGACAAAATTATCTGAATCAGATGCTGTTGTTTTGAGGAGTAGAACTTTTCCATTTCTTTTGTAAATATCAGTCTCTTCAGGTTTTCTACGTATTCTTGAGTCATTTAAAAGTATTTAAAATATTATAAAATATATCATTCAGGGCTTCCCTGGTGGCACAGTGGTTGAGGGTCCGCCTGCCGATGCAGGGGACGCGGGTTCGTGCCCCGGACCGGGAAGATCCCACATGCCGCGGAGCGGCTGGGCCCGTGAGCCATGGCCGCTGAGCCTGCGTGTCCGGAGCCTGTGCTCCACAACGGGAGAGGCCACAGCAGTGAGAGGCCCGTGTACCGCAAAAAAAAAAATATATATATATATCATTCAGAACTAAAACATAACAAATATATGTATCCATCCTACCTCCATCAAATCCAAACCTTTTTTTACTTGCTTAATTTTTTAAAAAGAAATAAAGGATTAGAGATGTATTTGAAATCCCTAACATTCTTCCTCCCAATTCTATTCCTTTCATTCTCTCCCCACACATATCATTATTCTGAATTTGGTGCTTATAATTCCCATGCATGTTTTATACTTTACATACATATGTATTCTTAAATAACATATAGCATTGTTTTGAATGTTTTCAAAATTTATACAAATACAATTATATGCCATGTATTGTTCTGTATCTTCCTTGTTTTCCTCGTCTTTAGTTTTAACCTAGTTTCTTCATTTAAACCACCGTGTAACATTTCTTTCATGAATGTACCAAATTTTTTTTATCCATTCTTTCCTGAATATTTAGGAATTTTTTACACAGATATTCATGTCTCCTGGAACTCCTGGCACAGATATTCATGTCTCCTGGAACTCCTGTATCAGAGTTTCTATAAAATATGTAACTATAAATGTAATTGTTGATACCCCAAAAAAGTGCTCTTCAACTTTGCCAGATTCTGCCAAAAATTCTTCCAGTATTTATACAAATTTATATTCCCTTAAGCAATATGAGGTTTCTTGTTTCTTCACATCTTTATCCACATTTGGTATTTTCACATTTTTTTCTTTTTTTTATTGAATAGAAGATTCTTTAGAGTCTATAAAGGTTATTTTCACATTTTTAATTTTTTCAATCTAGTGAATGTGAAATGGTATCACATTTTAATTTGCATTTTATTGATCACCAGTTATTCAGATTGTTATTCTATGAGTTGCTTCTTCCCATCATCTATTTTCTATTTCATTTTGGCTTTTATCTTTACTAATTTCATCTACTTTAATTGGATTTATTTAATAAATTTATTTATTTGTTTTTTAATTAATTAATTATTTTTGGCTGTGTTGGGTCTTTGTTGCTGCGCATGGGCTTTCTTCAGTTGCGGCGAGTGGGGGCTGCTCTTCAGTGCGGTGCGCGGGCTTCTCATTGCAGTGGCTTCTCTTGTTGCGGAGCACGGGCTCTAGGTGCACGGGCTTCAGTAGTTGTGGCACACGGGCTCAGTAGATGTGGCTCGCGGGCTCTAGAGCGCAGGCTCAGTAGTTGTGGTGCACGGGCTTAGCTGCTCCACAGCATGTAGGATCTTCCTGGACCAGGGCTCGAACCCATGTGCCCTGCATTGGCAGGCGCATTCTTAACCACTGTGCCACCCAACGCAGCCAAAAATAAATATATAAATTTATTTTAAAAAAATTGTTAGTCTTTAATTTTATTGCATTGTGATTAGGATAAATCATTACTTTTTGAAACTCCTTGGGATTTTCTTTCAATATATACGACTATTTCATTTGTGTTTGAAAAGTAGGTATAAGTCTTACATGTACTATTATATCTAGCTTTTTAAAATTGCTTTTAGATATTAATTAATTTGAAAATAAATTTTATAAATATACATTAAAAATAAACAAGATACACTGCACACCTATGTAGCTTAATACAAGTAGTAGAATAATTCTATTATGTTTAAAATACACTTTATACCTCATCCCAATCTCATCTCCTTTACTCCCCCTTCAGAAATAAAATAATATCTTGAATTTTTTTCTTTAGCATGCCTTTGCCATTCACATGTTTTATTCCTAAACAATGTTGGTTTTGTGTTTTTGGACTTACACTAGTGAAATCGTACTGTATATATTCTTCTGCAGTTTGCTTTCTTTTCACTTAACATTACATTCCTGAGATTATCCATGCAGCTATGCATAGCTGTAATGAATTTATTTTCACTGTGATAGAGTATTTAATTGTATAAATAGTTTATAATTTATCCATGTTACTGTTGGTAGTATTTGGATTGTGTCAGATCTTTTGCTAGTCCATAACAGTGGTGCTGTGAATGTTCTTATACATGTCTTTTGGTACACGTGCACAGCGGTTTCTTTAGAATATATACCTAAAGTAGAATTCCATGATCATAGGGTTAGTGCATCTTTCACTTTCCAAGATGATGTTAAATTGTTTTCCAAAACAATTATAATAATTTACACTCCAACTAACATTTTATACTCTACTGGGCTCTTTATGATGTGTACTTTCAAGTCTTCACCTATTTTTTCTATTGGATTATTTGTCTTTCCTCTTTTAATGAAATATATAAATTCTTTATATATATTGGACTTTAAACTTTTTTCAATTATATGCATAGCAATACCTTCTCCAAGTTTGTGGTATGTTTATTTCTCTTTCTTTATAGTAGCTTTTGATTAATAGAAATTCTTAATTATAATTAATAAAATATAACTTAGTATTATTACTGATAGTAATTTATTCATATTACTATTATCATCATCACTAATGGCTTGTGCCTTTTATATCTTATTTAAGAACTTCTTCCCTAACCCAAGGTGGTAAAGATAGTCTTTTATATGTGTTGAATTTAACAAATAAGTAAATATATGTGAAGCTCATAGAACAGTACCTGTCATATTAAAGTGTTCCATAAATTAGCTATATTAATATTATCAATTTTATCTTATTTTGTCAATTCTTAGATGCACATTTTTCACATTTTTGCATCTGTGGTAGGCTGAATAGTGCTCCCCCCACTCCCCAGCAAAGATATACAGGTCCTAACCTGGAACTAAGGTTACTTTGCAAATGTGATTAAATTAAGGATTTTGAGATGGTGAGATTACCCTGGGTTATCTGGATGGGCCCTAAATTAGCAAGTGTCTTTGTAAGAGAGAGGCAGAGGGAGGTTTGACTGCAGTGACAGAAGGGAGAAGGCAATGTGACAATGGAAGTAGAGAGAAATTTGAAAATGCTATGCTGTTGGCTTTGAAGATGAAGGAAAAGGCCACGAGCTAAGGAATACAGCTCTAGAAGATGGAAAAGGCAAGGAAATGTGTTCTCCCCTAGAACCTCTGGAGGGAACATGGCCCTGACCACGCTTTGGTTTTGGCCCGTTGAAACTGATTTCAGACTTCTAGCCTCCAGAAATATAAGAGGATAAATGCATGTTGTTTTAAGCACCATGTTTGTGGTAATTTGTTACAGCAGCCATAGGAAATTAATACAGCCTTATAATTGACAGATTTTATAATCCCTGCCAGCCAGGCCACAAGTCATGATATAGTTATTACCTTTGAATACAGGGTCTTGGTTGTTATTCCTGATCTCATTACTGGACAGCTGCAATCCTTTGACATTTCCAACAATAGACTATTTAAGAACTATATGGAAAATGACTATAAATCCTGGGTATTGTCTGAAATATTCTGTTGACCCTTTCTTATAACTCAAGGAAATATTAACATCAAAATTTGCAAAATGGATGCCAGTGGCTTGGGAGATATACTGATAACGTGGAATACTCTTTAAGAAATGCTTTGATCACCTTTGTTCCTGATGGCAGTGTGCGGACAATAGGGTTGGAGGTCAAGGATGAAGCCAAAAACTCTTTGTAAGATTCAGGCTCTGAATATGAAAACATTTTAGGAATATTTTAATCAGCTTATTTCTCTCAAATTTTCTACCTTATGCATGAACATGAAATCTGTGTTTAAGTAAGTTTATAATAGTATAAGATTAAAAACGCTAATTAGTAAGAAAACATTGTCCTATAGTTTAATTAGCATGTTTTTCCTGTCTTAAGGTAGTGGTGCATCATAGAATTGTTGGCATCTGAGATTCTCTGAAATTTAGTGTTGTTGTTGTTGTTATTATTAATAACTTGTACCGTTTATGTCTTGTTTAAGGAATTCTTTCCTACCCATAGGTTATAAAGATAATCTCTGGGACTTCCCTGGTGGCGCAGTGGTTAAGAATCCGCCTGCCGATGCAGGGGACACGGGTTCAGTCCCTGATCCGGGAAGATCCCACATGCCGCGGAGCAACTAAGCCTGTGAGCCACAACTACTGAGCCCATGTACCACATCTACTGAAGCCCACATGCTCTAGAGCCCATGCTCCACAACAAGAGAAGCCACCACAGTGAGAAGCCCACGCACCACAACAAAGGTTAGCCCCTGTTCGCCACAACTAGAGAAAGCCTGCGCACCGCAACGAAGACCCAACACAGCCAAAAAACAATAAAATAAAAATTTTTTAATCATTAAAAAAAGATAATCTCTGATATTGTGTTCTAAAAATATTATAGTTTCCCCTTTATATTTAGATTCTGAATTCACTAGGAATTGATTTTTGTAAGGTAGGGGTCCAATTTAGTTACTTTTCATATGGATAACAAAGTACCATTTATCAGAAAAAGCTATCCTTTCTTCACTGCTCCTTTTTACCAGCTCTATTGTAGGTCAAGTTTTCATTTATTCATGGGTCTGTTTCTGGGCTATTTTATTTCATTGGCTACATTTTTTATCTCTACGTTAGTAAGATACATTTTAATTATTAGGGATTTATAATAATTATTTATATTTTGTATGGCAAGTCCTCCCATCTAGTTCTTCAGAATCACCTTGTCAATTTTCCCCTCTTCCCAAAACACTTTTAGGATTTTGATTGGAATTTATCAGATCTATAGATTAATTTGGGGAGAACTGGCATCTTCACAGCACTGAGTCCATGACTGTGATACAGCCCTCCATTTATTCAGTTATTCTATAATGTTACTCAGTGAAGTTTAATAATATTCTCATCCAAGGTCTTAGATGTATTTTGCTAAATTTACTCCTAAATACTTCATATTTTTCATGCTACTGTGAGATCATTTTTTAAATTGCATTTTTTAACATTGTTGCTGACGTGTAAAAATTCAACTGATTTTTCTACATTGGCTTTGTATCCAGAAACATAATATTATTCACCTTAATTCTAATATTTTGTGGTATATTCTTTTGCCTTTTCTATGTTAACACATCATATGATCTGAAAATAGTGACTGTTTCTTCCTTCTGTTTCTTGTTTTTCTGTGTCAGCTAAGACCTCTAGTTCCATATCGAATAGGCAACCTTAGTCTTGTTCATAAAATTGGAGGGAATACTTTGAATGCTTCACCATAAAATAAGATTTTTTTAAATTAATTATTTATTTTTGGCTGCGTTGGGTCTTCATTGCTTCTTAAGTTTTGTGGGGCTTTTTTAACATCTTTATTGGAGTATAATTGCTTTACAATGGTGTGTTAGTTTCTGCTTTATAACAAAGTGAATCAGCTATACATATACATATATCCCCATATCTCTTCCCTCTTGTGTCTCCCTCCCTCCCACCCTCCCTATCCCACCCCTCTAGGTGGTCACAAAGCACCGAGCTGATCTCCCTGTGCTATGGGGCTGCTTCCCACTAGCTATCTGTTTTACATTTGGTAGTATTTATAAGTACATGCCACACTCTCACTTCGTCCCAGCTTACCCTTCCCCCTCCCCATGTCCTCAAGTCCATTCTCTACGTCTGCGTCTTTATTCCTGTCCTGCCCCTAGGTTCTTCATAACCTTTTTTTTTTTTTAGATTCCATATATATGTGTTAGCATATGGTATTTGTTTTTCTCTTTCTGACTTACTTCACTCTGTATGACAGACTCTAGGTCCATCCACCTCACTACAAATAACTCACTTTCGTTTCTTTTTATGGCTGAGTAATATTCCACTGTATATATGTGCCACATCTTCTCCATCCATTCATCTCTTGATGGACACTTAGGTTGCTCCCATGTCCTGGCTATTGTAAATAGAGCTGCAATGAACATTGTGGTACATGACTCTTTTTGAATTATGGTTTTTCAGGGTATATGCCCGGTAGTGAGATTGCTGGGTCGTATGGTAGTTCTATTTTTAGTTTTTTAACGAACCTCCATACTGTTCTCCATAGGGGCTGTATCAATTTACATTCCCACCAACAGTGCAAGAGGGTTCCCTTTTCTCCACACCCTCTCCAGCATTTATTGTTTGTAGATTTTTTGATGATGGCCATTCTGACTGGTGTGAGGTGATACCTCATTGTAGTTTTGATTTGCATTTCTCTAATGATTAGTGATGTTGAGCATTCTTTTATGTGTTTGTTGGCAATCTGTATATCTTCTTTGGAGAAATGTCCACTTAGATCGTCTGCCCACTTTTGGATTGGGTTGTTTGTTTGTTTTTTTTTGATATTGAACTGCATGAGCTGCTTGTAAATTTTGGAAATTAATCCTTTGTCAGTTGCTTCATTTGCAAATATTTTCTCCCATTCTGAGGGTTGTCTTTTCGTCTTGTTTATGGTTTCCTTTGCTGTGCAAAGGCTTTTAAGTTTCATTAGGTCCCATTTGTTTATTTTTGTTTTTATTTCCATTTCTCTAGGAGGTGGGTCAAAAAGGATCTTGCTGTGATTTATGTCATAGAGTGTTCTGCCTATGTTTTCATTTAAGAGTTTTATAGTGTCTGGCCTTACATTTAGGTCTTTAATCCATTTTCAGTTTATTTTTGTGTATGGTGTTAGGGAGTGTTCTAATTTCATTCTTTTACATGTAGCTGTCCAGTTTTCCCAGCACCATTTATTGAAGAGGCTGTCATTTCTCCATTGTATATTCTTGCCTCCTTTATCAAAAATAAAGTGACCATATATGCATGAGTTTATCTCTGGGCCTTCTATCCTGTTCCATTGATCTATATTTCTGTTTTTGTGCCAGTACCATACTGCCTTGATTACTGTAGCTTTGTAGTATAGTGTGAAGTCCAGGAGTCTGATTCCTCCAGCTCTATATTTCTTTCTCAAGATGGCTTTGGCTATTCGGGGTCTTCTGTGTTTCCATACAAATTGTGAAATATTTTGTTCTAGTTCTGTGAAAAATGTCATTGGTATTTTGATAGGGATTGCATTGAATCTGTAGTTTGCTTTAGGTAGTATAGTCATTTTCACAATGTTGATTCTTCCAATCCAAGACATGGTATATCTCTCTGTCTGTATCATCTTTAATTTCTTTCATCAGTGTCTTACAGTTTTCTGCATACAGGTCTTTTGTCTCCTTAGGTAGGTTTATTCCTAGGTATTTTATTCTTTTTGTTACAATGGTAAATGGGAGTGTTTCCTTAATTTCTCTTTCAGATTTTTCATCATTAGTGTATAGGAATGCAAGAGCTTTCTGTGCATTAATTTTGTATCCTGCTACTTTACCAAATTCGTTGATTAGCTCTAGTAGTTTTCTGGTAGCATCTTTAGGGTTCTCTATGTATAGTATCATGTCATCTGTAAACAGTGACAGCTTTACTTCTTCTTTTCCGATTTGGATTCCTTTTATTTCTTTTTCTTCTCTGATTGCTGTGGCTAAAACTTCCAAAACTATGTTGAATAATAGTGGTGAGAGTGGAAAACCTTGTGTTGTTCCTGATCTTAGAGGAAATGGTTTCAGTTTTTCACCATTGAGAATTATGTTGGCTGTGGGTTTGTCTTATAGGATGGAATGTCCTATAAATGTCAATTAAGTCCATCTTGTTTAATGTATCATTTAAAGCTTGTGTTTCCTTATTTATTTTCATTTTGGATGATCTGTCCATTGGTGAAAGTGGGGTGTTAAAGTCCCCTACTACGACTGTGTTACTGTCGATTTCTCCTTTTATGGCTGTTTGCATTTGCCTTATGTATTGAGGTGCTCCTATGTTGGGTGCATAAATATTTACAATTGTTATGTCTTCTTCTTGGATTGATCCCTTGATCATTATGTAGTGAGTGTCCTTCTTTGTCTCTTGTCTTTATTTTAAAGTCTATTTTGTCTGATATGAGAATTGCTACTCCAGCTTTCTTTTGATTTCCGTTTGCATGGAATATCTTTTTCCATCCCCTCACTTTCAGTCTGTATGTGTCCCTAGGTCTGAAGTGGGTCTCTTGTAGACAGCATATATACAGGTCTTGTTTTTGTATCCATTCAACCAGTCTATGTCTTTTGGTTGGAGCATTTAATCCATTTACATTTAAGGTAGTTATTGATATGTATGTTCCTGTTACCATTTTCTTGATTGTTTTGGGTTTGTTATTGTAGGTCTTTTCCTTCTCTTGTGTTTCTTGTGTAGTGAAGTTCCTTTAGCATTTGTTGTAAAGCTGGTTTGGTGGTGCTGAATTCTCTTAGCTTTTGCTTGTCTGCAAAGGTTTTAACTTCTCCGTCGAATCTGAATGAGATCCTTTCTGGGTAGAGTAATCTTGGTTGTAGGTTTTTCCCTTTCATCACTTTAAATATGTCCTGGCACTCCCTTCTGGCTTGCAGAGCTTCTGCTGAAAGATCAGCTGTTACTTATCGGGATTCCCTTGTATGTTATTTGTTGTTTTTCCCTTGCTGCTTTTAATATTTTTTCTTTGTATTTAATTTTTGATAGTTTGATTAATATGTGTCTTGGCGTGTTTCTCCTGGAATTTATCCTCTATGGGACTCTCTGTGCTACCTGGACTTGACTACTTCTTTTTCCATATTAGGGAAGTTTTCAACTATAATCTCTTCAAATATTTTCTCAGTCCTTTTTTTTTTTTTTTTTTTTTTTTGCGGTACGCGGGCCTCTCCCATTGTGGAGCACAGGCTCTGGATGCACAGGCTCAGCGGCCATGGCTCACGGGCCCAGCTGCTCCGCGGCATGTGGTATCCTCCTGGACCGGGGCACAAACCCACGTGCCCTGCAACAGCAGGTGGACTCTCAACTACTGCGCCACCAGGGAAGCCCCCCTTTCTTTTTCTCTTCTTCTTCTTGGACCCCTATAATTTGAATGTTGGTGCATTTAATGTTGTCCCATAGGTCTGTAAGACTGTCCTCAATTCTTTTCATTCTTTTTTCTTTATTCTGCTCTGCAGTAGTTATTTCCACTATTTTATCTTCCTGGTCACTTATCCGTTCTTCTGCCTCAGTTATTCTGCTATTGATTCCTTCTAGAGAATTTTAAATTTCATTTATTGTGTTGTTCATCATTGTTTGTTTGCTCTTTAGTTCTTCTAGGTCCTTGTTAAATGTTTCTTGTATTTTCTCCATTCTATTTCCAAGATTTTGGATCATCTTTACTATCATTATTCTAAATTCGTTTTCAGGTAGACTGCCTATTTCCTCTTCATTTGTTTGGTCTGGTGGGTTTTTACCTTGCTCCTTCATCTGCTGTGTGTTTCTCTGTCTTCTCATTTTGCTTCACTTACTGTGTTTGGGGTCTCCTTTTTTCAGGCTGCAGGTTTGTAGTTCCCATTGTTTATGGTGTCTGCCCCCAGTGGCTAAGGTTGTTTCAGTGGGTGTGTAGGCTTCCTGGTGGAGGGGACTGGTGCCTGTGTTCTGGTGGATGAGGCTGGATCTTGTCTTTCTGGTGGGCAGGACCACGTCTAGTGGTGTGTTTTGGGGTGTCTGTGACCTTATTATGATTTTAGGCAGCCTCTCTGCTAATGGGTGGGGTTGTGTTCTTGTCTTGCTAGTTGTTTGGCATGGGGTGTCCAGCACTGTAGCTTGCTGGTCTTTGAGTGGAGCTGGGTCTTAGCGTTGAGATGAAGATCTTTGGGAGAGCTTTTGCCGTTTGATATTATGTGGAGCCAGGAGGTCTCTGGTGGACCAATGTCCTGAACTCGGCTCTCCCACCTCAGAGGCACAGGCCTGACACCTGGCTGGAGCACCAAGACCCAGTCAGCCACACAGCTCAGAAGAAAAGGGAGAAAGAAAAGAAAGAAAGAAAGAAAGGAAGGAAGGAAGGAAGGAAGGAAGGAAGGAGGAAGGAAGGAAGAAGGAAGGAAGGAAGGGAGGAAGGAGAGAGAGAGAGAAGAAGAAGAAAGAAAGAAAGAAAAAAGTTACTAAAATAAAAAATATTAAAAATAGAAAAATTTTAAAGTAATAAAGAAAGACAAAAGCAGAAAGAAAGAAGAGAGCAACAAAACCAAAAAACAAATCCACCACTGATAACAAGTGCTAAAAACTATACTAAAAAAAGCCCAATAGACAGAACCCTAGGACAAATGGTAAAAGCAAAGCTATACAGACAAAATCACACAAAGAAGCATAAACATACACACTCACAAAAAGAGAAAAAGGAAAAAAAAAATATATATATATATATAAAGAAAGGAGGAAGAGAGCAACTAAATCAATAAACCAATCTACCACTGATAATAAACTCTAAATACTAAACGAAGATAAACCTAAAGCCAGGAACAAATTAGATGCAGGAAGCAAACCCCAAGTCTACAATTGCTCCCAGAGTCCACCATCTCAATTTTGGGATGATTCGCTGTCTATTCAGGTATTCCAGAGATGCAGGGTACATCAAGTTGATTGTGGAGCTTTAATCCGCTGCCCCTGAGGCTGCTGGGAGAAATTTCCCTTTCTCGTCTTTGTTCGCACAGCTCCTGGGGTTCACAAGAAAGCTTTGGATTTGGCCCTGCCTCTGCGTGTAGGTCACCTGAGGGCGTCTGTACTTCGCTCAGACAGGACAGGGTTAAAGGAGCCGCTGATTCGGGGGCTCTGGCTCACTCAGGCCGGGGGGGGGGGAGGGAAGGGCACGGAGTGCGCGGCGGGTCTGCAGCGGCAGACGCCGGCGTGACGTTGCACCAGCCTGAGGCGCCGTGTGTTCTTCCGCGGAAGTTGTCCCTGGATCACGGGACCCTGGCAGTGGCGGACTGCACAGGCTCCCAGGAGGGGAGGTGGGGGCAGTGACCTGTGCTTGCACAGGCTTCTTGGTGGCTCCAGCAGCAGCCTTAGCGTCTCATGCCCGTCTCTGGTGTGTGCGCTGATAGCCATGGCTCGCGCCTATATCTGGAGCTCGTTTAAGCGGTGCTCTGAATTCCTTCTCCTCACGCACCCGGAAACAGTGGTCTCTTGCCTCTTCGGCAGCTCCAGACTTTTTCCCGGACTCCCTCTCGGCTAGCTGTGGCGCACTAGCCCCCCTTCACGCTGTGTTCACGCAGCAAACCCCAGTCCTCTCCCTGGGGTCTGACCTCCGAAGCCCGAGCCTCAGCTCCCAGCCCCTGCCCATCCCGGCGGCTGAGCAGACAAGTCTCTCGGGCTGGTGAGTGCTCGGCACCGATCCTCTGTGAGGGAATCTCTCCACTTGCCCTCTGCACCCCTGTTGCTTCGCTCTCCTCCGTGGCTCTGAAGCTTCCCTCCCCTCTCCCCGCCCAGCCACCGTCTCCGCCAGTGAAGGGGCTTCCTAGTGTGTGGAAACTTTTCTTCCTTCACAGCTCCCTCCCAGAGGTGCAGGTCCCGTCCCTAATCTTTTGTCTCTGTTTTTCCTTTTTTCTTTTGCCCTACCCAGGTACATGGGGAGTTTCTTGCCTTTTGGGAGGTCTGAGGTCTTCTGCCGGCGTTCAGTAGGTGTTCTGTAGGAGCTGTTCCACATGTAGATGTATTTCTGATGCGTTTGTGGGGAGGAAGGTGATCTCCACGTCTTAGTCCTCTGCCATCTTGAAGGTCTGTAACTTCTTAAGTTGTATGACATTTTGTTCTCTTAAGTTGTATGACATTTTGTTCTCATTCTTGGATCACTTGCTCTGGGGGAAGCCAACTGCCCTGCTGGGGGCACACTCAGCAGCCCTATTGTGATCATCTTTTCAAAATCATTTATTGTTATAAATTTCCTTTCAGGTACTGCTTTAGGTGTGTCACATGTGTGGTGTATTTATGTCACTCAGTTCTACATATTTTTGAATTCTAGAGAATATATACTTTGTAATGTTGGGTATCTTCTAGGTATGTCCATTAGATTAAATTGTGAATTACGTTGTTCAGAATTGTTAACACTTCTTGATGAATTGATCTTCTTTATCTTAAGTAATGCTTTTTTGCTTTAAAGTTTATTTGTCAGATATTAATATAGTTGTTGTTAGTGTTGGCCTGGTATTTTTTTTCCATCTTTTTACTTCAAAACTTTCTGTGTCCTTATGATTTATGTCTCTCTTGTAAAAACTCATATAGATAAATTTAATCAATCTATCTTTGCTTTAACTGGGATTGTTTAATCCATTTACTATGATTACCGACATATTTGAATTTCCTTCTATGTGATTTTTATCTGTTCCACCTTCCCCACATGTATCTTTTTCTATCTTTTCTTGCCTCTTTTAAAGGGATTGAATATTTTTTCATTCCTTATTTCCCTGTAGTAACTTAGAAATCATACACTTTCTCTATTCTTTTAGTGTTTACCCTTGAAATTTTATTATCCATATTCAACTTTTCAAAGTCCCAAGGTAATCAGTGTAAACCACACCTGCCAATAAAAGACTGTAGAAGGGCTTCCCTGGTGGCGCAGTGGTTGAGAGTCCACCTGCCGATGCAGGGTACACGGGTTTGTGCCCCGGTCTGGGAAGATCCCACATGCCGCGGAGCGGCTGGGCCTGTGAGCCATGGCCACTGAGCCTGCGCGTCTGGAGCCTGTGCTCCGCAACGGGAGAGGCCACAACAGTGAGAGGCCCGTGTACGGCAAAAAAAAAAAAAAAAGAAAAGAAAAGACTGTAGAAAACTTTGACTCCAATTATCTTCCTTCCAATTTATATGCTATTATTTTCATGCACTTTAATTCTGTCTTGTTTTATTTAAACCCCATAAGACATTGTCATTATTATTTAATCTAGTTATTGTTTTTTTAGAGTCACCCACGTATTTACCACTTTCTTTGCTAATTATTTTATCTGTGGTCTCAAAAAACATCATTTTCCTTCTACCTGCATTACAACCTTTAGAATTCCTGTAGTGTGTTGGCAAACTCAGTTTTTGTTTGAAATATTTTTGTTTCATTCTTGTTTTTGAAAGATAGCTTTACTAAATATATATTCTAGGTTTATAATTATTTTATTTGAGCATATAAATATATTATTGTTTTCTGGCTTCCATTGTTCCTTCTGAAATGTCAGCTGTAAATCTAATAATCTTTCTTTTGAAAGTAGTGACTTTCTGTCTGCTTTTAAGACAGTCTTTTTGTCTTGGGTGTTCGGCAGCTATGCTGTGCTGTTTCTAAAGGTGGGTTTCTTTTCTCTTTTTTTTTTTTGGCCACACTACTTGCAGAATCTTAGGTCCATGACCAGAGATCAGCAGTGAAGGTGCAGTGTCCTAACCACTGGACCACCAGGGAATTCCTAAAGGTGGGTTTCTTTTTTAAAAAATTTATTTTATTGACATATACAGCAAAGTGATTTAGTTATACATATTTATGCATTCTTTTTCATATGCTTTTATATTATGGTTTATCACAGGATATTGAATATAGTTCCCTGTGCTATAGAATAGGACCTTGTTGTTTATCCATTCTCTATATGATAGTTTGCATCTGCTAATCCCAGACTCTCAATCCATCACTCCCCTCCCCCTCCCTTGGCAACCACACGTCTGTTCTCTATGTCTGTGAGTCTGTTTCTGTTTTGCAGATAAGTTCATTTGTGTCATATTTTAGATTCTACAAATAAGTGATATTTATCTTTCTCTTTCTGACTTACTTCACTCAGTATGATAATCTCTAGGTCCATCTATGTTGTTGCAAATGGCATTATTTCATTCTTTTTTATGGCTGAGTAGTACTCTATTGTGTGTGTGTGTGTGTGTGTGTATACACACACACACATATATATATATATACACACTACATCTTCTTTATCCATTTATCTTTCGATGGACATTTAGCTTGCTTCCATGTCTTGGCTACTGTAAATAACTATGCCACATTCTTGAATATCATCTAGTTTAAAGGTTCCTCAGTTCTGTTTACTTTTCCCCCATCTCAACTTTGAAGAGCTTTACCCCCAAAGCTCACTTTTAGTCTTAATAACTTCTCACTAAACTGTGCTTTCACTGTTATCCATTCAACCTTCTTCTGGGTTGTTGGAATCCTAGACCTTGTGCCTGTAACATGCTTTGTGTGCAGTTTAAGCTAAACCACAGATGAGCCAGTCAAGTTTAGGAGCTTTTCTAGGATCTGTGTCCTTTAGCTATTTCACTTCTCATTTGAACTTACAGATTCTTGAAAAGTCCAAGGATTTTCACAAAAGTCTCTTATAAAAACACATGTAGAACCTATCAAAAAAGAGATTAAGAAAGAGGTGGGGGTGACATGAGGACTGCTCTTTTTAAGGCAGGTACTTATAAGTTGAGTTTTTCTTATGTAGGCATTATTTCAAGCAGTAGTGTTTGTGTCCAATATTGGGCTCACAGATGAAGCCTGAGACAGAGAATTTGACAAGGACAAAAGAGAACAACAATGTTAGAAAATGTGAAGAGTAAAACTAGTGTTAAGAGGGCCTAATAACAAATTTATTCCTGACTATAAAAAGACAGTTTAATGATTCCATTGAGGACCAAATGGGAAAAGACAGCAATTGCTTTAGAAAGGATTTAGTCTGGATATTAGGAAGACCGTTCCTAATATTGATATTGATATTGATGCTGGAATTCATTTTCAGAAAAATGGTGAGATCTTCTCTGGAGATATGTAAAGAGAGTACAATCTGGTCTTTTTTCAAACTGCTTGAAGGTGGTTCATTCATTCATTCAACACATATATAATGAGTGGCTGTGTTGTTCTAGATGCTATTCTGTGCACAAGGGATACAGCTCTCAAAAAGTAGGAATGAACTGTTTGTCATAGGACTTACATTACAGAGGTGGTGATGGTGGGGGAGATGGATAATGAATAAATGACAAAGCAATTTCAGATGATTCGTGCTATAAAGCAAGATAATTAATAAGAAATGGCTAGAGACCTACTTTAGATCAGGTGGTGATGGAAGGCATTTCTGAAGAGGGGATGTATGAAATGAGACATGAAAGACAGGAAAGAGGCATCTCGCATGGATCCACAGAGGAGCAGTCCAGTGAATGGAACAGTAGACGCAAAGGTCCAGAGGTAGGAACAAGTTGGGCAGGTTTATGGAACAAAAAGAAGACCTGTAAGGCTGAAGCATAGTAAGCAAAGATGGGGAGAATAGTTGGAGATAAGGTCAAAGAGGTAGAATAAACTAAATCAGGAAGAGCCTTCAAGATATTTGGATTTGATTCTAAGAGAAATGGGAAGCCGTAGGAAGGTTTTAAGCAGGGGAGTATTGTGATATGGTTTATATTATTGAAAAATGTATTCTGGCTGTTGTGTGAAGAATGCATTAGAAGAATGATAGAATAGAAGCAGGGAAAACCATTTAGGAGACTGCTGTGGAGGTCCAGGTGGAAGACGATGGTGGCTTGGCCAATGAGGTTAGCAGCAGATGTAAAGAAAAGTAGACAGATCCAAAGATTTTTTCCAATACATTGGTTCTATGATTTTCAGAGGAAATTAATTTTTTATTTCAAAAAGAAAAATAATGTAGGCATGCAAGAAACACAAAAGTTTAACTTTTAGTGCCTATGATTTCACAATGGCTTGTACACTTAACATTGTTTGCGGATGGGAAAGACATTCTTTAAAACGAGAGCACTGATGAAATCAGTGTCATACTGGTGTTATGGAATGGTCTTGATGGAGATGCATTCTCTGGTTGGTACGTTGACAAAGACCCTTTTCTTCTTCTCAGTCCTCTGCAGTCATAGCTTATTAGTGATAAGGCTGGAAAGATAATTTATGGCACATCATGCAGAACCTTGTATGATAGGCTAAGGACACCATATTTTATTTTGTAGGGGGAGTCATGGAAGATTTTTCTGAACAGAGGAATACGTATGATTAAAAACTTTTATTAAAAATGTTAATTTGGTAGGCTTCTCTGGTAGCGCAGTGGTTGAGAGTCTGCCTGCCGATGCAGGGGACACGGGTTCGTGCCCCGGTTCGGGAAGATCCCACATGCCGTGGAGCGGCTAGGCCCATGAGCCATGGCCGCTGAGCCTGCGCGTCCGGAGCCTGTGCTCCGCAACGGGAGAGGCCACAACAGGGAGAGGCCCGCGTACTGCAAAAAAAGAAAAGTTAATTTGGTAAATAATGGATCAAAGCGGAGAGATCCTGGAGATAAGAGAATCACTTACAAAACTCTTGCAATTACCCAGGAAAGAAGTAATAAGGCTTGGGCTTCCCTGGTGGCGCGGTGGTTAAGAATCTGCCTGCCAATGAAGGGGACACGGTTCGAGCCCTGGTCCGGGAAGATCCCACATGCGGCAGAGCAACTAAGCCCGAGCGCCACAGCTACTGAGCCTGCGCTCTAGAGCCTGTGAGCCACAACTACTGAGCTCACGAGCCACAGCTACTGGGCCCGTGTGCCACAACTACTGAAGCCCACGTGCCTAGAGCCCGTGCTCTGCAACAAGAGAAGCCACCGCAACGAGAAGCCCGCGCACTGCAATGAAGAGTAGCCCCTGCTCACCGCAACTAGAGAAAGCCCGCGCGCAGCAACCAAAACCCAACGCAGCCATAAATAAATAAGTTAAAAAAAAAGAATAAAGCTTTACTTTAGACTAAGATAGAGATAGAGGTGGGAAAGGAAGGAACTGATGAGATGAGAAACATTTTGGAGGCTGACTTACAGCCTTCAACACAAGTTACAAATGGAACTGATTGGAATTAGTAAGTGGAAGAGAAGTAGGCAAAGGTTGTTTCTGAGATTTTGAATCGGATGACTAGGATGCTGTTAAGAGAAAGTGGAGTACAGAAAAGGAGATGGTTTGGGGCAAGAAGAAATAATAATTCACAATGATGAGAATTTACTTAACATTTCTGAACTGTACGCTTAAAATGGTTAAGATGATAAATTTTATGTTATGTATCTTTTTACCACAATTTTTATGAAAAAGGAGGAAACAAAATAAAGAAAAGAGTAATAAAGGCAAGCTGTTCTGTGTCAGCAACAGCAGTCTGCCAAAGGACAGTCTGGAGAGAGAGAGAAGAATGCCTTAGTTTGGTGAATTATAGGGCAAATCAAGGTGACTGATGGTGATTATTCAGCTTAAGTCCTGCAAGAGTGAAACATGGTATCTAATGACCATATCAGCCTGTCCAAAAGCCAGCCCTCCAAGAAACCCTGTGGGGTTTTATTTTGCTCTGGACTTATGAAGAAATATGTTTCATATTTTTAAAAAATAAGCACCAAGCAATACACAAAGCTGTCCTTACTCAAGTGATCATACCTCTGCCAATGTGCTAGAGGAAGAGTGATGAAATGACACCTCACCTATGGCTTTAAATGGCTTCTTGCCTAGCCACTGCCTGTATTGTTTAGCTACCCAGGTTTTTTGAGCACCAGCCTGGATGGCTCCCTGTGAGGGTATTTTTTTGGTGTGTTTCCCACTAGTCATGGTTATCCCTTCCTTATCTGTCATTCCCTAGTCTCTCTCTCTCTCTCTTCTTTTTTTTTTGTAATTCAGCCATATTGAGGTATAATTGACAAATAAAATTGTAAGATATTTAAAATGTACATCTTGATGATTTGACATACATATGAAAGGCTTCCTCGAATTCGTTAATTAACACATCCATCACCTCACATAGTCATCTTTTTTGTGTGTGGGAGTACACTTAAGTTCTACTCTTAGCAAATTTCAATTATACAAGGCAGTGTTATCAACTTCTACCCCTCCCCAGCTTCCTATCACATTTTATAAGCAACCACTGATCTTTCTATCACTATAGATTAGTTTTCATTTTCTAGAATTTCATATAGATGGAATCATATACAGGGTGTACTCTTTCTCTCTGTGTTATTTTATTCAGTATAATGTTTTTGAGGTTCTTCCAAGTTGTTCATTAATCAACAGTTCATTTCTTTTTTTTTGCTGAGTAGTATTCCATTGTATGAATATACCACATTTTGTTTACCCATTTACCTGTAGATGGTCATAAGGATTGTTTCCAGTTCTTAGTTTTTACAAAGAAAGCTGCTATTAACATTTAATACAAGTCTTTGTGTGCACATGTACTTTCATTTATTTGGGGTAAATACTTAGAAATGGAATGACTGGTTCACATGGTAGGTGCAGCTTAACATTTTAAGAAACTGACAAACTTTTCCAAAGTGGTTATATCATCTTACATTTCTACCAGCAGTGACCATTTTACATTTCTTCCAGCTACCTGGGGACACTGACAACACCAAATGCTGGTGAAGGTGTAGAGCAGCAGGAACTCTTATTCATTACTAGTAGGGATGCAAAATGGTACAGTTACATTGAAAGACAAATTGGCAGTTTCTTACAAAACTAAACATACTCTTACCATATGATCCAGCAACCCAAAGGATCTGAAAACTATGTCCACACAAAAACCTGCATACAGATGTTTATAGCAGCTTTATTCATAACTGCCAAAACTTGGAAGCAACCAAGATGTCCTTCAATAGGTGAATGGATAAATAACTGTGTTACATCCAGACAATGGAATATTATTCAGCTTTAAAAAGAAATGCACAATCAAGCCATAAAAAGGCATGGAGGAACCTTAAATGCATATTACTAAGTAAAAGAAGCCAATCTGAAAAGGTTACATGCTGTATGCTTCCAACTATATGACATTCTGGAAAAGGCGAAACTATGGAGACTAAAATCAGTGGTTGCCAGGGATTGGAAGGGAGAGATGAATAGGTGGAACACAGAGGCTTTTTAGGGCAGTGAAATTACTCTGTATGATACTATAATGATGGATACATATCATTATACATTTATCCAAACCCATAGAAACCCTGGAGTGAACCCTAATGTAAACTGTTGAGTTTGGGTGATTATGATTTGTTAATGTAGATTCATTTATGTAGATTCATCTCCGATCTGATGGGAGATGTTGATAATAGGAGAGCCTATGCATATGCGGGGACAGGGGCATATGGGAAATCTCTGTACCTTCCTTGTAATTTTGTTGTGAACATAAACCTGCTCTTAAAAAAATATTTTAAAAAATCACTTAAAAAAAGTTAGAAGACAGCCTATTCTTAGAAGTAGAAGTAGGTATTAGAAGTAGATATGGGCAGAGGTGGATTTCCCATAAGACTAAATTAGAGCCCCTTGAACTGCCA
Organism: Orcinus orca; assembly: GCF_937001465.1. Lineage (NCBI taxonomy): Eukaryota > Metazoa > Chordata > Mammalia > Artiodactyla > Delphinidae > Orcinus > Orcinus orca. The sequence continues at coordinate 62,844,133 of NC_064572.1, read as the reverse complement.
TATGTTTTTGTAAAATTTATAAAAATAAGACATTTTTGTATTCTTCTTCTTAGATGGCTCCCCAAATTGTATAAGCTATAGGACACAGAAAATCTAGATCAGTCCAAGATATAGGGGATGGGATCCTTTATCCTGAGTGTTCTTTTTTGAAACTAGCTAAACCATACCTTTCCTGGGAAAGGGGGACTTAGGTTCTAATCAGTGAAAAACTTCAAGATCATTGAATGAACTTGTAATCCTTTTTAGTTTAAGATAAACTAAAAAAGTTTAAAATTTTTAAACATTTATATTCCCAATATAGTTGGGATCTCTCCCAACTATGACAGTATAAAGCTATCATCTGTATGTTGGATGTTCTTAGTTTGTCTTTAATATTTGTCACTTTCTGGGAATTCCCTGGTGGTCTAGTGGTTAGGACTCTGCATTCTCACTGCCAAGTGCCCTGGTTCGATGCCTGGTTGGGGAACTAAAGTCCCACAAGCTGCGCAGGGCGGCCAAAAAAATATATATGTTTGTCACTTTCTCTTTGATATTTTAAATTTCTTTTTGGTTTTTAAAATTTCCCTCTTTTTCACCTTCTATTTCTCTTAAGGTGTTATCTGTTATGTTTGTTCACTCTGGTGTTCCTGGTTGTTCAGTCTTTGTTTCTGAATTTTTTTCTTTTATTTCTAATTCTTTCATGAGTTCTGTCACTTTATTTCTGAGTATTTCTATTTCTGATTTCTACTATTCTTTTATGTCTTGTATCATTTAAAAATGTTTTTTGGTTTGTTTTGAAGCAGAATATAATAGCTTTAATGTGTTCTGGTGTGCTTTCATTTTCATTGTCTGTAAAAATGTTATCTGCTTCTCATTCTCCTTATAATAACTTTTATTGGATTTAATCTTTAAAAAAATTTTTTTATAATAATAACTCACCTTTATTGAGTGCTTTCTATTCAATATATGCCAGACATTGTCCTAAATGCTTTATCTTTTAAAAATATTTATTTATTTATTTATTTATTTTTGTCTGCGTTGGGTCTTTGTTGCAGTGCCTGGGCTTTTTCTAGTTGCAGCAAGTGGGAGCTACTCTTCGTTGCGGTGCGTGGGCTTCTCATTGTGGTGGCTTCTCTCATTGTGGATCACGGGCTCTAGGCGTGGGGGCTTCAGTAGTTGTGGCACTCAGGCTCGGTAGCTGTGGCACGTGGGCTCTAGAGCGCAGGCTCAGTAGTTGTGGTGCATAGGCTTAGTTGCTCCACAGCATGTGGGATCTTCCCGCACCAGGGCTTGAACTGGTGTCCCCTGCATTGGCAGGTGGATTCTTAACCACTGTGCCACCAGGGAAGCCCTACTGGATTTCATCTTGATACTTTTCTGTTACTTATTTTTATGGGATGTTGGTTTTCCTGAAGTTGTCGAAGGTAAGTGTGTAGTGTTTCAAAATATGGTGTCTTACTTTCTGCAACTTCCTGACATTGTTCCCTTCCCCCACTTGATCTGACCTTCTCTTTCCCTGGCTCTGTAGATCACCATTACCAGGTGGATAGTTCTCTCAGGAAGGAGACAAACTGCTTCTGGTTGCTTTGAAAATAAACATTTAAGTAGTGTTAAGGTCCATCAAAAAATAACTGATGGCAGGTATTTGTCTGCAGTTTGAGAGGTCTTGGCACTCAGGACCACTGGGTGAAGACCTCCTCCGTGAACTCTAGGCCGCTTTGCTCTAAGAAAATTCTCTTCGGGGGAATAGTCTAGGCTAGAGTCACCCTCTGAGCTGGGCTCTCTCAATACTGTTTTTCCTTTTCTCCAACTGGGTATGAGATTTAGTCTCAGGCAAAGAAGAAGGAGACTGTTGAGTTCCACTCATGAGGCTGTATCATGGCACAGTAAAAAGGATGTTCACAAAGTGAGGCTCTGGGCCCAGCTCCACCACTACTCCAGCGATAATGAGCAAGTCATTTCACCTTTCTGTGCTCAGAGAATTCTCAGACAAATTTCATTTGCCTAGCAAATTGGTTCCAAATGCTTTGGAACTTAATTATAAAAAAGAAAAGAAGATAGGTAGGGCATGCACTTTCCAGTTCCATTTTGTAAGCATCACACCATTTTTATCCGACACCCTGTCCCTTCTTATATGTGCGTGATCTGCTTGGCTTCTGAAAGCTTTTGAGTTTGATACCCTGGGACTGGGTAATTGTTCCCCCAGTTTTATTGAGGTATAATTGACATATAACATTGTATACGTTTAAGGTGTACAACATGATGATTTGATACATGTATATATTGCAAAAGGATTACCACAGTAAGTTTAGTTAATATTCATCACCTGGGACTAAGTTATTTCTAAGGCCATGTTTTTCAAAGTGTGATCTAAGGGTTAAAGTGAAGATGCCTGGGCTCCACACCAGGTTTACTTAATCAGAATCGCGAGAAGTAGCCTAGGAAACTGTGCTTTTAATATGTGCTCCGGAGGACTCACTCGCTTACCAAACTTGACAACTCCTGTTAAGGTTAGTTCCAACTGTATCATTCTAACACTAATGATGGGGGGATTAAGGACTGCTAAATATATTTATTTTATCTACCTGCTATGATTCAGAGGCAGGAAGGACACTTTCCGTATTTACTTTTTTAACTGGTTATTGGAGGCAAGGATGAGCAATTTTCCTCAAAACAGGGCATTAGGACATGAAAAAAATCATGTAGAGAGTCCTTAGATTACGCAGGTGCTCTAGAGATCAAGGTAGTGGGCTACTACTACTACTATTAATAAATACCATTTGTTAATCATCATGTGCCAGGCAGGGTGTAAGGACACTAAATCACCTCATTTGAGTCTTCTATAGCCTTCAGAGGCAGGTATGACTATCTCCTGTTATAAATAAAGGTTCAGAAAGGTTAGGTAATTTTTTTAATGTCCCATAATTGATGAGTTGTTGCTTAGATTCGAACTCAGTTCTGAATGATACCAAAGTTAGACAGATCACCCCTGTTCCCTAACTGGGATGATCAATAAGTACATGGAAGGGAGACAATGCAGTCTCGTACTACGGAATTACAAATCTGTTGGGTCATCAAGTCTTTGCCCATACTGGGCTGGAGGAAACACCGAATAGAGGTCTGTTTAGTAAGCTCCTCAAGGAGATAGATGGGCTTAGTCAGTCAGTTGTGCTCTTATTTCCTAGAGAACTCACTGCCACAGAATAGATTCTCAATACATTCATTGTTCTTTTGTTTGTTTGTTTGTTTTTGGCTGCATTGGGTCTTCATTGCTCCATGCCAGCTTTCTCTAGCTGCATCCAGGGGGGCTACTCTTCGTTGTGGTGTGCCGGCTTCTCATTGCGTTGGCTTCTTTTGTTGTGGAGTCCCCACGTTCATTGTTATTGAACTGAGAAATGAAAGCTGTGCTTGCTGCAAGGACAGATTCCTCTTAAAATAGTTTTACTTTCCAAATCTTGCATAAATGATCTTTGGGAGAGCTTTTAAAAAAGGCAGGTGGGGACTTCCCTGGTGGTGAGGTGGTTAAGAATCCACCTGCCAATGCAGGGGACACAGGTTCGAGCCCTGGTCCGGGAAGATCCCACATGCTGCGGAGCAACTAAATCCGTGCACCACAACTACCGAGCCTGCGCTCTAGAGCCATGAAGCTAGCGTGGCCTAGAGCCCTGCTGCGCAACAAGATAAGCCACTGCATTGAGAAGCCTGCGCACAAGACCCAGTGCAACCAAAAATTAAATAAATAAATAGATAAATAAATTAAAAGACAGCTGACTGGGCCCCTCCCCAAAGTTATGAATCAGAGTTTCTTGGGCTAGAATCTGGGATCTACACCTTTAAAAAAGCTTCCCTGGTGATTCTGTTGGTCAGGCAGGTTTGGGAACTATTGGATTAAATTTTCCAAAATGAATTACTTGGGCTAGGCGATACGTTTCCTAATTGAAATGGGCCTGATTTGAGTTGCCAGGCAAGCCCTCTCTGGCAGAAAGAGCCAGCTTTCTTCCTTAGCCTCTAACTCCTCGTAATTCCCTTGTACTTCCCACCCTATACCTTCTCCCCGCTGTCACCCTGTCTTTCCCACCCGAAGCTGGCTGAAAAACGAGTTTAGAACAGCAGCGCCGCATTGTGGAGAGAAACAGTATAGTGCTACAAAAAGCACAGGACGCAGTCCTCATAGATTACTGGGGCTGCAGTTGCCATTTTGTCCTGCAGAGGGCACAACTTCCTTACGTTTTCTTAGCTGAGGAAGTTTCTTTTCCTTACCCACGTGGGTGATCTCAGTAAACATCCCCTATAACAAGGCACGGGGTGGAACATCGCGCTAGATCAGAAACCAAAAACCTCCCCGCTGTGAAACTAGAATAAACTGGGATGACTAAGTACGTAGGCATTCACAAAGCCTTCTGCTAAGTTAAATGCCAGTCTCTGTGACAGTCTTGGTCAGGGTGAGACTATGGGTGGTCCCCATTCCCCAGTAAATATGTGACTTTATTTTAAAAATGTCTATCTCGGGTAGTACCTGGTGTAAGATCTGTCTTGGAAAGATTTATATTTTATATGGTACACATAAGTCAGGCATTAATTAATAGATCAGCCTCTTATATAGTGATATTTCTCCCCAAGGACACATTGGTTTATTTTGGTGGAGCAGGTTGGGGTACCATAGTGTTGTTCGAATTATGCATCTTTTGATCGAATCCTACCTGGTGAAGTCTCTCTCTGTCTCTGTCTCTCTGTCTCTCTCTCACACATGCACTCCCATTTTTCTGGTATTTGTCCCTGCACACATTTTTCAATGGCCTAATCATCTTTAGTGATCCAGCTAACTTAATACAGCTGGAAAGAAGATGTATGAAAGTTTACATAAATCCATAGTCTACCTGATTACATTCTCTTCTTGTTTTCTAATAGCTGCATGTAGGCTCCAAAGTTGGGAGGTAGAACTGGGAAGGACCCACGTCCCTGCAAATTTATGTAAGATTTCCTGGCAGGTGATGGCATGGCTTTGTTTCTCTGCTTTGAGACATCGAACTGCTTGGTTTTCTGAACTTTACAGTTACACTGTTAGCCGGATCACAAGGTTTAGTGTCCTGGTTTCCTTGTGGTTTTACTTGCTCTGATATGTTTGCTGTCTCCCTAACTAGACTGTAAGCCCTTTGGCTGCAGGCTCCAAGCCTAGATCTCTTTTATCCCTCAGACACTCACACTGTTGGATGTGTACTACCTGCTCAATACAAATGTTTGGGCTGACTGAATAATGAGGAAAGGTGTTTTAAAAGAGTGAAGTGTAAAGGAGAGCCAGGAAAGAGAAAGAGAGAAATAATACTGTTTCTAAAAGACTGTTTTAACTGACCAGTGGAAGGAAGTACAGTTAAGAAGAGGAAAAGCATGGCAGAGAAGGTCTAATCAAAGGCAACATGAAGGGAGGAAATTAGAGTGTAGTTTTTTCAAAAAGTGGAAATGCTATTGTGGACAGTAATAACTTCTGAGGAGATATTCATGGTCCATACAGGAAGAAATAAGATTTCTTCAGTGACTGAAAACCAAAATGAATGGTACAAAAGGTATCCTGTGAAAGAAAGTTATATTTTTGGAATGAGTCCCAATTGGTGAATGAGTCTACAGATTTAAAACAATAGGCCAAGCTTCAAATTCTTCCTGAATGTTACAATCAAATATTGAAGAACAAAACCATTTTTTATTATTTATTTATTTATTTTTTGGATGTGGACCATTTTTAAAGTCTTTTTTGAATTTGTTACAATATTGCTTCTGTTTCATGTTTTGGTTTTTTGGCCGTGAGGCATGTGGGATCTTAGCTCCCCGACCAAACCCTCCTCCCCTGCACGGGAAGGCAAAGTCTTAACCACTGGACCACCAGGGAAGTCCCCAAAACCATTTTAAAATCTGGCTTTATTCTTCTGTAGAATTGAGCCAGTTTAAGTGTCCACTAAGATTTCAGAGAGTTCTGGTTTCGCGTTAGCTCCTTAGATACAGTGAATTGAGGAGGACAGCCTAGCCTTTCTGACGCTCAGTCTCATCAGTGAGGTGCGTGTTCCAGAGACCCTTATTTAGCATATTTTAATGCTTAGAGAGATTTAGAATTTAGAAAGGATTAAGATTTACTGAAATAAAAACATACTTGGGGGCTTCCCTGGTGGCACAGTGGTTGAGAGTCTGCCTGCCGATGCACAGGACACGGGTTCGTGCCCCGGTCCGGGAGGATCCCACATGCTGCGGAGCGGCTGGGCCCGTGAGCCATGGCCACTGAGCCTGCGCGTCCGGAGCTTGTGCTCCGCAACGGGAGAGGCCATAGCAGTAAGAGGCCCACGTACCGCAGAAAAACCCCAAAAAACAAAACAAAGCATACTTGGAAAATAGATTTTTTTTCTTATTTTTACTTGCTTTATAGTTGCACATATACCTGACAGAATACATCTGGAGTGTTGTAAAGCAAATTCGGAATTTTATCACTTCACTCATATCTATTTCTCTCTCTCTCTCTCTCTCTCTCTCTTTTGTGCACGTGAGCGCTCTTTTTTTTTTTTTATAGTGGAGGAGAGCAGGAGTACATATTCTTTCCTCCTACCCAGGCCATTGACAAGAGACTCCCTTATTCCTGCCTCTTTAATAAACATGTTCTCAAACCCCAGCCTCTGCCTCTTTAAGTGTCTTCTAGGCTTGCTTCTAGTCTCCTTAAAATGCCCTGCTCTCAAATATATGGACACCAAGGGGGGAAAGTGGCGGGGGGTGGGGAATGAATTGGGAGATTGGGATTGACATGTATACACTAATATGTATAAAACAGATAACTAATAAGAACCTGCTGTATAAAATAAATAAATTAAATTAAATTTTAAAAAATTGCCCTGCTCTCCTGAGCACCTACCACTTTAAATGTCTTCTGTCTGCTGAGCTGTCTGCTCTATCTTGGGCACCTGTCCTTTGTGTCTAACCTATCCTGGGCCTTGGCCCCTTAATTTAAAAAAACAAACAAAAAAAAAAACCCCAGAATTTTATCACTTCACTCTTGTCTATTTCTTATTTAAATAATTGTTTTTTCTGTCTCTGAAGTGATTGTTTCAGTGGTAGCATCTCATATTACTTGAAGGAGAAATAATCCATTGATTTTAGTGATATAAATGTGAAATGGTTGGGATCTGGATCAGTGATTTGGTCATGGTTGTAAAGAAGAATAAATAAGTCTGCAAACTGTAAACTGTTGGAATAGAGCATACTGGTTAATTGGGTTTCTGATTAACTATGGGTTAATGAGAAGACACTTGTTTGAAATCTCTCTAAATTGACTTGGTGCCTTTTCCTGCTTTAATAAGTAGTCTAATGAACATAATTAAATCTTCTCTTTCTGATTCAGCCTCCTGCAATGCCTCAGGATCATTACTCTGAACATAATATAGAATTCTATACCATACTGTAGTGACAGAAGGTTTAGGAGTTTAAAATGGCCCTGGACATTTCTGCGCTTTTGAAAAATAAGTCTCTGTGATCTGGGCATTTCACTGTATGTAAATTTACCTTAATTAAGTAAATGCCTGTTACATATTGTAGAATAATAGACTATTCGCTCCAGAAGACTTTTGAGATTATGAAATTCAATGCCATTATTTAATAGATGAGAAAACTAAGACCCAGAAAATAACGAGGATTAGTATAGCGAGACAACGATCGATGTCTCCTGATTGCAAATCCAGAGGCCTTTGACTCTACCATGCTGCAACTTTCAAATGGCTTGGGATTTTTGTCATTTGTCTCCCTTCCCCCATAAAAAGTGGAGTCCATTCTCAAAACTGGCTATTTGGGGGTTTTGGTCAAATGAATATAAGCTCCAGTAAAATGTAAGCTCCCTAGGGGAGCCTGTTTTGTTCACTGACGTCTCTTCAACACCTAGAACAGTGCCTGCCCCTTGGAAGGCCCTATATAAATGTTTTTTGAATGAAAGAATGAAATGAAAGTGGAATATGTGTTCTATACAAGATAACTTGATCTCAAGCTCATAGGCTACCTCTAGCTCTGTGTTAATCTACTCAGCATTTATTAAGACTGACAGTATACAGATTACAGGTTACAATCATTGGAGTTCATATGAACTTCGGGTTCATAATTAGAAAAGGAAAGTAAATGGATAAATATGAAATAACTGTGGTGAAACATCATGAACTTTTGTCTCACTTTGACTGGGTATCTCAGTTTCAAACCCCACGTGTTTGAAGTGAGGAGCCCAGATGTTAAACTGTAAAAACCCTCTTCAGATGGTCAAATGGATCAACAAAAGAGAAGATGTCACAACTCAGCTTTGCCAAGCTGTTTGTTAAATATGAATTCTAATTCTGTTTAATATTTAAACATCTCTTCAAACAAGGCAAACAGAGCCATCAAAACTAGGGAGAACACAAAATTCTTGGACACTGTACCCTGTGCTTATTATCAGATATGCCCTTTGACTCTCAAAATTTGTGGGTATGTTTAAATCATCCGATAAGTGCTTCAGTATTAAGAAATACCTCAGAAACAAACTCAAGAATGAATGAATTGCAAAACCCCTCTATTTAAGGACTAGTTTAAAATTTAACAGTGTAAACATTTAAGGTTACATGCATTCACAGGTAGATTTAGACTTGGAGTCATGGTTTCAATAATACAAAATCAGAAGAGGGTACTTATCTACAAAACGAGATCCAGATGTTATCACTTTATATTCCTGAAAATGCTTTTAGGTCTCCAGAATTCTTTGAATTTTTTTTTTCTTGAATCACCGCTAAACCATAAGTTCCTCGAAGTGGACAATCATGTCTAATTCCCATTTGTATCTGCAGTGCTTGGCACAGTGGTGGAAAATAAAAGGAAATTAAGTATTTGTTGAATGAATGAATTTTAGGGACAGAGTTAAGGGGCCTCTTGTAAATTATAAGGATACATGGAAACGTTAATAGGAAAATGTTTATGGTATCCAGGAGCATTTAACCAGAGTAAAGAGATGGGTAAAGATTAAGGGAAACGCAGACTTGTCTTTTCAGACTGATCTCGAGTATTTGTGAGCTTGCCTCTAAGCCCCTTAATCCTCATTATCACGAATATCCATTTCGAGAGCTTTGTGAGAAACACATACACACAAAAACATCTTTGCTGTTACGCAAGTACATTGAAAGGACAGCTTTCCTATAACTTCCTTATTTCTAATTTTACCTAATTTCTGAACTACCGTGCCTATTAATAAAGAATCTTACACGTGCCATAGAGGTACTGCTTTCTGGGTAGAAATTTGACTTTCTATACTCTCTGCACTCGGATTTCTTTTCAAATCAACTGTAACCTCTCTGGAACAAGAAGTTATATGGTAGAAGAGATTACAAGGTGGTGAAAATGATTGGGCATAGGGAATGCAGGGAAGAGGAGACTCTTTCTGACCCTTAAACTAGGAATGTGCAGCCTTTTGGAAGCAAAAAACTGAGAACTGGCTACCCAGGCAAAGTTGATGGAATGTGCTTCCTCCTCAGAGAAGTGCTGTTAGGACCCAGCATCCCGTGGGGGTCAGCCTGAGACCTCAGGGGTCAGGGCTGTTGAGAGGGTCTGGTTTTCTGTACTTAAGGCTTGGAAAGTCATTGTTCATGCCAACTTTTCCTAATCTTATAATTCTAGAAATGTCAAGATCAGGGACGGAATCTGTACTTTATCTTTCCATTTTTCTAGTCAGAGATTGGGCTGAATGTGTAAACCTCCAGTAGTAAATGGCACCTTCGGTTAATGCTTAATTTATTAACCTTAGAAAAGGAAGTGTCCCCTTGTATTTTTATCATTGACTTTAAGGGTTAAACATTTCACACAAATGTTTTTATTAGTTCTTCCCAACATCCTTATAACTAGATAAGGAGCACAAATAATGCTACACAACAAATCAAATTCCTGAACCACAAAAAGAGGTTAGCTGACTCTTAATCCCAACTTCTCAGCAAAGGGAGGTTTTGTTGTTGTTTTTAAACGGTCTTTGCTCTCTTCACTGGTGAGCTTCTTTGCAGAGGAGAAGCTGAGAAGCTTAGAGAAATGTCCTGAAATATCTCAACAGAGCTTTGTCTTCTTGCTATTTGAGTGAGGACCTTAACAAAATCTCTCTATGAGAGGTGGAGTTCCATCAGTTAAACTCTGACAGTAAATCCTTTGACCTTTTTGAAGGTGAGGATTAGGGCTGACCTAAGACAAAATGATGAAATAATCGAAGTTATCTACCTTTCTCTCCTCCCACTTATAGGCACCTACCCTAGAGTTTCCTTCTCAGCCCCACCCTCCCTGTTATCTCTTCATCAGGACCTGATGACAGTCAGACTCTATTGCTCCTCCCTTTTTTTTCGAAATTCAAGTTCTTCATTTTTATCCTCTCTGAAATCTAAACTGATTTTAAAGATGACAATGAATTAATCTGATAAATGAATGAATGAGCTGCTTCCATTTGCTAAATCCATTTTCTCTTTCCACTTTCACCTTAATTCACTCTGGCTCTTTTGCCCACCACTGAATTGAAGCTGGTTATCAGTTACCTTCATTGTTTGAGTTCCTAGATGCATTGGACATGTTGACCCCTCCTTCTTTCTTAAAATTCTTCTCTTAAACTTCAGACTGCAATTTCTGCTGGTTTTCCTCCTACGTAGAACAGTCTGGCCATTCCTCAGTCTCCTTTGTCGACTGCTACTCCTCTGCACGATCCTTAAATATTACTTCTTCAGAGTGCTCGCCTAGGGTCTCTTTTCTTATTCTAAGCTTCTAGTTTGGCTGTCTCAAATACTCCATGACTTTGGCCGTCTTTTCTATGCTCATGAATCCCACGTCTGTCCAGCCCCTCTCTCTCCTGAGCTTTAGATATGCATTTCCAATTGCTTCCAGAACACTTCCCTGGGATGTTTCACAGGGACCTGCAACTCAACGTGGTCAAAATTCAGCCTCCACATTTCTTCTTCCTCCTCCGTGTCCCTAGCTCAGTGAATGATGCCACCATAAACCCATTTGCTTATAACCCAAAATATAATTTAAAAAAATTTTTTTTGCGGTACGCAGGCCTCTCACTGTTGTGGCCTCTCCCGTTGCGGAGCACAGGCTCCGGACGCGCAGGCTCAGTGGCCGTGGCTCACGGGCCCAGCTGCTCCGCAGCATGTGGGATCTTCCCGGTCCGGGGCACGAACCCGTGTCCCCTGCTTCGGCAGGCGGACTCTCAACCACTGCGCCACCAGGGAAGCCCACCCAAAATATAATTTAACAAACATATAGTTTTTAAACACTGTTATGTGTCACATACTATGCTAGAACATGTACACAGGGATAAGGTGTTGGATAAGATTGGTCCCTGTCCTTGAGTTGCTTATAATCCTGTAGGGAAGGCAAACATTAAATAAATAATTGCACAGATACCTAATTCATCATAATTGTTACAAGCACTACCAAGGAAAAGATAAGGAATCATCTTTGACTCTTTCTCCTTCCTACACCTATCAATCTTTCTATCCTATCAGTTCTAACTCCTAAGTATCTCTTCAGTTTGTCCCCTTTTCTCTAGTGTGCTGCCATCAATAGCTCTCCCTTGAACTGAAATAGCTAACAGATTTCCTGTGTCTACCCTTGTGCCTGTGGTCTATTCACCACTCCATATCCATAGTGATCTCGTACAAATGCACATCGGCATGTCACTTCCCTGTTTAAAACCCTTCAGTGGAATAAGATTGTTTATATAAAAAAGGTAATAAAGTTGATAATAGAGGTGAAAACATAATCTGGGGTTATTGAGCAAAATGCTGCAAGTGGTTCAGAGAGGGAGGGAAATTTGACTTCCCATTATAAACTCGTCTGTACCATTTCATCTGCTTTATGTACATGTGTTACTTTAATAAAAATAAATAAGTGGTGACCATGTTGTAATGTATAGAAATATCAAATCACTATGTTGTGCACCAGGAACTAATATAGTGTTATAGGTCAGTTATACTTCAAAAACAAACAAACTCATAGGAAAAGAGATCAGATTTGTAGTTAGCAGAGGTGGGGTGGGGAGGAGAGAGGGAACTGGATGAAGGTGGTCAAAAGGTACAAACTTCCAGTAATAAGGTAAATAAGTACTAGGGATATAGTATACAACATGATTGATATAATTAACATTGCTGTTTGTTACATATGAAAGTCTTTAAGAGTAAATCCTAAGAATTCTCATCACAAGGAAAAAATTTTTTCTTTTTCTTTAATTTTTATCTATATGAGATGATGGATGTTCACCAGACTTATTGTGGTAATCATTTCGTGATGTATGTAAGTCAGATCATTATGCTGTGCACCTTAAACGTACACAGTGCTATGTGTCAATTACATCTCAATATAACTGGAAGGAAAAAAATAAAGGCAATAGTTCTCTGTAAAAAAAAAGAAAAAATATTGAAAGTTAGTATACTTGGACCAAGGCGAGAGGAGCTTGTATCCTAAGCCCCAGGTTTTAGGGGCCCCTTTGATCTTCTTTCAATAGGTGGGGGCATCCATGAGACCAAAGGGCTGTGTCCACCCTGAATCTGTGTTCACCTCCTTCTAGACTAGGCTCTGGGGACTTGGAACCCCAGTACTTCTTGCCCATGTGGCCTCAAGTCCGCTTCTGGAGCCCATGTGGGCCTCTTCCCTGGGTCTACTCTCCAAGGGTGGACTGCACCACCTGTGCACACGTCGCCAGACCCCAGGGGTGGCTGTTTGAAGGGTATGTGACTGGAACTGAAATGTGGGAGTTAGAGAGTTATCCTGGAAGAGGGCGAGGACCCTCCCAGAGCGGGGGAAGTGTGGGGAAGTGTGTAGAGGCTGGGGGCTGGGAGCCGGCTCTTCTTGGTGTGGAACTCTGTGGCATTTGGGAATTCTAAATCCAAATCTAGCCTTCTAGAACATGAAGGCATATGTGTCAAGGCAAAAGCAAAGACGACCTCTTTATCCTCTTTTACTTAACAGTTTGTTGGCTTCATTTATAAATTCTAAATATTTGAGCGCGGTATGTGGGCCTTTGTTCTCTTGCCATAGCTCTGCAAATGTTAGGGGCAAACCTGTTGAAAATCCTCCTGATAACCTTTGTTTCTCCCTTACTACTACAAAGAAAAGAAAAGAAAAGAAAGAAATTAGGAAAGTGTTGGGCTTCACTGGTGGCACAGTGGTTAAGAATCTGCCTGCCAGTGCAGGGGACACAGGTTTAAGCCCTGGTCCGGGAAGATCCCACATGCCGCGGAGCAACTGGGCCTGTGCACCACAACTACTGAGCCTGCGCTCTGGAGCCCGTGAGCCACAACTATTGAGCCAACATGCCACAACTACTGAGGCCCACGCTCCTAGAGCCCGTGCTCCACAACAAGAGAAGCCACTGCAATGAGAAGCCCGCGCACCGCAACGAAGAGTAGCCCCTGCTCTCCGCAACTAGAGAGAGCCCGTGCGCAGCAACGAAGACCCAACACAGCCAAAAATAAATAAATATATCTATTAAAAAAAAAGAAATTAGGAAAGTGTGGTTCTAAAGCCCTCCGGACATGCCTGTGCCTTTCCACATAATATTTAAAACTGCTTTTAAATGTTTCATAAGCCACGTTGCCACAGATGTAACTCAGCTATGGGAAACCCAGCATGTGCCAGGCAGCCACTTTAGAGATCCCGAAGGTCAGTGACAGGAGATGACACAACCCTGTCAGGCCAGCCCCAGCTCCCTCCAGCATCTCAGGATGAGCGTGTTCCTGTCTTAACTCCGTTCAGATTGAACCCAGCTGCGCTTTATGTATGTGACCTTCCATATGGTTTACCTCGTTCTTGTTACCCAAGCAAAGACATCGTGTTCACTTTACTGAACACTCATATTTTCAAACTGGCCCAAGTTTGTAGTTTTGTAAAAAATTTGAATTTGAAACTACTCTGATTCTCTCTCTCCTTTCCTTCCTTCCTTCTTGAAGACACGGCACATAGACATTTGTTCCCCAAAAAAGAAAATTATTGTGAATTTCTTTTGTCCCGAAAGTAAATAAGCTTTTCATTGGGAAGAAAGCAGACCAGCTTATGGACCCAGAGTCCAGGACTTCTCATCCCATTTCTAAGAGGGTCCCATCATGTGCTCTTCAGCAAATACTGGAGCTTCTTCATGCCTCTGTTTCTTCATCTCTAGCTACACAGAGCTGAGGCTTCTGTCCTACTGCCCAAAGGAAGTGGCTATCTGCATAAACTGAATAAGGACAGAAAAGTACAAAATGTCATGTGAATATGTTTTATTCATGAGAAACAGTATGAAAGCAGGGTACAGTGATGAAAGAACTATTGGTCACAGAGGGTATTTTTTTTCCAGCCACACCCACGTACTGACAACAATCTCAGCCAGTTGTGTTTTCTCTGATTACAAAGAGGTAACAGAAGAAAATTCTGGCTGCACCAGAGTCCCACTTCACATAAAAGGGACATTTTTGGAGGCAAGACTCATGGATAGCAAGACTAAGGGGTAGTCACAAGGACAAAGGTTCCTTCCAGTTCTAAAATTCTAGAATTTTAAATTTTTTGAGAGTTTGAGAGTAGGAATGTTCAGCTGAATAGAACTACTCCACTTTTCAGTGTTAGTGTCAAAATTCTGGCATCGCCTGGTCAGTCTGAGGTTGAATTTATCTTAATCTGGGATTAGGTCAGTTGACCTCGCAGGATTAGAAATACAGGATTTCAAAAATTTTATTAGCTTTGCTGGATGAATCCAAAAGATAGGAACGTATACCTTTTACTGGCATCCAAAAAAGCTTGACCAACACCTTTTCCTTTTATTGAATCACTCACTAAATTACCAGCCTGATGGGAAAGGAGTATAGATTTCCAAATCCAAGGATAATTGAAGGTAAGCCCTTCAGTGCTAGACCAAGAACAGGGCTGTGAAGGGTCTGGAGTCTATTTCTTCCCAGACAGAGGGTGGAGTGGGATGAATATATTAGACAGGGACAGAGAAGTGCATGTCTCACAAAATGGAAAGGAAGAACTACTGACAGAAGAAGCAGGGGCAGCTCCTGTTCATTCCTGCCCTAAGCCATCATTCTGCCCTTGGCCGGCATCACTGAGTGTTAGAGCCTACAACTGGCTGGAGATACTCACCATCCTTATAAAGCCACTTATTGAATAAAATGTTGTGAAGAGGTCCACTTTCTTCATACAAGGCTAGTAACTGATGGAAGTTTCATACTCACTTTGAAGTTTGGAAACATACAGTAAGTCCCCCACATATGAACAGGTTCCTTCCGAGAGCGCATTCATTAAGTCCCATTTGTTCATACGTCCAGCAAATTTAGCCTAGCTACCCAACTAACACAATCGGCTATATAGTACTGTACTGTAATAGGTTTATAATACTTTTCACACAAATAATACATAAAAAACAAACACAAAAACATTTTAAATCTTACAGTACAGTACCTTGAAAAGTACAGTAGTACAGTACAACAGCTGGCATACAGGGGCACCACGTTCACATCTTTGAAAGTTTGCAACTTGAAGGTTTGTATGTAGGGAACTTACTGTATTGTAGATCTTGTGTACTGGTCCTCCATCACCAGAGTGAGATGAGTGAATTCCTGTGTGTTTCCTCCTGATTCCTGTGGTAACTAAATCACTGCCAAAATAGCTTTTTCTGTGAAATGTTTAAAGAAGATAAAAATATTACAGTTGTTATTGCAAATGTCTTCATGAAAAGAATCTTTTTTTCTTAGAATCTCCCACGTTGGTCCTAAGGCTAGATGCAAATGGAATTTCCTTCATGAAGGAAAGCTAAGGATTCTCACTATGATATGCGAGTTACTTACCTCTTGTCTTCCTTAATGAAAGATCATCATTTCCCATTGCAGTTCTTTGTAAGGGCCCCTAAGGTAACCTGTTGTTGGTAGATTTTGACTCCAAACCCAGCTTCTATTGATATGTCCAAGTGACCAGTGTAGCTGAGATGGCAGCAAAGAATCTATGGGATATCTTTGGTATCTGCTCTATCTCTTTGCCAACCTAAAATCTGGGAAGGTTGCAGGTTACTTTTTAACACAAAGGATATACAAGCCAATATGGAAATATTCTCACCTAAGTTTATGAAACTTTCTGATTTCTTCTATATAGATTGTGTCATTAAATAGGTATGTACAAAAAGCTATGAAAATTTTTTCATATAGGTCTGTTAGTTAATAGCTAGTATGTGTTTCTCACAAAATCCTGGAACAGAATCAAACTCCCATTTTCAATATGGGGTGGGAGCTCAGATTGGAAAAGAAAGAGGAAGACATTATACAGAGAGTATAAAAGCCACTAGCTTCCAAGTCCTGAATTGCTTCGACCTCATTTCCCCATTGCTATACCAAAGAAATATGCAAATATTTTTCATTCTGCTGATGGGCACAGTGATAATGAACTAATGTTGGCAAGATCTTTTGAAATGAGAATATAAAGTTTATTAAAGAAGCAAGAAACAAGACTAGAGAAAGCCCTTTTGATTGGCCAGATTTTATAATGTTACATAACGTGTTTTTTGCACCAAAGGAATAGGGCAGCTGACTTTAAAAAGGATTTTTTAAACTCTTCCTTTTACTTTGATAATAGCAAAAACCAGTTTGATTTAGCAATTACTTAAACTGTTTGAAAATTCAGGCATCTGAGAGCCAAATGATGTAGTCCCCACTGCTTTGTTTTAATCTTTCATTCAGCAACATTTACTGAATTTACAGTGTATGTCAGCACTCTTCCAGACTGGGTGGGAGATAGAAAGATGTCTAAGAGGGGAACACCTTCCACAAATGAATTTATAATTTAGTAGAGGAGGTAAGGTATACATACACAAATATCCAGCATAAGACAATGCAATGCAGGCTGTAAGAAAAGTGCAAAGTACTTTCCTGGGGTGATTGGGACATGTTGTGGTGAGTTGGCCTTGGAGCTGGTCATGAATAGGACAAGATCTTTCAGAGTGAAAACATGGTCAGAGTACCTCCTCTGTGAAGGTTTTGCTGACCCTCTCCCCACTCCCCTTCCCTTCCCTGCCCCAAATGGAGGTAGATTTGTGTGCTACTTCTGCCTTATTGCATACTGTAATTTATGTAGACTTTCATTGTAACAATTATATTCTAATTGCTGTTTGCAAGTGTTGTCCCTCCAGGAAATTATAAAGTGCTTTAGGACAGGAACCATGTCTCTTCATGTTTGTTTTCCTAACATATAGCAGGGTATAGTGTATCTACTGACAGTGTATCTACTCAATAAATATTGAGGGAGAAAGGAAATACATTACACAATACATTCAGGGATCAGCGTGTGCTGGAATTTGGCTGGAATCAAAGATTCATGAAGGAGAACAGTGAGAATTAAAGCTCTAAGAGTAGGTTGGAAAGTAGGTCTGAAACTATCAAGTGTTGGTGGTAAATGGAACAGTGGAAACTCTTCTATGCCGCTGGTGAGACTGTAAATTGGTACAACCATTTGGGGGAAGAGTTTATTAACATCTAATAAAGTCAAAGATGCTCATATCTTGTGACCCAGAAATTCCAATTCTAGAGTAAGTCTTGTTCATGTTTACAAGGAGACAGATGTAGAATATCCATAGCAAAAAGTTGGAAACAAACTCAGTGTCCATCAGCAGGAGAATGGATGAATAACTACAGATTTATCAATAATGAGTAATGAATAGCTATAATAATTATATCTACGTTATATATATTCATATGAGTCATAGCTGATGTATAATAATAAATAACTACAGATATATCAACATGGGTGAATATCATGCTGGTGTTTCACCTGTTGATACTCATAACAGCCTGAGGAGACAACCTCCTGGAGTTACAGTTAACAATGTTTTATGAAACACTGGAGCTCTACCACCCGCACTTCTGGGTGTCTAGCTTGCATACATACTGACTTCTGCAGATTTTGGTTTCTCAGCCTCCATCATCATGTGAAGCAATTCCTTATAGTAAACCTACCCATCTGTTGATCAGTCAATAGGTCAGTAGATGGGTAGGTAAAGATCCTGTTGGTTCTTTCTCTGGAGAACACATACTGGTATACCTACTAAATAAAATGGGTTTTTATTTTCTTCTTAATTTGCTCACATTTCAAAAACTCTTCAATTCAGGTTCCTTATTTGAAATTAGGGCTAGAAACTTATGTCTCATCAGGCTGTTGTGAGTATCAACAGGTGAAGCACCAGCATAGTGCTGGGCACATAAGTGCTCACTTAAAGTTAGTACTTTTGATTGTGACCCTTGCTAAAAGAATATTGCTTGGTCAATTGATCATGAAGCCAGCCTGCAAAAATGTGGGTTGGACCTTGAGTGGGTGGGTGAGTGGGAATGGTAGGGTCAAACCAGCTTACCTCAATATACTCCAGAGTAAATCTGAAGTCCAACGTAAGTTCAATATTTTCTCCCTGCCAAGAAAATGTGGGCTGTGTCATTCTTTTATCATCAAAGATATCATGATCATCACATGATTTTTACTGTACTTTTATTTTACTAACCTTAGAAGCTTATGGGCACTAACTTCCAGGAAGAAAATGAGGTCCAGCGATTTACCATTATTCCCACATACAAATGGAGAAATTGAAATTTGGGAATTGTGTCTTACCCAAAAGAATATGACAAGTCAGCCCCTAAGTTCAAATATCTCTCCAGACATATAGGCAGCTAGTTAGGTCAGGTTCTCTGTAGAGTTAAATGCCAGGTGAAGTGAGGGTGCAAAATAAAGAGAAGACATTGGTCTCCCTTCAAGCTAAGGATAAATAGAAGCTAAAACTTGTGGAAAATATGTAGAAACCCATCCTATGAGGAATATATATATTTATGATTCCAGTTCCTTCAAGTCTTTGCTCAAATTTTACTTTCTCAATAACACCTACCTTGGTCATTCTATTAAATACTGCAGTCTACCCCCCTGCCCATTACTTCTGATTCTCCATTTCCTGCTGCACTTTTAAATTGAAGTATAGTTGATTTACAATATTGTGTTAGTTCAGGTGTACAGCAAAGTGATTCAGATATATATATATATTTGAAAAAGAGGATATATTATATATATCCTCTTTTTCAAATTTTTTTCCATTATAGGTTATTACAAGATGTTGAATATAGTTCCCTGTGCTATACAGTAGGTCCTGGTTGTTTATCTATTTTATATATAGTAGTGTATATCTGTTAATCCCATTCTCCTAATTTATCCCTCTTCCCGTTTCCCCTTTGGTAACCATAAGTTTGTTTTCTATGTCTGTGAGTCTGCTTTTGCTTTGTAAATAAGTTCATTTGTATCATTTTTTTAGATTCCTATATATGTTATATCATATATTTGTCTTTCTCTGCCTGACTTACTTCACTTAAGTATGATAATCTCTAGGGCCATCCATGTTGCTGCAAATGGCATTATTTCATTCTTTTTTATGGCTGAGTAATAGTCCATTGTATGTATATACCACATCTTCTTTATCCATTCATCTGTCAATGGACACTTAGGTTGCTTCCATGTCTTGGCTACTGCAAATAGTGCTCTTATGAACATTGGGGAGCATGTATCTTTTTGAATTAGAGTTTTTGTCTTTTCCGGATATATACCCAGGGATTGCTGGATCATATAGTAACTCTATTTTTAGTTTCTTAAGGACCCTCCATACTGTTTTCCATAGTGGCTGTACCAGTTTACATTCCCACCAACAGTGTAGGAGGGTTCCCTTTTCTGCATACCCTCCCCTCCTGCCATACTTTCTACCTTACCTATATAATACCTATTATATAATCTATGTATTTAGGTTTATTTTTTATTATCTCTCCCTACGGACACACACAAACACACACACACACACACACGCACACACACAAATGTAAATTCCGTAAGTGCAAGGATATTCTGTTTTGTTCACTGATGTATCCCAAGTGCTTAGAGGGTACCTAACACATATGAGGCACTCCATGAATGTGTGTGGGATAAACAGGTTCTGAGAGACTACAGGAAAGTTTCAAGATAAGGAAGACATTTTGAACACATGCATTTGCTCTCTCCCTAAACCCTAGTAAAAGAATGGTAAAGAGATTTTTTTAAAGAGGCATAATCCCACAAGGACAAAAAGAATGGGGGACGAGACAACAATAAGACTTTGGAAGCTGGAAAACAGATGAATGAATGATGATTGTCTTAGTAGAACCTGGAAAGCTAAAGCTTAAGCCGGCAGTGGGGATAGCCAAGAAGCAATGTGATTTACACTGAAGAGAAGCCACAAAGGTTCCAGATTTGCTGGTACCAGCTTCCTCTGCAAGTGTGTGTGTGTGTGTGTGTGTGTGTGTGTGTGTGTGTGTGTGTGGTGGAGGGGTGAAATTATGGCTGAGAACAGGATAGTTGTTCTGTTGTGAGGAGATCCCCCCAACTCGAGACATAACACTGGAGGTTCATTCATTGGACAGGGTAAAATCAGGGGTCTCTTGACTGGGAAACACCAGATTCAGTTAAAGGCAGAGTTATTATGTCAGTCTGGGTCCATCCAGGAGACAGAAACTACACAGTATTATACCAAAAAATGGGAGCTCAGTAGAATATTTACATTCTGAAGGTCAGACTCCTCAGTCCCTTTCCTCTTTCAGCTTCTAAACGCTGGCAGCCAGGCTGAACTATTCAGGCAGGAGATTGAAGGAAGCTTCTTTGCAGACTCTTGACAGCCTAAAAGGAAAAACCTATGATATTGCAAATGACTCAAAGAAATAATCCATTCGGGAACACAGGGCTCTGCTTCCATCATTGAATGTGCTCAACGCATGCTTAGAGACTCTGATTGGCTTTTTGGTGCCCTACTACCATACATGAACAGATAGCTAAGGATCATCAGTTATCTGTGGAAACATATCTGCCCTAACAAATAACAGGAAAAAGAAAAAAATTGGAGGACAAGAGACTGTTCAAGGAGAAGGAAAATATTTCCTCAAACTATCAATATTCTCAAAGGAATAAGAGAAAATATTGCATCCATGGAACAAGACAAGAGGCAATAAAAAGGAAAATTCCAAAAGAACTTTTGGAAATTAAAGTATGATAGCAGATCTTAAAAACAATCGGGGCTTCCCTGGTGGCGCAGTGGTTGAGAGTCCGCCTGCCGATGCAGGGGACGCGGGTTCGTGCCCCGGTCCGGGAAGATCCCACATGCCGCGGAGCGGCTGGGCCCGTGAGCCATGGCCGCTGAGCCTGTGCGTCCGGAGCCTGTGCTCTGCAACGGGAGAGGCCACAACAGTGAGAGGCCCGTGTACCGTAAAAAAAAAAAAAAAAAAAAACAATAGAAGGTTGTAGGGTGCAGTTGAAGAAAACTCCTAGAAAATCAAGCAAAAGAAAAAGACATGTAAAATAAAAGAGAAATTTTTTTAAAATAGAGGATCAATTCTGGAGATTCTATAGTGAGAGAAAGAATAAAGAAAATGGATGGGGAGGAATAATTAATCCAAAAAAGTTTGTCAGAATGGAATGACATTTCTAGATTGAAAGAGTCCACCAAATGTCCTTAATGCTGGATGAAAACAGATCCATACCGATTTCATATCATGAAATTTTGGAAAACTGAGGACAAAGAGACTATCTTTTTTTTTTGAATTTTTGAATTTTATTTTTTTATACAGCAAGTTCTTATTAGTTATCTGTTTCATACATATTAGTGTATATATGTCAATCCCAATCTCCCAATTCATCACACCACCACCACCACCCCCCGCCACTTCCCCCCTTGGTGAGGACAAAGAGACTATCTTAAGAACACTCTTTTTCATGAGACTGACAGAGAATGGAGTTCTTCAGAATAAGGAGAAGCTAAGGAAGAGGAACACAGAGGATCCAGGAGCAGGGAGTCGAACCTAGGAGAGAAGAAAAGGGAATTTCTAGAACAATGCTGAAGAGAATCCCCAGGACAAGAGCTCTGCAGCAACTTAGAGAGCAGCCAGTCCAGGTTGGAGCAAGTGAGAGCAAGTGGAGCAAGTGGCTCCAGGGGAGATTTCTTCAAGAAGAAGAAATTGATAGAATACCTAATATGACCAAATGCATTGAGAAGAGATATAGACGATTGGTGGGGAGGTTAGGTTGAATTAATGATTGAATACATAGAAAACTAAGTGAAAAAAAGATAATCATTATGTCCAGAGAAAACAAAAAGTTGTGTAAGAAAGAAATCATGGATATATGACATGGCTAATGTGTGAGCAATATTTACGAAGTCATAGCAATATAAACTCTGAATATTGAAATAACCAAAAATTACAACACAGCTGTTTGGGGAGGACAGGGAAAGTGAAACCTACTCACACCTATGTGAATAAGTCAGAACGTGGTGGTGGTGGTGATGATCAAGAAAGTGAGATTCTCATCTTCCATGGAGGGAAGTCAATAAATAACGAATACGAAATCTAAAAATCAACAGGTAGCCACATAAGCATGTCATTTAGAGATACAGGGGTAAATGCCAAAAGAGTCTCTATAAAGAGTTGAAAATGGTTACCTCTGAGGAGCAGAAAATGGTGAGAGGTGGATGGCCTACTGTTATTTTCAAAACAGGCCTTATAAAACTATTTGACTCTTTAAACTATGTACGTGTATAACTTAGGTATAAAATAAAAACAAAATTCAAAGAAACTGCAAGAGACTTTTCAAGTGAAAAGAGCCCATTGGGACATTCCCCACCCCTCCAATCTATTACCACAGCACTGTCTTATCTCATATCTCCCCAGCCTCTCCCCAACACCACCACGGCCTCAACAAACCAGGTACTAAGAAGAAAGGCAGACACTGGTTGAGTCTGGGATCTGCCCTGCCAGGATCTTGTCAGGAGCCCTGGGTCATCTTTAGTCCATTATCAGATAACTTCTCCCTAGACAGTTTAAAGGCTTTCTACTGAAGTGAAGTTACAAATATCAAAACTCAGATGGCCTCTCCTAATGTTTTCCTCTTCCTTATGTTTCACTGACTATCTTGATTCCAAAACCCTCGATTCTAAATGCACCTTCTACTCCTTCTTTCTTTAGATTCTCCTTCTTTAGAGACAGGGATGGCCTCAGGGTCCATCTGCTTTTGGTAGATACTCACACTTGCCCAGTCATTAACATTTGTGTAACAGACTATTTCTGCTACCCTTTCACCTCATTGTGTTGCCTTCACCAGTGATAAAGGGCAGAGGTATACTATTAGCTATGGTTACTTTTTGTAGAGAACATTACCCTTAACTTACCAAATTCTAGAATATTTTTTCTTTCTTTTTCACTGGCTATTCTACTGGCTCTGATTCTAAGGCTGGTCTGTGACATAAATAACAGAACTGTTTGGAGGACACAGTTAAGTGACCCTGGTAGATCAGGTGAGCTAATCTGTTCATTGCGTGGTACTCCGGGGAGACGAATGTCTCATTTTAGATTAGCTCAAAACAAAACAAAACAAAACATTTCATGCTGTCCTTGGCTCTGACCTAGACAACCCTCTTATCCATGTTAGAGAAGGCATACTTATCCTGTTTTCAATTAAACAAAGCTAGAAGAGATGAAGAATGAATTGGGGATTCAGAAAACTCTCAATAGGTTGCAAAGTTAAGATTAATAAATAAATGAAATTTACCATGCTTATGTTCAAAATATTAACTTCACAAACAGCATGTGCAAGATTTAGCTTAACAGTTCATGTCAAAAATGCTACGAGTCTTGACTAATAACAAGTTTAGCGAGTTGACAGCAGAAAGCGGCTGGGGGTGACTGCCAAAACAGTAACTGTTTCTCTTTCTACCTCCCTGAGAGCATAGGCAGGATTGTTTACGTTATATTAATCAATTCACCAATAAATATTTATTGAGGATCTACTAGGTGTCTAGTATGAGGAAAGTGCTGTGATAGAGAATGAGAGGAAGAAAGTAACAATCTTTTAGCAGGTTGACAGACAACATATACTTAGGAAATTATAGCAGTAATGATAACTTACATTTGAATAATGCTTTAATTTATCATGTTCAATCATTTTTTGACTTATGGCTGCCCTGTGAGGTGGTAAGTCAAATACAGTCACCATTTTAAAGATAAGAAATTGAGGCTCAATGAAGTAAATCGCTGATGCTCAAACATTTTGCTCTCAGGACCCCTTTACACTTTTAAAATTATCAAGGTATTGGGTTGGCCAAAAAGTCGTTCGAGTTTTGGTGTGAGATGTTAATGAAAAACCCGAACGACATTTTTGTCCAACCCAATACTTCAGAGCATATTCAGAGATTAAACCAAAATGGATCAAAGACCTAAATGTAAGAGAACTGTAAAACTCTTAAAAGAAAACAGTGTAAATCTTTGTGACCTTGGATCAGGCAGTGATTTCTTAGATATGACATCAAAAGCAGAAGCAACAAAAGAAAAAAATTAATTGGATTTCATTAAAATTTTAAAGATACTCTCAAGAAAGTGAAAAGACAACCCACAGAATGAGAGAAATACAGTTGACCCCTGAACAACATAGGTTTGAATTGCAAGGGTCCACTTTTACACGGATTTTTTTTTCCTCAATAAATATGTAGTCGGCCAACCACAGTCAGTTGGTTGAATCCACAGATGCAGAACCTGCAGATATGAAACCTGCAGTTACTGAGGGATTACTATATTTGCAAATTATGTATCTGATGAGGGACTACTATCCAGAATATATAAAAACTGTTATAATTCAACAATTAAAAGTAATAATAATCCAGTTTTTAAATGGGCAAAGGATTTAAATAGACATTTCTCTGAAGGAGATGTGCAAATGGCCAATAAGCACATGAAAAGATAGTCAGCATCATTAGATTAGGAAAATGCTAATCAAAATCATACTGAGATACTTCACGCTCACTAGAATTGCTCTAATGAAAGAGGCAGATAACAAAGTGCTGGATGCAGAGAAATCGGAACCCTCGTACACTGCTGCTGGGAATGTAGAACGGTGCGGCTGCTTTGCAAAACTGTTTGGCAGTTTCTTGAAGATTAAACGTAGATTTACCATGTGACCCGACAATTCTCCTAGATATACATCCAAGAGAATTGGAAACATATGTGCACATAGAAACTTATACATGAATATTCATAGCAGTGTTATTCATGATAACTGAAAAACTAGAAACAACCCAAATATCCATCAACTGATGAATGGA
Organism: Orcinus orca; assembly: GCF_937001465.1. NCBI lineage: Eukaryota > Metazoa > Chordata > Mammalia > Artiodactyla > Delphinidae > Orcinus > Orcinus orca. The sequence continues at coordinate 62,818,992 of NC_064572.1, read as the reverse complement.
TAAACAAAAATGTGATATATCTATCTAATAGAATATTATTCAGCAATAAAAAATTGAAGTACTGATATATGCTACAACATGAATGAAGCTTGAAAACATTATGTCAAATGAAAGAAGCCTGTCACAAACGACTGCATATTGTATGATTCTGTTTATATGAAATATCCAAAATAGGAAAATCTCTAGAGATAGAAAGTAAAATAGAGAGTGGTTGCCTAGGACTAGTGTTGGGTGGGTGGAGGGGTGCTGGTCACGGGGGGATATGAGGAATGACTACTAGTGAGTAGTCACTTTTTTTTTGAGGTATAGTTGATTTTCAATATTATATTAGCACAACATAGTGCTTCAAAACTTTTGTAGATTTCACTCCATTTGTTGTTATTATGAAATATTGTCTATATTCCCTGTGTTGTACAGTATATTCTTGTAGCTTATTCGTTTTATACATAGTAGTTTGTACCTCTTAGCAGGTAGGGGGTTCTTTTTGGGGCAATGCAAATTTTCGAAAATTGATTGTGATGATGGTTGCACAACTATGTGAATATACTAAAAACCATTGAACTATGTACTTTAAATGGGTGAATATTATGATATGTGAATTATACCTCAATAAAGCTTTTATTAAAAAAATTGAGGACCCAGAAGAGTATTTGTTTATTTGGATTTTACATAGTAAATCCACATAACCTATTAATAACCTATAATATAGTAACCTATTACATGTTAACATAAACAAATAACATAACAAATTTTTATGAAAAAAATAACAATTTTCCAGACTTCCCTGGTGATGCAGTGGTTAAGAATCTGCCTGCCAATGCAGGGGACACAGGTTCAAGCCCGGGTCTGGGAAGATCCCACATGCCACGGAGCAACTAAGCCCGTGCATCACAACTACTGAGCCTGCGCTCTAGAGCCCATGTGCCACAGCTGCTGAAGCCCGCACACCTTGAGTCCGTGCTCCGCAACAAGAGAAGCCACCGCAATGAGAAGCCAGCGCACCACAATGAAGAGTAGCCCCCTCTCGCTGCAAGTAGAGATAGACCATGGGCAGCAACGAAGACCCAACGCAGCCAAAAAAAAAAAAGAAAATTTTCCAAAACAAAGAAAATACCTAGTGAGAGTAGAGTTATTGTTTTACATTTTTATCAATCTCTTTAATGTCTGACTTAATAGACGATAGCTGGATTCTCATATTGGTTGTTTGGCTGAGGTATATGAAGAAAGTTCTAATCTCATACAGATATAGTTGGAAAAAAGTAAAGTATTTTAATAGCCTTTTTAAAATTTAATTTAATTTTTTTTATACAGCAGGTTCTTATGAGTTATCTGTTTTATACATTTTAGTGTATATATGTCAGTTCCAATCTCTCAATTCATCATACCACCACCACCACTCCCCCCTCTTTTCCCCCTAGGTGTCCATACGTTTGTTCCCTACAACTGTGTCTCTATTTCTGCCTTGCAAACCAATTCATCTGTACCATTTTTCTAGATTCCACATATATGTGTTTATATACGACATTTGCTTTTCTCTTTCTGACTTACTTCACTCTGTATGACAGTCTCTAGGTCCATCCACATCTCTGCAAATGACCGATCCTTTTTATGGCTGAGTAATATTCCATGTATATATGTATATATGTATCACCTCTTCTTTATCCATTCGTCTGTCAATGGCATTTAGGTTGCTTCCATTACCTGGCTATTGTAAATAGTGCTGCAATGAACACTGGGGTGCATGTGTCTTTTTCTCATTTTTTGTTTTAGGATTTTTCATATGTTGACATTCATTTTTTTTTAACATTTTTATTGGAGTATAATTGCTTTACAATATTGTGTTAGTTTCTGCTGTATAACAAAGTGAATCAGCTTAGGCTTCCATGGTGGCACAGTGGTTATGAATCCGCTTGCCAATGCAGGGGACACAGGTTTGAGCCCTGGTCCGGGAAGATCCCACATGCCACAGAGCAACTAAGCCCATGTGCCACAACTACTGAGCCTGCGCTCTAGAGCTCGCAAGCTACAACTACTGAGCCCACGTGCCACAACTACTGAGCCTGCGCACCTAGAGCCCGTGCTCTGCAACAAGAGAAGCCACTGCAATGAGGAGCCCGCGCACCACAAGGAAGAGTAGCCCCCACTCGCCACAACTAGAGAAAGCCTGAACGCAGCAAGAAGACCAAACACAACCAAAAAGAAATAAATAAAATAAATTTATTTTAAAAATATTTTTAAAAACAAGTGAATCAGCTATATGTATACATACTTCCCCATACCCCCTCCCTCTTGTGCCTCCCTCCCACCCTCCCTATCCCACCCCTCTAGGTGGTCACAAAGCACTGAACTGATCTCCCTGTGCTATGCAGCTGCTTCCCACTAGCTATCTATTTTACATTTGTTAGTGTATATATGTCAGTGCTACTCTCTCACATCATCCCAGCTTACCCTTCCCCCTCTCCGTGTCCTCAGGTCCATTCTCTACGTCTGCATCTTTATTCCTGTCCTGCCCCTAATTCATGAGAACCATTTTTTTTTTAAGATTCCATATATATGTGTTAGCATACAGTTTTGTTTTTCTCTTTCTGACTTACTTCACTCTGTATGACAGACTCTAGGTCCATCCACCTCACTACAGATAACTCAATTTCATTTCATTATATGGCTGAGTAATATTCCATTGTATATATGTACCACATCTTCTTTATCCATTCATCTGTTGATAGACACTTTGTAAATAGTGCTGCAGTGAACATTGTGGTACATGACTCTTTTTGAATTATGGTTTTCTTGGGGTATATGCCCAGTAGTGGGATTGCTGGTTCATATGGTAATTCTATTTTTAGTTTTTTAAGGAACCTTCATACTGTTCTCCATACTGGCTATGTCAATTTACATTCCCACCAACAGTGCACGAGGGTTCCCTTTTCACCACACCCTCTCCAGCATTTGTTGTTTGTAGATTTTCTGATGATGCCCATTCTAACCAGTGTGAGGTGATACCTCATTGTAGTTTTGTTTTTTTGGGTTTTTTTTGGTTTTTTTTTTTGTGGTACGCAGGCCTCTCACTGTTGTGGCCTCTCCCGTTGCGGAGCACAGGCTCCGGACGCGCAGGCCCAGCAGCCATGGCTCACGGGCCCAGCCACTCCGCGGCATGTGGGATCTTCCCGGACCGGGGCACGAACCCGTGTCCTCTGCAATGGCAGGCGGACTCTCAACCACTGCGCCACCAGGGAAGCCCCTCATTGTAGTTTTGATTTGCATTTCTCTAATAATGAGTGACGTTGAGCAGCTTTTCATGTGCTTCTTGGCCATCTGTATGTCTTCTTTGGAGAAATGTCTATTTAGGTCTTCTGCCCATTTTTTATTTCGTTTTTTTTTTTAATATTGAGCTGCATGAGCTGTTTTTATATTTTGGAGATTAATCCTTTGTCCGTTGATCTGTTTGCAAGTATTTTCTCCCATTCTGAGGGTTGTCTTTTCGTCTTGTATATAGTTTCCTTTGCTGTGCAAAAGTTTTTAAGTTTCATTAGGTCCCATTTGTTTATTTTTGTTTTTATTTCCATTACTCTAGGAGGTGGGTCAAAAAAGATCTTGCTATGATTTATGTCAAAGAGTGTTCTTCCTATGTTTTCCTTTAAGAGTTTTATAGTGTCTGGCCTTACATTTAGGTCTTTAATACATTTTGAGTTTATTTTTGTGTATGGTGTTAGGGAGTGTTCTAAGTTCATTCTTTTACATGTACCTGTCCAGTTTTCCCAGCACCACTTATTGAAGAGACTGTCTCTTCTCCAGTGTATATCCTTGCCTCCTTTGTCATAGATTAGTTGACCATAGGTGCGTGGGTTTATCTCTGGGCTTTCTATCCTCTTCCATTGATCTGTATTTCTGTCTTTGTGCCAGTACCATATTGTCTTGGTTACTGTAGCTTTGTATTATAGTCTGAAGTCAGGGAGTCTGATTCCTCCAGTTCCATTTTTTCCCCTTAAGATTGCTTTGGCTATTCGGGGTCCTTTGTATTTCCATACAAATTTTAAGGTTATTTGTTCTAGTTCTATAAAAAATGCCATTGGTAATTTGATAGGGATTGCATTGAATCCGTAGATTGCTTTGGGTGGTATAGTCCTTTTCATAATATTGATTCTTCCAATCCAAGACATGGTATATCTCTCCATCTGTTGGTATCATCTTTAATTTCTTTCATCAGTGTCTTATAGTTTTCTATATACAGGTCTTTTGTCTCCTTAGGTAGGTTTATTCCTAGGTATTGTATTCTTTTGGTTGCAATGGTAAATGGGAGTGTTTCCTTAATTTCTCTTTCAGATTTTTCATCATTAGTGTATAGGAATGCAAGAGCTTTCTGTGCATTAATTTTGTATCCTGCAACTTTACCAAATTCATTGATTAGCTCTAGTAGTTTTCTGGTGGCATCTTTAGGATTCTCTATGTATAGTATCATGTCATCTGCAAACAGTGACAGTTTTACTTCTTCTTTTCCAATTTGTATTCCTTTTATTTCTTTTTCTTCTCTGATTGCCAAGGCTAGGACTTCCAAAACTATGCTGAATAATAACGGTGAGAGTGGACATCCTTGTCTTGTTCCTGATCTTAGAGGAAATGCTTTCAAGTTTTCACCATTGAGAATGATGTTTGCTGTGGGTTTGTCATATATGGCCTTTATTATGTTGAGGTAGGTTGCCTCTCTGCCCACTTTCTGGAGAGTTTTTATCATAAATGGGTGTTGAATTTTGTCAAAAGCTTTTTCTGCATCTATTGCGATGATCATATGGTTTTTATTCTTCGATTTGTTAATATGGTGTATCACATTGATTGACTTGCATATATTGAAGAATCCTTGCATCCCTGGGATGAATCCCACTTGATCATGGTGTATGCTCCTTTTAATGTGTTGTTGGATTCTGTTTGCTAGTATTTTGTTGAGGATTTTTGCATCTATATTCATCAGTGATATTGGTCTGTAATTTTCTTTTTTTGGAGTATCTTTGTCAGGTTTTGGTATCAGGGTGATGGTGGCCTCATAGAATGAATTTGGGAGTGTTCCTTCCTCCACAATTTTTTGGAAGAGTTTGAGAAGGATGGGTGTTAGCTCTTCTCTAAATATTTGATAGAATTCACCTGTGAAGCCATCTGGTCCTGGACTTTTGTTTGTTGGAAGATTTTTAATCACAGTTTCAATTTCATTACTTGTGATTGGTCTGTTCATATTTTCTATTTCTTCCTGGTTCAATCTTGGAAGGTTATAGCTAAGAATTTGTCCCTTTCTTCCAGGTTGTCCATTTTATTGGTATAGAGTTGCTTTTAGTAGTCTCTTGTGATGCTTTGTATTTCTGCAGTGTCCATTGTAACTTCTCCTTTTTCATTTCTAATTTTATTGATTTGAGTTCTCTCCCTCTTTTTCTTGATGAGTCTGGCTAAAGTTTTATCAATTTTGTTTTTCTTCTTAGAGAATCAGCTTTTAGTTTTATTGATCTTTGCTATTGTTTCCTTTGTTTCTATTTCATTTATTTCTGCTCTCGTCTTTATGATTTCTTTCCTTCTACTAACTTTGAGTTTTGTTTGTTTTTCTTTCTCTAGTTTCTTTAGGTATAAATTTAGATTGTTTATTTGAGATGTTTCTTGTTTCTTGAGGTAGGATGCTATTGTTATAAACTTCCCTCTTAGAACTGCTTTTGCTGCATCCCACAGGTTTTGGATCATCATGGTTTCATTGTCATTTGTCTCTAGGTATTTTTTGATTTCCTCTTTTTTTTTTTTTTTTTTTTGCGGTATGTGGGCCTCTCACTGTTGTGGCCTCTCCCGTTGCGGAGCCCAGGCTCCGGACACGCAGGCTCAGCGGCCGTGGCTCACAGGCCCAGCTGCTCCGCGGCATGTGGGATTTTCCCGGACCGGGGCACAAACCCGTGTCCCCTGCATCAGGAGGCGTACTCTCAACCACTGCACCACCAGGGAAGCCCTGATTTCCTCTTTGATTTCTCCAGTGATCTCTTGGTTATTTAGTAATGTATTGTTTAGCCTCCATGTGTTTGTGTTTTTTACATTTTTTTCCCTGTAATTTATTGCTAATCTCGTAGTGTTGTTGTCAGAAAATATGCTTGATATGATTTCAATTTTTCTTAAATTTTCCGAGGCTTGATTTGTGACCCAAGATGTTTTCTATCCTGGAGAATATTCCACGTGCACTTGAAAAGAAAGTGTAATCTGCTGTTTTTGGATGGAATGTCCTATAAATATCAATTAAATCTATCTGGTCTATTGTGTCATTTAAAGCTTGTGTTTTCCTTATTAATTTTCTGTCTGGATGATCTGTCCGTTGGTGTAAGTGAGGTGTAAGTCCCCCACTATTACTGTGTTACTGTTGATTTCCTCCTTTTTGTTGTTTGTTATTTTTTGTTTTTTTGAAGATGCAAACATTGTTTTTAATGTAATAATAGTAATAATTAAATTACGTACCTGTGACTTCTTGTAAGAAATGCAAACACGGTTGATTACTTCCAGAAATGCTTATTGAAACAGCCAGTGGGGTCTGTCCTTCATAGTTCCTTGTGTTTGTGTCTGCTCCATAATTATATAACATCCATGCACAAAGCACATCATCCCTAAGGGCAGACAAACGTAAAGGAGTCTGTCCATCTTCTAAGCAACCCAAGTTTGTGTCTGCTCCTCTCTGAAGGAACATACGGCAATAAGAGTGATTGCTTTTTATCACAGCATATCGCAACAGGAAACCCTTCTGAATGTTGATGTTGGCATTGTGGTCCAGGAGTATTTTCACACAGCTTGACATCTCTTGGGTAATGGTGAGCTGAAGTGGCCTTGTACCTTTATCATTGAGCTGGTCGACCTCAGCCTTGAACTCCAGTAGGAGTGTCCAGATTCCGGTGTCAGTGAGCTCTTTCTTAGCCTTTAGTGCATTTTCAGAGGCAGCAACAAAATACAGCAGCAGAAATGTCATCACATGAATTAGATGCTTAAACTTCAATCTAACAGATTCTCTTTATGTAGGATACTGGTCAGAGGCTCTCTGCTGCTTCTCTGGTGGGTGGGTAGCCCCGTTTCTGCTCTCTCGCTTCCCCTAGCCACCTCAAACCTGTCTTCTCAGCTGCTGCGTCTCTTACTTCTTTCAGCCTCCTCCTCCACACTCACCAACTTCTCGATTGAAGAAACAGCCCAGGCAGGGCCGGACACAGGTGTCCTTGATCCTTCATGATGCCTCACGGCCCCAGCCCTGCGAGCATCCAGACTGCTGAGCAGACTGGAGGTGGCAGTCCTGGCTTACGGGCAGCCTCAGGGCAGGGGTGCAGGGAGGAAGTCTGGGCTCGGGTTGGGGGGCAGTCCCGTCTGAGGGCTTGGGAGCAGGGGGCTGCTGCGTTCCGGGCTGGAGTCTCCCAGATACAGGGGGACATGGGAGGTCTTGGGGCAGCAAGGTCCTGGGTCATTCACGGTCTGATGTGCCAGCCGCGGGGAATCCAGGCAGGGGGCTTTTGGGATGCACTTTGCACTGGACCACCCCTGCACCCTCCCTCCAGCACTTTGGGGTCACTGGGATGGGACCAAGCCTTCAGCAGCCAATCAGCAGCTGCACTGGAGCCTGAGGGTGGAGCCGTAAACCAGGTCAGGGGTGGGTGGGGGTGGGGGGTGGAGGCGACTTGGTTGGTTGGTTGGTTACCTCCTTCCCTCCTCCTTACCCCAGCAGCCCCCACCCCTTGCCTGCGGTCCAATTTCCTCTTTTATAGCTGTTAGCATTTGCCTTATGTATTGAGGTGCTCCTGTGTTGGATGCATATATATTTATAATTGTTAAAACTTCTTTTCGGATTGATCCCTTAATCATTATTTAGTGTCCTTCCTTATCTCTTGTAACATTCTTTATTTTTAAAGTCTACTTTATCTGATATGTGTATTGCTACTCCAGCTTTCTTTTGATTTCCATTTGCATGGAATATCTTTTTCCATCTCCTCACTTTCAGTCTGTATGTGTCCTAGGTCTGAAGTGGGTCTCTTGTAGACAGCATATACATGGGTCTTGTTTTTGTATCCATTCAGCAAGCCTGTGTCTTTTGGCTAGAGCATTTAATCCATTCACATTTAAGGTAATTATCGATATGTATGTTCCTATTACCATTTTCTTAATTGTTATGGGTTTGTTTTTGTAGATCCTTTTCTTCTCTTGTGTTTCCCACTTAGAGAAGTTCCTTTAGCATTTGTGGTAGAGCTGGTTTGGTGGTGCTGAATTCTCTTAGCTTTTGCTTGTCTGTAAAGCTTTTGATTTTTCCGTTGAATCTGAATGAGATCCTTGCCGAGTAATCTTGGTTGTAGGTTCTTCCCTTTCATCACTTTAAGTATATCATGCCACTCCCTTCTGTCTTGTAGAGTTTCTGCTGAGAAATCAGCTGTTAACCTTATGGGAGCTCCCTTGTATGTTATTTGTCATTTTTCCCTTGTTGCTTTTAATAATTTTTCTTTGTCTTTAATTTTTGCAATTTGATTACTATGTGTTTTGGCCTGTTTCTCCTTGGGTTTATCCTGGCTGGGACTCTTTTTGCTTCCTGTACTTGGGTGACTGTTTCCTTTCCCATGTTAGGGAGGTTTTCAACTATAATCTCTTCAAATATTTTCTCGGGTCCTTTCTCTCTCTCTTCTCCTTCTGGGACCCCTATAATACGAATGTTGTTGTGTTTAATGTTGTCCCAGAGGTCTCTTAGGCTATCTTCATTTCTTTTCATTCTTTTTTCTTCATTCTGTTCTGTGGCAGTGAGTTCCACCATTCTGTCTTCCAGGTTACTTATCCATTCTTCTGCCTCAGTTATTCTGCTATTGATTCCTTCTAGTGTATTTTTCATTTCAGTTATTCTGTTGTTCATCTCTGTTTGTTTGTTCTTTAATTCTTCTAGATGTTTGTTCTTTAATTCTTCTAGGTCTTTGTTAAACACTTCTTGCATCTTCTCAATCTTTGCCTCCATTCTTTTTCCAAGGTCCTGGATAATCTTCACTATCATTATTCTGAACTCTCTTTCTAGAAGGTTGCCTATCTCCACTTCATGTAGTTGTTTTCCTGGGGTTTTATCTTGTTCCTTTGTCTGGAACATGTTTCTCTGCCATCTCATTTTGTCTAACTTTCTGTTTTTAAGACATTCATCATTTTGTGATATGCAACAGAAGTGCTTTACGCATACTTCCTATTTTTGACACAGCATTTTTAAAAGATGTGTTCTCAATGGTCAAGCTTTTAATATAATTAATAATTTTTATTTCCTAATCAAGAACACTTTTAAGTGAAACTGAACTCCCTCCAAGTGTACGGCAGTGAGAAATACAAATACAAATGACCACTAGTACAGTTTGGTACTACTGCCTTGTTTTCTGTCAAGGTGCAAAGAGTTTACCCACCATTACTTCGGTACAAATGTCAACATGATGGTGAAAAAAGGCAAACAAAGGCTTAATATTATTATGAAACTCATTTTGGTCTCAAAGTTACCTTGAAAGCTTGGGGGATCTTCAGGGGTTTATGGATCACATGTTGAAAACCTCTCATTTAATGCCTCTCCCAAAGTCATGCATCTAGTAAGGAGTGGACCACTTCTTGAAACTAGGGCCTATTGACTCCCCATCTAATAGCTTCTCCATTATATCACAGAATGCCAAAATGAGTGATACAGATATAAAGTATAATGTGCACTCATATTAAAACCAAATAATTAAATACATGCACCGAATGTTTGTAGCAGCACTATTTACAATAGCCAAGATATGGAAGCAATCAAAATGCCCATCAACGGATAATGGACAAAGAAGATATAGCATATATATACAAAGGAATATTACTCAGACATAAAAAAGAATGAAATTCTGCCATTTGCAGTAACATGGATGGACCTAGAGAATATTATGCTTAGTGAAATAAGTCAGACAGAGAAATACAAACACTGTATGATATCACTTATGTGTAATCTAAAAAATAGTACTAATGAATTATTAGAAACAGACTCACAGGTATAGAAAACAGACTAGTGGTTAGCAAAGGGGAAAGGGAAGAGGAGAGTGGAAAATTAGGTATGGGGTTAAGAGACACCAACTACTGTGTATAAAATAGATAAACAACAAGGATATATTGTGTAGCACAGGGAATTACAGCCATTATCTTATAATAATTTTTTAAATAAATTGATTTATTTTATTTTTATTTATTTTTGGCTGTGTTGGGACTTCGCTGCTCCACACAGGCTTTTTCTAGTTGCAGCGAGCAGGGGCTACTCTTCATTGTGGTGCGCAGGCTTCTCATTGAGGTGTCTTCTTTTGTTGTGGAGCATGGGCTGTAGGCGTGCAGGCTTCAGTAGTTGTGGCACATGGGCTTAGTTGCTCTGTGGCATGAGGGATCTTCCCGGACCAGGGCTTGAACCTGTGTCCCCTGCATTGGCAGGTGGACTCTCAACCACTGAGCCACCAGGAAGCCCTATAATTACTTTCAATGGAGTATAATCTGTAAAAATACTGACTCACTATGCTGTACCTCTGAAACTAATGTAATATTGTAAATCAACCATACTTCAATAGAACATCATCACCATCATCATAAATTTCTACCAGAGCCCTAGTTAGAAATGCAATTAGTGGTTAACAACCAGATATGATCATTTTAAGCTCATCTAGTCCAGGTCATAAAAATAGCTTAAATAGATGTGCTCAAAACCATGAAGAGATGGGATATAGCTAGACAGTCATCAAAGAGACAAGGTGGACATCCATTCCACAGACTGAAAATTACAAAATTTAACCTCTGTCACCATTGGAAAGGGCTTTCATGTACTCAAAATCGTAGAGTCTTAAAACTAGGTGGAACCTAAGAGGTAATCTCATCCATTACCATGCCCCATACAGGACCCTCCTCACAGCATCTCCAGAGGTTGGATGAATGGTGAGGAGTGGCTTACCCCTCTCAAGACCTTGTAACAGCTGTCCTTGTGTCTCATTTTTCTTATGGGGTCCCCATACATATGCAATTAAATTTGATTTTCTCCTGTTAATATGTCTCATGTCAATGTAATTCTTAGACAAACAGAAGAACCTAGAAAGGGAAGAGGAAAAAGTTTTTCCTTCCTCAGCATTACTCTTTCTTTCTCCACTGATGGAGCCCTTCTTGTGTCCCAGGCACTATGACATTTAATTCCCAGAATAACCCTATGAAGTAGATACCATCAACAGCCACCCCTCCTTTTTTAAGGCATTATGGGTTGAGGATTTTTGGTAATCGTATACAGCTGTGTAACTACCACCCCAATAGTGATATAGAACAGTTCCCTCACACTACATTTTCCCTCGTGCCCTTTTGCAGTCACATATGTAATTTTTAAAAATAATTTTGTACATACTATTTTTTAATCTGAATGTTTCTCTTAACAAGATGTATTAAACATCTTTTGATGGTAATTAATATAGTTTTACAAGATAATCTTAATGTCTGCACAGCAGTCCATTAAATGAATGTTTCATAATTTATTTAACCAATGTCCTTTTTTCAGATATCTATTTTTTACAACATCCTGCTCCCTCTTCCTGGAAATTAACTTGTTACTTGTCTTATATTAGTCTAGTTTGCTTGTTTTTTTCATATCTCATACTTAGTCTAGGTTTTGCTAGATTTGCTAACTCTGTGTCCTCTTTAAGGAGGACACAGTTAAGTGTTGGTACATCCCAAGATTCTGTTGCTGAATCTTCTTACTCTGTAATCCTTTCCCAGGTGATCAATTTTCTCCCTAATTTTGAAACCGTGCACCTCATATTGGGACTTGAACCCATGTTCCGGGACTCAAACCCAGCCAAAGCCCACAATCTTCCGACTGAGATCACACACCTGGTTTCAGGACTAAAGGAAGCTCAGGTTCTTGATATCTCATCACAGAAAGAATTCAGTGAGAGACAAAGTGATAGGTAAGGAGTGGATTTATTTAGAGAGAAGCACACTCCACAGAGTGTGGGCCATCTCAGAAGGTGAGAAAGGCACCAGGGTACTGGGGTTGTCAGTTTTTATAGGGGTGGGTAATTTCATAGCCTAATGAGTGAGAGGAGTGTTCCAACTATTTGGGGGGGAAGGGACGGGGATTTCCAGAAATTGCGCCACTGCCCACTTTTTGATCCTTATGGATCTTTGGAACTGTCAGGGCGCCTGTGGGTGTGTCATTTAGCTTGCTGATGTGTTACAGTGAGTGTATACTGAGGCTCAAGGTTTAGTGGAAGTCGACTTGTCCAACATCTTGGACCAATTTGGTTTTAATCAATTTATGTCATGTCCTCGGGGGTATGTTATTCTTTCAAAGGTTGTGCCCTGCTCCCTTCCCTCCTGTTTCAGTTTCACTATAAACCTTTTGGATCTCATCTTTATCTCTCTTCTAAACACCAAGATTCTTTTTTTTTTTTTTTTTTTTTTGCGGTATGCGGGCCTCTCACCGTTGTGGCCTGTCCCGTTGCGGAGCTCCGGACGCGCAGGCTCAGCGGCCATGGCTCACGGGCCCAGCCGCTCCGTGGCATGTGGGATCTTCCCGCACCGGGGCACGAACCCGTGTCCCCTGCATCGGCAGGCGGACTCTTAACCACTGCGCCACCAGGGAAGCCCTGCTTCTATTTTTAAAAAACTATTTCAGTTAGTGCAGGTGCTTCCCTTCTAGTCACACAGGAGTGAAACCTCAAAGTCATTTCTGACTCCTCTCCCCGCTCATCTCACATATCCAATCAATTAAGTGCTAGTGATTTGACTCCAAAATACCTCTCAACCCGTGCCCTTCCTTTCCATTTGACGGTTACTATCCTAGTTTTCTGGTCTCATGACCTCCTAACTGATCTTCCAGCCATAACCTCGTCCTTCTTTGATCTGCTCCTTATGTCAACGTTCTGAAACATCAGAGTTAACTTTTCTGAAAGACGGAGATTAGTTTCCTCTCCCGCTTCAAAATAACTGACGGCTCCCTAGCGATCACAAAAGCAAGTCTGAACTCTCCAGGCAGGCTTTCAAGGCTTCTCTCCACGTTGCGCTCGCACTCACCCACTCCTCCTGCAGGCTCCTGTTACCTCAGCCCTGACCGCTCTGAACACATTCCTGCTTCTGCTCTACCCTGTGACTATCCAGTCTTTAGTCTGTTTTGCTGATTCTTTGCTCGCTGCCTCTTACATGACAGGTGTTTGCTCTATTGCAGATGAGAATAAAAATTAGCTCTGCCTACTGGCCTGTCGTGGTCAGCAAGGTCTCGCACTGCCTCAAAGTCAATCATGGATTAAGAGCCCATATTGATAATCCTGAGTTAGGGAGGGGCTGGCAGTGAGGGAGGAGAAAGTCTCTCTACATTTTTTCGCAGCAGAGAAGCACTGGATTCTGTGTTGGGAAGGAAAGCACAGTGTTCTCCATTCCTATGTAAAACTCTCCTAGAATTCTATAGTGCAGATGTCTTCCCAGGTGAATGGTATTTCAGTATTTTCCCCATTTCAGTGAATGGCAAACTGAGGGCTAGCAGAGGCTGAGCTCTGAGTCAGGCTCCCCTCCCCAAAAAGGGCGGCAGTCGTCCTGTGATTCAAAGAGAGAGAGGCTATAAGGATAGCACGTCCTGATTGGCGCAGACTGAGTCAGACAAGCTTGGGGGCTGCTGATTGGCTCCGGGTTGATCAGGCGCTGTTGGGCTGTTGTAAATGTAAATAGCTCTGTGACCGGCAGTAACCCCGATGAGAGCGGGTGGAGAGGGAGGCTCTTCCTCTCCATTCACGTCTGCGCCCTGACAGGCCCAGACAGGCAGGCCCTTTAGCAGGGGGGCTGGGCAGGACAAGGCTAGGGCTTGTATCTTCGGAGATCTTAAGCTTGAGCTGAGAGTTAAAACACTCGCCTGCAGGTCTGAGCCAGGGCTGGCAGCTTCCACACAGAGCTGCTTCCTTTCTGCTCTCAGCTTTGACTGTTTAAGACAGGTTAATGGAATGTTCTGCGTGGGGACGGAGGTGTTGGAGGGCGCTAGGAGGGTTGTTTTATGGGGTAACATAAATGGCTGTGGTGGTGTGCCACAGGGAGATGGAAGCCTGCCCTCCTCTGTTTCCTGGTCACAGAATCCTGTTTGTTGAAAAGGCAAGAGCAGAGGCAGAGCATAAGGCCAGAGGGGATCCTGCTGCCCAGGTTTGTGCGTTGATCGTCTTTCTACTAGAGGTGCAGCTTCTCCTCCCCTCTACTCCAGAGGAAAGGGAAGTCTGTTGGGACAGGCTTTCTTGGAAGTAGGGAGCAGGAAAGGAACAAATGTGTACATGTTAAGAATAAAAGGTGAGGACTGCCTTGGTGGTGTCGTGGTTAAGAATCCTCCTGCCAATGCAGGGGACACGGGTTCGAGACCTGGTCTGGGAAGATCCTACACGCCGCAGAGCAACTAAGCCTGTGCACCACAGCTACTGAGCCTGCGCTCTAGAACCCGCGAGCCACAACTACTGAGCCGCATGCCACAACTACTGAAGCCCGAGTGCCTAGAGCCCATGCCACTGCAATGAGAAGCCCACCCACCGCAACGAAGAGTAGCCCCCGCTCACCGCAATTAAAGAAAGCCCGCGCGCAGCAACGAAGACCCAACGCGGCCAAAATAATATAATAAATAAATTTATTTAAAAAAATTTTTTAGAAAAAGAATAAAGGGTGACCCTCACACATTGCTGGTGGGGAATGCTGCAGCCACTGTGGAAAACAGTTTGGTGGTTCCACAAAGAGTTAAATGTGGAATTGCCGTATAACCTAGCAATTCCACTCTTAGGTATAAACCCAAATGAATTGAAAACAGGTACTCAACTACTTAATACACAAGTGTTCATAGCAACACTATTCCAATAGACAAAAGGTGGAAGCAACTCAAATATTCATCAACGATGAATAGAGAGAAACCAGTTGTGATATATTTATGCAGTGGTATATTATTTGGCAATAAAAAGAAATGATGTAGTGATACATGCTACAGGGTGGATGACCCTTGAAAGCATTATGCTGCGAGGAGGAAGCCAGACACAGAAGGTCACGTATTGCAGGATTCCATTTATATGAAATATCCTGAATAGGTAGATCCGTAGAGACAGAAAGCGGACTGCTGGTTCCCAGGGCCTGGCGGGAGCGGGGAGTTGGCGAGTGGCTGTGGAACAAGTACAAAGTCTTCTTTTGGGGTGATAGAAAGTTTTCGGAACTGGATAGAGGTGGCAATTGCACAACGTTGTAAATGGACTAAAATGTCACCAGATTGTTCACTTTAAAATGGCTAATTTTATGGTATGTGAATTTTACTTAAAACATATGTATATGAAACAAACAAATACAAAGACCGAAGGGTGAGTCCTTACTGCTGTTCAGAATTCTCTGAGGATCCCGACTGTGGTGAGGAGCAATCTGCCCTTTCACTTTCCCTTTCCTCTGGTTGGTCACAAAGTTCTAAAGCCTGGCCTGACCCTGGCTGCTCCCTGCTCCTACGGGAGAGGGCCAGCAGGAGAGGGCCCCTCGGGCCCCTCGAGACAATCCTAGCTTGGAAGCAGAAGCGCTGCGTGAGTCAGCACAGCAGACACTTGGGCTTTGTGAGCTCTCTGTGGCCTGGGTGCAGCAGGCAGGGCAGGCCCGGGCGGGGGAGGGGCAGGCCCGGGTCCCGAAAAGGGGAAGGCTGTGCCTCTAGCAACCCCAGTATAGAATCTCAGCTGCTTGGAACCTGCAATTAAGGCCTGTGGCATTTGCCCCAGAGTCAGCATGCAAGAATCAGCACTGTGCCCGCGGCTTAGTAAGTTACTATAGGTCACAGAATGCAACCCCACTCCCTGTGACACTTCACACAGTTTGTCGCAGAGACAGAATTCACAAGACATGAGATCTTTCAATAATTTTATCAAGCACTGATTGTTCAGGTGCAGGAGACATTTCTAAGAGAAGATGCCCTTAAGGATTTCAAAACAACGTGACAGTAGGGTGGAGTATGGTTTGCGTAAGTATAGAGGAAATGTCAGCTATGCTTCTATGGTCTGAGAGCTTAAAACTCATGGGTGGTTGAATGTTACAACAGGTCGCGATGGGAGTGAGTGGGTTCTTCTGGATCAGAGGATGTGTCTACAATTTGACTGAATAAATTAAGCTCCCTGCCGTTGCAGCCAGGCTTTGCCTCTGAGTATAAGTGAATATCACTGGGCATCTACTTGCATATAGGAGACTTATGCACTCCGGGTTTATCTAATTTGTCATCTACTTCACACCCATACGGAGAGCAGTTAATGAGCAAAGTTCTGGAGC
The DNA here is from genome assembly GCF_937001465.1 of Orcinus orca. NCBI lineage: Eukaryota > Metazoa > Chordata > Mammalia > Artiodactyla > Delphinidae > Orcinus > Orcinus orca. Next base: position 62,802,705 of record NC_064572.1, on the reverse strand, counting down.
TGGATCACAGCATCGTGGCTCACTCCCTCACAGTGTATTTTCTCTCCCAGTGAATTCAGTTCCCTCATCAGTAAAACTGGGGTAATAATAGCATCTGCTTTCCATACAGTGAGATAATGCACTGTGCAGCACTCACCACAGCGCCTGGCTATTGTGAATGTTATCACTGCGTCCACGGGTCTGGTGGACTCAGAAGTTGGATTTCCTGCATCAGAAGGTTGTAGGGGTTCTGTTGATGCCTGGCCTCAATCCCTCTATCTAATGTAGAACACGGTACATATATGGATTTTTCCAAGCAATCTGGTATCACAAGTGTATCATGTAGACTTGCTATGGTTTACAGCAGCTGTCCTTTCTCATGTGGCTGGTGTCTTTGTCTCCAAAGACAAAGGAGAGACTTGGAAGGAACAGTGCAATTATAGAACAACAGAAAAAATGGTCCAACCTGAACATTTTAAACAAAATAGAGGGAAAGGGGTGGAAGGCCAGATATTAAGCACGTGCCACCGTCAACCTATTAAGGTCTGGCAAGGCCTCAATGAATATAGACTTGGTGTTGGATGCTCAGAATCACTCTGAGAGAGTCTTGCTGCTTGTCCAAGGTGAGGGTAACCTCACATTAGAAAGTGAGGGGGGCTGGTTCTGTGGAATGCTTAGAAGCCCAGGCATTGTCCAGGTGGCTTCTGTTGAAAAATGGAACTTCTTCAAACTGTAAAAAGTCCTTCTCTTTTCCACATGAAGATTCTCAGATAAGGTAGTAAAAGCTAAAGCCTTTTCCACCTAATGATCATGAAGCCCTCTCTACCCCAAGAATTTACAAGGCTTCCCTGGGATTGTTTTTCCTGTCTTCCTGCTGTTGTTAATCAGCATTTTCAGGAAGCTACTCTATTAGCGGGAGGGACTACATTTCAGAGGAATGACCTGGATGGCCCAGCCTGGGTTGCCAGGCACAGGACTGCTTTCCAGAGTGCCTCCTGCTGCTCCCTTCCTCTCTTAGCATCTCTGTTTTGGGTCCATGTGACCATGGGACACACAGGAGTCCTGACATTTCCCCAGGCCCAAAGTGCCAGCTGGTGTTAATGTGTTAGATCTCATGGCAGCAGACTACCGGCTTCCTGTTGCTAAGGCTGAGTTTAACCTAAAGTTACCCCTAGGGAGGGCAGGAGGGCAGGGCGAGTTACTGGGATATGAGTCAACCACTGTGGCTTCTTGTACTTCTTTTTTACTCTTAAAGATGTAGGAACAGGACATAAATAGGGTGGTGAATAAATCCCAAGAGACTGAATCACAGCCAAAAAAACTCTCAAACACAGGGCAATCAGATTCACTTCACTTTTATTAGGAACAAACACAATCTCAGATCAGTACAACTAGCTTCAGAGTTGATATTAATAGAAATTATTCCAAAATTATTCTCAGGTCACAAATAACTACTATCCCACATAAAAAGGGAAAAATCCCACCCAATCAAGGAAAAGGTATCCTGTGTATGTTTCCATGGCAACGAGTTTATGCATTCTCAGATTTTTGTCTGGCTAGTTATCCACCACTTATCTAATGGGTTTATTCAATCTCTCAGAGAGAACCATATAGATCCATGATAGCATCCAGGACACGTGGTTCATGGTGGACACAGTTCACGGTGGATACTGCTACTATAAAAATACTCAGGACTTAAGAGAATTCCTTTGCTGAAGGATCCCAAAATGCTTTATAAAAAGCATTAGTCACGCCTCAAAACTGCCCTTTGAGGTAGGTCAGTATTATTATCTCATTTTAACAGAAGGAAAACCGAGGCACATTATAGTTAAATGACTTGCCCAGGGTCACACAGCAAGTCTGTGGCACAGTGGTAGGAGAGGCCCTGGCCTTAACCACCCGTGTAACCTTGACATCGTGCTTTCTTTAACTTTTCACGCTGACCCATTTGAGCTACACTTACAGAGAATACACTCAGGATACTAGCTAACTAGGAGAAAAAGTTTCCATTTTAAATGCTACAACCATCTTTTAATATTAAAAAAAATTATAAGTCAAATACATTCAAATTCCTTCCACCCTCCATCATATGTGGGCAATTAATAAAAACAGCCCTAAGGAAAGTTTCCAAAACAAAGTCCAGAAGGGAATCCTGCAAACAGCTATACTGATAATTCTCCAGCCAGGCCCCCTTTTCTACTAGCCACTTCTGCAGGCTCTCAGGTGCAAAAGAACTCCACAGAGGGAGCAGGGAGGAAGCAGAGCAGGCTCAGATGCAACACTGATTAAAAAAGATGTAAGGCACCCAGATAAGTTGTCAGCACGCCCACAAAGCAAGGCCTGTTAGAAACTGGACCCCATCCAGCCTGTGTAGGGTCATGGTATAGATCAGGTCCATCGAACACAATTAGAATAGAAAGATAAAAGTTGGTTTTGATCATCAGGTGTAAAGCAGGCCTCTGATGACCTGTGGAATTAAAACTACCCCACAGGCATTTCCAAGGGGTAGGTACTTGGGTCAGTGGATCTAAACTACAGTGATCTTCCATTAGATTTTTTTTCTACTGAGAGGAACAGCTCAAAAGACAAGGATGCCTTTAGTCCAGCCCAACCCCTGTGGCCTCCATCTATTCAATTAATACAGAAAGAAATGCTCTCCTCCCTTCCATCCTTGGGGCTCAACAGTGGACAGAGCATTTGGTACTGTACATTTCCAATCTTAACAGAGTAAAGCCAGGCTTCTGCATTGACGACTGAGGTTACAGGGACAGGAGTGGCCCAAGGTTCTCAGACACTGATGTTTCTTCAGAACTCCTCTATACTATTGTCTGCCCTAGGCTGCGTTGTAGGGAATGCTGGTTAGTTTGCTGAACAGAGACACTGTTCAACAAAGTTCATGGCGTCTCACATCCCAAGTCTCGGCCAAAGCTTTGCTGTATACCCTGGCTCCAGGGGCCGGGGCCTCCTTTGGAGTGAGGCACTTTGGATCTTGCCTTTGCTTCTTGTGCTTCCCAGTGAAGACTTGGCTCCTCCTACTTCTGCAAGCCTGGCACTGTCAGCTGGGAGCACTGACTCAGGCTGGGCAGGCTTACTGAGTAAGCAGGAGGCATCCAGCATCCTCTCTGGTTCTGACCAGACACTGGAGACTAAAAACAAACGCTCTTTTGCTCCATGGCTGGCTCACTGGCACAACATGAGCATGTGGCTTGGCTGTGCCTCATGAGAGAGAATGCCTGTGCCCAGGATGTCTCCAGCGGGGTTTGCTAGCCTTGTCTTGAGTCATCAGTGTGGTGGGGAAGCACAAGGGTGTAGGTGGAGACTCTGGAGGCCAAGTGAAAGTGGCAGCTCGTTCAACTTTATAAAGAGAAACAGTGGTTCAGCTACCCTGAGCATACTGTCTGTAGGAGAGGGAGCTGCCTGGACCACAGTAGCCATCACTGCCTCTGAATACACACAAAGGAGGCTTGCCTATCCAGAGAAAGAAGAAAACATTGGGGAGGAGATAGAACTGGCAGGAGAAAATGGACAGACAGGGCAGAGCCAGGAATCCATAGTCAGGGTAGTTAAGAGATTCCTACCCCACCCCCCAAGCAGTCCTATACTTTAGGCTAGAAGTTAACAGAGAAGGAAGAGTGAAAGGGTTCAACGCTGTGGGGAGAAGCCTTCTAGTTCTTTCTCAGTCCAAGGAGAAATTGAAATTAATGAAATGAACCCAACATCTAACTTGTTTGTATAACCAGCTTCCATATTAGGACACCCAATAACTTACTCAGTAACCTTCCAAATCCCCCAGCAATGTGTTCTCAGAGCCCTTCTTTTGTAATGTTCCCTCTTAGGAACTGCCTACAGACCCTGCCCCTCAACCTCTCCATCTCCTGTCCAGCAGCGAGAGGAAAGGAGACAACCCGCCTAATTCTTCCTCTTCTTCAAGCCCCACTCTCCTTCAGAGGGAGATACTCTAAAAGGATTATTTTAATATTCCAAGCAAAGCACCCATGGACATACAGCTCTATGTTTGACCCAACTCCACCTCCAAAAATCCTTTCTTTTTTGGGAGGCAGCTATGCTCACCACTGTACCACCAACACATCTCTTTTGGATGTCTCAAAATGCTGAAGCCACCTTATTACTATGAGGGGAGCTGACCAATATACCAAAGATGGCACAGCAGAAAGGTGAAAGAATTTTGACGATTCCATGAGCTGCTGGAATCACCAATTCTGGAAACAACCAACCCTCAAGATTTCTTGTTATCTGGAATAAGAAATTTTCCTGTCATGAAAGAAAGAAAAAAAATCCTTCCCCGGCAGAGACCACTTTTACCATAAACTAAATGCTTCTTCTTTATCCTTAGCCTAAAGTAGATTGGGACATTGAGATTTGCTTTTGAGTTCTAGCATTGCCAAGCTCCACGGCCATTCCCCAGTCAGAGTCAGGAGAGAAAGGAAGCATGCTGGGTGGTGGGCAGGCAGCTGGGTGTCAGATCACAGCAGGAGCTTCCTGCCTTGTTTCCCACTTCAACTCATCCTTACTTATCAATCATATCATGCATGCTAACTCTCTCCTCTGACAATTTACCTGCTTTCAAAGCTTTGTGCCAATAAAGTTATTTTTCCATTTCATATAGCAAAAGCCTAAGCTGAAGCTAACTGGGGCCTTCCCAGAAGATTTTGTCATCTCTCTAGCTTGAGCCACCCACCTTAAAGCTCAGGACAGCTCAAGGAAAGGGTTATCTGGGGCAAAGACCACTAGTTTTAGACCCTAGAAAGGTTGTCTAGGCTTTGGAAGCTGGAAACCCACCAATGACTGACCAGCTGCTTGCCTGGGGGGCATTGAGGGGGAAGAGAAAGGAAGGTGATAGGAACAAAACAAAGGGAAGGATAATGGGACTAGAAGAGAAAGAAGAAAAGAAAAGAAATAAGAACATGAGCTTAGCATCATAAAGGCAGAGTTGTTGGCTTTCAATTTTAAAAGAAAATTTAAAAGAATACTGGAATGGGTTAACGTCATCATCTTTAGCATCCTGGTAGCATTATTCAGTAGTTAATAAACAGAACATTAAACCTCTGCCCAGCTGGCTTTTGGAAAAGGAAACCGAGGGACCCCAAATTCAGCCACTCTTGTAGCTTTCATCTCCAGTTCTTTTAATCCTGGCCAAGACGGCAGCCTTGGATACTTTCTTTCGGTCATAAGCCAGACCGATGGCAGCCATGCAATCGATGAAGAACGTGGTAAAGTTGATGTGCCAGCGGTATTCACTGGCAGAGTAGTCATAGGGAAAGGAGTGGTGGTAGTTGTGGAAGCCCTCACCTGGAACAAAGCAGAGAAGAGTTATGGGGCTACACTGGATTGCTGGCTTCTTGATCTTGGCACTCTGGTTCCCTGGCGGAGTACCTCAAACGTAGTAGAAACCTGCCGCTGTTGAATGAATGAATGGACGAATCCAGTCTTTTAAACTCTGAACCCAACAGATTCCCTCAGAGGCATCTTAAGAAATGACTGGGGAGACCCTGGTCACCATGGCTCTCTGGGAGCCTTTGTGGGAGGAGGACGGGCAGTTTCTGAGAGGATAAGATGATTTGAGAGAAACTTCTATCACTGGGAGTGGATTTTAGACTGGAAAATTCCAGAGCTTCACTAAATATTGGTATGAGACCCTAAAGGCTCTGTGTGTATGTGCATGTGTTAGGGTGGGGAGAGGAGAGAGTCCAGAATGAAGAACCTTTGCTGTGTTTCTTACAAAGGTGAGCAAAGGAGTACACCTTTCCCCACTGCATGGGTACTCTCTCCAAGGGTGGAAGGTACCAACAGAATTGGGCAGCAACAATCAAGTCAGAAGAAAGAAGGCCCAGCCCATGGGCCCAAGTTCCTTAGCCTCCACTGGTTCAGAGTAGACTGCTCTGGCTTCTAATTCTTTGAGCTTTGACCCTGGTGTGTGGGTGAAGCTGATAAAACAGAAGCTCTCTGAGGGAATAAGAATCAAAAGGCTTAGGTAGTCCCTCTAAGATTCTGAGATGAGCAGTTCACTTTGCTGGATAGAGGAAAATCAAAGAGATTCTGGATTCAGGATAATTTCTGTAATGCATCAAGCTGTGGAAACTCCACAGACAGAGAGTTCTCTAATCCGCGGCAGGATCTTCTTTCTGAACCTCATTCAACAATAACAATACCGACCCTTATGAGGCTGGGGTAAAGCTGGGTAAAGAAGAGCTAATAGGGACTTCCCTGGTGGCGCAGTGGTTAAGAATCCGCCTGCCAATGCAGGGCACACGGGTTCAAGCCCTGGTCCGGGAAGATCCCACATGCCGCGGAGCAACTAACCCCGTGCCTCACAACTACTGAGCCTGCGCTCTAGAGCCCCTGAGCCACAACCACTGAAGCCCGCGTGCCACAACTACTGAAGCCCAGGCACCTAGAGCCCACGCTCCTCCGCAACAAGAGAAGCCACCACAATGAGAAGCCCACGCACTGCAACGAAGAGTAGCCCCCGCTCGCCGCAACTAGAGAAAGCCCGTGCGCAGCAACGAAGACCCAACACAGCCAAAAATAAATTAAAAAAAAAAAAAAAGAATAGCTAGTAAAAGAGTGTGCTGAGCCCTTTGAAGATGAAAGAGCCCCAGTAGGGTAATAATGGCATTAATAACCAAAAAGGAAGGAAGTCCTGCGATGGGAAAGACACCATCCAGGGCATCACCTCAAGGTACGTCCTTTCTCTGACTATCCACAGTGCGGATCATCAGTTTATCCAGTGTGAAGTGAGTAGGAGGGTAGGAAAACCCCAAGGCTAAAGGTACTGATGGAGGATTACTAATTTCCATAAACGACTTTGCAGCTAGGCTCTGTATAAGCACTAGCCAGGCCCACACATCAGATTTAAACTGAATCAGACACACGCACGTTGCCAAGGGAGGAAAAAAAGAGGAGGAAGGTCAGTGGGCGAAAAAAGGACGAGACTTTGCAACTGGGGCAGCAAGATACAGCCCAAGAGAGGCTCAAGGGGTGAGGCCAGCTTTAGCAGAGAGAAGATGAGCATGTGACTGCGGGGGAGGTAATTCAAGAAGAAAAAGATTAGAACGGCAGGGCAGCAGGCTACTGGAGAACAAAGGGTGAGGTGATAAGCGGGGAGAGCAGGTATGGAGGAATGATAAGAGACAAAGTAAGCTACTGGCAGCCACTTTGAATGGGTGGTCATAGAGGCTGGGGCTGGGGAAGACAGATCTGTTTGCAGGATAGGACCGATCTCATTCCAGAAACTTCCATAACGTTCATTAATTTTCTATGAAAATAGCCTGTATGATTGATTTCAAACATGGTTCAGAGTAAGAACATGGACAACAGTACAAGGTGTCTGAAAGGAGGGGGAAGGTGCATGAAAGTTAAAAAGAGATGAAAAAATGTCTTAAGTGCAGATAGTAAAAAAAGATGGTCAGGGTTGAGAATATAAAGGAAGGTTTTAAAGAGAACAAAACGAGGGCTAGGCCGTGGCGTACGTAAATGTGTGGAGCAGGGAGGTTGCCTCGATATGCTGAATGACCAACAGCACTGATGACTGGTGTGGAAGAGGCCATGGGGTCTGCCTAAGGAAATCTAATTCCAGGCCTTAGTCAAGGTCTATATTTAGTTGAAAAGAGTGACGGACAAAAAAAAAAAAATGGAGACAGATTGTAGAACCCTCTTGTCTTAGACTCTGGCTATTGGAACTGGAATGGTATGAATAAATTCTTGAATAGTCAGCATTAGATCAGTGAGCAGGTACTTGTGATCAAACTAACTGCTTTACTGGGAGTTCCCTAAGCCACGTTGAGGGGAGGGAGTGTTCCCAGCACAGAAGAGGAGCAGAAGAGAGAAAAATAAAGGACAAGAGATGAGAATGGTAGGTGGTGATAAAGGGCCACGAACAGTCGCTTTGATGTCCTTCATACTGGCATCACCAAGCAATAAGGCGTGAAATACACTTCAAGTATGGCCTCTCTGAAAATAGCAAGGTGACAGAAGAGAAGCGTATTGAATTAAATGACAACTATTTGTTCTACATGTTGTATAGCACGTCTAAATATAAAACACTAGGCTTACAGCCACCCAGATCAGAGATGACTGGAACAAGGGCAGCCCAAAGGGGATCATCATGCATAGCATTTGGGGATTGTGCTGGAACCTGGAATCAAAGGCATTGTTATTTTTCACCCTTTTCTCATTTATTTATTTAGTTTTGGCTGTGTTGGGTCTTCGTTGCTGTGTGTGGGCTTTCTCTAGTTGCGGCGAGCAGGGGGCTACTCTTTGTTGCAGCGCACAGGCTTCTCATTGCAGTGGCTTCTCTTGTTGCGGAGCACGGCCTCTAGGTGCGCGGGCTCAGTAGTTGTGGCACACGTGCTTAGTTGCTCCGTGGCATGTGGGATCTTCCCCGACCAGGGCTCTAACCCGTGTCCTCTGCATTGGCAGGCGAGTTCTTAACCACTGCGCCACCAGGGAAGTCCCTCACCCTGTTCTCTTTACATAGGACTTGCTGCTTAATTCTCAAGGATTTTTAACACTGCCCCTTAGTTTTATAGTGTAAAGACAGAGAGGGGTCATAAAACAGGTGAATCTGGTTTTTCTGGCTCCTAGCCTAATACTCTTAGCTGCAGACCACTAGATGTGACTTACCTACAGCTCCCAGTGAAACCAGGAGATTCTCTCGGGGGTTAATGGTCTTGTCATAAGGGCGGTATCCATACAGGTGGGCAGCACTGTTCACCAGCCAGGTGGCATTGAGCACAACGGCATAACGCAAGAAGGTGGCAACTAACAGGCTGTGTGGAAAAGTTTCACCCCAGCAGTACCAGGGCACGAGTGTGGGCAGGATGAAGCACATCAACAGGACAGCGGGTTTGTAGTACCTACATTGAGAGATCACACGCCCGGTCAGTGGAGAGAGGACTCTGAGACCTACCTGATTTTCTATTCTCACATGGTTGGGCTGTCTCTTTCTTTCTACATTGTGAGCACAATGTGGCAGGAAACAGAGCAAGAGGGAGTGGGGTGGGAAATCTTCTGAGAATGTTGTGTTATTATCATACTTCTTAGATGAGGTAATGAGGGGTTAAATGACTTTTCTAGGGTCACACCACCAGGAACTGGTGGAGCAAGGATTGGAATGCTTTGTCTCCTGACTCTAAATCCATTGCTCTCTCGCTACAGCATAATACCACTTTGGTAAAACAGGTGGGGTCCGAGTTACAGACTGAGTTCTCCTTCCCGGGTTTTTCCATTCTGCCTTTGGGCTTCCTTTCTCTTTATCAGTGCTCTTGGCAGAATCTATGTTTAGTATCTTGCCTCCATCTCCTGCTAGCCAGGAATCCTTCTCATCCTTCCTCTTCTTTTCCCTCAGAGAGGCACTCCAAATGTCCTAGATGCCTGCAGGTCTGTCCCTCTGGAGGCCCTGTCCCATTCTTCATTCTCCCAAATGTACAGCAGGCCATTGACATTCCAAGGGAGCTGGTTTCCTACACCCCTTCAGCAGTCAAGTCTGATCCTCTTGTATCATTAATAACCCCTGCTTCCAACTCCTCTCCACTCCTACCACCACTTCCCTGCACGGATCCCCACTACCTCCCCACCTGTGGCCCTGCTTCCCACCTCTTTAGCTCAAGGCCTTCTTTCACCTATCCCCAGAGTGACCTTTCTAAAGCACACCTCCAACCATGCCACATTCCGGCTCAAAAGACTTTTCATGGTTTCCTATTGCCTGGGTTAAAGTAAACCTCATCTGCTTTTAATACTCCACAAGAATGGCATCGGTTTCCCTTTCTAGCCTTATTTCCTACCACACCCTGCACTTCAAAGGACTCTGTTGCTGGAACACACTTCAGCTCATTCTTTCTGTTTGCACTGTCCCCCCCTCCCCACCTGTGAAAATCTCTATCCATCAGTGGATTCCAAAGCTACTTTCTTCATAAGCCCTTCCCTGATGTTCCCCACTCTGCAACCTCCCTCCCCTTTGTGCCTCTCCTGGGTATGGAAAATATTTTGCCACGTATCATAGGTATTTGGACACTTGGCTTATCCCTCCACTCCCCAATAAGCTATGAACTCCTTGAAGGTAAGGACCATGACACATTCGGCTTTGTATCCATGACCGTCCTAGGTCAACAAACATTTGTTGAATTTAATTGGTTTAGATAGCTCAGAGAGAAAGAAACAACAACAGTCTATGGCTATGGGCCTGTGGGCTATTAACAATTAGGGTTTTAAATTATAATTTGGGATATGGAAACCCAGTAAATTTCTCAGTTCATGTTGACAAGTCCTAGGAGAAAAAAGTGGGTCACCAAGTGCCAGGTCCCCAGCTCCATCATCATGTCACTCACCTCCTCTGGAACACCAACAGCTTCTCAGCTTTTAGGTCAGATAAGTTTAGCAAACCACCCTTCTCTTTGACTTCTGGGTGTTTGCGCACAAGCAGCCAACCCACGTGAGAGAAGAAAAAGCCACGTCGGGAATTGTGGGGATCAGCATGTGTTTCCGAAAACTTGTGGTGGGCACGGTGATCTCGGGCCCATTCGTAAACGTCATTCTGGAGGAACAGAGAAGAGGAATGAAGGCCTGAGGAGAGACACCCTCTCAGGGGAGTTCCAATGGCTGGGGAGTCTGCACAATCTCTTCCTTCTTTTGCCCCAACGGGACAACGTGGGGAGCCTTCAAGGCATTAAGTGTTATGGCAGAGACGATTATGTAACCGTGGGATATTGCCATGGAGAAGGGGATTAATTGGGTTTCCTTGTTTTTTCCTCTTACTCCAAGCTAAGCCTTGCACTACATGCTATCCTTTACCCACTGCTACTGCTTAATAACTATGAGTTCCCTTTCTCCAATTCCCTTCATTCTATCTCTGCTATAAACTTCCTGCTTAAACAAACCTCAATACTTGACTTAGGCAGCCTGGTAGCCCAACATAGGACCATAGCGTTGGACCTAAACCCTCAGTGACACAATTTCCCCATCTGTGAAATGGGGATAACAATAGCAGCTACCGCCTAAGATCGTTGTGAGGGTTTAATGAGGTAATCTATGACAAGTGCTTAGAATAGTGCCAGGCATATCGTTAGCTCTATAAAAGTGTATGATCTTCTTACCTGAAAACAACAGAGTTCATGAATCTGTGAAACATTAACTTCAGCCTCATTGTGGTGGAATCCTAAGACATTAAAGTAGTGAATGTCTTGTTCAATGTCTGCCAGGGAAACCAGGGTCAGTTCCTGCCTTCAGTTCCTGCCTTATGCACTTATGAAGGACCACAATGGCCAGACTTTGTGATAACAGAGGATCAAAAATGACCCTATACACTGAGAGTATTTCCTTTTTATCTCCTACTTCCCTTTTCCAGTCACTCAGAAGTAAACTTATGTTTTATGGACTTCAGGACTGAACTCAAACTTGACTATAAGGAGAAAGTGAAGTGGCTGTCCAGGTGCTGCTCCTCTCCAGGCACTGATCGCCTCCATTCTGCCCCCAGATCGTCAATAAAGAGTGAGGAAAAAAATGCTGAGCACAGTTGGCTTCTCACCTGGAATGCCATCGTGTTGGCGATGATCAGGAAGAGGCGCAGGGGCAGCCGAGCTTTGTAACTTCGGTGACTCCACAGGCGATGGGCTCCTGCTGTGACGCCCAGGGCACTAATCAGATAGTAGAAAAACGCTGCCAGGAGAAGACAGGGCAGGGAGTCATTAATCTGGAAAAGCATTCACATGATGTTCTCCTCAGGTCAGAGTCTGTGTGTTCCTTAGCCTCCCAGTGAGGATCTGCTTTTTCCTGAACTCCAGGGATACCTTGATCTCTTAGGCTCCTTTGATTTTATCACTTGAAAAATACCATCACCTCTCATCCTCTCAACCTAGGAGCTGGAATAAGCTTAGGAGTCCCAGGAACTTCAGAAAGGCAGGACAGAGAAGAGGGCTCTCACCCCCCAGCCACTTGGCATTCTCACGCATGAAGGACAGTCTCCCAGATCGCATCTCCTCTGACCTTCTGCTAACCTTCTCCAAGGTTTGAAGGAAGGACCGCAGACTACTCCTGCAGCGCTTAAGACATATAAGCAAGGAGAGTATTAAATTATTTAACAGACAGTATGGTCTGGGCACTGACCAATTCAAGGGTCCCTGGGTTCTAGGGGACATTAAGGGGGCTCAGAACTAGGGCTATCTACCAGCTGGTACGAAAGCATTGCAATCTTTTTGCAGGTGGTGTGGCCATAGGAGGGGAAAATTCGCCCTGCACGTAAGTCATAGCTGCACAGCGTCTTAAGCTTCGCCAAGGATTTTATATTCTCCAATTCACTGGATACCCTGAATGGGGTTTAATATCCTCACTTTGCAGTTGAAGAAATAGAAGCTCAGAGAAGTTAAGTGTTTATCTATCGTCACATGGCAAGTAAGAAATGGAGCCAAGATTTGAAACTAGATTTTCTGTCAATAAGCAGTTTATGTTCGGAAGTCTGGCACAAGGATGTGTACCATCCACCTCCCCAAGATAGGCACAAGGTTCCTGTGTCTCGCCTTTGCCGTGTCCTTCTGCCAGCCCACACTCCCTCTGGCAAGGCTAATTCTAGATAATAGCGGCACGGACTCAAAGCTGTGGGTGGAGCACCCCAATGCTGTCCTGCCTCACCTTCCTGGAGGCCTGCAGGCTCCGGGGGTGCCAGACAGAGTCTCTAACTGGGAGGCAGGTTTCTTGGCATACCTACCTTCCTCTGTTCAGTAACTCTAGGAGGCAGGGGCTGAGGCCTTGGTAGAGCAGTGACTGTTGACAATGTTTCATTCCTAGGGAAGCAGCTAGAAACAATGGATCCTCAGTGGCCACTGAACTTAGTTGCAGTTGGAGACACCACACATTGTAACAAATTGTCCTGTGTTCTTCTTCAGCCATAGATACCAGTTTCCTAAACAAGCTCCTCCCACCCCACCCATCTTCCTCTACCCTATCGTATTCCTCCGACAGGATGGGGAGGAGAGCCATGGAGCTAGAGTCTGTCCCAGTGAGAGTTCTACCCACAGTCCCTCTGGGCTAAATTAAGGCCCCCTATGATTTGCTGGTCTCCGGCCACGTGGTAATATCCTCCCAGATGCAGTATCTTGCCTGCACCTGCACCTGGATAAATGACAGTTGAGCCACAGCCCGCCAATCACTAAGGGTGATTGGGCACAAAAGAAGCACTCAGCTCAGAAGCAAGGAAGTTACTGGGGTTGTTTCATGCCACCGAAGACCCTGGCAAGTTGACTCAGAAAGCACATAAGATCCTTGCATTAACAAAGGAATTGGGAAAAGCACCCAAGCCCTCTGGTGCCTTTTTCTCTAAGGCTTATCTAATAGAAGGCCTTGCGCCAGTTGGAAATTCATTCTCTATTAAAGTCCAAATTGATGGTTAAGCAAAACCTCATAGCTTTAGTCCTAAGAAAGAGACTGGAGAAGTTTTGCCCCATGGCCTCTCAGTGTAGCCAGAGATATCTCTTCAGCCCTTCCCTCAGGGCTCTTCTGAGACACGCTCAAAATTGCTCAGTCATGAGAAATGCTGGAATCACAACCATCTGCTAATTTAACACTGTACTTAGGGATAAAACCAGAAAAGGTGAAGCCAAGCTCCTGAACTCAGAAGGACCCTCTGACCCTCCCCCCAACCCCCTTTTGTTCCTTAAGAGTTCTGATATCCCCCTACCAAATCGGTCATTCCGTCAGCTAAGCCATCCACCACAGGGCCCAGGGACAGGAGTAAAAACATCACAGCTTATCCAGTCTTCGTGTGACACACTTCTCTGTCCAAAGGCACAGCACACACCCACGGGCAGGGCACCAAAAAGGTAGCAGGCACAGCCCTGGTTTGGGGAGAGCATTCTGCACTGCACTAGCAGCTGAGGAAGAGGAGTGAGCAGCAGCGGTCTGGCCAAACTCTGGACTTTACGAGAGACTTACAGGGAGACCTGAGGCTGGAAGGGGCTTGCAGGTGACTAAACACCTGGTTAAGACTCCTGTGTTGGGGAGAAGGGGTAGAAAGAGGGGTCCACAGTCTCCCTGGGGAATCCTCGTCCCTGCTCTTGATTCCTCACTCTGAACTAAAGTTCTGCTGGGTTCTCAGAAGGGCTAGAGAACAGACGTCCCCCTCCCCTCACAAATATAAGAGCCCTTCCTGGTCTGCAGATGAACAGATTTCATCTGCATGTGGCTGGCCCCAGCAATGACACACGTGTAACTTAAGGAGCACTACCTTTCTAATCTCAAAAAAAGTACTGTTGTCCCCAGTGTGTATCTGGAAAAACTGAGAGAGGGGATCTACCCAGTTGCATTTCTCTGTCTGTGGCACCAAGAGGATTCCCCAAGACAAAGCTCCGCGGACCTCTTTAGTCTAAAAGCACCTTTAGACTAAAGAGGTCCTGGAGGACTCGGCTGAGACCTGCCCACTGGCCCTACATAACTCCCCTCCAAGAGTGCAGCTGTCTGCAAGCGCCGCACACACCGGACTGCTCTGGAAATCCTACAGTTGCTTCCTGGAGAAGGAGTTCTGGCCCACTCCCCTCAGAGAGCGGCAATGTGGGTCCCCTGGGTCTTTAGGCTTCCCTGCTCTCCCCTTCCGAAGTCAGACTTACGGTGGCAGAGGTGGAAATGCCCTCAGAGCGCATGTGTGTGTGCAGGGGGCAGGGCCCTGCTGTGTGCCCAAGCCCATGGATTCCTGAAAGAGCTGAGCTAAGGGCAGGGCAGGGATGCACTGGGGACTGTCTCCCTCACTGCAGCAGCCTGAAGGCCAGGGCTGCCCAGGCTCAGGGGGCTGGAGCAGGATGAGTGGGGAATGGGACATGAAACACTTCTTTAACCTTATCTCATTCTAAGAACATTTTGTTGAGTGGCACGTGCAGTCCCCTGGAGACCTACATGGAGTCACAGAGCAGCAAATCTGTGTAACTTGGGTTACTCAGGAGACTTCTTCACCCGTCTATGTGAATAAGGCGCCTGACAGGGCCAAGGGTCAGGGCAAAATAATTTTGTGGATGACCACCGCTCTGTTCCTCCCTCTTCTACTAACTCTTCCTGAGTAGCTTCTCTCGCTATCCCATGACTGTGCTCAGCATATACCTTCTAAGGCCACTAGTCTAGTCCCATGTCCCCATGCCTCCCAGGTAGGGACCTTGATTCCTTCGTGGCTGGCAGGGCTGGGACAAGCAGTCAACTAAAGACTTGAAGCAGAAAACCTCTTTCCGGGAAAGCTGACTCTCTGGCACTGTTCTGCTTCCTTCAGAACCTGCAGCCCATGGTCTCAGAGGTCCCTCCCCAACACCCAAATTAAAGGACACCCAGAACTGACACTCCTGCATCCCAAACCCCCTAGGCTCTGTTCCCAGCCCACCCAGCCTCTCAGGACACCAAAGAGAAATGGCTGGGAAAACCTCAGCCTGGAAGGGCTGGAGTTTCTGCTCTATGTAAGATCCTACTTTATTAAGAGGGGAGAGAACCTGGGGTACTGGGTCAGGAGGACAGGGGGAACTCTTACCCCAGAGCAAGGTGTACATTTTGCAGGTGGGGATCCATGTGATCCCATACAGGGCTCCCAAGTGTAGCACAGACATGAGGATGATGTTTCTCCAGACATACTCAAGCTTGGGATTTGGGCCCTCCTTATCCTGGTAGCTTGGGTCATAGATGTCATCTCTTATTTCAGGGCGGATGTCTTCTTCCAAGTATAGGGGAGCCTTCTCCAGCTTGCCCCCTCCATTCTGCAGGAGCCTGGAGGGAGGCGCTGTGATGGTGGTGGTGGTTGTGTAGGAGCTAGAGATCTGGAAGGGAAAGGAAGTGGAGGGTCAGGAGAGAGGAGAGGACACGTGGACGTAGTAGGGGCCACTTCACTCACTAATCAAGCTGGGAGAAGGGCGGGGTATAGGCACAGACCTGGCCCCAACACCCACGTTACCTGAGGACAAGGTCTATCCCAGATGGAAGAGAGGGAAGTCCCTAGGAACGGTGCAGAGAGATTGGGGAGGGGGGTGAAACCTCAAGGTGAAAGGGAAATAGGAAAGAGGAGTAAAACACTCGCACCCCAACGAACACACAAAGGCAAACCCGCATGCCTACATACGTGAGAGTACCGGCACGACCAGATTTTTCTTTAAGCTTAAAAAACAAAAGTTGGGGACCTAAGTTCCCAAATTACAATCCCAACAAACTGAAGGCAGTACAACTCGCAAAAGATGGCTGTGTGCAGAGATCTCAACTCTCTTCCCCCACCGAGTCACTTAGAAGCCCGACCAGCGCCGGCGAACCCGCGGTCTGGGGGCCATTACTTGGAAGCTCACCTCCTCCTGCAGCAAGTGGGCCGGCATCTGGGCTCTCGGACGCTGGGATCACTTTCCCAGGGCTGAGTCTGCGGAGCGGAGTTCGGGGCAGCCCGAACTGAGGGTAGGTTAGTTCCCGAGGCCGCTTTTGGCGCGGCGATCCGCGGCGCTGCGCTCGGAACCCTTTGCTGCACGGTGCGCGCTGGATCGGTGTCCGGACCCGACCTGCTGTGCGTGGATCTCCCCAGGCTGGTGATTTAAAGGCTAAAGCTGGCAGTGGGTGACCGGGTCCCGTATTTCCTCAGACCCTTTTATTCGTTGCCAACAAGAGGCAAAGTAAGCAGAGTTGTCTCACCGTGGGAGATCCGCATGGGCGGGAGAGGGGAGGAGACGCAAAAATTGGATGCTGCAGACACACCGCGGCTTGGCCGCCGCAGCCCCTGCCTCTGGCCCTGCCCCTGGGGAAATTCTAATGGGCTTCTGTAGACTCTGGCGCGTCATTGGCCGAAGGGAATTTGGTGCCACCTCGTCCTGCCGTTGCCATTGGCTCGGCGCAATCTGCTGTTTCCTCTGCCGCGAGCTCCTCACTCCCCCTCCCCTCCCTTTCTCCTTCTAGGCTTCTCTTCCACCGGCCGCTGGGCCTCTGCCCGGCACCCCGCCGCCTAGGAGGCGCTCAGAAGGGTCCTCTCTGGAAGAGGGAGAGGACCCGATCGGGGAACTGGGGAACGGGGGGTGGGTGCCAGCCCAGGACTGGCCCCGGGCACTTCGCGAATGGATGGGCACTGGGGAAGTTTCCCGGGGAGGAGTGGGGAAGCCACACGGGCGACCACTACACACAGCTGCACCCCCGCCTTCCCGCTCGCCGAGACGCGTAGGAGGGGAGACTTGCTTTCAAGCCCGGGGTCGCGGGCCACGGGCCCAGCGAAGCCCCGCCTCTCTCCGTGGCGAGCGCGCAGGCGGTGGGGTGGGGGGGGTCGGTCCACGGCGGAACAATGGTTCTGCCCCGCCTACCAGCGGCGCGGCGCTAACCCCGGACTGCTGAACTCGCGGGTCTCCAGCCTCGCGCACGCATAGATGCACTGATGTGTAAACCTGCACGTGCGCACGATGTTGAGCCACTGGGCACGCCCAGCAGGGGACGTTCACCGCCAGGCACCAGTGAGCTGTCCCATCCCTGTGCCCACGCCTCCAGAACGTGTGCGGGATGTTTTGGAGATTCTTCAGATTGTCGGGTTGTAGTTTTGGAATTGCCTTCATGGGGAAAGGCAGGAAGCATCAGACATGTGCTTTCACTCAGAAGCAAGAGAAAGTACTTGTAAGTGGAACAAGAATAGCTAATGTGTAGTGAATTATTACTGCAAGACAATCCACGAATCATTTCATTTAATCCTTACTTGTGACTCTGTGAGGGGGGGTCCTTTTAAAGATGAGATGAGATGAGAAAGATGAGATTCCCTTTTAAAGATGAGAAAACTGAGCTATGGAGAGATTAAATAACTTGTCTATGGTCACAGCAGCCAGTAAGTGATGGAGCTAGGAGTTGAGCCCAGAAATGTAATGATGGAGCCCAAGGTCGTAATCCCTGCTTAGAATCCTTGGTCCCTGAGATGTTCTGACTTCATTTGTCCCTCATGGCCCTGTCTTTTCTGGGCTTGTGGGAGCCTTACCATGCGAGTAAGCTGGGAACCAGGCAGGCAGTGCATTCTCACAGCCTCTGCCACACCCCTGCCTCCCCAAATACTATCCCAGGATCCTTCCTCTGGGAAGAGGAGAAAGTGAGGAGTTTTGTGCCAACCACTAACTTCTCAGGAAGAGAGGCACCCAGGTGCCTGGGAGGAGGGCTAAGGAGCTCCCTAGTGGGCCACTGGTCTTGGGGTCAGGCCAGCTCCCTGGCCGGTCACCATCCACCTCTATTCCACTCCTGGCTCCCTGTCTAGTACAAAAGTTTTGAATGAGATTAGATGTCTTCAGTTATGGACAGCTATCTTGTCATGGCTCCGAAGCCCTCAGCAGGTGTGTGGGAGAGAAGTCTATGCACATGCTGCTCCTCTCCAGGCTCTCCCTGCAATGTCTAGTTTGCTTAATTCCTCTGCCGTCTACAGGGTTATTCTTCAAGGGAGAAGATTCAGGGTTTCTTTGGGGGTGTACCCTCGATTGTGGCCAAAGGTGGCTCTACCATTGAGACCAGCTTTCTTTCTCTTTAACTGCCTGTTTCCTCCAGACCCTGGACTTCAGCAGAGAACAAGCTGAAAAATCAGAGTTCCCTGGAAACTGCCCTCCTCCTCACTTAGACTCAGGTAGGTATTACTGCTGTTATCACTTAATGCTGGTATTATTATGTAAGCCAGGTGGTAGGTCATTCATTTTTCTGCCAGAGAAAGGAAGGGGAGGTCTGCCAAGACAAAAATGGAGAACAGGAATATTTTATTCCTCTCTGAAGACAAGATGCTACCCTTGTCCCAAAGAGGGGAACCTTTGGGAGCCTAGGGAAGGTCCGGATAAGGAGAGAGTTTGGGAGAGCCCATCTCACTCTTGATAACTATGATAGAAAGGTGAATGGTTCCCTAGCTTGGGCTTCCTCCCTGAAGTTCATCTGGGGCATATCACATGGCTATGAGTGTGTCACCCATTACTTTAAAACCCTCAGTAGCTTGCCACAGCCCATGAAACATGGCTGTGTGGTAGGAGTAATATTATGGGGAAAGCATGAGCTTTAACTTTTTTATTTTACATTTTTTGGCCGCGCCACATGGCATGTGGGATCTTAGTTCCTTGACCAGGGATTGAACCCGCACCCCCTGCACTGGAAACTCAGAGTCTTAACCACTGGACCACCAGGGAAGTCCCAGCATGCCTTTGATATCAAGAAGTATTAGGTCAATGGCAAATTAGAAGTTATAAATAAGTATGTGATTAATATCCATATCCAGTTGCATTTATACATTGATTAAGATGATAGATATTTTAGCATATAATAGGAAAGTATAAAGTATGCTTGGGAGATGGAAATTGGACCTATAAATCTTGCTCTATGAAAAGGGGCACAGGGTACCATGGCAGTTTCTGAAACTTTGTTTTGATTCTTCAACTCAAGAGATGAAGAAGAAACAGACCCTGTTTAGCTCTCTTAGGTAAATAAGATGTCATTAGCAAGAAGTCACAGATAACAGTCTCTTTCTTCTTCAGCCCTTCTCAAGTGTTCCTGGATCTGGTCTTATAAGCCAAGAACATCTACAAAAGGGCTGCAGCTAATATTATACTTAATGGTGAAATATTTAAAAAATTTTCCCCTAAAATAGGGGAACAGGCAAGCATATAATCTCTTACCACTTCTATTCAACATTGTACTAGAAATGCTAGCTAGCGTAATGGGCAAGAAAAAGAAATAAAAGGCATAAAGATAGGAAAAAAAAAGTAAAACTGTTATTATTTGCAGAAGACATAACTTGTGTATGAAAAATGTATGGAATACACACACACAAAAAGCCCAAATCGGTAAGTGACTTTAGAAAGGTCAAGGATAGAAAGTCAATATAAAAAATTATTCCATCCTATATACTATTTAAAAACAATTGGAGAATGAAAATTGAAATATACTGTTTACAATAGCATCAAAAATATCACATACAAAGGATAAATCTAACTAAATATTTGCGGGATAGCTACACTGAAAATGACAAAACGTTGCTGAGAGAAACTTAAAAATTCTTAAAGAAATGGAGACAAAATAGAAATTGAGATATACTGTGTTCATAGATGGTTAGACTCAATGTTGATCTATAGATTAATTTAATCCCTATAAAAATCCAACAGATTTCTTTGAGGAAGTAGACAAGCTGATTCTAAAATTTAAGTGGAAATGCAGAAAGGGTCTAGAGTAGCCAAAAACAATCTTGGAGGAATTAAGTTGGAGGAATTAAACTATTTTAATTAGGACTTACTATAAGGCTAGAGTATTCAAGGGAGTGTGGAGTTAGAAAAAGTAGAGACAAATAGATCAATGAAATAAATTAGAAATTTTGAAATCCACCAACATATATGGTTAACTGACTTTTTACAATGGTCCCAGGTCAATACAGTGTGGAGGGGAAAGTAACAAGTATTGCTGGGACAACTAGATATCCATATAAAATAAACGAACCTCAACCTCTAGCTCACTCCACACATAAAAATTAATTTGAGAGGGGTCATAGAGCTAAATGTAAAACCCACAACCATAAAGTTTCTGTTGGGTTGGCCAGAGGGTTCGTGCAGCTTTTAAGTAAAAATAAAAGACACATTTTTCATTTTCACCAAGAACTTTATTGAACAACGTATTCACCATTTTGTTCCACTACCTTCTGCCATTTTCCAGGCAACTTCATAATTCCATCTTCCTAAAACTTTTTGTCTTTTTGAGCAAAGAACTGTTCCAGGTGCCTTTTACAGTCTTGAAGGGAATTGAAATTTTTTCCATTAAGAGAATTTTGTAAAGACTGAAATAAATGGAAATCCAAAGCTGCAATGTCTGGTGAATACTGCAGATGAATCAGAACTTCCCAGCCAAGCTGTAACAGTTTTTGCCTGGTCATCAAAGAAACATGTGGTCTTCTTGCATTATCCTGATGGAAGATTATGTGTTTTCTCTTGACTAACTCTGGACGCTTTTCATCGAGGGCCACTTTCAGTTGGTCTAATTGGGAGCAGTACTTGTTGGAATTAATCATTTGGTTTTCCGGGAGGAGATCATAATAGAGGACTCCCTTCCAATCCCACCATATACACAACATCACCTTCTTTGGATGAAGACTGGCCTTTGGGGTGGTTGTGGTGGTTCATTTCGCTTGCCCCATGATATCTTCCTTTCCATATTATTGTACAGTATCCACTTTTCATTGCCCGTCACAATTTGTTTTAAAAACGGAACATTTTCATTATGTTTCAGTAGAGAATCGCATGCAGAAATACGGTCAAGAAGTTTTTTTCTGCTTAATTTATGTGGAACCTAAACATCAAAGCTATTAACATAACCAAGCTGGTGCAAA
This sequence comes from Orcinus orca, assembly GCF_937001465.1. Classification (NCBI taxonomy): domain Eukaryota; kingdom Metazoa; phylum Chordata; class Mammalia; order Artiodactyla; family Delphinidae; genus Orcinus; species Orcinus orca. The sequence goes on along the minus strand of NC_064572.1, from coordinate 62,781,413 downwards.
TGATTTTCAACACTTGATTTGGATATTTTGAGTTTGTCAGCTATCTCCTGCGTGGTATAACATTGATTGCTCTCAATTAATGTCTCAATTTGATCACTATCAACTGGTCTACCTGACCGTGGAGCATTGTCCAGAGAGGAATCTCCAGCATGAAACTTCACAAACCACTTTGACATGTTCGATCAGTCACAGCACCTTCTCCATATACTGCACAAATCTTTTTTGTGTGTGTTTCAGTTGCGTTTTAACCTTTCTTGAAATAAGAAAGCATAATATGCCAAAAATGTTGCTTTTTTTCTTCCATCTTCAGTATTAAAGTGGCTACACAAAAATTCACCAATTTTGATAAGTTTTTTTTAAATGCACGCTGATATGACAGCTGTCACAATACAATCTAACAAAATTGTTTCAAATGATGTTAAAGGCAACTAAGTGCTACTAGAGCCATTTTACAGAAAAAAACAAACGAACTCTTTGGCCAGCCCAATATATAAGACAGAGGAAAATATCTTTGTGACCTTGAGGTAGGCAGAAGTTGTTTGGACAGGACACAAAAAGCAGTAACCATAGAGGGGAAAATGGATAAATTAGACTCATGAAATTTAACATTTTCATGCAACTAAGAGTTCGCATGCCGCAGCTAAGACCCGGCACAGCCAAAATAAATAAATAAAATTTAAAAAGGAAAGTTAACATTTTCTGATACCAAAAGGAACTATTAGGAAAACAAATAGAGGGCTCCCTGGGCTCCCCTGGTGGCGCAATGGTTAACAATCCGCGTGCCAATGCAGGGGACACGGGTTCGAGCCCTGGTCTGGGAAGATCCCACATGCCGCGGAGCAACTAAGCCCGTGCACCACAACTACTGAAGCCCGCACGCCTAGAGCCCGTGCTCCACAACAAGAGAAGCCACTGCAATGAGAAGCCCCCGCACCGCAACGAAGACCCAATGCAGTCAAAAATAAATAAATAAAATAAATTTATTTTTTTAAAAAAAGAAAGAAAACAAATAGGCAGGGAATGGGAACATATACTACATTACATAAAAAGATAAACAACTCAAAAATGGCAAAAGATTTAAGCATAACGTTTCACAAAAGAAGGCATAAAAATGGCCAATAAGCACATGAAAAATTACTGAACAGCACTAGTCTTAGATATGACACCCAAAGCATAGGCAACCAAGGAAAAAATAGATAAGTGGGACTTCATCAAAATTAAACCTTTTGTGCTTCAGAGGATATTATCAAGAAAGTGAAAAGACAACTCACAGAATGGGAGAAAATGTTTGCATATCATATATTGGATAAGGAACTCATATCTAGAACATACAAATAACTCTTACAACTCGATAATAAAAAGACAACTAACCCAATTAAAAATTGAATAGATATTTCTTCAAAGAAGATTCACAAATGACCTATAAGCACATGAAAATATGCTCAACATTGTTAGCCATCAGGGAAATGCAAGTCAAAACCAAAATGAGATACTTCATACCCATTAGGATGGCTATATTCAATACGACAAATAAAAAGTATTGGTGTGGATTTGGAGAAATTGAAATCCTGCTGCTGGGAATGGAAAATGGTGCAGCCTCTTTTGAAAACAGTTTGGCAGCTCCTCAGAAGGTTAAACATGGAGCTGCCATCTGATCCAGCAATTTCACTCCCAGGTATATCCCCAAGAGAAATGAAAACATATGTCCGCACAAAAACTGGTACACAAATATTCATAGCAGCTTTATTCATAACAGCCCCAAAGTGGAAGCAACCTAAAATGTCCATGAACTGACTAATGGATAAATTAGATGTAGCATGTTTTTACAGCAGAAGAAAAGAATGCAGTACTGGCACATACCACGACATGAATGAACCTTGACAATATCATGCTAAGTGAAAGAAACCACTCAACAAAGAACCATATATGTATGACCCCACTTACATTAACTGTCCAGAATAGCAAAATCTATAGAAACAGAAAGTAGGTTAGTGGTTGCATAAGGCTTGGAGGGGGCAATGGGGAGGTTGTGTGACCTTGCCGCTCCAAGCATGGCTTTGGGTGTCCCACTCTAAGCAGCCCAGCGAAGGTGTGGTAGGCTTCCCTGGGAAGCCATGATCTGCCTGGAAGAGGAGTCCTCCAGGTGTGTGGGTAGGGAGGGTGGCCCACTCCTGGAGCTTTCCCGGGCTTTCAGGAAGAAGCAGACTTGTGAGGCAAGGTTACTTCTCCCTTTTTCACCTCGCGTGGTTGTTGGCTACAACGTCAGCTGCCATGTCTGTCAGGACAGTCCCTCTGTTGACTCTGACATGGCCAGGGCAAGGGTTTAGAAATGTAGGGGCACACTCTGCATGCTGGTCATTCTGACAGTTTACTAGTGTCTGTCTGCTTCCTGGACTCAGGCTGAAGCCTCCAGAGTCCATGTTCTGAAGACCCTGGCAGCCCAGGCATTATGATACTGCATTGCTTTGAGGCCAACCACATCATACCCTTGTAGGTTTCAGTTTCTTTCCCTGTGCGCAGTAGGCAAGGGGGTGACACAGTAGACGACTCTGCTGGGCAAATAAGCTGACACTTAGGAGTATGGAAAATAGCAAGATTCCAGAGCCTGTTCCTTTCTCTTCCAACTCTAGTCCCAGCTTCATCTCTGACTTGCTCTTTTAATGCTGTCCCTCAGTTTCTTGTCTGTGAAATGGGAACAAGCAGACTTAAATTATCATATACTTCCCTCATAGGTGGGAGGTCAATAAATATCTAGCTCTGGTCTCCCAGGGGTTTGGGGAAAGGATGAGGGCCCCTGTGATAGGCTTTCTGCATATGTGTGACCTTTATCCCAAGAAATCTCGTGATGCTCATGAATACCTGCTTATGACATGGATAGGCCCCAGCACTGGACACAGTTTGGGCCTCCCTTTTCCCTTTCCTTGTTTAGGGAGAGGGAGCTTGGGGACACATGCCTGGGATCATGGCACATTAGACTGCAGAAGGAAAGAGGAAGATGGAGTTGCAGCTTAGTGGTGGGGACTCGTGCTTGGGTAACACCTCCCTTGAGGATCTGTGACTGTCCCGAGTCAGATGTCAGACGGGGCTGGAGGAGGAGTATGTTCACAGATCTTCATGCAACCTGGACAGCCCACTTGACAGTCCCTTCCTTTTGCCCTCTGGGGTCCCTGTAAGGAGAGGCCAGCAACATCTGTAAGGTCTGAGCCTGGGGAGGTCAGGCTTATAGAAGGACCAGCTGTGAGCCTCATAGGTGCTCAGGGACATCAGGCCTGTCTCCTGCCCCAACTCCCCCCTGGTCTGTCCTTCCTTACTTCCTCCTTCCTCGCTCTTTTATGTAGATCTAAGCCAAACCTTGGATGTACATAAGTAAAGATAATACATTCCCTTCACCTAAGGTCCTACTCAGTGATGCCAGAAACTTGGCCCATCTCTTCCCCCATGACTAACGAATACCCAAGCTTTCTCCCAGCCACTGTTGCTTCAGCCCCTCAGATCCTGAGGGGACCTCAGGACAAACAAGCACACTGAGACAAGGTATGACCCAACTAGCCCCACAATGCCATCCACACTTCCCATGGCATTGTGACATCAGGGCAAGAGGCCAGAGCTGTATAAACTGTCCTCACAACCGTGACCTCAGGCTTTCCCATGGGATCTGGCAATGTGGAGGAGGGATGGAAGCCAATGCCCACATGTGGCCTGGGATTTGCCCCAACCTGTCCTCTGTGCAGAGAGAAGGGGCAGGAGCCTCCTGGGCTGTGGGCTCTTCCCTGTCTCATGGTCCAAGCTGAGTCACAGGCAGCAGACAGCCAGGAGAGCTAGCAATCAGTAGACTCCCTTCCTCCTGCCTGGAGGAGTGGGGACCATGCTGCTCTGCCTTCTGGGTACCCACTGGCTTCTGGGGGAGATCAAGTGAAACAAGGGATGGGGCCCCCACACCCCCATAAATATATTGGTTCCCTCATTAAGTGAATGTGGAGCGCCAAACCACGTGGTCCCAGGCACAGTGGTAAGTGCTGAGGTCATAAGGAGGTCCTGCCCTTGGGCGGTTCACCATAGTGGAGGAGATCCTTGTAACTGGCTGATGGAGTTTAGCACAGGGTGCTATGGACTCCAGAGGAGAGGCACACGCCAGACCAGCATGGGAGAATCAGGGAAGACTTCCTAGAGGAGATGGCAGTGCTAAGCTTCAAGGGGCCACTGGGATGGATGATGTGGAGAAGGGCAGTTCTAGGACAAGTTTAGAGGCTCAGAAGAGGGAGAGAGACTCAAAACTGACACTCTGCTAACTAGGACCTGGAACATGCTCCTCCAGGGCCCCAGGCCAGAGAGATGGTGCGAGGTCTTGTGCTGTGTGACCCTGGTTGAGGAAAGGCTGGTGCGCTTGTCCAGCCAACTCCCTGTATAACCACACGTCTGTGTATCTGTACCATCCCTGGAGCTCTGAGCTACCTCTCTGCAGCCCTTCTCCCCCAGATTCTGCCCGTCAGGCACAGAACAGCAGTGTGTGTGTGTGTGTGTGTGCGTGTGTGCGCGCGCGTGCGCGCACGTGCACGCGCATGTGCGTGGACGCTCATGCGTGCGTGTACGCACATAGTTGCATGTGCAGCTGTGAGTACCGGAGGAGGGGCCTCTACCAAGTAATTACTACCTGTCTCTGGAAACTGGGGCTATGTCTGCAGATCAGAGTGAGTGCTACTGGGAACAGTTCATGTCTCTGGTCAGAGTGTGACCCAGGGACTGACAATCTGGGCAGGCGAGACCTGGGGACCAAGGTCTTAGGAGCAGGGTCACTGACAACCCGGGTAGGTGAGACCTGGGGGCAGAGATCACAGGACCAGAGCCAGGTCTGGCGATTTCTGTGGTGACCTGACCTTCAGCAGGGGATCTTCCCCAAGCCCGGGAAGGCATGCCACACCTAAGCATTTCATCTATGGTGGGCAGCAGAGAGGACGGGCACATATAGGCCCAGGGCCTCCAATAACAAATACGTGAGCTGAAAGGAAAGTCTTTCTTGCCCTGACTCTGTTCTGAGCTGAATGGGGAGGAGAGGGGTTTGCCCCAGACTTGCTTTTGTGGTCAGAGAGAGGTGTACCCCCATTTGCTTCGTACAGTGGCTAAGTGCCCGAAAGGGAGTCTCACTGTCTTCCAGAATTCCGAACCAGTGTGCCCTCTCTCCTACAGGTGGAAGGTTTGGGGCCTTAGCCATTCCATGCCCTTCGCCCCCTCTTTGGCTTCTCTCCTCCCTCTCCCTCCCTCTTTGCTGCTCCCTGCAGGTCCCTGTCCGTACTCACCCCCAACAAGGCACCCTTTCCCCAGCTGATGCAGCCTGTAGCCTCATGCACCCAGGCAGCACAGACAGCCTGCTCTCCCCTGCCCTTCCCTTTGCCTGACAGTAACCTCTTCCACAGCTGATGTCACCCTGCTTTGCACTGACACAGCAGCTGAGCTGGGCACAGCAGGGCTGCAAGGTCCAGAGGGCAGCTGGCTGTATGCAGAGCCAAGATTCCCTCCGTGCCCCCTACCCCCAGCCTTTCCCAGCCAAGAGTCTGCTGCTCTCCCTCTGGGCCAGTTCCATACTCCGAGCCAGTGTATCCACCTGGGGATTGAGTGTTGACGGAGGCTTCACAGTGCCCAGTGGAAGGCCAATTCTCTGTTCTGAAGGGGACAGGGGTGGAGAATGGAGCCAGAGTTCTGGTCCTGCCCCTGGGGAGCTCACAGCTTTCCAAGAGAAACAGGACAAAGCACAAGAGCTAACCAGGCGGGATCATATCTGTCGACGGCAGAGTATAAACATACCATACATATTAAGTGGGGTATGGGTTCAGGAAAGGGAGAGGGGCTCTTCCTAACCGAAGTGCCCCTAGCATTGATTAGAAGAAGAGGATGGGCCTGAGACAAACACATTTAGCATTTTTTTTAAGTGTCTACTCCTGTGCACTGGGCTAGGTGCTCTGACAAACTACTAATATTTATTGACGTATTTAACCTTCTTTTACAAGGCTCAGAAAAGCTGTGCCCGTCTGGGGCTGTCGGGGTGGAGGATGATGTGGTGGGACTGTATCACCTGCATCTGCTGGGTGTGTGATAGATACTTCGTAGATTTGTCTAGTAAGTAGTGCTTTGCCAAGCACAGAACAATCGTGCTAAGCAGAGAGTGGGAATGAGTTGTGCTGGTCCTGCTTTTCCCAACCCCTACCTGAAAAGGGAAAATCCTACACTTGCCCCCAGCTTTGCCTTTGACGTCTAGGTGTAAATAATGTAATCAGGGTGGATTTCCAGGCTAGTTCTCTGCTGCTCCCAGGCCAGGGGTTGGCTGGATGCCCTTTTAAAGCCCAGAGTTATTTCCTTCTATTTCCCTAAGGGACTCTGGGTTTCCATGTCATCTGGCCCAGACATGCTCTTGCAGAATCCTTGGTTTCCCCATGTGCTGCTTTCAGGCAGCAGCCCAGAGAGCCAGCTGTATTCATCCCATCCCTGCCAGGCCTGTCTCTCAGCTGAGGACCAGCCAGGGGGATGGAGGCGCCAAACCCAGACAGAGTTCCGCACACAGCGGTCCCCTCGGCCCAAAGAGCACTCAGGGCGCCTTCAGTGGCTATTGACTCAGTCAGTCCCTGTCGTGCCAAGCACCCAGCAGTCTTCTTTCCTAACACCCTTCTTACCAAACTTCTGCTTTCCATGGGCAAATGCCAACTTCTTCTTCCTGACCCCCAAGAGCTACCTGGGCCTCTTGACCACGTGAAAAAGCTATGGCTGCCCTGTTATATACTTGGCCTTGGCTAAGGCCAGAACCATACTGCCAACTCTGGGGCCAGAGGAGGGTCACCCGAGACAGCAGGACCCCAGGAAAGGGATGGGGCCTGGTGCTGGCCAAACGCTTCCTGCCAGGGCAGGCTGGCACCTGGGCCTGTGAGTCAGGGCTGAAGCCAACACCCAGCTAATCCCATTACCTCCTTCACTTTTCAGGGCTTATAAGCAAGAGGGCGGCAAAGGCAGGGCCTGGAAAAAGTCGGGCTTTCTTGGGAGGGTGCAGGTGCCTGGATCCATCCAGGAGAGCAGAGAGTCAGATGCAGGGAATGGGAGGAGCCTGTTCTCGGGTCTCTGGGGGGTGGGGTTGGAAGGTGGGGAGTAAAGTCAGCACAGAGGTGTGAGGTGGGGATTGAATTGCCCCCCTGAGAGGTGGGGAACACAGGTGGCCCTTGGTGGAGACTCCTGAGGGCTGAGGTTACTCCTTCTCCAAAGGAAGGTGTGGAGGCCATGAGAACAGGCCTTACGGACCTCCGCTACTGGTGGAGTAGTTGACCAAGAGCCTCCACCTGGGCCACTTCTAGGTGTGCAGCCTGGGAACTTCCAATTCCTAGGAGCAGCCCAGCCAATAATTGAGCTCAGAAGGGATATTAAGGCAGCCCCTTTCCTGGGAGACACAGAATTCTCCTGGTGGTTTATTTTGGCTCCTTGAAGGTCCTGGCAAACCTTTCTTAGACTAACTATACTACAGAAATCCACCCAACTTTCCTACCCTCTCTCCTTCATTCGGGGTCAGACTTACAGTCTGGTCTGACAACTCTCCCAGCCTTCCTAGGCTCACTCCCTGTCTTCACTCACAGGTGTTTCCCCCACTAAAAACCTTTGCACCTTTATCCAGTAATGGCTACTGCTTCTCAAAAGACCCAGGTTAACTCAGAAAGCTACTGTGTCTCCAGAATGATAAATCCCTGTGGGTTAGGACCGGTTAGCAGGGCCAGAACCTTTAGAATTACCCAGAAGAGAAGAATAAGTAACAGGAAGGAGCAGGGGAGAGAAACAGTCCCTAGGTTGGAGACCCTCTGAGCGCACAGCCTTCCAAACTGGTTTTGTCTGCACTTAAACTAACAGGAGACAGGGTGAGGGTCCTGCTGCCACCTGGTGGAAATTTTAGGCAAAGCACCATTGCACCTTTCCACTCTTCTGTGATTCTGCTCAAGAGGGTGGGAGTGGAGAATTTATTCTGGGGTTTGGGGTCCTCTCTCCCTCATTAACAGCATAAATCAGAGGAACTGAATTCCAAACTTTGCACTCAAACGTTTATCCTTTAAAATCATCACCATAGTTGTACATGTCTGTGTAGATGCTAAAAATCATTGGCTGTTCACTTTAAATGGGTGAACTGTTTGGTCTGTGAATTATATCTCAATAAAGCTGTTTTTAAAATTCAGCGCCATAAAAGGAGTTGGAATGAACTGAAACTTTTATTTTTTTTAATTTTATTTTATATTGGAGTATAGTTGATCTACAATGTTGTATTAGTTGCAGGTGTATGAACTGAAGCTTTTCGAACATGAAGATGAGGATGGTGGGTTTCGGTTTCTTGGGACATCCCCAAACAGATATGCAAGAAGGTCACACAGCAGGTACTCAGTAAATACTTAGTAAATTACGTGTGCGGTTAAATGGAGCCTTCTTTCATTGCCTCACCACCCACACCTTAACCTCTACACCCCGACTCCTCCAAATCAGGCATCTCCAGCCTCCTCACTTTTCAAGGTCTCCTGAGAGATTCTAGTCTAAACATCCAAAAGCTTTTATCGGAACCCATGACCTTTTAGCACCATTTGATACTGTCCATCAGCACCCTCTTCTTAAAACACTCCTCCTCTGGCTTTTGTGTCCTCAAAATCCCTGTCCCTCCTCCTGTCTCTAATGACTCTCTCTCCCTTTTGGCCCCTCTTCCTCCAGCTCCTTAAGCCCTTTTCTCTCTTTGTTCAATCCAATCCTTTGGCAATCTTGACTGTTCCTGTGGGTCCAATAAACACTTTGAGCCACACGATTCCCACATCGCTCTCCCCAGTCTTTATTACCCTCTCAAACTCTAACCCAAATTGTTCAATGGCCTCTCAGATTTTCATCATCTTAACACTTCAGAGTCAAATATACCTAAAGCTGAATTCCTCACCTTCCTACTGAAACCCGCTCCTTTTGATCCTTCTCCTCAGCCCCCTTTTAATAGCATCACCACCCTTCCAGTTGTCCAGGTTTGAGACCTTAGATGTACTTTTGATTTCTCTCCCTTGCACCCCACATCCAGCCAGGTGCGTTATAATCCCAACAGGTTCTGCCTATGAGATTTCTCATATATCTTGCCATTCCTTTCTATTCTTATTTCACCGAAGGAAATTCAGGCTTTCGTTATCTGTCCCTGAACTAGCACAGCAACCTTCCAACTGATTTTCTTGCTTCCAATTTCTCCCCAAACCAACCCATCCTGTTGTCACACTATTTTTCATAAAATATAGCTTTAATTTCATTACTCTGTTCAGATGCTTCTTTTGTCTTTCTGTTGCCTAATGAATTAAATGTCTGGTATCTGAGGCCTTCCATATTTACTCCCAACTCTCTTTCCAGGCTTCCTATTCTCCACCCAATGTGGGATTGTTCTTCCAAAAGAGGCTTACTTCCAAGTTCCCACCTGCCTCCCTTTGTACACTCTGCTGCCCCTGCATGATGACACACAGGAAGTCATTATCACTGTAGTCAGACCCAATTCGGAAGCCTAATGCCACCGTAAGTTCTCTCTCTGATCCTCAATTTCTTCCACCCATAAAATGGAGATAATGAAAAGCTATCCCATAGGATTGTGTGAGAATTAACTGAGATAATACACAGTAAAATGTCTGGCATGTGGGTGGTTAATAAATAGTAACTATACTTTATTACTCTCTCTTAAAATATTATCCATTCTTCAAATTCCATCTCAATGCCATTTCGTTCAAAATTCCTTTCTTGACCTTCCCGCTTCCAAACCCAATCTCCTCCCTTCCTCTGTTAGATGCTGGACTTCTCATTACATTACTTATCATTGTAGCTATTTTCATACCTGTCACACATTTCGCTCATATTCTTCCCCAACTGTAATCTCCAAGGAAGTAGCAATTAGGCTTAGAGCAAGCCGGTGATAAGCAAATCTATTGCATGATGACTCCCATGTCAAGAAATGAACTGTACTGATATTTCGCTGACGGGGAGAGCTAGTGTGGTGAGGGCAACCAGCCAAGAGGTTCTCTGAGTCTCAAATGAAAATGAACCTCAGGTCTCTATGAACATAACTACTGACAACCTCAGGTGTCTATGAACATAACTACTGACAACCTCAGGTCTCTATGAACATAACTACTGGCTTTTAAAAAATTATTATTTTTTCCAAATATGAAAATACTCATAATCATTGTAGAAAAAAATCAGGAAAATAAAAAGCATCTATAATCACACCATCCAGAGCTACTGCTACTAAATTTTTTATTCTTCAATATTACTCCTTTTTTTCTGATGCATCTCTCTAAGTATATACACAGGAAATTTGGATTCTATAGATGTATATGCCAGAATTTTCATATAACATATATTGAGCATTTTCTATGACATTAACTATTATTCAAAAATGTCGTTAATTTCTGCACAAAAATCCATTATGTGAATGTGTCTTAATTTATTTAATCTTTTCTTTTTTTCTATTGTTGGATATTTGGGCTTCCTCTTTTTTAGCTTTTTCTTTTTTTTTAAACTGTTATCAATCATGCTGATAGAAATACCAAGACAGAGTTCTAGATTTGGGATTACAGGGCCAGTGGAATAAAAGAAAAGAAAGCTCTTGGTTCTGAATTCCTGTTCAGGAATTTTTTTTTAAATTTTGAAATACAATTACCTTTATTGAGTTATGATTGCCATACAAAAAGCTGTACTTATTTAATGTGTACAACTTGGTGAGTTTGGCGATAAGTATACACCTTTAAAACCATCACCTCAGGAAATTTTAATCAATTTGTAGTTTCACCAGCTACTCTAGCTCTTTTATTCATTTGTCTGTTTTTCAGAGTTTGAAGAGATAACCAATTTCAGGAGTGAAAAAGTGGTTGGATCTGTGTCTTTGGAAAGACCCCTGAGGCTTGTGTAATTCAAGCTTAGCTCAACTCACATTCCAGTGACCATGCAGGGATAAAGATCACTGTACGTTTTAACATTTCTTGCAGTGTTGTAACTTTCTCCTTGTTTGGTCTTTTAACTCAGTCTGTTTCCTTGTGCATACTTTGCTGCAGGGACAAGATGGGGGAAGAGAGATAGAAATCATCATTCTATTCCTCACTGGCCTCAGAAAGTTAGGTCTCCTGCCGTATAGCCACACAGCACTTTTGCTTCTCCCTTGCAGCACTTTTTATGATTATAAATCATCAATTATTTGTGTATTTGTTTAATGTTTATCTTCTTCACCAGAATGTAAGTTTCATGAGACAGGGGCCCTGATGGTCTCATTTACTGCTTCATCCCCAAAGTGTAGCATAATCCCTACCTATATTCGGCACTCAGTAAACATCTACAGAATGAATTACCATTGGAATGAGGACTCAGGATGGAAGAATATGTGTCTTCCGTAATGGGGCTCTCAGAGGCGGGGACAAGGAGGTGTCTTGGGTGCTTGCCCTGAAACCCTGAGGTGATGCTGGAAGAGCGAGCCCTGGGGAATCTGCCCTGGTGCTCCAGTCTCCCCTCCTCACAGGCTTGGGACTTTCAGTCAACAGTGCCTCATTGTGAAATTTGGTGAGTGGCTCCGAGGGGAAGAAGAATTGCGTTCTCTCATGTCCTCTTCCCTGAGCCTCTCTATCCTCCATCCCTTTTCCCTCTCATGCCTTTCTTTCTCCTGGTGTATCTCCTCGCCTTTCTTTCTAGGCTGGTATCTCCAGCTCACATGGAGCTCTTTCCTTCCCCACTCCACCCACTCCAGCAGGTGGCCTAACACTTCACACCAGCTACAGAACACTGCCTGCCACAGGGGGAGCTCTGCCTAGAAGGGATAATGCTGATGGATTATGTCAGGACACGTGAGCTCTCCGGATGACGGGACTACACTCAGCAAGAGGACATAATCATGGCCTCAGACCCATTTCCCAGGGCTTAGTCAACTGACAACTAACTTTCCTATTTTTGTTGGTGATATCATCTGTCTTCTACCACCTGGGTTTGATTGCTTCCCTCCATCTGTCCAATCTTCTGTAGAAGGTATGGACAGATGGACATTGATGTCCAGGAGGGTCCTCTAGAAATGGGAGGAAAGCTGAGGGTCTCATTCAAAGGGTTCTTTTTGGAGAGATGGAAGATACAAAGTGTATTCCAGAAGGACTTTGAAATCAGGGAGGTGGAAGGAAGGGAGAAAAAGGTTGAAGTGGGTCCTTTTGATGAGGAGATGGGTCACCTCCAGCCTCTCTGTGAGGTCCCTGGTGAAATAGAACAAAGGCTCTTTTCTTGCTGTCCTGGGCTGGGACAGCTGCAACAGGACTTCATATACCTGGACCTTCCAACAGATCTGGCTTGCTCATTGTGGTGTATGGAGAAGCTGGGACTTGTGGTGGCCCCTGGTGCAGTGCTGTGGTGTCTGTTACATGAAAACAGGCAGGGGAGGAGTCCCTTCTGCTTAGCCTACTCAGGTTGTTTGCTTGGTCCAAGATGTTTGTTGTTGAAGTCTTGTGCTACTCAAATTTCAGTATTTTTTTAAATAAATTTATTTATTTATTTGTTTGTTTTTGGCTGTGTTGGGTCTTTGTTGCTGCTTACGAGCTTTCTCTAGTTGCGGCGAGCGGGGGCTACTCTGTTGTGGTGCGTGGGTTTCTCATTGCGGTGGCTTCTCTTGTTGCAGATCATGGGCTCTAGGCACGCGGGCTTCAGTAGCTGTGGCTCGTGGGCTCTCGAGCGCAGGCTCAGTAGTTGTGGCACAGGGGCTTAGTTGCTCCGCGGCATGTGGGATCTTCCAGGGCCAGGGCTCAAACCCATGTCTCCTGCATTGGCAGGTGGATTCTTAACCACTGCGCCACCAGGGAAGGCCCGAATTTTGGTATTTTTACTATGCAGATGACTCTGGTGGTGAAGGTTAAGCTCTTATACCCAAGGTTCTTTCTTATAGATAAGTGATTTCTAGTGTCTTCCACTGAGAATCATTGCCATAGTGAGCCATTGTAACTTATAAAGTGTTTCCTACTGTTTATGTCTATTGGGGTGAAAAAGGTTGAGTCACTATGTAAAATACAGAAGGTGGTTTGCAGCTTGCTTCTCCCTGTAGAACCTGGACTGTCAATCTCCCCAGAGTTCCTTTCTCTAAAGTATGGTAAGTGTCCTATCCCAGAGGAAGTTCTATGGAAAACTTATAAGGAGATGGACCACAAGTTTCCATCTTATAGACTTTGATGTCTCCGGACTCTTTGTCAAGGCCTAGCAGATCCAGGTAGCACTGGAGAAGCTGGCTGGGATAGGGATGTTGTGAAAAGGGAGTACACTGGTGGTGGGAAGAGGATAACTCTCTTCCTGATGTCTGCATGAGGAGAGCATGTGACCAAAAAATTTATCCCACTGAAGCAATGGGACCAATTCACCAAGTGGTTAAGAGCCTTCATAACGAAGAGGTACTTTTGGTTTAGATGACTCACAAGGCTTGTCATGTGGTTATAAAACTCTTCTAAGAGGTGCTTTCATTCAAAGGCTACTTGTATAATACCCTCCACCTGAAATGCTACCATTCTATTCTGTTGATGTCATCTGAAATGAAATGGGTGTAGGCACAGAGAGTTCTGGGACCCTTGTCCTTCAGGGGCAATGACAACAGAGTCCTGGCTGAAGGTGTCTACCTTAACCATGAACTGCTGTGTGTGAGTGGAATGCACCAGGATGGATGCAATGGTATGATCATTAAATTTGTTGTGTGCTTTATAGTGTACAGAGTTTATAAAGACTTCTACATTCTATTTTAGTTTTAAAATAGTCCTTAAGGTCAACAGGGCTGGCCTTATTATCAACAATTTGCAGATAGGTAAAGAAAGTCTCAAAAGGGACTTGTCCAGAACCGTCTGGTCAGTGTGTTGCTGAACAAAGAGTTAAACCCAGGAGTTCTGGTTTCAAGTTCAAGCATCTTGGGTTTTGCTACAGGACTCCCCTGAAATGAGCTGCCCTTTTTAACAGAGTGAAGTCAAGTGCCAATAGAAGCTGGAGGGCATGGAGAACTGCTGGCCATTAAATCATTAGGAGATCCCACTTTATTACCACATTTACAACTTCTTGAGTAAGACTAAACCTCTTAGGAACACAGAACATCGTTTGAGAATATTTCTCAAGCTCTGTTGCATAACCTGTGCCCCATGGGGGCATTATAGGTTGATCCTTACTTGGCGAGTGCTCAAGACGGAGCAGGGAAGAGCAATGTTGGCCAGGTAGGTGATCGTGACAGGTCACACACTGCTGGCCTTAAGCTCCCAGTGATACCGAGCAGTGCCCTGTGGGGCTCCTGGGTACAAAGCCTTTCTGTGTCCCCCATTTCTTTGATTATAGGATATAGTCTTCGTTCAGCCTCCTTGACCTTCCCCGAGTTCCAATGGGCAGATTCAAGCAGTTACTAATTAGGGAAGGGAGGGGATGAGAGACCAGGGAGAAACAAACCGTCAAGAGAAACAGTAGTGCAGCCTTGGGGCAAGGTCCTGGTTCCCCATCAAGGATACACACAACAATATCTTTGAGCTGTTTTGCAGATACTGAAACCCCCTCCAGGTGGGAGAAATTAATGATTAATGATGGTATGCTGCCCACAGGCAGGTAGACCTCAGACCAGTTGGAGCCTGAAGGTTGATGATGCTGACTCCTACTTACCTCACCACCAACCCATCAGAAGAATGTTCCACAAGCTGATCACGGCCTCTTTGAACCATTACTGTAAAACTTCTCACTATCCTCTCCAAGAGGGACACATAGTTTTCAAGGGCAGGAGCACACTGTGTCCCCCTTTGCCTGGCAAAGCAATAAAGCTGTCCTTTTCAACTTCACCCCAAACTCTGTCTCTAAGATTTGATTCGGCACCAGTGTACAGAGAAGCTGAGCTTTCAGCCTCATCAGGGGTCTGGGACCTGTCACGTGATGAACCTCCTTGGGTCCATCCAAACCCCTGCTATTCACAAGCCTCCCTTAGGATACAAAATTACCCCGAAGGAACCAGAAACCATCTCCAGTTCCTTTCCCCACTTCTCTGGACTCTACTGCTAGCTTCCTGTTCATCACCTCTGTCCCAGAGTTCAGTTTTGCAAGCCGGGGGTCCTTTTGCAATTGTTTGAAAAGCATGTGGGTGAGAGACAGCAGCTCCCTTTCCTTCACTATCAGATGATTTCAGACAAAATGAGCAGTACAGGCCCAGTTCCTGATCCTTTGTCTTCCCAAAGAAAACAAACACCTTGGAATGTATGTCCCACTAACCAAAAAAACGGAAAGATGGGAACTCCTCCATCTAGGAAAGCTCACAGAGTGGCCTTAGCTCCAGCCCAGACAGAGAGTTAATTCCCTTCATAATATCTGGGCCTGGGGCAGGAGCTCCATGCAGCAGACCCAGGGGTAGGACAGGCGCCATCTCAGATGCTGAGGTACATTTATTTATCAAGGAGCTGAGCCCAGCCCTGGGTTGTCTGGGATCAGGATCTCTTTATGGGGACACTGAAGACCGGTGACTTCCACCAGGCTGATGTTTTACTGAGCACAAAGATGGGCTTCAGGCCACCGCATCAGTAGAGTAGCCCAGATGGGGAGCCAGGAGCTGGAGAGAGGGCAGCTCCCACTCCAGCCATCAGGGAGGAGGTAAGCACCTGCCCTTGTGGGACCAGCCCCATACTGAGCCCGTAGACGAACGAGCCAGGGCATGTGATCAGAGGCTGGATCCGGGCACAGGCAAGGATGTGCTCAAGGGTCCTTGCCAGGGTTTTGATTCAGAAACCAAGACTGGATAAAAAGCAGATCAGCCTGGATACCTCTTCTATGAGCATTTTGTGCTCCTGAGTTCAGTTCTAGGTCCAGTACTAAGCAGAGCCACAAGATAAGATTGTCAGCTGAGCTGGGTCCAGATATACCTTCCCCTTAAGGAGTCTCAGGTCACACAGTCCTTGCCCTTTGCTCTCTGATCCATCTTCCCAGTCAGTGCTTAGCCTTTTTCCTAGGCTGAGCCCTACCCCTTCAAAGAAGACCTTTCTAGCAGTATAGCTCACCCATAAGCTACGAGAGGGCAGACCTCGGAAAAAAGGAAACAGATAAGCTGGAACTCTGCAGGCTTTTCCCCTCCTCATCAGTGGCCAGAAAGCCTGTCCCTTAAGTATCTGAAGCAGGGGGTCCTCCTGCCACTATCCTTCTCCCCCAGCTGTGGGGGTGGAATGAGGTAGGAGAGGGGGCAGCTCCAGGTGAGACAGTAAAAGAGCCTCAGACACTGTTGGCTGAGCCTGGGAGGGAGGCAACACTTTTCAGTCTCCTGTGCCTGCCCTTGGTCCCCACCCCGATCCATGGCGGCCCTTTCAGGAGCTTTTAGTGGACATGAACTCAGACCTGCTGTGGAGTCGGCCAGCCTCCCTCTCCTCCCAGCCCCACCCATTGCTCTTTCATCACCTCTTTTGTCTGACTCAGGACCATCCCTCCCAGGCCCCATCTGCAAGCAGCCTTCCTCTCCCCACAACATTCACCTCTCTCACCCCTCCTTCCTTCCAGCCCCGGTCTCCACACCCTCCTATTCCCCTGAACAGGCACCTGCTTTCCTCCTACAAAAGGCAGGAGACAGAGGCTGTGTGAGACCAGCTGCTCTCACACTCCCTTTCCTTTGCCCTCTGCTGGCTAGGCTGGGCTGTGCCTTTGTTTTCTCTTCCTCCCAGGTGAGAGTGGGTACCTGAGGTGCCAGGTCTCCTGCCTCATTCCCCATGAATGCTGTGCAATGTCCCGAGGGACAGGAGCTACAAAAGCCGGGGAGCGGAGCCTGGGACAACCCCGCCTACATTGGCGCCCCCTCCCCGCGTGGGACACCAAGGATCTGTACCATCTCCAGTGCGGTGCCTCCTCCATCCCAACCCAAGAAGCCTGAAGATGGACCCCAGGAGAAGGCACACAAGACCCTGGTGTCCAGTTGCTGCCTTCAGATCTGTCGTGGCATCAGAGGTACCTGGTGGGGGAGGGTTCTCCTGAGATACTGGAGTCAGGAGAAGGGGTCCACAGAAGCTGTTGGAAGGGAATACAGTCTGAAGAAG
Organism: Orcinus orca; assembly: GCF_937001465.1. Taxonomy (NCBI): domain Eukaryota; kingdom Metazoa; phylum Chordata; class Mammalia; order Artiodactyla; family Delphinidae; genus Orcinus; species Orcinus orca. The sequence continues at coordinate 62,764,362 of NC_064572.1, read as the reverse complement.
AGGTGGAATCTCAGTGTGTCTTTGAGGTTTGTGAATGGTCTGCGTTAGAGCTGAATGCCCCAGAGTACAGAGGCTAGTTTAGTGGTCTCCCAGAGGGAGAGCCTGGCACAGTCACCTCTTGGGGACCCAGAAGGGTATGAGGGAGCTAGTTTGAGGGAAGACACGGATGTGATGATGCCTTAGACTGCCCCACCTGAGATAAGGTGACAGGTAAAAGGACTGGGGTGGAAATGAGAATAAAGTCCAGGGACTGATAGGTAGGGTAACTGGAAGGAGCCCTGCTGTTGGGAATCCTGGGCGTCTTTCCAATGTCCCTCCCTTAGGACTTTGGGGAACAACCTTGACTGAGAACACAGCTGAGAACCAGGAACTTTATGTCAAGACCACCCTGCGGGAGCTTTTGGTATACATAGTGTTCCTGGTGGACATTTGTTTCTGTGAGTAACATCTGTCTCTGTGCACATCTGTGTGTGAGAACATCTATGTGTACAACAACTGGGCACACACCTCTGTGGGCAACATCTGTGGGGACAGCCTCCATCTGTGCGAGCAGGCTGTGCCCTGGGATCTTTACATCAATAATAACATTCTATTTTATACCTTTTCAGCTTAAGATTTTTTAATTAAAAAGAAGTTGTCACTGAGTTCAGGAGAAAAAGGCAGACTATTGGAAAGCTTTTAATACAGGTTACTTCTTCAAGTGTTATAAGAGGAATCCACTTTTTAAGTTCAAGTTCCTGATATCTACTTAACAGCCACTGTTTTCTATTAGCAGGTGGAAGTTTTTACCCTTCTGTAAAGAGTGGAAGACACTCCTTTTTATTTATTTATTTATTCATTTATTTGGTTGCACCAGGTTTTAGTTGTGGCAGGCAGGCTCCTTAGTTGCAGCTCCCAGTCTCCTCAGTTGTGGCATGTGAACTCTTAGCCATGGCATGCTTGTGGGCTCTAGTTCCCTGACCAGGGATCGAACCCGGACCCCCTGCATTGGAAGTGCGGACTCTTATCCACTGTGCCGCCAGGGAAGTCCCAAGACACTCTTTTCTGTTCAGAAAAAATAGTTTGGTGGGTTTCACAGAGTTATTATACTAGGTCTGATCCACATTTCTTTGGAGGCAGGAGGAAAAAGATTCAGCAGGCCTTAGAGCTCAGATCCCTAATAAAAGGATTAAAGATGCAAATGGTGTGGTAGTCAGTGCAGCTAAGGTTCTCCCATGTGAAAGAGCACCATGCCACAGGCTTTGAGGAAGCTTATCTGAAGATCTATCTATAGCTATAAGCTGGGAAGGTTTGGTCTCTAAGTTGAGAGAAGCAAGTGAATAGATAGATCGGTGAACCATGGAAGAATAGAGTCAAAGAATTAGAGATAATAATAAAGGTGGACCAAACAGATGCTATAAGGCCTACAGATAAACATGCTTTGCTTTTCTATTAATTGCTTCTTTAAATTTTTGCACAAGTGAATTTTGGCTAGTTTCATAGAGTTGTGTGTGTATGCGTGTGTTGATTGAAGCTGCAGCTTGGACCTTACAACTAAGGTGCCTCCATTACTAGGTGGCTTTATACCCCACAGAAGCCTCTGTTCTTTTTAGGATGCATGAATAGTTTGCAAGTAGACTCTGAAGGTCTGATTATATAAGTTTTGGTTAAAAATTTCATCATCTTTGTGAGCTATCCACATGTGTATGAGCCCTCTAGGAAAGCTGAACACTTGTTTTGGTTGTACTCTGTTGGGACTCACTCTGTGGGGATAGACGGGACAGTTCTACATGTTTACCACAGGCCGTCAGCATGGAGTGAAAGGAGGCAGAGCATATGGGGAACAACAGTCAACCCAGTGTACATTTTTGGGGGCCCATTTGATTCCTTTCAGCAATGACTCTCAGAAATTCGTTTGTTGACATACTGACTTTTTGTCTTAACCATCTGCTAGGAAGGAGTGTTTCTCTCCTTTTTCAGATCCTGTGACAACAGCTGTAACCTGCAGGCAGAGCCTTTCTCTATAAATGACTCAAATATCTCCATTTCCAGGTTAGCCTTTGGAGCAAGATTGGGAGGTTTCTAGCTCCCCAGAGTTAGACTGAACCATTCTGGCTTCAGGGTGGGAAGCTTAAGTTCTATCCACTTGTGTTCTCTACTTTTTGAGATCTCAATGCACCGACAAATACTAGATGGTCTGTAACTTGCCAAAGTCTGAGTCATGGACTCAGTCCAATAATTACAGAATCCTGAAGTGGCCAGGAGCTTTAGAGGTCATCTAGTTCAAGGATGCAGAAATCCTTTCTCCAAGATCCCTCCTGTGGTTCTCTGTCAGGTGACCAAGCAGCCCCATCGTGGGGAACATCCACGGGAGTTTCACTCTTTCATGGGGCAGCTCTTCTACTGTTGGGAAGCCCTATTTCCTTTCATCCACAGAGCTCCCCTTTCTATGCCAGACATTGGACTGAGATATACAGAGATGACTGATCCTTGAGCCTTTCAGGGGCTCATCTTCTCCTTCTGAGAACTTCCTTCTATTGAGCCGTCTACTTCCCTGTTACTCTCCGAAGTGACAACCCTTCCACTGTGACTGAATGTGGCTATCGTGTTTCTCCTTGGTAATATGTTCTCTGGATTAGTTACCTTCTAGTTTCTCACTAAACCAGTCATTATAATATGGTTTCCAGAAGTGATATTATGCAGAGATTGAAGGCATGGGCTCTGAATTTACACAGACTTGGGTTCAAACACCAGGTTCTACCATTTACCAGGTGAGGGACTTTGAGTAAGTTGCTTAACTTCTCTGAGTTTCAGTTTTCTCATCTGTACCTACCCAATCCAATAAGATTATTACATAAGGTACATGAGGCAATATCCATGAAGTCATTACCTCTGTGCCTAGCATATAGTAAAAAATATTCCATAATGCTCACCATCCTGATTGCCTGTCTCTAGGCCTGATCTATATGATGCCCAGTAATGGACAAAATACTCCATAGTCAGTCTGACCAGTTCAGAGTTCTGTGATGCTGTTACTTCAGTTCTATCCAGATTTGTGGAATATATGAGGACATGCAGAGGAAATAATTTCTAAACTAAAATCTGAAAAATGAGGAGAATTTAGCTCCCTGAAAGAGAGGTAAAGACAAGGGAAGTTTCTGGGGAGAAAGAACAGCATGTGCCAAGTCCCAGAAGTGACAGAGGGCGTGGTCTAGTGAGAGTGCATCAGTGTGGCTGGAACAGGGAGTTTGAAGAGCAAAGTAGTAAAAGATGACAAAGCTGGCCGTTTAAGCAGGGGCGGGTCATGAAGGGTCTTATAAGGTATGATATGGAATTGGGATGCTATCCTGAGGACCCTGTGGGGAGCCACTGAAGAGTTATAAGCACAAATGCCAGCCCCCTCAAGAACATTCTTATGAAAGAGAATTTGGAGGCCTTCACATTCTGATGGTTCCTACAACACATAACAAAATACCACTAAAACTAGTTTCCTAGGCCCCTTGCTCTCCCAGCCCCTTCCTTCCTTCAGGCTAATCTTCAGGCAACACTGAGCCTTGGACATGGTCTCAGTAGGGCTTCTTTGGTGCTCTCCAGGGTCCTGACCTCACCTGTCTGGCATCTCCGCTTCCTCAGCCTCCCTGAGCTCTGGCCACCTGCAACTAGACTATGTATTCTCAGTGGGGATGATATAGCCCCCAGAGGGGTGGAAGTAGTTTCTTTCAGGGCAAAAAAAATCCCACTTAGATATTTCTATAGCTTTTTGGCTCTCCAAAGGGCTATAGTACATAAGCAAATGTAGAGAATATATGTGGTATTAAAATTTAATTAGGGTGGAGGGTGATTAGGAAGACAATGTCTAAAGAGGCTCCTGGGTTAGGGTACAATACAAAAAATGTTAAGAAACACTAAAATAGACCCACCTAATTTTGCTAGTCAGTGTGCTGACTAAGATGTCCTACCTAAGGACGGGGATGCAAGTCCTGGCCATAGAATCTGGTATAAAGCAGGGTGGCTGTTGTGTTGTTCTATCAGGATGCTGTCTTCTAAGAGCTGCCATGACATGTGATATGCTGCCATGATATGGATATGCACTGTACCAGTTTGCTTTTCCCTGTCAATTCCTGAAACTAGGTTCAGATGCTCCAGGACCCATATTGGCATTAAGATAAATACTATGGCATAATGGAAAGATAGAACATTGGAGTCAGACTAACGGGATTCAGATACCAGCTCTTCTGCTTATTGGTTTTGTGATGTTAGGCACTTCCTTGTTGGTAGAACAGGGATAATAATACTTATCTTATGGACATAACATATATAAAGAATCTAACACAATTACTGATAGTATTTATCTTTGTGTTATCTAGGGGAATTTCAAAATACTTAATCTTTTAGTCTGTTTGTAAAAAAATACCTTTCAAGAAAGAAGCAAATCTGAAAAGACTATATAATGTATGGTTCTAACTACATGATATTCTGGAAAAGGCAAAACTATGGAGATAGTGAAAGGACTGGTGGCTGCCGGGGTCTTGGGGGAAGCTGAAATGAGTAGGTAAAGCATAGAAGATTTTGGGGCAGTGAAACTACTCTGTATGACATTATTATGGTAGATACATGTCATTATTATACATTTGTCTAAATGCATAGAATGTACAACACCAAGAGTGAACCCTAATGTAAAGTATGGACTTCGGGTAATGGTGATGTGTCAACATAGGTTCATCAGTTGTAACACGTACCACTCTGGCTGTGTGTATGTGGAGGTGAGGGGTGTATGGGAAATCTCTGCACCTTCCACTCAATTTTGCTTTGAACCTAAAACTGCTCTAAAAATTAAAGTCCTTTTAAAAAAGTCTATTTTAAAATTTATTTATTTATTTATGGCTACGTTGGGTCTTAGTCGTGGCACGCAGGCTCTCTAGTTGCAGTGCTTGGACTCAGTTGCCCCGTGGCGTGTAGGATCTTAGTTCCCCGACCAGGGATTGAACCCACGTCTCCTGCATTGGAAGGTGGATTCTTAACCACTGGACCACCAGGGGAGTCCCTAGAATGTCTATTTTAAAATACATTTCAAATTTGTAGTTGGCTCCACATTTAGGGATAGTATCATTTGAGCAGCATCCACTTCTGACATTAAAACTTTAAGGCATTTTCTCCAGAAGACCCCAGTTTATCACTACCACCACCACCATCATCATCATCGTCATTATCAACAGCATAAACAACAAAGCTTTATTGAATAATTTTTCAATGTGCCTGGCACAATGCCAGGTACATCATCTCATTGACTACTCCCAATAACTCTAAGAAATTGGTTCTGTTATCACTCCCATTTTACAAATTGGGAAAAGTTTAGATATGGCAAATAGCTTGCCTAAGGCCACACAGCAAATAAGTGGCAGAGTAGGAATCCAACTGGGGACTAGCAGCCTGACTCACATTCTAAGCAGTCTCTTTGCATGCAAATTTGTTACACATTAATTTATTAACACCCATCAACATCTTATCAAGGATAACTCCCTGCCCTACCCTAAAAGAAGCAGACTCTTGAGAGAATTCTACCAGCTGATTACTTTTCTTTCTTTTTATTGCCATATTTAAAAGGTGATGTAAAAACTTAAGGAACATTTTGAAATACAATTCACCACCACAGTACCAAAGGTTATTTTCTAATTACCAAACTTTATCCATATAGTTATATATTTTGCCTAGTTGTAACATATTGTACACTTCCACTTACAATTATATCATAGTTCCTCATGCTTGTAAGTTGTTTTTATATTTTCATTTTAATGACTACAGTCACACCACAATTAGCGAAAACATTCCTCTTGTTATTTCAGTATTTGCCTAGAGTAGGTAAATGTATCTATGCTTGCTGCATTTTTTCACCACTTTTGTTGAATTATCTCGGAATTTCCAGGGAGAGAAAATTACTACAAAGACAGTAATGTATTCTTGGTACTTGCTATGTGTTGTCATTTTGCCTCTGTAAGCAATCATATAAATTTATTATGTTGCTAGCACTGTAAGATCATACCAATTTTTGTCATAACTTCATTAACATTGGATATTCTTATTTATATTTTTTATTACTGAATAGGCATAACATAGTACAATTTACCTTAATTTATCGGTCTTTGGTTACTAGTGAGGATGGACAATTTTCTCATGTTTTAATATACTATGTGTATTTACTTTTGTGTAAATTGCATAAGAAGTATATTTGAAGACAGGCAAAGAAGAAGATTGGGGGTGAAGTTTGGCACATTAGACCTTAGGTGAGGGACCACCCATCAAAGGGCTTATTTCCAGGATGTGGGTTCCTGGGGCTGGAAAGAACAGTCAACTAAGTCAGGCATCACCTGCACAGCAGTTTGGCCTGGGATGGGCCCCAGTAAACTATAGCGGTCAGCCATACTGAGCACATTTCTTCTCCCTTATGCTTTATTCTAGGAACCGGGTGGGTCTAGACACCAGGGCTATTTGGAGTCTCATCTGGCTAAAATAGATCTATCTTTTTAATGCAGGCATTGTGGGTGAACCATCGATCTTTTCATAATAACCATATCAGTCGTGCAGCCCTTTAAACCTTACAAAGAGCTTTCATACCTATTATCTCATTTGATCCTGACAGCAATCCTGTAAGGGATAGATATTATTACTTCCGTTTCACAGATTAGGAAGCTGTTATTATTGTCATTATGAATAGTCCAGGAGAGATCAGTAATTCAGAAAGGTCCCTGATGGGTGGAGTCAGTCCTATTCCTGCGCAGAGAAAGTGCTGGAGAATGATCTTCCTGCCTCCACCCCTTCCCTCCCACTGTCATGCTGTTTCTGAAAGGGCTTCCAGCCTTTTGTCTTCTTGGCAGGATGGCTGTAGCCTTTTGTTGATGGAGGAAACATTGAAGGTCTTTGTGTGGAAACAATGGCTGTTTGTTTTAGGAGACAGTATTGTTATCTCAAAGGTGCACCTGGGACTGCCCCCACTCCCCCCCATAGGAGCGGCTCTGAGCCAAGACAAGGCTGGGTCTGGTCACCATGGAGCTGGGGAGGAGGGCAGAGACCCTTGGCCTTTGGTGACTTGTATCTACACACCAACTAACATCAACTGGATGTTCTTTATCCGCTACTGGTTGTAAGGCAATGCCTGCCTCTGTTCACTGCTTTCTTGTAGAGAATTTTAAGGTTCTGTCCATAGATTGGTGGAATCTTGCATTAACAGGAGAGGCTGAAGTAAGCTTGGAGATCAGGAAGAATATGTCTTTTTTAAAATTGAGATACAATTGACAGGTAACACTGTATTAGTTTTAGGTGTACAACATGATGATCTGATGTATTTACATATTGTGAAAGGATTACCACAATAAGTTTAGTTAACATTCATCACCACACATAGTTACAGTTTTTTTTCTTGTAATGAGAACTTTTAAGATCTACTCTCTTAGCAACTTTTCAAATATAGAAAACAGTATTATTAACTATAGTCACCAGTCCTGTACCCCAGGATTTATTGATCTTATAACTGGAAATTTTTATGTTTCGACCACCTTCACCCATTTTGCCCATCTCCTGCATCTGGTAACCACCAATCTGTTCTCTGTATCTATGAGTTTGGGGGGGGGGTTGTTTTTGTTTTGTTTGGGTTTTGTGTGTGTGTGTGTGTTTGTTTGGTTTTCTTTGTTTTCTAAGATTCCACAAATAAGTGAGATCATACAATCTCTCTCTCTCTTTCTACACACACACACACACACACACACACACACACACACACACACACACACACACATCACCTTCTCCTTCTCCACTCATCCATCAGTGGAAACTCAGGTGGTTTCCATGTCTTGGCTATTGTAAATAATACTGCAATAAACTTAGGGGTGCAGATATCTTTTTGTGTGTGTGTGTGATAACAGATCAATTTTAATTCTAGCACCTGAAGCTATTCAAGGGTATGCTTTAAAAACTTCATGGAACTGTTGTACACATTCAATAAAGTGACAACTGTGCAATACCACTTAGTATCTTAAAATCAGGAACATATTTTGCATTGTTTAAACACAATCCACAGAATTAAAAACAAAATCAGAAGTTATCCACAGTTATACTAATTGTCAATTAAACGTTTTACCACTTACTATTTGATATAACAGTCAATATCTAGTAGGGGATATTGGAAGTGATTTCAGATTCTCATCATGTTGTACTCTATTGGGAAGGTTTCTTGAGTAGCTATGTGACTGGCCAAAGGTGGGTACAGCCAGGACCAGAACAGCATGTAAGGCTTTACCACAGTTTCTGTAGTTTTGACTTTTTTTCCTTTGTCAGCTAAAAGTGCACAGTGAGAATTAAATACTTATATTTACATATACACAAGGTATGCTGTGAAAGCATATTTGCTTACAAACATATAAAAATACTTGTTAACTGGTTTGATAAGAAAATAATGTATAAAAGTATATAGCAAAACATTAATCATCTCTGACCCTGGAAAGATCAATTCCATATTTTATATTACAAACAAGAACAGTTTTAGTTTTTTTGAATCCCTTACAGAAGTACTTGAAAAGGAAGACAGACAGGAATTATTTATTTTTACTCTCAACATGGCTGTGAAAAGGGTTAAATTAAAAAACCAAGAACACTAAAATGACTAAGTCCAGAATAAGTCCAAATATTTGGCCACATAGAATATTATCTTTAGGAATAATAGTAAAGGCTTTACACACAGTTTTTAACCTATAAATACAATAGGCATTTTGGTATTTTGGCCACTGGAAAACAAAGGCTATAGCATCGGTAAAGGTCTGAGATGTCTCACTTTTGTGGATTCAATTCAGTGTATTTAAGGTTGACTAAAGTTGACATCAAAATTTTTAGAGATAGGCAAAAATTCACATTTAAAAAAAACTCCCTGTGTTTCTATTTAGAGTAACAGTAGGAAATATGATTCCAGAAGTTATAAATTATTTCACAACCTATGACTTCAGTTTGGCAAACAGCTTAGGTTCCAAAACTGATTCATCCCTATTAAAAGTAAGTCCTTAAAAAAAGAATGTGTCTGTGTATATAGATATCCATTTTAAAGGAATCAGATAATCCTTGAAGCAGCCTTAGTGTTTCCTTTAAATCTGTCTTGAATGACCATTGGATTAGCTTCATGGAAAGGATTAGCCAGCTTCTTGGTCTAAGGCTACCGTGGTGATCATTTATCTAAGGCTAGAAAGGTACCAGCGTGATGTAAACTGTAAGGAGAGAGGGAGAAGATGAGGGCTTTTCCTGGAAATTGGTAGCTAAAATTCAAGGGATTCTTAGAAAATGACACAGTGGCCGCCTTTCTTGTCTTTTTCTTTCGTTGGTTCTGGTGAAGGAGGACATTCCTGCTCTTGAAATTTCCTTATAACTCGGACAAGCTTGCTCTATATTCATCCTAATCTGATGCCTCCATGTATGTTACCTTAAGCTACGGTGCTAACTGCTGTCCTTCTTCCTGCATTACCTGTCTCTGATGATCCAGATCTGCTTTATTACCAATTAAAATCATTGGAAACTCATCACGATCCTTTACTCTGAGAATCTGTCTTTGAAACTTATAAATTTCGTCAAAACTGCCTCTGTGACTGAAAAGACCAACAGGAAACCCTCGCCAGTTCTCACATACTGTTCTTTCATAGCTCCAAACTCCTCTTGTCCCGCTGTATCCAGAATATCTAGCCGGGCTGCCCAGTCACCCATCCCACACTGCTTTGGGCAGGAATGCTCGACGCTTGGATCATAATCCATTACAAAATAGGACTGGATGAACCGGATGGTGAGCGCCGACTTGCCCCCGCCACCCCTGCCGACCACCCCTAGCCGGTACGTCTCTTGGCCGGAGCCGTCCCGCCAGCCGGCGGTGGCCATGGGGACGCCGCCCGCCCTCGGCCCGGCTCCGGGGACCTGTGCGGCCGGCGGGCTGTGGGCGAGCGGCCGGGCGGGGGTCCCGGGGGCCGGGAGCTGCTGGAGGGCCGGTCCGGGCGGCAGCGCGGCACCCGGGCTGACCAGGTCCCGACCGAGACGCGGAGAAGCGAGGTGACCGCAGCGGCGACGGGCTGCAGCGGCCGGGGGCCTCACTCCTGTGCACATCTTCGCAGTGCCTGCCAAACGCAGCCTCCAGCGCCGCTACAAATGGCCCTCTCAGCAGATATCTTTTTGAGATAGTGATTTCATTTCCTTTGAATAAATACCTAAGAGTAGAATTACTGGATCATATGGTAGTCCTATTTTTAATTTTTTAAGAAACCGTCATAGAAGATGTCTTTCTTGACTGAGCGTTCCTCGAATTAACAAAGAAAGGAACAGAAAGATATTGGACGTTCAGGAAATATCTGTGGGTGAGCCCCTAACCCCATGTGGCTGTAATGATGGCAGAAGATAATTGGTCACATAGTATCATAACATTAGTGAAGGCACAGTGGTGATGGAGAGAGCATGGGACCTGGAACAAGATGACTTGCTTCAAATGATGGTACAACCAGTTACTAGACACGTGCCTTTGACAAGATGTAGGTCAAGATACTTAAATCTCTGGAGGCCTTGATTTCCTTATATTTCTTTTCTTTTTTTTTTTTTGCGCAGCTTGTGGGATCTTAGTTCCCTGACCAGGGATCGAACCCATGACCCCTGCAGTGGAAGCATGGAGTCTTAACCACTGGACTGCCAGGGAAGTCCCCCTTTTAAAAAAAAATTTTATTGGGGTATAGTTAATTTGCAATGTTGTGTTATCCTTGTATTTCAAATGAGGATAATGTCTGCCTTTGTGAGACTGGTGGAAAACAAATAAGGTACTTAGTACAGTGCCTGGCATATAGTGGACTTTCAATAAATATCAGTTGTCATTCCACATCATTTCCATAAATTTGGAAAATATTGAAATGTAAAGTTTAACACACCGGAAGCCCAAGGTCTGTTTGAAAACACCAGCATAATGCTTAGCAAGGATAAGAAAGATTAGCCCTCTAGAAAGGGTTGCCAAGGATTAAGAATGGCCAGGCGATGATGATTTCATGCCTCAGCACACTCAGTTACCCTTGGCTTATCCAGACCCAGAGAATTACAAAGTCCTTCTAGTACTAGGGTGAGGTGATCTGAGTCAGTTCAACTTAAATGATAGGGATTTAGGCCGTACCAGCAGGCTTTGACCTGTATTTGCTATAGCAGAATTCCCTGGTGTCCCAGAATTTCCGGGGCATGGATCACTATTACAAGACCGGTGGGCCTGGACATATCCTGTTGTCCAATGCTGAGTGACAACTTGTCATTTAGTTTCCCCCATGTGGGACTGTCATTGGTCTCTAGAAGTACAGTGGTACATTTAAGTGCTAGATCTTAGGATCAGGGAAAGGATTTTTAAGAAGAGCTATGCTTCAGTCAAGCACGGAAGTGCAGGCAGCACTAGCTGATGAAATCTGGGGCACCACCAGTGTAAGTGGCCCGAGAAAGGACACGTAGCACGTATTCATAAGGCATGAGTCTGAGTGCTGACTCTGCCTCTCGCCAGCTGAACGACCCTGAGCTAATCATATAAACTCTGAACTTCATGATTCATAGGAAACCGCTCATGGGTAAGGCGGAACAATCAGGCCATGGCTGACCGGCTATAGCAAGATATTGCATGGAAAAGCTCTTTGAAAACTATGCAATGTGGTACACAGGTAAGGGATTTTAATAATATTGATAATGATCTCTTTACACTATGGAGTGGTGGCAGCAGGACGTCTAGGGTTTTAAGTTCAGGCAGATTCTCGGGTCTGGGTGGAGGAGCTAGTCACAGAAATGAGGCATAGGGCAGTGGTTCTCAAAGGTGAGCAGATTATTTCACAGCATGAAGGAAAAGGACAGTTGAGACAATGAGAGCTTGAGTATTCATACATTCAAACATTTATGAAGTCCTACTATGTGTCAGGCCCTAGGCCAACTGTTAAAGGGTTTGAAATAGAGAGACTCATCCTCTGCCTTCAAGGAGCAAAAGAGGTGGACATGTAAACCAACAGTGACATGTGGTGTGATGAATGTAATAGTGAAGGAGTGCTCTGGACCATGGCAAGATGTGAGGGGCAGAATGGTCAGAGAGACCTGGGAACTGTTGCAGGTCCCAGAGGCAGGCAACCATTCACATCCGAGGAGGCCCAGAGTCAATGCCAGGGAAGCCTAAAGTTATTGCCGTTTGCTTGCTTGTTTGTTTTAACATCTCTGGCTTTCAGCCTGGAGGAGGCAGGGGTCAAAGGAGGCAGCAAGAGCCAGCTAAGACCTCAGACTATGGAAATGAAAGAGCTTTGCTGAGTCTGGAAGGGCAAGTATGAGAGGAAAATGTAATTTTAACTAATGCATAGTCCTTGTTTTAAAAAGTCCAATAGGACCACTGTTATTAACCACTATTAATAGTCTGGTGTATATAATTTCAGCCATTTTCTAGGCACATGTAGATATACATAAATTTAGATAAGAGGCCTTGGTTGGTTTATACTAGAAGGCGGTCTGTGTAAACAGAGATGAAATGTCCACCGAAGGTGGGAAGTGTAGGAGGCTTTCCCGAGGTGTTGATGGCTGATGGCAATAATCTCAGTATAGGAGGATCTCTTGATGTACTTTGTAGAAACTAACTCGCACTTCAAAATATCTGCCAGGGGGCTTCCCTGGTGGCGCAGTGGTTGAGAGTCCGCCTGCCGATGCAGGGGACACAGGTTCGTGTCCCGGTCCGGGAAGATCCCACATGCTGCGGAGCGGCTGGGCCCGTGAGCCATGGACGCTGAGCCTGCGCGTCCGGAGCCTGTGCTCCGCAATGGGAGAGGCCACAACAGTGAGAGGCCCGCATACCGCAAAACAAAATATATATATATCTGCCAGGAACTGCCAGCCTGCAGTGAAGGCAGGAATCAGGGGCAGTGCTTCTTGCTGGGTACTTCTGTATCCTGGCCTGACTCTCCCAGCATCTCCTTTCTTCTCTCTCATCTCTTTCCCCAGCTCTGGTCCACTTTGCTTTCTTCTCACCTACCTCTGCCCACAGTATTTGACTCTTCTTTCCTTTTGACTTTTTTCTCTGGTCCACTGTCCATAGTCCTCCTGTCCCTGACACAGCTTCTTGAGATTTCTTTGAAAGGCTCTTTCTGATGGGAACTCCAGGGAAACATTGTTCACTTTTGGTTCTTGAGCCCCAGGGAAGGTGTGTTTTGTTTTGTTTTTTTAACTGAAGTTGATTTACACTGTTGTGTTAATTTCTGCTGTACAGCAAAGTATTTCAGTTATGCATATATATATATATATACATTCTTTTTAAAAATTCTTTTTCATTATGGTTTATCATAGGATACTGAATATAGTTGTCTGTGCTATACAGTAGGACCTTGTTGTTTATCCATTCCATATATAACAGCTTACATCTGCTAACCCCAATCTCCCACTCCATCCTTACCAAACCCCCTCCGCCTTGGCAACCACCAGTCTGTTCTCTATGTCTGTGAGTCTGTTTCTGTTTCCTAGATAGGTTCGTTTGTGTCATATTTTAGATTCCACATATAAGTGATATCATATGGTATTTGTCTTTCTCTTTCTGACTTACTTCACTTAGCGATAATCTCTAGGTCCATCCATATTGCTGCAAATGGCATTATTTCATTCTTTTTTATGGCTGAGTAATATTCTTTTGTATATGTATACCACATCTTCTTTATCCATTCATCTGTTGGTGAATGTTGAGGTTGCTTCCATGTCTTGGCTATTGTGAATAATGCTGCTGTGAACATAGGGGTACATGTATCTTTTTGGATTAGAGTTTTGTCTGGATATATGCCCAGGAGTGGGACTGCTGTATCATATGACAATTCTATTTTTAGTTTTTTGAGGAACCTCCATACTGTTTTCCATAGTGGTTGTGATCTCGGCGAGGCAGCAATGAGTGGTGCTGTGAAACGAAATCTTAATTCCCTGCCCAGGAATTGAACCTGGGTAGCCTGGATGAAAACTAGGAATCCTGGCCACCGGACCCCCTGGCTCTTGCCCCCAGTGCAAAATGCATTTCTCACAGAGGCAAACCTGTAAAAACAGGTACAAAGTTTATTATTAGAGACATAGCACAGCAACAAGTGGGAGAGTGCACAGAGAAACACTTTGTTTAGTTAAGATAGAAGCAAGGCAGAGATGCACACCTGTAGAGAAAGGGTGGGGCATCCTCCCTAATAAGGAGGAGTGCAGTAAAGAGGTGGTTAAGTCATTTCTATAGGTCAGTTCTTCTGGGTCTTTGTTTACCTTTGGCCAATTATCTGGTTGCTTTTTCCACACCTGACCTGCCTTAGAAGCCTCCCCAACATGCGTGCGCAACTTTCTTCCAAGATGGATTACAGCCCAGAGGCCTATGGGATGGCCTTAGCATCACGTATTACGGGGTGGTGCCCCCTCCTTTTTGACCCCCAAGGAGCCTTTCTGCGCATGTGCGATGTTTCCCTTGCCCCAAGGATGGGAAATGTATGACCTCTTGATCTTTTAACAGGGTGTAGTCCCACTCTGTCCCTGCCATAAAAATGTCCAGCGTCTGGTTATTTACCTTATTTCTGTTGCTGGTTTTTATGAGGTGCAGATCTCGAAATATAGACAGGAGACCAGTCATAAATATGTAGTTCTGGGGCCCATTTGTCTCTTGCTTCAGGAAATGTAAACAGGGAGCTAGTAATGAATGTCTGGCCTGGAGCCCATCTTCTTCTTACCCCAGGAAGTGTGAACAGGAGACCAGTTGTAAATGTCTAGCCTGGAGCCCATCTATCTCCTGCCTCGGTTGTACCAACTTACCTAGGAAAAGTTTGATAATGTGTTTCAAGGAGTTCACGCCCTTCAGAGCGATAATGACATGGTCTCTATTTAAATGATTTAAAAATCAATCCATATATTAATTACTTAAATATGTCTTCCCTTTCTGTAGAACAATTTGAGAGCCTCCTTTTGTGTACTGAGTGAGCATGCCCTGTGGTAAAGGAGGTGATGCATTTATCTGCCATGTCTGAAGCTGTCTTCATACATTTTTCCTGGACTGCTTTAATTTTGCAATATCACATGAGCCAATCAATGATGGGCTACCCTTAACAGACCCTGTAACTCCAGAGAGAATCAATTCTTGGCATTGGATGAACATATGGTTTGGTCATGGTATTGATTATCCTACAGTCTTCATGGAATCATTGATGCATGCAGCTTGGATTGCAAAATTACAGGTGAAGTCCATGGCTTCTCTGTAGTGAAATCACTCATTACCAATTCTACTATACCTTAGTCACCTTTCTGTAATCTTTTGTAAGGATAGTGCGTGAAACGGTGGCATCATAATTGGGGTAACCCCGATATATGTGGTTTAGGTATGTCTTGCCTGGTTTCCCAGCTTTCCTGGGTCCACATTTTCAAGGACTCTAGCCATGGCACCCTTTAACATCAAGGGCTCTTCTCTTAATGCTTCCTCAGTTTTAGTATTAAATATCTCTTTGGTGTAGGTAGATATAGGCAGCAAAGTCTTTTTTAAAAAATTTATTTATTTTTGGCTGGGTGGGGTCTTCGTTGCTGCACGTGGGCTTTCTCTAGTTGTGGCAAGCGGGGGCTACTCTTTCTTGCAGTGCACGTGCTCCTCATTGCAGTGGCTTTTCTTGTTGCAGGGCATGGGCTCTAGGCTCGTGGGCCTCAGTGGTTGTGGCACGTGGGATCAGTAGTTGTGGCGCACGGGCTTAGTTGCTCCGCGGCATGTGGGATCTTCCCGGACCAAGGATAGAACCTGTGTCCCCTACGTTAGCAGGTGGATTCTTAACCACTGCGCCACCAGGGTAGTCCTAGGCAGCAAAGTCTTTAAACCTCAGGTCTATAGTACTCTCCATGGCCTTGGCTTTTTTCAAGATGATCAGTCTCTGGGAGATCTCAGGCAAAATCTTTCAAGGAAACACAGATAAGAGCAAGCACAATCTTACTCTATAACCTTCTAGGAGGATATGTGTAGAACCACTTCTGACTCATCAGCTAGTAAAAAACCCATACTGAGGCAGGTCTCTTATGTTATACCCCAGTTGGCATCTTCTCTTGAAACAGTGTGCCCTTCTTAAAGACCAAAGCTATATATGTCATATATCTCTCCTGATATTGCTGAAGTTCATTCTATGTCTTGAGGTTTTTGGACAAGAACTATGCTATTTGGGGGGCAGTATTTTTCTTTCCAGGATGGCCCTGAAGAAGACCATCCATCTTCCTCAGGGCCTTTGACCTCCTGGTTTAACTGCTGTCTTAATAAACTTTTCAAGTGGTTCTGAAACCATGTAACAGTTTACAATCCATCAGCCAAGGTTATATTAAATCTATAAGAATCAATTGCTTTTGCTCGCTCTTGCATCTGCACTACGAAATTGAACAGAACAGAGAAATTCCAGCAGCTGATCACAAGTGTATTCTTGTGGCCTGTTCCCTAGTCCCATCTTCAATCATGTAGGTATCTTATTTCAGTATTTCATCCCCTGAGATAATCTGTTACGAAATTGATTCAGCATGGACACATATTTATAGGTCTTTCTTACCCCTGTCATAAGATCTCAGAGCTATCAGAAATTTTAGGGGGATCACTGGTCAGTTCTTAGATTCATTTTCCACTTCTCAGAATGATCCCCTTCAGCCTGATTGGATTCCTTCAAAAGCAACTCATAACCCTTTGGCCGTGAATCTGATTTCCTAAGAAGAAACGGGCCATGTGTAGTCATAGGTTCTCTACAACTTTAATCCTCTCAACGTAAGTCCTAAAAGGCTTGATAATGCTTAGTTACCAAGGCAGCTGTGAGTGATAGAGTTCTCTCAGCTGTATTCTCTTAGATACACTGATGTGAAATCCTTCAGTGAACGCTCTGAGGACTTAACCCTTCCCTCATTTCCAGGTCCCAACTTTCTTCTGCCTGCTCTCCATCTTAAGAACCATAAGGCATTTGGAATCCAACTTTGGATGATCCAATAGCATTAATCAGAATGTGTCAGTGGAATGGCAAGCAAAGAAGAGAGTGAAGGGAGGAATTGCCCAAGAAGAACAATAAAATAATTTATTTTTTTAAAAAACGTTTTCATTTTGTATTTATTTGTTTGTTTATTTATTTATTTATTATTTATTTTGGCTGCACTGGGTCTTAGTTGTGGGATCTTTGTTGCAGCATGCATGCGGGATCTAGTTCTCTGATCAGGGATCAAACCCGGCCCCCCTGCATCAGGAGCGCAGAGTCTTACCCACTGGACCACCAGGGAAGTCCTGACAACAAAAGAATTTCTTAATAGGGGACATCGTACTAAGAAAAGGAAAAATGTTCTGTGTATCCAGTAAATGGTTTTAACCAAGAGGTCTGAGATTAGACTTGGCTTTTCTTAGGATAGGAATTTTGTGCTAACAGCTTGTTGACTTCAACTCTTTTTCCCTCTATGCTTATCCTAATTTTCTTAGAAAAGTTCCTTTTGCAAAGTACCCTTCTGATATGGATGTATTCATATGAATTGCTTCAGTTGGGATGTTGGTTTAGCTGCAATAACAGTGGCTTAAATAAGATAGAAGCTTGTTTCTCTATCATGTAACAAACTGAGGTATAAGAAGCCCTGGACTAATGTGGGGCTCCACAATCATGTGGGGCCCAGGCTCATTCTACCTTATTGCTTTGCCATCCTCAACATATGGCATCTGTCTCATGTTCCAGCTCCTGCTCTTATGTCCATGCTCTAGCCAACAGGAAGTAGGAAAATAGAAAGGGAAAGCATTTTCCTTCCTTTTAAGGACATAAGTCAGAGATGTACATGGGAACATGTCACTTCACTTGTATTCCATTGGCCAAAATTTATTCAAATGTCA
This sequence comes from Orcinus orca, assembly GCF_937001465.1. Taxonomy (NCBI): domain Eukaryota; kingdom Metazoa; phylum Chordata; class Mammalia; order Artiodactyla; family Delphinidae; genus Orcinus; species Orcinus orca. The sequence goes on along the minus strand of NC_064572.1, from coordinate 62,746,508 downwards.
CTATACCTAGCTGCAAGGGAAGTTGGATAATGTGATGTTTAGTTGGGCAGCCATGTGCCCCTAGATAAAATTATATTATTATGCAAGAAGGAGAGGAAAGCTATTGGGGAATAACTAGCAGTTTGTGCCAGGTAGGGGAAGAGTAAATCGTGCCCATAGTTTGGCATGGGAGCAGTAACAGCTAACGGAACCTGGAGAAATCAAGGAACTTATAACCTCCCTGACATAAATCATAATGGAAGCTGATGAGATATGGTTCTTTTCCATCAGGAATGAGTATTAAAGTGTTTAGCTAAGCTATTGTGAAACTATCATCAGAGGCTGTTGGGGAGGCATTAAGAAGGGTGAGTTCAGGGCATTGTATTTTATTTCACAAGATAGTAGACTCACCCTGTAGGGATAATCATAGACCTTATTTCCCTCCAAATTATTTACATGACCAAAGCCAAACAGGATCCAGTGTCCTAATAAATAGGTAAAGATATTTCAGAGAGCTTCTCAGCAAGCCAGGTGATAAGAGAGGCTCAGGAAAAGACCATCAGAGGAGCTGCTGGTTAAATATATAGAATTGGTAAAGCCCAAGGAACTTCCAACTCTTCAACAGTTGGAGGACTGTTATCACAGTGGAAGTTCTATCCACATAATGACTGCCAGGGCTGGGATTGGGGTGAAAGAGACCTCCATTTTTCTAGAGAAGCATCCTCAATGCTTTTCCTCAGAGCTAGCCAGTTAGCAGTTGGCTTTTGCGTGTCAAACACTTGAAGGCACAGAGTTTCCAACAGAGGAGTAGTGTAGACACATAAAGGAATTATACACTTGCTGGCAGAAGCACCCCAGCTCTTCAAGGTTCTTTGTCAATTAGTTGAGAGAAGGGATCTCGTTCCTGCTCAGAAAGAGTGCTGTTAGAAAAGGATGGCTATGTTCCCTTAAATAGTAATTAGGGACAGGGAAGGAGCTCAGTAGCATGATGATAACCTGTATGGCAATCACCCGGGAAAGGAGAGGCACAAAGCAACTGCTGACTTCTTATTGCTCTGATCTGGGAAGGTCTTCCAGCACTTCAAAAAAGAGGACAAGAATATTTGGTCTCTACTATAAATATTGGAATGGATAAAATCAAATTATTATTCAAGCTCACGATGATGATGATTAATAATAATTATTACAGTCACACTTAGTTAATTACAATATACTTATGCCCCACCTATGTCCAAAAGGAATCTGAGCCACTTACATTAAAAAGCACAAATACAGGGACCCAGTGGTTAAGACTCCTCGCTCCCAATGCAGGGCCTTGTCAGGGAACTAGATCCCTCATGCCATGACTGAAAAAAAAAAAGATCCCGCATGCCGCAACTAAGACCCAGAGCAGCCAAATAAATAAATAAATAAATAAATGTTTTTAAAACACAGATACAATAAAATATAACCCTTTAGAATTGTGATAAAAAGACTTAACAAAAGACTGGGAAGAGATAGGGGAGGAAGGTAACTTAAGATAAACAAATGCACTGCAAGTGAGAACAAAGCCTGAGGTTCCTGGAAACCAAAGCAAAGAAGAAAACACAAACAGATTGAGTAGTTCTCATTGTGAGTAAGAAAGAGCACACCAGTTAATAAGAAGATGCTAACTCTGGGAAGAATTGGCTTTGTTGGATTTTATGTAAGCAACATGGAATATCATAATGGATAAAAGCAATGTTAAAGATTGGAGCTACTTTTCTTTTGACTGTGTTTTATATCTGCCTCCCTTAAAATCTGTATAATATCCTTACTCTATAAAGGCAATTTTTAGGAGTAGGGATATATATTTACATACGTATATATATATATTTATGTATCTCTATACATACATATATGTGTGCATATATGTACAATTTAGATATTTGTAAACACACATATATATGTTTGTGTGTATAAATTTCATGATATTCTAGAAACCTGACTTTACCCAAAAATATAGTTCAGAAAGCTTTGAGAAATGAATGGTATTCCTAGAATATCATCCTCAGTTGACCTAGTCAGCAAACCCTCTTCAATATAGGGTAATAATGTATTTTAATTAATGTAGACTTTGTCACAGATATGCTAAAGTCATCCACAGCCCTCTAGAGACGTTCAGACAGTAGCAGAAGCTTTTCTAGCTCCATTTTCCTCAGAAATAATGCAATCTTTTTGAAAATGTCGTGGTTTTCCTATAAGTAAGGAATATGTCACAATAAAATAAAATCCAGTGAAAACAGGCTTAAACCTGAATGGAATTTTTTGTCTAGGTAATGAAAGTCCAAAGGAGGACAGGGTTCAGGGCTGATCAATCCAGTGGCTTAAGGACATCATCAAAGACTCACCTGTTTCTGTTATTCAGTTCTCTCAGCTGCACAGTCAGTTTCATGCTAAGTCTGGATCATCTGGGGCTTTCTTATTCATATCTAGTAAGAGACAGTAGGTCCCAAAATGTTCCAGAAATCTCTCTTCATGAGTTCTTGATCTCAAATGGATTACATGCCCATCCCTGAACTGATAATGGTACCAAGGGAGGGGTATTTGTGGATTAGCTTAGCACTGAGCTCCCTGTCCAAGTCCTAGAGCCAGCTGTGGATTCAGCATCTGGCAACATATGTGAGATGCTCAGTAGAGGTGTGATACCTCAAATAAAATCATGGTATGAACCAAGAGAGGGTCTTAGGAAGTAGTCACAAAGCCCAATAGAGCATCCAGCACCTGGAAATTTCATCCTGTGACTTGAAAACAAATAGGTAGAAAGATTTTTAAAATGATTTTATTATTTTTATGTTCTATTATTATAGCATTAATTGAACTCCATGGGAATGAAGAGAAATAAAATCTGCCTATTATACTATTCATTAAAAAGTCCAATTTTCCTTTAAGGTTTTTTATATATTTACTATTTTTAAAATATTTAAATGTAATGATAGCAGCAAAACAATTTTGCATTTTGCTTTTATTACCATTTCAATGGTTGTATCATACTCCATTAAGTGGCTCAGTGATATAAGTTATTTATAATTATCTATAATTTATTGCCTCTCTGTAGGACATTTAGGTTGCTTGTAATTTTTTGATGTTGTAAATAACCCAGGTAACATTTTTATGCCTGCGATTTTTTTCCTTCGAGACTCATCTATGTCAGAGTATGATTCTTCATACAGTTTTATATACATTTATTCACTTATACCAGAATGAAGAAATTTGAAGCTTCTTTTTTTAAAAAATTAATTTATTATTATTTTTTGGGGTGCATTGGGTCTTCGTTGCTGTGCGCAGGCTTTCTCTGGTTGCAGCAAGCGGTGTGCGGGCTTCTCATTGCAGTGGCTTCTCTTGTTGCGGAGCACGAGCTCTAGGTGCACAGGCTTCAGTAGTTGTGGCATGCAGGCTCAGTAGTTGTGGCGCATGGGCTTAGCTGCTCCGTGGCATGTGGGATCTTTGCTCCGCGGCATGTGGGATCTTCCTGGAACAGGGATCGAATCCGTGTCCCCTGCATTGGCAGATGGATTCTTAACCACGGAGCCACCAGGGAAGTCCCTGAAGCTTCTTTTAAGATGCTGATCTTTTGAGTTTACCAACTGCTTTCATAATTTGCCTCCTGACTCAGATATTGAACTCTTCAAATAGTTTTCTTATAAGGATACCTTATAAACGTGCACAATCCTAACCATTTGGATTGACCTTTGGAAGGAAAGTCAGGTCCCTAATCAGAAGGATTTTGAGTAGTGGAGTGATATGTTAGTATAATGTAGAGCAGTGGCTAAATTCAGCGTCTTTGGAGAGAGTCAGACCTGAGTTTGAATTCAAGTCTACCTCTTTGCTATCTGATCTTTGGACAAATTATTTAATAACATTTTGGATTTCAGTTATCTGCATAAAATACAGATAGTTCCTACTACTTTATGAGTTTTTTTTCAGGATTATGGGAGAAAATGTATTCAAAGCCTGGTGAATAATAAGTGTCAGTAGTAGTGATTATTGTTATTATTCAGCAACTGTGAATTTGACCTGAAGCCAAGGGTAAAAGGCATGATATAATGTATAGGAGAATTTAGTTTCTGTCCAAGAGAAAAAACATCAGATTCCCTGTAGTGGATGTGGCCACCTGGTCTCTGAATCCCTTTCACAGCATTCTCATGCAGTCATTGTCCAGTGTCTGAAAATTTCCTGGAATGAGGCCCTCACTACACCTAAAAGGTGTTAAAGTGCTGACATACTGACATTTGATATACTGACACAAATTCTGATTCCTCCCTGTTCCTGTCCTTTCTCTGGCCTAGTGTTACCTTTTGAAGCACACAGAGCAACTCCACTCCTTCACTGGATCTTAAAGGAAGGCTCCAGGAAGGCCAGCCACTGCCCATTGCAGGAACCCCTTCCACGTGATCCTCAGCAGATGGTCCTTTGCTGACACTCTCAGGGGCAAAATGGATGTTTGTGAAGTGTGGTCCTTTTCTTAATAGGAAGTACTAATGGTTAGGAATCTCTGCCTTTTATGAAACTTAAGTTTTCCCTCCTGTAACTTCTACCTTTTGGACATAGTGCTGTCCTTAAAGCAGAACAGAATTAGTTTACTATGGAGGCAAACAGATTTGCATTTGAATCCTGGCTCCCTTAGTTGTTTACCTTGGGAAAGTGACTTCAGCCCTCTGAGACTGGGAAATAATAGCACCTAATACATAAGGTTGTTGTAGGATTAAATGAAATAAGCATGTCAAGCACTTAACATAGGGCATATATTAGGTGTTCTGAGTATCAGTGGGCATTTGACTAGGTGAAACCATTTTTCTCAGAATTCATAGTCTTTACTGTCTTGGATAATAATCAGTGATGTTATGCCTCCGTAAAGGGTTGACAATCTGTTCAGAGCAATACTGATTTTGAGTGGTAACTTTGGAGAATTGGAGAAGAGGAAAAGATATAGCCGTGACTACCACCTAGTGGCCATCTAGAGGTATAACAATTTAATCAGCAATGTCTTTAGGAAAAGTTCAGCTCACTGACCATCAGTTCTAACTGCGGCGGACCCTCAGCAGACAGAAGTTTGATTTCCAACCCATTTTCCAGATCCAGAAGAGTTGAGTCTGAGTCCTACAGATACTGAGGATGGGAATCACAGATTTGATTTAGAGAGAAGTCAAGTCATTTCTTGGAATTAATAGAGTGGAATGGGGAAATGTGAAATAATAATGCTTTCTTTTTGCTGATTTCCTCCTGGAAACGTATGATGTTGCTTGTGCCTAATCTGGGACCACTCACCGGCCTTTCTTTCCCCCAAGACTGTGGATGAACTTCAGTCCACACCAAAGCATTCCCTTTCCAGAAAGGGAATAAAATATGTTCCAAGATTTGAAAATAAAATTCTTAAAGGGAATTGCTCACAAGAGGCTGACAAATCCTACTTTAAATTTTTTGATTTAATTTTTTGATTTAAAGTTTAATTAGTGAACTGAAAAGTTACAAGAGTAATACAAAGAGTTCTTACATATATTTCACCCAGATCTCCCAAATACGAATATTTTACCATGCTTGCTTTTCCTTTATCATTCTCTCTCTCTCTGCCCGCCTCTTTCTCTTCACACATATACACACACAACTGTTTGAGGGTAAACTGCAGACATAATGTCCTGTTATTTCTAAATACTTTAATGTGTATTTTGTAAAAACAAGGAAATGATCAAAGTCAGGAAATTATCGATGATCCAGTATTATCATCTAATGAACAGACCTTATTACAGTTTCACCAATTATTCCACTAATAGCCTTTACAGCAAAAGAAAAAAATTATGGTCCAGGATATAATCCTAACTGGATACACATATTGCATGTAGTTTTCATGGTTCTTTAGTATTTTAGGACAATTTCTTTGTTTTTCATGACCTGGCTAAAAAACTGAGTACAATTCAAAATATTGACAAATTATAAAAAGTTTTATAGAATTATAAAAATTTTAAAGAAAAGACAGGAATCCATGAGTTCATACTGATATATATATACATGAATAAATTAATGAGGAAGAAGGAAAAGCTCTTCCTGAAGAGAATGCCAACTAATAAATGCAGAAAGAATGATGGAATGAGAAAATCACAGCTTGACAACCTTAATAGTAATAATTAGGCAAAAGTTGTCAAAGGATGCTAAAACTAGTAAGTGAAAGATTGATGAATAACAGGATATTTGCATAGTTTCCAAGTATTTCCCCACAGAATATGTATTCATTACAAAGAGAAAATAATAATTGTATATTGAAGAAAGCTGGATGATACCACCTTAACAAGGGATCAAAGTTAATATCACCAGTAATAATACGGTTACACAATTTATGCCTCCTAATATCATGCACTGAAAAGGACACAGTCTCCTTCTTTGATATTCCTTGCCAAAAATGTATAATATGAATTTAAACACAAGGAAATATCAAACAAATCTAAATTGAGGGGCAATCTATGAAGTAAATGGCTTATACTCTTCAAATTGTGCCTTTAACCAGAAAACTTATAGCGTCCCTTGACAGCCCTACTTCAGATGTGTGTATTAGGGTGGTCAAGGGAGATCTAGTTCTTCAGGGCAAAGGCCTTGTTCTATTTTGATCTGGGGATGCTCTGAGTCCCTCTCTCAGGAGACAACTGTGCCCATCAGGATGCACCAGGGCCAGAGGTGCCATGCCTACCTCCTACTCCCATGACTGCAGAGTCGCTGACTCCAAGGTCCAGGATACCACATCTCCATTGTACGATATTTGACCAGGGCCTTGGCATACGCTAGAATTTGGAGGCATTTTCCCAAGGGCATTAATAGAGGACAAATAAAAGGAAGCACTACCTGATGCAGAAGGTAGAAATTTCCTGGCTCTGGGGAGTAAGAACTAGGAAGTTAAGCTGGTTCCGGAAGAGAAAAGTGAATATTCAGAATGACGATGTCAAGAGATAATTACTGAGTGGAGTTCAGTCTTTCTGAGGTGAGTTGGGAAGAGAGAAAGAGAGCTTATAACCACAACTCTTCCCTAATGTATTCCCTGGTTTCCCCAATGCAACCGTCAGCCTCCTTAGCCAACTCTAGGGGATAGGTCCCATCCGGGTGGCATCTTTGGCCTCAGGGCAGAGGCTTTCCTGTCCCCTCTGGATAATGGAGAAGGGAACAGTGTTCAAGACACAGCCTCTTGGGTTGGTTTCTAGTGACCTATGGATTGACAAGCTCCAGCGTCTATTACTACACCAAAGTGAGGTCTGAGCTCTTCTTACATACCCCATCAGACACTGGAGTCTCCTTCCAGGCCATCAGCAGCATGGCCGACTTCTGGGATGTGAGTATGAGATCTCCTTTGTCCCTTCCCTCTTCTGCTCAATGGCCTAAAGCCTGAGGCCACAGGCCAGGGTTCAGGGATGTCAGTGGACAGTGGATAAGGCCATATCCAGAGACCAGGTCATTCCAGAATCAGGCCGAGTCAAAGGATCAGGCATGAATTAAAGGGTCAGACTAGACAGAGTTCAGGTAGTGATAGGTTAGAAATCAGGATGATAATCAGAGATTTAAGTCAGTACTTCAACTAGTATTGAGAATCAGAGGTAAGGCAGAATTTCAAACTGTATTTTAAATAAAGAATAAGGCCACATCAGGCTAAGATCTGGCCAAGGTTCATGACTCAGCTGAAGAGTCCAACAGAAGCATACTGGAGACAAGCTGGAGGGGTCAGGGAGTGTGGGAAAAGGTCATTCTAAGGGTAAGGGTCAGGATGAGGCTGGGTCAGGTTCAACCCAGTTCACGGTCTAGTTTGCCCAGGGCCCACTACTGGACAGTTTGTATTGGACCAAATGGTACAACAACCAGAGCCTGGGCCGCGGCTCCCACTCCTTCATCTACTATGAGAACCTGCTGCTGGGGGCTCCGAGGCTGTGGCAGCTGAGGGTGCGCAATGACTCCTGAGTGGTGCACGAGGACTTCCACGAGGACATTCTGAGCTGCCACGACGTCTACTCCCCAGACAAAGAAGAACAACTCCCCTTTGGTCTCCTCAATGGCATAGCGTGAGTGAGTCCCCCCACCAGTGTCTCAGGGCTTGCCCCTCTGAGCCTGACACCATCCCAGGTTTGGGAACCACTTCCATTGAGTCTTAAGGAGCCTTGGGGGTACTTGGGGGAGCTGGGGGGCATCTCTCTGAGACCCATCTGTGACTGTTTGGAGACCTTGGTCTGGGGTCACTGAGGAACAGAGAGGGTGTGTTAGCAGACAGAGCCATAGCCTCTGGACTTGTTTCCACACACAGGTCACAGTCACAGTTGCCCTACTCTGGAGGCAGTCCTGCCAGAGGAAGCACCCTTTCTTGCCCAGAATTCCCTCAGGGGTATGGAGAATGGATGAAACATTGATGCTGCCACACGAGTCATGCTTGGAAGAGTCTGACCCTTGGAACTAATAGCGGAAGGCAGAAAGGGGCCAAGGATGGATGAGGAATTAGGGAAGAAACGGGAGATGTGTGGATAGGACAGGAAGAAGGGGAAGGAAATAAGGGTCCAGGGAGGAAAGTTTGTGGACAGAAGAGAAAATCATAGGGTTAAGTAGACAGGTGCAAAACTACAAGAGCAGAAGTGGTCTTTTCTGGCTTATGTGGGCCGGGTGCTTCCCTTATGGGGACTACTCAGGCTGGAGTCAAAAGTGGGCTTGGGTTTGTCATCCGTAGGCTTGGTGACAACGTGAAAATCAGGAGATTTACATTTGAGTTTCAGTTCTGCCACTAACTAGTTGGATTATCTCAGATATCTGAGTCTTAGTTTCCTCATTTGTAAAATGTAGATAATATTTACCCTCCCCTCCTCAAATAGTTATATTAAACAAGGTAATATATGTGAAATATATTTTATATATATATATATATATATATATATATATGAAACTGTAAAGCCAAGACAATTATAAAGTATTGCCGTTGCCTTGGGAGACCAGCTTCTGGGGCTGGTTCAGACCTCTCTGCTCAGATGGCTTCTTCTGTGACAGATAGACCTACCACTCGCAGTATGAGCTGGGGGGCTCCTCTCACTGGGGCCAGCTCACAAGCTACAGCGGAGGTGGCTACCACCTGGACCTTCCAGGATCTCGACAGGCTAGTGCAGAGGCACTCAGGGACATTCAGGAGGGCCTGTGGCTGGACAGGGGCAGTCGAGTGGTCTTCATTGACTTCTCAGTCTACAATGCCAACATTAATCTTTTCTGTGTTCTGAGGTGGGTCCCCGTTCCCTGCCTTCCCTCCATCCATGGCTCCTGATTCCCTTCTCCTCTGCTGGAGACCCTTCCCTAAACTTGTACCCTATGGTGGGGGTGGGGAGGGGAGGGGATGGGTAGAACTGTTCCAGCCCAGGCCCTACCAGACATCTCCCCCTCCTCCCACAGACTGGTGGTGGAGTTTCCAGCTACAGAAGGTACCATCCCATCCTGGCAAATCTGCACAGTTAAGCTGATCCGCTGTGTCGGCAACTGGGACTTCTTTATCATTGGCTGTGAGATCATCTTCTGCATCTTCATCTTCTACTACGTAGTGGAGGAGAGCCTGGAGCTCCACATCCACCGGCTTCGTTACCTCAGCAGCATCTGGAACATTCTGGACCTGTTGGTCATCTTGGTGAGGGACAGATATCTTAGACTTGGGACATATGGGGTGGTGGAAGGAATCTACCCTGATAGGGGCTCCAAGTTCTTCCTTTTGGAGTCCCAAGTCCTCATTGTGACTTCTGGTCAAATCACTGAGTAACAGCTCCCTAAACCAAAGGCTGATGTTCCCCTGGCTCAGCCCTGGAAAAATCCTGTCTCTATATCCCCTCTCCCTCTGGCTTATGATCCAGGCCCTGCTCTTTTATTTTTGTACTTGATATTAAGTTCCTCTTCTGTCTCTTGCCTTCATGACCTGTCCCCTTGACACCCCCCCGCCTTTTCTCTTCACTCCTATTAAAATTTTCTGCCTCTTCATCTTCGTCACCTTCCTATTAACAGGACACATTAATTTCTGACCAAGGCTGGGAAGTGGTGGGGGAAATAAAATTGCTTGGCTCCATTTCTCCATGGTCCTTTACAACCTACATATTTATCACTGGCCCTAAAGCCTTCTCTTGGGCTTTAAGACATTCCCCAATCATCCTATCCTGTTCCTTTTGAACCTGAGATAGTCAACAACTCAGCAGGGAAGGATGTGGTTTTTCTCCCCACCTGCCTTACGCACCGTAGCTCACCCCTGGGACCTCACTGTTGAACTTCCCTTGAGATCCTCTTGACTCTCTGACACCCCCCGGGTCCTGTTGTAACAGCTCTCCATCGTGGATGTGGGCTTCCACATATTCTGAACCCTCGAGGTGAATCGGCTGATGGGGAAGCTTCTGCAGCAGCCAAACACGTATGCTGACTTTGAGTTCCTCGCCTTCTGGCAGACACAATACAACATGAACGCTGTCAACCTCTTCTTTGCCTGGATCAAGGTACCCTGGGATTCCTCACCCCCAGCAACACCTCAGGGCACGCGTTCTCCCTTCCTCAGGACTTGTCTCATTTTCCTTGTCTGGTGTGGCAACTCCTGTGGCCCCCTTAGGCCCCTGGGATGGACCGTTCCAGGCTTTTCTGTTTTCTTCCCTAATTGCTTGGTTCAACATGGCCCTTCCAGATATTCAAGTACATCAGCTTCAGTAAGACCATGACCCAGCTCTCCTCCACGCTGGCCCGCTGTGCCAAGGACATCCTGGGCTTCGCCGTCATGTTCTTCATCGTGTTTTTTGCCTACGCCCAGCTGGGCTACCTGCTTTTTGGGACCCAAGTGGAAAGCTTCAACACTTTCATCAAGTGCATGTGTGTGTTCTGCCCCTTCACTCCTCCCTGGCCCCTCACCCTCCAGCTCTGTGGATGTGTGTATCCTTGGGGCAGCTGGGTATGTGGACGTGGGCGTGTCTGTGCTTAAGCATCTGTGTGAGTTCCTGGAAGCCCTGGTGTGTGTGCTCAGTGTCTCTGCACCCTGTTCTGTCTCCATCAGATTGGGCGGAGGTGCAGGGACGGGTCTGAGTTCACTGAAGAGCGGTAGGGAGGAAATTGGGATGGGGTCAGCGTTGTGGTCGGGCTCTGGGTGAGTCCCAGACCCCGGTCTCTAAGTTTCACTCAGTTCCGGATCATCCTTGGGGATTTTGACTACAATGCTATCAACAATGCCAGCCGCATCCTGGGACCAGCCTACTTTTTCACCTATGTCTTCTTCGTCTTCTTTGTGCTCCTCGTGAGGGTCCCTCTGAGGGGTGGGGATTTGGGAACCTGAGGGGTGGAGACGTGGATGGCCTGCAGGGTGGGGGTTTGACCCCCCTCCATGTTCTGCACTAATGATTATGATGGGTTTCTCAAATCAAGGGTGGAGAGGTGGGGGAGGGAAGAGCTTCCGGATCTTCTGAGAGCTGGCTAATGTGTGGTCAGCACAGTTAGGCAGTTTGCACAGTATAAGGAAATCTGCAGGCTCCCTCACTAAAATCAAACCCCTATCCTCCAAGGATGGAAGGAGAAGGAAAAGTGCCTCATGAGGAGAAGAGACTGCCCCTAGAAGCTTCTCCGCCTATTCTCTAAGACTCCCCTTCCTCTGGGGATCTCTGGCTTTTTCTACTACCACTGTTGTATTTGCTCTCTCTCCCTGCCAACCATGAAAGATCTGGGTTTGATTTTTATCAGGAAAGCCAGTGTGTTTCTTTATTTGATCAGTGGATGGGGATACAGACATGGATTGGGGATGGATGGTAAAGAGAGCACAATTTTACTCTCACTGTGGAAAGTTTCTGGCTTCAGTGACTGGTGGACTCTTACATGGAGGGGGTCTGTGGCATATGTTGGGGTATCTTTGTGGTCGTTACTGCAGCAGTTGAGTGAGGACACCCGGTTGATGAGGGAGCATGACCCATCTGTAACAGAATTGTGCTGAAAGGCTGGGCTCTGGGGACCCAGAGATGTGGGGATTAGTGGGCTGCAGAGCTGGCTGAAAGCACTGGCCCTTTTAGAACATGTGTCTGGGACATTAATAGGGTCAATGGGCTCGATGCTGTTAATGGGTCTGGGAGTAAGGACCCCAGTCCCTGTTTTATCCTCCAGAATATGTTTCTGGCCATCATCAATGACACATACTCAGAGGTCAAAGAGGAGTTGGCTGGACAGAAGGATGAGCTACAGCTTTCGGACCTCCTGAAACAGGTGACTACTTGGTCTCCTTGAGCCACACATGTGCATCAGGGCCCAGGTCCGAGGCTCTGTGTCCTGGTCTGTGCCTGACTGGTTAGGGGCCTGTGCCCATGTGTGCCTTCAGCTTATCCCTGGGATCCTGTCACCCTGTGGGTGGGCGTGGGAGTAAGAGATGAAGAGGAGGCTGTGGGAACTGGTGCCTGTTTCCTTTCCCCTTCCAGGGCTACAACAAGGCCCTCCTGAGGCTGCATCTGAGGAAGGAGCAGGTTTCAGACGTGCAGAAGGTTCTGCAGGGTGGGGAGCAGAAGATCCAGTTTGAGGATTTCACCAACACCTTGAAGGAGTGAGCACCCAGAGATCCAACCTTCCCTGACATTGGTCTGTAAGTCCTTGACCCTCAAGCATACATCCTTTGCCTATAAGCCTCTGACCTTGGACAGTGGGCCTTTGACCTTGGCTTACAGGCCTTTGACCTTGGTTTATAGGTCTCTGATCCTGACCTTCAGAACTGTGCCCTTGGTTTAAAGGACTCTGACAATGTTCTATGATATTCTGGACCTTGTTGAACAACTCTTAGGACTAGTGTAATAATGATACCCTAATCATCATATACGTCCCTCATTCCCAACTAAGATCAGCATAAAACTCTGATCTTACTTCTATGCTCCCCCACAAACACAGGTCTATTTCCTTAGCCATCCTCTCCCTGCTTCCCAGTCAAACATATTAACAAGCATTGAACAAATATACTGTGAGCACCAGCTGTGAGCCAGGCACACAGTTGAATGAGACAAAGTCTTTGTCCTCCAGGAGTTCATAGAGTCTGTAAGCAAATAAACAGAATCACTGAACAAGTTCCACAATAGAAGTAACTAGAAGAGAGGGAGCATGGGGTAATAAAAGCATATACAAAGGCAAAGAGGTATGAAATTGAGCAACATACACAGGAGTAATAAGTAGCTGAGCATTGCAAGGTATCAGATGAAAGGTCGGGCAGAGCAGATGAGGCCAGAGAAATGGGCTAAGTACACACTGGGAAAAGCCTTGAACACCACTACTCTATTCAAAGAATAGGGTGCCCAGGAGGGATTTTAAGCAGGGAAGGGGTATATTTAGTCTTGTACTTTAGAAAGGTTAATTACTCTAATTGCATTATGAAGGATGGATTTCAGGGGAAGGGAAGACCATAGGGCAGGGGGTGTGGGGGAGAGGGAAGGTTATCTGGAGGCAAAGAGATTTCGCAGTAATTCCTTTAGGAGATCATGAGGGCCTGAACCTAGTCAGCAGGAGTCAGGGAAGGAAGAAATAGATTCAAGTGATTTCTTGGGGGATCAAATCGCTACATCTTGGATATCCTGGCTTTCTCGTGTGGCCCCCTTCTTCCCTAGAGAGCAAGGCTCTTGCCAGAGTCTAGCAAAAAAGAGTGGGGAGTCCATAACGGAAAGCTCCCAGCCATGGCAGGTCAGAAGTCATTTTACCACCATGTTCTCCTCAGGCTGGGGCACATAGAGCATGAGATCACTGAGCTCACGGCTGCCTTCACCAGGTTTGACTAAGATGGGAATCACATCCTGGATGAGAAAGAGCAGGAAGAAATGCGGCAGGACCTGGAGGAGGAAAGGGTGAGCCTGGCTGGTGGACAGGCTACGAGGAAACTGCTCACCCTACCCTCCCTGCCAGCACACCTGGAACACAAGCCCAAACTGGAAGTCCTCTGACAGATGGGCAGGAAAGAGCTCTCTAGAATAGTGGTTCTCAAACTGCTGCATATTAGAACTCCCCGGAGAGCTTTAAAAAAATCCTCATGCTCAGGCCACACACCCTAGACCAGAATCTCTGGGGGAGTTGGGAGGCCCAGCCATCAGTCCTTTTTACAACCCCCCAGGTGACTGCAGTGCATAGCCAAGGTTGATCACCATTGCTCTAAAACGTCGTCTTAGGGAGAAAAGGACCAATTGTCTGAGAATCCCTGACAATTCCTTCTGAGCAGCTGCCTCCTCCTTGGGGTTCTCCAACTCTGATCCTTAGCTGCCCCTGCTATGCCTGCTTCATCCCTATCCAGTATAGACCAAAAAGCCAAGGGTAAAAGGAACAGTGCCAGGACACTGTCCCTGCTCTCCCAAACGGAGTTGGCTTCTAGTGAGCGCCTCATTCATCAATGCTTCAGGGAGCTTGTGTTTTGTTCCTTGTGGAGGTGATTCTCTCCCAGAGGTTAGGCCAGCTTTGTGTTCAGCATGACCATTCTGATTCTGTTGTCTCCAGAGTCTGAGAGGGAAGGGGAATAGCAAGCACTGGAGCCCGAAGCCCGGTCCTGCGAGCCCGGTAGAGCAGGTGATGGAGCAGGACCTGACGGCTTCCCAGTCATCTTCTCTCTGCTCTCTGACCTCCTGATCAGGTGGCCCTCACCGCTGAGACTGAGAACCTGCACCGGTCCAGTGTGAGTAGCCCACCAGGCGAGTCGAGTCCAGAGGCTGCCAAAGCAGGTGGCTGGGTTTCAGGAGAAGAATTCTACATGTACGTGCAGCCCGGGGGCCCGGGGCTGACTGTGTTTATGTCATCCTACCTTGAGCTTCTTTCCACAGCCTTCCAATTCCCTGTACTACCCCAGGGAAAACCCCTCTCCCCCTTTAATTCTCCTGACAAGGCTGGGCCTTACCTTCCTTGCTCCCATCCAGACACACACTCTTCTGTACCCCCTATCCCTGGAATCACCCAGCCCTCCACACACGTTTCTGCTCCCTTGGTCTCTCTCAAATCTTGCACAGGCTCACAAGGAGAGTTGTGCAGCTGGAGACTGTCCTGGAAGGAGTCATGACCCAGATTGATGCCATGGGCTCAAAGCTGCCGACGCTGGAGAAGAAAGGGCAGCTGGCTCCCTTTCCAGGCATGGTGAGTGATCTCTCACCTGGATCCTCTCGGCTCCCACAGTTGAACTCTACCAGCTTTTCCACTCAGTGGGTAGAGGCAAAACATTTTTTTTTAAAATACATTTATTTATTTATTTGTTTTTGGCTGCGTTGGGTCTTCATTGCTGTGTGCTGGCTTTCTCTAGTTGCGGCGAGCGGGGGCTACTATTTGTTCCGGTGCACGGGTTTCTCATTGCAGTGGCTTCTCTTGTTGCGGAGCACGGGCTCTAGGCGCACAGGCTTCAGTAGTTGTGACACGTGGGCTCAGTAGTTGTGGCTTGCAGGCTCTAGAGCACAGGCTCAGTAGTTGTGGTGCACGGGCTTAGTTGCTTCAAGGCATGTGAGATCTTCCCGGACCAGGGCTCGAACCTGTGTCCCCTGCATTGGCAGGCAGATTCTTAACCACTGTGCCACCAGGGAAGCCCGAGGCAAAACATTTTTGAAAGACCAATGTTTCAGGCTCCTGGGGCAACATGTTCCCAGTAGTCAGTGAATCGTGGAGGTGGGGGTTGGAGGGAAGACCTGAAGTTGGTTGCTCTGGCCTTGAGGGCAGCCTTAGCCTCTAGGAGAGTGTCTGGGGTTGGAGAAACAGATCCAGGTAAAAGGAAAAGTGGGACACAAACTCCTCCTCCAAATGACCTGTCACTTTTTCTTCCAACAGCGGGAACAAGGCATTTGGGAGCACCTGCAGGCAGCCCCAGCTGTGACTCCAGCCCCCTGGGGACTCCAGGGCGGGCAGGAGAGTGGTGGGGGAGGGGTCCTAAAGCATCAGACAGCAGGCTCCTCTGTCACCACCTCCCCATAAGCCCCCTCAGCACACGCCCTCCACTTCTAGGGCAGCGGGTTCCACCACTGCTGCTGCTGAGTCCCGCCCTGTGCCTGGCCTTCTGAGCCAACGTTTCTGTGTGTAACTCTGTGAAATACCTCCCGCTGGGCCTCTCACTCCCTGTGCTCTGAACTCTGCTGTGATGATTTTTTTTAAAGTCAATAAAAAATAATAAAGGAAAGGAGGGTAATAACTTTCCTAAGCATCTCGATAGCCATGATTTGTGAAAAAAGTAGAAGCTGAGAGAACAGCAATATCTAGATGTCTTCCTACTTGCCAGTGAACCTTTTCCTCTGTGCATCTAGAGATCTACTGCCAGTACCCATGGGGTTCATGTCTTCCCTATAGGGTTTCCCTGTGAAAGAGAAGGGGAAGCCAGAGAGGACACTTTCTCTTGTGGGGAGAGTACAATGTTGCAGAGGAGTTGGAGTGGTGACCTCCCCTAGCCTTCCCCAGCAAAGTCCAGGAAGATGGGCTTCCCTGGTGGCGCAGTGGTTGAGAGTCTGCCTGCCGATGCAGGGGACACGGGTTCGTGCCCCGGTCCGGGAAGATCCCACATGCCGCGGAGCGGCTAGGCCCGTGAGCCATGGCCGCTGAGCCTGCGCATCCGGAGCCTGTGCTCCGCAACAGGAGAGGCCACAGCAGTGAGAGGCCCGCGTACCGCAAAAAAAAAAAAAAAAAAGTCCAGGAAGACTCAGTGGAAGAGCCTACCTCCAGACATGTCACTGAACACTGAGGGGGTTGTAAACCAGGACAGAGATGGAGCCTGAGGAGAAGCTGGCAAAGAAATGACCTCAGGATTCCGAGATATTTGGATAAAATGTGGGGGACTCTGACTCTCTTCCATAGGACAATGTGGGTTTGCCTGGTGATTATCAATAAAAATCCTTAGGAAAACCAGGACTTTGCACTTGCTTCGGGGACTGCAGGGGAAAGAAGAGGGTCCCGAACTGTGAACCATCCTTGTACCTGGGCTGGAGAAAGCTCATCCCTGCTGGGAGGTGTAGAGTTGAGGCAGTGACAATGTGAAGAAGCTGGCTGCCCCAGGAGTTCTGAAAGAAAAATTTCTGACTCATAGGAATAGTTTGAAATAGTGGACACTACCATTGGAGGGAGTGGAGACAGTGACCTAGGGAGGCCTGGTCCTTAGAGTGAAGAGATTATGGTGTGTGTGTTTGTGTGTGCATGTGTGCGCTGTTGGGTGTGGGCAGTGAGAGTGCAGATGGAGGATAAGTAGGAATAAGACAAAAAACTCCTACACCAAGATTCTGGATGTATAGGCCTGCATCCTGAGACCTGATATCTATCCCCTCTCTCTGCCCCTATGACCTTTATCCCTCCCTCATTCTGCACCTTCCATTGCTCTCCAGTTTCTTTTTTCATCCATTCCCTTCACCCACCTGCATTCTCCCATCCCATCAAATACAATCTATACACCCAGAAGTCTTGTGAAACAGCTGAATGCAATTAAGATAACCAGAGTGTATCCTCAGTCCTAAAAAATTATGATCTAAGCTTTCTTCAAGAAAGGCTGTTTCGGGACTTCCCTGGTGGAGCAGTGGTTAAGAATCCGCCTGCCAGTGCAGGGGACACGGGTTCGAGCCCTGGTCTGGAAGATCCCACATGCTACGGAGTAACTAAGCCCGTGCGCCACAACTACCGAGTCTGTGCTCTAGAGCCTGCGAGCCACAACTACTGAAGCCCACAAGCCTAGAGCTCATGCTCCGCAAGAAGAGAAGCCACAGCAATGAGAAGCCCATGCACCATAATGATGAGTAGCCCCCACTCGCTGCAACTAGAAAAGGCCCATGCGCAGCAACAAGGACCCAACACAGCCAAAAGTAAATAAACAAAGAAACGCTGTATCAACCCAAGAGGTGTAGGTGCCAGACTGAAGTTTGGGAAAAAAGGTCCAATGAGCCGATATTAACCTAGGACATAGGAAGGGAGAGTATTTCGGCTCAGGGATAATGCCTGAAGGTTTCCCAGAGCCTAGATGAGACTATCTTCAAAAGCAAGGATTCCTTGAGCAGTCTTTCAGTGACTAATAGCAGCCGGGGTGAGGATTCTCTGGGGTGGGGCTAACTAGTCTCCGGTTATTTTAGTCAGCAGGCCGCACTGGGCTCGACCCATCCCAGAGAGGTCTTACTAGGCTAGTGATTCCGCCAGGGAGTGGCCGCAGAATTGAGCGCATCCTTTGTTCCAGACATCGGACTCTTGGCATCTGATCGACTCACGAAGCTTATTTTAGCTTCAAATTCGGCTTGGTGCCTACGCTTGGCTATCACTCATTCCTTGCGGTATGGCTTAGCCCAGAAGCGCAGACTCACAGGGCAATGAACTCCGGGCGGGGAGGGCGGGGCACGCCCGGCGCGCATGCGCAGGCATCCCAGACCCAGAAGCAGCACGGGGCCGGGCATGGCGGCGGCGGCCGAGGGTGTCCCAGAGACCCACCGCGAGGAGCCCGTTCGGGGTATGCGGAGTGGATGGGGACGAAGTGTCCAGTGGGAGGCCTGGGGCTCTGGGTTACGGGCCCGAGGTGCCTGGCGGGAGCGGGCAGGTCGGAGGGGCGCGCCTGTGTGTACGCGTGTTTGTCCCGTCAGGGCGACTGAGAAGGTTTGGCCGCGGGGTAGAGTGTGAGCTGAGGCCGGTGCAAGGGAGCAGAGTTGGCGTGCCAGGTGGGGCAGGGACGAAGTGAGGGACTCGAAATTACGGCACATGGAGAATGGAGCCGATTTGATGCAATGAGGACAGGTGGAGGGATGTAGGGAGAGGCGTCTGTGGCTAGATTAGGACCAGGGCAGGGCGGGACCCTTACTCATTCTCTTTTGATCCAGATGATGCCGCCGTGGAGACCGCTGAGGAAGCAAAGGAGCCCGCTGAGGCTGACATCACTGAACTCTGCCGGGACATGTTCTCCAAGATGGCAACTTACCTGACTGGGGAACTGACGGGTGAGGCGGGGTCCGGGTTGATTCCGCAAGTTCCAGGCACCACTCGCTGGAGCTGGGGTTTGGCCCTGGTAGGCCTGTGAGGTGCTTTAGCAGCGTCAGTCTGCGGCTCCCTCCCTAACCCCACACACCTCGAAACTTTGGGGAGGTCAGGAATGAGTAGGAAAGAAGTCCATCCGTTCCCTGGAGAAATTCACGAATTACTTCCAGCAACACAGGATAAACAACGAGGTCCTACTGCATAGCACAGAGAACTATATTCAATAGCCTATGATAAACCATAATGGAAAGGAATGTAAAGAAAAAAGAATGTATATATACGTATAGCTGAATCACTTTGCTGTACAGCAGTGATTAACACAACATTGTAAATCAACTGTACTTGAATAAAAAAAATTCGGTACAGAAACACATAAGAATACTTAATAGAGCCCTGCAGGCCTCCGTAGTGTAGACTGAGGCTGAGAAAACAAAAAAGAATTCATCAAGAAGTGCTCCTTTGGGGGAGGTGCATTTTGAACAGGGCTGTAAAGCGATTGATTGGCCAAAAAGTGGGAAACGACTGGTGAGTGAGGTGGTATAAGCAAGCAGTTTGTTGGCTGAGCAGGTGTATTTACGAGGTTACAGGGAAATGGGGAGTGACCTGCATATTTAAGGATCTATTAGGTTCGTCTCTCCCACCCTTTGGGACATGATTAATTTTTTGGTCCAGTGTGTATTTCCAGGTGAACACATGACCCATGTGTGGAGGAGGATCTAAAAAATGAAGTCTGGTCCAGTGTGGCTTTTCATAAAGGCTGTTATGTTGTTTCACTTCCCCAGGAAGTTGCTGTGAGCTAAATGTATGAACCAGAATGTATGGGAAAATGCTTGGTGCAGAACAGGAGGGGTTGAGTCTCCAACAGCCTCTTTATTTATTTGTTTATTTCTGAGCAAAAGAAACCAAGCAACAAAATCTAGATTTTTTTTTTTTTTGGCTTTTCTTTAAAAATTCCAAAGAATTGGCAGTAGTAGTCCCCCATTCTTGCAAGGCTCTAATTGGCTAGAGTTGGGCATTGTCTCCTTTAAATGGACCAGCGCTGTGCAGTTTGTCCCCAACTACTCCCTGTTTTCTCCCTTTAACTGAGACCTGGTGTCAGTTGCCATTTATTACTGTTCTTATTGTTGTTTTTTTAGTAGTGGTACAGAAATGGTTTTCTGTACCAATGTCTATCAAAATTGGTAAAGTAAATGATAGACTAAGACTAAGAGGATCATAGGTTCCAAGAAGTGGGAGAGTGTATTTCTTTGTAGAAGTGAGTAATCTTGCATTTAAAATGCAAACACCTGGCTTGCTTCACTCATTTACATAATATTGTTGGCTCCTGGGTATTTGAGTGTGTGACCCTTGTTTGAGAGAGACTCATTTGATAGCAGTGAGAGTATGGATATGGAGGAGACACAGAAGAGCAATATTTCAGATGAAAAGTAACCGTCTGTGACAGAGTGATGGTAAAAGGAATGGGGAGGGGAGCATGGATGCAAGAACATTATAGAAGTGGAATTTATAGGACTTGTTGAAGTGGGTGTTAAGGGATGGGAGCAGCTTAAGATGTGTCTGCAGTTTTAAGCCTGGGTGGTGTCATCAGCCAAAATAGGCAGGTTGGAAAGAGGAACCATGTTTAGTGTGAAAATAATATTTTCAGTTTTGACTTGGCTGATTTTAGTTATTACTGGGACACTCAAGTGACTGTTATCAAGACATCCAGGTGACTTCAACATGTGAATCCAGAGCTCAGACAGTGGTCAGAGCAGGAGAAACAGATTTGGAAGTCACCTGCATAGCAGAGTGAGTTGAGGCTGTGCAGAATGAGACTGCCAGGGAAGACCATAGAGGTAGGTAAGAGGACCTGGACTAAAATCTCAGGAAATGCCTGTACTGGGCAATTAATTTGTTTTTATTAACAGTACTTAAAGTCCCTAGGTTTCCAAATGATTTATTACAAAATGAATTTTAAGTGGATTGTAATTTCCCTATGATTGTCATTCTTACCTATACAGATACTTTTTTGAGTTTGAAAGGAAGCTAGCATAACCCTGGGAATGCCCATGGAAATGTGCCACCCATGTAAACATCAGCCATGTGTCACAGCTGAGGGAAAGTTGAGAACTGATAGTTAAGGGGGTTAGATGAGAAGAGATCTGGTATAGAAACTCAAAAAGAGCAGTTAGAAAATGCTATAGCAGCCGAGGGAAATGAGTGTTTCATGAAGAGAGAGAGATCAGTAGTGTCAGATGTTATGGAGAGGCCCAGGAGTATAATAACTGAGAAAAGGCCATGGATTTGGTGGTTCAGAGAGCACTGATGACCTTGGAGCTTGTCATTTTTCTGGGTGGTGGGGACAGAGACCAGACTGGAAGGGTTTACATGAGTGAATGGTGAGGAGTAGGAAGCAGTGAGTGTAAGCTACTCTTTCAGAAGGGTTAGCAGTGAAGCTCCTTTGCTTTACTGAGCAAATGATGTAGGTGTACAATAGAGGGAGTGCTTTTGGGCTGGAGGAAACCGGAATATATTTCTAGATAGAGAGGAAGGTGCCAGGATGGAGAGAGAGTTTGGAAGGGCAAGGGAAAGGAGATACTGAAGAGAGGCCCTGAAGAGGTAGAAGGGTTGGGATCGGCGCACAGGAGGAGGAGCTGTCGTGGCGAGAACAGGAACGCTTCTGCCTCTTGAGAAGACACTGGGGTACAGAGAAGTTTGGAAGTGAGGCAGAAAGATTGAGGCAGTTTATGTAAGTGGGCTTGGCTTTTGGGAAAGTTGGAGTAAAGGCCATTTGCTTTGAGTAGGGATGGGGAAGGGAATTGAGGATGTGAGAAGCAGGCAAATGGTTTGGAAGCCAGTGTATAAAATGGAGTACAGAATCACAAGTAATAAATGAGTTGCTAAGAAGTGTTGAGGTCCTAGTTGACTTTATATATATTTTGATATATATACGTATTTATGCTGCAGTCTGCCAAATTATATGTTTTCATGTTGTAGAAGTACCAAGACTGTTTCACCTCCCTTTTCTTGGTACATGAGTTTATCATTTTCCTTTCTAACTAAGATCCTGAAGCTTCTGGATTTTATTTGGTTTAAATAGTTTGCTGATTGTTGCCTGAATTTCTGCTTAGACATTTAGAGTACATAGGCTGAGTATAAATGTCATAGATCAAAAGTGGCCTGCTTCTTTGACAATCCCTAGGTCCTGCCTTGAACTACCATTTGGTAGTTAATTCCACATTCTAGTTATCTAAAAAGATCTTAAAGGCATCACATCTTCTGTTTTGTTTTTTTTTTCTTCTGTTTGTTTTAAAGCCACCAGTGAAGACTATAAGCTTCTGGAAAATATGAATAAACTAACCAGCCTGAAGTATCTTGAAATGAAAGATATTGCTATAAACATTAGTAGAAACTTAAAGGACTTAAACCAGAAGTGTAAGTAATAATTTTTTACAATTAAACGTGTTTGTAGTTAATGTTCTTTTGTGCTTGGGGCAGTGGAGAAGGGAAGGGAACATGGCCCCTGTCCTCAGGGAGCTCATTTTCTAAAAGTGAATTAGAAAATTAAGGTGAATTTCTTCCATTGTGAGGATTAGCATGCTTTGGTGGTATGGTTATTTCTGCTTCTGCATCTTGATTTGATCTGTTTATTCCTGGAAAAACAGTGAATTAATTTAACAGTGAAACCTATAAAGGACTACTTTATAAACAGAAAACCAGAACATCTATAATTGGAAAATGCTGCTTTAGACTGGTAGAATATATTTCCCCATTGACTTATACTTGTGTTCCCTGTCTTTAGGGCTCTCCTTCTTGGTCTGGGAGTACCCAAGAAACCGAATCAGTAACGGAAAGATTGCTTGAGGAGCAAGGAATTTAAGAGAGGAAAACCAGTAGATGAGAGAGACTTAACTTTGTTTAGGTCACCGTCATACCTGATCAGCTAGCTACTGTCTTCTAAGGCGTCTGCCTGCTAGTGATCAGAATCATGTCACTCCACCCACTCTGTCTTAGGCAGAGCTGGAGAGACACTAGCATGCTTACTTTCCACTTTTTTCTGCACTCCTTGTTGATGTTGTATAAACCTGTGGTCTGTCTTTGTTTTTAAAGATGCTGGACTACAGCCTTATCTGGATCAGATCAATGTAATTGAGGAGCAGGTAGCAGCTCTTGAGCAGGCAGCCTACAAGTTGGATGCGTATTCAAAAAAACTGGGTAACCATTTTTATTTCTGTTTTGATTTGATGAGTACCCTCCTGCCAGTATGACCTTGTATAATAAGATGGTTAACATTTATGATGTGCCTACCGTGATCTATTTTAATCTTCACAAAACCTCTTGAAAGTAACTTTTTATTAGTGACAATAATAAAATAACATTTCCTGAGTACTTAATGATATATCAGGCACTGTTCTTAATATTTTGCGTCTGTTATGTTTTTTATCCTTCAGTCTCTGAGGTAAGTACATGATTTTTATCCCCATTCTATTGAAGAGGAAACTGTGGTTGAAGGGGTTATAACTTGCTTAAGGACACAAAGCTAGTATATAGAAGAGCTGTATTTCAAACTAGGTCTGATTGATTACAAAGCTCAAGCTCTTTATTGTGGTTCAGCAGGCTGAAGCATCTTTAATAACGTAGATACATGTCTTAAGAAACAGAGTAGTCAATCAAGGCTTTCTTGAAGGGTTACTTTTCCTTTAAGGAGGAAACTGGCACTAGTACTGATGCCTTGTTAATTGACTCTGGCTCTTATATCCATGATTAAAAATAATGCAGTTGTTTTTAGCCTAGATATAATTTACAGATTATTTTATTTTTATCATTGACAGTAGTTGACTACTTCAAAAGATTGGTTTGTAGCAGACTGAGACATGCGTGGTAGTTAGCAGTTTCATTGTCCACAATTAGATTTACTAAATGGTGACTGTGAACTTTAGAAGGCCTTGTGCCAGATGCTTTCAAGGTTTTAAAGAAAAAGGGAATCCATAACATTGAGGTTTATTTGATGGTCTTTTAAATTTCTGTATCTTTCAAAATTGTTTTCCTAGAGTGAGGGGTAGGGATAAGAAAATAAAAGGTGAAACATACTTCTTGAAAGTCCCAGTCTGGCTCTCAGAGGGTGCCTGGGACAGAGCCTGGAGAGGCCATTTCCTGTGCTTTGTAGGGCTTCTGGTGGCTCAAGTGCCAGTAGGTCTGCTTAACCCTGGTGGAGCATCTGACCAGGTACTGTTGATAGGGTTAGAGCTTAGGGAACTCATGTTAGGTGCTCAGTTCTGTGTGTGTATATTTGACTCCTTAAGTTGTGCACATTGATTATATTTGGACAGATATCCAAATATCTGTCCTTAGCTAATATGAGAGTTGCCATATAGGTATGCCTATAATTTGGATACAGTTTGGACAGCTAAGAGGACTGAAGTTAATAGATTTTTTTAATGTAATAGACGTTTTTGAATTTACCTAGAAATGCTAACTGAAAAGTATCTTTGTAAGAGCCGATTTTAAAAGGTATAACTTCTTCTCCCTCTCCCCCCTACAGAAGCCAAATACAAGAAGCTGGAGAAGCGATGAAAAACTTATTCCTGTGGGACAAAGTCTTTTTTAATGTGGGAAGAATGTTTTATAAGACCTGAATCTTGAGGCTGATGAATTGTCAAAACTCCTCAAAAGGCAGCTATGCTGGTTGTCCCAGAAACTTCACAACATTGGAGTAAACTGAAGGACTGTGGCTACTCCTGGAAGAACTTCTTCTGAGTCAGAATCCCTCAAAAACTCACGCTTATAACTCCTTACCTTTTACTTGAATGCTTCATCATCCATTCAGGACAGAGACTCTCTCAAATTTGCATAAACCTGGACTTGCCAGTAGAATCAAATGAGCAGGCCTGTTTTCCCTGGTAGCAGTTGATTACTACATTATTTTCTCAAATGGTTGGTTTTTGAGTTACTGCGTAACTGGTTGTTTTTTTCTATTAAGGATGTAATGTATTGCTAACAAGATTCTAAATTTAAAAAGGAAAACAAAACAGTCTTGTTCTTGACAGTTTGTCACCTTGTGAATGTCAGTAATTTACATTTCCATAACATTGCAAATAACAGAAAATCTTAAAACAATTTCAGGCCAAGTCTTCTAGACTGAAGAGAAACAGTGAAAGGAGTGTTGTTGCAATAGTTTGGTGTATGTGATGGGCCCCTCCTGTCTGTTCTGTGTATGAGTCAGATGGCTGGGGATGGATATCATCTTGGCATGTGCTCCCTTTTGGAAATATAAGGACAGGATGTGTACGTGTGTGTACGTGTTAGGTGGGGAGGTAGGGCTGCCACTCGGGCTGCTACTCATTAAATAAAGCATTTTTATAAAATATCTTCCTACTGTGTCTGCAGGGTCAGTGGGGGCTCGCAGGGACCTGTTTTCCTTTCAGACTAAAGACATCAGTGGATGGAGGATACTGACTGACCAGTCTAGTTTGGAAGACAGTCAACCAAATCCAGAGTTGGGTGTTAGTGGTTAGGAAGGTGCCTGAGGTCCCCAATTCCATCTCCAAAAGAGTTCTTAGTTCTGTTTTTGTCATTTCCCACCATTTAAGTTCTAGTCCACCATCATTTATCCCCTTCTTCTCTGGACTATTGCTGTGGTCTTACCTTACATATCCCTCCAACCTGCAGTCCAGGCTGCTGGCAGACCAATCTTTCTAAAATGTAAACTGGCCACATTTCTCCTGCTTAGATTTCTTTCATGACTTCTCCTGGCCTCTTTGAAAAAGCCAGACTTTTTAAACTTAGAAACCAAACTTTTAATAAGTATTTCGTATTTTGTGTTTCTGAGGGTGAACTAGTCTAATGTAATTCTCTTTGGCTCTTTATTAAACTTTCTATAACTTTTTCATACAAGATTTGAAGCATTTAGCCAGATACACATCCTGACACAAACTAGCATTTTGAAATTGATATACATAAAGTGGACAACATCCCCAATTATATTTATGATATAGGGTTCTCCCAAGATAGAGCTGAAATTACCAGTTTTAATCTTTCATTCTATTAATGTAGTATATTACATTTATTGATTTGTGTGTGTTGAATCATCTTTGCATCCCAGGGATAAATCCCAATTGATCATGGCATATGTCTTTTAATGTGCTGTTGAGTTTGGTTTGCTAGTATCTTGAGAATTTTTACATCTATATTCATCAGGGATATTGGCCGGTAGTTTTCTTTTCAGTATCCTTATCTGGCTTTGGTATCAGGGTAATGCTCACCTCATAAGATGAGTTTGGGAGTGTTCCCTCTTCAATTTTTTTGGAAGAGTTTGAGAAAGATCAGCATTAATTCTTTTTCTTGGGGGGGGCATTAATTCTTTACGTGTTTGTTAGAATTCACCAGTGAAACCATTTGATCCTGGGCTTTTCTTTGTTGGGAGGTTTTGATTACTGATTCAAAATCGTTACATATTATTGACTTGTTCAGATTTTTTCTTCATGACTCAATCTTGGTAGGTTATATGTCTCTAGGAATGTATCCATTTCTTCTAGGTTGTCCAGTTTGTTGGCAGATAATTGCTTCCATAGTCTTTGTCTTTCTGTAGTCTTCTCTTTCATTCATAACTTTATTTATTTGAGTCCTAATTTCTTTTTGTCTTGGTTAGTCCAGCTAAAGTTTTGTCAGTTTTGTTTATCTTTTCCAAACCAACTCTTAGTTTCATTATTCTCCATTTCTCTATTGCATTTATTTCTGCTCTAATTTTTATTATTTCCTGCCATCTGCTAACCTTGGGCTTAGTTTGTTCTTTTTCTAGTTCCTTGAGGTGTAATGTTAGTTCCTTGAGGTTTATTTGAGGTTATTTTTTCTTGATATAGGCATTTACAGCTGTAAACGTCCCTCTTAGAACTGCTTTTGCTATATCCACAAGTTTTGGTATGTTGTGTTTCCATTTTCATTTGTTTCATTTGATTTTCCTTTTGATCTCTTTTTGTCCATTTGTTGTTCAAGAGTATGTTATTTAATTTCCATGTTTTTGTGAATTTCCAATTTTTCTCCTATTACTGGATTCTAGTTTCATGCCATTGTGCTTAGAAAAGATACTTGATATAATTTCTATCTTCTTGAATTTATTCAGACTTGTAGCCTAATACATGATCTATCTTGGAGAATGTTCCATGTGCACTTGGGAAGAATGTGTTTTCTAAAGCCAGATTTCCTAGCATGCATACAAGGCCCCTATTTTATTCCTTTTTTCAATTTCATTCCCTGTTACTCTGACACTTAACACTGTATTGAGCTACCTTAAATTCGAATGGATGAGTTTTTTTCCCATAAACTTTCTACTTTACAACAGACTTAGATTTGCTGGAAAGTTGCAAAGATAACACTGAATTCCATATACCTCAATTTAGAAAAAATATAACACAGAATTCTATGGATGAGTTTTCATATCTTAACTGAGGTTTCCTCTTCCTGAAATTATCACCTGCCCATGCTTGATAAACTTCTATTCTTCTTCAAGATTCCGTCTTGACCTCTACTACTAGGCTGGGCTGTATTACCTCCAGAGCAGAAAAAATATCAATGTGACAGCAGTACAGAGGCATCAATATTTTAAGGCAGTTAACTTGATTTTTCCCAAAAAAGCATTGTAGAAGTTGTGAGGAAAATCAGAACTTTGTTGTTCTTCCTTAAACTTATTTTAAGTTTTAGTTAATTTTGAATTGCTTGGCTGCATTTCGTGAGTCTCCCATGCCCCTCAGTTGTCAGGAACTCTTCCATTTCCTTAAACACTGTTGTCTCCAACCAATAAGGCCTGAATTCTCCAAAAAACTCAATGTCATGAAAAACAAAAGGTAGGTGGGCCATCGTAGATTAAAAGAGACTAGAGGGACTTCCCCGGTTGTGCAGTGATTAAGACTCCGTGCTTCCACTTGCAGGGGGCGCGGGTTCCATACCTGGTAGGGGAACTAAGATCCCAGGTGCCCTTGGTGTGGCCAAAAAAATGAAATAAAATAAAATCGTGTATTACAAATTTCCCATGTACTCTTTTTTTTTTTTAAATATTTATTTATTTGGTCTGTCTTGCCCACGAGAGTTACATCATTAGGTTGGGGCCAACACCGTACAGAGAGTTTTCTAGCAATTCAATAATTTCAACTGCCCCCAAGTAAAAAATTACAATCGGAATGTTTTTCGTCCTTTGTCCCTTCTTCTCCACGCTCCTGGTTTCTTGATTCCTGCTCGAGGCAAAACCACCTGAGAGAGGCATCTGTCCCTCGGCGCTCTCCGTAGGTAACTGAGATTTCATTGGCTGGGAGCGCTGACGTCTTATCGTAGTGCGGCCGCCTTTTCCGGAGGAGCGTGGGTTCGTTTTCCGTATTTTCGGTGGTCGTCCCAATCCGGGGTATAAGGGCAGATGGCTGAGAAACCGCTGCGCCTGTGAGTGATCCTGAGTATGAAGCGCGCGCGCACGCGTGTGTGTGTGTGAGAGAGAGTGACCCTGAGTCTGAAGCATGTGTGTGTGTGACCCTGAGCCTGAAGCGGGTTGTGTGTGTGTGTGTGTGCGCGCGCGCGCGCTGGAGGGGGTTTTCTAAAGACAGAAAGGCGGGGGCGGAAGCCCGGCGGCTGCTGGTGAGCTTCGATCGCGTCTTTGCCTGGCCACTGCCGGCCTCTTTCCTGGCCGTTTTCGCTTCTGAAGAGGGGGACTCTTGGCGACACTCGCTGAGAGAGGAGGAAGCTCCTAGCGTCAGGCCTTCTCCATGTTAGGCCGTCTTGGTCTCTGACATCATTTCCCCTTCGTTTCTCCTCGCAGTATATTTACTAGCCAAAAATTGTAGGCATGGGGCCCATTGATGGGCTCTGGGCAGTGGTCGACAGGAGAGAGAGACAGGGCCTTTGCCCTGGCGCGCTTTTTGAGGAGATGGTGAAGAGAGGACTTCCATTCATTCATTCATTCAACAGTATTGACTGAACAATTGCAGTGTGCCGGGCACTGTGTTAGACGTTGCACAGATGGAGTTCCTGCCCTAATGGATCTTACAGTTTAGGGAAACGTATATTAATCAAATAATCCAGATAAATGTTGAATTACGGTCCTGATAAATGTCAGGAGGAAAAGGTTCACGGTTCTGGGAGGGTGTATAGGGTATTTGGATTAATGTGAGGAATCAAGGTAGTGAGGATTGAGCCTTGATTAATAGTTTTGTCTTTATCCTAAAAAAGTTACTGGATCACTGGAATGTTTAAGAACGCCTTGGCATGATCAAATTTTCATTTTGGAAAGCGATTCTGGTTGCAACGTGAAGAAAAAATTATAGCCAAAGTAGAAAACAGCTAGGATTAGATAGCGTAAAGGCAGAGGAGAAGTGCGGGGGTTCAAGGTTTATTAAGGAGAGGACATCAACAGGGTTTGGAGGTGGTTTGGTTATGAGTGAGAAGGTGTCAGCATTGTCCTGGTCCTAGATTTCTTTCTTCAGTGGGGTAGGAAACACTGGAAGAGGGCCCAGATGAGGAGATGATGAACTTTGAGGTGTCTTATGATGTACAAACTGGACAATGGCTCTCCCCAAAACAGAGATAATTCCATGTGACAACTGCTATGAGAGAGGAAATGCAGGATCCTGTGGGAGCACCAGGATTTGGTGACTGATAGGGGCTGGAGGGCTTCCTAGAAGAGGTGGTGCTCAGAAGATAAGTGAAAGTGGTAATAATTTATTACAGAAATTGCTCTGAGGAGCTGTATGGATTTCTGATGTTTTGAGAAGAGGACTTTCTGAGCGGTCAGGTAAGGCTTTAGAGATGTGATAGACCTTGAAGGATGGGAAAATTTTAGACTCAAGATGGGTAGTGTGGGACTGTTGGGAGAAATAACTACCCCAAGGGAATGGCAGAGACAGAGAGTGATCAGATCGACAGTAGGGAAGGTTTCTGTTATGGAAACTTGGAGAAAGCATTGGGAAGAGAGATCAGGAACTTGTGGAAAGCTGTGGTTCCTCAGGCAGTGGAGTTGTCTTAATGTTTTTGAGGAAAGAACATTAAACTGCTGGCTTTACGTAGGGTGGACAGGAAGAAGGGAGAGTATTAGAGGAAATGTAAGTATATCCTCTGCGTTGTATCCAATACCAGATTCACCGTATTTCTCTCTGATTCTGCCTCTGCATAAACTACAGGACTCTCAGTTGCTCAACCTTGTAATTATCCTCCGTTCCTACTTCTCCACTCCAATTTGTGTTCAAGTCTTCAGAATTCTAAATTTCTCGTCTGTTTCTCTCCTCCCCATCTTCATTTGACATTGCCCTCTTTGCTGGTATTTTTGCTTATAGTCACTTGTTCCTCCAGACCATCTTTCAGTCTGTTACTAAAATGATCTTTCTAAAACAGATATGATCGTTTCACTACTCGCATTTTCACTACCTTGAAAATGTTCAGTGGTATGGACAGTAAAGAACACCAGAAAGACATACTGACAAAACAAGAACTATAATATTTCAAGATGAGTTAAAAGACATTAAGAAAATGATATGAGAAGTGGAAAAACCATGTAAATCAAAAGTATAAAAACTCAGAAATGAGATTATAGAACAAGTTACCTCAAAACTTAGGGTCAGTCTGCCTTACAAACCTCAGGTCTTGTCAGTTTCTATCTCCCTACCCCATAACACTTTACACATACCTCCTATTATTGCCCTTGTTCATATAAATTTATAACTATCAGCGTATCTCCCCTTCCCTGATTGTGTACTCTTTGAGGCTTGAACTGAGTCTCTCTCTTCTTTATACTCCTAACGTGTCCTTAGCATAGTACTTGGCATACTGCACTTAGCAAGCATGTCGTAGATGTCCTGAGTGTGTTTGTTGAATGGATGAATGAAGCCCTGTGCTAAGATAGTGATAGTGGAAACGAAAAGGACAGGATGACTTTGAAAGATATTTGCAAAAAGGAATTGAGGAGACGATGACTGGATGGGGGATTTTTGGGTCTTGGTAACCAAGTTGGCAGTAGACTCAGCCACAAAACTTGGCAAGTGAGAATAAGCTGGTTCAATTTTGGAGGAAATGATAAGCTAAATTTTAGATATGGTGAAGTTATTGGTGAGACCTTTAGGTGGAGCTGCCCAGTGGTCATTAATAGTTCACATGCAGTGAACCTCTCAGGTAACCTCAGAGACTGGATCACATATCTCCCTAATCCAGGAAGACTAGGGTATACCAAACCTGGCAGGCTTATTTGTGTGTCCTGCATTGCCTTAACATTTATGTCTTGTTTGCAGCTTGGCATGTGGAGATGTTGAAGGAAAGTTTGATGTTTTATTCAATAGAGTTCGAACAATTCAGAAGAAAAGTGGAAACTTTGATGTAAGATGTTTCTTTTTACTGCATTTAATTTGACTGTTGTAATCAAACATAGTAAAATAAAGTTGGGGCTCCTTTATACATTTCTCAGTCAAACACATACTCTCCTTTTTTGTTAGACTGAGTTCCTTTTTTTTTCTTATGTATACAAATTTATTTATTTATTCTTGGCTACATTGGGTCTTCCTTGCTGCACACAGGCTTCCTCTAGTTGTGGTGAGCGGGGGCTACTCTTTTCTGCGGTGCACGGGCTTCTCATTGCCGTGGCCGCTGTTGTTGCGGAGCATGGGCTCTAGGTGCGCGGGCTTCAGTAGTTGTGGCACGTGGGCTCAGTAGTTGTGGCTTGTGGGCTCTAGAGCACGGGCTCAGTAGTTGTGGTGCATGGGCTTAGTTGCTCCGCAGCATGTGGGATCTTCCGACCAGGGCTCAAACCCGTGTCCCCTGCATTGGCAGGCAGATTCTTAACCACTGCTCCACCAGGGAAGTCTGAATTCCTTTTCTGAGCATGGGAATTTAGTAGCTGAAAAGTGGTGTGGGAAGGGAGATGTGTTTACTGTAGACCCTTCTATACTTTTTTGAATTTGAATTTTGTTACTTTATTACTGTACGCAAAACTGAAAACAGACTAGCAGAACCTCCCTAAGTGCTTCTGACCCTGGGTTTGGGAAGCACAGATCTATTTCATGGGTATATGGTATGAGTGAACTCATAGCATATGTGCAAATGCTTCACAGACTAAAGAGTCCTATGTAATTGTTATGTGTTGTTGCCAGCTAGACTGTAAATTTTTAGAGTACAGAAGAGTATTCTGGATATGGGGATAATTTGTTCATTGGGTTAAAGGTTGAGTAAGACAACAAGCAGGAAATGTGTCCTTTATGCCCTGTATCTCTCAGGGTATCTAATATTGTTTTGTATTTTGCAGAGAGATTTTTTAAGGTTGATGTCTCCATTTTTCCCTGACCCTCTTGTCTCTTTCCCCAGCTTGTATTTGACATCCAGGGAGCCAAAATTTAGGAATTCATAGAATCAGTAACTACTACAATTGTTGTAAAAAAATTATGTTTAGAAATTCTGTAAATTGATTAAGGAAATTCTGTAAATCGATTAAGGAAAAAACTGAGATCATTAAATAGGATAATTAGCTCAATAACGTTATTATCAATTAATTATGTACTATTTGATATTATTTAAAAATCTCATATATCTGTTTAAAAAACTCATTTTAGCTGCTGTTGTGTGTAGGAAATTTCTTTGGCTCCACTCCAGATGCTGAATGGGAGGAATATAAAACTGGCATCAAGAAAGGTACAGAACTTTTTTTTTTTTTTTTTTTTTTTTTGCGGTACGCGGGCCTCTCACTGTTGTGGCCTCTCCCGTTATGGAGCACAAGCTCCGGAGACTCAGGCTCAGTGGCCATGGCTCACAGGCCCAGCTGCTCCACAGCATGTGGGATCTTCCCAGACCGGGGCACGAACCCGTGTCCCCTGCATTGGCAGGCGGACTCTCAACCACTGCGCCAGCAGGGAAGCCCCAGAACTTATTTTTAACATATGATTTCTAATAAAGTTTCAAGGCTACATGGTTCTTGCCTAGTTGTTTTTCACACATTAGTGATTGAAGAGTTTGCCTTTGATTTCTGCATTGACCTGGGAAGAATGCCTATATATCTAAATGTTCACATTTTGAATTTGGTTGGATTTAGTTCCAGAAAAAGAATTCTCTTCTCAGTAGGAAGGAATTGAATAATGCAACCATATGTGTTCTTTTTTTCCCCTAGTTTCAGTGTTTTTTATTAAGCTCTTTGGGGTCTGTGTTTTCCTAACTATACATTGACCATCCTCTCTAAGATGTTACTTCATCAGCCTAGTGATACCATTTAATAGTCAAGCCACAAGGTTGGTTGTAGGATATCCTATGTGGTGACCGTGTTCCATGTATAGGATTGCAGACTCTTTTTGGCCATGCCATGTGGCTTGTGGGATCTTAGTTCCTGGACCAGGGATCAAACCCGTGCCAGGGAATTCCCTAGAATTGCAGACTCTTTACTTTTGCTACAAGTGTTTTTCCTATGAGGATACAGTTCTCAGGTTCCAAAGCAGATCTGCTAATAGCTGGTGTCATGTCTGTTTCTCTCACTAGCTCCTATTCAGACATACGTGCTGGGTGCCAATAACCAGGAAACAGTAAAATATTTCCAAGATGTTGATGGGTGTGAATTAGCTGAAAACATTACTTATCTGGGTAAGTTGATATCTTGTGTGTTTGTAATGAACATAATGTGTCCCAGGAATTAGCCTCCAAGGAAATTTGTGGCTGGATTCATCTGCCATTACTGCCTGAGAGAACGGGGATCAGGGTTTTTTTTCCTAAAGTCAGTGTCTATACCTTTAAGACTATGTCATTTTTCCTATGTTGTCTCCCACCTCTCCCCAATCTCCTTGTACTTTCACAACCCAATATATACTCTTTCAGCCAACTAGAGGAATAAAATATTTGACTACAGTGTTTGAAGTACGTCAGGTATAAATTGTGTTAAAAAAAATTCTATGTATGTGGTCTCACCATATAACATTGCTAGATGTACACAGCTTATTTGTTAATTGGACTCCTAATTTACTATAGCTCTAGGTTTCACTGAGGTTTTGAAAAACTCAAGTTTTTAGTGCTGATACTTGGGTTTTTCACTGCTTTTGTCCTTTTTCTGATTCCAGGTCCACTCTTCAATTCCAGGTTAAAATTGTTCCTCCACAACCCCCTGAAACTCTTAGTGGTTCTTTCAATGTCTGGCTGTTGTAAAAAGCACTGTCAAATTTTGCTTTTCTTCTCCACTTGCTCCCCTCCCCCCACCACTACTGCTTCTTGGATCATTCAACTCACTTTTATCTAAAATGGCTCAACTGGTCTTCACATTTCCTCTCTCTTGGTCTCTCATTTCTTTAGAAAGCTTCTACATTTCCTTTGCTATAAGTGCTCTTTTTTTTTAGCACTTTTTTAGTTTTTTTTTTAGTTTTTTTATTAGTATGTGTGTTCCTTTTTTACTTTATTATTCTTTGTTAGTCAATATGTGTGTTCCTTTATTAGTTAGTATGTGTGTTCTTTTATGAGTTAGTATGTGGAAAGAACCATTTGAGAAGAAGAGACTCAGTAGATGAAAGGGAAGTGAAAATTGATGGAACCAGGGTTCTGGTGGCAGCAAGAAGGAAACGGAATCAAGGGCACAAGCTATGAATAAATTTAGATGATGGCAGAGTCTCTTAATTTTTCCCAAGTAATTGCTTTTTCCAAATGTTTTCCTTCATTTGGAAGCTTCTGCCTTCATGAAGAGTATATTTATTCTAGACTATAGCTTACTCACAGCTGCAATTATTTTTTTTTCTTCTCAGTGCCTCTCCCTGTATCCAGGTGTCTAGATTTCTTTTAGTCCCTTTGGAGTCTCTAGAAGGCAGAAAGCCTTTTTCTTAATCAGTGCTTCCTAGGTTTTTTCATTTGCAAGGCACCTGGGGCAATCAGACTGTGGGCTCCAGCAGCCTTCACATAAGGACTGCTCTTACTTACTGAACAGGAATACTGTTGTAGCCATCCAACATTGAGCCCTAGGAGCTGGAAGTGGGGCATGGGGAAAGAGATTCATCACCAGAGTGACATTTCATTCAGCAGTTTGACTAAAACTTGTCCATTTTTCTTTGAACCCAGGTCGTAAAGGTGTCTTCACTGGAAGCTCGGGGCTGCAGATTGTGTACCTCAGTGGGACAGAGTCCTTAAATGAACCTGTCCCAGGTTACAGTTTTAGTCCCAAGGATGTGATTTCCCTGAGAACAACGCTGTGGTCAACATCCCAGTTTAAGGGTGTTGATATCTTGCTCACATCCCCATGGCCCAAGTATGTGGGGAACTTTGGGAATTCTTCTGTGAGTAGTATTTGTTCAGTTGGAATTTCTAAAAGCAAATTGCAGTGGCTTAATTTGAGCTTTTTTGCTCTTTATGTGACTATTTCAGCTCTTAGTTCCTTTCAGTACAAATCTTTTATGAATTTTTCAGGTTACTTAAAGCCTTATTGGCTGACCAAAGCAAAAGTTGATCTTAATGAAAGCATGATTCACTGAAGAGAGAATGCTGAAGTCTTACTTATAAATGAATTTTTTAAAAAAATTATATTCTCTGCTTCAAGTACCCTTTCTCAAGCTTCTTAAGAAGTTTTGAGGGGTCACTAATTTTCAGTGAAGAGATTTATAGCTAGTGGCAGCTCTGTAGTTTTATTTCCCCCTTTCCATTCCAGATTATATCTTTTTGGCTATCAACATATTTTAAAAGGTGGAATCATCATGGGATTGAGGATAGTGATCTAAAAGTTGGGAAACAATATATTGAAAACTTAGTACTTTTCTAATGGGAAAGCTTTAATGTTGGAACGTATTGGAGCGTGCCATGGCGTTCGATCTAAATATTTTTGTAGGAAGAGGGTGTACACCAGGTTGGTGAGTGACAGCTATCATGGGGAGCTACCTTGGTGGAAATCAGCCTAAGGAAGACCTTGAAAGTTTGTATGTGAGCGCAGAAAGCATCAGCTGAACTTCAGTGAAGGAAAATGTAAGAATGCATTTAGGGACAAATATCAACTCCTAGATGTAGAGTTATCAGATATGATCCAGAAAAGGGCCTTGTAGACCACTCTGCCAACTTCAACATAATGTGTCCATGACTAAAAAGGCCAACAAAATACCAGGCATTGTCAGAATTTTGAAGGGAGAAGGGACAACACTTTCTTCCCCTTCCACAAACCTATGGTTATTCTGCCACTAGTATACAAGAGGCAGTGCTGGTTGTAGCGTAGAGAAGATACAGCAGAACTAGGGAAGATCCAGAGAAAGACTACTAAAGTGGTGATGAGAGAAAGACACGTGATACTCTATAAGGAAGAATGAACAGCAGTGCTAAAAAAGTTTACAATTTTTGATTAAAGTAGATTTTGATGAAAGTTTATAAGTAATCATACAAGGTATTTATAGGGGAGAAAACAGTATATCTCACTAGTCCCTAAGGTACTGTAACTAACCTCAAGGCCAGTTCCCTGCCCTTCAGCAGACACCTGAAGGAGGCAAGCATAAGACAAAAGGAAGGTTTTGCTTTACTTAGTGGAAAATTAACTCTGGTAATTTCTTTATTTCCAGTTAATACCTTCTCTTAGAATGAAGTTCATAAATAATGTTATGGATGAGAGAGCACATAATTTATTGTTAATGGAAGCTCTGGGAACAAACCTAACTTTTGACAGACTTTGTATTACAAACTGTGACAAGGGCACGGTTGTGCCCTTCCACAAGCCACACCTTCCTTGACTGAAGCAAAATAAAGGATTGTATGCTTATGTGATGAAGTCCTTGAATGTTCTACGGCAAATATTCTATGGATCCTAGGGGCCCTGAAAGCTAGCTTTTAATTTTGATCTTCTGCAATGACTATGACTGTCTGCATTGTCAGAACTACAGGAGCACAATGAAGCAACTTATAGACGTACTACTGTCTGTGGGCTCCAGAGAGAGTGCTTACTTTCCAAAAAAAGATTGTAATAAACCTTGTTTTGGGTATTAGTATGGAGGAGTTACCTTCTCCCTTAACCTCTGGCTTCCAACAACTGTTCCTATTTCTGCATTTGTAATAGCCCAGTTCCCCTTATGTGTTGAGATTTCTCTGATGCCATAAGTATGGAATTCATGACGCAAATCCTGCTGCCCACATTGTAGCCACATAAATATTCCAAAGACATTTCAAAGTGTCTTGTTATATCTCTGCATTTCATGATAACTCTTAGGTCTGTTATGATGACTAAGTTTCTATTTACTAGGGAGAAGTGGATACCAAAAAATGTGGCTCTGATTTGATCTCCAGTCTTGCCACAGGCTTGAAACCAAGATATCATTTTGCTGCATTGGAAAAGGCTTATTATGAGAGGCTTCCATATCGGTGAGTAGCATTTCATTCTTTTTGTTTTTTTGAAGAATTTGCCTGGATTTTCTGTGTAAACTTCTCATGTTCATTTCAGCCATATAATATCTTGGTTTCTTTTAGTTACTCAGGCATGAAATGAGTGACTTTCAAATCATTCCAATTCTCTGAGTTTGGTTTCCTAATTTGAAATACAAGGGATTGGATGATACTGTATCATCCAATGTATCATTTAAAGCCCCTTAAAGGTTTGAGGGTCTGACATAACAATGCTGTTTAACTATCATAGCTTGATGTACAGTAAGTCCTGTTTTGATCAGGTTAAACGGTTACTCCTTGTATAGTCTTTTTTTTTTTTTTTTTTTTTTTTTGCGGTACGCGGCCTGTCACTGTTGTGGCCTCTCCCATTGCGGAGCACAGGTTCCGGATGCGCAGGCTCAGCGGCCATGGCTCACGGGCCCAGCCGCTCCGCGGCATGTGGGATCTTCCCGGACCAGGGCACGAACCCGTGTCCCCTGCATCAGCAGGCGGACTCTCAGCCACTGCGCCACCAGGGAAGCCCCCTTGTATAGTCTTAAACTCAGGATAATCACCTAAGAAGTATTTCAATTTAGGAATCAAGAACTTGTATCAATTTTTTCTCTCTCTCTCTTTTTTCAGTATAGCTTGGAGATGGAGTTTTTAAAGGATGTATTACAGAGAAAATAAAACCAGTGTTTTATAAGTAATAGAGCTAAGTAAAGTTAACTCTGAAAGATCTTCACTTTAAAGGCATGGGTAATCCCTAAAATGATTTATAAAAACCTTTTTTTTTTAATATACAAAAGAATATATGTGTTGTTGAAAGTTCAAAAAATATAGGTGAGCAAAAAGAAGAATATAACCTGCCCTTTCCCTATAATCCCACAGCCTAAGATATAACCATAGGTACTATGGATTTTTCTTTTATATCTCCATATATGCATTCCAGAAAAACCTCTTGTTCTCTGAAACCATGCACTAAAAACAGAAAGGTTATAGGAATAAGCCACTCAAAACTTTTAAGGATCCAAATATACATTTCTCTGAAGAACATAAACCAGTGGCCAATAGGCACATGAAAAGATGCTCACGCATCATTAGCCATTAGGGTAATCCAAATCAAAACCAATGAGATACCACTTCTCACCCCACTAGGATGGCTATAATCAAAAAGACAAATAATAAGTGCTGATGAGGATGTGGAGCAGTTGAAGCCCTCATACGTTGCTGTGGGAATGTAAAATGGTACAGCTGCTTTGCAAAAATACTTGGCATTTGCCTACCATATGACCCAGCAATTCCACTCCTATTCCAAGTGAAATGTAAACATAGGTTCACAAAAAACTTGTACACAAATGATCATAACAGCATTATTCATAATCGCCAAAATGAGGAAATGACCTAAATATCCATCACCTGATGAATGGGTAAATAAACGGTGGTATATCCATATGATGGAATGTTATTCAGTAAGTAAAAGGAATGGAGTACTGATAAAAGCTACATGTGTGAACCTTGAAAAGATTATTCTAAATAAAAGAAGCCAAACACAAAATACCACATATTACATGATTCCATTTATCTGTAGTATCCAGAATAGGCAAATCCATAGAGATAAAAAGTAGATTAGCAGTTGCCAGGGGCTAGTTGGAGGGAAATGGGGAGTGACTGTTAATAGATACAGGGTTTCCTTTTTTAGATGATGAAAATGTTCTAAAATTAGATAGTGGTAGTGGCTTAGTATATGTCAATATGCTAAAAACTGGTGAATTGTATGGTATTTGAGTTAGATCTTAATAAAGCTGTTAAAAAAAAACCAGCAAAAAACCCTGTACAACTTTTTTTTTTTTTACATCTTTATTGGAGTATAATTGCTTTACAATGGTGTGTTAGTTTCTGCTTTATAACAAAGTGAATCAGTTATACATATACATATGTTCCCATATCTCTTCCCTGTACAACTTTTTAACCAGGGCTGTAACAAAAACCCATAACTATCATAATAAAAATACTGGCATTTTTTTTCTAGGGAACATAGACACTCATGTATTTTTATATTTTTCCTAGGAGAATGAAATCATGCTATGTATTACCATTTGAAGCATTACCATTCCACTTAAAACTCATTTCTCTTTGTTTTTCATTATTATAGTTTTTTATTACATAAAAGAAGAGAGAATAGTGTAATGATCCCTCCTGAACCCATAACCTACTTCAGCAGTTATCAACATTTTGCCAATTTTCCGACTCTTTTAAAGCCAAATTTAGAGTTTTTTGTGCTTTTCAAATACGTGACCTCATTTTTTTCCTAAGAGCAGCCCCGGGAAGTAGGTATGATTATTCTACTAGATGGACAGGTAACATCTGAGATGTTACTGGTGGTGATGTAGTGATAGACTTAGGACCTGTGCTTTTTTCATGGCCCCATGGAGTCTACATATTTCATAATTGCAGATCAAAAGTAAAGTTTGTTGGTGGGAATTCCCTGGCAGTCCAGTGGTTAGGAGTCGGCGCTTTCACTGCTGGGTTCAATCCATGGTCAGGGAACTACGATCCCGCAAGCCTCGAGGTGCAGCCAGAAAAAAAAAAAAAAAAGGTAAAGTTTGTTGGTAACCTATTATCTTTCCAATATGTTATAGAAACCACATCATTCTGCAGGAAAATGCACAGCACGCCACCAGGTTCATAGCTCTGGCAAATGTTGGAAATCCAGAAAAGAAAAAGGTAAATTTTGAGTATTTGGTGTTTGGTTAATATTTATTGTCTGCCTGATAAATGTTCCTCTTGCCAAGTTTAGCATTCAGATCTTCTCTTCTCCCCAACTGCGATGTCCCAGTACTTCAGTGACTTTACACTTTATAATAATATGGTAATGAAAGGTCAGGTTTCCTTGGGTCCTTTGTAGGAGATTTTAGAGAAGGGTTTGGGAAAATAGGCCCAGTGGAACAAAGGCAAAATTTCAAATGAATGATGTCTTTCTTCCCACATCCATGTGGTCGTCTCTATGGGTATTTTTCATGAGTTTGACCTCAGATGGTACTCTTGTTTTGCTTCTTTTAGCAACTTCATTTAGCAGAAATAATAAAACCTTCCCAAGGATTTACCTAAGCCCTCGTTGGCTTTGGGAATCTTAGTGATACCTTGAATCCTCCTTTATACTGGAAAACAGTGCAGGTGAATGAAAGAGGGTATACCAGAAAAGTATATTGTTCTCACTTCCCTGAGAGCACTTCTGATTCTGTAGGGCCAAAAGCAGGATATTGTGGATTGGAATAGCTAAAGATCAGAACAGTCAGTCACGTGGGAAAATATATAAATTATCTGAAGATTATCCTACTATAATATGCCGTAAACAATGTACATGCAAAAGATAAATATTTTGTTTTTTTCCGTAATATCTTAAACTTTTAGGCCCAATGCATTCTTAGCAAGTTTAGATTTGTAATTTTTTTAACTTCCTTCCCTCCCTCCCTCCCTTCCTTCCTTTCTTCCTTTTTTTAAACTGCCCTTTCAAGACCGAGCATCACTCACAGTATTTTTAGTCTATTGCTTTACTTTCAGGGACATGTTAGCCTTAACCCTAAGCAATGCATACTTCACTCAAAGAATATGCACATTTTAAAATTTGGAAAGTATTAGTAAATTCATTTCAAAATTTTGTTCCAGTTTACACCCCTACCAGCAGTGTATGAGTCTGTTTTCTCAATGGGTAGTGTCAAATTTTTATTAACATTTTTTGCCATTATGATATAAGAAGGTTGTGTATCATTGTTAATTAGTTGTATTTCCCTGATCAGTAGTGAGGTTAAGCATCTATTCATATCTCACGTAGTTTTCAGTATCTGTGCCATTAGTCCATGGTTTTAGATATTTATGTGAGTATTTATTTCTTTGCTACTAATCCCTAAGAAAATCTATCAGTATATACAGCAGAAATTGTATAAAATCAGAGGGAAACACTAAGTTGTCCAATTCAGTTTTCATTAGGAAAAAAGAAGGGCAGTGCAGTGACTATGGACAAAGTGCACAAAGATAAAGGACCCAGAGACAGAAGCAGTTTGTCTTCAAGGGTTATGGAGCAAGTCCCTCTGGGCCTTGCAGTGATAGTTGTTTTGTGTAAGGGCTGGGCTTTGATTAGTTGCTTGTTACTTCATCAGCCCTTGGTTTGCCCCTGCAGGGATCACTAAAACGGCATTGCTGTGGGTTCTCTGAACCACAGATGGGCTGGTTGCTGCTCTTTAGTCTTACTCAGTTTCTGAAGCTTTGTGTGAAATGTTATAATAAAATAGGTTGGTTACATTTGCACAAACAGTATTTCCCTTAATATTATGTTGTTCTTCTCCCAAAGTATCTTTATGCATTCAGTATTGTTCCTATGAAACTAATGGATGTAGCAGAACTGGTAAAACAGCCTCCAGATGTCACTGAAAACCCTTACAGAAAGTTTGTGAAGCAAGCATCCATAGGAAAGCAGATTCCTGCCCCTGAGGTATGTTCTGACTGAGAGGTGGCATTTTCTGGGCAGGATTGCCCATTACAGGTGTCCTTTTCCTGGTTATAGTTTAATTCATAAGGCAAGTTTAATCCCTCGAATCTAAATCTTTTTCCTTTGGGAAATCATGCTGGTGATTAGAAAGCCTTAGTAGATTTCCAGTAAGCTCAATGTGTTTTTTGTTTTGTTTTTGTTTGTTTTTTTAATTATATTTTGGGGTTAACAGTTTCATATTTTTAGTCTTTCATTGTCTAAACTTGGTTCATATGTTGGGGTTACACATGTAGAGTCTTTCCTTGTCTAAAGTTAATTCTCTGTTCTTAACTCTTCAGGCAAAGATCCCAACTGCTTGGTAGCAATGTAATTTGTGATTTTATAATGAGTGGTATAGGTGAATAAGATTTACTCTGAAGAAATTTCTTAATAGCAGACTTTTCTGAAATTCGTTTTCCCTTCACTAAAGCAAGGAATGTCAAGTTTCCTTACTAGTATGCATTGTCTACTTTCTCAGACTTTTTTTCTTATCTTTTTAATTAAAACTCAGAATTGTTTGATCTGTGAAATTGTAAGACTGCACCATGGCCCTACTGAGAGAGAAAGGGAAAGGAATGTGGGTGGGTTCATGCTATTCTGTTTTAGGCAAGAGTTGCTGTATAACTTGCATTTTAATTCACTTTTCCAAAGGGATAAATTTGGTGGTAGCTTGGATAAGTGTTGAGAGGTATGACTGAGAGTCCAGGCATCAGGATTGGGAAAATATTTTTCTTCTCTAGAATAGGCAGAAAGGGCAGGGAGGAAAGACATGACATGGCAGGAACATTCCCTTGTATGTGGATGGTTGGCTACTTGTCTAAAGGTTAGTTTAATAACATTTACTCTTCTACCTTTGGCTGTTCCAGGAAGATTCAGCCTGTCAGTTTTTCTTTGATTTAAATGAAAAGCAGGGAAGGAAGCGTTCATCTACAGGCAGAGATAGCAAGTCTTCTCCTCACCCAAAGCAGCCTCGCAAACTTCGTAAGTACCTTGGTTCCAGAGGTTTCTTATGTGAGCAAAAACTGTTATTTTGGGTCTTGTTTGGGAAGCAGCATTGCTAAGAGAGCCTCTTTTGGCAGAAGAAGATTGTATATTGAATCATTAGGACCAATAAGAAAAATAAAAGAATGCAAAGGTGGCCTGACTTTGAGGCTGTCTGAGGCTATTCCTGTCAGAACTATGGAAAAAGCTCCTTTCCATCATGTCTGTAAACGTAAGGTTAAGAGCCTACAAAACCAGTTTGGGTTTATAAAATAATAGAATAATCAAACTGGTAGAAAAGACTTACAGCTATTACATTGAGATCCTCTTTCTCCACCCCCTTGTTTCAAAGATGAAGAGGCTGACTTCGGGAGGGTACACGTACTCCCAGGGTCATGTGGATAGCTGGTGGCATGACTAGAACTAGAATTAGGGCTCCAGACACCCAGTTGAGCGTTCTCTCATTGCAGTTAGTTGCCAGTTACATGCTACTTTAGTCAATATATGGTTATCACATGGATCACCTACCTGTGGATTGGTTACAAATTCAGAACTTTTAATAGAGGTTTAGTTTCATTGATAATGGTAATGGGGGCAGGGGTCATAGTGGGAGCACAGCAGACACAGTCCGTTGTGGCAGTACTGTGTACATATCAGTGTTTGCAGGTTGCAAAGATCAGACAAGGCTGAATTCTATAGGGTGGTTATGTGCTGGAGTGCTTGGACCATGGTAACATTTGTCTTTCTTCCACATGAAGCTCAGCCTCCAGGACCCTGCTGGTTTTGCCTTGCCAGCCCTGAAGTGGAAAAGCATTTGGTGGTCAGCATTGGCACACATGTGAGTTACTTCCATGAACCTTTTACAGAGGAGACACCTGTTTGTTTTCTGTTAACTTTATTGAGTCATAATTTACATATCATAAAATTTACCTAGTTTAAGTGTGCAATTCAGTGATTTTTAGTTAACTCACTGATTGTACAGCCATCACATAATAGTTTTAGAACATGTTCATCACTCCAATAAGATTCCTCATGCCCATTTACAGTTAGTCTCCATACCCACCCACAGCCCCAGGCAACCACTAGTCTCTTTTTTTTTTTTTTTTTTTGTGGTATGCGGGCCTCTCACTGTTGTGGCCTCTCCTGTTGCGGAGCACAGGCTCCGGACGCGCAGGCTCAGTGGCCATGGCTCATGGGCCCAGCCACTCCGTGGCATGTGGGATCCTCCCGGACCGGGGCACGAACCTGTGTCCCCTGCATCGGTAGGCGGACTCTCAACCACTGCACCACCAGGGTAGCCCAACCCCTAGTCTTTTTTGTCTTCATTCCTGTCTGGGCATTTCATATAAATGGAATCGTACAGTGTCTTTGTGTCTGGCTTCTTTTACTTAGCATAATGTTCTTGATGCTCATTCATGTTGTAGCAT
Source organism: Orcinus orca (assembly GCF_937001465.1). NCBI lineage: Eukaryota > Metazoa > Chordata > Mammalia > Artiodactyla > Delphinidae > Orcinus > Orcinus orca. The sequence goes on along the minus strand of NC_064572.1, from coordinate 62,702,378 downwards.
GTGTCAGTTTTCTATTCCTTCTGGTCAAATAGTATTCCGTTGTATGGATAGACTACATTTTGTCTATTTATTCGTCAGTTGATGGACATTTGAGTTGTTTCCACTTTATGGCTATTAATGAACATTTGCATACATGTCTTTGTGTGAACGTATGTTTTCATTTCTCTTGGATAGACACCTAAGGAGTGGAATTGCTTGTAATTTTATGTTTAACTTTTTTTTTGCGGTACGCGGGCCTCTCACTGTTGTGGCCCCTCCCACTGCGGAGCACAGGCTCTGGATGCACAGGCTCAGCGGCCATGGCTCACGGGCCCAGCCGCTCTGTGGCATGTGGGATCTTCCCGGACTGGGGCACGAACCTGTGTCCCCTGCATCGGCAGGCGGACTCTCAACCACTGCGCCATCAGGGAAGCCCTATGTTTAACTTTTTAAGATACTGCCAAACTATTTTTCAAAATGGCTGTACCATCTTGTTTTCCCTCCAGCAATGTATGAGGGTTTCTGTTTTTCCACATCCTTTGCCAACATTTGTTATTTTCTATCTTTTTGACTAGAGCAACTATAGCAATTCTCCTGTGGTTTAGTAGAGCCAGTTTCACAAGATTGCTCCTTCTCTCCCTCCTCTCTGACAAATAGATATGGCTCTCCTAGGGTGATGTTTTTATGTAATTCTTGAACTTTATATGTTTTTATTTCATACTACTTGGGGGTGATGAGTTGCTTTTTTGAATTACTATTTAAAACAAGGATTTTCTTTTCTTTTTTATTTTTAATTAATTTATTTTTGGCTGTGTTGGGTCTTCATTGCTGCACACGGGCTTTCTCTAGTTGAGGTGAGCAGGGGCTACTCTTCGTTGCGGTACGCGGGCTTCTCACTGCGGTGGCTTCTCTTGTTGCGGAGCACGGGCTCTAGGCGCGCGGGCTCAGTAGTTGTGGCTCACGGGCTCTAGAGCACAGGCTCAGTAGTTGTGGCACACGGGCTTAGTTGTTCCATGGCACGTGGGATCTTCCCGGACCAGGGCTCGAACCCGTGTCTATTGCATGGGCAGGCGGATTCTTAACCACTGTGCCACCAGGGAAGTACAAACACAAGGATTTTCTTTGTCCCAAAAAGGGAGTCTTCTGTTGCCTTTACACTCATATTTGGCTAAAAATGTTGACATTTTTTTATATCTTCAGATTTAAAAACTTGAGTTTATTAATTTTTATTTGTGATAATTATGCAATGTTGGGAACTGACTTACACTGATTATATAAAAGACTAAAGTGATAAATTCTCAGTTTTGCCTAGTAGTAGAGGATATAGCTTCCTAATGACGGGAATACCCACATCCACATTCCTGGTATGGGTATCTGGGAACCCAAGATAATAATTACAAGATTGCTTGGTAAGCACTGAATCAGACTATGAGAACTGGATGATTTTGAGAAGGATTTTATTCAGGCTGTGGAAAGTTCTGATGAACTATGTGTGTCTCACAGTAAAGTCATCCTATTTCAGATTTCCCCAGATACTTTTCCTTGGGCAGGGCTTGATTAGGTATTAAATAATATTAGTTTTTGACCCTCATTCCTCTGGGATTCATATAGACCATTATTCTTCTTTTTCATTCATTTAGAATGAAAGAAGCTTAATTTTCAGGGTTAACATTTGCACCCTAGTCTCCCATGACTAGAATTGGCTATTTCCCAAGGCTCCTGAGGAAAATATTTACAAATCATTTCTTAGTGTGTGATGCTTCTGCGGACAGATACTTTCATCCATTTTTCACTGATTTATTCTAATTTTGTTTCCTGGGGATGACCTTTTCCTCAGCTTGTCCTGACAGTGAGGGCCCTCTTCTGTGGGCTCCTGTAGACTGACTAGAATCTGTGTCATCTTACACACGAAGTCATATCCCTCTCCTGCCATTATTGTTTGACTGAAGAGTCCCAGTCATTTACATTTAATTTTTATGTCTTGCATATTGGCACACTCCTGTCGGTAGGGGGAGCATGAATGGGGTCAAGGCCTGTGACACAGCTGGGCCATAGAGCCTGTGGATGAACTCTTCAGTGGGAAGAGAAGCAAACTTGAAAAACTCTTCTTTTTATAGGAATACCTTTTTGGATTAACTCTCTTGGATCTTGGTTTCCTCCTTGGATTAGTGCATGCTATCCTTCTCTCCCATATGGTATGGTATGGGAGAAGGCTTCAGACTGCCTTCTGTTTCGGAAACAATAGGTTCAGAATGCCATGCAGGGCACAAGAGATTTGGAATGGGTGACTTAGCTCCGTGCTGCTCTGGGCCTCCAGGAGAGATGGCCTTTCCTTTCCATTTATTGTACCTTTCTATTGCCTAGGGTATCTGGCTTAGGGTATGAGCCTAGGGGATAATCAGGAAACCTGTTTGCTTCTCATCTTGACCTAAAGCTAGAGGGGCAAAAAGTATCTCAGATTTTGATTGTGGCCCAACCCAGCACCCCAAGTAGGAGGTCACATGATGATTTTAGCCTAGAGCCTACCTAGTAATCAAGTTTACACTTACCTGTGCTGTCCTTTGTTGTTAGAAACCTCTTGGGAACCTCTGGTGACCTGTGGGTGTCTGGCACAGGGCTTGGAGTCCCCTCTGTAGCCACTCCTCTTGATCTCCTTTCATTACTTTTTTCCCCTGGCTTTTTCTCTGTCTTTGCCATGCCTTCCTCAAGGAATATACATAGAAGTATGCTAATGGCCCATGGCTATAAATTGGTAAAAGCAGGTGCGGGCTGCTAAGAGTCCAGAATAACTATTACAAAATCCATGCATTTGTCTATGGGAGAAATATTCATTCAGGTCTTACTTACACATTTGAGATAAAATTAGAGATAATTCAAGTATAGAACAGATTACAAGTTGAGAGTTTGAAAAGAAGGGAAGAGATCAGCCAAGTGTGAAACTATTCACAAGAACTAGAAGGTACTGCCTTGGGGGGTGCTATTTAGTCTAGACTAGAAACTTCAGTAGCTTCAGTGCACATCACAGTATAAAAACTGCTGTTTATGGCGGTGACCCACTGACATAAAGGAAAGGCTAGAAAATTCAGGCTTCTAGAGTAACCTTTTAAAACAAACACAATCAAACTGGTTATTAAAAATTTTTTTTTAATGTTTTAGCACATATGAGGTTTTGATGAACTTTAGTCATCTGGGATATTAACTCTATAGATGTGTTCAGTCCTCTGTGCCAAGGAGATCGAGGATGATCACGCTTTAGTTTGTTTCTGATACTTATCCTGTCATTCTATTGGGCTTTCTCAGTGTAGATGAAAAATAAATGACTCCTTCCTTCAGCCTTAACTTTGAACCCACCACACTAAAAGTATACTTTGGATTGTTTTTCTAAAGCTCCAGTACCTTCATTTGCCTGCGTTGATATTCACTGGCCCTTTCTCTACTCACTCAGTGTCTTCCCTTCAAAGAATGTCTGAGTGGTAGAGCAGTCTTGCATGTTTAGGTTTTGACAGAAATATTTTTAGTTGCTGTTTAGCTGCCGGCAGCCATTGTTGGGAACTACAGTTTTTTTGGATGTACCTGAGTTTGAGGTTTCTTCTTCTTCCTTCCCTGTTAGGTTATGTTTGCTTTCATTTTGTAGAGGTTAGTCAGCAGCTTAAGGCTGTAGGGACACTGGATGCTAATCACGTCATCTTTGCCTTTTTCATGAGCCTAAGAGGTGTATTTAGGGGGTGAGGTTGGGTGTCACTGTAAGGAAAGTGGTTCATTTGAAGTCAGAAGTGGTATCTTTCTTTGGCTGGGGGTGATAATAAACTGAAAAATTGCTTTCAAGTTCAGAGCCTGGGAGGAAAAACCAACTGTCTGTTCCAGTCTCCTTCAGCTCTGGTGTGTTTGTAGCCAAAAGCCGGTCTGCGTGCTGCTCATTGGCTCCCAGTTCATTTGATAGTTGCATAGAAATTTGTTGCATCTGGGAACTCCCTGGCGGTCCAGTGGTTAGGACTCCACACTTTCACTGGCGAGGGTGCGGGTTCAATCCCTGGTCAGGGAACTAAGATCCCACAAGCCGTGCAGCCAGAAAAAAAGAAATTTGTTGCATCTAATCTCATTCTTCAGCAGGTGCTTGACAACATTGTTGTTATAACCTCTAAAATTAGATTTTTTTAAGAGGAGAATTTCTACTGAGAGCCTCTTGAGCACTTTTCCCACACCCTTGGGCTCACGCTCTGTAGAGGCTTTTCTCCCTGAAGAATCATACATGCAGTATTGATGTCTCACTTCTGTGTGCTTCCTCTTCAGTGCTATCTTGCCCTGGCCAAAGGAGGCTTATCTGATGACCATGTCCTCATCCTGCCCATTGGACACTACCAGTCAGTGGTGGAGCTTTCAGCAGAGGTGGTGGAAGAGGTTGAGCAGTATAAGGCTACATTGAGGCGCTTCTTTAAGAGTCAAGGCAAACGATGTATTCTATTTGAGAGAAATTATAAGAGCCATCACCTCCAGCTACAGGTAGGTGGTCTCTGCCCAAGAACTTGGAAGGGCTGCATGGGGACCTGGATATTGATAAATATTTAAATAATGTTAATTTTTTTGAAGTATAGTTGATTTACAATATTGTGTTAGTTTCAGGCATATGGCAAAGTGATTCAGTTTTACATATATATATATATATATATTTTTTTTTTTTTTTAAGATTATTTTCCATTATAGGTTACTACAAGATATTGAATATAATTCCCTGTGCTATATAGTAAATCCTTGTTGTTTTTCTATTTTATGTATAGTAGTTTGTATCTGTTAATTTCATACTCCTAATTTATCCTTCCTCCCCTCCCTTTCCCCTTTGGTAACCATAAGTTTGTTTTCTATGTCTGTGAGTCTGTTTCTGTTTAGTATATAGAGTCATTTGTATTTTTTTTTCAGATTCTACATATCAGTGATGTCATATAATATTTGTCTTTCTTTGTCTGACTTCACTAAGTGTGATATTCTCTAGGTTCATCTATCTGTGTTGTTGTAAATGGCAATAGTTCATTATTTTTTATAGCTGAGTAATATTCCATTGTATATATATATATATATATAAAAAACATATCTTCTTAAGCCAGTCATCTGTTGATGGGCACTTGGGTTGTTGTGTAAATTGGTGCAGCTGCTATGGAAAACAGTATGGAGGTTCCTCAAAAATCTAAAAATAGAGCTATCTATGATCCAGCACTCCCTCTGCTGGACATATAACCAGTAAAGATGAAAACTCTAATTCGAAAAGATACATGTGTGCCAGTGTTCATAGCAGCACTATTTGCAATAGCCAAGACATGGATACAACCCAAGTGCCCATCAACAAATAATGTTAATTTTAATACTTAATTTTAATTAATATTTAAGTATTTGATTCTAATATAAGGTTAGGTATTTAAATAGTTGATATCATATTTAAAATATTTAATATGAATTTTCATATAATATTTAAATAATATTCATTTAAAAGGTTAAAGAGTTTCTAGTGATAAGTCCAGAGGTTTTACAGGGATTCACAGGGTAGTGCATGGCAGTACAAGTGAATAGCATAGATAGTAAGTGCCTTGTTGAGAAAAGGAATGGGTAGTCGAGGAAGGTTCCAAGAAAGGTGTGGGCCTTGATAGATAGAGTTTGGAAGAGAGTGGGTATTTTGTGTGAAGCTCAGCATGAGTAGCAGCTCAGAGGTAGGAAATAGTCTCAGATCCTGCCTGGGGCTAGCAGCTCAGAAATTCAGAGACTTATGGATAATTTGATTGTCGTTGTGGTGGTTTTCTTTCTGGCACATTTGTTAAGTTTTCAAATGGGCCTGACTCTGCCACATATATTATATAGGAGCTGGCAAAGGCTTAATGACAAAGAGATCTCTTTCTAGCCTTTCCCACATCAGAGATGGGCTCCCACATGTGGCAGACAAGCTCATAAGTTTAAGTCCTTACAGACAGGCTGACATAGACCTGTCTGGCCTGAGGAGAATCTCTGCTGAGGGGTGTTTCTCCACCCCTGTGATGGATTTGCTACGTCTCAGGGACTGCGGGAGGCATGAGCTCTCTGAGACCTGCATGAAGAATTTCTCCTGCTCCTCCCCCCCGCCCCAGGTCATTCCTGTGCCCCTCAGCCGCTGCGCTACTGATGACATTAAAGATGCCTTCATTACTCAGGCACAGGAGCAACAAATAGAGCTGTTGGAAATCCCAGAGCACTCAGACATCAAGCAGGTAAAACAGGAGGGGAAGGTCATATTCCAGGAGAAGTAAAGACCTGGTTTCTGACATGTTGAGCCTGAGGTACTCAAAGGTGTTTAAAAAATGTTAAATGGGCAGGTGACAATTTGGTACTAGAGCATGGGGTATTGATTAGACTAGAGATGAAGATGGTATTACATCAGTGCCTTAATGCTTTCCTGGGAAGAGCAAGAAATTAGAAATTTCCTAAGGCAGGAACTTAAGAAGGTAGGTGCTACTGGGAGGATCTTTGTAATATCTGCCAGTTTGGCTTTTTAAACTCTAGTTCCACTAAGTGGCTTGGGATTTATACCTGCTCACATCCTTTTTCTTGTGCTTCTAAGCTGAATTCTTTGCCAAATTAAAGTTTTAAAGAGATGGGCTGGGATTTTTGACTTTTAAAGCACTATTGCATGTCCTCATATGACTCTGTTTACTTTAGATTGCACAGCCAGGAGCAGCATATTTTTATGTTGAACTTGACACAGGAGAGAAACTTTTCCACAGAATTAAAAAGAATTTTCCTTTGCAGTTTGGAAGGTTTGTACATTTTTCTTATTTTAAATGTATTTTCACTAGACCTACTCTGAACGAAGTAGTGGGCTGCATGGCCAGTTGAGTAAAAAGCCAAACAAGGAACAGTCCTTGCCCCAAGGAACCAGTAGTCTTAGGGCAAGTCAGATGTTTACATATATGACAGTAATGCAATGCAGAGTGCGAAAAGCACGAGTAAGGAGGGGACGGTGCCAAGGCTCTCGCGAGTGCAGGGCCCACCATGTGTCCAGGGGCCACGATTAGGGATATATTTGACCCCACAGCCATCCAGGATGAACTGCTTTTCTGCCACCATGTTTTCAGATTCATTTAAACTTAGTTAAAATAAAGCACCACTTCTTGGAGACATGGATCTTCTGGCAGCCAGGGAACTTGAACTTCGCCCTGTGGAGGGCCTCAATCACATGTTTCTTGTTCTGCAGGAACAGTTGTGGATGGACATTATGACTTGGCCAATGTGGACCCTGGCCACTGTGCCCTGGGGCTTTCTCAAGGCACCGTGCATACCTGTCTGGAGCCTAGATCAGGGACAGCATGCCAGTCATGAATGTCCACTGGAAAGGGCTGTCTCCAGGGTCCCTTAGGGCAACCCATAGAGGCAACAGGCTGCATACACTACGAAGAAGGCTGCTGTTTGCAGTCATTGCACACTGGGGCCCCATGGGGAAAAGAGCACAGTCAGCTTAATTGGCTGCAAAGGAGTTATTTCTAATATATCAAAATAAGTAAAAGTATAAAGCAGTGGCATTTAGAAGGTAGCTTGTGTATGTGGTGGTTTTGTTGACATTGAGCCTGTGCTGTTGTGCCTACGTAGGCCTGAGTGCACTAGAAAGAGAGGCAGAAAGTCAGAGTGGGATATGATACTAGGTGCCTGACTTTTCACCTCAGCACAGTAATGGCCCGAGATGACAGAACTAGAGTTTAAGGCAGGATGTAATTACAGCTAGTTTGGTGCTTTGATTATGTTGTCTCCATACATCAGAAAACCCTTATTTTGCATTTCATAGGCAAGGAAATCAAGGCACAGTGATGAAGTAATCTGTTCAAGTCACAGATAGCAAGTGGCAGAGCTAGGAATGGAATCCAGTCCCTGATATTTCTGATATCAGGGGCTGCCCTCTTTCTACTGTGCCATGTTGCTTCTCTAGGTACCAGTAATGTAGTTCCAAGTTGTTCAGAGAAGTAAATGGAATTTGAGGGGCTAGAAGAGCTAAGACCTGAGCGGGTCACTTATAACAGGCATGACTTTGATAGATAGAATGGCAGAGATGGCTCTCAGGGCAGAGAAAATGGTATGATTTAAGTCAGAGAAATTTGCATACCTTCTTTGGGTGATGCTGAGTGGAGCTCTCTGGCTGGAGAGGAATCGAAGGAAGAGTGGGTTTTGGACTGATACTGTCCGTTTTGACCTCTTTGTGCTTTTTCGGCAGGGAGGTCCTGGCTAGTGAAGCTATCCTTAATATTCCTGACAAGTCTGACTGGAGGCAGTGTCAGATCAGCAAGGAAGAGGAGGAGACCCTGGCTCGTCACTTCCGGAAAGACTTTGAGCCCTTTGACTTCACTCTGGATGACTGAGCAAAGGGAAAAGCAGTTTATGAACTTCACAGGATGTAATGGCAGCCTGTTTTTTGAGAAACAACAGTCTCCCACGGGGACTGTTTCCCTGCCTCTTTTTTGTGTATTCCCATGGAAGCTGCCTGCAGCAAGAGGCCTAAGATTGAATATTTTTTAGAAAAAGTCACATTCTAGGATGAAGATCTTATGTTAAAAGCATGTCTGTCATCAAACTCCAAGTACAGTTGTTTTTATTAACATTTTCAAAAATATTTAAACTATCATATAAAATCCAAATGCTTTTTCATGGTTGGGAAGTGTCTTGCGTTCATGTTACCTATAACCATTGAAATGAAGTAGTGTGTGTATATAGTAGGAGGGGCCAGGGCTTTAGGCCCAGGTGTTATCCCAGGATCTCACAGGTGGCTTCTCACTGAACAACCCAGGATGGAGAAGGCCTTTGCCATTTTTCTCTTATAGCAGTCATCTTACTGATATAGAAGAGCTCATTCAGTCCTTCAGCAAATACTTAACTCCTATGTGCCAGGCATTTTTCAGGCTCCAGGAGTATAGCCATGTCCCAGCATGATCCCTGTTGTCCAGAATTTACAGTCTAATTGGGAAGAGGAGGGGCAGATTTTTAAAAAGAAGACGAGTTCTCCTTTAGATACTGAGTTTTAGTTGCTGTTTGATAGTTACAAATTCATGGAGATCTGGTTTGGTGATAGGGTTTTGGGGCTCATCAGGGTATAGGCCATAGGTGAAATTATGAGAATGGATGGAAGTAGGGTGAATACAGTCCTAAGCTGAAGATGACTACCTGAGAAATGTCAATATTTAAGGAGTGCTCGGAAATAGAGTGATCCAATAAGTACATGGAGAAAGAGCAGAGAGAGAGTGATCACAGGAGAATGCCAGATCTTGGAAGCCAAAAGAAAAATAATTGCTCCTATATACTGGACATTTATGGCCCAGACACTGTTTTACTTAATCCTCACAAAATATCTATGAGGTAGGTATTATTACCTCCATTTTTTACATGAAGAAAACAAACTGGCAAACTTGAAGATTACGGAGCCTGAAGTTAACCTGCCAGGATTTTTTTTAATTCAGAAAAACCTCAAAAAGTGAACTATGGGAAACAACCCAGTTCCTGCAAAGATGGCCGCTTCAGGGTCTTCAGGTCCTCAGCATCCCTTCGCAGCTCTTCCAAGTGAGAATTATGGGATTTTGGCCCCACCTGTGGAAATCAGATACACTCCAGAGCTAGATGCTGTACACCTAGCAAGTGAGGGCTTCATACTATTAGAACAAGCTGCCACAATCATCTGTGCAGTCTGCCCAGCTCTAAGGGACATGTTTTTGGAGGTACCATTTGCCACTTCCAAGTCTGATGCTCCAGCTCCATGGCTAGCAAGCACATATGGGAAACCAGAATCTCTGATTCCACACACAGGTTACTGATGAACAACTACAACACGACTCGTTTTGTATCATACAGTGTTCAACATTCTCATTGCAATATTCAGAGATTCTGGTGACAACAGACATTGCTCTGCCAAAGCCTATTCAGTGCTTTCAAAGCAGCCAGTAGCACTGCTCTGGTGCACATGCTGTATCCACCTTGAGAAGTCTCAACATGCTACATCTGTTGTGGCACAGTCATGTGTCACAAGGTGTTAGCTGGAATTCTATGTAGCTTATAGGCCGGGCTGCGCAAATGATGGTTCAAGTGCACATAATCTCAAGTGAGGTTCAAATGACCACACTTAATACAGCTGACACATTTCTTTAGAGAATTTAATTCCATGCTGATGTTATATCTTGGAGTGATTGATGAGATCCCCAAGTTCCGTGAAGCATACAACGAACTCAAAGTGAAAACGGGGAGCTGGTTCCCCTATTCTAAGGCAATCTGCCACTCAAACACTTCTTGTTGCACCAATAGCATTCGGAAGCTTGCCCCTGCAGCCCTGCATTGCTCATGGGAAACAATCCCCACAATGAGGAACTACCGAGCTGGCAAACCCACAACTGGGGGTATGCCTGACAACAAGCTCAGTGAGGGCGTTTAGGGATAAGCTCCCGAAGTCAGGAGGAGCACTCTTTACTCCGGAACAGCGTCACATCCTTGAGTTGTTTGGGGTTATAGGGGAGATCCTGGAACAGGTGTATAGGAAGTCAAGCAAAAGAAGAGCTGACCTGTCAATGGAAGATGATTAATCATTTAAGAGAAGAAAAAGAACTATGAAGCCTAATGCATCAGTGGGCCTGTTAGTGCAGAATTCTTTCTAGTTCTACGGATTTCGCAATATTCAAATCCTTGGTGGCCTTTGCCAGTGCCACCTCAGCGGGTGGTGAAGCTGGAGGATAGATGGCAGAGGTCTGAAGAAACGTGAAGTGTAGACAGGGGTGGAGACGACGTGACGTTTAGAAAAGACGAATACGGGAAAGACTGGTTTGGAAACTGATTTAAAGGGAATGAAGGGTTTGGAGGGATCTTATATTTTTGAAGACTGGAAAAACACATATGGGTTCTCTCAGTCACGAAAATTCCCGGGGCACTTAGAATGGATTGAAAACGCTCGCGTCCTCTCACCACCATTTCCCCGGCTGGGCTCCTGCGGGCCCCTGCGGCCCCCGGGAGAAGTTGGGGCGGGGTTTTTCTCCTGCCGCAGTTACCGGAAGTGACGCATCCTCTCGCGAGAAGAGAGACCCGCGAGCCTCGGCAGCCCGGAACCGGCCTCGGAACAGTGGCGGGACCTGAGGACTCTAGCCCTCCCGCCCCATGGAGCGGCCCCCGGGGCTGCGGCCGGGCGCGGGCGGGCCCTGGGAGATGCGGGAGCGGCTGGGCACCGGCGGCTTCGGGAATGTTTCCCTGTACCAACATCGGGTGAGGCGGGGCGCGCGAGGGAGCGGCGGTGGGTGTTTGTCAGGGCGCCTGTGGAACACAGTGACTGTCAGTATGTGAGAGATTGGTGGTGAGACCTTGGGCAGTATTGTGGGCCAGTGAGCGTGTATGTGTGTGTCTGTGTGTGTGTAAGAGAGAGAGAGAGCGCACAAGTTGTGTTTGTGAACCTGGTGTGTGAGTCCGAGGTTGTACCAGAGGTCCTGGTCAGTGTGTGTGAGGTAGAGCTATTATGGGGAACTTTTGTTATGACTGTCAAAATGTGACAAAGTGTTTACTGAGCGTGACGGGTTCGTGTGTGTCCCTCTGAATGCAGGGTCAGGGTGTGTAAGGCAGACGCACATCAGAGTGTGTGTTATGAACATAAGTGTGGGAGAAGATGGGCCTGCCTGTTGGAATGTGTGTTCACGTGTGTACTTGGAGGCCTGTGATGTCTGTAGTGCTTGCAGTAGGTAAGGACGGTGTCATGGTGTGTCCACAGTTAAGCTTTTGGACGCATTGGGTAGGCTTCGGAATTGGGGACGCGTTCTAGGTAATGAACAAATGAGGATCAGCTGGTAAAAATGATCATGGCTTCACAAGGGAAGGAGATAGATTGAGGGTGAGGTGCTCTAGCAGGTGGAAGACAGTCAACATCAGACTTGGGAGTTGTGCTTTGATTTAACTGAAAATGTTTAACCATTGTAGCAGCAGCTAACAATCATGTTTGAGCCAGTCTTTTGATACACCAATAAAAGTTATGAACCCTTTCCCCAGACAAATGCACAGATGCACACCCACACAACTTTATGCATTGCCGTTTGAGGGGGTCCATGCTCTTTTGAAGGACATTCACAGACCTGTTAGGTTTATAGACCCTGGAATAATAATCCCTGCAGTATAGCTTTTGTTTTGTCATGTATGAAATGTTTATAATAATGTATGTACATCATGGGTCTGTTTGAGAGTTAAATAAGGTAATGATGTGTCTAAAGCTAAATAGAGTACCTGGCCCATGGTAAGCCCTCAGATGTTAGCTCCTGCTGCTGCTGTGTTGTTGCTATTGTCATCATCTTCATCATCATTAATTGACATTAAAAAAGGAAATGTCAAGGTAAAAGTGGTGTTCTCAAAGATTTTTTGTAAAAGATAAATCTGTGTGGAAAAACAGGTGGGACAAGATGAACAGTTAAGGTATTACTAAAATGCTTGCATGGGCCTATGAATTAAGAAGTGGGTTGAAGAGGAGAAAGCATGATTTGCTGTCCTAAGAAATATGGGTGTGAGTAGAGAGCCCACCATATAGGGTGGGAGGCAGGGTAGATGGGAATCTACCTGGGAGGAATAGGCTTGTTTGTGTGGCAGTTGCAATGACAAATGTCACTGATATAACTGAGGACATTTTGTGAAGCAGGTTTCTAGATAGAGCATAGGAGGGAATCTCGGAGACAGGGAGAAAGGAAGGTGAAGGACTAAGGCATTAAGTACTTTGACAGCCAGACAAGTAGTAAATTTAATAATTTTCACCATCAGACATAAGGCACTCAAAGAGTAAAGAGAGGGAGCCGAATACTTCCAGCAGAATATTGACTGTGGTCTTGTTATCTAAACCTGCCCCTCAGTCTGGTCATAAGAAAAAGAAGTATGCATGCTAGCATGCTTATGTGACTGCTTTGCTTGGTCCCTGGCTGGAGATGGATGAATACATCAATTTTTTTAAAAAATTGTGGTAAAGTATAATATATAACATAAAATTTACCATTTTAACCATTTTTAAGTGTACAGTTCCGTAGCATCGTACGTTTACATTGTTGTGCAACAGTCATCACCATCCATTTCCAGAACATTTTCATCTTCCCAAATTGAAACTTTGTACCCTTTAAACCCTGCCCCCATTTCCTCCTCCCCCCAACCTCTGGCAACCACCATTCTACTTTCTGTCTCTATGGAATTCATCACTTTTTAAATGGAAGAGATTTGGGTTCCTCTAGAATCTTAGAAATCTCTCAGGAACTTTCCAGATGTCCACAGTGACCCTTCCCCAGAACTGGGACGTTTGACAACTGAGTCTGTAGTGAGAAGAGAAGAAATCCTCTGTCATAAGACTTGGAAACAGCATCATTACCTTTTCACTTACAGCTTTGAGTTTACAGCTTTCAAGATCCTTGTGTTTTGGTGGAAGCCACGTCTCAATATTTCACCTATGCTTCTTAAATCACAACGAGAAAGGGAAAAGGATGTGAGATGGTTTATTTAGCTAATTACTGTGCTGGGTGCTGATGGTACCAGAATCAACAAAAACAGTATTTTCTACCCTCAAGGAAATTTCAAGCCTAGTGGGAAAAGTAGACACTTTAGGTACAATTTGGTACCCTATATAATGAAGGTATTGGTAAAGTGATGTGGAAGCATGGCAAAATAACCAAAGAACTCTTCCTAGGGAATAGGGTGGCACATCTCAAAACGTGTTTGGAAAAACTAACCTTGTGAAATGCTTTGAAAAAAGGACACAGTGATCAGTACGTTGTATAAATGCTGCATATAATATTTATTCATTTGGAGAGTCATAACCCACATTAGCATATTAAAAGTTCTGTGAAGTCCTATAGTAAAGAAACTAATTTAACTTAGTATTTTCCAATTTTTTTTTTGTGGTTAAATATACATAACATTTGCCATTTTAACCATTTTTAGGTGTACAGTTCTGTGGCATTAAGTACCTTCACATTTTGTGCAGCCATCACCACCATCCATCTCCCGAATATTACCTTTTTTTTTTTTAAACACAGAACTCTTCTTTTTTTTGTTTTGCTGGACATCCATAAACTTTCCATAGAACGTTCTTTATGAAAAGGTAGAGTGAAGAAGGCCTTCACAGAGTAGGTGAAATATAAACTGAGAAGTTGAAGGATCCTATAGGGTGGGATCTTTTCGAAATAGATAGCTTCCTGCCTTATTCATATATGATCATTTAGGACTTAATGTTTTTCATGGTTAGATTGACTCCCTGGTAGTAAAAGCTTACATGGGACCTAGCAACAACCGGGTACCTACGCAAAACAAAAGGTTGGAGGGAGGGAGGATAGTGGTTAGGTTGGATTGTAGTCTGTCCTAGTTCCTTACTCTCTCTCTATACATCAGCTGTCTTATCTCTAGCTATCCCCCATTTCAGACCATCCCATACAAGCTGTCTTGCTTCCTGTTCCTGGGCTGCATTATTACTGTTGCCAGAATGTGATGAGGTCTGGCTACTTCCTGTAATGTGCATCAGGTTGGGTTTGATTTCAGTTAGAATTGGCTGAATTACTAGTCATAGAGGCAAGAGCTGTTAGGTTCATTTTATAGATATGGAAATATACAATCATTGTTAAGATTTTTTAATGTCATTTGGAATGCAAAGATTAGGAACTAATTTTGGAGTTTTTTTTAATTAGGTGTGGTCATTTTTTTAAAAATAAATTTATTTTTATCTTTGGCTGTGTTGGGTCTTTGTTGCTGTGTGCCGGCTTTCTCTAGTTGCGGCGAGCAGGGGCGCCTCTTCCTTGCGGTGCGGGGGCTTCTCATTCTCTTGTTGCAGAGCATGGGCTCTAGGCGCGCAGGCTTCAGTAGTTGTGGCACGTGGGCTTGGCAGTTGTGGCTTGCGGGCTTTAGAGTGCAGGCTTAGTAGTTGTGGAGCACGGGCTTAGTTGCTCCGTGGCATGTGGGATGTTCCTGGACCAGGGCTTGAACCCGCGTCCCCTGCATTGGCAGGCGGACTCCGATACGTGGGCCTCTCACTGTTGTGGCCTCTCCCATTGCGGAGCACAGGCTCCGGACGCGCAGGCTTAGTGGCCATGGCTCACGGGCCTAGCCGCTCCGCGGCATGTGGGATCTTCCCGGACCGGGGCACGAACCCGTGTCCCCTGCATCGGCAGGCGGACTCCCAACCACTGTGCCACCAGGGAAGCCCCAGGAGGACTCTTAACCACTGCGCCACCAGGGAAGCCCTAGGTTTGGTCATATTAAAACTATTTCTTGCTGTTGAGCTTGGGAGCCCTGCGTTATTCTCCTCATTCTAGTTATGCTGGAGTCTGGGGCCCTTGTTAGCTGTCTTGACTAAATTCAAAAAAGAGTTTACTGGGGAGACAGGGCCTTTGTATTATTCTAGCAGTATATATGAGACAGTGTTCTGAAGAGATCTGTTATAGGATCAGCCTCAGTGACTTTTTGCTTGTGTGCTTTGGTGTGTTTGAAGGTCAGTTTTAAAGCATTAGTTTAATGGTCTCATGGTTTACCTGGCAAAAGCATTGGCTCAAGAGAACTGTAGATAAATATGTTTAATTAGTAAAGCTAAAGAGTTTTGTTTCCCCAGGTTGGCATTTCTTTCTTAGCAAGTAAATCTGCACAAGAACCTAATTTATAATTTTCTGTTGACTTTCTATTTTGGCAGGAACTTGATCTCAAAATAGCAATTAAGTCTTGTCGCTTGGAGCTAAGCACCAAAAACAGAGAACGGTGGTGCCATGAAATCCAGATCATGAAGAAGTAAGTGTACTTGATGACTTAAGTTTCCCCAGTTTTGCAGCCCATCCAGATGTCATCATAGGGAAGGAGGCTAGGAATCCATTCTTCTTAGGATATTTTGACGAACATATTTTTCTCTTTCTCATTAAATATATGTGTTCTATTTCAAGTAATAACATCACATCATGCTTAGGTAGGTTTAGTTTAAAAAGTCAGCTACGTATTATCAGACTCAGCTTTCTGAGAGCAGAATCTGTTTCTTCTAGATCTTGGGCAGTGCTCGTCTATTACACTTTATAGTTAAATAACAATCACTACTCTCATTTCTTTACTCTCACCTACTTTGTTAAACAGTGTATCTATTGCTTTGTAAAAAATTATCTTCAAAGTTAGTGGCTGAAAACAACAAACTTGGTATCTCACAGTTTCTGTGGTTTAGGAATTTGGGAATGACTTAGGTGGGTGGTTTTGACTCAGGATATCCCTTCTGAAACATCTCAAAATGTTGACTGGGGCTGCAGTCTTCCAGAGGCTTGAGTGGGGCTGGAGTATCCACTTCCAAGCTTATTTAGTGGCTGTTTGTTAGAGGCATCGGTTCCTCACCATATGGGCCTGTCCATAGGGAAGTTTGAATGTCTTCATGACATATCAGCTAGCTTTCTCCGAAGTCAGTGATCTGAGAGAGAGAGCAAGTTGAAAGCTGACATATCTTTATGATCTTTCCTCAGAAGTAACACTCCATGCTTTACAAATAATTTTTTTATAAATGTATTTATTTTATTTTATTATTTATTTTTGGCCACATTGGGTCTTTCTTGCTGCACGCGGGCTCTCTCTAGTTGTGGCGAGCAGGGGCTACCCTTGGTTGTGGTGCACAGGCTTCTCATTGAAGTGGCTTCTCTTGTTGCAGAGCGCAGGCTCTAGGCACGCGGGCTTTAGTAGTTGTGGCACATGGGCTCAGCTGTTGTGGCTTGCAGGCTCTAGAGTGGAGGCTCAGTAGTTGTGGTGCACAGGCTTAGTTGCTCTACGGAATGTAGGATCTTCCCGGACCAGGGATCAAACCTGTGTTCCCTGCATTGGCAGGCGGATTCTTAACCACTGCGCCACCAGGGAAGTCCTACAAATAACTTCTATTTGTTAGAAATTAGTCACTAAATACAGCCTCTACTCAAGGGAAAGAGAATTAAGCTTTTGAAGGGAGAAGTGGACATATTTTAAAACCTCCATGGGTAGTGTGCTAATATGTACTTGCAAATAATTCTTCTAGTTGTCACAACAACCCTGAGTTTAGGCATTATCTCTATGTTATAAAGCAGGAAGTTGAAGCTTATAGAGTCATACAACTGGTAGGCAGTAAGAGTCTGGATTTGAAATAAGTACTTTCTGACTAAAGTGTTCTTGATGCACTATAATGGTTCTCAAACTTGGCTGTGTGGCAGAATCACTAGGAAAGCTTGTTAACAATATAAATCCTCAGGCCCTACACATGGAAATTCTGTTTCTTTAGGTCCCTAGGCCCTGGGAATCTATTCCAGTTTTGAGATCCACTGCATGATGATGATGATGATGATGGGATGATATATTGCTAAGGTTAAAAAAAGATGTTAGGAAATAATATATAATGTGATTTGATATTTATTGAAAAAAATGTATTTGTGCACAAATTAAAAACTGGGAGGAAATACGCCAAAATTTTAATAGTGATCACAGCTGGGTGACACTGTAAGTGATTATGGGAGAGGTAGTATGATATAGGCTTTGGAGCCAGACTGCCAGATTTGAATCCTTACTTGACCACTTACTCGCTGTGTGATCTTATGTTACTTAACCAATTTGTGCTTCAGTTTTCTCCTGTGTGATGAAATTCTTAAAAAATCTACCTATAGTAGGATTATTGTGATAAGTAAATGAGTTAATGTGTGTAAAGTGCTTACTACTTGGCATATAAAAATGTAATAGTAGTAATTGTGATAGTATTTTAATCTAGATTTTCTTTTTAACAAGTATTAATTTTTAATTATACAAATGAGAGATTAGAATATTATAAATAATGTCAGCCGTTCTTCCCCTCACTGCCCCCCAATTAACTACCATTTCAAACTCAGTTCCTTTTCATTGGAAACAAATTTTTTATTATAATGTTTTCCCCTTGTTAGGTTGAACCACGCCAATGTTGTAAAGGCCTGTGATGTTCCTGAGGAATTGAATTTTTTGATTAATGATGTGCCTCTTCTAGCAATGGAATATTGTTCTGGAGGAGATCTCCGGAAGGTAGTGTGGATGTTTTGAGATGATGAGATAGTAAATCATGAACTTTAGCAGTGTTCGAATCCCACTCAATACAGTAGAGTAAGAGTCGGGAGTGTATGGCCTGTTCTCTGCTTTTGTGGCTGCTTTCTTACTATAGCAGCAGAGTTGAGTAATTGTGACAGATTATATGGCCTGCAAAGCCTAAAGTACTTACTTTCTGGCCCTTTGCAGGGAATATTTGCTGACCCCTAATTTACAACATGCATTTTTTATTATTGGTGGTGGTGTTTTCAGGATGGGACTGTATTGATGGTTTTAGTCCACAGTATCAGTGTTTAAAGTGTTTATTAATAAGTTGTTTTCTCTGTTGCAAATCTTTCTTTCTGATCTCATTTTAAACCTACCATATGGCTATCTTTACATATTTATCTGTGAGATTTTTCAACTTTTTCGATTTCAAAAACTTTCTCCCTTTATCTTTACTTGTATAAACCTTGTCATGAAATTTACATGTCCTCAGTATGGATTTGGTAATTTTCCTCCTTATATTTTCTTAATCATGACTTATTTTCTTATTTGAGTATTCTCTCAGAGTATAATGATTAATGATTAATATATCGGTATTACTGCCCAGCAATATTGGCAATATACATTTTTAGACTCTTTTTTTTCTTTAGCTACTCAACAAACCAGAAAATTGCTGTGGACTTAAAGAAAGCCAGATACTTTCTTTACTGAGTGATATAGGTATGTAATCAATATGAAAATGCCATCATAATTTAATGCCCCTTTGGTCTATAAAAGATTCTATATACTACTTGGGAATTAGGAGAATTGTTGATGTACTGTACAAAGCATAGGTTTTTAACTATAAGAAACTTTATAAGAAATTTTTTATCTGTAAGAAATTATTAGAAAAATTTAACTATTACCGTTGATGCTAAGTTAAAATTAGGATATTTTGTTTTTTATTTTTTGTGTTTGGCTAGGTGTCCATTTGACTAATAGATGTTCCAATTGCCAGAAAAAAAAAACGGTGTGAAATGACCTTATTGAGTTGTACTCCTGCTCCCTCCCTGATTAACATAGTAACTTTATTTACCAGGGGCATTGCATCTCATGGGCCCAGGTTCTTTTAGAGTGAAGTCTCTTTTTAATCATAATTACTCCTGCAAAGTTCCTAAAATAACAAGGACGTAGGCCCTTGGAGGAAGTTCAAAAGCCCAGACTATGTTTCTCTGTATATTTTGATTTTGCTTCTTTTCTTAGGTCATGGAGGCAAAAGTCTAGTTGAAGAGGGTGATCTAGGTCGGAAGGAAAGGCTCCAATGATAAATACAGGGATTTTCTCAATTGCTTGTTCCATTTCTTTTTAATATTAATTTTCATAAGTTAAATGAATACATGTTACAATTCTGCAGTATTTGTTACTGTATTTTCTGTGGAGAAAATCTGAGCTTCTATTAAATCATTAATCATGTAGTTATGGTCCATATAAATTCGAGCATCAGAGCAGATCTGTACAAAATGTGAGATGAATTTTTTTTAATTCAGTGTTGTTTATTACCTGAAAATACATTTTAAACTTTATTTAGGATCTGGGATACGATATTTGCATGAAAACAAAATTATACATCGTGATCTAAAACCTGAAAACATAGTTCTTCAGGATGTTGGTGGAAAGGTAGGTAAAACCTGAAGAAATGTTCATGCCAATCGAATAGAGTCTCCATGATGTAGTTTAGTCTTTGAGGTTTGGTGCCCTCCATAGCATTCTATACTTCATCCCAGCCCTCACTACACTGAAGTGTGGTTTTGTGTTTAGCTGTTTGTCTCCTCTGCTAATACAGTTAGCTCCATTAGAGAAGGACTACACCTGTCTTGTTCATTTCTTTTTTCCAGCACAGTATCTAGCAGAGGTAGTAGGCAGTGAGTAAGTAATTTGTTAATCCTTACGAAGCACATCCAAAAAACACACACATCCTCGGTCTGCTTTAAGAAAAAAATATGTTTAAAGTATGTTTCTTATTTAAGAAAAACAAAACAAAACTCTTTCTCCTCCCCAAAAGTCCTAAGTTCTATATTTAATTAAAATTCAAAACCTTGAATTCTCAGATTCCTAAAAGAGTCAGCTTGAGAAGAACCAGAAATTGTGAATTGATTCCTGGAACGTATATTTTTATCAAAGTAATTTGAGCAGTTTTCTTGCTTCTGGTGCCCAAATTCCATTCCAATAAAGACGTAAAGCCAAGAATCTAAACCTTGAATTGGATTGTGTGGCCTTAGTAGTGAAGATAATGATCAGTTGGAGGTGATGAAACCTTGATGATGCATCGTCTCTTAGAAGCTCTTTGTGTATGCTTTGCACCAACTATTTGGGGTTTTTTTGTATCCCGAGACTTCAGGATATTCTTGAAGTTAGATAGGTGTTTACTCACATTGATCCACTCTAAAATGGTATGATGCTTCTTACAAGTTTGGAAGTTGCCTTTGCCTTCCAGTTTTAATGAATCAAGCTTATTCTGAATATACCAAAGTAAAAATTAATAGCCAGTCTATATTTAGTTTTTACCATATGTCAGACACTGTTAAATTATTTTCACTATTTCATTGAATCCTAATAGCAATTCTGTGAAGTAGGGATTGTTAGTAATACCATTACATAGGAAACTGAGAGAAGTTAAGTAACTTCATCAAGATCACATGGCTATTTAAGTGATGGAGCTCAGGCCTGAAACATGTTTGTGTTATTTCAGAGCCCATGCTCTTCACCACCACCCTCTCCAGAGCCTTATAAGGACATCATTGCCTTTCCTTTTCAAATTTCTCAACCATTTAATACTTACTATTTTGCAGATTATGCATAAAATAATTGATTTAGGATATGCCAAAGATGTTGATCAAGGAAGTCTGTGTACATCTTTTGTGGGAACATTGCAATATCTGGTAAGACATGTATTGTTTCTTTGACTTTAAGTGTACAGGATTCTCATTCTTATTTCTGAAGGTCGTGAATATAATAGTTCAAAACTCATGTAGCTTTTCTCTTTCAGTGTTGATGTTTAAAGCATTTTTTCTTTTTAAGGCCCCAGAGCTCTTTGAGAATAAGCCTTACACAGCCACTGTTGATTATTGGAGCTTTGGGACCATGGTGTTTGAGTGTATTGCTGGGTATAGGCCTTTTTTGCATCATCTGCAGCCATTTACCTGGTAAGAAATGGGAGAGAACTTTGGTATGATTAATGGGAATGGAAATTTTCAGTTGCCCACTTCCCCCCCAACCTTTCTTTAAATGGTATAATTGCTTTTTAACACATAATTGGATAAAATTAAAAGGCAAAAATTCTTAGTGTTTGTGAGAATCAGGTTGTCAACTGAGGTAGCTTTTGCTTTTATAGGCATGAGAAGATTAAGAAGAAGGATCCAAAGTGTATATTTGCATGCGAAGAGATGACAGGAGAAGTTCGGTTTAGTAGCCATTTACCTCAACCAAATAGCCTTTGTAGGTATGTATATTTTAGTTGAGGAAGTTTGCCTCAGTTTCTTCAGGGTTTTAAAAGAACAGTAGTAGAGTTGTTGTCTGTTTCAAACAGCATTATCCAGTGGAACTTTCTGTGATGATGGAAATGTTTTATATCTGTGCTGGCCACATGAGTATCTGAATACTTGAAAGGTGGGTGGTATGACTGAAGAACTGAATTTGAAATTTATTTAATTTTAATTAACTTAAGTGTAAATGCAAATATCCACTTGTGACTAGTGGCCACCATATGGACAGCACAGGTCTAGTGGGAACAAGAACTGCCATTCAACTGATTGGCTTAGGTGCTAAGAACACTCTTGGGATACTGTGGTGAATGGGTTCCTTAGGGAATGGAACTGGATTCACCTGTTGGAGTTGCCGGTAACTTGCATATGTGGGTTTGGGGTTGTTTTTTTATGGAAAAAAGGCTTATCATGTGTCATTTCATGAATTATTTGAAAGTAAGATATGAAATGATGCAAATAATGACAAAGGAAATGGACAACCTGTAAAACTACCTTTTCTTTTTTTACAAAACTAAAAGAAAATTGGAACGTAATGAGTTTTATCCCATTTTTGTATGTTTTCTAGTTTAATAGTAGAACCCATGGAAAACTGGCTACAGTTGATGCTAAACTGGGATCCTCAGCAGAGAGGAGGACCTATTGATCTTACTTTGAAGCAGCCAAGATGTTTTGTATTAATGGATCACATTCTGAATTTGAAGGTTAGTTTGAATGGGGTCTACTTCATAAGACTTGCATTGAAGTTAACAAACTTATTTGGAAAATGGGCATAAATATATTTTAATAATCTTTTCCTGATGCTTATATGAAAAAGATGATGATATTCTTAGAGTGGATGCATTTTTATTTCTTTAGTAAGCGTTCTCAGTTTTACTTTGAAATGGTCTTGTTGATTATTCCTTTGTAGCATCTTTTGGGTTTTCCCCTTTTTCATATTGGTACCATTTCATTCATTTAGGTCTAATCGTACTAGATTTGGTTTGGTGAGGAAGGTTCCTACCTGGCTTTCATGCCTCTATATTTCCTTTCCATCCTACAGTCCATGCAACATGAACTGCCTGTCTCATCTTCTGAAAATGCTTTTTTATTCTCCTGTCCAGGAAACTTAACAGTTCTTTCTTGCCTACCAAGTCAAGTCTAAACTGATCTGCTTGGCTTTTGGGGGCTTTCTTAATTCAGGTCCACCCCATCCAAGTGCTTGTTTCGTTTCTCTTACCCTTTACTTCACTTAGGACCAGCTTGTCACTGCTCCTTATGCCATCAAGTCCATTATGCATTTTTGTGCTTCGACAGATGCTTCTGCCCAGACTGATACCTATCTCTGTGTATCTCCTCACCTACACTGGCATGTATTCAACTTTCCTTTTCTCTGAATGGTCTCTACTTCACAGTTTGTCATTTAATCATTTTTACTATTATATATTCTCTAATTGTTTCTCATCTTCCACTCATGCCTCTCTCTACAGATTGTCTTTTCAATGCTAGGATTGTTTTTACTACTTTTATTAACAGTTGTCTACCCTACCACCACACCGTCCCTATGCCAGCATTGTGTACAAAGCAGGGCATGTACCAGGTTCTCAGTAAATATCCAGTGATATGAATGAGAGGTTCTATTATGCTGTATACCCCAAAACAACTCTCATCTATGGTCTTTTCATATTTGTTGATTGCTTGTAGCAGGTAGCATTTCTAAAATTGAAATGAGAAAGAACTAGTCATATAACGTTTTACTCTCATGTTGATATACTTTTTTTTTTTTTTTTGTGGTACGCGGGCCTCTCACTGTTGTGGCCTCTCCTGTTGCGGAGCACAGGCTCCGGACGTGCAGGCTCAACGGCCATGGCTCACAGGCCCAGCCACTCTGCGGCACGTGGGATCTCCCCGGACCAGGGCACGAACCCATGTTCCCTGCATCGGCAGGCGGACTCTCAACCACTGTGCCACCAGGGAAGCCCAATATACTTTTTTAAATAGGAACTTGAGGCCATGTTGGTGTCATTCTTGGCTAACATTGAAGAGATATCTGATATCATGATTTGGTTTTCTTCTACTGTGCCAAGGAATAAATCATCCCCCAATGTGTTAGACAAGCAGGACTTGGTGACACTCTTTAGTTCTTTGTTGCCTTCAAAAAATTTCGGTTTTTATCTCAGATTTTTTTTAGCCTTGTCATGGTAATCATAGCATCACTTTTACTTGGAAGGGGTCTGTGAGCATGTGCTTGTTGTAGAGCATGGGGAAAGAGTCCTCCTATGTGTTCTGTGGTCTATAGGCTTTAGTTCAGTTTGCAACACCACGGTTTGCATATCTGTGAATCTGAGCAAATATATATATACACACACACATTTATAGCTCAGGTACAGTAATGTCTTCTTTAAAAGATCAATATTATTTTGAGGTTGTACAGAATAAGGTATGTGTAGGGTACTATTCATAGTAGTTCAGGGATGCTTCCTAGACGTAATAATAGGACTGAACTTTGAAGGATAAGTAAGTGTTAATCCTGGGAATGGGCAGGAGGAAAGATTTACAGGCAGGGGAATGTCATGCACACAGAAGCATGAACTGCAAAACAGGTTGGTATTATTGCAGGGCATTTTTCTGAGGTGTTTATTACATTGTTTAAGGAGGGAATGGCATATTTTTCCAACTGTTTATTATGAAAAACTTTAAGTATGTAGCAAAGTTGAAAAAAGTGTACTGAACATTCTTTGCCACTAAGAGTCTCTCCTTAGCTTTCTCTTCTTCCATATTACTTTTCTTCCTTTTCTTTGGCAGTCTCTCCAGTTGTATAACTTTAACTATAAACTGAGTATGGATAACTTCCAAATTTATCTCCTTAGTTGTGACTATACAACTCTCTGCAGAGTATTTATAACTACACTTGGTGGTCCCACTTATCCAAGACATAATTCATTAAAAACTGAGCACATTTGCTCCGTTAATTACTTCTGCAGCTTTTCCTGTGCCTCTTACTTGCACTGTCACCCTTCCAGTTACCTAGGTCGGAAACTTTGGCTATCTGACTATTCCATGTTCTTCAATTTACATATCCAATTATTTTGTGAGATGTATCTTTTGAATGTTTTAACAATTCTGAACTTGCCAGGTTCTCAATTTAGAAAGCCTTCCATAGTTCCCTTTCAAAGTCCAAACTCTTAACATTGGTATTCAGAATCTATCTTGGTCTCATTTCATCCTGCACTTCCAGGCTTAGCTCCTGTTATGCCCTAAGGGGACATCATTTTAGGTACATTTGAACTGAGTAATTTTTATTCTCTGATTATGCTCATCCCCTTCTACGTCTCTGCCTACCTTGTTGTTTTCTGCCTAGAAGAACCTTTCTTCTTTAATCTTTTCTTGTTCTAATCATTCTTCCTTTTCAAAGTTTAGCTCAAATAGTGCATCCTTTATAAAGCATCCCTCTCCTCCCACCAAGTAATCTCCTTTGGAATTGGCACAATATTTTACATCATTACAGTACCTATTGCATTTTGCATTGTATTTTAGTTCTTTCAATGTTTCTTTAATATCTTTTATTTGACTGTTATCCTATGGAGGGCAAGGATCAGTAAGTTACTCAATTTGCATACCCATTACTAGTACAACACACTAAATAGTATGTACCATAGTAGGTACTTATCAAATATTTGAGTGAACAAAAAGGTTAATTTAGGTTGTATTTCCTCACGCTTTCTTTTGCTGCCTTCTAGCTCGGCTTTAGTAGTGGGATGCTATGATCACCCCACCCTAGTTTGAAATATACCCTGTATAAAAGTAAATGTCCACCTTAGGATTTTCATACTAAATTTC
This sequence comes from Orcinus orca, assembly GCF_937001465.1. Taxonomy (NCBI): domain Eukaryota; kingdom Metazoa; phylum Chordata; class Mammalia; order Artiodactyla; family Delphinidae; genus Orcinus; species Orcinus orca. Next base: position 62,677,053 of record NC_064572.1, on the reverse strand, counting down.
TGCTATTGTTCTTAGTGGTCACTGTCACAGTGTGAAATCTGCCTAGGCCAGGATGGAATGGAAGATCTCAGCTGGTATGCTTGTACTGTAATCCATGTCAACTTGGAAGATTACCTTCTCTTCCCCCCACCTTTTTTAAACTTAGAAGGTTATTGTATATTAAAAGAAAATTAGTGCTTTACTTCTGTAATAAACGTTTCTAGCAGAGATAATTTTAATCATTTGTATACACTGGTCAATATAAGGCGTTGGGGAAACATAGGTATTAACTTTGTATGGCTTATCTAAGGACAGTAGAAGGAAAAGGATTTAAAATTACGTTGTGTTCAAAAGACTGACCTCTAACTCTGTGGCTGTCCTTGGTTACCGGGGTAGAGCCCCACCTAACTCAGTCTCACACTTACTTGGCCTATATCAGGCTACTTTCATTGGGGCTTTAGGCAAGAAGTTCTCAGAGCTCTGGTTTCTGTCTTTGCCAAAATGGAGATTAGAAGATCTAATTAATAGGATGTTATGTGAAAGCACTTAACTTGTTGGCATCTATTAGGCAATTCATAAACATTTCCTTCCAGGTCAGTGATATATTTCTCAAAATAAGTGTTACCTTTTTATTTATTTATTTATTTATTGAATTTTTGAATTTTATTTTATTTATTTATTTTTTTATACAGCAGGTTCTTACTAGTTATCTATTTTATACGTATTAGTGTATATATGTCAATCCCAATCTCCCAATTGATCCCACCGCCACTACCCCTCCCCGCCACTTTCCCCCTTGGTGTCCATACGTTTGTCCTCTACATCTGTGTCTCTATTTCTGCCCTGCAAACCAGTTCATCTGTACCATTTTTCTATAAGTGTTACCTTTTTAAATTGGGGGTTTTATTTCTTGATTTTGTACATCCCTAGAACTTTGAAACTTTATTCTTTGGAACTAACATCTGTTGCAGTAGAAAAGTAAACTCTATCTTCAGTTTTCAGACTGTCATTCTATAATTATAGAAGGAGATCTCACTTTGGAAAAGGAATGAACCTTGTCTAATGCAGAGATAATGCCTTTTGCTTAAATTCTCTTTAGTATCTAGCACTGAATCTTTTATGTAGCAAACGATCAATACTTATTTCTCTTTTTTCTTATTTAAACAGATAGTACACATCCTAAATATGACTTCTGCAAAGATCATTTCTTTTCTGTTACCACCTGATGAAAGTCTTCATTCACTACAGTCTCGTATTGAGCGTGAAACTGGAATAAATACTTGTTCTCAAGAGCTTCTTTCAGAGACGGGAATTTCTTTGGATCCTCGGAAACCAGCCTCTCAGTGTGTTTTGGATGGAGTTGTAAGACAATTCTAATATACCTAGAGTATAAGAAGTCACAGAGAGATTGCATGCCCTGCGTTTTTGATGTATACTTGGAATCCTTTGGGGGATGGTCCACATCTTAGAATTCTTCTTTTAGTTTTATCCTACTCATTATGCTTATTGCTTTGCAAGGTGAAAAGGTAGAAAGGAAACATTTGTTGTTTTGAACTATGCATGACTTTCTCTTTGGTGCCACTTCCCTCCTCCCTTTTTTTTCCCCCTTTTTTTTTTTTTTTTTTGTTTTGTTTTTTTTGCGGTACACGGGCCCCTCAGTGTTGTGGCCTCTCCCGTTGCGGAGCACAGGCTCCGGACGCGCAGGCTCAGCGGCCGTGGCTCACGGGCCCAGCCGCTCCGCGGCATGTGGGATCTTCCCGGAGCGGGGCACGAACTCGCGTCCCCTGCATCGGCAGGTGGACTCTCAACCACTGCGCCACCAGGGAAGCCCTTTTTTCCCCTTTTTGTACTAAAGCCTAGAACCTTCAAATTAGACCAGCAGTCTCATAGGTCCTGTCAGAGGATAGATGGATGGTAAAATATGATTTTGGTCATGACTCTTTTTTTTTTTTTTTTTTTTTTTTTGCGGTATGCGGGCCTCTCCTGTTGCGGAGCACAGGCTCCGGACGCGGAGGCTCAGCGGCCATGGCTCACGGGCCCAGCCACTCCGCAACATGTGGGATCTTCCCGGACCGGGGCATGAACCCGTGTCCCCTGCATCGGCAGGCGGACTCCCAACCACTGCGCCACCAGGGAAGCCCTCATTGACTGTTAATATCCATTCTGTCCACCCCAGAAAAATCACTAATTTACTTTCTACCTTTATAGATTTGCCTTTTCTGAACATTCCATATAAATGGAAACATATAATCTATAATCTCTTGTGTCTGATTTCTTTCATACTGTTATATTTTTGAGATTCATTCATGTCATAGCATATATCATTACTTTATTCCTTTTGATTGCTGAATAGTGTTCCCATTCTATGGATATTGTTGTTATGACTTTTTGCTTTTGTCCTTTTGGGTTTGGTGATTGTTTTCCACTTTAGTCCATACTACAGTTATTTATTTATTTTTCCTAAACAGAAGTTTAGACCTTAAATCTGTGAGATGTATGCTAATGAAACTGACTTCACCATTGGCATTTCAAAGTAGGAAATCTGGTGCTTAGGTACTCAGAGAACCTAGGATTTTCAAGGATCTTTTTTCTTAATTGTTTGTTTCTCTTTCAGAGGGGCTGTGATAGCTATATGGTTTATTTGTTTGATAAAAGTAAGACTGTATATGAAGGACCATTTGCTTCCAGAAGTTTATCTGACTGTGTAAATTATATTGGTAAGTATAGTTCATTTACTGACTGAGCTTTAAATCTGAAATAATATAATTTTGACTCAAAATGACTAGTAGAAATGGTCCTTTGGTGTTTCTGTTCTGTGTCTCATGCTTCAGGTTTCTATATGTGGTGAAAGATGGGTTTGTATGGTTTGAAAGGTGAAGAGGTAGATTTTAAATCACCACCAGATCCCTCATTTGGGAGGAGACTTACTTTCCTGTGGATAGGGTTCTCACATATAAAAAAATGAATCTTCACTTTTTAGTTTCTCCTTCATTATTTAAGCGTGTTCAAATACTTCATTTTATCCTATGAATACTGCTTAACATTCAAATGATTTCATTTATCCTGAGAGAATTATTTTCTTTTGAAGAAGTTAAGTGATCAATTTCTGTCTACCCAAAACTAAAAACAAGCACAAAATTATAAAATCAAGAACAAAATTGGGCATAAGGGCTGAAATTATATAATCCTTCCTTTTCATTAGTTTTTTTTTAAAGCAGTTCTAGATTTATAGAAAAATTGAGCAGATAGTATAGAATTCTTATGTTACTCCCCTCCCCCACAGATATAGCTTCCCCTATTGTTAACAACTTAAACATTAGTATGATGCTTTTGTTACGATTAATGAACCAATATATTATTATTAACTGAAGTTCATACTTTATTCAGATTTCTTTTAGTTTTTAATCTGATGTCCCTTTTCTGTTCCAGAATCCCATCCAGGATACCACATTACATTTAGTTGTCATGTCTCCTTAGGCTCTTCTTGGTTGTGATAGTTTCTCAGATTTTCCTTGTTTTTGATGACCTTGAAAGTACTGGTCAAATATTTTGTAGGATGCCCCACTGTTGCAATTTATCTGATATTTTTTCTCATGAGTAGGAAAATGGATTTTTGAGAGAAAGATCACAGAATTCAAGTGCTGTTTTCTTCACATTATGTAAAGGGTACATACTGTCAACATGATTAATGACTGTTAGTATTGGCCTTGCTTACCTGGCTGAAGTAGTGTTTGTCAGCTTTCTCTACTGTAAAGTTTAGTCTTTCCCCCCCATTCCACACTGTACTCTGTGGAAGGAAATCACTATGCAAGAACCCACACTTAAGGAGTGGGAGTTTTGCTCCCCCTCCTTTAGGGTAGAGTATCTACATAATTTATTTGGAATTCTTTTGCACACAAGATTTATCTCTTTTTTCCCATTTATTAATTTATTCAATTATTTATTATATCAATTTGAATTCATGGATATTTACTTTATATTATGGATTATAATCCAATACTAGTTTATTTATTTTGTTGTTCAAATTGTTGGAGCTTACATTAGGAGCTCTTTCAGTTGGCTTCCTGTGCCCCTTTTACTTACTCCATCAATAAGGGTGTTTCGGTTTTTGGTTTTTTAAGCACTTCCTTACTTTCTGGCACCACAAGGTATTCCAGGACCATCTTTTAAATTTCCTGCCCTAGTCCTAGAATCGGCCATTTCTCCAAGGGGCCCTGGTTCCTTTCATTTTAATTGAGAATAGTATTAGAAACCAAAATCTGGATACTTGGCATGATACTTGGGGTATCATTTCTAGGCCTTTTCAGACTTTATTTTTGACAGTATATGATTTTTTTCCCAGGCTCTCCTCACCCAGACTCTTTTTTTAAAGGTGTGGGTTTGGTTTTGTTTTGTTTGTTTGGTCTGTTATAGGAAGCCTCAGGAGTAAGTGTGGGTATATAAAAACAGAAGAAAAGTTATTTGAGGCTATTAATCATTATTAGAGGAGGCAAAGATTTTTCCAAATACACAGCTTTATTTTTTTGAAGTCTGTTTCAGATAATGTGTTTTCTCAATATGAAATCCAGTGTAGTGACCTTTCTCTGAAGATTTTCATTGGAAAAGAATGACAGAGAATATAATTGCCACCTTAAGTATGAGATGAATCTCTCTTCAATCTTGGAGAATTTTATAATGTTAAAATGGAATTTCACTGAACTTAATATATATACCTGCCATGGTCTTAGAAAGAAGCATTCCCTTTACCAAAGAAAAGACAAGAGATAATCATAAGTAGATAATTTCATAAGTCTTACATTGAGGAAGGCATTTCTTATTAAGCTGCTATTTACCCTGTAATCATATACTGTAAAAAATAAAGTTTTCCTGAAGCTGGGTTGGTAGTCCAGGAGATGAAATTTGTTATTCAGAAGCAGAAAAGACTGTGGCAGATTGTGGAGGACGTGGGACTTGATTTAGATCTTCAGAGAAATAAAGAATTTGAATTAGTGGAGAGGAAAAAAGAGTATTCCAGGTTGGAGAGAAGCAAGGAAAAAAAAGACTGGAATAATTGTAAGCTTTGCGATTATGTAGTAATTATGTCTTCTTCATTTTTATTTCCCCTTGTATCTGGAGGGTTCATGTTAGGTGTACAGGTGCTCGGTAAATGTACATTGACTGAATGAAACAGTAACAAGTGGTTCTTTCTAGCATCTGTTTCTAGTATCTATGGGAATGCTATTTGTGTGGACAGGAAATCACAAAGAATAGTAAATGAACTCTAGAATCTTAAAAAGTAACTCCCCTCTTCTTTTCCCCAACTTCTTACACATAGTACAGGACAGCAAAATACAGCTTCCAATTATACAGCTGCGTAAAGTATGGGCCGAAGCAGTGCACTATGTGTCTGGGCTAAAAGAAGACTACAGCAGGCTCTTTCAGGGACAGAGAGCAGCAATGTAAGTGGATTCTCTTGTTTATTTACACGCACAATGTCATGTGCATTAATGCTCAAGAATTAATTTTGCCAGTTTTCACTAGTCAATATCCCATGCAATACTATATACTGGGCCAATTTGAAATGTAATATTCTGATCAGACTTGTAGAATTCTTACTAATGGTCTGAAACCATCTAGTTGCAAAAGCTTGACAGTAGTTCCTGAACAGTCCTAGTATAAGAAGATTGTTTTATCAGAGTATCATGGGCAGGAAGTCTTTAGAGACCAGATTCTAGAGATCAGCTGTTTCTCATAGAAACATAGGCTTTAGGCTTATGGATTTGAGTCTTTAAACTTTTGTCTGGTGTTTCTGAAATGCTTATGTCTTTTTTTTTTCTTGCTCTGGTTTAGGTTAAGTCTTCTTAGATATAATGCTAACTTGACAAAAATGAAGAACACTTTAATCTCAGCATCTCAGCAACTGAAAGCTAAATTGGAGTTTTTTCACAAAAGCATTCAGCTTGACTTGGAAAGATACAGTGAGCAGATGACTTATGGGATATGTAAGTGTTGGGTAATGTATTTGAAAGAAGTGTCTAGTCTCTTAAAGCCATTTGCTATGTTGCCTTCTTCTTAGCCAGTTGTTTCACTTACATTCATACTAAAACAAGAGAGAGGACATCTCAGATCATCATAAACCCTGTTTGGTTTGAATGTTAGTTGTTTTTTTTTTTTTTAACCTTTAGTTGAGCAACTTTATTTCCCCCCTGCCCTCCCTCCCCACCTCCCATCCCCACCACCACCACCACCACCACCACAGTTGGGCTAAAATTGTTCAGCTTCAGAAAAATACAAAAATGATTTAAGAATTTGCAATTGTCAAACCTCATTTAGAAAATAGATACAAAGTCTGTATTGGGGTGACTTCATAGCCTGGGAAGTCTTAAACTACTTATCTTTCTATAAATAATAACACAAATAATTCCAGAGTTTTTGTTTCCCCCAAACCACCTGCCGTGGAGTCCCACTGTTTTTTATTGTATGCAGCCTCCAGTTTTTCAGTATTTCACTCCAAGTTTATCTCCCTTCAGATGTACTAAGGAAATGTGAAAAGCAGAGTTAAAATTCAAATAATAAACCAAAAGGGTCACCTTCAGCATTTCTATTTTCTTTCATGAAACAAATCTTTTTTTGGGAAATAAATCTGGTTTGTATATTTATCTTGAGCAAGGCATGTGTATTTCAGAATAAATGATCAGCAGTGTCTAGTTGGATAAATAAGTTTACCTACTAAAGCAGGTTCTATGATTGATGTTTTATTTCTATTTGTATATTATAGGCATTCTGATGAATGGCAAAACATTATAATTCTTTTATCAAATTATCTTTGACTTGTCAGTTGTATATCTTATACTGCTGTTTAAAAAGAGTGATGTAGCCCTATGTGTGCTGATGTTAAAAGATCACTTAGGTCTTTAACGGCAGCAATGTTTTAAGTTGGGGAAAAAAGCAAAGAAGGAAAAGTATATAGAGATGGTCCCATTTGTGAGAGAAAAGGATATGTGTCTATGTTAGAAATGACTAACAAAGGGATCCCTGAGGGTGGAGGATGGAGGGGAAGAGAGAGACTTTTCTTTTTATACCCCAATATAGTATTTGATTTTTTAAGAAGATCATGTTCATGTATTACTTTTAAAATGTTCTTTCTTTTTTTTTTTTTTAAGAGAAAATCATCTGTGTTGGCTTCCTAGGGTTGCCATAACAAATTGCTATAAACTGCGTGGCTTAAAACAACAGAAATTTATCATTTCACAGTTTCAGAGGCTTGAAGTCCAGAATCAATGTGTTGGCAGGGCCGTGCTCTCTCTGAAACCTGTGGAGAAGAATCCTTCCTTGATTCTTCCTAGTTTCTGATGGTTTGCCAGCAATCCTTGGCGTTCCTTGTCTTGCAGCTGTAGCACTTAAATCTCTGCCTCTGTTGTCAAATGGAGCTTTCCCTTCATGTGTCTGTGTCTGTGTCTCTTCTCCTCTTCTTCTAAGGACACTAGTCATACTGGATTGAGTCCATCTTAATTTAGCTAATTGCATCTGCAGTGACTCTATTTCCAAATAAGGTCAAATTCTGAGGTACTGAGTTAGGACTTCAGCTATCTTTTGGGGGGGACAATTCAACTCATAACTCTGTTTTTGATGTTGATATGGCAAGGAGATGGGTAGGTCAGTAATTAAAGCTATGGCTGTTTCTGAGATAACCAATTAAGACTTTTTTTTTAGCCTCAGAAAAAATGTTAAAAGCATGGAAAGAAATGGAAGAAAAGGCTATCCACTATGCTGAGGTAAAATCATTGAGCTCACTTTGTGTGCTTATTAATTCCTGAGGTCTTCCTTAGAAACTGTCTTTGTAGAGTATTTTTCATGTCATTCCTGAATATCAGCTAAATATCTAGTCGATACTTTGTATATATAGAGGGAAGTACCATAGTGGATGAAAACCAAGGCTTTGGGCAAAAGAGACTAAATTGAAGTCACACTGAGCTTCAGTTTCCATATGATATTATAGAGACTGTACCTTTTTTTAATAGGGTTATACAGATTAAATGGGAGTGAATAACAGATGGTAGTTATCACTGTTATTTTTATGACTGGTTTAGATAGGATGGCTGGACATCCTGGTTTAGCTGGGACAGTTTCAGTTTATACCTGTCTTGCCATAATTATCAATAATACTCTCAAAATTATGCTAGTTTGGACAATATATATGGTCACACTAGGTATAAATCATTCTCTAGGTGGCAGATTCCTTCCTTACCCAGTACATCTGTCTGTGGTCCCACTAAGTTGTTGCTCTTCTTGATGCCAGCACTTCCCTGAGGACGTGGGTGGGGCAGTTGGTATCCTGGGTTGGGGAATCCCGTGTCTTTATCTTTCTGCATCCTTATTCAAGGCAGTTGGGAACAAGAGGCAATGAAAATCATAGAACTGAGATGCAGTGGTTTTGATGGCCACTTTTTCTTATTAGTGACACTTCTATCTTTTTGCTTCTCAGGAGGAAAAAGAAAATGCTAGTAGTCTACTGTTGTCAGGAGAGAAAAGAGAGAAGCCTAGGAATAAGTTGGTGCTCATGTGAAAATTACATGTCATAATCCGAAAGATAAAAGGGCTTCACCAAAATCAGTGTTTTACATTAAATCACTTAGTTCTGTTACTGCAGCAAGTCATTCTCTGAGTTCTTTGTGTTGTGTGGTGGTGAGCCTGTCATTTCTTTTGTGTTTCATCATATTTTAGGTGGGTGTCATTGGATACCTGGAGGATCAGATCATGTCCCTGCACACTGAAATCATGGAGCTACAGAAGAGCCCCTATGGACGACGTCAGGGAGACTTGATGGAATCTCTGTAAGGGTGAACTCATGTTGTTGGTGTTGGTGTCTGTAATTTTTGGTAGCAGATTATTCGTTCTTTGTATTTCTGGCAGATTAAGTCTATATGTGATTCTTTTCTACAGTTTTCCTTTCCCCAAATATATTGGCATCATATTTAAAAAGGAAGTTCTTTCTTAGTCACAGGAAATTTTGGAAATAACTCTTTGGGTTGACCTTTGCTTTTTAAATCAAAGCATCTTTTCATATGAGTGTTAAGAAATTTTCAAGTATTCTAAATTACAAACTATTTCCCTATTTACCATACTTCTGGTTCAAGGAAGATATTGTCTATTAGATTCCCTAAATAAGGTTAACCTCCTAAGTGTTTTGATTAGAAACTTGAGATTTTTTCCTCTAATCACAGGTCATAATTTTTTCCCATTTAAGTGTTTCTGGTGCAAGGATATTATATATGTGATAGTAGATCAGAGCAGATATGAAGTATTAATATATTAAACTTTGCATCTTAAGATCTTGCTTATTACCCAGTGAAATGCTCTGTAAAATATTCATTGGCAATATGTACTTGCTTTAAAATGGGATCATTACTCCATTCAAATAATGTTGTTCATTTCAAGTTGGAGATTATTAAAGTCATTAAACTATCTTCACATATAGAACCTTTTTTTTTCTTTCATAGGGAACAGCGTGCCATTGATCTATATAAGCAGTTAAAGCACAGACCTTCGGGTAAGACAATTTTTCACAGTACACAAAGGCATTTTAGGAAACCATCACTAGCAAATCTAGGAGACTGGATTTTAAATAAGCTGCAGAATAAATTCCAGTTTTGGTATTGCCATTGAGATGTTTATGGTACAACAGCTTTTAAGTTTGTGAGAATTTAAGAAATTAGGAAGGCAAAGTAAGAAAATTGAAAGAGAAAAAACTTTAAAAGGAAGTGAAAGAAAGGAATGAAAGAGAAAAAAGGAACTCAAAGAAGGGAAAGAGGAAGCAAGAAAATGTGTGGAAAGACGGGAAAAAATAAGTGCTGCTTAAAATTAAAGAGATTGGAAAGAATTTGATACTGTGGGTTCAGGTGTGGAATGGGCAGAGGGATGCCCATGTGCTAGGCCAAAGCATTTACTTTGAAAATGATGCCTTCATCTGCACGTGGTCGCTGATTGCTTATTTCATTGGCAAAACAATTCTGTTGAACATCTGCTGAATACAGAGCATGTTCTGCTGGAAAGAGCACTGGATTGAGAATCGGAAGGCTTGAATTCTAGATAGGGCACTTTACTGACCAAGTGACCTCAGGCAAATAACCTTTTCTCCCTGTATCTCATTTCCCTCTTCTGCAAAATGGGGTTGAAACCTAGCTTTCCTAACTCAGTGACTGTATGTGGCAATGTATTTGAGAGGATGTTTGTGAAAGTGCTTTGAAAACTATAAAGTATTACGTATGTGCAAGATATTATCCTTCAGTTAAAAACTGATTTGTTTTGAAGGGTTATAGAAGAAATAAAAGGTGAAGTCTGTGCCCTAATTTGCTATATACTGAAATTTAAAAAAAACAAACAAAACCCATAAGTTTTACACCTTAAAATTTACAAACACATGCAAATTAATATACATCTTAAATTGTATTTAACAAATATCAAAATTTCCTCTATGTTGGTTTTTATTGTAGTGGAATTTGTTCAGTTAATTTCTACATTTATGAGGTACTATACAATAGGCATCTAACCCTGACTGGAGGTCAGGGTTGGTTAGAGGAGGTTTCCTGCAGGAGATGATATCTGAGATGAGCCTTAAAGGATAAGTAGCAGTAGCTCGGTGAAAGGAGGTAGGCTCTTGCATATATAAGTATAATGGGTAAAGACATATACATGTAACAGCATGTTTGAGGAGATGCAGCGTGACTGGATTGTAGTTTCAGAAGGAGAGATGTGGCTGGATAATAAAGGATTTGGTATGTCATAGTAACGATTTTGGATTTCATCATGTTGGCAAAGAGAAACCCTAAAAAGTTTTAAGCAGGGGAATGACATGATCAGATTAGCATTTTAGAAATACTGCTCTGGTAGCATTGTGGATAATGGATTAAAGGGAGGCTGCGCTAGAGATGCTTATTAGTTATAAGGTTGTTGAAGTAATCATGGCTCAGGATAAGGCGGGTCATTAGCTAAGGCAAAGAGCCTGAACTGTGGCAGTGGGGTGAAGAGGAGGAGGGTAAGGGCAAGAGAGAGATTTAGGAGGTAGAACTGATAGTATTGGGTGATGGATTTAATATGGGTGGTAGGAGATGGGGTAGAGAATCATGGATGCCTGCCAAGTTTCTGGCTAGAGCAGCTGGGTGCATGGTAGCACCACTCACCATAATAGGAAGTATAGGAAAATGACAGACTTAATGGGAAAAGAACATGAGTTCATTTTTGTACATGTTGATGTTAAGGTGTCAGTGAGACATTCAAATAGAGATGTCTAGTAGTATTATATATGTATGTATGTATATATGTATGTATGTATATATGCATGTATATATGAACACACATACATATACATGCATACACACACACACACACACACACACACACACACACACACACACAGAGACGTGTACATATATATATGGATTTAGTAGAGAAGTCCAGGCTAGGTATTTAGCTATTTTGAGAGTAATCAGCCATAGGAATAAAGTGATCATCTTGAAAAAGTATGTTGAATAAGAAAACCAAGGATGGAATCATAGGGAATACCAACATTCAAGAAATGGCTAGAAGCAGAAGAGCCTACAAATATTGAGAAATGGCTCAAATATGTAGCAGGAATGATATTGGAATAGGACAGAGAGGGTTTCAAGAAGAAAGTGATCAGTAGGGTGAGATGCTACAGAGATGTGGGTAATAAAAATGATAATGAAAATATTCACTGGACTTAGTAGTTTGGATATCATTGGTGATCCTGGTAAAATAATGGCCTTTTGGGAACAGAAACCAGATTGTAGTTGGCTGAGGAGGGAGCGGGACAGGAGGGAATGGAGAAGTCAGTCTAGATCAGCAATTCTCAAAGTGTGGCTCATGAACCCCTGAGGATTCCTGAAACCTTTTCAGAGGAGTCAGTGAGGTCAAAACTGTTTTCATAATACTAGGATGTTATTTGCCTTTTTTACTATGTTGACATTTTCACTGATGCTGCAAAAGCATTGGTGGGTAAACAGCTTCCACCATGCTTAGCATGAATGAAGGCATGAGCACCAAAGTATGCTAGTAGTCATTGATTTTCACTAACATGCATTCATAGTTTAAAAAAAATACCAGTTTTATTTAAGAGTGTCCTTGGTAAAGCAGTAAAATTTCTATTTAAATCTCAACCCTTGAGTATATGTCTTTTTAATATTCTGTGTGACAAAATGGGAAGTATTCATAAAGTGCTTCTGCTACATACTGAGGTATGATGGTTGTCTTAAGGAAAACCACTTCAGTGGTTGTTTACATTGCTGTTGACTAGCCTCTTCTTTTTTTTTTTTTTTTTTTTCTAGCCTCTTCTTTAATGGAACACCATTTTTACTGGGAACAATGACTGTCAGAAAAACTACGGTTATTCAGATTTGGTTATGAGGCAGATATTTTCTAAAAATTAATGGATCATACCTATCACTTGAAGGAAAAAAGCCAACAGTATTGTCAGTGATAAAATTCCATGTTTCCAGCAAAAAATTAAAATGTAGGAAAATGTCTATCCATCAGCTGAAATTTGTCAGCTTCCCAATACTTAAATGCTTTTCTGATAAGATTGGTGGTGATATTAAAAAGATTTGCAAAAATTTAAAACAATGCCAATGCTCTCACTAAATTTTGAGGGGGAAATACAGTTATTTTGAATAAAAATGTATTAATAGGTGAGTTTATTGTTATTTTTAAATGAATAAATTAATAATATTTTTGTATTTCTCAGTTTAATTCCTGAAGAACACTTTGGAGTTGTTAAGAATTTTTGAGTGTAGGTGTCCTGAGACCAGTAGGTTTGAGAACTGGTTATCTAGGCTATTCTTTCCAGAAGCTTGGCTGTTAAGGAAAGAAGAGAGGTGAGCAGCTAGGAGGAGATGAAGAATCAAGGGAGGTCAGTTTTCAGAAGAAAGACTTGAGCTTATTTATGTGCTTGGGGCCAAAAGCCTGTGGAGAGGGAAGTCTCTGAACAAGTTTGAGAGGCTGACTCCAGAGAATAGTAGGAGGTGTTGGGCTTGTTGCCACTGATAATTGCCGGGGGGGGATGTGTGTGGATACAGACACTTATGTGGGTATAGGGGTTGGAAGGTGAGGATCTTACTGCTTTATGTCCTCCTATCCCGAAGTAAGAAGTGGGTTTATCTGTAATTGAAGAGGTGTGACGTCGTAGATTTAAGGAGTATGCTAAAGATTTTTGAAAGCTGGTGTGTGCAATGGCAGATGTTGCTGATCCAAGACATTTATGAAGAATCCAGAGCAGGGCTTCCCTGGTGGCGCAGTGGTTGAGAGTCCGCCTGCCGATGCAGGGGACACGGGTTCGTGCCCCGGTCCGGGAAGATCCCACATCCCGTGGAGCGGCTGGGCCCGTGAGCCATGGCCACTGAGCCTGCGCGTCCGGAGCCTGTGCTCCGCAATGGGAGAGGCCATGACAGTGAGAGGCCCGCATACCGCAAAAAAAAAAAGAATCCAGAGCAGAAGTGAAACCCTGTGAATTAGTAGTTACAACAGAGAGAATGATAGTACAATTTTTTTTGTTGGTAGTGGTTAGTAGCTTGGATACAGAAACTGATAGAGCAGGTGGTTAGACTGATGTAGGGTTAGGATCTTGCTGACAAGAGGACAGAAAAGTTGAAGATATTGACAAAAAAGTGATGTAAGTGATAAAGTTGTGGTTAGAGTAATATATTGAAATTTAAGATTTCAAATAGAGCAAGGCTAATTTTTTTTTTCTTTAATCGATATTCATTACTCTCTTCTGGCCAATGAATCAGATTTTGCAGATGAAGGTATATAAAATTCCATCCATTGACTCAGTGGATTAACTTTCCACAGTCATTGATAACATTTGTTTGGATTATTTTTATAAAAACTTTGCAGTAGCCATGCATATCAGCATATCACAGGGCCTAGAAATAAACTTGCTATCCAGATAGCTTCTTTGAACTGATAGTCACCTTGAGTGACAAACTAGTTGTGACAAGAAGTTTTGTCTATTGTTGGGGCTTATGTAATCACACTTGAGGTATAGTTTTTGGTGTCTTTTCCAGTTTAGAGTTGCCTTGAGACTTTTGTTCAGCTGAAAATGGTGAAAACCAACTTTCTTCATTCTTTATGTTGGAGTAGGTTAAAGTTCTAAGGTCTTTGACCATCTAAAAGAGCTAGTTATATGGGAAAGCTGTTGGGCCTAGCCCGTGGGATTTATGAAGAAGTGCTGTTTGGAGAGGAGCCTTTTTGGAGTCTCTGTATCTGGTTGTTGTTGAGGGAGAGACAAAGAAAAAGATGTGTGGGGAATCAAGTTGAGTGCTAGGCGAAGTCTTTGCAGTGCTAACAAAGGACAACTTTTTTTAAACCTCTTTCGATACTCCATTCATAGTAAAATGTGGGTAACAACAGTAGCCATCTCACAGGACTCCTGTGAGGGTTAAATGAGAAAATTTTAAGTAGAGAATAGCAAATAATAATAATAATAGTTTTGCATTTGAGACTAATTATTGTCCGGGGAAATACCAGCATGATCCATGAGCAACCTTCCAATGTTTTAAAATTTAAATAACCATTTTCTGAAATATTACAATTAATTGTAGTTGGTTGTTTGTTTTTTAAATGAGATGGCATCTATAACGGTAGAACCTACTCACTGTGACCACACAGCCATCCCATTTGAGGACATTTGTCAACTGCCAGTTTGCTTTAATATTTCATACTACCCTCAAACTGAATTTTCAAGGTGTCTACAGGTCCTTTTATTAGTGCATCAGATTTGGCTTAAGTTGGTCAGCTTTTTTCAACGTTTTCATGGGTATAAACAGATGGATAAACATGAAATTCCAAGCAAGCCTAGCTGGGATTCCTTCAAGTCAGTGAAAGTTTGATCAATTGTCTTACTGCTTCTAAACAAATTATGTTAATCATCCAAGAAAAAATGATCTCTTGTCCAGAAAGCTGCATATGTGTCTGGGGCTCGGGTTAGTATGGGTTAAGGTAGCCAAGATGATTCTTCTTATAACTGAAGATACAGTGATAAATCTATATATACATTATATACACACAAACACACAGACTTCATTTTTAGTTATATGATTATTTATAGATATATAATCTTAAAATCTTTTATCTTAATTTAGCTTTGAAATTAAATGGAGATGTTAATTAAAACTAGTTTCAGATTTTTAGGAATTTTTTGTTTGGAGGCTGATATGTTCACGCAGAAGAGAGGTTATACCTACTGACTGAGATCTTTTATAGATCACTCCTACAGCGACAGCACGGAGATGGTGAAAATCATTGTGCATACTGTGCAGAGTCAGGATCGGGTTCTCAAGGAGCTGTTCGGTCATTTGAGGTAGAAATATTGTTTTCCTTACTGTTGAAAAGCCAGGATACTTTTATCATGTTCCTTTCAAAGTGTAATACCCTTTTCTGGTAAATATACTAGAACCAGGAAGAGTACTGGCAGTACGTTGGGAACCCTGACCACAGCTGCATGCATTTATGTGTCCTGTTTGTGTGCATTGCTTTGCAGATCAGTCATTAAATCTATGCTGATTGTGATTCATTCCCCCAGCTGGGTTTGGGAGTATGGGGTACAGTCTTGGGGGATGTATAAATGTCTGACACAGATTTTACCTCTCCAGCAAGTTGTTGGGCTGTAAGCAGAAGATTATTGATCTACTGCCCAAGGTGGAAATGGCCCTCAGTAACATCAAAGAAGCTGACAATACTGTCATGTTTATGCAGGGAAAGAGGCAGAAAGAAATATGGCATCTCCTTAAAATTGCCTGTGTAAGTAATTTTTAATGAATTATGTAATATGACATTGATTTGCTGTTACTCCCTGCAAAAGGGATTTTTATCAGCATGATCTGTGTCCTCTTGAAGACATGTGTATTTTTTTTTTTACATCTTTATTGGAGTATAATTGCTTTACAATGGTGTGTTAGTTTCTGCTTTATAACAAAGTGAATCAGTTATACATATACATATGTTCCCATATCTCTTCCCTCTTGCGTCTCCCTCCCTCCCCCTCCCTATCCCACCCCGCCAGGCAGTCACAGAGCACGGAGCTGATCTCCCTGTGCTATGCAGCTGCTTCCCACTAGCTATCTACCTTATGTTTGGTAGTGTATATATGTCCATGCCTCTTCCTCGCTTTGTCACAGCTTACCCTTCCCCCTCCCCATATCCTCAAGTCCATTCTCTAGTAGGTCTGTGTCTTTATTCCTGTCTTACCCCTAGGTTCTTCATGACCCTTTTTTTTTTTTCTTAAATTCCATATATAAGGACATGTGTATTTTATGTTGGGTTGATGCTCATGTTCTTTGCTTGGTGTCTCCCTAGCAATTCTGATACAGGACTTCATGATCATCTTTCATTCTCTCTCTCCTTTCCGGTTTCCTGTTTTTATACTCCTCTCAACCCTAGACCAGTGTGGTATCCCAACCCAATTTGGGGGTAGCTGTGCCTGACTAGATTAAAAAAACCAGTCCTTTGTTCAACTGGAGATTTTTTTTTCCAACTAAAGTAGAATAGAAGGATAGATACATTTAGTTTTAGTCAATGAAGAAAGGGGTCAAGGACAGGATAGTTAGTAGGGGTGTGTAAGAGTAGAGATAAATTTATACAGAAATAGTCTGGTTATGCATAAAAGTAGTGATAGAAATGTTAAGTCTTAGGAATATGAATGTGTGGAGGTGCTTGCCTGTAATCTTTTTTTTTTTTTTTTTTTCCTTCAGACACAGAGCTCTGCTCGGTCCCTTGTAGGATCCAGTCTAGAAGGTGTAACCCCTCAGGCATCAGCATGGCTGCCCACAACTTCAGCAGAACGTGAACATCCTCTGTCATGCGTGGTAACTCCTCAAGATGGGTGGGTTCACTTTGTTAAAATAGATAGTTGTATTTTCAAGAGCAGTGGTAGGAATGAGGCAGTAGAGTGCAGTGGTTAAGACATATTCTTCACTGCCTTATAGACCAGGATTGAATCCTGATTGTCTCTTTGTAATAACCTTATACAGTTAACTTGACTCTTTTAATGTTCACATTTCCTTACCTGTAAAATGGGAAGTGTTGTGAAAATTCAGCTAGACAGTGTATATAAAATGCTTGGGAAGTGAATCTTCAGCAAATGTTACTTCTTATTAGCTCAGTCCAGGTTCTAAGTTCTTTATCTGTTATTGGCTTATCAAATCTTTTAGCCAAACTATATTCCTCACTTAACCATTTATCTCTGAGAAATTATGCTATCTTTTTGAAGTTATTATTTTAGGGCCCTTGATCAACCCTCTAATGGAATTGAGTTTAATCTACTCATTTTATAACTTAGTATTTCTAAAATGACTTTTTTCAGTGCCTTAAATCATTTTTGCAAATAACTCGTTTGAAGTCCTATATTTTCTTTTAATTCCTACTCTTCTGCTAAAAGCTGAATGACTATCTATTTCTGTTATTTTTCTCAGCATAAGATGTGCCGTATCCAGAGCCATTGGCTCTTTGCTAGCTTGTGTATTGTCACTTTTCTCACAACTCATGGAGACCTCTACAATACCAGCATTTCCTGGAAGCTCTGCCCATAATTAGTTTTGCAGAGGTGCAGCCATGTAACATCACTGCTCAGGAGGTCATGCAGTTGCACATTCTGTACTCTGCTTTTATGAGAGAAAAGCACATGGCAGGAAGGCAAGCTGATACCAGGTATTTTATCTTCTTAAAGAAAGCAAGCTCCAGGGTATATCTCGGGGCCATTATACATTTGGCCCAATGTAATACATCCACAGCTACAGCATAGGCTATAATTAATTATATGGACTTGAGGAAATATTCCATTAATCAGAATTGACACAAATAAAATTTAATACCTTTTTGCTTTCATTAAAGGCATGTAGGTTTATTAGGGGATGCAAATGGTTGCAAATGTTACCTCTGTACAAGTGATTTTCAATGTGAGGTTGTGGTTGTTTGCAAAAGTATATTCAACAGGAATTTTTAAATACATTTTCCAGTAGGAATACATTATAAAGGAAAACTTCAAATGTACCTGCGGTACTTAACCACCAAGGATTGGGAACTGTTGGCCTCAGTTTTTCTATCTGTTGAATAAGCTGAATGAGAATTTAGTTCTAAGCTAATAATGACTATCTTCCATGGCTTAGAACTGATTCTAGTCGGGTAGGGACTGAGGGTTAGTAAAAGGTAAGGATGGAGGCCATATGGAAGAGGGAAGTGTAGAAGGTGGAAACCAAATTCAGGATTTCCTTCAAATACAAACTTCAGGGATACTTCTTGGTTCTGGGCAGCTCCCCTGTCACAGGTTTCTTCTGCTGTCCTCAGGAATCAGCTTGCTTGTTTGCTTTCTCATTGCTTCATCTGTATTTTCCAAACAGTTTTTTTCACCTTCCCTGATATTTGCAGAAAAGATTGTACTTTTGTATCTCCTCCCCTACATGTGTATCTCTGAAGTAAGCATGCTGATGTTTTTTACTACTTATAAGGAAAGGGAAATGTTTCAGAAACAAAGAGATCTTTCATCTAGCTGTGCCACAGGATCTCTCTTTTTTTCCCCCCAGTGAGCATTTTCAGGGGGAAAAAGTTGTATATAAGTGCCACTTATATTTCAGAGGAAAATCAGATTGCAGTTATAGTGGACTCACTATTATTAGAGCTGGGCAGAGGCAGCAGCTTGGAGTAACAGGACTCTTGCCTGTGGGTGGGAGGGATGAGGAAACTGAAGACTACAGGAATCAGCTGCATTGGGTTGCAGGGTTGCAGGGTTGCAGTGTTGTCGGAAGGGCAGAATCATCCTGACCCTGAAGACCAGAAAATAGAGGAAATTCGTATGCCTCTTTGCTTTCATTCCACAGGGAGACTTTAGCACAAATAATAGAAGAAAATTTGAACTGTCTTGGCCATTTAAGCACTATTATGCATGAAGCAAATGAGAAACAGGGCAACAGTATGATGGTAAGTTTTATATGGATACAGATGTCTGATTTAGGTATGTTGGGTGCAAAGGATTTAACTTTCCATGCTAGATTTATCTGGCATTTGGGATGCAGATGGGGAATAGAACTCAGAGGAAAGAGCACTTGAGGAATGCTTGATCTCAACTCCCCATCTTCTCTTATTCATGGATATACTAGGATTATGTCATCAGTTATCTTCAACAATAGCATTTTTGGTCAAGTTAAATGAGTAGTGAGCTTTCTTTGCAGTGTGACCACTGAAATCGAATGGTTTGTACTTTTTGCTTCAGCAATCAATTTTCTCCAATAAGATTGGACATGATTTGTACTGTAATTCAAATATAGTAACTGCTGTATGCAAAATGAATGTTAATATGGTTATAATTTATAGAAGTGTTTATATGAAGATTTGGTTACTGTGAATTATTGATTTGTTAAAACTTGGAGAAACTACAATAAAATGTTTACTGGATTAACTTTCACTACATTTAGTCTTGATGTTAATTCTTTGTTATTTCCTCTTTAATTATTTGCTTCAAATATTTATAAAAACTCTGAAATTTTTTTTTAGTTAGCAGAAAAGGTAAACTAAACTCTTTAATTGCAACTTATTTGTACTTTTGGTTTTTCAACTTTTGATTATAAAATGTCCAAATATACAGAAAACTTGCAGAAATGAACACCCATATACCTACCACTTTTAGTCAATATCTAATTGTATCTTTTTCATGCCTGGTTTTAGAATCTTGATTGGAGTTGGTTAACAGAATGACTTGCCACTTACTGACCCAAACGTATGAAGTTGTTGCTGCAAATGTTGGAAATTTGTTTTTCTCTTATGAAACCATTCTTCAGACACCCATCAATGGAAGAAATGACTATGATCAGAAACTACACATGATTTCACAGTGCAATATTTTGACTGGGTAATTTTAACCTCTGAACAGATAGAATTTAATGACTCAGTGGACTTGTTTAAATACTACAGCTACTTAGGAGCATCGTTGGAATCCATTTGTCTTCAAACTTGATAAAACATTACTTATTTAACTTGACTATCTTTCAACATTTAACTTTTGGGCATAAGGCCAAAGTAATGTATACAGAGAAGAAAATCTCAACTAACATGTATTCTAAGTAAAAATTGTTTGCCTGTGTTTCTGTGGAAGAGACTGTTTGCAAGTAGAATTGTACTTCTTGAAGAATAAACCCTACCTCCTTGTGTTGCACTCAACAGTGCTTTTCCCGGCATCATAAGGAGTTAGTTTAATCCCATTTTCAATTTCAATCCCAAATGCACATTTGACTGTATCCCTTTCCTACAGAAGGGATTGTGCATCTGTGCCTTTAATACCAGTTGATTCTTTCAAATCTTGTTAAGTGTGCTATGTGTATATGTATTTAAGATGTACATTTAATAATATCAAAGAAAAGATGCCTGTTAATTTATAATGTATTTGAAAGCTTATCTATGTTTTCATTTGTATAAATGGGTCTTTTGTTTAAGGAATCTTTCATGTCTTGTCATATAAATTTATAAAGGTCTGTACTCCCGATCTGTAATTCCAAAACCCAAAAAGCTCTGATAACAAGGTTTTTCATAAGTTTGGTGACAGAATTCACCTGCTTGCACATCCAACGTGAACTGACATTGAATCTATCCCATTTAGTGTGAATATTCTTTTTTTTTTTTTTTTTTGCTGTAAAAATATTAACGTGTTTGCTTGTTTGGGGGTAGGGTGCTGCCACAGACCCTGCCTGGGGTTTATGTAGTATGGCATATGCACTGAATTACCTTTCTAAAAATCTGAAAATTTCATAATTCTGAAACACCTGGCCCCAAGGGTTTCAGATAAAGGATTGTGGGTCTATCATCTGTTAAATAATTTAGAAGGTGTTACTTGTTTAAAGAAAAATGTGAAATTCTTTTGTATTTTAGACAGTTTTTCACTTTGTGTATTAAATAATTTTTAAATTACTTTTTGAACCTCTATTCACTAAAATCAGATTATAATAATTGAATATGCTTTGGGAAAATGTGAAGATTCTGTGAAGCAGCGTTGGAGCACAGAATAACATAATGGGCTCTCAGTTTACTTTCCTTAGGAATGAAACAGGACTTATGGTAAAGACAGTATTGGGTAGCTTCTTTAATATACTCTTTTCTCCTGAGATGTCCTATCAACACTATCCATGTCTAAAAACTGTGCTCATACCTTGCCCTATAAACTGCTGTCTTAGTTACACCATCCCCATTTTTGCTAGTAGTGTCATTTTCCCAGTCATCTAAGTTTGAGAGCTTGGGGTCGTCTTCTCCTAACTCTAGTCATCTGGTACTGCTGTTTCTCTGAATATGGACATTCTGACTACCAGCCGTTAAAATAGGCAGTCTCTCTCTTGCTTCTCCAGTTCTAGAAGGTTTTAATCAATAAACATTTATTGGGTACCTATTGCTTGGAAGATATTGAGCAAAATGGGAAGATCAGGAAAGTTAACACAGGCAGTACAATAAGAATGTTTATGTGGAATGAAATTATTGTTAAAGGATTTTTTAAATGACCATGTGTTTTTCTAAATATCATTGTAATAACTGATAAAAGATCTGGTAGAGGGTGGGACCATATTTATGGTTTGTGGCTGATATGATCTCAGGCTAGCCTGATCTGTGTGATACGTAAGGGCAAGTGGTGTGAGTCAGAACGGTCTTATAGTGCGAGCACCTCAAATTTGCTTATGATACATGAGTTGAACACTTTATTGGCTGACAACTTTTCAGAGTTAAGTGTCAGTTGTGCATTATATCCATTTCATTCCCTAATTCAAGCAATATTATGAAAAACTAAGAGAATCCATCCAGAAAACAGAGGCTGGACAAGTTATTTTTCATTCTCTTTGCTTTTTATCAGTTAAAATAGCTAAGCTCTGCAAATAACATTTATCTGGTACAGACACGGTCCCATACATTCCTAGTAGAAGTCAAATGAATGATACAGGTAAGTGCATTTATTGAAGGGAGAAGGTACAGTGGTCTGGGAGGGCTTCCTTTAAAGAAGATTTTAATTGATTCTATTTACCTCTTCCCATTTCCACTGTTACTACCATTGTAACCTTGGGCCTGCAGTTTCCTAACAACTTGGCTTCCCTGTCTCCTGTCTCCACTCTAAGCCATTTTGTAGACTCACTGGCCCTAAGGTACTGCTTTCCCATACTTCCCTGCCCAAGAGGTTACAGAGCCCTCCAACCTTATTCTACCTTGTCCAGTTGTGGTCCCACTGCTAGCCTTTCAAGGCTTACACCATTACTGCCCAACCTCTTCTAACATGCTGCCCTTATTTCCTTTGTATCCATCTTTCTTACTCCCATCTACTCTTTCACTTTGTCCTTTCTGTTTCCGGTAATACATGCAGATAATGCATAATTTAAAAGAACAGAAAAATATGTAGTGAAAAGAAAGTCTGTCTCTATTCTCTAGCCATCCAGTTTTCCCTCCCTACAGAAAAAGTGCATTCGCGCCTTTCAAAATCTGGGCCTAGCCTGGCATCCCACTCCTTTCCATCACACAGGCTTCAAGGAAGCTCAAATGCTCATTGTCTTCAATCTTCCCGGAGGACCCTCCAACACACACCCACGTTTACTGCTTATTAGTTTATTCTGTTCTTATTGCTTGGATGGCTTTCATAAAGCCCTCCCTGGATCAGCATTCTGGCACGTTAATAGGTGACTGCACAAGAACACGCTGACCAGTCCCTTGTCTCAGAGGCCCTCTCCGTTCCTCTGCCTCCTTCCTTACTCCACATTGCCGATTTCCCGTGTCTTCCGGAGCAGGAAACCAGCAGTACAGAGTAGAGAGCCCACGTACCTTCGCGCGAGATAGCTCGGCGGGCGGCGGCAAGAATTTTGTCCCGTCCGCTCCCCGTCTCTAGTCGCGGGGCAAGCGCAGCGTCGGTGTGCGTGTCTGCGCAGCCGCAGTGCCCCGCGGGTGGGCGGGGCCGGCTCTTGGCCGCGGTTGGTGCGGCCCGGGTGGAGACTTCACGTGCACGCGGGGGGCGGTGCGTCACTGATCGGTGGGGCGCGGCCGAGGGGTCGGCGTCCGTCCGGAGTCTGCGGCTGGCCCCCTTCTCAGTTAATGCTTTCCCCTGGGCGGGGAGGAGCGGCTGGTGGGAGTGGGGGTGGGGGGGGTGTCAAGACTCTCACCGAGCAGGGGCGACCCACGGGCCGGCTCGCGCGGAGGGGTTGGCGACGGGGAAGCGGGCTCTGCGAGGAGGGAAAAGAGGCACGGGACTCCTCAGCTCGGCCTGCGGGAGGGGGCCAGGTCGCGGGAGGGCGAGGTGGAAAACGGAAGGTGGGCCTGTCACTCACGGGGCTGGGGCCCCGTTCCTTCCTCATCCAGGAGGAACTAGGATGAATATGACTCAAGCACGCGTTCTGGTGGCTGGAGTGGTGGGTCTGGTGGTTGTCCTCCTCTACGCCTCCATCCACAAGATCGAGGAAGGACACCTGGCCGTGTACTACAGGTGAGCGGCACGTGCAGTCAGCTCAGGTTCTAGAGCAGGTAGAAGGGAGACTCCCATTAGAGTCTAGGAAGTTGTTCCCTCTGCGGTGTCAGGGAGCTCTTTCCAGTCCTAGGAAGTGACTTTCGTCGCAGCTCTAGGGAGAGTATGGAAGCTGTGGCAGGCTTTTGCAGAGCATCCTCCAGGTGTTGGACAGTTTCAGTGCTATGTACATTGTGTGCAGAGGTTAAGACTCCCTGCAGTTGTTCCTAGTAGTCAGTAAATTCAGTCATTTGCAGAAAAAAATGAAGGGTGGAAGGCAGTGGTGACTCCACCTGTGGCTGAAGAAATGGATAAATCATTGTTAAATTCCATACAGCTGTACTGGCCATTAGTTGCAGCTGTAGGTGCTATTTAGAAACTCTGGTCCTGTTTGTGGTTGTTTCTTAGATTTTTTTTTTTTCCTTTAAAAAGTCCTGGTGTCTGGTTTGGGCTTGTAAGGCCATTAAGACCATGACAGTTGTTAAATTCCTGGACCTTGGGAGACAAACACAGGATTGTGACAGATACATCCTCCTCCCACCTTTCCCTGTCTTTTCAGGTTGTGGAAAGCAGTGGTGTGGAATGTGTTGATCTCTAGCTGAGATGAATAGCTTTTCCTTTAACGTAGTTACCACCTGTTCTTTTGATATAGACAGAGGACAGTTTGGAGAAATTGCGATAACGATGTATTTGAAAGAGCTTCAACTTTTTGCCGGCTTTTGTCATCCCATAAAACCAATATTTCTACTTTTAGATCCATCCTGAGTCTTAGAAACAGTCTTCCCTGTGAAGCACTAATTTCAAATACAATTTTAGTGATATATCTTAGCAGGTGGGGGGTCTGGCATTTAAAAAATGGCAGATTAGTCTGTATTTCCATCTAGTTCAGCATTGTCTTCCTGACAGTAAATCCAAGAACATTTCAAGGTATGGCTCTCAAAAAATTAGGGCTGGACCGCAAACAGTTCATCTTTTATTAGCTATTTGTTATGAATTCTTTGCAAACCTATTTATATTTTCAAGATAGGAAGGTAAGTTATATTAATTTACTATTCATTATGTAAAATAGGACTTCTTTTTTATATTTGCCTCCAAATTACCTCCTTTTTATAACTTGCAAGATGTGCTTTCATGTTTCTCACATTCTGGAATTTGGTGAACAAGTCCACACTTATATCTATTTGTAGTCTTATCCCCTCACCCTTCATCTTTCCGTGCTAATTTGTTGTTGTTGTTGATTTTATAGAGGCTTTATGCCCCCAGTATTTTTTTCTTTGTTCCAAATAAGTTTCTTTTTTGATTTAAAAAAATTGTTTAAATTGTTAATTTACAATGTTGTGTTTCAAGTGTATAGCAAAGTGATTCAGTTATACATATATATATTTATATATATTATTTTTCAGATTTTTTATTATAGGTTATTACAAAATATTGAGTATAGTTCCCTGTGCTATACAGAAGGTCCTTGTTGTTTACCTATTTTATATATAGTAGTGTGTATGTTAATCGCCCCCAGCATTTTAATTGCTTTGTAGGTAGATTAAAAGAATCTTGAGCATCAGAAATTTTCTCCTTCCTTGAAAGTTTGTGTTATCTATTTTTTATTCAGCCTGGTGATTAAATGTATTGTGTTTTGATCTGGCTCACGCTATGTACAATTAAAGTACATCAACTGAGAGCCATTCGAATTTTTTTCACAAGTAGTTCTCAAAAGGTTAAAGACCAAAGAGAATCTTTATACCTGAGAGTGGTGCTGGAGACCCAGAGGGTATGGTTGGTAGAACTTGTGAAACAAGGTGTAACATGGGCAGTTTAATTTGATCTTTTCACTTTTGTAGGTGTGGCAGATATTTTAGGGACCAGCAGTTGTTCATCATTAGTAACTCATGTTAGTGAGGCTTTAGTAGATCAATAGCATGAGTAAGAGTGAATATTTATTATAGCATTTTAGATTTGGAAAGAGAATTTCTCTTTTTATAATCTTGTCAAATTGAAACATCTTTTTGCAGGGGAGGAGCTTTACTAACTAGCCCCAGTGGACCAGGCTATCATATCATGTTGCCTTTCATTACTACGTTCAGATCTGTGCAGGTGAGTGATTCCTAGGGAAGCCCCCACACTGGATAGACAGGTGTGAGCGAAACAGTGACCACATTCATGGGTGGAGATAGAATTCCTCATTTCTTAAGCTAATGGTAGTATTTACTTAATTGTAGGAGTTAAAAGTTCAGAGTACAGTTGTCACAGCATAAGTTATGGTTTTGAACCACCTCACTCTCTTGAGGTATATTAGAAGTATGAGCTAGGCGGCTTGGAAGGACTCACTTCTCCCATCTATATAGTGGTATGCAGCAGGTTTTGTGTTGCTGCTGTCAAAATAAAAGCAGGACTTTGAAACACAACTAGAGATATAAACCAGTGATAACTTGGTTTAGAATGGTGTTTGGTTTCCATAGAGGTAAGCTCCTGGGCTACTGTTAACATGGAGGATCTGAATTTTTATACACAGCTTCTCTGCTTCACATTTTTGCGTGGAACATTAGTGAGTGTTCTATTTTGACAGCATCCCAGAATATCTTAAATAAGCGGCTGGTTCTTGAGAACAGACACTTAGTAAATATCTTTTGAGGTAACAACATGACAAAACAGGATTAGATTGTTACTACTTTTTTTGTGTGTGTGTGTGGTACGCGGGCCTCTCACTGTTGGGGCCTCTCCCGTTGTGGAGCACAGGCTCCAGACGCGCAGGCTCAGCGGCCATAGCCCACGGGCCCAGCCGCTCCGCGGCATGTGGGATCCTCCCGGACCGGGGCACGAACCCGTGTCCCCTGCATCGGCAGGCGGACTCTCAACCACTGCGCCACCAGGGAAGCCCAGATTGTTACTACTTTTGCAGGCACTGTGTGATTATAAATCTTTGGATTCAGAAGTTTGTCTACTCTCCGCTGCTAATTTTTCAGGGCTCGGGAAAATTCAGTGTATTTAATCTTGTAATTTAAAGTCTAGGCTTCCTGCTAAGTGAGATTTTCATTATGAATACTTAAATCCTCCAGATTTCCCTCCAATTCCCTTTTAGATGGCTTGGGGCAAGAATTGTGTCTGTTAAAGTGAAGTATAGTGTTCTTCCCCTAGTCAGACTGATTTCCATATTGTTTTCCCATATTTATTTTATTCACTCTTGCCTAGGCTGATGCTATTACCTCTTCTCTCACCATCTCTCTCTTTATGCCTTATTTCCTGTCTAAATCTTGGCAGCCTTTTTAAGGCTCATCACAAATCCTTCTCCTCCTCTTCCATAGCCCTTAAAGTCTGTATTGTAAATTTTGGCCCTTGATCTTATTTCCTTTAATAACGTTGTCTTGTATTGTTCTCTTAAGTTTTTGTGTGAATTTTTTTTTTTCCAGAAAGTCTCCAAGCTTCTTGAAGGCAGGGGTCATAACACGTTTATATTTCTGACCTTTCTACTTGTGGTGAAAGTTGTTAAGTTGAGCTGATTTCTCTGGAAGCAGTATGGTGTAGTGAACATGGGGCCAGAAACCTGTAAACTAGGTTCTGGCTCTGGCTCTGCCACTAATTGTTTACATGACTTTGCAGAAATCACTTAACCATTCTAGACTTCAGTTACTCCTCTGTGAAACAAGGGGTTTTATTTGCATGAACCCATCAACAGCTTAAATAGTCTATATTGATGTTATCAATGGCATCATCAGACCCTTAGAGATCAGGGGCTTTTTTAGACCTTGTTCAAAGCCAGGCAGATTTGTCTCTGCCTTCTTGGAGCTTAGTATGTTGAGTCATACTGATGCAGAGATATATAAAAGAGATACAGACAATAAACAAATAGATTTTAGAGTTTAATTACATATATAACAAATACACAGTGTGTGTGTGTTTATATATTTATGTGTGTGTGTGTGTATTCATACATATGCACACACAAACACATAGAGTGATAAACTGTCATAAAAAATGAAAATGAGGGACTTCCCTGGTGGCGCAGTGGTTAAGAATCCGCCTGCCAATGCAGGGGACACGGGTTCGAGCCCTGGTCCGGGAAGATCCCACATGCCGCGGAGCAGCTAAGCCCATGCACTGCAACTACTGAGCCTGCGCTCTAGAGCCCACGAGCCACAACTACTGAGCACGCGTGCCACAACTACTGAAGCCCGCGCACCTAGAGCCCATACTCTGCAACAAGAGAAGCCACTGCAATGAGAAACCTGTGCACCGCAATGAAGAGTAGCCCCCGCTTGCCACAACTAGAGAAAAGCCCGTGCACAGCAACGAAGACCCAACCCAGCCATAAATAAATAAATAAATAAATAAATAATCTTATTAAAAAAGAAGAAATGAAAATGAAATTAGTAAAAAGATTTACTGCTGGAGTCAATATGACTAAATAGAAATGGTCTGTCTTTATATGTGAAACTGTAACGTTCTAGGAAAGAATTATATTAATAAAACCCTTTTAAGAAGTTGTTTTCATAAGAATGAGATAAAGAAACTTATTTTTAGGAAGTTTTGGAGCACATTAGAAGACATAGCTTATATAAACAAATGGCTTAACAGACTTGGCATTTGAAAGGAATATTTAAGAAGCATCTTGGGGAAATGTGAGATCCCATATATGATGTAAGAAAAAAAACTTTAGAAAAATATAAAAACCTTCAGCCTTTAAAATATATATTTATATAACAAAACCAAAGACTTTTAAAATAAACTTTCATACTGGGGAAATTTTTGAGGTAATATAAAAGAAGTATAAAAGTACATGAAGATAGGAAGTTAAATTGAAGATTTAACATTTGAACTCTTTCCTAGTTCTCCTTGGTTTGAAAATTGACTAGAGAATATCCTTTAGGTTTAAATAGGAATGTATATTTAAAGTTGATTTGGAAGTTGAATATGGTGAATGTTTTGAAGGAAATAAAATAAATTGAGCTCACCTCTATCAACTTCCCTCACTCTACCTACATCCTGTCACTAATGTTTACTATCACCCTTTTAACCCCAGACTTAACATTCTATTCTTTTTCCTCCTGGAATTTTATATGAAACTAGTTATCAGATCCCTTCTCTATTGTATCTCCTGGGTTGAAAGCTTTAAATTTCCATGGCCTTTTCTACATTAACCTAAATAAATTACTACTTTAGCTTCCCAGCTGGTTTTCTTGCCTCCAGATATGATAGATAGTGAGAACCACAACACACATAAGCAAAGGAATGAAGGAAAAGTCCTATTTTTGAAAGGTTTGTTTGTGGCTGTGTATAAGGTGGACTAGGGAGAGCACAAGCCCCCCAGCAAACATTCAGGGCCCTCTGCCTAACATCATCATGTTCTCTTCTCAGAGTTTCACCTCTCATCTATATTGTCCCTTCTGCTCCAGGCAAGCCAACTGCTTCCTGACACCTATACACATAGTTTGTCCTCAACTTTGTGTATTTGAATAGATACGTATTGAATTTAAGATGCTTCTCTGCCTTATCTGTTCTTATTTCTCCTTCTCTAGACTGGGCTTATAAATATTTCACCTCAGAGAGCTTTTCAAATGATTATTTTACTCTATCACTTAATACCTAACAATTCAGTTTATACTCTGTTATTTGTACCTGTTATGGATTGCTTTGTAAGGATTTTATCTCCTGTGTTGGATTGTGAGCTCTTTGGAAACAAGGACCATGCTTCTTTTTTCCATTGTATTCCATAAAGTACTATGTTGCTGTGGGCTTAATATGGTGCAGTGTGTCCAGAATACACTCATTATGTGCTCTCCTGTTGGAAGCCTTCAAGTGCAATAGGGAGTCATTCTGGATCCGAACCAAGTTGTGACAGGGGCAGAGTAATTAAGTACCAGATGGTTGGTTCACAAGGAGGAAGCAGTGCTGATGGTGGCATTTCTTTTAAAAAGGAAATTGAGAGACTGTCTGAGAAATCTCTAGGACCTGAACTAAAATATTGACTATAGCTTTAGAGGAAAAGGTTGGTGTTGAGCTCAAGGGCCCCTCTGAGTTGAAGACTGCTTGTATGCATATAATAGTTATCTTTTGCCTTCATTGTAACCATTAATATTAGCAGTGGAATCAGAGTTCAGAGTACAAATCCTAGGAGTAGTATCCTTGTGGGTAATCCATGTAGTTTGCAGTCCCAGGCCAGCTCCATGCAAATAAGGGACTGACTGAGAGATTAAACATTGAAACTTTCAGATTGAGTATTGAAGCTTTCCTGGTGCATCTTGACTCAGACATTAACTGTAAAATATTCTGTCTCTAGTCTTTCATGTCTGCCAGGATACAAAAAGAGATTGCTCTGATAGCTAATTTTTGGGGACTAAAATTGTAATGGAGCTCTCCTGTACATACCTTTCAGCAGTTCTCTAGAGATTTTACTTTGGGACCAGTGGTTCTTTGATGATATGTGTGCTGAGTATTGATGAGATATTTTTTCCTCCCTAGACAACACTGCAAACTGATGAAGTTAAAAATGTGCCTTGTGGAACAAGGTAAGCGTTCCCCTTGCTTACCAACCTCCCTTTGGTTCAGATGTATTTTCTGTTCATAAGCTGTGATCACTTAAACATCTTTCAAATAGGCATCGTAGTAACCCAGGGGGATTTCTCTTCTGAGCATTATTTGAGAAAAGCCCTGTCTCCAAATAGGACCTTTCCATCTTAGGAGCCATTTTAAACTAACAGTAGATAGTTTAAAATGAAATCAGCTTACCTTGTCATCTGTAGTATTAAATGCCATCTAATTTAGAGTTTCTGATTCAGTAGGTCTGGAATGAGACCCGAGAATTTGCATTTCTAGTAGAAGTCCCAGGTGATCCTGAGCTGATCTGAGGACCTTACTTTGAAAAATCACTGCTGTATAAAGTTTTGGGGCAAGAAAGGCAAGCAAGGCCCAAATTATTTTTAGAGTATAATCAGACATTGAATTGTATCAGAAGAAGAGTATAAAGTTCAGTGTATGTTTTAAATTCTGTATTTTAAATGACCAAAATATCACAGAAATGTTCTTAAAGAGGGAGCAAATTCTCTCTGTTTTAAGTTAACGTATTTGATACAAGTTCTCCCTAGGTCCATCTGTAACTTTTTTATAGATTCCCTTTAGAGATGACTCAAAATTGGCAGCTGATGAGATGTTGGGTAAATTTTATTTTTATCTTCATGCTTTCATGTATTTGTCAGATTTTTTTCAGTGAGCAGGTATTACGCTTTTTTATCAGAAAAAAAATGTTGTTGTAAGTTGGTAGCAAGGCTTAGTTGTATAGTTTCAAAATTTCTTAACTTCATGTATCTTAAATTGAGGTTCACATGTTCCTCAGGGTCTGTGCCAGTAGGCCAGGAAGTATAGGAAGCCATTAATTAACAAGACCTATCTTTCTGGAGTGTCAGTTTTACTTCAAGGTTTGGGGGAAGATTCTTCTTTTCATATTAGAATAAATACAGATGAAAAGTAGATTAAGATAAAGAAGGGAATCAAAAGAATTTCAGCCTGTGGCTGGCCTCCATACCTCTGGGGAACCACTTTACCTGATTCCTTGATGGAGAAGTTTGAGAAGTGCACTGCCTTAGCTGTTGACTTCATTTAATAAGGGCAAAGTGCTAAGCAGCTCTAGGTTATAGGTCTAGTCTTCCTGTGAGCTGATTTTGATCACAGCAGTTACAGAGGTGAGCTTTTGGTTATGAGAGAGCCAGGTGAGTGTGTGCAAGGTCATTTGAGTAGTGATCAGTGAGGTCAGTTTAATCAATCAGTAGTATATGTCTTTAGATTTTCCTTCTAAATTTCTATCATGTGGGATTTGTTTGATGATGTAGAATTAATCTAGGAACATAATAGGTTTGTATTTGGCTCACATTTTTCCATTTCTCTGTTTTTAGTGGTGGGGTCATGATCTATATTGACCGAATAGAAGTGGTTAATATGTTGGCCCCTTGTGCAGGTATGGTACCCATCTATTCTGTTATAGTTATAATCAGAGTGTCTGTAACTGTGAGATTCTCTAAGGAATAGGAATAGATTCCCTAAGGAAAGTTTTATGACCTCATTCATTTCTGATATATATTTAAAAAAATAATCGCTGGAATATTTTCCATTCCTAGGGAATGGCGACAGAAATAGGTCAACAGAGTTGACTTTCTGCAACTGTATGTGTTATGCTGAGCTGAGTGTATCTAAGAAAAAGACAGTCATTGATTATTTCTAGAATTTCTAGAAAGTAGCATTTTATCCAGTCAGGATGAGAAATAATATCCTTACATGTTAAAAGTCTATAACTGATCAGTTCCTTGGCTACATGGATTTGTGACCATAGAAAAATCTTTTCTAGTTGAGATTTGCTACAACTTGCAAAGCAATCTGAAAGTCCTCAGTGTGGGGAGAACACTTTCTTGGTAAAAGATGAAAACTCACAGAGATGGAGTACTGTTCAGATCAAAAACTTAATTAGGAGTTCTGAAGTAAGATCAACCATTTTAATGTTTGATTTCTTTTTGTAATTTTTTTTACTGTGATAAAATACATGTAACATAAAATTTACCTTCTTAACCACTTTTAAATATTCAGTGGACATTACATACATTCACATTGTTATGCCACCATCACCAGCATCCATCTCCATAACTCTTTTCATCCAGCAAAACTGAAGCTCCCTACCCATTAAACAAGAACTCCTCATGCACCCGCTCTCCCAGCCCTGGCAACCACCATTTCTGTCTTTCTGACATTTCTGTCTGTACTTTCTTTCTCTATGAATTTGACTACTCCAGGAACCTCATAAATGGAATCATATAGTATTTGTCTTTTTGTGACTGGCTTCTTTGACTAAGCATAATGTCCTCAGGGTTCATCCATGTTGTAGTAGCATGTGTCAGAATTTCCTTCCTTTTTAAGGCTGAATAATATTCCATTGTATGTATATACCACATTTTGTTTATCCATTCATCCATTGATGGACATTTGGATTACTTCCATGTTTTAGCTATTGTGAATAATACTACTATGAACATGGGTGTACTTGGGTTTCTTCGAGACCCTGCTTTCAATCAAAAGATCTGCCATTTTCAGAAGACCTAAATGGACATTTCTCCAAAGAAGACATACAGATGGCCAACAGGCACATGAAAAGCTGCTGAACATCACTAATTATTAGAGAAATGCAAATCAGCACTACAATGAGATATCACCTCACACCAGTCAGAATGGCCATCATTTAAAAGTCTACAAATAACAAATGCTGGAGAGAGTGTGGAGAAAAGGGAACCCTCCTACACTGTTGGTGGGAACGTAAATTGGTGCAGCCACTGTGGAAAACAGTATGGAGGTTCCTACTCCTGGGCATGTACCCAGACAAAACTATAATTTGAAAAGATACATGCACCCCATTGTTCATTGCAGCACTGTTCACAATACCCAAGAGGTGGAAACAACCTAAGTGTCCATTGACAGATGAATGGATAAAGAAGATGTGGTATATACATGCAGTGGAATACTACTCAGCCATAAAAAAAGAATGAAATAATGTCATTTTGAAGCCACATGGATGGACCTAGAGATTGTCATACTAAGTAAAGTAAGTTAGAAAGACAAATACCATATGATACCAC
This sequence comes from Orcinus orca, assembly GCF_937001465.1. Lineage (NCBI taxonomy): Eukaryota > Metazoa > Chordata > Mammalia > Artiodactyla > Delphinidae > Orcinus > Orcinus orca. The sequence continues at coordinate 62,643,972 of NC_064572.1, read as the reverse complement.
TTATATGTGGAATCTAAAACATGACACAAATGAACTTATCTATGAAACAGAAACAGACAGGACAGACTTATGGTTGCTGTTGGGGAGGGGTGGATTGGGAGTTTGGGATTAACAGATGCAAACTATTATAGAGAATGGATAAACAGCAAGGTCCTACTGTATAGCACAGGGAACTCCATTCAATATCCTGTGATAAACCATAATGGAAAAGAACATGAAAAAGAATGTGTACATATGTATAACTGAATCGCTTTGCTATACAGTAGAAATTAACACAACATTGTAAATCAACTATAATAAAATAAAGTTTTTAAAAAGATCTGCCATTTTATTTTTATCCTTACTACTAAAATTTGCATGCTTACTATGTCAGGATACTGTGTTGGCAAAAACAATTTTAAAAGGTGAAGTTAGAGCCTTTGCGTTAAGGGCTTTTTATTTTACTCGAGAAGACATGATACTCACCAAAAAAATATATATATATGTATATACATATATATATTTATATATATGTGTCTATATATACACGTATATATATACACGTACATACGTATATATATAGGAATGTAAGGTCGTGCTAAGTTTCATGTCACTGGTACAGGCACAAATAGCAAAAGAATTTCAGAAGAGAGAGCAACCTGTATTACTATCAAGTGGATTTGGATTATATTTTTCAGCAATTAAGTATTTTCCTGTCTTTTATCATCTACTTTCCCTGGTCACAAATCAGTGGAATGGACTATGATTGAAAAAATAGAAGAAGGGGAGATAGTGCTTGTTTTCTGGCCAGAGATAAAGAGGAAACTATTGTATCACCAACTCATTTGGAAATGATCAAGAGGATGAGTTAGTCAGCGAGCATTTATTGATGGCCTGTTCATCTGTTGTGATCTGGAATCCGGTTACATCTAGTATCCTCCGTGGGAAGGCGAGTAGAGCAAGTCTTGGATTTGAAGGGAGAAAGCATGTTTTAATAAGTAGGGTACAGGTTCTGGCACGTTCTAGTATGTACCCTTAGGCACATTTCTGAAATTCTGTTTCTCAGTTTCATATTATGCAAAATAAGGAGATTTTTTTTTGTGAGAATTAAGTGATAATGTATATAAATTGCCTGATATAAAGTCTGGCCCAGAAATGTTAGCTTCTTTCCTTTCTAGCCAGTCATTTTTTTTTTTTTAACAGCCTTTAAAAACTGCCTTTTTGAAAATGGTCTTTTGGAGCTGTCTCCTTCTTTCATTCCCACTGTTCCTCAATTAGTTCAGGCCCTCTTTACCTCTTAGCTAAACTTTTACCTTGCAGTAATTGCTTTACAGTTCCCCTGCCTCTGATTTATATGCCTCACAATTCATTTTCATTGGGCTGCCAAAGTACAGATCTGATTGTGTCATGCCCTTGCTCAATTTTTGACGGTTCCTTATTACCTCCAAGATAATATATACTCTCCTTAGTATGGAATATGAAGTTTGCCCATTAGAATTGCAAATGCAGTAATATCTGGAGAATAAGGCACAAGGAACACATCAAGGCTTGGAGTTGTGTTTCATGTTTTCACTATTTCATTGGCACCTTTCCTCATGTATATTTTATCACTGTAACTTTTACCTTGGCTGAATTAGAGGATACACGGGTGAACATGGATAGTACCTCTCTTTCAGTGTTTGATATAGTGAGGAACTACACTGCAGATTATGACAAGACCTTAATCTTCAATAAAATCCACCATGAACTGAACCAGTTTTGCAGTGCCCACACGCTTCAAGAAGTTTACATTGAATTGTTTGGTAAGTGTCTCATTTGTTTTAAATATATAAATAACCAATTAGAAATCTTGTTCAACTTGTCTGTGAATGCTATAATAATATTAGTAAGCATTATGCTATTTGAGCATTTCTTCTGAATTTATAATAGAGCAATTGTCTTTAAAATATTCTTTATCTTAAGTTTAAAATTGCTTAAATTTGCTTAAAATTGCTTAAATTAAGCAAATAGTTACGCAAACAAGATATTTTAAGAATGATAACCATTTTCTGAAATACAAAGTATGTAACTTGGTAGAGATTGGAAAAAGATCATTTGTTACAAACTAAGTTCTTTTTTTTAAATTAATTAATTAATTTTAGTTTTGGTTGCGCTGGGTCTTCGTTGCTGCACATGGACTTTCTCTAGTTGCAGTGAGCAGGGGCTACTCTTCATTGCGGTGCGCGGACTTCTCATTGCGGTGGCTTCTCTTGTTATGGAGCACAGGCTCTAGGCATGTGGGCTTCAGTAGTTGCAGCACCCAGGTTCAGTAGTTGTGGCCCGCGGGCCCTGGAGCACGTGGGCTTCGGTAGTTGTGGCATATGAGCTCAGTAGTTGTGGCACACAGACTTAGTTGCTCCGCGGCATGTGGGATCTTCCCGGACCAGGGCTCGAACCCATGTCCCCTGCATTAGCAGGTGGATTCTTAACCACTGTGCCACCAGGGAAGTCCCAGACTATATTCTGTTTTTACTATGATAATTTACTGAAAATTAGCTTTGTTGCTAGTTTAATAGATAATTTGGAGAAATTAAGAACCTGTGTCTTGGAGTTTCCCAAGACCCACCCCCACGTTTGATGATTTGCTAGGAGGACTGACAGGACTCAGTATAATCATACAACTAAGATGTACTACAGCAAAAGGGTACAAAGCAGAAGGAAAAGGCACTTGGGTGAAGTCTGAAGGAAATCAGGCACAAGCTTTCAAGAGTCTTCTCCCAGTGGAGTCATGCAGGATACACTTAAATTACTCCAGCATTGAATTGTAACAATACACGTGAGATGTTGCCTGCTGGAGAAGCTCATTAGAGACTCTACGCAGGATTTTTACTGTGGGCTGGTCATGTAGGTACCTTCTGCCTAGCATATACCAATATTCCAGATTCCCAGAAGGAAAGTAGATGTTCAGCATAAAACACATTGTTTGAATAAACAATTTAGGCACAGTGAGTCATTGTTATCAGTTCTGGGGATAGAGGGAATGCTCTCCAAATCCATGACCCCAGGTGACAGCCAGAGGCCAAATTGCAAACAGGCCTTTCTAAGGATAGTAGTTTCAGGCTTGCTATGTTGACTCTCTTCTGTACAAGTTGCTTTTCATTTGTGGTAGGGAAAGCTCTGACCAGGGATTGGGGTGCTGCTATGGGCTGCTCACTTCTCCCTCCTGGAATTAGTGAATTTCTTAGAGGCAGGCATAGGGATGGTTAATCAATTTAGAAATCTATCAATTGATTCCTCATTGATGATTGAGAACTATTGACGTGGTGTTTGAGAAAACTGGTCTGTCCTTAATTGTCACATCACTGGTTATTTAATAATGCGGAAGGTACTGTTGAGGTGGATAGAAAATTCATGAGTTACAAAGCCAAGTGAAGTGACATCTTTATTGTCCATTCTTGTGTGCTTCAAGGACCTTCCTATGAGCCTTTCCCCCACCCTCTCTGTTTTTAAATCCAAAATAATTGGCAGAGGTCCCTGGAAATGAAATTTAGTTATTTGGGAATTTGGATAAAGATTGACTGAAGATGAAAATTTGTTTTTTTAGAGAATCAGGACACATATTAAGTAACAACAATGAATTAAGATATTAGAAACCTAGATTCTCCATTTATTTGATAAACTTCAAGTAGCTGGTTGTCATCTTTCCTTAATTTCTTTGTTCGGTAATTCCTCACAATTTTTCCTCACACAAAAGGAAAACTCTCTGTCTCTCTCTCTGTCTCTGTCTCTGTCTCTGTCTCTCTCTATATATATATACATATTTGTTTTCATATGTGTGTGAAATGGTTTAAGCTCTATAAAAGAATAGTACCATGGAAACTTTAGGTCTAATTATGATTGTTTTTTTAAAATGTTAATACAATGTAAGGAAATTTTTTTGAGTGTAATGAAAGCTGTTGTTCTTGGCTTCAAAAACAGATCAAATAGACGAAAACCTCAAGCAAGCTCTGCAGAAAGATTTAAATGTCATGGCCCCAGGCCTCACCATACAGGTAAGCCCTTCTCCTAGGGAAATTCTTTGCGAATTTTGAGAGCTTTGTATTTAATTGTCCTTTCATCAGACTGTTTATTCAGCAGTTATTTAATTGTAGTGCTAGGGTGATTTACAGAATATCTTTCTCAGTTATGGGTGGCATTTTTTTCTGAACTCTTAGAGGGAACAGATAAGCTGAGGCTCTTGCAAGGAAATAAAATCTGTATACAGCTATGTATTATTAAGATACAGTAATGGTTTGGCTTCCCTGGTGGTGCAGTGGTTGAGAGTACGCCTGCCGATGCAGGGGACGCGGGTTCGTTCCTCGGTCCGGGAGGATCCCACATGCTGCGGAGTGGCTGGGCCCGTGAGTCATGGCTGCTGGGAGAGGCCACAACAGTGAGAGGCCCACGTACCACAAAAAAAAAAAAAAAAAAAAAAGATACAGTAATGGTTATAAATCAGTTTAAGACTAATCCTTGCCCTCAGTAAGATTATGAAAAAGAATTTCACGTATAAAATTTGGGTAATAATTCTAGACAAAGTATTAATTGACGGATGAATTGATTGGATGATTACTGCTCTCAGAGTTTAACGAACATTTCAAGAGAGTCTGCCTGGAAATGACTGATTGAGTTGAGATTTTATTGATAGGTAGGTCTGGAAGAATTAATACGATTTATAAGGTGGAAAAGAGTAAGGAAGATATTTCAGGTGGGTGGAAAGACCTGAGTAAAAGCAAGGTAGCAGAAGAATTTAGTGGTGGTGTGGTGGTGGCAGTGGCATTGGGAAATAGAATGGTGAGAATAACTGCTTTTTTTGGGTATTTTTTCAGATTGTGTTGAAATCCACTAGTAGGTTCTAAAATCAATTTTAGTGGGTCATGACCAGCATTTTAAATAAGATGGAATTGAATAGGAAAAGAAACCCGAGCACATGGCATGTAGTAAGTTAAAGTATCAGTCTGTGAGGCTTTTGTTTGTTTTACATAAGTGTGTGGGGTAGGTGTTAATATTGGGTGTGACTGTAAGATGCCTTTTCTACTCTAGTCATGGTCAGTAACATTAGAACGCAGTGGCTTTGGATCTGGATTACCTGAGAAGTGGTAATGTGGCTTCTCTAATGTCCTTTCTTAGTTTCTAGATTGCACTGCTTCTGAGAAGTGTGCATTCACTGTGGGTGATCGTATGCGATCTCATAAACGAGTCTGGAAAACTTCTGAAGGTTTTCCCCTGTCCTCCATCTTGCCATTATCTCTGCCAGGTGCCTGAGGGGGAACTGCCAAAGTTAAGGGTTCTTTTGAAATGTCCCAGAGCTAACTTTGTAAAACTCTCTTGGTTGCCTGGAGCAGCTTTTCAATTTTGAAGATAATATGAATGCCACAGATTCCTAGATTCTGCTCAGGTCATTACTTGGAGATCTAGCTCATTCTTCTAAACAGCCCCCTAGAGTTCCTTGCCTTATATTACATAACCATTTCCCTACTGTTTCCAATTTTTTGCTATTAATAAACAATAGTGTAGTGAATATTCCTGACACATCTCCTTGTATGTACACTTTATCTTTCAAAGTGGCTGTATAAATCTACATTCTTTTTTTTAATATTTATTTATTTATTTGGTTGCACCAGTTCTTAGTTGCAGCACGTGGGCTCCTTAGTTGCGGCATGCGAACTCTTGGCTGCGGCATGCATGTGGGATCTAGTTCCCTGACCAGGTACAAACCCAGGCCCCCTGCATTGGGAGCGTGGAGTCTTATCTACTGCGCCACCAGGGAAGTCCCTAAATCTACATTCTTACCAGCAGTATATGTGAATACTTGTTTCTCCATGACCTCATCAGCATGTGAAGCAATCAGACATGCTGATTTTTGCTGTATGGATAGATGTGAAGTTATCTGTCTCCTTGATTTGCATTTCCTTAGTTGTTAATGAGGTTGAGCATCTTTTTGTTTATTTTTTGGTCCATTGGTACTCATCTGTCAATTGCCTATTCATATTCTTTGCCCATTTTTCTATTGAAATGTTTTTCTTTTTCTTACTGATTTGTAGTAGTACCTTGTATATTATCGATATTTTTATACACACACATGTTATATGTGTTGTAAAAATAATCAGATATTAGGAAAAAGATGAATAACAAAGTGAAATTCAACAGTAATCTTACTATGCAGAGATAACATAGTTCGTTGTATCTTTCCAGACTCTTCTTAATACAGAGGAACATATGTTTATAGTTATAAATAATGTTGAACTAAAATGGAATCATACCATAGCTTTTTTCACCAGCAATATATGTAAGCAGCTTTTCAAGTTAAAAGTAAGATTTGCTGCATCATCACTTTTAATGTTTTTATTTAATCCCTGTTGGCTTCCAGTTTTTACTGTTATGTGCATGTTATGACCAAGCTTATACATACATCTTTTAAAATTCTTCCCTTAAGATAAGTTCTTAAACGTAGGATTGATGCCTTGTTTGGGAGCTTTTTTATATACATTGCCAAATTGCCTTTCAGAAAAATTTTAGTAGCTTATACTCTCATCAGCAGTGTTGATGAGCTGTTGTTTTCTATACATTTGATTGTGTGATTGTACTCAAATAATTAACAGATGCATACCTGCTCTCTAAATCCTTTTGGAAAAAATGAATCTGCCATTGTGTATTAATTATTGAGGTTGAATGCCCTAGGATGTTTATTGGCCCTCTGTATTTGATTTGTGAATTGTGTTTGCTCATTTTTCGGTTGTTTTTATGTGTTTTTCTCATTAACTTAAATAAACTGTTTTTGATATGTTAATTATTGCAACTCTTCTTTAAATGCATAGTAAACATTTTCTCCTAGTTTTTTTCTTTGTCATTTAACATTTCTTTTCCCCTTGACAATTCTGAAGTTTAATTTTAGTATTTTTAGCAGTAATTTTAGTATTTTTTTCTTTATGGGATTTTGCTGTGCTACTATGCTTTTAAGAGCCTTTCACCAACTTTAAAATATAGAAATTTAAATAAAATCAGAAATTACAACATTTTCTTTACTTTTACAGTTTTATTTTTAGATTTAAAATTTTAATTCATCTGGAATCCATTTTGATTTCATTTGTGAGGTTGGGCTCCAACCTGCCCCTCCCCCAATTTATTAGCAACAGCAATTACTGAATAATTTATGCTCCTTTCTCCTCTTTGTTTGAAATGCCATCATATTATTTGCTAAATTCCGTTATATAGTAAAGTCCTTTCTGAACTTTGTTGTGTTCCATTGATTTTTCTATTTCCTATTCTTTCATTAGTTATTGAGCCCTTGGTCTTTTCCTATCAAATCTACTTCTCTCCTGTTTTTTCCCTCTTGTTAGTAAATGGCTCCTTCTTACCCTCAGGCCAGTCTAGAGGTATGGGAGGCGTCTTTGAGAACCCTCTAGCCCTTAACATCTAATCAGTCCCGTATCCTGCTGATTCTACCAAATCCATCTAAAACATCTTCACTGCCACCTCCTTAGACCAAGTACTATTTCTTGCCTGGACTTCTGCAGTAGTCTTCTATCCTGTTTTCTCACTTTCACTTGTCCACATCATTTTCTGCATGGCAGAAAGAAGGATCTTTTAAACTTACCTATATTTATTTGTTGGTTTTTTTTGTTTTGTTTTGCGGTACGTGGGCCTCTCACTGTTGTGGCCTCTCCCGTTGCGGAGTACAGGCTCCGGACGTGCAGGCTCAGCGGCCATGGCTCACGGACCCAGCCGCTCCGCCGCCTGTGGGATCTTCCCGGACCAGGGCACGAACCCGTGTCCCCTGCATCGGCAGGTGGACTCTCAACCACTGTGCCACCAGGGAAGCCCTGTAGTTTTCATAAACGTTATTGAATGAAAAAATGTCACTTTCTTGTTTTTAAACTGATAGATCAAGATCTCCATTTTTTTTGGTTGATTTATTCTTCTTATAAAATAGTTTCTTATGATAGTTGGAATGCATTTTTAGAACTTAAAGGCTATTTTTCACCATTCCTATTTTTAACATATTACCGTATGGTCATGATAATTCAACTTTTCATTCACTTTTAAAATTTGATAAGATATATTAGCTTTTAAAAAAATAATGGCCTTTGGCAGTACAGTGGTTAAGACTCCGTGCTTCCACTGCACGGGGCACAGGTTTGATCCCTGGTTGGGGAATTATTGGTAAGATACTACATGCTGCATGGTGCGGCCAAAAATAATAATAATAATGGCCTTTGATATTTCTGCCAGTGTATTCTACAAGATGAGCTTTCATTATTAGTATTTTCAAGTCATATCAGGTACCTAAATTGGCTTATACATTTAAAAATTAGGAACATAGCCTATGACTTTACTTATAATTGTATTATCATTTTAGTTTCTTTTAGAATTTTTTTTTTTTTTTTACTATTTTTTAAATTTTTTAATTTATTTTTTGGCTGTGTTGGGTCTTCGTTGCTGCGCGCGGGCTTTCTCTAGTTGTAGCAAGTGCGGGGCTACTCTTCATCATGGTGCGTGGGCTTCTCATTGCGGTGGCTTCTCTTGTTGCAGTAGTTGTGGCGTGTGGGCTCTAGGGCACGCAGGCTTCAGTAGTTGTGGTGCCCAGGCTCAGTAGTTGTGGCTTGCAGGCTCTAGAGCTCAGGCTCAGTAGTTGTGGCACACGGGCTTAGTTGCTCCACGGCATGTGGGATCTTCCTGGACCAGGGCTTGAACCCGTGTCCCCTGCACTGGCAGGTGGATTTTCAGTCACCGTGCCATCAGGGAAGCCCCTCCTTTAGAATTTCTGACCTAGGTGAGAAACCCATATCCCAAGTTAAATTAATATCTATGAATTTAATGAGCTTTAATTCTATTAAATATGTAGCACTTTTTTTTAAGCATTGAGGAATGCAAATGATTCTTGGTGACTTTATTGTATGTCTGCAAGTTTGCTGAATTAACTGTCTCTAGTAATTCTTTTGGTTAATTTCCTTAGATTTGTGAGTGTGTGTGGTAAAAAATACTTAACATGAGATTTACCCTTTTAAAATTTCAAGTGTACAATACATTTTTATTGACTATAGGTACAGTGTTGTATAGCAGATCTCTAGAGCTATTTATCTTGCTTGACTAAAACTTTATGAATTTCCCTAGATTTTTTTAGTTATATAATTATGCCAAAATAAAAATCTTGATTTCCCCCCAACCTCGTATTTTAATTCTTCACATAACACTAATAACTATCTGAAATTCTCTTGTTCATTTATTTGCTTTTTGTTCTTTATTGCCTTTAAAATTTTATAGTCCATGAGAGCAGTCTTGCCTTATTCATTGCTGTGTCCACAGTGGTTGGAATAAACAGTACTTGGTACAGACTAGGCACCCAATTAATATTTGTTGTTGAGTGAACCTTCTCTGTAACAATCAGTATTTTCATTTTTCCCTTCTCTATATTTGTACCCCATTTTTCCTTCTTGAACAACTATGGCAAATTAAAGTGGTGAAAATAAGCATTCTTGATATTTTTTCCTATGTTATTTAAGGCAGTGACTATATATATTAAATGCTGGCTTTTAGTTTAAAATATATGCTTATAATCCACGAGTCAGTTTAACAGACATATTCATTTCATCAGCTTTTTTTTTCCCTTTCTTTACTCACTGTGTGTGTGTCTGTGTGTGTGTGTATTTTGACCATTGTTTTTGAATATGTCACTATTTTATTTAAATCTCTTATGAAGCAAATTACTCATGGTATCTGTTACAGTAGGTGCTTATATTTCACATATTTGAAAATTATGAGATTTCCCAAGATTGGCAACCGTGTAGTGTGTTCTTAGCCTCACACAGCAAGATAGAAGTCTTCAGAAGAAGTCCTATTTCATGCTCTTTTTATAAGACTATAAAGATACATGGCCAGTCTCATAATTAAATGCAATATGACAGTGCTTCCCCCTGAATCATATTGGAAGTCATCTGTATTTCTGGTAGTCACTTGGGAAATCTGGCATCTCTTACAAATTCTGGTTCTGAATTTTTCTTTGTCTTATGGGTATGTCCATGAGTTGTTCTTTATGGCCTCACATGCCTTACCATTAGCATGAAATGACTGTTTTCATCATGGTCCCCAGCTTCTTATTCCATTTCACTCTAATTCTTGTATGTAGTTATTATAATCCTCAAAATTATGTACACATCTGACTTGTCTCTTTTATGTAGGGGAGGCTATGTTGCTTAAAAGTTTTAAAAGCCTTCTTTCATAAGCCCTAAAAAAAGGCTATGTGCTTAAAGGCCTTGTTGCTTAAAAGTTCAGCCAGTTTTCAGAGGGAAAGTAAACGTTTCTACAGATCAGCAAAGTGCTTTGTGTGTGTGTGTAGCAGGGTGGAGGGGTGGTATAGGATGTCTAACTAGTAAAATCAAACACTTCTGAGAGATCAGGTCCTTGATACGGAAAAGTCAGCCTTCGGAATCTGTATTTCCCAAGCAGATGTAACCCTGTAAGGGCTTATGTGCCCACAGCACAGAAGGCCAAACTCTGATAGTGGGTGTTTGCAGCAAAGAAGGGTTTTTTTGCGGGGTCCTGCAAAGAGAATGGGCAGCTCATGCTCAAAGGGCTCAAACTCCCCAGTGGCTTTCAGGGAAGTTTTTAAAGGCAGCATTTGGGTTGAGGTTTGCAGGGGGCATGACTTTCTTCATGGTGATGTTCCAGAAATCTTAATCATCAGTCTTCTGGTTCCAGCCAGTCTGGGGTCTCTGTGCTTGTGCTCAGGTAGTCAGCATCCTCCACCTGGGTGAGGGCCTTGGTTACTTCAGAACAACTCACAGATATGCATTAGGTTGTTACGTATATCCCTTGAGGAGGAACCAGGACTCTGTTTTATAAATGACTGTTTCTTGACTGCTTTTCCTTTGTTTCTGCATTTCCTCACTCCTGAATTAGTAAGTGCTTGAGTTTGTTCTTTGGAACTCAGGGAGGGCCTAGGAGACTAAAGCCTTTTTCCAGGGAAGGCCTAGGAGACTAAAGCCTTTTTCTACAAACAAGAAACCGGGAACACAGAGGGGCTTTTGTACGTGGCTCTTGCACCCCAAAATTATCCTGTTTCATAGATAATTATGCCAAAGTACACTATGGTTAGAGAAACAGGGTCTAGTAAACAATGTTTACAGAGATAAGTAGACTTTGTTCTAAGTGAGGTTCTAGGAAGAAAGAATACAAGCTGCTAATTGTTATTTGTTAATTGGTGTTTGTTTTCCCTCAGTGTTGAGCTGTTTATTTGTAGCCAGTACTGAGTGATTGCAGGTTTAGGAAGTGGTAAATTCATTTACTTGTCCACTGTATTAAGTTGCATGTACTGACCTGGGTTTTTGCTTGTTTTTGTTTTTGACTGTTTCCTACTTTATAATTTAAATCTTGAAATTTTGCCTTCCTTCTGTTTCTTTGGTTTGCAGGTTTGGAAAGGAAACACAAGTATCCAACTTAAGAGCTTTGTGAAAGGTCTTTTAAGAGAGAACCTTTTCCCTAAAAATTTATTTCCTCAACAGGTAGAGTGGTTTATCCTATAGCCAGGCATTTTTTAAAGGAAACAAGAAGCAGCTTATTTTGATTTTTTGGGTTGATGGCAGGAACAGTAGATTTTCTAATGGGATCCCTATGTGTGTCAGTAGGCAGCTATGTCAGAGCTGTTTTATTAGTGTCATTTGAGGAGCTGTTTTGTAGAAGATTTAGTTTGACGATTTATTTTTCAAATACACTTTGGCTTTTTTACTTTTATTTTTTAGGCTGTGCGTGTTACAAAACCCAAAATCCCAGAAGCCATAAGAAGAAATTTTGAGTTAATGTGAGTAATATGCATGGGATCCCAATATTTTTATTTAGGGCTGTCTACATTAATTTACCACTCTAGAGGAAAATTATGTTTCAGATATTACACTGGGGAGGGCTATATGTCTATCTTCCATTCTTTAATTCTAGTAATATTACCTAGTCTGGTGTCTTAATTCCCACTAGACTCTTATTAGTTTTCTCTTTATATATGGACATTTCAGGAGCAGCTTCAGTGGCTAAGGATGCAGTTTGCTGTAGAACTGTTGTTGGAAGCCTAAGCAGCTATAATTTGGATGTGAATAATACCTTGAATTAAATATTAATAGAGGAGAGAAAGAGTCCTAGCTGTTAAGGTTAAAGAGAGTGTCTATATTTTGTTACTGTGTTACAAATGGTAAGAATAAACACATTGGTATCAAGTTTGCTTTTCCATTGTATGTGATTATGTATCTAAAATTAGACCTGATCTTTATAATTTGCCTTTGGGGAAACTTTGCCTGGGTTGACTCCTGGTAGTCTTCTCTTCTGTGTGTCCAGGGCTGACTGGGAATGAGAAGTTACTTGCTTGACATGAAATTAGTTTCAAAGTGTTTTAGAAGATTCCTTTCGGGGACTACCTATTGCAGTTGAAATGTCAGTATTCTCATATGACAGGTACTGAAAAGAAGAAACAGAAGTCTTTAGGAAACTTGACAGATATGTTAAGAGGCAAAATATGAAATACTAGAAAACTAACTTTGCAAAAGTCAAGAATACAAAAGACGTATAAATACAGGGGGTCCAAAAAGTACTAATACTACTTCTTTGTAGAGTGTTATACTTCTGAGTTATTATTGTTCCCAAGTCTATATCTTTTATTATCCAAAGTTTTATCTTCCCTTTTTCATTGTAGAAAAGGATTTCTTCTTTTAAAACTGTAAAGCACAGAGTGCTAGGCTGAGTAGATCATGGGTCTGATCCATTTATAGAAGAAAAATAAATTTCGTGAAGGCTCAGCATGTCTTAGGCATTAAATATAATAGCTTCTGGTGATGGAAAGATGAATACTATGTGTTATCTGCCTTCAAATAACTCACAGTATCCAGAATGTCATTTTATGTCTTTTATCAATGTTGGCAGGAGGAAAGGAGAGAGGTGGGGGTGGGTGATGTTTGGGGAAACTATTGGAGTTACTTTACAGGTAATTCTGGATCTTTCCTAATTTTAAACACTTTTGGAATTCTAGAATTAAAGGCTACCTTGGGATGATCCAGTCTAACTTCCCACCTAATAGTGATCTTTTTTTATACCCTTTCTTCCATGTGGTCACCCAGTTGCCACTTGTACATGCTTAGTGATTGGCCACCTATTTCCATTGTTAGAAAGCTCAGATTCTTAGAAAGTTCTTCTTTGCATTGAGCCCCAGTTCACCACATAATTAGTAACTGCCACCTAGTTATATCTTCTGTATAACAAATCGGGCTGCTACACAGGGGTGTCTGCCTGAAGAGGGGCTGAAATCCAGCCCCCTTCTGCTTGCCAAACCATGCATCCGAGGGGCTGGCTACATCTGCCCGGAAGTTAGTGCCTTTGCTAATTGGTGCAGATTAGCTGGAGGCCTAACAGCAGAGGAAGCATTCATATACTCCAGACACTTCCAGATCACAGGCCTTTCCATGATAACGATTAGAGGAAAGGGTCTGACTAAAATTCAAATATACTAAATTTGATTCCTATTTCTGGGTGACTTTGGGCAAATCATTTAACCTTTCAACCTCAAATTCATTATTAGTAAAATAGGATAACATCTCTCTTGCCTACCTTACTGAGTCAGAAAGTTCTTGTTGAAAATGGTTCTCTGACCCGCTGTAGAGTCAGAATTACTACCTGTGACTGTACACCATTTCTAATTTTTTGTAATATTTTACTCCACAGGGAAGCTGAGAAGACAAAACTTCTCATAGCTGCACAAAAACAAAAGGTTGTGGAGAAAGAAGCTGAGACAGAGAGGAAAAAGGCTGTTATAGGTACTTGGATTTCTTTCTGAAATGGATGCCTCTAAGTACATGTGTTATGAGTTTGTCCTGTTCTTTGTCCATCTCATGTTGGATATTGATGGGACTCAAATAAGACTGCATCATACGTAGTGGAGAATTCTGGAAATTCCTTTGTGTATTCAGATGTCCTAAAACCTTTAAAAGTAGATGAGGCCAGTAGTTGATGAAGTGCTTTGGCTCTTCACCATGGTGTTGGCCCCCGCTGTTGTCTTTTGAGGACAGGAAATGTGGATAGGGCTTGGGGGCAGCTCTAGCCTCTGGCGGACTAGGGGTTTTGTTTATACAGATTCAGAACAAGGAGGTTTTTTGGCCAAAGCTCAGGATTATAGTATGCATCCTTGCTGTTGACATGCACCTAGTTTTATCTGGATAGATAGATGTTACCGCCTTTAGAAGTACAGCAGCATTGCTCACGGCTCATTTTGAGTCCCAGTGACTTCCCTAACACTCCAGCATATTGTGTATTCAACTGCCGTCTTAGGTTCTCAATTGTTTGTTCCTTGGTTTGCTGAAAGTTTGAGTTTTATATTAAATATTTCAAATATACAGGAACATACAGAGAACTATATATGAAGGCTTAACATTTTGCCATATTCCTTCAGATCATATTTTCTTTTAGGAAAAAGTTTATATATCTATTTGAAGCCTCCTTTGTACCCATCCCTGGTCTTATTTCTTGACCTCTCTTCTCAGAGTACATTCTATTCTGAAGTTGATGTATATTTTCTGTCCATATTTTTATACTTTTACTCTAAATATGTAACAGGAAACAATTCATAGAATTGTTTTACTACAAAAGTGATATCAAACTCCGCCTTTTATTTCACAACTTCATTTTTTTACTAACATTGTTTGAGTTTTATTCATATTGATACATGTAGATCTAGTTTATTTTTAACTGCTCTGTATGTATCTCATTCTATGAGTGAGCCTCATTTGATTCTGATGGATTACTAATGAGTTAGTTTCTGGTTTTTCCTTATTACAGACAGTTCTGCAGTAATACCCTTATCCATGTCTCTCTGCACACATGCAAGAGTTTTCCTAGAGAAGTGCTACTCCACATGTGATGTGGGTCGGTGCCCTGTCACCGGCTTTTTGTTTTGGATCCACAATGAGATGAGTATGGAAATTGAGAATGAGTGTTAGAAGTTCTTAAAGCATTTTAACACAGTAATTTTATTGTCTGTTGAATCTAATAAAAAACTGGAACTTATGTTTTTCTTTTTTAATATTTTTCTAGTAACTCATTATAATTTATAAAATATTGAAATACAAAAAAAAATGCTTTCCCACAGGTAGTTTGAGAAGCACTGCTCTAGAATGCATATCTTGAAGTAGAATTGCTGGGTCATAGGGTACACACATCTTCAAATTACAACACGCTGCCGAATTGCTCTCCAAAGTGCTTTCTCCATTTTACCCTCTCCTCAGCAGTGTTTGAGTTTCAATTTCTGTGCTGCCGTATTCACTTCCCATTTCCACACATCGTCCTCTACCCTTGGAGTTATCAGATTTTTTAAAATGTATACCAGTTTGATGATGGGCATGGTATCACATAATTTTGATACGAGTTTTCCCAGTTACTAGTAAACTTGAGTATTGTTTATGGGTCATTCGGGTTTCCCTTTTTTTAGTATGTGAATTGCCTGTTAATATCTTTAGCCCATTATTTGATTACTTTTTTAAACTGATTTGTAGAAGTTCTTTGTATCTTCTGGATATTAATCCCTTCCCAGGTTTATGCATTGCAAATATCATCTCTCAATTTGTGGCTTGTCTTTGAACTTTATGATGTCTTTGACATACATATATATTTCATTTTCATGTAATCAAATTTATCAGTCTTTTCCTTTCCAGTTTGTGCTTTTCCTATCTTGTTTTAAGAATTCTTCCCCAACCCCAAAGTAATAATTTTATTCTGAAAGTTTTAAAGTTTTTCTTCTCATATGTAGGTCTTGAGTCCATCTGGAATTTATTTTAATGTTTAGTGTGACATAGAAATTCAGTTTAATTTTTTCCAAATGGCAAGCCAATTGTCTTAGACTATTTATTGAGTAGTTTCTTATTTCCTGTACTTATTTCTAATGCCACATCTGTCATATAATAAGATCCTATATATAATTTGTTCTGTTGTTAGGGTTTCCATTTTCTTTCAATTTCTTGGTCTATCCTTTTACAGTAGTACCTTGCTTTAATTACTATAGCTTTCATTTTAAGTCTTGCTATCTGGGAGAGCAAGTTCCTTCTTAACTATTCCTCGAAACTGTTCCTATTTCTAAAGTTGTATTGGACTATTCCAGGCCCTTTATTCCTCCAAATAAATTTTAGAACCAGCTCCTCAAGTTCCATAAAATACTGTTAGGGTTTTGATTGTAATCACATTACTTGTATATAGTACATCAGTTTGGAGAGAATTACAATATTTATGATATTGAGTTTTATAAATCTGTTCTATTTCTCCATTTATGAGAATGAAAAATGAAAGAATGGTCTTTCAAAAAAGTATCATAATTTTCTTCTCAAAGTTCTTACACACTCTTTGTTAGAGATTTATTCCTATATATTCCTCAAATTTTTTGCTATTATAAATAGGCTCTTTTTTCAAGGCACATTTTCAAACTGGTTTTTACTTTTGTATAGGTATGCTGTTAATTTTTTCATTTAGCAATCTTGCGGAAAATGCTGTTGTTTCTAATAGTCTCTTGGATTTCCCAAGTAATCATATTGTCTTCAGATCAGGACAGTTCTGGTTTTTTCTTTGTACTCCCACACCTTTTAGTTCTTACCTTACTGCTTTAGGCTATGACTTCCAGTGAAGTGTTGAAAAGAAAGATGGTGACAGGCATTCTTGTCTTGTTCCTAACTTTAAATACACAGTCCCAGTGATGTTTGCTATACTTAACTTTTATCGGGTTAATGACATTTCCTTCTGTTTCTTGCTTGCCAAGGGTTTTTATCATGAATGACTGCTAAAACTTTTAGAGTTTTTTTCTAGATCTGTCGAGATGACGATATAATTTTTCTTTTTAAAGCAATTAATATGGTGAATTATATTAATAGATTTTCTCTTACTGAATTATTTTGTCTTCCTGGGATAAATTCACTTGACCATGAAGTAGGAGTTTTACCCTAATAATTTCTTTTAATTTTTCACTTTTATTTTCATAAATGGTCAGCTTTTTTTCTTCTTACATTCTTACTCTCAAGTTTTTGAGGGTTTTTTTGTTTGTTTTTTGTATCATGGTTATACTAGCCTCAAAATGAGTTGGAGAGCATTTCTTCTTTTTCTGTGTTCTGGAGCATTTTGTATAAAATATGTTTTACTTCCTCTTTGTAGGTATGGTGGAACTCAATTATAAAAACCATCTTGGTCTAGTGGGGTTTGTGCTTTTTTGTATGCTCGTTTGATTTTTATGGCAACACTTAACCTACTGATTTAATTTCTGTAGTGTGTAAGGTATTTGTTTCTTTTTTAAGTCAGTTTTGGTAGTTATACTTTCTAGAAAATTCTCCATTTTATCTGTTACTTCAAATTTGGGGGCATAAATTTGTAAAGTTCTCTTACGATTTTTAAACCCTCTACCAAATCTGTATGCCCCTTTTCATTCCTGATATTGTTTATTTGTGCCTTCTGTTTTGCTGGATCAGAGGTCTGTTTTATGCATCTTTTCAGAGAACTAAATTTTGATTTGGTTGATTCTTTAGTCACTTTCTTTTCAATTATTATTTACAGTTATTTTTTATTATTTATTTATTTTACTCACTGGTTCTTTTCTAACTTTTTGAGTTACTAAATTCTTTAGTAAAAACTAAAAGACTAAAAAAGTCTTTTCTAATGGAAACATGTAAGATTATACATTTTCTTCTAAGTTCTGCTTTTAGGTATATCCACAAGTTTTGAATGTAGTTTATTTATTGGTGTTTGGTTTTCATTAAAAAAAAAAGTCCATTATTTCTTCTTTGACTCATGAATTATTAAAAGTATATTTTTCAGTTTCTAATTGGTTCTCAGGGGGCTACCTTTTTATTGTTGATTTCCAATGTTATTGCATTGTAGTCAGAAAATATCCGTTATATGGATTCTTAAGTATTTGTTGAAGTTTGTTTTGTGGATTATCAGTACGTGGTCCTTTTTTGGTAAATGTTCTATGTGTGCTTGAAAAGATTGAATGTATATTCTCTATTTGTTGGATGCAGGTTTCTCTGCATATTCGTTATGTCAGGATTATGAATTGTATTGTTCACATCTTCTGTATTCTTCTAATTTTTGCCTTCTTGAGCTATCAATTACTGAGAGAGGTGTGTTAAAATCTCGCACTATGACCATGAATTTTTTGACTTAAAACTTTTTTTCTTTATGTATTCTGGGGCTATATCATTAAGAATGTTTAGTTTCAGAACTGGATTGTTACATCTCTGTGGAGAATTGGTCCAGTTATGTAATAACCCTCTTTTATAGCCAGACATGCTTGTTGGCTTAAGGTCTATTTTGTCTGATGATAATATAGCTATGACAGATTTCTCTTGGTTAGTTATTTTCTTGATGTGTCTTTTCACATCCTTTTACTTTCAACTTTTCTATGTCATTATGTTTTAGGTGTGTCTCTTGTAAACAGCATATAGCTGGATTTTGTTATCTTATCCAATGTGAGAATCTGTCTTTTAACTGGTGAGTTTAGTCTTTTTATATTTATTGTGGTTACTGCTATATTTGGACTTGTTTGTATCATTTAATTTTGTGCCATTTACCATGCTTCTTTTTCCCTTCTTTTCTGATTGGTATTGAATTGATTGTATTTTCTTTATTATTTTCTTCCTTTTACTTGATTGGAAGTTTTACATTCTATTTCTAGAATTTGTAACTAGTTGTTTCCTGTAAAATGTTAACAAGCATACCTGACTTGACAGAGTCTAATCATTCTTTCCATCCTCTTCTTGAACAGTATCTTAGGATGCTTCAACTCTTATCACTGTCCTCCAGTTTTACATATTATTGTTGCCTAGTATTTTAGTTTCATGTTGTTTTTATTCCCCCATTGATTATTATCATCATTGATTCCTACAGTAAATATTTTATTTTGATTTAAATATGTTGTGTAATTTTTTCCTCTCCATTGCTTCTGACAATTCATTCTTTTTTTCTGCTAGCTTTTTTCAGTAAAGGCTAGGGACTGGAAAATTTATTCAGTCTTCCTTAGTCTGAAATACTTTTATTTCATTCTTGAATGGTAATTTAGCCTACAGTTCTAAGCCCAACTAAAGTTACTTTTCTTTGTCACTTTGGCAGTAGTATTTTGTTTTTGTTTGGCTTCTCCTCCTCTTTTTACTTTTAAGAATTTTCTCTGTTAAAAAAAAAAAAGAATTTTCTCTATCTTTGCATATTCTCTAGTTTCACTATGATATGCCACTGGGCTGGTGGGTAGAGTTGCAGCCCTTTAGCAGGTCCTCGGGTTTTATAGGGGAATTTCAGTTTTAACATCTCAAGGCCTCATCTCCTGGCCCTGCTGGGCAATAGCCCAAGGCCCTTTCTCTTACTAGTCTAATAACCACTCCCAGGGCTGCCACCATACAAGCTCTCAGCTCTCTCTTCACTTGTCTCTCTTGAGGATCTCTCATTCTTTCTTATGATCTCAATTATACATTAGAAAACAATTTTGTTATATTTTATCTAGCATTTTAAGGTGTTGGAAGGGTTTCTCATTAGCCTACTCCACCATTTTTCTAGAACTAGAGGTTTGGTCATGCTCTTTATTGCTTTATGCCCACACATCAGAGAACATTGTGAAATGGGATTACTGCATCAGTTCCCCATGTTGATACACCATTCTCTGGGTTCTAGCTGCAGGCTCCAGATTCCTGACTTTCTATTCAAATTTTATCTTGAGTTTCTGCTTATAGCTAAATTTTTAGTTCAGCTGAACACAACCTACTTTTAGGATGGTATGGTGATAGATTGATTTTATGCTGATGGGGAGATAGGGAAGTATGCCCTGGAGGAGCTGGTAAAGGATCCTGCCTTATGGAAAGAAGAAACCACCTGGAAATGTTCTTTCCATTATACATTTCCTCCAGAGGCCAAGGAGAAGATATGTTAAAATTCAACTTCTTTGGCTGAAAAGGAGAATTGAGAATGTTCTTCAAGAATTGCAGTGATTGTATTGAAAATATAATTAGAGTCTTTCTTCCCTGGTCCTGAATCCTTTGGTTAAGCCAGAGATTTCCTAAGGATGTTTTGTTTTCCCTGCCTGTAATTGCCTGCTGCAGCTACCTTGTTCACTCCCAACACTTGTTTTCACATTCTCAGGTGAATTACCCTGCTTTCTCTTTTATCTTCTACAGTAGTCAGAATACTCCTCCTCCCCTTCATCACATCATTTCCCTGATGGTTACATAACAGTTGATCCTGAGTATATATTAAAGTTAAATTCCTTAGCCTGTCACTCAAAACAGGGGTCTTCCAGCCCTCTCTGTAATTTTTTTGTTGTCTTCTTTTATCAGCTGGCTCTTTATCACCTCTTCAACTTCGACTTGCTATGCTAATTCGTATATCTTGTTTTTGTTTACACTTTCTGCCAGGTCCTTATAGGTCATGTCTATTATTTTCTTTAAGATTTCTTCCAGAAGGTCTTCCTTGTTTTATCTTCCATATTCTTTCTTTCTCCTGCCACATTATATAATTGTCCTATGTTGCCATACATTTGTGTTGCTCTGTTTTTGTTCTGAGAACGTTCATGAAGTATCTTTTTTTTCCCCATTAGCTTGTGGACCATTGCCATTTAATCCCATGAAGGACTGGAACTGTCACCTTTTGTACTCTTCCTTCCTACAAAACAAGCACTGTCAAAATAGAACAGTGAAGTAGGAAATAAATTCCCTTTTTTCTGTTGAGTTGTTTATAGTCTGAATAGATAAAACAATGAAACAATGAGCCCATAAAACCTTATATAATTGTTAGACTATGTGCTCATGTTTCTAAGTACCTCTGGAACTAGAGAAGTGTTTTTGAAGATCTTGTTTTGTGTATAATTATAGAAGCAGAGAAGATTGCACAAGTGGCAAAAATTCGGTTTCAGCAGAAGGTGATGGAGAAAGAAACTGAAAAGCGCATTTCTGAAATTGAAGGTACCTCAGGGAGAAAAGAGGCTCTGACCATCCTGAACTGCTTCTCTGTCTCAGGGACTGGGTCTGGGTTATGGTGGGTGGTCTGGAGGAAGTAGCTGGCCTGATATTCTAGACAAATTTTTTTTTTAATTGCCATTGTGTATCTAGCTCTTTTGTTTGGTTTGTGACTATGGGAAACCCAGCCTTTCATTTTCCATCCTTAAGTTGGGGCTTATTTGTTCTCAGGCAAAGTAATCAGTTTTAAAGAATATACAAGATAAGAAGCCCCACCACCACCAGTTTCTTTTCTACCCGTCAACTAAAAAAATAACCAAACAATTAGCTGGGGAAAAAAGAAGCCCTGATTGTCGTAGAGGCTCCCAAACTCTTGATTACACATAGCGGGATGTCGATGTTCTTAGCTCACTGTCTTGAAGACCAAATATTCAACCTCTTTTGCTTATATGATGATGCTACCTATCATTCTACATTAACTGATTCTGAATCAGATTTGAAGGGGATGGAGACAGTGCAAATAAATAGAGCAGAGCTCTCATGTCTGGACTTAATTATTAATACTTAAAGCCTAGAGCCTGGGTGGGGTGTGAGGCTTTAGGTGATGAGGGGTGGAGGAAAGAAGGAGCAACTTAAGGTGGAAAATGAAGTGGGTTCAGACGGGCTGAGAGTTAAACTTGATATTGACAAGAGTATTCCCCTTTGAGAAGGAGTTGTCTGGGGACTGGGATTTGAAAACTGCAAATGTTGTTTTATGCCTTTAAAGTAAAGTGAATGATTGGAATATCAATCAGTGGATAAAGGGGCTTCTACTTAAGGTAGAGTCTGAACTCTTACCCAGCTGAGGAAATGGATTGCAACTTTGCTCTGTTTTAAACACCGACTGTTTTGCTTACTAGATGCTGCGTTCCTAGCCCGAGAGAAGGCGAAAGCAGATGCTGAGTATTATGCCGCACACAAATATGCCACTTCAAACAAGGTGACTGGCTCTCTGTGTCACTCTCCTAGTAATATAGGTTAAGTTTTTGCTTTCGCCTGTGGGGGTTCTAACACGATGGAGGCGATTTTATCCAGTGTCAAGGAAGGGTAGTTACCATCACACCCTCTAGAATTGGCCAGCCACTTGGAAAGACATATGTTGCACATTCTATGGGTAGAGAACTTTGTATAGTTCTTTATAAAAGTGGGGAGCTAGGACAAAGGCAAGCAGATATATAAACCCAGGTCAAATGCCATAAATTCATCCATTTGAGCTGTATAAGGGCTCAATAATCAGGAAAGTTAAAGGTCTTCTGAAATGACAGGAGTGACAGGAGAGGAGTAAAGTTCATTTAAAATTGCTTCCCAGATCAGGTAGACCTTTGGGGTAGATGCTAAGCTTGTTTAGAGCAGAGTTTCTCATCAGACATTCTTAGCATCTTGGGGTGAGATACTTTTTCATTATTGAAGCCTATCTCATGCATTCTGGCCCTTGGCTGCTAAACTGTCAGTAGTGCTCACCAATTATTTTAACAATCCACACCCCCCACCACACACACGCGTTTCCAAATGCCCCCAGTTGAGTACTGCTTGTTTGTTGGATTTAAAAAATACTCTAGTCATGAGGAATTTCATATGTGGTAATTTGAGAAAGGAAGTTGGGTGATGTGTGGGTGAACAATTTTTGTATAGGGACTGGGGTAAGTTTAGGTCTAGAGAGTACAGACCTAGTTAGTAGGAATTATTTAATTAAAAGTCAGCTAGAACCCCTTGTAGTCTGAGAAGGGAAGGATATAGGGAAGGATATGACCAAGGTTTATAAGGTTAATAATTATACAGTAGAGTGGAACAGAGGAAAAGTTGAGAAGGAGGTTGCTAAGGTATATGATGCAGTCTGAAAGGTTAGAGTCAAGATTTAAGGTATAGACAGGGCTTAAACTTTTTCCATTTAGGAAGGAGCAACATAATCTATATTCAGAAGTCTGAAGATACGGTAGCTTGTCAGAACGAGAGTTGTCAGTGCTTTGAAATCCAGTGTAAATTTAGAAATAAACTTAACATATTGGAGGACACAACTCTATAGAAACAGAACGGAATTTGGTCAAGATGAAGGCAAGATGAGAAATTTCAGTTTCCAAACCAGTGATCCAAATCTGTCATGGGAAAAGCTGCCCAGGCACAAGTGTCAAGACTTTGTCATTGATGTGAGCCTTATGCTGAAAGGGGCAGTAGTTTTATGCCATTCTGAAAAATGCTGTCAATGTGATAGCCACACTTCAAAGTGAGAGAGGGTCATTGGTAGCAATTCACAATTGAGGAATGATATTCAGGAGAACAATAGGGAAAATCTGTGTAAGGAAAGAGAGCAGTGACTATTGCACCAAAGTGTTCTGATGCCTTTGCTCTTGTTTGCCTCTCACAGCACAAATTGACCCCGGAATATCTGGAGCTCAAAAGGTACCAGGCCATTGCTTCTAACAGTAAGATCTACTTTGGCAGCAACATCCCTAGCATGTTCGTGGACTCCTCTTGTGCTTTGAAATATTCAGAGGTTAGGACTGGAAGAAAAAGCTCTCTCCCCTCTAAGGAGGCTCTTGAGCCCTCCGGAGAGAGCCCCATCCAAAACAAGGAGAGCACAGGTTGATGCAACAGGTGGAAATGTTCTCCCATATCAAGATATGGCCCGAGGGGTTAAGTGGGAACGATGGTTATACGACTTCAGATTTACAGAGAACTCATGCTCCGTCTGTTCTGCCTTTCCTGTGGTAGTCCTGGTTTATCAGCTGATTGCAGGATAGAGCCAGCTGTCTGGCACCCAGATGGTCTTTTCAGGTGCAGTTTTATCAAATATCCTGTGTATGTTCGTTTCTAAACTGGTACTCATGAATGAGGGAAAATCTGATGCTAACATACTGCCTGCACTGGAATGTTAAACACTAAATATTTAACAAGCTGTGTTTTTCTAAGCTGAGATCTATTGGATAATGTTTACATTGGTCCCCGGGGAAATGTGTGCTCAGTCATTCAAGAGATAGGAGGTCAGAGAAAAGGCGGCCAGGATGTGGTAAGTGTTAAGAAGACTGATTATGCCAGGACCCAGGCTTTCTCTTTTGGGTCTAGTCCCAGCATTCATCCATGTGAGTAGCATCTAGTCCGCTGAAGTTCCCCAGGAAATGATCTTCCACTTGAGCAACTATTTACTTGATACGATTTGCACCTTTTTGTTTTCCTAGAGTCAAGATGGTGGCCTGCTGGGACATGCACCTTGCCACCCAATCAGAGATTCTTCTTAGAGATTCCTAATCATTAGTTTATTGCATTAGTAGGCTCAGAGATAGAGCTTAGTTTGAAGTTTTGGGTGAGATGAAACCTTTGCTTTGAACCAAAGCTCTGGGGGCCATACATACCCCTCCACTGGGTGATGACTATCTCTGTCACTGCCCAGGCCATGTGTGGCTAAGGTGCCTGGTTTTTAGGCTCAGACAACTCCTTCTATGTCACCTCTCAGCTCTGGCCAAGAGTGGAACAGGACTTTAACCAGAAATAGAAGCAGCATCCAGTTCCTAGCTGTTCACTGCACAGTGTTGTATCATAACTGCAGGAAGTTTTTATTTTTAAAACTGGATTTGGGGTACATTCATTTGCCCCGGTACCTCTGCCTAAAGGTCAGATCCTGGGGCTGCTATGGTTACTGGCCCACGGGTTCTCCTTCTCAACACTCATCAGGAGCCCACCGGGTGGATCAAGGAGTAACCTAGAAAGCACCCTTGGTCATCTTTGCCTCCTTCCCTCCTGGCCCTGAGATGCTGAAATCTAAGTTGTTCCGCAGCTTTCACCTCAACTAGGAGATCAGGATTATTCCGCTGACTTCCTAGGCAGCCAGTGGATTTAAACTTACATGAGAGGATGACAGAGTTAGCCTGTGGCTATGGGAGATCTGTTTCATCTGGATGTTTTTTTAATCTTAAGATTAACTTTCTTGAATCAGTGTGCCCTGTAGTTAGGCCTGAGTTTACACAGTTTAAGACACCATTTGTGTACACTGTGTTCAAGCCAGACAGAAAAGTCATGGGACCACTTCCAGAAACCTTTAAGCTAACTGTCAGTCTCATGACAGCTTCTGGGTTGTGCCAGACACTTAATACGGGAAAGGAGTCCCAGATTTGAGGTCTTTTCCCAGGGCCTTATCCTATAAAGGCATTTGTAATATGGAAAGAATAATTTTTTTGTTTTTGCTCATTTAATTATATACATTCTCTTTATGAATGACTTTTGTGTTCTCTAGCCCTTTTTAAAAGATTTTTGGAACTATATAATAAACTCTTTACCTGTCATATATTGTTGCTGCATATAAATAATGATTGTTGTGGGAAATCTGGATCATTGACCTTTTTTTTTCTTTTTTTTTTTTTTTTTCTTTTTTTTTGTGGTACGCGGGCCTCTCACTGCTGTGGCCTCTCCCGTTGCGGAGCACAAGCTCCGAATGCGCAGGCTCAGCGGCCATGGCTCACGGGCCCAGCCGCTCCGCGGCATGTGGGATCTTCCCGGACCGGGGCACGAACCCGTGTCGCCTGCATCGGCAGGCGGACTCTCAACCACTGCGCCACCAGGGAAGCCCTGGATCATTGACCTTTGTGCTTTCATTCCTAGAGATGTTTCCTATTCCCATGAGCTAAAAACTGTTGCCCCAAAGTGATGAATATGGGTTTTCTTACAAACCACAGTCTCTGGTGGCAGAGTTGAGGAACAGGGAAGTAGCACTGTGAAGTTCTCAAGAAAGGACTTCTGCTTAAACTCTCCGTGGAATGTGCTTCCCTGTGCTCACTGGGGCTCAAAGTCTGCCCCCGCCCCGCCCCACCTTCAGGGATGTTCCTTTTGGTAATCTTGAAGTCTAAATTTATATGTGAAATGCTACCTTTTTTAAAAAAGAAACTAAATAAAATTATTTTACTATCAGTGATTTGTGTTTTTCCCATATGTCTCCTTTCTCTGTTGCTTAACCTGCTCCTCAGGCTGTCCTGCCCATTTCAGCTCGGAGCCAGTTTATTTACTACTTTAACTTAACTATAGACGCTCTCCTTACACTTTTCCTCGTGTAAGAATTTTGAAAGCAGGATTTCCATTCTTTCCTGACTCACGGAATTTAACAAGGGGTGTTTTGATTCCTTGTGGGATGCAGCCAGCAGCAGAGGAGGGAAGAGGGAGGATGGAGCATCGTGCCCCTCGGAGACTGCCTGAGAGCTGAAATACTTACACTGAGGAGGGGAGGGGACATTATCCTGAGGTGGAGAAAAGACAAACTGTATAAATTATAACTGGCAATGGTATGATATAATTAACCTCACTAATTCAGATGTTAACCCAGGAACCAGGATTGGACCTGCTCTGCTCAAGCTCTCAACATTCCCTCCTGGGGACAATTTCACAGTGCTGTTGGGGCATCAGGGCTTGATAATTGGGAGTGCTGGGGAAAGCAGCCCTTTTACTCGGGTTCCTATGGGATCCAACCCCATAGTATCCTACATCTGTGGCTACAAACCAGGGAAATTTAATTCAAACTAATTATCCTGTAGGCTTTTGGTACGTCTTAAAATGAAGTGATTTAGAATTAAGTGATTTCTGCCTCTTGCTGTGGGGAAGGAATTCTGTGAATTAGACGTTGTGGCTTCTGATTGCTTTAGGATTAAGTCCCAAGTGTATACACACCTCTCCAGCCCAAGTCCTTGAATGTACCTTCTCTCTGTCCCTTTGCATGTATTATTCCATCCACCTGGCCTACTTTTTCTCCCTTGTAGCTCCAACTTTGCTAACTCCTAAAGAGTCTTCACTTCTTCAGAGAGGTCTTCCGGAACTGCTTGCTCAGGTCAGCACCCCACGTTTCCCTGTTTGTAACACTCCACACGCCTCACATTACCTGCTTAATGTCTGTTCTCACAAATGTTTAGCTACCTGGGGGGCAGGGACTGTGACCATGCTCTTCCCTGGGATGGTATCTGTTGCTCATGCCTTGCACAGTGCCTGGCCCATATGAGTTGGTCAGTTACGTTGTGTGAAAGAACAAAAAGGATGAATGTGAAAGGCAGGTAAGTGAGTAGTGGGGAAAAAAGGACATAGAAGTTAGGCTAGAGTGTCCACGTCAGGGCTTAGTGTGTAACCATGGGAAATTACCTAATATCTCTGAACTTGTTTACATATTCTTACAGAGCTCTTCAGTGGGTTCAGCAAGATCTGTTTATGCACCTGGAATAGTGATTTGCACGTGGTGTTTGTTGGGGTGCATTAGTTCACCCAGCCTATTGGAGTCGATATATGTTTGTCTCTGAGTAGCCTGTAAATTCCTGTGATGGACAGAGAGCACAGTGCCTGATACATACAAGTGCATCAGAAAACACACATTGAATTATGTCTTCAGCAGCAGTGACCTAAGCTAGCTGGATTTTAAATCTCAACCGCAGCCCTCCAGGAACATCTCAACAAGCTGGGCCAGCTTCTCGGCTATCCTCTGGTCTCTTGTCTTTGTGTAAGCATTTTAAACTAATTTACTGTTAATTCATTGCTCACTCCCCCAAGTGTCCATTATTATATAACTCGGAATGACATTTTACTTGTTTTCCTTACCACGTTTCTTTGGAATTAGTGCCTTTCATGTTTTTCTCCTATTACCTCTTTCTATCCATTTTTCTACCTTCCATCTGCTACAGGCTGAATGTGTTCCCCTAAAAGTCATGTTGAAGCCCTAATGCTCCATGTGATGGTATTTGGAGGTGGGGCCTTTGACAGATATTGGGTTAGCCAAAAGGTTCGTTTGCTTTTTTCCATAAGATGGCTCTAGTAGCGCTCAGTTGTCTTTTTTTTTTTTTTTTTTTTTTGCAACACGCGGGCCTCTCACTGTTGTGGCCTCTCCCACTGCGGAGCACAGGCTCTGGACGCGCAGGTTCAGCGGCCATGGCTCACGGGCCCAGCTGCTTCGCGGCATGTGGGATCCTCCTGGACCGGGGCACGAACCCATGTCCCCTGCGTCGGCAGGCGGACTCTCAACCACTGCGCCACCAGGGAAACCCCCGCTTAGTTGTCTTTAAATTCTTTCGAAACAATTTTGTTAGATTGTATTGTGACAGCTGTCATATCAGTGTGCGTTGAAGAAAAGCTTATGAAAATTGGTGAATTTTTGTGTAGCCATTTTAATATTGAAGATGGAAGAAAAACATTTTCGGAATATTATGCTTTATTATTTCAAGAAAGGTAAAAATGCAACTGAAACTCAAAAGAAGATTTGTGCAGTGTATGGAGAAGGTGCTGTGACTGATTGAACGTGTCAAAAGTGGTTTGCAAAGTTTTGTGTTGGAGATATCTTGCTGGACGATGCTCCACGGTCAGGCAGACCAGTTGAAGTTGATAGCGATCAAATCCAGACACTAATTGAGAACAAACAACATTATACCACGTGTTGAAAATCATTTGCACCAGCTTGGTTATGTTAATCGCTTTGATGTTTGGGTTCCACATAGGTTAGGCGAAAAAAGCCTTCTTGACCGTATTTCCACATGCCATGCTCTACTGAAACATAATGAAAACGCTCCGTTTTTTTTGTTTTTTTGTTTTTTTGTTTTTTTTTTTTTGACTGCGTTGGGTCTTCGTTGCTGTGTGCGGGCTTTTTCTCTAGTTGTGGTGAGCGGGGGCTACTCTTCATTGCAGTGGCTTCTCTTGTGGAGCACGGGCTCTAGGTTCAGGGCTTCAGTAGTTGTGGCTCGCGGGCTCTAGAGCACAGGCTCAGTAGTTGTGGCGCACCGAAAACGTTCCATTTTTAAAACAAATTGTGATGGGTGATGAAAAGTGGATACTGTACAATAATGTGGAAAGGAAGAAATCGTGGGGCAAACGAAATGAACCACCACCAAGCACCCCAAAGGCTGGTCTTCATCCAAAGAAGGTGATGTTGTGTATATGGTGGGGTTGGAAGGGAGTCCTCTACTATGAGCTCCTTCTGGAAAATCAAACAATTAATTCCAACAAGTACTGCTCCCAATTAGACCAACTGAAAGCAGCACTCCATGAAAAGCGTCTGGAGTTAGTCAATAGAAAACACATAATCTTCCATAAGGATAACACAAAACCGCATGTTTCTTTGATGACCAGGCAAAAACTGTTTCAGCTTGGCTGGGAAGTTCTGATTCATCCGCTGTGTTCACCAGACATTGCACCTTCAGATTGCCATTTATTTCGGTCTTTACAAAATTCTCTTAATGGAAAAAATTTCAATTCCCTGGAAGAATGTAAAAGGCATCTGGAATAGTTCTTTGCTCAAAAAGATAAAAAATTTTGGGAAGATGGAATTATGAAGTTGCCTGAAAAATGGCAGAAGGTAGTGGAACAAAATGGTGAATACGTTGTTCAATAAAGTTCTTGGTGAAAATGAAAAATGTGTCTTTTATTTTTACTTTAAAACAGAAGGAACTTTTTGGCCAACCCAATAATTAGGTTGTTAAGGTGGAGCCTTCATAAATAGAAGTAGATGAGATGTCTACTTATAAGAAGAGATGTCTTATAAGAAGAGATGTCTCGCTGGGCCACATGAGGACACAACAAGAAGGCCATCTGCAAACCAGGAGGAGAGCTCTCACCAGACACCAAATCTGCTACCACTTTGGTCTTGGACTTCCCAGTATCCAAAACTGAGAAATGAATGTTTAAGCCACCCAGTTTATGGTATTTTGTTATAGCGGCCTGAGCAGACTAAGACGCCAGCTATTTCAATTTTTTATCTTGAAGTATTTTTAAATCTTTCCTTTTCTTTCTGTAAATATTTACTGGGTATCTAGTATGCGCTAGTTGCTGAGGCAACAAAAAAGACTTTTAGCCTTGTGGTGGAGGGGGGTGCGGTTTGGATGGTACAGCAAATAAATAGGCAAGTATGATAGTGTGGTAAGTACCACAGCAGGCAGAACACTGGATGCAAGGAGTACAGGTGGGGGTCAACACAGCCTGGTGGTTTCTAGGAGGCAGTGTCAGATCTGAGCTACATTTTTAAGGATATACAGGAGGCAGCCAGGCAACTGAAGAGAATGATGGTAATGGTGGAATGTGTTCCAGGCAATGGGAGCACCAGATGCTATTGTATTTTAAAATGCAATTCACTGGGTCCCCATGCCTCAACAGTGCCATGCAGGCAATTAACATGTTGTTTTTCACTGCAGGGTTCCTCCCATACTATGGAAGCTGCAGTCATTCTGCAGATGTATTCAACTCAGATATGCACAAGAATTAATATCCCGAGGGACAACCCTCAACCAATGGAAGAGAGGAGCACAAATGGTCAGAGAGGAGGTGACCCCTAAAACCTCAGTGGAGACAGCAGCCCTCCTGACACAACAGGAGAAACAATGTGAGCATCAAATTGAATACAATTCAAGTGTTCAAGTGCCTGGTATGTGCCAGGAAACCTAAAATGTGTTAAGTGTTGGACCAACAATGAACAAAACAATAGTGAATAAGACATAGTCTTTGTTCTCTTAGAATCAACAGTCTCATGGGAAGGTAGACCTTAATCAAAGAATTCCAACTATGATGAGGCTATACAAATGGGAAGAATGTACTACTGGTAGTGTAAAGAAAGAGAAGGGGGAGATAAAGAACAAGAAGGTATGCTAGCCAGTTAAAGATCAGGGAATAACAAAAATTCTACAAAATTTTTTTTTAATGAGCAAAGGATCTCAATAGACATTTCTTCAGAGAAGATATATAAATGGCCAATAAGAACATGAAAGATGTTTAACATCATTAGTCATTAGGGAAATGCCAATCAAAACCACGATGAGATAGGACTTTATACCCACTGGAATGGCAGTAACAAAAAAGACAGACAATAACAGTTGTTTGCAAGGATGGGGAGAAATGGGAATCCTCATACACTGCTAGTAGGAATGTAAAATGGTACAGCTACTTTGGAATATGTTTTGACAGTTCCTCAAAATGTTAAGCAAAGAGTTACCATAAGACCCAGCAATTCTGCTTCTAGGTATCTACCCAGAAGAATTAAAACATGTCCACACAAAGTGAACTGTATACTTTAAAAGGGTGAATTGTATGTGAATTATATCTCAATAAAGCTGTTACTTTAAAAAATGAAAGCTCACATGTGAAGCCTTATAACGTGAAGACCTCAGTTCAAGAACCTTCCAGGAATGGACCAAAGTTTAGTACAGGTATAACATTATCAGTGAGAATAGGAGCACCAAAAAATGAGACTGGTGAGGTAGGTGTCAAGAGGGGAGAGGATCATGGTGGGCCTTCTGAGTCTTGTTACATACCAGGGATTTTCCCAAAGGTTAGAAATCTTTCAAGCAAAACATTTCAGAATTAAAAATTTAAAGCACAATACCATTTATATTAGCACCCCAAACTATGAAATAGGTATAAATCTAACAAAATATGTATCTACAGGATCTATATGAGGAAAACTATAAAACTTTGATGAAAGAGATCAATGAAGAACTAAATAGATGGAGAGATAGTCCACGTTCATGTATAGGAACACTCAGTATTGTCGGTGTTACTTCTTCCTAACTTGATCTATAGATTCAATGCAATCCCAAATCAAATCCCAACAAGTTATTTTATGAATACTGACATACTGATTCTAAAGTATATATGGAGAGGTAAAACACTCAGAATAGCTAGTGTAATAGTGAAGAATGAAGTTGAGGCCATGACCTAACTTCAAGACTTACTATAAAACTACAGTGATCAAGACAGTGTGGTATTGGCAAAAGAAAAGACAAGTAGATCAGTGGGACAGAAAAGAGTCTAGAAATAGACCCACATAAATATAGTCAACCGATCTTTGACAAAGGAACAAAGGCAGTATGGAGAAAAGATAGTCTTTTCAACAAATGGTGCTGGAACAACTGGACGTACACATGCAAATATACCACTCTGGTTCAGGACTTTCATGGTGAGAGGCAGGGAGTATATGGGAGCTCTGTATCTTCTGCTCAATTTTGCTGTGAACCGGAAACTGCTCTAGAAATATAAAGCCTTAGTAATAAAAGGAAAAGTCCATTAAAAAACAAAAATTAAAAAAAAAACGCTTTCAAGATTTTTAAGCAGGGAAATTGATTAGGTAATTTTAAAACTTCCCTTTTCCAACATGTTTACCAGTCCACTCTGTTTATTCACTTGCTTTCAATGTCCAGAACATTAAAGTTCTAACTTTTCAAACATTTCAAAGTCAATAATTTACCTCATTGTGGAATGTCTGCAAACAAATGCTTGCAAACAACTGAGCGTAACCATCAGTGGACACTGGTTTCACAGAAAGTGCCGGAAGGAATACAGCAATGTATTAATATATGAAGTCCCTAAGCTACCTAAGCCTGGGTTCTTCATGCACAAACCCATCATCGGCTATGGCTGCATCCCAGCCTAGTGGCCCCACAGCTAAAGGATATATGAATGCAGGCCAGTAAGGTTGGTTAATGGAAGCAAATAGTCTGCTGTGGGAAAATACAGAGAAATAGATGGCTCTGAAATTAGTGAAAAATAGTAAAGTTGAAACAAGAATTTTAGTGCTAAATAGATTTTTTTAATGTTTTCTGTAATTAGTAGGAAACAACAGTAGACTTTTTTAGATTTTGAAAAATATTTATTTTAACAAATTCCCCATAAGATAATGTCTAGATTCTGAGACATTACTATTAATAGTAAGATTTATCTCAAAGAATAAATAAAAGCATTAATTACCTTAAATGCAAATACAAGTTAGATAACGTTTTCAAATACCAACTAAGTAATCGGGTTTTTTTCTTTACTGTGATAAAATATACATAAAATTTACCATTTTAGCCATTTTTAAATGTACAGGTCAGTAATATTAAGTACGATCACAATTTTGTGCAATCATCACCATTATCTATTTCTAGAACTCTTTTTTTAATTAGATAAATTAATAACAAATTTTCATACAAGGAAGGCATCAGATTGTTTCACTGTGGCATTTTATCAAACTTTTCAGGAAAAATAATACTAATCTTTTAATTAAAAATTTTAAAACTTTTATTAAAAAGAAAAAAAATGGAGCACTTGCCTACTTATTTTATCTGGCTCTCATAAACCTGATATTAAAACCAAACACATTACAGAGAACAAAATTGCAAACCAATATTCCTCATGTACATAGGTACAAAAATCCCTAACAAAGTAATGGCAAATCAAATCCAGCAAAATAGAAAAGTTTTATTACATCATGAGAAAGAAGAGGTGTTCATCCTAGGAATATAAGGTTAGTTTAACACTTAAAAATCAATCATTGTAGATTGCAATTAAAAAAGTTTTTGGTTAGCTTTTTAATTTATTGTTTTGCTGCATTGGTTCTTCATTGCTACACACGGGCTTTCTCTAGCTGTGGTGGGGAGGTGGGGGGCTACTCTTCGTTGCGGTGCGCCGGCTTCTCATTGCGGTGGCTTCTCTTGTTGCGGAGCACAGGCTCTAGGCGCGTGGGCTTCAGTAGTTGTGGCTCACAGGCTCAGTTGCTCCACAGCATGTGGGATCTTCCCAGACCAGGGATTGAACCCGTGCCCACTGCATTGGCAGGCGGATTCTTAATCGCTGAGCCACTAGGGAAGCCCTTTTTGTTAGCTTTAAAAAATTTATTTATTGGGCTTCCCTGGTGGCGCAGTGGTTGAGAGTCCGCCTGCCGATGCAGGCGACACGGGTTCGTGCCCCGGTCCGGGAAGATCCCATGTGCCGTGGAGCGGCTGGGCCCGTGAGCCATGGCCGCTGAGCCTGCGCATCCGGAGCCTGTGCTCCGCAACGGGAGAGGCCACAGGAGTGAGAGGCCCGCGTACCACAAAAAAAAAAAAAAAAAAATTATTTATTGAAGTATAGTTGCTGTACAATATTATTTAAGTTACAGGTGTACAATATAGTGATTCACAAATTTTAAAGGTTAGGGACTTCCCTGGTGGTCCAGTGGTTAAGACTTCGCCTTCCACTGCAGGGGGTGTGGGTTTGATCCCTGGTCAGGGAGCTAAGATCCCACATGCCTTGTGGCCAAAAAACCAAAACATAAAACAGAAGCAATACTGTAACAAATTCAATAAAGACTTTAGAACTGGTCCACATCCCCAAAAAAAAATCTTTAGAAAAATTTTTTAAAAGTTATACTCTTTATAGTTATTGTAAAATATTGGCTATATTCCCCATGTTATACAATATATTCTTGTCGTGTATTTTATACCTAATAGTTTGTACCTTTTAATCCCCCAGCTTTATAGTTAATGAATCATTAGTGCTAAAAGGAAATAGTACATGTAATGGAGAGGCTTAAAAAATCAAAAGTTGCAGATTTTGTGAACAAGAGGTAGGAAAGATATGAATCCTCCCTAATCTCAAGCTTCAGGAAGGTAAATACGGCCAAAACCAATTCCAGGTTGTTTTTTTCCCAAGTCCAAGAACTCAGACCAGCCTTTGGCTGGCAGGTCATACCCCGGGTGTGTGCAAGACTTTGCTAACAAGCAATCCAGACAGTTACCAACATCGAGTAGCTGAGATGGCACTGCTGGAAATCACTACTCTTGCTCTTGTGATTTGTGTCACTTGCCTGGTTTTGCTTTTTGTGTGGAAGAAAAGTCACAAAGGGGGAAGGCTTCCCCCTGGCCCAACTCCCCTTCCCATCATTGGGAATCTGATGCAACTAAACCTCAAGGATGTCCCTGCATCTCTCTCCAAGGTAAGGGTTTCATTAGAGGCTGGTCATCTCCAGGTAAGGGGGGGGTCATCTTCAGGTTATCTTCATGTCATCTTCAAGCGTTCTTAGTTTTACTCACCACTAAGACACTTGGGGTGTCTGTTTCTGTATTAGAAGACAGATATCTTTTTTTTTTTTTCTGGATTGGATCACTTTAGAGCAGGTAGTGAGGTGTGTTAACCTGACCTGAGATATAGATTGAATTCTAGTGAATGGGAAAATTCTGAAGTCAGAACATACTTTGACTGAAAGGCTTCCAGTCCCCTCTGCGTGTAACACTTACCAAAAGGCAAGCCAAGCAAATGTAATAACTGTCCTTTTATATTATTATTACTATTTTATACTAATCTGTGGGATACTTTATGATCCTCCTTCTAAAGAGTGATCCCCACATCTTGCTCTGACACAGCCCAGCTCTGCTACGCTGACTGACGACATTCACTCCTTTGGAAATATTCTTTGGGAAAAAGTATTATCTCAATGAGTTCATTGTGCAAGCATATATTCTCCAGAACAACCCTAATTACTGTCCTCTGATGGATGAATAAAGAAAATATGATGCGCACACACAGAGTATTATTATTTATCCTTAAAAAAGAAGGAAATCCTGCCATTTACAACAACATGGTTGAACCTTGAGGATATTATCCTAAGTTATATAAGCCAGACACAGAAGGACAAATACTATATGCACTCATAATGTGGACTCTAAAAGAGTCAAACTTGTAGGGAGCAGAATGGTGGTTGCCAGGGGTGGGGGAAGGGGGAAAATAGGGTGATGTTGCTCAGTTTTGCTGTAAAGAGGAAAGTCATGTTGCCATAGCTGGAAAGGACTAGAATCCAGTGCACAAGTTGGAGAATTGGGCCTTTTTTAGGAGCATGGAGAGTCATTTATATTAACAGAAAACTATGTACATGGGCACAGATTCAGGTAAACAAGTGGATGCTATGGTAGAAGCATATGGACATTCTCTTCTGGTTATTTCTATTATCTCTGTGAAATAGAGAGCAAAGTCATCAGCTGAGGGTGAGGTTGGGAGAGGAGGACCTGGCATTGTGTGCCCCAAAATATAGAGACACAGTCATTCAAAGAGAACAAAGGAAGTAAGTTTCATTTTCCTGGGACAGAGAAAAGAGGTACAAAATGGCAAAATTCTCTACCATTTAAGTTAAAAAAAAAAAGGCAGAAAGAAAAAAATGGTGTCAAGTTTTGCTTCTTAGAAATAATTATCATAAATAAAAAATGGAGGATTATAATATACAAATAGATTTTTTAACAAATGGATTTTTTTTTTAATTTTTGGCTGCTCCACGCAGTTTGCAGGAGGATCTTAGTTCCTCAACCAGCACTCGAACCCGCGTCCTTGACAGTGAAAGCACGTAGTCCTAACCACTGGGCCGCCAGGGAATTCCCTAATGGATTTTTAAACATAATTTTATTTTTCAACAATTTAATTTAGAACTTGAACATGCTTCTGCACCATTGTACATCCTCATATAAGTAATTTCAAATGGCTGCTTTGAATTTAACTGCATGGTTGTAAAATACATTTGAAAACACCCCTAGCTGTCAGATGTTGTAGCACTCTATTTTTCCCCTTGGCACAATGCTATCATAAATATATAGATTTCATCCTTTTTAATACCTGTTTAGTGAGCTCTCCTTCTGGCCCTTATCCTGGCTGCTTCCTTCTCATCTTTAGTTTTACCTTAAGTGTTACCTCCTCATAGATTCCTCATCTATTTTATTGTTTTCCCATTATCATCCAACATAGTACATTCTTTATCGCTTTCATAGAATTATGCTCAGTTTCTATTGCAAATGTAGTTTGTTCGGCTATTTACTGCCTGTTACTTCCACTAGACTCTAAGTTCCATGAGGGTTCCTGGCACAGTGTCTGACACAGTATAGGTGCTTAGTAAATATTTGCTCAATTGTTGCATGTATAGATGAAGGAAAGAATGAATCCATGACTGTACCCCAGGTTAAATTCCTGAAAGGAAATTAATGGAGCAAAGTCTAAGCTACTTGTGAATCATTACTTAATTTCCACTGAAGCCTCCAATGGAGAGATTTCACAATAGCCCTTACAACCATTTGCATCTCTTTCCAGCTGGCCAAAGAGTATGGCCCCGTTTACACTCTGTACCTTGGATCCCAGATCACTGTGGTCTTACATGGATATGAGGCGGTGAAGGAAGCTCTAATTGATCAAGGTGATGAATTCCTTTACAGAGGACATATTCCAATTATTGACGATACCCAGAAAGGATATGGTATGTTTCAAAATAAAAGTTAATTCTCTTTAGCAAAAAAGTCTGATTAACCTAATGAGTGTCTGTTCTGCAACAAGCTACAAACTAGATGCTGCAATACTGCACTGCAATTTTGATACTAACTACCCAGAGTTAGTGCAGACTCCATAGGTTAAGGGCGTCATTCCCAAGAAGACTGCCCTCACTTCTGATGTCAGCCACAAGTTCAGGAGTCTCCAGGTTACCCACACTTCTGACCAACTGGCTAAAAATTCAGGGTTTCCGTGACCACCTCAGGTTCAGTAATTTGCTGGAATGACTCACAGAACTCATAAAGGTGCCATACTTACAATTACAGTTTTATTTATATGAAAGATACAAATGGAGAGACACATAGGGCAAGGTTTGTGAGGGCCCAAATGCAAAGCTGTATTCTCTTCCAAGGAAGCAGAATGCATTACCCATTTGATGCATTGATGTGTTCACCAACCAGAAATCTCACCAGAGCTTGGTGTCCAGATTTTTTAATTGGAACTTCATTACTTGGGCACGATTGATTGACTCATTGGCCACGTGATAGAACTCAGTCTCTAGCTCCTTCTATTCCTTGAAAGTCAGGAGGTCAGGCTGATATCACTTGGCTGAAAGCTCCAATTCTCTAAATACAGAGTTGGTCTTTCTGGCATGGAGCCCCACCTTGAAACTGTCTAGGGATCCACCATGAGTCACCTCATTATCATAAACTCAAGTGTGATCCCAGGGACTCAGCATGAATAACAAAGACACTTCTGAGTTAGAAGTGGGCATATCCAAGCGTTTAGAAGCTCTCTCCCAGGAACCAGGGACAAAGACCAGACAAATTCTTTTATTATTCAACAGATGCTCTGATAACTCTATTGAGATAAACATCAAAAACAGACTCCAAGTTCCTTTTAAGGTAAATCTGCAAATATGATTGTGATAAAAATCAATCTGGGAACATTTTGTAAAAAACAGTTGTTACCTAGAGGTCTTAGGGTTTAGGGAGCTGGAGAAGCCACGCTTGGGGTTGCATTTCACAGGATACAAAGGCTGCAGTGGCATAGTGGCAGCAACAATAAACAGATGACTAGGTATAGAAATTACTGTGTTTTCAATGTCAGCCTGGTTTGGGGATGGGGGGGTTGGGGGGCGGTGGTGAGGGAGCTGGGGGGTGGTGGTGAGGGAGCTGGGAGAGGGTGGTAGGATCAGAGCGGTGACACAGGGAGCTACAATGGTCTTAGTCAAGCTCAACTTCTTCAGTGGGACAATAGGATCACAGATAATTATTTTATTATTATGTTTCAAAACTTAGATATATGTTACATATATTCCTTCATATGTATGAAGTATTACACACACAGAAACCTAGGACAACCCGAAAGTCTCCTCCAATCCACTTCAAATTGTAAAATTGCAAGCCCCAAAGAAATAGAAACCTAATTCTTTTCAAAGCATATTTATGAATAATTAATTAAATATTATGCAGTGTACTAAGTGATAAAAGAGAAGCAATTTTTGATCTCTCTTACATAAGATCAGGATGCATTTGCCCACCTAAGAAGCAACAAACCTTCCCTCTACTTCTTCCCTTTTTTCTAAACACGTTGATTACATTGTCTGTGTGTGAGCTTTAAAATCAACCTTTTTTTTTCTTTTGGCTGCGTTGGGTCTTTGTTGTTGCACGTGGGCTTTCTCTAGTTGTGTTGAGCGGAGGCTACTTTTCGTTGCGGTGTGCGGAGGCTACTCTTCGTTGCACTGCGCGGGCTTCTCATTGTGGTGGCTTCTCTTGTTGGGGAACACGGGCTCTAGACGCGTGGGCTTCAGTAGTTGTGGCACATGGGCTCAGTAGTTGTGGCTCACGGGCTCTAGAGCGCAGCCTCAGTAGTTGTGGCACATGGGCTTAGTTGCTCCGTGGCATGTGGGATCTTCCCGGACCAGGGCTCGAACACGTGTCCCCTGTGTTGGCAGGCGGATTCTTAACCATTGCACCACCAGGGAAGCCCCTAAAATTAACTTTTAATTGGAGCGGGAAGCTTCTGGGTTGGATTGGGCTCAAGAGGGAAAAAAATATTGCTCAAAAAATTGCTGTTTTCACAACTCTGAGAAAATTGGTTTTCAAACTTCCTATAAAATCCTTGTTACTGCTCCTTACTTGCCTGTAATGGGAACTCAGCTCTTCCTTTCCTAAAACTATCCTGGAAAATAACAAAGAACCATTCATTGATATTTTAGTTTTCCTTCTGCATTAGTTTCCTGGGGCTGTCATAATAAAGTACCAAAAACTGTGTACAAACCTTAGGGCAACAGAACTTTATTGTCTCACAGTTTTGGAGTCCAGAAGTCT
This sequence comes from Orcinus orca, assembly GCF_937001465.1. Lineage (NCBI taxonomy): Eukaryota > Metazoa > Chordata > Mammalia > Artiodactyla > Delphinidae > Orcinus > Orcinus orca. Next base: position 62,604,692 of record NC_064572.1, on the reverse strand, counting down.
TAGATCAAGATGTCAGTGAGGTTGGTTCCTTCTGAGAGCTGTGAGGGAGAATCTGTTTCATGTTTCTCTCCTAGCTTCCGGTGCTTTGCTGGCAGTCTTTGTTGTTCCTTGGCTTGTAGATGTATGACCCCAATCTCTGATTCATGTTCACATGGCATTCTCTGTGTATATGTTTCTGTGTCCAAATTTCCCCTTTTTAGAAGCATACAGTCATATTGGATTGGGCCCACCCTAATGATCTCATTTTAACTTGATTACCTCTGCAAAGACCCCATTTCCAAATAAGGTCATATTCACAGATACTGGGGGCCAGCGCATCAACATATTTTGAGGGGAAACAAACCCATAACACCTTCGAAAATGAAATGTCTGCTAAAATACTAGATAGCTTTCTTATCTAGTGATCTTTGAACACTATAATACAGTGCTGAGGATTTGTGTCTAATCAAGTTGTTGAAACATTTTCTGTTAACTGTCAACTCAATATTTTGTCTAGTGTCTTAATCTTTAAACATTTATCTCATTGACAGATTGCAACAGCTCAAGCCCTTACTTTATCTTTTTTTCTGAAAAAGTTTTATTGTGCACAGAGGGTAAGGGCTCAGTCCTTCTTGGCTGCCGCCTTCCTCATGGCGGCCAGGGCATTGCTCAGCTCTTCTCTCTTCCTCTTGGTATGGATGTGTGTCCCCACCCTTTTCTTGACGAACTTGAGGGCCCGCTTGGCCTTGGAGACCTTGAGCAGCTCCATGGCCCGCCGCTCATAAGGGATGAAGCAGCACACGTCCCGGATCACGTCCTACACGAACTTGGTGTGCTTGGTGAGGCGCCAGCGGCGGCGTCTGTGCCTCGGCTTCCTCACGTCCTTGGTCACCTTGTGGCCCTTGTTGAGGCCCAAGGCCATGGGTAGCGCAGAGCCATGGCTGCTGCTCTGCAATGGCAGCCGCGGCGGAAGGGCCTCCGACGCGCGGAACTCTGGGATTTCTACCAACACGGGGTGGCAAGTGCCAGAGAGGCCCCCTTACTTTAACGTATTCATTCAATCCACACACCAGTTTTAGATGCCATTGTTCAGTCGCTAGAATGCAAAAATTAAAATAACTTAGTGCTCTTAAAGGCATGGATAAACAGCCATTCATTCTTTACCTGGAGGAGTGCAATGCTGTAACATTTTTGGAAAGTACTATGTCTATGGACATATAAACTGTAGAGACCTACTGAGGAATCTAGTTTACATAAATAGAAACAACCAACTATGTAATTATTCACCCATGCACATACTTGCCCCAGTGCAATGGGAGTGGAGAGGGCATTGCTTCCTTGGAACAGTCCACGCCTGCAGGGATGCAGGTGTGGTAAAGAGAAAGAAGTATATTTTTTAAAAAGATATTTACATAATGGGTATAGATTCTGAACAAAGTGAGAGAAATAGGAGAGTATCATCGCTATCTCTTGTGTAACAAATCACCCCAGACTCAGGGATGTAAAACAACAACCCCCCAGCCCCCACTTTTTTTTAATGCTCATGGATTCTGTGATCAGGAATTTGAACACGGCATAGTGGAAGGGGTTTTCTCTGATCCACAAGGCCTGGGACCTTAGCAGACATCCAATTTTTTTTTTTTTCCAAATAAAGCAGTTAAGGGTGATTCAAATAGCTGAGGGCTGAAATCATCTGGATGCTTCTTCATTTACAAGTCTGGCTTCTGGGCAAGGATGACCCAAAGGCTGAGCTCAGCTGGGCCTGTCAACAGAGCATCTCCAAGTGGCCCGCCCATGTGGCTTGGGCTTCTCGCTGGTGCCTGGAGTCCAGGAGGGGGCATCCTGAGGGGGAGCATCTGGAGAGTGAGCATTCCAAGCTGCAAAGCTTCTTCAGACCAAATCTTAGAACATAGAACCATTCTATTCATTGCAAGTAATTCCCAAAAGCCAACCCAAATCCAAATGGACAGGAATTAAGCTTCTATTCTTGATGGGGAAGTGGTGGTGGTCACACTACGGAAGAGAATGAGGGATGGGAAATGTTGTGGTTCACTCTGGAAAACACAATCTGCCCACAACAAGCAGGTAGAAGAGGAAAGTGTCACCTCTGCACTGATAAGGGAAAACTTGAAGAACAGAAGTTTAAGTGGGAGCCAAGTGGTTCTGCAGTGGAAGATAGGATTACAGAGCCTTCTGCATTGAGTCACAGGCAGCCCTGGACCAACGCTGAACTCCCCGTGTAGAAAAGAAGAGACTGACTACTGTATGTGAGATTCATGTGCGTATATGTGTACATTCCCAGATTTGGACTCCCAAAAGCATTTCAATTTTGGAATAGGGCAATAGAAAATGTCAGATTTTCCTCTGAAATAGATATTGTCAAGAGCCTTGACCTTAAACTTTTAACTGACAGCATCAGTGAATCAAAGCAGCCTTCACAAAGCTCATTTATTGTAATCAGAACCTAGAAAATATATCGGCACTCTCTCCTGCCATCACATTTTCCTGGCATATACTCCAACACTGGAAGAATGCAACCATCTTCTCTGTGCGTGTGTCCAGAAGGTAAACACTGCTAGAGAAATTCTCTTAGTAATTACACTGGCTTCCCTTTAAATTAATACTTTAAACCTCAATTAGACTCTTAATACAACACGTTCCTCTGATTGGCTCCCTTTTCCACTCTCAGAGGCTCCTCATTCCTCCTATTAACACCCCCATTATACATTTCCTCTCTCAGAAGCACTGTATCATAACTCATTGTAACAACAGAAGTATCAGAAATGAACTCTCCAATTTCTTAACATTTTATCTATGGGTCTATCTGCCCCTGCACCCACATTCTCCTTTTTTTTTTCTCCTGTTACAATTGAAAAAATGTCCCTTTCTTGACAGGGGAAATTTTCACATGTGCCCTAGATCCTATAGCATCTCACCTTCCCAAGGATTTTACTTCTTTGGTGATGCCTTCTCCATCCCTGATTACCCATCTCTCTCCGCTTGTCTTGAAAGCCACTCGTCTCTCTTCCCTACTGGCCCTGGTTCCCAGTGCTACAGTTACTGCAAGCTGAAATTCTCACACTCTTTCAACAGCTGGCTCTGACTGGGATCAACCAAAGAGAGGCACTGGCAAGAGATTGGGGAGTGGAAGGAGAGCCAGAGGGCCCCCCTCTCTCTGTGCCTCAGATAGCATCTCTTCCAAGAGCTGCATGTCCCCCCATAACTCCAGGGCCACTTTGGTTCCTGGCCAGGTAACCCCAGCCACTGAGCTCCTTTGTCCCTTCCATGGGGAGATGGTAGCAGTTTTCTGCTGTTGATAATTACCAGTTGTCTCGCTGTCCCTGGTTTGGCCTCTCAGTGTTTCCATCACCTTAAAACCAATTCCCTGGATTAATTTTCCTCTGTTTTAAATATTAAGGGAGGCTTCTCTTTTGCTGGTTGGACTGTGACTGATAAACTCACTCTCCAGTGAATCATTCCCAGGAGCATGTGAATATTCCACAGCACTCTCCTCACAACTCCCTTCAGTTACTGTTCCTGGTTTCTTGCCCCTTAACAACCAAACTTCTCTAAAGAGACATCCATAATGATGGAGTAATTCCCCTCTAGAAACCTATCTTGAGAGATAATACAAGATGTGGGAAAAATTATAAGCAAGAATGTTCACGGTAGTAATATTTTTAGAATCTGGCATACAGCCGGTGTCAACCAAACAAAAAATGCAGTGTGAGAGCTGTGAGTTCACTTTCATTTGGGGACTTACTGAGGACTATAGCCCAGGAGACAGCGTCTCAGATAGCTCTGAGAAACTGCTCCGAAGAGATGGGGGGGAGGTCCGTATATGTATGATTTGGTGAAGGGGGTATGTGCAATCAAGCCCCCATCTCGGTAGAAGGCTGCTGCTAGTCACGAGGAACAGATGTCTCCCTAAATGATTTTATTGCTTTTCTAAGTATGAGGAAATGCAAGAAATAGAGCTCCTAAAGTTTTCTCCTGAAAATATCTAACTATCTGAAGACCTGTTCTGTCAGTTTCCCCAGAACACAAAGTGCCTCATTCCTGATCTCCCCGCTGAATTCTTTCAGGGTCTGTTGAAGGTCAGTGACTGCAGTGGCCATTGACCTAATCCTTGTAGAGCTGGATGGCAAGTGACATGCTTTAGTTGGCACAGGATAGCAATGAAAATTTATTAGATAAATGGAAGAATAAATGAAGAGCAAAAAAAGGCAACATTTAAAAGTCTAATTAAGGATTAAATAAAAATTTTACCAAACTTGTAATTGCTTTTTGATTTAAAGGTGATACAAAAACAGTTAAAAATTTAAAGAGATTAAAATATTCCTAAAATCCAATAATAATAATAATAATGTTATTATTATGTTATAATAATAATTGGAGTATTATTGAATTATTATTATAATAGCTATAATTATATAATATTAGCTAATATTTATTAAATACTTCTTATGTGCCAGATGCTGTGCTGGGGGTTTCTCATGTATTACCATATTCAGTTAACACAGTGGCCCCATGAGGAAAATATTTTTTATTTCCATTCAACAGATGAAAAGCTGAGGCAACAGAAGTTAAATAACTCACCCAAATTAGAAAGTTTTGGAGTAGAGATTTGAGTTCAATTTGCCTAACTCTAGAACCCAGAACCACTAACCATAGTCTCAATACACTAACCTATTCTTAAATTTTTTTGTTTTTTAATTTTTTAATTGAAGTATAGTTGATGTAACATATTTATTTTTATGTACCATCTCCCAGATGTTGTTCATATGCACACATATTTTACATAGTTGTAATTATAGTATAGACATATTTGTATACTGATTTTTTCTTTTAAATATTAACATTTCTGCTATTTTTACGTAGTTTTCATAATCATCATTTTAACAATTGCTTACTTTTCCTAATATTGATTTACTATCATTGTATAATTATGCAAAAAATTACCCTATCATTAGCATTTAGATTGTTTACAAATTTCTTAAATCAGTATAGATGACATTGCAGTGTACACCTTTTTAACTTTTGCTGAATTATTTCTTTGTGTAAATTCTTAGGAAAGCAATTAATGGATCAAAGACAATTTTAATAGTTTTTGCTATAAATATTGCTTTAATTTCCATAACAGGTCGTGATATGCAAAGAGGCTAAACAATGCACCAAATTTGCCACAAGCTTGATTGCTTTAGGTACAAAATTTCTTTTTAATTCTTGCTAATTTGGTAGATGTGAAATGAATATTTAAATTATTGTGTATTGAACATCTTCTGTGTGCAAGGTAAGAGATCATCGTGTGTCACAGAAAATATTTGGAGAGATGCGCCAGTCACTTAACTAAGTAAAATCTAGTATAGGAAGTAACACAAGTAAACAAATTGCTGTAATACAAGGTAGAAAAGATAAATTGTATTAAAGCATCACGCAAGCCAATTCAGTTAAAGGAAGGCAAGATTATCTCCAGTAGAGGATAGGGAAGACTTCAAAGAGAAGGTTTTCAAGATGGCTCTTAAAGGAAAGCTAGAAACTCAACAAAGCACATAGGGCGGGAGCAGACTTGTCAGCAAAAGGGAGAGAATGAACAAAATAAGGGTGCAAAACAATGTAGTTGCATTTAGTGAACAGCTGTGATTGGTCTATAAGCTCAGAGTTAGAGCCAAGGGAGAGAATGATGGAAATGTTTGAGGTTTTAAAGGTGTCAGAATGAGACTGAGGTGGGGAGGTGGGGGTGGGGTAGAGGGACCCATTGAATGATTTTTAGCACCAGGCTCATTGTCCCTGTATTTGATTTTGAGTAACCTGGAAACTTTAGATTTAGAGGAGTGAAAAGGGAAACTGGTTTGAAGATGATTAGAACTTTTAAAATCTGTAAAAGTATTAGAACCTGAAGTGTGGTAGCGTAGTATGAATTGACAAGAAGGGACAGATGAGAAAGACATTTTGGAGGTGGAATCGACAGGACTTACCAAGTGCAGATGTATAGGGTGAAGGGCAAGAGGGATGTGAAGATGCCCTGAGGTTTGGATTTGGGGCACTAGGAAACTGGTGGTGCATTAAGGAAATTCAGGACACATAACTGGTTTTGTACAGAGGAAGGAATGAAAAAACACTGGTGTGAACATACTGAGTTCCTTTGCTCCTGAGTTTCTCCTTGTTCAGATTAGCTAACATTAGCTGTAGTAATTTCAGAGGCAAATGGAAACATATATTCCCTATTGCTCTGCTTTCCAGTTGCTTATCCTCTAATAGAGAAAATCACAGGTAGAATTAAACCACAAGTTAGAGGGATATTAAGTGTAAAACAGACACTCAGGAAAGAGGTTTGTGAGAACACATGCCAGTCTTTACTACTTTTAACAAAACCAGACAGAGGGCCCTTCCCACACTTGGGAATGTTCTCTACCTGCCAATGATCCGCCTCCTGACTCCATCACCCCTGCCCTCTGTTGACCAGAGCTTGGGTTTTATTTTCTTTGTGACAAATATTTCACCCAAACCAAAGAATATGTTGTGCTCTTCAAAGGCCAGTTGCTAAATCCCTGAAAAGGGGCACTGGCAACAGTGCAGGGTGGACACAGGGGATAAGCTTCAGGGAAAGTCGGACTCCATGATGCAAAATTCTTTCCTGCTCTTTGCTTCTTTTCCTAGGAATCTTTTTCAGTAATGGAAACAGGTGGAAACAAATGCGACGCTTCTCCCTCATGACCCTGAGGAACTTTGGGATGGGGAAGAGGGGCCTCGAGGAGAGGGTCCAGGAGGAGGCCCAGTTTCTGGTGGAGGAGCTCAGGAAAACAGAGGGTGCGTTCCATTGACCATCCTTTGGGGCAAGGGGCTTCTACACACAGAGCTTCCCACCAAAGCTCCTCCTTTGGGAGGCACGCAATAGTCCACAATCTGCTCTATGAGTCAGGGCGTTGACTAGGAAAAAGGCAGCAGGAAGAAAATGACCCAAAACTGTTACTTAGGACTCACGAATCCTTTTGTTTGGATTCATCTCCCAACTTCGGCACTTACTGGATGTGTAAATTTGGACAAGTTACTTAACTTTTCTAAAACGCAGTTTCCTCATGTGAAAAATGGGGCTAAAAATCAAACCTCAGAATGAGGGTTAAATAATAAAGTTTGCAAAACATTTACACAGTATCCAGCATATATAATACTCCATATTACTTGTTGCTCTTATGGCTATTACAGTATTGCAAAACATTACAGTTTGCAAAACATTTACACAGTATCCAGCATGTATAATACTCCATAATATTACCTGTTGCTCTTATGACTATTACAGTATTCATTGAGTAACATAATAATTAGTAGTAGTAGCGTAGTATAATACTATAGAGCATGTACTACTAGTAGAAGATCCCTACATCCTAATTTGAAGAAGTTTAGAGAAAATAAAATATAGGTATCAATCTGAGCAAGAGGGAGGCCCTGTTCTTGAAGCCCTAATGCAAGCTGATGAAAATTCTAAATGTTAGAATTTTTTTTTTCTCACATCAGCTCAGCCCTTGGACCCTGTCTTCATCCTCTCCTGTGCTTCCTGCAACGTGATCTGCTCCGTCCTCTTCAATGAGCGTTTCCACTACAACAATAAGACGTTACTCTCCCTGTTGAGTGTGTTAAATAAAAATTTTAATCGAATAAGCTCTCCCTGGAACCAGGTAAAGCCAAGTCTGCATCTGCCCTTGCAGTTGATCTCATGGGGGCACTGGGAGCCCATAGGCAGGGTAAAGGGCTGTGAGCTCCCCACCCTGCCCCACGAGCACGTGCCAACACAAGCACTGTCACCTTCCCACAACGTGTGTCTTGTCGAGTGGATGAGTGCAGTGTCGCTTACCCCAGCACCTATGGAAGGCTGCCCTCTGCTTGCTTCTGTGAGTTGACTCCCACAAAAGAAGACATCACGTTCCCCGTTGCCTATGTTTCTTTTAAGGCCCCTACGCACATTCTCCCCTTCTCGACTCTGAGGTTGGCCAAGGGTGATTGAGCAAGGAGATGGGAAGGGGCTGCTCTCTCATGTACGTGATGGTCACCTTCCCTTCTTTTCTGCTCAGAAGCTTGAGGAAGGGATTCTCCCTAGCCAGACCCCACAGAGGGTTAGGTGCTCCACTTAGAAACACTGGTCTCTCTTCACAAACTGAATTGCTGATGTATTTTTTTTCTCATTTTAGATTTACAATCTATGGCCAAAACTCATAAAGCATCTCCCTGGAGAGCACAAAGCATTCTCAAAAAGGCTTAATGATGTTAAATATTTTATTCTGGAAAAAGTGAAGGAGCATCAGAAGTCCCTGGATCATAATAACCCTCGAGACTACATTGACTGTTTCCTCAGCAAGATGGAGCAGGTACTGTATGTGACATCTTTCCCTGGTATTATATTTTATCAGTCCATGGAAATGCAGGAAAGCATAATCACACCATGTAGGTAATTCTTTTTTTTTTTTTAATTTGGTTGTGCTGGGTCTCAGTGGCGGCAGGCAGGCTCCTTAGTTGTGGCATGTGAACTCTTAGTTGCATCGTGCATGTGGGATCTAGTTCCCTGACGAGGGATCTAACCCAGGCCCCCTGCATTGGAAGTGTGGAGTCTTAACCACTGCGCCACCAGGGAAGTCCCCATTTTGGTAATTCTTAATATTTTGATATCTTATGGCAATGGGGTACACTATTAACAATAACAGAAATTTAAAAATAGTCCAAAGCCCTCTTTTTCCTTTGTATTTTTATTTACTTCCTACACTTGGATATTAGCATTTAATGAAGTGTTCTCGATACATATTTACAATGAGCTACATATATATATATATATATATATATATATATATAAAAACATGCATATATATATATATGCATGTTTCTGAGCATATATTTATCTTGGGGTGGCTAAACACACATGCATCTTCTCTACACATTATTTACACATACATAGTCAGCCATTTTTGCCACAGTGCTTCCCAGGTAGCATGTCATAGACCAATACATTATAAAAACTGGATTGTGTTTTCCCATAGAACAATCTTGTTATTTGAAACTGGTGATGGATAAAGGGTTCTAAGACAAATACATTATACGTTAACCATGGATGGTATTAAACATATTGAATAGCAAGTATCACACAGCCACCAACCCTTAGAACGTCACTGACATAAAATACCAGCATGAGTGTCCAAGAGAACATCAGTAGAAAAACAGTCAAGACTGTGACAAACAATAGATTGTAAAAAAAGATATTTAAATGTATATACACATATAACAGCTTAAAACCTGAAAATAATTCTTTCAACCCTATAAAATTAACCTCATTTATGCCAAATTTCCCCAGATATATATAAACAAAAGAAAAACCACTCAAGTATATCATAAATGTGCAAGTTATAGCAAACAATTAATAATAACTTGTTTAGTCTTCTTAATCTCTAGGAGGGCTGATTTGGAAAGCTTGATTTCCTTAGAAAACATGTTGAAGGAAGGCATGTTGATGCCCTGTTTTCTTCTTAGAAATTTCCCTGGGGTCAGTAGAGTCATTCAAGCTCATTCCACTTATCAACAGTGTACATCGAAATAGCCTCTTCATTCTGATGGAAAAGTTTGTTGTTGGCTCTCAGAGGACTAGATGTTTGTCTGGAAAAGAGAGAAAAAAATAGCCAGGTTTTTAATTCAATCATTTAAAGATTTTATTTAGCACCAACTCTGTATCAGTCATGGTGCTTGGTAAATGGAATAAAATGATGAATCAGATACTACCCTGTAATTTTCTTTCATAGCACTTATCATAGTTTAACAAAATATTTATTTAATTTACCTCTATATTCTCCACTACACTGTATACTCCAAAGGGCTGGAGTATTGTCGATTTTTCACGCTTTGTATCATCAGCAACTAGCACAATGCCTAAAATATTGTAGATGCACATAAATATTTATTGAAATAATTATTGAATTAATTAATTAACAAAGATACAGTCCTTGACTTAATGGAGCTTACAGTCTAGTGCAAAGATCATCAAAACAAACAGTAACAACGAAGTGCTAATAGGGGAAGTACAAGACTGTTATGGGAGAATGTGGCAGGAACGCTAATGCTAGTCTAATTCGAGTCAGGAAGGGACTTCTAAACCAAGGCCCAGTGGATACATCCCTGCTCACATAGGTGAACAATTGAGCTGAGAGCTGAAAGGTGAGTAGGGATTATCTACATAAAAGTAGCAAAGAAAAATATACCAAGCAGAGGAACAAGATGTGCAAAGGCCCTGAGGCAGAGGGAAGCTTGGGGATATGAGGGGGTAGAGAGAAAGTCAGTGTGGCTGAAAGGGAGGGAGCAGGGGAGAGTGGTAGGAGAGAAGCTGAAACAGCAAGAGGTCAGCAGGCAGACCATTCATGCAGGGACTGGCAGGACACATTAATTAGTTTAGCTTTTATCCTAATATCAGTGAAAATCATTTGCAGGGTCTAAGCACTGTGTAAAGGATGACCATATTTGTGATGTGGAGAACAGATTGTAGGGGTCAACAGTGGATGCAAGGAGAACAGCTAGGAGTTGTTTCAGGGTAAATTTTCTGGTGGCAGAGCCTAAAATAGGGATTTGTGTGGAAGTGATTTATTAAGGGAGTGCTATCAGGAGAAACTTCTATGTATGTGAATGAGAGAAACAGGATAAGGAAGGGGAAAAATTAAAAATAGATGTGGTTTCAGGTGAAGCCTAGTCTCTACCTGATCCTACAGGGGGCTCTAGAGTATAAATTGCACTGCAGAGTTTGTCCTTCCCTGGGGCAACGGAGCTGGGCTTTTGTACTCTTGCACCTATCAGTCATTGGTCACAGGCAGCCCCATGAGGGTGGTCTGGGAGACTGATTCCCTCCCAGGCTTCTCTTGTCATTGTGGCTCCAGTGTCCAAGGGACTCCAGAGAAAGTTGCAGGTGTGAGCCAAAGCAGCTGTGAGGTAGGTTATCAGAACCAGTAAAAGGGATCTGAGCAGGGCACCAATAGCATTTTCTGTACGAGATGATTGCACTGGCCCAAGGCAAAGAAGATGGCCAAGGGTACTGGTGGTGGAAATGAAGAGACGTGGATAGATTTGAGATACTTTTAGGAGGTAAAATTAACAGTCTTGGTGGTGAGTTGGGAAATGCAAGAGATGAGGAGCTGTGTTCCTGGCTTGCCTAACTGGATGGAAGCTGGGGCCATTCACCAATACAGGAAACACTGGAAAGGGACCACGGACAGTTGTTAACATACATACCAAAGCCTTGAGATCCTCTGAAAGAGTAGAGGAAGGAACAAAAGAAAGTTGATACGCCAACGTCTGGATTTCAACCATTCCTTCCTCTCCTGCCCTCCACATCTATTTTTCCTTTAAGATAACTATCAATAGAAAATGGGTAGAAACTTCTGAAGCATTTCTGCTTTCCTGTAAGTTTTGTTGCATTATGTTTTAATCTCTAAACCTTACTACATAACAGATTTGGGTGTGTTAAGAATTAAACAAAATGGTGGAGTTCATTCTACTTAGCTAAATTACAGAGTTAGAACATAAATAGAAGATATATTGATATTTCCATTTTCTCCCTCACTCTCTTCCCAAGCAAAGATTTTTAAAAACCTACTGGAACTTTCTGTTGTGAGGGAGTTATTTAAAATGCTCAGTATTCCAGATCAAGGCAGTAAGAACTATAGGTAGGAAGTGGCAACGTGCCTAAAAACTTGGACATCCATATGCAGAAATCATCCCATTTTGAAATGAACAGGAGAGACATGGTATAAAGAAACTGAGTTAAGAAAAATTTGATTCAGAGCTTTAAAAGTAAAGCTAATAGTTAAAAGGAGTGCTCTAATACTTTTCTTAAATTTAAAAACAGTGGTTTAAAAGCCCACCAAAAGTTAATCAGCAATGAAAATAATTTAATTATAGTGAAAAATAGAGATTTTATTAGCTTAACTAGTTTATATATATTAAACAATAATTTATTCAACAAATTCTTAGTCTGGCTATTATGCCAAGGGTTGGGGATACATCAACGAAGAAGATTTAATCCCTATTATTTTTAGTATAGTAATTGTAAAATAGAAAGCTCAGAGATTGGTTCAAGATGGCAGAGTGGAAGGACATGCACTCACTCCCTCTTGCGAGAGCACTGGAATCACAACTAACTGCTAACAGTCATCAACAGGAAGACACTGGAACTCACCAAAAAAGATACCCCACATCCAAAGACAAAGGAGAAGCCACAATGAGACAGTAGGAGGGGCTCAAGCACAATAAAATCAAAGCCCATAACCACTGGGTGGGTGACTCACAAACTGGAGAACAATTATACCACAGAAGTCCACCCACTGGGACTTCCCTGGTGGCACAGTGGTTAAGAATCTGCCTGCCAATGCAGGGATCACGGGTTCGATCCCTGGTCCGGGAAGATTGCACATGCTGCAGAGCAACTAAGCCCATGCACCACAACTGCTGAGCCCATGTGCTGCAACTACTGAAACCCATGTGTCTAGAGCCCATGCTCCGCAACAAGAGAAGCCACCGCAATGAGAAGCCCACACACCACAACGAAGAGTAGTCCCCACTCACTGCAACTAGAGAAAGCCCGTGCAACAACGAAGACCCAACACAGCCAAAACTAAATAAATTAAAAAACAAAAAACAAATTCTTTAAAAAAAATTGAAAAAAAAAGAAGTCCACCCACTGGAGTGAAGGTTCTGAGCCCCAAGTCAGGCTTCCCAACCTGGGGGTCCGGCGACAGGAGGAGGAATTCCCAGAGAATCAGACTTTGAAGGCTAGCAGGACTTGACTGAAGGACTTCAACAGGACTGGGGGAAACAGAGACTCCACTCTTGGAGGGCACACACAAAGTAGTGTGCACATCGGGACGCAGGGGGAAAGAGCAGTGACCCATAGAAGACTGAACCAGACCTACCTGCTAGTGTTGGAGGGTCTCCTGCAGAGGTCGGGGTGTGTGTGGCTGCGTCTCACCGTGAGGGCAAGGACACTGGCAGAAGTTCTGGGGAGTACTCCTTGTCATGAGCCATCCAGGAGTCCACCAACAGCCCCACCAAAGAGCTTGTAGCCTCCAGTGCTGGGTCATCACAGGCCAAACAACCAACAGGGAGGTTGATCAGCAGATAGCGGATTAAAGTTTTACTGAGCTTCTTCCCACCAGAGCAACACCCAATTCTACTCACCACCAGTCCCTCCCATTAGGTAGTTTGCACAAGCCTCTTAGATAGCCTTATCCACCAGAGGGTAGACAGCAGAAGCAAGAAGAGCTACAATCCTGCAGCCTGTGGAATGAAAACCACATTCACAGAAAGACAGACAAAATGAAAAGGCAGAGGACCATGTACCAGATGCAGGAATAAGATAAAGCCCCAGAAAAACAACTAAGTGAAGTGGAGATAGGCAACCTTCCAGAAAAAGAATTCAGAATAATGATGGTGAAGATGATCCAGGACCTCGGAAAAAGAATGGAGGCAAAGACTGAGAAGATGCAAGAAATGTTTAACAAAGACCTAGAAGAATTAAAGAACACACACCTAGAAGAATTAAAGAACAAACAAACAGAGATGAACGATACAATAACTGAAATGAAAAATACACTAGAAGGAATCAATAGCAGAATAACTGAGGCAGAAGAACAGATAAGTGACCTGGAAGACAGAATGGTGGAATTCACTGCTGTGGAACAAAATAAAGAAAAAAGAATGAAAATAAATGAAGACAGCCTAAGACCTCTGGGACAACATTAAATGCAACAACATTCGCATTATAGGGGTCCCAGAAGGAGAAGAGAGAGGGAAAGGACCTGAGAAAATATTTGAAGAGATTATAGTTGAAAACTTCGCTAATGTAGGAAAGGAAATAGCCTCCCAAGTTCAGGAAGCACAGAGAGTCCCAGGCAGGATAAACCCAAGGAGAAACACGCTGAGACACATAGTAATCAAACTGACAAAAATTAAAGACAAAGAAAAATTATTAAAAGCAACAAGGGTAAAACGACAAATAACATACAAGGGAACTCCCATAAGGTTAACAGTTGATTTCTCAGCAGAAACTCTACAAGCCAGAAGGGAGTGGCATGGTATATTTCAAGTGGTGAAAGGGAAGAACCTACAACCAAGATTACTCTACCCACAAGAATCTCATTCAGATTTGACGAAGAAATCAAAAGCTTTACAGACAAGCAAAAGCTAAGAGAATTCAGCACCACCAAACCAGCTCTACAACAAATGCTAAAGGAACTTCTCTAAGTGGGAAACACAAGAGAAGAAAAGAACCTACAAAAAAATCCCCAAAACAATTAAGAAAATGGTAATAGGAACATACATATCGATAATTACCTTAATGAATGGATTAAATGCTGAATTAAATGTGAATGGATTAAATGCTCCAACCAAATGACACAGGCTCACTGAATGGATGCACAAACAAAACCCATATACGTGCTGTCTACAAGAGACCCACTTCAGACTTAGGGACACATGCAGACGGAAAGTGAGGGGATGGAAAAAGATATTCCATACAAATGGAAACCAAAAGAAAGCTAGAGTAACAATACTCATATCAGATAAAATAGGCTTTAAAATAAAGAATGTTACAAGAGACAAGGAAGGACACTACATAATGATCAAGGGATCAACCCAGGAAGAAAATATAACAATTATAAATATATATGCGCCCAACATAGGAGCACCTCATTACATAAGGCAAATGCTAACAACTATAAAAGAGGAAATCGACAGTAACATCATAATAGTGGGGGACTTTAACACCTCACTTACACCAATGGACAAATCATCCAGACAGAAAATTAATAAGGAAACACAGGCTTTAAATGACACATTAGACCAGATAGATTTAACTGATATTTATAGAACTTTCCACCCAAAAGTGGCAGAATACACCTCCTTCTCAAGTGTACATGGAACATTCTCCAGGATAGATCATATCTTGGGTCACAAATCAAGCCTTGGAAAATTTGAGAAAATTGAAATCGGATCAAGCATCTTTTCTGACAAGAATGCTATGAGATTGGAAATCAATTACAGGAAAAAAAACTGGAAAAAACACACATACATGGAGGCTAAACAGTGTGCTACTAAATACCCAAGAGATCACTAAAGAAATCAAAGAGGAAATCAAAACATACCTAGAGACAAATGACAACAAACCATGACAATCCAAAACCTATGGGATGCAGCAAAAGCAGTTCTAGAGCAATACAATCCTACCTCAAGAAGCAAGAAAAATCTCAAATAAACAATCTAACCTTACACCTAAAGGAACTACAGAGACAAGAACAAACAAAACCCAAAGTTAGTAGAAGGAAAGAAATCATAACAATCAGAGCAGAAATAAATGAAATAGAAACAAAGAAAACAATAGCAAAGATCAATAAAACTAAAAGCTGGTTGTCTGAGAAGATAAACAAAATTGATAACCCTTTAGCCAGACTCATCAAGAAAAAGAGGGAGAGGACTCAAATCAATAACATTAGAAGTGAAAAAGAAGTGACAATGGACACCACAGAAATACAAAGCATCATAAGAGACTACTACAAGCAACTCTATGCCAATAAAATGAGCAACCTGGAAGAAAGGGACGAGTTCTTAGAAAGGTATAACCTTCCAAGACTGAACCAGGAAGAAATAGAAAATATGAACAGACAAATCACAAGTAATGAAATTGAAACTGTGATTAAAAATCTTCCAACAAACAAAAGTGCAGGACCAGATGGCTTCACAGGTGAATTCTATCAAACATTTAGGGAAGAGCTAACACCCATCCTTCTCAAACTCTTCCAAAAAATTGCAGAGGAAGGAACACTCCCAAACTCATTCTATGAGATCCACATCACCCTGATACCAAACAAGACAAAGATACTCCAAAAAAAGAAAATTACAGGGCTTCCCTGGTGGCACAGTGGTTGAGAGTCCGCCTGCCGATGCAGGGGACACGGGTTCGTGCCCTGGTCCAGGAAGATCCCACATGCCGCGGAGTGGCTGGGCCCGTGAGCCATGGCCGCTGAGCCTGCGCATCCGGAGCCTGTGCTCTGCAGCGGGAGAGGCCACAGCAGTGAGAGGCCCGCGTGCCACAAAAAAAAAAAAAAGAAAAAAAATTACAGACCAATATCGCTGATGAATATAGATGCAAAAATCCTCAACAAAATACTAGCAAACAGAATCCGGCAACACATTAAAAGGATCATACACCATGATCAAGTGGGATTCATCCCAGTGATGCAAGGATTCTTCAACGTACGCATATGAATCAATGTGATACACCATATTAACAAACTGAAGAATGAAAACCATATGATCATCTCAATAGATGCAGAAAAGGCTTTTGACAAAATTCAACACCAATTTATGATAAAAACTCTCCAGAAAGTGGGCCTGGAGGGAACCTACCTCGACATAATAAAGGCCTCATATGACAAACCCACAGCAAACATCATTCTCAATGGTGAAAAACTGAAAGCATTTCCTCTAAGATCAGGAACGAGACAAGGATGTCCATTCCTGCCACTGTTATTCAACATAGTTTTGGAAGTCCTAGCCATGGCAATCAGAGAAGAAAAAGAAATAAAAGGAATCCAAATAGGAAAAGAAGAAGTAAAACTGTCACTGTTTGCAGATGACATGACACTATACATAGAGAATCCTGAAGATGCCACCAGAAAACTACTAGAGCTAATCAGTGAATCTGGTAAAGTTGCAGGATACAAAATTAATGCACAGAAATCTCTTGCATTCCTATACACTAACAACAAAAGATCAGAAAGAGAAATTAAGGAAACACCTCCATTCACCACTGCAACAAAAAGAATACAATATCTAGGAACAAACCTACTAAGGAGGTAAAAGACCTGTACTCAGAAAACTATAAGACACTAATGAAAGAAATCAAAGATGACACAAACAGATGGAGAGATATACCGTGTTCTTGGATTGGAAGAATCAGTACTGTGAAAATGACTATACTACCCAAAGCAATCTAAAGATTCAATGCAATCCCTATCAAATTACCAATGGCACTTTTTACAGAACTAGAATAAAAAAGTCTTAAAATTTGTATGGAGACACAAAAACCCCGAATAGCCAAAGCAATCTTGAGGGGAAAAAAATGGAGCTGGAGGAATCAGACTCCCTGACTTCAGACTATACTACAAAGCTATAGTAATCAAGACAATATGGTACTGGCACAAAAACTGAAATATAGATCAATGCAACAGGATAGAAAGCCCAGAGATAAATCCCCACACCTATGGTCAACTAATCTATGACAAAGTAGGCAAGGATATACAATGGAGAAAAGACAGTCTCTTCAATAAGTGATGCTGGGAAAACTGGACAGCTACATGTAAAAGAATGAAATTCAAAAAAAAAAAAAAAGAATGAAATTCAAACACTCCCTAACACCATACCCAAAAATAAACTGAAAATGGATTAAAGATCTAAATGTAAGACCGGACACTATAAAACTCCTAGAGGAAAACATAGGAAGAACACTCTTTGACAAAAATCACAGCAAGATCTTTTTTTGACCCACCTTCTAGAGTAATGGAAAGGAAAACAAAAATAAACAAATGGGACCTAATGAAACTTAAAAGCTTTTGCACAGCAAAGGAAACTATAAACAAGATGAAAAGCCAGCCCTCAGAATGGGAGAAGATATTTGCAAATGAATCAACAGACAAAGGATTAATCTCCAAAATATATAAGCAGCTCATGCAGCTCAATATTAGAAAAACAAACAACCCAATCAAAAAATGGGCAGAAGACCTAAATAGACATTTCTCCAAAGAAGACATACAGATGGCCAAGAAGCACATGAAAACCTGTTCAGCATCACTAATTATTAGAGAAATGCAAATCAAAACTACAATGAGGTATCTCTCCTCACACCAGTTAGAATGGGCATCATGAGAAAATCTACAAACAACGAACGCTGGAGAGGGTGTGGAGAAAAGGGAACCCTCTTGCACTGTTGGTGGGAATATAAATTGATAGAGCCACTGTGGAGAACAGTATGGAGGTTCCTTAAAAAACTGAAAGTAAAATTACCATATGACCCAGCAATCCCATTCCTGGCCATATACCCAGAGGAAACCATAATTCAAAAAGACACATGCACCCCAATGTTCATTGTAGCAATATTTACAATAGCCAATCATGGAAGCAACCTAAATCCCCATCGACTGACGAATGGATAAAGAAGATGTGGTACATATATACAATGGAATATTACTCAGCCATAAAAAGGAATGAAATTGGGTCATTTGTAGAGACGTGAATTGATCTAGAGACTGTCATACAGAGTGAAGTAAGTCAGAAAGGGAAAAACAAATATCGTATATTAATGTGTATATGTGGAATCTAGAAGAATGGTACAGATGAGCTGGTTTGCAAGGCAGAATTAGAGACACAGATGTAGAGAACAAACGTATGGACACCAAGGGAGGAAAGTCGGGGGAGTGGGGGTGGGGTGTGATGAATTGGGAGATGGGGATTGACATATATACACTAATATGTATAAAATGGATGACTAATAAGAACCTGCTGTATAAAAAAATAAATAAAATTCTAAAATTCAACAAAAAAGAAAAAAATTGGAGAATATATGCCAAAATATTGTCAATGTTTATTACTTAAATGATAGGATTAATTTTCTTCTAGTTCCCCTGTAATTTCTAAGTTTTTGACAATGTTCATGTATTTGTACACATATAATGCATTCCTGTATGTAACACTACAATGTATTTGTATTTCTATGATGTATATGTATTACTTTTGCAAAGTTAATGTAGATATATGAAAAAAATAAGAATAAAAATATATTCTTGATTTAAACATTAGAAGGGTGCAAAAAAAAAAAAAAAAAAGAAAGCTCACTCACTGTTTTTAAGCCCTGGATCAGTTTATTTTCTAAAGACTTTGTAGATCCCATGCAAAAAATTATAAGTCCTATATGTACAAGTACAATCTTCATATTAGAAATGCCAATAATGGGGGTGGGTGGAAGGGAGGCTTAAGAGGGAGGGGATTTATGTATACATATAGCTGATTTACTTTGTTGTACAGCAGAAACTAACACAACATTGTAAAGCAATTATACTCCAATAAAAAAAAAATGAAATGCCATTAATAATGATGTGTCATATGTGAGAGTGTGGGGCTGTGAATACCTAAGTCTTTGTAAGTGAAGGAAACAGACCAGTCCCAAACCAGTGATTTCTCTACATTGTGCTCACACAGAGCTTATCATCTAGTCTTTTTCATTAAATATAATAAAAGAAGATACTATTTACTGAGTATTTGTATATATGAAGAATTTTTCCAAGATCTTCCACCCATTAATTCTTTTAATTTTTATAATAACCCTATGGGATATGTTCTACTTTTTACCCCAATTTCACAGATGATGAAATTGAGTAAAAAGGTAAAGTAACTTGCCAAGGGCACACATCTGTTCATTGACCAACCCGGGATTTGAACCAGAAGTTTCGATTCCATGACTGATTTCTTTATCTACCACCCTACCGTGCACAAAATGAAGCCTATTGCTAGTGATGGGGTGTGATCATAGAGCTCTGATAAGCCACTGCCTTCTTTTTAACTCATGTGGCCATTAACTCTACCATCTACAGGAGAAACAGAACCCAGAGTCTGAATTTCACTTGGAGAACTTGACAACCTGTGGATCAAATCTGTTTTCAGCGGGAACAGAGACAACCAGTCTCACTCTGAGCTATGGGTTCCTGCTCCTAATGAAATACCCTGAGGTTCAAGGTACAGCAAATATCCTAAGTATTTATGTAGGATAAAATATGAGCTCCTGGCACTGGTGAGGGTGGGAAGATACCACTGGCAGTGACAACTTCTCTTTCTTTGGACTGCCTTGTAGAACGTCATGCAAAGGGTCATCCATGGTTTGATCAGAATTATATCAAATGATGCTGATAAGAAAGAGAGACCTTTATGAACCCAAAGGCTTTCATTTAAGTTTAAACACAGAGGAGCTTCTGAATCGCAACTCTTCCATATGTGATGCAATGCTGAAGAGTGAGCCCTATTTAGATGAGGGATGCATGGATTCCCACGATGGCTTCTCATTCTCGGCCTGCCCATACCTGGCTGTGTGACCTCAAACAAGTTATTTCACCTCACAGGCCTGTGTTTTTCCGTCTTGAGAATGGATCAGACTCCCCAAAGGGAATTTTTAGCTCCAATGTAATTTAAAATTAAAAAATGAAATTGTAGTAGCGTGATTTTCTCAAGCACGTTCTCAGAGCACAGGTCTTAGAAAGCCAGTGTTTATACTGCTTAACAAAATGGTGTTTGTCATTCCCACAAAATGTGTAGGACACTGGATGAGGCTGACAAAGGAGATGCTCCCACTAGAGTGAGGATTAAACATTTCCTCTCCACAGCTGCTTTGCCAGGAATCTGGGGTAAACCTTAATCCCTGCCACAGAGGTCATCTCCTCACCCATACAGGAGGACAAACCAATTCAGGCAGGAGGCCAAGGACATAGCTGATGCAGCTTTTATGTTTCCTGCAGCAAAATCTCTGGTCTTTTAGATCAGAAAATAGAAAATAGAAATTCCATTGAGGAGCAGACCCGTGGGCTGTTTAGCAACATGTCTTTGACCTTGGGAGCCTTTTCTAGGCCACTGTCTATTATACATCGTAAGCATTTCCAGGTATCCAGGGGACACATCTCTTGAGTAGCATTCATGATTCATGTCTTTGCAGCCAAAGTTCATGAAGAAATTGACCGTGTAATTGGATGCAACCAAAGCCCCTGCATGAAGGACAAGATAAAGCTGCCCTATACAGAGGCCGTGCTTCATGAGATACAAAGATACATCACCCTCCTTCCTTCTAACATGCCCCGTACTGTGGCCCGGGATACGAAATTCAGACAGTACTTCATCCCTAAGGTTAGAGGTGTCTGGGAAACCTGGGTGGGATAGAAGGGGCAGCATGATACCTCAGTGGGGCCTGAGGCATCTCAGTTCTGTTTCAGGAAGAGAGGCAATTGAGAGACATAGAAAGAACACAAGGTCAGAGTCACATGACCTGGGTTTGAAATCTGTCATTGCCATGCAGTGCACCCTCAGGCCATTATGTCACCTCTGTGGTCCTGTCTCTGCCTTCCTGGAATGGGGAAGCTGACCTGGGGCTCCCAAGGCCCCTCACACTCTCACGTAGAATGTATTGAGGGAGAAGTGATTTGCATTAATGCGAATGTTGTGGGAACAGAAACCTGATTTTCCATGATGGATTTTAAATAGGGGGAAGAGATGGAAAATGTATCTGCAGCTCTAAAGTAATCAAGTCAAATGTCAGCTTTCTTTAACCCGAATTCTTTCCTCTGAAGACCTCATATACCAGGACATTTGGGATATTGCTGCCCATGACAGTTAACAATTATCAAAAGAGTAGTCAGTCTTCTGTAGTCAGTCTTCTGTAGTGATTAAGGGGTTGGGTTTTACATTTAATCCATTCAAGAGTATAGAAGAGGAAGAAAAGGTGACAGAATACTGCAAAACTGAAACAGCTCCCAACCTTACTGCCAAACGTCACTGCAAAAGTCTATTAACACATAAGTCTAGCATCACATTAAAAATACTACATCACCAGCAAGTGAAGGTAATCAGGAACACAGGAATGGTCTAACACCAGAAAATCTGGTTTATTATCACCATATAAGTAGAACTTAGAGAAAAATCACATGATAATCACATTTGTACAGAAAATGCTTTTGATAATATTAAAGAGTTTAACCCTTAAAAAAATAGGAATAGATAAATACCTCATTAGCCATGGAAAACATATTTCCCAAATCATGCTTTTTGACTAAAAGCATTCCTATTAATATCAGGAATAAGACAAGGCTATCCACCATTACCAGTATTTAACTAGAATTAGAAAAAGGTAATGAGGTAAAACATTTAAGAGGCGGGCTCGATTTGTAGGTGACATAATTGTACCTGGAAAACTCAAGAAAATTAACTTAAGTACCACTGCAAAAATAGAATTTTCCAGTGGTTGGGTACAAATTTATTATTAAAAAAATCAATTTCTACCCTATATAAAATAAAAGCTATGTTTTAAAAACATAATGAATAAAAGCTTTTTATTGATAAAAACGAGGATAAAATACTTAGGAATATACTTGATAAGAAATTTGCAAGATTTATACCAAAAAAAAAACCCCTTAAAATGTTAATGAAAGGTACACAAGTTTTGAATAAATTAGATTTATTCTGTGTTCAGGTAGGAAGATAGCAGTTACCCTGAAATTAATCTATGCATTTATGAGATCTCAATGAAAATATAAACTAGATACTTTTTTGGAACTAAACTAACAGATCTCAAATTTGATGTGGGAAATTAAAAAATAAAGAATAGTCAGGGACAGGTCCTACCAAATATTAAAATATAAGGTCACAGTTATTAAAGCACTATAATACAGCTTCTTGAGTAGACAGATCAATCAAATAAAGTCTAGAAATAAATGTAATTATACATGGAAACTTAGTATATGATAAAGTGGCTTTTTCCTTGTAACCTAGAGGAAAAATATTGATTATTCAGTTGTAGAACTCCCAGGGGAGTTGGAAAAAAAAGAATAATAAATCCCTACCTCAAACTTTCATATAAAATAAATTTTATATGAAAATTTATTCTTGGTGGCTCAAATATATACACATAGGATATTAAACTATAAAAGTGCTAAGGGTAAAAGCAATAATTTTTTTTGAGAATTTCAGAGTGAAGAAAGACTTTCTAACATTGACCAAAGAAAAGAGGAATAAGAGGGCTATACATTTAAAAATGGATAAATTTGGTTACATGCAAGTAAGAAAAATCTACCTAAGAAAAAGAAACAAAGTCAAAAGACAAATGACAAACTGAGACAAAATGTTTCATAGTTCATAAGAACAAAGAACTAATTACTGAAAAATAAAATGAACTCCTACAGTCAGCATGAAAAAACCCCAGAACCAACAGATAGAATGCATGGGAGACAAAATTTAAATTTGAGTGAAAGTAATTACAAATGGTTTTTAAATATGTGAAAATATACTTACACAATAAAATATATTGAAAATAAAAATGATAAAGAAACATGTTTTCACTTGTCACAATATGTTGGCAAGATATAAAAAAACATATGTTTTTGCTAGTAGTATAAATTGGTGTAACTTCCATGGAAGGCATCATTGCGATTTCTGTGAAAATTCAAAACGTGCATAGCAATTTGAAAAGCAGTTCCACTACTAGGAATTTATCCTTTGTGTATATTTCCCCCCAAATAATATTCATTGCAGCAGTATTGGTGCCGAATATTCATTTAAAAAGGACTTAAAATTATTATTATTATTATTTTTGGCCACGCTGCATGGCTTACAGGATCTTAGATCCCCGACCAGGGATCGAAAGTGGCCCCCGGCAGTGAAAGCACCAAGTCCTAACCACTGGACCGCCAGGGAATTCCCTAAAAATTATTTATGTAAAGTAGAATACTAAGCAAGCGACAGAACTCTACAGGATGCTACTATTTGTGGAAAAAGTAGGAAATAGGTGTGTACCTTTTTTTTTTAATCCATAAGATATCTCATAAAGGATATATTGTACACTGGTAACAGTGATTACATTAAGAAGGAAACCAGGGGACTTGAGTCTAGGAAAGAGACTTATTTTCACTTTGTACCCTTTTGTACTTTTTTTTTTTTGTATTTTATACCATGTGCATGTATTACCTACTCCAAAACTTGTGAAATAACGTTTCAGGAAATACGAAATGAGGTAAAAATGGGAAGAGGAGGCTTTCACTTAAACAGGGGTGCTTTATGACCCATAGATAGATGGGTCAAATTCTAACCATGCCACTTGCTAAAAGTATAACCTCAAGTAAGTTATTTCTTCTCTCTGAATCTCAATTTCTGCATTTATACAATGTGAAACAAACAAACAAACAAAAAGAGCCTACTGAATATGGTTGAAGTGAGAATTAAATTTATAAACTACTAAACACAGTGTCAGGTAAATGTGAAGCGTTCCGTATCAATGGTCATTATTATTTTGTCATTTAAATCTCACAAAATCTAATGGGGCAAAGAGGAAAGCCTATTGTTGTTACCCCACCCCGTTTTACAAGTGAGGGAAGTGGGGTTTGATCCAATAGATTTTCTAGATTACAAGTTTCCATCTCTCATTTTCTTCCATTCACACTTGAATTCAGAAAGAAAAAAATTATGAAATGTGAGCTCTTTCAATTTGAGGCAACAATTCCAGTAAAGCGCATGTCTAGACAATATGGGCTGCAAACCTTAGCTTTTTAACAATTTATTCTTGCACACTGACCATAACAGTGCTCTTCCCACAGAGAACCATCTTATTACTTGATAAAAGATCTTGTATGGTGATGTGTGTAAAAGAGCCATCACATGAGACAGTTTTCTCCAGGCAAGCTTAAGAGTGCTCGATCCTGTTTAATCCACTGTGATTAAAAGTACTAGACTTTTTAGGGACCAAAGGTAAGCATGATAACGTGCCACTCCACTCTCCATTTCTTGGTTCCAGGGCGCTACTGTATTGCCATTACTGTCTTCGGTCCTGTACGATTGCAAGGAATTTCCCAACCCAGAGAAGTTTGACCCAGGTCACTTTTTGGATAAAAATGGCAGCGTCAGGAAAACAGAATACTTCGTGCCTTTTTCCATGGGTAAATACAAATACACCCCATCCAAACCATACACATGAACCTTTTGGATAACTTTTAGCTTTACTGAATATGGCATAACTAAGTAATCCACTGATGATAGCAAAGTCAATCAAATCAATCTGTTATAAACCCCCAAATCGGGATGGATCCATTTAAGTCTGTATACCAGTAGGATCAGGTAAGTCTTCCAGAGACTCTTTTGTTGTTTGGTGATTGAGTTCAATGCTAGTTTTTAAAGAAACCAAGGCAAATCAATTTAATTCAGATGTCACACATTATCAGATAACAAAGGGACCTCCTTTTACAAACTCTTGCCTGTTGATCTCCCTTTCATAATATGACTTTTTCAAAACAAAATGTTCAAGTTTCTCTCTTCTTAAACAATTATTAACCATTATTAATTTTCTGATTCTTAGAGAGGCCATCAGAGACACCTTGGCCACTTCATCCTCTTTCTTCCCCTCTGAAATCCGGAGCCCCACATACGCTTGCCTCTTTGCAAGCGCTGCTTGGCTCCCAGTTGCTAGTTCTCATAAAGTCATAAAGACAACTTAGGATTGCTCAGCACCCATTCTTTTTCTTTGTTACCCTAGTCAATCATTTGATTAGTATTTTCAAAAATAACAGTATGTTTTATTTCTAATCACAGTGATAGTAAGTGTTCAATATAAAAGATGGAAAATGCAGAAGAGCAAAAAAAAAAAAAAAGAGAAAAGAGGGACTTCCCTGGTGGTGCAGTGGTTGGGAGTCCACCTGCCAATGCGGGAGACGCGGGTTCCGGCCCTGGCCCGGGGGCTCCCGCATACCAAGGAGGGAAGGCTGCTGGGCGCACCGCGGCGAGGAGTGGCCCCTGCTCTCCGCAGCCTGGTGGGGGGGTAGGGGGGGCGCGGGGGGCGGGGCGCGAGCAGCCGCGAGGACCCAGCGCAGCCATAAATAGATGGATGAGTGGATGGGTGGATTTGTAAAAAGGAAAAAAAGAAAAAGGAAAATCATTTGCAATTTCAGACTATAGCCTGAATTTCAGATTCAGGCTATAACCGCTGTTAATATTTTGCTATATATACTTCACACAGTTGTCTAGATATACATAATAAACGTATATTTTATTTTAAAAAATCAGGCTCATTCTGTACAATCTATTTGATAACCTGCTTTTGCTTAGTGTGTTGTGATATAAGACAGTATTAAATAATCTTCTGTACAAACATGTTTAGGTTGTGTTGCATGATAGATGCACAAGGATTTATTTAATTAATCCAGTATAGGTGGATGTCTAGTTTTCAACTAACTCATCAGTGTCATAAATAACAATGCAAGTGACACCCGCATAGGTGAATCTCTAATTCCTACAGATAAATCCCCAGAAGGAGAATTACTGAATTAAGAGTGAAAATTTCTTCAGAGTTTTGATATGTATTGACAAATATCCGTCTAGAAGAACTGTACCAGTTCATTGTCCTCCAACAGTTTCTTAGCCATCCCTTTTCTGATCAGTGTTTTCATTGGCTGTTAGGAGTGTATAGTATTTGAATACGAGCTATTGTATTTGAATTTGGAGCAAGCTAATGGAACTGTCTCCTCCTTCCAGGGAAACGGGCATGTGTTGGAGAGGGCCTGGCCCGCGTGGAGTTGTTCCTGTTTCTCACCACCATTCTGCAAAACTTTGTCCTGAAGCCCCTGGGGGAGCCAAAGGACATAGAGACCAAACCCATTGTTACCGGGTTTATCAACATCCCACAACCCTACAAGCTGTGCTTTATCCCTAGACAAAAGAACTTTTCTCTTTTAACAACTTAAATCAAAGTAATTGCTTTTTCCTCTCATTCCTTCTCCCACCCCATAGTCTCTTTTCATTTTAAATACTGCTAGGACAGAAACACTACTCGCTAAAAGCTTGATGGACATTTGTTTAAACCTACAAATCCCTTGCCAAAAAGGATCTGGGTCCTGAAAACGCCAAGGGTAAAACAATATACTTATATCCTATAGAGTACTTTATAAACGATGATCCAGCCAAACCAGGCCCAGGCCCACAGAAGGCCTTTACTGAGACAATTGGCAAATAGTGGAGCCTTCACTCTTTCTGTGGCTTTGGAGATATGCTGATTTTCTATAGTTTTTCAAAATAGAGAAATTAATATAATGGCCTATGTGTATTTTTTCCTATTTCCAATGGAAAGCACTTACATGATTTCTGCCACATTCACAAAATAAATCCTTTTTTTCCACAGTAGATTTTCTTTGAATGTTTGACTTTATATCAAGTCTCAAAAATCCCTTTCCTTGCGCTATGGGCACTCTATAATTAGAATATCATAAACAGATGAAATGATAATCCCCACCACAAATCTCTCCCTGCCCCACCCCATCTATTTGCAGCCATTGATTTACATGGGGGCCCAAGGAGCCCCCTTGGATAAGAATTCAAACCATGTTCATAGGTAGGATTCAGACATGCATAGTTACATCTTCTTCAGAAAGTGATGAGGGGCAGGGCTGGGGGTTGGAGAGCAAGTGGGGAGATTGCAAGCAAAGACTGAGTATTGCTAAGAGAACAGTGACCCAGAAGAGAATGGCTAGAACAGCTGCCCAGTGGTGGCCCAGTGGAGTGCTATGAGGAGTAGCTGCCACAAAAGGATGGCTCAAATGCCAGCAGGCATCCCAGGCTCCAGGACATTGGGAGGGAAAGAAGCTTTAAAAGCAGAGCTTGGGACTTCCCAGGCAGTACAGTGGTTAAGACTCTGTGCTCCCTATGTAGGGGGCACAGGGTTCGATCCCTGGTCAGGGGACTAAGATCCTATATGCCACACAGCATGCCCCCCCCCCAAAAAAGTAAAAGAAAATAATAATAAAAAAATAAAAGCAGAGCTGAGTTTCTGGGTGTATACTCAAAAGAACTGATTTTTTTAAAGTTCTCTCCAACAGATATTTGTACACCCATGTTCCTAGCAGCATTATTCACAATAGCCAAAAATGTGGAAACAACCCAAACGTCCAATTAGTGGATGAATGGATAAACAAAGAGTGATTATATACATACAATGGAATATTATTCAGCCTTCAAAAAGAAGGATTTATAGTCTAACGTGTGTTACAAATGGATGAACCTTGAAGACATTATGCCAAGTGAAATAAGCCAGTCACAAAAGGACAAATATTGTATGATTCCATTTATATGAGGTACCTGGAGTAGTCAAACTCATAGAGACAAAGTAGAATGGTGCTTGCAGGGGGAGGGGGGAGAATGGGGAGTTATTGTTTAATGGGTATGGAGTTTCAATTTGGGAAGATAAAGTTCTGGAGATAGACGACGGTGATGATTGCATAACAATGTGCATGTACTTAATGCCACTAAACTGTACACTTAAAAATGGGTAAAATGGTAAGTTTTATATCGTGTATACTTTACCACACAAAAAAAGTAGAGCTGAGGTCCTTGAGGTGGGGATTTTGAAGCTGTAAATTTTGGATCTAAATGTTAATGTGATTTGCTAACATGTGAGCATCTCTGTTTTCTTCCCACCCTCACACTCCTTTCTAGCTAACAAGAGTTTTGTCTTTTGTCACTCAGAGTCTCCTCCTTCCATGAATTCTGAGAAGTTTTGAATTTGCCAGCTAGGTTCCCTAACTTGGGATGCAGAACTAGTAGACTGAAGAGAGAACAGACAGAAGAGGAAACTAGTTTGGGAGGTGAGGTTAAATTCCATAATAAAATAACATAATGATGGGACTTACCTGGTGGTCCAGTGGTTAAGAATCTGCCTGCCTATAGGACATTCCATCCAAAAACAGCAGATTACACTTTCTTCTCAAGTGCACATGGAGCAATCTCCAGGATAGAGCACATCTTGGGTCACAAATCAAGCCTCAGTAAATTTAAGAAAATTGAAATCATATCAAGCATCCTTTCTGACCACAACGCTATGAGATTAGATATCAATTAGAAGGAAAAAAACATAAAAAACACAAACACATGGAGGCTAAATAATACGTTACTAATAACCAAGAGGTCACTGAAGAAATCAAAGAGGAAATCAAAAAATACCTAGAGGCAAATGACAATGAAAACATGAAGATCCAAAACCTATGGGATGCAGCAAAAGCAGTTCTAAGAGGGAAGTTTAGAGCAATACAATCCTACCTCAGGAAACAAGAAAAATCTCAAATAAACAATCTAACCTTACACTTAAAGGAACTACAGAAACAAGAACAAACAAAACCCAAAGTTAGTAGAAGGAAAGAAATCATAACGATCAGAGCAGAAATAAATGAAATAGAAACAAAGAAAACAATAGCAAAGATCAATAAAACTAAAAGCTGGTTGTCTGAGAAGATAAACAAAATTGATAAGCCCTTAGCTAGACTCATCAAGAAAAAGAGGGAGAGGACTCAAATCAATAAAATTAGAAATGAAAAAGAAGTGACAATGGACACCACAGAAATACAAAGCATCATAAGAGACTACTACAAGCAACTCTATGCCAATAAAATGAGCAACCTGGAAGAAAGGGACAAGTTCTTAGAAAGGTATAACCTTCCAAGACTGAACCAGGAAGAAATAGAAAATATGAACAGACCAATCACAAGTAATGAAATTGAAATTGTGATTAAAAATCTTCCAAAAAAAAAAAAAAATCTTCCAACAAACAAAAGTGCAGGACCAGATGGCTTCACAGGTGAATTCTATCAAACATTTAGGGAAGAGCTAACACCCATCCTTCTCAAACTCTTCCAAAAAATTGCAGAGGAAGGAACACTCCCAAACTCATTCTATGAGACCCCCATCACCCTGATACCAAAACAAGACAAAGATACTCCAAAAAAAGAAGATTACAGACCAATATCACTGATGAATATAGATGCAAAAATCCTCAACAAAATACTAGCAAACAGAATCCAACAACACATTAAAAGGATCATACACCACGATCAAGTGGGATTTATCCCAGGGATGCAAGGATTCTTCAATATATGCAAATCAATCAATGTGATACACCATATTAACAAATTGAAGAATAAAAACCATATGATCATCTCAATAGTTGCAGAAAGGCTTTTGACAAAATTCAACACCTATTTATGATAAAAACTCTCCAGAAAGTAGGCATAGAGGGAACCTACCTCAGCATAATAAAGGCCTCATACGACAAACCCACAGCAAACATCATTCTCAATGGTGAAAAACTGAAAGCATCAGGAACAAGACAAGGATGTCCACTCTCACCAGTATTATTCAACATAGTTTTGGAAGTCCTAGCCACGGCAATCAGAGAAGAAAAAGGAATCCAAATAGGAAAAGAAGAAGTAAAACTGTCACTGTTTGCGGATGACATGATACTATACAAAGAGAATCCTAAAGATGCCACCAGAAAACCACTAGAGCTAATCAGTGAATCTGGTAAAGTTGCAGGATACAAAATTAATGCACAGAAATCTCTTGCATTCCTATACACTAATGGTGAAAAATCTGAAAGAGAAATTAAGGAAACACTCCCATTTACCACTGCAACAAAAAGAATAAAATACCTAGGAATACCTAGGGAGGTAAAAGACGTGTACTCAGAAAACTATAAGACACTGATGAAAGAAATCAAAGATGACACAAACAGATGGAGAGATATACCATGTTCTTGGATTGGAAGATCAATATTGTGAAAATGACTATACTACCCAAAGCAATCTACAGAATCAATGCAATCCCTATCAAATTACCAATGGCGTTTTTTACAGAACTAGAACAAAAAATCCTAAAATTTGTATGGAGACACAAAAGACCCCGAATAGCCAAAGCAGTCTCAAGGGGATAGAAAGGAGCTGGAGGAATCAGACTCCCTGAGTCTGACTGTATTACAAAGCTACAGTAATCAAGACAATATGGTACTGGCACAAAACCAGAAATATAGATCAATGGAACAGGATAGAAAGCCCAGAGATAAATCCCCACACCTATGGTCAACTAATCTATGACAAAGGAAGCAAGGATATACAATGGAGAAAAGACAGTCTCTTCAATAAGTGGTGCTGGGAAAACTGGACAGCTACATGTAAAAGAATGAAATTAGAACACTCCCTAACACCGTACACAAAAATAAACTCAAAATGGATTAGAGACCTAAATGTAAGACCGGACACTATAAAACTCTTAGAGGAAAACATAGGAAGAACACTCTTTCACATAAATCACAGCAAGATCTTTTTTGATCCACCTCCTAGAGTAATGGAAATAAAAACAAAAATAAACAAATGGGACCTAATGAAACTTCAAAGCTTTTGCAAAGCAAAGGAAACTACAAACAAGACAAAACAACAACCCTGAGTGGGAGAAAATATTTGCAAACAAATCAACGGACAAAGGATTAATCTCCAAAATATATAAACAGCTCATGCAGCTCAATATTAAAAAAACAAACAACCGAATCAAAAACTGGGCAGAAGACCTAAATAGACATTTCCCCAAAGAGGACATACAGATGGCCAAGAAGCACATGAAAAGCTGCTCAACATCACTAATTATTAGAGAAATGAAATCAAAACTACAAGGAGGGGCTTCCCTGGTGGCTCAGTGGTTATGAATCTGCCTGCCAATGCAGGGGACACAGGTTCGAGCCCTGATCCAGGAAGATCCCACATGCCGTGGAGCAACTAAGCCCGTGAGCCACAACTACTGAGCCTACATGCCACAAGTACTGAAGCCCGCTCGCCTAGGACCTGTGCTCTGCAAGAAGAGAAGCCACTGTAATGAGAGGCCTGTGCACCACAAAGAAGAGTAGCCCCTGCTCACCACAACTAGAGAAAGCCCATGTGCAGCACCAAAGACCCAATGCAGCCAAAAAATAAATTAAAAAATTTTTTTTAATTTTTAAATTAAATGGCCTATACTCTCAGAATTCCTAAGGTCGAAGGGTGTGTGGGCGTTTCCCACAGATGAGATATTAGCCTGGGAGAGAGAGATCTTAAAGGGTTTCCACCCAAGAGAATAGCAGCTAGCTTTGTATTGTGGGCATGGTTGGCACCTGCTATATTAACAAAGTTAGGTCAGAAAGAGTCTCATATAACTCAGCAATAAAAAGACTACCCAATTTAAAAATGGGCAAAGGATTTGTATAAACATTTCTCCAAAGAAGATATGCAAATGGCCAATAAACACATGAGAAGGTTCTCAATATCATTAGTCACCAGAGGAATGCAAATCAAAACCACGATGACATACCACTTCACACCTACTAGTAAGATAAAATTAAAAAGATAATAACAAGTGTTTTCAAGAACGTGGAGAAGGTGGAATCCTCATATATTTCTGGTGTGAATGTAAAATGGTGCCGCCACATTGGAAAACAGTTTGGCATTTCCTCAAAATGTTAAGCATAGTGTTACCATATTACCCAGCACTTTCACCTAGGTGTCTACCCAAGAGAAATGAAAATATATGTAAACACAAAATCTTGTACAAGAATGTTCATAGGATGATTCATAATAATTAAGATGTGGAAACAAGCCAAATGTCCATCGACTAATGAATGGATAAACAAAAGGTGTTATATCCATACAATGGAATATTTTATGGCCATAAAAAGGGAATGAAGTACTGATACTTGCTACAACATGGATGAATCTTGAAAGCAGCCAGACACAAAAGACCACGTATTATATGATTCCATTTATATGAAATGTCCAGAATAAGCAAATCCATAGAGACAGAAAATAGATTAGTGATGGTGTAGGTCTGGAAAGTGAGTGCAAATGGCTAGGGAGTTTTCTTGAAGGGTGATGAAAACATTCCGAAATTAGATTGCAGTGATGATTGCACAATTCTGTATTTTCTAAAAACCACTGAACTGTACCCTTAAATGGGTGAACTTTATAGTATGTGAATTATATCTCAATAAAGCTGTTTTTTTTTTTTTTTTTTTTTTTTTTTTGGCTGTGCCGTGCAGCTTCTGGGGTCTTAGATCCCCTACCAGGGATCAAACCCGGGCCCTGGCAGTGAAAGTGTCGAGTCCTAACCACTGGACCACCAGGGAATTCCCATAAAGCTGTCTTTTTTGAAAAAAAGAATATATACACAAGCACAAAAGCATCAATAATTAGCATACATTTTCCTGATAAAATAGAAGCATGATGACTAGTAAGTACTTTCTGGCTCATAGGTGTCTTCTAAACACTGCCTCAGGTCATGCAACAGTCAAAACTCAGTTTCAAGGCAATGTCCCAGGTCAAAGCAAGCTAGGACATCAGAAGTCTAGAATTGGAACAGGCTAGTAAGGGGAAGGGAACATCCTAGTTTCAGGCACAGTCAGAACTGGAGGCAATTGGGCCACTTACAGAATCAACAATTCAATCTAGAGTTTTCAAGAGATCTTGGTAAACTGAGGCTAGATTGAAGCTGATGCTGTTATAGGAGGAGGAGGTGGGAGAGATGGATTGAAGTGCATGCATAGATCCTGTCTTATTGGTATTTCTACAGATTTAAAATCACAGCCAGAAATGTTTAGGACAAAATGCCTTTAGGCTTAGAGATATCAACTTTTAAGTCTCAAAGGCCTTTACATAATCGGTACAAAAATTATATTGGGTGGTCAGTTCTAGCTCTGAATTTTCAGTGAAGCTGGACTTAACTTCATAGTTATGGTCATTTAGGATGAAATAACCCTCATGAATTTCCATTCTCAGGGCCATTATAAACAAACCCCAAGAAGCTTGCTCAGGACTCTCTTTCCTATTTATCTTCTCCATTAATTTCAAACACAGAAGGAATATGTTTCTTCAATGATGACCTAGTTGCTCAAACTGAAAAAAAATTATTTTGTTCTAAGGTAACAATTATTTTTATCTTTAGGGTCAGTGCTTTCTTCAGGAGGGAGCATAGAATAAAATAAAGGTAATAGGTTTTATTTATTTATTTCTTAAATTAATTTTTATTGGAGTATAGTTGCTTCACAATGTTGTGTTATTTTTTACTGTACAGCAAAGTGAATCAGCTATACATATACATATATCTTCTCTTTTTTGGCTTTCCTTCCCATTTAGGTCACCACAGAGCATTGTGTAGAGTTCCCTGAGCTATACAGTAGGTTCTCATTAGTTATCTATTTTATACATAGTATCAATAGTGTATATAGGTCAATCCCAATCTCCCAATTCATCCCACCCCCCTTTCCCCCCTTGGTATCCATACGTTTGTTCTCTATGTCTGTGTCCCTATTTCTGCTTTGCAAATAAGATCATTTATACAATTTTTTGGTAATAGGTTTTAAAATCTGATCATATCTGACGTATTCTAGCTGTGTGACATTGGGCAGGTCCAGACTTTCTCAGATCTTCATCTAAAAAATGGAATTAACACCACCTACCTTCCAGGTTAGGAGGGTGAGGATTAATGATAATGTATGTATTTTCCCTGGCAATTAGGAGGGGCTCATAAATGATGGTTTTTATTATCAAGTCACTGAAAATTCTCCCACAGTCAATGCAAATTCAAGCTTTTAGCCATTCATTACTTTTTTTCTACTCTGTTTCCTGTTTTAATGTGTGATATTCCATGCTCAGTTACAATTAAATCAATTAATATTGGTTATTATATTTCTCTGGTATAATAGTGATGTTGGATTTCTCTTATACTTCTTATTATAATGTTGTATTTCTCTGAATCTAAGATGCCATCTGTTTTAAGATACATTTCTGTTTCAGAAACATTAAAATGTGAAATCAAGAGCACCTTAGAATCAATGAAATATAGTTGCCCCCTGCTACATTTGGACCCATAGACTGTTACTGGTCCAGTTAACAGGTTGCTCAAAGTCTGATGTATGTTGGTCCCTTCATCACAGATGACCAGATCACTTGGATTCAGGCTCCTCTTTTCCAGTTAACCTAATACCCTGATACCCTCATACCTCACATGATGTCGTATCAGTAAACACACATTACATTAATTTTTTCAAACTCAGAAAGAACCTCTTTACTCCCAGTAAGGATTACACAGGTACAGGCTATTGACAAATTAGGCAACACTGGTACACAGAACGGATTCAGAGTCCATGCCATGCACGTTTTCCATCAGCTAGAGGGCAATCTGAATCAACGTGTCACTAAACCAACAATTGCCCTGTTGGAAGCAGGGTTAGTGGGAGCATGTGGAAGAGCCTGGATTTCTGGAATTCCAGTGAGTCATTTCCTGCCCTGTTATAAGGTCAACAAAATGTGAATAGAGAGGAGATAGTTCATTTTTTGTTATTGCTCTTCAGAATTTGTTTAATCCCTGTTATATGCCAAGTATAGGTTAAGGACTGGGAATCCAGAAAGAAGATATTGTCCCTGGTCTTAAGGGCCTTATGCTTTAATCATGGAAGACAAACAAATAGACCAAAAGTGATAGCATAATGCTATGTTTGTAGAGAAGTACGCACAGAGTTTTCTAAGGAAACACAAGAAAGGTACCACAGAAGTCAGACCAGAGGTAAATGATAGAAAAGTTTTATAGAAAATGATGCCTGCACTTGGTTTTGAAACACAAATAGGAGTCAGCTAGCTTCCAAATGGAGGGAGAGGAGTTGTTTAAACACTCTTTTATGCTGGTGTATTTTACCATAATTTTTTAAAATTGGAGGGGAAAAAATGCAGTCTTTTGAAAGACTGCTCGTTGTTTGGTAAAACCAGCAGGAAGCAAGGGTGTTAGGGAAGAGAGGTGAGAAAGTCAGTGATCGCCAGGTGCTGGAGGGCTTTGTTTCCGGGACAGATGTTTGGAATTAACCGAGAAGAATGGAAAACCAATAAAGGGTCTGAAGGGTAGAAGGGAGGGGCGAGCGGGAGTCGCGACGTGGTTGCGTTGAAGGAAGAGCACGAGGTGTGCAGCTGGCGTGGGTGAGTTCCAGGCAGCAGGGCCGATCCAGGCAGGGGTGAAGGAGCGCAGAACCAAGCAGTGGCTGTGCAGGGGAGAAGCAGGAAGCGTGGTGAGGATGGCAGCAAAGAGGGTGAGTAAACGCGGGAGGTGAATGAGAAGGGAGAATTTCGACCAGCTCCCATGTTTTCAACTTGGGCAACAGGTGGCGCCATATCCCAAGAAGAGCTGCTCTGGGGGCAAACAGGCGGCATTTAGATTTAACGGGTTACGCCTGAGGGCCCTGAGGAAGGGGCAAAGGGGGAAGGCATGCTAGTCAAGGCAATATGGGACATAAATACAACTGACATGTGCACAGCACACTACAGATTATACAAAACTGTTTTTGTTTTTTTTTGCGGTACGCGGGCCTCTCACTGCTGTGGCCTCTCCCGTTGCGGAGCACAGGCTCCGGACGCGCAGGCTCAGCGGCCATGGCTCACGGGCCCAGCCGCTTCGCAGCATGTGGGATCCTCCCGTACCGGGGCACGAACCCGCGTCCCCTGCATCGGCAGGCGGACTCTCAACCACTGCGCCACGAAGGAAGCCCCAGATTATACAAAACTGTTATTGACAAGTGAGACGTGACTGGAGCAGATAATGTGTGTTGGGGGGCGAAGTTCTGAGGGAAGTTTATCTGGTCGGGAGGAGCAGCTGTTTATAGAGAGCCGTGAACATCCAATCCTGGAGGTCCCGCTAGATCCAAAAATAGAAGAAATCCCGGAAGGGTTCCATTTAGGGGCAAGCATATTCAAGAATATTTCTTCTGACAAATTCCAGTTAAAGATAGCAGGGAAGGGGCATTTTGAATTCACTTCCAAGTCCTGAAACCAACTGAAAGCAAAATAAAAGAGCAAAAAGTAAAAAAGAAACTTCCACCTTCTATTAACAAGGCAAAAGTTATAAAACAAAACTATGAAGAATGGCTGCCAAATGAAGAGAATTTTGACCTAAAATATATGAGAACACAGAGCCAACACATCCCTGCACAGATTCTGGGAAAGAGATCAGTTTACCTAAAATTAAGTGTCATGTTCCTGAGAAGTACATGCAGTGATCCTCTGCGGGTAGATGGACAAGGTACAAGGTCTGACAAAGGATGGGTCAGAGATGGTCAGTGTTCTGTAATATCTGTCCTCTCTTTTTACTGTAAGAGAACCTCTGATTTTTAAAAATCGAAGTAGAGTTAATTTACAATGTTGTGTTAGTTTCTGGTGTTCAGCAAAGTGCTTCAGTTTTATATATATATATATATATATATATATATATATATATAAAATATATTCTTTTTAAGATTGTTTTCCATTATAGGTTATTACAACATGTTCAATATAGTTCCCTGTGCTATATATACCAGGACCTCTGGTTTTTTAGCCGAGCACATGGCTGGCTGGCTGGGATAAAGACTGCATCTGTTAGCTTCCCTGCATGTGGGCATGACCATGTGACTGCTTTCTAGCCTATGAGATGTAAGTGGGAGTCATGTGTAAAACTGTGGAAAGTTTGCTTTTGTTTTTATTTTTTTAAGCAACTTTATTGAGATATAATGCACACACCCTCTGTAAATGGAATCATACAATATGTGGGTTTTTTGTGACTGGTTTCTCTCATTTAGCATAATGTTTTCAAAGTTCATGTCTCAGCATGGATCAGTACTTCATTTCTTTTTATTGCTGAATATGTATCTAGCACATTTCATTTATCCATTCTTACCAGCAGGGTATGAGGGTGGGAAGTTTGCTTTTGAAGGAAGAAGGTGTGCTCCTTCCTGGTGGCTGGATTGTGAATGTGACAATGGGGCTGGAACATCTGTCTGGACAATAAGTTAAGTGTGTGTTGAGTTACGTGTTGTGAGGAGCCTGGGACATTTGATGAGCACAACACTGGTCTTGAACCTATTGCTTCCAAGCTCCATTTATGTAAGAAAGAGGTCAAGCTCCAATCATTTGGCATTTTCTATCTAGTCCTGAAGCATATAGGGTGTTGCAGGCAGGGAACACTGATGAAAATCAGAGAATATAGAGAAAGCCATTCAGAAAGGCAGAATAGCAGGGAGGTGGCAAAAGGAAGAGTTCAGGAAGAAAAATAAAAGAAAAAAAGAAGAGCATTACAAAGAGCTCAGCACAGCCTTGGAGCATCAGGAGCACATGGCTTTTTATAAGAGACACTGACAGCTTTGATTTTGTGGCAGGTTTTGATGAGTAAATGAAACTTACTGCAAAGGGCAGATAAATGCACTTTGAAAAGGTATCAACCCAATAATCTTGAAAATATAAATTTCATTTAAGTTTAAATTGTTTCTGTTACACTCTTTTTCCTTCTCTACAAATGTTGTTGAAAAAACATAGCAACATAATCACCATCCCTTAATGATTTCTGTTTTTTTTTTCTTTAGAGCCATTAGTTGACAACTAGTATTTCATCTTGTGAAGAAACATTTTTCCAAAGGTAAGTGATTCCTTCAGCTTTATATCAACTTCTTTTTCTTCTGTTAAATATATGTTCAATGTCGTAATTTTTATTTTTAAAAGCGTAAAGACTATGATCCTTTTTTGTAAAATTATCTATCCCTCTATCTGCAAATTCATTCTTTTACAAATATTTAGTGAGCACCTAGTATGTGTTAAACATTATGTTAAGTGTTGAGGACAAAGTAGTGAGAAGAAAAAGACCAAAAAAAAAAAAAAAAAGCAAGACAGTAATCCTTGCCTTCATACAACTTACATTTTAGTGGTAAATACAACCCCCCAAAAAATGAACAAATAATTATATAGTTTGCCTTTAGATAATGATAAGTATTATGAAGAATAATAAAGTAAAGAAATAGAGAATGGTAAGGTGTGGCAGCCAGGGACTAATTTAGGTGGGAAGGTCAGGGTGGTGGTATTTGAGTGTGGACTTAAGTGATGTAAAGGGAAGACATTTAAGATAAGAGCATGCAAACATTTAAGATAAGAGCGTTCCAGGCAGAAAAAATAGTAAGTATGAAGGCCCTGGGGTAGATAAAAGCTTGGTATGTTTAAGAAATTAAAAGGATTTTGTGACCGTTGCTTACTGGCCCTTTTTGCTATTGTAAGAATTTTTTATTTTAAGTATGGGAAATCACTGAAATGTTTTGAGTCAGAAAGTAATTTAGTTTATGTTTTTAAAACACTCTGGCTACTGTGTAGGGAATAAAACTAGTAGGGCAAAAAAAAAAAATGGAAATGGAGAATATTTGAGGAGGCTTTTGTCATTGTCCAAACAAGAAATCTATGATGGGGCTATTGTCACCATCCAAGCAAGTAAGATATGGTCACCTGGACTAAGATGACAGTGGTCAAGGTGAGAGAAATAGTCAGTTTCCAGACATACATTCAAAGCAGTCTGTATAACTTGATGATATGGGGAGTGAGATAAAGAGAGGGATTGTGGATGAGTCCTAGGTTTTGGTCTAAGAAATTGGATCAATCATGGTAATATTTGCCAATTTGGGGAAACTGAAAAGGGAAAGAACAGATTTTAAGAGTCATCACAATAAGATTGATTGTCACCAGTTGATTGTCACCAGTTGATTACAGTGTCCTAGCTGATGGGGTATGGGGGGTAGTATCTTATTTTTATCCTCATACTTTTCTATGTTTTCATAACAAACATACTCATTTTTACACAAGCATATAAAGTTATTTTTTAAAAGAAGGATTTTTCAGTTACTCTTAAGAACTGAAAGCCAGATTAGAGGCAGTTTTTGTGATGTAACCAGGCCCACGTGGTGGAGGCATTCGGTGTTATGGAAAGCACCAAGCTTTGGAGTCAGAAAGCTAATTTAATCTCCAGATTTTCTAACTATATGTTATATGAGCTGGGAAAATCATTTAAATTTTAGGGATCTTCATATATGTAAGTGGAATATAATGGTCTCAAGAAAGATTGAGGTGAAGTTCAAATGGGATTATGTGGGTAAAAGCATTTAATCATTCAATCATTCACTGATCCACAAGTATTTAGTGGAACTTACTACATGCCAGGCCCCAGTCTAATTGCTAGAGACACATCAGAAAATAAAAGAGATCAATTCTCTGCCCACGAGGTGCTTATATCCTTATAGGGGGAGAAGACAATAAACAGACAATCAAATATACAATATGTCAGATGGTAAAAAGTACTTTGAGGAAATATTAAATAGGGGAAGGTAAAAAGGGAGTGCTGGGGACACGGTTGGTTTCTCCTCATCCAATTGACGCATCACCGATTGGTGTCACTTGTGGACACAGTTTGTATCTGTAAGGCTCTGTCTGGCTCCAGGGACTGGAGGGGGGATTAGTGGCCTTAGGAATGGGTACCTATTAGAAATCCTCATGGAGGTATGAGGTACGTAGCTGGAAGTACAGTTTTGGAGTTCAGAGAAGTAGAAGCAAGAAATATAAATTTGAGGGTCATCAGCTTATAGTGGGATTTGTCGATGAGACCATCTGGAGTTAAGTGCTGATAAAGAGAAGAAATTCAAGAACAGACCCCAGCAGACTCCTACAGGGTCAGCGTTATAAGGAGGGATCAATAAGCTTCACCCCTCTTAAAACTCTCACCAAACACACACTCCTCTCCCGTTTTTAACCTGGTTAACATCTATTCATTCAGATCTCAGATCTCAGTTCATACATTACTTCCTTCATTTTAAAATGTATCCAGCACAGGGCTTCCCTGGTGGTGCAGTGGTTGAGAGTCTGCCTGCCGATGCAGGGGACACGGGTTTGTGCCCCGGTCTGGGAAGATCCCACATGCCGCAGAGCAGCTGGGCCCGTGAGCCATGGCCGCTGAGCCTGCGTGTCCGGAGCCTGTGCTCTGCAATGGAAGAGGCCACGACAGTGAGAGGCCCGCGTACTGCAAAAAAAAAAAAAAAAAAAAAAAAAAAAAATGTATCCAGCACATTGTACTGGGATTTAATGGTGAACAGTAAGTAAGATAAGTTAGTCTTGGCCTTCACTGAGTTTATCTTCTGCTGGAAGAGAAAGCTAGTAGACAATAAAGAAGTAAGTAAATAAATAAGGGCAAACTAAGTCAAATATTCTGATTGAAATAAACAAGAGATAAGACTGAGCATAGGAGGAGATGTGGGGATATATGTATATGTATAGCTGATTCACTTTGTTATAAAGCAGAAACTAACACACCATTGTAAAGCAATTATACTCCAATAAAGATGTTAAAAAATAAAAAAATTAAAAAAAAAAAGACTGAGCGTAACCAGGGGAGGCCTCTTTAGATGAGATATCTGGGGAAGGCCTCCATGTGTAGTTCACCATTGTGCTAATATCAGAAGTATAAGATGAGCTGAGAGAAGAACATTCCAGGCAAAGAATTGGAGGATCTGTCCCGAGGACTGACTTGCCTTACTCTCCACGCTCAGCCAGGTTCCTTTTGCCCTACACTCTCCTAACCCTTAAAACCCAAGTAGCTCTCAGAGTTCTTCCTGACTTGAATTGAGCTGGACTCTTGATTCATTTATAGGTCCAGTCAACTAATAATTTATTAAGCAGGCTTAAATTACATTGAGACTGTACTGCAGAATCTCAGAGTTACTGCTGGAGGATAGAAAGAAATTTTAAAACTAAGATTACTGAACGTGTGGGTTGGGACGTTTGATTCATTTGCCTAAACAAGGCTCTGCAGGGCTGGCTTCCCAAGATTTGAGTCAAGACCCTTGGAGGATGTCAGACAAGTGAGCTTTCTGCTCCAGCTTTCCCTGACTTCCAAGAGCCCCAGCTCTGTCCAAAACTTAAGGTATTAGGGGGTGTATTCATTTCCTATTGTAGGTAAAAAATTACCACAAATGTAGTGGCTTAAAACAACCCCAATTTGTTATCTTACAGTTCTGGAGATTAGAAGTCTGAAATGGGTCTCACTGGACTAAAAGCAAGGGTTGACAGGGCTGCATTCTTTTCTGAAGGCTCCCGGGGAGAATGTGTTTCCTAGGCTTTTGTAGTTTTTAGAGGCTGCTTGCATTCCTTGGCTCATGGCCTCTTCCTCCATCTTCAAAGCCAGCAACGGCCCACTGAGCCTTTCTCACGTCTCATCACTCTGACTCTGACCCTCCTGCCTTCCTCTTTCTCTTATAAGGACACTTGTGATTACACTGGGCCCACCTGGATAATCCCTCCATCTCAAGATTAGCTCATTAGCAACCTTAATTCCATCCGCAAACTTCATTCTCTCTTGCCACGTAACATAACATATTCATGGGTTTCAGGGATTAGGATGTGGACACCTTTGGGGGCCATTATTATACTTACCAGGAGGATACAGGACTCTCTGATCTGATTCAACTCCCACATATCCTCCAGCAAGCCCTCCCTGACCCCCCAAAGCTAGGTTAGGTGACCCTGCTCAGTGGCCCATGTGGTTACATCCATCACTCTTCCCCTAGTGCTGTGCTTGTTCGCTAGTCTGTATCTTTAGGATGGTAGCTGCTTTTCTCACTCTTGGTTATCTGTCTCTTCACTGCAATGTAAGCACCACATGGTCAAAGATCTTTGTTGGTTTTATTCTATATCAAAAATAAGGATACAAGTAAAGCCTTTAGATACATTCAATATATATATTGAATGAATGAATTGTATCTCCATCACCTAGCCGGGTCTCTAGCACAGAGTAGATAGATGCTTAATGCTGCTGCTACTATTAATACTGCTAATAATATTTATTAAGCCCTTTCTATGTGCCAGGCACCGTGCAAAAGGCCTTATGTATATTATCTTGTTTGAGTCACACAACTCATGAGGAAGGAGCTGTTTTTTCTCCATCCTATACAGAGGGAAACTGAGGTTATAGAAGTTAATTATTTGGCCCAAGATCAAATGGCCTAAGAGGGAGTTGAACTTGTATATCTGTACATATGCTAAGTGGAATAA
Source organism: Orcinus orca (assembly GCF_937001465.1). Classification (NCBI taxonomy): domain Eukaryota; kingdom Metazoa; phylum Chordata; class Mammalia; order Artiodactyla; family Delphinidae; genus Orcinus; species Orcinus orca. The sequence continues at coordinate 62,562,198 of NC_064572.1, read as the reverse complement.
GCCAGATAGAAAAAGACAAATACTGTATGATCTCCCTTATATGTGGAATCTAAAACAGCCATACTCGTAGAAACAGAGTAGAATGGTAGTTGTCTGGGGCTGGGGAGTAGAGGAAATGAGATGTTGGGCAAAGGGTCCAAACTTCAAGCTGTACGATGAATAAGTTCTGGGAATCTAATGTACAGCATGGTGACTATAGTTTACAGGACTTTATTATATACTTGAAAGTTGCTAAGAGAGTAGATTGTAAATGTTCTCATCTCACACACACACACACACACACACACACACACACACACACACAAGTACATGAGGTGATGGAAGTGTTAATTAACCCTAACGTGGTAATCATTTTGCAATGCATACATGTATTAAGTCATCACATTGTATACCTTAAATATACCAGTGTTATATGTAAATTACATCTCAATGAAGCTATAAAAAATTTTTTTAAATAATATATCCCCCTGACACTCAAGTTCCTTCTACTTCTGGTTGCTTTGAGAGACATTGTATGCCCTCTGGCTTCAGGGCATATGCTCTGGTACTCTATGTGAAATTCCAGGGAAGGAGTGTCAATCTCAGCTCTGATGTACAGAGGGCATTCCCTGTTTACAACAACCTGAAGTTCATACAAGCAGGGAGGGTACATTCCCCTCCTAGAGAATGGGTGTCATCTGTTTAGCATGAGTGAGGTCACCATAAGAACTAAAGACACATTTACCAGAGAAATGGGAATTCTTCTGCAGAGGAACAGTTTGGGACTATCTAGGGACTACTAAGCCAAGCCTTCAATAGTGACAATAGATGTTGTCCTGTTGACAAAAATTCAATTAATTATCAAGTTACGAGGGGAAAAAGGGGGAATCTTATTCAAGCCAAACTGAAGATTGTAACCCAGGAAGCATATTCTGGTTTTTGGGGTTTTTTTTGGAATTTTTGAATTTTATTTTATTTATTTATTTTTTATACAGCAGGTTCTTATTAGTTATCTATTTTATACATATTAGTGTATATATGTCAATTCCAATCTCCCAGTTCATCCCACCACCCACCCCTTACCCCCTTGGTGTGCGTACGTTTGTTTTCTACATCTGTGTCTCTATTTCTGCCTTGCAAGCTGGTTCATCTGTACCATTTTTCTATATTCCACATGTATGCGTTAATATACAATATTTGTTTTTCTCTTTCTGACTTACTTCACTCTGTATGACAATCTCTAGGTCCATCCACGTCTCTACAAATGACCCAATTTTGTTCCTTTTTATGGCTGAGCAATATTCCATTGTATATATGTACCACATCTTCTTTATTCATTCGTCTGTCAATGGACATTTAGGTTGCTTCCATGACCTGGCTGTTGTAAATAGTGCTGCAATGACAATTGGGGTGCATGTGTCTTTTTTTTTTGAAGACTCTCTCTTGGTTCTTTCCAACAAGATGGGCAATGATTTATTTGAGATCACCAAAAATAACATCTTACAGAAAGGGAACTATAACATTACACAACCAAGTGTAGCTATAAAATCTCAAACATTCAGGCAATGCTTTATTTAGATCACCAAAAATAAGGTTTTATAGAAAAGGAACTGTAACAAGCAAATGTATAGCTGCAAATTTTCTTTTGCCATCAATATCAACTCCCTCTAAAATACTCTGGGACTACTCTTCAGTTTCCAAGCAAAACTAATGTTTTGTTGCTCAGCCTAATCACAAGAATGAAAACGGCTTGCAAAACGATTTTGTTTAATGCTAACAAATAACTAAAAAAATGTGGTTCTTAGTAACAAGTAACTCCTGTCTACTGAAACAGCCCAACCTACACACACTTTCATGACCATTTCACTGTGAACACAGCTGCTCGTTTCCCGCCGTCACAGGTGACATGTACCATGGCAAGGGTCACATGTTGGAGGCCGTTCAGGCACCTAGGAAGTAATCCATAACAGAAATAACTACGGGAGGTAAGCAGCTCAAACAAATGGGCCCGCCACAGCCCCCCAAGGGGGGTATCGCATTCGCTCTGCCTGTATGGAAGGCCCACCAACTCCCTAGTTCTTTACTGGGGACCGAGAGCACAAAGCTAGATAGAGAAGCTGTTCTTCCAGAACCATCAAAACCTTAATAATCACCCTGGGGTTCTTCGTGCTGTAGTGCACCTCACAGGCAGCATCATAGGCAGACTGCGAAAAAGTCATCATGGTATTCTGCTAAAAACCTCAGAAAGATATCAAAGTGCTTCAGTAAAGCCTTCAGATTCTTCTCAGAAAAGGACATCTTTCCCAGGATTTCTGGAAGTTTCACGAACAATTGCAGCAAGTGTTGCGCCCCATAAATTTAAGAGGGTGGAGGTGGTCACCTGGGGGGTAACTGGTCAGGTACAAGTTTCCAGGAGAGGACCTCATTTATTTCATTAGTTCTTCTGCCTTCAAAGCCAGCAAACACCACACTCCCTTCCTTGCTAGGGGTCAGAGGAACAGGTGAGGATGATCGGCTATGAACAGGCGTCTTCTTTTCCAGGTGCAGAAACAGCTTGGGCGTGCTGGCAGACGTGTCCTGCTGCCGGCACTTGGGCTGAGGCGAGCCGCTGCTCTCAGACAGCCTGTTGCAATTGGCAGAGTGGCGTGTGGACCTCCTCAGAGACTGCAAGGCTTCCGGCTCGGCTTTGCACCTTTTGGGGGCGGCTGGCTCGCCTGTGGTTGGCTGACTCTTTGTGGGCTGTGGTGTGGATGGATTCAACAAAGGTGGGCTTGGAGAGAGATCCTCTGGGTTCCGATTAGCGTTTGTGGTACTTCCCTTAATCGGAAGAAAACATTTGGACGAAGTCACCTTTTTATACTGAACTTGTTCATATGGATAGAGCCAAACCAATGGGAGAGTGTAATCAAAGGTTATTCTTAATCCATCCACCATCTCCTTACAAAGGTCAACGTTCTTTTCTGCTGGGATATAATGCACACTCATGTTGGCATGTGGCATAGCCTGATGGGGATGAGGCCTCTCCTTGGCTGAAAAGGCTGTATTGATAGCAAAATGCTTCACGTACGATTCCAAATTATGATGTTGGTCTGGCATGAAAGTTTCACTAACCGTTTCCTCCTGTTGATACAGTAACAATCGTCCTCAGGCTTCTTCTTCAGAACTTCAGGGATTTCTACAGCTATTGTTCTTTCTTCCATTTCCTTTTTTGCGTGCAGCTCTGGTTCTTCCTTCACGTCAGTCTTTTCTTCAATGTCACTTTCTTCACTTATTTCTTCATCCTTTTCTTCACTACTGTCATCAGAGGAACTACTTATTAAGTTTTCAACATTTTCATCTTTTTCTTCAGCAGGGAGGCTTTTTAAGACAGAGTCCACACCTGGCAACCTGCAGCGCTTCCTCTTTCTTCCTGTGCTTCTCAGACGAGCTACAGCTTTTCTTGCCAATTTACACTGTAATCTCCAATTTTCATCGGTGTCACGAAGGACATGATCTTCAGCTGCCCATCTATCCCAGCTTCTGTTCCAACTATTCAAATGGATCAGATATTCTGGGATCTTTCTGCCTTTTTCGTCTTTACCAACAATAACATCGACAATCTTGGCATCATCCAGCACTCGTGCCTTGGTGGGGTCAGGCTCGAAGCACAACACTTTCTCCTCTGAGTAGAATTTAAATTTCACGCCCTCTCTGGCCCTCATTTGCTCATCGTGGCGGAGGGCGAGGCTCTGGGGTGGGCGGAGCATGCGCCACATGTGTCTTTTTGAATTATGGTTTTCTCAGGGTATAGCCCAGGAGTGGAATTGCTGGGTCGTATGGTAGTTCTATTTTTAGTTTTTTAAGGAACCTCCATACTGTTCTCCATAGTGGCTGTATATTGATATATATAATATATATTATATATATTATATATTATATATATATATATAACAGTGCAGGAGAGTTCTCTTTTCTCCACACCCTCTCCAGCATTTGTTGTTTGTAGATTTTCTGATGATGCCCATTCCGGGAAGCATATCCTTAGAAAGCTCTGAGAACCATTCCACCTGTTAGGAGTCTAAGGCACAGTCACATACGTTTTCGAGACAAAGGATTTTATGTCAAAATGACATATTGATATTTTACATAAAGTTCACCAAGGATACATGGTCCACGTAAGCACGTACAAAGCGAGCAAGTCGCCACGACCCCCTACAGAGCTGGGAAAGAACACTATTCTTTTAAGAAGTTACATTGCTAGGAAAGAAATTGATCTTTACTGTAGAGCAGGCCCATCTTTGAGGAGCTCTGGTTAATGTGTAATGTGGATGCACACTGCACGTGAGGGAGGGAGGGAGGAGGTCCAAACAAACACACAGAGAAAATTTTATGTTTAGTTTTTTCTTGTCCTGCCTTAAAATATAAATTTTATTTCATCAGTCCTAGATCAAGGGCTTAATGTGTAACAGCATTAGTGATGTCCTTTCAGCTTTTTCTCTTGATGCCTGCCCTCACCACCTGGGGTGTCAGGATCTCATCAGAAAATTATTGGATTTTAGCAGTGGGTGCAAAATCCTGTGGTTTTTACTCTGTGGTACTGCTGATTTGGTACTGATCTTGGGCCAACTCTCTAGACCATCTGTGGGCCAGACTGGCCTGGCTATAGTTTGTTCACCCAGTATAACCAAGAGTTGATAGCTGTCTTTACTGACAGGTGAGAAAAGCATAGGATTTCCTTGGAAAAGTTTGCTGAAGTGCAGGAGGATGCAAGAGGAAAGGTCAATAGTGGGTCTATTCATTCATTCAACAAATGTGCCCCCATGCCAGACGGTGTGCTAGAGGCTGACGATCATCCTGGGGGGGCAGGAACAATGCATCAGCAGGGCTGCCCTCTATCCTAACACCTAACACCTAGCACAGTGGATAAGTGCATAACAGGCAAAGTCATAAGATTGGAGATACAAAGACTGATGGTAACAGCAATTGCAAGGGGACATGAGGAAGACCCAGGGTTTGGAGCTGAGTTAAGCTACCTGGGGAAAGAACATAAGCAAAAGCAGGAAAGCAGGTGATGAGGGCATGCTCGGAAGACAGTAGGCACTGCAGAGGGGCTGCACTGGAGTGAGGTCACAATTGGACCTGGTAGGAGTGACTTGAAAACCAGGCAGAAGCATTTGGATTTTACACTCTAGTGCATGAAATTCCACTGAAACTTTGTTTAAAAAAAAAAAGTTTATTGGAGTATAATTTACATACCATAAAATTCATCCATTTTAAGTGTGCAATTCAGTGATTTCTAGTAAATTTACCAAGTTATGCAACCATCACCATCACCCAGTTTTAGAACATTCTCATCACTCCAGAAAGATCCCTCATGCCCATTTACAGTGAATCTCCTTTCCACTCCCAGCCCTCGTAAGTCACTATTTTGCTTTGTCTCTGTAAGTTTACTTTGCAGGACATTTCATGTAAATGGAATCATACAATAAGAGGGTTTTCTGTGTTGGCTCCTTTCAGTTAGCATGGTGTTTTTGAACTCCATCCATGTTGTAACATGTATTAGTATTTTATTCCTTTTTATTGCTGAATAATGTTCAATTGTATGGATATACCACATTTTATTTATCCATCAGTTGGTGGACACTTGGGTAGTTTCCACTTTTTGGCTACTACAAATAATGCTGCTATGAATATTCTTGTGTACAAGTCTTTGTTCTCTTGGGTAGGTACCCAGGAGTGGAATTGTTGTGTTGTATGGTAAATTCATAGTTAACTTTTGGGTGGCTGTACTTAATTATTTTTATTTATTTTTTAAAAGCACCTCTATTGACATATAATTTGTATACCATAAAATTCATCTGCTTCCTGTTTACAATTCAGTGAATTTTAGTGTATTTACAGAGTTGTACAGTCACCACAATCTAACTTTAGAACACTTCTATCACCCTAAGGAGAAATCTTGTGCCCATTTGTAGTCACTCTGCATTTTCACTCCTAGCCCTAGCCAACCTCTAGTTTACTTTCTGTCTCTATATGTTTGTGTTTTCTAAACATCTCCTATGAATTGGATCATATAATATGTGATCTTTTGTGTCTCCTTTCACTGATCATAATATGTTTAAGGTTCATCCATCTTGTACAATGTATCAGTACTTCACTCCTTTTCATTGTCAAGTGATATTCCATTGCATGGATATGCCATATTTTGTTTATCCATTCATTAGTTAATGGATATTTAGATTGCTTCTACTTTTCTATTGTGGATAATACTGCTATGAACATTTACATACTAGTTTTTGTGTGGATATATGTTTTCATTTCTCTTGGGTAGATACCTAGGAAATTGCTGGATTGTATAGTAAGTATATATTTAAACTTCTAAGAAACTGCAAAACTGTTTTCCAAAGTGGCTGCACTATTTATATTCCCATCGGCAATATATGAGGTTTCTAGTTTCTCCCTATTCTTGACAACAGTTGTTATTGTGTCTCTTTGATTATAGCCATTCTAGTGGGTGTGATGTGATATCTCATTGTGTTGTTTTTATGGGTTTTTTTTGTTTTTGCGGTACGCGGGCCTCTCACCGTTGTGGCCTCTCCCGTCGCGGAGCACAGGCTCCAGACGCGCAGGCTCAGCGGCCATGACGCACGGGCCCAGCTGCTCCGCGGCATGTGAGATCTTCCCGGACCGGGGCACAAACCCGTGTACCCTGCATCGGCAGGCGGACTGTCAACCACTGCGCCACCAGGGAAGCCCTCATTGTGGTTTTAAGTTGCATTTCCTTAATGACCAATAGTGTTGAACATCTTTAATGTGCTTATTAGTCATTCATATATCTACTTTAGTTGAATAAAATGTCTATTCAAATCTTTTCCCCACTTTTATGTTTTGTTTTGTTTTGTTTTTTTGCGGTACACGGGCCTCTCACTGCTGTGGCCTCTCCTGTTGCAGAGCCCAGGCTCCGGCCGCGCAGGCTCAGCGACCACGGCCCACGGGCCCAGCCGCTCCGCGGCATGTGGGATCCTCCCGGACCAGGGCACGAACCCGCGTCCCCTGCATCGGCAGGCGGACTCCCAACCACTGCGCCACCAGGTAAGCCCCCTTCCCCACTTTTAAATTGGGTTGTTTGTTTTATTACTGGGTTGTAAGAGTTCTTGATTTATTCTGGATATATTGTCAGATACATGATTGGCAACTGTTTTCTTCCAACCTGGGGCTCACCTTCTCATTTTCTCGATGGTATCTGTTGAAGGTTTTTGAGGAGAAAAAGGACAAGACAGAGCTGTGCTTCAGAAAGATAGGATGTAGAATGGATCAAAAGGACAGAGTGTTCTATTTTAATACCCTTTCCTATATTGTAATATAGGGAACAAGGACAGGCCAAGCTTCTCAAAATTCTCCGGGAATCAAAGGGTTATAAGCAGCTATTTATTGAAGCCTGTTTACAGTCCAGTTAATCAGTAAACCAGAATCAGTGAAACTACCCAATCTGAAGAAGTGCAAAAACCTTTCAAAAGGTTTTCATGGATTAGGAGAGGCAGAGAAATGGGGGAGGGGAGATGAGTGCCTATTCCAGAGCTACATAAATAACTTCTGGCTTTGGAGGGACAGTTCTGAACTTTCTTCCCAGGCACTGTCACACTGGTGTTTACTGGCGGGAAACTAGGAAAAGCTGGTTCTTGGCCCTTGGATTTTGACTGGTTACTGGGAGAAGCGGGGCCCATTTTAGTGGGTCTCTGAAAAAGCCCAGCAAGATGTCAGACCTGGTCTCAATTTTCCTCCAGCTCCTTCTCTTCAAGTTGGTTGCCCCGGTGACCTTTCGCCACCACCGCTATGATGACCTCGTGCGGACGCTGTACAAGGTGCACAATGAATGTCCCCATGTCACGCGGGTTTACAGCATTGGGCGCAGTGTGAAGGGAAGACACCTCTACGTGCTGGAATTCAGTGACTACCCTGGAATCCACGAGCCCTGTAAGCCCTGAGCATGTGTCTTAAAGTGTGTGTGGGCAGGACCCTTCCCTTACAAATCCAGTAATTGGGGTGGTTTCTGGGGAGGTCCCTGGACCCCTCAACCCATAAAGTATCACCACTTCCTCAGCCTGGACTAAGTATTTCCTTGCTTAGCCTACAAACTGGCCCTGCCTCTGGGGAGCTGCAACCCCAGTTCAGGCTCCAGTCTGCTCCTCCTTTTTGGGTTCTGTTTGCTCAAGACCTTAATGGTAAAAGGTGAATCTTTTTCCCTGCTCCCTCCCCATCCGCCCCCCCCCGCCTTCCCTCCCATTACCCTTCTTTCTTCCTTGCTGTTACTATTCTGCCCTTCCCTATCCAATGCCTCTGGAGAAACAATTAGCCCTTCTAGTTCTGCCAGAGCTTAGGGATAGCTCTTTGGGGAATGACGGTGTACTCAGAGTATGGGATCCTGGAGAGAGTTTGAGGTTTGTGGTATTCATTTTATTCATTGCATTATTTGTTGTTAGTTTGTTTCTATTATAAAAGCCATCCATGTTTGGATTAAAGTAGAAATTAGATAAGGTAAAAACCTCACCCGTCATCCCACCACTCACGGATGACCATCGTTAACATATTGATGTATCTCCTTCTAAACTTTCTTCTATGCGTGTTTAAGCCACCTCCCCTTACCTACACGTCATTTTTTTTTTTATAAATTTATTTATTTATTTTTGGCTGTGTTGGGTCTTCGTTTCTGTGCGAGGGCTTTCTCTAGTTGTGGTGAGCGGGGGCCACTCTTCATAGCGGCGCGCGGGCCTCTCACTGTCGCGGCCTCTCTTGTTGCGGAGCACAGGCTCCAGACGCGCAGGCTCAGTAGTTGTGGCTCATGGGCCTAGTTGCTCTGCGGCACGTGGGATCTTCCCAGACCAGGGCTCGAACCCGTGTCCCCTGCATTGACAGGCAGAGTCTCAACCACTGCGCCACCAGGGAAGCCCGTCATTTTTTTTAATAAAAATGGAATCATACTATATCTGCTTTTCTCATTTCATAGTCTTTGATGAATAGCATGTCTGTAAATATAGATCTACATTATCATTTTTGGCTGCATAATATTCCATGGTTGCAAGGTTGTATTGAGCAGTTCATTTATTGATGGGCATTTAAGTTGTTTCTACTTTACTGCTTTACTTAACAGCAATTGTGACATTCAAGTACGTCAGTTCCTCCTTCAAACTGTCGACCTCAAGTCTCTTTTCCTCCCCACTTCCTCACCCTTCCCCCAGCCCAGATTCCATCACAGCCTGCCTAAATGATTGCACCAGGCTCCTGACGTTCTCCTAACGCCTAACAGCCACCACTCTCTAAACCTTCCATTTAAGACACAGACGCTAGATGCCCAAATACTGATATAATCCCCTCCCTCCCTTGCTTAAAAACCTTCAGTGGCAACCTCACACCCAGTGGATTCTGTCCATGACAGCTTCAAACTCTTAAGTGGCCAGTTCAGGGGGAAGGGAGAGAGGGGGGTGGGAGGCTGGCTCAAGGAAGGCTATGTGATTAGGCGACCATAAGGGCCTTGCTTTGAAAATGCACTTGCAGAGCAAACACCCTGCTTTTACTCAGGTCGTGTGTTCATTTGTGGAAGCTTGTGGGTGCTAATGGACATTGTAGGCTTAGCCCCTCACTCTACGCCCCTTTCTTGGTGCTCTGTCTACTTTCTAGCATTCAGTGCCTTTCTTGAAGCTTTTCATACTATTATACCTCACCGATCCCTCTTTTCTCTGATGCCCTATCAAAGGTACATCCATTCATTCCTTAATTATTCCACAAGTATTACTGATGACCTACTCAATGTAAGCACTTTGGTAGACTCTGAATATAGCACAGAGTACAAAACAAAGACTCTGCCCTCAGGGCCTTAATTCTAGCGAGGTAAGACTGGCAATAAATAGGTAACTAAATAAATATATATTATACCAGATGAAAATAAGTGCTATTGAGAAAAAGAAACCAGGAAGGAGAGATAGGGAGTTGTGGACAATTGTGGGTTGAGTGGGGGAGGGGTGTTGCTTTTTAGGAAAGCTTCTCCTTCGAGGTGATTTTTGAGTGCGTGATTGAGGTGCCACACTGGCTCTGGGGAGGAAAACACCGCACAGAGGCAAGAGCCGGAGCACGCTTGGCATGTGTGAGGAGCAGCGAGGAGGCCCCTGTGGCTCCGGGACGGTGAACCACAGGAAGGCAAGGTCAGAGCAGAGCTGTCGGGGATACTGGGCAGGAGGAGATCACGTGGGGCCTTGCAGGCCTCTGCAAAAATGTTGGCTTTTGCTCTGAGTGAAGCGAGAAGCCGTTGGAGGGTTTTAAGCAGAGGAGTGACATGATCTGACTAAAAATTTTAAAAGATCACTCAGAACAAGAGTCAGCAAACTAGAGCCTTGAGGGCCAGCTACCTGTTTTGGTAAATAAAGTTTCACTGAAATACAGTCACACCCATTTGTTTTTGTGTCATCTATGTCTGCGTTCACTGGAAGCGTTGAGTAGCTGCAGTGAAGACAATATAGCCCAGGAAGCCCAGAGGATTTACTATCTGGTCCTTTACAGGAAACATTTGCCAAACACTGACTCAGGAGAATAGACTTGTATGGTTGGGCAGATGCAAGGAGTTCAGGTAGGAGATTTATTGTAGTAATGCAGGCTTGCGATTGTGGGAGCTTGAACCAAAATGATGACAATGGTTGTTAGGAGAAGTGGTTGTATTGTATTCTGGATATACGGAAAGTAGAGACAAAAGAATTTTATATTGAATACCTCCTAAGAGCAAGGGACTATGGTAGGTTCTACAGGGCAGTGGTTCCCAAACTTATGGATTTCACACGCACACACAAATATATATATATATGGGAGATCAGAGGGGACTAAAATAGATTTTCCAAATTTTATTTTACTGAACAAGGATGTTGAAGAATACTACCTGCCATCTACTATCACCATCCTTTCGTAAAATAAAGTATAACTTAACACCAAGAAAAGTAAGAAAGACGTGATAAGATTAAAGAAATATACTAAGATCAAAGAATGTACATTATTGAAAATCCACCACACAGTCCTTATGGGTTATAGACATTCCTTTGGGAAAGACTGCTGTAGCAGATAAATAACAATGGATTGTATCCTAAAGAAAGTTAAAAATGGCATACATTGCAAAGGCCAGGTCCAGTAAGGAAAATAGGACATGTGCAAAATTAGCCAAAACTCAGAGTAGAAAGTGGTATCATAAAAGGGAAGTTTAATAGCGAGTTCACTCCCAGCAAGGAGATTCCAAGATGGCTTCACAGAGTAAGGAGCATTTGAGCCTAGATGGATGGTGAGGAGGGCATGGAAATGTGGAGATGAAGAGACACAGAATCAGAAAAGGCATGAAGGCAAGAGAGTGCTGGATGGGGGCTTCCCTGGTGGCGCAGTGGTTAAGAATCTGCCTGCCAATGCAGGGGACAGGGGTTCGAGCCCTGGTCCAGGAAGATCCCACATGCTGTGGAGCAACCAAGCCCGTGCGCCACAACTACTGAGCCTGTGCTCTAGAGCCCATGAGCCACAACTACTGAGCCCACGTGCCACAACTACTGAAGTCTGCGCGCCTAGAGCCTGTGCTCCGCAACAAGAGAAGCCACCGCAATGAGAAGCCCGCTCACTGCAAAGAAGAGTAGCCCCTGCTCGCCACAACTAGAGAAAGCCCGCGCACAGCAATGAAGACCCAACACAGCCAAAAATAAATAAATAAAATTAATTAATTTAAAAAAAAGAGTGCTGGGTGGAAGGGAAATCACTTGGCAAGGGCTTTTCTCCTTCCTTTTAAAACAGGGCAAGAATGATTTTTTTAAGTGGTTCTAGAGGCTCCTCTTATGACCTCAGTTCTAACTTCAATTGAACAGTTAACATAGCCAAAGAAAAGACTAAGGAATGAGACATACATAGACTCCTTCCTACTCTGTGCCTCAAGACACAGCATTCTCAGATATGAAAGGGAGATTTTAACCTGAGTACCAAGAAAATTAAATTTTCAACTGGTGCAATTAGGAACTGTTATGCTGTAACCTGGAGGACTTTAGACCAGCAAATCTTGGAAAAGCACTATCCTTATCCTGAAAAGATTTGTCTCTGAGAAGCATTAAGCTACCTCAGTGCCACCTGGGCTTTGACCTCCATTATTAATCTGCCAAGATTACTTAACCTCTTCCATACCCAGTACCCTCATCCTGAGGCTAATAATGCCTACTTTACAGGTTTTCTGTGAAGATTAGCAATGACATAAATGCCTAGTACACAGTAGGGTTTTAATCAGTAGTAGACATTATTATCCGTGGCATGAATTTTTGTAGCATTTGTAGTTGCAGTTTGTTCAAAGGGGGCACAGGGATTATTGGAAAAGACCTAACAGAAGCATGAGGTTTTCTTTTATTCATTACTGAAAAAGAGGGGAAACGTCCCTTTACATGGTTAGGAATTAACTGCACTCGTAAGCTTTCCCCCATCTTCTTTATGTGTGTTTCTCTCACTTGCAGTGGAACCGGAAGTCAAGTATGTGGGGAACATGCACGGCAACGAGGTGCTGGGCCGCGAGCTGCTGCTGCAGCTGTCGGAGTTTCTGTGCGAGGAGTTCCGCAACAGGAACCAGCGCATCGTCCGGCTGGTGGAGGGCACGCGCATTCACATCCTGCCGTCCATGAACCCCGACGGCTACGAGGTGGCCGCCGCCGCCCAGGTACCGAGCCCCAGGGGGAGGCCCTGCAGAGAGCAGAGCCGTCTTAGGGAGTAAGGAAAAGCCAGGAGACCAGGTGTCCTCTCTGTCCCACTGTAAATGCCACGATGTGATAGAGAAAAGCTGGAGAAATAGAATGAAGTGTGAAGACGGGTTCAGCACTGTAGCACCCTAGGCAATGAATGGGGGTTCTCTCTGAGTCTCAGTTCCCTCCCTTCCCCGCCTTTCCAGCTGAGTTCTCCATTTCATTGTGAGGATCAGTGAAGCAGGATCAGTGACAACATTTCATCAACTGGAAGGTACTGAACAGGTGTGAAGGGATATTGCAAGATGCCCCTCCTTCCCTGAACTTTTAGCTGCCAACCTTAAATCCTCTTCTTCCTCCCATACTACACTTACATTTGCATTTGGAGGGAAAAGAGAAAGAATGAGCTTTTCTCAGAATTGTGGGGTGGCAGGTTAGTCCTGTTACAGATTCTTCATACTTTATTCCATCTCTGTACGGCTTTTTTCCTCTGCTAGTATAGTACTCAGCCTTTGAATTCTTTATTTTAGAGTTACATTGTTCAGGGGACAAATTTAAAAAAGTGTCTATGGGCTTTATTTCCTAACATAAATTCAGAATATTAGTGTGCCTAACTTTAAGTCAGTGATTCTTTTGTGGCTGTGCATCAGAATTGTAGGTGAAGATTTTTGAGATACAGGTTCTCAGGTCCTCTCCCCACCCCAAATCTACTGAATTAGAATTTTCAGTGGGTGAGGGCAGGCATCTGCCTTACACAATGGATATGTTTCTTTAAAAGCTCTATTTAAACCTGGTTTGTTTGGGTTTGTTTTTTTTTTTTGGAGGGGGGTGTAAATGAAAGATTTTTTTTCCATTTAAAAATATGTTTATTGGGGGTAGTCTTAAAATGTTTTTTATGTTTAAGAATAGACTTCACTACTTTACTTTTTTTTAAATTTTGGTTTTATTGTGGTAAGAGCACCTAAGATGAGATCTACCCTCTTAACAAAATTTTAAGTGTACAATACACTATTGTTGATGATAGGCAAAAGGTTGTACAGCTGATCTCCAGAACTTATCTATCCTGTTCAACCAAAACTTTATACCCCTTCATTAGTAACTTCCCATTTCCCCCTCCTCCCAGCCCCTGGCAACGACCTTCCATGCTCCGATTCCATGAATCTGACCACTCTGTCCCATACAAGTGGAACCACTCAGCATCTCTCCTTGAATGGCCCATCCTGGTTTAAGCCTACTAGAGGACAGGGCTGAGGGGTGAGGAGAAGCAGGGAGGGTAATGGAGCCAAGATGTCGAGCCAAACACAAATTCGACCCTTGCCATCTTACAACTTCCTGCTGACATGACTCAACAGATGAAAAAAAAAAAAAAAAACTTTGTTCCCCCCCGCCCCCCACTGGAAATCAGAGAGATGGACATGAATATGCCTTGAGACTTGAGTTTCCAAAAGAACAGGACAATTTGAGAGTGTTGTAGGGGTGAACGCAGCGTGGCCACTTTCCTTCTAGTGGCCCTTCCCTGTATTGCAGTGGGGAGACTGGAGAAGCCCCTCAGACCTGCCCACATCTTTTGTGCAGTGAAGTGGGGGTGGGAGGAGGTGGAGAAAACCCCTGCCAAATCCTAGAGCTGTGTCTCTGGGGAGCCAGTCACCTCTGCTCACCTGCTATGTACTTGTTCAAAGGGAGCAGATCTTTTTTTTTTTTTTTTTTTGCGTTTTTTTTTTTTGCGGTACGCGGGCCTCTCACTGTTGTGGCCACTCCCAGTGCGGAGCACAGGCTCCGGACGTGCAGGCTCAGTGGCCATGGCTCACGGGCCCAGGCGCTCCGCGGCATGTGGGATCTTCCTGGACCGGGGCACGAACCCGTGTCCCCTGCATCGGCAGGCGGACTCTCAACCACTGCGCCACCAGGGAAGCCCAAAGGGAGCAGATCTTGAACCTGAGCCCAAGAGAGGACCCATCGGGTTCTCAGATTCCCAGAGCTACGTGCCGTACCCAGAGGAAACCTGTCTGCATGGCTACACAGGGAAGACCTGCCTGGCCACCTAACTTTAAAGCCACCTGTAGGTAAGGTAGAATAACATGGCTCCACCTCCCAAAGATAGTCAAGTCCTAATTCCTGGAACCTATGAATATGTTATGTTACATGGCAAAGGGAATTAAGGTTACAGACAAAATTAAAGTTGTTAATCAAGTGACCTTAAAATACCCTGGATTATTTGGGTCGGCCTAGTGTAACCAATCACAAGGGTCCTTTAAATGTGGAAGAGGAAGGCAGAAGTTCACAGGCAAAGAGAGATTTGAAGATGTTCTAGGGAAACAGATTCCTCTAGAGACTTCAGAAGGAACACAGCCCTGCTGACACCTTTAGATCTCGTGAGACCCATTTCTATCTTCTGACGTCCAAAACTGTGAGATCATAAGTTTGTGCAAAGTTAAGCCCTAAGGTTGTGGCAATTTGTTACAGCAGTAATAGGAAGCTAATAACTGAACCCTGTTTATGGGAACTTCTGTTAAAGGAAGTCCTTACTGCCAGCTTAACTAACGACCCGGTGTGAATAGTAAGTCAGCTGATAGGTAAATCAATGTAACTGCTAATATGGACAGTTATGAGTTAACGCTGATATAAATCAGCAAGCAATGAAAACCCCTGGAAGCATAATGAAAATCGTTATCTCATAGAAGTGAAAAATCAAACTCCAAATAGAAAAATCATATAAATGTTTTCCACTGGAACAGAATTGATGTAGGAGACTTAAAAGAATGTCAAAAAATATGTTTTCAATGAGATCTAAGAATAAAACACGAGCACAATGCCACGATAATAGAGAAATCTGAGAACAATAAAGAGTTCTTAGAAAAACACGAGAGTAGTAGTACATCTGTGAGTTTTTAGCCTCCTAGTGTCCATGCATTCATCCTACTTCCAGTAATGGCCACCAATTCGGGCTCTCCCCTCTCAGTCCGCAGGGCTCCAGTAGACACTATTCTGCCTCTCCAATGCCAAACAAAACACCAAACAGAATTTCAGTTTTGCAAGAGCCTGTGAACTTATCTCTATTCTCCTGCTTTATATATTTTAATTATTTATGTAAATATCTATCTCCCCATATATACCATGAATTCCTGAAAAGCTAGCATAATGTCTCATGATCTCTTTCCCTAGTGTCTTTCAGGGGACTTTGAATGGAGATAGACCTAAATAGATGTGGATTGATTAAATGGATGGATGAATGAATGAATACATGACCAAATAAAAGATGAAATGTGAAGTGTGAGCAGAGAGGTTAAGGGATCCACAAAGTTGATATCGCTCAGAAAAAAGATAATCAAGGATCCTAAGTAAAATAAATAAATAAATAAATGGGGGGATGGTTTCCACTTCGGAAAACAGTTTAGCAGTTTCTGAAAAAGTTAAATATGGACTTACTTTATGATCCAGCAGTTCTACTACTAGATATTAGAAATGAAAACATGTGTCCACACACAGACTTATACACAAATGTTTGCAGCAGCATTATCCACAATAGCCAAAAAGTGGAAGCAAACCAAATGTCCATGTACTAGGTTTAATAGTATCCCCTCTGCCCCCTCCAATTCATGTCTACCTGGAACCTATGAATATGACCTTGTTTGGAAATAGGATCTTTGCATATGTAATCAAGTTAAAGTGAAGTCATACTGGATTAGGGGACCTAAGTCAAATATAACTGGTGTCCTTATAAGAAGAGAGCAATCTGTACTCAGAGACACAGACATACAGGGGAGAAGACTATGTGAAGATAGAAGTAGAAATTGGAGGGAGGCATCTACAAGCTAAGGGACGCCAAGGACTGTCAGCAACCACCAGAAGCTAGAAGAGTCAAAGAAGGATCCTCCTCTAAAGCCTTTAGAGAGCATGACCCTGCTTGATTTCAGACTTCTAGCCTCCAGAACTGTGAGAGAATACATTTCTGATGTTATAAGCCACCGAGTTTGTGGTAACTTGTTACAGCAATCCCAGGAAACCATACAGTCTATTAACTGGTGAATGGATAAACACAATGTGATAAATCCATATAATGGAATTATTCAGAAATAAAAGGGAATGAAGTCCTGAAGGAACCTCATGGTTCCTCATGGAGGAACCTCAAAAACATTTTGCCCAGTGAAAAAAGCCAAACATATAATATATGATCCCACTTACTGAAATGTCTAGAAAAGGCAAATCCATAGAGACAGAAAGTGATTACCTAGGGGTGGAGTAAAAATGAGGAGTGACTGTACATGGGCATGAGGTTTCTTTTCAGGGGAATATAAGTATTCTTAGATTGTGGTAAAAGTTGCACAATTCCGTAAGCATACTAAAATTCTTTAAATTGTATGATTAAAATGGATGAATGTTGTGGTATGTAAGCTATATATATCAATAAAACCGTTTTTAAAAAATAGGGGTTCCCACCCTCCTACACTGTTGGTGGGAATGTAAACTGGTGCAGCCACTATGGAAAACAGTATGGAGGTTCCTTAAAAAACTAAAAATAGAGCCACCATATGATCCGGTGATCCCACTCCTGGGCATATATCTGGAAAAGATGAAAACTCTAATTTGAAAAGATACATGCACCCAAGTGTTCATAGCAGCACTATTTACAATAGCCAAGACATGGAAACAACCAAAGTGCCCATCAACAGACAATTGGTTTAAGAAGATGTGGTATAAATATCCAATGGAATATTACTCAGCCATAAAAAAGAATGAAATATTGCCATTTGCAGGAACATGGAGGGACCTAGAGATTGTCATACTAAGTGAAGTAAGTCAGACAGAGAAAGACAAATATTGTAAGTGATAAGTGATATCACTTATATGTGGAATCTAAAATAATATACAAATGAATCTTTATATAAAACAGAAACTCAGACATAGAAGACAAATTTATAGTTACCAAAGGGGAAAGGGATGGGGGAGGGATAAATTAGGATTATGGGATTAACAGATACAAACTACTATACATAAAATAGATAAGCAACAGGATTTACTGTATAGCACGGGGAACTGTAGTCAATATCTTGTAATAACCTATAATGGAAAATAATCTGAAAAAAATACATATATAACTGAAAAAATTATACTTTCTCGCTGCACATACCTCTGTCATTTTGATTAAATAGACATAAACAATTTTTTTAAAATAGGGGTTCCCATTATCCTGAAACACCCTCCTTTTGTTAGAGCTTCTCCTGGGATCTCTACCTCCAGCATGTGGTTTATAGGGAAACTTGAACCACGCCACTGGGACTTTGGATGAGTTAAAGGAGAAAATGCTACATCTTTTGATAGATCGAGCTAATGTGTAAAAAAAAAAACTATACAGTGTTCTTCAAATAGAGCATTCAGTCTGAAACCTTCATCTTTTATTTCTTCCTTTTCCCACTAGGACAGGGACATTTCTGGGTATCTGGTTGGCAGGAACAATGCAAACGGAGTGGACCTGAACCGCAACTTCCCTGATCTCAATACCTACATCTACTACAATGAGAAGAACGGAGGCCCCAACCACCACTTACCCCTTCCAGACAACTGGAAAAATCAGGTATAAGACAAAATTTGCAAGCAGAAGCAGGTAAATCAGCATCTGGAATTTCTTCCCTGAATCTTCACATCAACTAAATATGCAATAATAAAGCATCAACCCAATTCTGTGCTAGTCTGTCCAGAGCAATGCTAACTGTAACGTATGCCTCTTTGTATTTTTTCCCTCCCTGAGCATAGAGCCCTTCACTGAGCACATGATATTTGATGTTAGTGGTGAGAGTGGCAAAAGAGGTGAAAGTGGTATCATACCGCTGCACAGCACTTCAGAATTTTATAGAATTCTTTCTCAGCTAGCGTTTCAGTTGATCATTGTAACACTCTGGTAAATGCATCAAGCAGTGTTATCCACCCCCATTTTACAGATAACACTTATAGAAAAAATAATTTAAACTCATACAGCTAGTAAGTGGTGGACTCAAGATTAAAACCCAGGTCTTCTGACTCCTCATCCAACATTCTTTCTACTGCACTATACTGTTGACAGAGAACTGTAGCATTCTAAAGAGAAATCTCTCTTGCATGTGATGAACTGTACGCTTATCAACAATTAGCTAGAGAAAGAGGTTCAGGGAGTCTCACCCTTAGAAGAGAAGTTTTTCTTCTTCTCTTTCTGTATGTATGACCCGTGACCACCTTACCATATTCTCATTTCCCTTGCTTTCTCAATCAAAGGGTCCCATCTGATGCTCCCAGACCTCTTGCCGCTTGGTAATGCGAATGGTTTCAGCCTGACGGTCTTCCTGTTCCTGGGAATGACTCTTGTCATCCTTGGAGCATCACCACCACCCTGTTTCTTACACTGTATGGGCTAGTTCTAAACATTCTGTGTGAGTATCTAAACTTAGAGACTGGGGAGAGAAAATGAAAACAGGTGCAAGGCTTTATATTGGGAGTTTCTAGATGGAATCTTATCAGTTTTTTTCCCCTTGGAATTGAAGCAAAAGTCATGCCGACATGTTTAGATTTTGGAGAGCAGCTATGCTCTTGGCTCAAGGAAATAATACATCAAAAATAACTTTGCACTCGTTGACATATCCAGCCAGAAGGATGTTCTGATTTATTAAACTTGTCTACATAAAATAAGATAATTGAGCCAGTAACAATTAAACTCCCACTGGCCCTCTGTCTGCATCTTAGAAGGAAAAAAGACAATGAGAAGTCCCTCTTGCTCTTGAGGGGCCAGGAACAGTGAGAGGCTGGCCTCCTTCTGATGGATGGAGGGTTAGGACATGGAGAAAGGACTGCTTTAAAGAATCTGAGTCCTGGTCACAGAGCTGGACCGGTGCCTTGGGGATTATATCCATTCCGATTGGATGAGACTCAACATTATTCATTCAGTCTCCCTTGGAATAGAAAAGATGGAGGCCTTCACAGCTGACCCTTGGTCCAGGACGAGCCATTAACACATTAACACCACATAACCTCTAAGCACATCCATCTTGAGGGGAGGAAAAACAGTGAAGACTGTAAATTATTTACTTACAAGGCCAGTAGATTCAAGGCTTTCTTTAGAATACTGTCACTCGCTAGCAATATAATCTGCAATAGAAATCTGCAGTAGAATGGGTGGAATCTCACTACTTAGCCAAGACTGGCCCATATTACAGTATGTCTAACTCATGAAATTTGGGTATGACCACAGGAGAACATTCTACATGTCAACAACACAGCAGATGTGTTGGGGGAAGGAGGAGGTTGAAAACCATTGCTGTAAACCAACAATTTTCAGATATATTTACTAGAACCCTAAATTTCTGCAGAGGAGCTCCAGAAGCTACTAGAACAGTGGGTAAATTGGAGGACCCTTTTTTGTTGCCAGAGAGAGGCCAAACTGGGACTCTGCGCTCTCCAATTTATGTTACCCCTCTTCAAACTGCTCTTTTTCTCCCTCTCTCTCTCTCTCTCTTTTTTTTTTTGATAGACTTCATTTTTGAGCAGTTTTAGGTTCACAGCAAAATTGAGTGGAAAGTACAGAATATTACCATATATTCCCTGCTTCCCATTATCAACATCTCCCACCAGAGGGGTACATTTATTACAAGGATAAACCTACATCGACTTGTCATCATCACCCAAAAGTCCATAGTTTACATTAGGGTTCACTCTTCATGTTGTATATTCTGTGGGTTTTCACAAATGTATCATGTATCTACCATTTTGCATCATGCACAATAGTTTCACTGCCCTAGATGACCTCTTTTTAGCTATTGAATACTTGGTTTCCATATGAGATTTCATTTAAAACAAGTGTTCCATTCACTTAATTTGTTAAACTATCACACAAAAGATCAAAATTTCCCCATCTGCACTTCTCATATCTGGTAGGATTCTCTTTGCTTTATTCAGACATGCCATCCTCTCAGGCCACAACCCGACAAACTCATGTAAACAGCCATCTGGCTTCAGTTGCAGCTTCACCGCCAAGCTCTCATCTCTCCTCAGGTGGAACCCGAGACCCAGGCAGTGATCCAGTGGATCCGCTCCTTCAACTTTGTCCTTTCAGCCAATCTCCATGGAGGGGCAGTGGTGGCCAATTACCCATATGACAAGTCCCTTGAGCACCGGGTCCGAGGTTTCCGCCGCACTGCCAACACCCCCACGCCTGATGACACACTTTTTCAGAAGGTATGCAGAATGGCTGCCTGTCCAGCCAGAGGAACTTGGGGCTTAGGAGTGTGACTGAGGTCAAATCAGTAACACAGGACCCTGTTAGGAATGAACAAACAGAAAATGATTGAAAACACCTCCTGCTCGTTAAGAGCTTACAATCTAGTATATTACATTTTGTTTTGAGTGATAAGCCATAAATTCATGAAAAAGTAAATAAATAGGAAAGCTTTTTACAGTACAGTTACCAAAATTTTAAAAAATACTTAAGCTAATGACAAGCAAGAAATATGCCAAAAGCCTAATAGTGCTGGTGGTAAGCTAGAGCATTAAATGTGAATTTGGGGGCTCTAATTTATGGTTTTATGGTAATATGGCTATATTAATGAAAAATAGACCATGCACATGAAAAAGGTTTACATAATAGTTCAAAACAGCAATAGAATAAAATTAACAGATGAGTTATTTTATAGTTAATATTATTAATAATATATAATTAATATAACAATAACATTACTTAGTCTCTCAATTTTTTTCTTTTTTTGGGCTGTACCTCGTGGCTTGCAGGATCTTAGTTCCCCGACCAGGGACTGAACCTGGGCCCCAGCCTTGAAAGTGTGGAGTCCTAACCACTGGACTGCCAGGGAATTCCCCTATAATGATAACATTATTAATTCAACAGTTAATGAATTACACAGAGAATAACACCAGTTGTTGCTTTGCAAAGCAAGTATACTATTATATTTTCTTCTCTAGTAATCTCATTTTGTCCACTATTATAAAATAGTAATGAAAGAGAATTATAGATATTTTGAATATATTCCTCTCTTTCCAACACACATCTCTCACCCCCAATACATAATTCTTTTTGTCACAAAGCCCTATCTTTCTTGCTTCTTGATTTCTCTTATAAAACTCGGCTGGAAAATGAGGTACACCTCATTGAGGTACACCTAGAAGGGAGCTTATACATTATCGAGTGCTACCCCTCACTTTGCACTTGAAGAAATTTAGGCCCAAGATAGTGGGAAAATCAGAAGATAGGTCTCCTAACTCTAGTCCACTCCATGCACACACACCCCATCTCTCTATTCCTTCTGGTATTTTCTTTCGCTAAAGCAAATAATCAGTTGTTATACCTAGTGGGGTTCTTGGCCTCACCCTGCTTCTGAGTATGAGCATTGCCACATGAGTTGGGGATACTCAAGGTCGTTTTCCACCTGCTTTACCTGTAGCTGGCCAAGGTCTACTCCTATGCACATGGATGGATGCACCAAGGTTGGAACTGTGGGGATTACTTCTCAGATGGCATCACCAATGGGGCTTCCTGGTATTCTCTCAGCAAGGGTAAGAAGAGTGCTAAGCACAAGAGTGCTGTAAGCTGAAGTAGAATGGGGTTCGTTTCTCCATTTAAATTATCATTCTTTTTCACAGAGAAATGACAGGAATGCTATTTTGCATCCAAGTAGAGATCTGAAAAATGGGAAGTCTTAAGTTAGCATTTAACATCATCTTGTGATTCTTTAAAATGGAGGTCTGGACACCTTGTGGTCCGTTAAAACTGGTGGTTTACATAGTGGATTAGGGCATAGGAAGGGAATAATGCAGTCAAGTGGTTAAGAGCATGGGTTCTAAGGGTACACTGGGCTGAAACCAGGCTTGCCCATTCACCAGTTATGTGGCTTCAGGCTAATTACTTAACTTCTCTGTGCTTCAGTTTCCTCATCTATACTTTAAGAATAACACTACTTGCATTGTAATTCTGATGTAAGTATTAAATAAAGCACATAGAGGATTTGGAAATGCCTGGTTTATAGATGTTAAGGTTTTTCCGTAGTAACATGAGGTATGCCTCATGTACCAAAGAAGGAGAGATGCTGGCCTGGACACAAACAGTTCCTCTGATATGTGCTCTCTGTACCCTGCCTACCCATCTCCCATCAGAAGGGGTTTGCTGTGGACAGTGGCCATTGATAACATAACAGAAACCTCCAGCAAGAGGCTTCTCTCTCTATTCCCTGGGCTTTTCCCATCACTGAGGGTCAAGATAGAACCTCTGTTCACAGACCTTCAGTAGATAGGGACCCTAAGGTTAGGGAGGAGGCTGAAGCAGGAAGCTAGGTTCTCTTAGGAATCATGTTGCAGCAGCTGTCTTTCCCCATCTTCTCACATCTGACCTGTCAGAGCCCAGGTAGTAGAAAACTCACTGGAGAGGGCTGAGCTGATGGCTGGTCCTATGGGGAGTGGGCAGGAGGAAGGTGAGGGAGTCATCCTGTACTGGGAAGGCGGTAGACTTATCATGGCTGAAAACTCACTTGAACCCAAGGCAAGAAGATTTCTTTTTTTCAAAGACAGATATACATTTATTACCTTTTGTTATGGAAAGTTTAAAAATCACTAAACAAATACGATAATTTTTTTAAAACACCTTACCTTTAATATTCATGTGGAACATCAAGTAGGATTATGTATTACTGGAAGTTTATAAGACTAGGTAACAGATTTAAGAATCATCTTCCTTGTCACTTTACTATATCTACCAATATCTACCAATAGTTTACTGTTAATTTAAGCCAAGGCAAGAAGATTGAACTTTACTTTCTTTATTTTGCATTAGGAAAGCAATAAGTACCCCCTCCCAAATTTAAAATATAAAATATACTTTTTTGAATTATACTTGTTCCTCCCTTTCCCTTCCCATCCTCTGGGAAAGCATGACCCACTGCCTCCACTGAGAATCATTACCCTAAATTAAAGGGGTGCAATTCCAAGATCATGAAGTTTGTATCAAAATGATAGTATGGTCTCTAGACCAGCATCATCAGCGTCACCTGGAAACTTGTTAGAAATGTAAATGTTCACTGAATACATACTGAATCAGAACCCTGGGGTTAAGCCCCAGCAATCTGTATTTGGCATGGGGTGTTGGGTGGGAACCTGGTTGTACAAATCTGCCACCGCCCTCTTTCACTTAGGAATGCAAGACTTTAATTACCTCCATACCAACTGTTTTGAGATCACGCTGGAACTGAGTTGTGACAAGTTTCCGCGGCAAGAGGAATTACAGCGCGAGTGGCTGAGTAATCGGGAAGCCCTAATTCAATTCTTGGAACAGGTAAATCCCATTCCTTAACTCTCCTGATTACAGAAAGGGAAGTGTTTTCTGATGGTAGGCAAGGTATTTTGTGTGACTCAGGTCTGACTTTTGCTCTGACTCATTACAATAGATCTCAGCTTCTCTACCAGTGAAATTAATTCATTCAACATTGTTGAGCACAACTATCTGTCAGAGACTGTACTATATGCTCAGGATTAAGAGTAAACAAACAGGGCTTCCCTGGTGGTGCAGTGGTTAAGAATCCGCCTACTAATGCAGGCGACATGGGTTCGAGCCCTGTCCTGGGAAGATCCCACATGCTGTGGAGCAACTAAGCCCGTGCACCACAACTACTGAGCCTGCGCTCCAGAGCCCACGAACCACAACTACTGAGCCCCAGTGCTACAACTACTGAAGCCTGTGCGCCTGGAGCCCGTGCTGTGCAACAAGAGAAGCCACCGCAATGAGAAGCCCACGAAGAGTAGCCCCCGCTCACCGCAACTAGAGAGAGACTGCGCGCAGCAAGGAAGACCCAACACAGCCAAAAATAAAAACAAATAAATTAATTAATTTTAAAAAGAAGAGTAAACAAACAACAAATATCTCTGTATATATGCAGCTTATATTCTAGTGAGGAGAGACAGACAATAAAGAAAAAATAAAATAAATTTTATAACATGTTAATGCAAAATGCTATGAAGAAGGCCTTACAGAGAAAGTGACATTTAAACAGATTTAAAGGAGGTAAGGGGAGCTTCCCTGGTGGCGCAGTGGTTGAGAGTCCTCCTGCCGATGCAGGGGACACGGGTTCGTGCCCTGGTCCGGGAAGATCCCACATGCCGCGGAGCGGCTGGGCCCGTGAGCCATGGCCGCTGAGCCTGTGCGTCCGGAGCCTGTGCTCCGCAACGGGAGAGGCCACAACAGTGAGAGGCCGGCGTACCGCAAAAAAAAAAAAAGGAGGTAAGGGAGTAAACCACAAAAATATCTAGGGGAAAAGGGGCTCCCTGATGAAGTCACAATTGCAAATGCAAGGCCACAACAAGTAGATGAAAAGATGCTCAAAATCCTGAGGGAAATGTAAATCAAAGCCACAGTGAAATACCACCTCACACTCATTAGGATGGCTGCTATAAGAAAAACAAATTTACAAACAGTGACAGAAAATAGCAAGTGTTGGCAAGGATGTGGAGAAATTGGAACCCTGGTGCAGTGTTGGTGGGAATGTAAAATGGTGTAGCCACTATGAAAAACAGTGTGGTGGTTCCTGAAAAAATTAAAAATAGAGCTGCCATATGATCCTGCAAAACCACTTCTGGGTATATATTCAGAAGAACTGAAAGCATAATCTCAAAGAGATATTTGTATATGCATGTTCATAGCAGCATTGTTCACAGTAGCCAAAAGGTGAAAGCAACCCAAGTGTCCATTGATGGATGAAGGGATAAACAAAATGTGGTATAGATACACAATGCGCATAGAGCCTTAAAAAAGAAGGAAATTCTGTCATATGTTACAACATGGATGAACCTTGAGGACATTATGCTAGGTGAAATAAGCCAGTCCCCCAAAAAACAAATACAGTATAATTTTACTTACATGAGATATCAAGAGTAGTCAAATTCATAGAGATAGAAAGTAGATTAGTGACATGATTTGACTTCGATTTTAACAGGATCACTCTGACTGCTCTATTGAGATCATTGGGGATCGGGATGAGACCAGAGAGACCAGTCAAGGGTCTATCACCATAATCTTTGTGAAGATCAAGTGCAGAAACACATGGGAAAGGGCTTTGTGGACTCTCAAACACAGCACAAAGGTTTTATGAGCATAACTATACACTATAAACTTTCCTACAGGTACACCAAGGCATCAAGGGAATGGTGCGCGATGAGAATTATAATAATCTTGCGGACGCTGTCATTTCTGTCAGTGGGATTAACCATGATGTCACTTCAGGTAGGTGGCCACTGCTTAGTGGGGTGAGAAGGAAGCTTTCACTCCCTCACCGTCTTCAGCCTAATCAGGAGGCCAATTTGTAAGCCAGTGAGACCAGCAGGGACATCAAGGACACGGGGGGGTGGTGGATTGGAGGAAGGAAGGATAACAGGATTGAGGACAGGAATTAAGAGGCAAGGGCCAGGAAGATGTAAATGTAACATCTCTCTCAGCATTCAGGAGTCACTGCCTCATACAGCTTTGTTAGGGGTGTTTCCTGGGTTTGAGGTTATTAATAGCTCACATACTGGTATGGAATGGGCTAGAAAAAAAAAGACTGTAAAACTGATGTTTAGTCTTGTCCCTGAGCCAGGCATTTCTCTACACCTCCGTTCAGGGAAGAGTTAGTAAAAGGCATTCCATAGGCTCGCTGCAGGGCAAGATTGATGGTGGGGGCAGATCTCGGAGCCAACTTGGAACCTTCTAGAATGGTACAGAATATCTCACGGCACAATGGTGTTGCCAACTGCCCCAGCCCAATTTGATCAGGTTTGGGGTTGTTTGTTTGGTTTTTAATGTAGAGCAGTAGCTCCCAGTGGTTAGGAGCAGGTGAGATTTGCCTCCCTCCCCCAGCTTTGATACCAGCATGCTCAGCCACATTTCACTGTGCAGGCTTTACCAAGCAGGCATCTTACAGCTCAGACAGTCTGTTTAAACTAGATGAATCTCAGCTTTAAGATGATAACTTATATTCTTTAAGGTGATCCCAACACGTCTTACATGAACAGTTCATTCAAGGCAAAGGCAACAACATTCTAAAGGCAGAATTCTGTAGCCCCACAGTCAAGCATCAGACACCAGAATCCTCCAGCCCAGTGACTGGAGCCAGGACTGTATAGGGAACCAACCTTTGGAATCTGTAAGAGCTTCAGGGCCTGCTAGATTCTTTATTTTAAATTAATTAATTAATTTATTATTATTATTTTTTGGCTGCGTAGGGTCTTCCTTGCTGTGCGCGGGCTTTCTCTAGTTGCGGCAAGCAGTGGCTACTCTTCGTTGTGGTGCGTGAGCTTCTCACTGTGCTGGCTTCTCTTTGTTGCAGAGCACGGGCTCCACGCGGGCTGCAGTAGTTCTGGCATGCGGGCTCAGTAGTTGTGGCTCGCGAGGTTAGTTGCTCCGTGGCATGTGGGATCTTCCTGGACTAGGGCTCAAACCCATGTCCCCTGCATTGGCAGGCAGATTCTTAACCACTGCGCCACCAGGGAAGTCCCATAGATTCTTTTTTTTTTTAAATTTTATATTATTTATTTTTTTATACGGCAGGTTCTTATTAGTCATCCATTTTATACACATCAGTGTATACATGTCAATCCCAATCACCCAATTTAACCCACCCCCACCCCTGCTTTCCCCCTTGTGTCCATACATTTGTCCTCTACATCTGTGTCTCAATTTCTGCCCTGTAAACTGGTTCATCTGTACCATTTTTCTAGGTTCCACATATATGCGTTAATGTATGATATTTGTTTTTCTCTTTCTGACTTACTTCACTCTGTGTGACAGTCTCTAGATCCATCCATGTCTCAACAAATGACCCATTTTCGTTCCTTTTTATGGCTGAGTAATATTCTATTGTATATATGTACCACATCTTCTTTATCCATTCATCTGTCGATGGGCATTTAGGTTGCTTCCATGACCTGGCTATTGTAAATGGTGCTGCAATGAACATTGGGGTCCATGTATCTTTTTGAATTATGGTTTTCTCTGGGTATATGCCCAGGAGTGGGATTGCTGGATCATATGGTAATTCTATTTTAACTTTTTTAAGGAACGTCCATACTGTTCTCCATAGTGGCTGTATCAATTTACATTCCCACCAACAGTGCAAGAGGGTTCCCTTTTCTCCACACCCTCTCCAGCATTTGTTGTTTGTAGATATTCTGATGATGCCCATTCTAACTGGTGTGAGGTGATATCTCATTGTAGTGCTGATTTGCATTTCTCTAATAATTAGTGATGTTGAGCAGCTTTTCATGTGCTTCTTGGCCATCTGTATGTCTTCTTTGGAGAAATGTCTATTTAGGTCTTCTGCCCATTTTTGGATTGGGCTGTTTGTTTTTTACTATTGAGCTGCATGAGCTGTTTATATATTTTGGAGATTAATCCTTTGTCTGACGATTCATTTGCAAATATTTTCTCCCATTCTGAGGGCTGTCTTTTCGTCTTGTTTTATGGTTTCCTTTGCTGTGCAAAAGCTTTTAAGTTTCATTAGCTCCCCTTTGTTTATTTTTGTTTTTATTTCCATTACTCTAGGAGGTGGATCAAAAAAAGATCTTGCTGTGATTTATGTGAAAGAGTGTTCTTCCTATGTTTTCCTCTAAGAGTTTTATAGTGTCTCGTCTTACATTTAGGTCTCTAATCCATTTTGAGTTTATTTTTGTGTATGGCATTAGGGAGTGTTCTAATTTCATTCTTTTACATGTAGCTGTCCAGTTTTCCCAGCACCACTTATTGAAGAGACTGTCTTTTCTCCATTGTATATCCTTGCCTCCTTTGTCATAGATTAGTTGACTATAGGTGCATGGGTTTATCTCTGGGCTTTCTATCTTGTTCCATTGATCTGTATTTCTGTTTTTGTGCCAGTACTATATTGTCTTGATTACTGTAGCTTTATAGTATAGTCTGAAGTCAGGGAGTCTGATTCCTGCAGCTCCGCTTTTTTCCCTCAAGACTGCTTTGGCTATTTGGGGTCTTTTGTGTCTCCATACAAATTTTAGGATTTTTTGTTCTAGTTCTGTAAAAAATGCCATTGGTAATTTAATAGGGATTGCATTGAATCTGTAGATTGGTTTGGGTAGTATAGTCATTTTCACAATATTGATTCTTCCAATCCAAGAACATGGTATATCTCTCCATGTGTTGGTATCATCTTTGATTTCTTTCATCAGTGTCTTATAGTTTTCTGAGTACAGGTCTTTTACCTCCTTAGGTAGGTTTATTCCTAGGTATTGTATTCTTTGTGTTACAATGGTAAATGGGAGTGTTTCCTTAATTTCTCTTTCTGATCTTTTGTTGTTAGTGTATAGGAATGCAAGAGATTTCTGTGCATTAATTTTGTATCCTGCAACTTTACCAAATTCATTGATTAGCTCTAGTAGTTTTCTGGTGTCATCTTTAGGATTCTCTTTTTTTTTTTTTTTCATCTGCAGTGACAGTTTTACTTCTTCTTTTCCAATTTTTTTCCTTTAATTTCTTTTTCTTCTCTGATTGCCGTGACTAGGACTTCCAAAACTATGTTGAAAAATAGTGGTGAGAGTGGACATCCTTGTCTTGTTCCTGATCTTAGAGGAAATGCTTTCAGTTTTTCACCATTGAGAATGATGTTTGCTGTGGGTTTGTCATATATGGCCTTTATTATGTTGAGGTAGGTTCCCTCTATCCCCACTTTCTGGAGACTTTTTATCATAAATGGGTGTTGAATTTTCTCAAAAGCTTTTTCTGCATCTATTGAGATGATCATAGGTTTTTTATTCTTCAGTTTGTTAATATGGTGTATCACATTGATTGATTTGCATATATTGAAGAATTCTTGCATCCCTGGGATAAATCCCACTTGCTCACGGTGTATGATCCTTTTAATGTGTTGTTGGATTCTGTTTGCTAGTATTTTGTTGAGGATTTTTGCATCTATATTCATCAGTGACATTGGTCTGTAATTTTCTTTTTTTGGAGTATCTTTGTCTGGTTTTGGTATCAGGGTGATGGGGGTCTCATAGAATGAGTTTGGGAGTGTTCCTTCCTCTGCAATTTTTTGGAAGAGTTTGAGAAGGATGGGTGTTAGCTCTTCTCTAAATGTTTGATAGAATTCACCTGTGAAGCCATCTGGTCCTGGACTTTTGTTTGTTGGAAGATTTTTAATCACAGTTTCAATCTCATTACTTGTGATTGGTCTGTTCATATTTTCTATTTCTCCCTGGTTCAGTCTTGGAAGGTTATACCTTTCTAAGAATTTGTCCATTTCTTCCAGGTTGTCCAATTTATTGGCATAGAGTTGCTTGTAGTAGTCTCTTAGGATGCTTTGTGTTTCTGTGGTGTCTGTTGTAACTTCCTTTCATTTCTAATTTTATTGATTTGAGTCCTCTCCCTCTTTTTCTTGATGAGTCTGGCTAATGGTTTATCAATTTTGTTTATCCTCTCAAAGAAGCAGCTTTTAGTTTTATTGATCTATGCTATTGTTTTCTTAGTTTCTATTTCATTTATTTCTGCTCTTATCTTTATGATTTCTTTCCTTCTGCTAACTTTGGGTTTTGTTTGTTCTTCTTTCTCTAGTTCCTTTAGGTGTAAGGTTAGATTGTTTAGTTGAGATTTTTCTTGTTTTTGAGGTAG
This sequence comes from Orcinus orca, assembly GCF_937001465.1. NCBI lineage: Eukaryota > Metazoa > Chordata > Mammalia > Artiodactyla > Delphinidae > Orcinus > Orcinus orca. The sequence continues at coordinate 62,531,904 of NC_064572.1, read as the reverse complement.
GCTTCTATAGCTATAAACTTCCCTCTTAGAACTGCTTTTGCTGCATCCCATAGGTTTTGGATCATTGTGTTTTCATTGTCATTTGTCTCTAGGTATTTTTTGATTTCCTCTTTGATTTCTTTAGTGATCTCTTGGTTATTTAGTAACGTATTGTTTAGCCTCCATGTGTTTGTGTGTTCTATGATTTTTCCCTGTAATTCATTTCTAATCTCATAGTGTTGTGCTCAGAAAAGATGCTTGGTATGATTTCAATTTTCTTAAATTTACTGAGGCTTGATTTGTGACCCAAGATGTGATCTATCCTGGAGAATATTCCGTGCGCACTTGAAAGAAAGTGTAATCTGCTGTTTTTGGTTGGAATGTCCTATGAATATCAATTAAATGTATCTGACCTATTGTGTCATTTAAAGCTTCTGTTTCCTTATTAATTTTCTGTTTGGATGATCTGTCCATTGGTGTAAGTGAGGTGTTAAAGTCTCCCACTATTATTGTGTTGCTGTCGATTTCCTCTTTTAGAGTGTTAGCATTTGCCTTGTGTATTGAGGTGCTCCTATGTTGGGTGCATATATATTTATAATTGTTATATCTTCTTCTTGGATTGATCCCTTGATCATTATGTAGTGTCCTTCCTTGTCTCTTGTAACATTCTTTATTTTAAAGTCTATTTTATCTGATATGAGTATTGCTACTCCAGCTTTCTTTTGATTTCCATTTGCATGGAATATCTTTTTCCATCCCCTCACTTTCAGTCTGTATGTGTCCCTAGGTCTGAAGTGGGTCTCTTGTAGACAGCATATATATGGGTCTTGTTTTTGTATCCATTCAGTGAGTGTGTGTCTTTTGGTTGGAGCATTTAATCCATTCACATTTGAGGTAATTATCGATATGTATGTCCCTATTGCCATTTTCTTAATTGTTTTGAGTTTTTTTTTTTTGTAGGTCCTTTCCTTCTCTTGTGTTTCCTGCGTAGATAAGTTCTTTTAGCATTTGTTGTAGAGCTGGTTTGGAGGTGCTGAATTCTCTTAGCTTTTGCTTGTCTGTAAAGCTTTTGATTTCTCCATCAAATCTGAATGAGTTCCTTGCCGGGTAGAGTAATCTTGGTGTAGGTTCTTCCCTTTCATCACTTTAAGTATCTCATGCCACTCCCTTCTGGCTTGTAGATTTTCTGTGAGAAATCAGCTGTTAACCTTATGGGAATTCCCTTGTATGTTATTTGTCATTTTTCCCTTGTTGCTTTCAGTAATTTTTCTTTGTCTTTAATTTTTGCCAGTTTGATTACTATGTGTCTCGGCGTGTTTCTCCTTGGGTTTATCCTGTATGGGACTCTCTGCACTTCCTGGATTTGGGTGGCTATTTCCTTTCCCATGTTAGCGAAGTTTTCGACTATAATCTCTTCAAACATTTTCTCAGGTCCTTTCTCTCTCTCTTCTCCTTCTGGGACCCCTATAATGTGAATGTTGTTGCGTTTAATGTTGTCCCAGAGGTCTCTTAGGGTGTCTTCATTTCTTTTCATCCTTTTTTCTTTATTCTGTTCCACAGCAGTGAATTCCACCATTCTGTCTTCCAGGTCACTTATCCATTCTTCTGCCTCAGTTATTCTGCTATTGATTCCTTCTAGTGTAGTTTTCATTTCAGTTATTGTATTGTTCGTCTCTGTTTGTTTGTTCTTTAATTCTTCTAGGTCTTTGTTAAACATTTCTTGCATCTTCTCGACCTTTGCCTCCATTCTTTTTCCGAGGTCCTGGATCATCTTCACTATCGTTATTCTGAATTCTTTTTCTGGAAGGTTACCTATCTCCACTTCATTTAGTTGTTTTTCTGGGGTTTAACCTTGTTCCTTCATCTGGTACATAGCCCTCTGCCTTTTCATCTTGTCTGTCTTTCTGTGAATGTGGTCTTTGTTCCACAGGCTGCAGGGTTGTAGTTCTTCTTGCTTCTGCTGTCTGCCCTCTGACCGCCCGTAGATTCTTATACCCTATTCATGCAAGGGTGGGGAATGTCTCATTCTAGCCAATCAACATACATTGAATATCACCAATTTCTCCAATAAGAGTCCATTTCCAACACCCATTATGCGAAATTGACAAATTACTCATTTCAGTAACAGAAAAACTCATTTCTAACATTCATTATGCTACTTAGCAAAGCATCCAGTGTTGCTAAGAGATAAAGATAGCTGAAGCCCTTATAACAGCTGCATCTGGAATTGGGCCTTTCTGGTACAATGCTAGCTAACCACTCCTGGGTGTGAGCCCCTAATTGAAGAAAATGACAGCCCCCAGGGTATAACAAAGTATCCAACATATGCATTAAAACACACTGCTTTTGCTAAAGAATTTTAAAGTAAATTACATTTAATAGGGGGCAGAGAAGAGACTTCCTCATTATTTATTATCTGTCTCATTCTTGATTGCATTTATTTCAATTAGTCCTTGCTGTACAATTAAAAGAAATTTTAAAGGCACAGTCATAATTTATTCTAAAGAGATATAAAGTCATTAGCTAAAATGCTACATCCCTGCCATGAGAAACAGGCTTTCTTTTCAATTTTATTTTCCCCTTTTGATGGTGGTGGAAGAAATATTAGAAATAGGGTTCTCAAACTCAGATCTTTAGTGGAGCACCCCCACTCAATACAAGGTTACACACATACAACACCGCTGACAGCTGGCTGTCCAGACCATGTCCATTGGTGCGGGTTGTACACTGCGCGACATAAAGCAATCCATTTCTTTTCTGGTAGCTCATATTTTGTCAAAAAAGTTTTTGCCTCCGTCCTCATTATTTCTTTAAGTAGATGTCATTTCTTCACAATGACTTTTCAAACACTGAAACAGAGATTTCATGTTAGTCTCTTTACCAGGCAAAACATTCATAAATCTTTTGGCCTTTCTCCTAGTAACCCTTTACTGGACATGAGTTTGTGTTAAAATACAGGGTCTAAAATTAAACACAGTACTCTCAGTGCAGAGCACAGTGAAACTTCTGCTTCCCAGGAGCTGAGGCCCATGCTCTTACAACGTCATGACAACCTATGATTGTTTTAGATCTTTGCCAGTTTCATCATGCTATTAAGAAAAATCAAGCTTGTGGTCAGCTAAAACCCTCAGATCATTTTTCATATCAAGGCCTCACCTGGGGCAGATTTCTCATCAGCAGGCTGAGTTATATCCTTGTGACTTTTAGGTGACCATGGAGATTACTTCCGGCTGCTGCTTCCAGGTACCTACACTGTCACTGCCACAGCACCCAGGTTTGACCCAGAGACAGTGAGTGTGACCGTGGGTCCTGGGGAACCCAAACTGGTGAGTTAGGCTGACCTTTACAGAGCACTGTAAAGATCACTTATACAGAGTTACAAATAATCGATTGTATAGTTCTAATCTTTGCCAAGCTTCCCTCTTTCACCATTTAAAAAAATATTCATTGCTCTCATATGCTAATTTTTCTTCTGTCATTCTCCTATTACATCCTTACCCACTTCCTTCTGGTTTTTCCTTTTCCTTCTGTTTAACATAGCATAATGATTAAAACACTACCTGATTCTAAATCCAGCTCATTTGTCCACAGATCTTGGACAAGCTACCTGATCGCTCTCGTTCTCAGTTTCTTCCTCTGTAAATTGGTAATAATAGTGCCTCCTTCACAAGAGGTTGAAAAGAGAAAGTGCATGTAAAGCCTTTAATACAGTGACTTACATGTAGAAAGTGCTCAACAAATGTTAGTTCGTAAATCCCAGAGACCTTGCCCAGATACACAGGCTTACGTTCTTCTGCGCCGTCAGCAAGGACTACCACCAGATGGCCCTCTGCCCCCTTCTGATGCCCATGTGCCCAGGCAGCCTTGCTTTCCACTCACCTCAGCAAAGAGCCAGCTGCACTCCAATATTCAGCTCTGCAAAAGGCTTTCTTTTATAGATAGGATGAGAAGCAAAGAACTGTTTTGATCTACAGCCTGGACCTTTTTAGCTTTGGTCGTATTAGATCGTGATCTCAGAGGCAAAGAGGCTCAAAGGTCATGGACACTAATCCTCTGGTTTCTCAAACGAGGAAAAGGTAATGATGCCATCCTGGTTAATGAGCATCTATGGACCTTTTTCTCATGTCAGGTCTTCCCTCCTCAGTCTGTCCTGTTCCTTCTCTATACATCCCAAGAGCTTAGCAGACCCTCCCTCCCCTTTCCCTGTTAACTCAGTGCAGTCAAGTTTCTTGCCTTTTCAAATAGTTATAGGTACTATTCATTGAATAGCCACTATGTGTCAGACATTATCTGAGAGCTTTCCAGAATTATCTCATTTAACCTTCATAACAATCCTGTAAGGTAGATCTACATATCCCCATTTGTGGCTGAGGAAAGTGAAGCTTAGAGAACATAAGTAACTTGTCCAATACCACACAGTGAGTAAGTGGGAGCCGTGATTCCAGCCTCTGTGGGGCTTTCAGGACTGCCTTCTTAGCCAGTCTGTTACAGGGCCTCGAGCTAAGCTCACAACCTCTGTTCATAATCCCTTATTTTAACACAAGGATGAAGGTCAAGAGCTCCTTAAATCCTTTGAAAATTCCTCTGAAATTTCTAGACAGTTCCCCCTTTCCCCTCCACTCCCATCTCCTGCAGGATATAAACGACTTCTACTTGCAGATGCAGGGAACAGAGTAACTCTTCCCTGGCAGCCTGTTACCTGGTCCCAATTTCCCTACCAGTGCATCCTCTTTCCCTTTTTTCTTGTTATCCCCCTGCTCCTCATCTACCCTAAAATCAAATGACTGTTATGCAGCTGCTTACAGAAGTCTTGCACTACATGCAAGTCTATTCAATTGCAAATTCAAACAAGGACAAATCCTCTTAAGTAACAAATTCTGCTTCAAAAGATCTCATCTCCTTTGTCATATAACCTTTAAATTAATTAACATAACACATCATTGTATCAAATATAACTCAGAGGGGGGAAAATCTGTCTTTTGGGTACAATTCTCAGATACAGTCACAACTAAGAATACATTTATTGATCCCAGCTGAGTCTTTTCCCATTCTAAAGCAGAGATCCATTTGGTTGAGGGAAAAGAAAAAAGATCATTTACTAGAGGGTTTTCATGCTGCAATTAAAACTCTTTAAAGTATCTCCGAGAGTCCAGTGTTTTCCCCTTGGCTTTCCCCACTGCCTTCCAGATGTCCCACTCCTTTAATTTCCTCTGTCCTCCCCTCATTTTGTTGTCTCTCTCTCTCTCTCTCTCTCTCTCTCTCTCTCTCGTTTCCTCGATCCTTATATTACTATATAGGAAATAGTACTAATACAGTGTAATTGGCTCTGATTTCTCCCGCTTTGGGAGAGCTAGCAGAAAAGCTGGCTGTGGTTTGTTGTGAAAAAGGCAAGAAATAACCCCGTGAAGAGGTCTGTCTGTCACATGTTCTCCAACTCCCCTCTGGCTTCAGCAGCTCACACTGTTCCCAGGGCCTGAAAGCCAAGGATGCCTCTGGGGAGTGTGGTTAGAACACTGTGCCACACCCTCACCTTTTCCTTCCTGGGACAGCTCTATGGCTTCTGCACAACCAGCACATCCCACACTTGTCAGTCAGAAGCATCTTTACCTCTGTGTGCATGGCCAGAAGGGAAGTTTCAATGTACTGCTGGAAACAGTACATTAATGCACATGGACACTGGGAATTTAAGAGTCCATACTAACAATCTATATCATCTCTACTGTCTCTGTTTCCAAACAATCACGACAGAAAGTTTAGCTCTGAAGGTCTGAGGCACCCTTTGGCGTTCCTGAGCACAGCGCCTGTGATTCACAGAGTCAGCGTAAAGGGCATTATTGTGGCACCATCAATCTCAGTTCTTGTGCTGAACAACAGTATCGGTAAAATCCCGGTTTGAGGTGTAGATATAATTTTTTCTATTACAAATAAATAAATGTACATTAAGTTCATGTCGATATACCCTATGTATCACCAGTGATTATGTGCCACTCTGAGGGGAATGTTAGCCAAGCCTGTATGACACCACCAATGCTGCTCTGGGTGGTTGCTGTGATACTCTCCTTGGTCCCTTGTCCTCAGAACCCGGAACCATGGTAAAACAAGGTCCAAACTGGTCTTCCGACAATTTCAATCCTAGGAAATGGAAAACTGATTCCTGTGCTCTCCTAGCTTCTTTTTCTTTTTTCCAGGTTAATTTCCAACTCAAGAGAAGCACCCCTCCAGCAGCCCCTAAGAGGAGAGGCCCCAACTCAGGGCATAGAGGCAGAGTCTTACCAAAGAAAGTACAGCCCCGGGCAGCTAGGAAAAAAGAGATGATGGTGAAACAGTCCCAGAGAGTCCCTGCCTGAAATCCACAGTCCCCGGGGCAACACTTTAGAAAGGCTTTGTTCCCACTCTCACACCAGATGAAGCATTCTTTCTATTTTATTATCTGAGACATATTTAAATATAAACATATTCAGAACAACTCAGAATGGTCTCCATCTGTTCCAGGGGTAAACCCTCTGATGCAGCAGTACATGCATGCAGTGGTGTTCAGTAAGATTTTCTGATTCTGAGGGTATGGTTTAGGTCCAGCAGGCTCTATGCCAGTCTACGCTGTGTCCAGAGACTGGTTCTGGCTGGTTAGTCACTATCTCTAGAGTCTAGCAGAGAGCCTGCAACACAGTAAGTACCCAACGAAGGTTTCTGGATGAATGGCTGAAAGGCTGAAATGATCCATCATTACATAGCAAGACCAGGTGACCAATTCTTCTGAAATCCCAGAGGACTGTTTCAACAAGAGCCAATAGTTTCTTATTAAGAAAAGGATTTCACACACAAACACCTAGTCCCACTGCTTCATACATGGGCATTTTAAATAATATGCATCTTTCAAACATTTTCTGGGCGTATAAGTGTAATGCAGATGCCCCTGTGGAATGACTGTGTCCTGACCCTGTGCCAGGGATACACAGCACTCTCCACCCCACTGAGTTCTCCAGAACGAACCCATTTGTACTAAAAGTGTTATTAAGCAAAGTAGACGTCACTGAAGATTTTGAAGGCATGTGTAGTCTTTCATCACACATCAGTCAAGTTCATAAACCGCCACGGGGCATGCTGGGGTTCCCAAGTACCCTGTCCCCAGGGCTTGCTGGGGGTTCTTTACCCATCATCACCCATTTCAGGGAGCCTCAGTGAGACAGGGCAGAGGCTCCATTTCCCCCGACTTGCTCTACCTCCCCCCACCTTGTCAGCCTCCCCCACTGGCGCCCCAGCCTCTAACTCACCCAGACCTTTCTTAACATTGAGCAGAGTAGCTGCTCTCAGCAAGTATTCCCACACCCACCAGAAAACAAGAGGTGCTCTAGCTGTGACAGTCCACCCTCTGTAGGAGGCCATTCAAGATCAGGAGTAACACATGATTTACTTCTGTCACTTGAGCAATCTCTCAATCTGCGATTAAAAGGGAAACAGAAGAAAAATATGCCTTTTCCCATTTAAAAAGGAAATTCTCTCCTCAGGTGATGTTTCCTTTCTTCCCAATTTTAATCCCGTATCCCTTGGTTCCCTTCCTATTGTTAGAAAGAAGGAGCTGCTTGGGAGGGCTCTTTTCAATTCAGTGAGACTTTGCGCCTGAGGTTGCCATATGCAGTCGATTTTTCCAGATTGTCTGAATATATCACTTACTTTGATTTCACCTTCCCTCGTACATAGCCATTTAGCAGAGCTGATGTTTGCAAAGTATGGTCACAGTGCTTTCTCTGGCCCAACCGTATGCTTTTATTTATTCATTTACTCATTCATTCATGCAGGGGACATTCATTGAGTCCTTGCTCTCAATAAATGCAGAGAATACAAAGAGAAATAAGATACAGCTCATTATCTCAGGGCTGCTGTGACCTAGTTGGGAAGACAAATAGGTCATTACATTGCCTTGTGATAATTGCTGTGATGCAGTGAACTCTGGGGCAGGGGGATGGGGAGACTGTGCGAAGGGCCCTACCATAGTCTTGGGAAGATCAGGAAAGGCATATCAGAGTTCGTGAAGTCTACGGTGAGATGTAATAAGGTCGGATAAATAGGCATTGGCCAGGGGGAGAGAAATGGGGGAGCAAGAGTTAGGTTGAGGGGACTGCAAGTACCGAGGGCTGGAGGCTCTGGAGAGGGCGGCCTTTAGGGAGCTGCAAGAAATTCAGCACAGGGGGAGTGAGTGAGGTGCCCAGAGAGGCCAGTGGGGTGGGGAGGGGCGAGACCGTGCAGGACCTTTGAACCATATTACAGAGGTTGGACTTTATCCTGAGAAGAACAAGGAGCCATTGGAGGGTTCCACTGAGGGGAGCAACAGAATCAGATTTAGAGCCATCACCCTGGCTGCGGCCTCAAGAGCTGGCTGGAGCAGCGGCAAGGCTGACTCAGTGAGAAGGCTGCTGAGAGCCGGGTGAGAAGGTGGCCCAAACTGGGGCTGGGCAACAGGGGTGGGGACCACCAGGCCACTCATGAGTTACCCAGAGGGCTTCCTGTCAGCCCCCGATGGCTTCACTGCCCTCTTCAAGATTTGCAGCCATCTCATTCAGACCCTCCCAGCCTGCCATCCTGAGGATTTTAAGCACTAAAGGAGATGCAGGTTTTCAACCAAACCTTAAAGGCTATCCTGAGTAAAATTCACCCAAGCAGGAGGTGATAATACGGACAGAATATTATATGGAAAGTACAGGGTCTGGCCGTGACTGTACAAAAATTTCTCAATATGGAGGAAGGATGTGAAATCAGAGCTGATGGCGGAGAGAGAGGCCAGGATTCAGAGAACAAGAAGGAATGTCCTCCAACTTTGAGTCCAGCATTCTCCTGGCCAGGAGCCTTTCTATTTTATGTCTAGGATTTTATTTTAAAGAGGAAGTCTTCCGTACAAAATGCCAGCCTAGATAGATAATGTTTCCCAAAGGGGTAGAATACTGTAGTTAAGGGCATGGATTTTGGACTCTGACAGACCTGAGTTTTAATCCTAGCTCTGCTCCTTATTTGCTGCATGACCTTGAACAAGTAACTTACCTTCTCTGAATCATGGTTACTCATATGGAAAAAAGAAATGGAAATAATATCTACCTTCACTTGGAATTAAAGGTGAGACTCTCATAACTCAGTAGGGAGGGGAAGGCAGCTCCTGCCCTGGACCCTCCTCAGAGGATTATCACTCATCAAACTAGTCGACTGTAAACCAGTGAGGCTGACAGGGACATCATGGACTTCGGGGTGCAAAGGGGAGTTTGGAAGTGAAGCAGATCCCGAGGAGCTGAACCCAGCCTATTCTGTCTCTCTCTCTTTTTTTTTTTTTAAATCTCATGTGCTGGAAGGTCTTTGTTTGTTCCATATTCTTCCTAGCACTTTTCCTTCCAGATTGAAGATTTTTTTGACACAGTGATTTTCCTCATGTGACTAGATAGGAGAATTTCCAATTTTCAGACAGGATGATACCTAATGACTGTTGGACCTGGTACTGGTGCCTGAAGAAGTTTCTGCTCTGGTAAGCTGTGACTACCTTACCTTTTCATTTTACTCTGCCCAGCACTCAGAACAGTGCCTGGTATATATAAACACAGCAAACATATTTGTTGAGTGAATAATTCCAGGATTATTTTCATATTTTTTCCTCATCCTCTCCTTTTTACTATTTTTCTTCTTTTATCTAGTATAGTTTTGAGCATGCTTTTTTTTGTTTTTTTTACGGTACACGGGCCTCTCACTGTTGTGGCCTCTCCCATTGCGGAGCACAGGCTCCAGACGCGCAGGCTCAGCGGCCATGGCTCACGGGCCCAGCCGCTTTGCGGCATGTGGGATCTTACCAGACCGGGGCACGAACCCGTGTCCCCTGCATTGGCAGGCGGACCACTGCGCCACCAGGGAAGCCCCTGAGAATGCATTTTTAAAATTACTATTATAAACCATGGTAGGCCGAGTTCTAAAATGAGTCCCCATGACCCCTGCCCTTGTATAATCCCTCCCCTTGCAGGTGGATGTGACTGTGATAAGATATCACTCCCCTACTTATGTTCCACTATATGGCAAGAGGATTTTGCAGATGTGATCAAGGTTCCAAGCCAGCTGGTTCTGAGTTAATCAAACCGGAGATTATCTTGGGTGGACCTAACCTAAACTGACCAGCCTTTTATAAGCAGAGAGTTTCTCTCCCAGGCCTGGGAGGAAGAAAGCAGACAGACAGGTTGTGAACTGCCTGTGAAGAGAAGCAGCCCCTAGGAGATGTGAGTGGTCCCAGGCAACAGCTGGCAAGAAAATGGGGACACAGTTATAGACCCACAAGGAGATGGATTGTGTCAACAGCTCGAAGCAGCTTGAGCCCACACTTGGGTGCAGCCTTGTGAGATGGCAGCAGGGGAGCCAGCTAAACCATGTCCAGAGCCCTGACCAGTAGGAACCAGGGGATAATACACTCATGCCATTCGAAGCCTCGACATTTATGCTAAGTTGTTGCACAATAATAGAAAACTAATACACAAACTATCTCAAATTGTTTTGTAAATCAGGATATAAACCAATAAAACGCAAATAACCAATTGTGATCACCCTACGGAGTGGTATGGCTGCCATGCTTCTACCTCATATAGAATGTCTGTGAAACAAAGAACAGGGAAAAACAGAACCATACAACTCTTTTTAAATAAGATGGCTGGTATAGTCAAGAGTTCAAGAGTACATGTCTCTGACAGCAGGGACTTCAGCCTTTGGATAACTGTAGTTTCTTGCTTACAGTAGTTCCCATTATTTGCACCAAATTGTTTGGTACTAGATTGTGGAGATGTACCACTGGCACAAATACTAAAGCAAGAGAAAATTTAAAGCCTGTCCAGAGACGCTGTAGACAGAACTCTTCTTTAAATGGAGGCTCTTCTGCCCCTTCCCAAAGAGCGAAAATCAATCAACAGTGTGTAACATCCTAAACTTTTCTACCCACCTTCAGGACACTTTGAAGGAAAAGCAGGAACAGGAGCCCTCTTAAGTAGCCAAACGTAATTTCTCCCAGTTGGAAATTTTATTCTAAAACAAAAAGATCCCAGTACAGTGGTGTCAAGTTTTTATCTGCGAAAGACCCAAGATACGGATTCAGAGCAGTTCATTCACCTGACAGATAGTTGAGTCCTTTTATGAATCAGACCCTGTGTTATCTGTGTTAAGAGTCAGGGAGATGGTGGTAAACCAGAGAGACACGGTTCCTACCTATTTGGATTCTGAGGGTTTGAGGGAGAGACAAAGAATAAAACAAGTTCGTTAAACAAATACATAAAAAGAATTACTAGCTGAGAAGTGGTACTGAGAGAGGAAATGCCAGGGGATCTATTGGAAATAGGATGGTTAAGGAAGACTTCTCTGAAGAGGTGATATTTGGGCTGAGATACAAAGGATAAGAAAAATAAAGGCTTACAAAGAATAGGAATGAAAAGTACAGGCAGAAGGAGTAGCAAGGCCAAGGACCCTGCAGCAGGAAAGAGCCTGGCTGCTTCGAGCAGCCGCATCTCCTGGGTCTAAGGGTGTGTGTGTGTGTGTGTGTGTGTGTGTGTGTGTGTGTGTGTGTGTGTGTGTGTGTGTGTTTAGCTTCCCAATCTATGATCTAACATCCTAGAAGCCTAACCCAGCATAGGTCCAAGACACAGCATAGCATCCAGACCACATTTAGTGTAGTCATAAGTGAGCCAATAAGATTCACTTTTTCCATGGCCACAGAAAACACCCCTAACAAGACCAGCCATCTCAAAAACAAGGATTGAGAAAGTGGAACACACTGGTTTGGGACAAATCTGCCATCAGAATGGGAGAAGTCAAAGTTCATGTGTCTGGAGCATCATCTTCACATATGTGGTACGATGATTTGTCTAATACACAGACTCCCAACACATACCCTGTACCAACACTCTGTCATGCCCACCGTCTGCCTAGCATATTACTTCACTTCAACTTTAACACTAACTTCATTCTGGCTATTAAGCCTGAGTAAACATTCCTCCTGGGCAAATGCCTAAGCAAACATCACTTCTCTCCCTCCTCCCAAAAGTTAAATTCCACTATGTATAAAGGCTTTTTCCCCTCTCACTTTCTCTTATTCCTCCCCTCTGCACTTACTGTTCCTGCCCACGCCCCTTCCCCTCATGGATCTTTCCCTCTCCTACCTTCATTCTCTTCACTTCCCACACATTCCCTGCACCTTTGCCCTCACCCCATCAAGGGCCCTGCTGCATGTGGGATGTGGCTTCACCTAGAAGCAAGAGACCTGGAGCCATTGCCACATGGGTGACCAGCAGCTAAGGAGAAGCCTTCAGGGGTGGTGCCTATTTCTGCTGACACATCGCTTCTCATTGCACAGCCCCAGGGAGCAGGCAGATAAAACCATCACTTGGATCCATGCCTACCCCACAGGAGGAGGGAGGAAAGGCCTCTTTGACTTCCTTTCAGATTGTCTCACATGAGGCCTTTGGAATAAAGAGTCCATCCTGGGCATTAGATCAAAGGAGTCGAGTGAATTTCCTTAAATCCTTTCTGGATTCAGTTGAAGTACAAATAAACTGAGAAATAAAAGGATCACAACTCTATTATTTTTTGTATATCCAAATATAGTATTTTACATACACTGTAGTTTATAGCAGACTTATTTCACAGACAGTTTAAAAAGAAATTTCTTTAATGGAAGGTGCTATGGACCGAATGTTTGTGTCCCCCCCAAATTCATACATTGAAGCCCTAATGTGATGGTATTTGGAGATGGAAACTTTGGAAAGTCAGTAGGTCACAAGGGGGAAGCCCCCATGGTGGCGCTGGTGTCCTTATAAGAAGAGGAAGAGAGCTAGCTCTTTCACTCTCTCTGCCACGTGAGGCTACAAGAAGGCCATCTCCAAGCCAGGAAGCAGGTCTTCACCAGAACCTGGCCATGCTTGGCATCCTGATCTCAGTCTTCCCAGCCTCCAGAACTGTGAGAAATAAGTGTTTGTTGTTTGAGCTACCCAGTCTTGGTAATTTGTTATAGCAGCTGGAGCAGACTAAGACAGAGGGATAGATAAAGGGTCTGCTAACTTTCTATTTTAGACTAACTTTCTATTAAGGACTATTAGAAAAATATAATTGCAATCTACCATCACCATGAATTCATAAACTCTCTAATGCCAAAAATTAGAAAGATATAATCTCAGAATTAAAAACTGTTATCAATGAAATTATTTTTCTCATTTTGCTAGGGAACAGTAAACATTTCATCTCAGACTAGCACTTCTGAAACAGTAGTTTAAAGATGGGACCGTTAGTGGTTCAAATAACTAAAAATTTGTAAGAAGGGTTTTCGGACACGGCTGGATCCAGGTGCCCCAGTTATGTGGGCTGGAATCTTTCTCCACTTCTTGATTTCATTGTCTTCAGTGGCGACTGCCTTCTCACACAGGTGCTCCCTTGCAGGACTAGATGACTCATAGCAGCTTCAAGCTTGTATTCTACCAGCCTAGCAACAAACTATTGATTCTTGGGCCTGACTCTCAAGAGCACAAATTGAGTGACATGTCTGTCCCAAAAACCATCATGGTGACTCTGATTGGTGAATCTGGGGTTGTATGCCCACTCCCAGAAGGCAGAGGGTGGGTATGGGAAACCAGTGTAGGAGAGTTGGTTCCCGTCTTTTAAAAAAAACAAAACACTTACCAAATAAAGAAGAATGGATGATTATGGACAATAACAACAAAAGAACATTACAATTTTATTAAAATCAAGCACTGTTATAATTTTACTATGACTCTTAACTCAAGTGAACTCAGTCATTCAACAAACATTTATCAGACACACCTATGTGCCAGGCACTTTGCTAGGCAATAGGACACAAAGATAAATCCACTAGTCTCTGCCTTCAATGAACTCAGCTAATGTGAGGAGAGGGAGAGGTGGACAATGTTTACAACAGTGTGTGAAGTGGCTGAGATCAGCCCTGTCAGAGGACTGAATCATAGTCCTCGTTAGTTCCTTACTTTGCTTGACTAATATAGACCTGACTTAGTACAGCTTCAAGTTGGATGACGCCTTTATGTGAAACACTTTACACTAATTTCAAACAGATATATATCATGTAGGAGGTGGGGGTAGGACGGACATGAACTTGACCACAGTTCATTAAGAGACAGCTATGTGGTCCAGCTCCTTAAGCAGGTAATACATTCCCAGACTGTGTTAAAGAAGCACAGTGTCATATCAAAAGAGCACAGTTCCACCAGGCCACACAAGAGTCAGCCTTCCTCTGGAGTGTGATTTATAGCTCCCAGAACATTTTCAGGAAGGACATTGAAGGTCATGATGTCACTAAGTCTCATGGATGCACCAGGATAAAACATTGCCAAGAGAAGAAAAACACGGCCGCTTCAGAGAAAAGTTCTGAAACTGAGTGGGGAGCCCACGTTGCACAGTGGAAAGAAAGACTGTGGCAGATGGTGGTTTGAATCCTAGTTTTGTCATTTACAAGCTCTGTTATCTTGGGCAAATCAGGTATTTCCCAAAATATGGGTAAAGTATCACAAGTAGTACTTAAATATTCTTTAGGACAACTCAAGTGGTGCATGAGCCAATTTTGCTTGATGTTCTGATCAAGCAATAAATTACCTAGAAAGTTATTCTTTTAACAATTTCTTTACATCTTTCTGAATGTATCAAGGAGAAAGTTTCTCTTTGGTTCTAACTTTCTAACACTGACTAGTTTTGTTTTTTTTTAACAAATGGAGAGTAGCCCTCAAGCTCAGAATGAGAATTTAATAACCATTTGGGGGCTTCCCTGGTGGCACACTGGTTAAGAATCCGCCTGCCAATGCAGGGGACATGGGTTCGAGCCCTGGTCCACGAAGATCCCACATGCCACGGAGTAGCTAAGCCTGTGCGCCACAACTACTGAGCCTGTGCTCTAGAGCCTGCGAGCCACAACTACTGAGCCCGTGTGCCACAACTACTGAAGCCTGCGCACCTAAAGTCCGTGCTCTGCAACAAGAGAAGCCACCGCAGTGAGAAGCCCATGCACTGCAACGAAGAGTAGCCCCCACTAGCCGCAACTAGAGAAAGCCCGCGTGCAGCAACGAAGACCCAATGCAGCCAAAAATAAATAAATTAATTAATTAAAAATAAATAAATAAAAGAACTAAAAACATTTTAAAAAGTAACCATTTTGTTTTCATTGTATTTGTTTTAAAGATTACCTCCTATTAATTACAATCTATGTACTGGTTTTGCGTTTATGGGAGTGGTACAAAATTTCCCTTAAAAAGCGAAGTGAGTAAATTTAAATAAAAATATTTTAAAAGTTAGAAAGGTGGTGTGCCATTTAGTCAAGAACTATTGTGATGGTTTTCTGAGAGTGCAAGATTATGGCAAATAGTGGTATAGGAATGACTAAAGTATGGGAAGTGTGGAAAGCACTAGGCCAGCTGTTTAACCCCAGGGAGCCTCAGTTCCTCATTTTTAAGCTAAAGATAACAATTACTTGCTGGGTTGTTGTCATGATATGTGCTAAGAA
Organism: Orcinus orca; assembly: GCF_937001465.1. Lineage (NCBI taxonomy): Eukaryota > Metazoa > Chordata > Mammalia > Artiodactyla > Delphinidae > Orcinus > Orcinus orca. Next base: position 62,516,405 of record NC_064572.1, on the reverse strand, counting down.
AAAACAACCAATATTATTTGGAGAAGGAAATGATGACCTTGATTATCTTTCTTCATTATTGTAGACAACCTGGGAAAGAAAATAAAGATGGTTTATAAATTACTTTTCAAGAATTATTGATTCTATTCAAATGGGGGAACCCAGGTTCTGTTTCTTGGGGTAATAACTTTTTTCTGATTAATAAAAGAAAAAAGATAGGGACTTCCCTGGTGGTCCAGTGGTTAAGACTTCGCCTTCCAATGCAGGGGGTGTGGGTTCAATCCCTGGTCGGGGAGCTAAGATCACACATGCCTCGAGACCAAAAAACCAAAACATAAAACAGAAGCAATATTGTAAAAAATTCAATAAATACTTTAAAAAATGGTCCACATCAAAAAAGAATCTTAAAAAAAGAAAAAAGATAATATATGGTAAGTTCTTAACATAAGGCTAGCTCTCAATAAACATTTACTATAAACTTGTCTTCAGTATTTCAGCTTCCCTTTTCTTTCCTTCCCCTATCTCCTTCTAGATTCCCAAATATCTTCTGTCTTTCTTGTCTCCTCATGGAAATAGGAAGAGATCTGATAGTGTCACTTAAATATGTTTTGATGGATACACAAGAGAATGAGTTTTTTCCAAAATATTACCTCAACTAGGCATTAGCATTTTAAGGTAGATTTGTTTGTTTGCCAGTTTGATTTTTACTTCCAATTATGAAAGAATTTCCTGTTCCTCATTAAACCAATTTCAAGCTTCTGCAAGCAGATGGGAAGAGAAGAAGCCCCTAGGAAACACTATATTAATATATAAGAACAACCCTTAAGATAAACATGATACAGTCCTTTTTTTGAATTCAGAACTTCCTTACAAAACGGGAATTGGCTTTACTTTTGCCAGCTAGGGTCTATTCCTAAATGGAACCAAATGGCCTCCATTGTCTTCTTCTAGGACCTGGCCTTGCCTCCGCCCAAGTCCACTAGACAGATACCCTCTCTCAAAAATCACCCTGGACTCCTCCCTTCCCCAAGGGAGAACCAGACTTCCCCCAGCCTTCCTTCCTCCACTCAACTAGAGTCCCCTCCTTTCTGTCCCGGTGCATTCTGGCACCAGTTTAATGAATAGTTATTAGTGTTTCCAAGTGCTATCTCTTCTTTCTCTGACATAGAAGACTAAACCTATGCCTTCTATATTCTACCACTAAGTTGCTCCAGAGGGAAACCTTGGGGAGTTGCCTTTGATTTGCAGCAAAACCATGGACACTGTTAGTGACGCAGTCCATCATAACAGCGATGGATACTTGAGTGTGTCCTAACACGCTGGATTTAGGTTCAGACGTGAGATCAGAGGATGACATGCCTAAATAAGTTTGATCAATGAGATTAATCAAAATGCACAGGAATTGATTTGGGTTTATTGAGGATCATCCAGGGAAAAAAACAAACTTCTTAATATCGCACACGCAGATACTATTATTATTGCTAACAAAGAAGTTCCACATACATTTACCTCTTTTGATCCTTTTCATTTCAGTCCCTTCAATTGAGGATATTTTATAATGTATCAGTACATTGACTTAAAATGAAATTCAAACTCCTTATCATGGCCCATCAGGCCCAGGATTATCTTCACCCTTGTTTGTTTTATAATTTCATCCCATAGTACTTGCTTTCTTTCTCACACAGCCTTCTCTTCTGTTCTGAAACTGAGAAAGTTGTTTTCCACTTCAGGGCTTTGCACCTTCAGTTTCTCCCACTAGAAAGGTACTTCCTCAGCTCTTTACACGGCTGATTCCTTCTCATCATTTTGGTCGCAAGTAAACGTTATATCCCCAGAGACTTCCCTGACCACCAACCACTATATTCAAAGGTTTCCACTTCTTACTTTGGCCCTTATCAGACCAGATCCTCATCTAAACCACAGAACACAGTGATTCTGTACTCACTTCTCTCAAGGACTGTGTATAACTTGTACCATTTCCCTTGCATGGGAGAGACGTTAATTCATTACATACAATGGATGCCTAGGGCATTAGGGTTTAATTCTCTATGATCTGATTTATCATATCATCTAGGTTATTTCCTTCACAGCATTCACCATACCCTGTAATTATTTGGCTTACCATTTGTTTATTTATTGTCTGTTACCCCACTCTAGAATGTGAGCTCCATGAGAGCAGGGTGCTTATCGGTTGTCTTTGTCAGGCTGAATCCCAAACATCCAGCATGATGCTTGCTTGTCGCATTGCAAACGTTGCATTGTAAATCTTTGTTGATGAGTGAAAGAATATTATTTTGATGATTCAGAATCTTCACGATGCCCTAGGGCAGTGGTTCTTAAACTTTAGTGTACCCACCAAAGAACCCACTTCCAAAGATTTAGATTCAGTAATCAGATCATTCTGAAACTGACTCTTTTAGGTAAAAGAAACAGGTCCCAGTCGGGCTGGGTGTACATTAAGACATCCAAAGTTGTTTTCTTTTCTTTTTTTGTGGCCATGCTGCACGGCTTGCAGGATCTTGGTTCCCTGACCAGGGATCGAACCCGGACTCCCGGCAGTGGAAGTGTGGAGTCCTAACCACTGGACCATCAGGGAATTCCCAGTTGTTTTCTTTTTTAAATGAAATGCTTGATTTTAATTTCATTTTGTTTTCATGTGGCATACTTTTAAAAAAATTTTTATTGGAGTATAGTTGATTTACAATGTTGTGTTAGTTTCAGGTGTACAGCAAAGTGAATCAGTTATACATATACATTTTCCCACTCTTTTTTAGATTCTTTTCCCATATAGGCCATTACAGAGTACTGAGTAGATTTCCCTGTGCTATACAGTAGGTCCTTATTAGTTATCTATTTTATATATAGTAGTGTGTATATGTCAATCCCAATCACCCAATTTACCCCTCTTCCCTCATGTGGCATACTTGACTCTGTCCAAAAACCATTGAAAAATATATCCCCAGAACACAAACAAAATTGTGGTTAACTGAATAGGAACAGTATCTTCAAAAATAAAGTCAATGGATTTGTAACGTTAATTACTTACTACTGAGAGAAGAAAAGTCACTATCTTACAGGCAAATGAAGCATTTGCTGACAGTTTTGTCGAAATCCAGAATATTGATATTTTACCAGAAAGTTTTCTGCCCACAATGTGCACATGCATCAAAAAGCAAAGGAGGAAAACAGTATAGCAGTTCCTCAAAAAATGAAGCATAGAATTATCATGTGACCCAGCCATTCCATTTCTGGGTATATACACAAAAAAACCGAACGCAGGGATTCAGACAGATATTTGTACACCCATGTTCACAGAAGCATTATTCATGATGGCCAGAAGGTAGAAGCAAACGTTGGATGGAAAACATCCATTGACAGATGAATGTATAAACAAAATGTGGTATATGCATACAAGGTAATATCATTCTACCTTAAAAAGGAAGGAAATTCTGACACATGCTATAACATGGATGAAACTTGTGGACCTATGCAAAGTGAAATAAGCCAATCACAAAAGACAAACACTGCGAATTCCCTGGCAGTTCAGTGGTTAGGACTCCAGGCTTTCACTGCCAAGGGCCGGAGGTTCGATCCCTGGTCAGGGAACTAAGATCCCCCAAGCCATGCTGTGCGGCAAAAACTAACAAACAAACAAACAGAAAAGACACACTTACAAGAGGTACCTGGAGTAGTCAAATTAATAGAGACAGAAAGCAGAATGGTGGTTGTCAGGGACTGGGAGGAGAGAGGAATGAGGAGTTAATGTTTAATGATTACAGTTTCAGTTTGGGAAGATGAAAAAGTTCTGGAGATGGATGGTGGTGATGTAATGTGAATGTACTTAATGCCATAGAACCATACACTTAAAAACGTTAAAAATGATAAACTTTATGTTACACGTATTTTAACACACACACACACAACACTAGAAAGGAGAAATAGCTGATGAAAAATTTGAAATACAGATCTTCCTCCACTTACAGTGGGGTTATGTCCAGTGGGGTTAAGCCCATGGTAATTTGAAAATATCCTAAGTCGAAAATACATTTAATACACCTAACCTACCCAACATCATAGCCTCGCCTACCTTAACGTGCTCGGAACACTCACATTAACTACAGTTGGGCAAAATCATCTAACACAAAGCCTATTCTACAATAATGCATTGGTTATCTCATGTAATTTATTGAGTACTGTACTGAAAGTGAAACCCAGAATGGTTGCATGAGTACAGAACGGCTGTAAGTGTATCGGTGGTTTGCCCTCCTGATCCTGTGGCTGACCGGGAGCTGCCTCACTGTCGCTGCCCAGCATCAGGAGAGAGTATCCTAGAGCATATTGCCAGCCCGGAAAAAGATTGAAATTCAAAATTCTACTGTGGTTCCTCCTGAATGCCTACGATTTTCTCAGCATTGTAAAGTGGAAAAATCTTAAGTCCAACAGTTTTAGGTGGGGACCATCTGTAGAGGTTTATCTGTTATACGTTCACAGTGACAGACTTGTTCCATCTTCTTCAGCATCCCCCAGGTAGATCCCAGAAACTAGGCACAGAAATTCAAGCAACAAACCAAGCAGTGTGACTTTGAGGCCATTAATACACAAAAGGAATCCCGCGAGGATTCACGAACGAGTTAAAAGCGTGCTCTCAGCCCTGCCTAGTTCTTGCATTCTGCTGTTCGTTGCTCTTAAATTCTCAAAGGTGTCCTGAGAGACTTTCCTCAGAAAAAAATGAACAGACCGAAGTGAACGCCGAGTATTTGTGAGGTGATAAAGGAAACTGCCTCCGGGCAGCACAGAGGACCGCACCACAGGCAGGAACTGCATGCGGCTTCTCTAAATGGGATTTAACCCTTTTCTAGGTTGGAGCGGGAGTGTGGCGGTTGAGGGATCGGCAAGGAAGGAAAGGAGCTTTCGATCAGCGGGAGCTGCACGTAGAACTGAACGCTCCACGAGCAGCCAACGCTCGAGCTGCCCTAGCAGGGTCGGCGCCGCACCGCCAGGTGCCTCAGTTTCCCAGAATGGAGATCCTGGGGCACCGCCCCCTCTGACGTAAAGGGGCGGGCGCATCCAAGGCGGGCCGTCAAGGAGTGCGAGAGCTGGGCGGGCGTCTGAGGGGGTGGGCGCGCGGGTAAGGAGCTTGGCGCCCCCGGGCCGCGCGGGCCGCGCGAGGCGGAAGCTTGGGCGGGAGTCCGGAGGCGGGGCCGCCACGCTGAGTCACGCAGGATTGACCCGCCCGCCGCTTCCAGGGGCGGAGGTGACAGCGGGCCTGGGAGAGGCGGTCGTAGCTGCCCGCTGCGCCAAGGGACCGCCAGGCGGCGGAGAGCTGGTCAGGGGCCGGGCGAGGCCGGGCGGGGAGCCCGGGTCGCTGTCCGGGGACGGCGGGCGGAAGGGACCCGCGCCCTGAGGAACGCGCCGGGCGGCCAGGCCTGCGCCGCCCCTGCCCAGCCACGGCCGCTGCCCCGGCCGGGAGACCCCGAGGGGCAGCAGGGCGCCGGGCCCTCGTCGGAGTTCCCCGGTCCAGGTCAGTCGGGCCCAGGGAGGTGCCGGGGAGTTGGAGGCCGGGGGGCCGGCAGTCAGAGGGATGCAGACGTGGGCTTTTTAAATGGTGTCAGGCAAGCCCAGGGCTCTTTTCACTGCACCACCCTGCCACTCCGGCAATGAGGCGGAATTTGAAAGCTGGAAAAGAATCCAGCATTAGTCCAGCCCCCTTATTTAACAGATGAAGAGATTCTTCTGGCTTGCACAGAGTCACATTCAGTCGGAATAGGAGTCCGTGATTCTGTGTCAGGGAGACAAGGGGGGAATGGCTTACCGAAGCAAGAGTAAGACCTGTTTGGCTAGAGATGCAGGTTTGGTTATGGTGGAGTTTTGTACACCTGCATTCCTGCCGCAGGTACTAATGTCCACCAGGCATCAATTTCTCAGAGTATTTAACCTTGAAAAGGATGTCAGTGCTGTCAGTTGAATAAAGGAATATTGGGGTTACAAACAGGCCATGTCTGCTGCAAATTAGGTGCTGTGGGGAATGCTTGGTGTATAGAGTTAAATTTTAAATGAAAAAAACCCCACTTTAAATGGAATCTCATTATCCTTTATTGTCTGTGTCATTTATATTGATATAATAATGAAGGGCACTCACAACATTATTCTGTAATTGATAACTTGCCTTTAGGTCTATTTTTACAGTAATTGTTTTATAGTAATATGAGCGTCTTGTGTTTAAACACTTTCATAATCACTGATGCTGTGGTATGTGGCAAGCCAGTGGTAGCACTAATATTTAGCGTTTGAGCATAGTTTAGCTTCACGTGTTTGTATAGCTGAAGTTACAGAACTGATTAATCTGTAGTTGTATACTGAAAAGTGAAGTACCTGCCAGCATACAGGTGTGGTTTCTTAGAGTTGGTGCTGCGTTTATTACTTTCGTAGCATAGAACAGATTCCAGGTGATGAGCAAGTTAGTTTATCCCCAGCACCTGTTTTTCTCTAAATTATTGAATCAAAGGATCTCTAAGACTACCTTCCATCTCCAAAGTTCCCTGATTTTTACGTGTTAATTTGAAACATATGTCACTCATTGTGTCAACGACACAAAGTTTTGAGAAAACATGTTTTTAAAAAATTCTGCGTAATGCATAGTGAATCTTCAAATTCACTGTTGTTCTCAACACTCCCAGTCACTTTATCATTATTGAGCTAACATAAGTGAAAAGAGATTTTTCAAATCACCTCAGTGTTAAATTCACTAAAGTCAGAGACTGGAATAGAGTGCTTTGTGTATGGTGGAGAATAGCTAAAATTTGGCCTGGGGGTGGCGTCTGTGCAGCACACAGATAACTTTTGGAATAAGCCGAGAACATTCTGCCTCAGAAAATGTGATAAGATGTTTTTTATACAGTGTTCATATTGTGTGAATTTTCAACTGAGATACAATAATCTTCATAGACAATCTGTCCAAATATGTTCAAGTTATTTTGTCTTGCAGCCCCAAAGCAGAGCCTTTCCCATCTCTTGTTTCTTCTTTTCTGGGTCCTTTCTTCTTAGGGTCCCTCTTACCTCGAGAGACCCTTTCACATTCCTTTTTCATCCACATGAAAGAGGCAATTCAGAGCCTCTCTCAAGCACTGATTGAACTTACACTACTTTTTCTCCTCTTAAAGCACATGATAAATCATAATTCTTGAATTGTCATTTAGATCTCCTAAAAACTAAGAGTGGGTGTTCGTTTTTAGAACATAGTGCAAGACTCCATGAGGCTCTCGTTCTGAAAAAGGGTTAAATGGAATGTGTTTAGATTTTTATTTTCCCTAAACTTGGAGACTGCAATTTAGGAAGCCTCAAGAGCCAGTAAACCCATTTCTCTCAGCCTCAGAAGGAAACCCTTTCTGCAGAATGCATAGTGAATCTTCAAATGCATTATTCTTCTCAACCCTCCCATTCACTTTATCAAGGTTGGGCTAAATAAGCAAAAAGTGATTTCTCAAATTTCAGACACTTCAGTGATTGTTCAGCTTACAGGTACTTTTTAAATTTGGGGAACTTTTTTAAATGATAAAAGCAATTAAACTACAATGCAAATGGAGGCTTGCATACCCACTGCCAGGTATAAGGCTTGAATTTTTTCTGGGTTTATTATTCTGTCGTTTCTGAAGTCGGTTAATGTATTACCTACCCCACAGCATTATTACAAGATTATCTGCTTTGAAATTCTCAATTGTTCTTGATCTTCAGCTAAAGCATCCTTAAAATTCATTCAGAATACTTATGAAAAGTTTTAAACATAAATTCAATTAATATTAAATAGTTTCTTATTATGCCTTGCTTAGGAAAACATCTGAATAAACTAATCTTCAAGATTGGATAACTTAGTCTCGTTTAGTCTCGTTGGCCAGGAGCTAATTATAAGATATCAGTCTCTTGCCTGGAAAGGCAGAAAGGTCTAAAGTAGCAGTCATGAAATCAGATCACAGATCAGCTCTGTGATGAAAGAGCTGTTAAACCAAGGCTCAACAAATAGTCATGGAGCACCTGTATCTGTTCTTGGTGCTGGGGATACAGCTGTGAACAAAGCAGACGAAGCCCTGCCCTCATGCAGTAGGTATTCTGGTGGTGTGGAAGCAAACAGGAAATAAATATGTGAATGGATCATGATCACACGATTGTAAGTGCTGTGGAGAACCTGAAGGAGGCGTAAGTGAGGAAAAAAGTGGGGCGGGGGGAGTACGCACAAAGTGCACAGTGGTCAGAGAAGGCCTCTACTGTAATCACTTTTGATCTAAGACTTGAGAGGAATGAGAGAGTGAGCAGGAGGCGGAGGGATGAGCAAGTTCCAAGCCCTGATGTAGGAGCATGTTTGGCATGTGTGAGGGATGATGAGGTCACAGTGGCCAGGCGGTCCCCACGTGGGCGAGGGGAAAGTGCAACAGATGAGAGGTGGTGGGAGTGGGGAGGGGCACAGCCGTGTAGGCCGTTTTGTAAGGATTTTGGCCTTTCCTCTGAGTGAGGGGGGAGCCAGTAGAGGGTTTTGAACAGAGAAGCTTCTGACGACTTATGTTTTAACAGGATCACTCTGGCTGCTGGGCCAGAGAGACAGAAGGGGGACAAGGGCACAGTCAGTAAGAGCTTGCCTTTCCTACCAGCTGTGTGAGCCTAAACCGCAATCCTCCTCTGGCCTGTGTTTCCTCATCTGTAGAATAACCAGGTGCTCTCTAGCTCTAGAATTTTTAGATTTTAAATAGTGTGGAATCACTGTGAGGAGGCCAAAGGATTGTATATGAAGAGGTTCTGAAAGTAAATAGTTTCAAAGGACATGAAAACTTGACGCCAGCAACGTGTCTTGAGCTGAATCACTCCTAATCAAGAGGTAATGGGGTCTTTTCAGTCAGGTTGTCAGGTCATGAGAACAAAAACACTGATTCGTGACTATTTTCCACTGATCCCTTTAGTACTCTGCTGATCCCTGAATTTTTCCCTTCCTGCTTGAAAAAGGATGAAAAGCTGTTACTCATCAACAGAGCTGGCAACCAAGGTTGCTTTTGTTGTTAGGAAAGTTGGAAACTTAGGGGAAGGAAACAATTCTAATTTTATTTTTATCATAGGTCATTTGAATTCTTTTTTAACATACAAGGAGCCTAAAAGATTTCTTTTGTTTTTAATTCCCTTCTCCTCCCATTCACCTCATGCTTCACAGGTGCTCATTTGAACACATATAACGTTTCTTTTTGTCTGTATAGGATCTTGCAAAGTGGGGATATTTGTTTTATATGTATTTTAATTTGTAATGTATTTCATTTTGCTTCTTTTTTCTCTGAGTACTGTTTTAAAGATACACCTGTGTTTCTACATGTACATCTAATTCTTTGCTTCCAAATGCTGCATTATATTCCATGCTGTGTGTGTGAACCACAGTTTTACTTATCTCCTCTCTGTGTGATAGATACTCAGGTTGTCTCTACTTCCTACCACCACAAACATTGCTGCAGTGAGCATCTTCATACCGGTCCACTTATAAAGCTGTGTAATATACTTGTGGGATATACACTTCGAAGGGAATCACTGCGTCATAGGCTTGCATGTCCTGAATTTGATCAAACTGTGCCAGATTCCTCCCCACAATGGCTGCACCACTCTCTCTCCTGCCAGAAGTGTTCGAGGGGTCCTGTATCCTCATGTCCCAACCAGCACTCAGCTTTCTCTAGCTCTCCACCTTTTATAATCTCATAGGTGCAAAGTGATACCTTGTCATTTTTATTTGTATTTCTTTGGTTACTGATGATTGTGAGCATCTCTTATGCATATAGTTTCATCTGTAAATTACTTATTCCTGTCTTAGCCTGTTTTCTATTGGAGTTACTATCTGTGTTGCTGTTGACTTGTGGAAGACAGTTTATAGATGTTCACTTATCGTAACTTTGCAGATATCTTCTCATATGTTAATTTTGTCTTTGTTGTCCTTTCATCAAGAAAAATTCTTAATTTCAATGTAATTAGGTAAATAAATTCTTTGGCTTAGAGTTTTTCAAGTTTTGTTTAAGAAAGCCCTCCCAGTCCGTAGGTCATTTCTTTAATTCATCTAGAGCCCACATTGCACGTGGTGTTAGATAGGAATCCAGCCCTATTATTCTCCATTTAATGAGCCGGTTTTTCCAATAACATATCCAAAAACCCCATGCTTTCCTCCATTACATTGTGGTACCCTCTTTCTCCTATATGGTTCCCATGGATACACCAGTCTAGCTCTAAGCCTCTATTCTGTTACATTAGTTTGTCAGTTCTTGCTCTGTTTTTTTTTTGTTTTTTGCGGTACGCGGACCTCTCACTGCTGTGGCCTCTCCCGTTGCGGAGCACAGGCTCCGGACGCGCAGGCTCAGCGGCCATGGCTCACGGGCCCAGCCGCTCCGTGGCATGTGGGATCTTCCCGCACCGGGGCACGAACCCGTGTCCCCTGCATCGGCAGGCGGACTCTCAACCACTGCGCCACCAGGGAAGCCCTTTGCTCTGTTTTTTATTGCTCTGATTTTATTACAGTGATTTGGTAATACATCCTCATGACTGGCACAAGTGCCCCATCTCTGTTCTTCATTTTTAAATTTTCTTAGCTACTTCTGTGCCATTATTTTTCCATATAACATTTGGAATATGTTTATCAAGTTCCTCAAATTTTTTGAGGAATTTTTATTGGGATTACATTGAATTTATCAATTATTTGGGAAAGGCTTGACATCTTTTTGATATTAACTTACTTCATTCAAGAGTATGTAATGTGTTTCTTCATTTACTCAGCTTATTTTTTTCAGAATTTTTGTTTTATTTGGAAATAATTTAAAACTAACAGAAGAGTTCTAAGATTAGTACAAAGAGCTCCTGTATATCCCTTACCTAGATTCACCAGATGTTAGCATCTTGCCATATTTGCTTTATTACTCCCTCTCTTCAGTTCTGTGCATTTTGCTGACTCATTTGAGTTATTAGTTGCAGACATCATGACCCTTTACCCCTAAATACTTCATCAGTTCATTTCTAAGTCCTTTATTAGAACTTCAAAGTTTTCTCCATAAAGGTCTAAGAGTATATTCTTGGTTGAATTAATTTCTAATACTTGATAGTTTTGTTGCTATTGTGAATCATGTCTATTTCTATTACTGTTGTTTTCTAGTTAGCTATTGGTAGTTTAAGAGAAAAGGTATTGATTATTGTAAGCTGATCTTGTATTTCACAGCCTGGCTTCACTGTCTTATTCAAATAGTCTCCTGTTTTCTGTTGTTTCTTTTCCCCCATAGTTAATCATATCCTTTGAAAATAGTGATAGTTTTGTTGTTCCTTTCTCATCCTTATACTTCTTATTTATCTTTCCTTTACAGCATTGACCAGAACTTCCAGGACAGTGTCAAAACAGTTGCTATGCTAGTGAACATCTTTGTCTTGTTCTCAGTCTTAAAGAGAATGAGTCTAAAGTTTCCCCATTTCATGTAATGTTTGTTTTAGGTTTTAGGTGTACCTTTGTCAGGTTAAGGTGTTCTCCTCTATGTATTCCTAGTTTACTGAGCATTTTCATCATAAATGGGTATTAAGCCTTGTCAAATACTCTTTCAGGATTTGTCTCCAAAGAAATAAGATGGCATCAGGAGGCTGCAACCCAAAATCCTAAGCTAAGCTTAAGCTTCAAGCATAAGAAGATTAATAAAAGTCTTCAATATTTCTGAACCCTATGTATATAAATTTATGGTAAACATCTCACAATTCCAATATAAGCTTATTTCACCGTTAGATCAGCTTTTCCCTCCTGCTTTGAGTCAGAATTTAAAAAGCTGTTGTGAAGAATGAGAGTGCCATATTCAGCATAACTGTAGTCGTCAGCGTGATTGTAAATATAAGATATGTAAAATTATAGTTTCCTTACTCTGTGGATCACTCTCTGCTCCGGGTATAAATCTCACCTAAGTATATCTCACAAAATATTGACATGGTTCAGCAGGTAGCTCTTTAGCAGCCATAACTGCTAGGGTGTTGTGCAGTAGAGTCTCAGGGCTATCTCTTTTGGTTCATGATTGGGTTTTTTTGTTTTTTTTTTTTTAACTATTTTCCCCGAATTATAAAAATTATACCTCTTAATTGTAGAAAATTTGCAAGTAGAAATGCAAATCTTTAATCCTACCTTTTAGCATCAACCCCTGTTAAAGTGTTTATTTCTCTCTCTCTGATCTTTTTTTGGGGGGGTGGGAATAGAGGGGCTACTTTGTGGAGGAGGAGAATGCACCTAACATTGGGCTATATAATTGTGTATCACCCCTCCTTTTTCAGCCTTAGGCCATCAACTCGTTTGTCTTGCTTTGATTGATCTTCCAAAAAAAGCAATAAGAAAGATATGATTAGCTTATAGGGCTGGGGTTACAGTTTGCTGATGACTTGGACATTTCGAACAGGCTGTGTGGGAGTGCCCAGGCAGCCCGGCCTCAGAGTATGCAGAAGTCATAGGCCACATGCCAGCAGACCGAAGACTAGCTCGGAGGAGAGGAAGGGGAGAAGTCTATTTGATGTCACTTTGCTTCAGTTCAGTTAGCACCTTCCTTCTTTAGACCACATTTGCATTCATCTTTCAGAAAATAAAAAGTATGAAGAAAATAGTTGTATTTATTTTCTTTTGACCCTGAAATAAACCCAATGCTGTTGTCTTGTTTCTCTAATCACCTTCTGCTAGTGTGATGACTGGTGAGGGAGTGTCGTAATAAATTGCAGGAAGTGACAGAATTTTTAAGGTAACATTCTTATCAGCTGGTAGATTCAATATCCAACTGCCCTCTCCTCCTGACTCCTCATCCCTTCACCCTGCTTTTTCATTTTGCCAAAACACCTTCACTTCCTAAAATGCTGTTGTCTGCCTTCCCCATCCCTCACGGAGGAAGTTCTTCAAGGGCAGGAACCTTTGTTTCATTCACTGATAAATCCCAAGCACCTTTTAGCCTTGCCTGGTACATAGCATGCCCTCAACAGATGGAACCCACAAAATGAGTCAGTCTGTAAGGAGGCAGCTCTGTGATACAGAGAGGGGAACTCTTAAGGGAGGGATAAGGGAAGAAAATTCTCTTAGCCTCCTTTAAATGCATGGGTTCAATAAACTAGTAGAGTCCCCATTTCTTCCTTCACCTTGTAAGCGTAACTGTCAACCCAGCCACAGAGCTAATTTCTCTACATCTGTTTTAGCCGCTCCTGTGGGGTCTGTGGTTTCTGAAAGTGGCGTGTGAGTGTCTGTGTTGCTGACAAGCACATGGTGGGAGTAGGGCCCCAGAGAGAATAGTCACTGCTGACGTTCTAGCCGTGGGTTCTGGGCCCAGCACACACTCTGCATTGTTTTCATGAGGTGATTGATTCTCTTACGATAAATGATCTGTCCCATCAGCAGAAAAAGTTGCAGTGAATGTGCCGAGTTGTGCTGAACTCCCAGCCTCACACCCCGTGTCCTCCCGCTTTCTAGTTTATTCTTTCCTCCCATCCCCAGCCATGCAGAAACCTTTGGCATTTCTGTCTCATTTCTGGATCTGGTTCAGAATTGTCATGATGAATAGTCATGCTGCATATACCTGGTCACTTTATTGTAATGCAAGGCTCAGTCATATGAAATAGCACTCTGTAGGGTGCTAAAGAAAAACAAACTGGGTTGCCACAAATGCACCAAAATGCTGTCCTGGAGCCCAGTGCCATAGACCCAGTCTATCTTGTGTAGACCATTGTCTGAGTCATGGCCCTGAAATACTACTTTACTATTATTTTGCTTATATTATTCTACTGCTTGACACTTGTTACCTGGCCCTCGAATCTGATCCAGACTGTCCATATATATTCTAATTTACTTCCATGTCCCTATTTTCTACTCTAATCAGATATGTCTCTTTTTCTTTCCTACAACAATATGATAGCATTAAGTATATTATTAATTATAATTATATGTCTGTGGTTTCACTAGCAGTCTGAATTCAAATGAAGGGAAAGGAATATAAAACAACAACAATAATATAATAACAGCAGCTAATATTTTAGCCAGTCATAGTACTAAATGCATTCCTATTTAATCTTCAGAACAATTTTATAAAGAAGGTGCTGTTGTAATCCTCATTTTGCATATGGAGAAACTAAGGTACAAACTGGTTAAGAAACTTGCCCTAAAGTTTATGTTGCTGTTAAGTGATAGAACAGGAAATCAAACTCACATCTATTTTTCTCCAAAGCCCACCCTCTTAACCAGTGTGCCATAGCAGGCCTCAGGTAAGCAGGTGACTGAAGAACAGGAGTGACTTATATGGTCACATGGTTATTGGTAGTTGTGCTTTTTTCATGTTCGCCGCACTACTCACCAGTGCTCTGTGAGATGTGAAGGGGCTGGGAGGATTTTGTCTGCAGCTGGGACTGCTCAGGGAGCTCCTCCCCGGATCCTATGTGACGTCGACTCTACAGTCAGAAATGGGTGGCACCTCAAAACAGGAAAGGCTCTGAAACTACAAATCCAGGTAGCATTCTTTGGCTTTTTGACCTTTTCCTAATAATGTATTTAAGATTTGCAAAAATGAATAAAGAACAATACAATAAATGTCCATGTATCCAACACTCAATTTAAGATGTAGAAAGCTGGGCTTCACTGATGGCGCAGTGGTTAAGAATCTGCCTGCCAGTGCAGGGGACACGGGTTCGAGCCCTGGTCCGGGAAGATCCCACATGCCGCGGAGCAACTAAGCCCGTGGGCCACAACTACTGAGCCTGCGAGCCACAACTACTGAGCTCGTATGCCACAACTACTGAAAGCCCGTGCACCGCAACAAGAGAAGCCACCGCAATGAGAAGCCCGCGCACCTCAACGGAGACCCAGTACAGCCAAAAATAAATAAAGTTAAAAAAAAAAAAAAAGATGTAGAAAGCTAAGTTGGTTCCTGCATTCCACCTCCCTTTGCCGTTTTGTAGATCCTCTGGTTCTAGCGACTTAGAAAACAAAAAGGATTCCCTTTTATTTATATATGACAACAGTACCATTACTGTCACCTAAAAAAAAGCAGCAGTAGTTCCTTAATATAATCAAGAAACTAGTCAGTGTTCAAAGTTTCTGCCATTTGTCTCAATTTCTTAAACAATTGATTTGTTTGAATCAGGATCCAAGAAACGGCACCCATTGCATTCAGCTAATATGTTTCTTAAGTAGCTTTTAATTGATAAGTTGCCTTTCCTTCCATTTCCATTTGAATTTTTAAAAATTAATTAATTTATTTTTGGCTGTGTTGGGTCTTCGTTGCTGCCCGTGGGCTTTTTCTAGTTGCGGCGAGCGGGGGCTGCTCTTCATTGCGGTGTGCAGGCTTCTCGTTGTGGTGGCTTCTCTTGTTGCGGAGCACGGGCTCTAGGCGCAAGGGCTTCAGTAGTTGTGGCTCACAGGCTCTAGAGCGCAGGCTCAGTAGTTGTGGCGCACGGGCTTAGTTGCTTCTCGGCATGTGGGATCTTCCCGGACCAGGGCTCGAACCCGTGTCCCCTGCATTGGCAGGTGGATTCTTAACCGCTTCGCCACCAGGGAAGCCCTTCATTTTAATTTTTGATTATAGTTTATTTTATTAAAGAATTTTGTCATATAGTTTCCCACATTCTGGATTTTTAAAAATGGTTTGTGATGCAACCTTATTGTCCTGTTGTGAGTTAATTTACATTTTTGTTAGTCACTCTAGGAGGTTCCAAGTTATTCAGCCTCCATAAATAGAAAGGATTCACCAGCCCACATATAGCTTGGTCTGGCCCAGAGGTCATTTCCAAGGAGTCTTCCAAAATGTTCCAGGTGACAGGGAATGACATAATCAACAGCAGACCATCTCTATTTAAAAACATTTTGCCTCAGAAGGAATTTTATATCTTCTCTTTGGCAAGGCATTTTCGTGTTCCCTAGAGTCAGAGAAGAGAATAGAGAAGCGAGTGAGTGGTCTGGTTTTCTTCTTTTAGACGTGTCTGTTGCTTTAAGGATTTCTGGGGCTCAGTGCCAGAACCTCCTTGGGATATTATCATCTTACAGTTTAGATCTACTTATCAGGAAACAGAACCCCTGGAGGATCAGGTAAGAGGAGAGTGAGTTTACATTAAAACCAGACCTTTGTTAGTTCCTGTTGGGGGTCCTGTATTGTATTCTTGAGCATGTAGCCAGACTGTGGAGCATAATACTAATACGTATGGTCTTCAGACCTATAGTGTACATTACCTGGTCTTTTTGCTGCCACTGTCTAGATGTTGTTCAGTAATTATAATATCTGGACCACTGTAGACATGAAGAAGTCCAGTTTTTGTTTTGTTTCTCTTGTAGTCTTGCTGCCTTGACCTGCTAGTCAACTGTGATAATTCTGCAGGGTAATCAGTCAATATTAAAGTAAAAAGAATGAAAGTTGTTGAAATGTGACGCTATATTTGGCTTTATTTAGTGACTTGACGATTGTAAGAATAAAGTATCTCAATGTCAGTATTTTCATCTAGTTTTAAAGCCGAACAGTTAATAAACCAAGGCTAAAAATCTAACATAGAACGAGAAGGACATTTAATACATTTGTTACAGCCCTGCTTATACTTTTATTTTGAGATTAACTGGTTATCTTAAGTAAGAGGTTTGCTTTAATTAATAACAGTAAATTACTGGAAATCTTTGTGTTGAATTTTACCAGTATGTTCAAACTTTATTCTTTTTTTTTTTTTTAATATTTATTTGTTTGGCTGCACTGGCTCTTAGTTGGGGCACGCAGGATCTTCACTGCTGCATGCAGGATCTTTAGTTGCAACATGCGAACTCTTAGTTGTAGCATGTGGGATCTAGTTCCCTGACTAGGGATCAAACCTGGGCCCCCTGCATTGAGAGTGTGGAGCCTTAGCCACTGGACCACTGGGGAAGTCCCTCAAACTTTATTCTTATATTCCATAGGTGGGAATTAGGCTTGGTCAACATTCTCTTCTCGTTACTCCAAATACTTAAAAAGTAAAATATAATTATTATTCACAATAAAAGTGTCAGTCAGACACTGGCAAAAATGTCAGTGATTTGCTAGTTATTGATTGCTCTTCCTTGCAGTGATCAGTTAACAAAAATAAGCACTTCATATTCACCCTGATCACAGGAAGCAACAGCACACACATGAGATAATATGTTTGAAAAGCAGTCTGTAGATGTATTGTGTTCTAATAATATGTGTTACAAAGCTGTACTGCCTTGCAGAGAACTGCCAGTATTTTGATGAGGCTAGAGTTTAGGGTGTATGGTGGGTGGGGAATGTCCAGAAATGAGGCCAAACTTATGCATGGGGACCAGATCATGAAGAGTTTTGTACGATCTGCATAGGAGTTTTAGATACTTCCTACCAGTGATGGATGGGAAGCTCTTGTGAACTCCAAGCAGTAAAGAATTATGAGATTTTGTATTAAAAAACAGTAATCCTAGTTGCAGTGTGGAAAATAGAACAGAGGGAGATAAGACTGGTAGGGAACCAATTAGGAAGCTATTGCCATGGTCCCAAAGAAAAGACGGTGAGAGTCTAAAGTAGGGCAGTGGCAATCTTAAATTGTAAATGTCAAGCCAAAGAACAATTTTTCAAAGGTAGATGAGTTTGAAGGACTGAACGATAGTGTTAATGTTTTTCCTAGAAGTAGAGGGTTTTTTTAGAAGAGTAAATAAATTAATTTCATATTCCTCTTCTATCCCTGGAAGGCATTTGGCAAAGGTTTTCTTAGACCCATAGGCAAGGATCTTGTAAGTGAAACTGCTGCCGAATCCTTGTGGGAATACACAGTTCATTTAGAGCTTAGGGTAGAAGGGGATGCCAATTGCTATGTCCTTGTGACCAGTAACAACAGTCACATTACTCCCCCTTCCTCTCAAAAAGACAGTAACAGTTTTGAGCAGTTAACCCCACCCAGAAGTTGCTGCCTCATCTGTATTATTGTTACAATCAGTCTGCAGGACGATGACAGTTCTCCTTCTCCTCCCCCTTCATCATCATCATCATCATCATCATCATCATCATCATCATCATCATCATCATCATCATCATCATCATCATCACCACAATCCTCATAGGTGACATTTACAAAATACCTGAGTGCTTACTATTTACCAGGAAGTGTATTAAATGTTTTACCTATATGATCAAACTTAATCCTCATAACACACCATGAAATAAATTACTATTGTTATCTTCAGTTTACAGATGAGGAAACAAAAGTTCAGAATGGTTTAAGTGACTTACCCAAGGTCACATAGCTTGACAACCGGCAGAGCCAAGAACTGAACCTAATTCTCTCTGACTTAATTCTGAGCTCTTAACTGTTATGAATGTAGTTATTACTTAATACAATTTAGTAGCAAAAATGATTTCTCATCTTAAATTTACTCCTTTATGTAGCCATGACCAGTGAAAGTCCACATAATCAAACACTGTATTACCTACCCTCCATTTGCAGCTAATAGCGAGGACACATTTTTAAAACATAAGTACAGGAAAATCTTGGGGATGGGGCGGGGCAGAAATAGGGAGGCTATTTAAATTTCTAGCTTTTTTCAAGGCAGGATATCCATGTATGCCTTCACTATTTTTTGCTTGAAGTACAGCAGTTTCTGAAACAAGAGAGCCACTCAGTTTTTAAAATTGAGATATAAGTCGCAAACCATGAAATTCACCCTTTTAAAGTATGCGATTGAGTGGGGTTTTTTGGGTCTGTTACAAAGGTGTGCAATCATCACCACTGTCTAGTTCCAGAACATTTTCATCACCCTGAAAAAGACCCTTGTATTCATTAGCAGTCATTCACCACCTATGAAAAAGATTTTGAGACTATCTATCCATAATCTCCTCTTTAACGCAGATGATGATGATAACAACAGTAATAATAATAACAGCTAACTCCTGTGTAGTGCTTACTATATGTAAGGTACTATTCTAAGTGCTTTATGTATACTAACAAATATAAATTTCACTGTGATCCTGTGAGGCAGGTTCTATTACTAAACCCATTTTATAGGTGAGGAAATTAAGGCACAGAGAAGTTAAGTAACTTGCCTCAAATCACGTAATTTTTTTAAAAAAATTATTTATTCTATTTTTGGCTGTGCTGGGTCTTCATTGCTGCGTGTGGGCTTCTCATTGAGGTGGCTTCTCTTGTTGTGGAGCACGGGCTCTAGGCGCGTGGGCTCAGTGGTTGTGGCACGCGGGCTCTAGAGCGCAGGCTCAGTAGTCGTGGCGCACGGGCTTAGTTGCTCCACGGCATGTGGGATCTTCCTGGACCAGGGCTCAAACCCGTGTCCCCTGCATTGGCAGGCGGATTCTTAACCACTGCGCCACCAGGGAAGCCAAATCATGTAATTTTTTAAAAATTAATTTATTTTATTCCTTTTTTTTTTTTGGCTGAATTGGGTCTTTGTTGCTGCGCGTGGGCTTTCTCTAGTTGAGGCGAGCGGGGGCTACTCTTCATTGTGGTGCACGGGCTTTTCACTGTGATGGCTTCTCTTGTTGTGGA
The DNA here is from genome assembly GCF_937001465.1 of Orcinus orca. NCBI lineage: Eukaryota > Metazoa > Chordata > Mammalia > Artiodactyla > Delphinidae > Orcinus > Orcinus orca. Next base: position 62,496,917 of record NC_064572.1, on the reverse strand, counting down.
GCACGGGCTCTAGGTATGCCGGCTTCAGTAGTTGTGGCACACGGGCTCAGTAGTTGTGGCATGTGGGCTCTAGAGCACAGGCTCAGCAGTTGTGGTGCACAGGCTTAGTTGTTCCGTGGCATGTGGGATCTTCCCAGACCAGGGCTTGAACCCATGTACGCTGCATTGGCAGGTGGATTCTTTTGTTTGTTTGTTTTTTTTGTGGTAGGTGGATTCTTGACCACGGCGCCACCAGGGAAGCCCACATAACTTTAATATGGGGTGGAGATAGGAGATAAATCCAGATAGTCTGGCTTTGTAATCTGTGCTCTTAATTATTCTTTGTGTTTTAAGCTGATTATATTTGTATTTGAAAATTATATGAAGACCTTGAAAATACCATGCTAAGTGAAAGAAGCCTGTCACAAAAGATCACATATTGTATGATTCCATTTATATGGAATAGGCAAATCTTTCTGTCTATAGAGACGGAAAGTAGATTACAGGTTGTCTAGGGATGGGATGGATGGGGAGATTTTATGGAGGGAAATGGGAAGTGACTGCTAATGGGTATTGAGTTTATTTTTGAAATGATGAAAATGTTTTAGAATTGATAGTGGTGCAGATTGCACAACTCTGGGACTTTACTAAAACCTATTGGATTGTACACTTTGAATGGATTAATTATATAGTATGTCAATTATAACTCAGTAAACCTGTTTTTCAAAAATGATATGAAGGACTTCCCTGGTGGCACAGTGGTTAAGAATCCACCTGCCAATGCAGGGGACACGGATTCAAGCCCTTGTCCGGGAAGATCCCACTTGCCATGGAGCAACTAAGCCTGTGCGCCACAACTACTGGGCCTGCACTCTAGAGCCCGTGAGCCACAACTACTGAAGCCTGCTCGCCTAGAGCCCGTGCTCTGCAACAAAAGAAGCCACCGCAATGAGAAGCCCATGCGCTGCAACGAAGAGTAGCCCCCGCTCACTGCAACTAGAGAAAGCCTGTGTGCAGCAACGAAGACCCAACGCACCCCCCTCCAAAAAAAATAATGATATGACGATAAGTGACCAGGATGATTTACCTTGGAATACCTTTTTGTCTTCATCTGGAAAAAAAATTGTGTGTATATACACACACACACACACACACACACACACACACACAAACACACTTTTCCCCCTTGTATTTGGGGGTGCTCAGTTACTTAGAACCAGTTCTAATTCTAACAAATATACTTGCTTATTTGAATATTTCAGGTGCTCCCAAGTACCTAAAATCAAAGCCCAACCTTCCTAATGTGGAAATGAATCCTGTGAGATCCTGTATAGCTCTGTGTGAAAGAGGAGCATGATCATTGGGAATATGAATATATATTTTGATATATAACTTAAAGTAGTTCAGTGTGTTAACTCATTAATTCTGCAACTATTTATGGAGGGCCTGCTACATACCAAGCAGTGCTCTAGGTGCTTGATATACATCGGTACATAAAATAGACGAAAAGAATCCCTGCCCTGTAGAGCATGTAGGAGATAGGGACTAATTCTGTAGGCTTCATAGAGGAGGTATCATGAGTTGGGTCTTAGAAGATAATAGTTTACCCAGATAATAAGGGTTATGCATGTTTGATGGAAAAGTGAAGAGCTCAGCTGATCCAGTCAAAACAGCTAATATCACACTGTGTCCTTTTTTTTTTTTGGCTGTGCAACAGATAACTTCAAAATCTCAATGGCTTATTACAACAACCATCTGCTTTCGTTTTCATAGGTTTGAGAGGGCTGAGATTTGTAGGTCAGAGTAAAGGAGGATAGACAGCAGCAAATGGATATAGGGGCAGGAATCTTCTTGGGGATTTATCTCAGGTCTTTGGCCAAGGGCTGGGCTGGGCATGCACAGGGCAAGCTTCTGTGAGGCCTGAGTCAGAGTTGCTTCTGTGGGGCCGAGAGCTGAGCAGAGATACCTGAGGGTGCACAGTGCTCAGAAATATTGGATTTATAGTCCGGCCAGAGTAGAGAGACCTTGATGAGCACTACAGGCATTCCTTTGAGACCCCAGCTAGGACAACTTTAGGAGTAAGAATAATACCTACAATAAATGCCATACCTTAAGACTCAGGACAAAACCCAACCTACATGATATAAAACCAAGCCTAATAGGATCAAGAGGATCTTCCTGTAGTTTAACTGAATGTCAAAACAAAATTCAACACACATTAAAGGAACAGTATAATCCAGACCATCTATAACATATCATACACAATGTATATCATACAATAAAAATTACTAGAATACAAAGAAGTGAAAATATGACAAGCAAAAATGTGACACATACTGTAGAGGAAAAAATATAACTCATTGTGTGAAGACTGAGATAATAGATTTAGCTCATGAGGAATTTAAAACAGCTAATGTAAATATGTTCAGATATTTAAAAGAAGAGATGGCCATAATGAATGAATAGATAGGGACCATCACCAGAGAAATGGAACTATTAAAAAGAGCCAAATGGAAATTCTGGAATTGAAAAGTACAACAGCTGAAATAAAGATTAACTGGATAGACTTAAAAGAGCAGGAAGGATACTGCAGAAGAAAGGGGCCAATGAACTATAAGACAGATAAATAGAAGTTATACAGGCTGAAAAGAAGAAAGATTGGGGACGGGGAGAACAGAGCTGTAGTGACAGTGAGACAGTATCAAGTAATTTAGCATGTCTAATTGGAATCACATAAACAGAGGAGGAAAGATGAAGAAATATTTGAAGAAATAATGACCAAAAGTTCCCCAAATTTAGTCAAAAACATCAACCCATAGATCCCAAACTCTTAGTGAACCTCAAATATGGTAAATATGAAGAAAACTACACCTAAACACTTTGTAGTCAGCTGCTGAAAACCAAAGGTAAAAAGAAAATTCTTAAAAGTAGCCAGAGAAAAAAGATATTACATACAACAAAGAATGACAGCTGACATCTCATTTGAAATAGGCAGAAGACAATAGGACAACATCTCTAAAGTTTGAAAGAAGAAAAATAAAACCATGAATTCAAAATACTATACTAAGCAAAAAATCCTTGCAAAATGAGAGTAAAATTAAAATATTTTCAAATTTGAGCAGATTTGTTGTCAGCAGACTTATACTGCAAGAAATGCTGAAGGAAATGATACCGGGAGGAAACTCAGATCTATAGAAAGGAATGAAGAGCACTAGAAATGGTAATTGTACAGGCAAAAGTGAAAGACTTCTTTTCTTTTCTTAATTTATTTAAAGGACAACTGATTGTTTATAACAAAAATGGCATTGTATTATGGGATTTATAATATATTGCATTAATTATCTATTACTCTATAACAAATTTTCTCCAAAATTAATGGCTTAAAACACTAAATATTTATTATCTTACAGTTTCCGTGGGTTGGGAATTCAGGAGTGGCTTAGCTGGGTGGTTCTGGCTCAGGGTGTGTCACAAGTTGCCATCAAGATGTTGGTGGGGGCTGCATTCATCTGAAGGCTTGTCTGGGACCCTAGAATCTCCTTGCAAGATGCTTGCTCACATGCTTGTTGGCAGGAGGCCTCAGTTTTTTTACCATGTGGGCTTCTCCATAAGACTGCCTGAGTGTCCTCACAACCTAGTCTTGGAAATCACACACTGTCGCTACCACCTCATTCTGTAGGTTAGAAATGAGTCACTAGTATGGCCCACACTCAGGAGAAGAGGAGATAGGGAGTAGTATCAAAACATTTTTGCATCTACTTTAAAGCTACCACAAATATGTAGAAATAATATATATGGCAACAATAACACAACGGACAGGATGGTGTGGTAAATGGAATTATACAGTTATGTATCTCATACATTGTATGTACAATGGTATAATAGTAAATGTAAGTAGACTGTGATAAGTTAATGATGCATATTGCAATCCCTAAAACAACCACTTGAAAAATCCAGTGGTATAAATAAAAGCCACTAGAGGAACTAAAATGAAATACTAAAAAATATTTGATTAACCCAAAGAAGGCAGTAAAGAAGGAATTAAAAAATAGGACAAATAGAAACAAATGCAAGATCAGTAATTACATTAAATGGTCCAAATATTTTAATTTAAAAGTATAAATGATCCGACTTAACAACTGTCTAAAAGAGATGCACTTTAGAAATTCAGAGAAAGACAAATAACTATGTGATGTCACTTGTATGTGGAATCTAAAAAAAAGCCAAATGCATAGAAAAAGAGTAGAGTGGTAGTTTCTGGGGCTGGGGGGGTGGGGGAAATGGGGAAATGTTGGTCAAAGAGAACAAACTTCCACTTACAAAATGAATAAGTTCTGGGGATCTAATATACAGCATTGTAACTATAATTAACAATACTGTATTATATACTTGAAAATTGCTAAGAGAGTAGATTTTAAATGTTCTCACCACAAGAAAAGAAATTGTAATTATTTGAGGTGCGTGATGTGTTAACTAACCTTATTGTGGTAATCATTTTACAATATATATGTGTATCAAATCATCACATTGTACATGTTAAACTTGAACAATATTATATGTCAATTATGTCTCCATAAAGCTGGGAGGAAAGAGAGATGTACCTTAAATATAAAGGCATAGGCATGTTGAAAGTAAAAAATAATAATAAAAAAATAAATAAAAAGAAAAATGTATACCAAGTAAACAGTAAGCATGAAAAACTGGCATGGCTATATTAATGTCAGAGAAAGTAGACTTTAAGGTAAGGAGATAAAGAGGGACATTTTATTATGATAACAAGGTCAGTTTATCAGGATGATAGAAAAACTCAAAATGTGCATTTACCTAGTAACAGATCTTCAAAATACATGAAGCAAAACTGACAGAATTAAAGAGAAAAACAAATCCCAATAAGTTAGGGATTTAACATTCTTTTCTCAATATTAATAGAGTAAGTAGATAAAAAATCAGCAAGGGTATATATGAGATGAAATAACACCATCAATCTTCTCAACCTAACTGACGTTAATAGAACACCATTCTCAACAACTGCATTCTTTTCAAGTGCACATAGAGCGCTCACTAAGATAGACCATATATGCCAGGCCATAAAGTATCTCAATAAATTTAAAATAATATAGAGCATGTTTTCTGACCACAGCAGAACTAAACTGGAAATTAATAACAGAAAGATCTCTGGGTATTTGAAATACTTGGAAAGTAAATGTCACCCTTCTAAATAACCCATGGTTAAAAGAAGAAATCAATGGGAAATTAGGAAATTTTTAGCTGAATGAAAGTGAAAGCACTGTATCAGAATCTGTGTAGCTAAAGCAGTGTTTAAAGGGAAATTCATAGCTTTTGATGCTTATATTAGAAAAGAAGAGGGGTTGAAAATCTGTTATCTAAGTTTTCACAGGAATGAGAAGAACAGAGTAAACCTAAAGTTGAAAGAGGGAAATAACAAAGATACAATAATAGAGGAAGAAATCAATGAACTAGAAAACAAACAATAGAGACATTTAGCAGAGTCAAAAGTTGGTTCTTTGAAAAGATGAACAAAATTGATACACCCCTAGCACAACTAAGAAAAAAGAGAAAACAAAATTTCCAATATCATTATAGATCATACAGATATTAAAATCTTAATATAGGAATATTTTGAACAACTTCATGCAGCAAATTTGACAGCTTGGATTAAATGGACAAATTTCTTGGAAAAATACAACTTAACAAAATCAGTACAAGAAGAAATGAAAAATTTGGGTAACCCCATATGTGATAAAGCTATTGAATTTTTAATGAAAAATCTTTCCTTGAAGTTCTCCAGGCCCAGATTATTACAGTAACAAATTCTATTAAATATTTAAGGATGAAATAATACCAATCTTACACAGACTTTTTCAGAAATTAGAGGATGAAGGAACATTTTCCAGTTCTTTATGTGGCTAGCCTAACCCTTACTGGCAAATCTGACAAGGACACTTAAAAGAATATTACAGTCTAATATCCTTTGGGAAACATAGGTGTAAAATCTCCAACAAAGTAAATTTGCACTATATAAAAAGAGTAATACATCACGAGCAAGTAGGGTTTATTCCAGAAATGGCAGGTTGACTTAGTATTTGAAAATCAATGTAATTTGCCACATCGACAGAATAGAGGGGGAAAAATGATCATCTCAGTAGATGCAGAAAAAGCATTTAATAAAATTCAACACCTATTCATGGTTTAGAGAAAAAAAGCCAAAACAAAATAGTATGCAGAACTAGAGCAAAGTCCTGAACTATTTCCTTCATTCCTCTTGCTAGGAATCACCATGATCTGACATGCTAGCTGCCTGGATAGCCCAGCAAAGGACTCTGAAATCTCTAGGATGTAGCTAATTAATTGGATTGTGATTTGTATGTATTTGCTGTTTGTTAAGGAATTAGTATTCTAGCTCATATCAACTACCAGACACTACTTTTGGTTAGTTCCTGTATCGATTTTGTAATCTTATTATTAATATATCATCTTTGTTCTTCATCTCTCATGGCAGCCTGTAATATAAATCTCCCACCTGTTTGTTTCTCCTTTTTTCTTATCCTAGCTACAGTTCCTAATGTTTCACTCCTAGATTCACATGTTTCCATGTAGATACATTAGTTTCTTTACATATCATACCATTGCCCTTCCTTTCCTGTGAGAGATCTCTTTTAAATCAAGTGAACCTTTCCATTGTTGAATTTTAGGTTTGAACATCCTGACTTAGGACATTTAATCCCCATTGATACCATCTAAGGAATCCACCATTCACCAAGTTTGCTGTGTCTTGGCGTAACTCTCTGGTTCATCTTGGATAGAAACTACCAGAAGATCCATATATACATTTTCCTTTCAAGTATAGGGACTCTAGTTTCTATAACTAGAAGTGTTAGTTTTTACTTATTTGTATAGAGCTGCTGGTCCCTCTCTTCCACGGTCCTTGGAAGTTGGTACTGCGTAGAATGATCTAGAATCACTCACCCTGAGAATGGTCTCAATTATTTTTAACTCCAACTGCACAGTTTCTTTCCTCCCTATTTTTCTTTCTCAGAATCTTTAGTTTTCTAAATTCCTTTTCTGATTCTTTCTTACAAAATATCAAGAATATTTTATACTGTAAAAAACCTGAAGGGTAGAGAAACTCCTTGTCTTTTAAATCTTCTTTAGCCAAAAAAATAGCCTGTGCTTGAAAGAGATAAGGAAAAGAAAAAAGATGCTTACCTTGCAGATCTCTGTACTATTAATCCTCATAGCTTGGGTTAATAAATGTTCTTGGCATCTCCTGGAAACTGTCCTAAACACTGCCTGTTATCACATGTTTGTTTTGTTCCTTGTTAACTGCAGCTTCACCCTGAAGTTTCACTTTATAGTTTCAAGTTAATCTGCACTTCTGCAGCTGCTGTCAGTTGTATTATCTGGGCATTTATTGTATACAAAACGTATCACAGCTGTTAATTTTAATAAAGCTCCTTAGCTCAGACATGTCCAATGTATTTACTTAGGAGTCAGTGATGCTTAAATTTCATAATTGAGATTCATGCAGGATTTAAGAAATGGGAACCCGAGCAAGTACTTAAGGAACTCTTAGGTTGACCCATTTGAAAAATGTTTCTTTAATGTAAATGTCCTCAAATTTGGTAGTCCTAAAATATTAGTCTTGGAACCTTCCTCCACCAGTGCAATTTGCCAAAAAGGACAAAATTGATGTAGAGATATATAAGAAATTTTTAAAATAACTGAAAAGGGAGAAAAATATCAGCTTAATGTGGGGGAGAGAGGAGGGTGGAATCCTTCAAGTTACTTGAAACAGCTATCCCATAAGAGTCAATCCTGAAGCTTTCTTAACTTAAATTGTCTTTTGTAAAAAAAAAAAAAAAAAAAAATTAGTTGTTTTAGATGAGAGGTGTTCCGTTTAAATCCTGAAGAGGACTGAAGGGCCCTTCCATGATTGGCAGAAACTCTGATCTATGTCCTGTTCCATCGCTTGAGGTTGTTGCCTTCCAACTTGAGACAAGTTTGAAATAAGCAAAATATAATATAAACTGTAAGACAGTTTACAATAGCAGATTCCTTTTCTACCTCATTTCTCTGATCATCCCACCTAAGTCAGAACAGGCTTTTTATTTTTTCTTACAGTCCAACATTCCGTAACCTGTTTAGCAAAGTACATGTGAGTCAGTGCTGCTGTCATCAGGAGAGCACAGTGGGTTGGAAGAAGATAACTTGTTGGAGGACAGCTAGCCCAGGCCATGCTGCTCAGCTTCATGGGGGCCACCATGATCTAGATGGGTTCTACTTTTCCTCTTCATCTGTTGCTAGTTCTCTGAGTAATCACCTGGCAGTGACTGCTGACCTTCTGTCCAAAATGAACTCTAGTGACATAAACCAGAGGAGGAAATAATGTTTTCCTAGCTTCTCTCATTTCCTTCCGGAAACAGATTTAGACTTCATTTTCTGACACCTCTTATCCTTTCACCCAGAGGAAAGAGCTCATTCTTTTTAGTCCTATATTGCCAAGAATAAGAGAACTGTGCAATTGCTTTTGAGGTTAAATATTACTTTTCATTGCTTGGACTTGAACTTTTTTAAATGGATTTCCATTCCCCAAAATGTTTTATGGAGAGTTCAGTTTCAAGACATAAGGAAATTTCCAGATGCTCGTGAAAGCATATTCCTTTGAAGGAACCTATACTGGAGAGTCCCTATGAAGAGGACCCTCTTGCATCTCTTCTCAGGTTGACAAAGATGTACCTCCCACTTTGTAGGTGCAAACAAGAAAGGAGAAACTGTCTTTTAGTTAAGGAAACTCCTTCAGAAATTTTCTTCTGAAAGTCCAGAATTTAGACTTATACTATGAATTGGGCAATATTAGGAAGAATGTGCAAGGTATCATCAGTGCTATTTGAAAGAATATAGTAAATTTTCAAAGCTCTTACGCATTGTGTCCTACTTTCCTAGTAGTAAAATAGGTCACTCAGAATTTTAAAACAATTTAGAGTCTGGGTCTGATGCACCACATCTGTCAAAAAAGTGGAGATTTTTTTGAAGGGTGGGTGCACAGGACCCCAGGCATCAATATTTTTCTAAACATGTTTTAAGCTTTCAAAATTTATATATCTACCTCTTATCTCTCACCTAGATTTAGAATGGTAGATTTAGGAAACTAACTTTATATAGTTTCCTATATTTTGTCTCTTTTTTTTTTTTTTTTTTTTTTTGCAGTACGCGGGCCTCTCACTGTTGTGGCCTCTCCCGTTGCGGAGCACAGGCTCCGGACGTGCAGGCTCAGCAGCCATGGCTCACGGGCCTAGCCGCTCCGCGGCATGTGGGATCTTCCCGGGGCATGAACCCGTGTCCCCTGCATCGGCAGGCGGACTCTCAACCACTGCGCCACCAGGGAAGCCCTGTCTCTTTTTTTATGCATAGTTCTCATAAATTCAGAAAATCCTTTTGGGCATGTATCTGTCAAGGGCTCAGCAGAATATAGAAGGCACACTCAAATTGGATAATTTGAGGAGGTCCCACTTAGAATGGAATGGACAGGTTTAGGGAAAATAACAGAGAATTGTACTGTACCCCAGGGATAGCAGGTGAGCCACCCAGACCTCAGGGGCAAGAAACCGGGTGGTTACCTAACCCAAGAGAAAGAGCTGTTTTGAGGGGGCTTTCTGATGGTGGCTGTGGCCTTTAGTAGAACAATATAGCCAACCCACAGCCCAGCAGGGAGGGACACATGGGAATAAAATACCCAACCTCACCATCCCTCTGCCTTCAGATCTCCTGCTGGTGCCACCCATTGGCTGAACCCAACTGGAAGCCAGAGGTAAAAGAGCGCCTTGATGCAGTTCTTGGGGGTCAGCCTTGTGGAGCACAGAGCAGAGCAGAAGGGTGGAGGACAGACCTGGAAGGGGAAATGGAAGACACCCAGCACTGGCTTATTGTTCAGTGTTCTCAGTCTATCCCAGGTCTGATATCTGTGTCTATCAGGGGAAAAGTTTAGTTTGTTATCTCAAGAGATTTTTTTAGTAAAGTCTGTCCAGACTTGCATATGTTTCTTATCAAAAATTATTGAAGTTTACCAGGCCTTCTTTCACATTCTCTCACATTTTATGACATAGATTTTTAAAATCTTTTTTCTTTTGGTAAATATATATATATATAACATAGAATTTACCATTTTTACGTGTACAGTTCTGTGGCATTAAGTACATTCACATTTTTGTGCAACCAGTCACCACCATCCATCTTCAGAACTTTTCCATTGTCACAAACTGAAACACTGTACCCATTTTCCTCCCCATCATCCCCTGGTAACCACCTTTCTACTTTCTGTTTCTATGGGTTTTACTACTCTTGATACATCATATAAGTGAAATCACACAGTTTTTGTCTTTTTGTGACTTAGCATAATATGCTCAAGGTTCATCCATGTTGTGGAATGTGTCAGAATGCTCTTCCTTTTTAAGGCTGAATAATATTCCATTGTATGTATATGCCACATTTTGTTTACCTATTCATCTTTTGATGGACACTTGGGTTGCATGATATACTTTTTTAAGTGTTATTTTTATTTCTGAGTATGTTTTCTTTTTTTTTTTTAAGATGTTGGGGGTAGGAGTTTATTAATTTATTATTTATTTTTGCTGTGTTGGGTCTTCGTTTCTGTGCGAGGGCTTTCTCTAGTTGTGGCAAGCGGGGGCCACCCTTCATCGCGGTGCACGGGCCTCTCACTATCACGGGCTCTCTTGTTGCGGAGCACGGGCTCCAGATGCGCAGGCTCAGCAGTTGTGGCTCACAGGCCCGGTTGCTCCGCGGCATGTGGGATCCTCCCAGACCAGGGCTCGAAGCCGTGTCCCCTGCACCAGCAGGCAGATTCTCAACCACTGCGCCACCAGGGAAGCCCAATTTCTGAATGTTTTCATTAATACATTCTCTCTCATGGCTGTAACTTTTACATGTCCAGTCTGATGTCTTACAAATCTACAAGGTGAATAAGAGCAAGGGAGCTGAGACATGAAAGGTGGAGGTGGGCTTGAGCAAGAGAGAAGGGCATCATCTGGAAGCAGTAGAGAGTGGGGAGAGTTTAAATGTGTGGACAGACAGTGGAACCCCCCCATGGAAAAAAGAAACAGCATGTAAACAAAGAACAAGTTCTGGACAGAAAGTGCTTTATGGGAGCAGAGAGCATTTCGATTGGCTAGAACTGCACAAGGACTATTTATGAATAAGTGGGGTGAGAAACAATTTAAAAAATTTAAAGTTTGACTTGAAAAAAGTGTGCTTTGCCAGATAAATTTAGGAAAGCTGGATTAAAAAGTGATTCTTGCCTGGATTGACTCAGTATTTATTTTTTATGCCCCTCCAAGAGAGAAATATGGCTTATAGCCTTTCCCAGGTTTATAATGACCATAGAGCTCTTGTATTTGGGTACAATATGATTAGTGTCCTCAGAACATATTTTGGGGAAGTGGTGGAGACTAAGCTAAGCTTCTTGGGGGCAGGAACTACAGCTTATATCATCTTGAGTATTCCTTGGTACATCAGGGGAGCAAAAATGGATTAAGAGGTAGCTGCCAAGGTCTTCAGTCCATAGAAAGTGTTAAAGTATCCTTGCGGCACTAAAAAAAAAAATCACTGCAGATTTAAGAATCAGGGAACTTCCCTGGTGGTGCAGTGATTAAGAATCTGCCTGCTGAACACTCTATGACATAAATCACAGCAAGATCCTTTTTGACCCACCTCCTAGAGAAATGGAAATAAAAACAAAAATAAACAAATGGGACCTAATGAAACTTAAAAGTTTTTGCATAGCAAAGGAAACCATAAACAAGACGAAAAGACAACCCTCAGAATGGGAGAAAATATTTGCAAATGAAGCAACTGACAAAAGATTAATCTCCAAAACTTACAAGCAGCTCATGCAGCTCAATATCAAAAAAACAAACAGCCCAATCCAAAAATGGGCAAAAGACCTAAATAGACATTTCTTCAAAGAAGATATACAGATTGCTAACAAACACATGAAAGAATGCTCAACATCATTAATCATTAGAGAAATGCAAATCAGAACTACAATGAGATATCATCTCACACCGGTCAGAATGGCCATCATCAAAAAATCTAGAAACAATAAATGCTGGAGAGGGTGTGGAGAAAAGGGAACCCTCTTGCACTGCTGGTGCGAATGTAAATTGATACAGCCACTATGGAGAACAGTATGGAGGTTCCTTAAAAAACTAAAAATAGAACTACCATACGACCCAGCAATCCCACTACTGGGCATATACCCTGAGAACACCATAATTCAGAAAGAGTCATGTACCACAGTGTTCATTGCAGCTCTATTTACAATAGCCAGGACGTGGAAGCAACCTAACTGTCCATCAGCAGATGAATGGATAAAGAAGATGTAGCACATATATACAATGGAATATTACTCAGCCATAAAAAGAAATGAAATTGAGTTATTTGTAGTGAGGTGGTTGGACCTAGAGTCTGTCATACAGAGTGAAGTAAGTCAGAAAGAGAAAAACAAATACCGTATGCTAACACATATATGTGGAATCTAAAAAAAAAAATGGTCATGAAGAACCTAGGGGCAGGACAGGAATAAAGACGCAGACGTAGAGAATGGACTTGAGGACACGGGGAGGGGGAAAGGAAAGCTGGGACAAAGTGAGAGAGTGGCATGGACATATATACACTACCAAATGTAAAACCTATAGCTAGTGGGAAGCAGCCGCATAGCACAGGGAGATTAGCTTGGTGCTTTGTGACCACCTAGAGGGGTGGGATAGGGAGGGTGGGAGGGAGGGAGGGAGGGAGAGGCAAGGGGGAAGAGATATGGAGATATATGTATACATATAGCTGATTCACTTTGTTATAAAGCAGAAACTAACACACCACTGTAAAGCAGTTATACTCCAATAAAGATGTTAAAAAAAAAAAGAATCCGCCTGCCAATGCAGGGGACACGGATTCGATTCCTGGTCCGGGAAGACCCCACATGCTGCCGAGCAACTAAGTCCACGCGCCACAACTACTGAGCCTGCGCTCTAGAGCCCGTGAGCCACAACTACTGAAGCCTGTGCGCCTAGAGCACATGCTCTGCAGCAAGAGAAGCCACTGCAATGAGAAGCCCACACACCGCAATGAAGAGTAGCCCCTGCTTGCTGCAACTAGAGAAAGCCCGCAAGCAGCAATAAAGACCAAACACAGCAAAAACAACAACAACAACAAAAAAACCCAAACAGTTTCTGCTCTTTAGATCTCTCCTTCATTGAAAGATAAGCCTGAGTATCTCCTTCTAAGAGAGTGGTCAGGTTATCTGCAGGGTCTTATTTTGTCCTGTGTAGGGTGGATACCTTAGGATAGGAGTTGAGTTGCTTAGGACAATAGAGGAGAGTATAAATGCTCCTGTCAGTCACCAACAGAATTAGAGAATAAATATTTAAAGAATATGGGGTTAAAGAGTCATCAAATGATTAGTCTACCCAGCAGAGCCAAATTTTTAGCCTGCGTGGGAATTTGATTGACTCTGTTTCGCTTGATTAATATTTGTTGAATATGTGAATGAATTATAGAGAGTAGGAAAACCTTGTAAATTCTTAGCAACTGTGTAATATGTAAAGATTGACAGTTTAAAAGATTAACCAGGTTCACTGACAGATGAGTGGGGAGAAAAGAATTGTATCTTTAGCCAAGAAGAGAGGAAAATGGTACTTCCCAAAAAGAAAACAGACAAACTGTAAACAAATAATAAACTCTAGTTAAGACATATGCTGAAGTACTGGGGGAAATGTCTGTGCTTTATTTTGAAATGCATCAAAGATAAAATAAAATATATTTGAAATGCATCAAAAAATAACATGGACTGATAAATGGATAAAGAGAGAGATGGTATGTGATAAAGTGGCTGCAGTAACCTCTTAATGGTAGACTCTAGGTGGTGGGTGTAAAATTCTTTCAACTTGGCTGTTTGAAGATTTTTGTAATACAATATCAGAGGACTAAAGAGAGGAAAAAGGAAATCTAGAGATTTTGGAGGAAGAACCAGTGAGATTTAAGAGAAGTAACATTTATAGTAAAAAGAACATGGGCATTGGAGTCAAACAGACCTGAACTCTGGTTCTGGTTTAGCTCTTTGCCAGAGAGCTGAGCCTGCTGTCTGTGGGCTGTAGAAGATGAAGAAGTGCAAGATTTTAATGTTTGATCTGAAAGATTTATATGACACTGTTACTGAAGCCGGAAGGTAAAACTGTGGAGAAGAGATGGTTACTTTAGTTTCAGGTAAGTGGAAGAAGAGATTTTGATATGAACAGTTCCATGTGTTTTCCTAAAGTTCAATAAATCATTTGCTCACCAAAAATTACTCATTGAGCATTACTCCAGACCAGTGAACAAAACAGACAAAAATCTCCTCCCTCATAGAGTTTTACATCCTATAAGGGTTTGAAGAATGAAGGATCTTTACACCTCAAATGCAGTGACTCTGCAAAGGTGGAAGGGCTGGCATTCACCAGCAAGAGAAGAAGCGTTGTTTTCATAGCAAACTTTCTGATGTCCCAGACTTTATGCCATACAGGCATTTATTTCCTCTGCTTTCTCTCAAGCCCATCTGCTTTCTCATTTCCAATGTAATTCTTTTTACTTCCATCTGAAGTTGGTGGAACAGTTCATATATAAGCTAGTTATGATTGAGTTTCAAAACATATGTTCTGGGGTGTTTTTTTGTTTTGTTTTTTCTTTCTTTTTGTTTTGGCTGCACTGTGTGGCTTGCAGGATCTTAGTTCCCTGACCAGGGATTGAACCCGGGTCACGGCAGTGAAACCACTGACTCCTAACCACTGGACTGCCAGGGAATTCCCAGTCCCAGCTTCTAAAATGGCCCAGACAAAAACAATAATTGTTGCTTTTTATAGTGTATACAGGGAAGACAGATGAAATTCATGATATTCCACATAAAACAGAGGACATAAAGATCTCCTCTCACCCACAAATCATGTAGTTTAGCCAGGCTCTGATTTCATCACCCTTCCAGGGTGTGTATTCCTCAGCGATTACACACTCCTTCCAATAGGGTGGGAGGTCAGTAAGTAAAAGTATTTATTGAGCCAGACCCTCCTCTGCTTCTGAGTCATATTCTGGAAGGAAGGTTCTCAGGGAGAAGCTTTAACTCTTTCAAATAACAAAAGTTACTCCTCCATGTAACAGGGTAGGTCTCTAAGTTATCCTGTGGGGCTTATGCTAATTCTTTACTTGATACTTTAGATAATGAGGTATATATTTAGTCTGATAGTGAGATGGAATTTGAGAAAATACAGTAGTAGAAGGAAAATAATATCTACCTGGCTCAGCCTTGAGGAATTGTTTTAATAACTTATAGATGGCTAAGGGTTTTGAAAAGTATTGTTTGTTTTAGGGAAAAACTATTTATGGCACCACCCTTATGTGGAAATTTGACATCTGGAAGACAGCCAGAAAGTAAGAAAGGGGCCTCAGAGCACATAAAAAATAACTGTTGAAGGACTCTAGCACTACCACATGTACTTTACCACTGCAGAAGAGTTTGTTAGCCTCTCATTTGGCGCATGTTTACTTTTTATTTATCTGGAAACTTTAAATAATTTTGGTGGGGTGTGTGTGGTCCTCCCACCCCCTAACAGATTATAAACAACAATCTAGAAAGAGGTAGAAAAGTTGACAGAGGAAATAAAGTGATAGCAAAGGGAAAGCTGACATTAAAAGAGAAAGACCTAAAAGTTACATAGTACTGGTATTTTGTATTACAGCAGAGTACAGTAAGGTATGGTCTTAATAATGAACTTACTAAGTTCATGTTCAGTGTCTTTTCTTCTACTGAAGAAGGCAAGGGTGTATATAATGTGCCTATTTTAAAACATGGTCAAAGTTAACCACGTTTTGACGTGTTGAAATGGTAAATTCTGTAGAGTTTATATACTTGAAATATCACATTCTGGCGATGCTGTATTGGTGGCACACATTTGATCTTGTATCTGATTATGGGAATGATGTTTAGTAATAACTGCTAACATTTATTGAGCACCTAGGTGCTGGCTTAGGTCCTTTCATACTATTAGCATACTGGTTAAGGCTTTGGAGACAGGCAGATCTGGGTTCCTATTCCATGTCTGACTGATTTTGTGACCTGGACAGGTTATATAAGCTCTCTGACCTTGTATCCTCACTAGCAAAATGGGAATCAATTATATACAATAAGATTGTTGTGAGAACTCAATGAGGGAATTCATAGTACAATGCATGGCACATAGTAAGTGCTCAATAAATGTTAGGCATTAGTATAATTATTTTTATCATTATGATCATCCTCTTGATGATTATTATGAAAGTATGATTATCTCCATTTTTCTGAAAAAGGAAGCTGAAGCCCAAAGAGTTTAAGTAATATATCCAAGGTGAAAAAGCTAATAACTAGTGGAGCTGGGATTTGAACCTTGATTTCTCTGACTCAAGGAGCCTCGTACTTTGCATTCACATTATGCTGCCTCCTCAGTGTGTGATTTTAATTCTATATTTTTTTAATACTTAAAGAAAATATGTGGTGGGAGAGGGTATGGGGAATGGTACTAGCTACTTCTCTTCTCCATTGTGTACCCAAGTCATCTCATTATAGGAAAAAAAGTTTCAGTAACTCAAAGATAAGCTCTTTTTACTCAACAGTTCAAATTAAATATGTAATATGTGTGTTGCATGTGCCATTAAAATCTTATAGGCCCTTCACATTAACAGACTGAACAGTTTCTTATGTGCCTAAGTGTTTGTCCACATCATTTGTAGACTGTAAACTTAGAGCTATAACTATCCTTTTTTGTAATTAGGCACTTAGTGCTTTTTGATGTTGTTTATTGTTATATGTGAGATGAAAGTTAGAATCCTCATCTCTGCCAACACCAAATGATACTTGAGGCAAATAAAAATAGGCTTGGGGCCTGGACACTCTGGAGATCTTCTGCCGCTCCTTGCAAAAGACCTTGGAGAAGTGTAAGGTAATCATGGCTGAAGGTAATCATGGCTGATGGCATATGCCCTCTATTTATTGCCTCCCTTTCTATTGCTTAACATGTCCTTAGGCTCCCTTGACACAAAGTAACAGACGCATTGTCTTATTACAGCACAGACACCATAAGATAGTATGCAAATTTGGGCCGTAGGCGTCCTTGAACCGAAAACACATTCTTGATCTGGTATAGTGTACTAAAGCTTGTCTGGAGGTGCCATCTACATAGCCCTTTCTTATTCTTCTTATGGATTTGTCTTTTTCAATGCATTTTAAATCTGGGCTACTGAGGTATGGTCCTGCTGCTGTTCTTCAGGTCAAATCGGTTTTTTTACAGGCACAGTCTCAGTAGGTAGAGGCCAGAATGCACTCAGTCTGAATCCTGGCCCTGCTGCTGTAAGCTCTGTGATCTTGAACAAATTTTCTAACTTGCTGAGCCTCAGTACCCTCATCTTTAAGATAGCTGTGGGGAGGGACTGCACCAAATTAAAAAGCTCTCAATCACTTCCCCCAGTGGTTGAGAGTCCATCTGCCAATGCAGGGGACATGGGTTCGAGCCCTGGTCTAGGAGGATCCTACATGCCGTGGAGCAACTAAGCCTGTGCGCCACAACGACTGAGCCTGCGCTCTAGAGCCCACGAGCCACAGCTACTGAGCCTGTGTGCCACCGCTACTGAAGCCCGCACGCCTAGAGCCCATGCTCTGCAACAAGAGAAGCCACCGCAATGAGAAGCCCATGCACTGCAGCAAAGAGCAGCCTTCACTCGCCGCAACTAGAGAAAGCCCATGTGCAGCAACAAGACCCAAGGCAGCCAAAAATAAAATAAATTTATATTTTAAAAAAAGCTTTTGTACAGCAAAGGAAACTATCAGCAAAACGAAAACGCCACGTACTGAATGGGAGAAGATATTTGCAAATGATACATCCAACTCAACATCAAAAAAACAAGCAACCCAATTAAAAAACAGGCAGAGGATCTAGACATTTTTCCAGAGAAGGCATACAGGTGGCCAACAGGCACGTGAAGGAAATGGAAAGAAAAACTACAATGAGATGTCATCTCACACCTGTCAGATTGGCTGTTAAAGATAATAAATAACAAGTGTGGGCGAGGATGTGGAGAAAAGGGAAACCTTATGCAGTGTTGGTGGGAATGTAAATGGGTACAAACACTATGGAAAACAGTATGGAGTTTCCTCAAAAAATTAAAAATAGGACTACCGTATGATCCAGCAATTCCACTCCTGGGTATTTATCTGAAGAAAGCTAATTCAGAAAGATAATATGTACGCCTGTGTTCATTGCAGCATTATTTACAAAAGCTATGGAAGCAAGCTTAGTGCCCATTAACAGATGAATGGATGAAGAAGATGGAATGGAATATTCCATGCCAATGGAATATTATTCATAAAAAAAGAATGGAATCTTGTCATTTTCAATAACATGGATGGACCTAGAGGGTGTTCTGCTAAATGAATAAGTCAGAGAAAGACAAATACTGTATGATTTCACTTATATGTGGAATCTAAAAAACAAATGAACAAACATAAAACAAAAAAAGTCATAGATACAAAGAACAAACAGGTGGTTGCCAGAAGGGAGGGGGGTGAGGGGAGGAAAGAAATAGGTGAGAGAGTTTAAGAAGTAACTGCAGTTGTAAAATAAATGAGTCATGGTATAGTGTGGGGAATATAGTTAATAACTAATATCTTTGTATGGTGACATATGACTAGACTTATCGTGGTGATCATTTTGAAATGCATAGAAATATTGAATCGCTAAGTTGTGTAACAGGAACTGACAGTGTTGTAGGTCAACTATACTTCAAAAATAAACAAACAAACTCATGGAAAAAAAGATCAGATTTGTGGGGACCAGAGGCTGGGCGGGCAGAGGGGCGGGAATTGGTCAAAGACAGTCAAAAGGTATAAACTCCCAGTTATAAGGTAAATAAGTACTAGAGATGTCATGTACAGCACGATCAATATAATTAACACAGCTATATGTTATGTATGAAAGTTGTTAAGAGAGTAAATCCTAAGAGCCATCCTCATAAGGAAAAACATTTTTTTCTTTTTCTTTCATTTTGTATCTGTATGGGGTGATGGACATTCACTACACTTATTGTGATCATCACTTCATGTTGTATGTAAGTCAAATCATTATGTTTTGTACCTTAAACTTATGCAGAGCTGTATGCCAATTATATCTCAATAAAACTTGAAGAAAAAATAAAATACGTGTGGAAATACAAAGGGAAAAAGATAAGCAAAAGATATAGTTATGGGGAATAGATGAAATGCCATATTTAAAATTCCTACTTTTTAAATACCATATTTTAAGAGCACCCTCTTGCCTGGTACCTTAAAAATGTTAATTCCCATATTGCCTTCTTCAAGCATATTGGAAAGTCTGCATTTCCAAGTTGCATGTTTTCTATTTCACATAGCTATAAGTCACTTTTTTTTTCAATTCCAGAATGACTTGAAGAATTAAATGAAAACATATGAGGAAATTATTGTTTTTAAAGAAATGAGACAGTATTTTGAAAGTACAAACTTCTTATTTGCTTAGCTTTGACTTCATTATAAGTAGTCTTATATATACTTTATATCTTAGTAATTATTATTAATAAGATACTTTATATCTTAATGATAATTCTCAAGATACCAATCTATATTACAGTGTCTTAAATACTTATGCTTTCCCATTTCTTTTGACCTTTCTTTCCAGGTTATGAAAGATGGAGGCTGGCTCAGTGGTTCGAGCCATCTTTGACTTCTGCCCTAGCGTATCAGAAGAACTGCCGCTCTTTGTGGGAGATGTTATTGAGGTGTTGGCAGTGGTGGATGAATTTTGGCTTCTAGGAAAGAAAGAGGATGTGACAGGTTAGAGGTTCATAATTCCTCACGTACAAAATAGACCACAGACCCTCCCTTCTTTCCATATTAAAAATAAAGGTTTAAGGGGAAGCCCAATAAATACACTTCAGATCCTTTTGTGTTTTCTGTGTGTGTTTACTGTGGTTTCTGCCAGCAAGGAGAGAATGTCTGTTATCACTGCATCTCTCCTTACTGGTTCCTTTAAAAGGTTGACATGGTTAGGTACCAGCTGCCTTCCTAGATTCGTGGGTGTCCTAAATTTATTAAATCTGCCCTCTACCCTAGATGCACTTAACTCCCACTTTCCATGCACCTGGTTTCCTTTTTTCTATTCTTGAAAACATGTTAGCACCAGTTTCTTTTATGAATTTGCCAAGGGAAGGCTGGAAGTTTTTCCCCCACACTATGCATCTATGTTAAATCCAATCTTTAACTTATATATATTTATGGAAGTCTGGGCTGGAGTATATCATACAGTCCTTAGAACAGACTCTTATTGTTACTTAAGCCACATTTGGGAGATAATAGATTATTTCCCAGTAGAAGTGCCATCTCAGCTGAGATAAAAATGGTGAGTAGGAGTTAGCAAGGCAAAGAGGATAGGCAGAGAGAATTGCTTATTCAGAGGCCCTGGAATGAGAGAGAAAGAACATGGAAGGACTGAGAAAGTTCATTCTGGCATATGGAGTGTGAATGGTTGAGCGGGGGGAGATGGCATGGGGAGATGAGCAGAAGCTAGATCATGGAGGACAGCGCATGCCATGGAAAGGAGTTGTGGAAACAAGATACTGTAAACGTGCTTGAGCACAATCAGATTTGTCTTTTAGAAAGCTCGATGCTGCAGATTGAAGAATGATAGGAAAGGGCAAAGCCAAAGGCAGGGAGGTGGGATGGGAAGCGGTTGCAGTAATCCAGGTGAGAGGTGCTGATGGCTTGGACCGAGGTGGTGAATCTGGAGATAAGTGGACATATGCAAGAGATAGTTAGAAGGTGGAATAAACTAAACTTTCCAATGCGTTCCAACTGACAGGCCCTGTTTGTCTATTATTACTTGTTAAAACCCTGCCAATCTTCAGATTCAACTGTAATCTTTTTCATAAAATTTTTCATTTTCTTCCTGACCCATTTCCTACCTTCTCTGAACTTCCATAGCAATTTGTGTACCTAGGATGTGACACTAGATTTCAAACTGAATTATTGTTTATGTCTGAATTAGATTTTATGTCTGAATCAAATTTTATGATTTTTCAGGGCCAAGACTGTCTTACTCATTTTCCCCTCTGCAGTGTGCCTTTGACAGAGTGACACCCAGTAAATGCTCATTGAATTGAATTGCACTCTCTGTGTTCTGCATGCACCTAATTTTGTGCACTGCATGTTTTCTACACTATATTCTCCAGTGATGAGTACTCAGTGAGTTTTCAATTCAGGGTTTATAAATGGGCTCACAAAAACGGTTTTTGTCCTGGTACACAGACAGAAAAAAGGAATTTTAATATTGGAAATGTTTGCTTTTATTTACAGGACAGTTCCCCAGCAGTTTTGTGGAAGTTGTCACCATTCCCAGTCTAAAAGAGGGCGAGAGACTGTTTGTCTGTATCTGTGAATTTACATCCCTAGAATTGAACAGCCTTTCCCTCCATCGAGGTAAGTTGATCATCCAAGAGTAGACTGTTCAAAATAAGATTGGTGGAGTCAGTCCATTTTGACAACTAGATCTTTTTTTTTGAATTTTTATGTGACTAACCTCTAGAGAGTCTTCAATAATACCAAGATAGTGCTGACAATAATAATGCCTTATATTTGAGTAGCATTTCATAATTTCCACAGCATTTTTTCTCACAAATACACTCTCATTTCATTCTCAGCATAGACCTGGCAGGTAGCAAAGTGGGTATTATTAACTGCATTTAAAAAATAATGAAAATGACTTCCTCCACTTACCATAAAAAAAAATGATAATAATAATGCGAATGAGATTCAAAGAATGTTACCTGCAGTTGAGAAGTTTTGGCCTCAGAATGTGAAGTTACATCACCTGATTATTTGTAAGTCCAGTATTCTCTTTCTACTGCCCCAGGTTGTAGCTACACTTCAGACTACAGTTATCTTTTTTTCCCGTAAAAATTGATATGACTTTGCTAACAACATACTATTTATTAATGCATAATAGTAGAGCAGGAATTACAGTATGCAAATTAAGAGAGAGATGCAAAACAGCCCCATTGCTATTCAACTATTAGGTAATGTTATTAAAGTTCTCATCAGAACCAGTTTAAAGGGAAGTGGTTTAAAACGGATGGTCATAGCCATGTCTCAGTGATATTCCAAGTATTTCTCACTTCTTACACTCTGATAGACATATGAACGTCTAAAGAGTGACTAAACAGTTTCGGCACATGTACTTGATTAAGTCCATACATTTCTGCATAAGCACAGAAGCCAGTAGTGTTCCACAAACTGAAGCTTATGATCAGTGCAATTTTATGATGACTCACAACAGTCATCAAAATTGTATAATTTATTAGGTATGTTATTACTGTTGTTACTTACTCTTTTGAGTATGGCACTAAAGGGATAGGCTTAATTTCTTAAACTGTGTACACATATGGGAGAGAGAGTGCAGAGGTGGGGAGAGAGACCTAGCAAAGTCCCTAACCCTTAGTCAGTGAGAAGAAAGGAATATTGGGCTTTGACCTTAATCCTCAAAATCAGCTTTCAGAGTTTCTTGCCTTCACTTTACACTAAGCCTCTACCTCTGTTCTGTGTGCTTTTTTGCTAATCCACGTTGGGAAGACAGACAGAAATAGATGAAGATGTTATAGGAGGGAGCCTCATCTGTCCCTACTCACAGCTCTCCCATAGGGGGGCTGAGTCCACGTCAGACCAATCAGAGGGTCTGGTGGAAGCCAAGGCACAGTGGCTTCCACCAGAGCTGTGCAGAGGATGTGGGTGGCCTGGCATTGTTTTTTCCTACACCTGGTTCCTGGAGCAAATACTGTGTATGACAATGTACTATGTGGGAATATACAGTATGTCTACAACATTTGAGGAATTTGAGGAAGTGGCTTCTGGAATTAGTTTTTTTGCTTCATAATATATCTTGCATAGTCAAGTCTTAGGTACTAAACAGATTTTCTGCTGAATGCCTCTCCTGGGAAGACTGGACTGATGTGTTCTGAACTTGATTTGAAGTTAAAATCCACCTCAGGAATCCCAGAGCCACCTGAGATTCTCAGGAAAACCCTGGTGTGGACCTTTCAGCCACAAGTCACCTCTACCAAGACTGACTCAAGGTCAGGCTGGGTCCTGGAGTCTGTAGATCTTATCTTGACTATCTTTTAACAAGTTAAGGCTGTGGAGCTGAAAAACATAAGCAGAGCTCAAAAGAAGAGGATGCAGGGCAGGGGGCATACATAGGAAAAGAGAGAATAGAAAGAGATGTACTAATTATTAGTGGTTTTATCTTCTGTGATATTGTGCTGCCAGTAAACACATTGACTATTCAGCTCTCTTTCCTTCTATGCTGTTCACATATTTTAGCTCTGTAGGTCTTCCGATTTGAACATAATAATAGCCTTTGAGGATGGGGAAAGTAGGTGTATCTATACAATTTGTCTTTTTCTGGGAAGTTTAGCTTGAGACACAGAAATGATTTTAATTCCTCTTGTTTTCTATATATATATAACAGATATTTTACTAGTTAGAAACAAAACCACTAAAAAAAATGAAAGTATTGTTTTATACTATATATAGTTTATGACTTGAATCTAAGTCTACTGCTTGGAATGGCCCTTCTACTTCTTAGACTGAAAATGGCCCTTCTGCTTTTTCCGTTAGATCAGTGTCTCCGCTCATGAGTATATACATTCCTTTATCCCTGTCCTCTAGTACTATTAATCCAGTTCCCTGTTGTTTCTTTGCCTTTCCTTTGGTCCTTCAGTGTAGCAGTGAAGCTTCTCCTCTTCTGTGATTTAATATATGTCAGGAGGGATTTGGAAACCTTTAAGAGCATGTGGGATAATGTTTGAGATCTGTTTTGTTTTACCATGCTGCCTTTAGTTGTTATTTACTTACCTTTCAGAAATATCGAGAGTTATAAGAGAAAAAATTATATATTTTAACTATAAAATTATATTATTAAAAATATATATGTATTTAGGGCAGGCAGTATAGTTTAGGGGATAAGAATTCTGATGGCCCTAGATTTAAATCCAACTTCACAACTCAATAACTGTGATTCTGTACTAATTACTTAAGTTCTTTTGGCCTCAGTTTCCTTGTCTACAAATAATAATACCTACATCAGGGTAGTTGTGAGGATTAAATGAGGTTATACATGTAACGCATCTGGCAGAGGGTAAGCACTCAATAAAGATTAGCTATTTTATTATTCTCAACCTAGGATTCTTGGGGTTCATGGATGTGCTTCGGGGGACCTTATTTTCTGATAATTATGTGAAATTTTGTGTGTATGTACATTTTCCCTGGGAGATTCTATTTCGAATCCAGACCACCAGTAGTTCTTCCAGCAGGTGTCACCCTTTCTCCTTTTCCCGAAGCTTTCTATTTGTTTTGGTCTGTTCCCTGTATTTTGAGTTATATTTAAATTTAGAAACAAGTTTGTCTCTTAGATCAATGTAGGTGCTGTCCTAGAAAATAAAGAGGGGGAAAAAGAGAGAAAAAACAAAAACCAAAAACAAAACAGCAAGGAAAAGACAGAGAAAGGAGAGAAAAAAGTGAGAGCGATGAAATATTTAATTGCCTGACACAACACAGAATGCTTATCCCTTGCCTATAAGCTCATGCTTCTAGGCCACCTCTCAACCCCCAGAAAAGACCAATGAAAATTAAATTGATAAACTTATTTACAAATAAATAGATAAATGATAATTATCAGTTAAAGCACTTGTGTCATAAGTCTGTGGTGCCATGTGTGTGAGATATCAGGATTTAGGTTCTGATATGGCTCGTGTGGAAACCCAGGTAAAGAGTGGTAGGTCTGCATAGAGTACAGAGTCCCTGGGCAGTAGATTTCAGTGAGGGACTTTATCCTGCAGGGTCAAACTACTTACATTCAGGTTCTAGGACGTTCATTCTTTCTTATCATCTTATTCTTAATGCATTTCTTGTTTGAATAAAAAAATCTAACCAGAAGAAACAAGCAGCGTGGTGGCTGGGATTAATCGTGCATAAGTAAAAGGCTCAGGCTGACCCTAAGAGTCACCCCACTTCCTATTTTTTTGTTCACTCTATTCCAGGAGTTCCTCATATTGTTGTTCTTGAAGTTTAGAAATGATCACTAAGCAGCCTCTATTCCTAAGGCATAAGAATGCAAAAAACTCAGTAACAGGGCTGTAAAATAAAAGTGTTCACCAAAATTATCTCTAAAGTGCTTTTCAGGGCCTAAATTGTGACTTAAAACAAACAAACAAAACCTTTATTATATAGAAATAATCAACAGAATGACAATCTGCCAGGTAACAAAGCTTATCAAAACAGTCACCCAGGGAGTTCCCTGGTGGCCTAGTGGTTAGGATTCCAGCCTTTCATTGCCATGGATCGGGTTCGATCCCTGGTTGAGGAACCGAGATCCTGCAAGCCGCATAGCACGGCCAAAATAAAAACAAACAAAATTGTTTTCGGACTTCCCTGGCAGTCCAGTGGTTAAGACTCTGTGCTTCCAGTGCAGGGGACATGGGTTTGATTCCTGGTCAGGGAACTAAGTCATGCCGCATGGCCAAAAGAAAAAAAAAGAAAGAAGGAAAGGGAAAAAAACAGTCTGAAAAAAACAACTGAAAATAGGAAAACAAACCCTATTATAAGGGTTTCATGAAGATTTGGTAAAACAAGAAAATACTCTAATTCTGCAGGTTTAAAAAAGCCAGTTCAGGGCTTCCCTGGTGGCGCAGTGGTTGGCAGTCCGCCTGCCGATGCAGGGGACGCGGGTTCGTGCCCCGGTCTGGGAGGATCCCACATGCCTCAGAGCGGCTGGGCCAATGGGCCATGGCCGCTGAGCCTGTGCATCCGGAGCCTGTGCTCCGCAACGGGAGAGGCCACGGCAGTGAGAGGCCCACGTACCGCAAAAAAAACCCAAAAACAAAACAAAACAAACAAACAAGCAAAAAGCCAGTTCAGGGACCTCCCTGGTGGCACAGTGGTTAAGACCCCGCCTGCCAATGCAGGGGACAAGGGTTCGATCTCTGGTCTGGGAAGATCCCACATGCCGTGGAGCAACTAAGCCTGTGCGCCACAACTGCTGAGCCTGCACTCTGGAGCCCGCGAGTCACAGCTACCGAGCCTGCATGCCTAGAGCCCGTGCTCCACAACAAGAGAAGCCACTGCAATGAGAAGCCCACACACCGCAATGAAGAGTAGCCCCTGCTCGCCACAACTAGAGAAAGCCCGCGCGCAGCAACGAAGACCCAATACAGCTGAAAGGAAGGAAGGGAGGGAGGGAGGAGGGAAGGAAGGAAGGAAAGAAGGACAGAAGGAAGGAAAGAAAGCCAGTTCATTTCAAAGCCAGGAGAGTGGGAGTTTTGGCATGCTTTTATTCTTTTTTTTTTTTTTTTTTGGCTGCGTTGGGTCTTCGTTGCTGCACGCTGGCTTCCTCTAGTTTTGGCGAGTGGGGGCTACTCTTTGTCGTGGTACACGGGCTTCTCATTGCGGTGGCTTCTCTTCTTGCGGAGCATGGGCTCTAGGCGCGTGGGCTTCAGTAGTTGTGTCACGCGGGCTCAGTAGTTGTGTCACGTGGGCTTTAGAGCGTAGGCTCAGTAGTTGTGGCACATGGGCTTAGTTGCTCTGCGGCATGTGGGATCTTCCTGGACCAGGGCTCAAACCCGCGTCTCCTGCACTGGCAGGCAGATTCTTAACCACTGTGCCACCAGGGAAACCCACGCTTTTATTCTTAATCACCAAAAGACCTACTGTGTCTGAACAGTAGCCATGTCTCCAGTGAATTCCCTCTGTGGTCCTGATGGAATGGCCTTAGAACTAGTGGGGGAAAAAGTCACTTGTAATTCTCAGGACCCCAAGCTCTGACCAATGGATTGAATCAGGAATTAAAGGAAAATAGAAATACAGGACCAAGACCCTATTTTCAGGGACATCTAAGCAAAACAGCATGAAATCAGTGAAAATGTATTGGGTGCCTACCAGTAAATGCAAAATCTTACATTAGAAGCTGTGTAGTATATAAAAATACAAGTGTCAAAATTGTTGATATAAGTGATAATTTCTTTAGTAGGCTACAGATGGCCAAGATGTGTGTAGGCTTCTAAGGTTTCTCAGGGAAGCATGCTAAGGTTTCAGATGGAGAGGAGAGGCTTCTGTAGGAGACAATGAAAAGTCCCCTTGTGTGGAGTAGGGTCTCAGAGGTGAGATAATATTGGATAGCGGGGGATGGGGCAAGGGGAGGTTGTGACTGGATGTGAATACCAGTTTGCACTGAGGTGAAAACATAAGAGTAGCCTTTTGGTAGCTTAGTTAACTAAACCTCTTTGGAGAGTGTCCACAGCAAACTTATTTTTTTAAACATATTTCCCGTAGTAAGAATAGGATATATAGAGTAGAAGCCTTAGGCGGTAGGAAGAAGCCTTCATGCCTCATGGTAAACGTTTGAGCAGGGGAGGGATATGATAAAATGGGTACATTTGTAATCTTAGTTTGGCATGAATCATTTGGTAGACTGGAAGAGACAGTGTCTGGGGCGAGGTTTAAAAGAGTGAGATATGATGGGAGTTGGATGAGGTAGCAAAGAGTAAGTGACGAATGGAATAAATATTTTGAGAGAAGAAATTAGAGGACAAAAGGAAGTTAGAAGCGTGGAGCTAGTTAAAAAAGTTAAAACTGATGATCTACAAAATGAATAGTTCATAATCAGGTAATCAAAAGTTTGCTGCAAAACAATTTGCTGCAAAACTATAGGGTAATTTTTTAACTGGGACAAATCCTTTCCTCACCTTCTTCAATAATAAGGCAGATGCTAACTGTTTAGCTTATATTTTGTGAAGATAGCCTGAAACAACAATATTGGATCTACTGGTTATTTTCAAAAACAAACTGCTGATTACTAGAACATTCTTCTAAGATTTCATTATGATGTATTTTCAGGATAAGGATAGTTCAAGAAGGGCTCTAACCAAGTGAGAGAGTGGCATGGACATATATACACTACCAAATGTAAAACTGAGCTAGTGGGAAGCAGCCGCATAGCACAGGGAGATCAGCTTGGTGCTTTGTGACCACCTAGAGGGGTGGGATAGGGAGGGTGGGAGGGAGGGAGAGGCAAGAGGGAAGAGATATGGGGATATATGTATATGTATAACTAATTCACTTTGTTATAAAGCAGAAACTAACACACCATTGTAAAGCAATTATACTCCAATAAAGATGTTTAAAAAAAAAAAAAAAAAAAGAAGGGCTCTGGAGAAAATAAATGAACAGTTTGTTGTCCACACCCTACACTTCCAACCCATTCCTGAAGATTCTTTCTTTGTTCGATCTTTGATATTGAATATAATTTAGTGTGAGAAATTAGATCCATCTATTCAAAGGACTGTAGTGGCCATGACTATATTCTTCATCATTTATAAATGAATCCAGTGGTACAGACTATTGCTGGTAGTAGCATTTCTCTAACTTTTTGATCTTAGGGTGCCTTTACATTCTTAGAAGTTTTTGAGACCCTAAAGAGCACTTGCTTGTGTGAGTCTATTGATATTTACCATATTAGCTGTTAAAGCTGAGAAATTTTTTAAATTATCAATTTATTTTTAAAAACTCATATTAGCATTAATTACATAAATAACAGTTTATGAAAAATAACTAGTTTCCTAAACAAAAAAAATTTAGTGAGAAGAGTAACATTGGTTTGCATTTTTTGCAGATGTCTTTAATACTTGGTTTAATAGAAGAAATCTAGATTCTTGAATCTATATTCAGTTTGCCACGTTACATTGTTTTGACTGAAGTATATGAAGTGTATGAAGAAAATATGATAGTTTTGACTTCACAGACCCTCTGAAAGGATCTTAGGGATCCACCCTAAGTGTCAAAAAGTGTTCATGCACTTAAAACTCTAGGTTTATATTCCCTTGAATTTGGTAGCTATTTAAGATGATGAGTTGCACTATTAGTTATACCAGTATCCTGCTGAGGTGATAACCGAGGTCATTATCTTTGCTTCTCTTCTCTTTCTTCAGGTGACCTAGTGGTTCTCGATGGCACTCCCACTGCCGGCTGGCTGCAGGGCCGGAGCTGCTGGGGTGCCCGGGGCTTCTTCCCATCCTCATGTGTTAGGGAGCTCTGCCTCTCCTCACAGAGTCGGCAGTGGCACTCACAGAGTGCCCTTCTCCAGATTCCCGAGTATTCAATGGGACAGGCCCGGGCACTGATGGGGCTCTCTGCCCAGCTGGATGAGGAGCTGGACTTCAGAGAAGGGGACGTGATTACCATTATTGGAGTTCCTGAACCAGGCTGGTTTGAAGGGGAGTTAGAGGGTCGAAGAGGCATTTTTCCGGAAGGTTTTGTAGAGCTTTTGGGGCCCCTGAGGACTGTGGATGAGTCAGTAAGTTCTGGAAATTGCGATGACTGCATTACTAACGGTGAAGTAGATACCAACACAGGAGAAGAGAGACAGCCAGAAGAGGAAGGCGAGCAGCCAGGCACCTACGGGATTGCCCTCTACAGATTCCAAGCCCTGGAGCCAAATGAGTTGGATTTCGAAGTAGGCGATAAAATCCGAATCCTGGGGACCCTGGAAGATGGCTGGCTAGAAGGATCACTGAAGGGCAGGACAGGCATCTTTCCTTACCGCTTTGTAAAGTTATGTCCTCAAACAAGGGTGGAGGAAACCGTGGATCTGCCACAGGAAAGCAGCCTCACCAACATCCCTGACACATCTTTGGATTGTTCAGAGGACTTCTTGGAAGTAGAAGGAAAAATACATGAATCTCATGAGTATAAAGCAGAGAAGTCCAACTCAGTTATTTCTGAAACATCCACTTCCCCACTGGAGCATCTGACTTCTGAGTATGAAGAAGACAAAAACTCTCACTGGGACGTGGGCACCTCAGAAGGGCCCCCAAGAAGCACAGGTTCAGGGCACGAACAGCTTCTTACCAAATACTCTTCCACAAAGGATCCTTCAGAGGTGGTAAATGGTGTTACGTCCCAAACTCCAGTACCTTTTCATCCCGAATTGCAGAAAAACCAGTATTATTCTATAGGAGGAGGAAGCAACCCCCGCCCCAACCAGTACTCTGACCGTCTTCCTCTAGAAGCAAGGACTAGAGACTACTCCAGCCTACCTCCCAGAAGAACATACTCCCAGCCGAAAACCCTTCAGAAGCCAGTGCCACCTCTTCATAGCACCTTTTCCCGTTTAGCCTCCAGGGCAGTCAGACCCAGCCAGTTGAGCCCTCAGCTCCAGGGCATGGCGAGGTATGTGAAAAAGCACCTCACACCCAAAGAAAATGCTTCCAGCTTTTGCTCTGCATCAGAGAGATCAGAGATGAAGCCTGGTCTGCAAGACGAGACACCTGCTGTGGAAGCAGTGGCACTTTCACAGGGAGATGGCAAAACGGACCTGGATTCTAAGTTGACACAACAACTGATAGAGTTTGAGAAGAGCTTGTCAGGACCCAGCACAGAACCAGATAAAATTTTGCGCCACTTTTCAATCATGGACTTTAACTCCGAAAAGGATATTTTCCGAGGTTCCTCGAAGCTGATCATCCAGCAGGAGCTGCCTGAGAGGAGAAAGGCTCTAAGGCCACCGCCACCCCGTCCCTGTACTCCAGCATCCACTCCTCCCCATTTGCCAGTGGACCAGAGCCTGAGACCGGACCCACCCTTGGCAATGCGACCCTCTCGCCCCGCTCCCCTGCCTCCCTCGGCCCAGCAAAGAACGAATGCAGTACCCCCCAAGCTCCTAACCTATAACCGTCCTGGCTGGGAGAGCCTAGAAAAGGAGGGCCCTGAGAACATGGAGAAAACTTTGGACCAGACTTCCCAGTGTCCCTTAGTCTTGGTGAGGATTCAGGAGATGGAACAGGACTTGGATGTGTGCTGCAGGGCTCAAGAAGAGCTGAACTTACCGCTGGAGGAGAAGCAAGAGGAATCACTAAGGGCAGAGACCCCTGAGAATCTTGAGTTCTACGAGAGTAACATTGAGAGTTTGGACATGGAACTCCAGCAACTTAGAGGTAAGTGATGAGGAGGTAGTATATACTTGTTTCTTGACACCCACAAGTCCAAGTAACAGCCTACCCAGGCTTTTAGGGATGTGTTACCATCTATGATGGACAATTAAGGAATGGTTTGCTTTTTATTACCTAATTTCTCACTCTGTCACCACAATTAGATGGCTCTGTCTGAATGTATCCTATGACCACTATAACCTCCTAACTCCATTTGCTGCTCAGGTAAAAAAGCTCAGACCTCAGTGACATTTATACCTCCTATACCTCTGTGACATCCATAGCAGTTGTGCAGATGGAAGTCCCCAGATATAACTTTCTTTAACCAGACTCTGCTCAGGACTGAAGACTTCCAGGCTAAGACTCATGAGAAAACAGTATGTTGTATCTTTGTGGTCCAGGGACTAAGTTTCAATAATAATAACAAACATTTATTAATGTATTAATAAGCATTTGTCACAAAGAATCTTCACAGCTACCTTGAAGGTACTGGGTTAATTCATTTGGCTACTTTATAGATGAGGAAACCAAGACTTGCAGAGATTAAGTAGCTTGCTAAGGGAACCGGGAATCGAGCCCATGTCTTTAACTACTATGGTTTACTGTTTCCCACCTTGCACATTCAAAAATTGAAATGCTGTCTCTTAACTTGGGGGTGACCAGGCTCTGGAGACTTCATTTGTATTCACCAGCCTATCAAGAGAAATAATTTATAAAGTAGGAAGAAGAAAAGAGTGAGATAATAGCAACTGGTCTAGAGCCTGAGGAGAGCATGACTGCATGCCCTTTGGCATGCGTGCCAGAGAGCTCTGAACCTACATGTCCTTAGGAAAGTCAATAATAAAAAGCACTCTGTGGATCTAGGAGTTGCAGGATCCTAATAAATAAAAACAAGGTAATGGTGGCCCAGAGAGACTAAATCAAGATGGCAGACCAAGTACACATACCAACTTCCCCTTGTCCTTTAGATCTCTAAAAGTGAATGAAAAAAAAAAATAATAAATTCCAAGAAGAAAGAGTATTATCAGAAGGCCAGAAGTCGAGTAACTTTCTGAAAGATGGAAAGCAGACGGATTACAGAAAGAGAGGAAACCTCTGTCTAAAATATGCTCAGGCAAGAATTGCTGTGCAAGTGGGCACAGTTCTGCGGGAACTCCAAACTCAGAGGCATGGCCCGGGAGGATGTCCTGGAGCACATGCAGGGTGATGAATTAGGGACCAGCCAGATCACTGGGCCCCTGGGTCATTTGTGCTCAACAGGGCAGTGGTGACATTTGCTCTCAAGGTAAAGCACGAGGGTGAGCACCTAGACATGTCCTCAAGAGGGTGTTCATTTAATATGAGTATCTGAACTCTTGGGGAATGCCAGATGCCTTGACGATTTCAGAGTGCCTGAAAAGGAATCCTGGGGGAACTTTGGCTCAGCACTACATCCTCAAAGACATAGCAAGCCCCAGATTCTCCATCACCTTCCATACATACAAGTTTTGAGATATACTTGTAAACTGTTCTTGCATTAGACATACAGGTGACAGAACAAAACTCTCCCAAATTCCAGGTAGCAAAAATTTCTCAATAATGATACTTATTAGAATTAGTAGTGTTCCAGAGAAATATTATGTCTTCTATGCATAAAAACAGTGTGCAGTGTTTTTAAAGGACTATATGGAGTAATGGACTGGTACTGAGGGATGAAATTGGTATTCTTTTTTATTCAATTGACCTTCTTTTTCAGGACTAATAATTCAGCTGGTGTTCTTACTATGTTTTTGGTTTTTTTTTAAGTTCTAAAAGTTTAATGCTGTGAAAGACCAGCAGTAGGTATGTATAGTCTTAATCAGGAAACTGTTCTTTATTTGCATTCACCAAATACAGCATTGGCTGTATTAATATTGACTTGATTGCTTTTCAATAGGTGTATTATTTGTATCAATTGCTAGTATGATGAAATTACTTATTTCTTGCAATCACTGACAGTTCCTCTTAAGGTCATCTTTTTCTGTCTTCATAAAAAGTATATCCAGCAATACAAGAAGTCCCTTGAAAGAGGCAGAATTAATCAGTTTGAGCACCAGGCTTTACCCCTCCAATCCAGTCCCATACAATCTCTAACCTTGAAATTTAAGGCATAAGATTTAAAGAACTTTTGATACAGTATTTATCTAATCCTGATTGATATTATATTTAGTTGTTTATATGCCTCTCGATGAAAATTTTAAGCCTAATGAAAAGACAGATACTGTACATTAGTTGGTTTGTCATTTCCCACACACCTGGTATAGTATCCAACAGGTAGTAGACTCAGTAAATACTTGGTGAATTTAGTTTAACTGAATGAAGTTGAAGTTTCTGCTCTACCTTCCAGAACTTTCAAAGATCTCCTTCCTCCATTGTTACTTTGAACTTGGACTACTGGAGAGCTAAGGACTGTCAGTGCTGAGATGCTGGTCCCCTTGTCAGACACAGTCAATGGTAGCAAAATAGTCCAGTGCTGTGCCAGACCCAAAATTAGGTTCTTTATTGTAGCTATTGCTCCTCCTTCCTCTTCTTTTTTTTTCTTCTTCTTTTTTTAAATAAGAAGATGTATGGACAAATGCCTAGCTATGCTTATCATGTGGTAGGCATTTAATAGGGGTTTGAGAAATTAGAAGAAATATAATTAAGAAGCACTTCTAATTGCAAGACTTAAGTATAAGAAGAAAGGGTATGGCTTTATTTATTTGAACTGTAGTCAACTGAGGGCTCTGGTTTGTGCTTGGTGGTTTTAGAGCAGGATACACGTGACGGTTTGGTTTACATTCAGCTCCACCTTATGCATATAAGTGTGAATCTAGTTAGATCAACAGGGAATACATTGAATGGATTCAATTTAAGTATAGGATGGTATATAGATTTACATATAGCTCACACTTAAATATATATAGCCTTTATACTCTTCTTCATATTGCTCCTTAAAACTCTGGAATTATTATGTCATGAGGACTCATTTCCTAGAAGCTGTATTTTTTTTTCAAATCTGATATGTTACCTTTTATAGTTTTCTGTTTCCTGTAGGTATCTTTCAGCTTGTTTTTTATTTTCTTTACCTATGGTAAGAATAGTTATTTTATAGTCTGCATATGATAATTCCAAGATATTAAGTCTTAGTGGGACTGTTTTTGGTGTCACATGGTTCTCATTCATGTGGTCTAGACTCCTTGTGTGTCTGGTTACCTTTTACTGTGTGCTAGTCATAGTATTTAGAAAACATTAAGACCGGAGATGAAGGCACCTGTCTCCAGAGAGGATTTGCACTTCTTTCTGTCAGCTGCTTCTGGTCAGCTAATGTTTCCCAATTCCTGAAGGATAGTAATCTTTGAGATTCAGGAACAAGAAATTGGAATTCCTGAAATTATAAATTATTCTGTATTTTAAAAAAAACTTTATTTACGTGTTCTTAAGTAATAACAGTAATGACTGTAATAATCAACAGTGAACAATTTTCCTGTGTTAGGATTATACTAAAAGTTTCAGAGATTTTATGTATATATACACATATATATGAAATAAATGCATAATTTTTTATTATTATGAACCAAAATATTATGAGATTATATATTTTAATGACATGTAAAATTATTCTCTACCTGATAATTAACTTTGAAATATTTTTTACTTTTTTTTTTTAATTTTATTTATTTATTTTTGGCTGCGTTGGGTCTTCGTTGCTGCGCGAGGGCTTTCTATAGTTGCAGCGAGCGGGGGCTACTCTTCGTTGCGGTGCGCGGGCTTCTCATTGCAGTGGCTTCTCTTGTTGCAGAGCATGGGCTCTAGGTGCCGCAGGCTTCAGTAGTTGTGGCTCGTGGGCTCCAGAGCGCAGGCTCAGTAGTTGTGGCGCACAGGCTTAGTTGCTCTGTGGCACATGGGATCTTCCCTGCCCAGGGCTCGAACCCGTGTCCCCTGCATTGGCAGGCGAATTCTTAACCACTGCACCACCAGAGAAGTCCCTATTTTTTACTTTTTACTTTAAAATAATTTTGGATTTATAGAGAAGTTGCAGAAATAGTAGAGTTCCCTTAACCCTAATATCTTACATAACTCAAAAATATTTATCAAAATTAGAAAATTAACATGATACTAGACATCTGATAATATAAAACATTAAAATAAGGGAATATTAACACAAAATAAATGTTAAATAAAAATAATTTTAAAACTGTAAAATCATACCACAAATATTTAGTATTTAAAGTGATTTTTAAAACAAAATTTTAAATACACAAAGTATTAGTTGCCCTGTCTGATGGGATTGATCTTTGTTTTGTGACTAATATTCCAGACATAGAAAAAAGTTTCCTTTGATGTTGGTTGAGTGTTAAGAATGTATCCAAAAACATCTTCAGGTGGGGCCATTAGGGTACATGTTGCTTTGCATAAGCTCATAATCTTTCTTTTTTTTTTTACAGACAGGTTTTCTTTTTTTATTTTCTAGCAACTATTTGCATTGAATATTTCTTTTTTTAAAATTTTAATGAAGTATAGGTGATTTACAATGTTGTGTTAATTTCTGCCGTACAGCAAAGTGATTCAGTTATACATATGTGTGCTTATATTCTTTTTTAACAGTGAAAATATTTTGTCTACTTGCTCTGATTTTGACTTTGCCATTGGAATCAATATTGTTTTGCTAATTCAAATTTTAGACAATAAATTTATGACAACATTCACATCTTTGAAAAATTTTTAATTGAAATAATTAACATACAATATGATGTTAATTTCAGGTAATACAACATAATGATTCAATATTTAATATTCACATCTTCTCTGCATTTCTCTTGTTAAAATACTTACAAAGAACTGTAACCTATAGCAAATACAAACACTGGAAAACACTGAGCAAACATTTTTGAGTAGTATTAAAATAATGGAACATTTGCCTCTGAGCAAGATTCAATGCTACACAGAATCATGTGTCAGAATTGCCAATTTAAGGACTTATTTTACGTCTAAAATTTGATATTTCTTGGACCATCACTTACAAGGTTTATATAAAATATACTGTGCAAATAAGCTTATTAGTATTTATTTATTTTTTATTTTTATTTATTTTTGTGGTACGCGGGCCTCTCACTGTGTGGCCTCTCCCGTTGCTCCGGACGCGCAGGCTTAGCGGCCATAGCTCACGGGCCCAGCCGCTCCACGGCATGTGGGATCTTCCCAGACCGGGCCATGAACCCGTGTCCCCTGCATCGGCAGACAGACTCTCAACCACTGCGCCACCAGGGAAGCCCCTTATTAGTATTTATTTTATTTGCAAGAGTGACTCACTGTTAGCGCACAGGGCCATGAACACACGTGCTTTATAAACACGTTCATAACATAGCAACAGTTACAAGCAATACTAACTGATTAGATCCTAGTCACTTTTCTCCTATGTACTTTTGTCCTGGTCAACCTTAATCTTTACTCTGTAGGTCAGTATTTTCTGCTCTTGCTTTCAACTTGACACTGGTAGATTCTTTCAAACCAGTAATGTCCCTACATTTATTGTTAAGCTTTATTCTCACAGAAAATTATAGTATTTTCTCCTTTTTTTCCAGATTTCTCGGCTGATTTTTTCTTACGATTCAGAAATCGTAAGATCGTAATATAAATTATATAAATATTATCGTAATATAAATTCCCTAAGCAACGCTGAGGAGGAATTCCCACGTGGAAACGATATCATTCTCAGTCCACCTCCACCTTAAACTAATTTCAAGGCTTAAAGTACCTTGGACGGTGAAGGTATTAGAGCCTGAGATGTAATTTTGCAGGAGGGCTGGTCCAGTTCTGATTCTCTCTCAGGAGTCTCTGGAATCTTAGCTTATTTACAGAAAAGGTCTCCTTTTAGACTCCTTACCTTGCCTTGGGCTTTGGGTTATCGACCTCTTCTCCTCAGAGGGCCATTGAAACAAAAGCTGAGTTTTCTGGGACTGGTAGATGCCCCAGGGCATTGTAGTTTCTGTGGTTATTTACCCCTCTGGATTCTAGTTTTCCTTTTGGTTTTGGCCTGTACTCTACCATCTTGTCATTGATGATAGTTTTAAGATTTTTAAATAGTTCGTCTAACTTTTTAAGCTTTCTTTCTGTGAGATGGTTGGCCTAAACTTCAATTATTGGAAATAGAAAGTCCTTTATTAGTAGTTTTAGATAAGCTAGTGTTTGGCTATGTCTGAGAATTGGGAGTTTTAAGTCTGGAATTATCATGTAGAGTCAGGGTGGAATACTAGGAGGCATTTGTGAGTATAGTGTGTTGGGGACGATACGTCATTGTAGGCTTCAGGATGGTATCGAGTCAGTCACTCATTCATCCAGCAAATGTTGGTTAAGTTTTTACCATGTGCCAGGCCCTGTGTTAAGGGCAGCGTATATAGTAATAAACATAGATGTGTTGTCTGCCTTCCAGGAGCTTCTGGTCAGATGAGTTGCTAATTAACAAGTAGAAGTCCATATCTAAAACACAGTACCTTACTAGTTTGGGAAAGAATTCTTATATCTGAGGCATTCCAAGGAGTCTTCAGAATAATAAATTGCTTAATAATTTAAGCATATAATAATAATTGAGTTCCCTGGTGGCCTAGCGGTTAGGATTCCGGGCTTTCACTGCCATGGCCTGGGTTTAATCCCTGGTCGGGGAACTGAGATCCCGCAAGCTGCGGGGCATGGACAAAACCAAAACAAAACCAAAAATGATACCTTCAAATCTGATAAATAGTTTGGCTTCTGAAGCAGTAGAAATATTCAGCGTTAGTCCACAGACTTTTCAGATTTACCAGTACAAGTTACTTTTAGAAGCCCTTATTAGAACTACATCCTGTGGCCCTGAGAGAATCTCATTTTAGCATATCATAGTCCTTTTCTACCTCGAGGAGAGGTTCACATGCCTGAATTGGACAGTCAGGGTTGTACATTCATTTCTTTACTCAGCAAACATTTCTTCAGCACATAGTATGACCCAGGCACTGGCTATACACTGATTAATAAAAAGGATATAGTCATAGTATCATTCATATTTGTGTATCTTTGAAACTCTAGTGATCATACTGATATTGACCTCTGTATTTAATCACACTGTCTCTCTGTCTTGCTGCCTTTGAATTATGGCCATAGTTAATTTCTGTGTGGGCCAAGACCCTGTTGTTCTAAATCAGTGCAGTGGTTGGTAAATTGTAGAGTCAGCCTCTTCCGCATCAGGAACCTTGCTCCTAAACGTCTCCCCTTAAGGTAATGCCAGGAAGAAGGTTGGCCAGAGACACTCGGGGTAATTTTTAATTTGAATTTTAAATGACTGTTGCACATCAAATCAGAATATGTTTTTCAGGAAAGTAACATTTTCACCAAGATATTGGGTGAGATCTAAGGTCCACTAAAGAGAGCCATTAGGTTAACCAGTTGGAGAATGACTGATATGGAATAATAACATCTTTACACTGAAGTGATACATAATATTCCAGACAGATTTATAAAATTGAAAGTATGGTTTTTCTACATACAGAAGCAATTTATTATTCTGAAGACTCCTTGGAATGCCTCAGGTATAAGAATTCTTTCCCAAACTAGTAAAAGGTTATAGAGTTTAAAAGGTAAAACGTTTTGTGGTCTTTTAAGATATAAAAGTTCATGTAAAAGAAATAATGATTTTTCTTTCTAGTTTGTCAGTACATAAGAAAAAACCCAATATCCTCGGCTTTTGTAACATCTAGTTCAGGGTGTTGGCTCAGTAAAAATTAGCTCAGTTACTTGTAATGGATTTTATCTTGGTATATAAATCCATAAAACAGCAACCATAGTCAGAAGCCATTCAGAGTCCATGTTGATTCAGGACAGAAGCTAGTTTTCCTTTTAGGAGACAGGGTTTAATGTATGTCAAGAACCATAGCTAGGAATGGTTAACTTATAATTAGCCCGTGACTCACTAGTCTTTGCAGTTTGTAGTGTGGCTTTGTGAACATTTCTTCACCTCAGCTCCAGGCAGAGGGGTGGAGAAACTGGAATAGCTCCAGGGACTTCAAGTATGGGTTTCAGATTTCACCCAGGCTTTGCAGCACTTAGTGAGAGGACCTGCCTCTAGCTAGCCTCCTGCCTCAGCCACAGGCATTCCTGCTGCCACTGGCTACCTGAGCGTGTTGACTACTACTGTTCACTTTACCAGATGTAGCAAGACCCCAAAGATGAAAAACTCTGGGGCAGTCATTTATTCAATAAATACTGTTGAGCTCCTGCTATATTCCAGGCAGCGTTCTAGAGTTATAGCAGCGATCTCTGCCCCCATGGGGAGAGACAAACAATAAGTAAAAATATGCGTATTATTAGGAGGCAAAAAAGCCTATGGAATCAGGGAAGTGACTTTTGAGTGAAGATCTGAATGATTGTAGGAAGCCAGCCAAACCATTTTGGGGGGTGGGGGAGATTATTTCAGGCAGCTAGAACAGCAAGTATAAGAGTGTGCCTGTTGTTTGAGGAATAGCAGGGCGGCCAGTTCAACTAGAGCAAAGGCATGGGCTTTGTAGCCCATCATTCGGAGTAAGACGAGAAGCCCCAGGAAGGTTCTGAGCAGGGGAGCAACATGATCTTAGAACTTTACAGAGTCACTCTGTGGCGTTGAGAAAAGACAGAAGTGCAGAGGCAGAGAGACCAGTTAGGAGGCTACTGTAGTGATCCAGGCAAGAGGTGATGGTAGCTTGCACCAGGATGGCAGAGTGGGGTTGAGGAGAAGTGCTCAGTTATTTTGAGCATCATATATAAGGTATATTTGAGTTGGAGCCAGTAGGACTTGCTGGTGGATTGGATGTGAGGTGAAAGAGATGAGGATGACCCTGAGATTGAGCAACTGGAAGGACTGGAGTTGCCAATAATTTCTCAATTAATGGTGAAGAGTGCAGGAGATGCTGGTTGGTGGGGGAGTGGGACAAGGCAGAGGTCAACTGCACAATTTGATACACAGGCCAGAGTTCAGAGGAGTTAGGCCTGGAGACATAAATTTGGGACAAATGAATTTTGACAGCACATAGACATAAATTCTTTCAGCACATAGACATTATTTAAAGTCATGACATTTAATGAGATTACTTAAAAAAACAAAAAAAGTATAGATAGAGAAAAAGAGAAGAGGCCCAGGGAGTGAGCTGTCTGGAAGATAGGAACGGAAAGAGTAGGATGATGACAGCAATTATAAATAATTGAGCGCTTATACTTTGTCAAACAATGTGCTAGGTGCTTTTATACACTTTTTCCAGTTCCCCAAATTGTCCACATCTGACAGATGAGAAAACTGAGGTTTGCCGAAAGTCTCACAGTTGGTAAGTGGGAGAGCCAGATTCAGATTCAGGTGGGTTTCACTGTACAGCTGTATGTACATTCTCACTGTGCCACAGCGAGGTGGCAGTGTGTTTTGACTTAAGGAGGGATTGCTTGACCTCTGAGAGTGGGTGGTAGGAAGCAACAGTTGGAAAACTCAGATCTACAAGTGCTCAAGGTGGAAGGATCCCAACTGACTCTTGCCAACTTACTTCCAAAATAATTTATGCCAACAGTAACATTTTTAGTACTCTGATTGGTTGAAAACTATTTGCTAAATTACATATATCTGTGGATTTAAGAGCATATATGTATGTATTGACATATATATTTTTAAAATATTTAATCCTTCCTCACAGATATACTTTTTTTGTTGTACGTGGGCCCCTCTCACTGTTGTGGCCTCTCCCGTTGCCGAGCACAGGCTCCGGATGCACAGGCTCAGCAGCCATGGCTCACAGGCCCAGCCGCTCCGTGGCATGTGGGATCTTCCCGGACAGGGGCACGAACCCGTGTCCCCTGCATCGGCAGGTGGACTCTCAACCACTGCGCCACCAGGGAAGCCCCAGATATACTTTTGACTGTTGGCTTATCATGAAGTTACTTAA
Organism: Orcinus orca; assembly: GCF_937001465.1. Classification (NCBI taxonomy): domain Eukaryota; kingdom Metazoa; phylum Chordata; class Mammalia; order Artiodactyla; family Delphinidae; genus Orcinus; species Orcinus orca. Next base: position 62,455,881 of record NC_064572.1, on the reverse strand, counting down.
GTTTCCAAAGTGTTTACTCATTCATACTAGTAACATCCCCAAGCTGCTCACGGTTTCCAGTTTCTCTATTTGAACCCTCACCTAACTCACCTTTAAGTGCATCATAAGGTTTAAACTCTAAAACATCTTGAATGCTTCTCACAGCCCTGTCCATTTAGAACATCCTTCAAAGTATATCAGATCCCCCCCAACACCTCTTATTTTCCTGTATTGCAGTCTTTATTTTTCTTTTTACAGTGCTCTCAGACTCTTTTCTCTGTTTCTGCCTTCCCCTATCCCAGTCAGTTGTCTTTTCATTAGTCCATAGTCTCTTCCTTTACTGGGGAACTTACTTTTTGATCTTAAGTATCTGTCTTCTCCCTCATTTCCAGACCCTCTTCCCACTTAGCTGGAGGCTGTTGCTGTATTGAGATCCCTCAAGTTACTTTAACCTTAATGATAGGGTCTTCTTTACAGCTCCTCCTAATTAACCCTTAGGCTGAGAGGCAGCTGCACTAAGAGTGGAAACCACATTCCTAGTCAAGGAATTTCTTGAATTCCTTCTGTGTGCTAGGTAACTGGGTACAAAGGAAAAGACCTGGGGCTGCCAATGTTGGGAATGTGGAAGACAAGGGAGATGAACTAGCAAAGGAAAAGGAGCAGCCAGTCAAGTGAATGAAGGAAGAGCTTCAAGAAAGAGGAAGTGACTCTGTCCAAAAGCTACTGAGAAGCCAAGTAAGATGAAGTCTCAGAAATGACCATTGGATTGGATGACCTTGTCAAGGGCAGTTTCAGTAAAGTGATAACAAAGGGATAAAAGCCTTATTGGAATGGATTAAAGATAGAGTGAGAGGTAAGGAAATAGAGGCATTGAGTATTTGGCTTGCTCAAGTCTTTCAAAGCAGAAGTTCTTTGTAAGATGGGAAACAGGACTTCCCTGGTGGCACAGTGGTTAAGAATCCGCCTGCCAGTGCTGGGGACACGGGTTTGAGCCCTGGTCTCGGAAGATCCCACGTGCCGCGGAACAACTAAACCCGTGCGCCACAACTACTGAGCCTGTGCTCTAGAGCCCGCAAGCCACAACTACTGAGCCCGCGTGCCACAACTACTGAAGCCCGCGTTCCTAGAGCCCGTGCTCTACAGCAAGAGAAGCCACCACAATGAGAAGCCCGCGCACCGCAACAAAGAGTAGCCCCCGCTCACCGCAACTAGAGAAAGCCTGTGTGTAGCAACGAAGACCCAATGCAGCCATAAATAAATAAAATTTAAAAAAAGATAGGAAACATTCATAGGCTCATGAGACTGATGGTTAGAGGGGGCACACTGAAGTGCAGGAGAGGGAGGGCCTAATTGCCGAAACAAAGTCTTTGAGGGGTCAGGAGGGAGTGGATCAGTGAACCAACAGAGAGAGAGAGAGATTGGCCTGTTATCAGAGCAGAGACAGTTCTTCCATTCTAACAAGAGGGAAAGCAGAGCAGGTGGGTACAGATGCAGGTAGGATGGTAGATTTGATGGTGAAAAGATGAAGAAACAGGCTTAGAGAGCTTAAGTAACTTTCCCAAGATTATACAGCTAGTTAGTGGCAGAGTCAGGATTCAAAAAAAAGCACAGCCTGTGCTTTTAACTTGTAAGCTCTCCTGCCCTCTGCCTCGCATCTAGCATGTGCCCAATAAATATGACCACCATCAGCTCATTAAACATGGGAGTACCTCTCGTGCCCCACGTACAGAGCTGTGCTGGAGATTGGACTTGGTCCTTGCCCTCAAGCTTTCAGTGTAATAGAAGGAGGTAAACAAGTATAATAAAGTAACAGGTAAGATGAGAGGGATATTTGCATGGTGCTCTGGAAAATAGCAAGAACTATGGGAATCAGAGAGCGTCACTGGGGCAGAGTCTTAGAAAGTGAGGAGGAATTGATCATCAGGCTGGAGGAACCACATGGGCAGTTACTGAGATACTGTGAAAAGTTTAGGTAATTACCTGTTCTTACTAGATTTATTTATTTATTTTTACTGTCTCCTCCCTTTTGTTCCTTTACCTTTCCTCTACTTTCTGCCTCTTTTCTCTCATCCTTCAAATCCTGCTGCCCCACCTTCACTTCTAGCATTATGTTCGGAGAATTTCTATCCAGGGATGGTCATTGTAGCTGATCACCCACCCTATAGTAACCAGTAACAAACATCATGGCAGAGTACTGCTCAGGACTTTTGAAGAGGGCCTGTGGAATGTGACTGTTGTTTCAAGTGAAAGGGAAGATAACTATCTACAAAGTTGTATTTCACCAGTAGGACTAGGACTGAGAAAAATAAGAAAGTTATTTCTCTGTTATCTCCTCATTCCCTTGGGCCACATTTCTTTGCACACAGATTTATCACATGAAAAGTGCAACCCATTCACAGCTTTTGATTAGTTCTGGGTCTCAGTAATGAGGCAAACCTGAGGCAGTTTACATTTTTATACAGACTATATCTTTAAAGTCCCACAGGCAGTAGGGCTTAGAAAAAGAGAAGAGGGGGTGAGGTGGGGAGAGGGGAGCTCCATATTATAACCAGCTCTTCACTCTCCACTCATCCAAAGGTCATTTCTTTTTACCTTTGTGTAACCTTTACTACTGGATTATTTTTATAACTAGTATCCTTCTTACCTGTAATTTATCCTCTTTTTATCTGTTCTCTTGGTCGATTTACTAGGTGTTTCTTATCATGCTAGCTTTATCAAAGACTTTAAGTTGCCAAAGGAAACTCTGTTTTCCATAACAGGGAAAGATAAATCTTTACTTTTAACTTAGAAATAAGTAAGATCATAGAATTTTAGATTTAAAGTGGCAGAGAAACTATTAACTTCTTCATTTTACACTAAGAAAACTGACAGCCAGAGGTTAAGCATAGCTACAAACTGGTTATTAGCAGAAATTGAACTTCTAGAAGCTAGCTGTCCTAATTCCTCCTCCCATGTGCCCTCTTTTACACTGTTCCTCTGTGTAACTCATAGTCAAAGCTGTCCTCCCAAATTATGTTGTCATCCTGTTGGTTTGTGAACCAGACCACAGTCTTTATTGGGTTTAGGCAGTAGGTTTTAGATTATTGAGCCGGTCGATACTGGACAGTCTTTCTGTAATGTGCTGGTACAAGTGCTCATCGCAGTTGGGTGGTGAGGTTCAGCACTGGGGCAGGGTGGAAGTAGGCCAGGACTGGAGACAAAGAGGGAATGGCAGTGTGGGGCGAGGTGTGTGCACACTTGCCTCGGCAGTGGTCCACCCCTGAATTAGACCATGATAGAGTATACTTGTTTGTTTACTTGGTTTGAGGGAAATTAAGGCTTTCCTACGTTTTTGAGATACTCCTCTGAGTCTAGTGCCGTGAAGTCAGACAGATCTGGGTTCAAATTATGGCCCCTCCTTGTACTAGTTTATGTGATCTTGGACAGGTTTTTCAAAGTCTCAGAGATTCTTCATCTGTGGTAAAATAAAGATAACATAATATCCTCCTTACAGTTAGTGAAGATCAAAAAGCATTTATATCAACTTCCTAGCCCCTCATCCTGATCCTGGCACTTAATACACACTTGACAACACGGCAGCTGCCAGGGCTGTTGCTACTACTGCAACAGAACTATGGAACAAAAACCTTTGCATGAAAATCAGATTTAACAATCTAGAGGTTCATTCAGTAACTATTAGTGTAGAACCTAAAAGGTGTGTAACAGCACATTAGGTATTTGAGGAAAGGAAAAAGGAGTTGCGAGGAAAATAGAAGCATGGATTTTTAAAACTGGAGGAATCAATGATGTCATTGAGGCCAGCCGCCTCATTTTATAGATGGGTCGGTTGAGTCCCAGAGAGAATAAGTGGTTTACCCAAGAGTAAACATCTCATTATTATTATTATTATTATTTTTTTTGGCTGCATTGGGTCTTCGTTGCTGTGCACGGGCTTTCTCTAGTTGCAGCGAGCAGGGGCTACTCCTCGCTGCAGTGTGCGGGCCTCTCACTGCGGTGGCCTCCCCCGTTGCGGAGCACGGGCTCCAGCTGCGCAGGCTTCATTAGTTGTGGCACGCAGGCTCAGCAGTTGTGGCACACGGCCTAGTCACTCGGCGGCATGTGGAAACCTCCCGGACCAGGGCTCGAACCCACGTCCCCTGCATTGGCAGGCAGACTCCCAACCACTGCGCCACCAGGGAAGACCAACATCTCATTATTGATAAAGCATATAACCCTGGTCTCCTTAGGGTACTTTACATTGTTTCACAAATAGGGATTAGATAAAAGTTCAAGGATACTTGATAGATGACCAGATAGCTAAAAGAGTAATCTTACTAAAGACTCTCTTAGCATGTCACTCCCCTATTCAGAAACCTTCAGTGACTCTTTATTATCCATTGAATAAAATAAGTGGCATTCGAGTCCCTTGGGATCTGCTGCAACCTACCCCTCCAGCATGATCCCTGTTACTTATTCTTCAGAGTGTTCCCCGTTACCTAGTTCTCCATATGTGGAAAGTCTTTGGAAACCCTGCTTATGCTTGAAGGCACAGCTCAAATGCTACCACTTCCATGAAACCTCCAGTTGTCCTACCAGGGACTTCTGCTTTGTTGCCATTGCCATTTGTGTTTGTCAAAGCACTTTTCACATGCAATCTTACTTTATAGTGTGTTGCTCCTGCATGGTAAGAGACAGAGACCAACTTCATCCTTTTCTCTTCCACAGTGCTTCACATAAAATAATCTAATGTTTGATGAATTCAAAATGGTATTTTTATACCCACCTTTCTGATTTCCAGCCTCATTCTCCAGTTCCTAAATATGCTGTATGAATTAGATAGGAAAGAGATTTAGGAGGTGAATGGTTTTGATGCTTCTCTGGCATGACAAGTATCAAGGAAAGTGTGAAAGCATATATAACTGTATTCCTCTGGGAAAGAGTCTTTACACTATAAAATTCCATACGCCAGATCAGAATAAAAGACGTACTTTTTCCTTCCTGAGTGGGATAAGCCAGTGTGTCTGCAGACAGGAGCTGGAACAGCTTGTGATTTGAGTATACACTAATGGGTAACCTGAATCCCATAAAAGCAAAGCTCTCAAAGGCGGAAGAGTCCTGCCGCTGACTAAAGGGAAGGGGAATCCCGAAGAGTTTCAGATGTCCAAGGAGAGTAGAAAGCCAGACTGGGAGGACAGGTAGTGGAGGTCCCGTTTGAGCTGCACATGAAAGCATTTATTCGTACCCCTGATTGATTACTAAAGGATTAAAGAGGCAGATGAGACTGTTACATGATCTTACCTCGGGCTTTTAAGGGGGCTCTTTCTCTTTCACTCTGCTTTTTCTGCAAAAAAAATGCTTCTTACCTTCAGCTCATAAAGCAGCCAAGCCAGTTTGACCAGCTTGAGGGAAACACCAAACAAAGCTGCCAACTCCAATCACATGAAGGCTAGTTACTAATTACCTTCTGGGCTCCCTGGGGAAAGATAGAGCAGCCCACTGATTGGATCCTGAGGTCGAAATAACCTCACATCTCCCCGTGCTCCAACTGGAGTCGGAAGAAGAACGTTTAAAGGGCTTTGGGAGACATTTTAAGACACTTTAAGAAGGACAGATTCAGGCTTAGGCTACACTGCACCTGTCCACATCTCCGTTCAACCCAGGTCCATGGAAGAGAGCGATAAAGCGTGTGTCTTTGAGCACAGTGAATATGTGTGAAACCCATGAGATGAGGAAAGAAAGAGAACTGGAGGAGAAAGGGCACTGGAGCTCCAGCTGGGAGTATGAAGATTGCAGAAGTCTACAGAAAAGGGACCTTACAGCGCTGGATGGACTTTACAGAGAAGGTGACTTGGATTCCAGATACCAGGCCACAGGGCAGAATCAACCTTACAGAAAAAGGCATTGTGGATACTGGGATTTTGAGCAGAGTGAACCAAGCTATATGGACAATGAGGAATCAAAGGAAAGTAGAAAGGACTGTATGCACCACGGAAGTGTGACTCCAGGCTGTAATGATTGTAAGAATTCAGAAAACGTAGATTATGGGAATCCGAACCCTGCGACTAAGGATGATTGGTTTGCAGGAAGCCCAGATGTAACCTGGAAAGCTGGAGGATGTGGGGAGACGAATGGCTGCGTAAATCGTAAGGATCTGAATCATAATCCTGAGGACTCTAAAGAAACTGGACAGTGGACTGGCTACAGGGGTCTGGATGATTCTGTGGAGAATTTTGGTCAACCTCAAAACCGGCATATAGACCGCAGGAATTTTAATTACAATCTTGAGGATTGTAAAGAAACTGATTTTTATTATAGAGACCCCAATGATTTATATCATGTTCCTGGGAATTATACTAATGGTCAGTCTGTGGACTTCCCAGACTTGAGTGGTGTCAGTGAAGGTAATGAATTTGTCAAATACTGTGACAGGGACAGGAATGTTTATCAAAATGATAAAATCGATCTCAAAGTGAAGACTCATGCCGGGGATCAGAGTAATTTTGATATGGAGAATAGAGGCTCTGATACTCTGTTTGCAAACTGTGAATATAAATTTCAGAATTACAGAGGAACAGCTTCTCTCCACCAAATGAAGACTTTGGAGTGTAATGGCATTGACAGACAAGGAATGATGGCACCTGGGAGCAGAGGGGTCATCCCGGAGGGTCTGCGGAATCAATGGACCGGGGGCAACCAAGGAGAACATCATCGTGGCATTCCTTGGGGCAATTCATTAGAGAAGAATAGCTGGCATTTAGAGGAAGAGAGAAAATTAAATGGCCCGGAGACTTGGAAAAGGAATAGCCGCTTCCGCAGCACAGCACCCAGCACCCTGAGATGCTCAGAATTTGTGCAAAACAGGAAGAGAGCCCAAGGTATGAACTCAGCCAGACTTCTTAGAGGATAAGACCTGGAAATAGTAAAAGGGGTGATGGTTCTACCAGGTACCGGGTACATTTGTATACTTAAGGAACCTGGCCCCCAAAATTCTTATTAAGTGTATCTTGAGTGAGAACAGCCTTAGAGATTTAATTCTTCTGGGTGGGACATCACAGAGCGAGAGTGTGCATAGTGCTGTAAATTTGTGACATGGCTTTGAAAATCAGACTGTTGTCATGGGAACTCTCCTTTACCTTTCTTGGTTTTTGTCAGGGTCTCTAATCCCAGGTATCTTTCCCTTTTTACTTTAATATCTTTTGTTTGTCTTATGGAGACGGCAAGTCCTTTACCAGGGCACCAAGTGAAAATTTATTTTCCTGGCGTGTTCTTTCTCTCAATCCCTGCACTTTAGACATTAGGGGGAAAGAAACCTTAACTTGTTTTATAGTTTGTTCATTCCTTGACATTCAGGAATCTTAAGTGAATGGTGAGCACTAAAACCCTTGTGGAAATGAGAAGATTATTTATATTCTTCATGGTGCTTTGTACATGTTAGGTATTCAGATGGCTTCATCTCACTGAGCTTTAACTAAGGTATCTGTAAAATGGGGATATTAAGAGTCTTTTATCATTAGAGTTTCTTTCTTTCTTGCCAGTTTGTCTTCTCTTCTCCAGGTCTCAAATGAACTATGTTTATTTTATTTTGTTGTTGTTCCTGTTAAGTCTTGAATTTTTTTTTTTTAATATGTGTTATACTCATGCCAAACAGACTTTCTGGTTTTGGCCAATTTGGGGGGAGTCCAGCATATGATGAGAGGAGAAGGATTAGAGTCAGAAAATGTGAACAATCTGGAAAATCCATGTCACACCTTCCTCCCAAGTGAAGCTTTCTCATCCAGGTCTCCTTCAGAATAGGCCCACCAGTTAGATTTGTGGTGGGGGCCACTGAAAACATAAGTCCCTGGTGTGATCCTGGAACTGCCAGTGGTTTATCCAGTGGTCTTTCAACACAGGCTTGACTTAACTTGAATTTCCAGGGCACCATTTTGGACAAAGCAGGCTTTCTACCTGTATTTATAAAGATAAAAATGAAACCCGGCTTTAGTTGGGAGGCTGAGATATTTAGCAGCTAGGTGTTTTTTCCTAGGTGCATTTTTGCTCTGAAATGATAGGGATTGGATGACTTCTAAATTCCTTCCAGCTCAAAAAAAAATCTGATTCTGTGATTCCTTAGGTTAGTTTTTGCATTGTTCTTTTTCCCTTCCCCCACAGCCGTTCCTTAGATGAACTTTGTTTCCTATCTTTAGTTCCTTATTGTCTTAAGCCTCCTAATTGTGTTTATTCTGTTTGACTTAGGAGTCAAACCCTTCTCTCTGGAGTGTTGTAATATGCCCTATGAGCTCTCTGAAATCAGCTCAGTTCCACTTTATACCATTTCCATTTTTACAACTCTCTCTCTACTTGAGGACTTAACTAACTTTTGATAGTATATTCATATTGACACCCCTTTTTATACCGCATAGTATATTCATATTGACACCCCTTTTTATACTGCTAATATCCTCCTTGACTTGTAACAAAATCTTAGTCTGTCCCAGAGATCTTTTTGTTTTCTAATGTTCTTTGCTAGCTGTTTTACAGCACATGTGCCACTGCCCTTCCTGAAAGTTACACAGTTACAACAGTTAATTACAGAAAGGAAACAAGCTTTGGAGTTGGTCTTCTGCCTTGAATGCACATCTCAGCTCCACCATTTACTAATAGTGTAACTTTAGAGGAATTACTTAGCTTCTCTGAGCTTTGGATTTCTTATTTGTAAAATGAAGATGATCATACCTGTCTCATAGTGAGATAATATAAATAAAACACTTAATTACATGTCTGGGACATAGTAGGTGCTCATAAGTTATGATTTCTTCATCTTTTATCTACCCACCTCTCATCCCCCTTACAAATCCTTCCGCTACCCCAATTGTCACTGCATGGTCCCCGCCCTGCTGAGATCCAGACTGACCCCCCCTCCCCCAACTGGACAGACATCTGCCCTCGCACCCTGTGTTTGCAGGTATAATTACCCAAGTGGAATGCCCGTGCCTTCCTCTCCCCCACTCTTCCCCACCCTCCACCTGCTGCATCTGAGAGACAAAGCGCTGTTCAGTGCCTGCTCCTCGACCATCTCCCAGGCTAGAAACCAAGTTGTTCTGCCAGGGTTTTTCCTTCCCCTCACCTTTCTTATCAGTTTCTCCTGTGAAGGCCTCAAGCTTAGATTTTTGTTAGGGCAGGTTTGTTATGGTTTTGCCCTTAGTCCTAGGGTATGGCTCCTGGGAGGTGGGCCTTACTCCTAAGGTGCGGCTCTGCAGAGGTTTCTAAGTGGAACACTGGACATATTTATTGAACTTCCTGATTCGAAGGGACTCAGATTTCAAACTGTCTTCCCAGCTGCAGAGAGTTCTGAATATCTGCAGGGCTCTTTAGCCTCCAGCTGTTATTGCTTTCTGCTGGGTTCCCTGGAGTCTCATCACTGCATGCACAGTTCAAGGATTTGAAGGGAATTTCTGCATAGATTTTGGGGCTGTCCTCTCTGCAGCGTACTCTTTTGCAGGATTTCTCCCTTAACATCAAGCCACTTCAGAGCCCCAGAACCTTTTTGACTCTGCAGCCCAGTAAGATTACCACTTGCTGGCTCTCAGTTTTTGCTTTATTCTCCAGCATGCTGAAAGACTAGGGATTGCCTTGGGGTAGGGGGAGGAGGTATCAGGTAAATAGGGATCTTACCTAGTTTTCCAGCCATGTTTCGAGTCGTATCCCCTCCAGTTTCTGGCTGCTTTTGGTGGCTTTCTAGTGTCTTCACACAGTTATTTTTTTAAAAAAAATTCTTGTCCAGGGGGCTTCCCTGGTGGCGCAGTGGTTGAGAGTCTGACTGCCGATGCAAGGGACACGGGTTCGTGCCCCGGTCCGGGAAGATCCCACATGCCGCGGAGCGGCTGGGCCTGTGAGCCATGGCCGCTGAGCCTGCGCGTCCGGAGCCTGTGCTCCGCAACAGGAGAGGCCACAACAGTGAGAGGCCCGCGTATGGCAAAAAAAAAAAAAAAAAATCTTGTCCAGAGTTGCTAATAATTTTCAGTAGGGAGGTTAGTACAATGTAGGTTACTCTACCATTACTAGACCAAAAGTCAACACTAGGATTTTACACTTGCTAATAACATAAATAGTTTTGATGGGAAGGGGACCTGGTGCTTCAAATTCCATGTTAACTAGGTTAATTTAAGTGATATTATGATATCTAAATGAAGAACTCTTACAGAGAGAAATAGGAAGCTGGAATTCAGATGTGAGTTAAGGCTAATGGTTCAAGATTGGAAGGCTACAACACAAAATCCTCTTATATTATTACTAGAAGGAACCTGACATTTCAACAAGTCTAGTATTTTATACATGTGGGTAACCACCCGTGATTGGGTTTTGAAGTCTATTTAGTGGGTTATAACTAGCATTTTTTGAAAAATAAAATAGAAATGAATAGAAAGTTTCAAGTACATCTCATGTAGTAAAAGTAAGCATGTAATACTTCTGAGTGTGTGTATATACACATACATACATGGATTAGATAAATGTATGTATGTATCTACTGAACCACAATGTAAAATGTGAGTCACAGTGTGAAAAAATACTTAAATCCAACTCACTCAGTTTATAAATGAAGAGACAGAGCTCAGAGAAGTTGAACCGTGTGGCCAAGGTAACTGGTCGATCCTTAGACCAGGAATAGAAACTGGGTCTCTTGATGCCCAGACCAGTGCTTTTACTACAGCACCACAGTTAAAGCCAGAAGTGCAGGTTTAGGTTCATTTCAAATAAATGAACGTAGAAGAGCAGAAAAGTATTGTGTTATGGGAGCCAGAGAAGGGCTTCGAATGGAGTGGGTTCAACTGTGTTACATGCGGCAAAGCTATGAGAGGATGTCTTCTAAGTAAAGACCATTGGGACATGAGGTGAGGAATAGGAGCAACAGAGATACAAGGCATATTACAGGGAGTTTAGGAGGGAAGTGGTGATGAGGGATATATAGTCATCTCTTGGTATCTGTATCTGTGAGGGGTTGGTTCCAAGACCAACACCCTACCCCCACCTTCACACCCTTGCAGATACCAAAATCCACAGATGCTCAAGTCCCTTCGATAAAATGGCATAGTATTTGCAGGTAACCTAATGCACATCCTCCCATATACTTTAAATCATCTCAATTACTTATAATACCTAATACTCTGTAAATGGTTGTAAATGCAGTGTAAATGCTGTTTAAACAGTTGCCAGTGTAGCAAATTCAAGTTTTGCTTTGGAACTTTCTGGATTTTAAAAATATTTTCGCTCTGCAGTTAGTTGAATCGGCAGAGGCAGAGCCTGTGGATACAGAGGGCCTACTGTAAAAGCGGTTCCTTAAAAGTTTGGACAGTAATTGCAGTGGAGCAAGAAAATCTTGTTTTGTTTTTCTCCCAAGATGAAAACCTGCGCAGATTTGAAGGCACTTTTCCCAGTGTTACACAGATAGTTCAAAGTTTTTAAGACTCTCAGAGTCAAGGTTTCTTTTCATTGCAAGTATGTGAATATATCTCTATAGCTACAGTCTGTATTCAGACTATTGGAATAAAATATCTGCCAGTCAATCCAAGACATTAGCTTTTTTTTCTTTTAATATTTATTTACTATTTATTTGGTTGCATTGGGTCTTACATGTGGCACACGGGGTCTTCATTGTGGCATGCGGGATCTTTCATTGTGGCACACAGGCTTCTCTCTAGTTGTGGCATGTGGGCTCCAGAGCATGGGGGCTTAGTTGCCTCACAGCATGTGGGATCTTAGTTCCCTGACCAGGGATTGAACCACATCCCCTGCATTGGAAGGCAGATTCTTAACCACTGGGCCACAAGGGAAGTCCCCAAGGCATTAGCTTTGTATCCTTCTTAATTTTATAGGCTGCTTACAAGCCATGAGTATAGCAGGTGCCAAGAGGTCTCTGCCCCTCCAGATACCAGGGGCCTGCTTCTAGGAATTAACTAGGCAGTAACAAAAGTTCAGCAGAATGAACTGTGGCATTTCATCATCAGCAGTAGTAATAGTGGTACCACTTTAATTTACATGCTTTACAGTTTTCAGAGCCCTTTTTGCAGCTTTTATTCTAATTTGGTTCTGTTTTAACAAACATGAGCCATTCATGTATCTTTATCTAACAAATTTACTGAGTACCAAACACTGTACTATGTTCTGGTTAGACAGAAACGACCTTAAGACCCTGAGGAGGGCTAAGGCTGTTGTTGTAGTACAAGTGGACTGACGCCAGGTACCCCGTGGACCAGCTGTTCGCTTTCTCTGTATCCCTCTCTCACAGGCCATCTTTCCTCAAGATGTTTTTGCTGTTCTCTGAGCCTCTGCCTTGATCTTCTCTAACCACAGACCAACACTTTCCACTTATATTTTCTACTCCTTCACTAGATTGCACATAACCATAGTTGTCCCAACACTCTCTGGGGCATTCTTGCAGCTTCTGCCTCTGTTCTATCTAATCTGCCTGGTAGTTTTCTTTTTTTTTTTTTTGCGGTACGTGGGCCTCTCACTGTTGTGGCCTCTCCCGTTGCGGAGCACAGACGGGACGTGCAGGCTCAGCAGCCATGGCTCACGGGCCTAGCCACTCCGTGGTATATGGGATCTTCCCGGACCGGGGCGCGAACCCGTGTCCCCTGCATTGGCAGGCGGACTCTCAACCACTGCGCCACCAGGGAAGCCCTGCCTGGTAGTTCTTAATTCAAATTCCCAGGAGAGAGTATAATTGACTCAGCTTGAGTTTTTTAGTTAGGCCTCATCATATGAATTAACCGTTCATTGATTAGGTATCCATCCGTGGTCCAAATGGCAGTAGTGAAGGCTGGGATGGGGAATCGCCTAGCTTAAATCAGAGCTCTAGGGACTGTTGAGGTGTCGATTTGGTATGTAGAGGGCTCTGGAGGCGGCAGGCTTTCTGAGGCTTGGCGAGCTCAGCCCCAGCATTTGGAAATGGGTGGAGATATCTTTTGGTTGTCACAATGGCAGGGTGCAGGGGACTACTTGCATTTATGAGGCAAGGACCAGGGACACTAAATGTCTTCAGGGTGTAGGGCCATCCTACACAGTGAAGAATTGTTCTGCCCCAAATGCAAGCCGTGTCCCTAATGAGACATTGGATAAGATGAGTAAGACTTGTGCCTGCCTTCAGGAACTCACAGTTTTAAACAGAAAGCAGCATATAAGCAAATGATTCAAATACAATTTTATAACTGCAATAAGAAGAACTATTAGGTACCTTCCCCCACCTTGGCCCTGCTACCTGTGTAACTTTGTATAAATTATTTATTGTCTCTATGCTGCAGTTTCCTCATCAACAAAACCAGATAATGTACGTACATGATAGTATTATGAGGAATAGGTGAGTTTATAGATGTGCAAATATTCAGAATAGTGCAACAGAGCCTGGCACATAGTAAATGCTAAATAAACATGAGCTGCTATCATCATCATCATCATCAATCATACTATACCAGCACATAGATCCCATATCCCCTTTGAATGCAGTTCAACAGGTGTTTATTAACTAGTGTTTGTACTTAGCACTGTACCAAGCATTGGGGTATCCAGGGAAGGATACCTCCCCCTGACCCCTCCCCATCACGGGAGTTTATAGATCAGTTGAAGAGACAAAATGTAAAAATATGAATAATTAAATAAAGTAGAGAAGTATCTAGCATAGACAGTTAATGCTATGGACAATCAGAAGAGGAATAGCTCAGTTTTTACTTGAGTTAATGGAAAAGTCTTTAGGAAGATGTTTGAATTTGAGCTAAAGCTTAAAGGAGTAGTGGGGTTGAGATAGGAAGAGAGAAGCAAGGAGAAAATTCCCAGCTGGGGAAAGCCTATGAGCAAAGATGCAGAGTTGTGGTGACAAAGAGGAACACGGTGTGGGGAAGAACTAGCGTATTGAAATCTTACAAACCAGATGGGAGTTTGGACCAGAACCTGAGGAAGGAGTCAGAGCTGGACCTGCACGTGGTGATTCACCCTCTGAGACGTGATCACTGACACTGTGAGTGGATGACTTCTCTGAGGATGGGAATGGCTGGGGAAAGCACAAGCGTCTGAGAACTGGGCTTAGGGGGCGCCCACAGTGTGGGACAGGAGGAGGGGGGAGGGCAGAAGAAAACCGGAGGGCATAGAGTAGGAGAGAATGGCCAACACTTTCAGATGCTGCAGGGAAGTCAAGGATGATGCCGTGGGTTTGTTGAGGTTATCGGTTGACTAAAAAGGCAATATTACTGGAATATAGTGATGACACAGAATTAATTGCAAAGGATTTAGATGGGGGAGGGAGGTCATAGAGGGAGGGCATGAAGACCACTCTTTCAAGACCTTGCATAGAAAGCATCAAAGAGGTGTGACTGTGGCTGAGGGGGGCACAGAGTTGAACAAAGTTTTCGTGTATTTACTTTTTAAAATCAGATGTCAGTGCTTGTTTGAAGATAGATGAGTAGGTAGGAAGCAAAGGAGAGGGAATGAGAAAATATGTGGAGGCAAAAGGAAATAAATGAAGGGCCCTATTTTGTCAAGAGTTGGGAGATAATCGAAGCTTTAGAGAAAGTAAGGCGGTCCTGCCTACTGGGATCATGTGTGGTAGTCTCAGTAAGCTAGACTGTCTGCTTTCTCCACAAGCTGTTACCTACATTATTTTTATGTAATGTTTCATCATCGATAAAGGAATATTGCTCTGGGAAGATCCCAGGTCTCTGTAAAAGCAAAAAGATAACCAGGAAAGGCAAGAAATTGAGGTAGGATAGGAAGAGGCAGTATTCTAGGGCATTGTCATTCCTGTGGACCTGAGGATGTTGAAGCGGGGGCAGTGGGAGGGGGGAGAATTCAAGCAGCTAACTTGCAGTGCCGTGGCAGGCCCAGCCTTCAAAGGAATGTTGGGCTGGGAGCTCAGAAACTTGACACTCCCACCCTAACACAGAGTTTTCCAATTTGATATTTCCTGAGAAACCAGAAAGTGCCCGAACTGTGTAAACATCAGGCTGTCAAGTCACAGGGGTGTGACAGTGCAAGGCAAGTCATTTCTGGTGGGAAGATACACATTTGTGTGCATGGCCGCACAGCAGGGAGCTGGGCTAGATTCTAGATCACGGACCTCATTCCATGGTGTCAAGAAACCCCTTCAAATCATAAGCTGAGAGGAGGCAAACAGATGAAATATATTGCATTTCGTTGAATCTAAAACACCATCTATTTTAAGACACTGAATAATTTATGTACCATTAGAAAGAAAGAAGAGGGAATTCCCCAGTGGTCCAGTGGTTAGGACTCAGTGCTCTCACTGCCAAGGGCCTGGGTTCAATCCCTGGTCCGTGGTTGGGGAACTAAGATCCCACAAGCAGAGTGGCATGGCCAAAAATGAAAAAAAAATTTTTTTTTAATAAAAATAAATAAGTTTAAAAAAATTTTTAAAAAGAAAGATTTCTAATTAGAAGCCTTTTTTAAAAACTAGTTCCTTTTAAAAATTAATTAATTAATTTTTATTTTTGGCTGCCCCAGGTCTTAGTTGCAGCACGTGGGCTTCTTAGTTGTGGCACACGGGATCTTCGTTGTGGCATGCAGGATTTTTACTTGCAGCATGTGGGCCCTTAGTTGCGTCATGTGGGCTCTTAGTTGCGGCATGCGTGCAGGATCTAGTTCCCCAAACAGGGATTGAACCCTGGCCCGCTGCATTGGGAGCGTGGAGTCTTATCCACTGGACCACCAGGGAAGTCCCTAGAAGACTTTAATTAACATGCTATTGATTGGAAAAGACATTTCCATTTCTGAAATGTTAAAATATGAAAAAGTGCGCATCTTAGCATCTACTGAAATATGGAGATGCTTCCACTTACCATTGACCTCGCAGCAATACTTAGACAAAAATTATTGTAGAATTCCTCTAGTCCTTTCCTCAGTGATTTGGAGATATGGAATTCAGTTTCCTCTGCTCTCCACCCTCTGTCCCTCAGGGGAAGATTGAAACCTTATCTACCCCAGTGTCATAGGTATGGCAGCTAAGTACTTAAGACAAACAAAAATTAGGATATTTAATGATTTTTTAAAATCTTTGCATAGTGTTTTTCATTACAATCATGCAGAACAATGTGTAGGGCACTCTAAATAATAATAATAATTGGTGCCTTCTCTTAAGTGCTGGTTGCTGTGCTACCTGCTGTAAATTAGGTACAGATTAGGTATGCAGAAAAGTTCAGTAGACTCTAATCTCCATGATGGCAGTGAAGGTGGTGTTTCCAGACCCTTACATAGCATACAGTAGGTACTCAATGAATATTTGTTATCCAGTGAAATATTCTATTTGAGGGCACAGAACATGTACATCAAAAGATAAATAGTAAGTATTATTTTGTGTTGTTACTCAAGAAGTAAAGTTTAGAGAAAAGAGTAATCCAAGGACTAGAGAAGCCTTCATCTAACTGGGCTAAAAGGACAGTAGGTAAGCAGAAAAGCACAGAGACAAGCTGAGCTTGTTATGTTCAAGGAATAATAAGGAAACAAATACTTAAAATATGTTGTGCTATGTTCCGTAATAGCACAGACCTCGGGGAGGGGAAGCGACTAACTGCCCAGGTTAGTCACTAAGTGACACACTAAGTGACACTCCTTGTGGAGCTAGTTAGAGACTAGTGTAGTTATACCAAACCAAGAGGAGTAAGTGAAGTAACAGAGTAGGAAAGTACATAAGATTTTAGAGCCTGGAAGTAACCAAAGAGGCTCAACTGCTCTGTTATACACACCTGGGAACAACAGCCCAGAGAGGCTGTGTAACATTTCAGGTAAGGTGGGGGCAGGGCTAGACCCCAGATCTTCTGACTTGTAGTCTGAGTACCTTAATTCACTGAGCCTGCTGCCCTCTCAAGATCTAGAAGCAGCTCCACATGTGTCCCTAGAAGTGGAAGCCAGGGGAGATACAGGGGAACAGAGTGACTATTGGGATGCCAAGAGCTCATTGAAGCCTGTACAGCATGAATGACTGGGGTCCCGGGGAAAACCCAATTTATGTTCCCTCATATTGAGGTTTTGTTTTTTTTCCCTAAGGTTTTTTTCCCTAGGTTTCAGCTAGAAAATAAGATAGTACTAACTGATATCCTAGGCTTAATCAGATTTTACCATAAAAATATTGGATCACACTTGGAAAGAATCCTTATTTTGAAAGACTGGGTTCACCCTTTTAAATTAATGTAACCAAAATACGTAATGCTTAAGTTCATTCTATTTTGTATTATTGTTTTGTTTCATGAATTTATGTCTAAGACCACCTAGTTTCACCCCACTTGGTTTGCTGTTCCTGAGGACCAGACAGATGAAATGACTTGCCTGAGACGGAAGAAAGCTTTAGAGGGCTTTTCAGCTTTCTGTACTTTGCCCCATCTCCTAGCAGTCTGCTTGGTAGCTCTCTATTCAATATTTTCATATATTTTTGTAATTAAAACTTTGAACGGGATTATAACTCAGATCAACTGGTTTTTGTTTTGTTTTGTACACAGTTCTAAAAGATACATAAAATGTGAGAACAAGTGGAAGGAATAAAAGTAAACTAATAGAAGCTGAAGAAAATCTGGTTTTCTAGAGTAGGGTAGAAAAATAACCAGAGGGTCCTGTTAATGAGCAAAATTTGAGACATCACTGTAATGTTATTATCAAAAATGGAAATACAGTGCAGGAAACAGCCACACTCATATCAAAAAGCCATGCAACCCAGAACAGGCCTTGACATTTGATGGAAAGCACCGGCTTGAGATGCTAGTTTTGAATAGTTATTAGCTGCGTGGTCTCAGGCAAGTCATTTCATTGCTTTTTGCTCTCATTTGAAAAATGAGAGCAATAATACCTTCCTTCAAGAGACCTGGTAAATAAAACATCAGATGTGTGTCTGAAAATAAAGTTTTCATGTAAAGTTTTATTGGCTGATTGTAATCAAAATTTGCTTATTAAACAGTGATGGTTTATTTCTAATTATTATTTTACAAAAACTGTCTTTGCCTTCTTGGTTATTTCACTTCTGCTGCCTAAAGATTCAACAATAATAATAACCTGATAGTTTTAAGCACCCTAACAGCACACCTTTCTAGGATTTGGTGAGTGTTCAAAAATGGTGCTTCAGAGGATCTAGTGTTAATTTCGCTATCCTGGCAGCATAAGAAGTTGCAGACTCTTGTACTCTGGGCACTTGACTCTTGTTTGCTCTTCTTTTAGAGGCCAGGGTAGGCCCTGGTAGAAGAAGGGGGAAATGGGTTTCCCGAGGTAGAAACCCTCCCAGCAGGGATTGTGCTGGATGGAGGCTACTTGCCAAAATAGGCAAGGCAGTCACTGAGCAAAAGGCACAGGGAAAGTTTTTTCAGTTACTGTTGAGATTTAGGACCAAAATATAAATGATTCTTCCCTGAAGTCTGGTGATCCGGGAAGAGTGTGCTCTGAGTCCTACAGAAAAGTCAGGGACCACAGTGCTGAAAGTTTAACATTGAGCAGGATAAACTTTCTCCAAATACAAGTAACATAGGTGCTGAAGGAAAAGAAGTGGTGGGGCTAGGTGGGCCGGCTGGAGTGATGTGGTCACATGGAAAACCAGGACTTAATGATCCCCTACTTGTCCTGGTGGGAATATGAACAAATTTACAAAGATCGCTTCCTCTCAGAGTTTTCTAGACAGATTGCTAAGCGGGTGGGGTTTTTTTTGCTTTTCTTATTAGACGAGCAAATTGTTATTTCAAGTGTTTTATTACCCATTTTCTTCAGCAGTTTGAAGGGATTAGGTCAGGAAAGAAATCTCAGATTATAAAAAAGTGAGGAAAGAATTTGAAAGGGATTTAACAGGGTAATTGAGAGAGGACTGAGTAGTAGAGTATTCTTGTTGTATAGCAAATGTTCTTTTTTCCACCTTATTATTTGTCATTTCAATATTATATGTTCACTAGAGGAAAACTAGAAAATACAGTAAGTTGAAAAGAAAAGAAAAAAATCAGAATTTTGTCACCAAGACTTTTTCATTTTCAAATATGTGCATTGAAAATATTTTTCCCTTTTTAACAAAATTGCAGTTCTTTCACAAGCTCTTTTGTAATCTTTTTCCATTTAACAACACACATGAGACAATGTTCTGTATTAATGAATATAAATCTGTATCTCAGTGGCTGTAATAGTATTCTGTTATGCAGATACACAGCAATTTATTTAACAGGCCCCTTTTGGGAGAAATTTTGGTGGTTTCTAAATTTTCTTTATGCGCTGATAAACATCCCTTCACTTGCACATAATTTCTGCCATAAATTGTCTGGAATACTATTGAATATTTACTCTGTATGACACTGCTAGATTTGATTCTGTCTGGGGGATTATTTATGTTATACTGAGTAGGGTTTTACAGCTATAATGATGTGAACATATGTATATGTGATTAAATACATAATTGTTCACAGTCTCAATGGTGGGTGACCTGTGGCTATACAGAGGTTAAGTGTGCTTTAAAATCACATCATTTTATCATTAGCTACCAGGTGGTCACCAAAACCCACAAGTAGATTTCCAGGTCACAGTTCCCAAGATTTGCCTGCCTGGAAAAAGCACTAGAGGCAGAGTAGCAATTGCAGGCTCTGGAGCCAGTGTGGGCTCACATCTTCCACATACTTGGCCAGTTACTGAATTTCTCTTCATTCATCAGTAGTGAGATGGGGTCGATAGTAGGATTGTGATGAGGGTTAAATAAGCCAGTATTTGTAAAGTGCCTGAACAATGCTTGACACATAGAGTAAGTGCCATATAAATATGTGGTAAAATTTAAAGTTAAAAAGAGCTCCATTCGATGGTGGAGGGAAGCAACAACCCGGGAGTTAGGCACCATCCAGTAAAGCCTCAGGAGTCAATGGTGCCATCCTAGTAGCAGTGGGATGGCTCTTTACCAAAAGTTCTTCTCTCAGATTGCTTAAAATTTCACTAGTAGAGATGAATCTTGGCTAGCATGACAGTTTGTCTTAAATTACTGGCAATACATTAACAGATTCTTGTGAGATTAAAAAGTACTGATTCAGCTCAAGTCCCCATTGATCCTTCTATCCCAAATCCCAGTTCCCTCTCTGAGGCAAAACTCGCTGAGAAGTGTAGTGTATTCTCTTCCCAGACCTTGTTCTGTGCACTTACATATTATATGTGTGTATATGGAAATATGTAGAGGTTTTTGCATGTTTTCTCTCCCTTTTTTCCTCTCTCCTCCTCTTTTTCCACCTTCTTTTTTTAAACAAAAATGGCACGTTGTTCGGCAACTTTCTTTTCCTCACTTTCTTTTAAAATGTAAATGTTTGTGAGCTGTGAGCATGGCTCCCAATTCCAGTGAATTACTCTGTGCTGTTCTTGCTGTCCTGGGACCAGCCTGGTAAGATCTGCATTCTGATGGCTTTAGGGTAAGGTACCTAGAGTACCAAGACCCGGGGTGGGGGTGGGGGGTGGCGGTGGTGAAATGAGGCCTGTGCCTGGCCAGGGAGAGGGACTGCCTGCCGAATGAGAGGTCCTAAGGGCAGAAAAGTAGACAAATGCTGCCCCCTTTACATCCTTGCCTCTTATCATAAGACTGCTTCCCTGAAAAGAGTATCCAAAAAAACACAATATGTAGCAAGGGGTAGGAAAAAGAGATAAAACTCGAGATTAAAAGCTCCTGAAGTGGGCTTCCATGGTGGCGCAGTGGTTAAGAATCCACCTGCCAATGCAGGGGGCACGGGTTCGAGCCCTGGTCTGGGAAGATCCCACGTGCAGCAGAGCAACTAAGCCCGTGTGCCACAACTACTGAGCCTGCGCTCTACAGCCCACGAGCCACAACTACTGAAGCCCATGCGCCTAGAGCCCGTGCTCTGCAACAAGAGCAGTGGAAGTGGAAGCCCATGCACTGCAAGGAAGAGTGAGCCCCTGCTCACTGCCACTAGAGAAAGCCCGCACGCAGCAACAAAGACCCAACGCAGCCAAAAATAAATACATTAAAAAAAAAAAAAAACCTGAAAAAACAACAACTCCTGAAGTGGAGTTGTGGCTGTTTTAGGACTAGGAAAGGAAAGCTAATAGGGAAAAGGCATTGAGTCTGAGCAGAGCTGGGCCCGCTCTTCTGCATCTCAGTCCAGGAATTGGAGAATTCCAGCTCCGTCCTTTAGAACAGGCCCTGTTGTGATAGCCTGGAGGACTCGGGACGATTCATATGTAAATATGGGAAAGCCTGGGGGAAATGCCTACCCTATTCAAAGGATTTTAGGGGGTTGTGGAGCATTCCAGAGCTCTGGGAAGATTCTGCTCTGCCTGCCAGCCCTTCCACCCGTGGGAACATTTGCACCAGAATTTTGGCGCTGCAGGTACGTTCCGGGGTTGCTGGAGCCTCACAAAAGCAGGTAGAACAGTTAGCTGCCTCATTCAAGTGCCGCTTGGGACCTCGCCGGGGTTCAAAGATTTTCCCCAGCAAAGACGGAGCCAGCTTTCAGAGGCAAGGGAAGAGTGAGCGGCTTTTCTCTTTAACTCTGCTTTGGAATGTGGTTGGTAGAGTTGTGGGAAGCTGCAGGTTAACTGAATCGCTTCCTAGGAACACTGAGGTATGAGCCTGGGACCATGCACTAACCTGAGGGGGTGAGGATATCTTGAGAAGGAGTGGAATGGGGACTTTGCGGGGGAGGGGATGGGGTGGGACAAAAGAAAAAAAACAACCCATCCCTAATTGCTTTATCACAGTAGTAAGTTTGTGCAGTCAGCCCCAGCTCCTAACGCCTCCCGGGCCGCCCTAGGAAGAAAGTGGGGCTAGTCTGCAACTTTTATTGTTAGGCTGGTACTGGGCCTCAGTTTCCTCCATGTGCTTCCGCATCCCCAGATTTTATTGTTCTTATAGAAAAGTGGAACTTTATGGTATCTGAACCATTTCTCCTCGGTGCATTTTACCTTAACCTGGTACAGGTAGCATTTTCTGGCCCGTTGTGGGAGAACTAACTTGTGTTGAGTAATTACCTTGTTTAATTTGCTCAACAGTTCTGCAGAACAGGTATTATTATCCTCATTGTATGTATGAGGACGTTGAGGCCCAGAGGTGAAAATGGACTTTCTCAGGGTTCCCCCAGTTAAAGAGTGAGGGAGTGCGCGATTCAAAGGCTTTCAGGGTGAGGGGCCCCCTCTCTCACTTTGGTGTCCCAGATAGTAAAATTGTTGATCATTTTTTCCCCCCTAGGGTATATTTGGAATAATGGAAAAACAATTTTACATTTGCAGCTATTTCAAGCCAGGTATTCCTAGTTTGATTTAATCCTTGAGTATTAATTCATGTGTGTGTGGAGCCTGGAGGTCACCTGCATCTTCAGAAGCACCTAGCATTTTGTTAAAACTGCAGATCCACCCAGATTTGCTGAATCAATCTCAGGGGTGGTGCCCAGGAAACACAATTTAGCAAAAACACCCCACAGGGATTTTTGATTGAGCTAAACTGTTCTCCTTTTTGTTTTTTAAAGTCTGTTCCAGAATTTATAAATCTACCTGCAGGGAAAAAATAGCATGCTGATATTTTAGAAGAATTGTTACCATTTTTCTCCTTTTAAATATAAATAAAAATCTAATTGTGTCTCTTAGGTTGTAAGTTGCTGACTTCTAATTGATGAGTGCTTGCTGGTATTTTATGCTTTCAAGTATTATAATTAATATAACTTTGATTCCTGAGAGATAATAGTTTCCAGGGAATTTTTAAGATTTGAAGCAAATAGGCCCTGACCTTTTTTTTTTTTTTTTTTTTGCGGTACACGGGCCTCTCACTGTTGTGGCCTCTCCCGCTGTGGAGCACAGGCTCCGGACGCGCAGGCTCAGCGGCCATGGCTCACGGGCCCAGCCACTCCACGGCATGTGGGATCTTCCCGGACCGGGGCACGAACCCGTGTCCCCTGCATCGGCAGGCAGACTCTCAACCACTGCGCCACCAGGGAAGCCCCGGCCCTGACCTTTTTAAATTGAGATTCCAGGCTAGAGAGGCAGAATGGTGCAGGATTAAGTGGATTTAAATACAGGATTTGGATTTAAATATATTTAGATTCAAATTCCAGAACTGCCATTTACTCATTACATAGGCTGGGACAAGTTGGTCAGTCTCTCAAAGGCTAGGTTTTCTTATCTGTTAAATGGGAATAGTAATACTACTTTAGAGTTTTGATGTGAATATTAAATGAGTTCAGGGACATAACTCGTAAAGCACCTAGCACGTGGTAGGAATTCAGTGAGTGTTCTCCCTTTCCAGAGCTTTTTAGTCCTGTGTTTAAGGTGAATTTCTCTTCTCAACTTACAGCTTCTGAAACCATATTTGGGACTGAAATTCTGTAGCTTTGAAATCACGAAGAAAATTTAAAATAAGGCCATTGAAAATCAATTTTTTGTACACTACAATTAATTTAATCATGATTTACTTAATTTCTGATGAAATAAGAGTTATGCTTGAAATTTTGTCATTCTACCAAAAAAAGAGAAATTTTCTAATTATGTCTTTTTAAGTTTTATTTTGAATAATATCAAATTTATAGAAAATTGCAGTGGTACACAGATCCTCCTTTATTCACATTTGCCAGTATTTAACATTATGCCATATTTTTGTTTTCATTTTCTCTCTCGCTCACTTTCTCCCTCTCTCTCTACACACACACACACACACACACACACACACACACACACACACACACACACTTTGTTTTCTTTACTGTTTGAGACTAGGTTGCATATATTATGCCCCTTAGTAAGTGTCAGTGTGTAATATGGATATTTTCATACATGACCACCATAGATGTGCCATGTCAGGAATTTTTTTATTAAAAAATTTTTTAATACAATTTTTAAAGGTTGCTTTCTATTCACAGTAATTCGAAAATATTGGCTGTATTCTCCGTGTTGTACAGTACATCCTTGAGCCTATCCTATACCCAGCAGTTTGTGCCTCCCACTCCCGCACCCTTTTATTGCCCCTCCCCGCCCACACTGGTAACCACTAGTTTGTTCTCTGTATCTGTGAGTCTGCTTCTTTTTTGTTATATTCACTAGTTTGTTGTATTGTTTAGATTCCACATATAAGGGACTTCCCTGGCAGTCCAGTGGTTAAGACTTGGAGATTCTAGTGCAGGGAGCGCAGGTTCAATCCCTCGTCAGGGAGCTAAGCTCCCATGTGCTGCATGGAGCGGCCAAAGAAAAAGATTCCACATATAAATGATATTATACAGTATTTGTCTTTGTCTGATTTATTTCACTTTGCATGATGCCCTCCAAGTCTATCAGTGTTACTGCAAATGGCAACGGTTTGTTCTTTTTTTATGGCTGAGTAGTATTCCATTGTGTGTGTGTATATGTATACACACCACATCTTCTTTATCCATTCATCTGTTGATGGACACTTAGGTTGCTTCCATGTCTTGGCTATTGTAAATAATGCTGCTGGGGGTGCATATATGCACTGGGGTGCATATATCTTTTTGAATTAGTGTTTTTGTTTTTTTCAGATATATACCCAGGAGTGGAATTGGTGGGTCATATGGTAGTTCTGTTTTTAGTTTTTTGAGAAACCTCCATACCGTTTTACACAGTGGGTACACCAGTTTACATTCCCACCAACAGTGTAGGAGGGTTCCCTTTTCTCCACATCTTTGCCAGCGTTTGTTATTTGTGTTCTTTTTGATCATAGCCATTCTGACAGGTATGAGTTAATATCTCATTGTGGTTTTGATTTGCATTTCCCTGTGATTAGTGATGTTAAGCATCTTTTCATATGCCGTCTGCATTCCCTCTTTGGAAAAATGTCTATTCAGTTCTTCTGCCCATTTTGAAATAGCGTTTTGGTTTTTTTTTAATATTTATTAATTTATTTGGTTGCACCAGCGGGCTCCTTAGCTGTGGCATGCAAACTCTTTGTTGTGGCATGCATGTGGGATCTAGTTCCCTGACCAGGGATCGAACCCGGGCCCCCTGCATTGGGAGCGCAGAGTCTTCTCCACTGCGTCACCAGGGAAGTCCTGCGTTGTTTGTTTTTTTGATGTATAGTTGTATGAACTGTTTATATATGTTGGATATTAATCCCTTATCGGTCATATCATTTGCAAATATTTTCTCCTTTCAGTAGGTTGTCTTTTCATTTTGTCAGTGATTTCCTTTGCTGTGAGAAAGCTTTTAAGTTTAATTAGGTCCCGTTTATTTTTGCTTTTATTTCCTTTACTTTAGGAGATGAATCCAAAATATTTTGCTGCAATTTATGTCAAAGAGTGTTCTGCCTGTGTTTTCCTCTAAGAGTTTTATAATATCTGGTCTTACATTTAGGTCTTTAATCCATTTTGAGTTATTTTTGTATATGGTGTTAGAGAATGTTCGAATTTCATTCTTCTACATGTAGCTGTCCATTTCAGGAAATTTTTAATTGGTTTAATCATACACCCAATCTATAGTCTATATTCCAGTTTCATCAGCTTGTCCTATTAATGTCCTTTGTAGCAATTTTTTCCCCAGATCAGGATTCAGTTCAGGATCACACATTGCATTTATTTGTCATCTCTTGAGTTATCTTTTCTTCCTTCTTTCTTTCTTCCTTTTTTTTTTTTTTTTTCCTGGCTGCGCCATGTGCATGTGGGATCTTAGTTCCCCAACCAGGGATGGAATCCACACCCCCTGCAGTGAAAGCTTGGAGTCTTAACCACTGGACTACCAGGGAAGTCCTTCAGTTACCTTTAACTGGGAATTGCTCCTCAGGCTTCCTCTGTCTTTTATGACATGACATTTTGAAGGATGCAAACCACTAGGTTTGTCTGATGTTTCCTCAAGATTCATTTCAGATTATGCATCTTTGACTGTCTTTCTATATAGGGATATTGTGTTATTTCTAGACCTGGCATTTGGTAGCACATGATGTCTATTTGTCCCTAATTGGTCGTGTTAATTTTGATTACTAGGTTATGGTGTAACCCACTTCTCCACTCTAGAGTCACTTTTTCATTTTTGTAATAATTTTTAATAACTAGTTCAAAACTATGTGGATATCCAGATCATCATCAAAACCCTACCACCAACACCAGAATCATTCACTGATGGTTTGTTCCTGAACCAAATTTTATTCCGATGATTGCAAAATACTGATTTTTCTAATTCCATTGTTCTATATTAGCTGACATTCTACCATAAGAAAGAGCTTTCTCTTCTCCCCCATTTATTTATATACTTATATACTATCAATAAGAGCTCGTGGATTCTTATTTTAGTCAATGGATTACAATGCTTTGCTGTGCTTAGTTATTTTGATACTCAAATTGTACAGATTTGGCCAGTGGGAGCTACTTCAAGTTGGCTCCATGCCCTTTCCACATGAAGAATTCTGGTTCCTTTTACTGAAGAGTGGTTTTTAGAAACCAGAATCTGGGTTACACTTTTTAAACATTGGAATTCCTAAATTCTTAGAGAAGGAGCAGTGGGGAAGGTTTTTGGAGACTAAAATCTGCTGTGAAAGCCTAGTTTTCCGTAAGTAGTTTGAACACTTGTGTTTTTGCTTCTTAGATCTGGGTAAAAATATTCTTGTAATCATACTCAGACTTGCTAGAATGTTTACTTACCAAAT
This sequence comes from Orcinus orca, assembly GCF_937001465.1. Taxonomy (NCBI): domain Eukaryota; kingdom Metazoa; phylum Chordata; class Mammalia; order Artiodactyla; family Delphinidae; genus Orcinus; species Orcinus orca. Next base: position 62,429,360 of record NC_064572.1, on the reverse strand, counting down.
TTGTCATTTTTTAAAGTGGATCTTAAGGAATTTGAAGTAAACAGCAGAGATTGCTTCACTGTTGAAATTTTCTCAGTTGTTTATTTTAGCATTTAACTTTCATTTTAAATGAACAAATGCCATCTCATGCATAAGATAATAGTTCTCTCCTTATATGTATCTAAGTAACAGGTATTTGTAAAAGCTAATGACAAAATACATATTTGTTTTCATTCTTAGATCATGTGGTGTGGTTCTATAGAGGTTTTTTTAATTGAAAATACTATTAAAGAACTTCCTACTTATAGGACATTTGTATCTTCCAGGACATTTGAAGTAGCAAAACTTGCTTGTGAGTCTTCATTAATGTTTTTTTGGTTGTTGTTGTTGTTTTATAAATTTATTTTATTTTTTTATTTTTGGCTGCATTGGGTATTTGTTGCGGTGCGCGGGCTTCTCATTGCGGTGGCTTCTCTTGTTAGGGAGCACAGGCTCTAGGCACGTGGGCTCAGTAGTTGTGGCTTGCGGGCTCTAGAGCGCAGGCTCAGTAGTTGTGACCCATAGGCTTAGTTGCTCCGCGGCATGTGGGATCTTCTCGGACCAGGGCTCAAACCCGTGTCCCCTGCATTGGCAGGCGGATTCTTAACCACTGAGCCACCAAGGAAGTCCCCTTCATTAATGTTTTGATAGGGAGAATCTAAACAGTTTTTACATATTTTATTACATGCTAATATTAATCCACCATCACAGTAACTGGAATAAGGTGGGCCCTACAGTCACCCAGATCTCAGACAGATAATTCCTACCTAATTTTTGTCTTTCCCTTAGTTGGCATTATTATGTTCCCCATAATATTATTTTTAATGTGCTGTATCAGTATTTGTAACTTCCAGCTTGGTATTTCTGCTGCTAAGTTCATGAAACGGGTTTTATACCTAACTAAGTGAAAGCAGTTCTTTTTATTTATTTATTTATTTATGGCTGCATTGGGTCTTCGTTGCTGCACACGGGCTTTCTCTAGTTGTGGCAAGGGGCTACTCTTCATTGCAGTGTGTGGGCTTCTCACTGTGGTGGCTTCTCTTGTTGCGGTGCACAGTCTTCAGTAGTTGTGGCGCGTGGGCTCGGTAGTTGTGGCTTCCAGGCTTTAGAGCACAGGCTCAGTAGTTGTGGTGCACGGGCTTAGTTGCTCCACAGCATGTGGGATCTTCCTGGATCAGGGCTCAAACCTGTGTCCTCTGCATTGGCTGGCAGATTCTTAACCAAGCAGTTCTTTTTAAGAACAGCACCTCTTTCAACCTCTTTCCCAAGGAGGTTGTAGACGCTGATTTGTCCTCATAAAATGGGCCAGCTACTTGTTTTTAGGACAGATTCTAGAAATGGTATCGCAGATGGGAGAAGTTCTTTCTGCAGGGATGGCTTTCTAAGCTCTTCATCTTCGTGATTAGAACTGACTTGAGGATCAGATTTCCTGATGATTGACAATTGCGAGACCTTTGGTTCTCAAAGAATGTGTTCTTTTCAACTGAAACTATTGCAGAGGCCTGCTTTTACACCCAGAGCTACTGACCAGTTCTCTTTTCCTTTCTAGAAATGACACTCCTCTCCTCCCAGTCTTCAGCACTAGTGACCCCTTCTGGGTCTGTGTCCACTGAAAGCCCAGAGCAGAGGATGCTGGAGAAGAGAGCCAAGGTTATAGAGGAACTTCTTCAGACGGAGAGAGACTACATTCGGGATCTGGAAATGTGTATGGAGCGGATCATGGTACCCCTGCAGCAGGCACAGGTGGGAACTGTAGGAGAAAGTTAGCTTTGCCTTGAACGTGGTTCTCCAAGCCTGATGCATTAGGGTACGGAAGCTTTCACCACAAAGATTTATTGGGTTTGAAATAAAATTTAATGGGTTTGCTGCTCTTAATTCAAGGGCCCCAGTTTACAATTGTTATCAACTTAAGCGTTCACCATCCTGTCACTTATCAAGTCCATTATTAACTTATTAACTTAAGTTACTGCAATAATTCCTAGGACATTTCCTGTTTCTGTGGCTCCTGAAAACAGTTCCAGTGAGTCTGGGATTGTCACTTTACTGGGAGGTTGTGCAATAATATAATGAAGTCTGGGAATGGTGGGTTACCTGGCTGTAGCACCTGATTGTATAAGGTTTATTCCAGAAAGTCTTACTAATATGTGTATGCTAGACACTCTCTTAGATACCGAAGACAGGGAAAAAACGTTATTGGTATCCCAGGGATTTACAATCCTATTGCTTGTTACTTGACCACTGGGCTCAGCTTGAGTGTGGACTCCTGGAGCAGTCACTCACAGAACTTCTCTAGGAAGTGGACGGTGCCATCCGATTTTGGGTACTGGGTGGAATTTGTGTCCCAGTACAATTATAGAAATTGGTTCTACGGTCATTTTACTATGGTAGTGGGGGAGGGGGGAGCAGAAAGTAGTTGAATCAAGGACAGACCGTGACACTAAAGGCGATGTTAGATGTTCCCATTCTGGAAACTTCGTGAGAGTGAGTGAAGGTAACCTTGAGCAGCTTTTGTATCATCCTTTGAAGAGATGTTCCTAATGTGAATGATATGCTGTTAATTTTATTTCTCTGCATCTTTGTTTTGTTTTCCTTTCTCAGATACCAAACATTGATTTTGAGGGACTTTTTGGAAATATGCAGATGGTGATTAAGGTCTCAAAGCAATTATTGGCTGATCTGGAAATCAGCGATGCCGTAGGTATGAGCCCCTGCCATTGTTTCAGAAGCAGGTTTTTTTGTTTGTTTTTTTAATTTCATAGGTAGGAGGCAGGGGAAGAAGGGCCCAGCTGGTACTGAGTAGTTTTGTTAGGAAAATTAAGTGTTAATTACTTAGTTCGAAGGTTATTTGGCCCCTGCTTCTCCTTTTATATACCTTGAGGTGATAGAGGATGCTTGCAATAGAAGAAATTTTTGTTGTCACATGATATGATGTTTTTCAGACCAACAGTTGCAGCCTGTTAGTGGGTCATGAGATCAGTTTAGAACCCAGTAACACAGTGGGTTTATCTTACAACTAAGGAACCAATCACACTTAGATAAACCACAGTATTATAGCAGGCTGCTGGCAGATTCGTCCAGCTTTCTACAGGAAGAAGACATTGTTATTCTGGTCAGGAACAAACCTGCCGTCTGTCCAGGAAGGAGAATCTATCTCTATCTTCCAAGGCTTTCTGTTTATATCAACATCCTTGGAAATATAATCTGGGACAAGAGCTGTCCCAAGTCATGTAGAAATGCCGTGGAGAATTGATCTTCAAAAAGTTGCCTTTCAGGCTTCCCTGGTGGCGCAGTTGTTGAGAGTCCGCCTGCCGATGCAGGGGACACGGGTTCGTGCCCCAGTCCGGAAAGATCCCACATGCCGCGGAGCGGCTAGGCCCGTGAGCCATGGCCACTGAACCTGTGCGTCTGGAGCCTGTGCTCCGCAACGGGAGAGGCCACAACAGTGAGAGGCCCGCGTACCGCAAAAAAAAAAAAAAAAAAAAAAGAAAGAAAAGTTGCCTTTCTTGGGAATTCCCTGGCAGTCTAGTGGTTAGGACTCTGAGCTTCCACTTCAGGGCACCTGGGTTCGATCTCTGGTCAGGAAACTAAGAATCCCGCAAGCCATGTGGCCAAAAAAAAAAAAGGATGCCTGCCTTTATTTATAGTCTTATTAATAAAAAAAAAAAAACTACTGAATGGTCTCTAAAAAAAATTAGCACCCAATATATATTTTTCTAATAAAATAGAAAATATCAGAATGTACTGTAAATAATAACTATAGTTTTTTGAAACTTTTTTCCAATTCTTTGTATATGTATACTGAGTCACGATTTTTTTTTTTATTAATTTACTTTATTTTTGGCTGCGTTGAGTCTTCATTGCTGCACACGGGCTTTCTCTAGTTGCTGCGAGCAGGGGCTACTCTTCGTTGCGGTGCGGAAGCTTCTCATTGCAGTGGCTTCTCTTGTGGAGCACAGGCTCTAGGCTCGTGAGCTTCAGTAGCTGTGGCATGTGGGCTCAGCAGTTGTGGCTTGCGGGCTCTAGAGCGCAGGCTCTGTAGTTGTGGCGCACGGGCTTAGTTGCTCCGCGACATGTGGGATCTTCCCGGACCAGGGCTCGAACCCGTGTCCCCCGCATTGGCAGGCAGATTCTCAACCACTGTGCCACCAGGGAAGCCCTGAGTCATGATTTTAAATGTATTTATTCATGTGGGTCATTGTCAAAATGTTTGAAAAACAATTATTTCTTATAAACAAGGGAATTGTGTTAGTTATCTATTGCTGTGTAATAAATTATACTAAAATTTAGTGCCTTAAAACTAGAAACACGTTAGGTCACTTTCCTGTGGTTCAGCAATCTGGGAGTGGCTTAGCTAGGTGATTCTGGCTCAGGGTCTCTTATGAGGTTGGAGTCAAGCTGTTACCTGGGCTGCTGTCATCTAGGGCTCAATCAGTGATCCAGTTCCAAAAGCTCACTCAGCTCATCAAGCCTCGGTTCCTTGTCATGTGAGCCTCTTCACCATCTTCATGACCTCAGGACATGGCAGCTGGCTTTCCTCAAAGTGAGTGATCCAAGAGGAAGAGGAAGCTCAAGATGGGAGCCAGTGTCTTTTTTTTAATTTATCTTTATTTTTGGCTGCGTTGGGTCTTCATTGCTGTGCGTGGGCTTTCTCTAGTTGTGGCGAGCGGGGGCTACTCTTCGTTGGGGTGCTTCTCATTGCAGTGTCTTCTCTTGTTGCAGAGCATGGGCTCTAGGCTTACGGGCTTCAGTAGTTGTGGCTCGTGGGCTCTAGAGCACAGGCTCAGTAGTTGTGGTGCACAGGCTTAGTTGCTCCCCAGCATGTGGGATCTTCCTGGACCAGGGCTTGAACCCGTGTCCCCTGCATTGGCAGGAGGATTTTTAACCACTGTGCCACCAGGGAAGTCCCCCCAGTGTCTTCTATAACCTGATCTCAGATACTACATACCATCACTTCTGCCATATTCTGTTGGTCATACAGACCAGCTCTGGTGCCTTGTGGGAGAGGTCATCTTATCACTTTGCTATATTATTGGAATCATAGTGACAAGATGCTACCACAGTTCTAGCCATTCCACTACACACGTCACAACGTCTAGCAGAAGGAAAAATTGACCCTGTGTCGTTTAATAGTAAGCAGCCTTTCCAGAGCCCCCTCACCAGAATTCTCTTTGTTTCTCATTGGCCAGAGCTGGGTCACATGCATATGCCTACACAGATCACTAGAGAGGGGAGTAGGCTCATGATGTTGACTTAGGCTAGGTGGTGTTGACCTGACGCACCTGGGAGAGAAATGGACATAAGAACAGTCACGGCTCTGCCCTCCTGCAGGAATGGCTGTGGGATGTTAGGTGATAGTGCAACTTACATTTCTCTGGTATTTATTGTACTCCACACACCCTTTCAAGGTATGTCAAGCTTTATCACACTTGTTGCCTACAACAACCCTATGAGGTTTAGCTGCTATTAACCTTACTTTACAGATTGGAAACTGAGACTTACAGCAGGAAGTAATTTGCTCAGGGTCACATGGCTAGTACTTGATGGGACTGACATTCAGACTCAGGTCTTTTCTGTCATCTCTGCATAGGCTGTTAAATTCTGTACAGAACAGCTGCAAGAGAAACTGAAGCCTGGGGTCCTGCTCTCAGTTTAATTGGAGAGGTCAGAGGTCAGGGGGGTTGAGGAAGAAGAAGCACACATTGATTAGAGGTAGCCATGGTGACCCCATTTTTATAGGGGTCACCCTATAAAGCATAAAAGCCAATTTATAGGATTTCATAAGGCACTTGAAATAAGTATCTGTAGGTTATTAATTTGAATTATGAAAGAAATGAGAGAAACTGGTATCTGAAAGGAATTAATTATTAATCAAACATTTTTTCAACTTATTTTATTACCTGTGTATTATGACAACAATAAAAGAGGGAATGAAAACAGAATATCCATAATCTCACTCCCATACAATATCAGCTGTTTATTTTTGTTTTTCCCTTCCCCTTCTTGTCCCAAGACAACCAAGGATTTAGGTAGCTGACTGAGATGAGCTGAAGGCATGCGGGGGATGGGGGAGGAGAGGGCCTAGGAACCGTCCGGCTCAGAGCTTTACAAGGAGGGACAGTGTGCAGTGACCGTGGTATGCAATAGGCGAAGCCGAGGTTGGATGAGAGCACCAGCCTGGGAGCTCCAGTCTTGGTCCACCAGGAGGCCAAGCAGTGCATTCAGTGGGGAATTAATAAAGGACAAGGTTTTGAATGTCTGATAAGGGAAGGTTCTGAGAAGTCAGGGAAGGCAAATTAAAGCTTCGCTGAGCCACTAGCAAAGGGCAGATTGACATGAATTGCATAAGCAATGTTTTATTTTGCTTAAGTTTATTTTAATATATGATACATATTTTATATAGATAGATATATATAGATAGATATATATATGTGTTTTTTTTTTTTTTTTTTTGCGGTACGCGGGCCTCTCACTGTTGTGACCTCTCCCGTTGCGGAGCACAGGCTCCGGACGCGCAGGCTCAGCGGCCATGGCTCACGGGCCCAGCCGCTCCGCGGCATGTGGGATCTTCCCGGACCAGGGCACGAACCCATGTCCCCTGCATCGGCAGGCGGACTCTCAACCACTGCGTCACCAGGGAAACCCTGAGTATATTTTAAATGTAACTTATTTTTAATACATTCACATGGCACAAAATTTGAAAGGTACCAAGAACTGCTTAATGAAAACTCTTCTATCTGTCCCCTGCCACCCAGCTCTTCTCAACCAGAAGCAACTAATGTTACCAGTTTTCTTACATCTCCTTCCAGAGATAGTTTATCATAACAGCAATTACATATGTATTTCTCTACCCTGGTCCCCCATCCCCACTTTAAAAATTTATATAAACAGTAGCATACTATTCAAACTGTTCTGCACTACGCCTTAACTCCCCTTTTAATAAAAGTATGCCTTCCAAGCAGTTTTTATGATCCAGGAATAAAAATGGAAAAGTATACAGTGAGGGGATAACTTGGTGAAAATCCAGGGTAATCCAGGATGCTGGAAAAAGCATCATTGAATTAACTTATAAGCCTGATTGGAGAAGGATTCTAGTTACAGCCAGGACAGGGTCCACAGGGAAGGAGAGAATGGTAGGTGTTCAGGGCTTGGATGATTTAGAAGACGAGGAGGTTGAGATGAGGAAGAAGTACCAGGAGACTCTGGATATGTAGTAATATCTAAGGAACTGGCTTTTTTATTATTTTAAACATGTCCCACAGAAAGAAATACATTTTACCTAATGACCAGGATACATGTTTGTGTGTGTGTGTCTGTGCTTACTTTTACTGTGTTCAATGTTTTCTGTTCTTTTCTATTCCATTTTATTTCCTCAAAAATGTGTTGATCATACCCATAAAGTAGATTCCATGACCCATTCATGGGTTTTGACCCAAATTTGAAAGACACTGTAAATTAAGTTGTTGCTTTGTTAGTTTGTAGTTGATGTAGAAGAGTCACCATTAGGGAGGGTAAAACCCATGAATGGAGGAGGTACAGTGTAGCCGGTGTGAGAGTGAAGGTTCTGGGAGTGCTGGTGGGGAATGGAGACGAAGGGGAGAAGACAGGCAAATACCGGATGGTGAAACTGGATAAAGACGTTGGTGGCTCAGGGATTCCAAAGTGGCCCTGAACGTCAAAAGGAAGCAGCCCCACTCTTAACTCCTGTGCCTGTTGAGTCACAGGATTAGACAAAGAAAGGCTGCCAGTTGGACGGCAGCACGAGTGTGGTTTGTATGGACACAGTCAAGGCTCTCTTTTGGAAGGAGCTATAATCAAGGAAATACATTTCATTTAAATAGAAAGTGCTCTGCACGAGAATAGGGAATTCCATAGGACATAACATGGAGGGAACAGAGGTGACCTTGTAGAGAAAGGGATGGGGTTCCCTGAGGGAAGGGGTTTATGCCCACAGTGGCTGGGAGAAATAGTTATAGGGGAAGCCGTAAGTAGGGTCATATTTTGAGGGAGGAGCTCAAGGATGAGAGGATGTTGTCTTTTGGGGAGCAGTGCAAGCTGAAGAAGGAAGGACCAGGTACACAGAGGGAAGAGGGGCAAGAGGAAGAGCAGTTTTAACAATTCAGGGAATCGGCACATTCAGGCAGCTGATCTAAATGAAATTGCTCCGGGGAAGTTTGCTTAGGAATTATTCCTATGCCCAAATGGTGTAGACCAGGGGTCCATGAGTAGATTTCAAGTACTCCACCAACTTGTATAGAAGTTTCTTTATTTATAACAGAAATTTAGCATTGATTTAAGGTATGACTGTAGGGAACAGTGACTTTGTCACCAACTGAAGTCACCTGCTCGTATCACATTAAGTTGTTGCAGTATCTCGAAATTCCATCAATGACCAGAAACAACACGTTATACCAGTTTCTTGTATCACTCATCATACTTTGAAATTATGGTGATTATTAGATTCATTGCTATGTTTTGCTATTCAGTGCTTTATAAAGAAGTACATATATTATTATATCATAGATTCAGAGGGTTTATATTTATATAATATAGTATTAATATATTTATATATAATTTATATTATAAATTAATATATTTATTAATATGATAAACTTCATAGTCTTGTGTATTTACGTTCAAAGAAAAGGTTGGAAGCTGCTGCTGTAGAAGGATCTCTTCACCCCTGTGGAGATTTGGGGCTTAGAGAGCTGAGGGGTCTTTACAGGTTCTGATCACATGCCTATGTGGAGAGTACTTGCAAATGCCTTACTCTGCCTGACGGAAAAGGGACTGGACTCTGTTTCAGGGACCAGCTGTGTGTGTGTGCATGCACGTGTGCATGTGTATGCGTTCTGAAAAATAAATACATGGATGAGATAGTTCTCTTAAATTTTGCTTTAAGTAGAATTTTAAGCTGTTACATGGAAATATCATATTAATTTGAAGGATAGTCTTATTCTCATTTCTTGTGATAGGATTATCTGGTATTAAAGTTTGGTTATATACCTTCCATTTAGTATGCTGAGAAGAAAGTTACTAAAAAACACTGTATGTTTGTGTATATTCCAAAGGACCGGTGTTTCTTGATCACCGAGATGAGCTTGAAGGAACATACAAGGTTTATTGCCAGAATCATGATGAGGCCATCTCATTGCTGGAAATATATGAGAAGGATGAGAAGATCCAGAAGCATCTTCAGGACTCCTTGGCAGATCTTAAGTAGGAGTTTTGAGCACTTCGTTCCATCATAGCTCTTCAGTTCTGCCTTTTGGAAGTCACTCCCATGTCTATGTTATGGATCTATCATATTTTAAACATAAGTGATACATTATCGTAGGTCCTATTATGTAACTTGCCTTTTCCCATTCTATATCATGGAAATCTTAAGTAGCTTCCTGCTTGTAGTTTTATCCATTAAAATCACTTTTATCTATACACACAAAGTATTAAGTTAGCATTTTCAGGTAAGAAGCTGCCAGGAAGATAGTTTGGTCCAAATGAGAGAAAAGGTAAGAAGATAAAGTCAGTTATTCTTGACCATCAGGTGAGAGTCTCCTGTCTTAGGGAGGCAGGCTATAAGGATATAATATATGTCTAAGTAGGTCAAAGTGAAGTTAAGGGCTTATTGACTTTTTTTAATAGACTAGATATGCCACCATAGACATTCACAATTCCCCATCTGTCCCATGTGGTTTTTGTCTGCCTAGCTAATAGGCATTAGTTGGACTAATATGTTCTGAGAGGAATGTGAAAATCAGCATCAGTATTTTCTTTAATCAGTTGTTTCTTCTTTTCATGCTCACTGCCCTGTAGGAGCCTGTACAATGAATGGTAAGTTCTTGCCACTTGATGCAGAAGCTTGTTTCATTATTTTCTTCCTTTATAGACAGAAACCTAGAAGTAGACCTGCCTTGCTGTATTTTCCTCCGTAGCACTTACCACGTAATGACACTTCATATAATGTTTGTTTGATTATTGTCTGCCTCTTTCCACTAGGGCAGGGACTTTTTTGGGTCACTACTAAATCCGCAGCACCTAGAACACTGCCTGGTGTTTATTAGGTGCCCAGTAAATGTGAATGAATTAAGTTGGGAAGTAGGGTGAAAGAACGGAGCTATATTAGGAATAACAAATACTACCTGTAGGCCCTGTGTTACTGACAGTTGACTGAAGTCTCTGTTTTTCCTTTTCTTGAAGGGGATGCACAAATTATATTAACCTGGGCTCCTTCCTCATCAAACCAGTGCAGAGAGTAATGCGCTACCCACTGCTGCTGATGGAGTTGCTGAATTCCACCCCCGAGTCCCACCCAGATAAAGTGCCTTTAACCAGTGCAGTCCTTGCAGTCAAGGAAATCAACGTTAACATTAATGAATATAAACGTCGAAAGGACCTGGGTAAGAAAAGCATACTTGCTGAAAAGGAGGTATACCCTTGAGAATGTTCTTCTCAAAAGAATTAATTACTTCACCAGAGGTGGACAAGCAGATGGTAGGTAATAGGGCTGTGATGAAGAAATGGTAATAGAATTTGGGGAAAATGAGATAATGAAAGAAAAAAAACAGTGATCATAATAAAACAACCATGCATGTTGGAAATAAGGCACCTGTGATAAAGCTTATAGCAATGAGTCTTTCCTAAGAGATAAAAAGACCTATTAGAGAATGGCTGATCAGGAGAGTTCCTTCAAGCATGAGTGATTGCCTTCTCAACTCATTGAAGGCAGTCCTCTCCAGTCCATGCTTATATGTGTTTGCTCCGCACGTCTGGTTGGATATTTCAGTGTTTCCACTGAAGCTAGAACTTTTTTGTGTTCTTTCAGAAGACCTGGGTTTGCCCACCTCCCTGGTCCCATCAGTCCTGCCTCTGGTCTGTGCCCCTCCCCTCCCCCACAGAACTGTGCAGTCAGTTGCCAAACACCCTCTCTTTCTTTATAATATAGAACAAACTGAACCATTTCTTTTGTCTCATCAAATCTCTTGTTGAGGCTTTGATTTTGAACACTCAATGAGTATAGCATGGTGACCATGCTAAACTGATTTATTATTCATATCCTCAATCTATAATATAGCCTCTTTGCCTGTCTCTCCACTATTGTCCATATTTATCTAAAATCATTTTCCCCTTCTGCTTCAGCCATGACACCCGTGTTTAATGTTGACTGTGGATGTTAAAGCTCTCTGGCCATCTGGCCCTTTGTCTTGGTTCATACCTCCTCATGTAATGTCATCTTCATCTCCTACAACAGTAAAGTGTGCCTTTTTGCTACCACCCAGCCTTCCCTTGCTACCCTTTTACTCTTATTTCCAGGCTTTTCTGCAGACTGTGCCTGATGCATGACACATAGATTAATCAAAAACTCCTGCATAGCATTTCACTATGAGACGATTGTATATAAATATCTCGTTTGTATATGAGACCATTTAAGGTGGTCTTATAAGTCAGGTACTATTACTTTCTACATCTTATTGGAAAGGAAAATGGGGCTCAGAGAAGTTAAGTGGCTTATTTAAGGCCCCACCTTTTTTTTTTTTTTTTTTTTTTTGGCCGTACCCCATGGCTTGCAGGACCTTAGTTCCCTGACCAGGAATTGAACCCAGGCCCTGGCAGTGCAAGTGCAGAGTCCTAACCACTGTACCACCAGGGAATTCCCTAAGGCCACACCTTGATGAAATGACAGACCCAGGCACTGAACTCAGGTTTCCTTGACTCCAAATCTTAGGCTCTGTCCCTTACACCTCTGCGACCTTCCTTCCTCATCTCTAACCTTCTCCAGTCTGTGCACAGTCTCTGCTGTTCTCCAAGTATCCGATCTGTCCATAAATGGTGATTTGGATTAACGTTTTGTGTACTCAGTTATAAGCTCATTGAAAACAAGCACTAGCTCTAGTTTGGGCTGTTAGTCTCATTTGTAGTCTGTCCATGCTCAGAAGAGGGCTTTCTTCACTCACCAATTTGACTCACTCCCCAGTCCTCAAGTACCGAAAGGGTGATGAAGATAGCCTCATGGAGAAAATTTCTAAACTGAACATCCACTCCATCATCAAGAAATCCAACCGGGTTAGCAGTCACCTGAAGCACCTCACTGGCTTTGCCCCACAGGTGAGGTTCCTGCGCTTGAAGGTTCAGCCGGTCTTTGGCTGCTTTTCAGGGCTCCACGGGGCAGCCTGCATGGTGTGAATTGGCAAGATTCCCCTCTTAGTACCTCCCCTGGTGTTTGCTAGCTGGTGGATACAGGACCCTGCAGCTACTGTTCATTTAAATCCATCCACCCAACCCTCCATCCGAGCCTTGGTGAGCTGCTTACAGTGTGTATGAAGGCAAATCAGGAGGCCAAATCGGTCACCATGTAATAGTTATCATGGTTTTAGACACCCATAAGGAGCTTATAAGCTATTTGGGGAGACAAAATTAAAATTGTAGACATGTTAAGCTAGAAGGGATTTCAGAGATCACCTTGTTCAACACCATATGTCACACATGAGGAAATGTAAAGTCTAAGGTTTGAGTGATTTGTAAAACAGTTATCAACAGAGTAGATCCAGTCTCCAGACTTCATGCACTGAACCATGTGTATGTGATACAGTCAGTGGAAAATACCAGCTAAAGAATCAGTTGCTAAGCTTTGTAGTTTGTTCTCTACACGCTGTGGTACTTAAAAAAACTAGAGCTCCGTGAGAGTGTGCTTCATGTTGGCAAGAGATTTAATCTGAGTCTTAAAGGAGAGGGGCAGGTTTGGCATAGGGAGAGAGGAGGGCAAACCAGGCAAGGCAACAATACTGGTGAAGCAAACAGCCTGACCAGCAAAGGGTTTCCATCAGGAACAGACGGGGTCAGTTAGAGCCAGGAGGGCCTGTGTGTACTTAGGAGCTCTGTCAAATCCAATTCAGTATGATTGAGGGAAACATCAAAGGCTTAAAATTTAAACAAAAGATACTTTAAGAAAGATGCTTTTGCCAATAAGATCTATTGAGGGAAAGTCCCAATTTGCTAACAGCACTTTTTTATTTTGAACAGATTAAAGATGAAGTATTTGAAGAAACAGAGAAAAACTTCCGAATGCAAGAAAGATTGATCAAATCTTTTATCCGAGACCTGTCTCTCTACCTCCAGCATATCCGGGTGAGTAAAGACATCACTCTCATTAGAATCATGTACAGTGGGGAATTCCCTGGTGGTTCAGTGGTTAGGACTCGGTGCTTTCACTGCTATGGGGCTGGGTTCAATCCCTGGTCAGGGAACTAAGATCCCAGCCAAAAAAAAAATAAGGAATCACATATGGTATAATCACATATGTATAATTCCATCCGCTCTCCTGTTCATCCAGCATATTGCTTAATGAATGTGGAATAACCTGGACTCAAATGACCAGTATGCCATGACAGACTTTTTATTGGGATTCTTACAGATATAACTACTGAACGAATATCCTCCTGTTATTGTTTTGTTTATTTATTTGGTTGCAGCAGGTCTTAGGTGCAGCAGGTGAGCAAGTTTTGGTTCGTCAGCTCCTTAGTTGCGACACGTGGGCTCCTTAGTTGTGGCTCACGAACTCTTAGTTGTGTGTGGGATCTAGCTCCCTGACCAGGGATCAAACCTGGGCCCCGTGCGTTGGGAGCGTGGAGTCTTAACCCCACTGTGCCACCAGGGAAGGCCCTCTTACAGGTTATTTAAAAGTTAAACAATGTCAGAAGATCAGCACTGTTGTATTCATAGTAAAGGGACCTAGCTCTTTCCTCCCTCTCTTTCGAGCTTCATCACCCTTTTTTCCCCCTGTCTCCTGTACCCAGTTATAGAAGAAGCACTTGTGACAGTTCATTTTGTCAAAGTCATTTTGAAGATCAAATAGTAAGAGAATGGTTCCTGTGGGGTGTGCTTCCTAATAATAATATTTATTTACAACTGTACATAGGCCTCTAAGGTTGTTAGAGCCAGGAATAGGTCTAGAGAGTTGCAAGAACTTGGGAGATCAGGCGGGCCCTGGTCTTCCTTCCCTCAGGCAGTGCTTCCTTCATGAAATCAGAACCAGGACTAGAATCCTTTCTCTTAAAACCTGTAATTTCTCTGTTGATTTAATAGAATAGTGTTTATATAAGTATACCATGTACCCCTGTCCCTCACACAGGAAAATCTCATCCCATGAAACAAATAATTTCCTTTAAAAGAGATCCTTTGCTTTTTAAAAATCATTATTGTTATTTTTTTTTTTTTTAAGTAAAATGGTACAAAATTCAAAAACTACCAAAGGGATAAGTATAAAGTAAAAATAACTCCTCCCCCTCCCCTGTCTCCTAGTCATCTATAGAGGCGGACACATCTATCAGATTCTTCTGTCAGAGATAACGTGTGTGAGGGAGAGAGAGAGAGACACACACGCACTGTTGAGCACCTTGGGTTTTGCATTTTGGAAATCGTTCCATATTTGCACACACAGAGCTGCCTTGTTCTTTTTTACAACTGTATAGTATTTAATTGTTATGGACATGCCATAATAAATTTGACTAGTCCCCATCGATGGATGTTTAAGTTGTTGCAAAAAGTTAGAAACATTGGCACAAGAAATATCTTTGCATGTAGATCATTTTTCTGATCTATGTGAGTATATCTGAAGGCCAGAGTACTAGATTTTCTGAGCCAAATCATAAAGCAATGCAAATTTCATAGATATCATACCCGTGAAAACTCCCCACCAGCAATGTATGAAACAGTTTCCCCATCCCTTGCTAACATACAGTGTTATCAAAATCAAAATGTCTTATCTTTGCCGGCAAGAAAGGTAAAAATTGCTATTTTAATATAGTTTGAATTTACATTTCTTATATTATGAATGAAGTTGAGGATAGTTTTGTATGTTTAAATCATTATTTCTTTTTCTGTGATTTGTCTGTATTTGGGGGCACTTATTTATTGATTTATTGTTCTTTTTCTTATTGACTGGTAGTACCTTTGTATATGTTGGAGAAAAGAGCCCTTCTTCTGAGATGCTGGCTTACAAATACCTCCTGCCCCAGTTTGTTGACTTTTGAATTTGCTTAAAATGTTTTCTCTGTGTAGAAGAGTTTTATTTTTGTGTAGTCTAACTAAACTTTTATGGTTTCTTAGTTCTGTGTCATACTTTAAAAGGTCTTTCCCATTCCAAGATAATTTTAAAAAGATGTCCTATGTTCCAGTACTTTTATCATTTTATTTTTTTATATTAGTCAATCTAGCTGGAATTTATATTAGTATATAGGAATCCAACTTTTTGTTTTTTATCTAGTTATCTGTCATTATCATTTATTGAGTAATACCCACTGATTTGAAATGCTTCCGACACTTCTTTTAAATAGCAAACTCTCTCCATTCATGTTTTGAAAATGTGATCAAGTAAAATTGAGGGCTTATAAGACTTTCCAGGAACACATTGGCTTAAAGCGAGAGATTTGACCAAGTATGGTTCCCTTGCCTTAGGACTTTACCCTACAATTCCTCTAATTTTGATATCTCCCTATTGGCTATTTTCTCCCCATGTTATCTAAATGTGTAGCAAGTATACACCTGAGCACCCAACTCTTAAAAAGCCTTGTCTCCCTAGCAATGGGTGGCAGCCCTTGGACGGGCAGGTCGGTTTGGTTCTGACTGCTAACTGCTATCTAGGATGAATGATGGAGGCTAGAAGTTCTGTCTGGTCTTACCTGTGTTTGTAACTGGCTGCAGGAATCCGCATGTGTGAAGGTGGTGGCTGCCGTGAGCATGTGGGATGTGTGCATGGAGAAGGGACACAGAGACTTGGAACAGTTCGAGAAGGTGCATCGCTACATCAGTGACCAGCTCTTCACAAATTTTGTAAGTGACTCTTCAGCCCAATTTTTTCAGGCTGGGCCTCTTCCCGGGGTTCTCTGTAACATCCAGCTCATGGAAAAGTTAATTCCATAGAGATACGCTTCCATGGACCAGGAATCCTAGTGTTCTTTAGCTACGTTCATATCAGAATTTTATATTCAGAACCTGACTTTCAATCAGCTGAAAGGACAAATAGGACCTGCATGTATGCAAACAGATTTTTTTTTTTTTTGCGGTACGCGGGACTTTCACTGTTGTGGCCTCTCCTGCTGCGGAGCACAGGCTCCGGATGCGCAGGCTCAGTGGCCATGGCTCACGGGCCGAGCTGCTCCACAGCATGTGGAATCTTCCCGGACCGGGGCACGAACCCATGTCCCCTGCATCGGCAGGCGGACTCTCAACCACTGCGCCACCAGGGAAGCCCTGCAAATAGATTTTTTTATAATTGTGATCAGCCCAGTTTCAGGGGATAAAGGAAAACCAGGAAATTTAATCTGGTATCACTACTGATAACTGATCAAAAGAAAACAACTAAAGAACTAATAACTTAAAACGGAATATTTTTGCATAGTTAAGAGATTAACAAATAGATTTTTGAAATGGCACAAACTATTTTGTAAAGACTACTAAATGCCAAATTGCTTGGGAAATTCTAAATATATATTCTGTATTCTCCTGAGTAGAAATGGGTGGGCTTTGATAGCTTCTTGGAGATCTCTGGATGCTTGAAGCATCTTTAGAAAACATTGGGGGAACTTGGGGGAACATATGGTTATTCTAACAGTAGCATCTTATTAAAAGTAATTTACTAAGCACCTATTTATGTTCTTTTGTGTCAATATTGTGCCCTCTATGTCTATCCCTCTAGAAAGAATTAGACAAAAACTTTTGAAAAGTGAAAACAGAGTATTACTAAGTAGTTATGAGTAGAAGAGGTATGATGGGTGTGTGAAAGTTTCTCTACCCCAGATTATGTAACAACTAAATCTTTTTAAAATTTATTTCTTATTGATGTATAGTTAAATTACAATGTTATGTTAATTACTTCTGTACAGCAGAGTGACTCAGTTATACATATATATGCATTCTTTTTTATATTCTTTTCCATTATGGTTTTTTTTTTTTACACCAAAGAAAAATTTATTAAAGTATAGATTACTGGTTATTTAAAAATACATGAGAAAAGACAAACATACAAAGGCATTATCATACAACTGATTTCTAAACTCAATACTTTTGAAATACAAAACAATGATCATTACCTCCAAAAGTCAGTTTGAAACAAATTGACTTTTAAGTTGGCATTATAATTCTTTTCACTCAGTTTTGCTTACAAATGTTCTAGGTTTTTCAGTTTCATCGCATATCAGAACTTTTTTTTGACGTGTTTACTTCTCAAAGTAGAATATAGTTATTTCTTGCAATTAATGTCAGCAACTATAGAAAGCTTCTCTTAAGTCACAAGGATTCAATATGGTTGCTGCTTTGGAAATAGTTACCATTCTGAGTTATCTATACTAAGACTCGTGCATTGACAGGCAAAATATTAATGGGCAAAGTATGGAGACTGAGAGCAGGAGGACTAAGGAAAGATACCTTTTACTGCAGACCTGCTAAAAAAAGACTCCATTATTCACTCTGATAGTATTGCTAGAGAAGCAGTTTCTGCCAGATCGCAGGTTGGCTATGTAGTTGTCCATTTTAAATTTCCAATGCTAAAGAATGGCAGACTTCAACAATTAGATTGCTCAACCAAATCAGCAGAACTTTAAGTTACCATATACTTTAATTACAAGAAATAAATTATTTTCTTAATTGGTTTAGCAGCCTTGTACCTGGAAAGGCAGCAAAACCCACTTTGTTCCAAAATTAGAAGGCTGACTCAGAGGCTGCTTCTAAGATGCCTAACTATCTTCTATCATCAATCAGTCATGAAGGTGGACCTTCATGAACTCAGTAACTTAATAAATGTAAAAATGAACTCATCTATCAACACAATGTTGAGCCTGCAAAACCAAAAAAGTACATTCATAAGGTAGGAATTGGTTTGTGTAAAACAAGAGGGTATATATCCTCTTATATAACACAAGAGGAACATGCATGATAATAAAAACAATCTATAATAAACTTGTAAAGAAATGATTCTGGTTTACATGTAACTCTGCTTAAACTGACCATGACTGAATGATTAAACATTTTCTTCTCCTAACATAATGCCCATTCATTATAAGCTAAGCTGGACTTAGTTTCTTATAAATCTCTTATTTCCTTGGATTTATCTACTACACCCTTACTTTATAGCCATTTAACTAAAGCCCCTCGTCAGAAGGATACCAGATTCATTAAAGAGAGGCATCTTCTCGTAAGAATCTGCGCTTCAAAACAGCACATGAAGAACCAGCAGTTGGCTCTCCAATGTAGCTACCTCTCATTTCACATTATCACAGAAACAGTGCAGTTTACTAACCACTCCTTCCTTACAGAAAACTCAGTAGCTGTAAAAAATTTTTGTTCATTTCAGAACACATTTCAATACTTATTAATTCCAAAGATCCGAACACCATGTAGCTGTGGCATTTTGGGAATTAGCACACTCAGGAGAGAAGCTGTGTTTAAGATGAAGTGAGTTGGATCATACTTCATATAGAAACTTGCCAGAAAATATAGAATTATTGGAGAAATTGTGAAAAACTTCCCTGAAGATGTAAACTGTACTCCATAGTCCAGTTGTTCCCAATGAGTTAGGAGCCTTGCTTTACCCTGGTCAGGAGTTTCAAATGGTGTTCCTTTTACGGCATGCAGAAATACATACATGCCCAGATTATGTATAACATTTGTTAAGGTCCAAGCAACAGGAACACTGAAGAAGGGAATACTGAGTAAAACGATATGAAGCAAGCCAACTCCCAAAGCATATGTCAGCCACATACCCTGGCTGTTCATTACATGGGTATTTGGATTCACCTCACTGTGGGCAGCTCCAACATTCATGTTTGCACTGCCACCCCACTCCCGGCGGCTGGCTGGCTCAGAGCAGTATCAGCTCCGCGGTGGCTGCAGGGCTAACGGCGGCATCTCCTCCATTATGGTTTATTGCAGGATATTGAATATAGTTCCCTGTGCTACACAGCGGGACCTTATTGTTTGTCCATTCTCTGTATACCAGTTTGCATCTGCTAATCCCCAATCCCAATCCAAGCCTCTCCCACCTCCTTCCCCCTTGGCAGCCACCAGTGTATTCTCTATGTCACTGATTTTGTTTCTGTTTCATAGATAGGTTCATTTGTGTCATATTTTATTTATTTATTTATTTTTGGCTGCATTGGGTCTTTGTTGCTGCACACGTGCTTTCTGTAGTTGCAGAGAGCGGGGGCTACCCTTTGTTGCAGTTCATGGGCTTCTCATTGGGTGGCTTCTCTTGTGGAGCACAGACTCTAGGTGCATGGGCTTCAGTAGTTGTGGCACGCAGGCTTAGTTGCTCCGCGGCATGTGGGATCTTCCCGGACCAGGGCTCGAACCCGTGTCCCCTGCATTGGCAGGCAGATTGTTAACCACTACGCCACCAGGGAAGTCCTGTGTCATATTTTAGATTCCACGTGTAAGTGGTATCATGTGTTATTTGCTTTTTCTTTCTGACTTACTTCACTTAGTATGATAATCTCTGGTTGCATCCATGTTGTTGCAGATGGTATTATTTTGTTCTTTTTTATGGCTGAGTAGTATTCCATTGTATATATGTACCACATCTTCTTTATCAATTCACCTGTCAACAGACATTTAGGTTGTTTCCATGTCTTGGCTATGGTGAATAGTGCTGCTGTGAACATAGAGGTGCATGTATCTTTTTGAATTATGGTTTTGTTTGGGTATATGCCCAGGAGTGGGATTGTTGGGTCATATGGTAATTCTATTTTTAACAACTAAACATTAAGTTAAATTCAAGTTATATATAGACACGTACACGTAAGTGATACCAGACAGATGGTCACAAATGGGTTGTAATGCAAACATCATGTTCATGTATGTAGTTTAGCATTTGTTATCAACTATGCAGCTATTTTGC
The DNA here is from genome assembly GCF_937001465.1 of Orcinus orca. Taxonomy (NCBI): domain Eukaryota; kingdom Metazoa; phylum Chordata; class Mammalia; order Artiodactyla; family Delphinidae; genus Orcinus; species Orcinus orca. The sequence continues at coordinate 62,409,460 of NC_064572.1, read as the reverse complement.
ACACTCTTTGGCATGAGCAAATAGTTGGGTGAAGAGTTATAAGCTGAGAAGCTTTGTAGAATATGTGCGTACATCTGGTGTCGGATCTGCATGGGTTTAGCTCGTGCACTAGGAGCAAAGCAGGTGGTACAGGACATAACAAAATCCACCTGAAGATAGTTTTGAGAATAACAAATTCGGGACACTGAACACCGTGCCTTTCTCTCCCCACAGAAAGAGAGGACAGAGCGGCTGGTCATCTCTCCCCTGAATCAGTTACTGAACATGTTCACGGGGCCCCACAAGCTGGTGCAGAAACGCTTTGACAAGCTTCTGGACTTCTATAACTGTACAGAACGGGCAGAGAAGCTGAAGGACAAGAAGACCCTGGAGGAGCTGCAGTCGGCCCGGAACAACTACGAGGCCCTGAACGCCCAGCTGCTGGACGAGCTGCCCAAGTTCCATCAGTACGCGCAGGGCCTCTTCAGCAACTGTGTGCATGGCTATGCCGAGGCCCACTGTGACTTCGTGCGCCAGGCGCTGGAGCAGCTGAAGCCGTTGCTCTCGGTGAGGCCCGCCCTCCCCATGGAGAGGTAGAATCCCAAGTTCTCCTGGAGTTTTTCTGGGAATACACAGCCAGGTTGTCAGAGACATTATTGAACTAGGTAGATTAAGTATGTCACTGGGTCAGGCCTGTTGGGAATCAGAATTCTTGATCCCTTCATGGAGCCGGGGAACCTGTGGCCTTTAAATGGCTCTCTTTCCACCCTGAGAGATCCCGGAGGAGCCAGCCAGCTCGGGCTGCGGGCACTGGGCTGCGGTGTTGGTGGCTTACACTTGAGGAGTTTTAAGGAGACTGTGCCAGTCCTGGGATCGTTCACGTGTGTTCTCTTCTTTCCTCTGTCTCTGCTCTCCCTGTGCATGGACTCCAGTTACTCAAAGTCACCGGCAGGGAAGGGAACTTGATTGCCGTCTTCCATGAGGAGCACAGCAGGGTCCTGCAGCAACTCCAGGTTTTCACCTTCTTCCCAGAGTCTCTTCCTGCCACCAAGAGGTCATTTGACAGGAAAACTATGGACCGCCAGTCCACCCGAAAGCCATTCCTGGGCCTGGTGAGTGGAACTGGAGAGGCTCATATGGCCTGGTGGTTAAGGTGTGAACTCCTGAGTGAGACCGCCTGGGTTCAGATCCCAATTCTGACAATGACTCACTCTGTCTCCTTGAGCAAGTGCTTCATCGGTTTCCTCATGTCTAAAACACAGATAATAGTTATACCTACATCATAGAGTTGTTTTTTTGTTTTGTTTTGTTTTGTTTTAAATTTATTTATTTATTTTTGGCTGCATTGGGTCTTCGTTGCTGCATGTGGGTTCTCATTGTGGTGGCTTCTCTCGTTGCAGAACACGGGCTCTAGGCACGTGGGCTTCAGTAGCTGTGGCACACGGGCTCAGTAGTTGCGGCTCATGGGCTCCAGACCACAGGCTCAGTAGTTGTGGTGCACGGGCTTAGTTGCTCTGTGGCATGTGGGATCTTCCCGGACCAGGGCTCGAACCCATGTCCCCTTCATTGGCAGGCAGATTCTTAACCACTGTGCCACCAGGGAAGCCCCATAGAGTTGTTTTGAGATTCAAATGAGTTAAAATATGTAAAACACTTGGACGTTGCCTGACACCATTATTAGTTAGCATTATTCAAGTAAGCTATTATCATCATCATTATTATTATTAATATTGATGGACTCAGCTCTGTCTCTACAGATGAGCAATTTAATAGGAGTTTAAATATTTTATAATAATTGGAGAATAAAGGTTATTGAGTTCAAATCTATCATGCTCTCATTCATTCCTTCACTCACTATCACTAGGCACCACTAGTGTGCCTCCTGGTACAGACTTCAAAATGCCCTCTGAAAAGCATTCTTGGATCCTATCCTATACAATGAAAGGAGTTATAAAGGATTAATATTAGTACTTTGATCAGTGAAAGGAACTGGCTTAAGGGTATGTTAATTCTGCCAGGCTCCCTATTTTTGATCATGTATTGGAAAAGGTGGTTATCTGATACACTGCCGAACAGTTAATGGCTGACCACTTTTTAACCTGGAGTTATTTTCTTTTTGAACTCGATTCTTGCATATTCTGAAAAGTACGGTAAGATATACCAGATTATATGGGGTAAAAACCTAAAAGACTGCTGATTTATCTGTGCTTACAACATTTTTGCCCCATGTAATCCCATAGACATTAATTTGTATGATCTAAAAGAGGGAATCAGATTTTTTAATCACGTTTACTTTTTCTTATTTTTATGAATATTGTTTTTATAGATACGAAGTCTAGATAAGGAAAGTCTCAGTTGTTTAGATTCATACAGTAAAATAAAAGAAGCCCTACTCATGTTACTTAGATATTTTGATTCTTTAGGTGGCACTTTAATCACATATTTTTGTCACAGGATAACAGATATAAAACTAAGGGTGTGTTAAATTTTCTTACTACAAAGGCACCAAAACGTGACCCAAGAGATTACAATTTTTACCTGTAGCCACATGGACTGACTCAGGCGCAAAGGCATCTGATGGGAGTAGGGAGCTGGCTGTCATTGCCTCCACTTCTGAGACTGACAGCATATGGGATTAAATAGAGCTGCTGGGATAACGGCCAGGAAGGGGTTTTGATGATTATATTTCTTTTTTTTTTTTTTTTTTTTTTGCGTTATGCGGGCCTCTCACTGTTGTGGCCTCTCCCGTGGCCTCTCCTGACGCGCAGGCTCAGCGGCCATGGCTCATGGGCCTAGCTGCTCCGCGGCATGTGGGATCTTCCCGGACCGGGGCACGAACCCGTGTCCCCTGCATCGGCAGGCGGACTCTCAACCACTGCGCCACCAGGGAAGCCTGATGATTGTATTTCTTATATTGCCTTTCAGCCAGGTTACATGCTTCAGTCAGAAGAACTCCGGGCCTCCCTCTTGGTAAGGTATCCCCCTGAAAAGCTGTTCCAAGCAGAACGGAACTTCAATGCTGCCCAGGACCTGGACGTCTCACTTCTGGAAGGTGACCTGGTGGGCGTGATTAAGAAAAAGGACCCCATGGGCAGCCAGAACCGCTGGCTGATTGACAATGGAGGTAAGAACAGTAGGCGACAGATTACTGTAACTCTAAATGAGGAAAGAGTGATTTGGACTGTGCCTGAATCCTGGGTAGGCCAGAGAAAAATATGAGAGTGTTCGGTTAAAGGGAAAAGCAACCTTAAAAGTTCTCTCCATCTCTAGAGAGTGTAATGCTCAAGTCATTACTGAAACAAAACCAGTCTTTGATTTTGTTTTTGTTCTTTTAAAAATTCCAGAGGAGACACCATTACTTACCTTGCAAGATCTTGCCTTGCTTCACCTTTACAGGCAGTGAATCCTGCCTGAAGGGTCCTTTGCCCTCTCGATCCTAACCTGAGTGAACCACAAGTTCTGTAGGTGTGTTTTGTGAGCATATGAATTTAAAACCTTTAAGAAGGGGTTGTTTGCTTTTTGAGTTACCCCTGCTCCCAACCAACAAACAATTTTACTTCATGACTATTTAGGGAATGACTTTAAAAACAGCTTACAGCTTTTTTTTCTGTTGGGAGTGGGGGTGGGGAAGGCATACAGAATTTTTTTTTCAACGTACAAAGAATAATAAAGAATAACAATTCCAAAATCTGAAAAGCTTTGAAATATCAGAGGTTTTTTTTTCAGAACTAATTTGCCAAAACCTGCCCTGATCTGAACTCATTTGGTGACAAAACCTGAACAAATGATGTGAGGCTGTTTATGATCATTACTCTTCCCTTTTGGTGGGACTGGTCGCATACGTTTTGCTACAGAAACATGAATGGGTTTGACTATGGGGTGTTGACCCAGACCCTGCTGGGTATATCATGAAATCTATAGTATACTTGATTACCTTTCCTAAATCCCCAAATCTGAATTCCAAAACACATCTGGTCCCGAGTGTTTTAGAAAAGGATTGTGGGCCTCTATAATAAACATCTGTGTTCATACCACAAGAACTGAAAATTTTAACATTTCTCAGTTTCTTTAAAAGTGTTGTGTGGATTTTTTTCTCCTCCCCCAGCCCCCTGCTCTGCTTACCCAAAATAATAAAGATTGAAGTGGGAAAGGAAGGACGAAGGATGGGGCCCCCAGGGTGATGACAGGTGAGAGCCACTGATAGACAGATGAACTCCTAGTGAAGATCCAGGCTGTTTGAGCCCCCCCTGTCCTTGGGGTTCTTCCTTATCTACTAAATCCTGGTGAGTAAAGTGGTAGCCAGAAGCTCATAGCATCAGCTCTTAGACCCTCCACCCCTTGGCATCTGCTCAGGGGACTCTTCCCTATTGCCCAGCAGATAGAACAAGTGCAGGCCGGCCTTTTTTTTAGGTCCAGGAAACACTCTAAAGATCAAGACAGAGATGGCCCTTGCTCAAGTCGAGGTTACATACTCTGGGTCCCTGCCTTAACAGATAATTCTTTCCTAATAAATATAACAATTTTTCCTATGGATTAGGGATCTCAATCCCTAATCTATGCTTAAAAGTTTTAGCTGAGGGCCCTCTCTGTCCTCATCTTAGGCAATTTATTGATATGAACATGTGTTAGATGTGTATTCTAACTAATATAGGCAGCTAGTTCTCACAGTATTCCCACCTCATTCCTAAACCAGGAACAGAGATTCAAGTGTGTGGTTGGAGAGGGCAGGGAGGTATATCCGAGGGGCTCTGTCATGCTGAGGATGGTTTTTAAAATCCCTTTTTACAACACTCGATGGACAATTGAACACATCCTTAGTTAAGTCTTCCCCTTAGCCTTTGTTCCCATGGTCTGGCCCTTCTGGTCTGTTTTCTTCATCTACTCATGCTCACTCAGACATGTGGTCTGTGGTTGTTTCTGTTACTGTCTCTTAATTCTCAGCAAAGCCCCTTGTCACTCACCTGTTGTGCGGTTGTAATAGGTGTGAACTGGCAGAAGGCCACAGCATCTTGTCTCTACCACCCACATTGTGCCCTGGGATGGTGTCTGTTCTGTTTGTCTCTAGGAATCTTATTTTGTCTCACTATTGACCTTAAACCATAGTTTCTTCTCTCCTGATTTCCGCCACCCTCCTCCTCCCACGAAAAGCTCTTCGTGTTTGTTTTTCCTGCCCGCAGTCACCAAAGGCTTTGTGTACAGCTCCTTCCTGAAGCCCTACAATGCACGCCGCAGCCACTCTGACGCCTCCGTGGGCAGCCACTCCTCCACCGAGTCGGAGCACGGCAGCTCCTCCCCCAGGTTCCCCCGGCGGCAGAACAGCGGCGGCACCTTGACCTTCAACCCCAGCAGTGTGGCCGTGTCCTTTAGCTCAGGGCCTTCCCAGAAACAGCCTCCAGACACATCTTCACTGACGGAATTTGACCAAGGAACTCTCAGCGCATCTTTGAACTCAGAGAGCAGCCCTTCCAGATGCCCCTCGGACCCAGACTCCCCCTCCCAGCATGGGCCCTGGGATTCGGTAGACGCTGCCAGAGACCTTCAGCAGCCTGCTCCCACTCTGAGGAGCTCCCGAAACCCCAGGCATCCAGAAATGGCTGGTTACTCGGTGCCAGGGCGAAACGGGCAGGGTAGAGACCTCGTAAAAGGATGTGCAAGAACAGCCCTGTCTCTGGATGACAGAAACGGACAGCTGGAAAACAGCGAGGCAGAAGGCAACCAGGTGAGTGCGGCCTGGGTACTGTGGTTACTGCGCCTGAGCAGATGCAGGTGATGCCCTCCCAGGAGTGGGTGAGTCAGAGGCTTACCCAGGGCCTGGGGGTGACCTGGAGATGGGATCGCAGACAAATCCTTAAAGCATTTGTGGAAACTCGCTGCTGTAAGAGTGGGCAGCTCCACCCCTTCTGGGCCCTTCCCTGGCTGACTTCACAGGCTGTTGTGTCTTGGGGCATTTACAGGGTTTTACCATGAAGCTTTTCCCACTCTTCCAGTGTGCTGATTTTTCCATTGTCTAAAGTCTGCTGTTTAACTCGTCCACTTAGTTTTTTATTCACATAACTATATGTTTATTTCTAGAATTCAGAAATAAAAGTCTGGCTCTGTTTCAGTTTTTCCTGTTCTTTTCATAATGGCCTGCTCTTGTCTTTGTATCTTAAACATTTTAAACCTACATATTTTAAAGCCACTTTCACATCCACAGCTGAGGAATCCCTGGCCACCTGCCTCTTGCCTTTGCTCACTTGCAGCAGTGAGTCTCTGTGTGTGTCTTACCCTCGTCTGTGAGCTCTCTGTGGTTCTGTTACAAACCACAGCCCAGGACGCACATCCCAGCTCTGGACCCACCAGCAGGCAGTTTTTCTAGACGTGATAAGAGAAGAAATGGCCCTTTCTTAGATTCTGACTTTGTGCAAGGAGCTCACTTCTAGCCTCATAAACTCCAGTTCCTGAGCAGGTCCTAAACCCCAGCCTTCGGGTGTGTATTCATCCCTGTGCCCCTGCGGGCCTCCTGACTTCTCCTTCTGATCACTGAATACCACCCTTGCTTTGCATGATAGCTTTGTTATGGGCACCTAGAGAGCATCCTTTCTTACTTTGAGGTTAGTTGTGTTTTGGGTTTTTTTTTAAGGTTTTTTTTTTTTTTTTTTTTTTGCTGTACGCGGGCCTCTCACTGTTGTGGCTTCTCCCGTTGCGGAGCACAGGCTCCAGACGCGCAGCCTCAGCGGCCATGGCTCACGGGCCCAGCCGCTTCGCGGCATGTGGGATCTTCCCGGACCGGGGCACGAACCCGTGTCCCCTGCATCGGCAGGCGGACTCTCAACCACTGCGCCACCAGGGAAGCCCTTTTTTTAAGTTTTTTAAATTCAGAATTTCTGTGTTAGGGCGATGGAAGGGCATCCTCGTGTCTCATCCATCTTCCATGCTGACTGCAGCTTCTTTCACTCTTTAAGGCAACTCTGAAAGTAAAAATACGTGAATTTTGGTTTTCTTTAAATCTGACCTGTTCATTAGGGTAGCCACAAGCCGTATGTAGCTATTTAAGTTAGGTAAAATTAAACAATTTAAAATTAAGTTCTTTCATTTCACTGGCATATTTCAAGTGTTCAATGGCCATGTGGCTAATGGCTGCCATATTGCATGGTGCAGATACAGATGGTCCCCATCACCACAGGAAGTTCTGTTGGGCAGCTTTGCTCTAAGCTGTTTCCCATTTCCTAACTCACTTTCTCTTCCTCACACAGGTCTATTTTGCTGTCTATACCTTCAAGGCACGGAACCCAAATGAGCTGAGTGTGTCAGCCAATCAGAAACTCAAGATCCTGGAGTTTAAAGATGTTACAGGAAATACAGAATGGTGGTTAGCCGAAGTTAATGGGAAGAAGGGCTATGTTCCATCCAATTATATCTGCAAAACTGAGTACACCTGAACCTGTTCTGCCTCCCATTCAACCTTGCTGCCTTTGCTTCCTTCTGCTGAAGGGTCCTGGTGTCCACTGAGAGGGCGCCTGCTCTTGAGACACTGGCCCTGCCTGCATGGCTTAACCATGGCACAGTGGGGCACAAGATAAGTCTTGCTCTCTTTGATTGGGTTGTCAACCTTGATGCTTGCTAGAATTTCTAGAATTTGAAATGGACCCTGGGGCTTGCAAGTGATTCAGTGACCGTGAGAAGAGAGGCCAATCCTGGGGTCAGCTTTTGGAAACGAGAAATTTCCAGTCAGAAGACCAGTATCCAATATATGCTGGAAGCTGTGCTATAGCATTAGAAGAAGTTGGCGTTGGTTGTGCCATACTGAGTTTGGGGTGGCCCCACGCGCCATGATCGACTGACCGGAAACCGACTTGGATGAAAAGAATTCTCTGGGAGCCCTTTCAGGCTGCGCCTCTGCATGTGGCAAGGAGTTTGTCGACCTTGTACCAAATCTGGTGTTTTAAAACCTCAGCGTCTGGCACACATTCACACACACACCCCTTATTTCTAAAAGTCCCTAAAACGCTACCACCTGTAATCTTTTTCTTATTTATTTCGCTGCACTTCCAGATTGCTTGGGCAAAATTCAACTACTTTCTTTCTCCTTTTAAAAAATGCTTAGGGTCTTTCTTTTCCTTGAACCTTCATCTGAAAGGTTCTCTTCCCGTTAGGTGCTATCCTCCACACCTTGCTGACAGTCATCCTACTTTATATGGTCTGTGCGTGATAATGTCTCCTGGTCTCTCTCCTGAAGCTCAATATCTGATAGACTCTCCTAGGAGAACAGGATCAGAGCTCCCGCCATTTCATTAGAGGGACTCATTCTGCGATGGGCTGAAGCCAGTCTAGCCTGCTGGGAGACTGGATGCCTCTCCTCTTCATCCAAGCACACTGCTGTCCACAGATGCAGAAAACATAACGCGTGTGTCTTATTTGAATTCGGATAAGCAGTCCCAGAAGTAGCTTATCCTAGACTTGGAAATAAGCATTTCCTGTTTCATCAGCCCCCGTGCTTCAGAGACCATGGTCTAAGCCAAACAGAATCTAAAGTGCCTGATTGTGCCTCCCTCCACCTCAGGAAGATATTTACTAATCCTAACACTAAGAATCTCCCCCTGAAGTTTCTATTTGAGCAGGGCTCTGATTCTTAAGGTCTGCCCCAGACAAGAAAGCCTACCTTGGAACAGGAAACCGTGAATTTTGTCTTTTAAGAAAGGGAATTAAGAACAGCCTTACAGCCCTTGCTCCTCCAAATGCACCTTTGCCTTAAAGTTATGATGAATTGGGAGACACCTGTGAACTCCTTGGCCCCCCTGAGTTGCTGGTTGGTCAGGAGGAAGCAAGGCAAGAGTCTCTTGTGAATAGTGTTTGTATCTAGAGATGTTTATATTTGAGTAGTTATTTTATAAATAAAAGCATTTCTAAGGGCCATGAGTATGTTTTCTTGATTTCCCTCCATGTTTAGCCTGAACCTTCTCACGTTTCTGGGGGTAACTTCTTGACAATCCAGTGATGCTCAGATCCCAAGAGATGGGAGAGACTAACTGAAGAAACTCAGGTCAAAAACTCACTTTGTCGGGACTTCCCAGGTGGCGCAGTGGTTAAGAATCCGCCTGCCAATGCAGAGAATACGGGTTCGAGCCCTGGTCCAGGAGATCCCACATGCAGCGGAACAGTTAAGCCCGTGTGCCACAACTACTGAGCCTGAACTCTAGAGCCCGCAAGCCACAACTACTGAGCACGTGTGCCACAACTACTGAAGCCTGCACGCCTAGAGCCTGTGCTCTGCAACGAGAAGCCACCACAATGAGAAGCCCGCACACCGCAACAAAGAGTAGCCCCCGCTCGCCGCAACTAGAGAGAGCCTGTGTGCAGCAATGAAGACGGAGCCAGAGATAAATAAATAAAATAATTATTTTTAAAAAATTCATTTTGTCAAATATAATTTCAGCAGAATCACTGTATATTCAAAATATGTCTATGTTGCAGGCCTCTTCATTAAGCCATTTCCTATGATAAAATCCTAGCAAAACACAAAAGCTGGGATCTGAAGAGGTAAGTATTTCCCAGCCATGACAGATGTGGAAACTGATGCACTAGTGATGAACTAACAAGTCCACACAGCAGTTCAAGCCAGATAGGGGGTGGGAGGGGGAGAAGTGGCAGGAGCACTAGCGGAGGTGGCACTGAGGACAGTGGGTGACGGAAGTATCACCTGATACTGTTAAGGAATAGGAAACATAGGTGAATAGACAGACTCCGTGGGAAAGAAACAGGCCAGTGAGGCCAACTCTTTCATTTTATGAGGTAGGAAGATGGGGTCCAGTGACATTGTGACTTGCCCAAGTCTCACATCAATTTTTGATGGATCCTGAACTTAAACTTATGCCTCAGGCTGAGCCTTTCCACCTTGTTCTGGAGCCAGACTGACTTCAGACACTTAAGAGCTTTGTGACCTTGGCAACTTACCTAACCTGTGCTTCAGCTTCCTCATCTAAAGTAGAGAAAATACTACTGTCCGCCTTACAGGGTTGTGGTACGGATAGAATGAGTTAATACATGGAGAGTGCTAGAACGCTGGCACATAGTGAACAATAAACTGGAGAGCCCTGAGGTCCAAGTCAAGGAATTTAGATTTCAAGAGAAACTCCTTACCTAGGTGGATTCCTTGTGGTAGGAAAGCTAAATGATAGCAGGATGATTTGGAGGGAGGACAGATCGAAGGCCGGAAAAATCTAATTAAGAAAGAGTTAACTGATGGGGCTTAAGATTGCTTGAGAATGGAAAAAAGCAGCAACATCCTATAAAGAATATGAAATTGAAGAAATGTTGAATCCCTAACAAAGGGGAGGTCATTGGGATGGTAGCAAGTTTATGAAAAGATGAGTATTGTTATAAACACTAGACGTCTGCTAGGTCTTGCTTTTTCTTTTATTTTTAATTTATTTTTTATTGAAGCATAGTTAATTCACAGTGTTTCAGGTTATACAGAAAAGTGATTCAGTTATACATATATATTCTTTTTCAGATTCTTTTCCATTATAGGTTATTAGAAGATATTGACTCTAGTTCCCTGTGCTATACAGTAGGTCCCTGTTGTTTATTTTATATATAGTGATGTGTATCTGTTAATTCCAAATTCCCAATTTATCTCTCCTCCATTTTCCCCTTTGGTATACCATAAGTTTTCTATGTCTTTGAGTCTATTTCTGTTTTGTAAATAAGTTCATTTGTATCATTTTTTTAGATTCTACACATACGTGATATCATACAATATTTGTCTTTGACTTCACTTAGTATGATAATCTCTAGTTGCATTCATGTTGCTGCAAATGGCATTATTTCATTCCTTTTATTATGGCTGAGTAGTATTCCATTGTATATATTTACCACATCTTCTTTATGCATTCATCTGTTGGTGGACACTTAGGTTGCTTCCATGTCTTGGCTATTGTAAATAGTGCAGCTGTGAACATTGGGGTGCCTGTATCTTTTCTAATGAGAGTTTTTGTCTTTTCCAGATATGTGCCCAGGAGTGGGATTGCTGGATCATATGGTAGCTTTATTTTTAGTTTTTTTAAGGAACTCTCCATACCGTTCTCCACAGTGGTTGCTAGATGCTTTTTTTTTTTAATATTTGTTTATTTAGGCTGCGCCAGCACATGGGATCTTTGTTGTGACGTGTTTAGTTGCGGCATGCGGACTCCCTAGTTGTGGCATGCATGTGGCATCTAGTTCCCGGATCAGGGATCAAACCCAGGCCCCCTGCATTGGGAGCATGGAGTCTTACCCACTGGACCACCAGGGAAGTCCCTAGGTGATTTTTTAAGTGTGGTCTTCAGACCAGCAGCATCACCATCCGTGTACCCTGGGAGCTCACTGGAAATGCAGGCCCCACCCCAGGCCTACAGCATCAGGTTACCAGGTGATTTGTGTGCATGTTAAATTTGAGAAGCACCTGTGTAGGCAGTTATTTTTAGTAGTTGGAAAAGTAGGAATTACAAAAACCAAGGAAGGAAAGGGTGTCAGATGTTTCCTGCACAACAGAAGGAAATGTTGAAGAAAATTTCCAAATCCGGTTTGCCTGCTTACTTCCTGTCATGAATTTGCTCCCTTTCCTGCCTGGAAGTAGCTCTTCAGTTATGCTTTCTCCCAAGTGTCCTCGGAGAACAGGGAGTGGTGGTGGGAGTCTATCATCATCTGAAACATGTAGATTTCTGACCTCTCTCTCAAGATTGTTGTGAGAACAAATAAGATGATTCTGCAACTTTTTGTGAACTGTGAGTTCTAGAAATACATGGTTTTAGTAAAGATTGAATTTTATGTCAGCCTTTTACTTAGTTGTGAAGCTGGAACTCTGTGCATTTTGTTTCAGGGTCAGGAGTAGTGTGCTCTGAGTTGTGTTTCATTTGCAGAACCTTAGGCCTGAGGACCGAGAAACCTTGAGCATCATATACTTAATTCTAAATCCTCTCTCTGGTCGCTACACACAACTCAGGATTTTAAACTCTCCCATCTATTAGTACATCATATTGATGAAGTTTGTACTGTTTCACCTGGGCTGGGTGTGGCAGACATTCAGTGCCACAGAGCAGGGATGATCATCTCCAATCTCCAGTTTGCGCTGCTTTGTTTCATCCAGCCCACTGTGATTGTTAGTGAAGATCAATAGTAGTGTTTTGTGAGTATCAATAAGGGAGTTTTCTACAACAAATTGCAGGCTTTGCAAGCTGCATAGGAATATCTATTCCTTAGTACCACTCAGAGGTGACCCTGAAGGAGCAGGTAGTGCTTTCCCAGAGGTAAGTTGTGATGTGGTGGTAGGAGCGGGCAATGTGTTCATTCGGGAAGATTTATTGGTAGCGGGCAGGTGCCTGGGACTCAGCAGCAGACCGTGGGGGTCTGCAGACTCAGCAGGACCATGTCACAAGGCACTGCCTGTGCACCACCCGCCTGGGTGTCCCCTGGGACTTCAAGAGGAGTCAAGCTCTAATCCTTCCCCGTGGCAGCCCTTCCCCAGCTCCAGGATCAGGGAAGCTGAGAGTGAAAGATTACCGATCTCATGGCCGCCTCCTGTCGTCAGAATCACTGTGACTAATTTGAACAAAGGACCTTCCTGCAGCCTCTCAGGTGAGATCAAAAGATTGCCTCCAAATAGGATTAAGCTGAATAAGATCTTTGCAATTTGATAGAAGGGGTGATAGCCTTGAGCACTGAGACCATTTCTAGCTGGGCTTTAAAGATAACATAATCCTCTACAAATTCACACTGCAGTGGGATTCAGTGAAGATCAATGAATTGCTAAACTGACTTCAGTTGGAGAATGTTGGCAATTTTAATCAGAGCTGCTTGGGCTTATGGTATTGTATTAGCTGGCTATTGCTGCTTTAACAAATTACTGCTAATTTAGTAGCCTAAAACAACAGAAATTTATTGTCTTACGGTTCTGGAGGTCAGCAGTTTGAAATCAGTCTCACTGGGCTAAAGTCAAGGTTGGTAGGGCTGGTTATTTACGGAGACTTCAGGGGAGAACCTGTCTCCTTGCCTTTTCCAACTTCTAGAAGCTGCCTATGTTTCTTGGCTTGTGTTCCCTTCCTCCATCTTCAAAGCCAGCAGCATAGCACCTTCAGATGTCTGTTTCTGTCATCACATCATCTTCATTTTAACTCTGACCCTCCTGCCTCTTATTAAGGATCCTTGTAATTACACTGGGCCCACTTTGCATAATCTCCCATCTCAATATCCTTAATCACATCTGCGAAGTCCCTTTGGCCATGTAAGGTAAATCCCCAGGGTTTTGAGGATTCAGACATGGACATCTTTGGGGACCATTATTCTATCTACTGCAGGTATGGAGCCACATGACATTTTTGAGGCAAATTGTCTTTCTGAGAATGGAAACATGATCCAGTCCAGACTACACTGTTGATTCTGGAGCAGGAATTGGCAAACCTTTTCCATAAAAGGCCAGATAATAAATACCTTAGGCCAGCGGTCCCCAACCTTTTTGGCACCAGGGACTGGTTTCATGGAAGACAGTTTTTCCATGGACGGGGCGGGGATAGTTCAGGCAGTAACGCGAGCAATTGAGAGCAGCAGCTGAAGCTTTGCAAGCTTGCCTGCTGCTCACCTCCTCCTGGGCGGCCTGGTTCCTAACAGGCCGAGGACTGGTATGGGTCCACGGCCTGGGGGTTAGGGACCCCTGCTTCAGGCTTTTTAGGCCATACAGTCTGTCACAACTCAACTCTGCCATTGTGACATGAAAGCAGGTATAGGTAATACAGAAATAAGTGAGCATGGTTGTGTTTCAAAAAAACTTTATTTATAAACAGCAGGCCATATTTTGCTCTTATGCCATAACCCTAACTCTACGTCCCGCTAAAACAAAAGGGTTCTGTGCCACCATTAACATTGAAGCCACGTATGTGAAAAATTAGATGCTTTGATGAAAGAAAATGAAAAGCTAGCCAAAGTGGAATTGGTTTACAGATTTGAACTAATGTATCAGTCTAGCAGATATTTATGGAACTATGAGAGATCTTTATGATGCCAGAATGTAAACCCTGACAAACCAGATCACAGTGTACCTGCAGACTAACAGGGGAGCCAGCAGGCAAGAATGTTAGCACCAAGTACCAGGGGAGATATCTGTGCTCAGAGGTACAACCAGAGGACAACTCAACAGGCTTTTTTTAAATTTTATCTTTGAATTTTTTTTTTTTCCTTGCGGTACACGGGCGTCTCACTGCTATGGCCTCTCCCGTTGCGGAGCACAGGCTTCGGACACGCAGGCTCAGTGGCCATGGCTCATGGGCCCAGCCGCTCCACGGCATGTGGGATCTTCCCGGACCAGGGCACGAACCCGTGTCCCCCGCATCGACAGGCGGACTCTCAACCACTGAGCCACCAGGGAAGCCCCTTTTATTTTTTTATACAGCAGGTTCTTATTAGTTATCTATTTTATAGATATTAGATATAAAAATATATATTTTATACATATATATTAGTGTATATATGCCAATCCCAATCTCCCAATTCATCCCACCACCACCCACCCTCTACTTCCCCCCTTTGTGTCCATATGTTTGCTCTCTACCTTGGTGTCCATATGTTTGCTCTCTACATCTGTGTCTCTGTGCCTTGCAAACCGGTTAATCTGTACCATTTTTCTAGATAACACATACATGTGTTAATATATGATATTTGTTTTTCTCTTTCTGACTTAACTTCACTATCAGTCTCTAGGTCCATCCACGTCTCTACAAATGACCCAACTTTGTTCCTTTTTATGGCCGAGGAATATTCCATTGTACATATGTACCACATCTTCTTTATCCATCCGTCTGTCGATGGGCATTTAGGTTGCTTCCATGACCTAGCTATTGTAAACAGTGCTGCAATGAACATTGGGGTGCGTGTATCTTTTTGAATTATGGTTTTCTCTGGGTGTCTGCCCAGTAGTGGGATTGCTGGGTCATATGGTAATTCTATTTTTAGTTTTTTAAGGAACCTCCATACTATTCTCCATAGTGGCTCTTATCAATTTATATTCCCACCAACAGTGCAAGAGGCTTCCCTTTTCTCCACACCCTCTCCAGCATTTGTTGTTTGTAGATTTTCTGATGATGCCCATTCTAACTGGTGTGAGGTGATACCTCATTGTAGTTTTGATTTGCATTTCTCTAATAATTAGTGATGTTGAGCAGCTTTTCATGTGCCTCTTGGCCGTCTGTATGTCTTCTTTGGAGAAATGTCTATTTAGGTCTTCTGCCCATTTTTGGATTGGGTTGTTTGTTTTATTTAATATTGAGCTGCATGAGCTGTTTATATATTTTGGAGATTAATCCTTTGTTGATTCGTTTGCAAATATTTTCTCCCATTCTGAGGGTTGTCTTTTCGTCTTGCTTATAGTTTCCTTTGCTGTGCAAAAGCTTTTAAGTTTCATTAGGTCCCCTTTATTTTTATTTCCATTATGCTAGGAGGTGGGTCCAAAAAGATCTTGCTGTGATTTATGTCAAAGAGTGTTCTTCCTATGTTTTCCTCTAAGAGTTTTATAGTGTCCAGTCTTAACATTTAGGTCGTAAATCCATTTTGAGGTTATTTTTGTGTATGGTGTTAGGGAGTGTTCTAATTTCATTCTTTTACATGTAGCTGTCCAGTTTTCCGAGCACCACTTATTGAAGAGGCTGTCTCTTCTCCATTGTATATTCTTGCCTCCTTTATCAGAAATAAGGTGACCATATGTGCATGGGTTTATCTCTGGGCTTTCTATCCTGTTCCACTGATCTATATTTCTGTTTTTCTGCCAGTCCCATATTGTCTTGATTACTGTAGCTTTGTAGTATAGTCTGAAGTCAGAGAGTCTGATTCCTCCAGCTCCATTTTTTTCCCCAAGATTGCTTGGCTAGCATAGCACACAGAGACCAGCTCAGTGCTTTGTGACCACCTAGAGGGGTGGGATAGGGAAGGTGGGAGGGAGACGCAAGAGGGAGGGGATATGGGGATATATGTATACATATAGCTGATTCACTTTGATATACGGCAGAAACTAACACAACAATGTAAAGCAATTATACTCCAATAAAGATGTTAAAAAGAAAAAGATTGCTTTGGCTATTTGGGGTCTTTCATGTCTCCATACAAATTTTAAGATTTTTTTGTTCTAGTTCTGTAAAAAATGCCATTGGTAATTTGATAGGGATTGCATTGAATCTGTAGATTGCTTTGGGTAGTATAGTCATTTTCACAATATTGATTCTTCCCATCCAAGAACATGGTATATCTCTCCATCTGTTTGTGTCATCTTTGATTTCTTTCATCAGTGTCTTATAGTTTTCTGAGTACAGGTCTTTTACCTCCTTAGGTAGGTTTATTCCTAGGTATTTTATTATTTTTGTTGCAATAGTGTATGGGATTATTTCCTTAATTTCTCTTTCTGATCTTTCATCATTAGTGTATACGAATGCAAGAGATTTCTGTGCATTAATTTTGTATCCTGCAACTTTACCAAATTCATTGATTAGCTCTAGTAGTTTTCTGGTGGCATCTTTAGGATTCTCTGTGTATAGTACCATGTCACCTGCAAACAGTGACAGTTTTACTTCTTCTTTTCCAATTTGTATTCCTTTTATTTCTTTGTCTTCTCTGATTGCTGTGGCTAGGACTTCCAAAACTATGTTGAACAGTAGTGAGTGTGGACATCCTTGTCTTGTTCCTGATCTTGGAGGAAATGCTTTTGATTTTTCACCATGGAGAATGATGTTTGCTGTGGTTTTGTCATATGAGGCCTTTATTATGTTGAGGTAGGTTCCCTCTCTGCCCACTTTCTGGAGAGTTTTATCATAAATCGGTGTTGAATTTTGTCAAAAGCTTTTTCTGCATCTGTTGACATGATCATATGGTTTTTATTCTTCAATTTGTTAATATGGTTTATCACATTGATTGATTTATGTATATTGAAGAATCCTTGCATCCCTGGGATAAATCCTACTTGGTCATGGTATATGATCCTTTTAATGTGTTGTTGGATTCTGTTTGCTAGTATTTTGTTGAGGATTTTTGCATCTATATTCATCAGTGATATTGGTCTGTAATTTTCTTTTTTTGGAGTATCTTTGTCTGGTTTTGGTATCAGGGTGATAGTGGCCTCGTAGAATGAGTTTCAGAGTGTTCCTTTCTCCGCAGTATTTTGGAAGAGTTTGAGAAGGATGGGTGTTAGCTCTTCTCTAAATGTTTGATAGAATTCCCCTGTGAAGCCATCTGGTCCTGGACTTTTGTTTGTTGGAAGATTTTTAATCACAGTTTCAATTTCATTACTTGTGATTTGTCTGTTCATATTTTCTGTTTCTTCCTGGTTCAGTCTTGGAAGGTTATACCTTTCTAAGAATTTGTCCCTTTCTTCCAGGTTGCTCATTTTATTGGCATAGTTGTTTGTAGTAGTCTCTTATGATTCTTTGTATTTCTGTGCTGTCATTGTAACTTCTTTTTCATTTCTAATTTTATTGATTTGAGTCCTCTCCCTTTCTTGATGAGTCTGGCTAAGGGTTTATCAATTTTCTTTACCTTCTCAGACAACCAGCTTTTAGTTTTATTGATCTTGTTATTGTTTTGTTTCTATTTCATTTATTTCTGCTCTGATCTTTTTCTTTCCTTCTACTAACTTTGGGTGTTGTTTGTTCTTGTTTCTGTAGTTCCTTTAGGTGTAAGGTTAGATTGTTTATTTGAGATTTTTCTTGTTTCTTGAGGTAGGATTGTATTGCTCTAAACCTCCCTCTTAGAGCTGCTTTTGCTGCATCCCATAGGTTTTGGAGCATCATGGTTTGTTGCCATTTGTCTGTAGGGGTTTTTTTGTTTTTTTTTTTTGCGGTACGCAGGCCTCTCACTGTGTGGCCTCTCCCGTTAGGGAGCACAGGCTCAGCGGCCATGGCTCACGGGCCTAGCTGCTCTGCGGCATGTGGAATCTTCCCAGACCAGGGCACGAACCCGTGTCCCCTGTATCGGCAGGTGGACTCTCAACCACTGTGCCACCAGGGAAGCCTTGTCTGTAGGTATTTTTTGATTTCCTCTTTCACTTCTTCAGTTATCTCTTGGTTATTTAGTAGCTCACTGTTTAGCCTCCATTTATGTGTTTTGTTTTGTTTTGTTTTACAGTTGTTTCCCTGTAATTGATTTACAATCTCATAGTGTTGTGGTCAGAAGAGATGCTTGATACGATTGCAATTTTCTTAAATTTTCTGAGGCTTGATTTGTGACCCAAGATGTGATCTATCCTGGAGAATGTTTCATGTCCACTTGAGAAGAAAGTGTATTCTGCCACTTCCGGGTGCAATGTTCTATAAATATCAATTAAATCTTTCTGGTGTAATGTGTCATTGAAAGCTTGTGTTTCCTTATTAATTTTCTGTCTGGATGACCTGTCCATTGGTGTAAGTGAGATGTTAAAGTCCCCCACTATTACTGTGTTACTCTCGATTTCCTCTTTTATAGATGTTACTACTTGCCTTATGTATTGAGGTACTCATATGTTCGGTGCATATATAATTGTTATATCTTCTTGGATTGATCTCCTGATCATTATGTAGTGTCCTTCCTTATGTTTTGTAATATTATTTTAAAGTCTATTTTGTCTGATACGAGTATTGCTACTCCAGCTTTCTTCTGATTTCCATTTGCATAGACTATCTTTTTCTATCCCCTCACTTTCAGTCTGTATGTGTCCCTAGGTCTGAAGTGAGTCTCTTGTAGACAGAATATATATGAGTCTTGTTTTTGTATCCATTCAGCAAACCTGTGTCTTTTGGTTAGAGCATTTAATCCATTCACATTTAAGGTATTATCGATATGTATGTTCCTATTACCATTTTCTTAATTGTTATGGGTTTGTTTTTGTAGGTCCTTTTCTTCTCTTGTGTTTCCCACTTAGAGAAGTTCCCTTAGCATTTGTTGTAGAGCTGGTTTGGTGGTGCTGAATTCTCTTAGTTTTTGCTTGTCTGTAAAGCTTTTGATTTCTCTGTTGAATCTGAATGAGATCCTTGCCAGGTCTTCCCTTTCATCACTTTAAGTATATCATGCCACTCCCTTCTGGCTTGTAGAGTTTCTGCTGAGAAATCAGCTGTTAAACTTACAGGAGTTCCCTTGTATGTTGTCATTTTTCCCTTGTTGCTTTTAATAATTTTTCTTTGTCTTTAATTTTTGCAATTTTATTAGTATATGTCTCGGCCTGTTTCTCCTTGGGTTTATCCTGCTAGGACTCTGTGCTTCCTGGACTTGGGTGGCTATTTCCTTTCCCATGTTAGCAAAGTTTTCAATTATAATCTCTTCAAATATTTTCTCAGGTCCTTTCCCTCTCTCATCTCCTTCTGGGGCCCCTATAATGCGAACGTTGTTGCCTTTAATGTTGTCTCAGAGGTCTCTTAGGCTGTCTTCATTTCTTTTCATTCTTTTTTCTTTATTGTGTTCCATGGCAGTGAGTTCCACCATTCTGTCTTCCAGGTCACTTATCCGTTCTTCTGCCTCAGCTACTCTGCTATTGATTCCTTGTAGTGTATTTTTCATTTCAGTTATTGTATTGTTCATCTCTGTTTGTTTGTTCTTTAATTCTTCTAGGTGTTTGTTCTTTAATTTTTCTAGGTCTTTGTTAAAGCATTTCTTGCATCTTCCCAATCTTTGCCTCCATTCTTTTTCCGAGGTCCTGGATCATCTTCACTATCATTATTCTGAATTCTTTTTCTGGAAGGTTGCCTATCTCCACTTCATTTAGTTGTTTTTCTGGGGTTTTATCTTGTTCCTTCATCTGGTACATAGTCCTCTGCCTTTTCATTTTGTCTTTCTGTGAATGTGGTTTTTGTTCCACAGGCTGCAGAACTGTAGTTCTTACTTCTGCTCTCTCCCCTCTCAACTCGACAGTCTTTACAGATGGATACCAACAGGGTTGTTTCCCAGTGAGAACAAGTGACTATGGGCTTGAGCAGCAAATAAACATTCCAAAGCCTGCTGCTCCGACAGAGCCCATCATCCACAGGACAAGTGGATCTGAAATCAGTGACAGTAGTGACAGTAGTTATCTGAGGCAGAATAGCCAGATGGCTATCATGATGAGGACCAAGGTGACTAATCAAGAGATTACCAGTGTGTTAACCAGGGCCTTGACTTTTTTTTTTACATCTTTATTAGAGTATAATTGTTTTACAATGGTGTGTTAGTTTCTGCTTTATAACAAAGTGAATCAGTTATACATATACATATGTTCCCATATCTCTTCCCTCTTGCATCTCCCTCCCTCCCACCCTCCCTATCCCACCCCTCCAGGCAGTCATAAAGCACCGAGCTGATCTCCCTGTGCTACGCGGCTGCTTCCCTCTAGCTGTCTACCTTACATTTGGTAGTGTATATATGTCCATGCCCCTCTCTTGTTTTGTCACAGCTTACCCTTCCCCCTCCCCATATCCTCAAGTCCATTCGCTAGTAGGTCTGTGTCTTTATTCCTGTCTTACCCCTAGGTTCTTCATGACTTTTTTTTTTTTTAATTCCATAAGTGTTAGCACACGGTATTTGTCTTTCTCTTTCTGACTGACTTCACTCTGTATGACAGACTCTAGGTCTATCCACCTCATTACAAATAGCTCAATTTCGTTTCTTTTTATGGCGGAGTAATGTTCCATTGTATATATGTGCCACATCTTCTTTATCCATTCATCCGATGACGGACACCTAGGTTGCTTCCATCTCCTGGCTATTGGAAATAGAGCTGCAATGAACATTTTGGTACATGACTCTTTTTGAATTATGGTTTTCTCAGGGTATATGCCCAGTAGTGGGATTGCTGGGTCCTATGGTAGTTCTATTTGTAGTTTTTAAAGGAACCTCCATAGTGTTCTCCATAGTGGCTGTACCAATTCACATTCCCACCAGCAGTGCAAGAGTGTTCCCTTTTTGCCACACCCTCTCCAGCATTTATTGTTTCTAAATTTTTTGATGATGGCCATTCTGACTGGTGTGAGATGATACCTCATTGTAGTTTTCATTTGCATTTCTCTAATGATGTTGAGCATTCTTTCATTTGTTTGTTGGGAGTCTGTGTATCTTCTTTGGAGAAATGTCTATTTAGGTCTTCTGCCCATTTTTGGATTGGGTTGTTTGTTTTTTTGTTATTGAGCTGCATGAGCTGCTTATAAATTTTGGAGATTAATCCTTTGTCAGTGGCTTCATTTGCAAATATTTTCTCGAATCCTGAGGGTTGTCTTTTGGTCTTCTTTATGGTTTCCTTTGCTGTGCAAAATCTTTTAAGTTTCATTAGGTCCCATTTGTTTATTTCCATTTCTCTAGGAGGTGGCTCAAAAGGATCTTGCTGTGATTTATGTCATAGAGTGTTCTGCCTGTGTTTTCCTCTAAGAGTTTGATAGCTTCTGGCCTTACATTTAGGTCGTAAATCCATTTTGAGCTTATTTTTGTGTATGGTGTTAAGGAGTGTTCTAATCTCATACTTTTACATGTACCTGTCCAGTTTTCCCAGCACCACTTATTGAAGAGGCTGTCCTTTCTCCACTGTACATTCCTGCCTCCTTTATCAAAGATAAGGTGACCATATGTGTGTGGGTTTATCTCTGGGCTTTCTATTCTGTTCCATTGATGTATATTTCTGTTTTTGTGCCAGTACCATACTGTCTTGATTACTGTAGCTTTCTAGTATAGTCTGAAGTCAGGGAGCCTGATTCCTCCAGCTCCGTTTTTCGTTCTCAAGATTGCTTTGGCTATTCAGGGTCTTTTGTGTTTCCATACAAATTGTGAAATTTTTTGTTCTAGTTCTGTGAAAAATGCCAGTGGTAGTTTGATAGGGATTGCATTGAATCTGTAGATTGCTTTGGGTAGTAGAGTCATTTTCACAATGTTGATTCTTCCAATCCAAGAACATGGTATATCTCTCCATCTATTTGTATCATCTTTAATTTCTTTCATCAGTGTCTTATAATTTTCTGCATACAGGTCTTTTGTCTCAGGTTTATTCCTAGATATTTTATTCTTTCTGTTGCAATGGTAAATGGCAGTGTTTTCTTAATTTCACTTTCAGATTTTTCATCATTAGTGTATAGGAATGCCAAAGATTTCTGTGCATTAATTTTGTATCCTGCTACTTTACCAAATTCAAGATTAGCTCTAGTAGTTTTCTGGTAGCATCTTTAGGATTCTCTATGTATAGTATCATGTCATCTGCAAACAGTGACAGCTTTACTTCTTCTTTTCTGATTTGGATTCCTTTTATTTCTTTTTCTTCGCTGATTGCTGTGGCTAAAACTTCCAAAACTATGTTGTGGGTTTGTCATATGTGGCCTTTATTATGTTGAGGAATGTTCCCTCTATGCCTACTTTCTGCAGGGTTTTTATTCTAAATGCGTGTTGAATTTTGTCAAAAGCTTTCTCTGCATCTATTGAGATGATCATATGGTTTTTCTCCTTCAATTTGTTAATATGGTGTATCACGTTGATTGACTTGCGTATATTGAAGAATCCTTGCATTCCTGGAATAAACCCCACTTGATCATGGTGTATGATCCTTTTAATGTGCGGTTGGATTCTGTTTGCTAGTATTTTGTTGAGGATTTTTGCATCTATGTTCATCAGTGATATTGGCCTATCGTTTTCTTTCTTTGTGACTTCCTTGTCTGGTTTCGGTATCAGGGTGATGGTGGAGGGCCTTGACTTTTAAAGTTGAACAAAGGAGCACTATTAGTCTTCTTTTTTTTTTCAGTGAGAACCAAAGTAGTCTTTTTTTTTGGCTGTGTTGGGTCTTCGTTGCTGTGCGCGGGCTTTCTCTAGTTGCGTCAAGTGAGGGCTATTCTTCATTGAGGTGCACAGTCTTCCCATTGTGGCTTCTCTTGTTGCAGAGCACAGGCTCTAGGCATGTGGGCTTCAGTAGTTGTGGCATGCAGGCTCTGTAGTTGTGGCACACTGGCTTAGTTGCTCTGCAGCATGTGGGATTTTCCCAGGCCAGGGATTGAACCCATGTCCCCTGCATTGGCAGGTGGATTCTTAATCACTGCACCACAGTGAATTCCCCCAAAATAGTCTTAAGAGAAATACTATATACTCTTTTTCTTCCCCCTTTTTTCTACTTCATTCCTAAATACTTTTTCACTGTAGCAGTTAAATTCTACAGCATAACCCATTATTTGCATACAAGGTAAAAAGGAATACTATGAAAATGGAGTGCTTCTTACAGCCAGTTCTTTCATGCATTTTTACAACTTTTGATTAGTCTCCAAACAATATGAAGCCTTTCAAAAACTGGTTTTAGTGTCTAATTTATGTGGAAGACTAAATCCACGTTGATAGTTGAAATGGTTTTTGCTAACTAAATCTAAGTTGCAGCAGTTTAGGGATTTAAATGTCAGCGTTGGTACAATGTTGTATGCTAATTTTTAGGTAAAGTCATGATCAGTGTGAATTTGTGATTAAATGTATTCATTTCTGTTACCTAAAATGAAAAATTTCTTCAGAGGGTGTTTCAACAGATACTTTCACAAAATTAGCTGGCAAAAAATTTAGGTCTGATTGATTGGTATATTCTTTCTGTTGGAGTTACTTTGTCATCTTCAATCCTGTTGCTGTACTCTTGGCATACATTTTTCCACTGTATTTTGTATAAATATTTTTTGAACACTCAAAAACAAGTGAGTAGCTACTATATTCTAGCCACTGGAGATATAAAACAGAGTAAATTATTTTCAAGAGGCTCAGAGCTTAGTGAGGGAGATGCAAACAGAAAACTATCTAACAAAATAAATACAGTAAAAGCAAATTAAGTGTGCTGAGGAGCATTATTTAGTGTACACAATGATCCCCAAGTCGTAAACTTAAGCAGAAATGAAGTTTTCAAATAATAATAGGTTGCTCACCGACTCTTTGGGAGGATAAGAAAGCCAGATTTGAGTCTTCGAAGCCAGGAACGATTCTCAGTATCACACCACAACATCACTGGATCCTGCTACTAATCACCACCCCTGCTTACCTCTGGACAATGACAGTGACTGTCACCTTTGCCAAAACACATTTCCCTCTTTCTTGTCTCCAGCAGCTGAATCAAAATCTGGCACAGGTGTATCTGATTACTGGAAACTCATCACAGTGCTGCACCCTGGTCTCCCACAAAGAATCTTAAGTTGGAGGAGTCCATGTAGAACTGAGGTTCACGTGCAGAGCTGCCCAAAAGATTGAAAATCCACTGCAGTGCTGAAGCTAGCCGGGGGGTTGAGAGGAGAGGGAGTCAGGGAAGGCTCTTGGGAGAAGATGACTTCTTACTGAGTCTTAATGAGTAAGTTAGAGGTAGTCCTGGGATTCCAAACAGAGGGGATAGATAAGGAAAAGGCTAGAGTCAAACAGTAATTGTGGGTATGGGGAATCTAAAAGCATTTTAATGTTGCTGGAGCTTAACATGAGGTATGGGAGTTGGAATAAATGAGACTGGATTGGATGTTAGGGAGCTTCGTTATACCATACTAAGGAATTTTAACTTTATTCCAGATAGCTGTTGAATGAAGGGTTTAAGCAGAAGAGTAACCTGGTCAGTTTTTCATAATAGATCGCTCTGGTAGCCATTGGTGGGTATATTTGAGGAAAACAACACTGGAAGCAGGGATAACTATGCCCTCAGTCCAGGATAGAAGTGAGGAGAAACTGAACTATGGCAAAAACAGTAGGGGTGCAGAAGTAAAACTGGAATGGCTTGATGGCTAATAGATCTGGAAAGAAAAGGAAAAGTTGCGAGTGATACACAGGTTTTCATTTTGTAGGACTTGTATGGACAATGATGCCACCACTTGAGTTAGAAAGTACAGGCAAAAAATCTTTTTAGAGGGGAGGAAGAAATAGACAGGTCTGGGCAGACTCTGGGAGGGCTCACGCCATGGACTACTTCCCAGAACTTCTGCTGCTAGTGTCCTTGTCCCCATGGTGAGCCACAGCCACCTCCCGCCTCAGCAGGAGACCCTCCAACACTAGCAGAAAAGAAAACTTCTTCAAAGCATTGCAGCAACCAGTCGCTCCCATCAGGAAACTTACATAAGCTTCTTAGATAGCCTCATCCACCAGAGAGCAGACAGCAGAAGCAAGAATAACTACAATCCTGTAGCCTCTGGAACAAAAACCACATTCACAGATAGATAGACAAGATGAAAAGGCAGAGGGCTATCTACCAGATGAAGGAACAAGATAAAACCCCAGAAAAACAACTAAATGAAGTGGAGATAGGCAACCTTCCAGAAAAAGAATTCAGAATAATGATAGTGAAGATGATCCAGGACCTCGGAAAAAGAATGGAGGCAAAGATCGAGAACATGCAAGAAATGTTTACAAAGGACATAGAAGACGTAAAGAACAAACAGAGATGAACAATACAATAACTGAAATGAAAACTACACTACAAGGAATAGCAGAATAACTGAGGCAGAAGAACGGATAAGTGACCCGGAAGACAGAATGGTGGAATTCACTGCTGCAGAACAGAATAAAGAAAAAAGAATGAAAAGAAATGAAGACAACCTAAGAGACCTCTGGGACAACATTAAAGGCAACAACGTTCGCATTATACAGGTCCCAAAAGGAGAAAAAAGAGAGAAAGGACTAGAGAAAATATTTGAAGAGATTATAGTCGAAAATTTTGCTAACATGGGAAAGGAAATAGCCACCCAAGTCCAGGAAGCACAGTGAGTCCCATACAGGATAAACCCAAGGAGAAACATGCCGAAACACATAGTAATCAAATTGGCAAAAATTAAAGACAAAAATTATTAAAAGCAGCTAGGGAAAAATGACAAATAACATACAAGGGAACTCCCATTAGGTTAACAGCTGATTTCTCAGCAGAAACTCTACAAGCCAGAAGGGAGTGGCATGAGATACTTAAAGTGATGAAAGGGAAGAATCTACAACCGAGATTACTCTACCCAGCAAGGATCTCATTCAGATTTGATGGAGAAATCAAAAGCTTTACAGACAAGTAAAAGATAAGCAAATTCAGCACCACCAAACCAGCTCTACAACAAATGCTAAAGGAACTTCTCTAAGTGGGAAACACAAGAGAAGAAAAGGACCGACAAAAAAAAAAAAACCCAAACAATTAAGAAAATGGTAATAGGAACATAGATATCGATAATTACCTTATATGTGAATGAATTAAATGCTCCAACCAAAAGACACAGGCTTCCTGAATGGATACAAAAACAACACCCATATATATTCTGTCTACAAGAGACCCACTTCAGACCTAGGGACACAAAGACTGAAAGTGAGGGGATGGAAAAAGATATTCCATGCAAATGGAAATCAAAAGAAAGCTGGAGTAGCAATACTCATATCAGATAAAATAGACTTTAAAATAAAGAATGTTACAAGAGACAAGGAAGGACACTACATAATGACCAGGAGATCAATCCAAGAAGATAGATACAACCTATGTTGGAGGTGCTCCAACATAGGAGCACCTCAATACATAAGGCAACTGCTAACAGCTATCAGAGGAAATTGACAGTAACACAATAATAGTGGGGGACTTTAACACCACACTTACACCAATGGACAGATCATCAAAACTGAAAATAAGAAAACAGAAGCTTTAAATGACACAATAGACCAGATAGATTTAATTGATGTTTATAGGACATTCCATCCAAAAACAGCAGATTACACTTTCTTCTCAAGTGCGCATGCAACATTCTCCAGGATAGATCACATCTTCAGTCACAAATCAAGCCTCAGTAAATTTAAGAAAATTGAAGTCATATCAGTATCTTTTCTGACCACAATGCTATGAGATTAGAAATCAATTACAGGGAAAAAAACGTAAAAAACACACACACATGGAGGCTAAACAATACATTACTAAATAACCAAGAGATCGCTGAAGAAATCAAAGAGGCAATCAAAAAATACCTAGAGACAAATGACAATGAAAACATGACGATCCAAAACCTATGGAATGCAGCAAAAAAAGTCCTAAGAGGGAAGTTTATAGGTATACAAGCCTACCTCAGGAAACAAGAAAAATCTCAACTAAACAATCTAACCTTACACCTAAAGGAACTAGAGAAAGAAGAACAAACAAAACCCAAAGTTAGCAGAAGGAAAGAAATCATAAAGATCAGAG
The DNA here is from genome assembly GCF_937001465.1 of Orcinus orca. Lineage (NCBI taxonomy): Eukaryota > Metazoa > Chordata > Mammalia > Artiodactyla > Delphinidae > Orcinus > Orcinus orca. The sequence continues at coordinate 62,382,381 of NC_064572.1, read as the reverse complement.
CACAAATAAATGAAATAAAACTAAAAGCTGGTTCTTTGAGAAGATAAACAAAATTGATAAACCATTAGACTCATCAAAAAAAAGAGGGAGAGGACTCAAATCAGTAAAATTAGAAATGAAAAAGGAGAAGTTACAACAGACACCACAGAAATACAAAGCATCCTAAGAGTCTACTACAAGCATCTCTGCCAATAAAATGGACAACCTGGAAGAAATGGACAAATTCTTAGAAAGGTATAACCTTTCAAGACTGAACCAGGAATAGAAAATATGAACAGACCAATCACAAGTAATGAAATTGAAACCGTGATTAAAAATCTTCCAACAAACAAAGGTCCAGGACCAGATGGCTTCACAGGTGAATTCTATCAAACATTTAGAGAAGAGCTAACACCCATCCTTCTCAAACTCTTCCACAAAATTGCAGAGGAAGAAACACTCCGAAACTCATTCTATGAGGCCACCATCACCCTGATACCAAAACCAGACAAAGATACTCCAAAAAAAGAAAATTACAGACCAATATCACTGATGAATATAGATGCAAAATACTAGCAAACAGAAGGCAACAACACATTAAAAGGATCATACACCATGATCAAGTGGGATTTATCCCAGGGATGCAAGGATTCTTCAATATATGAAATCAATCAATGTGATACACCATATTAACAAATTGCAGAAGAAAAACCATATGATCATCGCAATAGATGCAGAAAAAGCTTTTGAGAAAATTCAACACCCATTTGTGGTAAAAACTCTCCAGAAAGTGGGCATAGAGGGAACCTACCTCAACATAATAAAGGCCATATACAACAAACCCACAGCAAACATCATTCTCAATGGTGAAAAACTGAAATATTTCCTCCAAGATCAGGAACAAGACAAGGATGTCCACTCTCGCCACTATTATTCAACATAGTTTTGGAAGTCCTAGCCATGGCAATCAGAGAAGAAAAAGAAATAAAAGGAATACAGATTGAAAAAGAAGTAAAACTGTCACTGTTTGCAGATGACATGATACTATAGAGAATCCTAAAGATGCCACCAGAAAACTACTAGAGCTAATCAATGAATTTGGTAAAGTTGCAGGATACAAAATTAATGCACAGAAAGCCCTTGCATTCCTCTACACTAATGATGAAAAATCTGAAAGAGAAATTAAGGAAACACTCCCATTTTCCATTATAACAAAAAGAATAAAATACTTAGGAGTAAACCTACCTAGAGAGACAAAAGAGCTGTATTCAGAAAACTATAAGGCACTGATGAAAGAAATTAAAGATGATACCAACAGATGGAGAGATATACCATGTTCTTGGATTGGAAGAATCAATATTGTGAAGATGACTATACTACCCAAAGCAATCTACAGATTCAATGCAATCCCTATCAAATTACCAATGGCATTTTTTACAGAACTAGAGCAAAAAATCTTAAAATTTGTATGGAGACACAAAAGACCCCGAATAGCCAAAACAGTTTTGAGGGAAAAAAACGGAGATGGAGGAATCAGACTCCCTGACTTCACAGTATAGTATAAAGCTACAGTAATCAAGACAATATGGTACCGACACAAAAACAGAAACATTGATCAATGGAACAAGATAGAAAGCCCAGAGATAAACCCACGCACCTATGGTCAACTAATCTATGACAAAGGAGGCAAGGATATACAATGGAGAAAAGACGGTCTCTTCAATAAGTGGTGCTGGGAAAACTGGACAGCTGCATGTAAAAGAATGAAATTAGAGCACTCCCTAACACCATACACAAAAATAAACAAAATGGATTAGAGACCTAAATGTAAGATCGGACACTATAAAACTCTTAGAGGAAAACATAGGAAGAGCAGTCTTCGACATAAATCACAGCAAGATCTTTTTTGATCCACCTCCTAGAGTAATGGAAATAAAAACAAAAATAAACAAATGGGACCTAATGAAACTTAAAAGTTTTTGCACAGCAAAGGAAACCATAAACAAGAGAAAAGACAACCTTCAGAATGGGAGAAAATATTTGCAAACGAATCAACGGACAAAGGATTAATCTCCAAAATATATAAACAGCTCATGCAGCTCAATAGTAAAAAAACAAACAACCCAATCCATAATGGGCAGAAGACCTAAATAGACATTTCTCCAAAGACATACAAATGGCCAAGAAGCACATGAAAAGCTGCTCAACATCACTAATTATTAGAGGAATGCAAATCAAAACTACAATGAGGGGCTTCCCTGGTGGCGCAGTGGTTGAGAGTCCACCTGCCGATGCAGGGGACACAGGCTCGTGCCCCTGTCCAGGAAGATCCCACATGCCGCGGAGTGGCTAGGCCTGTGAGCCATGGCCGCTGAACCTGCGCATCCAGAGCCTGTGCTTCACAATGGGAGAGGCCACAACAGTGAGAGACCCATGCACCACAAAAAAAGTACAATGAGGTATCACCTCACACCAGTTAGAATGGGCATCATCAGAAAATCTACAAACAACAAATGTGGAGAAAAAGGAACTCTCTTGCACTGTTGGTGGGAATGTAAATTGATACAGCCACTATGGAGAACAGTATGGACGTTCCTTAAAAAACTAAAAATAGAATTACCATATGATCCGGCAATCCCACTACTGGGTATATACCCAGAGAAAAGCATAATTCAAAAAGACACATGCACCCCAATGTTCACTGCAGCACTATTTACAATAGCCAGGTCATGGAAGCAAGCTAAACGCCCATCGACAGATGAATGGATAAAGAAGATGTGGTACATATATATAATGGAATATTAGCCATAAAAAGGAACGAAATTGGGTCATTTGTTGAGGCGTGGTTGGATCTAGAGACTGTCATACAGAGTGAAGTAAGTCAGAAAGAAAAACAAATATCATATATTAACACACTTATGTGGAACCTAGAAAAATGGTACAGATGAACTGGTTTGCAGGGCAAAACTTGAGACACAGATGTAGAGAAAGTACGGACACCAAGCGGGGAAAGCAGCGGGGTGGTAGTGGTGGTGTGGTGAATTGAGCGATTGGGATTGACATCTATACAGTGATGTGTATAAAATTGATGACTAATAAGAACCTGCTCTATAAAAAAAAAAGTAGACAGGTCTGTCAAAGTAGGGTGATTTGCATGTCAGACACCTGAAGGATATCCAGGTGATAATACCAGAAGCAACTGAATATATGAATCTCAAAACTGGAGCAGAGGAAGAGGCTAGAAATGAGAATCGTATGTGTAGAAGTTGAAACCACAAGAGTGTATGAAATCTATTACAGAGAAAATATAGAGGAACTGGGGGGTCAAGGACAAAAGCATAGGGACATCTTAATGCTTCAAGGATAAGCAGCGAAGAGGACCTCAGAAGGAAAGTAGGAAAGAGCGATCATGTTGTAAGTGGTCCATAGTGTGGATTGCGTTACCCGGGTCCTGGGCCAACAGAAGATCTGGAGGGGAGGAGTCATCATCAAAGTTTTGGATCCAGGTTGCTTCTGGTTCCCTCCACCTTCACTGGATGTCTGAGTCATCACTACTGAGAAAAAGATAACGCTTCCCCTCTCTTCATCTGCATCCACAGGAGGAGGTAGATCAAAAGCTCTCTCCCATTATAGGAAAAAGAAGAAATCATTAGATCAAATCAGGAAGTTGGTTTCTGGCCCTGGCTCTGCCATAAACACTCATGTTTTGACTCCAGATATCATATAACCATTCTCAGTCTGGTGCTTATCTGAAAAATAAGGGACTTGAACTGGATTATCTCCAAGGTTGTATCTATTCGGTTAGTCAGGAGACAAAAACCACAGGTTATTTTAACAGAACAATATAAAGAATCATTAAATAGGCATTGAAGAAAGGGCCAAAGGAAAACAAGTATCAGAGAGCTAGCAAGGGCAAAAGCAAACATCACAGGGCCGCGGGAGCAAAAGGGAAGAGGCTGGCGTCACTAAAACTGAAACCCAGACTTCCCAGAAGGGGCGCTGCTCCGCTGGTGTTGGCAAGACCACACTGGTTTTGTGAGTATTGGAAAAACTGCCACTGCAGGGAAGCCAACATTGCTAGAGTGATGCTGATGGGAATAGAGCAAATAGGAGGAAACAAGTCCCTTCCTCATCCTGCCTTGCAGCTGTGTAAGCCCCTGATTTAGGAAGTTTAAGTCTCTGAGCATCTCATTCAACAAATAGCTACAGTGATGAATAAATAAAAATCTTTCATAACTGTATCACTGAAATGGAGGTAAGGAATATGCTGAACCCAAAATGATGTGACACAAGAAACCCTAGAAGGAGAAGAAGGGTCAAGGCTTAGGGTGACTTCTGAAACCTGGAGACCTTGACCTTTGTGGACAACAGAGGATACTGAGGCAAGAGAGAACGCCAAGGCTTGCCAAAGATGGAGAAGCTACAGGAGACCCTCTGACGAACCCAAGCCCGAAAGGGCTGTACTGTGGTATACAAGTAAGTGAAGAATAAACCCCGCCACGCGGAAGGAGTCAAGGCCACACATCTATCTCCAACCTGCTGCTAGATCAAGGGGATGAAGCTCCCTTGAGATTCTGTAAACCACAAGCTGGCTCTCGCACAGGACTGTGGTCTGAAGTCCCACTAACTGTAAAGTTTGAAACCCCTTAGTGAAGTATTTAATTCAGATTGGTTCTGGGTAGTGCCCCCAGGTGGCAGGCAGAAGCTTTCACAATTCCTCTTAAGAGAGCTCAGATTCAACTCAGGCCTCAAAGAATGTCCACAGGCAAAATGCTAACACAATATTGCACATCAGCTATACTTCAGTTTTTTAAAAAATGCTAAGGAGATTGAGCAACTTAAGGTAAACATTCACAAGGTATCCAAGGAAATAAAGCACTGTGAACAAGAACCAGCAGACGCCGCATACGGAAACGGGTAACCAGGGAACTACACATTTAAAAGCCTCAAGGAGATACCAGTTCATACTCATCAGATTGACAGAAATGTTTTGAATTGGCATTAACAGTTTGGCGTTACCTCCTATATGCATTTAAACATATGCACACCTCCCATTCCTTTACGTTATGCCTAAAGGAACTCTTACACATGTATCTTAGGACTTATGTACCAGAATGTTCATAGCAGTACTGTTCGTAACAGGGAAAAACAACAAAGCCTGGAAATAACCCCACTGCTGACCAACCTAAATTGGATAAACTGGCGTTTTCACACACTGCCGTACTACAGAGCAGTGAGAATGAACCAGCCTCACGCATCGACGTGGATGAATCTCCAATATAATATTGAACAAAAGAAGTCATAGAAGAATACATGCAGTATGAGTCAGGCCGTTCGCATAAGCTAAAAAAATGGTACATGTTGTTTAAGGCAAGTGGTAAAACTCAAACAAAAAGCAAAGGAATAATTATCACAAAAATTAGGATGGTGGTGCTTTTTGTGGGGGGTGGGTAGCAAGGAGGTACGATCAAAGTGGATCGTCAGGGGTTTTCTGATGTAGCTGGTAATACTCATTAAAAAAAATCTTGGCTGGCAGGGACGTGGGTGTTCACTTACGATCCTTATTTAAAACATACATTTTATACACACTTTTATACGTATGATATGCTTCACAAAAAATAAGGAATGATCCTAATAGTCCTTCTCTAACCTGTAAGACTTGCTGTCAGAATGCTGTGCAGTTCGTATTTTCAATGCCAGCTTCTTGGGCCATAAAATAAAAGGGGCCAGTGTTTTTCAGCAGTTCTTCAGGGCTGCCATACTCTACAATCTTCCCGTTGTCTAGGACCATTACCCTGAAACAAAAAAGAGAGAAGTCTTAGAAAGCAGTGTCTCAAACCTTGGCATTTATAATAACCAGAACTAAGTCTCGATATTGTTACCAAGGCTGTTGCCCCAGAATCATACCCCTGCCCCTCCCTCAAATGGAAACCAAGTGCTCATATCTAAGTTTCAGGAGTAAGCTGCCAAGAGAAAAACAAGAACTGGTTAGAACAAACTAGGCCCAAGGTGGTGGAAGATTTGATTTCCAGTAGACCTTGGGCCTCGTTATGCTCATTGTAATATATTAGCATGCTAAATGACACACCTACCAGCACCATGATATGGACAATTGCCATGACAACAACCGGAAAAGCCCAGACAAGGACTGAAAAGGAGGGTTGCATCAGTTCCCGTTCAAACCACACCCCTCTTCTCAGATTAGTCATAAATATTCCTCCTACTCTTTCCAATTCCCTCCCTTTTCCCCTCAACCCTCCTATATAAATGGTGTCTCCGCCCAGATCGGGTTGAGAAAGTTGATTTGTGAACTAATTCCCACTTCTCCATTCTTTGGCCATTGAATAAAGCTTGTGCTGGAAAGTCTTAGCATTGGTTTTGTTATTGGCTGTGTGAATCTGAGCGGAAAAAGAAGCTCCCTGGCCAAGACGAGGGGTCTCTAGGCTAGGACACCAGCGCGGGTCCAGGTGACCAATACGATAACAGTATGTTTATTCATACTAGGCTACAACGCAGCGAGAATGACCAAACTGCGGCTATCTGCATCAACATGGATTCCTTGTGGAATACTGAACAAAATAGACTTATACTGAATATATTCTTATACTATTTACGTAAGTTTTTTTCCTTTTTTTAAGGATACACATTAAGGATACGTTGATTTAAAAAGGGAGCCTTCCCCTTGGTCAAAAAAGGGAGCCTATTCAGTTTTAAGATTACTGACCCCCCCCCCCCATTTTGAATTGTCAGATTGTCAGAGTTAGAAGGAACAGAAAGCTTGTTTACAGGCAGAGCAGCTGAGACCCAGCTTAGTTGGGAAGGTCTATGGAACAATATATATCACTCCTGGCTTGGGCCTTCTCCACCCCTCATACTCAGTTAATAGTTACAGTTTCCCATTTTACCTTCAAGACAGTTCCCTTAACCCTGTTGGCCTTCATTAGCTTGATGTATAATTTTGGGCAAATTACTTGCAATCTCTCAGCCTCCATTTTTTCATCAATAAAATGATGGTAGTTAAACCTGTAAAGAGACCTCACGGCTGAGGCTATCGCTGTTGGCTATCAAGCTCTGTCCCGCGACTCACTTGTCACTGTCCATGATGGTGTGCAGCCTGTGGGCAATGGTGATGGTCGTGCAGTGGGAGAACTCAGTTTGGATGGTTGTCTGGATGAGGCGATCTGTCTCTAGATCCACCGCAGCAGTGGCCTCGTCCATGATCAGAATCTTGGATTTCTGAAGCAGAGCCCTGGCCAGGCACAGTAGCTGCCTTTGCCCTATGCTGCAGCCAGTGGAAGAAACAAAGCATTAGCCCCTAAGGACCAAGGGATAACCTGGGTTGGCGGTTGGAGGGGCAGATTTCATGTTCCAGATCAGACTTTCAAAACCCACACTTCCAAATTCCCCTAGAATGCCTTAGCCTCTTCCACTAGCTGTTTATTGTTACCAAGGGCAATGTTTGCCAAACTTTCTCAATTAATTGGAAGACCCACCGCAGGTACTTAATTTAAAAATTCCTATTTCTGGGCCCTGCTCTCAGTCAGAATGGGGAGGAGCCTAGGAACCTGTATTTTGAATACACCCCAGGAGATTTTCATGTTTAACAAGTTTGGAAAACACTAACCCTGGAATAGTGCTTTGCGTTTAGCTACAGTGATGTCTCAGTACCCGACTTCAGCAGTATTTGACCTGACACCATTAGTATAGGGTGAAACCGCATGAGAATGCCCCAGTGGCATTTCTTAGTGGCCTTAGCAAATTCATTTGTTATTTTAATGTGTAATTCTAGTCTCAAGGCTAATTATTTGTTCAGGGCCTTCTCCCTTGATTAGAAACCGTTGCTATCTAATGAACATGATGTCTTGGTGGGAGATGCAATGTTTGTGGAATTCGAATATGCCTGTAAAATGCAAATCACTTTAAATTGCTAAAAGCCAGTAATGAAGGCTGGACTTCTTACTTACATAAAGAACATTTGGGAAGTGATGTGGAGGAAATATTCGTGAATTTGGAATTGCTCTTTCCTGCTGTGGCCATTAGGGAACGTATTAAACAGGGGGTGGCTAAAGTTCTGTAATTCTCTGTAAGAAAATTTATGCAGGAGATGAGAAGTCACCCAAGATGAACTTCCAGTTTTTCTCTGTAACGTCAGAACAGAGACACTGAAAAACTATTTACTTAACGCTTCCCAACTCCCACCTCGTTCAGTTGGACTTCATAGTAACAGGCTGTTGCTAAGGTATCGATTTGGCTTTCAGCTGCTGACTCTCCCGAAGCTGACTGATCTCCAGTCTCTGATCAGGGAATTTTAGGTTTCAGCAGCCCACCAGGTCTGAAATCAAGGCGCTGGTAATGCCAGGTAAGTTTCTCCCAGCATTCACAGAGGATGGTGTGATTCTGTCCTTAGGCCCCTATCACATCCTGCCCACATGGCCCTGCACACCTGCAGCATTTACTGCACAGAATTTACTCACACGAGGTGTGTCTTCTCCATCACACTGTAAGTGCTAGGGGGGCATGGATGGGTCTGTGGCATTTTCCTCTGTATTTCCAGTAGGTGCTCAATATATGTTGACTGAATGTTTGAATGGCCTTTTTAATAGGCCTGAAGACCTACTTCAGTCCTGCTAGTTCCTAGATCTGTCACTGAGGGAAAACAAACATGCTGGTGTTCTCTACCAAGGCTCACAAGTGTTCCCTGGGGCTACACACTGAAATCACCTGGGACCCTGATTCAACCGGTCTGGGGTACAGCCTGGGCACTGGGACTTTAAGTTTCCCGAGTGATTCTAGCGTGCAGCCTACTTAAGACTCAACCTTCTAGGCAGTGCATCTCATGCTTAATGTGCACACAAATTATCTGGGACTCTTGCTGAAGGGCGGATTCTGAATAGTAGGATAGAGCCTGAGATTCTGCATTTATAACAAGCTCCCAGGTGAAGCCAGAGCAGCGGGTCCATTAATTGAGCTACTGAGCCTTCCCTTCTGAGCTCCAACTGCTAATGGTGCATGCCCTGCCCACCACTCTGAAGGCACCAGGGCTGCAGCAAGGCCGGCCCCTGAGCCACCAGCTTTAACTGAGAGCTGACCATCAGTGTGTGGAGGGAGAAAAGAGGTTGTTGTAGGGAAAATGCCAGGCCAACTTGTTAACTGACAGAAAATGTGAAGTGTCAACATATGAGGAAACACTTTGAAAAGGTAACAAGAACTGTGAAGCCAAAAGAGTCTTTGTGCTGGTTTATGGTGTTCCAAGGACCCTGCGGACAGCACATCTCCATCATCTACGTGCTCCTTAGATCAGGGCTTCTCAAACTGAGGTGCCTGTAACAACCCCTGGGATCCTTTAGAACTCCCATCTCCAGCAATGCCACGTACCAATTACATCAGACTCTCTGGGGCTGGACCAGGCATGGGGATTGTTTTCAGCCTGATTGCAGAGTGCAGCTGAAAACCCGCACAACGGTGGGATCAGCAAGCTCATGTTTGTCATGTCCTGTGAGGGTATGTTTACTGACAAAGGTTTTCAAGAGTTTCCAAGCACATTCACATTTAATCTTCACATCAAGTTCGTTTTACGCATTAGGAATTAGACCTGGAGAGTGAAAATTCTTTGATGCCAGGCACCACCATGCATGAGTAACAAAAGTAGTGGTCCCCTCGCCTCCTCCACAGCCTGTGGGGGAAGTGGGTTATGAAACATTACCTCAGGTTGTCACCGCCCTCTGTCACTTCGTAGGACAACCCGGCTTGCAGGCCGTCCACGAAAGATTTGAGGTGAGCAAGCTCCAAGGCCTTCCAAATCTCCTCGTCTGAGTAGTTGTTGAAAGGGTCTAGATTCATCCTCAGGCTCCCAGAGAACAGGATGGGATCCTGCAAGTCAAGGGACGAGGGAGTTACTGGGGCTAATGCCAGAAAAGGAACAAGTAGGGACTTCCCTGGTGGTGCGCAGTGGTTAAGAATCCGCATGCCAATGCAGGGGACACGGGTTCGAGCCCTGGTCCGGGAAGATCCCACATGCTGCGGAGCAACTAAGCCCGTGTGCCACAACTACTGAGCCTGCGCTCTAGACCCCGTGAGCCACAACTACTGAGCCCGCGAGCCACCAACTACTGCAGCCCACGCACCTAGAGCCCGTGCTCCGCAACAAGAGAAGCCACCGCAATGAGAAGCCCACACACCGCAACGAAGAGTAGTCCTGCTCACCACAATTAGAGAAAGCCCCCGTGCAGCAATGCAGCCAAAAATAAAATTTTAAAAAAAATTTTTAATAAACATCTGGCTTTTAATATATATATATATACATACATATACACATATATATATTTAAATTTTTTTTAATAAAAGAAAAGGAACCAGTAATTCCTTGTGGCCAAGAAAGTGAGCAGGACTGGTCTGAGATGGAAAGCTGGTTAGTTAGTGGCCCAGCTTCTCCAAGATTTCCCCACTGCAGGCTTGGAGCTAAACACAGGGAGCTAAACACAGCATTAAGAGGAGTCCTTGGTTTTGTTTGGTTTTTCATTCTGAAGTTCATTTATGGATTTCCAAATTTGCCTTAGCATCCCTTAAGAAGATGAGAGGAACGTCCCACACCCCCAAATGAAAACTCATGGTTTGGAGGTGGAGGGATCAGGGGCAGGCAGGGGAAGGGGTCATATAGTTACAAGAGAAGAATTTCTTACGCTCTTGAAGAGGCTGGTGAAAAAGAGTGTAACAAAGGGAGCAAACACCAGACAGACCAAAGCCACCCCAGAGACTTGGCTGCAGCAAGCAGAGGACAGGTTCTGATGAGGACCCACATACCCCGAGAGCCTCCAGGGCAGTCCTTGTTTGGAAGGGTCTGGAGAGGAAGCTGCAGGGAAGACTTTCTTGCTGATGCGCTAACCATTCCGCTTATTGGCAAAACATTGCCACAAATTCCCTCCCCTCTCTTTTAACCATATCAAATGGGGAGTACAAAGCTTAATAGTTTCAAGCTTCAGCAGCAAAACTGCTAATGCTGATTGCAAAGGTCCTGCGAACCTTGATGGGCTATAGAAATGCTAAATAATCATCTGCTCCATTTGACTTCTGCTGTGTTGCTGCCACCTACTGGTTAGATACTGACAGTCACACAAGCATATTACCAAAAAAATGTAAGACTTATTTTTGTAAGTTCTGGAAGCAATGTGTCTTAGGGAACTAGCTTAGGTATCCCAGGTAGACAGCAGAAATGACGCCACCAAATGAACACACATCAAGAAGAAGATGCACATGTTTCCTGTAGAACAAGCTGCATGTGACAGTACGTCCTACAGCTTACCTGGGGGATGATGGTCAGTTTCTCTCGGAGGTCGTGGAGCCCAATGGAAGCAATATCTACCCCATCAATGGTGATCTGGCCTCCTGCAGCCTCTAGGATTCTGAAAAGGCTGTTTGTCAGGGATGATTTCCCAGCTCCTGTCCTGCCCACCACGCCAATCTGTAAATACAGTTCCTTGGCATGTTAGTTCACCATGTAATTATTGAGGGCAACAGTTTAGCCAGGGACATTCATAATCACAGGTGGAAAAAGACAGTGACTGGCTACTTCATCTCTAAGATGTTAAACTGATTTTGGTTTTGGTGGGGAAAAATGTACCTGGATGTCAGAAAAGGATGGCTTTCCCATCCTACCTCCTAACTTGTTGCTTGCTGAGAACTACATTGACTGCTGGAAATGTACACATCTGTTGCAGTTATTCTTGGAAATTATAGATTTTTTAAAAATCCTTGTTAAAAGTGAGGAGAAGGGAAGGATTGGGTCTGCCATCAGGTCTGAGAAGCAGACCCTGACCTGGACCTGAGCATCAGTACCCAGACATATTTTTGGCCCTGCATCAGACCCCAAGTCCTCAGAGAACAAGAAAACCATACCAGGACTTTGCAGACCAGAGGGAGAACTAGGCCATTCTCTCTGCAGGGACAAACCTGCACACAGCTGTTCCCACCAGTTCCTTCCCCAGGCCGGTGCTTCCTCCTGACTTCCCCTCTACAAGCCTTGGCGCTTACAGGAAATGAGCCCAGTCAGCAGACAGGGAGTTAGGGGAGGGCTGAGCAAGAGAGCCCTTACAGGCTTAAGTCTGCTTGATCCTGTGTGGATATCCTGCCCTCTGGTGGTGGCGCTGTGTCCCTACACCTCCCCAAGGCAGAGGAAGCGCCCCAACCCTCTCACTTCCACCAGATTAATGAAAGCCCAGAGTCCACTGCTCTCCACCTCTATGTTCACAAGGACTCACCCAGGCCTTTCTTCAGCTCCACCTACCTTCTCAGTGCTCTTAATGTCACAAGTGATCCCCTTCAGTACCAGATCCAGCTCAGGCCGATACCGTACTTGGTAGTTGCTAAACTGGATCTCCCCTTTGCTGGGCCAACCTTCTGGAGGCCTCTTATCAGTCACCCATGGTGCCTGGCAAGGCGACAGGAGGAAAAGTGCTTTACACAGTGACAACTCGCTCAACAGTCCCCACAGGACTCATGTCACAGAACAGGGTAGCAGTGTGCCAGCCACCCGTGAGCATCTGCATTGAATAGACTGAACTAGACTGGTACTTCCAGAAGGGTCCTACCTTATTCAATTAAAGAAACCCTATCCCACGAGGTTGTTCTGTGCATCTCCAGAATGAAGCCACCATTTAACTTGGTGCATCCCAAGACCTGACTTCTCCCAAACCATTACCTATTTTAGGTTTCAAGAAATTAGGTTCTTTCAGTTAGAGCAAGGGAAACTTCCAGAGAACCTTTATGACCCCATGTGAAATCTCTAGATAAGGTGAAGATGCATTCTCAAAGCGGTGGCTTTTTTTTTTTTTTTGGCCTTGTCCCTGGCTTCCTCTGATTCCTCCTTACCTCATTTTCCACGTTTATGTACTCATTTATTCGCTCAACAGCCACAATGTTGGTCTCTATTTCTGACGTCATCCTCACTAGCCAGTTCAGGGTTTGTGTGATCTACAGAAAAACTGGAAGACTAAGGATCATCTCAGGCTCAGAAACCAACCCAACCAGTTAAACCACAAGGTCAATCTAGTGCCTACTCTGCACCCAGCACTATGCCGGGCTCTACAAGAGAGCAAGGAGAAGTGTAAGAGACAATCCACACCTTCTTGGGGGAGGAAATGAGGCCGGTGCATTGAATAGTGGGAGGACAATTAAGTGCTCAACTGTGTGGTGCTCACAGGAAAGGCACTACTAGCTTGGAGTGGCCTAGGGCCAAAGCTGAGGCTGGAGAGGCTGGCTGTGGGTCTCCTGCCTGTAAGCCCTTAGGGGTTAGGGGTGGCATTCTACCAATGGGGAAAGCATAAGGAAAGACACAGGGTAGGAGAAGGCCTTCCAAATAGCTGCCACCTCTACTCTCAACAACAGCTCCATTGAGAACCCAGCCCTCAAGGTGGGACATCCACATGGACCCCTGTCCTCTGTTACCCCAATAAACTCCAGGTGCCTTCCTGCCATTACAGAGATAACATCTAACCACTAGGAAGATGATTGTCATGATCTGGGCCAGAGTCCAGGGAATCCATGGGTTACTCAGGCAAGCTGCTCACATGCAAGCTTTTTTCAGGCAAAAATGTAGTCCTGGCACATACACACAGGGAATCTTTGTAGAGCACATGGTGGTTAGAGAGAGGGAGAGCACAGGAGGCTGGGGACTACAAGTGACCACTTGGTGAAGCCTGGACCATATGAATTGTTGATATTTGAATGTTTTTATTTTGGTTCAGTATAATAGTTCTCCAACTCTTTGCCCCATCTGTCCTAGGTTAATAAGCCTAGAAATGAGGGGATGAAAGGGCAGTGGCACAAGGAACCCTGTGATTCTGGTAAATGACAGAGTCCTTTTGGGTGTCCCGCCATGATCACCTTGGGCCTTATTAACGCCAACTGAAAATAGCACCATATAGAGCCTGCTGGTAACTGTGCAGACCCCCAGTATATTAGTTCAGAAAGAGTCCACAAAAGATGGCCAAATGACTCATTAAATGAGTATCATTCATTAAACATTTACCATAGTGCCAGTGGTAGCAAAGTGGCTGAGTGGTAGGAAATAACGTCTGATATCTATCCCTTAGTCAAATAGGGGATGCATTATATAGTTCTATTAGACTCTATATTCTTTATTAAAATTAACTCCAATTATTCTGTGATTTAACAAAATAAACATAGAAGTTATTTGTTCAGAAGAGTTTCTGGTTACTACTGCATTATAATAGAAACTCATTTTTTTTTCTCTTTTGATTATAATCAAGCAAAGAGACAGGAAACTATTAGATAATCATCTGAGATTGCTTCCTTAACTACCCGGGGCAACACAATTTATGTCCAGTTACCCAGATGACACTGGTACCTACTTAGAAAGGGAAAGGAGCCTGTCCATGGGTTACACAATTAGTAAGAGATAGAGCTAGGGTTTGAACCTCAGTCTCCCCAGTCCCTCTGGATCTAGAAAGGAATCAAGAGCACAGACTCCACGGTATACCCGAGGCTCCATTTAAGAATAATGCATTAATTCAGCCAAACTCCCAACCTTCAGACTCACACTGAGTGCATTGGACAGAACAAAGCCCACAGTGTCCCCACTTAGGGTATCTCTATAAATAACCATCATCAAGGATGAAAAGAAGACGATCAGGTTCCCAATCAGCTCCAGACGAATTGCAAGCCACCTGGAAGGCAACAGAACCAGAGAAAGAGGTGTCACTGAGAGGTGTCCACTTCCTTACCTTACCCAGCAACCTAGGTGTTCCTAGAACATTCTCAGAGGGCTTGAGTTGGTAGGGCTGCGTTCTTAGGAGGTGTCTCAATTTGACTATGCCATGTGTTCCTAAAGTCTTTTAAATTGGATTTTAGAAAATAAATCGCATTTTAAAAGATACTAGAAGAGTTTGCTAAACTAAGGGAATCCTATAGTCCAATGTCTCCCAAACTTGCCAAATCTTAAGAATCATCTGGTGGCAATTGTTAAAATTACACAAATTCATGCAAAAAATTCCTGGACTCTTCCCCAGGAGATTCAGGGAATGGGTTTTAGGAATCTGCATTTTAACAAATGTTCCAAGTGAGTTCTTTTGATTAGGCATGGGAAACAATGGCATAAAGAATCCAAATGTAAGGTTAGAAAGAAATCACCACAGGAAGTTTCAATGTGCCCTGATTTCGTGATTTTTAAAAAGGTAGAGAAGAAGCTGGAGGTGGAGGGAAATTAGGTGTGAGCTGATGACAAGGAGGTATGTCGGGCTTTGTAGAGAACTGAACAGTGTGTAGATTGATGTAATTTATGAAAACTGACTTTCCCAGTAAAATGTATTTAACTAAATTTGAATAATTCTAGCACGTGTACAAATAAATATACATATTTTACAATGAGGGGTCCAACAGAAAATTGACTCTTATGCCTGTTTCCTTCTTGGAAAGTATCTAAGATATAAAAAATCTTTACAATCAAACTTCTGACCTCTCCATGTTCCAGATAATACTAAGCATCATTAGCCTGCCCTTCACACCGCAAGACAGTGTAGAAGCCACTCAAGAGTTTCCACTTCCTGAAAAAGACCTTCCTCCTCCAAGGACACATGACTTCTTGCCAGGGTCTAATGAAGCTGGAGAAATCAAGAATGCTCACCCTTTTTGGATTCATCTCACAGGATGTGA
Organism: Orcinus orca; assembly: GCF_937001465.1. Taxonomy (NCBI): domain Eukaryota; kingdom Metazoa; phylum Chordata; class Mammalia; order Artiodactyla; family Delphinidae; genus Orcinus; species Orcinus orca. Next base: position 62,366,736 of record NC_064572.1, on the reverse strand, counting down.
GCTTTTCATTTCTGTCATCATTGATTTTGCCTAAAATTTCCCAGCTTTCCTCCCTCCAACCTCTGCTTCTTTCACCACCCTACAAAGAGGGTCCTGCCTATGGAGAATCTCACATCCATTCTCAGGGAAGCAAACAGAGAATATCCAGTTCACCCAGCATGTGAACAGTACCTGGGTTATCAAATGCTCACAGATGTCATGTGACTCCCTCAATAAGCCTATGAGGTAGGTTGTGTTCCAGCCATCGTACAAACAAAGAAAATGAGATTTTCCTGAGAGGGGTCAAGACAATTCACCCCGCTTGGTAAGTGGCAGAACAGACAGAGGGACCCCCAGTCTCTGACTCCAAAGCTCATGCTTTCTCCTCTCTACTCACATGACAGGCGTGTTTGGCAAGAGTGAATTTCACAACACTGGCCATGCCTGCCCTCCCACAGCTAATGTCAAAAGTGCAGAACCCCGAAGCACATATTTGGGTGATATCCAGGGGCAGCCTCACCTGTTGGAGGTAATCCAGGAAAAGACACATTTCTGGTTGGTGTCCGTCACCATCTCATTGTGCTTTAGAAATCGCTCCTGGTGCTCAAAAGCACGGATAACAGACAAACCTGACACAGTCTCACTAAAGTGAGAGTAGATTGGGGACCTGGTGACAGAGTCCAGTCGTCTCAGCTGGCGGGAAGTAGCCACATAAAATATCTGGACCCAAAAAAGTGAAGACTCAGTCATACAATCATATCACATACGCTGTACCTCTTCCTTCATGGCCGTGACCCAGTATTCTTTACGTTGAGGCCACAGCTCACATCTGAACAGAGAAGCGGCTCTGGTCTCATCTCTGACTAGAGGAGAAATGAGAGAGGCTCAGAGGAAGAGGATGCTGGGAAGATCTGGGGTTGGAGGGAACAGAGGAGCACGAAAGCGCGGACACCACACCTCACTCAGCCCTAGAGGTTGGAATTTTCAAACCACATAAGTTTTGTCAGCCTAATCCGTATGGTCCCAAGAATCTGCACATACTGTCTAAATGACAGTTTTGTAGTGGTTAGAAAAACAGTCTCTAAAAGATTTTATAAATGCTGCTGGGAACCGAGGGGTGTGGAAAGTGGAGATGGGCAGTAAATGGTCCAAGAAAGGTATGCCAAGGTTTTGATAAAAATTGAATAATCAGGTAAGTGACCAAAATTGTGCTTTGACAGTGTGTGCAGGTAAAGATCGTTTGGAGGTGTGTGGAATGCTGAGGGTCTAAGAACTGGATGTAATAGCGCAGGCTGAAGGGGGAGGTTCAGTGGGGTGGGTTAGTGGTGCTACTAGATTCCAAGAGGATTTGTTGAAACTAGGGAAGAACTGGGCATTTGAGTCAGAATTCAAAATGTTACACCTGGAAATTTCCTCAAAGATCCTGCTTCTTTTTTTTTTTTTTTTTTTTTTTGCGGTACGTGGGCCTCTCACTGCTGTGGCCTCCCCCGCTGCGGAGCACAGGCTCCGGACGCACAGGCCCAGCGGCCATGGCTCACGGGCCTAGCCGCTCCGCGGCATGTGGGATCTTCCCAGACCGGGGCACGAACCCGCATCCCCTGCATCGGCAGGCGGACTCTCAACCACTGTGCCACCAGGGAAGCCCAGATCCTGCCTCTTATTTGTTGGTTTGTTACTGACAAAGATGACGATGTTCCTGAGGAACTCAACACAAACAGCAGGTGGTGTCAACTTACCACAGGCCACAAGTCTGCCCTTGACTGAAGGGCTTCAGAATTGTTTTCTCAAGGTGATCAATTCATCCCAAAGGTAAATGGTGGAACAAGAATTCTCTCCACAGCTTCCCTCCCCTCCTCAGTTTTTATCATGGTCATGGAGCCCCTTACACTTGCTCTGGTTTTTCTGTGAGGCTTGGCTTTTAAGCTGTGTCCTCAAGAACACACTGGAATTGAGCCTAAGCCACCCACAGACACCCCAGTAAAAGGAGAACTGCCCTGAAGTGAAAACAGACTGGGCTCCTGCTGAGGGACATCTCCAAGCAGATAATCCTAAGCCAACCAAGGAAGCAGCCTTAGCACAACTCTTCTAGAAGCAACCAATTACCTTACCATTGTGAAGGGCCTTACAGAGCTTCAAGACTTTGTCCAGAGCCAACCTCAAAGTAGTCTTGGATCCAAACATAAATATGCCCCACTTACACTTGTGGGGTGCAGGGCAGAAGTTAAGGTGAGATTGACCGTGAACTTCCACCCACCCATCAGTGCTGACACTTCAGCTTCAGAAAGTGGCCTACGGGCTCCTTGGTATGTTATTATCTGGCTCAATAACGAAGATGCTGGAGAGGGGAGAGTGACTAGCAATAAACACAAGAGAAGAGTCTCAGGAAGGAGCTTGGGCTTTTATGAGTAGAGAAGGAAGGAAACCTAGCCATTTCCAAACCTACCTGAACAGACACATAAATGATGCCAAGAGGGATGATGACGATGATGAAGACTGGAGTGGCCAGGCAGATCATGACCAGGGTGCTGATGATGCCCAGGAAGCACAAAATCCAGCTGCGCAAAGACATGGGGAGGGTGTCATCCACCGTGGAGATATCCTAGGGACACATATGGAGAGATGGTGTGCTAATGAATTCCTATGACATTTTACATCTCGGTTCCAGCAGCGAATTTGCTCAGTCATATCAGAATGCAAGTAACTATATGTCCAGGGTTGAAAGAAAAAAAGAAATCCTCACCAGCTATTAGTTCTATGCAGATTAATTTTGACCCTTACCTGGCACAGATTCTCCATCTTTCTTTCCTCCACCCCCTCCTTTATCTCCTCTTAAGGGCTCAGTCATCAGCTCCAGAGGACCCTAGGTATAATTCTCCTTTATGGTCTGAGCTACCTTCTCCGCAAAACATGCTGTATAATTAATGACAGTTTCCTTTTTCATGCAAAAGCAGTTAGCAAAATATGACTGTTGCCTAAGTAACTCACAGTATGATCTCTGTGTTTTTTTCGGAAGATTAATTATATATTTATAGCAACAGTGGAAAAGAGTGTTTTTGCAAAATTCCTGTGAGAAATCTCCCCATCCAAAATTGTGTACTTTTTAAGGTTCTATTTAAGAGCAGAAAGCCCATTTAAGTTGTCTCCAGTGACATCATGCCCACCATCTTCGTTCCACAGGAAGGTGACAAGTGGGGGCCTGCCCACTTTTGAAGCAGTCACCATGTCCCCAGAACCTGCCTGTGGGCTGGGAGCTAGACTTTCTGTGTCTGCTCCAAGACCAAACAAATAAGGGCTCAGAGCTCCTCAGACATTTTTTTTAAAATGTGCACCCTCTTCTACAAACAGAAGACTGAAAATTCTGTTGGTGATAGTTGAATATTATTCAGAATTGTCTGGTTTCCTCTGTTCTTGAAATTTCCCCCTTATGTTCATTAAGAATCAACGACTTTGGTCTGGCCCATGGAAGAGAGCCATCTATATGATCTTAGCATTTACTGAGCATCCCAATGCCTAATACAGTCCTTGGCTCATAGAAGGTACTCAATATATGTTGAATGAATGAATGCTAAGGGTCCCAGAATCTTCAGTCGATGGAGAACCCCATTAAAATTATAGGATTCCACAATCCAGACCTTGTTTACTTATTTTTAAAGCATCAAAGATGGGAGATTCAGGGATGGAGGCGGCAACCAAGCAAAGCATTGTCCTGCTATCTCTTTTCACTGTCACACTAGTGATAGTGCTTTTACTTGTGTTTCTCCCTCTGCAGAACAATCCTTCACATCCTGCTTCTGCCACTCACCCATCCCCTACCCCCACCATCTCCCTGGCTAACTTCTATGAGTTAAGTCCCTCCTTTTCTGACATTTCCCACCCTCAATCACCCAGGTTGAGCTGGTATCTCTTTTCTCTGTCACTCTTTTGTACTCCAAGAATGCCACTGTACACATCGTTGTTACTGGTTTTCCTATATCCTATCATAATCCTTTACTTCCTTGGCCGTCCCCCTCACTAGATGGTGAGCTACTTAAAGGGAAAGAGTTGTTCATCCCTGTAACCCCAGGATCCTTAGGACCTCACACAAGGTGTTCAAGAAATATCTGCGTGCTGAGTGGACCAAAAACCTGGAACTGCCCAGTGTTGCCTAGGGACACATGAGAATTCTTTCCCTGTCAGAAATAAAAAGATCCTCAGCATATAAACACGTCTTACAACCTTTGAGATACTTACGCCAGCAAACCTGTTCACTATCCGGCCAGTGGGTGTTGTGTCAAAAAAACTCATGGGTACTCGAAGGATATTGTTCAGCAGCTGCTTGTGAAGAATGCTTGCTGCGTGGACGGAACCATAGACACTCCAGAGATTTGCTATGAGCACAGATATACCTGGAAATGGAGCCAGTTTAGTCAGCACCATGCACAGGGATCCCTGAAGACTTGTGCAGGACATGATAGCAAATTTGTCATGAGTCCAGGCAAAGGACATGGACCTGACAGAGCGTCTCAGAGATGGCTGCCGTAGCCGTCACACATACCTTGTGCTAATCCCAGAGCTCCATAGACACCAACTCTCAGGTCCCTCTGAGAGGCTGGATAGTTGGTGCTATTGAAGGTTTTAGAGTCACGGGTCCAAGCACTGAGCCAGAGGTTTGATCCAATAAAAGACACGGAATGGAGCACAAACCCAAAGATAATGAAGAATATCGAACACCATCCTATTGCTTGTAGGTATTTCAGGTAGATGGAGAACTTCACCTGCAAAGCCCCCACCTCAATATTAGTAGAGTTCCTAGTGGCTTTTGGTGAGGAATTACCTAGAATACCAATCATAGGGGGAGTACAGTCCTTTGGAAAGTGGAGAGCTGGTGGCAAAATTTGGTAGTCTGTGATCACATTTCTGTACTGGGCCAGCATGATAATAATCAATGCTGAAATATAATGCAGGGTAAATAACCATCAGATTATTAATGAGCTTCTAGATGCAATTAAGAGGAAAAGACATAAAAACAGAGCGGGACAGATAAGGCTATACCACAGACCTTGGAATTTGTTTTATTAATGTTTAAGTTAAGATCTTAAATTTAAGAACTTGGTTTTAAGTTTTATTAATTTGAATTGTGTGCTATGAGCTTGATATATTGGTGTTCTCTGGCTCCCAGAATTGCATCTCAAAGCATTTTTGTTTTTACCACATATCAAAATGGAATCAAACCCTCATGAAGTGTAGTATGAGGATATTCACAGGGAACATGTCATTCTTCATGGAAATACAATTTGATAAAAAGCCCAGAGCCTCTGCTAACATTTCAATGATAAATTTAAAGACTGGCAAAGCACACAAGACATATCCCTCTGTAGATATGTATTCAAGTCATCAAACTTAAAAATGTTCAAATCCCAAGCCTTATATCACCTCTAATGGTACTTTTTACTGTGGTGTTTACCTTTCCAGTTTGTATGAATTCCTTCTTAATTAGTTTTTGCCCTTTCACTGGTTCTTCCTCCTCCTTCAGGATATTCACATTCCGAGTTTTCAAGTCTTTTAAGGGCTTCAGACGCCTGCTACTGGACCTAGAACTGAGAGATTGAGAGGGGAAGCTTTCCTGAGCATGTAGATGCATGCCAAGGGTCTTCTTGCAAGCAGGTGTCACAGTAGCTCTGCTCACATCAAAGTGCATTTCAGAGCAGATGGTCATGGGGGAAACACCACCCCAACCCTCCTCCACATGCACAGAAACAAAAGAAGAGCTGGGAGCGTCCATGTGGACACTCAGAAAAAGTCCACAGAGAAAAAGAGAATGATCAGGTGGAACTATGGAAGTGATGGGGGATGCCAGCTGAATATATGACCAACCTGCGACTAAATGTTCGATGAAGACTGTTCTCTCTTTTCATGGACAAGGAGGCCACATCTTCAGGGATTTCCTCCACACTGGGCATCAGCCCATAGTCATCTTCTTCACTGTCCTCATTGACTAGGAGACACATCAAAGGTTAGGGAGATTGCTGCATAGAGCTATCATAGCCCTATGAACAAGAAGAAAAGTCTTTTCTGATCTTGTTGGTCTTAATAAGAGATCCCAGATGTACACACAGGTTGGAATCTTTTACTCCAGAAATACTGTTTATTAGGACATCTCATTGAAAAATACCAGGATAAAGGAGAGGTGAGTTAATATTCCACTGGAAGAGAAACGGTCAAAAAGGAGAAGAATATTCCCAGAAGCTTGTAAGTTCCTTTGGAGCAGGAAAGAACTTTTAAGGATTACAGTAGACAAACAGAAGAGTCATAATCCCCAGAAATGTCTAAAAAGGTGAGTGTAAATTTAAAATGTTCTGCTTGAAATTCAAATAATTTGAGAAATTTTATTAATTTAAAGCGTTTTAAAAAACATATCCTGATAATAAAAGGTAAAACAGCTTGGTCTGTGAAAATGGTAGAGTTATGACCTCCAGAAATTGGTACCTCTGTAAAAGCAGTGAGCATACTAGCCAAAAAATGTCAAAATCAAATTTTCCGTAACTTTGAAATTAACCAAAGGCTTGCCACAATCCAAGGAGCATTTATTTAAGAAAAATGGCTAAATCTCAGAAAGAAAAGTAAGTTTTGTAATAGTTTAATTTACCCTATTCCTATTCCCCTCTCCTTAGATCTGCTTTAGCCTAGAAAACCAACAGCCACACATTCATTGTAACCATGAAAATCACCAGCCTAGCAGCTGCTGGAAGGAACAGACTGGGTTCAGAACATGCTCAAAACCTTACTTCTGGAGAAGTGTCATTATTTGGCCTGTCTGGCAGTTCCCTGGAAAACTCCATTCACAGAGCTTGTCTTTATAGAACCTGACTTGGAGTTGGCTCTAACAACCAGCAGTAGTTGTTTAACATCACAGCTGCCTGAGGCAGTGATAACAGTTGGAGCAAAGGAGAAACTGACCAAGAACTTAAGAGGAAAAAAACCCTGGGGAATAAGATATCCATAGGGAGCTTTGATATCTTCAATATATTCCTGGCAATCGAGAATGTCATACACATGTGTAGGGTTGCACACATGCCAACCCAAGAAAGACTTGAGAATGTCCTATTCTCTTACCTCTGGCTTACCTTCAGACTCTGTGCAAGCAGGGAAAAAAGGCTGAGGCAGAACTATAAACTGCCTGCTGGCATGTTAAACAGACATGTCCACCCCCACCCCCCATCCCCACAGAGCCCCTCAGCAAAGGCTGAGTGACGTATCAGTTCCAGGCACTTGAGGAAATCTCTGTCCAATCGTTATCTGACCACTAAGCCAACCAAGCAGGGACTTCTATGGCCACATGAGACAAAGAAAGACTTAACAGAATCAGTTCAGGAAACTAAACAGGAGGAACAACAAAAGCAAACCCTGGTTGAGGATGGAGGGGAGAGAGATCATATTTCCAGAATTGTTATGCTATTTAAAATGACCGGTTTTCAGTAATCAAGACAGTATGGTACCGGCACAAAAACAGAAATATAGATCAATGGAACCGGATAGAAAGCCCAGAGATAAACCCACGCACATATGGTCACCTTATTTTTGATAAAGGAGGGAAGAATATACAATGGAGAAAAGACAGCCTCTTCAATAAGTGGTGCTGAGAAAACTGGACAGCTATGTGTAAAAGAATTAGAACACTTCCAAACACCATACACAAAAATAAAGTCAAAATGGATTAAAGACCTAAATGTAAGGCCAGACACTATAAAACTCTTAGAGGAAAACATAGGCAAAACACTCTATGACATAAATCACAGCAAGATCCTTTTTGACCCACCTCCTACAGAAATGGAAATAAAAACAAAAATAAACAAATGGGTCCTAATGAAACTTAAAAGTTTTTGCATAGCAAAGGAAACCATAAACAAGACGAAAAGACAACCCTCAGAATGGGAGAAAATATTTGCAAACGAAGCAACTGACAGAGGATTAATTTCCAACATTTACAAGCAGCTCATGCAGTTCAATATCAAAAAAAAACCCAAACCAAAAATGGGCAGAAGACCTAGATAGACATTTCTCCAAAGAAGATATACAGATTGCCAACAAACACATGAAAGAATGCTCAACATCTCTAATCATTAGAGAAATACAAATCAAAATCACAATGAGGTATCACCTCACACCAGTCAGAATGGCCATCATCAAAAAATCTACAAACAATAAATGCTGGAGAGGGTGTGGAGAAAAGGGAACCCCTCTTGCACTGTTGGTGGGAAGGTAAATTGATACAACCACTATGGAGAACAGTATGGAGTTTCCTTAAAAAACTAAAAATAGAACTACCATATGACACAGCAATCCCACTACTGAGCATATACCCTGAGAAAACCATAATTCAAAAAGAGACATGTACCACAGTGTTCATTGCAGCTCTATTTACAATAGTCAGGACTTGGAAGCAACCTAAGTGTCCATCGACAGATGAATGGATAAAGAAGATGTGGCACATATATACAATGGAATATTACTCAGCCATAAAAAGAAACGAAATTGAGTTATTTGTAGTGAGGTGGATGGACCTAGAGTCTGTCATACAGAGTGAAGTAAGTCAGAAAGAGAAAAATAAATACCGTATGCTAACACATATATATGGAATCTAAAAGAAAAAAGAAAAAAATGGCTGTGAAGAACCTAGGGGCAGGACAGGAATAAAGACACAGACGTAGAGAATGGACTTGAGGACACAGGGAGGGGGAAGGGTAAGATGGGATGAAGTGAGAGAGTGGCATGGACTTATATATACTACCAAATGTAAAATAGATAGCTAGTGAGAAGCAGCCACATAGCACAGGGAGATCAGCTCAGTGCTTTGTGACCACCTAGAGGGGTGGGATAGGGAGAGTGGGAGGGAGTGACAAGAGAGGACATACAGGGATATATGTATATGTATAGCTGATTCACTTTGTTATAAAGCAGAAACTAACACACCATTGTAAAGCAATTATACTCCAATAAAGATGTTCAAAAGAAAAAGATCAGTTTTCAACAAAAAATTATGAGACATACAAGGAATCAGGAAAGTATGGGACTGTACACAGGAAAAAAGCAGTCAAAAGAAACTGTACTCAAGGAAGCACAGATGTTGGACTTACCAAAGACTTAAATCAGCTATGATAAATATATTCAAAGAACAACAGGAAACCATGTCTAAGGATCTAAAGAAAAGTTCTCACCAAATAGAGAACATCTCTATTAGGCCCATTAGCATGGGCCCCTGATCCAATATGTCTGATGTCCTTGTAAAAAGGGGAAATTTGGACACTAATGCACATAAGGTATAACACCATGTGAAGATGAAGGCAGAGATTGATATGAAGGATGCCAACGAATGCCAGCAAACCACCAGAAGCTAGGAGAAAGACCTGGAATAGATCCTTCCCTACTGCCTTCAGAAGGAACCAATCTTACTGACACCTTGATTTTGGACTTCTAGCCTCTAGAGCTGTGAGACAATACATTTCTGTTGTTTAAGACACCCAATTTGTAGAGTTTTGTTATGGCAGCTAATTAAGAAATACACAGAGCCAATGTTGATACAGGTAACCTTTGCCCTCCTGACCTTCCCTTTATTCTACCATCTTGTAGTCTGTACCTTGAGCCCCAGAGCCGACACAACAGCATGCCAGGCAGTGGGGCTTATACAACTTCTCAGAAATGCCCTATCTATGTTTCCCAGAGCAAGGGTTTAATGAGCTGTTTTGCAAACTGTCTTTTGTACACAAAAGATAGGATTTTTCAAAGGGGCTGTCTACCCATGGGGGTTTATAAACAGAACTTAGAAACTCAGAAGATCAAATCAGAAGAAGTTTAGAATTAGGAGAAAACTGTCCAGGTTGTGGTGATGTGGCTGACTGAGCAGTAACTCAGGGGTATCCAGCATCAGACACTACCCTTTGCTGGAGATCTTCAGTCCCCAAGCAGGTACTTTTTGTTTTCTCCAGGCCTGTCCTGGAGCACATAAAGACTGATAGAAAGCTCTGACCCCTTCCTTTCTGCTGGAATCCCTGCCCCACTTTCCTGGGCTGGGTCCCAGTCCCTATAGCCCACACCATCGTATTCTTTGTTCCCGCCCTGTCCCACCAATGCTTACAGACTCCTTGGTTTAGGCTTTTCTTTCTGACTCTTGTGGTTTTAAACCATCACATGTCCTGACCTCAAGGCCTGACTGTGATCCCACTTGCAGGCTGTGTAGTTACTGCCTCTTCTGATTGACTTTCGGAATGCCCCTGTACCCTCCAGATCTTGCTTTCTCAGTCCTGACCTCCTGCTGATAATTGCTACCTGAAGCAGATACCCAGAACCATCACAGGACTACTGCTGGCAGGTTCTTGAGAAGGACCCCAGAGACCAGGGCTCCATTACTGACTGGGGCTGATCAGCGACCCCAGTGGTAGTGGTATTGGGTAGGGGCTATTCCTGTGGCACACTGTGAGACTATGCAACTGCCATGATTTTTTTTCTGGTTCAGAACACCCAGTGGCTTTTGGTGTATTCGTCAAATCCCTTTGTTAGGGCGTATCAACAATTTAGCAGTACATTATTAGTACCAGGTATTACAAAGCTGTCCAGGAAGTGGTTCTCATGAATTTGGGTAGATGGGGTGGAATATGTGACTTGAGTCAATAGAAGCAGGGCATTCCCTAAAAGGGGCCCCTTGTGCCACTGGTGTCTCTTCCACAAGGGCTAATCACCCCAAATCTCCAGTCATCCTCTAAAGAGTGCCCTTTGATTGCATGTCAGAGACCAGATGAGCAGGATTATCCCCCAGTTTGGCTGAGATGTAAAGTTTCTATGTTTGTGTTTCTTTACAGAGACACAAAACACAGAAAGGACAGATATTGGATCTCTGGATAATTTATTTCCAAATTTAGTTCACTGGATACTGAACAGTTCAGGAGGTAAATAGTGGTGGTTTACTACTTCTACCCCTTCCCTACCCAAGTTCTATCCTGTTCCAATCCTCTTTACGTACCTGTGGGCTCGTCTTTAGGACCCGTCTGTTTTATGAATGTCTTCAGATTCTTAGCAAACAATCCTTTCTTGGCCAACAGAGTGCTGTAGGATCCCTTCTCCACGATGATGCCATTCCCCAAAACCACAATCTCATCCACTTGGGGAAGAAAGTGAATGCTGTGTGTCACCAAGAGTCGAGTCTGTAAAAATAACAGTAAGTTGTGCTGACTGCCCTGTGTCTACCATGTTCCTTAGCTTACTAAGGAAAAGGAAAAACAGAGTCACTGTGGGGCTTTCCTTCAAAATGTGGCCCTGACCACTTGATCTCTTACTTCCTCTTTACTTCCCAGCACCTCATCCTAAAACCTGACCCCATGTGTAAGATGAGACTCCTGTCATCATGGATATATTCACAGTTATTTTCCTGTAGTGACAATGAGGTTTGCCCCACACACGTTTTCCTCCAGCTTCCTGGTAGCCAAGAGTTGGGCTTAGGGACGTCACTTGAGATCAAGGGCTATCAGTATAATTGAGGCATGCAAAACTAACTGCCCCCCCACTAAACAGGTAACTGATCTAACAAGAACTGCCCAGATTAGTTTAGTATGTTAGAATCATTATAGGGCAAGAAATTGTGTCTTTGGCCCAGGCCCTCCCTGGCGTGGAAGACTTGGCATCCCTTGTATTCTTGTCTATTTATGGACTACATTGACTACTGAAACAGGGATTCCACTCAAAGAAAGATTAAAAACTCACAGATCAGTAATGAGACTCAGATAGGGTCTAGGGGGTTGAGATGGGCCTCTAGAGAGACAGCCCAAGCCCACTGCCTCTGCTCTCTACTTCACAGCCCCACAGACACTAGGTTGCTCTTATCAGGAAGACTTGGGAGATGCTCATCCTTTGAGTCTCAGCTCAAAGCCAGCTCTTCTGGTAGCCTTTCCTGAATCCCCAGGCAAGAATTGGGTATTCCTCCAGTGTTTCCATGGTAGTTTGTATATTCTGCCATTAAAAATGATTCTTGTATTATAATATTATTGCTTGCTTTTTGGTTTGTCTGCCAATTCGATTGTAAGTTACTTGAGAGCAGGGATGAGACCTTTTCATCAGTGCGCCCAGTCTTTGCAATGAACCAGGCCCAGGGTGGGTATTCAGTTCATGAATGAATGGAGCCAATTAGCCTTATGGACAGAAGTCAGGACCAGGCATAGGAGGGAGAGTGAGTTCCTGTGGACTCACTGACCCAAGAGAGAGGCAAAAGGCCTCAGTGGGACAGCAGCCCAGTCAACCCTGCCACCCTCTGACTGGCAGCATTCAAAAAACCTTGAAGGGAAAAGGCCAAACACAGATGGAGTGCTGACAGCCCTCACACTAGACTTGCTACTGGTGAGAAGCATACTCAAACCCTCAAGGGGCGCTGGGCTCTGTCAGCCCCTCTCGCATTCAGCCTACTGTGCTAACTTGCCTATGGTAAGGAAAGCCTATGACCAGCTCCAGTGACTTGCTCTGGCCACTTTATCTGTACTATCTCACAGGGGCATTGCAAGAATCAAATGAGACAATGCAATCAAAGTGCTTGGCACAGGCCTGCGACATAATGAATACCCAAAACATATAGGCTTATTTCTATATTCAGATTGAGTCATCCTTTCCAGGCATAGTGCTCCAACATCCTGCAAGAGTTCCAGGAAAGTGCCTTCTTAGAGTAGAGCTCTAATACTTGCAGGATGACCTGTGTCCCAGCAAGGTAAATTGTTGGGTCCTCTGGCATGTTTTCTGACACCAACCGATTCTGAGTGTCCAACAGTTCAATTCTGACACCAGCTACCCAGAAACCCACAGCTACCCAGAGCCCACAAGACTGCCCTGACTTCTAATGCTAGCCAAAAGTCTTGGATCCCACCCATACTTCTGACCAACTAGCTGTAAATTGAGGATTTCCATGGCCCCCTCCTCAGGTCTGATAATTTGCCAGAATGGCTCATAGACGCCAGGAAAATACTTTACTTACTGTTTACCAGTTTATTACAAAGGATACAACTCAGGAACAGTGAAATGGAAGAGATGCATAGGGTAAGGTTTCGGGGGTGGGGTGCTTGTGCAGAATTTCCATCTCTCACCAGGTGTGCCACCTTCCCAGCACCTTAATGTTCTCAGCAATCTAGAAGCTCTCTGAATCTCCTTATTCAAGAATTTTTATAACACAATCTCCAGCCCATCCTCCTCTCCCCAGAAATTGGTATGTGGGGCTGAAAGTTCCAATCCTCCCATCACTTGGTCTTTCTGAGGAACAGCCTTGTCCAGAGGCTATCTAGGGGCCCCTCCATAAGTCACTCATTAGCATAAACTCAGGTGTGATCTAAAGGGGCTCATTGTGAATAACAAAAGACATTCTTAGTATCACTCAGGAAATTCTAAGGGTTAGGAGCTCTGTGCCAGGACCTAGTGAAAAAGACCAAATATAGTTCTTATTATACCACAGATCTCAAAGGACTTTTTATCATAATTAATCATCCTAAAAGGCTCAATGTTGGAGCCAGAGAATAAGACTCAAATTAGCCAGTTCCCACATAAGCTATGATCTCAAGATGGGAGCCCTCACCAAATCATCTCCTGGGGGACCAGTCTGACACTGTATCTCCCCAGCAGCCCAGGGGGAAGGTAAATAAGGAAATCTGCTTCAGTACCCAGCAGTCCTAGGAGATGTGTTCCCCTCCTCACGTCTTCATCACTTTAAATAATTTCTCACCTTGCCTTTCAACAGGCCATTGGGACCCAAGACCTTATTAAAAATATGTTTTCCCACATGAGCATCCACAGCAGATAGGGGGTCATCCAGAATATAGATGTCTGAATTTTGATAGGTAGCTCTGGCCAGGCTGATCCGCTGCTTCTGACCCCCACTGAGATTTATACCCTGAAGAAGAAAATAATTTCTATTAAGTACTGAAACTGAGTCCCACTAAAATTCCTCTGCATAGATTCCTCTGCTGAATCTATGATTAACATCTCTATCCGAAACTTCATGACCTTTCTTCTCCCATACCTGTTCCCCTCAAGGGAGTATAAAAGGAAAGGGGGGATTGAAACCAAGCAGGACACTGGAGGGCCCTCCTGTGTACAAAAACCCCTGTGTCCCCCCTTTCTTATTTGTAGAAAAAAACTTTAGTCTCCTAGGCCTTCCCTGAGTTCCAAGGAGCAGACTCAAGCCGTTACTAACTAGGGAAGTGAGGGAATGCAGAAACAAAGGAAAAGCAGTCAAGAAACAATAGTTCAACTATAAAACAGAGTCCTACCTCCTCTTCAACGGGTATATGTAACAATTAGATGCATATTATTGAACTATTCTACAGAAACTAAGATTCTAACCCAGGTGGAGGATGGTTACTACATGTTGACCACAAGCACTTAGCCCCAGACTGTTTGGAACCAGAAGGTTGATGATTAAGATTCCTGAAACATCACCCTGCCACTTTACCACCAACCAATCAGAAGGAAGTCTACAAGCTGCAACCCTCACCCCAAATGTTGCCTTTTAAAACCATTCCTGGGGAATTCCCTGGTGGTCCAGTGGTTAAGAATCTGTCTTGCCAACATTAAACACACCAACATTCGAATTATAGGGGTCTCAGAAGAAGAAAAAAAAGGGACCGAGAAAATATTTGAAGAGATTATACTTGAAAATTTTCCTAATATGGGAAAGGAAATAGTCAATCAAGTCCAGGAAGTGCAGAGAGTCCCATACAAGATAAATCCAAGGAGAAACATGCCAAGACACATATTAATCAAACTATCAAACTTAAATACAAAGAAAAAATATTAAAAGCAGCAAGGGAAAAGCAACAAATAACATACAAGGGAATCTCCATAAGGTTAACAGCTGATCTTTCAGCAGAAACTCTGCAAGCCAAAAGGGAGTGGCAGGACATATTTAAAGTGATGAAGGGGAAAAAACCTACAACCAAGATTACTCTACCTGGCAAGGATAACATTCAGATTCGACCGAGAAATTAAAACATTTACAGACAAGCAAAAGCTAAGAGAATTTAGCACCACCAAACCAGCTTTACAACAAATGCTAAAGGAACTTATCTACGCAGGAAACACAAGAGAAGGAAAAGACCTACAATAACAAACCCAAAACAATTAAGTAAATGGTAATAGGGACATGCATATCGATAACTACCTTAAATGTAAATGGATTAAATGCTCCAATCAAAAGTCAGAGACTGGCTGAATGGATACAAAAACAAGACCCATATATATGCTGTCTACAAGAGACCCACTTCAGACCTAGGGACACATACAGACTGAAAGTGAGGGGATGACAATGTTCATTGCAGCACTATTTACAATAACCAGGACATGGAAGCAATCTAAGTGTCCATCGACAGATGAATGGATAAAGAAGATGTGGTACATATATACAATGGAATATTAGTCAGCCATAAA
This sequence comes from Orcinus orca, assembly GCF_937001465.1. Taxonomy (NCBI): domain Eukaryota; kingdom Metazoa; phylum Chordata; class Mammalia; order Artiodactyla; family Delphinidae; genus Orcinus; species Orcinus orca. Next base: position 62,351,331 of record NC_064572.1, on the reverse strand, counting down.
AAGAAACAAAATTGAGTTATTTGTATTGAGGTGGATGGACCTAGAGTCTCTCATACAGAGTGAAGTAAGTCAGAAAAAGAAAAACAAATACCATATGCTAACACATATATATGAAATCTAAAAACAATGGTTCTGAAGAACCTAGGGACAGAACACAAATAAAGATGCAGACATAGAGAATGGACTTGAGGACACGGGGAGGGGGAAGGGTAAGCTGTGACAAAGTGAGAGAGTGGCATGGACATATATACACTACCAAATGTAAAACTGATAGCTAGTGGAAAGCAGCCACATAGCACAGGGAGATCAGCTTGGTGCTTTGTGACCACTTGGAGGGGTGGGATAGGGAGGGTGGGAGAGAGGGAGATGCAAGAGAGAAGAGATATGGGAACATATGTATATCTAAAATTGATTCACTTTGTTATAAAGCAGAAACTAACACACCACTGTAAAGCAATTATACCCAAATAAAGCTGTTAAATAAACAAATAAAACAAAAATAAAAAAAGATGTGGCACACATATACAATGGAATATTACTCAGCCATAAAAAGAAACGAAATTGAGTTATTTGTAGTGAGGTGGATGGACCTAGAGTCTCTCATACAGAGTGAAGCAAGTCAGAAAGAGAAAAACAAATACCATATGCTAACACATAAATATGGAATCTAAAAAAAATGGTTTTGAAGAACCAAGGGGCAGGACACAAATAAAGATGCAGACGTAGAGAATGGACTTGAGGACACAGGGAGAGAGAAGGGTAAGCTGTGACAAAGTGAGAGAGTGGCATGGACATATACACACTACCAAATGTAAAATTGATAGCTAGTGGAAAGCAGCCACATAGCACAGGGAGATCAGCTTGGTGCTTTGTGACCACCTAGAGGGGTGGGATAGGGAGGGTGGGAGGGAGACACAAGAGGGAGGAGATATGGGCATATATGTATATGTATAGCTGATTCACTTTGTTATAAAGCAGAAACTACCATACCATTGTAGAGCAACTATACTCCAATAAAGATATTCAAAAAAAAAAAGTGAGGGGATGGAAAAAGATATTCCATGCAAATGGAAATCAAAAGAGAGCTGGAGTAGCAATTCTCATATCAGACAAATAGACTTTAAAATAAAGACTATTACAAGAGACAAAGAAGGACACTACATAATGATCACGGAATCGATCCAAGAAGAAGATATAACAATTGTAAATATTTATGTACCCAACATAGGAGGACCTCAATACATAAGGCAACTGCTAACAGCCGTAAAAGGGGAAATAGACAGTAACACATTCATAGTAGGGGACTTTAACACCCCACTTTCATCAATGGACAGATCATCCAACATGAAAAGAAATAAGGAAACACAAGCTTTAAAAGATACATTAAACAAGATGGACTTAATTGATATTTATAGGACTTTCCATCCAAAAACAACAGAATACACTTTCTTCTCAAGTGCTCATGGAACATTCTCCAGGATAGATCATATCTTGGGTCACAAATCAAGCCTTGGTAAATTTAAGAAAATTGAAATCGTATCAGGTATCTTTTCTGACCACAATGCTATGAGACTAGATATCAATTACAGGAAAAATCTGTAAAAACACAAACACATGGAGGCTAAACAATACACTACTAAATAACCAAGAGATCACTGAAGAAATCAAAGAGGAAATCAAAAAATACCTAGAAACAAATGACAATGAAAACACGATGACTCAAAACCTATGGGATGCAGCAAGAGCAGTTCTAAGAGGGAAGTTTATAGCAATACAGCCCTACCTCAAGAAACAAGAAACATCTCAAATAAACAACCTAACCTTATACCTAAAGCAATTAGGGAAAGAAAAACAAAAAAACCCTCAAAGTTAGCAGAAGGAAAGAAATCAAAGATCAGATCAGAAATAAAAAGAAATGAAGGAAATAATAGCAAAGATCAATAGAACTAAAAGCTGGTTTTTTGAGAAGATAAACAAAATTGATAAACCATTAGCCAGACTCATCAAGAAAAAAAGGGAGAAGACTCAAATCAATAGAATCAGAAATGAAAAAGGAGAAGTAACAACCGACACTGCAGAAATACAAAGGATCATGAGAAACTGCTATAAGTAACTATATGCCAATAAAATGGGCAACCTGGAAATGGACAAATTCTTAGAAAAGCACAACTTCCTGAGACTGAACCAGGAAGAAATAGAAAATATAAACAGACCGATCACAAGCACTGAAATTGAAACTGTAATTAAAAATCTTCCAACAAACAGAAGTCCAGGACCAGATGGATTAACAGGCAAATTCTATCAAACATTTAGAAAGGAGTTAACACCTATCCTTCTCAAACTCTTCCAAAATATAGCAGAGGGGAGAATACTCCCAAACTCATTCTACAAGGCCACCATCACCCTGATACCAAAACCAGACAAAGATGTCACAAAGAAAGAAAACTACAGGCTGATGTCATTGATGAACACAGATGCGAAAATCCTCAACAAAATACTATCAAACAGAATCCAGCAGCACATTAAAAGGATCATACACCATGATCAAGTGGGGTTTATCCAAGGAATGCAAGAATACTTCAATATATGTAAATCAATCAATGTGGCAAACCATATTAACAAACTGAAGGAGAAAAACCATATGATCATCTCAATAGATGTAGAAAAAGCTTTCGACTAAATTCAACACCCATTTATGATAAAAACCCTTCAGAAAGTAGGCATAGAGGGAACTTACGTCAACATAATACAGGCCATATATAACAAACCTACAGCCAACATCATTCTCAATGGTGAAAAGCTGAAACCATTTCCTCTAAGATCAGGAACAAGACAAGGCTGTCCACTCTCACCACTAATATTCAACATAGTTTTGGAAGTTTTAGCCACAGCAATCAGAGAAGAAAAGGAAATAAAAGGAATCCAAGTCGGAAAAGAGGAAGTAAAGCTGTCACTGTTTGCAGATGACTTGATACTATACATAGAGAATCCTAAATGTGCTACCAGAAAACTACTAGAGCTAATCAATGAACCTGGTAAAGTAACAGGATACAAAATTAATGCACAGAAATCTCTTGCATTCCTGTACACTAATGATGAAAAATCTGAAAGAGAAAATAAGGACACACTCCCATTTACCACTGCAACAAAAAGAATAAAATACCTAGGAATAAACCTACCTAAGGAGACAAAAGACCTGTATGCAGAAAACTATAAGACACTGATGAAAGAAATTAAAGATGATACAAACAGATGGAGATATATACCATGTACTTAGATTGGAATAATCAATATTGTGAAAATGACTATACTACCCAAAGCAATCTACAGATTCAATGCAATCCCTATCAAACTACGAATGGCATTTTTCACAGAACTAGAACAAAACATTCCATAATTTATATGGAAACACAAAAGACCCCGAATAGCCAAAGCAATCTTGAGAAAGAAAAACGAAGCTGGAGGCATCGGGCTCCCAGACTTCAGACTATACTACAAAGCTACAGTAATCAAGACAGTATGGTACCGACACAAAAACAGAAATATAGATCAATGGAACAGGATAGAAAGCCCAGAGATAAACCCACGCACATATGGTCACCTTATTTTTGATAAAGGAGGCAAGAATATACAATGGAGAAAAGATAGCTTCTTCAATAAGTGGTGCTGGGAAAACTGGACAGCTACATGTAAAAGAATGAAATTAGAACACCTCCTAACACCATACACAAAAATAAACTCAAAATGGATGAAAGACCTAAATGTAAGGCCAGACACTATAAAACTCTTAGAGGAAAACAGGCAGAACACTCTATGACATAAATCACAACAAGATCCTTTTTGACCCACCTCCTAGAGAAATGGAAATAAAAACAAAAATAAACAAATGGGTCCTAATGAAACTTAAAAGCTTTTGCACAACAAAGGAAACCATAAAAAAGACAAAAAGACAACCCTCAGAATGGGAGAAAATATTTGCAAACAAAGCAACTGACAAAGGATTAATCTCCAGTATTTACAAGCAGCTCATGCAGCTCGATATCAAAAAAACAAACAACCCAATCCAAAAATGGGCAGAAGACCTAGATAGACATTTCTCCAAAGAAGATATACAGATTGCCAACAAACACATAAAAGAATGCTCAACATCATTAATTATGAGAGAAATGCAAATCAAAACTGCAATGAGATATCACCTCACACCAGTCAGAATGGCCATCATCAAAAAATCTACAAACAGATGAAGACTTGGAGGCTGGGGGAGAGTGGCTTGCTCAGAGAGAACACAGAACTTCTGCGCCCTTTCCTCAGACCTTGCCCTGTGCATCGCTTTCATTGGGCTGTCCCTTTTTGTAACAGAAATAAGAGCGATTCCAGGGGATGCCTCTTTACAGGAGCCAAACCTTGGAATGCAACGTCAGAAAGCTATTTCCCTAAAGTCTCCGATGTCAAGGAGAGGTGGCATCCTTTAGTCCGTGAGTACTGGAATTGGAGTCAGATATCCTGAAGTCAAATCCCAGCTCACCAAGAAGAACATGCTTACTTCACAGATCTGAAGTCTTGGATGAACTCTTCTTGTTTCCATCCACCTTCCTGAACAGCAGCAATGAACCTGTGCCTCAGATACAGATGGATAAACCAAACTGATTAACATGGAACTTACAAAGCTTAGCAGGAGGTGATCCCAGGAGGCCAAAGCTGTCTTTCAAAGTCTTTGAGCTCTGAGCTGTATGGATGAAAGGCTCTTGGTGCTGCAGCCAGGAGTCAGTGCTGTGCCTCTGACGTGGGAGAGCCAACTTCAGGACACTGGTCCACAAGAGACCTCCCAGCTCCACGTAATATCAAATGGCGAAAATCTCCCAGAGATCTCCATCTCAACACCAACACCCAGCTTCACTCAACGACCAGCAAGCTACAGTGCTGGACACCCTATGCCAAACAACTAGCAAGACAGGAACACAACCCCACCCATTAGCAGAGAGGCTGCCTAAAATCATAATAAGGCCACAGACACCACAAAACACACCACCAGACGTGGACCTGCCCACCAGAAAGACAAGATCCAGCCTCATCCACCAGAACACAGGCACTAGTCCCCTCCACCAGGAAGCCTACACAGCCCACTGAACCAACTTTAGCCACTGGGGACAGACACCAAAAACAATGGGAACTATGAACCTGCAGCCTGCAAAAAGGAGACCCCAAACAGAGTAAGATAAGCAAAATGAGAAGACAGAAATACACACAGCAGATGAAGGAGCAATATAAAAACCCACCAGACCTAACAAATGAAGAGGAAATAGGCAGTCTACCTGAAAAAGAGTTCAGAATAATGAGAGTAAAGATGATCCAAAATCTTGGAAATAGAATAGAGAAAATGCAAGAAACATTTAACAAGGACCTAGAAGAACTAAAGAGGAAACAAGCAACGATGAACAACACAATAAATGAAATTAAAAATACTCTAGAAGGGGGCTTCCCTGGTGGTGCAGTGGTTGAGAGTCCGCCTGCCAATGCACGGGGCATGGGTTCGTGCCCTGGTCCGGGAGGATCCCACATGTGGCAGAGCAGCTGGGCCCGTGAGCCATGGCTGCTGGGCCTGCACGTCCGGAGCCTGTGCTCTGCAATGGGAGAGGCCACAACAGTGAGAGGCCTGCGTACCACAAAAAACAAAAACAAAAACAAAAAGAATACTCTAGAAGGGATCAATAGTAGAATAACTGAGGCAGAAGAACGGATAAGTGACTAGGAAGATAAAATAGTGGAAATAACTACTGCAGAGCAGAATAAAGAAAAAAGAATGAAAAGAACTGAGGACAGTCTCAGAGACCTCTGGGACAACATTAAATGCACCAACATTCAAATAATAGGGGTCCCAGAAGAAGAAGAGAAAAAGAAGGGGACTGAGAAAATATTTGAAGAGATTATAGTTGAAAACTTCCCTAATATGGGAAAGGAAATAGTTAATCAAGTACAGGAAGCACAGAGAGTCCTATACAGGATAAATGCAAGCAGGAACACGCCAAGACACATATTAATCAAACTATCAAAAATTAAATACAGGGCTTCCCTGGTGGTGCAGTGGTTGAGAATCTGCCTGCCGATGCAGGAGACACGGGTTTGAGCCCTGGTCTGGGAGGATCCCACATGCTGCGGAACAACTAGGCCCGTGAGCCACAACTACTGAGCCTGCGCGTCTGGAGCCTGTGCTCCGTAACAAGAAAGGCCAAGATAGTGAGAGGCCCGCACACTGCGATGAAGAGTGGCCCCCGCTTCCTGCAACTGGAGAAAGCCCTCGCACAGAAACGAAGACCCAACACAGCCAAAAATAAATAAATAAACAAACCAATGAACCACATTAAAAAACAAAACAAAAAACAACACAACAAAAAACCAACTCCTTGCCAGTGTAATACAACAACAAAAAAATTAAATACAAAGAAAATATATTAAAAGCAGCAAGAGAAAAACAACAAATAACACACAAGGGAATCCCGATAAGGTTAACAGCTGATCTTTCAGCAGAAACTCTGCAAGCCATAAGGGAGTGGCAGGACATATTTAAAGTGATGAAGGAGAAAAAACTACAACCAAGATTACTCTACCCAGCAAGGATCTCATTCAGATTTGATGGAGAAATTAAAACCTTTACAGACAAGCAAAAGTGGAGAGAGTTCAGCACCACCAAAGCAGCTTTACAACAAATGCTAAAGGAACTTCTCTAGGCAGGAAACACAGGAGAAGGAAAAGACCTACAATACCAAACCCAAAATAATTAAGAAAATGGGAATAAGAATATACATATCAATAATAACCTTAAATGTAAATGGATTAAATGCTCCCACCAAAAGACACAGACTGGCTGAATGGATACAAAAACAAGACCCATATATATGCTGTCTACAAGAGACCCACTGCAGACCTAGGGACACATACAGACTGAAAGTGAGGGGATGGAAAAAGATATTCCATGCAAATGGAAATCAAAAGAAAGCTGGAGTAGCAATTCTCATATCAGACAAATAGACTTTAAAATAAAGACTATTACAAGAGACAAAGAGGGACACTACATAATGATCAAGGGATCGATCCAAGAAGATGATATAACAATTGTAAATATTTATGCACCCAACATAGGAGCACCTCAATACATAAGGCAAATACTAACAGCCATAAAAGGGGAAATCGACAGTAACACATTCATAGTAGGAGACTTTAACACCCCACTTTCACCAATGGACAGATCATCCAAAATGAAATAAATAAGGAAACACAAGCTTTAAAAGATACATTAAACAAGATGGACTTAATTGATATTTATAGAACATTCCATCCAAAAACAACAGAATACATATTTTTCTCAAGTGCTCATGGAACATTCTCCAGGATAGATCATATCTTGGGTCACAAATCAAGCCTTGGTAAATTTAAGAAAATTGAAATTGTACCAAGTATCCTTTCCGACCACAACGCTATGAGACTAGATATCAATTTCAGGAAAAGATCTGTAAAAAATACAAACACATGGAGACTAAACAATACACTACTTAATAACGAGTGATCACTGAAGAAATCAAAGAGGAAATCAAAAAATACCTAGAAACAAATGACAATGGAGACACAACGACCCAAAACCTATGGGATGCAGCAAAAGCAGTTCTAAGAGGGAAGTTTATACCAATACAATCCTACCTTAAGAAACAGGAAACTCTCGAGTAAACAACCTAACCTTGCACCTAAAGCAATTAGAGAAAGAACAACAAAAGAACCCCAAAGTTAGCAGAAGGAAAGAAATCATAAAGATCAGATCAGAAATAAATGAAAAAGAAATGAAGGAAACGATAGCAAAGATCAATAAAACTAAAAGCTGGTTCTTTGAGAAGATAAACAAAATTGATAAACCATTAGCCAGACTCATCAAGAAAAAAAGGGAGAAGACTCAAATCAATAGAATTAGAAATGAAAAAGGAGAAGTAACAACTGACACTGCAGAAATACAAAAGATCATGAGAGATTACTACAATCAACTCTATGCCAATAATATGGACAACCTGGAAGAAATGGACAAATTCTTAGAAAGGCACAACCCACCAAGACTGAATCAGGAAGAAATAGAAAATATGAACAGACTGATCACAAGCACTGAAATTGAAACTGTGATTAAAAATCTTCCAATAAACAAAAGCCCAGGACCAGATGGCTTCACAGGCGAATTCTTTCAAACATTTAGAGAAGAGCTAACACCTATCCTTCTCAAACTCTTCCAAAATATAACAGAGGGAGGAACACTCCCAAACTCATTCTACAAGGCCACCATCACCCTGATACCAAAACCAGACAAAGATGTCACAAAGAAAGAAAACTACAGGCTGATATCACTGATGAACATAGATGCGAAAATCCTCAACAAAATACTAGCAAACAGAATCCAACAGCACATTAAAAGGATCATACGCCATGATCAAGTGGGGTTTATTCCAGGAATGCAAGGATTCTTCAATATACGCAAATCAACCAACGTGATACACCATATTAACAAATTGAAGCAGAAAAACCATATGATCATCTCAATAGATGCAGAGAAAGCTTTCGACAAAATTCAACACCCATTTATGATAAAAACCCTGCAGAAAGTAGGCATAGAGGGAACTTTCCTCAACATAATAAAGGCCATATATGACAAACCCACAGCCAACATCGTCCTCAATGGTGAAAAACTGAAAGCATTTCCACTAAGATCAGGAACAAGACAAGGTTGTCCACTTTCACCACTAATATTCAACATAGTTTTGGAAGTTTTAGCCACAGCAATCAGAGAAGAAAAAGAAATAAAAGGAATCCAAATCGGAAAAGAAGAAGTAAAGCTGTCACTGTTTGCAGATAACATGATACTATACATAGAGAATCCTAAAGATGCTACCAGAAAACTACTAGAGCTAATCACTGAATTTGGTAAAGTAGCAGGATACAAAATTAATGCACAGAAATCTCACGCATTCCTATACACTAATGATGAAAAATCTGAAAGTGAAATTAAGAAAACACTCCCATTTACCATTGCAATAAAAAGAATAAAATATCTAGGAATAAACCTACCTAAGGAGACAAAAGACCTGTATGCAGAAAATTATAAGACACTGATGAAAGAAATTAAAGATGACACAAATAGATGGAGAGATATACCATGTTCTTAGATTGGAAGAATCAACATTGTGAAAATGACTCTACTACCCAAAGCAATCTACAGATTCAATGCAATCCCTATCAAACTACCACTGGCATTTTTCACAGAACTAGAACAAAAAATTTCACAATTTGTATGGAAACACAAAAGACCCCGAATAGCCAAAGCAATCTTGAGAATGAAAAATGGAGCCGGAGGAATCAGGCTCCCTGACTTCAGACTATACTACAAAGCTACAGTAATCAAGACAGTATGGTACTGGCACAAAAACAGAAATATACATCAATGGAACAGAATAGAAAGCCCAGAGATACACCCACACACATATGGTCACCTTATCTTTGATAAAGGAGGCAGGAATGTACAGTGGAGAAAGGACAGCCTCTTCAATAAGTGGTGCTGGCAAAACTGGACAGGTACATGTAAAAGTATAAGATTAGAACACTCCCTAACACCATACATAAAAATAAACTCAAAATGGATTTATGACCTAAATGTAAGGCCAGAAGCTATCAAACTCTTAGAGGAAAACATAGGCAGAACACTCTATGACATAAATCACAGCAAGAACCTTTTTGACCCACCTCCTAGAGAAATGGAAATAAAAACAAAAATAAATGGGACCTAGTGAAACTTGAAAGCTTTTGCACAGCAAGGGAAACCATAAACAAGACCAAAAGACAACCCTCAGGATGCGAGAAAATATTTGCAAATGAAGCAACTGACAAAGGACTAATCTCCAAAATTTACAAGCAGCTCATGCAGCTCAATAACAAAAAAACAAACAACCCAATCCAAAAATGGGCAGAAGACCTAGATAGACATTTCTCCAAAGAAGATATACAGACTGCCAACAAACACATGAAAGAACGCTCAACATCATTAATCATTAGAGAAATGCAAATCAAAACTACAATGAGATATCATCTCACACCAGTCAGAATGGCCATCATCAAAAAATTTAGAAACAATAAATGCTGGAGAGGGTGTGGAGAAAAGGGAACACTCTTGCACTGCTGCTGGGAATGTGAATTGGTTCAGCCACTATGGAGAACAGTATGGAGGTTCCTTAAAAAACTACAAATAGAACTACCATATGACCCAGCAATCCCACTACTGGGCATATACCCTGAGAAAGCCATAATTCAAAAAGAGTCATGTACCAAAATGTTCATTGCAGCTCTATTTACAATAGCCTGGAGATGGAAACAACCTAAGTGCCCATCATCGGATGAATGGATAAAGAAGATGTGGCACATATATACAATGGAATATTACTCAGCCATAAAAAGAAACGAAATTGAGCTATTTGTAATGAGGTGGAAAGACCTAGAGTCTGTCATACAGAGTGAAGTAAGTCAGAAAGAGAAAGACAAATACCATATGCTAACACATATATATGGAATTTAAGAAAAAAATGTCATGAAGAACCTAGGGATAAGACAGGAATAAAGACCCAGACCTACTGGAGAACGGACTTGAGGATATGGGGAGGGGGAAGGGTGAGCTGTGACAGGGCGAGAGAGAGGCATGGACATATATACACTAACAAACGTAAGGTAGATAGCTAGTGGGAAGCAGCCACATGGCACAGGGTTATCAGCTCGGTGCTTTGTGACCACCTGGAGGGGTGGGATAGGGAGGGTGGGAGGGAGGGAGACGCAAGAGGGAAGAGATATGGGAACATATGTATAACTGATTCACTTTGTTATAAAGCAAAAACTAACACAACATTGTAAAGCAATTATACCCCAATAAAGATGTTAAAAAATAAATAAATAAAAATAGAACTACCATATGACCCAGCAATCCCACTACTGGGCATATACCCTGAGAAAACCATAATTCAAAAAGAGTCATGTACCACAATATTCATTGCAGCTCTATTTACAATATCCACGACGTGGAAGCAACCTAAGTGTCCATCGACAGATGAATCGATAAAGATGTGGCACATATATACAATGGAATATTACTCAGCCATAAAATAACGAAATTGAGTTATTTGTAGTGAGGTGGATGGACCTAGAGTCTGTCATACTGAGTGAAGTAAGTCAGAAAGAGAAAAACAAATACCGTATGGTAACACATATATATGGAATCTAAAACAAGTGGTTCTGAAGAACATAGGGGCAGGATAGGAATAAAGACGCAGACATAGAGAATGAACTTGAGGACACGGGGAGGGCGAAAGTAAGCTGGGACGAAGTTAGAGAGTGGTATGGACATATATACACTACCAAATGTAAAATAGATAGCTAGTGGGAAACAGCCACATCAGCTCAGTGCTTTGTGACCACCTAGAAGGCTGGGATAGGGAGGGTGGGAGGGAGATGCATGAGGGAGGAGATATGGGGATAGATGTGTATGTATAGCTGATTCTCTTTGTTATAAAGCAGAAAGTAACACACCATTGTAAAGCAATTATACTGCAATAAAGATGTTAAAAGAAAAAAAAAGCTTCTATTGCAATGCAGGGGACACCAGTTTGATCCTTGGTTGGGGAACTAAGATCCCACATGCTGCGGGAAAATTAAGCCCATGTGCCACAGCTAAAGAGCCCATGTGCCACAATTACAGAGCTCATATGCTCTGGATCCCATATGCCGCAACTAGAGAGAAGCCTGCACACGCACCACAACGAGGTGAAGAGCCCATGCGCCACAACAAAAGATCACACATGCCACAACTAACACCCAACACAGCCAATAAATACATAAATATTTAAAATATTTAAAAATAATAATTTTAAAATAATAATTAAAAAAACATTCCCTGAAAGCTATTGAGGAGTTTGGGTCTTTTGAGCATGAGCTGACGATTCTCCTTGCTGGGCCCTGCAATAAACACTGTACTTTCATTCACCACAACGCAACGTCAGTAGATTGGCTGTGCTGTGTGGTGGGCAGCCAGACCCAAGTTCAGTTCAGTAACACAAGTTCCTTTATACAAATAAATATCTTTGATTCAAATAAATAACTTTAGGCCCAATAATTAAAAGCATGGCCAACTTACCATTTTATATCATATAATTTACTTATTTTGTTGTTGTTGTTGCTTCTTCCCCATGAGAATGTAGAGCTATATCAGGGTAGATTTCCTCTGTTTGTGGATGTAACTCCAGCACTTAAAATAGTGTGTGGCACATAGTAGGTACTCAATAAAAATATGCTGAATTAATGAACAAAATCATTCTAGAGCTATATCTTCACTAGTCTTCTAACATCTCAAGATCTTTCCCCCAAAAACTGCTATATTCATGTTTAGTAATGGGGAAAGAGTATAAAAACATCCCAAATACATAGTAATCAGGGATTTCTAAACAAATTATACTATATTCATATAATTCAAAACAGTCATTAAAAATTAATTTTTAAGAAAGGCATTTGACAACATGAGAAAATAATATACTCTAAATTTCTATGTGTTCAAAGCAGATTATTAGAACCGTACTCTGGTCCTCACTGGTATACAGAAGTAGAGTCAGGACAACTAGGCTCTGGTCTGCCTCTGGCCCTCCACCTGTGAGGTCAAATTTGGGTCAGCTGCTTCTTAGTTAACCTCTCAGGTCCTAGCCTCATCATCTCTCCTTTAGGTTACACAGTTCCTATATTTGCTTCTAGGTACAAAATTTTAAATTTCTGAGTTATTTGCACAAAATATTGTGCAAACTCATGTTTTCTGGTGTTTGTTCCAGGCTTGACCATCAAAATTGATCAACTATTTTACTGTCATGTACTTCTTCATCACCCTTACTCTTTTCCTTCATTATTTCTTCACCCTTCAAGGCCCCTTGGTGTCCCAAGTACCTTCTCTCCAATCTCAGCCAGATCTCCCCCAGGCAGCACTTCCAAGTCGGGGAAGAGGGCACAGGCCTCCAGAACTTGCTGGTATTTCTTTTCATCCAACTCTGACCCAAAAAGGATGTTGTCCTTTATGGTGCCGTTCTGGATCCAGGACTGCTGCGGGACATAGGCTACAGTGCCCTAGGATGGGAAGGGTCAGACCATATGACAGTTTTGTTCCTCTGGAAATGCAGTGTTGAAGGAGGGGGTGGCAGGAGTTGGGAGGAACAAATGGAATGTAGATTTTTAAAAAATGTCAGGCTGACTGAGCAATTGATATTTATAAAGGTGCATGTATTTATTGCACCATCCAGGGAGAAAGATTCAATATCCTATGCATCATTTGAAGTCTCCTTTTTTGGACTATCACTCTCTAGCCATGATCCAAAAAATGGAGGATGACTGCACGTGCTGCTTTTAGAACAGGCTTTTAGTCAGACCCCAAAGAGTTTACTAGGACCAACAGAGGGCCAACACTGATGGGGGAATGGTGTAGACAACATCTTAGGAAGCAAGAACTAAGAGATTGAAATTTGGGTACCAGACTGATGCACAAAACAGATCGTGTCAAATGAGAGATGGAGCCTGATAAACACCTGTGTTTGAGGACAAACCCAGTTATGAGTTAGCAAGAAAAAGCTTCTTGAAAGGAGTTAGGAGGCAGAGTTAAATCTGTAGAGTCTGCTCTGCTATACTGCATGTTTATTTAATGCAAATTATCTCATTAGTAATCAGTAAATCAGGGAATAATGTCAGTATAATGTGGAAGAAGTGTTGGTTCTTAAAATTTTTCCAAGCATGTCAGTGTAAAGCAATTAGGGGCAAGCTTTATTATAATTAAGAAGAAAGGCTTAGCAATATATGAAGATCTTAAGAAAAGCTAAAAATCTATAGACGTGCCTCTTTTTGGTGCGAGTAGTGGCTGGTTAAATGATTCCAAATACCTGTAATTTCCCCTAAATTTAGCTCTCTGGGGAAGCTGAGAGTACTGATGGAGATGCCATGAAAACATTTCTTCTCTATTTAAAAAAATTATAATTGACGACATCTATACTCTATGTCATGTTTTTGTACGGAAGCAAGTGCCCTCAAACACCCAGCTCTCGGGCTTCCCTGGTGGCGCAGTGGTTGAGAGTCCGCCTGCCGGTGCAGGGGACGTGGGTTCGTGCCCCGGTCCGGGAAGATCCCACATGCCGCGGAGCGGCTGGGTCCGTGAGCCATGGCCGCTGAGCCTGTGCTCCGCAACGGGAGAGGCCACGACAGTGAGAGGCCCGCGTACCGCAAGAAAATAATAATAATAAAAAAAAAATACCCAGCTCTCAAAGGAAGAGGTGAGAGGCCCAGAACTAATTGTGAAGCTGGGTGTAATTGTCAGTGGAGATTTTACAGTGCTACTGTTTTTTTTTTTCAGCGGCCATGGCTCACGGACCCAGCCGCTCCGCGGCATGTGGGATCTTCCCGGACCGGGGCACGAACCCACGTCCCCTGCATCGGCAGGCGGACTCTCAACCACTGCGCCACCAGGGAAGCCCAGTGCTACTGTTTTAATTGTTATCGCTGTTGTTGTTTTTGTTGCTACCCTGTTTACAAAGTTACATATGTTTTTAATGATCTGTTGCAACTCTTTCCCCCAGGTCCTATTATTTTTATTGTACAGTTTCGCAGAACGTGAGGTTTTCAGAAACACAGATATAGAATTACCTATACTTTGATAGAAGACATCTCTGTTCAAGTTTTCAAACTTTAGTATGCATATGAGAATCACCTGGGGAGCTCATTAAAAATGCAGGTTTTTAGAATCTACCCCAGAGTATGATTATATATGTGGGGTGGGGCAAAGAATCTACCATTTCTCCACGACCTCACCTACAGCAACATGACAGGAGTAGTTATCAGATTCTAGTTCATTCTCCCAATGAGAAGGCAGCGCCAAGAGACCACATTTGAGTGTCAGAAGTCTTCTCCTTGGCATTCCTTCTCACCTTGACCGTGATGTGCCCGTGGACATTTTCCATTTCTCCCAGCATGGCTGACATCAAGGAGGATTTCCCAGAGCCCACAGTGCCCACCACAGCCACCAGTTGGCCTGGCATAATGTCTAGGTTCACGCTGAAAGACAGAAGTGCACTTGAAAGAGAAGGGCGTGTGGAGGGGTGTTATTCAGGAGAAGTTCAAGCCACTTCTCAGACGCTCCATAGGAAGTCCGATTATTAGGAGATTTTCCCTCAAGATTGGAAAATTTGTCTTGCATATACAATACTCCAAAGTATTTCTCTAATGATTTTTTTTCTGCTCTAAGAGTTTCGAGAGTAAGTCCTCATATATAAGTTGTTTGTGCCAAATGTGAGTTTCCACTGGAAAAATTATTTTAGAACCAACGTGGTACCACTGAACAAGACCCTATTGGTTCAAGTCCCAACTCTGCCACTGCCGAGCTGTGTGATCTTGGAGGGCCACTTCTCCTGGACTCTCGTTTCTAAACTAATGGGGTTGGACCAGATTAATGTATCCCGAAGTTGGCCATTCAATGAGAATAACCATTCAATAAAACACTTGCTGAAAGCACAGATTCCCTGTTCCCCTCCCCCGGAGATCTGGCTGAGTCTGACTGGGGAGGGGCCCACACTGGGCCAGGCTCCTGGAAACTCTGTTCTGGCCCTATTATTTGAGTCCCTAGAACATTAGGAACATGGGGAACTTGTTCACAGGCTTTCTGAACCTGCCCCTTGAGCTGGACTCCTTCCAGACTTATCCTACTAGCAAAGTGGGAGCTATGTCCACTCTACTCTCTGCAAAGTGAGGCTTTCAGGTTGGGAAGGTTCAGAGGTGGGGCTTCTTGCCTGACACGTGCTGGGGCAAGCTCCAGAGTCCATGTTAAAGGATCTAGGAATAGGAGAGAAATGTGGAAAGTTCTGGGTGTAGCAGGGAGATGATCAGGTATACTCAGTTGTGAAGAAAATATCTGGCCTGCTTGGGCTCCCAGTGTGCTCTGTGGTGCTGTGCTCAGTGGCTGAGTTGGCCGTACCAGTACATACAGTGCTTAAGGAACACATTACATGCAGCAATGTGGCAAGAAAGGGTTGGCTTAAGGCAGGAGAATGTGAGAATGGGTTATGTAGATGAAAAATTCCAGATCTGAAGTTGATTATAGAGGCAGCTCCCAACAACCACTCTGGGCAAAGAAGGCAGATTTTTCTTGATTACTATTCTTAAGTGAATAAATGAACTTAAATTGAGTTCAGGTTCTTGTGTGTATCCACTACCATACCCAGAGACCTAGGCTACCTGCCAACCCTGCACTACCTCCATCCAGTCTGGAGAATAAATGTCTTCATAGGCTCTCAGCTGGACGCGCACTGTCCCACAGTAGGAAAGCAGGGTAGCAGATGTAGTTACAGGGACAGGGGCTCAGGATCTTTGCTGTCAGTTCATCCCTCCAAGAGTTTAGCCTGCACTAGTCTCTAACTGAACACATGCACATAGCTCGTTTCCCCATGTATTATATTACATGGAATTTTTCAATAACAAGACTGGCAAGGAGAATCCTAAAAAACAGCAAGAGGAAAAGGAGACAACTCACTCTTGGATTGTGACTTCCGAATTGTGGTCCCAGGTAAAGGATGCCTCAGAAAACTGCACAGCTTTGTCTGTTGAGAAAAAGTCCTCTCTTTAAGTCAGATGTAGGTCCCCACATGTCTGTCTGCCCTTTCTTAGCCTTCAGGTGTCCCTCACTGCTTCCTCCAGCAGAGCCCAAGATTGCCTCTGTCAGGTGCTGACTCCTGAGCTGACAAGAGGCAAATGAAAGGTCCTGGGATGATACCAAGAGTTGCCTGCATATGATGTCGTTTTTTTACTTAGGAGTCCCAAGCCTATTGGTAGCCCAGATTCTTGATCTACAGACAGCCTGGGTACATTCCCAGGCCCTCTGTTGCCTAGTCTCATATAAATCCCACTTCTGAATATAAACTCAGCCATTCCCTGCCCTGGATTCCAGACCCACTGCTTCTTCTGGCTATGATGCCCCCCAGTCCTTAAACCTTTAGAACTTGTGTGTTCCTTCACTCCAGCCTGTCTTCCCAATTCCACATGCTTGGCTCCATTCTGACTTGTTTTCTAGATCCTTTGCAGGATTCCCTGCTTATCCTCAGAATAGCTGCCCCTGCTTAGCTTGGCAATCTGGCTAAGCAATCTGTTCTAAATGAAAGCATAATTTAAGTAATAATGGTATGGATACTGTGCAAATATAGGTGCAAGGTAAGTCCCCTAGCTTTCCCTTTCCATCAGTTTCTTGCTGCAAAGTACTGGTGCCAGCACTGTGAATATATATGGGATGCAACTTCCAAATTCACTTACCAAAATTGCAGTCATGTCGAATGGCAGATGTGTCCAAGTCATCCCCTCCCAAATATTTCTCTAGCCGTTCTACGGAAACACTGGCCTAGAGAAGGACATAAAGGATAAAAAAACCTCAGTGACAAGCACAAGTAGAGGAGTTTGACTTCGTCATCAGCCTTGGATGTGGAAGCAGATAGTCAACCTGCCAAGCTTCTTGCCCATGATTTGCTATTTGCCACACCTGGAACCTCTGGCCCCTACCCTCAGCCCCCCTCCCCAGCGTGATTCAGCCACACCTCAGCCCTGGGGGCCAGCCCACTCTGAACAGAGGGAAATTAAGATGCTCTATTTCAGCCCCTCAGAAAACTCACTGTGGTGTGGGGGGAGGTCAGTTCTACTGCTCTTTGGACCTAGTTCCAGAAACTGTCTTCTGCCTTCTTCTAAGACAAAACTTCTGTCTGGTTCTGGTAACTGGGCCCCTGGCATGTTCTTCTTTAACTGAGTCCATGACCCATACGGTGCCTCACTGCCCACATGCCATGGTCATCAGGCCCCTTTGTCATGCAGGGAGCTGTCACCACTGCTGATCCTGCTTTTGCTCTCTATGCGATAAGCTATCTGAATCTAAAAAGAGCATGTTATTTATCAGCCAAATCTATCAGCCTTCCTTAATACCCTCCAGTACCAGGAGAGGTCTTTTCCTAAACCCCAGTCCTTCCTATGGCCTGAGCTGTCTGAAGCCAGCCACCTCCAGGATGAATGCAGGTCGCCACACTTTGTCATCCTGGTTGCCTCACCAGTCTGCCACCTGCCCTGTGAACGTCCTCCTGAGGTCTGGTACCTGGCCTATCTCAGTGACTGTGCTCAGTTTTCAGGACCCAAACACTCCCTATGGCCCATTTTCTGACACCTTGAGGCTCCCAGGTTGTGTTTGGTTTTACCACCATGTACGTGGCTTCATCCAAAGAGAAGCCTTTTCTCTCCTTTTGTGCCATGTTTCCCTAATGCTCCATAAATACCTCACAAGGAGATGGATGAGACTGGGATGATTATCCTCAGTTTATAGTCAGAAAAACTGGGGCTCAATGAGCTTGTGATTTTAAATCAAACTGTTGGTCTCCAGAGACCAAAAAAATCTCTCTAATTGAAGGTTCACCAGCAGAAGCTAGAAATGAGATATGACAGACCAGTCATTCTGGACTCTAAGGCTTTTAACCAGAGCTAATCAGTTAGCAGTGAGAGTTCCTACCCACCTGGAGCATGGTGGAGACTATCATGGGAAGCATGCTCATGGGAAAGCGCAGGATATTGAAGAGGGTGATGGAGGTGAAGGCCTTTTCTGCATCCAGAATATTACTGCTATCCACCAGGACGTAAACGGAAAACGTGATCACAGACACCTGGAAAAGCAAAGCCATCAGTGATTTATTCCTAACAGGGATCAAGCAGCCTTGTTCTAAGTCTCAGGAACACAGTACTGTGTCACAGTTGAAGGAGTCTTAGGGATTATCTCAACCCTCCCATGTTACAGATGAGAAACCTGAGCCCAGAAGAGGAAACATCTTGCCTGAGGTCATAAAGTCAACTAATGGCATTGCTGGGACCAGAGCTCGAGTCTCCTGGCTCCTGTTATCAGTGTTCCTTCCGCTACAGACCCACGTGGCCTCCCCAAGAAGATGAGAAGCCTTCCCACGCAGACCATACCTGGATACCACATTCACGCTGAACCCCCTGGAAACTTGCTCTGGGCGGCAAGACCACCAAATTGTGCACAAGGGTGAAACTAGATTTGGGGACATGAGGTAGGAATAGCAGCATGAGGACTTGATGAGCCCCTGGATTTCAGGGTCAGGCCTACAGGTGCGGGCAGTCTATCTAAACAGACCTTCTTCTCCAGGAAGCTGACCCAGCCCACTGACTCCTGTCACTCACCAGCACCGGAGTTAAGTATAAGAGAAATATCATCACAGACTGCAACTGCCCAAACGTCAGCAGGTTCCTGAGCTCTTTCTTACGAAGGTCGTGGACTTGGTTTTGGAATGAAGGTTCCCAGGCAAAATATTTCAGGATCTAATAGGATAGAAAACAGCACAGCTTACACTGGTGCCCCAAAAGGACATCAGGTGCATACCATCCACCCATGTTTTAGGATATACTCCCCAAAATTGGGGAAGTAGAAATTCAGATTATAAAGTGCGATTACAGAAAGGTAACTTGTCTTTGTTGACAACTTACTAGGTATACAACGTTCTATATACATTATCTTACTTAGTCCTAAGTGTGACCAACTGTCCCACTTTGCCTGGGATTAAAGGTTGCCCAGGATATGGGGCTTTCAGTGCTAAACCCAGAAAGTTCTGGGCAAACCAGGAAGAGGTAGCCACCTACTCTAACAGAATTACTGCATCCACTTTAACAATAAGGAAACAGGTTGAGAGAGACTAAGTAACTTGCCCAAAGTCACCATCCTAGTGAGTGGTAGAGCTGAGACCCGAAACCAGGTCTATGTTTTCATCTTGCCACATTGGCAAGAAGGCATATAGAGCTCTGTGTGGAGAAATAGCAGGATGTTCAAAGGGGCCTCTTTTTCATTTTCAAGAGGTTTAGGGTAATATTAAAGTCCATGAATTCAAAAACAACGTATATATTAAAAAAGAATTTATTGGTCACCTTTGAAGGATGAAAATGCATTATTTTGAAATCTAGTAAATAGAGGAAAGAAGCCTGTATTTATCCTGCCTATCCTGTACAAACTTTATTTTAGGGTAACCAACTAGCTGATTAAAGATCATTCTTCATTACACAATTCCACCTAAGCAATGGCAAAGGAATAATGGAATTAAAACATCACCCTTTTGCAACTACTAATGAAATAACAGAATAAGGCAATGATCATCAGTGGCTGCTAAAACCTTTATGACAGTGGTTTTCAACTTTGGCTGCATATTAGAATCACTTAGGGAGCTTTCAAAATATACATATATATATATATATATATATATATATATATATATATATATATATACACACACACACACACCCCCCCAGAGAGTCCAAAAAAATGGTTTGAAGTAGGCCCCAAGCCTCAGTGGGTTTACAAACTTCCCAGGGGATTGAAATGTGCTGCCGGGGCCACAAATCACTACTCTGGGTGAAAGAACAGCAGGAAACACAATAAGGGATGAGTCAGGCTGACAACGCCTGGACCCCATAAACACTCATCATCGCTAAGTTAGGAAGCAAGCACTCTCTGAAAGTATCCTTGCCCCTCAACTCCACCCCAAACAAACACAAGAAACAAACAGGCCAAAATATACTCAAGCCTCTAGATCTAACCACCAATTTACAAGAAACACTGGAACAAGACAACTTGTTTTCTCTAAAATGACCAAATGACTACTGTAGATCAAAAGCACTGTCAACTAAATGCCATGTGTGGACAGTTTTTGGATCCTTATTCAAACTAACCAACGGTAAAATAAAATTAAATTAAAAAGACATGTATGAGGTAATTGGGGAAATTTAATGGTATCAAAGGACTGTTCTTTTTTTTTTTTCAGGTATGCTATTGGTATTGTGGTTATGTTAAAAAATGAAGTCCTTATTTTAGAAATACATACCCAGTATTTACAAATGAAATGACAAAATATCTGAGATTTGATTTTAAATAATCTAGCAGGGCATGAAGTGGAGAGTGGGGATATAGATGAAACAAGTTAGGTCATGCTGGTAATTGCTGGAGCTAGGTGATAAATCCATGGGGCTTCATTAAACCATTCTCTTTACTTTTGTGCACATTTGACAATCTCTACAGTAAAATACAAAAACAAAACAAGCCATTTAACATAATTAAATAGAAATCATGATCAAAAGAGGTCCTGAGAGGAGTACCAGGACAAGAAACAGGAGACTTCCGGGCTAATGAATCAGAAGTCATGGGACACATCACAGGCCCAGCAGCAGAAGTCCACAACCTCTAGCAAGTTTGTTAAGCCCAAGAACCCAATGTTGCCGTCATTGTGCCCAGAGAGTCACCTACACTCAGCTTCTTACCTTGATCCCACTGAGAACCTCATTCATGATCTTTAAACGGTTGTCTTTATACTTCATATTTTTAACCTGCCAGGAAAAAGTGAAACAAACACAGAACACACTTCCATGCGAGAGGGTCCAGATTTGCTGCAGATACTAAATCTCAGTGGTGCTTGTGGCTGTCACTTGGTGAGAACTTGAGGTGCCCAGTGATGGGCTGTCTCTCCCACTCTCCTCCTTGCCTCCCCACCCCTGCCACACCCACCTTCTTTCTGAACCTGAACAGCCTTGGCCCGACTGTGCCCTCCTCCTAGGTTGTTTTTTCCATGGCTTCCTCCTTCACATTCAGGTTGGTGTTGTCCAGAGCTCAGCTCAATGTCCCCTCCTCACAGAGGTCATTCCTGATCCCATAACCTAACACTGCCACCCACCCACTCACTAGCATATCACCCTGTTGAATTCTCTGCATAGTACTTATAACTGACATTTTCCTTCTTTGCTTTTACTTGTTTATGGCCTGAATCTCCACTCCAAGTAGAACGTAAGTTCCACAAGAGCAAGAGCCTTGTCTAATTTGCTGCTGTGTTCCCCCCAAAATAGGAATATACAAAAAAATTTTTAAAATATTTGCAACTAAATGAATGCAAAACAAATGGACTAAATGACATACGCCACTGAGTTCACCCATCCAAAATATGATTTCTGGCATAGCTAACAACTGTCCACATGGAGCCCTGCTACCCGGTGGTAGCAGGGTTGATTGTCAGGATTTAGGCCTAAAGTTTGGGTTGCTCATGTGACTGCTCTGTGTGGCTGGTTTGCATTACTATGATGGAGAAACAGGGCCAATAATCACTGTGCTAAGAACAGCCCAGTGGAGCAGGGTGTAAGAGTTATATGCAGGGTCCCTGGGTGGCTCTTCTCTTTCCAATGAGGAACATGAATCAAGACAGAGTATATAAACCCTAAGAGTGGTCAGAAGATGAAAAGGGAAGATAAAGCCAAGCTCATCTGAGACAGTGGCAAGTCTTCTACCAGCTTTGCATTGCTCAAACTCCAATCACAAGTCAGAATAGAGGAAATAAAAGACTTTAGACTTTGAAGAACATAAACATGTCCCCAGTGACTGTTTCTTTACCTGAATAGCCCTATTCTTGGTGGCAATTACCCCATTAATTGGGATTAGGAGCACCATCACCCCAACACCTGCTAAGACTGAGGGTCCCAACTCTGCCCACAGGAAGTAGATGGACAAGGAAATCTGTAGAACATTTGACCACAGCAGGTGGATGAAGTTGGTCACGTCCATGAGCTTCTGGGCATCCACAGACATCAGGTTCACTGTTTCTCCAATGGTGTACTGCTTCCTGGCCTGGTTGGATAGAGTCAGCGCCTAAAAACAAAGATTGGAATTGGGACACCTGGACAAGGCCAAGGATACTGGGGAGTGAGAGGGGAAATTCAAGAAGGAAGTGAAAGACAGTAGAAGGATGGGCTCCATATGGACACAACTTTTCCAAAGGGCTGGGATCTTCTTGCCACTAAATCTTTTTTTTTTTTTTTTTTTTTTTGAGGTACACAGGCCTCTCACTGCTGTGGCCTCTCCCGTTGCGGAGCACAGGCTCCGGACGCGCAGGCTCAGTGGCCATGGCTCACGGGCCCAGCTGCTCCACGACATGTGGGATCTTCCTGGACTGGGGCACGAACCCATGTTCCCTGCATCGGCAGGCGGACTCTCAACCACTGCGCCACCAGGGAAGTCCTTGCCACTAAATCTTACACACAGTGTTCTCTCATTCTTGACCACTCCTTCCTGCTATTCCTACCTTCCCCAACATCTGTTCCTCCACACACTTTTTTTGCTCAGAAAAGTTCTATTTATCTCTTAGTGTCAACTTAGATGGAACTTCTTCTCAGAAGACTTCCCTGACTCCCAAGTTTAGGTGAGATATTTCTCCTGTGTATTCCCCTAACAACCCGTGCTTACCTCTGCCATGACATTCACCACACTTCACTGTGTAATTTTGTTTTTCTATTTCTCCACCAGGTGTAAACTCTGTAAGGACAAGGGCTACATCTGTCCAATTCACTACCGCTTTCACATGCACACAGTAGGGAAATCAAATACTGAAGGATGGAAGGAACGGAGGGATGAAAGGAAGAAGCAAGTATTCATTCTCGCCTTGCAGACTTTCATGTGGCAATGTTATTTGGAGCCACACTGTGGGGAGGTTGCAACCATTCCCAAGGAGGACAGAGATCTTAGAATGGTGAGGAAAGCTGCGGGGTTCACACACTGGAAGCAAAATGACTTATTGTCAGGAATTTGAGGGCAATATCTAGATGCCTGAATCTTGCAGCATGAGCCTCTTGTTCTCTTGTTAGAGAGATCAGAAGGCTGACACCCACAGTCTGTCACTTACAGCAGTGCCCTGTACAAATGCTCCCAGACAAGGGGCTGGGGGGTGGGTGGTGGCTGCATGAAACCAGCTTGTACTACGCTCACCAAGCCACCCTCTGGTGTGGGCTACATCTTTCCAGAGGAATGAAAGCCTTCTTCTAATTCCCACAAGGCAGTATATGGGCTATGAGTGGCCCTAGAGATCACCTTCATCCTCCTCCTAGAAGCTCTACTGTCATCTTACTCCATCAATAAAGTCTTTAGACTATATCAGGATTCTTGGTTGTACAGTAAAAAGAAGGAAATTTCCTAAAATGTTAGGCTACCAAGGTTCTAGAGACATCATTTCACTGCTATGCCTCCCCTTTGGTATTGAAAAACAAAAACAAGTAACATCTAATTACCCTTCAAGGTAATCACTATACTTTTCTTTTTTCAATAAATCTTTGTAAAGTGGTAAAGTCATTAATTTAGTCCCAATAGCCCTTGTCTAGAGGCAGGTCCTGTCTATGTGATTCTAGGCATCGAAATGATCTAAGCCCTACTTCTCTGTAAACTAGGGGTAATGCAGTTACTAAGAATTGATAATGGATGTAAAAAATGTTTCATAACATTTCATAAATGAAGCATAATCTAAACATATAAAATTAGTCAATTTTAAATTCTATTTTAGGGACTTCCCTGGTGGTCCAGTGGTTAAGACTTCGCCTTCCAATGCCCGGGGTGCAGGTTCGATCCCTGGTCAGGGAGCTAAGATCCCACATGCCTTGGGGCCAAAAAAACAAAACATAAAACAGAAGCAATACTGTAACAAATTCAATAAAGACTTTAAAAATGGTCCACATCAAACAAAATCTTTAAAAAAAAAATTCTATTTTAGTAGCAATATTTATTTGAATGAAGGTCTCATTAAGGGCTCTATCCTTATGGATTGTAACAGTTGCAGAACTTGGAACATATCAATATTAAGAATCAAAGCAGTGGAAATGAATCATCACAATTGTAGAAGTGTACATTCATAGAAATGTCTGAGACAGCCTGGTTAGTGACCTCATATCCTGCAAACCAGCAGAAATACAGTATCTCCAGAAGGAATAAGGGGATTAAAATTTTAATTTTGGAGAAGACAAATTCCAGTGTGAGGGTATCTGGAAGTTCAAAGAACTTGACCAGACTTCTGATCTAAAGACATTTGGATCACCTCTCTGGGTCTCTCGACGAGTCAGCATCTACTCAGGAAAGACAAAAGACACACTGGAGTCTTAAGAGAGGAAAGCAAAGGATAAAATCAGGAACTGTAACAGAGAAATCACTATGATGGAACACTCCAGTGGTGGGTGAAAAAGAGGAAGAAAAGGCAACCGACTGATGTTCTGACCTATAAAAAGTATCATCATCTCCTAATGGATGAATTTTCTCCTCAGGCTTGTAGTCACTATTTTCATTTCTTTTTATTTATTTTTTAAATTGAGATATACTTGACTCTACTTTCATTTCTTAAGGGAAAAAATGAGAATTCACCTTGGTGTCTAGGACGGAGGGAAATAAAGTTGCTCTGAGAAAGTTCAACATTAAAAGCAACGTGTCAGAGGGAAGATGGGGAAAATCATCTTAAGGAAATGGAATAGCTCCCAAGTCTGCAGAACTTGGGAAGTTATTTACAAATCCAAATATTGAAGGTATTTACAGATCCAAATATTGAAGGTATTTACAGATCCAAAAAAGGAATCAGGCAGAGGACGTGTTGGTCGTTACTCAAGACTGAGAAAAAGAAGTTGCTAGGCAAAAGTCAGTCTGAGGAGATGGAGTCCTGGTTCACAGAGCGTTCTAGTCTATGGCAAAACTGTGATTTGAGATGGACACACCAGGTCTTATGAGCCAAGTTTCATGTAGTATTTGGTTTAAATGTTGGTGATTTGAAGAGTCTGCCCTTGGCCAGCTTCTTTTCTGACTTTACATTCTGTCCCAAGGTGTTGTCACCTTGTGGAGAGAGGAAGGAAGAGAGGGACGGTATGCAAGCCTTCAAAGCTGGAAGGCAGATCCCGGGCAGAGAACAGCTTGCCGGCTTTTCCCTGGAGTGCACCCCACCCCCCACACACAGATGCTCTATGTCTGTATACACACTTTTCATTTTCATCTCCAAAGAAATATCTAAAGAAGGCTGTGTGTTTAGCCAAAATCCAGTGTTGAGATCAGTTATCATTTCTGTCAAATTTTCCTCAATCTGGGAAGAAATGCTCACGTTTACAAAGGGGATTTTCTTTGGTGATGCCTGGCATATTCCACTTACCTTCTTATATACAGAAGCCATGATGGTGGTCCGTACTTTCATGCCCAGCATAAAGCACAGTTTAAAGTAATACTGAAGGCAGACAGACTGGATGAGGGCCACGACGAAGAAGAGGATTGAGTAGAGATACCCAGTCCACAGATATATGTCATGGTCATTTGCAAAGGAGATCAGCAATCTGCCAGAGCAAAACCAAGTAAGTGGCGCCGTCAAGCCTCCGAGGGCTCTTCACCCTCCTTGTGCACAGCCAGCTACGCTATCCTACCCGGTTGGTAACAAAAGTGACCAGAATTGTTCAATGCTCTTGGAAGACTGAGCTCCACAGCCATGCCAGCACTCTTGCCTTTTTTGGAGATAGGCAGCAAGGGCTAAGGGTTGACGACCCATGACCGTGAGACGGGATAACGTGTGCTCCACAAAGCTGCCACTGCAATGCTTTCTTTGACGCTCTCTTTCCCTACCCTCTGGTAAAAGAGGATGTTATGTAGCAAGTTGATTGATTCCTGGAAAGGAATTAGGACTTGTATCCAGCGTGAGTTAGAAGGGTTTCCCCTGGAGGATAGTTCATTCCATAGATCCTGGCAGACTGAAGTCCTGTCATGATTAACCCGAACCTCCCACTGAATGCGTGACTGTGGAGCAATGAGGTTACAGAGACTATGTACAAGCCTCTCCTGGGGTATGAGGCCCACGTTTTGGACATGACTCGGCTCACAGCAGTTCTGTTTAAGAAGAAAGCACCCCTAAGAACCATCTGGCTTCCTACGAGGAGAAGGACATGGAAAAGAGGGAGGCTAAAGGATCTAAATGATTTTTCAGATCATTTTAGATCTTGAAAAATGCCTTGTGCTTTTCATAAACACAATGCTGTAAGGTTGAAGAAAATTATGAGCATTTAAAAAAATGGAAACTCATAATAGTCTCCTGCCTGCATATACAAGGGGCAAAAAGCAGAGTGGCAGAGGAAGCCCTGCAAGGACAAGCCAGGGCCTGGGGACTCACTTCAGCAGCTGAGGATTCAGGAACATGAGGATGTCATACACCAGCTTCAGCAGGAATGACTTCAGGAGGATGACGTAGAAAGTTCTGAAGAGGGCTTTCACCAGCCAGGACTTGGGGAAGTCTTTAGTGGTCTCAGACTTCTTTTTATTCTTTTTAGTTTCTTCCTGGGTACAAAACCAGACAACATCAGTGCTTGCAGAGCTGCATGGTGGAAGACTTTGTCTTTACTGAACAGTTCCCAAGTGTTAGCCCGAGCCCTGCTGCCTTCTTTGTACAGGTTTCGGTCTTCTCTCCATTGCCTGATCCCATTCACCCTTTTAGCTGCTATCACTGTTCCCCCCTCTCTCCCTCCTGATACTTCGGATCTATTTTGGATTAGGAAAACAGGCAACAAACCTGGTGAGGATATCATGTAAAAGCAAAGAACAGCCTCTGACTGGGGGACTGTGGGGCATCATGGGAGGGAAGGGCATGGGCGTGATTTTATATATATATATTTCGGATGCTTAAAAGCCTTTCCATTCTCTTCTTGTTCATGGTTATTGTGGGATGTTATGGGTCGAATAGAATCCCCCCAAAAGTTATGTTGAAGTCCTAACCCCCGGTGCCTTAGAATGTGCCCTTCTTGGGAAATAGGGCCTTTGCAGATGTAATCAAGATGAGGTCATTAGAGTGTGTCATGGAATGGGTCTTATTCCAATATGACGGTGTCATTGTAAGAAGAGACACAGACATGGGGGAAGAGGACACATGATGACAGAGGCAGAGAGTGGAGTGAAAACATCCACAAGCCAAGGAACACCAAGGACGGCTGGTAAAACCCAGAAGGTGGGAGAGGCAAGGAAGGTTTCTTCCCTATGGGTTTTAGAGGGAGCATGGCCCAGCTGATGCTTTGATTTCAGACCTCTGGCCTCCTGAGTTGTGAGATGATACATTTCTGTTGTTTTAAGCCACACGGTTCGTGGTGCTTTGTTTCAGCGACCCCGGGAATCTACTACATGGGATATCACCACCCACTCTCCCGCCTCTTCCTTTTCCTGTCTCAGGAGTCCCCACCAGGCCCCCAATTCCAGCCTCTCAGCCTCAGTGACATCCTCCTGTAATTTCTCTCACTAAGGTCCCATCTGATTGGTCTCTTGCCTGAACACCTGCCTCAACCTGCTTCCCAGCTTCCACTTTTGCCTCCCAACCATCCGTTCTCCTGGCAGCTGCTTCAGTGGGCTTTTAACAATGTAAATCTGATTGCATTACGCCTCTGCTCTAAACTTTCCACTGGCTTTCCATCAGAGTTAAAATAAAATCCAGGCTCCTCACCATGGCCCATGAGGGTCTACACCACTTAATCCCTGCCCCTTTCCCCGAGCTCACCTCACCCCTCACTCAGCCTCTCTCTCCATGCTCCCGCATCCTCTTTCTCTTCTTCAAACGAGCCAACCATGTTCCCCTCCCGGCTTCCCCCATCCTGCGCCCTCTGAGTGAAATACGCTTCCTTCTCATGGGCTCTTTTCATCGCTTGGATCTTTACCCAAATGTCACCTCCTCTGAGAAGCCTCTCCTGTTACTCTAAGGAAGCACTTCACGCCAGACACATTAACATGTTTTCTTAATACTCTTTCAGGCTGATCCTTATACCTGTGCCCAGAATGGTCTCTGACACACAGTGGTACTCAATAAATATTTTCAAGTGAATAAAAAAATAAATTAGCTGCTAATGCTAAATCCCACCAACGTGCAGATTCTAGTAATGCTAAGGTATTCTTTTATTTTTCTATTTAAAAAAAACATTTTATTGTGGAAAATTTCAAATATACCCCAAATGAGAGAGATCAGTACTACATTATACTCCCATGTATCCATCACTAAGGTACTATTAGTATTGTGAATATTACTAATAATATAAAATGCACTGTCGGAAAAAAAAAGAAAAAAGAAAAAAATAAAATAAAATAAAATGCACTGTAAAGTATAAAGTGCTGTCAGAATGAAAGGATTCACCAGGACATTGGTGTCCTCTTGCCAAAGACATACAGCACATTCGAACAGACACTCGTGGGAAAGTTACCAGGACAAGGACATCTTGGCTTTGACTCTGCTTCTTGTCCAAACCATGCAGCCTGGCTCCAGGGTTCCACTGGGAGTTCTTCTGCTGCCGTTTCTGGAATGCCTGCCGGGCCTTCTGCAGCTCTCCTGCCATGTACTTTTCAAACCTGCTGACTAGTGTCTTTGTTTTAGTCTCTTCATCAATATCCCAGATATCTTCAAGCGTCAGAGGTTTCTTGAAGCCTTTCAGAACAATGCTGGAACAAGAGTGACCCACAGGCTGAGGCCCTGCAGGTGGGACCAGAGGCTGTCTCCTCGCTGCCTCTGTCAAAACCATCCAGTCCCAGGATGGAGGGACAGAAGAATGGGGCTTCTCCCTTGCTCTACTATCCCAGCTCCTAGCTCTTGGAACTTGAAACAGGAGTGGGGAGAGCAGAAAAGGGAGTGGGTGGGGGTGATGGAAGGTGGGAGAAAACAAGAGAAGGGGAAGGAGTCCTACTGAATTGAGAGCCAAAAGCGCATCACCTCCCCCGATCCTGTTCCTTCCTTCTCAAACACTGGCTGCCTCTCTGCTGCCCTGGCATCTCCCTGAGGAGCCTCCACGATGCCCTTAAGGAACTGAGCAGACCTGGGGGTGCCTCTAATACTCTCTCTCTAGATCAGGGCTCCTCAACCTGGGATTTGAGAACATGGATGGAAAATAAATTACATCTTTACTTTTATTAGCTTCTAACTGAAATTTAGCCTTTCCTTCTAATATGAATGTAGTCAACCCACCACAGTTCCAAAACAGAGTACTTGTTACCAGGTAACAAAAGTCACAGATGTTTTCATGGCTCATTTACACTCATCACTGCTTTGAAACTATCAAACCCAGCCAGCATTAGGTCTTGATATTTAATGCATTAATAAAGAAGCACATGTATTACTATATCACAAATTTGGTAACTACATTTCAATATATTTGTTTCCCTTTATAATCCCATGTCTTTTATTGTACACATTTAAAACATCATCTGAGAAGGGATTCATGGGTGTTACCAGGCTGCCAAAGGGGTCCGTGGAACTACAAAGGCCAAGGACGGCTGCTGCAGATCCTCTGGAAGCCCAGAACAGCTATTTCATCCCTTACCCGAGTCTGTGCCACACTCCTTGACCCCAAATTTCCCTTTTCCTGTCCTACTGCCTCCTTTTCCTCCTATCCTTTTTTTTTTCATGGAACTCCTCAGGCTACCAAGAGCAAACCCCCTCCCTTCCTCTCCTCAGCTTCCCCATCTGCCCAGTGAAGGGACTGCAGTAAACTGATCTGTATGTTTTAACATTCTCTGACTCTAAGTAGAGGAGAAATGGAAGCCATGGCAGGCACTTTTAAAATTAAGATTTCCATCACTTTCAGGAGAGTGAGGGGGGAGGGATATAGACAAGCCACACTCCAGGTATTTCCTACCTGTCATACCAACTAAAGGTGATGCTACTCAGAAATGAAGCTGTGGTTGAAGGATGCTGCAAGACACACAAAAAATCAGACAGTAAATCCATTAGAAACAGGAATTCTATGGAACTCTAAAATCAGAAGCTGAGTTTTCTAAATATGATGTTGTGCTAGAAACTAGACATAACACTGAAGTAGGCTGGTCAACATGTTTGTTTGGAGACGCTAAGGTCACCAGTAGAATGATAAACAGACTTTTTGGCATAGATGTATGAATTAACTGTCTATGCTGAAGCTTGGTGGGTCAATATAAAAGTCAGTGTTTCCGGGCTTCCCTGGTGGCGCAGTGGTTGAGAGCCCGCCTGCCGATGCAGGGGACGCGGGTTCGTGCCCCGGTCCGGGAGGATCCCACATGCCGCAGAGCAGCTGGGCCCGTGAGCCAAGGCCGCTGAGCCTGCGCGTCCGGAGCCTGTGCTCCGCAACGGGAGAGGCCACAGCAGTGAGAGGCCCGCATACCGCAAAAAAAAAAAAAAAAAGAAGTCAGTGTTTCCAAATTCTAGTCACTTTGTTTCCTTACATCACAAAATGGACTATACTAGTATATTCTGGGCTTGTGGGACCTTCATGAGACCTAGACATCTCAAAGTTACATCTGTCAAGATACCATCCAATTAAATAATATATGAAGTGGTCATATTTAGAGTCTCACTTTTGATGAGTCATTTTTTTCTGAAAATGCTGAAAGGATCAGGACCAGGATCTGGAGTGCATAGCAGATGAGGAACACGCAGGAATAGGCCAGGTTAGGGTTGCTGCCCTATGGGAGGGGACAAAGAAAATGAGCCTTTTATCTGAATTAAGTCTAAACAGCCCCTATGTATCAATGCTTGTGATTAAAGTCTGTTATCAAATCCCCTAAATACAATCCTACCCTGCAACTCAATTTACCTTATGTCATTTACTCCAACTTAGAAGTTGCCCAGCGGTACCTCCTCATATCACCATCTCTTTCCTCCTTACCCTTAAGAGTGTCCGGATCAGAGTCTGAAACTGGAAAGTGCCACAGAGTATTGAGAGAATCCAGAACACGGACAGGAACCAAGAGTCCTTCTGTACACACCATCGCCTGCTGTGTTGGATCAGCAAAACCAGGATCTAGCGAGAAATTCACATCATGTTTTGAAAAATATTGTCACTAACACCAAGGACAAGAGGAAAGAAGGATGTCAGAGAACAGGGGAAGAAACGGGGACTGAAGGGGGAGATTGTTGTAACTAATCTGACGCCAAATAGTACATTTCCTCCCTGATACCATCCGACTTTTTCTTTCAGGACCCCAGTGCTCTCTCTGGAACTCCCTTCCCTATCCCATCTCTATTCACCACACTTGGGCAGAGGGTCACCACCTGCATCTAAATGGAATAACTTTGGGAGCCAGAAAAATCTTTCTGAGGCCCAAGAAAATAATTTCAGGCACTACAGTAATCAGGTTGGGGAGGCAGATTCTGCTGAATAGGTGCAAGGCGTCTTATCACAATATTTTCTAATAATATTAGACTAAGCAATTAGCAACAACAAAAAACTTTGCCTCGCATTATTCACTTAGTTACAATTAATTAAATGTTGTTTTCCCAGACCCAGTGCTGTGCTAGTAAACTGGCATTCTGAAAACAAAGCCATGATTTGTGGCATGTGTGAATTTCCATGGTATAAGTACTCCCACCGTGGTGGATTTCAATCTCCAACATGATGTCACCAAACTCAGGATTGGGAAGAGAGGCGCAGTCAGCTCCGTGAGCTGGCTCCAGCGCACCGCTCTCTAGACTCTTCTCTGCTTTATAACAACAGTGACAAAACGAAGTCCTTACAGGGGCCAAGCAGAGCATGTTACTGAGAGAAGTGAGGGTGGAGGACAGTACTGAGCACATACCTGGTCTAATGCAACCAACTGCTACTCAGTCCTAGCTGACCGCTGCCCTGTGGGAATGTCGGCCCAAAGTTGCCAGGCATTCTGATTTTTCAAGAAAGTTTAGGAATCAAAATAATTATGTTGTATCTTCCTCTTTCAAAATGATGGTAACGGGGCTTCCCTGGTGGCGCAGTGGTTGAGAGTCCACCTGCCGATGCAGGGGACACGGGTTCGTGCCCCGGTCCGGGAAGATCCCACATGCCGCGGAGCGGCTGAGCCCGTGAGCCATGGCCGCTGAGCCTGCGCGTCCGGAGCCTGTGCTCCGCAACAGGAGAGGCCACCACAGTGAGAGGCCTGCGTACCACAAAAACAAAAACGAAAAACAAAAAAACAAAAATGATGGTAACGGGAATTCCCTGGCGGTCCAGTGGTTAGGAGTTGGCACTTTCACTGCTGGGGGCCTGGGTTTGATCCCTGGTTGGGGAACTAGGATCCCACAAGCCGCTTGACGTGGCCAAAAATAAAAAATAAATAAATAAAATAAAATGATGGTAACGAATTCAATTGTTTTTTTAAACACTGTACAGCTCTCCCTCCCCCCACAAAAAACCCTGCCTGTAGGAGAGACATAAGTTTCTGTCATCAAATTTACACAAACAAGTCTAGACTCAGTGATCCATTGATTAGAGTCACCAATCAACTTAAAAATAATGTTTACAGCATGTAGAAAATTCTTTTACCTCAAGAAACTTGGATTTCATCTGTGATCCTTAGATGGCAAGATATGAGGGCATAAGTTACATGTTAATCATTAAAGCTAATACTTACCTTAGGAAGAAGGCATTAAAAGTAGTGTTTAAAAGCAAATGAAAAGCTAAAATTGGTTTCACCCTATTACAACCAAGCTTTGCTTCATCATAGGTCCCTTGAAAAAGGTAGATGAAATTGGACTTTATTTCATTCCATAGGAGCAAATTTCAGCTGGATGGCTATGAGTAGAGAGAAGATAAACAGGATAGAAGTGATGATGGGCCTCACCCATGTGCCCAGGTAGAGGCTTGGACTGGTATATCTAACGGCAGGGACTGTGGCTTGTCCAGTGTCTTCTGTGAGTGCAAGGGCCAGATCTATGACTGCCAGAATAAGAAGAAACCCAACAAGCACCTGAGAAGGCAAAAAAAAAAAACACTGTTAGGAAGATATCATTCTTAAGAATAGAATGGTTCCCAGTAATGGATGGTAAAAATAGTAGGTAGCACAAGATATGGAAGCAACCTAAGTGTCCATCAACAGATGAATGGATAAAGATGTGATACACACACACACACACACACACACACACACACACACACGCACACACACAATGGAATACTACTCAGCCATAATAAAGAATGAAAGTTTGCCATTTGCAGCAACATGGATAGACCTGGAGGGCATTATGCTTAGTGAAATAAGTCATAGAAGGACGTATACTGTATGATATCACTTATATGTGGAATCTAAAAAATATAACTAGAGAATTTATATTATATTCTTTTTGTTATCAAAAAAGAAGCAGACTCACAGAGAACAGACTAGTTGGTTACCAGTGGGGAGAGGGAAGAGGCGAGGGGCAATATAAGGGTAGGGGATTAAGAGGAACAAACTATTAAGTATATAATAAGCTACAAGGATACATTGTACAACATGGGGCATATAGCTAATGTTTTATAATAACTATAAATGGAGTATTCACCTTTAAAATTGTGAATCACTATATGTACATCTGTAACTTATATAACATTGTACATCAACTATACTTCAATAAAAATGGTAGGCAATGATTCAGATAACACACTCAATAATTATGGAATCAATGATATATATATTCAAGTAATGGAATAAAGTTCAAAGTATGCTAAGTGTTGTTAAGGAACGTTGATTGTCATGGTTTTAAAATACGTCCACAAATTCTCCAATACTCCTCCCTTCAAAAGATAGCTTAGTTCCCCTTCCCTTGAGTATGGGCTGAGCTCTGACTCACTTGTAATAAATAGAATGTGGCAGAAGTGACAGTGTGCGACTTCCAAGATTAGGTCATAGAAAACAATGTGGCTTCCTCTTTGTTCTCTCTCTCAGATCACTCACAGCAAGGTAAACTTCCAGCCTCATCGTGAGGACACTCAAGCAGCTCTATGGAGAGGTCCACTTGGTAAGGAACTGAGACCTCCTGCCAAAAGCCATGTGGGTGTGTCAATTTAGAAGCAGATCTTCTAGCCCCAGTCAAGCCTTCAGGTGACCTTAGGCAGAGCCTGCATATTAATAACAGCAACCTCATGACAGACCCTGAAGTCAGGTAAGCTGCTCCCAAATATCTGACCCATAGAAACTGAGATTTAAAAAAAAAAAAAAAGTTTATTTTTAAGCCGCTAAGTTTTGGACTAATTTGTTCCATAGCAATAGATAACTAATAAAATAGATTTAAAGGGGGAATTCCTCCAACCCAATTGGGACGGCACTATTCCCTTTCCTTGGTCATTACTCCCAGCCTTCTCGCCATATAAACTTTGAAGTTAATGACTGCAACTCTGTGACCCTAAGATGACTCCAAGTCTGTCAAATATTTGTACTATGAGCTCATAAGACATGATACACATCTTTTTGTTCTAAAGGACTACCGCCCACCCATCAGGAGGGAGAATTATTACCTCCACTGAGGAGGTCCACCAGTACCTTATCCCTCAAGATGAAGATCTTTAGTATCAGCTCCCCTACCCTCACCCCTCCCTACTCCCATCCATCTATGCCTACTCATTCCATAAGCCTCATTCATCCAGAATGGCTCAGGAAGAGATATTGGGCCCTTTATAATTAAAACCAGCAAAGCACCTTTAACTAATAGGATAAGTGCTATTATTTAGCAGAGAATTCTTAGGAATCAATCCCATTATTGCTAAAATAAAAGGCTCTTTAGGATGATTAAAAGAAAAAATAAGGAAAATCTCTCAGAACAGAGGGGAAAAGAGAAAAAGAAATTCTAAAGAGGTGAGAAGGAGGGTCAATTCAGCGAGTCCAACATCTATCTAACAAGAAGTTCTAGGGATAGGGAATTTTAAAATTAGAGGAAAAGAAATGAAAAGAATAATATAAAAATTTCTCAGAGATAAGACATGAGTCTTTCGGTTAAAAGTATAGAACCCATTG
Organism: Orcinus orca; assembly: GCF_937001465.1. Taxonomy (NCBI): domain Eukaryota; kingdom Metazoa; phylum Chordata; class Mammalia; order Artiodactyla; family Delphinidae; genus Orcinus; species Orcinus orca. The sequence continues at coordinate 62,315,678 of NC_064572.1, read as the reverse complement.
AATGAAGAGAGACCCATGTAGACACTCTTATGAAATTTCAGGACATCAAGAATAAAGAGGATAAAGCTTCTAGAGAGGATAACAAGGAATGAGAAGAATGCTAACTTGGTAGCACAGGACTTGGGGGAACAACATAGCAACAACTTCAAACCTCAAAAAAAATTTTTTTTGAACCTAGCATTCCATAGTCAGATCAACATTTTCAGAAAGCCAAGAACCTAGAGACTTTATTTACTATTGCTCTTTCTGAAAATTTTATTGGGAGCGCTAAATCTCGTCTTACACAAAGGGGCACTGAGATGAGGATATAATGTACAGCATGGTGACTATAGTTTAGAACTTTCAAATATACAATACAGTACTGTTAAGAAAGTAGGTATTGAGGGCTTCCCTGGTGGTGCAAGGTTAAGAATACACTTGCCAATACAGGGGACATGGATTCCAGTCCTGGTCCGCGAAGATCCCACATGCCGCGGAGCAACTAAGCCCACGAGCCACAACTACTGAAGCCCGCATGCCTAGAGCCCGTGCTTTGCAACAAGAGAAGCCACCACAATGAGAAGTCCCCATACCGCAACAAAGAGCAGCCCCCGCTCGCCGCAACTAGAGAAAGCTCGCCTGCAGCAATGAAGACCCAAGGTAGCCAAAAATAAAAATAAATAAATTTATAAAAAAAAGAAAGTAGACATTGAAAGTTCTCATTACAAGAAAATTATGTAACTATGTATGGTGATGGATGTTAACTAGACTTATTGTAGTGATCATTTCAAATTCTTATGCTGTAACAGCTGAAACTAATACAATGTTATATGTCAATTATGCCTCAGTTTTAAAAAAGACTATAAACTGAAAAAAAAAATCTCATTTGATCTCCAGAACTTATTTATCTTCTAACTGCAAGTTTGTCATGCGCTTGTGATTATAGTCAAAATACTGTATCACATACTTCAAAGTTGCTAAGAGACTAGATCTTAAATGTTCTCACACACACACAAAGAAGGTAATTATGTGACATGATAGAAGTGTTAGCTAACAGTATGGTGGTAATCATATTGCAATATATAAACGTATCTAATCAACACACTGTACACCTTCAACTTATACAATGTTATATGTGAAATAAGGAAAAAGAAAGGAAGAACTAGAGCCTAAAATTGATGGGGAAAAAAAAAAGGAGGGGGAGGGGAGTTCTCTGAAGATCCAGTGGTTAGAATTCAGGGCTTTCACTGTCGTGGCCTCAGGTACAATCCCTGGTCGGGGAACTAAGGTGCTGCGAGCTGTGTGGCGCGGCCAAATAAATACAATAAAATTGATGGCAGATTACTTTTAGGTATAAAGGTAACCTACAGAAGAACAGAACGTAATCACACAAAATTAAGACTGAGAGAAAGAGGAAGAGACAAAAAGGAAGCTAGGGAGTTGGGTCAATGAGCTAAATTCTTTGTCTTTCATAGAGGACAGAAATAGATATTTTTTGAAGTTGATGGATCAAGAAATACAGGTATAAACACATTATTTATAGATATGGACGTAACCATCAAAACAATTTTAAATGGCAGCCTCTGGAGAACAGGACTAGAAGGTAGAGGGTTGAGAAAGAGTCTTTTTCTTTTCATTTTGTTTGTTTGTTTGTTTAGTTTTTTAAAGAGAGTAAAAGGAAACATCTCAAAATGTTAACAGGAATATGTCAGAGTGATACAATTATCAATGATTTCCTATTTCCCTAGAGCTGACAAACTTTCTACAACAATCAAATAAACTTTCTACAATAATGCATTCTTTTTATAATCAGAAACATACTATAGGCTTTTCTTAATCACAGTCAGGGAAATATTGTGGTTGTTTAATGAGTACCAAAGTCCGCAAAAAGTCTTTGCCCTTGATCTCTGAATCACTGGAGGAATTTCAAGTACACGTGGAGTTTACTGAACTCAACTTCCTAAAGAGACACAATATCATTGGTATTAAAAAAGAAAGTATGGGGACTTCCCTGGTGGTGCAGTGGTTAAGAATCCACCTTCCAATGCAGGGGATGTGGGTTCGATTCCTGGTTGGGGAACTAAGATGCCAGGTACTGAGGAGCAACTAAGCCCACGTGCCACAACTACTGAGCCCATGATCCACAACTACAGAGCCTGCGTGCCTCAACTACAGAGCCCAGACACTCTGGAGCCCATGGGCCACAATGAAAAATCCTGCATGCCGGGATTCCCTGGTGGCACACTGGTTAAGAATCCACCTGCCGGGCTTCCCTGGTGGCGCAGTGGTTGAGAGTCCGCCTGCCGATGCAGGGGACGCGGGTTCGTGCCCCGGTCCGGGAGGATCCCACATGCCGCGGAGCGGCTGGGCCCGTGAGCCATGGCCGCTAAGCCTGCGCGTCCGGAGCCTGTGCTCCGCAACGCGAGAGGCCACAACAGTGAGAGGCCCGCGTAACGCAAAAAAAAAAAAAAAAAGAATCCACCTGCCAATGCAGAGGACATGGGTTTGAGCCCCGGTCCAGGAGGGTCCCACATGCCATGGAGCAACTAAGCCCGTGTGCCACAACTACTGAGCCTGCACTCTAGATCCCGTGAGCCACAACTACTGAAGCCTGCGTGACACAACCACTGAAGCCCGCGTGCCTAGAGCCCGAGCTCCGCAACAAAAGAAGCCACCGCAATGAAAAGCCGGTGCACTGCAATGAAGAGTAGCCCCCGTTCACCGCAACTAGAGAAAGCCCGCACACAGCAAGGAAGACCCAATACAGCCAAAAATAAATATTTAAAAAGAAAAAAAAAGATCCCACATGCTGCAACTAAGACCCGATGCAGCCATAAATAAATAAATAAATAAATATTAAAAAAGAAAAAGGAATTCCCTGGCAGTCCAAGGGCCCGGTGCTTTCACTGCCGAGGGCGTGGCTTCAATCCCTGGTCCGGGAACTAAAATCCTGCAAATCATGCGGTGCAGCCAAAAAAAAAAAAAAAAAAGGAAAGTAAAGTGGTTTGGCCGTATTTAATATCTTTCCACCTCTGCACAGTCCTCCTCTTCCCAGTGCTTTATGAAAGCACTCTGGTTGAACCTTTGACCCATTACAGAGGGTGTCTATTTCCATCACTTCCCTGGCAGACAAACGTCTAACTTCAGTTTCAATATTTTCAGGAACTACCTCCCCCAGCAGACCATTCTACTATCAGACAGTTATTGCTGTAAGAAAGTTCTTCCACCTTTGTGATGGTCTTCACAACTGAACTTATTTAAAACCCTCTCAAAGAAAAGTCAACTGATAAAGCTGTCTCAAATTTCAGTTCTTAAACTTTGGTACAGCTGAAAATAATTTACTTATCTTTGATTTTCTGTCTTTTTTAAGTTTATGTAAGAGTAAGGGATAAAAAGGGTAAGTCATCCACAAAAAAATAAAAAAGGAAAGAAAGAAAGTTCTTCTGTATGTTTGGCTAAAGGCAGCTCCCCTGGAACAAGCTACGCTGACTTCCCTTGATTTTGCTCTCTGAAACTTTTCAGAATAAGCTAGGCAGTCTTCTATGTTAGACTTCTACAGATACTTGAAGATGATTCCCATGTCTCACTAGCTCAACAGTAAGTCCACTTTTGCTGCACATCTGACCTCAGCAGATCCACAACCTCCAGAACAATACTCCTCTTTTGTTACCCTGGGACTAAATGAGCTCCTCCATTCATTCATTTTTTAATTCAATTCATTCAATTACCTACTATGCACAGGGTCCTTCGGGTAAGGGTGTACCTTTAAACAACCTAGTAGAGTCTCTCACTAGCTTAGGCAAGGAAATTGACTTAGTCCAGATGAGGTAAACACTGCACTAATGACCAAACAGCAATGACAGTTCAAGAGAATCAGAGAGGAACAAACAGCCCAAAGACAGGTAGAACAGGAAGTGAAGAAATGAAGTTGAGGAGTGATCCAAGAAGAAGGTTCTCATAGAAGAAGTGAATTTTTACTTTCTGAGGAATTATACTCCTGTTTCAGAGGAGAAACCAATTATTCTGAAATTTTTAAAAGGATGCTACTCTGTGCCTATCACTCTCAGGGAGGAGGACAAAAAAAAGTATAAATTATAAATGAAGCTCCTGAAACTATGAGCAAGGGTGAGTGGATTATTAGCTACAGGAAAAAAAAAAAGCTAATACATTTCTTTTTATCTACAGTTTTATCTATAGAGATTTGTGTTTATAAAAGTTAAACAAAACAGGATATATCCATACATTGGAATATTATGAATGAGCCTTAAACAACATGCATGAACCTTGAAAACCTTAAGCTACGTAAAAGAAGCCAATAATAAAAGGTCATGTATTATATGATTCCATTCGTATGAAATGTTTAGAATAGGGAAACTATAGCGACAAAGAGTATACTAGTGGTTGCTTAGGGCTAGGGGAGATGGGGAGATAGGGGTTGATAAAGGATTTCTTTTTGAGGGAAAAAAATTTTCTAAAAGTGACTGTGGTGATGGTTACACATATCATGAAAATACTTAAAAAAAGAATTGTATTTAAATGGGTGAAATTGTATGCTATGTGAATTATTTCTCAATAAAGTTGTTTATTAAAAGTTAATTAATAGCTATGATAAAAATGGGATACTGATTTACTCATTACCCAACCTTTTCTTGGAAGCTCCAGAAAATGATAGAAGCCCTCTAACTTGACTAACCAAAAGCTCTCTCTCATCCCTAAGGGTACTGAAGCATGCTGTTCAATGTTCAGTCTAACACACTCTTGACTCAATCCCTATTCCTAGAGTGCATTTAATACCAACATTCAACAAATGTGTACCAAGTGGTAGGCCCTGTGCTGGGCACTCAGGTCAGCGAGGAGACAATAGCCCTGCTCCAAGCTCTCGCAGACTGTTCTTCTATCCAGAGTAGACAAAACACACCACCACCCCACCTCAGAGTGTCAATGCAAATCCAACTTCCTTTGGCCAAATTTCTTCCTTCCTTCTTTTTAGACTGCAGTAACCTGAGGTCATTGGCCTGTATGCTTATAGAACACCGAATCTAATTTGCCTCTCTAATAAGCCCTGTTTAATAATCAGGACAGATAGAAAAAAACCTAGTGAAAAGAAGCAGATGATAGATTTTAAGAGGTAGTTTTACAATCTCAGTTGAGGATCTTTCGGTTCTCACAAGACCTTCTCTGCATTAATCAGTGCAGCTGGCTGAGAGGCTCCTACCCTCATTCCTCCTGCAGCCCCTGTTCTTTCCATTATTTCCCTACTCAGGCATGTCACCGTGAGCACACACCTTTCCTCTACTTTGAGCGAGCATCCACACTCAGGGTTGACTTTGGGAAAATGGAAGCCCTATTTCAGATCCAAGCCTGGGGAGAAGAGCAATGTTTGGATTGGCTGAATGGAGCAGAGGACACATTAAATAGTTCATTTTTACTTCATGGTAGATGCCAACTGAATTATAGTCTCCTGATTAATTAGAACAGCTTAAAGATAGATAATCCAGCATTTGCTTCTCAAATGCTGAAAAGACCACAACTATTCAACTAACTGATTACTCATCATTGGTGTTTCCAGAGTCCAACATCCATAGGATTTACGAGTCATTATTCTTATGCAAAAATCAAAGTAACTTAACTAAGAAGTACGGCAGGGGGCCAATGAGGCATAGGACAGATGGAGACGGACATCCAGAGCATGGCTCTACCTGGAAAAGCTGGTTAAAGACAGGGAAGAAGACACCTGAACCACCAAGAAAATGTCTCTATTGTGTACCACAAAATTAATTAGAAAATAGTGGGGTTCCCATACCTGCTTAGTAAGGTAGAGTTTGGTTATAGAAGATTTCTTGGTCCTGGATCTATACACATAGAGAAACTGCCAAGGGGCCAGGAGCCAAAGGAAGCCCAAGGGAATCCACACCAGAACAGTTTGCTCAAAACAAAGTGGCAGGTCCACCTCCGGGCTATCCAGGAATGAGGAATTCTGGGGGACCAAAATGGAATGATTGTTGGATGCATGCATTTTAAAAAAGAGAATACTAGCCCCCAGCTCACACCCATCCCCCTACCCTTGCTTCCAAACAATTTTAACCCAGTTCTATATCCATATTTAGCCTGATCCTTTAACTAGCTGTATTTTCCTATCCAACTCCATTGATATAAATTCACCATTAAATGTCATTTAGTGACTTTTCTGACCAATCCACCCTCTAAAAATCTTTCTTCTGTGATTCTAAGTGAATTTCTCCACCATCTATTATGATTTAATTTCACCACCACATTTGCCAAGTTGTGGGAAGAAGAAGGACCATTCCTCAACCTAAAGGGGAGAACAGTCCTGGGATATAAAAACTTCTTATTCTAGGGCTTCCCTGGTGGCGCAGTGGTTGAGAGTCCGCCTGCTGAGGCAGGGGACACGGGTTCATGCCTCGGTCCAGGAAGATCCCACAGGCCACGGAGCGGCTGGTCCCGTGATCCATGGCCGCTGAGCCTGAGCGTCCAGAGCCTGTGCTCCGCAATGGGAGAGGCCACAACAGTGAGAGGCCCACGTACCACACACACACACAAAAAAACTTATTCTAGTTTTTAGCATTGATTGAACTCACTGGCAGACACTCAAACCTAACCTGCAGGTAGCAGAATGCTTAGTCATACTTTGGCAATTAAACTCCTATAGCCCTAGGGGCTTAAGTTGGATCGTAAAGAGGCCTTAGGTACAGGAGCAGCAATGGCACATTGGAGGGAAGGCTTATTCCCAGCAAGTTTTCTACTGGTCTTTGCACTCTGCAATAAATAGAAGTATCTTGTGAGGTGAAGGTGGGGTGCCAGTTCTTACATCTGAGTCATGTGAGGGTAGATTATTCTCTTCTTACAAATATTTTTTGCTTTGTTCAGCTGTTTGCAGAGACTCTTTAAAGACTGAGGTACCCTGACCAAGATGATCGGTCAGATGATTCTCAGAAAGAATTCTCTCGAGATGGCCTGGTGAGATCCTGGGGCATGTTAAGCCCCACCTTCCTGTGGTATACATGTCCTGGCCTCGAGGGCCTTGGGGTCCAGGTTCTTTCTAGGATGGGAAGTGCTGTCCACGTGCTCTGTTATCTCATTCCTGCTCTTCTCCTCTCCCCATAAAATTATTTAACTTTAGAATTCAGAAGAATTACCTAAGATAGTTAAACCAGTTTAACAAGCACTCCAGATGATTCTGATCCTAGGAGTCTGCAGACCACACTTCCTCAAAATCCCTAAATTTCTATTCCACTAAACCATTTGGTACCGATGCTCGTTGTTTTGAATTCTCTGCTTTAATGGTTCAAAAACTGTTTCAGTGCTCAGGATGCCCAAATTTGCATCCCTAGCCTCAACTTCCAGTCACACCACTAATTGCTGGTTCCTCTAGAACATATCAGTATTATTTCAACATCAACATTTCTCAGCAAGACTCAATCACAGGCCTTCTCTTTGTCCTCATACTCCACAAACAATTCCCCCTCCTAACACTGATGAAATTGGAAGCCTTTCCCGTATTTCTCTTTAGAGAAGGCAATTTTGCAGCTACCTGGTCCAAGAAAAAAGAGTGTGGGATACGATAAACGTATTTTAGAGCAGAAATATATTATCTCCCCCACATAGAATATCCTAGGGAGATATTATGACTTATCTTAAAAAAAAAAAGAAAAGAAACCCTGAACTTTAGACCAACTGCACATCTAACTTTTCTAGTTCTTATTAGTGGTCACTCTAGGCTAATCTACTACTTGTTCCGAGTTGAGGAGAGTCAACAGTGAGGACAAGTGTAATTTCTTACCCAAAAAGTAGAGTTGCAGAACTTCTCCAGCATGATTCCTAGATCACTTCTGGAATGAAGACTCTTGTATGACTGTGTTTCTTATTTACTCTTTTCCTCAGAGAAGGTGGAAGGCAAGTAGAAACATATATCTCCCATTCTGATGTTCTGATGTTCCAAAGGCAGGCCTTCGACCTTTCATCCCAACAATTTAATCGTTAACCTTGCTGAGACACATATTTACATTACCCCACTGGATAGACATGTGACTGAAGAGCCCCAGGGACAGGTAGACACACCAGTTCCCAAAGTACCAGAAGCCTCTGTAGATGGGTTCATACTTAAAAGGAACCACTGAAAGATGTCAGTACAGCTGGCTGACAAATCAGGAGTGGGGGAGCCTTTCTTTCTCCTGAGGACACATGACCTAAACAGAGAAGCATCAATGGAGGGGCATGTACCCCTAAAACGTGCCACTGCACTTCTGTCTTGAGGCCTTAGAGTTTACAGAAATGTGAAACATCCTACTTCTCATTTTCAATTAAGAATATAGAACTTAAAACATGGTTAAAAATAGTGTAAACTTTGAAAAAGTCAGGTTATTAAGCAGCAAATCCAAATATGAACCTACACATAATTTGTGCATTTATGTATTTATGCAATAAGAAAACTCAGCAGTTAGGATTGTCAGTGATTTTATTTTCCTTTTTGCTTGTCTGTATTTACTGATGTTTCCATAATTATCAGGTATTATTTATGTAATAATACTTTTAAAGCAAATTTTTGTATTGTGGTAAAAAATACATAATGTAAAATTTACCATCCTAACCATTTCTAGGTGTTTCTAAACTGAAACTCTATACTCCTTAGATAACCACTCCCCATTACCCACTTCCCCTAATAAAGCATATGTTCTTCTAAAATTAGGACACCCTAAAATAATAGCAGCCAGACATGCTTGCCAACACCTTAAAGTGTAAACACCATCATGTGGAGGATCACGCAGAGCCATTTTGGTTGTCAACACAAAAAACCCCACTTTGCTCTGTGGGTATATACGACTACCTACAGAGATTAAGACACATATTAATCAAACTATCAAAAATTAAATACAAAGAAAAAATATTAAAAGCAGCAAGGGAAAAACAACAAATAACATACAAGGGACTCCCCACAAGGTTAACAGCTGATCTTTCAGCAGAAACTCTGCAAGCCAGAAGGGAGTGGCAGGACATATTTAAAGGGATGAAACGGAAAAACCTACAACCAAGATTACTCTACGCAGCAAGGATTGCAATCAGATTTGACAGAGAAATTAAAACCTTTGTAGACAAGCAAAAGCTAACAGAATTCAGCACCACCAAAGCAGCTTTACAACAAATGCTAAAGGAACTTCTCTAGGCAGGAAACACAAGAGAAGGAAAAGACCTACAATAACAAACTCAAAATAATTAAGAAAATAGTAATAGGAACATACATACAAATAACTACCTTAAATGTAAATGGATTAAATGCTCCAACCAAAAGACATAGACTGGCTGAATGGATACAAAAACAAGACCCGTATATGCTGTCTTCAAGAGGCCCACTTCAGACCTAGGGACACATAAAGACTGAAAGTGAGGGGATGGAAAAAGATATTCCATGCATAAGGAAATCAAAAGAAAGCTAGAATAGCAATTCTCATATCAGACAAAATAGACTTTAAAATAAAGACTATTACACAAGACAAAGAAGGACACTGCATAATGACCAAGGGGTCAATCTAAGAAGAAGATATAACAATTGTAAATATTTATACACACAACATAGGAGAACCTCAATACATAAGGCAAATGCTAACAGCCATAAGAGGGGAAATTGACAGAAACACAATCATAGTAGGGGACTTTAACACCCCACTTTCATCAATGGACAGATCATCCAAAATGAAAGTAAATAAGGAAACACAAGCTTTAAATGATACATTAAACAAGATGGACTTAATTGATATTTATAGGACACTCCATCCAAAAACAACAGAATACATGTTTTTCTCAAGTGCTCATGGAACATTCTCCAGGATAGATCATATCTTGGGTCACAAATCAAACCTTGGTAAATTTAAGAAAAATGAAACCATATCAAGTATCTTTTCCATCCACAGTGCTATGAGACTAGATATCAATTACAGGAAAAAAGTCTGTAAAAAACACAAACACATGGAGGCTAAACAATACACTACTAAATAATCAAGAGATCACTGAAGAAATCGAAGAGGAAATAAAAAATTACCTAGAAACAAATGACAATGAAAACACAACAACCCAAAACCTATGTGATGCAGCAAAAGCATTTCTAAGAGGGAAGTTTATAGCAATATAATCCTACCTCAAGAAACAACGCCTCAAATAAACAACCTAACCTTATACCTAAAGCAATTAGGGAAAGAAGAACAAAAAACCCCAAAGTTAGCAGAAGGAAAGAAATCATAAAGATCAGATCAGAAATAAATGAAAAAAAATGAAGGAAATGATAGCAAAGATCAATAAAACTAAAAGCTGGTTCTTTGAGAAGATAAACAAAATTAATAAACCATTAGACAGACTCATCAAGAAAAAAAGGGAGAATACTCAAATCAATAGAATTAGAAATGAAAAAGAACAAATGACACTGCAGAAATACAAAGGATCATGAGAGATTACTACAAGTAACAATATGCCAATAAAATAGGTAACCTGGAAGAAATGGACAAAACCTTAGAAAAGCACAACCTTCTCAGACTGAACCAGGAAGAAACAGAAAATTTAAACAGACCAATCACAAGCACTGAAATTGAAACTGTGATTAAAACTCTTCCAACAAACAGAAGCCCAGGACAGATAGTTTCACAGGTGAATTCTATCAAACATTTAGAGAAGAGCTAACACCTATCCTTCTCAAACTCTTCCAAAATATAGCAGAGGGAAGAACACTCCCGAACTCATTCTACGAGACCACCATCACCCTGATACCAAAACCAGACAAAGATGTCACAAAGAAAACTACAGGCCAATATCACTGATGAACATAGATACAAAAATCCTCAACAAAATACTAGCAAACAGAATCCAACAGCACATTAAAAGGATCATACACCATGATCAAGTGGGGTTTATCCCAGGAATGCAAGGATTCTTTAATATACGCAAACCAATCAATGTGATAATCCATATTAACAAACTGAAGGAGAAAAACCATATGATCATCTCAATAGATGCAGAAAAAGCTTTCGACAAAATTCAACACCATTTATGCTAAAAAGCCTCCAGAAACTAGGCATAAAGGGAACTTATCTCAACATAATAAAGGCCATACATGTCAAACCCAGAGTGAACATCATTCTCAATGGTGAAAAACTGAAACCATTTCCTCTAAGATCAGGAACAAGACAACATTGTCCACTCTCACCACTATTATTCAACATAGTTTTGGAAGTTTTAGCCATATCAATCACAGAAGAAAAAGAAATAAAAGGAATCCAAATCGGAAAAGAAGAAGTAAAGCTCTCACCGTATGCAGATTACGAGATACTATACATAAAGAATCCTAAAGATGATACCAGAAAACTATTAGAGCTAATCAATGAATTTGGTAAAGTAGCAGGATACAAAATTAATGCACAGAAATCTCCTGCATTCCTATACACTAATGATGAAAAATCTGAAAGAGAAATTAAGGAAACACTCCCATTTACCACTGCAACAAAAAGAATAAAATAGCTAGGAATAAACCTACTTAAGGAGACAAAAGACCTGCATGCAGAAAACTATAAGACACTGATGAAAGAAATTAAAGATGATACAAACAAACGGAGAGATATACGATGTTCTTAGATTGGAAGAATCAACATTGTGAAAATGACTCTACTACCCAAAGCAATCTACAGATTCAATGCAATCCCTATCAAACTACCAATGGCATTTTTCACAGAATTAGAAAAAAAATTTCACAATTTGTATGGAAACAAAAAAGACCCAAAATGCCCAAAACCATCTTGAGAAAGAAAAATGGAGCTGGAGGAAATCAGGCTCCCAGACTTCAGAATATATTACAAAGCTACAGTAATCATGACAGTATGGTACTGTCACAAAAACAGAAATACAGATCAATGGAACAGGATAGAAGGCCCAGAGATAAACACACACACATATGGTCACCTTATTTTTGGTAAAGGAGGCAATAATATACAATGGAGAAAAGACAGCCTCTTCAATAAGTGGTGCTGGGGAAACTGAACAGCTACATGTAAAAGAATGAAATTAGAACAATTCCTAATACTATACACAAAAATAAACTCAAAGTGGATTAAAGACCTAAATGTAAGGCCAGACACTGTAAAACTCTTAGAGGAAAACATAGGAAGAACACTCTATGACATAAATCACAGCAAGATCCTTTTTGACCCACCTCCTACAGAAATGGAAATAAAAACAAAAATAAAAAAATGGGACCTAACCAAACTTAAAAACTTTTGCACAGCAAAGGAAACCATAAACAAGACCAAAAGACAACCCTCAGAATGCAAGAAAATATTTGCAAATGAAGGAACGGACAAAGGATTAATCTCCAAAATTTACAAGCAGCTCATGCAGCTCAATATCAAAAAAACAACCCAATCCAAAAATGGGTAAAAGACCTAAATAGACATTTCTCCAAAGAAGATATACAGATTACCAACAAACACATGAAAGAATGCTCAACATCATTAATCATTAGAGAAATGCAAATCAAAACTGCAATGAGATATCACCTCACACCAGTCAGAATGGCCATCATCAAAAAATGTACAAACAATAAATGCTGGAGAGGTTGTGGAGAAAAGGGAACCCTCTTGCACTGTTGGTGGGAATGTAAATTGATACAGCCACTATGGAGATCAGTATGGAGATTCCTTAAAAAACTAAAAATAGAACTACCATATGACCCAGCAATCCCACTGCTGGGCATGTACCCTGAGAACACTGTAATTCAAAAAGAGTCATGTACCACAATGTTCATTGCAGCTCTATTTACAATAGCCAGGACATGGAAGCAACCTAAGTGTCCATCAACAGATGAATGGATAAAGAAAATGTGGCACATATATACAATGGAATATTACTCAGCCATAAAAAGAAACAAAATTGAGTTATTTGTAGTGAGGTGGATGGACCTAGAGTCTCTCATACAGAGTGAAGCAAGTCAGAAAGAGAAAAACAAATACCACATACTAACACATATTTATGGAATCTAAAAAAAAAAAGGTCATGAAGAACCTAGGGTCAGGACAGGAATAAAGACGCAGACGTAGAGAATGGACTTGAGGACACGGGGAGGGGGAAGGGTAAGCTGGGACGAAGTGAGAGAGTGGCATGGACATATATACACCACCAAATGTAAAACCGATAGCTAGTGGGAAGCAGCCGCATAGCACAGGGAGATCAGCTCAGTGCTTTCTGACCACCTAGGGGGGTGGGATAGGGAGGGTGAGAGGGAGACGCAAGAGGGAGGAGATATGGGGATATATGTATAGCTGATTCACTTTGTTATAAAGCAGAAACTAACACACCATTGTAAAGCAATTATACTCCAATAAAGATGTTAAAAATAAATAAATAAAAGACTCAAAAAAGAAAAAAGGATGGACTTCCATACTTCTCTGTGTGTTTATTACAGCAGAAAATGATTTAGGCCTTGAAATGAGATCAGATCCAGGATCAGATAAAGGCATGACATTATTATAGTGGCTTTGGAACAGACCTCTGACCGTACAAACAGAAACAAGCTGGAAAGATGATATTATAGATTTTTAAAAATTGGGGCTTCCCTGGTGGCGCAGTGGTTGAGAGTCCGCCTGCCGATGCAGGGGACACGGGTTTGTGCCTCGGTCCGGGAAGATCCCACATGCCGCGGAGCGGCTGGGCCCGTGAGCCATGGCTGCCGAGGCTGTGTGTCTGGAGCCTGTGCTCCGCAACGGGAGAGGCCACAGCAGTGAGAGGCCCGCGTACCGCAAAAAAAAAAAAAAAAAAAAAAAAATCCACCAGTGAGGATACAAAGAAATCTAAATGAACCAAACAAGAGGTTGATTTGGCCCATGAGCCAAATTTATCTGACTCCTATTTCTGTCTGGTCTCGGAGCTAAGATTGGTTTTTACATTTTTAATTATAAAATGTGAAAAAGACTATTCAATATGAACAGCCTTTCAGTAAGAACTGCTCAATTTTGCCCCTTGGGTCACTCAGCCCCAAATATTTACTATTTGACCCTTTAAAGAAAAGTTTGCCAACTAAACTCCAGAAACGACAAGACCCTTATAAGACAGAAGAGAGCCACAGCAGCTTTCATCTCTGCCTGAAATGGAGCAGGGAGTAGTCTACCATAAAGGGGGTTCAGCAGAAATCACTATCTTCTAACAAACTTTTCCAGGCCATGTGTGGGGCTGACAGATTATACTCTAGAGGAGCCAGAGAAACAGTCAGAATGAAACAGGAGAGAAGGGCGCAGGGCACAACCCTTTAAGAATGACATAACCGTTGTGGACGTGACATAAACTGGTTAGAACCGATTAGGTCCAAGATGGCGGAAGATTCAACTTCCAGTAGACCTTGAGCCTCGTTATATGCTCATTGTAATACAGCAGCATGCTAAATGACAGGGCCATAGGCACCATGACAGTTCCAAGGCTGACCATAAAAGGCTAAAAGTGGGCAGTGGCCCAATTCCTGGAAATCCCTGCCCCTTTCCCCAAACAGTTGGAATAATCCTCCCACCCATTAATCTGTGAAATTACCCAGTCCAGAAAAACTAACCACCCCATATTTCGGGGCCTCTCACCTTTTGAGATGGACTGCATTCTGTCTATGAAATGTGTATCTCTCTAAATAAACCCACTTCTTACCTATTACTCTGCCTCTCACTGAATTCCTCTGTGTTGAGAAATAAAGAACCTGAGCTTCATTAAGCCCTGAGACCAGGTGTGCAATCTTAATTAAAACACAGTGGATTCAGGGACTTCCCTGGAGGCACAGTGGTTAAGAATCTGCCTGCCAATGCAGGGGACAAGGGTTCGATCCCTGGTCCAGGAAAATCCCACATGCCGTGGAGCAACTAAAGCCATGTGCCACAACTACTGAGCCTGCGTGTCACGTGTCACAACTACTGAAGCCCGCCCGCCAGGAGCCCGCGCTCCGCAACAAGAGGAGCCACCGCAATGAGAAGCCCACCCGCCGCAATGAAGAGCAGCCTCCACTCTCCACAACTACTGAAAGCCCGTGTGCAGCAACAAAGACCCAGTGCAGGGCTGCCCTGGTGGCGCACTGGTTGAGAGTCCGCCTGCCGATGCAGGGGACACGGGTTCGTGCCCCGGTCCGGGAAGATCCCACATGCCGTGGAGCGGCTCGACCCGTGAGCCACGGCCGCTGAGCCTGCGCGTGCGGAGCCTGTGCTACGCAACGGGAGAGGCCACAACAGTGAGAGGCCCGCGTACCACAAAAAAAAAAAGAAAGAAAGAAAACAAAGACCCAGTGCAGCCAAAAAAAATACAGAATTAATAAAAAGACAGTGGATTCGAGTTTCAGCCCATGGGTTCAATCCCAATCTGGGTTTCGGCTGGGTTCAAGTCCCATCTGAGTCGTGCGGTTTCAAGACTGCGCTGTCCCCAATTCTTTGCCACACTGGTCTTACCAAGTGCTGAGAACAGTACAACAAAATTGGAGAAGGCAGTTAGGAGAGCTGAGAGTAAACACCGAGGCATTCTAAGCTTTCACCGACGGAAAGTTAGGGCAGAGGCAGAAGAGCTGAGAGAAACCCCTCCAATGCAATTCCACCTTCACAGAGAGTAAGACCACCCCAATCATGCTTGGAATGGGCAAGGAGGGCAGCAGCAGCAGGGCTGAATGAGATCTCCCAAGGAAACAGAAAGCAGGAAGCAGCAATGGAGGTAATCAACCCAGAGAGGTTTACAAAGACTTTCCCACCTGAGTTCTATCATCAGAGCCAAGAGAAGTATACAGCCTGAAGGTAAACCTCATTCCAATGTTGAACCCATAGGCCCACAGCTCACCTTTCCTGGGTCTTCTGGTGAGTGGCGTAGATAATGACTGAGCTTTTTGGCTCTCACCAGCCAAGTCGCTTTTCAGATTTGCATTTATCAGATTCTTCTTCCCCTCTGGTGTCAGTAATGTGGGATTTTGGCTGTCTGACCAAACTTGGGTCTACTGGCCCGCGCGCAGGAGAGCCAATCTACCGACACTGGGTTGTGGTGAAGGAAGGTGCAGCGTTTAGTGCAGCGCGTCAGCAAGGAGCCCAGGAGCGCTGGTGCTCAAAACACCAGAACTCCTCGATGGGCTTCAAAAAGCATTTTGAAAGGCTAGGTGAGGGAGGGGCTTCCCAGGGTATGCAATCAGCGCATGCACAATTCTCTGATTGGTTGATTGTGAGGTAACAGGGCGGTGTCAGAGGGGTTAACATTATCGATCCTTAGGCACCAGTAGGTCTGGGGGCTACGTGCTCATGATCATCAAGTAGTTAATTTCTTCCATTTGGTGGTGGTTTTATCGTCTGTAAAAAAAGCTCAGGAAATGTGCATAAAGACTATTATCTGGGTACTTCAGAGAGGAGCTAAAGCAGAGGATATGGGGGAGGGGTCTGTCCTAGGAAGGTCCCACAGGGTCCTGCTGGGTTACATTTACTGGCATTTAAAACTGTATGTTTGAGAAGTTGTTATTATCATGTGCTTCTGATCAGAGTTAGAATACACTGTGTGCATTATACACCAGTGTGTGGTTCTAAGGCTCCGAGCCTTCTTCCTTCCTCTGAACCATTAGCTTTTTTCACGTTTACCCATTAGTTGTCAGTATCTGCAAAATGGAATTCCTTTACCAGGGATGATAAAAATATGCATAAACTTCTACAGAACTTCTGACTTTAATAAAGGACAATATCTAAGGGGCCTTAGAAAGTCTCTGGCATACAGGAGTCAGCTTTCTTCGATTAGCACACTAAAGCTTCTAAATTAACACAATTCCAATTCATGTCCCTTCAGGACTCTCTAAATAGGCTCAAGAGAGTGAGAAGAAACTATGTTATTAAAATTAAGGCAGGTTAAAAATTTAAATGAGGACCCGTTATATAAATCAAGATTTATAAATTGCCAAACTCTAAGCAAGTTCTATTGTTTTAAAAAATTGATTGAAAAGCAACACCAGTATTGCAATTCTAACAAAATACCTGTTATTCTCTGACAATGATGTTAGACCTCTATTTCTCAAGCAAATGGAGGAGGATTTATTGACTGCATTTGTCTAGCAAGTAAGTTGTGAGAGCAAATTAGCTATGCTTGGTAATGTTCATCCAGATTTAAGAGAGGACCTGATGCGTGGTATTCGAAAAATAAAATGAAACCCCCATGATGTCTCTTGCAAGTAAGAGGAACCAAAGGTGACCAATAGAGATTATAATCATGTTTTAAAACAAGCAGGGGACTTCCCTGGTGGTCCAGTGGTTAAGACTCTGCACGCCCAATGCAGGGGGCCCGGGTTTGACCCCCTGGTCAGGGAACTAGAGACTGCATGCCACAACTAAAGATCCCACATGCGGTAACCAAGATCCCATGCGCCACAACTAAGACCCGGTGCAGCCAAATAAATAAATATATATTTTCAAAAAAAAAAGCAGCAGGATTTGTACTTGTTTGTGCTTAAACATTTTGTGTAGCCAAAAAAAAGAGAAAGTTGAGGATCTAAATTTCATTAAAACAAATGCTTAGATTATGGAATACATACTGACCCAGGTGGAATATATATATATATATTAAATGAAAAAGAAGTGTGTGGTTCTGGCATGAAGGGGCGTGAAAGTTACCATTCCATTCTAACAAGTATAAAGCTAAACAAACTGAAAAGTCAAAAATTTTTCTCAGATGGATAAGAGAAGTGAGGTCACAGGGCAAATTGCTGTCCCCCAAATCAGAGAGACAGGCAAATACAGAGAATCACTATTTACCAGAACAAATATCCATGAACTAAAATTTCTGTGGAACCAGTGCCAAGGTAGGAAAAGCTGAACTATAATTGACTAATTGATAGAAGCTCAGTGTCAGAGAGTCAGGGTCACTGAGAGGTTTTTGTTTTTTTTTTAAGCATGCAAAATATTTATTAAGGGCTTCGCCTACAGAGGCACAACATAAATAGAACAAATTCTCCTGAAATGTAATTAGTGTAGCCAGTTGATATCATCCAGTTGATAATTTGTGGTGGAAAATGCAAGACCTGGGACTAGGTTCCCACATCTGAACTTGAGTAAGTGAAACAGAGAAGGACACTATGGTCCTTGTCCCTCATGTTCTCAGCCTGCCTTTTGTCTGTGAAAAAACTTTAGCCAAAAAATAAGCTTAATCAGAGAAGTGAGAAAATACAGAAACAGTCAAGGGAGACCAAATAATAATAATTTAGTCATTAAGCATAGTCAAGGACTTTTAGTCCCTCTCAAGGGCTATAGATAATAATTCTGAGCCATATCCTGTGAGCTGTCTTGTAGATACTGAAACCCCTACCAGGTGGAAGAAGTTAACTACATGATGACTAGACTGTAGCCATGACTTAAGCTGCCACAGTTCCGAGAACTGGCCTCGAAGAAATGGGAACAAACCGACGCTGGAACTAAAGACGAACTGTACTTAAAACGATCAAGATGACACTGATCAGACCACTGATGGCCAATTTCAACATGACTGTCAGAGCTGACTTGCTGCTTCTGCAAGTAGCCCCCTCCCTCTGTCTATAAAGGTTCTTGCCCACTGATTGTCAGTGGGGGGGAGTTGGCCTTTGGACAGGCGTCCACCCCCTGCCCCCCACCCCCTGCCCCAGTTGCCGGCAACCAAAATAAAGCAAACTTTCCTTTCCACCAACCTTGCCTCTTTATTGGCTTTTGAGCTGTGAGCAGCTGGACCCCACTTTCTGTTACACAAGTGCATGAGCAAAGGCTCTGCTCCAGGAGCCACTCCCTGCAACTGCTATTCTGCCATTGCCTCTGCCAAGTCTGTTAGGCAAATACAAAAGTGCAAGCAGGACTTGCTCCACAAACAACCATCCCAAGGCAGGGGGCACTTAATTCACACCTTCAAATCCTTGTGTATCTTCCACAACCACAAGTTTCTCTCATAAATCTTCAAAGGTTTCAGTTGGAGGTAAGTCAAGGCAATTAAAGCATGTGTGAGCTCTGGGAAGTTTTCCAGGACTTCTCCATTGCTATATTGTAAACAGCTGGGGACCACTGGAACCAAATCCATTCCTGGGTACTCAGGATGTTTCCGTGACAAACTGCAGTAAAACTGGATATCCTTCTCAGTGTTCATCAGCAGCACAGCCTTCCAGAACCACTGAATGACAGGGTGGTCTGGGCAGTAGTCCTTCTTGTATATAAATGTTGCCTCCAGTCGTTCACGTCCACGTTGCCAAGGCTGCACATCAGCAACTCCTTTCATCTGCAAAGCTCACTTTCATCAGCGTTTTTAATCAAATCAGTAGGAGGCAGTTCTGTGAATCCCTCTAGGATGGCATTCATTTGCTTCTAGATCTTGTTCACAAATCTCCACTGGATGACTGAGTCTCAGTCAAGTCTGAAATATCAAAAAGATCCACGGGGACTCAGTTATAGGGGAACCCCGCACACTTTTGTGAGTTTTACCTTGAGGAGCTTCTCACAGTGAATGTCAGAGAAAAATCTCCTAATGCTTCTGGTGGGGGAGGGGAAAATTAACCATTTGAAATATACCAGAGCATTCTCTTCTTCTTAAAGTCTGCCCTCAGAAGAAACTATTTAACCAGAGCTTAATCTGCTGGGTTAAGCCTAACCAACCTGGGGGGAAGAGAAATACCCAACTCCAGCCCACTCTAGCCTTCTTGTCCCACCTAAGGGAGGGAGCTGAGAAGCACTTGTGAAGTTCACAGTCCAGAGGCACAGTCTCACTAAAAAGGCTGAGATCTAATCACTGAACATAAAACATTTCCTCTCCCTCCACTCCTTACCACCACATTACTAAAGGCCTATTTTCAGCTGTTCCTTTTACCCAGAATGTCATGTCCAGCTGTCAAGAAAAAATTACAGGGCATACTAAAAGGCAAAAAACACAGTTTGAAGAGACGGAGCAAGCCTCAAATATGGCAGGGATGTTGGGATTATCAGACTAGGAATTTTAAACAGCTATGATTAATATGTTGGGGGCTCTAAGAGATGAAGTAGACAGCATGCAAGAGCAGATGGGCCATGTAAGCAAAGAGACAGAAATTCTAAGAAAGAATCAAAATGAAATGCTAGAGTCAAAAGCACTGTAATAGAAATGAGTAGAAATAAAGAATGCATGTAATAGGCTTATTAGTAGACTGGACACAGCTGAGGAAAGAATCTCTGATTCTTTGGTCCAGTGGTAAGGACTCTGCATTTGCACTGCAGAGGGGAAGGGTTTGATCCCTGGTCAGGGAACTAAGATCCCACCAGCTGCACAGCATGGCCAAAAAAAAAAAAGACAAAAAGAGTAGAAGACAAAAATAAGAACAAAGAACAAGGGCAACAAGTATAAAACAATAATAAATATGGTAGATATTAATCCAACTATATCAGTAATCACTTTAAGTATTAGTGGTCTAAATATACAAATTAAAATAGAGATTGTCAGAGTCAGTAAAAAACAAGACCCAACTATGTCTATAAGAAACACACTTTAAATATAAAGACACATATAGATTAAAAGTAAATGGATGGAAAAAGATGTGCCATGCTAACACTAATCAAAAGAAAGTGAGAACAGCTATATTAATTTCAGAACAACTTCAGAAGAAGGAAAGTTATGTGGGATAAAGAGAGACATTACATAATGATAAAGGGGTCAATTCTTCACAAAGACATAACAATCCTTAATGTCTATGCACCTAACAGAGCATCAAAATACATGAGACAGAGGCTTCCCTGGTGGCGCAGTGGTTGGGAGTCCGCCTGCCAATGCAGGGGACACGGGTTCGTGCCCCGATTCGGGAAGATCCCACATGCCACAGAGTGGCTGGGCCCGTGAACCATGGCTGCTGAGCCCGCGCGTCCGCAGCCTGTGCTCCGCAACGGGAGAGGCCACAACAGTGAGAGGCCTGCGTACCGCAAAAAAAAAAAAAAAAAAAAAAATACATGAGACAAAAACTGATGGAACTGCAAGGAGAAACAGATGAATCTACTGTTATAGTTGTAGACTTCAACACCCCTCTATCAGAAATAGACAGATCCAGCAGGCAGAAAATCAATAAGGACATAGTTGAACTCAACAATCCCATCAATCACTACATATAATGGACATTTATAGACTACTTCATCCAACAACAGCAGGATACACATTCTTTTCAAGCTCACAGGAACATTCACCAAGATACACCACATTCTGGGCCATAAAACACACTTCAATAAATTTCAAAAAAATAGGAATCATACAATACTGCTCTCAGACCACAATGGAATTAAACTAGAAATCAATTACAGAAAGGTAGCTAGAAAATGCCAAAATATTTGTAGATTAAACAACACTATACTAAATTACACATGGGTCAAAGAAGAAATCTCAAGAGAAATTTTAAAATATTTTGAATGGAATGAAAATGAAAACACAAATTATCAAAGTTTGTAGGATGTAGCAAAAACAGTCCTTAGAGAGAAATTGATAGCATTGAATGCATGTATGAGAAAGGAAGAAACCTAAAATCAATCATCTTAAGTTTCCCCCTTAGAAAAATAGAAAAAAGAAGAACAAATTAAAGCCAAAGTAAGCAGGAGAAAAGAAATAATAAAAATTAAAGCAGAAATCAATAAAATTGAAAACAGGAAACCAAAATAGAAAATCAATGAAACCAAAAGCTAGTTCTTTGTAAAGATTTTTTTAAAAATTGGTAAGTCTCTGGCCAAACTAATAAAGAAGAATGAGAGGACACAAATTACTAATATCAAAAATGAATAGAGGCACTTCCCTGGTGGCCCAGTGGTTAAGACTCTGCGCTCCCAATGTGGGAGGGGCCTGGGTTCGATCCCTGGTCAGGGAACTAGATCCCACATGAAACAACTAAAAGATCCTGCATGCCGCGACTAAAAGATCCTGTGTGCTGCAACTAAGACCTGGCACAGCCAGACAGATAAATAAATATTTAACAACAACATCAACAAAATAAATAGCGAGGACATCACTACAGATCTCATGGACTTTAAAAGGATAATAAAGGAATTCTATGAACAATGCTATGCCCACCAATTTGATAACCTAGATGAAATGGACCACTCTTTGAAAGACACAGTGGGCCAAAACATGCAGGAAGGAAGAGACAATCTAAATAGGACTGTATCTATTAAAGAAATTGAACCAATAACTTGTCACCTTCCAAAACAGAAATCGCCAGGCCCAGATGGGTTCTACCAAACATTTAAAGAAGAAAATATACCAATTCTCTATAGTCTCTTTCATAACATACAAGCAGAGGGAATATTTCCTAACTCATTCTATGAAGTCAACATTTCCCAAATACCAAAACCAGACAAAGAGATTACAAGAAAACTACAGACTAATATCTCTCAGGAACATAGATACAGACATTCTCAACAAAATATTAGCAAGTCAAATCAAACAATGTATAAAAAGAATTACACACCAGAAACAAGTGGGATTTATCCCAGGTATGCAAGGCTGGTTCAACATTCAAAAATCAATTAATGTCAGGACTTCCCTGGTGGCCCAGTGGTTAAGACTCCGCGCTCGCAATGCAGGGGACCTGGGTTCGATCCCTGGTCAGGGAACTGGATCTCACATGCCACAACTAAGAGCCCACATGCTGCAACTAAAGGAGCCCACATCCTGCAACTAAAGATCTCACATGCTGTAACTAAGACCTGGCGCAGCCAAATAAATAAATATTTGAAATAGTGGTTGCAAATTGGAGGTCCGTGGGCTGAATTCAGCCTTTTTAAGTGTTGTGTTTGGCCTGTACAGTTAAAAAAAGTTCTTAGAAAAGAAGCAATTAATGTCACCCATCACATCAGGCTAAAGAAGAAAAAAATCACATGATCATATCAATAGATAGATGTAGAGAAAGTATTTGAAAAAACCCAATATGCACTAATGATAAAAACTTTCAGAAACTAGGAATAGAGGGTAATTTCCTCACTTGATAAAGAATATCTACAAAAGACCTATAGTTAACATTACACTTATGGTGAGAAATTAGCAGCTTTCCCACTAAGCTCAGGAACAAGGCAAGGATGTCCCTCTCACTACATCTTTTCAACACTGAAGAATTCATAGCTAAGGATAAAAACAAGAAAAGGAAAGAAAAGATACACTGATTGGGAAGGAAGTTATAAAACTGTCTTTGTTCTCAGATGACACGATTGTCTATGTGAAAAATCCAGAAGAATTGAAAAAGAGCTCCTGGAACTCATAAGTGATTATAGCAATGTAGCAGAATACAAAATTAACATACAAAAGTCAATCACTTTCTTATATACCAGCAATGTACAAGTCAATTTTGAAATTAAAAACACAATACCATTTATATTAGCACCCCAAAAAAGAAATACCTTGGAATAAATCTAACAAAATATGTACCAGGTCTATATGAGGAAAACTACAAAACCCTGATGAAAAAATTCAAAGAAGAAATATTTCATGTTCATGGTTAGGAAAACTCACTATTGTCAAGATGTCAGTTCTTTGTAATTTGATTTGTAGATTTAATGTAATCCCAATCAAAATCCCAACAATTTATTTTGTGGATATCAACAAACTGATTCTAAAGTTTATATGGAAAGGCAAAAGACACAGAATAGCCAACACAATATTGAAGGAGAAAAACCAAGTTGGAGGACTAACACTATCTGACTTCAGGAATATGATGGAAAAAAACTGACAAATAGATCAATGAAACAGAAAGCAAGCCCAGTAATAGATCCTTATAAATATAGTAAACTGATCTTTGACAAAGGAACAAAGGCAATACAATGGAGAAAATATAGTATTTTCAATAAGTGATGTTGGAACAACTGGAAATCCACATGTCAAAAAAAAAAAAAATCTAGATACATACCTTACACCATTCCCAAAAATTAACTCAAAATTGATCAAAGACCTAAATGTATAAAACACAAAACCATAAAAGTCCTAGAAGACAACAGAGGAGAAAATCTAGATGACCTTGGGTTTGGCAATGACTTTTTAGATACAACACCAAAGACATGACCCAAGAAAGAAAGCAAAAATTATTAAGCTGGACTTTATTGAAGTTAAAAGTTTCTGCTCTGCAAAAGACACTGTTAGTTAGTCAGGCACCCTGACTTCATGCTATATTACAAAGCTACAGTAATCAAAACAGTATGGTACTGGCACAAAAACAGAAACATAGATCAACAGAACAAGATAGCCCAGTAATACACGTATGCAACTATGGTCAATTAACCTACAACAAAGGAGGCAAGAATATACAATGGAGAAAAAACGGTCTCTTCAATATGTGCTGGGAAAACTGGACAGCTACATAAAAAGAATGAAATTAGAACATTCTCTAACACCATGCACAAAAATAAACCCCAAATGGATTAAAGACCTAAATGTAAGACCAGATACTATAAAACTCCTAGAGGAAAACATAGGCAGGACACTCTTTGACATAATTTAATTTCCTTTTTGGGCAGCAGGTGTAGCGTATCTTGAACTCAGCAAGGCACCTGACAAGATACATCATGTTTTCTATGGACTGGATGAGTGCATATTTACATGGACCTTTAATTGCTTGAACCACTGTATATTCAAATAAATTAACAGAATGATATAAATGATATAACCGGAGGAAGATCTCTACTGGCATTCCAAAAGGGTCTGCAGTGGCTTCAGCACCTTCAACATTTTTATCAATGATCTACAGGCATTAAGAGAACTCACATTTAATGGACATCTTATATGTCAACCTCACATGGGTTTCTTAAATAACAAATACATTTCTATGTTAGGCACTCTAAAATTTTTATGTAATTTAATCCTCACAATAATCCTATGAGATAGGTATTTTTACTCCAATTTTACCAATTAAGAAACTGAGGTTCAGAAAGGTTAAGAAAATTGTCCTACATTCCACAACTTACAAAGAATAATCCTCCATATTGGTACAGCAAAAACATCAACAGATGTCCTCCCACACCTTTACAAGGTAGAAAAGACTGGAGAAAATATGCTCTGGGGAGAAAGTCCAACTAGAAGATCTCCAAGATTTTACGATTTAATGTATATAAAATTTTACACAAAGACAAAAATAGTGTGATGATTCCCTTTACCCAAGGATACACCACAGGATTTCTTTAAATCACAAGCTCTCCTACTGCCCTGCAGATGTAATCTGAATATGTCAAATACATGCACATTTTCAGGAAAGCTCCTATTCTATCAGACGAGGTGTGCTGTGAATTCTCTCTTTTAAAGTGTAATAATTGATATTTAAAGACTCTACTAAGAAAGACTGCAGCATGTTAAGGAGTCAGGAAACCAGGCTGGATTCTGGCTTTAGCTCTGATGGTCTTGGGTAAAATGATTTCTCCCAGATCTCTTCTTAATGGTTTCCAAAAATCTCTGCTTAATGGCTCAATGTGTGTCTTCTGTAAATAATTGATTGCATAGAGGTAATTCAGTAGAAGGGAACATGTGATCATAGTGACTCAGGGAAAAATATGCTCTATCACTTCTACTTAGTAAGCAAATGTTGATTAACAAGTGGTTGCATTTAGGTTACTTTGAAGAATCTACAAAAGTTCAAAGTTCAAGATAACCAAAGAGTTGCATACTTTTAGTTAATGATTACATATGAACTTAAGAAAGGTTTTCTTTCTTGTGCAATATCTTAAAATAGATATCCAGTGGTAACAGTAAAAATATTTTTTCCCTTTGTATTTTTAATTGGGTCTAACATTCATCTCCTATAGCATAAACTAAAAACTATAGTATGAATTAATCAAATAATTACTTCCAAACTCTCCCAAGATGATCTGTACATTTTTGTGCGGCTAAAACAAACAAAAAAATTTAGAATAACCAGAGACCAAAAGGGATGTACAAGTAATTAATTTTTAAAATATTTTTACTTATGGCAAACATATTTTTTTAATATTAAAACCTGAAATATATTGAAATTCTTCTGGAAGAATAAACAAATTGCAAAGCATAGATTTAAATAATTAATAAACTCATTGAGCTAGATTTAAAGCCTACCAGAAAAAGAGTCAACTACTAAAAGATGTAGTTTTTAAAAAGAACATGTACTTTAAAAAATAGTAAAAGTTATTGACACTACAGAATAATGTTCCTGGTAGAGTCAAAGAATAAGCTTTTAACTGTCGACAAACTAGAGAGAATTGGATGAGCAGTTTGATGTTTTTTAGACAGAAGCATATTAGAATAAAAAAGAAGTAATTGAGAATTCTCTGGTGGTCCAGTGGTTAGGACTTGGTGCTTTCACTGCGCTGGCCTGGGTTCAATCCCTGGTTGGGGAACGAAGATCGTACAAGCTGCGTGGAGAGGCCAAAAAAAAAAAAAAAAGTAATTAATTTAGGTCTTTACTTCACATCATCCCATTAAATAAATTAATTAATAAATTTTAAATGTCTTCAAGGAAGACATGGAATCTTTTTTTTCCATAAATTTGTTTATTTATTTGTTTGTTTTATTTTGGGCTGCGTTGGATCTTTGTTGCTGCGCACAGGCTTTCTCTAGTTGCGGCGAGCGGGGACTACTCTTCATTGCGGTGCACGGGCTTCTCACTGTGGTGGTTTCTCTTGTTGTGGAGCACAGCTCCCAGCGCACAGGCTTCAGTAGTTGCGGCATGCAGGCTCAGTAGTTGTGGTACACGGGCTTAGGTGCTCCGTGCATGTGGGATCTTCCCGGACCAGGGCTTGAATCCGTGTCCCCTGCATTGGCACGTGGATTCTTAACCACTGTACCACCAGGGAGGCCCATAAAATATATTTTTGATAGGTCATAAAACAAGAGAATAAAATGGGCTAGCATAAAAAGATGTGCACTGGAGAGAATAATACTCTTCTGAGTCCTGGAAAAAAAAAAAAGTGATATCAGAAAACAGAAAGTGCCTACACAATTTTTTTTTTTTAATGTTCAAGAGACTTTTATAAAACAAATACAGTCAGCCAGGCCTCTGTATCCTTGGGTTCCACATTCACAGATTCAACCAATCACGGATCAAAAATATTTGAGAAAAAAAATTCCAGAAAGTTCCAAAAAGCAAAACTTGAATTTGCCATTCACTGGCAGCTATTTACATAGCATTTACATTGTATTTATAACTATTTGTATTTACATTGTATTAGGTATTATAGATAATCTAGAGATGATTTAAAGTATACAGGAGGATGTGGGTAGGTTACAGGAAAATACTACACTAGATACATGGGACTTGAGCATCTGCAGATTTTGGTATCCAGACCAGAGAGGTCTTGGAACTAATACCCCCTAGATACTGAGGGAAACCTGTACTAATACGAAAGCAGCCAAACAGGAAATATATCTGATAAAAATAACATGGAGGGGCAATATAAATAGTAATTATCACATGGAAAACCACATAGCTTTACCAGCAATTAAATACGAGTAAATTATAAAAATTTCTGGAAGGATACAAAAGAAATTGTTAATGGTGGCTGCTTTCAGAAGAACTGGAGGAATGAAGAAGATAAGCTAAAAGAAAGTATACATAAGGTGTTGAATTCTGTGGATACTGATTCCCCCAAAACAGTACCAAAACAACCTGTTAAGACAGAGCTGAGTTCATTCTTATCACGGTAAGGGATAGCACTACCTTAACATACACTGGCCTTTTTACTAGGAAGTTATTTAAATTCATAATACCAAATGCATTCTTATAATTTATGATTGGACTAGTACTATTATTATTATTATAGACAGTTTTGTGAATTAAGAACATGAAAATAGCCAAATTAGTGAAAATTTGCTGGACAATATCTTTAAGCCTAATGCCAAGACTGTAAAAAATGCATTTCTCTGTATGTTCATGTTTGTTCACACATATATGTAGAAATCTGGGGAGTGATTTTAATAGCACTTAGTTTTTTAACTTATTTTGGGGACATATATGAGAGAGATTACCAAGTGGTATTTGCAAAAGGAGTTTGAAGAGCCCCATATTTTATTTAAAGGAAAAATCTGTAATTTCAATCATATAATTTCAACTTTAAATTCTTTCACTATGGAGGTTGTAGTGAAAGTATATAGCTCATATCTGTATGTAGGCATACGGATATGAGCTATATAAATAAAATGTGCTATTCTCATAATCATTACTTTTGACCTGGGTTCCTCTTTGATCTATAAAGGGAAGGGCCATCTCTTTGGCATCTTGTGAGTGGACCCCTGTGAATGGGTTGAAAGATCTCCAAATAGGATGAATTATTTATGGTGTCCTTCCTATCTTCAAACACATAAACTGTAATTGACTTCAGAGCAATTTTGAAGTATAAAGTGTATTCTCTAAGATAGGAGTCTGAACTTCATTGAACTTTTTTTTTTAATATTTAATTTTATTTATTTTTGGCTGCTTTGTGTCTTCGTTGCTGCGCACGGGCTTTCTCTAGTTGTGGTGAGCGGGGGCTACTCTTCATTGTGGTGCGCAGGCTTCTCCTTGTTGTGGCTTCTCTTGTTGCAGAGCACGGGCTCTAGGCACGTGGGCTTCAGTAGTTGCAGCACGCGGGCTCAGTAGTTGTGGTATGCGGGCTTAGTTGCTCCAAGGAATGTGGGATCTTCCCGGACCAGGGATCGAACCCGTGTCCCCTGCATTGGCAGGCGGATTCTTAACCATTGCGCCACCAGGGAAGTCACAAGCTCTGACTGTTTTAATTAAGCTATAAAGAGGTTTAGAGGACTTTGAGCTCAGTCAAGCCAGTGGTTACCAGTAAGATTGTTTTTCTAAAGATAGGACTTCCCTTGCAATTTTCAAACTGTATACAGATTTGGAAAGTTCTTAACCCTACGCAAGAAGGTTGCTATGAAACATTCATAGCAACTGCTGGAGGGAAACTCACTCTCCAATTTTTTTTCTTTTAACCACCTTTACCCATTTTTTCCACCTCCACCTCTAGCAACCACCAATCTGTTGTCTATGAGTTTGCTTTTTTGTTTTAGATTCCACGTGAGATCATACACTATTTGTCTTTCTCTGACTTATTTCATTTAGCATAATTCCCTCAAGGTCCATCCATCCCACCATATTGTTGCAAATGGCAGGATTTCTATTTTTTTATGACTGAATATTTCATTATGTCTATGTGTATGTATGTGTGTATGTACCTTATGATTTCTTTATTTTTTTAAATTTTTATTGGAGTATAGTTGGTTTACAATGTTGTGTTAGTTTTAGGTGTACAGCATCTTACAATTTCTTTATCCATTCATTCATTGATGGGCACTTAAGTTGTTTCCATGTATTGGCTCTTGTAAATAATACTACAATGAACATGGATATCTTTTTGATAGTGGTTTCATCTCCTTCAGATAAATACCGAGAAGTGGAATTGCTGGATCATATGGTAGTTCTATTTTAAATTTTTTGAGGCACCTCCATACTGTTTTCCATAGTGGCTGCACCAATTTACATTCCCACCAACAGTGCAAGAGGGTTTCCTTTTCTCCACATCCCCACCAACAATAATTTGCCTTTTTGGTAATAGCCATTCTAACAGGTATGAGGTGATATCTCATTGTGGTTCTGATTTGCATTTCCTTGATGACTAGTGATGTTGAGCACCTTTTCAGGTACCTATTGAACTTTGCTTTTTCTTCTTTGAAGAAATGTCTATTTGGATCAATTCTTCTGCCCATTTTTAAATCAAATTGTTTTTTCTATTGAGTTGCATGGGCTCTTTATGTATTTTGGATTTTAACCCTTTATCAGATATATGATTTGCCAATATTTTCTCCCATTCCATAGGTTGCCTTTTCATTTTGTTGATGCTTTTCTTTGCTGTATAGAGATTTTAGTTTGATGTAGTCCCACTTATTTTTGCTTTTGTTGTCTTTGCTTTTGGTCGACTCCAAAAAAACATTGCCAAAAATTCATTCTCCAATTACTCCAATTATATTAGAACCCTTATAAAGGGTACACCCAACTTACTGTGGCTCGAATGAAAATATTTATTGGTTCACTTAACCAAAAGCCCAGAGATAATGCAGTTCTCAGGGTTGATTTATTCCAGTGGTTGTGCTCCATTTCCCTCTCATTCTTTTGGCTTTGCTCTCTTTTGGCATCAGTTTTATTCTCAAACAGGTAGTGGGACAGCTGCAAGTTTCAAGAGTCATATTCACACATAACATATAGGAAAAGAGAGAAAGTGTCATTTTTCAGCAAGTGTCCTAGAACTAGAAGCCACTAGCAACCTTCTCCTGGCATCCCAATGGCCCAAATTTCTGAATCAATTCCTGACAAGGAAAATAAGGTTATCCCTAGATTACTCAGGCCCATACCTTAAGCTGTGGGTGAGGTAAGCCTTTCCTAAATTACATGGGCTACATGCAGAGTGATTGCTACAACAAAATCAGAACTGGGAGAAGAAATGAGAGAGAAAGTTTCGGTAGGAAATCAATGATGTCCACTAGGAATAAACTCTTAGTTTTTTTTCCAATTCAGATTCAGGATAATATGGGAAACAATGTCTACTATTTAGTGTCTTATTATAAAAAGGATTTTAAGCAACTTACAAAAATACACAAAATATAACAAGATAAAATGAGTAAAGGAAAAAAAGGATAGAAAAAGATAAAACAAGGGACAAGCCCACTACACAAAATTTATTCAATATGATCCTGTTTACCTGTGGGATACAAGTTTGACTCTGAGCTTCCATCAGTCGAAAGAGGAACTCTGAATCAGTAGCTGTATCAGTCAGGCCTCTTCTGGTTGCAAGTGTCAAAGACCCAAATCAAACAGGCATAAATACAAAAAGGAAATTTATTGGCTCATTTAATAGAACACTCTGTGAATGGAACTAGCTTTAGGCACAGATGGGTCCAGAAACTCAAACAAGGTTCTCAGGACATTTACTTGTGTGCTGGTTTCATTCTCAAGTGGCCTCTTTTCACTTGCTGGCAAAGATGGCCTCAAAAGCTCTATGGTTTCACAGATCTTACAGCCAGTGATTCTAGTGAAAAGAGAACACCAGAAAAAAATCCTTGGTTGGATTCTGTTTGGCCCTCTTTGTGTTGTGTTCCCATCTCTAGACTCAACAATATGGACAAAGGAATGAGGCACTCTAACTGGTTAGCCTGGGTAAACGTGCCCTCTCCCATGAGCAGGGAGAGCTATATGATTGACAATCCTATCAGGAAAGCATTATCTTTCAGTGGCAGCTTCAGAAAGGAAAAGATAGGCAAATAAAATGTCTTGATAACAACGTAATTCCATATACATAAGATATAAACAAACCAATTGTTCAGAAGCCCAGCTACTCCCCAGACTAACACTTAAGAAAAAATGTCCTCTAGGGCCTCAACAACACAGTTGTATTTTATACAACTGTCTTCTATTACATTTCCAATATAGACCAGTGGCATAATGCCAATGTGGTTTGATTTTCTTTTTTTTTAATTCTATGAGGGACTAGAGCAATGCAATCCAAACACAGAGCTCTTTGTGATTTTATCCAAGGATAAAATTTAGCATCTATACAGGAACAGATGGAATGAATATTCTTCAGGTGTCTTAGTCACAACTCTCAGTTGCAGGGAACAGAAATCCATTCAACCAGTGTAGCCATCTTACTGAAAGATGTAAACTAAATACAAAACGAATAAGAAATGATATTTTGCTTCTACCATTGTCTTCAACCATGCTGTATCAAAACTCCTTCTCTGCCCTTGACCACATCTCAGGTTTAAAAGGTCCAAGCTAATTTAATCTAATTTAAAACTCTCTCACATTTACTTTTAAAAAGCAGCTTTATTAACATATAAATTACATACAATTCACCCACTTAAAGTGTACAATTCAGTGGTTTTTAGCATATTCACAGAGTTGTGCAACCATCACTACAATCAATTTTAGAACATTTTTACCACCCACAAAAGAAACTCACACCCAATTTAAAGTCCTTCTCCTTTCTTGGCTCAGGGACCAGCTACTGCTGGGGAGGGAAGTGTCATTCTTTTTATCATTTTTCCTTGTTATTCAATTTCTCCCCTATAAATTCCAGGATTGGGGCAGGGAGGTGAGGACCCGGGGAAAAGAGGCAAAGGTAATTTTACTGATCTGGTAGGATGACCAAACTTGCCCAGTTTGCCTGGCACAGAGGAATTTCCTAGGATATGGGACTTTCAATGGTAAAATTGAAAAAGTTCCAAGAAAATTGGGATGGTTAGTCACCGTATTGAGCTGGTGCTGTTTATAGTTCACTCTTGTTTGATCAATAGCTAACCATCACACTTCGTTACACCCACTTTCCAGGTGGTCCAACCCTTAGCTCTTCTTTGAGGCACCTGGGTGACTTCCCAATTGCAATTTCCTAACACAGGTTATACACACTGGCTGACCTCTTCCCCCCTCAAATCCTGTCTTTCAGCAGTATACTCTTCCATTGCTGGTAATGTTAAATTTGATTACTGGGTTAAGATGGTAACAACCATATAGCTCCATTATAATGTCAAGTTTCTATGTTCATGACTAGCAAATAACCCATAGGGTGATACTTTGGCACCATTTGGATATTCAGTCCCCAATCAACCTTTTACCTAATGGTTTCAGCATTAATAGTCTCTGACTGATTTATTTCATTAGGGGTTGCAAAATGGTTATTCTCTAATTCGGAAAGATGAGTAATGTTGCTGGGAATATTCATGTACAAATTTTTGCGTGGACATATTTTCAATTCTCTTGGAGATATATATATATAATATTATATTATATTATACTATATATTATATTAACCTAAGAATGGAATTGCTGGGCCATATAGCAACTCTATGTTTAGCATTTGAGAAACTCTCAGACTATTTTACAAAGCAGCTCCACCATTTTACAATCCCATCAGCAGCACACAAAAGTTCTACTTGCTACACATCCTTGCCAGCATTTGATAATGGTCAGTCTTTTGGTGGGTATAGTCATTCTAGTGGGTGGGAAGTGGCAGCTCAGTGGGATTTTCATTTGCATTTCCCTAATGACTAATGATTTTGAGCATCTTTTCATGTGCTTGTTGGCCAACTGTACACCTTCTTTGGAGAAATGTCTACACAAATCCTTATCCATTTTTAAAACTGGGTTGTCTTTTTATTGTTGAATTCTAAGTATTTTTATACATTCTGGATACAAGCCCCTAATCAGATATATGATTTGCAAATATTTTCTCCCATTCTGTAGGCTGTCTTTTCACTTTCTTGATGTTACCCTTTGAAGCATTATTTTTTCTTTCGTGACTTGTGCTTTTCTTGTCGTATCTAAGGCTTTGCCTAACCCAAGCTCACAAAGATTTATTAGTTTTCTTCTAAGAATTTTATGTTTTAGCTCTTTTACTTAGGTCTATGATGCATTTGAATTAACTTTTGTACATGATGTAAGGTCCCACTTCATTCCTTTGCAAGTGTATATCCAGTGGTCCAGCACCATTTGTTAAAAAGACTATTCTTTCCCCAGGGAATTATCTTGCCACCCTGGTCAAGAATCAATTGCCTATAGTAAAAGGGTTTATTTCTGGACTCTCAATTCTATTGCATTGAGCTATATATTCATCTTTATGCCAGTAACACATTGTCTCAATTATTTTAGCTTTGTAGTAAGTTTTGAAATCAGGAAGTGTAAGTCCTCCAACTTTGTTCCTTTTTAAGATTGTTTGGCTATGTTGGGTTCCTTGCATTTCCAGATGAATTTTAGGATCGGCTTGTTAATTTCTGCCACAAAGGCCGTTGGGATGTTAATAGGGATTGCCTTGAATCCGTAGACCAATGGGAGAATATTGCTATCTTAACAATATCAAGTCTTCCAATCTATGATCATGGGATGTCATTCCATCTATTTATTTATTGTTAGATCTTTAAAAATTTCTTTAAAAAATGCTTTGTAGGGACTTCCCTGGTGGTTCAGTGGTTAAGACTGTGCCTTCCAATGCAGGAGGTGTAGGTATGATCCCTGTTCAGGGAACTAGGATCCCACATGCCATTGGGTGCGGCCAAAAAACTTAAAAAAAAAAAAAAAAAGCTTTGTAGCTTTCAATGTACGGTCTCGCACTTGATTAAATTTTTTCCTAAGCATTTTGTCATTTTTGATGCTATCATAAATGGAACTATTTTCTTAATTGCATTTTAGGATTGTTAGTTGCTAGTGTAGCAATACAACTGATTTTGTGTATTGATTTTTATATCCTGCAACCTTGCTCAACTTTAAAAAATTTTTGTGTGGATTCTTTTCCACACAAAAGTATTTTCCATATGTAAGATTGTGTCACCTATAAATAGAAGACGTTTTACTTCTTCCTTTTTAATCTGGATGCTTTTTATTTCTTTTTCTTGCTTAATTGCCCTGGCTAGGACCTCTAGCACAATGTTAAGTAGAAGTGGTAAGGGTGGACACCCTGTCTTGTTCCTGATCTTAGGGAGAAAATATTAAGTTTGATGTTAGCTATATATTCTGTTTTCTTACAGATGATCTTTTTCAGGTTGAGGAAGTTCCTTTCTATTCCAAGTTTGCTGAGTGTTTTTATTATGAAAGGGTGTTAGATTTTGTCAAATGCTTTTTAAGTGTTGAGATGACCATGTGACTTTTGTGCTTTATTCTATCAATATGGTGCATTACATTGATTGATTTTGGATATTGAACCAGCCTTGCATTCCTGGTATAAATCCTATTTGGTCATAGAGTACACAGTAAGTCCCCTATATATAAACCTTCAAGTTGCAAACTTTCAAAGATGTGAACATGCATTCGCATGTCTAATCACGTAAATTAGTTTACCTGTCTGGTGTACATTGTCACATGCGTGCATCCTCTACAAGTGGTTGTGCTTTTGTGTACTTTACTGTACAGTACAGTTCTGTTTAGAGTATAGTAGTACAGTATCTTTATTTCAAGCCCAGGATGTCTGGAAGCAAGCATAAAAGCAGTGGTGATGTAGCTGGTACTGGTATGATGAGAAAAAAAGAGCTACTACCCAGACATAACTGGATTGTTTTTTCAGGAGGGTAGATAAAATTGAATCCAGCAAGGAACCAGAACCTGTGCCATCAATGTCACGTGTGAGTGAATTTGCAGCTTGCCCTTTGTCTCCTATTGCTGATGATCTTTCAGCTCTTCCATCTCCCACCTCCTCTCCTTCCTCCAGTCAGTAACTCTTCTTGCCTGGTGTTCACTCGATGCCAGCCCCTGTATGCCAGCTGTTGTACTGTACAACTGTACTTTTCAAGGTACTGTACTGTAAGATTTAAAACGTTCTCTTTATTTTTTATATTTGTTTGTTTTTTTATGTATTATTTGTATGAAAAGTGTTATAAACCTATTACAGTATAGTACTATATAGCCGATTGTGTTAGTTGGGTACCTAGGCTAACTTTGCTGGAATTATGAACAAACTGGACCTACAACTCGTATATGTAGGGGACTTACTGTAATCTTTTTTATGTTGCTGGACTCAGTTTACAGAACAAAGTGAAAAGTGGATCTCGATGGGGCAAACTGAAGATATCTAGCATAGTTCCCGAAGTCAGTAATCCTGATTCTCAATCCAGTGCTTTTTTTCCACTAGCAAAGTAAATCAACAGTATGAGTACACAATTGATGGTTGTAATGAGAAATATATAAAAATATGAAGACATGGTTCCCTAGTCTCAAAATACTTATAATATTGATGAGAAGACATATATACATGAAATAATGAGTAAATATTTTAAAACAGGACTATCTGTAGAAAAAAAAAATCAAGGTAAGGGGTTACCTTATGCTTTTATAGTCACATAGTGGAGGGCACAAACTATCGGCTTCAGTACTCAATGCCTAGCTTCCTGGGAGGACTTTTAAACTATCAAAGACTGATACTAGGAAACTAACCTAGAAGAAAAGAACTTTAATGGGTACATACTATGTACTTGGTGTTTTAATATATCCTTTAAACAGAAGCCATAGTTTAGTTATTAGTTCTGATTTAAAGATAAAGGAATTAAAGTTCAAAAAATTAAGTTAACTTAAACTGGAAGTGAGGATATGATTCCAGGTGTGTCTGATTTGCCCAGGAGTATTGCTCTCTGTACTACATCCAGATACCAGAAGCATCCTTAAGCATAAGACTTAGAGGTTAGTAGCCTAGCATTCAAGTCTTGTAAACAACATTCATTTGTTATTAAATTTTGAGCAATTCATAGCACCTCTCAGATCCCTAGCTAATCTGTCTAAATAAAATAGAGATAATAACATAGCCTGCTCTTATCTCTGGAAGATCATACAGTGAAGTCCAAGCATGGGGGAGGGTTAGGCCAAAATACTAAACATGATGTGCGTGCATGTGTACATGATACTTACATGTCTCTTTCTATATTCCAAAGCCAATATTAAAACTATTAACAGAAACCAATATTAACAGAAACCAATATTAACAGAAACCACTGAGGTTATTATTAGTTTTTAAATAGTTTGCCTCTCATTTCTCATAAATTCCTTGGCAAATATTCTATGTTGAAATCGTACCTGAGAAAGTGAGGAAAGAAGTTAAGATTTAAAAGTGAGGGAAGGGGGACTTGCCTGGTGGTCCAGTGGTAAGGAATCCACCTTACAATGCAGGGGACGCACGATCGATCCCTGGTCGGGGAACTAAGATCACACACGCTGCAGGGCAACCAAGCCCGCGTGCCACAACTACTGAGCTCACGTACCTCAATTAGAGAGCCTGCATGCCACAAACTATGGAGCCCACACGCTCTGGAACCCGCACGCCACAACTAGAGAAGAGAAAACCTGCACGCCACAACTAGAGAGGTGCCTGTGCACCACACTGAAGAGCCTGCGCACCACACCAAAAGATCCCACATGCCTCAACAAGATCCCACGTGCCACAGCTAAGACCTGACACAGCCAAAATAAATAAATAAATAATAAATAAATCTTTTAAAAATAAATAAATAAAAGTGAGGGAAGGGGCACATTAAAAGAAAGGGAAGACTTTTGGTATACACATTCATTGGTACCCAAGTTTGTGCATGCTATTTATAGAGGCTCCACTAACTAGCCTCATGACCAAGGGCAAGCTCTTCGTATTATGATTCAGTTACTTTCCTAATACAGAAGCATCAGTTCTATTACCAGAGCGGTGTCTGTGTAAAATGAGATAATAAATATGGAAGTGACAGAAAAAACTAGAAATGAACCTCACCATTTGGGACCTGCCCATAGGAAAAGCAATTTTCATCACTAGAATCCAGTCTCCATATCTGTGGCCTCAGCTGAAAGAAACAGCTATTCTGATAACCTTCCTAACCTCCTCCAGTTCTCTATAGATCTTTGTACATTGTCAGATGAACCTCATAGTTAAGCCATTTCTCTATCTGGGAGCAGAGGTAGAAGTAACCTGATGAACAACAGAGATCACTTCTGCCTTTCTAAGTCTGGGAACTTTTACATCCTACTTCCCAAGTCTAGGAATTTTTATGCTATACCATTTACTCTATATCCTTAGTATCCTGCCCAGGATCCAAAAGGTACATAATAAAAAGAGAAAATAAAATTAAAAAAAAAATCCTCCCTTTAATACTTGGCTACAGATGAGTAAGAGACTCTACTACCATAATAGAATGGCAATTTTTATTTTACAAATGAAAAGGCAAAATACTGCTACTGAGTTGACCATGAAGTCACATCTGAGTTGAATGTTCATACTTTGCAGTTGAATTTTCCCAGTTCATCAGTTAATTCCACTGAAAGCAGACTAAGCCTCCATTTGTGGAAGAAGCGTAGGCCAGATTTAACCATGATGATGGAGATGGTCGACAAGATTAAGCAAAGGAAATGACTGTAATCTGTTTCAAGTTCTTTTTCTTCTTGGAAACATTCTCCATGGTTATGTAAGACTTAAAACAAAGACTGTGACTGTCCTGGCCAGAGAAGGTTAAAGCTGTG
This sequence comes from Orcinus orca, assembly GCF_937001465.1. Classification (NCBI taxonomy): domain Eukaryota; kingdom Metazoa; phylum Chordata; class Mammalia; order Artiodactyla; family Delphinidae; genus Orcinus; species Orcinus orca. Next base: position 62,277,748 of record NC_064572.1, on the reverse strand, counting down.
TCATAGAGAACTGTAGACTATTCTTCTACCTTTGTCCAGTGATATCCATCTCTCTCAGAGAGGTCTGGCTAAACCAGAATATTCTTTGCAATAGCATTCAAAGTCCTTACTAGGGTCACATCTGTTACCTTTAGAGAATATTCTGATCTAGAAAGAGAGGCTCCCATAGCAACAGAGGAATTTCTGCAATAGAAGTAATAAAGGAACAGATAATTACATAAGTTGTTAAATGAGCCCTCCTACTGGCACTTCATTTTACAGGCAATTTCAAGGCTCAAGAACAAAGTTAGGTCAAGGACCCTGAACTACTATATTTTATAATTTTTATTAATTACTTGAAACATCTAGTATCTAAATCTATCAGATAGTATACTTGATTTTATATCTGGAGTTGTAAATTCTAAGGCTCTTGCTTCTTTTGCATTTCATTTTTTCCAACTTAGAAATAATCAACAATTAACTATTAAATATAGGAGTCCTCTCAAGTATAATAAAAAGAACACATAATAGTTTAAATTCCTTAATAGTGATATAATTTCCAAATAACTGAAAATAGGGAATTCCCTGGCAGTCCAGTGGTTAGGACTCCATACTTTCACTGCCAAGGGTGCAGGTTCAATCCCTGGTTGGGGGAACTAAGACCCCACAAGCTGTGCGGCGTGGCCAAAAACAATAAAATTTAAAGAAATTGAAAAATAAAAATAAAATAACTGAAAATAGAGAGCAAAGGTGAGGAAAGACTTAAGTATTAACAGTAGGAAAGATAAAAATGACTACGGCTCTTCAATCCTTACACCATAGTTATTAACTTTGCTAAAGGAAATCACAGGTGAATGGCCACACATACATATCTGATTCATTTGAAGCTTAGCTGCTGAATTAGAATTTATTATTAACTGGTCTAAGTTCAGCAATGCCTTAAGGCTTTGAAGGTTAGCCTGTGTTCAGAAGAGCCTGCTTATTTAAGGCAGGAAAAGAACCACTCTGCAGTTAAAAAACTTCAAAAATGACTGTAATACTTACATACTAATCACAACATTCCATTCATTAATCATGCCATCAACTAAGGTTTTCCTGTTTGGGGAAGTAAAGATTAACTGCATTCATTTTTGCAGGAGTCAAAGAAGAATATATTTTTACCGAAACTTCATTCCTGAATCTCTAGCCAACCGAGCGGAACAGTGGAATTCTGTAGCACCTGAACCCTCAAGGATCCTTTGTAGATTTCTGTCTGTTATGCCACCCCCTGTTGGAAAGAATATGTAATATATTAAATAGAATATATTTTCATATAAGATTTAATGAATAATATGACTGCCAACTCTACCTGGAACCTCCATACTGAAATTTCTCATTGATTTGAGAATTATTCTCTCTTTACTCAGCTAGAATGAATTTAGAAAAAAAATGATGAAAAGGCAAGACTACAGACTCTGAAGAACAAAAGATAAGGTCAAAGCACCTTTATGACAGAATTTTACATGCCCACTGGTTTATATAACAATGCTATATGTTACCGATTTTAAATCTATAAAGATTACTCCAGGGCAAGGAAAATCACTGAGTGCTCTAGCCCTGCTTCCCCTCAATTAAAGCAAAATCAAATTGAAATGAAAGGTAAGATAGACTTGAGGAAGAAGTCACAAAAGCAAAGCCTCAGAAATGTATCTCAAAGAGAAAACCTCCAAGGTTCTTTCTCTGGCCCAGGATTTGATGAACACACAGATCTCACTGGCAATGGGAATAATGCAAGGTGTTATACAGCTTATTTATTATAATATCAACTTTTTGTTTCATTTTACAGAAGAATTTGATTCTACTTTATTAAAACTGCACAATCAAGTATTTTATGACTCATTTGTTTTAATGAACAACCTCTTAAATGTCTGTATATAAAGAATAATATTCTGAACTGATTATAAATATAAAATCAGCTTATTCATCTTGATATCATTCTCTCCTAATATATAGGACATATTCAATACATATTTTTAAATGACCGTTAAAATATGTACTGTTTATCTCAAGCTATTCAAGCTACTAAAATAACTTGACTTACACACTCTTTCAGACTCATTAACTCTTTTTCTTGGTGGTACAGTAATATCACTGAGCCCTAAGAAGCAGAAAGAACAGACTGAGAAGTCAGATTTAGATTGGAATCCTCGCTTTACCACTGTGGCCCTTCACAGCTATGTGATCTTAGATAAATTACTTAAATCCACTGAGCCTCAATTTTTTCACCAAAGAGGGATAGTATTGCCTACTTCACAAACTTGTAAGGATTAAAAGACAAATACATTATTTCCTTCTAATAAATAACAAAATATCTGGCCACTGAAACACACGTTGCTCAGTTATCAGAACATAAGTAATACATTTTCCAAACATAGACTAACAGGTGGGACTTGAAAGAACAGCTAGTTCAATATCCTCTCTTTATAAAGATAAGGAAACTGGAGCCTAAATTATATTGTAAGCTTCATTATGAAAGTCCCTAGAGGGGAGCTACTATGTTCTAGTTATCTTTATATTTCCCAATGATGGACACTCATTAGGCATTCAGGTTGACTTACCCAGGAATTTTTACTTGCTGGTAATTACTTACATGAAATCGTTATAATTTGTTTATAGATCTATTTGGTGAGCTCCTCAAGTAGAAGGATTACTTCATATACATTTCTGTGTTTTTACACCTACCACAGAACCTGTCATATAATTAGCATTTTCTTGGTGAGGTTTGTTAAATAATCACAAATATTTTTGGATATAACATCTTTTCACCTAAGACTGTAAGCCTCTTGAGGAAGTAGTTTCTTGTGTAAATCTGTATCCCAAGTAGTGCCTTGCACATAGCACATAACTTAATAATTACATATAAAGCAAAGGCAATCTTACGTTAACAACTGTCTTTAAGTCTGGGTATTAGTTGTCAAGTATAAATATATTTAGTCTTAAATGGAAATGCATCAGACTCAATTAAGTTTCTTTAACATTCCCTGATTAATCTACTAAGGGTCTCAACTTAACAAATAATATATGCTTTCTTTTTGCTCATGTTTCAGGAACTTGCTACAAGTCAAAGCTTTCCTAAATTTCTGACACTATCTGTCTGTTTGGCCTCTTTTTAAAAGTTGGCCTATATCTCACTATCACCATTTTGACCTCTGGTCAGTCTTGGCATCACTGGTATTAAGACAACCAGACATTGTATGCCTTCTGATGTGATGAAATATGAAGTATTCAGAATTATCCATGAAGTATTCCTACCAAAAATATTTAACCAGAATCTAAACAAGCAGTTTATAGGAAAATACAGAGGCTAGTCTAGGAAATACATGCTAAACAATATCAAAAGGAAACAATCTGATAAATCCAGAAACTAGGACATTTTACTGGGTAAGTAGTTCAAACTTTTTAAATGTCATTTTTTTTAAAGCAGAAGAAGAAAAGGAAAACTTCTATATTAAAAGATATTAAGAAAGATAAAAACCAAGTGCAATACTTGTTCCTTGATTGGATCCTGGTTTGAACATATCAGCTATAAAAAACATTCTGGGTACAATTAGAGAAAGGAGAGTATTGGCTGAGTATTAAATGGTATTAGGGATTTAGTGTTTATTTTGATAGATGTGATAATGATATTGCGGTTAGAGTAAAATGCCCTTATTTTTTTAGAGACGTATAAAGAGAAAATGTTATAATGCCTTTAATTTAATTTTAAAATACCTCAGGATAAAAAAAAGATGAAACAAATGTGATAAAATGTTAAATATAGAAATTGAGTACATGAGTATTCATAATGCTGTTTTCTTTTTTATACGTTTGAGAAATTTAATAAGAAAAAATTAAGATTGTCTTTATATTAATCTCATTCTGGATCTAGGTCATCTTATCTAATTCTTAAAAAACTGTTGACTTCTAATGAGCCATTATGTACTTCATTGATCTTAGAGTTATCATTAGAAGTATGTGATCCAACTGTTCTGACTACAAGGAAGAATTTTGTGATCAAAGATTTTCAGAAACTGAGTATTACATTATCCAGGGGCGTTACCTATGTTTGCTTATACCTTATCAACAACTAGGACATTTGGCCCTAATGCAGTGTAGCAGCATCAAACTTGGTGTGCCTCACCAGAAATGAACATCTACATTCACAAAATTGTATACTATGGGAAAGCAAACATGGAGAAACCCCAATCCTTATTTGCTCTTCTCTGAGCGAAACCCTACTAGAGTGTTCCTCATGTAGTTTTAAATTGCAGCACAGATCCCCCAATCTTAAACATTTTAATCAAATTATATATTCTTTCTGAACACCATGTACTAATACTACCCCCCATACTGTCCTGCCTCTTTTGCTCTTCCTCACTATAGTGTTACACTAGTAAACGGATAGATAAATAAATACCTGGCATTACCACAATCCTGCCTTTTGCCTGAAAAAAGAAAAAAATAAACAATTTTAATATCCTTCTCTTACATGGGATAATAAGGCAGCAAAACAGAAACATAATTATATTAAATTTATTAAGTTACTACTAGTATCTAATTTTCAATAGATCTTTCTATTTCTTTGGGATCTTGGGTAAGTAAAATGTTCAGAGTAGTAACTCTTTCTACCCAGAAAGGTTATTTTATTTTATTGCTTTAAAGACTTGTACTGTTATAAACACAAAGAATAGGAGAATAAAATATAAATACTAAATAATCACACCATCTTAAGAAAACCCATTACTGGGGGCTTCCCTGGTGGCGCAGTGGTTAAGAATCCACCAGCCAATGCAGGGGACACGGGTTTAAGTCCTGGTCTGGGAGGATCCCACATGCCGCGGAGCAAATAAGGCCATGCACCACAACTACTGAGCCTGTGCTCTAGAGCCCACAAGCCACAAGTACCGAGCCCATGTGCCACAACTACTGAAGCCTGCATGCCTAGAGCCTGTGCTCCGCAACAAGAGAAGCCCCTGCACCGCAACGAACGCAGCTAGAGAAAGTGTGCACGCAGCAACGAAGACCCAACACAGCCAAAAATAATAAATAAAATAAAATTTTTAAAAAAGAAAAAAAGAGGGCTTCCCTGGTGGTGCAGTGGTTGAGAGTCCGCCTGCCAATGCAGGGGACACGGGTTCGTGCCCTGGTCCGGGAAGATCCCACATGCCATGAGCAGCTATGCCCATGAGCCATGGCCGTTGAGCCTGTGCGTCTGGAGCCTGTGCTCCGCAACGGGAAAGGCCACAACAGTGAGAGGTCTATGTACCCCCCCAAAAAAAAAAAAAAAAAAAAAGCCACTACTGAAAAATAACACTAATTCTGAGTTCTTGGCATGCGATGGAATGGAAGTAGTTGAATTTAAGTAAGATTTCAGCAGAAAAGAAAGAGAATAGCATAATCGTAAATTACTAGAAAAAAAATCTGTTCAAATCATGTGTCCTCAACTAAATTCCCTAGCTTATTATACTAATTAAATAAAACCATAGGTCCATTTTATTGGATATTAAGTAATAAAACTGAACTACATGAATTGATTTAATTTCTGATAATAGGTATTGAAATTTCCTTACTTTTATTCTAATTTTCATCCCATTTCCTAAATAAATTTTGGTGATATACCCAGTATCACTGAAAGTCAAAAGGAAATCACCTTTTTACAAATGCATACTCAGTAGAAACTCTAGTGGCAGTAGGTAATAATGACAGAATAAAAATAACATATAATGTTATAACAAGCTCACTAACTTGCAGAATAATACCCTGATCAAATTGCTCTATCATGAAAGTGTTTATCAAATGTCACTTTACTCACTCCTCCATCCATCCAACAAATATTTATTAAGTGCCTACCGTGTACCAGACTCTGTTGTAGGTATGAAGAACACTGTGACTGAAGGGGTCCAAAATATGTCACTGTGGCATAAAAATTATTTTGAGCTAAAGGCTGAAATTCCTTATCTGCCTAAAAGCAGAGCCTCCCAAAAGAACTGAAAAAGAACTCAACCGTCATAAATCCCCTCTCTGGAAGCAGCTCATCAGCACCACACCCAGGCAGACAATATCATAAAACTATCCTATCTCCCATCTATTCTTCTAAGGATACAATAATCTTTCCAAAAAGTCATTTGTTTTCCCATAAGGGCCCTTTCTCCTTCCACTTCTAAGTCCCTAAGTGCTCTCTTCCCCCTCCTTTACCTATTAGAAGATGGTATATAAGCCCCCAATTCTAAGCACCTCTTTGAGTCACATTTCTTTGTGAACTCCCATACATACATACACACGTGATTACAATCTTGTTTTCTTGCAAATCTATCTTTTGTCAGTTTAATTTGCAGGATCTCTAATACTGAACCTAGGAGGGTTCACTTTTCTTTTTAAAAAGAGGGTAAAGAAAAAGTTCTTCCTCTCTGACATCATGAGCAAGAGAAAGTTCCTATTCTCATGGGGCTTTCACGTTCAACGAAAACAGACAACAGATAGGTATATTTATAAAATATAAATATTTAAACATACAATGAATAAAAAAGCAAGGAAATGAAATAGAGAGTAAAAGGGAGAGGGGGCTATTTCACAAAATTTAATAATTGTTAGAGAAATAAGTGAAACAAGGCTGTTTAGTATCCTCAAACAGACTACAGCAAAATACCCACAAAACTAAATATTTACTATCTAGAACGCTGAAATGAGTTTAGGAGCAAAAAAGTCATACTTACTGTAACTGTTTCTTCCAACTGAAAGCTTTCTAAAACATGGACAAATGTTTAAAGAGATGAATTCTATCACTTTTTTTTTGGGCTTCCATAAAAGATTATTTAGAAGTATATGCTTACCTGAGGCTATCAAAGTGATTTACCAATAAAGAGCAGTTACTAAGTGTCAGACCTTGTGCTGAAGTAATCCACAACTATTCTAAGAGGTAGGCACTATTATTATGCTAACTTTGTAGGTAAGGAAACTGAAGTTTAGGATGGTTAGATAAACTGCCCAAGGTCACTGTTAATAAGTGGCAAAACCAGGATTTAAACATAGACCTTTCTAATCCCAAATCCTATGCTTTAACCAGTATATTATACTACTAAGTAACTGCTTCAAAAAGTAAAGTTAGCATGATCTCACTTCTATGTGGGATCTAAAAAAGAAAAACACAGAGAAGCAGAGAATAGAATGGTGGTTACCAGGGGTAAGGAGGTGAAGGAAATGGGGAGATGTTGGTAAAAGGATACAAAGTTGCTATGTAGGATGAGTACGTCTATAGATCAAATGTATAGCATGATGACTACAGTCAATAAAACTGTACTGAATACTAAAATTTTGCTAAGAGAGTAGATTTCAGGTACTTTCACCACACACACACGCCACACAAGTTAACTATATGAACAGATGAACATGATCTTGACTGTAACCATTTCATTCTGTATATGTATATCAAAACATCAATGTTGTACACCTGTTATATATACATATAACTTTTACTTAAAAAAAGTAAAGTTAGTGTATAAGCATATTTAACCCAGCTCTTCCTGCCAACCAGTGATTAAATTACAAATCTCTCTCTCTCTCTCTCTCTCTCTCACACACACACACACACACAAATATTATGAAATGCAATATATGACTACAACAATTATTCTCTACTCCATACTGAGTAACCATTTTAAAATGGAAAGCTGACTCATCAATTCTTCTATTTTAAAACCCTTCAGGCTTCCCCAGTGCACCAAGGATAAAATACAAACTCTTAAATAGTTTTCAAGGCTCTGGACAGTATTCTTCTCTTCACATTCAACATTATAGTCATTCTTCAATATCTTAATAAATGATGCTCACTTTTGTTTCTAGGCCTTTGCATATACTATTTTGTCCACATGGAGCATCCCCCCGACTCTCCCTCTCCCTATTCCCTTTTACATTGATGGCTCCTAATCATCCTTCAAATGAGTAAGACATTGCAGTGTGGATTTCTTTTCTTCTGGGAAGCTAACTACTGTGAATCCCAGTCCCTCAAATCTGGGGTTAATTCCTCTCCAATGTGCTCCCACAGCACTTTTTTTTTTTATATAGTACTCTATTAAAAGTGCCTGTTGTGCACTAGTTTGTAAGGGCAATGACTACAGACACACACACGCGTGCGTGCGCAGGCACCCCTTGGTCACCAACATAGGGCAAATGTCCTGCACCTTAATATATACTTAATAAATATTTATAAAACCAGTAAGTTCCAGTCTAGAAAAATTTATCTGATACTCAGGTGAAATTTCTGAAAATTATTTTCATGGTTATAGAAAAGTAAACATAAGCAGATGTCTACACAAAAACACTAAATAATATTATTAATAATAGCAGTAATAATAATTATAGACACTAACATGTATTAAAATCTAATATATATCAAGCACTCTGCTAAGGCTCTTACCAAGAGCCTTTCTTATCTCTTATATTATCTCTTATCTCTACCAATCCTACCTGATCTCTACCAATCCTCAGAGCAACCCCATATAGGAGATATTAAACTTATCTCAATTTCACATGAGGAAACAGAGGCTTAAACGCTAGTAATCTACTCAACATTATACAGCAAGTGTCAAAACTGTCTCAAATCCAGAACATTCTCATCTCAAAGTCCATACTCACTCACTTAGAATGCCTCTGGACGGGTGTCAGAAAAACACAGACATACTACAATTACAAAGCCATCTTCTGGCTGTTCTACAAATGATGTGAACTCACAAGAGGACATCATATAAGAGAAAAATGTATTTCCTCCTATCTTGGTAGTTTGGGAGAAATGAGAAGGATACAGTTTTAGGTTTTTTTTGGCTGTGCCATCTGGCATGCAGGATCTTAGTTCCCCCACCAGGGATCGAACCCGTGCCCCCTGCAGTGGAAGCGTGGAGTCTTAATCACTGGACCACAAGGGAAGTCCCAGTTTTAGTTTTAGAATTCACCTCGAAATGATAATTTTCTCAAATTTTATGTGGGAACCCCTGAGTATACATAGGTTGCCAGTAAGAAGATATGGCTTAAACTATGCAACGCTGATGGCAGAAGAAAGGTAAAATTTGCTGTGGTTATCCAAATTAGATCAGTTATTTAGGCATTGTCTATAATTTGATCTTAAGAGCCTTGGCTACTAAAAATGCTCATGTGAAAGAAATAAAAATTATAAAATATGTTATTTCCTGCTTGCTATGGAGTAACCACAAAGTCAGTAATATGTAGTTTCACAACCTCGTTGAACAGCAGAATATCAGAAGTAACCACAACAGCGTCTTAGGAAGAAAGGAAGGAAATTGTGTGTACCTGATCTATGAGTCGCTTTATTAGGGGTAGTCCTTCTAGTGCTGAAATGTCGCATCCACTGGTTAATACTCTTTCAAATCCCAAAGTTAAGAGGGTCTCTAGAGCTGCCATTGGATCATGAACCATGTCAAAGGCTGAAATAAATAAAACTGACTTGAATTTTGAACAGATATCTCTAATACAGTGCTTTCCAAAATGTAGTATACACACAGTGGTATGCTGGACCTAGCTTGTCCTGGCTTGCAAGAGTCAGTTGTTAAATATTCAGGAATTTTGCAAGCATGATTGTCAATCCATTGGCAGCTGAAATTAGTCAAGGTGAAAGTACAAAACCACAGAAATCAACAAATGCTACAAATCAGGACTCTTTTTTCCTGAGAACCAGTTTACCAGCATACCACAGTCAGCAGGCCACCAATGGTATGCAGGATCATTTTAGATGGTATGCATTTGAACAGATGCATTTACTTAAATGCAGATTAGAAGTGAAAAGTTTCCATTTTTCATTAGTTATAAAGTTTCTCTTTAAAATAAATTTACTTAAGATTTTAAGAAAATTATTAAATACATTTGCACAAGTAGCCCTTGGATATGGTAAAATTGTAAACGTAACAGGCAAGTGACTCAAATTTGGGAGTCTGCTCTAAGGGTTCAAACAAACTGGACAAACAGAATGAAAACATTACACTCACCAGTTCTAGAAAAAGCCTTGGTTCACATTCTCATTATTGACTAATATTTTATTCTAATCCATTTATCCCATGTACTCAAGACTCATAGTATAAGGAAAGTTGTTTACAACAGACTATATGAGGTTTCAGTTCCATCCTACTTTCTAAGAGACTTCTCTCCTCCTCACTGAGGAAACTGGCAATAGGAACCCCAAAGAAAACTACTTCTGCTTTGGTTCTCAGCACTGCTACATGATACGTAAGTGCTAATCTATGGTGGATTAGGCGGTAGACCCCTTCCTTTCACCCTTTAGTGTATGTAGGCAGCTAAATGTAACACAGAGGATTTTCCTTTTTTGGTGGCAGTACCTTCTCAGTGATTATACTGTCATAATATTAAATACATGAGTGAAAAAAATGTGGAGCACAGGACAATATAACAATATAAAAACATGGAAATATTTTTGCTAAATTTATTGAAGGAAAAGACAAAAACTTTGAAATGATTTTCTTAGTTTAAGAACAGAAAAATATATTCTATATGGTGGGTTTATTTTGAATTATTTACCATATCAAATTTTAAACTATATATTTTTCAGATAAATGTTTACTAATTTAAATTACCTCATATTTTAAAACTTTTCTTTTTTCTGTTGGCTAGCTTCAAAGTTCTGACTTTTAAGCGATCTAACATCTTTTAGTTATTGCTAGTTTATGAGAAGCATTGCTAAACAGCAAGTCAAGAAAGTTTTCTGGTGTTACTCATTTCATAAAGAAACAAGGATTACAAATGCTATATACCTAATTTCTACAAATGGATGCAAATCCTAGTGTCCACTCTCATCCTAATCTTTGGATGCTTACTCAAAAGGACAAAAAATATTCAATAATTTCTCATGCATATCATCAAATAAAAAAAATTGAAGACTTCTTTCTTTTCATGTGCAATGGCAGTGCCTCTGAAGGCAAAATTCACACTTGTTCCTCCATTTTACCAATGCCAGGCAAAAATGTATGAAATTGTAACTGCCTGATTTAGAGATAAGAAGTATTTTCATATAAAATTATCAGATACTTTTTAGAAATCATTCTGATGCAGACAAGCTATCAATAATGTACAATAATTTTGTGCACTATAGTGAACATCTGTTCATTGATTATCCAGCACCTATTTCTTCTCTCCTCTTCCTAATAGTACCCAATTCTTCATCAGATACCCTCCCCCTCTCTGCCCACGAATCTTATATTCGTCTGTGAAAGCTGACCTCACTCCTAGCTCCAGAATGATCTTATCTGGCTTAAGCCAAGCAGCACATTTCCTTTCATTGGCCATAGTGATTTATCCTTTTTGAGACTGCACATGACCTGAGGCAAACTAATAAAAATGAATCTCAGGATTCTTGCTTGGAAAGCTGTGACAAGCACATGCACTTGTAGGCAATGCTTACTCTCTCGAGCCTCTATTATATGCCACCACCACCACCTTCTGCTTTTAACAACTTTTCATAACTAAGGCTTCATATTTTCTAGAAATTGTGCATCTCTAAATTTACAACTGTTAGTCCCATGACCAGTATAAAAAAACCAATTGGTAACACTGTAATGACACTATACAATTGTGTTCCAGAAAGAAGGTTGTGGCATTTGGTGAACTGAGAAAACTGACACCGTTCAACAGAACTTCTAAAATGGAAATGACTCACCTCGGTGGAAAGTGACTGGCAGAGGACGGCAAATAGCTATATAAAGAAAATCACATGACAACATGAATGAAGAGATCATCACTGATTACTGTTTACAGAATTCTCCATGTTAGAATGAACTTTTTAATACTTTCTTCTCTTAAGTGAAGACACTGAACTAAAATAATAAAAAAAGGGCAACCTTCCAAATCCAAAAGTCCTATGTTTCCATTAATCTCTGATTTTCAGTTAAAAAAAAAAAAAAGTCATCCACTCCTTAGAGGCACCAAATAAAAACCATATGATTTGGCAACTATAAGGGTAGCATTACATCTATTACGACCCTTCTGAAAATCTTCAAGAAATACTCCGGTCTAGTAATATAAGTAGTTTGCTTCTGTCCTCTCTACATCTCCCCATCCTCACCAACTGTAATAGCTTTTCAACTTTTCAGTGCTGTGATTAAAGGAATCAAGGTAAATTTCCCTTAAACCCTATAGGAACAGTAGCAGAACCCAATCTATAGTAACTGAGAGAGTCAGGAGGGCTATGTCACACATAGTCTCTACCCAAAACACCTAAATAGCTAGTGTTTAAAATAGGTTAGTATAAGTGCCTGCAGGTGTGAATGAAAAGCCAGTTTTGTGATTGCGTTTTTCTATATTGGGAGTATTCAATGCAATCATCATTAGAGGCTTTTTGGTCTCAGTACAAATTCTTACCGATAAGGGACATGCACAGTTCTTTGTCAATGTGTCCATCTTCAGTCAGTGCCCCAAATACCAAACCATCAGCACCATAAAGTTTGGCAAGACGAATGTCAGCCTTCATCACCTCAACTTCACGGTCTGAATATAAAAAATCACCTCCACGCGGCCGAATCATCACAAAAACTGGTATCTGGACATACTGCTTCACTACTTGAAGGACACCTATAAGAATAGAGCAGACTAATTAAAATTCAAATGTGAGCTAAAAGCTCAAGGAAGTCAATAAAATATTACTGTACTGGTCTTTTACATTTGCTCTAGTGTATCACTTCTACAAGAAATGGAAGAGTTGATGGAATAAACCAAAGAAAGATGGATCTAAAGGAAAAAGGAGACACTGAGAAGAAAAACGTACATATAGTAGAAGTTACGTAATAAGAAAATTAAGGGTAAATAAAAAAGCAATTTAGAAAATAGAAGGAAGTTACCACATTTTAAAAGCACTTGTCAGTTGACTCAACTAAATTCTTTTACTGGAATGTGACATTTGAAAGTGTAATAACTACCAGGCTCTATGTTCTGCCAGTGTATTCCCTAAGATCCGGTTTCTCCTTCATAATGATTACAGCTCTATTTAAAACCTACTATAGAGATGGTTACATAGTTCTAAAGTTTATGATTCCTTAATGGAAAAAGATATTTAGCAAAGCCTTTTTTTTTAATAAGAGATATGCAAAAGGGAGCAAAGTTGAACTTATTTGTGATTTTATGAGGAGATCTATGAATAAAAGTACCCAAATTTGACACAATTCGTGGCTAGTTCAGAAACACTCAGTGGTATAAGATCTGTGGCAAGCACCATTAGTGTTTACCCAATGTGAATTTACGTCTTTTTCCTTGCTACAAGAACCCCAATTCTGCATGGGATAGCAATGTGCCCATCACCAAGTAATGAATCATACATGACTGCTGTTGCAAAAAACAGACTGCACTCAAATAACAGGTATGTTCTAGGTATTTCACAAAGTGGCCAGGGAATGCCCTCCTTTATTTTAGAGAGAGGAGTCCAAAAGGCCATTGCATATATAAGCCTTTTATACTAAATAACGCTATCATCCATCTCAGAGTAAAATATAGGAGTCAAAGTTTCATATAGGGACTTGGGCTTTTGACCAAGACAGAGTAACAGGAACTGGATTTACCCTTCCACCCATAAAACCAAAAAACAGACAAAACATATGAAACAATGGTTTGCAACAAAGGATAATGTTGCCTGAGAGATGGGAAACAAATGAGGTGAGCTCTCTGAATGACCCAGATTACTACCTTGAGAGTTTTCCAGGCCACAGAATAGGGAGACGGAACCCAGGCAGAGGCCAGAGAATTCTCTGAGTTGAGGAGACAAAGCTGAGAGTCCAGGAAGACCACAGCAGAGAATAGCAGGGAGGAGAGAAAAAGAATCCTGGAGATCTGCACAGAACCACACACCCCCTTCCCGCTAATATTCAGCTGAGTACCGATCGGCGTATGCACGCAAGGAAACTACACAAAGCCAGAGAAAGACCCACTGAAAAGAATTAGAAGAAATAGTGCCTGTCATTCACACCAGGACAGGAATAATGCCTGTTCCCACCAGCCACACACAGGAAAATTTCAAGATTCATGGGGCACTGGGTAGAGTACACAGAAGGTCTTGCCTCAGTAGTGGGGAATAACACTATTCCAGACCCACTTAACAAATTTTAAAAACCCAATCCAAAATGAACAAACTGTTTCCAATACCTAACTGCTCAAGAATATTTATAGGAATATAAAAATATCCAGTACCCAGCAAAGCAAAATTCATAATGTCTTACATACAATGAAAAATTATCAGGCAGGAAAACAAGATGCATCATTAGGCGAAAATCAATCAAACAAAACCAACCTAGAACTGATACAGATGTTAGAATTAGCAGCCAAGTCATTAAAATAGCTATTGTAACTTTATTCTACGTGTTCAAAAAAGCTAAAAAGTGACATGAGAGATATAACAACAATCTCAAATATCTAGGGATGAAAACTACAGTGTGTGAGATGAAAAATACACTAGGTGGGATTAACAGCAATTAGACATTGCAGAGAAAAGATCAGTAAACTTGAAAACAAAGGAATAGGATCTATAGAAAATGAAACAGAGAAAAAGTTTTTTTTAAGAGTAGTTCATCAGTGAGCTGTGGAACAACTTTAAGCAGCCTTAAGTAAGTTAGTTGAAGTCTTTGAAGGAGGGAGTGGAGGACATTAAATGCTGAAAAATTTGCAAATGTGATGAAAAGTATAAATGTACATGTCCAAGAAACATGAAAAAAACTACACTCAGGTACATCATACTCAAATTGTTCAAAACCAAGAATAAAGACCAAAATCTTAAAAATAACCAAGAGAAAGACAAATTACACAGAAAAGAACAAAGGTTTGGATGACAGATTTCCTGTCAGAAACAATACAAGCAAGAAGACAGTGGAGAAGCATCTTTAAAGTCCTGGCAGAATAAAACTGTCAACCTAGAATTCTACACCCAGCAAAAATATCTTTCAAAAATGGGGAAAGGTGTTTTCAGATACACAAAAGCTGAAAGAATTCATCACCAGCACATTGTACTACAAAAAATGTTAGAAGAATTACTTCAGGCAGAAGGAAAATGAAACCAGATGAAATATAGATCTATACAAAGGAAGAGCATCAGAAATGGTTAATTACACATGGGTAAATATGATGTCTTCTTATTATTTCAACCTCTTTAAAAGATAACTGGCTCTTTAAACAAAAATAATAACAATGCAGTGTGGGGTTTTTAACATATGTAAAAGAAAAATGTATGACAACAGCACAAAGACTAAGAGGGGTGAAATGAAGACAAAAGTCAGTATACCAAGGATGCCAGAATGGAAAGATTAAAAAAAACACAGTCCTTGACATTACTGTAGAGCATATGAACCAATATTAACAGTAACTTAATCTCAACTTTATGATATATAAGGGAAAAAAAATATCTATTTGATCACATCTGTGATAGACAAGTTTATTTGCAACCATAAACGTTTCTAACTGATACAATATCCATGGCATAGTTAACATGTTAGGAACTTCAGTAAAATATCCCAATGAAACAGATTATCAATTGTCTCCAGGCTCTATGAGAAAATCTGAAAAATGGACAGTTACCCATGCTGGGTGTGGTTCCTCCTTCCACTAAGCCAGAACATAATTCAATGCGATCAGCACCTGTAATAAGAAAAGCATTGCTAAGCATAATAATTTTGTTGTTGTTGTTGTTGTTTTGTGTTACGCGGGCCTCTCACTGTTGTGGCCTCTCCCATTGCGGAGCACAGGCTCCGGACGCGCAGGCTCAGCGGCCATGGCTCACGGGCCCAGCTGCTCCGCGTCATGTGGGATCTTCCCGGACTGGGGCACGAACCCGTGTCCCCTGCATCGGCAGGCGGACTCTCAACCACTGCACCACCAGGGAAGCCCATAATAATTTTTTTAATTAAAAAAATTAAGAAAAATTTTCAAAAGCATTGTTCAAAAGTTATTGTCCAAAATAAACTCTTATTAAACAGCAAACTTAACATTTTTTTTCTAAATATAGAACAGAGTCTTAGAAACTGAGAGAAATCAAATTATAAAACTAGAGTAAAACTCTATTTTTAAACCCAACTATATTCTGCAACCCACATTGTTACTGATAGTCAAATTTAAGAGTTAATTCAAGTTAAGCTAGGTCTCTTAAAATTTTGTATTATAGGGTTGCTTCTCCACGTACAAGGAAGTGATTTAGAATAAAGAAGTTTCTGGATTGAGCACAGTGGAACAGACTCTTCATTGATTAAAAAAATAGCAATTTCGGGGGCTTCCCTGGTGGTGCAGTGGTTGAGAGTCCGCCTGCCGATGCAGGGGACACGGGTTCGTGCCCCGGTCCGGGAAGATCCCACATGCCGCGGAGCGGCTGGGCCCGTGAGCCATGGCCGCTGAGCCTGCGCGTCCAGAGCCTGTGCTCCACAACGGGAGAGGTCACAACAGTGAGAAGCCCGCGTACCGCAAAAAAAAAAAAAAAAAAAAAAAAAAAGCCATCTCGGGACTTCCCTTGTGGCGCAGTGGTTGGGAATCCTCCTGCCAGTGCAGGGGAGACGGGTTTGAGCCCTGGTCCGGGAAGATCCCACATGCCACAGAGCAACTAAGCCTGTGCACCACAACTACTGAGCCTGCGCTCTAGAGCCCACGAGCCACAACTACCGAGCCCACGTGCCACAATACTGAAGCCCGCATGCCTAGAGCCCGTGCTCTGCAACAAGAGAAGCCACCGCAATGAGAAGCCTGCACACCGCAACGAAGAGTAGCCCCTGCTCACTGCAACTAGGGAAAAGCCCGTGTGCAGTCATGAAGTCCCAATGCAGCCAAAAATAAATAAATTAATTAAAAAAATTAAATTAAATTAAAATAAAAGATGAAAATCACAGTTTCTTTAACAAACTATAAGGAAAGAAAAGAAAGAATTAAAGAAAGAAAAAAGGGAAACATAGACTGAAACAGACATATCAAAAAAATATGTTTATATCTTGATTCAAAGAACTGTAAAACAAAACAAAACTGTGTGAGCCAATTGGGGAAAGCTGAAAACTAACTGGGTATTTTTGATGATATTAATAAATATTATTTTTAAAAGATGTTAATGATATTTTGGTTATTATTATTATTTTTTTTTTTTGTGGTACGCGGGCCTCTTACTGTTGTGGCCTCTCCCGTTGCAGAGCACAGGCTCTGGACGCGCAGGCTCAGCGGTCATGGCTCACGGGCCCAGCCGCTCCGCGGCATGTGGGATCTTCCCGGACCGGGGCACGAACCCATGTCCCCTGCATCGGCAGGCGGACTCTCAACCACTGCGCCACCAGGGAAGCCCTATTATTATTATTTTTAAAGGTTATTATTATTTTTAAAGCCTTTTAGAGATGCTGAAATATTTGTGGATGAAATGACATAATGTCTGGGATTTGCTTCAAAATAATTTGGGGATGGGAGAGGGAAGGTAGGAATATAGATCAGAGGTCAGTAAATGATGGTCTGCAGGCCAAAGGCTCACAAGCTTCTTTTTGTTATGGCATTCAAGTTTAACATGTTTTCGTGTATTTTTAAAAAATAATTAAGTAATTAATTAATTTATTTATGGTCATGTTGGGTCTTCGTTGCTGCACACGGGTTTTCTCTAGTTGTGTCGAGCGGGGGCTACACTTTATTGCAGTGCATGGGCTTCTCATTGTGGTGGCTTTTCTTTTTGTGCAGCATGGGCTCTAGGCGCGCGGGCTTCAGTAGTTGTGGCATGTGGGCTCAGTAGTAATGGCTTGTGGGCTCTAGAGTGCAGGCTCAGAAGTTGTGGCGCATGGGCTCAGTTGCTCCGCGGCACCTGGCATCTTCCCGGACCAGGGCTCGAACCCATGTCCCCTGCACTGACAGGTGGAGTCTTAACCACTGTGCCACCAGGGAAGTCCTGTTTTCGTGTATTTTTAAAAAACTTACATTTCATACAACTGACGCATATCATACAATTCACCCTTTTACAGTGTATAATTCAATAGTTTTTAGTATGCTCACAGAATTTTGCAACCATTGTCACCAATTTTAGAACGTTTTCATAACCCCAAAAAGAAACCTCACACCCTTCAGCAGTCACTTTCCCTTCTCCCCATGCTCCGCAGTCCTTGGCAACCACCAATCTACTTTGTCTATAAGAAAATTGCCTATTCTGGATATTTCATACAGTCGAATCATACAATATGTGGTATTTTTTGACTGCTTTCTTCCACTTAGAATAATATTTCAAGATTCATCTATGTTGTAGCTACATCAGTACTTCACCCTTTTTTTATTGCCAAATTGAGAATGGTTTTTACATTTTCAAAGGATTTTTTAAAAAAACAAAGAATATATGACGGAGACCAAATGTGGCCAGCAAAGTCAGAAATATATTCTGTCTTGCTCTTGACAAAAACGTTTGCTCACCCCCAATATAAATGAAAGATTGGCCATGTACTGAAAATGATTAAAGCTGATGGGTACATGGTGATTCATTATACTATTCTCTCTACTTCTGTATATGTTTGAAATTTTCTATAATAAAGTTTAAAAAATTTTCTGATCCTGAGATGATGGGAATTCCTGTGCTTCCTGTTAAAGCAAGTCCAGGGTGCAAAAGAAACCATGAGGTAAAATATATGATGTTCAAAAAAAAAAAAGATTATGATAAAAGTCCTCACAATGAAAAAAGCATCAAATCTCTAAAATCAGTGGCCTGAAAAAAATTAAATCTTTGCTAAGTTCAATTTTAAAAAAGTTGGTTAGGGCTTCCCTGGTGGTGCAGTGGTTAAAGATCTGCCTGCAAATGCAGGGGACACAGGTTAGATCCCTGGTCTGGGAAGATCCCACATGCTGTGGAGCAACTAAGTCTATGCGCCACAACTACTGAAGCCCGCACACCTAGAGCCCGTGCTCCACAACAAGAGAAGCCACCGCAATGAGAAGCCCGTGGACCACAACGAAGAGTAGCCCCTGCTCGCCGCAACTAGAGAAAGCCCGCATGCAGCAACAAAGACCCAACGCAGCCAAAAATAAAAATTAAAAAAAAAAAAAAAGTTGGTTAGTAAGCACTATTATGGACACCTGACTCAAAATGTAACCTACTGGGGAAGTAGGACTAGACGATCAGTAGGTTTTCTAGTTGGTTGGTTGTTTCCAAAAGGATTACTGGGATCCTTAGAGATCACAAAGGTTCCTAAGGTCAGTTCACAGGATTCATTTTCAGACTTTTAAAAGGACTGCCAATTGCCATGATTTTCTAATTTCTCTTACCTCCTCTTTCTGCATTTACAGCTGACTCCACTGAATCAACACACACTTCCATAAGAAACCCATTTGCTGCTCCTAAAATATACAGAGAACAATGAAATTTCATGATGATACTATCCATCCAGACCACGCGACCACAGATATTTTACATTTTGCTGCCAAAATCCAAATGTCTAATGGACCTAGAGACTGTCAAACAGAGTGAAGTAAGTCAGAAAGAGAAAAACAAATATCATATATTAATGCATATATGTGGAACCTAGAAAAATGGTACACATGAACTGGTTTGCAAGGCAGAAATAGAGACACAGATGTAGAGAACAAACGCATGGACACCAAGGGGGGAAGCGGCGGGGGTTGGGGTGGTGGTGCGATGAATTGGGAGATTGGGGTTGACACGTATACACTAATATGTATAAAACATAACTAATAAAAACCTGCTGTATAAAAAAATAAATTAAATTAAAAAAAAAGAAATTATACTGAGAAAAATATACACTGAATGCCAAGTTAATCTTCCTAAAACACAGACCTCATCATCACATTCCAGGTCAAGATTCTTTCGATGGCTTCTCAACACCTGCAGAATATGTTTAAACTTCTTCATAAGGTATGTATATTTAAGAGCAGGGATGGATCTCAAATCCTGACCAGACAACTGATTTGTGTGATTCTAGACAAATTACTTGGCCTAAGTTTTCTATAAAACAGAGTAGGTTTTAGTACCTACCTCAGAGTAGTGAGGATAAAATGAGATAATTCATTTCAAGTGTATAGTACCCACTAAGTATACAAAAAGTACTAGTTGTCATTAATTAACTATACATTATTTCCTCTATATGCCTCAAATTCCCCCTGATCCCCATCCCTGCTCTTGGTTATGCCATCTCCTCAATCCACAGTGCTTCCAGCTCTATCTTTGAATGCTAAAATCTTCCAAGGTTCATGTCAAATCACATTTCCATGATATTTTCTCTCTCCCAAAGTAGGAAATTGTATCTCCCTTTTCTGAACTCATATAACTCTTCATAAACTATATGTTCCTCTTTAAAGCACTAACTCATCTCTTTAAAACATTATTTTCTCATATTATTATTTATGTAGATAGGTGTCTGATCACTCTTACTTGACCGAAACTTCCTAAGTAAAGTCTTTATGTGAGAAATCTTTATTATTACCCACAGTAAGTACATTGTCTACCACAGTACACAATAGACACACAAAGATTTACTAAAGGCTGAATATTTATAAATTCATAAAAATTCATGTATTTACACTAAAGAGTGTGATGAAAACAGAGTTTTGAATTTTTTCTGTAAGTTAAGCACATACTGTTTTTAAAAAAATTAAAACTACTGAATGCATACTTAATAATGCCTAAAAGAATGTTCACCACATACTGATAACTGTTACTACTAGGTGGTGAGATTTAAAGTTACTTTTACTTTCTTCTTTTTACTTTTCTATATTGCTTGATTTTTCTACCCGATGTTGCTTTTATAGTTTTTTTTAAAATCAATTTTCAACTTGAAAAACAAAAGTCTATCATCCACTAACATCAAACTGTAACTGCCTCATTTATTTAGGAGAAGACTATCAGAAAGAGCTAAGTGACACTCTGTGCTCTTAACCAACAGCACTGCATTAATTCCATGGTTTTCCTGATAGCCACCCACACCAGCTGTCAGATCAATCTAACTGAACAGTGCTGCAGGGGTACCATTTGCCTCACACAAGAAAACACCTTGGTGGGAATTCCCTGGCAGTCCAGTGGTTAGGACTCAACCTTTTCACTGCCAGGGCCCGGGTTCAATACCTGGTAGGGGAACTAAGATCCCGAAATCTCGTGGCTCAACCTTGGCCAGGAGAGGGTGGGGATGCACACTTACAGAACAAACTTACAGTTATGAGGGGAGAAGGATGGGGGGGAGGGACAGACTGGAAGTTTGGGATTGACATGTACACACTGTTATATTTAAAATAGATAACCAACAGGACCTACTGTATCGCACAGGGAACTCTGCTCAATACTCTGTAATAACATAAATTGGAAAAGAATTTGAAAAGAATAGATACATGAAAATGTATAGCTGAATCACTCTGCTGTACACCTGAAACTAACACAACATTGTTAATCTACTCTACTCCAATATAAAATAAAAATTAAAAAAAAAAGAGTAAGGCAATTGTCCTAAAAAAGGAAGTTATTTGTAGGGATCAAAGAAGAGAACATTTGTTTGGAGCAGCAGTTCTCAAAGTGGGGTAGTCCAGTTAACTCTGAACTAGGGCACTCTAACACACTTTCAGAGTCCGTACAGTGAAAATTATTTTCATAGTAATACTGAGACTTTGCCTTTTTCACTCTCATTCTCTCACAAGTGGAGTGGAATTTTGGGGAGGCTACTTGACCTGTCAGATTGAATGCAGAAGCAGGTATGAGAATTCCACTTAGCCAGATGTTAAAGAGATCTGCAAAAATACAAAAACATTGGCACTATTCTCACTATTTTTTGTTTGCTCAGTAAAATGGTGATATTTTTTCATAAAAAATGTTAACATGTAATGGGTTTATTATGTTTTTTTCTAGTTAATAAATATTTTTTAAATTCCTGTTTGATAAAATAAATTTTAAAAATTTCCTGTTTTAATTTCTAACGTGGACAATATCGATAGATTTAACCTATACAAATAAAAGGTCTTTGAGGGTCCGAATAATTTTAAGAGGGCCAAGGGGTCTTGAGATTTAAAAGTTTGAGAACTGCTAGTTTGGAGGAACCAAGAGTTTACGGAGGACGGACCTGCCAAATTCCCTAACACCTGCCATGCCAGCGCACCCTGGCCCGTTAGGAAGAACTCCGGGCTTGGGGCAGCTAAGCTCTGCCACTTGGGAGGGGTGTGGCTTTAGGGACAATCCTCGACCCCGCCGTAGAAGCTACAGGCTATTAAGCGGTCCCCACAGGTTTGGCACTGAGCTCAGCGCTCGACACTGAACCCATCACAGCGGTGCCGTGAGGGCGTACTGGTATCCTCAGTGGAGAAGGGAAAAGCGAGGCGGAGAGAAGTTAACCAACTTGAATACGGTCGCACGACGAGATGTGGTGGCGCCGGGATTCGAACCTATGTATCTGGCTCCAGAGCCGGGCCACTATCGCCACCAGCCCCCGGGTTTCCACACGTTTAAAGCCGGAATGACAGAATATACCAAACGGGGGCGAAGGGGGGGGGTGCTGAGAGGAGAGGGGAAAGTACTTCCAGGGAAATCGCGATTAATCCACTGGCCAGAACCACCGCCGGGCCCAGCCCTCACCCGGGAGCGAAGTCGGCCGACCGCCCCCTCCCCGCCCCCTTCCGCACCCGCCTTCCCGGACGGTATCCGCGCTCGCTTCCGCCCGGACGAGGCTCCCTGCCTCTTCATGCTCCACGCGTTCCTCCCACGTGCGTCTTCGGTTTCCACTCAAGAGTCCGGGTTCCAGCGCGCGCAAGCAGACAGGCGCGTCCTCACGGCTGCGCACACCCCAGCGCGTCCCCGATTTCCACGCCCCAGCAGCCCCCGCGAAAGCCCAGGAGCTAGCGCAGGCGCAGTCACTGCTCGCCCCGGCCTTCTGAAAAGGAGGGGCTCGTTCTGCGTGACCCGGTAGTGCTTCTCCAGTCGGTGGCGGAGAAAGGAGACCAGGGAGTGCAGGAGTGTGTAGGTGGCAGTTGTGCACTGTTCATAGTATGCAGCGATTACTCTTTCCGCCCTTGAAGGCAGTGATGGGGAACCCGTGTCTCCGGCTCTTGATTCCTGGGGCGGCGCCTAGAACACAGGTACCGCACAGCAGCGGACTGAGTCGCGGAAGCTGGCATGGGGTGAAAGGGCCAGTACAGAGAGAATAATTCTCACATGTCACGTTTCCGTAGCTCCTTGGAGTTCACGACGCATTTACTTATGTCTAGGGCCCCTGAGTTCGGATCTGGACTTACCACTTAGTAGCTGTGGGCTATTAGCCAAGTTGGGTAACCTTTCTGTGCCTCAATTTATTCATCTGCAAAATGGGGATAATAGCACCTACTTCATAAGGGTTGTTGCATTAAATAATTTAATATACATAGAGGCTTAGCACATAGTAAAAGCTCAGTGATTTTTACCCATGTATTTGATTTTTGCTCAAAGCTCCCGGATAGTCAGGTTAGGGACTATAACCCCATTCTACAGAGAAAAGTAAATTGAGGCTTAACTTGTCTAAAGTTACTTAGTTAATTAGAAGCAGGATAGGGAAAACATGGGTGTTTGGACTTTTAGGGATAGAGTCAGGAGAGGGCGTTTATTCGCTGAACTAATAATTATTGCGTGATTAATATGCGTTAGGAACTGGGAAGGAAAAGATAAAATACCAAAAGTTTCCTGCCTTAGAGGAAGTCACAGTTCATTCATTTGTAACTGATTTGTCAAATCTTTATTAAGGTCTTGTTATGTAAGGGGACTGTGTTTGAAACGAAGTGTGCAAGAGGGAAAGAGCCAGACTGACTAGACATTGCTGTCCCACAGCTCATAGCTTAGTGGGAGATGGAGACAAACCTCTGTGTACTGAATGGTACATTACAGTGTGTGATGGAGAGGTGTAGTATGCTGGGAGAGTGACCTGTTGCAGATGTGGGGGAGTCTGGGAATACTTCCTAGAGGAGGTGACATCTAAGCTGAGATCTGCAGGAGGTATTATCAGTCAGGGGACCAGTAGTGCCCCGGTCAGAGAAAAATCATATTTAAAGACCCATAGGAGAGGGCTTCCTTGGTGGCTCAATGGTTGGGAGTCCGCCTGCCGATGCAGGAGAGACGGGTTCGTGACCTGGTCCGGGAAGATCCCACATGCCGTGGAGCGGCTGGGCCCGTGAGCCATGGCCGCTGAGCCTGTGCGTCCGGAGCCTCTGCTCCGCAACGGGAGGGGCCACAACAGTGAGAGGCCCACGTACAGCAAAAAAAAAAAAAAAAAAAAAAAGACCCATAGGAGAAATAAAATAATCCATATTTAGGTGTAGAGTTAAGTCTGGGGGAAATATGCAGAGACCAGAAGGTTCAGGTGGTGTGGGGATGGATTGGAGGCAGTTGGGAGTGGATGTAGTCCAGATAAGAGATGATGATTTAGCAGGGCAGTAGCAGTGGAAATGGGGCCATTCAGGGTACTCCACACCAGACAGAGATTGAGTGTGAGTAGCAGTGGAGTGAAGCCTTTCCCTCTTTCTCCAGTTGTAATTTGTCTGTCTTGATCTCCTTAGTGTGGTTGCAGCTGTGGGATCAGGCGCCCCTTGAGGCCAGGGCAATACAGCACCATCTCTGAAGTAGCTTTGCAACCTGGAAGGGGTACAGTGTCCCAACCTTCAAAAGCTGCTGAGCGGGTGGTGGGCCGATGGCTCCTGGTCTGCAGTGGAACAGTGGCTGGAGCAGTTATTCTTGGTGGAGTAACTAGGTGAGTAGTTTGTTCATAGTGAGTCAGCTATTTGAGTCATCATTAAAGTGCAGGATGATGGAGGGGGAAGGGACCTTAGAAATCATTTCATCTAGCTCCCTCATTTTACGTATGCAGAAACTGAGGCCTACAGAGGGAACAGGTCTGATGGCTTGCCCAGCCCTAGAACAGTTTAGGGTTTTACTAGTAGAAGCCCTTCATAAAGACTGGTTCAGGTCTTACCTGTTAGCTGTGCATTGTTTGTGTATATTTCCCCCTACAATCAGAGTTCAAATTTGTCACAAAAATTTTTGTACAGTTTGTTTGAATTAAGTGCAGATAAGTTCCATACCTCTCAGTTGGTTCCTATGCATGCCTGTTAGGTCTCTTTAAATCTATAAAGAGATTTTATAGATTTGGATTCTACTCCCTCCACCTCTCCCACCCGCTTTGCAGTTTTTTTGTTGTAGAAGAAACCCAAGTCATTTGTCCTTTTGGATTTTCTCACAGTCTAGATTTTGCTGATTGCATACTTATGTTGTTTAACATGTTCCATTGTCCCCTGTATTTCCTGTAAACCACGTGTTGCTTGATCAGATTCAGGTTGGGGGGCAGGGGGCAAAATACTTCATAGGTTATTAGAACATTCATAAATATCTGGTGTCTATTAGAGATGTCAACAGCCATTGATGATCATTGCCTAAATACATTATTTCACTAGAGTTGCAAAATTGTAATAGGTATTTTATTAGCTCAACTATAAAGAGAAACTTTAATCAGCAATTTGGTTATCCTAAGGTACAATGTATTCGGAAAGGCAAGATAAACACTTGATTCCTTTCCTTTTATTTACCAATTTTCAAAATAAGAAATTGGTTCCTAAGCACTCTCCAAAGGTGACCAGTAAAGTGAGTTTTTAAGTATTAGGAGCTCCTAGTTTTAAATATATTTGATATGTTTCAATCCGTTGTACTGAGATTTGCCCAAATTGTCCCATCTTTAGTCAGTGGGAACCTCTTCAGACTGGCTCCAGAGTCTTTTTGACAGGACCCTAGTAACCTTTGATTCCTTGCTTTCTGTTAAGATGTTCCAGGTTTGTCGTGTACATTTCCTGCCTCAGACCAGAAATCAGCTTTTTTACTTTTGGAATCCTGACCCCTTTTGGTGAAAATACTTTATAGTGTTAATAAAGTATGTGTTCCTCAAATTCTCTCCACATTCCCTGTGCCCTTATTTCAAAATACCTATGTGTTATATAGGCTGTTATGGGAAACTGCAACAAATTTGAGTTGTATTGTCTTTAAATTCACTCAATAACCTAAACCGATTTATATCTGTAGCAGTCTCTTCTCCCTGTGTAAATGATATTGGTTGGGGCTTCCCTGGTGGTGCAGTGGTTAAGAATCTGCCTGCCAATGCAGGGGGCACAGGTTCGAGCCCTGGTCCGGGAAGATCCCACATGCCGTGGAGCAGCTAAGCCCGTGCGCCACAACTACTGAGCCTGCACTCTAGAGCCCGCAAGCCACGACTACTGAGCCCGCATGCCACAACTACTAAGCTCGCGCGCCTAGAGCCCGTGCTCCGCAACAAGAGAAGCCTCTGCAATGGAAGCCCGCGCACTGCAACCAAGAGTAGCCCCCGCTCACTGCAACTAGAGAAAGCCCGCGTGCAGCAACGAAGACCCAGCGCAGCCAAAAAATTAATTAATTAATTAAAAAAATAAAATAATATTGGTTATGCATTTAGGACACATTTCTTTCGTCTAAGGGTTGGTTTTATCTGTTAAGGAATGCTAGTGAAAGAAGTAAGGAGAGTTTAATGAAATAGTACAAGGAGTAAAGAAATTTGTACCTGATAGCTGCTTCTGACAAAATTCTAAGCAGTAAGAAGAGAGCAAGTTGTCAAAAGACGAAACGATGAAACGATGTGTTTACCTTTATAGGGGTCAAGTTCAGATCCACTTGCTGCTGTAAACCATTTATGAATAATCCAGTGTGGTGCACACACTTATACACACTCAAGTTTAATACACTCAGATTTCTTTCCTATCTTAAGGTTGACAGAGTCTGGCCTCTCAATGGTAGACTGGCATTTAATAAAGGGGATGAAGCCACCTACAAGCCAGGAAGAATGGGAAGCAGAATTCCAAAAATATCAGCAGTTTCCAGAATTTAAAATGTAAGTATTATAGAAAATCGGGTAAACTTCCAGTGGGCCCACGCAATCTTTTGCTTATTTAAACATTTCAGAATGTTTAGGTTCCCCGATTTTTCGATATTTGGTTCAGTTATGTTTAGCGAGCTCCCTACGCTAAACCTCCAATTCCAAAGTGATTCTGAGGTGGCCGATGAGGAAGAGGGCAGACCAGTCAAGCTTTAAAACCGAGAATGTTCCTGCATTCTGTCAGGAAATAAAAATTAGATGAACTTTTTTCTCTTTCTTATTTTTGACGTCCCTTTTCACCCAGCTTGAATCATGATATGACGCTGGCAGAATTCAAGTTCATCTGGTACATGGAGTACTCACACCGAATGTGGGGTCGCCTTGTAGGCCTCGCATACATCCTGCCTGCTGCCTACTTTTGGAGAAAGGGCTGGCTCACGCATGGCCTGAAAGGACGTGTTCTTGCCCTCTGTGGTTTAGTTTGCTTCCAGGTGAGATTTACTCAAGTTTGGGAAATCAGAGATGTTCTCAGGAGCCTCCAAGGTGGCATTGTTTTTAATGAAGTAATCTTTGAAACAGTGTAACAGAGTGGGTAAGAGCATGGATTTTAGTGTCACAGGCCTGGTTTCAAGGCCCAGCTCTGTCACTTAGTAGGGCATGTTGTCTAACCTCTGTAGGCTGTGCTTTCCTTACCTGTAAATGGGGACAATAATAGAACCTACCACTTAGGTTCTGTGAATATTAAGTGAGATCATGCATGAAAGTGCTTAGAGTAGTGCCTGGAATCAGTAAGCACTCAGTAAATATGTTTTTATGTCACAAGAATTAGAGTTCCTTTTCCATTATGGCTTTCTTCCTGGGTTCTTGTATCCTTCCTTTTTCTAACTTGCCTGCTCTATGGGGAAGTGGGATCCCTATACTAGAATGGCTATAGAAGCAAATAGGGAAATTCCAGAAGAGAGAAACATTCTGTGGGATAAAGAATCTTAGAATACAGATGAAGCTGAGAGCTGAAAGTATAAATGGTGATTAAAATTATATAAGTTGAACTTCTCTCTTTTCTTAAGGAAAAGAGCTTTGAATGACTCCCACAGTTAAGGGGTTAGGGAAGCCTGAGAGCCAAGGAAGGGAGTGTTAGAGAAGACACATGTGAGTATTTGGGTCAAGGTATACAGGCCCTAAGGGAGAGTCTCAGAGCATCAAAGAAATACCAAAATTTGATCAGGAGGAAGCTAATTGGTTGATTTAACTCAAAGTGGTAAGAATACGAACCAATGAAAAGGAGTTAAGGAGGGAGATGTAAGAGACAAAATAAAGGCGATAGAAAAAGATAATAAAGAGGTAGACATTAATAAAAATCTAATAGAAACTAGGGAGGATTGGTGAAACAAAGTGAAAGTTTGTTTCAGAATTAAAAAGAAAAATAAAACCTACTTAAGATAGACTTCCAGGGAGGCAAAAATTTGAAGATGGCAAGGGGAGGAAAGTGAGGGCTGGCAAATCACACTGTATACTCCCTCATCTTCCGGTGTCCTGTGCAGATGAAATCACAATAATTAGAACATCTAGGGTAGTCTTGAAGGGGGAAAGAAATACCCAAAAAGACTTCCTGAGGAGTATATATTTAGAAAAGGTGGGATTCTCCCATCTCTTTAACATGATTATTGGCTGGGGAGAGTCAGGGTGAAAGGGTACCTTATCTGATATGACTAGAACTGACAGTTGTTTGGTTACTTGAAAAAGTCAGTTAAAACAGGGAATCATAGAATAATAATACATACCTTAAACTTTTCAACTTAAACATGTACTTTCATTACCATTTTTTTAAAAGAGGAGTAGAAATTTAGACACTTTCAAACCAATTTGCCTGAAAAGCCTTATAGATTTTTATGACTTCCCCCCAAACCTTTAGAATTGTCTTTTTCCACCTAACATGACAGTAATTGTTTTTAAGCAGTTATCTTTGTCAGGTTTCTCCAAAGCATCTAGTTTTTGTAAAATCAGCTGTCTTTTTACTTTCATATTTCACTGGTTTACATAATGTTAAATTATGCCAAGTATTTGTAAGCTTTTGCCCAAATACACTTTTGTGTACTTTTCTATATTTGGCTTCTACTTCAATAAAATGTTATTCTAAACAGTGGTGTAGTATTTTTGGTGCTGTATGTGGAAATTGGGTAGGTCTCAATTCCTGGGATACTGGGGATATGGGAGGGTATGGAAAGGAGGAGTTAGGTGGGAGTACTCACTTTCTCAGAGAGTAAAGTTGAATAAACAGCTTCAACCTTGTTTTGTTTGCCTCTTCTCTTTTTGGTTGCAGGGCCTGTTGGGATGGTATATGGTGAAAAGTGGCTTAGCAGAGAAACCAGATTCCCATGACATCCCTCGGGTCAGTCAGTACCGCCTTGCCGCCCACCTGGGATCGGCCCTTGTGCTTTATTGCGCCAGCTTGTGGACCTCTTTCTCGCTGCTGCTACCTCAGCACAAGGTGAAGTCAGTCTGTATTGTTTACCACATCTGTACAGATGCTGACAGGGTCAGAGAAATGGAAATTCTGGTACTAATGGGAAGTTATTTGTCAAAATGCATGCATTCCCTTAGTAACACCTATCAGTTTTACCAGAAGCTAGATATAACCAAAGTTTAGAGAAACACTGAACTTTGGGACTCTGGATAGCTTTGGGACGGCAAAGTAAAAACTGCAATTATTCTTTTGGGCTGGAGCAGCTTATTCAAAGGAGAATTAGTATAGGTGCCAAATATTTTGTCAGCATTGCCTATCAAGAAAGATGAAAAGATGAATTTTAGAAAAAGGAAAGAGTACCAACAACAAGAGATACCCCAACCACTTTACTTCTGACTCCCAGAGGGATGATGGATGGAGAGGTGAGGAAGACCAGAACGAGAGCTATTTGTAGACCTTTAGTGGTGTGCAAGAGTGACGTTGAGTTGTTTGTTCTTTATGTGGGGACCCTACCATTCAGCAAATCTAACAAAATAGTAAACCGTAGTGATGTTGCTTAAAAGTATTTTCTCTGTACGCTGATTAAAGGAAAACACTAGGTATTTTTAAAATGAGTATTATTTTAGGTATTAAAGTCATGGTTGGCCTGGATAACCTGTTCATGGAGTGAAGTTTAGGATGATAGTAGGACTTTTAAATAGAATCATCCAGTAGGTACTTGGAGCCAGTGGTCTGGATCCCAATAAGGACAGGAGATGTTGACTTAGCAGTCATCCCACAGGGAAGCCAGGTGGGGCTGAAACATTGGTATAGTAGGTAATCCACACCTGAGTAGTTCCTGTTCCTCTTACTTTCAAAGGCAGACGTCTAAAATGAATTGAGTACATCTGTAGCTATACATCCTGACAACCCATTCTTGTTTTCCAGTTCTTGTCATCTGGCTTCCCCACCCACCCCTATATATACCCAGCCACACATTCACCTCCACACTTATACACATGCCCATACTCTCCTAAATACTCTCTACCGAATGGTACTCTTAAAGGTTACCAATGACTTTTTAATTATTGTTTTTCTCTTTTTGTTTATTTATATTCTGCACTAATTACAGAAAGGATTTGAGATGCTAGTCAACCACGTAGAACTGTGCTGTCCAGCACAGTAGCTGCTAGCCACATGTGGCTATTTAAATTCTAATTAAAATTAAATAAAATTAACTTTATATAAACAAACTTGTTATCTACTTAAACTTTAAATAAAATTAACTTTTAAAAAATTTTTCAGTTGCTCTAGCCTTATTTTAGATCCTCATTAGCCACATATTGGCCAGCACAGATAACAGAACATTTCCATCATCACAGAAAATTCCAGTGGACAGTGCTGATACACCGTCCTACAAAATCTTAGTAATGATGCCTAACTCTTCACATACTAGATTGTAAATCATTTGAGGGCAGCACTCTGACTTTCCTTTGTATCTTTATGGTTATCTGTGTATAAAGTTCTTACTAAATATTTGTTGATTCACTGATTATTATCACAAGTTGGCTACAGTAAAAATAAAAACAAATTTTGGCTTTACCCAAAACACTAAATGCAAGAATCTACTCTAGGCATTTTATGTAGTTTCGATTCTGATTATATTTGCTAAACATGAATTATTACACACAGCATGAAAATCCAGTTCTGTACCTTAAGTCACATCACTTTAACCATGGTGAAGTGTTTTCCCGTGAACAATGCAGATCATTCAGTTACTGAACAGATATATATTGAATACCTATATGCCAACTACTGGGCTAGGATTACTATAATAAGCAAGTCAGATGGCAGTTCCTGCCTTCACAAAACTTACAAGATAGCAGGGAAGACAAATAGTAAATGTATAAATTTAATAAAATTTAGATAGAATAAAATAGAATATCTGCTGGGAGTACTGAACCTAGCCTAGGGGTCAGAGAAGATCTGACCTCAGATTGTCTCTGGGGTTTGGCCTTGGAGATCTCTGCTGCCTTTCATAGTTCCTGCATTCAGTTTATCTGTGCGATTTTCTTTTATTATTTAGTTGCCTGTAACGCGTCAACTCCTGAGGTTGAGACGATTTGCTCATGGAACTGCAGGCCTGGTGTTCCTTACGGCTCTCTCAGGTAGGACTCTTCTTATCAAAGATGGCCTAGCTTCATTCCACATTCAGGTGGGATTTCTTGCCTAATGCTTTCCTCCTGTATCTTTATATTTCCTTTTCATACCTGCCTCTGTCATATACCACCATCTTCATCCTCTTTTTATTCCTTCCTCCCTTCCCCAAATCCTGCTTTCCAGTTGGTTGAACAAAAATATTGAGTATCTATCTGGGTCCAGACTGTCTAGGTTCAAATCCTGGCTTTACCACTTGTGAACTACATGACCTTGGACAAGCTATGTAACCTCTCTGGGCTTCATGACCTCATCTATAAACTGGGGAAGATGATAATAGTTTGAGTAATATATGTGAAGTGCTTAGCACCTCACATGTAGCAAAGGCTATGTAAGTGTTAGCTGTTGTTATTATATATACATTATTGTTATTATTATTATTTTTGGCTGCGTTGGGTCTCTGTTGCTGTGCGTGGGCTTTCTCTAGTTGCAGCGAGCAGGGGCTACTCTTCATTGCGATGCGTGGGCTTCTTATTGCAGTGGCTTCTCTTGTTGCAGAGCATAGGCTATCGGTATGCGGGCTTCAGTAGTTGCAGCACATGGGCCCTAGAGTGCGTGGACTTCAGTAGTTGCGGTGTGCAGGCTGTAGGGCGCGTGGGCTTCAGCAGTTGTGGCTCACGGGCTTAGTTGCTCCGCAGCATGTTGGACCTTCCTGGAGCAGGGATTGAACCCGTGTCCCCTGCATTGGCAGGCGAATTCTTAACCACTGTGCCACCAGGGAAGTCCCGACGTTATTGTTATTATTACACTACACCAAGATGGGTCCAACAAAAGCCTGTCCTCAAAGATGGCCTTAGATGGGGAGTTTACTGGGGCAAAGAGACTAACACAGATCTTTATCATTCTTCAAATTACACCTCTACCTCTCTTACTCCGGAACTGCCCTATACAATTATCAGTAGCCTCATGTGACTATTTAAACTTAAGTTACTTAAAAGTAAATAAAATTTAAAGTTTAGTTTCTCATTCACATTAGCCACATTTCAAGTGCTCAGTAGCCACGTGGGTGGCTAGCAGCCACTGTACTGGATGGATGACAGATATAGAACATTTCCATCATCTTAGAAAGTTTGATTGGACAGCACAGCTCTAAATAAAACCATCAAACCAGTGATCCACCCAAACCTCCTCCCCTTTTTTTGGTGGAAGAACATGAATTTTGACTTTATAAATGCCATTTATAAAAATAAGGAATGTGACTTAACAAACCTGAATCTTTGATCATAACTAATGGATCAGTTATCCATTGAATTCATGGATATATTCTTTGTGTGTTTACCCAGGATTTAGTTTATAAGATTTTTTTGAGCACTTGAGGAAGACAGATAATAAACAACAAAACATAACATGTCAGATAATGTTTGGTGCTTCAAAGAAAAATAAAGCAAGATAAGGGGATAGAGGTGGGCTGGGGGAGGGCTATCTTATGCAGTATAGGATAACTGGGGAGATCTCTTTGATAAGGTGACATTTGAGTGGAGACTTGAGGAAGTGAAGGAGTAAATTAACTAGTTCCAGAATAGATGAGTAGTTCTCAGTTGGGGAGGTAAGCAGGACATCACAATCACTAAGGGAACTTTTCTAAACTAATATGCCTCCTCTAGAGCTTCTAGTCCACCCCTCTAGGGGAGGCATCCCAGAATCTTGGGGTGGGAATAGGTAAGGATGCAGGGGTTTTTTGTTTTTTTTTTAAGTTTCCATGGTGATTGTGATATATATTCCCTATTTGAGAACCTGTGCTATTGATCTTTCTATTCTCTGACTATTCCTTTTGTCTAACTCTGGGATAATAAACATTTTCTATGTCAGAACTAGTATTTGATCTTTGATCTCTTCTTTCTTTCATTTTAATAAATACTTTTTACCTTGGAATACAGGGGCTTTTGTGGCAGGGCTGGATGCTGGGCTTGTTTACAACTCCTTCCCCAAGATGGGAGAATCTTGGATCCCAGAGGATCTCTTTACCTTCTCCCCTCTCCTGCGGAATGTTTTCGAGAATCCCACCACGGTGCAGTTTGATCACCGGATTCTGGTAAGTCTGGCTGGTGGTTACTGGCTACTAAGGACAGGGAGCCTCTTACAGACTCTGCGGTGTCTGAAGCACTGATGGCAACGCTGAGACGGTAGAGTGGGAATCAGATTTCCTTTTCTTTTTAGAAGAAATTTAGTACCAGTTTTCTGATGTGACGTTTTTGTCTTAATTACCCACACCCCTCTAGCCAAATTCTAACTTTCAGGATACTGCCACCTTCTAAAAGTTCAAATATGCCTTTTATCATCTGGCAAATGATTAACTCCCCTCAATCCTGCACATGCATAGGAGAGTCATTTTAGCAAAACTGAGGCCGAGTAGAGAAGAGAGTACAAAGACAGTGGTTGCTGAACACACAGCTGTCAGAGCTGAACCAAGACCCCAGGAAGCTAAGAGCATCATAAATACTCATTTTATATAAGCTAATATTTATTAAGGGCCTGCTATTAGATCAGCTTGGTGGCCTGGGCACGATAAATTGGAGCAGGGAAAGATCAGCAGCAAGGAGACCCGGGAGAAGCAGTAGTGCTATTGTAGTAATGCCGTGAGAATGATGGGGTTCAGGGCTTAATGGTGGGACTGGGATTGAGAAGCTTGGTGAATCTGAGAGAGGTTGTAGGGAGTAGAAGACTGGCTGCAGGAATAAAGGTAAGGAAGGATCAAAGGAGATCCCAGAGTTTCTTCTGTGGCATGTTTAAAACACACCAGCAGAAATGGGACTATTGGAATGAGTGTTGAGCTAGAGACAGAGGATGTCATCAGACTGAGGTACGTTGAGTGTGAGATGATAGTAGTGCACCCAGAGAGAGGCCCAGGGGCCTCATATCCAGATGGAATGCTGGGGCTTGGGCAAGTTACCTTGTGTGGGCTCAGTCCCCACTGCCACACAGCATTTTGGAATAAGTCAGGTCTGGTTGAAATTGTCATCGTGGACAGCTCTGAAAAGGAAAAGAAATGAAATTGGTATAGAAAATGATAGAAAAACATTCTGCTTGACATCATGGAAGGGGGATGGAAACCTTCCTGCCAGCTGCAGACTCTTTCTGAAGAGGTGGAAATGAAAAGGAGACTTCAGATCATTTTTAGCCCTAGCTGGCAGCACCACCACCTCCTCTAGTCACAGCCCAGGGAAACAATAACCCTCGTGTGCTGGTGTTAGCCCTGTTTTAAAAATACAGGATTGGAGTAGAGATAAAATTAGGGATAAGGATGAAAAGAATAATTTAAAAACCGAGGGCCACACGTGGGGGACACCCACATTGGAAGGTGGATAAGATTGCTGAGTGTGTATAAAGTGGTACGTGCAGAAACTTTAGGTGGAGCCATGCCTGGCTGGCATTGAAGTGGCAAACAGAAGAGGAGCGTGGAAGAAGCTGAGGAGGAGTAATCAGGTGGTCCTCTGCCTGGGAGGGGAAAGTGCTTAGTGGTTATTCAGTGGATCTGGTGGAGTTACCTGTAAGGTGAGCAGAAACCAGGAGGGTGGGACATTTCTTCCTGGCACTTGATGAGACACTTTCCTCCCTGCAGGGAATCACTTCAGTTGCTGCCATTACAGCACTCTACTTCCTCTCCCGGAGAATTCCCCTTCCTCGAAGGACCAAGATAGCAGCAGTGACTCTGCTAGCTTTGGCTTACACACAGGTATAAACCACTTCTTTTTGTTCTGAAGGTGTCCTCAAAACAAAATTTAGGAAGAAAGGTGACAGACTAGGAGAAAATATTTTCAATATTTATAGTAGACTAAAAGGTTAACAACCAGAAAATAAGTAAAGGATATTGATACACAATTCTCACAAGAGGAATGATGAATGGCCAATAAATATGAAAAGCTGTTTAGCCTCACCTATGATCAGAGAGGAACAAATTAAAGCAATGTGTGCCATTTTGTACCTGTCAGATTGGAAAAAAATGAAAAAAAAAGGTAAGCAGATGTTGGCATGGGTATAGGAAAATGGATACCTTTGTATATTCTTAGCGAGAGCATGAGTTGGTATAGCTCTTTTTAGTTGGCGTTTGGCAATATCTTTTGAAGTGTTAAATGTTTAATCCTTTCATCAAGCATATTGACTTATTAATGCCTGCTCTGTCCAAGGAAATTCATTGTGGAATTACTGTGATAGTGAAAAATTGGAAACAGCCTAAATAAACATCTATGGTATATCCATACTGTGGAATACTGTACTGTAGTTTAAAATAATAAGATCTCAAGACATACATTAAGTGGAGAAAAGCAAGTGACAGAACAATATATTTTTTTAAAAGCACCAAGTTGTTTTTCTATAAACATGTATACAAAAGTATAGGTGTGTAGAAACTGATAACAGTGGCTAGCTTTGGGGAGGAGAACTGGGCTAGATGAAGGATAATTAAAAGGAATTTTAGCTTTATCTAATTTGTTTGAATTTCCTTTGTTTTAAGTCTACTTGTGAAATTTAACAATATATGTTTTAATGTTCTGATGGGAGAATGTGGAGGATTTGTGTATCTGGTTATCCATGCCAGTCATTTCAGCTCTGCATATGTGGTTCCTACTTGGCTTACTGCTTTCTTTCCTTTGTAACAGGTGGGCTTGGGCATTAGCACTCTGCTGATGTACGTCCCAACTCCTTTGGCTGCCACTCACCAGTCAGGCTCCCTGGCTGTTCTCAGTGCTGCCCTTTGGCTCATGAGTGAACTCCGAAGAGTCCCAAAATAATTCTCAAGGATCAGCTTCCTAGGACTGAAACTGTGCTTCTGAGAGATTATCATCAGAGAACACAAGAACTTGAACTTTTCTGAGAGGATGACCTTGGTATACCAAGTGGTTTCCAAATTGATCAAGTTATTTAAATTGTTTGCCTGTTTTTGGGACAGTCACTGAATCAAGAAAGTCATTAAGTATGGTTATGCTAAAGGTTCCTTTTTAAATCCATTACTTTTTGTGTTGAAAATCGGATTTAATGTAGAGAAAGAATTGTCTGTCATTTGCTTCTTAACAGCCTCTGTCTCAGGATTCTTAAATGTTGACAAGCTGTTGGTTCTACATGCATAATCTCTGTCTCCTTGACTTCCTGAGTCCTGGATTCTGCCTATGTAGAAATTCTTTATGGTCTCAACTTCACTTCCATCACGTAAAGATTCAAAGGGATAGATTGGCATACCCTAAAGTAGCCAGATAGCCTTCAGCAGGAAATAGCTGCTGTCTTCTAGTGTTCTGATTTTCAAAACTGGGGAAAGCACTAACCTAGATCCTCCTGAGATAGGGCTGTTACATTAGTAGGTGAGATGAATGGAATACAGTATAAATCAGTTCCTGAAAGGGTTTCTCAACAGCCTCATGGGTAAGAAAAATATGGCCTTGATGGTATAGTACATGGACATCTATTCAGGTATTTAAACAAACTGTTGATTAATGAATGTGTGATTTTGGCCTCTATTGATATTTCACAGGGCTCTTATTCAACTTTATTTTTTAAATCAGCAGTTTGAATGAAGGCATCAGAAAGATTTGAGAGTGGAGCAACCCAACATTGCTGATGTAATAGAAGACAATTACAACTCAAAACAGTTCCAGAGTGGCACCATGAAGATGAAATTAAACAGGTCATAAATTGTAGCATCTTCATTTAAATTATAAATAGCGTGTATAAATTTGGGGTAGAGAAAACTGGCTTATCATTTTATATCAAAAAAACTTAGGGGAGGGACTTCAGTTGGACACAGGCTTGACATGAACCAGCCATGGGATGACACTGATAAAAATTAGTGGTGTTTCAGATTTTATCAATAGAAGTGTCACAGCCATGGTCAGAAGACCTCAATGCAAATGCTGCATTTCACTCTGGGTACCACATTTTTTAAGGAGGATATATATCCAGACAAAGGGACCAGGATGGTGAGGAGTCCAGAACGTGTGTCACACAGGGAATACTTGAAGGAACTAGGGGTATTCAGCTGGAGGAGAACGTTCAGAGAGAAAACAAGAATCCTGCCCTTGAGAAGTTGAAGCCCCTTCATGCAGAAGAAGGAAGGAGCTTCCTTTGTGCTGCAGAGCTGGGAGCAGTGCGTGAAAGTTGCAGAAAGTTAGTTTTTAGTTTTGTAGAAGGCAGGAGTCAACTGGACCAAATCAAATGCCCACGAGGGTCAGGCTGGTGCTGAGTGGCAAACTGGAGAGCACGTACCTGAATAAGGGACTACACTGCTGCTGAGTGCTGGCCTCTTGCTGCTCTGCAGGTCCAGAGTTGTCAGATCTGATTTTTCAAAGAAACTAAACATCCAGATTTTTATGTGAATGCTCTCAAGTCTTTTAGAACATTATGCAGGCTAAACAGATCTGGGAGCCATAAATGACCTAAGATTTGCCCCTGTACAATCGCTGGACTAATGATCTCAGTTCCCTTTCAACTCCAATATTCTCTGGGTTTCAGTGTGACCAACAGTGTATCATTCTCAAATGGTTCTTAGCAAAATACAATTAGTTTGATTCTTAAAGAGTCCTGCCCCCTGGAGCTGGTTCCCAACTTCTCTCATGTTAGAATCTTTCAGAATCCTATCCCCAGCCTCAGCCAAGACCAATTAAATCACAATCTCTGAAAGCAGTAATAAACAAATTCCCCATGTGATTCTGATGTGCAAAGTTTGTGAACCACTGCCCTAGGCCTTAGT
This sequence comes from Orcinus orca, assembly GCF_937001465.1. Classification (NCBI taxonomy): domain Eukaryota; kingdom Metazoa; phylum Chordata; class Mammalia; order Artiodactyla; family Delphinidae; genus Orcinus; species Orcinus orca. The sequence goes on along the minus strand of NC_064572.1, from coordinate 62,239,587 downwards.
AGCCTAGTTACCTTAGAAAGTTTTGACCAGTTTATTCCCATTCCCTCCAAATTTCCACCCCACCCTATCATCTCATTTAATCTGCTTTGTTGATCCCGTTAGTGTGCTAATGGGGTATCACCTCTTCTAGATAGAATTCTCTAAAGAAGGGGAGCTGCAGTCACTGGGGCAGGTTGCCATACCATCATCTCCTGATCCCCAAATTAAGGTTGTTCTTAGTTAACAACGGAGTCTGCAGAGGGCAGCCTGATCCAACTCAAAGAACCACATGCTAATGCTGCTACTGTTCCCTCCAAAAAAGGAGCACTGAATGAATTCAATAAGTTTAAGTTGCAGATGTTTTACTTCATTGTTTCTTTTATTAAAGATGAGTAAGTTTGGAAAAACAGATCTGGTTGCATTGAGTGATATAACTGTATTATGCCCATCTATGAGCTCCTGGTGAATGGATATTATCGGAATTATTTTTGTTTGCATTATTCCCAGCACCAGACACATACCAAATATTGCACGAATGAATGGAAAATGGATGATTACAAACTCATGTCCCAGACACTGCTTTCAAAATAAGTCATCATACCTAGAAGATGAAACGGATTTCCCTTAATATTTTCAGAAGTCTCTCAACAATTCTGTCAGTTGTTTTTAAAACATCAAAGGAGATTAATACACCTGGCTTTCTTAATCAACCCAGAATAGCTTTGTCTTTAACTTAGACTGACAAATGCTCTCCATTTTGGCAGGGGTAATATTAGCCACTGCCTAAAGTGATGCTGGCTGCAAAGACCAACACTGATGATCATAATAGGATAGCCAGTTTATCTTCAGCAATCCTTCCAGTCCTGGCATCAATGGTGGGTTGTATACTGGCATATTTCACATATATACCCATGTCCCTGCATAAGAATGCATCCCCTCTCTAATATGCATTGCACATTTTGTTCAACACTGATTTAACAGTATTTATCAGAATTTTAAGAACTGTTCAGTAAAACTATTATTTAATGTGAAGTGTTAGAAAAACATACAAGCTTAGCAACCCCCAAAAGTGATGCCATGCAGGCAGCCTTTGGTTTTTTAAAGCAAAAAGGGAGTTTTTAGTTGTGGATCATAATAAAAAGATGTCTTTCAACACTGCAGGATCCAATGCTCAAGGCAGAAATCATGGAGGAGACAAGGCATATACTTCAGGACTGCAACTAAAGGGGAATTGTAGGATAAGAATTTCAAACACAGCATAATGACAAATTCCAGAAATCAAAGTGTTTGGGACCCTTGCTAGCAGAGAAAGATTTTTATGAAGCTAGTTAGGGCCAGAGCCTTCACCATCAGCAGTCTTCAGAGGCTAAACTCTGGCAGGTGCTCTGTAGGAGGGGCTGCTTAGGAAAGTATCAGGGCTACTTTACACTGGAGAAGTGGAGAGTGGAGAGGAGTGGTAGGCTGCCACAGGGCATACGAGTGGCTTCACTACTTAAACAGGAGAGGCTCAGCTTGCCTGAAGTGATGCATACGTGGCTATAATCATCCTGTGATTCTGAAATTTTTTTCCATTTTGGTCTTTATAAAAATGGCAAGCAACGATTGAATACATTTTAAAAGTAGAAAGCCCTTTAAAAGTATGGGTAATGATTCAATTTTACAAATAAAACGGTATTATTGCTCAGACTTCCAGAGAAACAAAATGGTCAGTGGATGTATTCCTCCTCTGTCCCTCTAATAATGGTACTGAGAAATAATGAAATATTAGGGGGAAAAGGAAACGTGTAATAATATAAGGGAAGTGTATTCGGATATTAAAAAAAAAGAGTCCTCATTTTTTAACAAATATATTTTATAATACCAACAAATCCTCACAAATTTGTCAGAGCATACGGCCCTAGTGGCAGGACTTGAAATTAGCATAACCTGAGACTAGTTTGGGAGAATTTGAAACATTTGCTGCTACTTCTACCTTAATTCTTAATTCCAACTGAAGTTTCATCACATACCACAGCAAAAAGGGAAATTAGATGCTAGTTCTGAATTCGTTTGAAAAGAAGTCTAAAAACAGCAAGAAGAAACAGCACTCTGTTTCTGTAAGGGAGTCCAGGAACTGCCCAATAATTACAACCAAGTTCCTTAATGAGGTAGCTCTAATAAACATTTATATCTTAAATAATTTAGATTGTAACCATAACATGAATTGCTTGGATGCTGTGGTTAAGAAAATTGTACAAAATTAAGCAAATTGTTTAAAAAAGAGATGTCTAAAATTTTAAATTATTGAAAGATATGAAGCTAGAATGGATGTAGTGAAAACCTGATACTATTTTTAACAAAGCACTTCTTTCATATTTTATTCCTAAATGTGAGCAATCACCAATGAGTATCAGAAGCGGTTATAAAGATTGCACATGGTTAGTTGCAGTCAGCTGTATTATATATATTGTGTTGAAACACAGAGTCTTGCAAGAAGATTCTGTCAATGATCATTTCATTGTATTACGACTGTTCTGGGTGTCAATTTCATCATCCGTAAAATCATGGGGGTTAACCAGAAATCTCTAAAGTCTCAGCTTTAAAAATCTCATTTTCTGGAGATTGGTTCAAGATGGAGTAGAAAGACCTGCTGTCACTCCCTCTTGCAAGAGCACCAGAAACAAAACTAACTGCTGAACAAGCATCGACAGGAAGACACTGGAACTCACCAAAAAAAGATATCCCATACCCAAAGACAAAGGAGAAGCCACAATGAGACGGTAGGAGGGGCACAATCATAATAAAATCAAATTCCATAACTGCTGGATGGGTGATTCACAAACTGGAGAACACTTATACCACAAAAGTCCACCCACTGGAGTGAAGGTTCTGAGCCCCACGTCAGGCTTCCCAACCTGGGGGTCCAGCAACAGGAGGAGGAATTCCTAGAGAATCAGACTTTGAAGGCTAGCGGGATTTGATTAAAGGAACTCGACAGGACTGGGGGAAACAGAGACTCCACTCTTGGAGGGCACACACAAAGTAGTGTGAGCATCGGGACCCAGGGGAAGGAGCAGTGACCCCACAGAAGACCAAACCAGACCTACCTGCTAGTGTTGGAGAGTCTTCTGCAGAGGTGGGAGGTGGCTGTGTCTCACCGTGAGGACAAGGGCACTGGCAGCAGAAGTTCTGAGAAGTACTCCTTGGCGTGAGCCCTCCCTAAGTCCACCATTAGCCCCACCAAAGAGCCCGGGTAAGCGCCAGTGTTGGGTCACCTTAGGCCAAACAACCAACAAGGAGGGAACCCAGCCCCACCCATCAGCAGACAACTGGATTAAAGTTTTACTGAGCTCTGCCCACCAGAGCAACAGCCAGTTCTACCCACCACCAGTCCCTCCCATGAGGAAACTTGTACAAGCCACTTAGATAGCCTAATCCACCAGAGGGAAGACAGCAGAAGCAAGAAGAACTACAATCCTGTAGCCTCTGGAACAAAAACCACATTCACAGAAAGAGAGACAAGATGAAAAGGCAGAGGGCTATGTACCAGATGAAGGAACAAGATAAAACCCCAGAAAAACAACTAAATGAAGTGGAGATAGGCAACCTTCCAGAAAAAGAATTCAGAATAATGATAGTAAGATGATCCAGGACCTCAGAAAAAGAATGGAGGCAAAGATCGAGAAGATGCAAGAAATGTTTAACAAAGACCTAGAAGAATTAAAGAACACACAAACAGAGATGAACAATACAATAACTGAAATGAAAATTACACTAGAAGGAATCAATAGCAGAATTACTGAGGCAGAAGAACGGATAAGTGACCTAGAAGACAGAATGGTGGAATTCACTGCTGCATAACAGAATAAAGAAAAAAGAATGAAAATAAATGAAGACAGCCTAAGAGACCTCTGGGACAACATTAAATCCAACAACATTCGCATTATAGGGGTCCCAGAAGGAGAAGAGAGAGACAAAGGACCCAAGAAAATATTTGAAGAGATTATAGTCAAAAACTTCCCTAACATGGGAAAGGAAATGGCCGCCCAAGTCCAGGAAGCACAGAGAGTCCCATACAGGATAAACCCAAGGAGAAACATGCTGAGACACATAGTAATCAAATTGGTAAAAATTAAAGACAAAAAAAAATTATTGAAAGCAGCAAGGGAAAAACGACAAGTAACATACAAGGGAACTCCCATAAGGTTAACAGCTGATTTCTCAGCAGAAACTCTACAAGCCGGAAGGGAGTGGCATGACATATTTTAAGTGATGAAAGGGAAGAACATACAACCAAGATTACTCTACCCAGCAAGGATCTCATTCAGATTCGACGGAGAAATCAAAAGCTTTACCGACAAGCAAAAGCTAAGAGAATTCAGCACCACCAAACCAGCTCTACAACAAATGCTAAAGGAACTTCTGTAAGTGGGAAACACAAGAGAAGAAAAGGACCTATAAAAACAAACCCAAAACAATTAAGAAAATGGTAACAGGAACATACATATTGATAATTACCTTAAACGTGAATGGATTAAATGCTCCAACCAAAAGACACAGGCTTGCTGAATGGATACAAAAACAAGACCCATATATATGCTGTCTACAAGAGACCCACTTCAGACCAAGGGACACATACAGACTGAAAGTGAGGGGATGGAAAAAGATATTCCATGCAAATGGAAATCAAAAGAAAGCTGGAGTAGCAATACTCATATCAGATAAAATAGATTTTAAAATAAAGAATGTTACAAGAGACAAGGAAGGACACTACATAATGATCAAGGGATCAATCCAAGAAGATATAACAATTATAGATATATATGCACCCAACATAGGAGCACCTCAATACATAAGGCAACTGCTAACAGCTATAAAAGAGGAAATTGTCAGTAACACAATAATAGTGGGGGACTTTAACACCTCACTTACAGCAATGGACAGATCATCCAGACAGAAAATTAATAAGGAAACACAAGCTTTAAATGATACAACAGACCAGATAGATTGAATTGATATTTATAGGAGATTCCACCCAAAACAGCAGATTACACTTTCTTCTCAAGTGCACACAGAACATTCTCCAGGATTGATCACATCTTGGGTCACAAATCAAGCCTCAGTAAATTTAAGAAAATCGAAATCATATCAAGCATCTTTTGTGACCAAATGCTATGAGATTAGAAATCAATTACAGGGAAAAAAACGTAAAACACACAAACACATGGAGGCCAAACAATACGTTACTAAATAACCAAGAGATCACTGAAGAAATCAAAGAGAAAATAAAAAAATACCTAGAAACAAATGACAATGAAAACACGATGATCCAAAACCTATGGGATGCAGCAAAAGCAGTTCTAAGAGGGAAGTTTATAGCAATACAATCCTACCTCAAGAAACAACAAACATGTCAAATAAACAATCTCACCTTATACCTAAAAGAACTAGAGGAAGAAGAACATAACCCCAAGTTAGTAGAAGGAAAGAAATCATAAAGATCAGAGCAGAAATAAATGAAATAGAAACTAAGAAAACAATAGCAAAGATCAATAAAACTAAAAGCTGCTTCTTTGAGAAGATAAACAAAATTGATAAACCATTAGCCAGACTCATCAAGAAAAAGAGGGAGAGGACTCAATAAAATTAGAAATGAAATAGAAGTTACAACAGACACCACAGAAATACAAAGCATTCTAAGAGACTACTACAAGCAACCGTTTGCCAATAAAATGGACAATCTGGAAGAAATGGACAAATTCTTAGAAAGGTATAACCTTCCAAGACTGAACCAGGAAGAAATACAAAATATGAATAGACCAATCACAGGCAATGAAATTGAAACTGTGATTAAAAATATTCCAACAAAAAAAAGTCCAGGACCAGATGGCTTCACAGGTGAATTCTATCAAACATTTAGAGAAGAGCTAACACCCATCCTTCTCAAACTCTTCCAAAAAATTGCAGAGGAAGGAAGACTCCCAAACTCATTCTATGAGACCCCCATCACCCTGATACCAAAACCAGACAAAGATACTCCAAAAAAAGAAAATTACAGACCAATATCACTGATGAACATAGATGCAAAAATCCTCAACAAAATACTAGCAAACAGAATCCAACAACACATTAAAAGGATCATACACCGTGAGCAAGTGGGATTTATCCCAGGGATGCAAGAATTCTTCAATATATGCAAATCAATCAATGTGATACACCATATTAACAAGCTGAAGAATAAAAAACCTATGATCATCTCAATAGATGCAGAAAAAGCTTTTGAGAAAATTCAACACCCATTTATGATAAAAAGTCTCCAGAAAGTGGGGATAGAGGGAACCTACCTCAACATAATAAAGGCCATATATGACAAACCCACAGCAAACATCATTCTCAATGGTGAAAAACTGAAAGCATTTCCTCTAAGATCAGGAACAAGACAAGGATGTCCACTCTCACCACTATTTTTCAACATAGTTTTGGAAGTCCTAGTCACGGCAATCAGAGAAGAAAAAGAAATTAAAGGAATAAAAATTGGAAAAGAAGAAGTAAAACTGTCACTGTTTGCAGATGGAAAAAAAAAAAAAGAGAATCCTAAAGATGACACCAGAAAACTACTAGAGCTAATCAATGAATTTGGTAAAGTTGCAGGATACAAAATTAATGCACAGAAATCTCTTGCATTCCTATACACTAACAACGAAAGATCAGAAAGAGAAATTAAGGAAACACTCCCATTTTCCATTGTAACAAAAAGAATACAATACCTAGGAATAAACCTACTAAGGAGGTAAAAGACCTGTACTCAGAAAACTATAAGACACTGATGAAAGAAATCAAAGATGATACCAACACATGGAGAGATATACCATGTTCTTGGATTGGAAGAATCAATATTGTGAAAATGACTATACTACCCAAAGCAATCTACAGATTCAATGCAATCCCTATCAAATTATCAATGGCATTTTTTACAGGACTAGAACAAAAAATCCTAAAATTTGTATGGAGACACAAAAGACCCCGAATAGCCAAAGCAGTCTTGAGGGAAAAAAGCAGAGCTGCAGGAATCAGACTCCCTGACTTCAGACTATACTATAAAGCTACAGTAATCAAGACAATATAGTACTGGCACAAAAACAGAAATACAGATCAATGGAACAAGATAGAAAGCCCAGAGATAAACCCATGCACCTATGGTCAACTAATCTATGACAAAGGAGGCAAGGATATACAATGGAGAAAAGACAGTCTCTTCAATAAGTGGTGCTGGGAAAACTGGACAGCTACATGTAAAAGAATGAAATTAGAACACTCCCTAATGCCATACACAAAAATAAACTCAAAATGGATTAGAGACCTAAATGTAAGACCAGACACTATAAAACTCTTAGAGGAAAACATAGGAAGAACACTCTTTGACATAAGTCACAGCAAGATCTTTTTTTGATCCACCTCCTAGAGTAATGGAAATAAAAACAAAAGTTAAAAAAATAATAATAAAAGAAAAAAATAAATAAAAAAAAAACAAAAGTAAACAAAGGGGAGCTAATGAAACTTCAAAGCTTTTGCACAGCAAAGGAAACCATAAACAAGACGAAAAGACAGCCCTCAGAATGGGAGAAAATATTTGCAAATGAATCATCAGACAAAGGATTAATCTCCAAAATATATAAACAGCTCATGCAGCTCAATAGTAAAAAAACAAACAGCCCAATCCAAAAATGGGCAGAAGACCTAAATAGACATTTCTCCAAAGAAGACATACAGATGGCCAAGAAGCACATGAAAAGCTGCTCAACATCACTAATTATTAGAGAAATGCAAATCAGCACTACAATGAGATATCACCTCACACCAGTTAGAATGGGCATCATCAGAATATCCACAAACAACAAATGCTGGAGAGGGTGTGGAGAAAAGGGAACCCTCTTGCACTGTTGGTGGGAATGTAAATTGATACAGCCACTATGGAGAACAGTATGGACGTTCCTTAAAAAAGTTAAAATAGAATTACCATATGACCCTATAATCCCACTCCTGGGCATATATCCAGAGAAAACCATAATTCAAAAAGACACATGCACCCCAATGTTCATTGCAGCTCTATTTACAATAGCCATGTCATGGAAGCAACCTAAATGCGCATCGACAGATGAATGGATAAAGAAGATGTGGTACATATATACGATGGAATATTACTCAGCCATAAAAAGGAACAAAACTGGGTCATTTGTAGAGACTTGGATGGATCTAGAGACTGTCATACATAATGAAGTAAGTTAGAAAGAGAATAACAAATATGGTATATTAACGCATATATGTGGAAACTAGAAAAATGGTACAGATGAACTGGTTTGCAGGGCAGAAATTGAGACACAGATGCAGAGAACAAACGTATGGACACCAAGGGGGGAAATTTGGTGGGGGGGGATGAATTGGGAGATTGGGATTGACATGTATACACTAATATGTATAAAATGGATAACTAATAAGAACCTGCTCTATAAATAAATAAAATAAAATTCAAAAAAAAGTAATGTCTAACCAATAGTCCTAGCACTTTCATAGAATTTTTTATCATAAAAGCACATTACAAAAATCAGCAAATAAGTCAAACAAGTAAAAATGTAACTCTAGGAAGCTAAAGATGTTTATTTTGTAAAACTTCACCAGTTGGGATAAACTGGGACAGACCAATCTGAATTCGTTGAAAGTATGAATCATGGAATATTTTAATGTGATTTGAACTGGGATTTCAAAGTGTTCACAGGTAGAGTTTCTTAAGCACTGATTTCAATAAATAATTGTCAGTAGCATAAAAAAAAAATCTCATTTTCTGAAATTGATGTATGATGATTGCTTTTGGAAAGTCCATTCCCACCAACCTTAATGTCAGGGACTATGGATAAAGTAGGAAATGACCACTGGTTCTTTTGGGCAGCCTGATCTTCTAAACCAAAGGCCACAATCCTCTTCCTGAAACTACTATATCACTTCTCTACCTTCTCTGCCTTTAGTTCTTTAGGCCAGTTTTTCTCCCTTTGGAACTGGCCTCAGATCATCTTGTCCAGCCATCTTGTTTTATAGATGAGAAATGAACCACAGAGGGCAGGTGACTTGCCTGGGGTACCAGAGCTACTTAATGACAAAGCCAGGGCTAAAATCCAAATCTGCTGTTTCCAAGCCTGCTGTTCTTTGCCCTAAATCACACCACCCACTTGTCTTTCACCCCTGACAAAAAGCAGAACACAAAACTATGAGAATAGGGGTGAGGGGGGCAGCTAGATAATACCAGTGAGAAGTTATTGTATCTCAAAAATATAAATATGGAGGTGATAATAAGTGTTAATGCCTAAACTGACTAGCTTAGCAAGTGTATGGCAGACTCAACCACATTTTAATAATCACTGCCTAAGGCCTCTGAAGTTAAAGAAAGCTCTTAGGTTGAGGAGGCAGAGGCAGAATACTTTGGATAACATTAGAAGAATAAATACAAGGTTGGGGGAAAGTGCCTAAAATTTCCTAGACCAAGGAAAATCAATTCAAGGAGCTAAGGTACAGAGAGAAAGATGGTATAATTTGGCTTAGAATTAACTGCAACTTAAGTGAATGTAATGCCAAATAATTGGGTATTATACATATTTTTATTATGTTCTCATGATAAGAATTCAGAGAAAAGTGATGGGATGTGCCAACATAAAAAATAATAAAGCCTCACTCCTGTAAGCCACTGGCTCGACTTTGACATTTGTGACCTATCTCAGTAATTAAAGCACTGAAACAGTTCAGGTTCACTGCTGCTGTTATAAGGAAGACTGCTTGGTAAGATTCAAAGGAGCCAGTGGAATGTGAATTTTATGAAATCATAATTATTTTCACATGAGAACCGCTCAAAATGCAGAAATGCAAATAGAAGTCTTTAAAAATCTTTTAAAACTGAGGGCAAAAACAGGGTTAAAGGGAAGATAGACTGTCTGATTCTATAAGTAAGAATATTTCATTTTGAGAAAGTAATATATATAACTGGCACTCAGCAAGGGATAAATGGCTTCTGTTTCTAGCTAATGAGATTTGATTTAAAATTTTTAATTGGGAGCAATGGACGAAGCTCAGGAACCAGAACCAGGAGCAAATACTCAGTTTTTCTGAGGGGTATGACAAAAATTCGTCCTTCTTATTTTTATACCATGGAACTCTAAGATGCCTTACTCACTGCAGTAGACAAGCCTAGATCCTATAATATTAAAATAATAAAAGGATATAACACTAAAAAAATTCAGGGCTTCCCTGGTGGCGCAGTGGTTGAGAGTCCGCCTGCCGATGCAGGGGACACGGGTTCGTGCCCCGGTCCGGGAAGATCCCACATGCCGCAGAGCCGCTGGGCCCGTGAGCCATGGCCGCTGAGCCTGCACGTCTGGAGCCTGTGCTCCGCAATGGGAGAGGCCACAACAGTGAGAGGCCCGCGTACCGCAAAAAAAAAAAAAAAAATCAAAGACTAATTAAAATAAATTAAGAAATACATTTATATGGAAAAAATGATAAACAGATATCCTGAGTTTCTCAACTATAAAAAGAACACAATAATCTGAAAGGTTATCATGCTGAGCAAATAATATACATAAAATTCTTAAAGATGTGTCTGGTACACAATAAGTGCTTTGCAAATGGTAGCTATTATCATAGCCAGGATGAAGAATAACTTTTGAGCTCATTAGATTGGACTAATCACCACCTCCTCCATGCTTCAGTTTCATTCTGAGCATACAGATGTGATCACTGTTAGCCAACTAGGCAGTTTTTGAGATCTTTGACTAGATCACACAAGAAAACCAAAAATAGTATTTGGAAACCAAGGTGAGGGGAAAAGAGTTACCTGAGTAGGCAATGGCTAGCAAAACATACTATGACATTATTTATAAGCAGCATTCATAAGGCAAGGGGTCACTCACAGTACAAAGATAAGAAGTCAAAGAAAACCAAGGCAATTTAGAAATCTTAAAAATTAAAGGAAGCTGTGACATAAGCCCTAATGAAAAGTAAAAAGTACTTCCAAAGGAACCTGTAAGACTCTTTGCTGGAACCATTTTTATCTAATTTGAAAACAATTCAAGACTCATGATCTTTTCACCTACCAACCAAGAGTCAGTATACTTATTTTCAACCCAGTATAGTTCTAGGAGGATTTGGATTTATTTTTCTTGGTTTTATGAAGCACTTAATTCCTTTCTGCTCCCAGTATGGAATTTATTTTTTAAGAATTCCACTTTCTTTTCCCTTTAAAGTCAAGGACCTTTCCCCTACTCATGTAATCCTAGAACTCAAAGCTGACAAAAAAGAAAACTGTTTTAACTCTGGGAGCATATTCTTGGGCAGGACATTTAAGGCTACATAGAGGAATGGTTATTAACGTATAAAGAAGGTTCCACGGGGATGAAAAAGAAATCCTTGTGCAATTTGAAGGCTAAATGCAGAGAAAAAGCAAAGCTCCTGAAGGGTAGGAGATAAAAATGTAATTACTATGGCTTTTCCTCTCTCCCCATTAATGGAAATGCTGTTTATGACTGAGAAATCTCTTAAAAAATATTCTGAAAGTTGCCAGGTAGATTATTAACAGATTTATCTGTTTATTCCAAAGTTTGGGATTTGCTTCTTTTCAAATATTCCAAGAGTCAAACTGAGAGAACGTCTGTTTCTCAGAAAAACATTAATAAATAAGAGCTTGGATTTATTGCCTTTGTCCACTCTCCTGATACTGTTCTTTCCTTCTTTAAAAACAATCCAAATGCATCCCTTCCCAAAATGCATATTGATCTTAGCAGTGAGATAAAGGAACTCTTTTTTTTTTGAATCTTCCCACATAAGGACTCATAAAAATAGGCCTAGAGGACAGTGACCTGAAACCAGAAAAATCTAGGCCTCCAATTCCCATCACAGTCTCTCCAACCCTACAAGCACACTTAAGGTTCAAAAAGAAAAATTAATGCCCAAACAGCCTGTGAGGCACATAGACATGGAAAAATTTTCTATCCTGGTCTTACCAGGCATCAGATAACATATTGTTAAAATCGTCAATGGACCATTCATTTAGAAAGGGTTCTAACCTTTTAAAATCACGAACTAACATCAGCAACAGTATGTCAGGGATCTTGGACCACACTCACAATGGCTTCTTTGTCGAGTAAGCAAAGAAGCTGTGTTATTTTGGTTGCCTGGAAATTCGTATTTGTTCCGCTGAACTGCAAAGATCTTGGATCCCTATTAAAGGCTGTGGATCTCCACATAAGTGATATCTCTGTTACAGAGAAAGAAGGGGCTGCTGCACTTGCTAGAATGTCTTCGGCTTTGAATCAGATGCTCCAAGTTTGGTTTCAACCAGACTTCCAGTGTGCCCAATGCCAAACTTCAAGCTTTAAGCAAGGGGAGAAACGTCTAGATCCCAGGAGCACACCAAATCACTCAGATAAAGGAGTAGAAGCATGCTTCAATTGGACTAAAGTTGGTTCCCTTTGTTAGCACCAATCTCTCATTTAGTTCTTCATAGACTAAATTACAGCTTCTCTCAGAGAAGAGGACCTGGATATTGAGAATGAATTAAAGTAGGTATTAAAGTAGAAATTTCAAGGCCAAATATCCACAAAGTCAGGCAAAGCAGCATCTGAGGCCAGTACCAGAAAGTGGTGGAATTCAATGGGCAGCAATTCTGAATACTTGAGTTCCCCTAGAACCTGTCCAGCCTCATGGCCCAACCTGTACCCCAATCATGGGCACCACCTCCTCGATCCACAGTAAGTCCAATGGGGTTGAGGCTCGACTTTGTCGGTGGTGAATTCGGCGTAGCCGCAGAAGGTACAGGATGATGGCCAGTAGCACCACCAGGATACAGGCGAAGAAAAGATAGTGGTTGTACACAAAGGAGAGACGGAACCAGCTACCATGGGCTTGTCGGGCACCTTCCTGCCGTAGCTCCCTAAGGAAGAAGGTGGAAAGAAATGTTAGTTTAGGAGAGAAATATTTATGCCAATTTAAAAGGCCCAGAGGTTTTACCCATTTACTCCATCCATGTAAACATGCTATAATACCAGCTCCACAGAGCAAGCAAAGCTGAAGCATGTCCCCAGGCCCAGAGCTGGTGTGTGTGATTCCTTCTGTACCTTCCTTTCCCCGGCCTAGAGGGAGCCTCACAGGCCTACCCCTCTAAAATCTGGAGGCAAAATTAGAAGCCAAAGAAATGAACAGTAAGACAAGACTGGTCATCTGTCAAATAAGTCTTAGCAGTGACCCCATACCACCCTGGCCTACACAGTTTGTAAATATGGTGCTAATGAGTAGGGTGGCCCCTGAATCTAATCAAGAAATCAGAGCATATCTAAATCTTAAAAAAAAAAAAAAAAAGTTGCTGTGCTTCCTGAGCATTTAGGATTTGTCTAGAGAAAGCTGTCACTTAATCAATTGTATTGTAAACCGAAGAAAAAATAGACATGTAAACCTAAGTGCAGTGATCTGTCTAGAACAGAAGCCCTTCTCTCATGGTCCAGATACCAGATCCATTTTCATTCTGTTTGACCTGCAGTGTTTTTTAAAAATGTGAATCTCCAAACAGAAAGACCACATATAAAATATGGGTTTCTGGCTTCTCGACAAAGGAGAGCTGGCAGATGCTGGGACAGCACTTCTGCATGACGTAATCAGCCTTTTGTTTGGGGCACATACTCTCCAGTTCCCCACTTCTCTCACCCGCCTGGCTTCTATACTGAGTTTAAAGAAACAGGCACCAAAGATTAAGAGTTCATCTTAGTTTATTTAAAATAGTCCAGAGGAGAGAGGACCTAAAAATTATCCCAAGTATCTTATGGTACATAAGAGCAAGACATCCCCTAAAAGCATCTCAGGTCCTTTGTTCTAATTCTGGCCCACCAAAAAGCCTTCCAAGTCAATGACATGATCTCTAGAGTGACTCTACCCATTAGGAAAGATTGCTGTATAGGAACAACATATCCCAGTCCTCTAGTCAGATAGAGATAGTTCCAGAGTAACTTTAGTTCATCAGTCAGTATCTTAGAAGGTGTTAGTAAGAGCTCAATTCTAAAGATTGATTTGTTGTAGATAAACAAAACTGAATTCCTGGGAACTCCCTGGCGGTCCAGTGGTTAGGACTTGGCGGTTTCACTGCCGAGGCCGTGGGTTCAATCCCTGGTCAGGGAACTAAGATCTCACAAGCCACGTGGCACGGCCAAAAAAAAAACACTGAATTCCTGAAATTGCAAAGAAGAACATACTCCAGACCAATAATTCTCAGACTTCTTTCTGTTTCAACATGCCTGGTAAGTAATAGTAGTTTCACGTGGCAGTAATAAGGGGAGTTTGGGTGGGTTTTTTTTTTTGTTTTTTTGAGGGGGAGTTTACTTAAGAAACCTATTTTGAGGCACCAACTAACATCCTCTGAGCTCAAGATGCCAGCTTGGTCAGTCCACTTTACCTGAGTGGTAAGAAGCGTGTTTTATACAAAATGGCTCCCAGTGTCCACTGAACCTCTCGGTCATAGACCAGTTGGGCTGTCTGCAGATTTGGGTAGTCATAGGGAAAGTGGAATCCTTCATGAAGAACTTGGTACATCCAAGCTGACTTAAAACACTGATATCTGTGTGACAAAAAATAATTAATTTTTTTTAAAGAAGGAAAAGAGGGACTTCCCTGGTGGTGCAGTGGTTAAGAATTCGCCTGCCAACGCAGAGGACATGGGTTTGAGCCCTGGTCCGGGAAGATCCCACATGCCGCGGAGCAGCTAAACCTGTGCGCCACAACTACTGAGCCTGTGCTCTAGAGCCTGCAAGCCACAACTACTGAGCCTGTGTGCCACAACTACTGAAGCCCGCACGCCTAGTGCCTGTACTCCACAATAAGGGAAGCCACCGCAATGAGAAGCCTGCGCACCGCAACGAAGAGTAGCCCCCGCTCGCCGCAACTAGAGAGAGCCCGCACGCAGCAACGAAGACCCAATGCAGCCAAAAATAAAAATAAATTTTTTTAAAAAAAGAAGAAAAAGAAAAAAAAAAGAATTCAAATGCTTTCTGCATATTCCCACTAGATGTCAAAAAGACCTCTCTTTCCCCGTTTCACCTTCCTCACCTCTAGGTGGAGCCAAATCTGAGCCTCCTTTATGTTAACGTTTACCACAAAAGGGAAGAACACCTCTATGCAATGTAACAACACTATTGTGAGTACGTTTTACTTTTCTTTTTCTTTCTTTTTTTTCTAACAGCTCTTATCTTCAGGGAGAATGCTGAAATATCTACAAATATGATGTTTTGGATTTGCTTCAAAATGACTGAATTGTGGGGTGGGAAAACAGATGAAACAAGAGGGCTGGAAGCTGACAGCTATTAGGAGAGAAGCTGGGTGACAGATATTCAGGAGTTCATTAAACTGTTCTATTTTTGTTTATGTTTAAATTTTTTTTAACTAAAACATTTACAAAATGGGAGGACTGATGAACCAAACTGGCAAAATATTGATATGTGTTGAAGCTGGGTGACAGTTACACATGGGTTTCTGTTACTGTTCTTTCTACTTTTTTGCATGTTTGATATTTTAATAAAAATTTAAAAATAAAAAGACCACCACTTTTGATTTAAAACCACTTGGAGAGAACACTTTTTGGTAACCACCAGTTTCCCTTGGCTTCACTAAAATAAGCTATTTTGGCCTCTACCCTTCAGAAAATCAAAATCTGAAATAACCAAATTCTCCTTCAACATAAAATCCAATTTGTACTATCACTCGCTCTCTTTCATTCATTGTTCATACACTTTTTTAAAAAATTTAATTTAATTTTATTTTTTTGGCTGTGTTGCATCTTCATTGCTGCGCACAGCCTTTCTCTAGTTGCGGCGAGCGGGGTCTACTCTTTGTCACGGTGCTTGGGCTTCTCATTGTGGTGGCTTTTCTCGTTGTGGAGCACGGGCTCTAGGCACATAGGCTTCAGTAGCTGTAGCACGGGGGCTCAATAGTTGTGACATGTAGGTCCTAGAGTGCATGGGCTTCAGTAGTTGCAGCATGTGGGCTCAGTAGCTGTGGCGTGCAGGCTCTAGGGTGCGTGGGCTTCAGTAGTTGTGGTGCACGGGCTCAGTAGTTGTGGCTCGCAGGCTCTAGGGCGCAGGCTCAGTAGTTGTGGTGCACGGGCTTAGTTGCTCCGTGGCATGTGGGATCTTTCCGGACCAGGGCTTGAACCCACGTCCCCTGCATTGGCAGGCGGATTCTTAACCACTGCACCACCAAGGAAGTCCCGTTCATACATTTTAAGGCCACATCTAAGGGAGAAAAGGAAGTTACTTACTTGAGTCGATGCTCATCTGCATGTGATGAAAAGAGGCCATTCTTGAATCTCTGAGTGAGTACTGACCAAGCCATGCCACAGTAATCCTGGAACAACCACAGAGAAATGGTGCAACATGAAATGGGAGGCAAACTGTAAATCCGCCACAGTCATAGCTGTTCCATTTCTAAAGTTACTTGTGGGATACTAGTTGACAAAGGAAAACAGAAATGGCATATTCATTCACCAAACACAGTGCCAGGTCCTGGGCAAGGCAAGTCCCTGAACTCAGGCCACTGAGTGACTTGAGTTACCTGGGAATAGTCCTTTTTATTCCTATTGCCTCCACGTTCACTACGAAGCCTGCCTGACATGGCTCCTGAGCCTCTTAGGCTTCAGATACGGGTAAAGTTAGGACCAGGAGTAGCAACATCAAAAGCCAAACAGAGCTTCATTCTATCCTATGTAGGACTGACATGAGTAGGTCAAACAGATGGAACAGAAAATGGTCAAAGATCTATCACTGGGACTTCCCTGGTGGCACAGTGGTTAAGACTCCACCTGCCAATGCAGGGAACACAGGTTCAAGCCTTGGTCCGGGAAGATCCCACATGCCGCGGAGCAACTAAGCCCGTGCACCACAACTACTGAGCCTGCGCTCTAGAGCCCGTGAGCCACAACTACTGAGCCCGTGTGCCACAACTACTGAAGCCTGCGCGCCTAGAGCCTGTGCTCTGCAACAAGAGAAGCCACCGCAATGAGAAGCCCGCGCACCGCAACGAAGAGTAGCCCCTGCTCGCCGCAACTAGAGAAAGCCCGCTTGCAGCAATGAAGACCCAATGCAGCCAAAAATAAAATAAATTTATATTAAAAACAAAAAAGATCTATCACTGGCCTGCCTCTGTGTTGTAATTCTCACCAAAGGAATCATTCCTTTTGGTTTGTTCAGTGAACTAACATTTCCTGCATGTCTACTACATGCCAGGTGCTATTCTAGGTGCCAGGGGGATCCAGCAGTGAATAAAACAGACAAAAATTTCGTTCCTTACGAAGCTTACTTTCTAGTGGTGGGGGACAGACAATAACCAAATATACATGCATACATACATACATATACACATACATACACAGAGTGGGTTAGATGATGTAAGTGCTCATGGGAAAAATAAAGCAGGAAAGGGAAATAGGTAATATTGGGGAGGGCTGCAATTTTGTATAGGATGGCCAAGGAAGGTGTCACTGGGACGATAACAGTTGAGTCAAAGTTAAAAAAAAAAAAAGGGCGAACGAAATCATCTTTTACCTAGGAAAGAAAACATATTAAGCCACTAGCAGTTTGGGCAAGTAATAACTTGAGCCCTTTGATGTTCAAGAGAATAGGATTTGAGGAAGTTTTAAAATGAGAGAAAGATTCAGGCTATGGACGCTTAGGGGATGCTGGAAAGGAAAGGGAATATGAGGGTATTCCTAGAGGCAAGGGCAAATACAAACCAGGTTTTCCTCAATATTTCTTAGAGACTGCCTTTAGAGAACAGAATAGTACAAACACTGCAGATATTATTCCTTTTGGAAGCCTTATACCAAGCGAACCTTAGAGAATTCTAAGAAAGCAGAAGGGAAAGAATAAAAAATATAAGAGAGGACAGATCTCCCCATAAATTTTTCTGATAAAAGAAACAGATAGGGCTTCCCTGGTGGCGCAGTGGTTGAGAGTCCGCCTGCCGATGCAGGGGACACAGGTTCGTGCCCCGGTCCAGGAGGATCCCACGTGCCACGGAGCGGCTGGGCCCATGAGCCATGGCTGCTGAGCCTGTGTGTCCGGGGCCCGTGCTCCGCAACGGGAGAGGCCACAGCAGAAAGAGGCCCGTGTACCGCAAAAAAAAAAAAAAAAAAGAGAGACAGATATACAAAAATTAAAAAGAGATGAATCCAAATTAAAGCAGACACTGTAGAAAGCTAGCTAAACTTTTACCTGTCCAAATAACTAATGTTTTAAACCTATAAGATGCTTAAGTCCTAAATGTGCTCTAAGTGCATGTTTACTTCTTCTGCAATTTAAATGCACTATCATTGCTTTTTGCAACATCTTTTTAATATTCTAAGTGACCTTATACCATCCTTAAAACTCAAGGTAAGAAAATGAAAGTGGACTTGCCCACCTGTGTGACATCATCTCCAAAAGCACATTACACCTGGGAGCAACCAGTAAGGGAAAAATACCTGGAGATGACACTTTTGGCCACAAACATTAATTAAGACTATTGGAAAGCTGGAGGAAAAACCATTAACCACCATGACAATATTAGACCTGGGTGATAATTTGGGTAATAGGACACCCGTGGAAACCTAAGCTTAATTAATTAGAAGGCAGTATAGCACAGCAGGTTCCTTAACTTCTCGAAGTCCACCTCCTCGTCTGTAAAATGAGGGCTCACAGGGCTCCTGCCAAGAATCCAGTGAGATCATGCATGCAAAGCCCTTCGCACGGCATCTGGTACAAAGTCAGGCGTACAATAAATGGCTGCTGCCAGGATGAGTCACTTTATTATTAATAATTTACCTGAGCAGCCTTGGCAAACGTTGGCCCGTGGTAGCGGCCACCGATGCGTAACACATCCTCTGTACAGTAAAAGAACTCGGAGAAACCGTAGAACTCGCTGTTGTTGAAGTCAATGGGTGACTGGTAGATGCCATTCGGTGAGGCCTGGCTGGTGCTGGAGCGAGCCAACAGGGGGCTCAGCATGGCCCCACAAGCCACCCAGTCCCCTCTTCCTCGGACATGAAGGACCTGGCTGTTCCTTTCCACCACATCTGTGAGTCCCACAGGCAGGCAGGGATCGAGAAATGGATTGTCAGGACTCAGACCTGTCTTCTGGCCCAGCAACCTGTCACAATGACAAAAACAAACAAAACACATCACTACTGTACTCAGCCTCCTCTAAGATGCTTCCCAGATATCTTGTTATCTTTCTACATGACACCCCTAAAAACAAGGATGGAGTGTTACCACGTAGTTGTGTCACGTGAACATTTAAATTATGCAAATTCAATTTAGAAAAAGAAAGAAATATGGCAGTGATTTTGTTCAACCTTTTAGTCAACATGTATATTTCCCAATGTATAGTGAAATTGGAGATGTGAATCTGCTGTTCTCCCTCTGGTCTTCATTCCCATTTGCCTCTTAAAAGTGAAAAGATCTCACCATTCTGAGCGCAATTCTAATGTTTAGAAAAACAACTGGGAGGAGGTGAAGTGGGAAGGGCTGAGGAGTGTCCTGAGGCAGAGACCATGGCAGTGCTGCAGTGGCGATGGGTGGCAAAAGTGACCGAGTACATGCCCAGGAGGGGCAGGTTTTGATTCCCACCATGGCCATCACACAGCTCTGATTAATTAAAGTCTGTACTTGTCTAGCAACAGTATTCTCATTCCTAAAGAGATTAATATGCAGATCTGGCCAAAGATGGAAATTAAGTAGAGACCAAATAACTTGGCCAACTACAGTTAATTACTCATCAGTTCCTAAGACAAATGTTGAAGAGTGGACTTCCTGGGATGAAGATGCACCCACAAGTGTAGAGACTGAAGGAGGGAATGGGAATGTGGCAACACAACAAAATGCTTTGGAACAAGTGGAACCTACTTTAAAGATGTGACACCACCTATAAGGAAAACTCAGAAAATTATTAAAAAGAGAGAAACATTAAGTTTTAACATCCCAGGAAGCACAGGTTTCTCTATAGATTAGTAGATACACAAGATGAGTAATCAATCTTCTGAACTAGGTAACTTAGATACATGGTAAAAAAAAATACCAATGCATGAGAAGAAGATGATGCAGCCTCTTCCGAGGCAGCAAAAAACATGATACAGAGATAAAAGAGCAGCAAAACAACAAAGGAAGGAAATGGAAGAGGAAGCACAGTGGCTAAAGTTGGTGTGAAACTTTCATAGTAATTGTTCTTCAGATGCCATAGTGTCAGCAGGAGTGATCTGAACTCCATAACCCAAGCAACATTTGTATGGATTTAAGAGTACTTTCAGAATACAAACACACTGCTTGGTTTTAATGCATTCATCAATCATCCAGATAACAGGATTCTCCCAAAGCACCTTGAACTCTTAGGAGTTTAGACTCAGAAAAACAAAAAAGACTTATGAGACAATATTTTCTTTAACATGCTCCCAATATAAGGCAATTGACTACTGTAGAGAAATTACTACAAATGGGATAAACCAGTAGCTCTTCAAGCCACTGTTTCCAGCTAAACAAATGGGGGTAAATAGTTTTATGGTGGAAAAGAACTCTGCTCTCTATTATGCTTTCCTTTAATGTGCATAATGATAAAAATAATTTTAAATGCTAAAAAACCCACAACTATTTGTACATTATGATCTAAATACTTCATCTGGTACACAATGAAGAATCAGTGGTCTGTCCAATGCTAGAGGAAAAAATGTCTATTCTGGACTTAAAGAGAATATTTTAAAGGCTAATTTTAACTACTATTTTAAAGGCTAATTTTGATTAAGATACTTTTAATCTTTTATGCACACTATGGAACCTTAAGTCACACGTAAGATGCAACTCCACTGTAATTCAGAAAACATGTCCTGCACACTTCCATGTATTGATAGAATGAACTTCCAGTAGCTACATTGCACTGCACAACTTAAATTGGTGACTTAATTGATCTCACTTATCCTGTGATACCATGTCTGAAGATGGGCACAGCAAGAAGTCACCACAATAAGCCACTGTACATTTTTGAGTCTTAATAACAAAGATTAGAAGGCACTCTCAAGCAGATCAAGTGGGACTACTAATAGAGGTTCTCTAAAAGATGCTACCCCATTGGCAGGGGTGGTCAGAAAGGAGGAAGCAAGGACCTTATCTATCTAGTAGGATGTAACCATTTTTTCCTAATATCTGCAGCCTGACAACATTCTATTTCAGAATCACAGATCCCATGTCAAACATACCTGTTTTTGTTAAGAGTTTCATTCATCACAAGGTCTTCATAGCGCTGCCGGGCAAAGTTGCCCCCGAATCCCAGAAAGGTTGTGACGTAAACCCTATACACATGTTCAGTGTGTTGCACATCACAGCCCAGGTTGAACTCGGCCAGCAAGATCTTCGCAGCTTCTTCCTGTAATACGATGTAAAGGGAACTTTACTTTTGGTTGACTTCTAGAAAGGTATGACATTGCTAATACACTAGATTTCATCTGCTATGACTACTCTTTAAAACGTCTTGTAGCATTCTTTCATCCTCACAGCATTATTTTAAACAAAGACATAAAATGACAAGACTACACAAAAAGGAACAAATCAGAGACTAAATAACAAATTAGAGACTAGAATACTTTCTGTAGTTAGACAGAAGGTAGAATCATTACAGATGATGTCATTATCTGGCGTGTACTTTTCTGATTTTCCAATTCTCCAAAATGGGAATGTACTATTTTTATAATCAAAAAAAAAATCTGGAGACACATAGTTTTTTGAGGCAGAAGCTTGGTGTGTCTCCCTTTGCTATCCTTTTCTACTTCACCCAAAAAGAAAAAAAAAATCCTTTGACAAAAATAAATTTAAGGAATTTGAGAGATCATCATGAGATCTATTCTATGGCTTTTTCTAAAACTATTTAAGATGCCTTAATATCCCCTGTGACAGATTTGAGGATTAGAAAAGTCCAATTTTATTGTACCTCTGTTTTTGTTTTTTTTTTGACTTCAGGTACAGAGGTTGAATTAGTCATATTCCTCAGTTCATGGCACACTATCATGGCAAAGCCCCACTTTTATTTTATTTATTTACTTCCTTTTATCCTCATACTCACTGCCATTCTGGCTCTTGCCACAGGCAATCATTCTAATGTGCTTAATATGTAGTATTTGTTTGTATGTATTGTTGCAAAATGGGATTGTTTTGAATGTATTTATTTTAAATTTCTGAAAATGCTACTGTGCCCAGCAATTCCACTCCTAGGTATATACTCAAGAAAACTGAAAACATGTCTACACAAAAATGTGTACATGAGTGTTCACAGCAGCGCTATCCATAATAGTCAAAAACTGGAAACAACCTAAATGTCCATCAGCTGATGAATGGATAAACAAAATGTGTCATGGTCACACAATGGAATGTTATTCAGCCAAAAAGGGAATAAAGTACTGATATCTGTTACAACATGGATAAGCCTTGAAAACTTTTGCTAAATGAAAGAAGCCTGACATAAAAGGCCACATATTTTATGGTTCCACAGGCAAATCCACAGGGACAGAAAGATTAATGGTTGTCAGGGCTGGGGAGAGGGGAATGGTGAGTAACTGCTAATGAATATGGGGCTTCTTCTTTTTTTTTTTTTTTTTTGCGGTACGCGGGCCTCTCACTGTTGTGGCCTCTCCCATTGCGGAGCACAGGCTCCGGACGCACAGGCTCAGCGGCCATGGCTCACGGGCCCAGCTGCTCCGCGGCATGTGGGATCTTCCCGGACCGGGGCACAAACCCGTGTCCCCTGCATCGGCAGGTGGACTCTCAACCACTGCGCCACCAGGGAAGCCCGGGGCTTCTTTCTGAGGTGATGAAATATTCTGGAATTTGACAGTGGTGATTGCACAACTTTGTGAACGGTACAAAAAATTAGATATTTAGGATTATTTAAAATGTTTAAAGTGCTATTGTGTTATGTCTCTTTGTTTCTTTCCTTTCTTTACTAAGCACAAAGATCCATTATATTGCTATGTACACATCTAACTTGTTGCTTGCAAATATACTTTCTATACCAGTGTTGCTTTCTAAGTCTGCACACACACAAAAAGCCATTTGTTTAAGACTTTAAGGCTCAATGCCACCTGTCACTTATTCCTTAGTATCAGAACTATGCCTTCATTTTACCTGTTGAATACATACTAACAAATGTAGACTAAACAGTCTCATAACCTAGTTCCCCAAATCTGCAACCCCACCACAGACAATCTCTTCTGAATGCCAAACCCACATTTTCAACATACCCGAAATTGAACTGCTTGGTGATAGGGCTTCAGAGCTAGAGACCAGAAAGATACTCTCACCCAAACCATACCTGTGTGCTTAGCATCAACCCTGCCCTTTCCCCCGTGGTCTCTCTCTCTCAGTGACTAGGTTCTTCACCCTTCCAGTTACCGAAGCTGGACCCTCAGCATCTGGCCATCCCTTCCTGCCCTACCCATATCACCATGTTACACTGTTTTTTTACTCTAAAATATCCCTTGAAATCTGTCCCCTCCCTTCCATTTCCACTTACACTGTCTAGTTTAGCTCTTTGGCACTTCTCACCCAAGGTTCCCCAACCTACAGTTTTTTCTCCTGACACCAAAATTATTTTCTTAAAAAATAGATTGGGGGCCTTCCCTGGTGGTGCAGTGGTTGAGAATCTGCCTGCTAATGCAGGGGACACGGGTTCGAGCCCTGGTCTAGGAGGATCCCACATGCCGCGGAGCACCTAGGCCCGTGAGCCACAACTACTGTGCCTGCGCGTCTGGAGCCCGTGCTCCGCAACAAGAGAGGCCGCGATAGTGAGAGGCCCGCGCACCGTGATGAAGAGTGGCCCCCGCCTGCCACAACTAGAGAAAGCCCTTGCACAGAAACAAAGACCCAACACAGCAAAAATAAATTAATTAATTAATGTCAGATGCAGGCTTGTGACATCCTCTGTCACATAGGGGAGGATGTAAGTCAGGCACCCGCAGATAAGCAAAGCTTTCACTTTAAAAAAAAAAAAAAGAAAAAAAATAGATTGGAACTCAGTCACACAATTAACATATAGTCACAAAATTCAGAGCTGGGGACCTTCAGAGTTTAATTATTTCACAGATGATGAAACTTAGGCCCATATGACTGCCCTACTCAAAAACCTTTGCTGGTTCCCCACTGTCTACAGATAAAAAAGCCAAATCCCCTAGCATGGCACCCAAGACTCCTTATGATCTAACTTCATCTTATCTTCCCAGCCTTCCCTATTACCACACTTGAAAATCCCATACTGCAACAGGCTATTCATCATTACCTGGACACTCTGGGCTCTTTGCTGTTTTCTGTGCCTTTGTGCATACTGTCACCTCCATGCAGATGGCCTTCCCTCAACCTCCACTATGCAAAAGCCTGCTATCATCCAAGGCCCAGGTAAATACCTTACTTTCCACAAAGGCAGCATGGAAGGCTCCTATTCAAGCCTTTACAAATGGGGTTGACCCTGCCAGTCCCCACATTGCTGTGGCTCTCTGTTTAGACCCAAGGTTCTCAACCAGAGGTGATTTTGCACCCCCAGGGGCATCTGGCAATGTCTGAAGACACTTTTAATTGTCAAAACTGGGAGTTTGGGGGAAGTACGGGCGTTGCTGCACCTGACAGAGGCCAGGGATGCTGCTGAACATCATATAATGCACAGAACAGCCCTCCACAACAAAGACTTATTCAGCCCCAAATGCCAATAGTGCCAATGATGAGAAACCCTGGTTTAGATCAAATTACAACACTGTCATGGTCTGCCTGTTATCACAGGCTGTCTCCACTGATAGATTATAAGCTTTTGGGGGCAGTGTAACATGTCTTATTTCTTGCACATACTAGGTGCTAAAAAATGTTTTATTTCTTTTTCCTCTGTATGATGAAACTTCTCCCTCAAAATACATTTTTACATTCTAGTCAGGTAAGGAATAACAGAAGCACAAGGATGGAATCATCAGTAAAGGAAAGGGAATAACGTTTAATTAACAAGTATGTAATAAATACTGTACTCCAGGATTTATATTATCATGTTTAATCCTCAGGCAACTCTTCCAGATAAGTAGTATAGTTATAATTGCTAAAATGTATTAAACGTTATTACGTGCTGGGCAGCTTGCTAAGTGCTTTATACACGTGGTATTATTTCATCCTCACAACTTTATGAAGTAGATACTATTATTATTCTCTTTTTACACAAGAGGAAACTGAGGCTCAGAGAGGTAACCAACCCAAGATAACACAAGCTAGCAATGATCTGAACCAACATTTGGACCCAGGCCATTTGGTCTAAGTCCAAACATAGTGCCCTTCCTTCTCAAAGACAGGCATTCCTAGCCACTGAATTCCCCCAAAAGGTAAAATACCTGTTGTGGAGAAAGGACAGAAGTTGAGGTAGGAACTTCATAAGCAATTTGGAGAGAGGCTCCTCCCATATCCAGTATCCCTACTGTCCTTCTGCGTCCTGTTGCCAACTCCTGGGGAGCCTCGGCATCTGATTCTGAAATAAATAAGAGAACAGAAGGGGTCTAGTAATTAAAAGCCAAAATTAAGTTTAAAGGGAAAAAAAACCCAGAAATCCCTTAAAAAACTGAAAGCAAACTGAGATAAATTAATCTAACTGTACCAACTATATATTATACAAAGAATTACTTTAAGTGACTTAAAACATGGTATTTTGACTATGTATCTCTTGTAGAATATATCTTAATGACAAAAGAAACAAATAAACTGCATTCCAGTAGTTTTATTGGTAATACATTATTGGTATTATTATTTTTAAACAATTAAACATATATTATGAAATAAAGTTAAATAAATGTTTATGTAAACAGCTTTAGGAACAAATATTCAGCATAAGAGAAAAAGGATTTGATTTTAATATAAAATGAAAGAAATTAAACAATAATCTTATAATCTTAAATATGAATCAGAACTATCACTATGAGATCATGATTTATTTTTCTTTTTAAAAAAATACAATTTCCTAGCTCTGTCCACTGAAAAGGCCTAGAAGCGATGATAATCCAGGAGCAATGAGCACCGCTGTTGTCTAGACCACAATCTCTAAACATCATTTTCCACTAAAAGAAACAAGGGCTCCTTAAAAAAAAATGGCTGATGCTAGGGTCTAAGAGTAGAAAAAACACAAGATGAGCATAGAATACCATCGTATGCCAATATGCCAGGGAAACAGAAAAGACTACCGGGATCATGTTAAAAGGGCACAAGAGCCAACTCAAATGTGCTCCTACCGGCCAATGATGGTAAAATTTGAGCACCAAAAAGAATAATGATGTGATGGACTGCAATGCATCAAATAAATTAAAATCCACAAGCTCATAAGGATACTGAAAAAAAAAATTCACTGGTTACCTTCAGAAGTTGCTAGGACACCAGCTCATTATTCAAAAACTTGATAAATAAAAGCAAAGAATCAAGGGTTCATTCTGTTTTTCCCGTAGGAACTATATTTCAGGATAACCAAATGGCTAATGAAGAAAATTTCATTATATAAAAATCCTAACTGTTAAATGCAGAAAGAATGACAGAATTAGAAAAATCACCATTCTGCAACCTCTAATGAGAAAACAAATCTAAGTAATGATCACAATTGGCTGCTATAACCATCAGGTGAAAAGTGGATAGAAAATTTTTATAACAGATCAGATCAGACTGACAATATCTGAACCCTGAACACCTGTTCAGTCTTAACATGACTAAAAGTAAGACAACCAGATATTACAAAACTCCTGATGTGATACAGCAGGAAACAGCACCACCTATGATTTATTCTTGCCAAAAGAACTGAACCTGAGTCTAATCAAGCTTCTATACCTAACCTCCAGTTTACAGAACAAAAGCGGGGGAGGGGAGGAAAAACATGTTAAAGATCCCACAAAGATTCAGTCAACCAAAGCCAGAATGTGGCAAATTCACTCCATCAAGTGACCCCGTTTTGGTTGTTTTTTGGTTTTTGGGTTTTTGTTGTTGTTGTTGTTTGTTGAATGATTTGGAAAAAAGAGTTTGGGGGGAAGGTTAACTGTTATAGATTAAAAGGGACCTATCAATCAAATGTAATTTGTGATCTATGTTCAGATTCTGATCTGAACAAGACAACTACAAATAAATATTCTTGATACAATCGGGGAACTCTACCTGGGTATGAGATGGTTGTTATCAATACATGATATTAGGAATTGTTAACTTTGTTAAGTTTAAAAATGGAACTGAGGGGGAATTCCCTGTCTGTCCAGTGGTTAAGACTCCACGCTTTCACTGCTGAGGGCCCAGGTTCAGTCCCTGGTTGGGGAACTAAGATCCCACAAGCTGCATGGCATGGTGCAGCAAAACAATTAAAAAAAAAAAAATCAAATAAAAATGGAACTGTGGATATTTTTGTTGGTTTGTTTTGAAACTCCTTATCTATTAGAGGTATTACTGAAGTACATGAAGACAAAGTGATTATGTGTGGTGTTTGCTTTTAAAAATCCAGTAGGGTTACAGCAGAAAATAACACAACATTGTAAAGCAATTATACTCCAATAAAGATGTTAAAAAAAAAATCCAGTAGGGAAAAAAACCTGTGTTGTATGGAAGGAGTGTGGGAACAAAACAATGGCAAATTGTTAATAACTGTTGAGACTAGGTAATGGGTTCATGGAGGTTCATTTTATTAATTACTCTACTTATGTGAATGCCTGAAACTTTCCATATTAAAAAGTTAAAAAGAAATAAAAGAAAGCAAATTAGGACTGGGAAATGAAGCATCTTAAGTTTTGAAAAAAAAAGAAAAAAAAGAAAGAAAACTCAAAATTAGCACTTACATGCTACTGATAGGTTATGACATAAACCTTCAGCCCTTAGAACTGTCATAAGAAGACAATACTACTCACCATCCTCATGGTCGAATCTTCCCAGAACAAAGTTGATTCCAATCCATGCATAAACCCCTAAGTAAGAAATATAAAAGCCCTTGCTTAATTCTCTACTGCTATAGCATGTATATACCTCTCCCAGGGCTGCTCTTTTCCTCCTTTTCTTGGAAAAAAAGTGATAACCGTATTTTATTCCACACTCCCAGTGTATGAATTTAAAATCTTTTATCTTGTGATGTTTTTCCCTTTTAAAATTATTTGCATTTTCTAAATTTCTTACAATGAATAGGAATTAATGTATAAAAATAAATGTTAAAAGATAAAAATCTTGGAGTTGTAGTTCTGGGCAAGCACACTCACCCTGTCTCCCCACTGACTACAAGTATAAACTCTGGATAGAATATTTGGAGCAGCTTTCTGAGAACTCTGATAGTGGGCACACTGGGACAGAGATCAGACTTTAAAGGACCACCAAAACCACAGTGAGTTTCCCATTCTTCCCCCTCAGATACTGCCTGGCCTGGACTCAAAATCAGCTTGAAATACAAAAGTACACACCAGATGTGGACAGAAAGAACTTCAAGACCTTGCTTTGTGGTCCAAGGATCAGAAAAGGGGACTCCAAAGGTTCAGAAAGAGTGGCAAGAAATTCCTTGCTTTTTTAAAAATTCTGTTCTCTCCTACCCCAGGCAATCCTGCAACAGCAGAGGTACAGACTGGGTAGATGCCTAAACCTCTGAGAGATGTGAATCCTTCTTTCTGACCAGAGGAGCTACAGCCTCAAGAGCTGGGGCAAATCCCTATTGCTCTTTTTTTCTCCCTCTGTCCTCTACCACTTAGCCTTGGATATAGATGCAATCATGGGAAATGCATGGCAGAGTGGGCAAATTAAATCCCTGGCTTTCTGACCTAAGGACCATGAAAGTGAACCTCAGGGAACCAGAAAGTACTGGGGAGACTGTGGAGAGTGGGGAATAAACTGGTGTAGGAACTCCTGGGCTCACATGCATGATCTGACTCTAAACAACATATCAAAGCTTTTGAGAACTGACATACTGGCTAGTCAACACATTTGTATGGGCTGTGCCCAGGTTCAGACGGGCCACTGGCTGGCACACACATGGGACAAATCCAAATAGCCATGCCAAAAGCTTTGAAAAATGAATCAGCAGAATCACAGCCCACAGAAGCCAGGTCAGAACTTAAGGCTTGAACCTAACCAGTCTGCTAAGACAAAAATTAACATTCTCTTTATGATTGAAACAAGACCCAGGGTCTAACAATGTAATATTCAAAATATCCAGGATACAATATAAAATGACTTGTCAGGGCTTCCCTGGTGGCGCAGTGGTTGAGAGTCCGCCTGCCGATGCAGGGGACACGGGTTCGTGCCCCGGTCCGGGAAGATCCCACATGCCGCAGAGCGGCTGGGCCTGTGAGCCATGGCCGCTGAGCCTGCGTGTCCGGAGCCTGTGCTCCGCAACGGGAGAGGCCACAACAGTGAGAAGCCCGTGTACCAAAAAAAAAAAAAAAAAAAAAAAGACTTGTCATACAAAGAACTAGGAAAATCTCAACCTTTCCAATCTCAAGGGAAAAGATGCCGACCCTGAGATGACACAGGTGTTGGAATTATCAAATAAAGCAGCTATACAGCCAGGAAATAAGAGCAGTCTTCCAATGAATGGAAAGATAGAGTCTCAGCAAAGAAATGGAGTAAAACCAAACAGGAATTTTAGGACTGAAAAAGGCAATACTGAGATTGAAAAAGGTGAATCTTTTCCTTTATGTGAACTGCAACTAGAAGACAAAAGATTTGTTTTTCAAGAAATTGAAACATAATTCATCATACAGGCCACATTTGGGCTACATGAGAACATTCATTCAACTCCACCCCAAAACTACAAACCCCAAGTGCAAGCTTTTACTCCTCAAGGCCCAATACCTTCCTGCTTCCCAGAGATCACTTCTGCCTGAGACTGAGAAAAGAGGAAGTCAAACTCCAGAGGTAAATCTTTCACTAGATCAGCCAAGATAGCCAACTGCTTCCTGCAAGAAAGAACAAAAAACCTGAGTTAATGGTTAAACTCTCTTCTCACAAACAACCTCAACTTGACCTTCCACTTAGCCTTGTTAGACCTCACTGTTCACCTACCCAAGACACTTGATCCCTGCTTCTGTTTGGTACCCCCTTCGAGATTTCAAAGGTTTAAAATTACTCAAAAGTATAGCCTCCTCAGGGCAGGAATAAAGACATAGACATAGCGAATGGACTTGTGGACACAGGGCGGGCAGGGTGGGGGGAAGCTGGGGCAAAGTGAGAGTAGCATCGACATATATACACTACCGAATGTAAAATAGTTAGCTAGTGGGAAGCAGCAGCATAGCACAGGGAGATCAGCTCAGTGCTTTGCGATGACCTAGAGGGGTGGGATAGGGAGGGTGGGAGGGAGATGCAAGAGGGAGGAGATATGGGGATATATGAATGCATATGGCTGATTCACTTTGTTGTATAACAGAAACTAACACAGTATTGTGAAGCAATTATACTCCAATAAAGATCTATTTAAAAAAAAAGTATAGCCTCCTTCTTAAAAGGCAATATGGTAACAGTAATACTTATCCTTTATACAATGTTACAATTCAAATAGTATTAAAAGATGAGACTATGGTTCTATGCCTCTCACAGGCTAAGTATGGATAAGCTACAGGAAACTGAAACACAGTTTCATAATCTATAAAACAGATGTAATTACGTTATTCCTAACCACTATGAAAGGAGGCTGTTAATTTGAGGAACACAATCTCATCCTTAGATCTCACACAATACAGAAAAAGTGTCTCACATCACCACGTAAGAAGCACTGTTTGGCCCACAAATTTTTACATGATCCTTTACATTAACAATGAACTTTTAAACCTCCTTTTCCATATTTCAAGGGTTGATTTTTTTTTTCTTTATAAAAATCTTATCATTTGGAAAACCCAGACCAGGATCAAAATCCAAAGGTCATAATTTGGGGATGACGCTTGAAGCTTAGTATCTACAGCGCTGTTTTGTCCTCTAAAGTTTTATGTTATTAGTATTATCAGATAAAAACAAGCAAAGAAACAAAGCTAGAAGTAATCATATAAATCTAGAGACAATGCTGGTTAAAAATAAGAGCAGTTATCTTGGATTTTTTAAATTACTCATTACAAAAATATTCTGCTGGCTATCCTGGTTGCCAGCATGACTTGGTGAAGAATGTTATTAGCACTTGAAAGTGAAAATTACATTTAAAGTAATAATCTTCCAATATATAACGTCATTGTTATACACAAGAAATTATTATGATAAAAATTTCATATGGGGAACTAGAGGTGCTATTTTGCCCTCCTTATTGGATATGGTTCTAAACTACCCAAAGAAGAGGGCTTGCTGGTTTTGGTGATGACATGGAAGAATGGGTACCAACACACACTGCTGTTTGGAATATAAATTACTGGTACAACCTTTCTAAAGGGCAATCTGGGACTAGGTATCAAGGTTTTTAACGTGCTTAACCTTTGACCCAGCAACTACATTTTAAGACATTTATTGCAATGAAATCATCAGATAAGAATACAGAGAGAAAAAATACTACAGCATTATTTATAACAATGAAAAACTGGAAATAACCTAAATGCACGTATATCAGTAGTGACTGGCTAAATAATTTATGGGATAGTCAGGCAATGTAATAGTACACAGATGTTAAAAGAAATGAGGTCAATTTATATCTACATGTATTGACATGAAAAGATGTCCAATATATTTTGAGTTCCAACAGGTTACAAAACAGTACATACAATATGATCCCAATTTATGTTAATAAACAAAACACTCTTCATGGATTACACAGGATAGGACAGAACTTTCATTTTCTAAAATTCAATATTGTTTCTTTATTAAAAAAACATTTTATGGCAAAACACTGACAATTGTTGAAGCTGGGTGGCAAGTAAATGCGGATTCATTACATCATTCTCTCTACTTCTATATACATTTGAAATTTCCCATAATACAGTTTTTTTTCTTAAATTATCACTTCGTAATTCTTTAAAGGTATTTCCATCACAAACTAAAAAGGCAGTGGAATGAATTCTGTTAGTCTAGGCCTTCGGCAAAAAAATAAAACCTAGTGCTAATAAATCCAAAATACAGTCCAGGGGATTCAAACCCATTTTGAATATTGCTCACAAATGCTAATAAATTAACAAAGTATTAATTATACAAAACAGGTTCTTGCAGTGACTGTTAAACTTACGTCAACAACTATAGCTACCTTAGAGGTAGCAATAATTTCATAAGCCCAGGGTAGATCTAGGCATTATTAAAAGAGCTGATCAAAAAACAAGTTAGGGCTTCCCTGGTGGCGCAGTGGTTGAGAGTCCGCCTGCCGATGCAGGGGACACGGGTTTGTGCCCTGGTCCGGGAAGATCCCACATGCTGCGGAGCGGCTGGGCCCGTGAGCCATGGCCGCTGAGCCTGCGCGTCCGGAGCCTGTACTCCGCAATGGGAGAGGCCACAGCAGTAAGAGGCCCGCGTACCGCCAAAAAAAAAAAAAAAAAAGTTAAAGGCAAGTTCTTTAAAAATTCTTAAGATAAAATAAATACTAATATTCAGAGCTTCCACGATGACAGGGAACATCTTAGACAAATGGGGTGGAGCTACATAGTTGATTTTGTTTAAATAGAAACTTCTTTGACAAACAGAGGAAAGGCTGGGCAGGGCCAGGAGATGAGGCAATCCTCTCCTTTGCTCCAGACACACAAACTGTGGCCATTTCATCACCCTGCTGGTTCGCTCTGCCTTTTTGACCTCCGAGTCAGCTTTTTCTCTGGCCCTCCACCCTCCTTCCTTGTTTGTGAGACCTTAGTCCATTCACAGCCCTGTGATGTGGCACCACCTATGTCATCCATACTCTTCACATGGTTTCTAAAAGTTTGAATGATGTATTACTTATGTCAAAAACAAAAATTCTAAATTTCACGTGTAGTATGATTACAATTTTGTAGAAGTTACACATAGATATACAGAGAGAAAGGAATAGGACAAAATGAGACAGTTTTGATAGGGCAGTAGAATTATAACTTCTTTGTTTTGATTTTAAGATTTCCTTTAATGATGTAAGGTTCTAGCAATAACATTTTAAACTTTAGTTTTAAAAATAAGTAAAAACAAACCAAAAAAAAAATTTAAAGATCAAGATGTATGGGAAAACAAGGAACTAGAAGGCCTTTCAGATTGACAAATGGCTACATAAAATAATCTCCTTCTCAACAGTAAACCAGTAACTCTGTGTCTGAGCAGAAGGAAAGTAGTCAACTGGAAGAAGTGTTGACATACATGTCTGGCACAAGCAGAATGGAGCCCTACACACATGGCAGAGGTTTTCATTGCTGTTGGCCAAGTATATGAAATGAAACTTTGTGGAAAAGGGAACTGCCATTTATCAAGGAAAAACATTTAAGCTAATAAAAAATACCCGATGACTATGAGACTGTGAACATTGCAGAAGGATGGGTGCTCAAGTTAAGGGAGCTCATTCCTACCTCAAGACCATAATAAGTATGGAGGGGTCAGGGAGGTGTCAAAAGAGAGAAATCACAAACAAGGAGGGGTCTGACCTAAGCATAGCTGCTGCCTCTTCGTCTTCCTCCTCTTTCAGTGAAGGAAGAAGGATCAGGTGGCAAAAAGCCAGGCTAAACTGCCAAGGTCAAGTGGAAAAGACTTAACCAGCAGGGCTTGAAAAAGTGGTCTAAAGCAATGGAGACTAAGCTTTGCAAGTAGCACCAACTATCATCAGGGAGTCAGGCAAAGTTATAGAGAAAACCCCATTCCTACCAGAGCCCTCCTACGAGACCCCAGGTACCCAGTCCCTCAGGTGACCCTCCTACTACCCTTCTGAAATTATGCTCACCTTCTAGGTGCCTCATGATCCAAATTTATTACATCACCACTGCTCCCAACCCTCAATCAAAACTAAGAATCATTACAACCATCTCAAATAGATATTGATCCCAAAGAAGCAAACGACATGGAGGTGTGATCAACTGATTGTGAAATAACGGGGTGTAGGAGTGGCTCTGCTCTATTTTGAGCAAGAAGTCTCTTAGTGCCACCTGTCAACTCTGTGTGCTGTACCCACATCCTGCCTTCAGACCAGGGAACCACAGAGAATAATGTATGAAACTGCACTTTCAACTCTTGGGCCACCCACTCTCCTGCATCTCACCTCTCGGAGAGAAGCCTCATGCCTGCTGTGCATAGGATGTAAAGGGGGGTCTCCTTGTGCTTCCTCACAGGCACATGAGCAGCAGCAAAGCTCAGCAGAGGACGAAGGTAATCGCTGGCATGTTCTGGAGTGTCTGCCATTGCAGAGATTCCTTAAGTAAGATAAAATACTTTCTTTAAAGAGCAGATCACATAGACTCAGAAGACTGATACCCCATAAGGTTCTGTTTAAGGTCCTAAACATTTATTTCATAAGAGTAGGGTAGCAATGAATCCCTCCCATTATCCAGAACGTCCAGAAGAAAAGGGTAGCTTTCTTTCTCCCTCTTCTCTTCTGTCCTCTCATTTCTGTAGCAGATAAGAGAGACTGACAATGAAATATATTCCATTTAGTACCTGGCTTGATTTTTTTAACCACTGGTTGGCTGTTACGGTCTCTCATCTGTTTGATGTCCAACAAGTCATGAGGATTCCCATTATGTCTTGGCCAGAAATAAACAAAAATCCGAGAGCCACTGCTGCCACAGTCCACAACAAGTCCATAATTTAGATTTGGGTCTTCAGTGTCAGTAGCTTCAAGATCTCCTACTCGAGCCAAATACCTAAGCCGGGCAAAAAGAGAAACTAGTGTTAAGCAAATAGCACCACCACTTAATTCATCTGTTCGTGAGTCTTCATTAAGTGCCTACATGTGCCAGGCACATGGGACTACACATCCTAACAAAGGAATGAAACAATATTGACCATATTTACTAATGTATATGAGGCAACAGCTGGTTTATACTGAAATTAGGTAACCAAAAGACTCCCCTAAGTTTGGGGGTAGTTCTGAAACTGGCCAGGGTAGCAAATCTTTTACTAAGCATTAAAGGGCTTCTAGGCCTCAGTAAATACTAAGCCACAAAATTTGAGGGTGGTTTGCTATGCACACTAGATAACTAAAGCAATTCTAATAATTTCTTCTCTATTTATCTATCCTTTCTGTATATAAACATGAAGAACATGGCGGAATGATATCTGGCTGACAGCAGGAGGACAGAACAAGTAAAGATGTTACCACCAAAACCCCAAGGTTTGAGTCTCAGCTCTAGCGCTTCCTATGTTTTGTGACCTTCAGGAAATTACTTCTCTCAAGCTGTTCCCTCGTCTGTGAAATGAGGGTAGTTAGGAGTCTCTACTCTCAGAGAGGCCAAAATGTATGTTGAGCAGTTAGCACAGTGCTGTGCTTGTTACATAACTATTGGGAGAACAAATAGCAGAAGACTCTCTGGAGAAAAGGGCTGAAATATCCAGAAAGAAAAGAAGGCTAAAAGCTGGTAAAACCCTTCTTCTGAGTGATGAGGCTTTACTAAATATTAAAGTTTCCTCAGAGCGTACAGGTCTGAAAAGTACAAACGTCACTGATGACTCCTCTTCAAAGGCTTCACCTGAAGAGGAGCCCGGTGAGAATGAGAATGGCTTTTAGCTTATTACTCGAAAAAGGAAAGCTCTTTCTTTCTTTTTCTTTTTTTTTTTTTTTGCGGTACGCGGGCCTCTCACTGTTGTGGCCTCTCCTGTTGCAGAGCACAGGCTCCGGTCGCGCAGGCTCAGTGGCCATGGCTCATGGGCCCAGCTGCTCCGCGGCATGTGGGATCTTCCCAGACCCGGGCACAAACCCGTGTCCCCTGCATCGGCAGGCGGACTCCCAACCACTGCGCCACCAGGGAAGCCCGGAGAGCTCTTTCTTGATGCTAATATATAATGCATGGTAGGCAGACTAAAATTTTGCCTTCTAGATTCTTTTAAATTTGAATAAATATTACCATAGGTTGAGCTAATAATTGAATGAATATTCTGAAAGTAATGTTGTGAATTTTTTCAAGTAATACACCTAAACTCCCTTCTGCCCTATCATCCAACATTGTCTTTAGAGGTAATGCCCAGATCCCCAAGACCCTTACATAGAACCCTTTATAACTAGCTTTTGTGAAGCCTGAAACTAATATAATGGGGGAGGAAGGTTCTTTTACACAAAATATTCAACATTACAAATACAAAAGGGGCCCATGCAAGTGAGGGGCCTTGAATTGCAGGTAACATTCCCTTCACAGTAAATCCAGAAAAGTAAGCTATTTGTCATACCTCTCAGAACAATCTAGCCTGTGTTTACTGGTGATTTCACATTGCTACACAGACTACAGAGTTCCTTACTTTGGAGAGAAAAGCAAACCTGATGAAAAGAAGACCGTATAGAAACAGCTCTGAAATCAAAAAAGTAGAGCTGAGTACCTTTCCTATTCTATAACACAAAATGCATTATTTTAAAAAGAGGAGAACATATATTTGAGCTTCAATACAATGCTGTAAATTATTGCATAGGATAGGGTCAGGTAGAACTTTTTTCTGGATCTGATATGAGAGTGAGTTGCAGGAAGTGAAGCAGATGGTAAAAGTCTGTTACACACTAGAAAGTTTACAGTCCTAAAGATTCCATTCCACACAGACTTTCCCATTCTAATCAAATGATTGGGCTAAAATGGGCTCACAATCCACCAGTCAACTCATAACAGCTCACTTCTATCACAGGAAAGCTGGGCAGACATCTGTGGGCCACAGATAGAGAAGAAATAGGCAAGATAATCCATCTCCAGCCCAAAGTGACTTTTCATTTCTCATCAGCAATCTTTCTACTTCACAGATCTTTATCTGCTTTCCTTCTCTGAAAACCACCCCTTCTACTTCTCTTTGACAAGATTCTGGATCCTGTCCCCTCCTGCTTAATGAATAACTTTTTCCAGTACATTGGTTCTCAAAATTTGGGGGCTCAGGACCACTTTATAGCCTTAAAAAAATTATTGGACCCCAAAGAGCTTTCGTGGTACATCTATCTACATTTACCATGTTAGAAAATAAAACAGAACATTTAAAAATACTTATTTATTTATTTAGCCACAATAGCAAACTCATTACATATGAACATATTTTATGAAAAACAACTATTTTCTAAAACAAAAAAGTTAGAAGAGTGGCATTGTTTTAGAGTTCTGCAAATCTCTTTTGTGTCTGGATTAATAGAAGATAACTAGATTCTCATGTTTGCTTCTGTATTCAATCTGTTACGATAAGTTGTTTTGATTGAAGTATATGAAGAAAATCAAGCTTCACCCAGGTATGTTGTTGGAAAAGGGAAGAGTACTTTTTAGATCATTGGTACTACACTGAAACTCGACAAGTGGAGTTTCTTAAAGGTTGGTTGCAATGTGGAATCTAAACTCTAAGAACTTTTCATACTGTTACATTAAAATGCACTGGTCTATCTTTCACTTTAAATTGCTTTTACCCATGTGTAATGTTCTCACATCGTATACTGGAAAATACTGGTTCGCTGAGCTATGCAAATCTTCTTAATGTTGACACATTTCATTCTACCAAAAAAACCACACACATTCATGAATATCACTACCAATTTTATCAAAAAAGTCTTTTAAGTATTGGGAAGCTATCAAACTCACAGTGGCAGATACAAACTTCCCAAACTTCTAATTTTCACTTAAAAGCTCAAATTTTATCACTGGCAATAAATACTGACAGTTATTTTCCTTGAAGTGACAGGTTTTTACTTCATTCATTTTCAAGAAAATGTCTATGAAATACCCACATCTGAAATCTACAGTTTTTCTGACAGTTATTCTTTCAAGTGAAAAATAGTATTCCATGACTGTGTTCAGCTCACAACTCAAACAATTGCCTAAGTGCTTTTCCTCGAGACAACCTGAGTAGGCAACAGAAGTGATTAATTCCTATTTCCCATTTTGTCACACAGAATATTAAAAAGATATTCTTAAGTGGAATTAGACTTTTCTTCCCACTGCAATTGTGTGACAGTGAAGACTGCCATAACTACTAGTATAATTTGGTGCTCTATCTTGATTTGTGCTAAGGCACCAGCAGTTTTACCCACCATCGCTTTTGCATCATCAGTGTAAATGTCAACTCAGTGAAAAAGGCAAATAGTATCACCATAGCCAAAAGGTAGAAGCAACTCGGAGGTCCATGACAGATGAATGGATAAACAAAATGTGATATATACATACAATGGAATATGCTTCAGCCTTAAAAAAAAAGAAGGAAATCCTGCCATACGCTACAACATGGGTGAACCTTGAGGACATTATGCTAAGTGAAATAAGCCAGTCACAAAAGACAAATACTAGATAATTCCACTTATATGAAGTATGTAAAGTAAGCAAATTCATAGAAACAGAAAATGGAATAGTGGTTACCAGGGGCTGGCGACAGGGAAAAATTAAGGGTTGTTGTCTAATGGGTATAGAGTTTCAGATTTGCAAGATGAAAAAGTTCTGGAGATTGGCTTCATAGTCATGTGAATATACTTAACGGTACTGAACTATACACTTAAAAATGGTTAAGATGGGTAAATTGTGTTATGCGTTTTTAAACACAATTTTTTAAAAGGGCAAACAACATCTTAGTATTATCATCAAAATAGCTTTGGCCTCACACACTCCCTGAAAGGGTCTCAGAGACTCCCAAGCGTCAGTAAGCACTTTGAGAACCACTACTCTAACGCGACCTTTTTTCTAACATCCGTTTGCTTCTCTACCTATTCCTCCCCCTTTCCCTTCTTTGATATGGCTTCCCAGTTCTCCAGAAGCCTCCCCTCAACAAGCTGATTCTTGTAATGATCTAAAAAAGGCCTCCTCCTTCTGTTCTAACATGTGGAGTGTCATTCTCTTTAAGCAGTTTGCTTACATTTCAGTATGAGCCCTAAGAGTTCTTTCATATTTGTTTGCTCCACCTCTCCATTTAGACTCTCAGCGTCTCAAGAGCAATTACCTTATCTGCATACCTCAATACAGACACAATGTTCCTCACATTTCTCTGATACGTATCAATCAATCCTGATTGGCTTGGGCCTAGAGCTCACAATATGAAGCTGCTAGTTTGTTAATAATTCATCTATGTCTTTGTATAGCTATATTCAAAATCAGTTGGTCTCCTTAGAAAATTTCAATGGCTTTCCAAAGCATCCTGTCATCCTCTTTGGTTCCTGTCAAGATAAGCAACTTTACACCTCTCATTTGGGTACAACTCAACTTTGCTTTCTCTTCTCTTAGAAGTCGCCATGTGTGCATTGGCAGAAAAAAGTCAGCTGACACTAGAATACAAGGGAGAAAGATAGGACCAGATGTTACACTTCCCACTTGAATCCTTGATCAGTTGCTTCAGGCCGCAGAAAGTTCTGGAATTCTGACCTCTTATGACCTAATCAGGCTTCTTACACTTTTCAACCACCTGAAGGTCTTCCTCTGTCTAGGCTCCTAACGTGGATGGATCACTGGTCCTTTCTCGGATATTTTCATTTCTGATTTGCAGTCCCAGCCTTAGCCATCATGGTTAATTACTGGATCCTTCTGCTTTGCTGATACTGCACTGTCAACCCCTAAAGAAGACCTAAAGTCCAAGAGAAAAGTTCCAAAAGCTTTGGATCCCTCACATCCACCGTCCCAGGAGAGATCTGATTCACCATCACATGCACTTACCCCCGCCTCACACACATATATCCCCTCTATTTGAGAAACATGATTTCCCTCTGGTCACTGCTGAGTCAATGAAAAGAAAGATACCCACATATACATCACCCAAGGTAGAACTGGAAGACATTGCTTTTCATTGCCATTATCCTCAAGACATTAACAGCATTAGAGCTATAACTAACCAAACCATTACCTAGCTTACAAAATCAACACTAATTACCACTTCTAGAGTTCAAAAAGAACTCACTAATATGCCAAAAGTCCATTAAAGTGGTCCCCCATCAGCATGGAACTACCACCTCTTTGATGAATGTCATCATATCCCAACTCTGTTCAAGGCTCAAAACCAAATATAATGACATTATAGCCAAAGTAGCTGTGCATGACTGATGATAGCAATACATACCCAGAAAAGCATCTTGTAAGGTTACTACTTATCTCCTAACAAGATTAATCAGAGCAGTCAGGAACATTTATAATTTAAAGCTCTGCTTATAAACATTATAAACACCATTAAGGACAAGTAAATGAATAAATGCAAATAAATGCCTTCAATTTCACCAGCAAAATCTCTGAATTTTTCCACTGTACATAAGAACCCTTAGCTTCACCTGTATATCTGTTTATCATTTTTATTCTAACCATAAGTAATGGCTCTTTTTCACTTGCTTTAAACAGAATTAAAACTCCTAAGGAAGGTCAGTATTGAGCTGATTGCTGACACAGTAGCGCTCATTCAGTTATTC
The DNA here is from genome assembly GCF_937001465.1 of Orcinus orca. Classification (NCBI taxonomy): domain Eukaryota; kingdom Metazoa; phylum Chordata; class Mammalia; order Artiodactyla; family Delphinidae; genus Orcinus; species Orcinus orca. Next base: position 62,199,132 of record NC_064572.1, on the reverse strand, counting down.
CCAGATGGCAAAGGAACATGAGGCACCACCTTTCAATAGCTACATTCTTCAGGACAATAAGTCAACCAGACAAATATTTCCCCACTAATAAAGACAGTAGTGGGGTTACCAAAAAGTGAACAATATTAAACATTAAGGTGAAAAAGAAATGTACTGAATATACAGAACATTTAAGTAAGAACGGTTCACTGTTTGTCTTGCACAACATGTATGAATACATGCTAAAAGCACCCCTTATACTAAAAATTATTAATAAATTTTAACAATTTACCCAGTATCCAGGACTAGCACGTTCCAGCAGAACTTTCTGATATGATGGAAATATTCCCTTTCTGCACTGTCTAATAGGATAGCTACTAGCCACATGTGGCCAGTGAACACTCGAAATGTGACTAGTACAAATAAGGAACTGAATTTTTATTTTATTTAATTTAAATTAATTTATATTTAAATAGTCTCTGTGGGTAGTGGCTACCCTATTGGATACCACAGTGTAGACAGTGTTTGTTGAGTAAGTGAATAGATGAATGAATAAATGGGTGTAAAATATGAATTAAGTATGAGGAAGTTGTTGGAGCCCATCTTACATGCCACATGCTAGATAAATAGTTGATTAAAACACATCTAACAAAAATTATTCTTAAAAACAGCTTTGCTGTGTGTGTTGGTGGGGGGAAGGCAAGAGGTTTATGGGAAACCTCTCTGTCCTTCTGCTCAATTTAGCTGTGAACCTAAAACTGCTCTAAAAACTAAAGTTTGTTTTAGAAATATAAATTTAAAAAAAAATTCTGGATTCTATCCTTACTGACACCCATCAATCTGTAAATTTACCTTTTCCTAAATTCTAGTTCTGATGCAAACCTTCTGCTTTCTCCTTCCAGAAGCAATGTGGGTATATGTTTGTAAAACAACAGCTCTTCAGTTTTGAAACTACTGAGGGAAAACCCCCATGCAGGCTTCTAAAATCCTGGGCCATATCACCTCAGAAGTGATATGCTATATATATACTAATATGTATAAAATAGATAACTAATAAGAACCTGCTGTATAAAAAATAAATAAAATAAAATTTAAAAATTAAAAAAAAGAAGTGATATGCTAGGTTCTACCAATGGCTGAAAAAATTCAAATTAAAACATTTTTTCTATATAAAATATTGATATAATTTCATCATGTGAATTAAGAACAATTTAAGTTGGAAAAAATATGACTATATTCAATGTATGTAATATAAAAATCACAACCACAAGCACTTGTCCTAATTTTTTATAAGCTATTGAACTTGAGTGTTAGGTGTTTTCATCAATTCCTAATTATTTGTTTAATCATTTTATCATCAGCTAGTGCTTACCAGTGCCTAAGTAGTAACAGCTGCCACAGAAAAGAAATTCTGGAAGGAAAAAAATTTAAATGGAGATAATGCTTCCCCTTATCTTCACTGCATATTTGCAGGGCACAAAACAGAATTAGAGAACAGAAAAATCAAGATTATTCCAAATAATACTAATAAGACTAATATCTGTGATGTACCAGGCAGTGCTAGGTGTTTTTCTTTTCAATCCAAATGACAAGACAAGGCAGGCATTTTACCTCCACTTTATACTTAAAGAAATGAGATCCCAGAATACAGCGCCTGTCTGAGATAACCCAACTAGAGAATGACGGGCTGATTAGCTCTAAAATCAATCTCTTTCCCCTATACCACAATACTTCGTTCCCAGATAAATATAACTAAACTGTAGAGCAATGGTTCCCAACTTAGGCTGCATATTAGAATCACCTTGAGAAAAAGTCCAGTTATTTGCATTTTTTAAAGGTCCCCAAGTAATTCGGTTACATAAAGTTGAAAACCACTGACTTAAGGTCATCGTTAACACAAATAATTAGACTGTGTAATAAAATAGTTCTAACAAAATGTGTAGAACTGTTTAGCACTATAGAAATGGTCTGTAGAAATTCTGAGTTACTGAGTCTACTTTTTTTTTTTTTTTTGGCTGTGTTGGGTCTTCGCTGCTGAGCACGGGCTTTTCTCTAGTTGCGGCGAGCAGGGCCTACTCTTCGTTGAGGTGCACAGGCTTCTCACTGTGGTGGCTTGTCTTGTTGCAGAGCACTGGCTCTAGATGTGCGGGCTTCAGTAGTTGTGGCACGCAGGCTTAGTAGTTGTGGCTTGCAGGCTCTAGAGCTCAGGCTTAGTAGTTGTGGTGCATGGGCTTAGTTGCTCTGTGGCATGTGGGATCTTCCCAGACCAGGGCTCGAACCCAGGTCCCCTGCATTGGCAGGCGGATTCTTAACCACTGCGCCACCAGGGAAGCCCCTGAGTCTACTTTTAATAAATTTCCTCTCTCCTGCCTCACTGTCAAGATGTCAGTACGTTATTAATTACTGTCATCAGTGTGCCTGCATCTAATGACCATCACACCCTTCCCACTACCACCATTCTAACTTGCTATTATTTGCTGTGTCCTGAGACAAGAGAGAACCAAGCTAATTACAACAGTATGCACAAGTACACAGTACTATATTTAAAATGGATAGGGACTTCCCTGGTGGCATAGTGGTTAAGAATCCGCCTGCCAATGCGGGGGACATGGGTTTGAGCCCTGGTCCGGGAGGATCCCACATGCCGTGGAGCGACTAAGCCCATGCGCCACAACTACTGAGCCTGCGCTCTAGAGCCTGTGAGCCACAACTACTGAAGCCTGCGCACCCTAAAGCCCGTGCTCTACAACAAGAGAAGCCACCGCAATGAGAAGCCTGCGCACCACAACGAAGAGTAGCCCCCGCTCCCCGCAACTAGAGAAAGTCCACGTGCAGCAACAAAGACCCAACGCAGCCAAAAATAAATAAATAAAATAAATAAATAAATAAAATAAAATGGATAACCAACAAGGACCTACTATACAGCACAAGAAACTCTGCTCAATATTATGTAACAACCTAAATGGGGCAAGAATTTGAAAAAGAATAGATATATGTATATGAATAACTGAATCGCTTTGCTGTACACCTGAAACTAACACAACATTGTTAACAAACTACACTCCAATATAAAATAAAAAGTTGAAAAAAACAAAAAAAAACAGTATGTAAAACAAAAGTAAACAGCCTCTATGTGAGAGCCTTTCTTATCAGTATAGTACATAAGCGCTTAGTACATGAACTCAGTGATATCAAATTTGGTTACTCATGAGCCTCTTCTTATTAAGTTCTGATTCTTAACTTTATTCCTCATTCTTGACTATGTACAGTTCCTGATTCTTTATTCCTGATTCTGCATAGTTATACTTAAACTATTATCTCATTAGGAAACAATTATTCCTTCACATCTGCCTCTCTAACTAGATTATTAACTGCATGAGTTCAGGGGCCACGTTTTATTCATCTTTGTACCCTAGCACCTAGCACAGAGTCACACACACAGCAAGCTCTCAACACATGTTTGCTTCCTAAATGACTCATGTAGGCAGCCATGAGTGAAGTTTAAGGACACATGGTAATTTGTGGCCATATGCACGTAACATTTCATTAAAGAACAAGGAGCTCTAGGCTATATGGCTGCTGGCTGCTCAGCCAGAGCATTACAGGGTGTGAGGATTTTGTTACGCTCATTACACAGGCACAGTCTGTGTGTTCCCTAGCTCTGTGGCTAACTTGTTTCAATTAATTCAGCATAAGTATTTATTGAATCTGGCCACCTGAGTTTAGTGGTAGATAAGAACTATCAGATCACTCCACCTCCCACGTATCCCTCAGATGCATTTACTTCTCTTCATCATCATTGCTGCCACCCAAGTCTAGGCCACCATCATCTCTCTACTGGAGGATTCCAATTCATTCTCCACCATGCCATCAAAATGACCTTTCTGTAAAAAGCATTTCTGATCATATCACTCTTCAAAGCCTTTCAAAGTCTTCCCTCTGCCCTTAAGATAAAGTCTAAACCCCCTAAAATGGCTTAATAGGCCCAGCCTGATCTACCTCTCCAGCTATATAGATCACCACTTCCTGGACTCACTGGTCCAGGAAGACCCCACATGCCATGGAGCAACTAAGTCTGTGTGTCACAACTACTAAACCTGCACTCTGGAGCCCGCGAGCCACAACTACTGAGCCCACATGCCACAACTACTGAAGCCCACGTGCCTAGAGCCCATGCTCCACAACAAGACAAGCCACTGCAATGAGAAGCCTGTGCACCCCAATGAAGAGTAGCCCCCGCTTGCCACAACCAGAGAAAAGCCCGTGCGCAGCAACGAAGACCCAACACAACCAAAAATAAAATTAAATAAATAAATTTTTAAAAATAATTTTTAAAAAATCTTAAAAAAAAAGAAAAAAGAATCATGAAGAAAACTACACCAAGGCACATCATAATCGAATTGTTTAAAACCAGTGATAAAGAGAAAACCTTAAAAGCAGCCAGAGGAAGACATATTATGTACAGAGAGAACAAAGATAAAAATGACAGCAGACTTCTCCTAAGACAAGCCAGAAGACAGTGAAGCATCGTCTGTAAAGTAATGAAAGAAGAAAACGATCAACCTAGAGTTCCATACTCAGTGAACATTTCTTTTAAAGGGAAAACAAAATAAAGACTTTTCCAGTCACATAAAAGTTTAAAGAATTCACCAACCACAAACTCACACTACTAGAAATGTTAAAGGAAGACCTTTAGGCAAAAGGAAAATGATACCAGATGGAAATATGAAATCTACACAAAGGAATGAAGAGGCCCAGAAATGGTAAATATACAAGCCTTTTTTTCTTATTTTTAAAAACCTCTTTAAAAAATAATTGAATGCTTAAAGCAAAAATAATAACACATGGTGGAGCTTATAACATATGTAGAAGTAAAAGATATGACAACAATAGCACCAAGGCCAAGGGGAAAGAGAGGAATGAAAGTACACTGTTGTTAGGTTCTTACACTGTGTGTGAAGAGGTATAATATTACTTGAAGTAATAAGTTAAAGATGTATACTCTAAACCCTAAAGCAACCACTGAAAAAATAAAAACAGAGTTATATCTAATAAGCCAAGAAAGGGGCTAAAGTGGAATCATAAAAAATGTACTCAATTCAAAAGAAGGGAAAAAAAGAGGAAAGACAAACAAAGAACAGATGTGACAAGCAGAAAACAAATAGCAAGACAGATTAAAATCTAAACAATTGATAAATGTAAATAGCCTGAAGGGCCCAAATAAAAGGCAGACATTGTCAGATTGGGTAGAAAAAAAGACTCAACTAAACTCTGCCTACAAGAAGCTCACTTTAAACATAAAGACACAAATAGGCTAAAACTAAAAGAATGGAAAAACATCTATCATGCTAACACTGACACAAGAAAGCTGAAGTTGCTGTTCATATATTAATACCAGACTAGTAGATTTCAGAGCAAAGAATATAATCAAAGATAAACAGAGTCATTTAAGAATGATAAAAGGGTCAATTCATCAAGAGTACATAACAATCCTAAACATTTATGCACCCAGTAAGTCAGCCCACCAAGACAAAAAAACAGAAAGATGTCTTTCATGGTTAAAATGCAGCAACAGCACTGCTGAATCAAAACTGAACATTGCCGAAATGGGGCTTAAGATCTTCTTTATGTAATAAGTGGCATACAGTTTTACTAATAAAAGTGCGGTATTCCCCAAAAGAGTCAAAGGTGGTAGTGTGTTAAACAGCTTATCAAAATATTTATGACTTCAACACCAAAACCAATCGAAGCGATGTAAAGCTGACTCACCTTTCGTATTGCCTGTCTCGTGGTAATGAAGCACCCCAATGTCTAAAGTCCATGATTAACATAAGCAAAAGGAGACAGGATATGAAGAAGAGTCCTAGGAATGCCACCCGCTGCCGGGGAAATGGGCTCACTGTGGGCACAGTGAAGTACCAGGAAGCTGGGCAGAGGTAAGAAAAACTGATCCTGAAATGAGACAAACATTAGTAAGAAAAGTCTCTACAATCCAGTGCTAAAAAATGGTTTTTAAGCTGAATTAAAGCGCTTCCTGATAAAGGCAAAAAATTTATGCCCCCAGAAGTCTAAATGTTCATTTAGTCTCGAATTTTAGAAAAGGACATATAGAGTTCATGGAGCTTCTACTATATAAATAAAAAAAGGCTTCTCTGCTCTTTTTTCAGAGTGCACTTTGGGATGCAGTTCAAAGAACCAACTTCATGTTAATGAAAAGATCACCAGTCTCCCTGTGCAATCTCATAACACTGAAGAATCAGAGCACTTGTAACATTCCCATCAAGAATGCTGTCAAAAAAACTGGATAGTCAGAAAATTTATTCAACTGATTTTTAAAAATATTTTAATAGGTAACATACGCACACAATAAAAAAAAATCAAACAGTTTAAAGGATATATAGTGGAAAGTGAGTCTTGTGCCTTAACCCCATCATTTCCCTCTCAGAGGCAACCACTGTTACCCAGAGATATTCTTGTATACACAAGCATAAATACATACCATATAGGTAATATATCTGTGTGTGTCTGTATCTCCATTCCTTTGGTTTTACATCATACCTACTGTTCTGCATCTTTCTCCACTTACTCTATTTGACGACTGTCTCATTTGGTACCTGTTGCTCCACAGATCCACATTAATCTTTTCTGAAAGCTTCAGAGTGTTATAATGTATGGATAAGCATACTCAACTGTGAAGTTCACTTTCCATGGTAATTCAGAAGGACCTCGGTCTGTTTTCAAAGTTCATTAAAAAAATTTTTTTTGTTTTGTTTTTGTTTTTTGTGTTTTTTTTAACCTCCTCAAGGGGCACCTAGCCTCACTCAAGTGGAAATTTGAAAGAACATTACAATCTAGCACTTACCAGAGCAGAGCAAGCACTCACTCTATCACCCCGGGGGCTCTGGGCTGTAAGGTATTGTTGAATCTGCCTTCAAAAGAATGCAGCTTTGATCTTTGCATCCATCTGACCAGGCTGCGAAGTCCATATGCAGCCCTAGAGCAAACCTCACTCGTAACAATCTCCCAGCCACCCCCCACCGAGCTCCCAGCTGAGGATAAAGTCTGCAACCTTACCTAGCCATGGGTTCCCTTCAGTGGTCTCAAGGCCTGTCACCTCCTTTTCCTTTTGCCTTGAGAAGGTGGTCTCCTCGTCCCAGTCATCTCCGAAGTCTGCAGCCTGGAAAGAGCTGGTTGGGGTTCCGGCTCACCTCCAGCAGTACCCACGAGACTAGACCCCATATCCCACCACGAGAAGCTCATGGCGTCCACCCACTCCCCGGGCTCCCACTCCAGATCCGTATGCTCTTGTTCCTGGGGCTCAGTGGACCCTACCCAGGCTCCCTGGGAGCGGGGTATTCTAGAGGGCCAGCGACATCCTCGAGGAACCCGCGGTCCGCCCCTCCCGGCCCCGCAGCCCTCCCGAGCTCACACTCACGGGTCGAGCGGCCCGCCGGCTCCCTCAGCTCCGCTCTGCTAGGTCCGGAGGTGCTCCCCGCGGCCTCTAACCGAGCCGGAAGGAGGCCTGGGCCGCCGGCGGCGCCACGTCCCCAAGGAAACCGCAGGGAGCCAATAACTGACAGGGGACCCGCGGAGAGGGGCCCGCCTTCCGCCCAGCTGGGGCCGCGGGCGAACCAGCTCCGTCGGCCGCACGTCGGTCCGCCAGGGTGGCCAGTCCCCTAGAGCGCTAGGCCTTAATGCCCGCCCCGGGATTTCGAGCGCGTCCAATCCGGAAGGGCGTCGTACGGGGCTCCCCCTGGAGGGGCCGGCTGTGGCTCACAGGTGAGCAGTACGGAGCGGCGCCCAGGTACCTTGCGGCTGCTACCCTCTCGGGGGCGCTAGTTCTCTGCTGGCTGTTTTCTCTGCGGCCGTTTTCAGGACGGAGCGGCTCGGGTGCGTGGGTCTCGGGGTGTTCGCGACACAAGTGCATCCCTTGCCTAAAGCCAGTCGGAGGTTTTGTGTCCACAAATCCTGCCCTGCAGAATGGCAGTTCTCCCACCACAAACCTTCCCTACAGCCTCCCAAACAGATGCCCCGGATCCACTGTGTTGTCCCATGAGAAAAAAACACAAGTTGGGGGGTAATGACGACTACACCGCAGCGCTTATATCCATTCATTCCACATTCATTTAATGTCTACTGTGAGCCAAACATTAAGAGCGGCTGTGTTCCTGCCCTCCCAGACCTTAACAGTGATACACAAAAGGTAATGTTTCCTGAATGTTGTTTTTGTACCTTGCTTACACCAGCCTCTTCTCTCATGTCCAGGCGGGAGCCGCTTGGACAGGATGAAATCCAAGTCCTTACAAACTTGGCACACGCATGGCCGTCCACGACCTGCCCATGCAGCATCTGCTACTGCTCCGCACCTCCCTTATCATGCTCCAGCAACGCACCTCTGTGGTTTCTGCCCTCTTGGGCTTTGCTCACTCTGCCTCCTCCACCCCTCCCCTCCACCTGCCTTGAGTATCCTTCCCTGCCTCTTTACCGGGTCAACTCGTCCTCAACCCTTACCACTCGATTTAAGGGTCACTTCCCCTAAAAGCCTTACTTGATCTACACCTCCTTTATATGTTGTTTCACTTACCACACTGAATTACAATTATATTTACGTATCTGTCTATCCCAGTAGACAGAATATCCTTGAGGGCAAGGACTATCTGCTTGCATAGCAATGTTGGGTACTGCCTGGCACATAAAATACAACTAATATATGATAAATATGTGAATGAATGACTGTGGAAATAAATGAAGACCACCCAAATGAGAACAAAGAGGCTATTTATTCTATGCCTGCTGTAACAGGGCAGTCAACCACTATCACTTGGCATCTGGCAGAGAATCAAAGGCTGTCAAGGGAGTGGGGAAGTTTAAGGTGGAAAAACAAAAAGGGAAGATTTCATGTATGCACCGAATGGCATGGGGAAGCTGGAGGCAGGCTAACTAGAAGCAAGGCATCTAATGTGATTGTTTTGGGGGAGCATATTTGACCTTCACCAGTCGGTCCTGAGTTGGAAGGGCAGGGGCAAAAATTAGGGAAGCTGACAGTTATTGACCAATCATGAGGGTTCTGGGCTGATTGCTGCAGAGGCTGTGGGTCAGAGTTTTAATTGTCATGTACGGTCTGGCCATTATCCAGTTTGCGTATTCAGTCTCTCATGACTGTTTCTTTTTTCCTCCATTACCCTCCCAACCTTGTTGGGTTTCCTAGGTTGCTTTTCTCCTTCAATTCTCAATTTTCTTTTTGTCCCTCAGTCCCTACTCTGCTTCAAGTGTTATATTTTATCCAGGCCCCAGAAACCACATCGAGTATAATAGCTGCATAAAGTTAGGATTAACCACAAAAAATTACAAAATACCAGGTGATTTTATTCTAGAGCCCAGTTCAGTGCCTGGAACAAGGTAGACATAGGAAAAGCTCAACAAATGTTTTGGCTTTGTTTTTTTTTTTAATTCTTGAAGTTGCCAGCCAACTGTGCAGTTCTAAATCTAATCTATGTATATTTCAAACTCCAGTGTTCCACTAAATGAGTGTTTTTGAGTGGAAATAAAATTCCTATTTATGTTTTAAATAGTACTTGTTTCATATGGTTTATGAACTATATTAACTTAGAACTTGAAGGTGCATTGAAACATCTAATTTATATTTTGTAACTACTGTTATAAAACAGAAAAGAAACCTACATTTTAATCCCAACACTTTCTCATTATACCTTCTTTGTCCATCTGGTTTGGACAATAATTCCTTCAATCACTCCATATGCTCTCAGGCATGGTAAAGCCTGCAGTGCTTATCTGATTAACAGCCTACAGGGCTAAGTTCTGAGGTTTCCAGTTAGGAGGCCAAAAAAAATGGGTTGAGATCATTTCTCCATCTCATTTGCTGTAATTCAACATGTTGAAACAAATTACAGAAATCCATATTTCAAAACAGGTTTTTAACTGCTTTTTAAAGGCTTGTCTACAATTACATTTGCAATTTTCTCAAGGCATCCTTGACTCTACCCACCCTGAGCAAAATCAGTCAAACCAGTCCCACACTGTGTCCATTGTCTGCATCGCTTTATTTCTCCTCATCAATTCTCCTTCATTCCACACTCCATCCTGCCCTAAACTCTAATGGAATTTAATGTGGTCTTTGCTCTCCCCTCCAAGTTTACTGATCTCTCTTCATGTGTCCTGTAGGTACCTCACTGTCGAAGACCAAATTCACTGTCTCTCCATTCTCACCTTATCCACCCAAACCTCCTCCATGCATATTCCCAACTTTGACAAAATACCCTGTGATTCACCCAAGCAGGTATCTGCAAGTTATTTTTTTTAAATTTTTTTAATAGATCTTTATTGGAGTATAATTGCTTCACAATACTGTGTTAGTTTTTATTGTACAGCAAAGTAAATCAGCCATATGCATACATATATCCCCATATCCCCTCCTTCTTGAGCCTCCCTCCCACCCTCCCTATCCCACCCCTCTAGGTCGTTGCAAAGCGCCAAGCTGATCTCCCTGTTCTATGCTGCGGCTTCCCACTAGCTAACTATTTTACATTTGGTAGTGTATATATGTCAATGCTACTCTCACTTTGCCCCAGTTCCCCCCTCCCCGCCACAGTGTCCTCAAGTCCATTCTCTATGTCTACATCTTTATTCCTGCCCTGCCACTAGGTTCATCAGTACCATTTTTTATTTTTCAGATTCCATAAATATGCGTTAGCATACGGTATTTGTTTTGCTTTCTGACTTCACTCTGTATGACAGACTCTAGGTCCATCCACCTCACTACGAATAACTCAATATCGTTTCTTTTTTTTTTTTTTTTTTTTTTTTGCGGTATGCGGGCCTCTCACTGTTGTGGCCTCTCCCGTTGTGGAGCACAGGCTCCGGACACGCAGGCTCAGTGGCCATGGCTCACGGGCCCAGCCGCTCCGCAGCATGTGGGATCTTCCCGGACCAGGGCACGAACCCGTGTCCCCTGCATTGGCAGGCGGACTCTCAACCACTGCGCCACCAGGGAAGCCCCAATTTCGTTTCTTTTTATGGCTCAGTAATATTCCATTGTACATACATGCCACATCTTCTTTACTCATTCATCTGTTGATGGACATTTAGGTTGGTTCCATGTCCTGGCTATTGTAAACAGTGCTGCAATGAGCATTGTGGTACATGTCTCTTTTTGAATTATGGTTTTCTCAGGGTATATGCCCAGTAGTGGGATTGCTGGGTCATATGGTAGTTCTATTTTTAGTTTTTTAAGGAACCTCCATACTGTTCTCCATAGTGGCTGTATCAACTTACATTCCCACCAACAGTGCAGGAGGGTTCCCTTATCACCACACCCTTTCCAACATTGTTTCTAGATTTTTTGATAATGGCCATTCTGACCGGTGTGAGGTGATACCTCATTGTAGTTTTGATTCTAATAGTGATGTTGAGCATCTTTTCATGTGTCTCTTGGCCATCTGTATGTCTTCTTTGGTGAAATGTCTATTTAGGTCTTCTACCCATTTTTTAACTGGATTGTTTGGTTTTTTTGATATTGAGCTCCATGAGCTGTTTGTATATTTTGGAGATTAATCCTTTGTCCGTTGTTTCATTTGCAAATATTTTCTCCCATTCTGAGGGTTGTCTTTTCATCTTGTTTATGGTTTCCTTTGCTGTGCAAAAGCTTTTAAGTTTAATTAGATCCCATTTGTTTACTTTTGTTTTCATTACTCTAGGAGGTGGGTCAAAAAAGATCTTGCTGTGGTTTATGTCTAAGAGTGTTTTTCCTATGTTTTCCTCTAAGAGTTTTAGAGTGTCTGGTCTTACATTTAGGTCAATCCATTTGGAGTTTATTTTTGTGTATGGTGTTAGGTAGTGTTCTAATTTCATTCTTTGACATGTAGCTGTCTAGCTTACATGCAAGTCATTCTTGAATCTATCCCTTCTACTTCCTTTTCCCATTCCAATTAGTCACTAGGTGTTCTTAATTCAAATGCCTAAAATCCTCTCTAATATCTTCTGATGAAATCTTCTAACTGGTGGCCCTACCTCCAGACCCATGCCCCTCTTGAGTACCCCTCTATTCTGACAAAGTGAAATATAATCATGCTATTTCCTGTTTTAAAATCTTCTGTGGTTTTCCATCCCAGTGGGAGATAGTTCAAATTCCTTGGCATGGTGTGGCAGATTCTGCTGACTGCCTAGCCAAAACTTCCACCTTGTTAACAGAATCCCAATTTTATTCTAGTAACCACACTGCTATGCTTCACCATGTGCTTCAAGAGTGCTAGCTCCCACCTCAGCCCTAGGGAGTAAACTGTGACTGGTCTACATCAATCATGGTGGCCTATTCCCTTACCAAATACTGAGCCTGGGCATATGATGCAATTCTAGCCAATGATACTAAAGGGAAGTCAGCTGTTGGGAGGAATGGGAGGAGGAGGGAAGACATTTCTGGGAAAGGCTTTCTCCATCTTAAAAGGAGTATGTCAATCAAAAGTTTACATAACGAGAGAGAAGAAAAGGCCCCTTTTCTACCTCCAGAAGTAATCTTAAGGGTACCTGGAGCTGCTTTAGTCATCTTACAACCACGGGGGTAGGGTTGGGGTGGGGGATAGGGGACAAGCCTGGGAATAACAGAATAGAAATATGGAAAAAACCTGCGTCCTTGATAACATCATTAAGCTGTGAAGGTAACCAACATGGGAGCAGCCCTACTTACGGACTTACTATTTGAGATACTAAATTCATTATTGTTCTTATTTTTAAGTCAGTTGAATCAGGGGATTCTGTTAGCTTTGGTCTCCTAACTGATATATGTGGCTTACAATGCCTGATATGATCTAGCCCCCAACATCAACCAAGCTCCTCAACAGGTATTCTCATGCACAACCCTGACATATTTACAGGTCTCAGAATTATGCCTTTTCTTACCTCTGAGCCCTTGTACTTGTTATTACCTCTGCTTAAATGACTTTCTTTCACTTCTCTACCAAATGAACTCCTACTTATCCTTCAAAACACAGCTCAAATGTCACCTTCTCTCTATGAGCTCCCCCAGTCAGCTTAGGTGCTTCCTCTCTGCTCTTGTAGCACTTTGCTCATGCATACTTCTATTAGGGCAAGAATACTTGTTTTAAAAGCTGGCAGCTGTTTGAGTGGACCTGGTACCAGCTGGCCAGGTAGGAAGACAGAATATCTAGGTTTTGGACCATAATGGGTATGTTTGGTCAGGGAGAGTGGGATCCCCTGGGCTTAGTCTAGATGGGAGAGGTTTAGACCAAGAAGACTTCAATTACTCTCCAAATAAAATACAGGAATTTTGAGCATTCCCTCTAGAAACTAGGTTCAGGGAGCTCTGGTAAAGGAAAAAACAAATGAGATAAAAGAAAGATGAGGGACCTCTGCAAGATGGTGACAGTTGGGACTGGAGAGAAGAGCACATGAGAGAGTCCCTGTATTCTTTGTCTATAGTTGCATAACAAATTATTATCTCTCCCAGTTTTCGTGGGTCAGGAATTTAGGAGCAGCTTGGCTCAGTGTCTCTCATGAGGTTGCAATCAAGATGTCAGCTGGGGGATTTCCCTGGTGGCACAGTGGTTGAAAATCCGCCTACCAATGCAGGGGACGTGGGTTTGATCCCTGGTCCAGGAAGATCCCACATGCCTCAGGGCAGCTAAGCCTGTATGCCACACGACTGAGCCTGCGCTCTATAGCTCCTGCTCCACAACAAGAAAAGCCACTGCAATGAGAAGCCCGCACACCACAACGAAGAGTAGCCCCAGCTTGCCGCAACTAGAGAAAGCCCACGTGCAGCAACGAAGACCCAACACAACCAAAAAAATAAATACATGAATTTTAAAAAATAAAAATAAATATTAAAAAAAAATGTCAACTGGGGGGATTTCCCTGGTGGCACAGTGGATAAGACTCCATGCTCCCAATGCAGGAGCCCTGGGTTCGATCCCTGGTCAGGGAACTAGATCCCACATGCATGCCGCAGCTAAGAGTTCACATGCCTCAACTAAGGTCTGGTGCAACCAAATAAACATTAAAAAAAAAAAGATGTCAGCTGGGGTTCTAGTCATCTAACATCTTAACTGGCACTGAAGTATGCGCTGCTAAGTGATGGCTGGCAAGTTGATGCTGTCTATTGTTGGGAGGCCTCTGTGCCTTCTCACGTGGGACTTTTCCAGGGATCCTTGAGTGTCTTCATGATGTGGAAGCTGGCTTCTCCCAGAGTGATCTGAGAGAGAGGGAGAGTGTGAGTGCCAGGTAGAAGCTTTATTCTTTTTTTTTTTTTTTTTTTTGCGGTACGCGGGCCTCTCACTGCTGTGGCTTCTCCCGTTGCGGAGCACAGGCTCCGGACGCGCAGGCTCAGCGGCTGTGGCTCATGGGCCCAGCCGCTCCACGGCATGTGGGATCTTCCCGGACCGGGGCACGAACCCGTGTCCCCTGCATCGGCAGGTGGACTCTCAACCACTGCGCCACCAGGGAAGCCCAGAAGCTTTATTCTTTTGATGACCTAGCCTCAGAAGCCATGTCTTCACTTATGCCACATATTATTTGTTAAAAGCGAGTCACTAACTCTCAGTCCACATTCAAGGGTAGGGCAATTAGGCTCCACTTTTTGAAGAGAGAAGTATCTAACAATTTGCAGACATATTTTAAAATCACTAGTCCCCAAGACACGGTGGTCAGGGAAATTTCAGGTAATAGCATTGACATCTAGGGTTCAATTTTGAATTCTGCGCTATGTTATAATCCTCTCCATGACCCTAAACCTTCAGTAAAAGTCTGATAACACTACTGCCATGTGTCGGAGTATCTTGAGAAATGATGGCATATCAGTGCAAAAAAGATGACAGCAACTGTAGGAAGTGAATTAACAAGTAGGATGATTGAAAATTTGACAAACGCAGGAAATCAATGCCATAGATCATTCCGAGAAATGAAAGGCCACTCTTCAGAGATTCCAGCTGGGGAGGTGGGGTGCAGTATGGCAAAGTTTAAAATTCCCATAGTACTTGGGACGAAGGCATGGGGAAGATATTGATCCCTTTCTCTTGGCATCCATTCCGATTTTGAGTGTGGGCACCTTCCCCAGGTATAGGCCGTGTGTACTTGAGGATTCTTTCACCCTGGCTCTAGGAGTGGGACATGCAAGCCAGGTCTAAGGTATTGGGCAAAATCCTATCCCTTGGCCACAGCTGTGTTTTCAGGAGTGGGCATATAGTCCAATTCCAGATAAAGAGACATATTTGCTGGGGCAAATAAAAAGTTTATTCACTTTTCTTACGGAGTGTAGTGAGGGAGCCTCTCTATCTCTCTGTCTGTCTGTCTGTCTCTCTCTCTTTCCCCTCCTTCCTAAATTCTTGATGACATGGTTAAGTTACTGAGTCAAATGAAACCTGAATTCCATTGTATCTCTGGATAGCCAATTATTTGAGCTAATAAATATCCTTTATTAAGTCAGTATGAAGTGGGTACTATTCTTTCAATTTTTTGTATGTTTGACAATTTTCACAGTTAAAATATAGGGTAAAAACTACATTAGATACCATTTTTTCAGCTACCAATCTGGCAAAGATTAAAATGTTTGATGACACACTATGGTAGTAAAGGAGTAAGAAACACTCCATTCTTCCAGATGCTCAGGCCCAAAATCTTGGAGTTGCCCTAACCCTTCTCTTGCTCCCATACCCACTCCCCACCCTCCATCGAGACCATGAGCAAAGCCCATTAGCGCTACCTTAAGAATGCATCCAAAAGCCAGCCATTTCTCACTAACCTCATTGCTACCACACTGGTCTAAACTACTACCATTATTTTTTTAACATCTTTATTGGAGCATAATTGCTTTACATTGTTGTGTTAGTTTCTGCTGTATAACAACGTGAATCAGCTTTATGTATACCTATATCCCCATATCTCCTCTCTCTTGCATCTCCCTCCCACCCTCCCTATCCCACCTCTCTAGGTGGTCACAAAGCACGAAGCTGATCTCCCTGTGCTATGCGGCTGCTTCCCACTAGCTATCTATTTTACATCTGGTAGTGTATATATGTCCACGCCACTCTCTCACTTCATCCCAGCTTACCCTTCCCCCTCCCCATGTCCTCAAGTCCATTCTCTACGCCTGCGTCTTTATTCCTGTCCTGCACCTAGGTTCATCACTACCATTTTTTTTTTTTTTAGATTCCGTAAATATGCATTAGCATACGGTATTTGTTTTGCTTTCTTACTTCACTCTGTACGACAGACTCTAGGTCCGCCCACCTCACTACAAATAACTCAATTTCGTCTCGTTTTATGGCTGAATAATATTCCATCGTATATATGTGCCACATCTTCTTTATCCATTTCTCTGTTGATGGACACTTAGGTTCGTTCCATGTCCTGGCTATTGTAAATAGTGCTGCAATGAACATTGTGGTACACGTCTCTTTTTTAATTATGGTTTTCTCACTGTATATGCCCAGTAGTGGGATTGCTGGGTCATATGGTAGTTCTATTTTTAGTTTTTTAAGGAACCTCCATACTGTTCTCCATAGTGGCTGTATCAATTTACACTCGCACCAATAGTGCAAGAGGGTTCCCTTTTCTCCACACCCTTTCCAGCATTTATTGTTTGTAAATTTTTTGACGATGGCCATTCTGACCGGTGTGAGGTGATACCTCATTGTAGTTTTGATTTGCATTTCTCTAATGATTAGTGATGTTGAGCATCCTTTCATGTGTTTGTTGGCAATCTGTATATCTTCTTTGGAGAAATGTCTATACCATTTCTTACTGAATTATTGCAGTAGCCTTCTTCCTGGTCTTTCTGTCTCTACCCTTGCCCCTTATAGTCTATTCTGAACACTGCAGTCAGTGGGATCCTTTCAAGTATAAGCCAGATCTTGTCACTCCTCCAAACTCTCTAGTAGCTTCTCATCTCAGAGGAAAAGCCCTAGTCCTCACAATAGCCTACAAGTCACATACCTCTTACCTCTCTAACTTCACTTCTCACTGTTATTCCCTTCACTCACTTTACTTCAGCCACAGGGGCCTCCTTACAGTTTCTACCTTATGACAGGCCTGTCTTGATTTAAGATTTTTGTAATTAGTGTTCCCTTTGCCAGAGTTTTTATGCATCTGTTCTCCCTACCCAGTGCTTTACCAAGGCCCTTACCTCCTTCAGTCTTTATTAAAATATCAACTTCTCAGTGAGACTCACTTAACCACCCTAATTATAACTGTCCTTCCCACCCACACTTCCTATATCACCATTTTACATACAATATGTTTTATTGTCTATCTTCCTGCAACTAGAATATAAGCTCCATCAGAGCAGGAATTTGGCTCAAAAAATGAATAAAGAAGCTCTTTATGTACAGATATGAGAAGATCTCTAAGAAATATTGTGAAATAAAAAAAACTGACAGCTAACAAAAAACCTCATACCACATAGGAAAATTAACTTGAAATAGATCATAGTCCTAAATGTAAGTGGTGAAACTATAAAACTTGTAAAAGAAAAAACTAGATGAAAATCTTAGTGACCTTGAGCTTAGCAAAGATTTCTTATATTCAGCAGCAAAAGCATGATCTACAAAAGAAAAACTTAATAAATTGGTACTTACTAAAACTAAGAACTGTTCTTCAAGAGACACTGAAAAAAATGAAAAGATGGGCTACACACTGGCAGAGAAAATATTTGCAAATAATCTATCTGTTAAAGGACTTGTATCCAGAATATAGAAACAATCCTCAAAACTAAATAATAAGAAAACAACAACAAAAAAAACCATTTATAAATGGACAAAAGATTTACACACCTCATCAAAAAAAGATATACAAATGGCAAATAAGCAAATGAGGTGTTCAACATCATCAGTCACTAGGGAAATGTAAATTAAAACTACAATGAGGGGCTTCCCTGGTGGCGCAGTGGTTGGGAGTCCGCCTGCCGATGCAGGGGACGCAGGTTCGTGCCCCGGTCCGGGAAGATCCCACATGCCGCAGAGTGGCTGGGCCCGTGAGCCATGGCCACTGAGCCTGCGCATCCAGAGCCTGTGCTCCGCAACGGGAGAGGCCACAACAGTGAGAGGCCCGCGTACTGCAAAACAAACAAACAAACAAAAAAAACAACTACAATGAGATGCTACTATATACCCACTAGTATGGCTATAAGCAAAAAGGCAGAAAATAATTTGCCAAGAATGTGGTACAATGTGCTGCTATGTCATAAGGACCCTTAAGCAGCTCTCTGGAGAAACCCACAAGGAGAACATGAGGCCTCCTGCCAACAGCCAGCAACAACTTGACAGCTGTGTAAGCGAGCCATTGTGGAAGTGGATCCTCCAATCCCAGTCAAGCCTTCAGATAGCTGCAGCCCCAGCCAACATCTTGACTGCAACTTCATGAGATAACCTACACCATAACCACTCATCTAAGCCACTATCAAATTCCTCACCTGCAGAAACTGATAGTGAATGTTTATTGCTGTTTTAAGCCACTGTGTTTTATAGTAATTTGTTCACTGAGCAGTAGATAACTAATATACAACCAAAGAGGATTAAAAGAAATAATATATACCTTGCCTGGCACACAGTAAGCCCTTCATAAAAGTTAGCTGTTGTAACTGTTGTTGTGTAAATGCATGCATGTCCTTTTCACCAACAGTTGCAATCTTCTTGAAAAGGACTGCAGCTCATTCCCGTTTTTGCACTCTCTGCCTCTCCTCTGCCCTCTCAGCCCTTTAGCATAGTGCTGGGCACACATACAACAGAAGCCCAGTAAGTAACTCTCAAAGAGGGAGTTAAATCCGAAGGTGAAACAATTTCCCTTTGTCACCGTGAGGATAACTTTCCACTTCCTAAAATATTTGACTACCTTTTGGTGCAGTTAATGTAAATGCTTGGACTTTTATATGCTAGTTTGTAATGACTAAGCTGTAAAGGCCAAGGGGTGGAAAGGGAAGACTTGGTTGACTAAAAGGAGGCAATGAAGAAATGCACATTGGATAAGGCAGAGGACCAGGTAAGACGGTCAGGGATGTACCTGTAATAAAAAGAGTAAAAATGGGAATTGGACCTGGAGAACAGCCAGGAAAATTACACATATAATTCAGGGCTTCAAGGTTCATGGTTTTGAGGCCCACATCTGCTGTTTTTTGCTAATGATGATGTTTTTATTGTTGATAATGTTTGCTGCCTCCGTAACTCTGGCTAGTTGCTTTGAGAAGATATCCCATATTTATAAAGGATTCAATACCACAGAGCATTAAAAATACATGACATCTACTTAGATAAATAACCCAAGTGTCATTCCCTGCTAATAGCTTATCTTCTTTGTATGTCAAAGACAACAGACCGTTACAGTCTTTGATAATATTCAAGGAAAGTTTTGCAATTTTACTTAAGAAATTAAAAATATTTAAATCTACTCTTTATGATACAAAGCTCATACAGTAATTGAAGTCAAACATGCCATGGACCTGAGGTCAGGATATTATTGTCAGGCTTATTTGTGAGATATCCCAAATTTGGTGTGCTAGTCTAGAAACAAGTTGATTGTGCAAAGAAGCAAAGGACAGTAACTAGTCATGGGCATCTTGGTTTCTTGATTGGCAGTTAGGTAACATGATGCCATCGATTTCTGCAGTGGGTGGTGGACAGTCATAAAGAAAAATAGGTAATAATAATTATAATAATAGTAATAATAATCAACATTTGTTGGCTTCTAACTAACCTATAGTATAGTAAGAATTTAACCTTCTTTTTCTGATTGAATCCTGAAACAATGCAATGAAGTACATATTATTACTATTACCATTTTACAGATTAGGTAACTGAAGTTTGGATTAAGTCATGGAACTTCAGCTACCCTATGCTTCCCTCCTTGATCTCTGACAGTCATGACCAAGGCAATGTCAGAATGAGTCAGAGATAAGTCTCTTTGTTTCTTCCTTTCTTAAATCATTGTAACTAACTCTATTTTGGGGTTTATTACCTTGATCTGGAGAGACAGCCCTGTGTGGTTAAGTTTATACTCCGATGTCAGGGAGATAAGTGTTTGAAAGCTGGTTTCACAACTTACTAGCTGCGTGACCTTGAGGAAGTTATTTTCGTTAAAGCTCATTTTCTTATCCATAAAATAACAATAATGACAACACTTCTAGGGTTGCTGCCCTCAATCTTTCTCCACAGCAGCCAGAGAGAAGTTTTCAAAATGCAGAATTGACCATGTTATCTAATTTCAACTCAAAATGAGATCCCATTGTTCTTAAGATATATAAATTGATACCCTTAACACGACTTTCAAAGCCTCTCATGGTCTGGCCCCTAATTCACCTCCCAGGCTGCATCTCAATCTATGCTTCCTCTACCCCAAACACTGGCTTAAGCCTCTCACTACAGGACTTTTGCAATATGACGGTCTCTTTGTCCAGAAAGTTCTGCTTCCCTTACCCCTTCTGCTGCTCCCCATCTGACTTAGCTTAATTAACTCTTATCTTTCAGATATTATTTCAAATGCCACTTTCCCTGTGTAACATAACTCCCTAGACTAAGTCGTCCCTCTAACATATGCTTTTAGTGCGTCATGTGTTTTCCCCTCATAGCATACATCCCAGTTGTAATGTTACATTTGTGAGTTTCTGGTTAATGCCTGTGCTCTTCGCTAGACCCTAAGCGCCACCAGAAAAGAGACCATGTCTAGTTTTACTCATCTTTGTCTCCCTAGCACCTAGTTCAGGGCCTGGCACATATCATCTGAAAGAACACTTGAATTGGCTAGCACTATTAAGCTTCACTGCCCCTGCTATGAGTATAATTTTAGCCTGTGAAACAAGCACCACCTGGGTGTTTAGAATTAGTATGGTGATAACAAAGCAGTATTTATCAAACAGTGAGAATCTGCTTGGAAAATGCAGATTCCCATGCCTCATTCTCAGAGATATGAGTTGATAGGTCTAGGATGGGGTCTAGAAATTTGCATGTCTAACAAGTCCTCAGGGTGACTTGAGAACCACTGGTAAGAAAGGAAGGAAAGAAAGGAAAGGAGAGGAAGAAGCTAATTTATAGTCTCACTACCTTAGTAAACTCTGATAAAGTAATGGCAGGACTGTTTCCAGTCCTGGTTTCTGAATTCACTGCTGGGCTTGTTGCTTCCGAGGCAGCTTCCCAGAATCAAGGCCATGATTAGGAAAGGGATGAGCTTTGCTAGCATCCTGTTGGGTGGTGTCTCTGGTGACAACTGCAGGACACTGGGGAGGGTTGAGGGGTGAAGGAACTGGAACTTACTGGATGAGTCAGTCACTGCTACTGCCTAAGGGGAGGAATAGCAGCTCAGGCCCAAGATTCATGAGTGTCTCACTCATTATTTATTTATTTATGCAAATAAATTCTACCAAATTCTTACAGTGTTTCAGGTACTAAGCTATTCTGAAAATATAATGACACAGGGGAAAAAAAGTAAAAAAGAGACTCCTTTCTGATGGGGTTTACCATCTACCGGTGATATAGACAGTAATGAAATAATTTTATAAACATATGCAAAATTACAGCTATCTAAGCTCTGTAAGATACAGGACCTGCGACATGATGGGGGAACTGATCAAGTCAGGGAGATCAGGGAAATAATTATTGAACTGGGATATGAAAACAATATAACTATAAATTAGATTTTGATGAATCACTACCTACATAAAAAGTAAAACTTTATTGGACTGTACCTCTTAATAGATGGATGGAGCTTTAAAAACATTTTAAATTATATCATTTAATGTAATTAGATGACTAGATCACTAGATGACTCATTTTTTGGTAAAGTGAAATAGAGATCATCACCAATTCTACTCCTATATTTTATTATTATAGGTAGGTACCAAAGAACTTTTTACACAAATAAATGAATGGCATTTTGCCAAATCTTTGTCACAATTTTTCCATATCCTTAAGATTTGTTAAGGGATTAGAAACCATCTCATTTGCAAAAGGATGTGTTATTCATTTGAGTAATCACTTAATCTCTGGAAATAAACCCAAAAAGGCTTATCAAGTGACTACTAATTGTTCTTATTTCTCTTTCACTTAAAGGCATTTTGGTTTTGGAGCTGAAAACCCCTTAAAAATGTGTTTCATGATTTTTCTTGTTGATTGTGAATAAAGACCTACTTCAATTATTTAGGTCATGTTAAAGTGCCGTAAGAAGACATTACAGATGGGCAGAAATTGGTATAATAAAAATATTATATACAGGTTTTTTAATCTCATTTCAAGATTTAAACAAGTTTAAAATTATACATTTGACAGAATTAAAAGAACATGTCACCATCTGAGATGAAGATATTAATTCTAATTAAATGAAATGGTTTCCAAAAGCTCAGGGCATTATATCTTAGGTTATATTTTGGGAACACTTTTATTTTACCAGGTACATAAGTAGATGCTTTTAAGACTGCAGTTTTGGACTTCCCTGGTGGCGCAGTGGTTAAGAATCTGCCTGCCAATGCAGGGGACATGGGTTAGATCCCTGGTCCGGGGAGATCCCACGTGCCACAACTACTGGGCCCACATGCCTAGAGCCCATGCTCCACAACAAGAGAAGCCACAGCAATGAGAAGCCTGCGCACCACAACGAAGGGTAGCCCCTGCTTGCCACAACTAGAGAAAGCCTGCATGCAGCAACAAAGACCCAATGCAGCCAAGAAAAAATAAGAGTGCAGTTTTATCTAGTTTGTGAAAATAAACAGCAAAAAGAAGAGAAGGTTTTATATGACTAGTAGGTAGAGTTTACAAAATGGTGTAAAAATAATTGTTTAGGGGGATTATTTACATAATTTACAACATGTTCCTGTCAAGGTAATAAGGATATAATAGAAAGGCATAAATGAAGGGGAAAAATGAGTGGCAGTGAGATTTGTGCCCAAATAATATGGATTTACCATATCAAATAATATTTTTTTCCTGTGTCTGTTTCAACTTGAGTACGAAATGAACTGAAACTTCCTACTAGACAAGAACTAGTGAAGCTAAAGTAATTTGGGGGGATTTTTGCCTATGAGCCAGAGATGACATGATGTTTGTTTCTTAGCCTGATCAAAATTAGTGATTTTCCTTGTTTTGCCTTTTTTTCTTTTAGAAATAAGATCCTTTAGGAGAAACAAACAAACAAAAAAATTTAAAAAGGTGGTGTGATTGCAGTAACTACCACCACCCGAAAAAAAAAATG
Organism: Orcinus orca; assembly: GCF_937001465.1. Classification (NCBI taxonomy): domain Eukaryota; kingdom Metazoa; phylum Chordata; class Mammalia; order Artiodactyla; family Delphinidae; genus Orcinus; species Orcinus orca. The sequence goes on along the minus strand of NC_064572.1, from coordinate 62,175,957 downwards.
TGCAAAGGGAAACAGTTTATTGCTTAAAGGATGATGCAACTAACTAAAGTTCCAAAAGAAGATGCTCTTTCGGTCATCTGGCTACCTGGAGGTTTTTACACACCAGGGCAATGAATTATAACAAGATATAGGACTGGCAAAGGCACACTTGTCTTTTTTTTTTTTTTTTTTTTTTGTGGTACGCAGGCCTCTCACTGCTGTGGCCTCTCCCGTTGCGGAGCACAGGCTCCGGACGCACGGGCTCAGTGGGCATGGCTCATGGGCCCAGCCGCTCCGCGGCATGTGGGATCTTCCAGGACCGGGGCACGAACTCGTGGCCCCTGCATCGGCAGGCGGACTCTCAACCACTGCGCCACCAGGGAAGCCCACACTTGTCTTTCATAAGGTGGGAGGACAGAGTGAGAAACGGGAGGAAGGAAAGGAGAACTGCTTCATCAGCTTTCTTAGGAAGATGAATTTTATGAAAGATATGGAAAATGAGGAACAGCAAATTGATTCCCTTAAACTGTTCCCCACATACCTGTTGGAAAGTCTTCCTATACATATTCTCCAGTTTGAAACTGCTAAAATAATTCTATCTTCTTATCCCTTCAGCCCTTACTGATTGCCCCCTCTCTGAATTCCTACAGCTCTTATTGTCTATTCTTGATAATTTAGGAATCAATTTCTCTTTAAGTGACTGTAAAGAAATCAGTCTTATTTTCAAGTGTGGCTGCCAGAATCAACCCCATTCTATATTATACTCATACCTCATGTCTGGTCATGTACAATGGCAGTTCAGGGAAAAAGGGTAATGTAAGCTGGAATAAGTAGTGGGACCTGTTTTAGACCTTCAAGATGAGATTTTTATAAGAGAGAAATGCATTCTCGGGAAGAACATATGCTGGTTAGGATATAAATCAGCTGCTGTAATAAAGATTCAGACTAACAGCAACTACCTAAACAAGTTCTCTCATGTACCAGAGCATGCATAGTCCAGAGGTACTACTGTAGTCCATAAGGTAGCAGGTTTCCTTTACCTTTTGCTCTGCTACCTGCTAAGGTAGAGGCCTTGTCCTCATGGCCAAAAATGGTTGACATTTTGGGTCTGTATGCTAGATGACAAGAAGGGAGAAAATGAGGAAAATACTCAGAGGACATAATCTTTCCTTTTAAAGGCAGAATCCAGATGTTTCATATCAATTACACTCACATCCTACTCACCAGAACTTAGTCACACAGACAATGCTAGCTGTAAGAGAAGCTGGGGAAAGTATAGACTTCTGCTGGGAAGCCATGGGCCCAAGTTAAAACTTGCAATTTCTATTACTAAAGAAAATAACTGAGACAACATTGAGAGAACTAGTGGTCTCATAGATTAATGCAGAAAAGAAAATGCCAGGAGATAGAAGGGAGAATGGGGAAAACAACTGTCCTAAGAATATAAGAAATTAAGATTCTACAGTGCCCGACTGAGGAGTTGCAGGCGTGGGAAGCTATTCAGGGTTTATAAAGAATATCACCGGGCTTCCCTGGTGGCGCAGTGGTTGAGAGTCCGCCTGCCGATTCAGGGGACACGCGGTCGTGCCCCGGTCCGGGAAGATCCCACATGGCGCGGAGTGGCTGGGCCCGTGAGCCATGGCCACTGAGCCTGCGCGTCCGGAGCCTGTGCTCCGCAAGGCGAGAGGCCACAACAGTGAGAGGCCCACGTACAGCAAAAAAAAAAAAAAAAAGAATACCACCAAAAGGGACTTCCCTGGTGGTCCAGTGGTTAAGACTCCATGCTCCCAATGCAGGGGACCCGGGTTCGATCCCTGGTCAGGGAACTAGATCCCGCACGCGGCAATGAAGATCCTGCGTGCCACATTAAGACCCGGCACAGCCAAATAAATAAATATTAAAAAAAAAAAAAAGAATATCACCAAGGAAGTCGTTTCTTTGCTTGCTAATTTGTTTGTTTTCTAGGAGGGTTTAAGTGCTGGTGAGATGTAGGACAGAGTGTGTAGATGTGTTGAGAGTGTATATCAGATAGGATGGGTAAGGTCCTTATTATTTGAAGTGTGGTCCAGGGTCTCATAGCATCAGAATCACCTGGGAGCTTGTCAGAAATGCAGAATCTTAGACCCCCACCGAGATCTACAGAATTATAATGTGGCATTTTTACAAATTCTTTAGGTGATTAATATCACATTAAAGTCTGAGAAGTGCTGTGCTAGATTATGTTATGGTATGGAATAATCCTAAAATCTGTATCTTAAAACCACAGAGATTTATTTCTTACTCATGCTGAAAGTCCATCTGGGAGGAAGAGGGTGGCAAATACGTGACTGCTTCATCATCCTCACCTGGGCCCCAGCCTGACGGTGCCTCTACCATCTGAACGTCACCAGTCAGGTGGCAAGAGAAGGTAATGTGTGGCTCTCATGCTTAGCTCACACTTCCTTGGTCAGACAAATCTCATGGCTATGCCTATCTTCAAGGAGGTGGGAAGAACAATTCTACCATGTCCCTGGAAGGAGAGGACTCGAAATACTGGTGAAGCCAGGAGATCCCAGAGGTAGGGTGGCCTTTCAAAGGTTATCACAATATAGATGTAAAATTATCAGACACTGGGAGAGTATAATATCTATAGGAAGGAGAAGAAGAGCATGAACAACAACAACAAAAACATTTCAGGATAACTAGTCTGAAGAGGTAGTCAAGGAAGACTCCCAGCTTTAGAGTCTGATTGATTGGGTAGAAATGAAAAATTGTGGAGGAATTGGTTGCAGTGGGGAGTGGAAAGGCTGAGTTTGGAACGGACGTGCTAAATCAGAAATTAAGGTGGATATTCACCCTCTGCCTATCGTTCCAACCCCCCACCGTGCTCCGGCCACACTGACCTTTCTGTCCCTTCATACACCAACCTTGTTCTCACCTTAGGATTGTTGTACCTACAGTTTCTTCTGGAATGCTCTTCTCTGGGCCTAACATGAGCTCCTGCCTGTCATTCAGAACTTAACCATAGTGTCACCTCCTCAGAAAGGCCTTTCCTGGTCATACAAGTGTAGCCACCCTGTCATACGTTATCACACCTCCTTACTACAGTTATCAGCATAGTACCTAGAGCTAACCGATAACCGATATTTTTATTCGTCTATCCCTCTCCCCCCATTAAAAAGTAAGCTCCATGAGGTCATAGACTCTGTCTATCCTGTATCACCAGCTTCAAGTACAGTGCCAAGCAAAGTTGGTACTCAATAAATACTTACTGAATATTCACATGGAAATTTCAGTTAACAGGTATGCAATAAGGGACATATAGATAGGGCTCCAATGAGGAAAACAGATTTGGAGTAGTGAAGTTCTCTAAAGTATTAAAGATGAACAAGGAGCATTAAACCTTCAGGAATGTTCCCCCCTCAGTGGGTAGAGAAGCGTAGGAGACTCAGAAGTCTAAAGGGTAGAACAGAGTGTCTCCTGAAGCAAGGAAAAAGTTTCAGTGAGGGATGGGTCAATGGGGGGCAAGTGTTATCTCTTAGTCAAGAAAAATGGGAATAAGAAAAAGACCACTGGATTTGGAAAGATCATTTGTGACCAATGAATAAAGGAATAAAAATGTAGGGCTTAAGGAGAGAAAGGACTTGGCAGGTATAGCTCATTACTGGAGTAGGTTTGGCAGTAAAGGGAATTAGTACTCCAGCAGGATTGAGTGGGTTTCTTTTTGTGAAACCTATGGTTCTTAACTTGAAGTTAATGGATCCCTAGGGGGTCCACGAGTCACTGTCAGGGACACTGCAAATTTAGAAATTATAGGCAAAATTTTGTGTGTGCATGGGGGTAGGAAGTGGGGGGAAGAGGATTTGTAGTTTCATTATTTTCCAAAATGTCGAGACCCAAAGGTTAAATAGCCAGTGCTGAATAGGAAGAGAATAAGTTAAAAAAAAAACAACAAAAAACGGAGACCCATAAAAGGGCTAAGCTTTAGAAAGAAAAAGAAAAACCTCTTTCTTATCTAAGGAAAAGCTAGAAACAGATTTTTAAAAGTTCACAATTACATCATCATCTCAGTAAAAGAGGGAGTAAAGACAGATCTGGAAACACTGGGGAGACTTGTGCAAACACGCTCCAGTTAAGGGAGGCTGAAGAAGACGGGAAGACGGAGTGAGGAAAGCCTGTGTTCCTCAACCGAGCCCGCGGCCCTAGCAAAGCACCATCTGTGCAACGTCACCGCCCAGGAGGTGGTGCTCAAGGCTGGGAACTGCTGGTATTGTTCTTTAATCAGTAAGCGCCCCTCTGAGACCCCAGCCGAAGCGCCTGGGATCGAGAGCAGTCTTACCACAAAAAGCATCATCACCGGGCAGGGGAGCTCATCAGTGAGTCAGCTCAGGGACAAGCTGTGCGTCCGACAAGCTTCCCCAAATTTGCCGTACTTTCCTGCTGTGTTTGGGCAGCTGCCTCCTGCCCAGCCTCCCCACCTGTCGTCGTCTCTGAATCGTCCCGCCCCATTTCGACATCTCCCTTCCCCGCCTCCAGCTCTCGGCCTGGCGCAGGGCCGGAGAACTCGTTCACTCAACAACTGCGGGGTTTGCTTGGCGACTCCGGGGCAAGCCCAGTGCCGGGCGCTAGGGCCTGAGGAGCATCAGGCCCTAAGGAGTCCGCCCGCGCGCAGCACGGAGGGGTCAATTCTCCCGACCTGACCGGAGTTTAACGGGCCGCCTCCTGCATGTCGCAACAGCTTTCCCGACATGCCGGCGGGCCTCGCCAGGGGATGCCCGGCCCCGGCCCGCTCCACCCAACGCCAGTCCGAGATCCCGCGGGAACAGAGTTCTCGGGCCAAGGCCACCCGCCAGCACACGACCCGCGAGTCCCGGGATTCGGGGTGGGCGCTCTAGAAGGGGCCTAACTGCATCCGTCAGCGGTTTGACCTTGAAGGCCAGGCACCGCCCTCCCCTCCTCCCCCGACACGATCCAGCCTGCAGCACCCACAGCTCTACTGGCGCCACTCAGGGCCCGAAATTCCCCCTCGAGAGCCCCTGGGCGCTTCGCTCTCTTCCTGTAGCCAATCGGATCCCGACATAAAACTGGCCAATGCCCGCGCTCAAAGTATCAAGAGTCGTTGAGCCTATCAAAGTTCAGCCTTAAGTCTCTCCCGCCCTCCAGAAAAGTCGGAGGGCGGGTTGATCTTACATGTTGGCCAACCAAGTAGCCAATAAACAAGAAGCTTCCAAGATCAAAGGGGAAGGGGTGGGATCTAAGCTGTCTCAACGCCGCGGGGCGGAGGAATGACAGGCAACTTCACTAATACCACAGACCTATATTTTCTACGTAAGATGGGGGCGGGGCTATATTGACGGCTGCACCAATGGCTGACTGAGGGGCGTGTCCTCGGGGCCAAGCGGGAGCCCGAGGCCCCGGGCTCTCTGGGCCGCGCCTGAGGCAGACGCAACGGGGCTGGGGGGCGGCGACGGCAGCGGCGGCAGCGACGGCGGCGGCGGCGGCGGGGGTGGGCGCTGCAGCTGGCCCGGGTGGATGGAGTTGGAGGGGCGGGGTGCTGGCGGTGTGGCGGGGGGGCCGGCGGCTGGGCCGGGGCGGAGCCCCGGGGAGTCGGCGCTGCTGGACGGGTGGCTGCAGCGGGGCGTGGGCCGGGGGGCCAGCGGCGGGGAGGCCGGGGCCTGCAGGCCCCCGGTACGGCAGGATCCTGACTCCGGCCCGGACTACGAGGCGCTGCCGGCTGGAGCCACTGTCACCACGCACATGGTGGCGGGCGCCGTGGCAGGGATCCTGGAGCACTGCGTGATGTACCCCATCGACTGCGTCAAGGTGAGACCTGGCCCTGCTCCGAACTTCACCTGGGGCTGACCCGACCCCTGGGTCATGCCCGGAGCCAGGATCCCAGCCGAGCGCCGGAGCCGACCAAAGTCCCTTTCTGGCTCCTGCCACCACACTATTCGAAGCACACACCTATGCAAGAAAGGTCCCGGCCGGGAACTGATCCCACTCAGAAGCCAGGACCAATTTCTCACCGTCAGTGAGATCTAAATTGGGACTCTGGAAAGAAAATCTGTCAGCCAGAACCCTGGATCCCAACTGGGACTAAATAGGAATAGGGTGGGATGGGAAGGGAACAGGTAAGTGCTACTAACTTGATTAAGGTAAAGCTTACTGAACACCCTCAATAGGATCTTAATGGCTAGAGATGTTCTCTGGCCAGTGCTTTTACAAGCTCCTTGCTGTGTTTTCCCTTAAGAGTGATGGGGCAGGAACCAGAATCTGGGATCTCTCAGCTAGAGGAAGTATTTACTTATTAAATCTTAACCCATGAGTGATTGGAAATCATTGTGCAGTCAGAATTCAGAGTTCCTGACTGGAAATAATAGGGGAAAGACCATGTTCAGGAAAAAGTTTCGGTTTCTCTGTGCAGCAAGCATGATACTCCACCTATTTCCTGAACATGAAAATTGAGCTGGGATTGGGATTGTGTATATGCAGGGAGCACATCAGCCCTCCAAGGAGAGATGGACCTCATAGTGTATTTCTTTAGCCACTTGAAGTTGACAAAAAGGGAAAAGTTGTCTAGAAGGGAAGCATGACAATACTGGAAAGTAGATGTTACTGTGAAGAAAATAAAATGGGATTAACAAGAGGGCATGATTCATGTGAAAGTAAAACTAATTCCAGCCACACCAAGCAGGCTGATGAGTGGGTACAAGAAGTCATGTTTCTGAAGAAAGCTGGGTGACGAGGGGAACACATTGTTCTTTACAGTTCTTATTCTTGTGCATTAGCAAAGGAACAACCAAGGGGACTGTTGAAATAAATATAATGACAGACTGGTTCCTCCTTTACATGTTAAGGGTAATATAGTTAAACAATATCCTCACAGCTCTTGGATGTATGCTTTCTTCTCAAATTAGGAAAAAGTTACATATTCAGGAGGAGAATATCTACTTGGAAGATGCAAAGTCTTTCTCTTCTGCTTCCTGGTTCCAGTACCGTTTCATGTTTTCATTAGTAAGGTGGATGAGGAAATGGAGAAAGTGCTCCTTAAGCTTTGTGAATGACACCGAGTTGGTAGGAGTATCGTAGCACATTGCAAGGTAACTCCTACCAAGGTTCATACCCTTGAAACTGTGGTAAATGCACTTGGCTAAAATGGATATTAGAATTTTATTTTATTTTTTTAAGATTTTTTTTTTTTGCTGTAGACTGTTTTTAAATTCCTTATTGAATTTGTTACAATATCACACCTGTTTTATGTTTTGGTTTTTTGCCCCGAGGCATGTGGGATCTTAGCTCGCTAACCAGGGATTGAACCTGCACCCCCTGCATTGGAAGGCCAAGTCTTAACCACTGGACCGCCAGGGAAGTCCCTAGAATTTTAAATACGCATGTCAATTGTGAGGAATAGAAATAGTAAAATCCATGAGAGAGAAGTAAGAGGATGGCTAATGCTCTAACAATATTGAAATGTCATATGTATAAGTACAAATAAAAAAGATTCAGACATGTATGTAACAGAGTCTAGGTTGAATGACTGTGAGTCGTTAATGCTGTATATCCAACTGTGAGTTGTTAATGCTGTATATCCAAAAGTTAACATGATCTAACTGCAAAGTAACCTCACTATACTTGGACTGTGAGTAAAGTCCAAGATAGTCTAGGGTGCTGTCTTTCAGGATGGGTATCAAATGAAAACTAGATCAAGGAGAGTAATGAAAATTATTGAATGGCTTGAAAAGTACAATGTAATAATGTGACTGACTTAGAAATATTACCTCAGAAATATTACCTCAGCTTATCAATTTAAATGTTGTCCCACTACCTTAGGAGACTATCTCCTTACTCCATATATTTACATAATGCTAATGTTGTTGTGAACATTTTATAACTTACTCTATTAGAAATGCCTCTAGAATACTTGGCTACATATCCTTAAATGGGGCAAGTGTTTGTCCTGTGACAAGACAGAGTTGATGTTTTAGTAATTGAGACCATTCAGAATCAAATATGGCAGTTCAGGTGGGAGATCAAAATGGGTAATGATGATTGGGGTCAAAGATAAGGTAGGACTGGAAAAAGCAAGGAGACTGATTTACTCCTGAGGTTGATAAACCCACTGAGGGAACATTTTGGAAAGAGGAGTTCCAGAAATGTTTTGCATAACTGCAGCAGCATTGCTGGAATAAGTCGCTTGTAGCCTTTCAAGATAACTGTTTTGAAGAACAGTTCTTATTCATTTGCATAAGCTTTGGAATTTTTGTTTTTAAAAGATTACTAATACAACATTACAGTCATGCCTCGAAGCACTACATTAAAGAAATAATTATTTCATCTGGAGGAAAAAATGCTCAGGAGTCTTCAAAAACACAAAAGCGTGTTTTAGAAGAATCATTTTCATTTGCCATTAACGCTGGCATTTAAATGATTAGAGGGAAAAAGTAGGTGAGCCTATCAAGATTTAGTGTCAGTAAACACTTTACAGTAGTCACTGTTGTGCAGGCATGAAAGTAAAATTCAAATCTCTTCCTTCAGAAAGGGCTTTGCAGTTCACTTGTCCTTGCGTAGCTATTCTTCCTCTTCCACCATAAATAGGTGGTGGAGAGGAAGAGCAGCCCAACATACCCTAAGACTAGAGGCAGGTATCTGTGTTGGAGCCTAAAGGTCAACCACAGTGTTTGCAAGTGAAAGCTGATAGTGACTCTTGGCATGCAAGCCTGTGCACCCCCAAACCGCTTATCAGGGTCAAGTCGACTTAAAATATCCTTGGGAAGGACCATGGGAAGTCAGCATAGCCTTGCTAGGCTATAGTTAGTCAACCAGTGATTTTCATGGTCATAATAGGGAGGTTTGGGAGCCCAAGTGAATCCCAGTATTCCTTTTCTGGGCTTCAGAGACAAGCACCAGACTTTATCTAAAGGGATAGGTTCTACAGCGTAAAGCAGTCAAAACTCTTCTCAAAATCATCTGGCTAAGCACCTGTCACCAAGGTGCTGCTTTTTGGCTTTGTAGTCGTGAAGCAAATAATCTACTTATATAATAAGTTACGGAGGGAAAGAACAAAGGGAAGTAAATCTTTTCCAAACTCCAGATGTAAATGGTTATCTATATACATTCACCAGTGGACAGCTAGGAAATTGAAACATTGGCTTATTTGATGTTCTTATATCTAATAATGAGCATTCAGTAAATGGCAATTGCTCATGTTTGTCAAGCACTATGTGATGTGCCTTAATATTTACTGATTTAATCACTGGAACAACTTCATGAAGTAGATACCATTTTCATTACTTTATAGATGAAGAAAACAGGCAAGTAACTTGCCCAAGGTCACATAGTTAGTGGCAGAGTCATGATTTAAACCCAGTCTGACTCCCAAGCCTTCCATACAGGCGCCCAAAAGCAGATTTCCAGAACCAAGCAAGGCACAGAATTTCACAATTGTGCTCCTTCCTAAACATGGCCTTTAGATGAACAGCTGGACATATAAATCATAGACACAGAGGAACTTTAAAATGAAAACAAAAAATACAAAATCAATCCTGATTTGTTAGTGGTTAAAGACCAGTTAGTTGCCCATGCATATTTGCAAAATGACTTATACACGAGACAACACTGCTGTGATCTGTAAATTATGAGATATGAACTAATATTTCTCAGAAACATAGTTGAATACAATAAAAAGCCTTATATTTCTAGCACCACATAAATTAGCAACGGCTTTTACTTGCCTTAACTCTGAATCTCCACAACAGCACTCTGAGTCAGCCATTCTTAGTCTCATGTTACAGATGACATTGCTGAAGCTCAGAGGTTAAGTGACATACCCAAGACCACATAGCTAGCAAAGCTGGATCTCCCACTCAGCCTTTCTGACTCAAATGTGACTTGTCTTACCAAACTACTTACCTGTTTGGCTTTTTTTTTTTTTTTTTTTGCGGTACATGGGCCTCTCACTATTGTGGCCTCTCCCATTGCGGAGCACAGGCTCCGGACGCGCAGGCTCAGCGGCCATGGCTCACAAGCCCAGCCGCTCTGCTGCCTGTGGGATCTTCCCAGACCGGGGCACGAACCCGCATCCCCTGCATCGGCAGGCAGACTCTCAACCACTGTGCCACCAGGGAAGCCCCGTTTGGCTTTTCTTCAAAGTCGGGCAGTGGTTTTTTTTATGTTGAAGACTATTCACTAATTCTTACTTAGAGATTTCATCTTTAAGAGGTTTTCATCTTTCTGTGAAAGAGATTTATTGGCCCACAAATTTGGGGAGCCATATTTGTATATTTGGTGTGGCTTATGCCTGGGTCCTCTCCATGAGGGTGTATTTTCATTGAGTTAGAATTGTGAGTTAGATTTAGACGTGTGTGTAAAATTTTCATTGTAACTTACACACAGTCCAGGTTTCTCTTGTGGGTAAATGGTTCCAGGACTCTGAGGCCAGACCTTTAAGACTAGTTACCCAAATATGCTATTGACTCCAGCAGAACAGTGCAATTTCTAAACATTCCCCCAATATAAGATTAGTTAGTTGTTGTTTTTAAAATTTAATTATTTATTTTTGGCTGTGTTGGGTCTTCATTGCTGTGTGCGGGCTTTCTCTAGTTGCGGCAAGCAGGGGCTACTCTTCATTGTGGTGTGCAGGCTTCTCATTGCGGTGGCTTCTCTTGTTGCAGAGCACGGGCTCTAGGTGTGCGGGCTTTAGAGCGCAGGCTCAGTAGTTGTGGCGCACGGGCTTAGTTGCTCCGCAGCATGTGGGATCTTCCCGGACCAGGGCTCGAACCCGCGTCTCCTGATTGGCAGGCGGATTCTTAACCACTGCACTACCAGGGAAGTCCTTTTTTTTTTTTTTAATTGAGAAGTAGAAAAGAATGTGTCACATTGTGATAAGTGATATTGTATATTTCTGATTGAACTTCAGTAATCTTTTAGGCTACCAGTTCTTTGTTGGTAGCAGGAAGGAGAAAATAACTAGAGGAATGTGGATTGCTTGCAGCTAACCAGGATTTGTTAATCTGGTTAGTTCGTTTTTTCCCATGCTTTGGAGAAGAGGCATTACTCTTGGATTTCAGATGGCCAACAGGAAGGTTCAAGCTTTTAAATCCAGATTGAATCAGTGACAGGAATGAAGTAGGAATTTAAACTGTACTTGGGCGTTAGTTGCCCCTGTTGGCTCACTAATGGCCTTTTTGAACTGGTGCAGACAAAGCTAAGATTCATTCATTCATTCATTCAACAAACAAATCTTGAGTGCCTACTGTGGTCCAGGCACTGGACATTGATTTTTTTTTTTTAGTATTTAATCAATTAATTAATTAATTATTTTGGCTGCGTCGGGTCTTAGTTGTGGCACATGGGATCTTTTTGTTGCAGCACAAGCTCTTTGTTGCCATGCGCAGGCTTCTCTCTAGTTGTGGCGTGCGGGTTTTCTCTCTCTAGTTGTGGTGCGCGGGCTCCAGGGCACGTGGGCTCTATAGTTGTGGTGCGCGGAGTCCAGAGCACATGGGCTCTTTAGTTTGTGGCACATGGGTGCTCTAGTTGAGGCGCGTGGGCTCAGTTGCCCTGCGGCATGTGGGATCTTAGTTCCTTGACCAGGGATCAAACCTGCGTCCCCTGCATTGGAAGGCGGATTCTTTACCACTGGACCACCAGGGAAGTCCCTGGACATTGATTTTATACTATCTGGTAGTCTCCATGCCACCCTAACCTTGAAATAGATCAATAGACAAGAGATCTGCATTGGAGACTCATCCTTCAGAGAAGGTCTGTGATTTGGGAAGTATTTCAAGTAAGATTAATTTCCCAAATTTCAGTATCTACCATATACATTCATTCCAGTCACTGAATCCTCTAGAGATTCCAAGGGTTATGTTTCACTGAGACTAATTTTATTCATTGATGCCAGTTTTGGGATTCAGTCAGTTTAGATTAGAAATCTGGAATCTCCCTCAGTTTTAGAGAATAGATTGGTTTCCACCTTCATAGTTTGAGGGTAAACTTTCTTTTCCAGGAAATTAGAGCAGCATCTATTAGGAATACTACTTCTGCCAAAATTTTAACTTACAGGCCCAACTGCCAATGCCAAATAGTCTGAAGAAGCCAGATTATCATCAAGGTTATATTGAAGGATGAGCTGTCATCTCATTAGTCAGTGTAGTATGTGGCCAGGCAGCCCAGGATCAGTCTTCAGAAATAATAAAGTATGTTGTAGACAGTAAATAGTTGACTTTAGAATCCACTTGTAAAGAACTCTTAGCCTGAGTTTATTAAGACAAAAAAGCAACTTCTCCTGAAACACAGGCTTAATATTTGTTGCTGGGTTCAAGAACGCTTAGCAGGGGGCGATTTTTTGAGGGAAAATAATGGTGTTCCACTCGTAGGGTCATAGGTGACCAGAAAAAGAAAGGTCCAGCCGAGGCTTGGAAAGACGGCACATAGATTTGGAAGGCAGTAACACTGGATGCCGGGTATCACTTCTACATATCGGCGTGATTTCACGTAGGTCTGCCCAGTGCCCAAGCCTGAGTGTTGAGATTGGGTGCGCAGTCAGCATCACTGACATTGCACTTCTCCCTTCTGTACTTTCAGACTCGGATGCAGAGCCTACAGCCTGATCCAGCTGCCCGCTATCGCAACGTGTTGGAGGCCCTCTGGAGGATTATAAGAACAGAGGGGCTGTGGAGGCCCATGCGAGGCCTGAACGTCACAGCAACTGGCGCAGGGCCCGCCCACGCCCTCTATTTTGCCTGCTATGAAAAGTTAAAAAAGACACTGAGTGATGTAATCCACCCTGGGGGCAATAGCCATATTGCCAATGGTATTGAGCCTTCCTGTGCTGGTTCTCCCACTTTCCCAACTCTTTGGGCTTTGCTGTTGTCAGTGCTTTCCAGTCTCAGCATGATTTGAAGCTGAAGCTTTGGGCTGGAGTAGGCCAGATTATAGGGGAGGGACTTCCACACCTGATGTTCTCAGACAGTGGGCTGCGTCAACCCCACCTCTTCTTTGGGGCATCTCAACAAAGGGTTACAATATCCTCCCTTACGTACCAGCTTGACCCTTTCCTCTCATTCTCTCCCTGGTATCAGCTTCTGATGCCCTGGTAATGTGGAGACACACACTGAACTGCCCCCGTTGTGTGTTTCTTGGTAGTTGGGTGGTATCCCGCTCCTCGGGGCAGGATTGGAGGTAACCCAGCCACCCAAGGAAGACATCAGTGGAGCTTCAGCTCTTCGCCTCACCTTTTCAGGATCCCAGCTGCCCACAGGCAGTTTGTATCATGGAGGACATGACAAGCCCTCAACAAGTGAATGGTGCTGGGGCCGGGGGGCTTCTGTACAAAGAAACCAGAGGGTTGGAGGTTGTGTGGAAGTAATGGAAGGGATGGCAGCCTGGAGAAAAAGTGAAAGTGGAGAGGAGAGGGTGAGGGATACGGTAGTTCAGGACCTGAGGGAAAGGTCTAGATGGACAGATGTTAGGATTTGGAGACTGGGGTTGGGCAGCATGCGGCAGCAGGATAGAAGGTGAGATTCTGTGGTGGAGATCTAACCACCTGCCCCTCGTGCTCTCCCGCCACTGGAAGCAGGTGATGTGCTGGCATCCCTTGGCCACAGTGTATCTGCTTCCTGTCTGGAGCATGAACTGCATTTATTCTCAGAGCCACCTTTGTTGAAAAAAGTCTGGGCTGTTTCTCAGACTCTTCCTGGCCTTCCTATCGTAGCTGTGGAAGGTAGATTGATGGCCTTACTAAGTTAGAGGGAACAAGTATCTTCATTTCTCTGAACAGGCATTTAGAAACAGTGGGTTCCATCTTTTAAACTGGCTCTTAACATTCCCTCTCCCTGCTGTGGTTTATCACAGCTATGCCCCTTCACTCTGGGTCCTCCATGAGTCAGTCACCCTTTCCTGGCCTTACATGTGGCAGTTGTTTTTTCCTTTGCAGGCGCGGCCGGGTGTGTGGCAACATTACTTCATGATGCAGCCATGAATCCAGCAGAAGGTAATGATTCCTCACCCTTTCCCTCTATGGGCAGCTGCATCTACATCTCTGGGCTTTTCCTTTATTTTTGGTTTGCAGGAGAAAGCCAGGGAGCATCCCATCAGTTTTGGTGGGAAATCCTGGCGTGTTACATTGTCTTACCACTAGAGGGCACTCCCTCCATGTTGTCCGTGCTTAGGAGAATTCCCTTAGACAGGAAGCATATTCAGTGAGATTTATTCACCTGGGGCTTCCCTGGAAAAAGGTATGGCTCTATGTGGCCTATTCCTGGGCCTTCCTGGAAGTCTGCTTTATAGTGGATTTGATGTAAAAAATTTAGCAGATTATTTCACTTTTCTTCAAAAAGGTGAAGATGGATTCTGACATATGAAAATACTGCCTATCTTGTTGGAATGAAGAATGGTTGAGATAGGAATGAAAGGTACATTGGTAGAGCTTAGTCCCTGCACTGCTGCTTGGATCTTGGCTTTTCAGTTGGAGAATGAGGTACCCAAACAAATATGAAAGGATAGCACAGTTGCCAGGTTCCTTAAAGTTCCAGTTCTTTACCTGTCTGGGCAAGGCCATGGCAAGGAAAGAGCCAAAGCTAAACTGAAGATTATACCTGAGCTTATACATGTATCTACTTGAGGGGGTAGGAGATGTCTGGAAACTAAAGCCATACCCTTCTTGACTAAGAATTGTGTTTTTGGTAGCCCTTCTCCTCTTCCTGTGGAGGGATGAGATCCTCATGTTGTAAGAGTTCAGTGTTGTGTACCTGAGGACTGGGATTGTTAGGGCTATGTGTTCATTATTATGTTCACTGCCACTGAATCACTTGTCTTAAGAGTTACAAAAGGGTAAGATGGTAACAATAATAGGTAGGTACTTATTTCAAGGAAACCCTCTGGAGTCTAAACTGTAGATATATCCTGTATGTTAATTGGCTGGTATTAAAGAAATCCTACTAGAATTGGGTCCATTATTTTTTAGCCCTTTATCACCCTCTCCTATCCCCTCCTCTCAAAAAAGGGAAACCTTCACTAATCAGACTGACAATTCACTCATACTTTTTCCTCTCTCCAATCCATTGGCTGATCTACTGACTTGGGACTCCGAATCTGGACACTCCTGCTCACCGGCTGATTGCTGTCACCGTTCCCTTCTTCTCATTGACGGCACCGCCAGTGGTGAAGCAGAGGATGCAAATGTACAACTCACCGTACCACCGGGTGACAGACTGTGTACGGGCAGTGTGGCAAAATGAAGGGGCCGGGGCCTTTTACCGCAGCTACACCACGCAGCTAACCATGAACGTTCCCTTCCAAGCCATTCATTTCATGACCTATGAATTCCTGCAGGAGCACTTTAACCCCCAGAGACGGTACAACCCCAGCTCCCATGTCCTCTCCGGAGCCTGTGCAGGAGCTGTAGCTGCCGCTGCCACAACCCCACTGGACGTTTGCAAAACACTGCTCAACACCCAGGAATCCCTGGCTTTGAACTCAAACATTACAGGACACATCACAGGCATGGCTAGTGCCTTCAGGACGGTGTATCAAGTCGGCGGGGTGACCGCCTACTTCCGAGGGGTGCAGGCGAGAGTAATTTACCAGATCCCCTCCACAGCCATCGCATGGTCTGTGTATGAGTTCTTCAAATACCTAATCACTAAACGGCAAGAAGAGTGGAGGGCAGCCAAGTGAAGCGGCACTCAGTGGAGCCAGGGTTCGGCCAGCACTGCTGCTCTGCCCACTCCAGCCACGTTCTCTGTCTCCCGGCACACTCCAGCCTCGAGCGGGGTGGGAAGGAAGGCAGAGGGCTCTCTCCCCCAGGCTCTTGGTGTTTTGGCTGACGCCAGTTCCTGCCGCCCTCCGTCGTCGCCGCCTTTCCTTCCGGGCCCTAAGCAAGTGCAGCAAGTCACAGCACAGCATCTCTGACACTCTCTCCTTCCTGGGCCTGGTGACCTGCTCTAGACTGTTACAGAGGGATAAGCAGCTCATTCCCCTGGTTCCTAATAAAAGCCTTTAAATTAAACGGTTTCATTGGGTTTGTCTTGCCAAAGGGGAAGTGAAATGCTGTCAACTGTTCTTGACTAAGCGTAAATCAAGGGGCCCACGGGGAAGGTTTATTGCGTATGTCTGTAGTTTTTGTTTCTGCTGTTTTCATGGTGATTTAAGACTTTGGGGCCCTACTCCCCCTTATTTAGTAATAGGCTCCAAGGAGTCTCCCTGATGGCAGGAACGATGGGCCTTTGGCAGATCCCAGCTAAACAGGTGCTCTTGACCCCCACCATTGCCTTTTCCCTAGGGCAGTGGCGTGGCACGGAAGAGGGAGATCTCTCTGCTCTAATTCTCAGCTCTGCCTGCAGCAGTAAAACTTTCCACATGGCTCTTGGTTTTCTAATCCAGTTGTAAAGCTAAGATTAGTGCAGCTGCAAGTCCTGAAGATGCTGTGGTAAATAATAACAGTGCCTCGCATTTTAAGGCTTTTACAAAGTACTTTCATATACGTGATCTCCTTTGGTTCTCACAAAATCTGAAGTAGGCAGTGCAGGTGTCATCTCTATTCTACAGGTAAGGAAAGCTCAGAGAGGCCGTGACTGGCTCAAGGTCTCACAGTAAATACAGAACTGGGACCCCGACCCAGATCTTTTGTCCCCAGAAGTGAATCTAATTGTGCCTTCCTGCAGATAGGAAATGAGCGGAGGGCATGTACTCCACCTGCCATCTGAAGGAGCTCCCTGCCGACGGCCACTTGGGCTCTGGGTACTTACAGGGACGGGGCTTTCACTGTGCTTTGGGGGTCAGTCTGTTCCTTTTTGTGTAACTGAACCAGTTATTGGCAAGTTCTTCAGTACACAGAGTGGAAGTTACCCCCCTGAAACTTCTATCATCTTTGCATCTGTCATTCATTCAGTAACTACTGAGTGTCTGCGTCAGGTGCTGGTGTTGGGCACACGGTGATAAATAACCGCCCCCCCCAAAAAAAGATTTTAAAAAATCCAAAAAACAACATTGCAGCCCTCAAGGAGCGTGGAAGATACATATAAACAGGCAATTACAAGATAAAATGACAAGAAATGTGATAGGGTAAAACTAGACAGCCGTTTGGAGGACAGAAGAATACCCAGCCTGGCCGTGGGTGATGGGGTGGGCTTTTGGAGGAAAGTGACATCTGAGGTGACACCTGGAAGGCAAATGAGCTAACTGTGAAGGAGGGCGGGGAAATGTTCTAGGCAAAGACCTGGAGGTAAGAGAATGAGAAGCATTTGGGGTTCAGTGTGCAAGGGGTTCAGTGGGGCTGAGAGCCTGGGCAACGCATGCAGCTGGAAAGCCAAGTGGGGGCTGGGGTGTTAAAAGCAATGCTAAGGAGTTTAGACTTTATCCTGAAGGCAGTGCAGAGGCATTACAGGGCTTTAAGCAGAGGTGTGGTGTGATGAGATTTACAACTGAAACATCACTTAGGCTCTGAGAAAGGATTATAGGAGCAAGACTGGACAGGCAGGCAGACCTGGGGAGGAGGCTGTTGCAGTCTGCATCCAGGCAAGGCTGCATGGTGGTCTGTGCAGGGACGGTGGTGAGGGAGACAGAGAAAAGTGCCTGACTGGAGCGAGGTTAGGGTTGCAGATCAGCAGGGTTCGGTTACAGAGTAAATCTTGTTCTCCTTCCACCTGACAGCCCTTCAAGTATCTATGGAGAATCATGTCTGAATGCACTTGAAACAAACTGTCAAGAAAACAGCAGGGTCTCCATTTCTAACCCTTAAGTAAGCTCTCCTGGCCCTCTGATTTAGCACTGAAGAAACGGTGGCCACTGGAGTTTGAATCGCCTGTGGAGTAAAAAGAGCATGATGAAGTCATTGCAGAGGTCATTTCAGAGGGTTTGCTTGTAAAGTTTAAGAGAACAGCTGCCTCCCAGCATGGAGTAAGCATGAGAACAAAGGGATGCCTCCCGAAAACTTAGCCCTGTAGTGAGCTGTCCAGAGTTACTGCCTGGCGTGGTACCCGGACCACAGCAGACACTGTGGCAATAAGGCCCACTTTTCAAGAAAAGGACACGGGGTATTTTCAGAAAGAATGGAAGTCACTAAAGACCCCCTCAGCTCTAATGCTTTAATAACAAATAATGAGAAAAGAGTGCAAAGCGACCTTCCAGTCTCCAACTGTGTTCTAGCTGCTGGATGAGTTTGGAATTTGGACAGGGCATTAGATTCTGTAGGTCTCTGGGCCCAATCACTAGAGAAGACAGAGGCAGAACACCGTGATGGAGTCGAGAGTCTGGATGCCAGTGAATGGGTACCTGGGTCAGGAACCAAGCCTCACTTTCATGGGCTCACCACACCCATGAGAACTGTGGGCTTTGGGGGTATCTCCAAGCCCAGAGTCTTCCTGGAAAGCCAGGTAGGTTATTGTGGCACCAGGAGGACCCAGCTCCAAACCACCATCAAGGGGTCAATTCCTGCACAGTGCTATCCAAAGCAGAAAGTGAGAAAATAAGTCACAATTTGGCCAGAGAAAACTTTTCTTAATCTGACATACAAGACCAATGTGAATGAAACAGTCTTGTATTAACACAAAGCAGTATATAGTCATGTATTGGGTTGGCCAAAAAGTTCATTTGGTTTTTTCCATAAGATGACTCCAGTAGTGCTTAGTTGTCTTTAACTTCATTCAAAACAATTTTGTTAGACTGTATTGTGACAGCTGTCATATCAGTGTGCATTTAAAAAAAAATTATCAAAATTGGTGAATTTTTGTGTAGCCATTTTAATATTGAAGAGGGGAGAACAAAAACAACATTTTTGGCATACTGTGCTTCATTATTTCAAGAAAGTAAAAAAAGCAACTGAAACACACAAAAAGATTTGTGCAGTGTATGGAGAAGGTGCTGTGACTGATCAAACATGTCAAAAATGGTTTGTGAAGTTTCGTGCTGGAGATTTCCTGCTGGACGATGCTCCAGAGTTGGGTAGACCAGTTGAAGTTGATAGCAATTAAATCGAGACATAGTTGAGAATAATCAATGTTACAGCACACGGGAAACAGACGACATACTCAAAATATCCAAATCAAGCGTTGAAAATCATTTGCACCAGCTTAGTTATGCTAATCGCTTTGGTGTTTGGGTTCCACATAAGTTAAGTGAAAAAAACCTTCTTGACCGTATTTTCACATGCAATTCTCTACTTAAACGGAAGGAAAACGTTCTGTTTTTAAAACAAATTGTGACGGGCAATGAAAAGTGGATACTGTACAATAATGTGGAACAGAAGAGATCGTGGGGCAAGCGAAATGAACCATCACCAACCACACCAAAGGCCGGTCTTCATCCAAAGAAGGTGATGTTGTATATATGGTGGAGTTGGAAGGGAGTCTTTTTTTTTTAAGAATCGATTTTATTTATTTATTTTTGGTTGCGTTGGGTCTTCGTTGCTGTGCGTGGGCTTTCTCTAGTTGCATCAAGTGGGGGCTACTCTTCATTGCAGCAAGCGGGCTTCTCAGCACGATGGCTTCTCTTCTTGCAGAGCACAGGCTCTAGGCGTGCGGGCTTCAGTAGTTGTGGCTCGTGGGCTCTAGAGCACAGGCTCAGTAGTTGTGGTGCACGGGCTTAGTTGCTCCGCAGCATGTGGGATCTTCCCGGACCAGGGATCAAACCCATGTGCCCTGAATTGGCAGGCGGATTCTTAACCACTACACCACCAGGGAAGTCCCAGGAGTCTTCTATTATGAGCTTTTTATGGAAAACCAAATGATTAATTCCAACAAGTACTGCTCCCAATTAGACCAACTGAAAGCAGCACTTGACGAGAAGCACCTGGAATTAGTTAACAGAAAACACATAATCTTCCATCAGGATAACGCAAGACTGCATGTTTCTTTGATGACCAGGCAAAAACTGTTACAGCTTGGCTGGGAAGTTCTGATTCATCCGCCATATTCACCAGACATTGCACCTCTGGATTTCCATTTACTTCTGTCTTTACAAAATTCTCTTAATGGAAAAAAATTCAATTCCCTGGAAGACTGTAAAAGGTATCTGGAACAGTTCTTTGCTCAAAAAGATAAAAAGTTTTGGGAAGATGGGATTATGAAGCTGCCTGAAAAATGGCGGAAGGTAGGGGAACAAAATGGTGAATATGTTGTTCAATAAAGTTCTTGGTGAAAATGAAAAATGTGTCTTTTATTTTTACTTTAAAAACCGAAGGAACCTTTTGGCCAACCCAATACTAGACTACATGGAACCAACAATGAGATTGAGAGACAGAAAAGATGAGATTAGTGTAGGTCAGAGTTAATGAGGAAGAGGTGGCTTTGATGAATAGTAAAATGAAAAAAAAAAAAAAACTTTTGTAAAAGCCAATCAAAGGTCACGCTAATTTTATAAAATTTAGAAAACATAGAGTAAAAGAAAATACCTCCAATCCTATTACCCAGAGAATATGACATTTTGATGTGCACATCATCTAGTACTTTTTCTATGCATTATTTTTGTTAATTTTCAAAAATCGGACCACACCGTAAACAGCTTCTTCTACATAACAGTATATGATGCCCATCTTTCCACATTATTAAATTTTCTTCCATCACCTCAGTGTAAATGGCCACACAACATTCCATTGTACAAATGTACAGTAGCTTATTCAGTCAGTCCCTTGGTGTGCCTTCATACTAAGTTATTCTCAAGAGCATTGCCGTGGGAGGTAGAATATGAATGACAAAAAGGAGAGCAGGGTAGTTACAGAGAGAAGGTTCAGAGTGGGGAGACAGTTTGGTGCCACCTCCCAGCAGGAGCTGAAGAGATCCTGACTGGAGACCAGGGTGCAAGTTAAGGGATGGAAGGGGTAAGGCTGGCCAGCGAGAATGTCAGAGGTAGGAGGGTTCTTAGAAGTCATCCCTCCTTGAGCCCCACTTCACTCTACAGCATCCCTGACAGACCCACTCCTGGGTCTGGGAGCACACTGCTGCCCAAAGCCATCTGTGTCATCGCTGCAAAGTTCGCTGGTTAGAAAGTTCATTCTTTAGTCTTCTGCTTCCATTCTAGAATCATGTCACTCCTCTGCTCCTGTGGCCAAATTCCTCACTTACGGCCACAGGGCTTTACATAATTTGGCCCCTGCCTGTCTTTCCAACCCAAACCTACAACATGAACATGAGGCATTCAAAACAAACACATATTTTCGTGAAAATCTAAAATATACCTTCTGTTGCCTTCGGTCACTGATATAGGAGGCTTGATAAACAATATTCTGTCTAAACTATCAGAAACCTCACACGATCGCTGTTCAGACTGGATGTGCAATACCTGTTACCTCCTGCTACCTTAGCTTGGTGAGCAGAGAGCAATGCTATGAGCGCCGCACACAATACTCCCTGCATTATCAGGGTTCCATAAACGCAAGCTTTTTTCACCGCCACCACTCCTGCTGCCCACACTCACACACTGAAAAGAAAGAACAATTCTTTCTATTGAGGCACATAGGTCTCCCTGTAATTTCCACCTGTGATCTCCTTCTGCCTGCTGGAGCAGCAAAGAATCACACTAATCCTTCTTCTCTCTGACAGCCCTTCAAAAATATTAAGACGGCTATCATGTCACTCGGGGAGGGTCATATTCTGGAGAGCCTGAAAGCGAGGCAGAGGAGTTTAGACCTGGCAGCTAATGAGGAGCTCTCGTGGTTCTTAAGCAGGGAGGGACATGACTAAAGCAATGTCTGAGGATGATTCAAGCAACAGCCCGGATATAGGACAACCTGGAGGGTAGGACACTGGAGACAGGGACTCTAGCTGAGGGGCTACTGTCCCCATTTAGAAAAAGAGGACCCTCGGGACTTCCCTGGAGGTCTAGTGGTTAAGAGTCTATGCTTCCACTGCAGGGGGCACGGGTTCGATCCCTGGTCAGGGAACTAAGATCCCACATGCTGTGTGGCGTGGCCAAAAAATAGTAATAATAATAATAATAATTTTTTAAAAAGGAAAAGAGGACCCTGAGAAATATCATTACTGGAAGATGAAAGGGACTTGATGATGGTTTAGACATTCACGTGGGAACTTACCTATAGGTTGTTTGCACTCATCTGGCTGTGTTTCATCTCCTTCGTTAGACTGGGGCCCAGAATTGTGCCTTTTTGGTATCACCCCCTGCACCCCAGTACTCATAACAGGTGCTTGATAACTACCTGCTGACAATGGAATGGTTGTGGTCACACACTGAGGTCTGTCTGGGAGAATGATGGTACCAGGGTTAGGAATGAGCCACTTCACTTCACAAACGTGTATTGAGCAGCTGGGGGCACTGGGGTAGATGCTGGGCCAATGTGATGGTCAGCTTTTGGTGTCAACATGGTACAGCTACAGTCCCCAGGTTTTCAATCAAACACTAATCTAGACGTTGCTGTGAAGGTATTTTGTGGATATGACGATATGATTAAAGTCTATAATCAGTTTATTTGAAGTAAGAAAGATTATCCTAGATAATCTGGGGGGGAGGCGCTGCTTTAAGTAGTTGAAAGGCCTTAAGAGCAGAACTGAAGTTTCCTTGAAGAAGAAATTCCACGTGTGGGCTGTAGCTTCAGCTTGTGCTCAAGAGTGTGTACACACACACACACTCATCTCCTACTGCTTCTGTTTCTCTGGTAGAGCCCTGACTGATGCAGTGTGTAAGTGTGCACACACACAAGAAGAAACCATCACTTACTGCTGGCCAGACCCCTCACTTCCTCTGGCTCACTCAGTCCTCACACAATCCTCCTAACAATACTAAGAGGCGGGCACTATTGTTCCCATTTTTCAGATGGGAATACTGAGACTTGAAGGAGTTTGGTAATTTGCCCGTCCCATGTTCTTCCCACATCCTGTTTCCTCTATTTACAACATTTTTGCCTGGACCTTTGGATGGTGGGGTGCTTCTGAGCGTTTGAGTCTGTGCTCAGATGTCACCTCCTCAAACAGTCTTCCCTGGCCACCCAATCTAAAGCAATGTCCTCAGTCACTCTCATGTCACCCTGTTTTATTTTTCATACACGTTATCAAATAGTAATAACGTGTATGAAAAATAAAATAAAACAGGGTATTTGACTATATGATGGTCATTCTAACCGTTCCTTGTTTCAGCACCAGCCTCCTTCCCAAGCAGGATGTCAATTTCATGAGAGCAGGTGCTTTCTTTACTCTGGTCTTATTCTTCATGACTTCACTGGGGCCTGGAACAGTGCTGCACACTTAGTAGGCTAGCACTGAAAAACTGTTAAGTAAATGATGTAATTCCTTAACTGGACTCAACTCCTGCTGCCAAAGAACTCAAAGTCCACTGGATAATAGAGAGAAATAAAGCAACATGGAAACTGTGCAGTGGGAAACTGAGATCTGATACAAGTCATGATGCTCACAGAAGTCGGAATGCTCACTTTGAATCAGGCGTGATGCCCTTGGGGCTGTGTAATATTGTGGTTAAGAGCACACTCTCTGGTGTTGCTCTTACTGGGTTCAACTCCCAGCACACCCTTTACTCATGAGTGTGTAACTCTGGACAGGTCCTGGCCCCTCTTGCCTCCATTTCCTCATCTGTGAACTGGAAGTAACAACAGTAGCTATCTTATAATAGCTGTATTATCTTATAATACTGTTTTTGAAGATTAACGGGGCTAAAATGTAGGTAGTGAGTGTCTAAAACCAGGCCTGACACACAGCAGGCACTGTGTAAGCATGTGCTATTATTACTAGTGTCCCATATAACTAGATGTTAGACTCACTATTCACTCCATGGTATGTTAACGATTGTCTACCAATTAGGTTATAAACTTCTTTTTTTAAAAATTTATTTATTTTTGGCTACGTTGGGTCTTTGTTGCTGCACGCGGCTTTCTCTAGTTGCTGCGAGCGGGGGCTACTCTTCGTTGCGGTATGCGGGCTTCTCATTGCGGTGGCTTCTCTTGTAGCAGAGCACGGGCTCTAGGCACGCGGGTTTCAGTAGTTGTGGCACGCGGGCTCTAGAGCACAGGCTCAGTAGCCATAGCACACGGGCTTAGGTGCTCCGTGGCATGTGGGATCTTCCTGGACCAGGGATTGAACCTGTGTCCCCTGCACTGGCAGGCAGATTCTTAACCACTGTGCCACCAAGAAAGCCCCAGGTTATAAACTTCTTGAGGACAGAAGCCAAAGTCTTTTTGAGCTCGTTCCCTAATATTAAGGAATCTGGGTTTTATTTTGTCATCTGGCCTAATGGTAAGTCACCAAGAGATTTAATGCAGGGAGGACCATGGTCAGCTTTGGGTTTTTAAAAGGTTATTCTGGCAGCCAGAGAATAGCTTTATGAAGGGGGAGTGTAGTGGGTTGAACAGTGTCCTCCCTAAAATTTGTGTCTACCTAAAACCTCAGAATGTGACCTTATTTGGAAATAGGGTCTTTGCAGATGTAATTAGTTAGGATTCAGATGAGATCATACTGGATTAGGGAGGGCCCTAAATTAAATTGCTCGTGTCCTTTTAAGAAAAGGAAACAGAGACACAGGGAGGAGAAGGCATGTGAAGACGGAGGCAGAGAGTGGAGCTGTGCAGCTACAAGACAAGGAAGCCACGGACGGCCGCAACCCAGAAGTGGCTGGTAGATTCTTCCCCAGAGCTTTCAGAGGGAGCATGGCCTTGTAGACACCTTAGCTTTCAGACTTCTAGCCTCCAGAACTGTGAAAGAGTACATTTCTGAAGCCACCCTGTTTGTGGTACTTTGTTACAGCAGCCTCGGGGAGTTAATACAGAGATTGTAGGAAAGGAGGCAAGGAGACCAGTGAGGAGGCTGATGATGGGGCCCAAGTGGAAATTATGGGAGCCTAAGCCTAAGCAAAGGCACTGACGGTGAGGAGAGGAAGAGACAAACTGGAGGGACATACAGGGAGCTGAATGGACTGAACCTGGAGATCAGTGGTGCTTAGGGTCACAGACAGGAGTCGTCTTGAACAGCTTGCACATTTCTGGAAAGTAAGGCAAATTTTCTGGGGAGGAATAATATAGTTATGAACATGTATTTGAGGCCTGAGTAGATTTTGGGGATCTGCAATATGGATTAATGAGTTAACTGCACAGAGGTTACAGCTAAAGCCATAGACTGGGTGGAGAAAGTGAGAGTTAGAGTAAGTACTCTTTCTTCTTTTTTCTTTTCTAATCCCAAACTCCTAGTCCTTCCCTCCCCCAATGCTCCCCCTTGGCAACCACAAGTCTGTTCTCTATGTCTGTAAGTCTGTTTTTGTTTCATAGATGTATTCATTTGTGTCTGTTTTTGTTTATTTATTTTTTTGGCTGCGTCGGGTCTTAGTCGCAGCATGCGGGGTCTTTGTTGTGGCGCGGTCTTCTCTCTAGTTGTGGCGTGCAGGCTCCAGGGCGCGTGGGCTCTGTAGTTTGCAGCATGCGGGCTGTCTCACTGAGGGGTGGGAGCTCAGTAGTTGTGGCACACAGGCTTAGTTGCCCCAAGGCATGTGGGATCTTAATTCCCCGACCAGGGATCGAACCCACATCCCCTGCATTGGAAGGCGGATTCTTTACCACTGGACCAGCAGGGAAGTCCCTGTGTCATATTTTAGATTCCACATATAAGTGATATCATATGGTATTTGTCTTTTTCTGACTTTACTTAGTTCTTTCTTTTTTAAAACCTTTCAAAGTAGCATATGTAAAATGCTTAAATAATACACATAAAGTGCATATCTTGATGAATTTTTACATAGGTATGCACCTGTGTAACTACTACACTGAGAATGTTTCCAAAAATCCAGAAGGTTCCATCGTGTCCTCTCACAGTACCATCTCCCAAAGGTAACCACTATTCTTACTTCTGTTACTATAGATTAGTTTTGCCTGTGCCTGAACTTCAGGAAAACAGATTCATGGTATATATACTCTTTTGTGTCTGGTTTCTTTGGCTTAACATGATGTCTTGAAGATTCATCCGTGTTGTTGCAGTCAGCTGTTGGTTCTTCCATTGCTGTGGAGTTTGGATACACCACAATGGATTTATCCATTCTCTTGTTGACGGATGTTTAGCTTGCTTCTAATTTTTTTCCATTGCTCATTTTTACTACTATAAACATTCTGGTATCTGTCCTTTAGTGGACATAAGCACTCTTTTCTGTAAAACATAAAAGTGGACTTGCTGGGTCCTAGGAATGTATATGTTTAGTTTTCGTTCCAAAGTTGTATCAATTTATGCTCCTACCAGCAATGCATGAGAGTTCCAGTTTAGTGCAAATATTTTTCTACTTTTAATTTGTATATAATTTCACAATTTTAGAAATGTTGGCAAAAAAAAGTATAAAGAACTCCCATATATTCTTTACCCAGATGCTCTAGTTGCTAACATTCTGTCCCATGGGGTTTATCATTTTATCTATTCATCTATCTATATATCATCTATCTAGCTATATCTATGTATCTATTTAATCTACTCACACACATACATTTTTTCCTGAACCGTTTATGTCCCCTTTATTCATAAATACTTCAGTGTATATTTCATAAGAACAAGAAATTTCTCTTATATTAACCACAGCACATTTATCAAAATCAGGTAATGTAACATTGACACAAAATTATTATCCTGATCCACAGTTCATGTTCAATTTCACCAACTGCTCTGACAATGTCCTATTTTAGAGCTATTTCCTTTTCTGATCCAGCATCCAATCCAGGATCACACATTGCATTTACTGTCCATATCTTTTTAGTCTTCATTAATCCAGATTAGGTCCTTAGCCTTCCTTTATCTTTTATGAACCTGATTTTGTGTGTGTGGATATTACAGGCTAGTTATTTTGTAGAACACCCTTCAGTTTGGTTTTCTTGATGGTTCCTCACAATTAGATTCAGGTTGTGCTGTTTTGGCAGGTGTACCATGGAAATGACTCCGAGTCCTCAGAGCAATATAGCAGGAGGCATATGAGGTCAGTTTGTGTCTTTATTGGTATTGTTAACTTTAATTAAATGTTTATGGTTGTGTTCACCAGGCTAAACCATTGTAGAATTACTAATTTTCCCTTTGTAGTTAATAAGTAATTTGCAGGGAGGTGCTTTTAGTTTATGTAGGTATCCTATTCTTCACCAAACTTCCAAGTTTTATGATCCATTGATAATTCTTGTTTGAATCAATTCTTACTACTAATGGTTGCACAATGATAATATTCTAACTTCATCATTGTCTCTATATTTATTAGTTGCTATTCTGCTATAAGGGAGCGCTATCCCTTCTTCCCTATTTAGTTATTTACATTAGTATGAGCTCATAGGTTTTTATTTTATTCTATGAATACTGTACTATAATAGTACCATTCTTATTTTTAAAAAATGCTTTTTCTTTTGGCCACACCATGCAGCTTGAGGGATCTTAGTTCCCAACCAGGGATCGAACCCATGCTCCCTGCTGTGGAAGCATGAAGTCCTAGCCACGGGCCCACCAGGGAATTTCCAGTGCCATTCTTATTTATGTCGATGTTCAGATGGTCCAAGATTTGATCAATGAGGGCCCCTTCTGACCCCTCTGTTCTTTTTGACATATCGCCATTACATTTTTAGCACTTCCTTGTCTTCTGGTATTCTAGGCTCATGATATTCTAGGCTCATCTGCACCTTCCCTCTCTCAGCCCTAAAACCAGCCATTTATCCAAGGAGCCCTGGTTCCTTTTAGTGGAGAATGGTATTTAGAAACCAAGATCTGGGTGCCAGGTGTGCTCAATGCTACTGGGTATTCTTCTAAGCCCTTTAGTACACAGAACTAAGAAATATAAATAATAAGTTTATATCTTAATTTATTTCTCTATCTGTACGCACACACACATGCGCACAGTCATGAACTCATACAGATACCTCCATTCCAATTCAGCACCACGAGACTCATTTTAATCTTCCCTTTCTCCATGTTTGTAACTCTCTTCTCTAACAGCAAGAAGTGGCTCTCGTTAGCCCCAGTATATTATTCATTTGCTCAGTTCTACAACACGCAAAAAGTATTTCAGAACTGCTAACCCATACCACTACAGGAAAAATTCCTTCTAACTAGAATTCAATATTTGTTCGTTTCTGTTTATTTACTCTCCTTTCAGTGTGGCAATATGATTTATTTGAAATAGAGTTAGGTTCATCTGTTCCTATTTGTATTCAGTTTTTAGGTTGTTTCTCCTCTCCTCATCCTTGTTGATTTTTTTAAAAAAGCAGAAGTATTCCTCACTAGGATTCCTCACTAGGAATACTAGTAGAAGTATTCCTCGCCTAGGGCCTGTAGGGTTTATGGATGGCATCATGAGGTCTGTAAAGCCACTGGAGTTTTATGCAAATTATGTGTGCACTTTTTTCTGGGGACAGAATCCATAGCTTTAAAAATATTCTGGGGACTTCCCCGGTGGTCCAGTGGTTAGGACTCCGAGCTTCCACTGCAGGGGGCACAGGTTTGACCCCTGGTCGGGGAACTAAGATCCTGCATGCCGCATGGCATGGCCAAAAAAGAAAATTCTCAAAATGGTCTTTAACCCCAAATATTTAGGGGAGCAAGAGAGAAGAACAGGAACCCAGGGGCCCTCTTAGAGGCCTCCTACCAGTGGGGTAGGAAGTTCCACTAGATCGTGAGATTTTCCAGGGGAGATAGGATCTTATTTATCTTATATCCCCGGTTGCCAAGCACACACACAAATGCTGAGTGAACAGACCCAAAGGAGAGAAGGGAAACTTGGGAGCAAATGTGCACATTGAAGCAAGCTCAGGACTGCTCTTTCTTCCTAAGGGCCTGCCCACCAGTGACAACATAGCATCCTTTCAGATGTCTTAGATTCTGGGACTCTCAGGGCGGCCTAGAAACAAAGGAGAACTGGAGATGTGTGTGCAGGGGATACACAGCCTGCGCATTTGTCTACAGGTACACCAGAAACATAAACTAGGGGAACAATTTTAGTTTGCTGCAGAGACACTGACCCAAGACTCCGATGTACTCCTTGCATGGGTTTCTTTTGGCTGCAAGGTCTCTGCCAAATTGGAGAACCAGAGCTATTACACCTGCGTAGGGAAGCTGTGCGTCACGCGGGGTTTGTCCCGGCCAGGCTCCCCACCCGCGTGCGGCGGGAGGTATAGGAACCTACTTTGGCATCTGACACAGGATGTTTCACTGAAGGACAGCACCGCTCCTCAGGGAGCTTCTGCTGCTAAAGAGGAGCCTAAGGAGGTAGATAATGAAGTGTGGGTCTCCTCTGCACGGCACATCCCACTAAGCGCTGGCCAGGAATCCAAAAGAAATGGAAAACCTGGTCCCTGCCACGTGGTTCAAAGAATGTTTAGAAAGTTACGTTTAGGCAAAGGCAAAGTCACAGAACACAAACTGAGCCCCCCGTACGAGCTGAGTGATCTGTGGGGTGGGGAAGTTAGGGGAAGTTTCTTTAAAGGAAGGAGTTGATATGGACGTTGAAGAAGGGTTGAGTCTGAAGAAAAAAGAGAGAAGAGACAAGGGTGTTCCACCCAGCAGAGATGGCTCCAGGAATAAGCAGAGGTATAGAGAAGAGGTGCTGATCCTGGGCGCAGAGAAGGGAGGTTTCTTCAAATACCACATTGGAAGGTGCTGAGGTCATATCCCATAAAAGACACTTTTGCTTCAAGAGGGACAATGCGATGGAAATGATATTTGAGGAAGAAACTGTGTGTAGGTCTGAATTAGGGACCCACCAAATGCAAGGAGGATGGCAGGGGGATTTCTAAATTCACCTGGATGGGAGATATTTGCCTGGGCTGAGACAGATGGCAGTGTGCCCATCTGTTCACCCTACCTCCTAGCAGATCCATAAAATATGAAGATAATGATTTATATTTTATATGGCTCTGTGGTCTCATCTCATCTCATGTGCAAGATCACATTTGCACATACAGAATTCTTCCAAACAACGAGAATTATTTATAATGATTTATCGAGTGTCTACTATGTGCTGCTCATTGCATTAACAGCTCAGGTGAACCTCACAACCACTGTCTGAGGGAAATACATGAGAAGCCGTGTACTTTCTAACTTGGTATCATGTGTTGTGGATTTGCCCAAACGTGAGTCTCGTAAGAACCCTGTGTGTTGGGTGTGGCAGGAATTATGATCCCCGTTTTGCAGATAAGAAAACGGATGCTGAGAAGAGTTAAGGCACTTGCTCATAGCCACACAGCCAAGGAGTGTCAGCCAGCTCTTTGGATCCTGACACCTTACTTTTACTCTGATTTCACAGACACAGTGTTAAATTTAAAAGAGACCTCCAGTGTAAAACACCACTTTGGCCTGGATCTGCTGCCCACTCCAGCTAAACACACCAATTCCTGACATTGATTTATTAGTAATTCAGCTTGCTCAGGGTCACTCAGTTGAGTCTGGACTGCCTGGACAAGGTGCCCAAGGAGCAGAAGTAGAGGGGACCAGCCCTCCCGTCACCTCCCCATCTCTTAGAAGACATTAAACACTCTCTGCTTCCCCCACCCCCCGACTCAGAGAGGGCCTGGGTTGCCAGAAGGTGGACAACACATTCGATCTGCATTACATCAGCTTGCACAGCAAGATAAAGGCGGACAGAGTGAGCGCAGGGTCTCAAGGTCACCATTATTTCTTCATGCCAGGGTCGAGTCTTAGGAAAGCAAATAAAATGCTGTTGCTTGCTTGGAATTAGAGAAGGCAAGGAGGAGATCCCTGGGAGGCACTTTCCTAGGCCTCGGCCACCAGATACTCCTGCCAGCCCCTCAAAATCCACTCCCACTCCCCAGTCACAGGCCAAGTTCTGCCTGTGCAGAACACACAAGCAACAAGTTCTGCCACTTAAGGTGTTCTCCCCTTGTCCCCTCAAATTCTCTCTCTGCCAGGATCATGAGCTGCTTGTTTCTAACCTATACAATTACATGGGTAATCGTGAACCAAGATGATTCTTGCTGGTCTCACCTTTGCAACACGTGAACTTAAGGTACATTTTGCATCTGGCTAAATCCTCAGATCTCTGCTTTATCTTCTACCTGGCTCACCTGATTCTCAGACCACTTTCCACAAATCACAGCAACAACTACAACCAAGCACCAGCAGTGGAGGTGGGGGGAGCACAGGGCCCACACACGGCTCCAGAGAGGGGTGGGGGAGACCCCATGTGCAGGAGCTGGAAGACAGTCAACGCCTAGGATGCGAAGCAAACGGGCCACTTTTTAGCTTCAGGCCAAGGTCAGGTGCTATATCTGTTCTTATCAAGTTAATGGCTTGACATGTTTGCCAGCTGAGAACAAGACATTAAAAGAGGCTCGGAAGCAAGGAGTTAGATTCAGGGTTTAGCTCACTTGCCTGTCTCACAGGTGTTCCAAGATGATGGCTGTGTCCCTCCTGGGAGCAATGCACAATTCTTCTTTTTTTCTTTTTTTGCTGCACTGCACGGGCATGCGGGATCTTAGTTCCCTGACCAGGGATCGAACCTGTGCCTCCTGCAGTAGAAGCACAGAGTCTTAACCACTGGACCACCAGGGAAGTCCCCAAGGCACAATTCTTCATATGAAATTCTTCACGCAGCATTTTCTTACTTTAGAGCTTTCGTTCCACAAAATGTATTGAGCACTTACTATGTGCCGGCATTGACAATGAGCAATTTATAATTTTGCACTTATTATGTAGGACCTGTTCATTCTCACCACAGCCCTGTGGGTTAGCTATAAAAATGCCCCATTTCACAGATGAGGAAACTGAGGCTCAGAAAGGTAAGAAGCATGCCTGAATTCACACAGCAAGTACATGACAGAATCAGGATTCCAATGGCTGTGTGGCTCACCACGGCCCCTTGGGGCACCTGAGAAGTGAGAGGCAGTCCTACCTACAGAAGCCACATCCCAGGGGAGAGATGGGCTTGTAAACAGATCGTGAAACGTAAGGTTTTCCTGGCTCTAACAGAAGCAGGAAGAAAGTGTTCTCTTTTTCTCTCTGCCTCTTCCTGCAGTGGTGCTCAAGGGTGGGACCCAGATCTTTGGA
Organism: Orcinus orca; assembly: GCF_937001465.1. Taxonomy (NCBI): domain Eukaryota; kingdom Metazoa; phylum Chordata; class Mammalia; order Artiodactyla; family Delphinidae; genus Orcinus; species Orcinus orca. The sequence goes on along the minus strand of NC_064572.1, from coordinate 62,144,044 downwards.
AATGTCAAGTTGAACACTGTCTTTCTGTGGCTTCCCACTTCTTTGCTAGTTGTCAGAGGGTCCAGAGGCCTGTGAGGAATGGCCACCCTGGAGGGTCCTTCTGTTCGCATTTGACAGCCAGGACTGTCACCCACTGTCTTATTCACTCTCTCACTTCTTCCTGGTCTCTGCTCTGGTCTCACCTCCTCAGGGACATCTTCCTCGAATTCCTTACCTAAATAGTCTACCCCACTCCTTTGTGCCTTGCACCTGCTTTATTTCTCTTACCGCATTCATCACCATCTGAAGTTTCATTATACACTTATCTGCATATTGTCCGTCCCCCCAAATGAAGACAGGCCTTTTCCTGTCTCAGTTGCTGCTCTACCCCCAGTACCTAGAACAGGATCTGGAACACAATCAATAATAAATAATTTATTGAGCAAGTAAATCAATTTAAACCTTACAACAATCCTGCAAGGAAGGTATCATTAACATCACGAACCTCATCATCATTTTAAAAATAAGGGAACAGGCATAGAGAAGTCATACGGCAAGTCAGGTCACGCAGGGCACCCCGTCAGTCTGGATGTGTGCCCGGGCCCCTCTCATTCCCACACTGCCCTCTTAGCCCAACATTGTCTTCCTCTCCTCCTTTGACTCAGTCCACAGTTCTGTAGTCCAGGGACCGTTGGCTGATTGTGGAAAGAAAAGAAACCCAGCAACACCTGGGAGAGCCATTTACAGTCCCTGGGCAGGGCAGAGTGGCATCCTCCAAGAAGCACAGCACAGCATCGATGTCACCATCTCCCTTCCGGTTGCCACCGAGCATCCAGCCGCCGTGCAGTGGGCTGGATTACATGGACTTTACCGCCAGGGCTCTTAGAATTTTTATCATTAACTTCATTAGAGTAGGAATCTCAGTCTATAATGGAACTGTATCATTGCTCTGGCTAAGTAAGAAGTTTTAGAAACTTACTGTTAATAATCCCTCAGTCCTTTAGTTTACTAAATATGCAGTTACCTACAACATGGTACATTGGGAGAACCATTACACTGGGAATCGGGAGATCTGAGCTCTTTCCCTGTGTCTGCCAATAAAGAGCAGTGTATGGGAGGTACTGATGGGGGTACTGATCCATCTCCGCCCGGTAGGCAAAGTCAGGGAGACAATACACCTGCATTAACTCCGGTCCTATTTAACAAGTCCTAACAACCAAGGTAAAGGCCACCTTGAGAGCGTCTGCTGGTTTCTAAGATGCTAATGTACCATTCCCTTTGCCTCCACCACTTCCTCGTGATTCATTCCCATCTAAACCAGAGCTAAACTATGCCCCAAAGTGGTTGACTGTTTCTGCAACGGACGAGGAATACTGGTACACCTCCCAGTTCCACTGTCCACCTTGAGGGGTCAGAGCCACATCCTCTCTGAGGCCATCGGGTCTTGTTTTCTCCAAGTGAGCTCTTGAAACAACTGCAGCTGGGCTTGTTAAACATGCACGTTCCCAGGGCCCCAGTTAAAGTCTTTGGGGCTGGGGCTCAGGAATCTGCATGTTTAACAGCATCCACTGCCCCTCTCCCCATGCCCCAAGTGATTCTGATGTCCTCACAAAGTCTGAGAACTCATCCAGTCCAACATCCCATTTTATAGATGGGAAAACTGAGGCTTATGGTTACAAAGCCACGAGTGGCTCAGTCAGGGCCATAGGACCAGAACGCAAATTTATTTCTCAATCTCTCTCTGCTTCTTTCTCCTTCTTTTTTCCCTCCCTCACTCCCTCCCTTCCTTCTTTTCTCTCTTTATTTCAAGAACATAGACTTTTTCTCTCTCACCATATACAGGTCAGCAGAGAGGTTCCAGTTCACTGGGCAGCTCTGCTCCACATGGCTATAGAACTCAGAGTTCTTGTGTGCTTAAATAATGTTCTAGGGGTTTTTTCTTTTAAAGTCCTAATTCTTTTAAAAATCAGTAATAACGAAAGATGGTCTGACACATAGCAATGAGTAGCCATAATTTTTCATCTGCCAAGGAGGCTAAGACTTAGAGTGGGAGTGAATGAAAAGCAGTCTTATCCATTTGTTCACACATGCACGCCTTCCTTTATTCATCAAACAGTCACTGACCATCCAAGAGGTGACTGGTGCTGGGACTACAACAGCACCTAAGACAGGGCCCCTGCCTTTGTTCTAAGTCAGTTCACGTCACAGTGTCACTCAGACTAGAAAAGGAAACCGGATGACTTATGAGCAAGCGTTGGGGCAAAAGGGGCCAGTGGTAGCCCCAAAGGAAAAAGAACACGGTCCCAGCCCAGCTTTGTTCTCTCCTGTGACCATCCCCTTTAGCTTCCCTCTTCTTGGAGGGGCAGAATCTGTGGCGCAAGAGTCACATACACTTTCAGCTGGAACCACCATCTTCCAGTAATTCGCCAAAATGACCAACACAAAGGGAAAGAGGAGGGGCACCCGCTACATGTTCTCTAGGCCTTTTAGAAAACATGGAGTTGTTCCTTTGGTCACAAACATGCGAATCTACAAGAAAGGTGATATTGTAGATATCAAGGGAATGGGCACTGTTCAAAAAGGAATGCCCCACAAATGTTACCATGGCAAAACTGCGAAAGTCTACAATGTTACCCAGCATGCTGTTGGCATCATTGTAAACAAACAAGTTAAGGGCAAGATTCTTGCCAAGAGAATTAATGTGCGTATCGAGCATATTAAGCACCCTAAGAGCCGAGATAGCTTCCTGAAACGGGTGAAGGAAAATGATCAGAAAAAGAAGGAAGCCAAAGAGAAAGGTACTTGGGTACCTTTCTCTGGGTACCACCCAGAGAAGCGCACTTCGTGAGAACCAATGGAAAGGAGCCTGAACTGTTGGAGCCCATTCCCTATGAATTCGTGGCATGATGGGTGGAAAGAAAAGAAAAGAACTAGACTGTATAAATGTTTCTCTTAATTGAGGAGAAGTGTGTGTCCCTTCCCCCAAACAAATATTTAAAGCACATTTTGTGTCCGAATTCAGAGGGTGACGTCTTTACTTTTCAAATTTAGTGGGTTTTCTTCCTGAAAGATGTGAGGTAGTTTGTTGTGTAATTACTCCACTGGTTAATAAACTGTCGGATAGTATTTATAAAATATTTGTACTAGTTTGAAAATAGTCTCTAAACTCCTATGAAAAAAGGACTTAAAATAAATAAGTGAAAGGTTATCTGTTGCGTTATAGTTACGCTCAGGAAAAGTTGATTACTCATAATTGCATCATAAATTAAGTAGCTGGGTTTGAGGATCAGGAACTTAACTTTGAAGCCTACTACTTAAAAATACATTGTTAAACTAGTTACATGCTAGTTCTGCGTTGTTTAGACCTTTCATGCAGCAGGGCTCAGAAAAGTGTTAAAAACTAGAATACTTTTTTTTGTTTGTTTTGCAGTACGCGGGCCTCTCACTGCTGTGGCCTCTCCCGTTGTGGAGCACAGGCTCCGGACGCACAGGCTCAGCGGCCATGGCTCACGGGCCCAGCCGCTCCGCGGCATGTGGGATCTTCCCAGACTGGGGCACGAACCCGCGTCCCCCGCATCGGCAGGTGGACCCTCAACCACTGCGCCACCAGGGAAGCCCTAGAATACCTTTTTTATTTAAACTGATGATAAGTATTTCTATAGCATCCAATACGTTATGTGACATTCTAAGCACTTTACATAATGTACTCATAAAAAACTTGGAATAAGTTTTATTTTGCCTATTTTACATGAAAGGAAGCTTAGGCACAAGTAACTTGCCCGAGGGTAAGGTGCTTAGTGTTGGGCAAAGATTCAAACCTTGGCAACCCATAATCAGATCTTAGTCATCAGTGCTTTATTGCTTCATATTAATAGGAATACTTTAAATCTACCTTGTCTAGTTGGAGCACATTTTTTTTTTTTGCGGTACGCGGGCCTCTCACCGTTGTGGCCTCTCCCGCTGCGGAGCAGAGGCTCCGGACGCCCAGGCTCAGCGGCCATGGCTCACGGGCCCAGACCGCTCCGCGGCATGTGGGATCCTCCCGGACCGGGGCACGAACCCGTGTCCCCTGCATCGGCAGGCGGACTCTCAACCACTGCGCCACCAGGGAAGCCCTGGAGCACATTTTAGGTTTTGTTACTTCCTGGATATTTTTAATTGGATGTGGTAAACATCCAGTAGGGAACTGATCCCATCCCATCGCGCTGCCTTCAGTATTCTATGATAATACCTGTAGCAAGCTTATTTAAAATGAAAGCCTTGACTACCTACTTAGTATTCTCTCCTTGCTATTAGACTTGAGGACAAGAACCTATTTATAATTTTAGCAGATGCTGTGAATAGGTAAAAACCCAATGTTAGTGGCCTTGAGTTTCATCTAGTGAAGTGTGATGGTAATAGGGCTGCTTTGGAATCCAGCAAACCCTGGCTTTGAATCTTGGATTCCTAACCTAACTCAATAAATGGTGGTTATTAATTGCCCTCCTCCCCAAAAAAAGAGTCACATCCAGTGTTTCTAGTCCCAGACTGGCCGCATCCTGGGTTCAAGAACAGAATCCAGGGCGGGGAAGGAAGGAGGCTCTTTCTCCTCCCACAGCCTCAGTGCCCAGTGTGCTGAGGACACCGAAGTCAGAGCAAGGCCTTCCCTGACAGACCAGGAGGCTTAGCAGTCCGTGCAGAGCCAATAAACATCATCTCCTTGGACTTTAATAAGGTTTTGAATGGGTTCCCACTTAAGTAGTCCTTGAGAAACTTGGAAAATATGGCTCGGTGTGAAAGTTTTATTAAGCAGGATGTTGGGAAAATTAGTGGTGTCATTCAGCATCCCCCAAAATCATTTTTGGCATCAATTTGCTTTGCCCTAGGTGGTCTCCAAGCCATCCTTTTCTTCCTCCCCCTCGGTCTCTCTCCTAATCCCAGCAACCGTTCAAAGGGACTTGTGCAGCTTTGAACAGGGTTGTAAACTGGGACTTGCATAAAACCAGGGGTCAAGGGAGCTATAACAGAATGATTTAAGCAAACAAAGGCCACTTTATGTTCCAAGCTAAATGTTGAAAAACATAAAACCATTCTTAAATACATGCTGGCTGAGTATATGGAGAAAAAACTTCCTTTTGAAAATAAACTTTGTCTTCTATAAGCGGTTCATTACACACCATCATAAAAGTGAGGTCCCGGCAGAGGGAAAAGCATTGCAAAGGCAGAGAAAGGAGAAGAGATTGCCCAGTGGGCTCAGAGTGGGGAAGAGCCAGGGTGGCTGCAGCACAAAGGCAGGAGGTGGCTAGGGGAACTGCTCAGGGTTCCTGTCTCCCTCCTCAGAGGTCACCCCTTAAACTCTCAGCTGCCTGCCTGCGAGAGGCAGAAAACCACAGAAGGGAGAAAATAACAGCTTCCGAGATTTACAGCCACCGTTGCTCTGTGTCTCCTAAATGCAGAGCATTGTGCTCAGAGATTTCTGTACATTTTCTCACTGATTTCTCCAATAATTTTTCAAGGAAGGCGCTATTCCCTACTTCACACATAACCTAGCCATGGTCATCCAGCTAAAGGGGGATTTAAACTCAGGCCCCCCCCATACACTCTAAAGCCTATTAAGTTTTTAAAAACCACATCATAGAGAAGATGAATATAAGTATTTGCCTGTGATGACATGAGCACTTCTTATGGTTTCCCCACATTTACTAATATATATTTTTTGAAAAACCACTTATTAAAAAAATACAAGTCATACATATTTAACACAGTCTTATAAAAGCCAAACAATTCAGAATGAATAGAAAAGCAAGACTTCTCCTGACATTCCCTATAATTAAAGGTATAGCTATAACAAAAGCATACTGGGGGAAAAATTTTTCTGAAGAGAAAAGAAACAAAATCTACAGTCCCTCCACTTTAATGAAACAAATGGGAGTGATTAGAATATTACTTTTCAGTCTGATTTTTTTCTATACTGGGGGTAACCGTTGTGTGATACACACTCATATTTTGTATCCTGCTTTCCTCAAATTAATGTCATGGGCATTTTCTGTGTCATCTACCTGGTCCTCTTATCCTTTGGAGTTCATGCCTGGGTAACATTTAATTGAGAGCCATAGTTGTTTGTTTTGTTTTGTTTTGTTTTGTTTTTCGGTACGCGGGCCTCTCACTGTTGTGGCCTCTCCCGTTGCAGAGCACAGGCTCCGGACGCGCAGGCTCAGCAGCCATGGCTCACGGGCCCAGCCACTCCGTGGCATGTGGGATCTTCCCAGACCGGGGCACGAACCCGTATCCCCTGCATCGTCAGGCGGACTCTCAACAACTGCACCACCAGGGAAGCCCGAGAGCCATAGTTTGCTTAACCATCCCCCTATTGCTGAACATTTAGATTGTTTCTAATGATTTGCTATTATCAAGTGTTCTGTGTTTAAGCTCTCCGGGCATTTTTCTCCCCTTTCTCTAGTTTGGATTATTTCCCTAGCATTCCCAGAAGTAGAATTACTGGGTCAAAGCATGTGAACATTCTTAAGGCTCTTGATCCATAGCACCTAATTGTTTTCCAGAAGGATTGAACCCGTTTTTGCTATTTGGAAGCTGGCTACTTTCTCTGTGTGGGAAGTTCTGGGGAAAGACTTTGTTTAAGACTTCTTATTCTGCTTAACTGAAATCATTACACTCTAATTTTGCTGTTTCATACGGCCTTTCAAAGTCTGTTGACAATGTCTGACCAACTGATTAACGGGTGGAAGATTTATATTGGCCCCCCTGTCTCCAGGCTCTTCCTGCCTTCAATCTGTTTTGCACACTGCAGCCAGATTAATTCCTTTGGAAACATCACTTGCCTTGTGTCACTGTCCTGCTCAGTAACTTGTAGTAACTCTCTGTTTCCTCCAGGATCAAGTCCAAACTCCTCTACTGGGCCTTGAAGACCCTCCATAGGTCCCACCAGCCTTCCCGATTCAATCTGATCTCCTACCACCCTCAGCAGAAACCTTCAGCCACTCCCCTTCTAATCCCTAAATTATGCTCCATCTGCTTTCCCCTTTTGCTTATGTTTTCTCCCACCTGGAATGCTTCCCCGTCCTTTCTACCTAGTCCAAATCCTTCTCCTCTTTCAGGGTGATTCAGTCTCAGTGAGTCAGTTGAGAATTCTGCGAGAAGAGCCATGGAAAGTGGGGAAAACCTAGAATCAGGAATGCAGAAAGAGAGGGAATCAAAGGAGGGAAAACAGTGGTGATGCCATGCATGCCATCAGGGGCCGGGAGGACCCAGGCACCCCTTCATTAAAGACATGATTAGGTTGGCAACAGAGATCAGAACCAAGGCAAAATTCTTTGCACTATTGATAACATTTAGGCTGTTTTTAATGGCCTAAAGAGGGGATCTGTGAGAGAGACTGATTGCAGGCTAGGGCTAATAAAATAATGATGACAATAATAATTATAGTATAGTTAGGTTTAGCTTCACTTTGAAAAATAATGCTTTAAATATGAAAAATTAATTTATATTTTATGAAAAGAAATCCTTAGGAAGTCCAGTGCTGGAATGGCAGCTCCCTGCTCATCAAGGACGCTTTGGCTCTCTGCAATGCCATCCCCAGGGTGTGGCCCTCCTCCTCACGCTCCAATATGGCAGTTGGGGCACCAGCCATCACATCTAGAGTCCAGACCAATAACAGGCATAAGGATGACAAAGAGTGTCTCTGTTTAGGGAGAGTTCCTAGAAATCACAGGCAATGCTTCTGCTCAGAACCCATTGGCCTAGTCACATGGCTGTACCTAGCTGTAAGGGAGTCTATATGCCCAGATAAAAATCAGGGTTATATTATTAAAACAAAGAGAAGAACAGATGTGGGGGCACACAGCTAGCAGCCTGTGCTACCAGCTATTGAGGCACTGTGGTAATCAATTTATATCAATTATCTCTTCTAATTTTTATACCAATTCTATAAGCAATTACATAATGCAAAGGAGAGTAAGACCTGGACTGTCTCTGAGTCCAGAGCCTGGACTCTTTTTTAAAAAAAGTTTTTAGGCTTTGTGGAAACATGTTTCATGATATAAAAATCACAAAATAATTGATAAATTTTTTTTTCTTGACGAAACACACACACACACACACACACACACACACACTTCACCTTTCAGAGATTGAGTCTTACAGTCTCTGAAGCTGCATCTCACCATACAGAACTGACTGGAGCCCCTCCTTCAGTATATGTTTAGTTACATTTTTTTGTATACTGTAGGTCTTATTTGTGAAGAATATATAAGACTTTCTCTACAGGTTGTAAAACACACACGGTTCTCAATAAATAATACTGAGATAATGTTCTAAAGGGAAAAAATAGAAATTAATTTTTGAGAACATTCAAGGTAAACAGGTTTCACAAGTGAGAGGTCTACTGAGATAGTTGTGAATGTGAAAGAGGGTAAGAAAGGTGAAATTCTTCTTCCTTCAATTTGTATTGTGTTTTGAATTATCACTCCAGTTTTCCTATAAAACAAATGAGTGGGAAAATTGCCACATAGGGAGGGTGGCCAGGTTTGCTAATGCTAATTTTGTGGCTGCTCGGTATCTAAGATGCTAGGAAGCATGAACTCTTGATGGAGTTGGATAGGTATCACAGCCCCAGGCCAAGAGGCAGGGTGAGGGTGAGGTAGGATGGTAGGGGTCAGAGGGCATATTTGATCATAGAAGGAAAGCTGTTTGGAAAAAGTTTTTCAGACTGATAGGGACTGCAGACAGAGAAGGAAGAGAGAGTATAGGGCAGAGACTAGTTTAAAAAATACTGTGAACATGGAATGGGGTTGGGGAGGCCAACTGGAGTTTAAATACTCACAGATAGGCAGTTTTAGCTTTACGCCACCGGCTACCCTTGGTTCCTCCTGAGCTCCCAAGGCCGAATTATACTCTAGGACTGCAGTCAAGGAATGGTCAGGCCCAGTAGCTGCCAGCTTTTGTCAACGTCCCTGCCTTCTGTGACCCGTAAGCCTGAGTTGCCTGCAGGCTGCAGTAAAGGAGGGGTTGCATTCCAAAGGAATGACCAAGGCTGGGCGTTGCCAAGAGAGGGGAGCCAGAGAAAATCATAGGGAAATGCTAGTTCCTAGAATGTAAGCAGCTAGAAGGCAAGGACCAGGTCAATTTTGTTCCATGCTATATCACTACACCAAGTACACTATCTAGTCCATGGTTCCCTCCACCCTTACCCGATGAAGTTTTGTTAAATGAACGAATGAAAGACTGTGGCCCTGAGGTCACAAGCTAAGAAGGATCTATAAGCACCTTCCTGCTGGCCCTTTAAGGTGACCAGCTGGGAATGTCAGGAAACATTCTATGGGAGGCAGCCCTGGCCTATTTCAGCACATGGGCAACTTCGGGTTGAAGCCAGGGGCTGGTTTCAACCGCACAGTGGGTCTCCGGTGTGGGATCTAGGACCTTAAATGGCAGTGACTGAGAAATCTCTCTGAGACTGGATAAGGGGAGGACTTTGTCCTTTCTGTCTCTTTTTGCCCTCTTCCTACCAAGTCTCAGGTATCATCCTAAATGCTCTTACATGCGTTATCTCATTTAATCTCCAGGGAGGTCGACATTAACAATCCCCATTTTCCAGATGAAGGAACTGGAACTTGAAGAGGTTAAGTAACCTGTTAAGTATTCCTGTTCAAGGAATGAGAGTTCTTAAGTGGGAAAGCAAGATACCAACCCACCTCTCCCTGACCCCAAAGCCCTCATCTTAACTACTCCACTCCCTGCCTCTATTGGCTCCATGTTCTATCTCACTTAACCTGGTTGCAAAATGTTTTGTTTACCTATCTAACTAACATTTTATTTTAAGATATTTTCAGATGAACAAATTTTGCAAAAACAGTACAAATAATCCCCATCTACCCTCCATCCACACGCCCCAGATGTTGGTCTTTTATTGCCAGGAGTAAATATAGCTTACATTTCCTCACTGTACTTTTATGTCCCGTTGGACTTAAATTTTCATCAGTTTTTCAGCGATTGTAGACCCCGGCTGAAGGCGAGGAGAAGAAGCAACGTGGCAGCTGGCTGGTGGGCAGCGGGCTGCACTGACCACATGGGAACCCAGACGCCCTGGAACAGATGTGCCGACTCCCAACATTCCCCCAGAGGACAAGAGGGTCATCCAGCGACTCCTCTAATGGGGAGGCTTCGGAGGAATGTCCCAGACACCAGACTTGAGAGATTCATTAGCAACAAAAGATGTCTAAACAAGGGAAACATTAGCAATGACGGCCCCTCAGAATAACCCCACCTCTTTTTCCCTTGTGCTGTCAGTTCAGGGCAGAAAGACTTACTGTGAACCTACTATGAGTCTGGCACTGAATTAGTGCTGGGGAAAATGATAACCTTGTCAGTGATGCAGCCTCAGAAAAAATGAGATGGTTGACTAGAAAAGATAGGGGAGACTTGGTAGGAATTTCCCCACTAGTATTCAATCAGGGACCCTCAGTTAGGAAAAAACCTCAAATTATTTTGGAAACAAAATTAGGAGGCTGGGGGTGGGGGAGGGAGTCAAGAGAAGACGGGACAAGTTCCCACATGATAACAAGGCAATCTAGCTCTGTTTCCTGCCTAATGCTGGTGGTCCTGGGGGAGGGGGGCAGCTCAGAGGGAAGCAGGCCCTGTGAGAGGTGGCCAGAGAAGCAAGGGGGCCAGAATACTGCAGTTTTAAGGGCAGAGCAATACAGGTAGAGCCCCAGTTTAGCCCCCAAGCAAACCTACAGACCATAAAAAGATGAGGGGATTTGGCTAATGCTTCTGGGACAATATCTGCCTACAGAGCAGAGGGGAGAGCCGTGGGGAGCACCCTCACCCTCAGGGTCCTTCATTGTACCCGTAAAGCCTTCTTGGTCCTTTTTCCTTGCATGTTCTCCATGCCTCCCTCATGTCGTTCATCCACTGACCCAGAAAACCCCAGGGGGGACCTGCTGAGGCTCTCAAGTCGGATAGGTCTGGATTCAAGTCCCAACTCTGTCACTAACCAGCTGGATGGCCACTTAACTAACCTCTCTGAACCTCAGTTTCTCATCTGTAAAGTGCAGGTGATGATACCTTTTCATGAATTTGATGTGATGATGGAAGGAGCTTTCGCATGGAAAGTGCCCAACCTGGCTCCAGGAAAGCAGTCTCCTTCCTGACTTCTCAGGCCACTTTGCCCTCCCAACTGCCTGCCCTTCACCTCTGATAACACTGGTGGCCAGCATGTTGCTCTCTCCTTATCTGTTTTTTCCAGGTTATGGTGGAAACAGACCAAGGAGCCTGAAGATCTGGGTCTGAATCCTGGTTCTGCCATATAACAGCTGTGTGACCTTGAACAAGTCACTTAATCTCTCTGAGCTCCAGGTTCCTCACTTGCAAAGTGGGAATTATACCTACCTCAAATGAAATAATGTAGGGAAGTGCTTTGTAAGTGTTAAGGAACTTTATGAGACTCAGCTGATGTCTTGCTGCCCTTCTCATCTCCCCCCACAATTCTCCCACTCCCACCCTCCATCCTCTAACATCAAGCCTAACTTGGGTAGAAGGAGCACCAAACAGGGAGTTAGGAGCTGTGAGTTCTGGTCCAAGTTCCATCATCAATTTGGGGTCCTTTGGCAAATCATGATCTTCCCAGGGCCTAGGCTTCTCTCTGAATAGAATATCTCTCATGGCCTCTTCTACAATGAGGTTCCACCCATTTGTGGCTAAAGGGGTCAGGAGTTTATTTTCAGACAGGAATACAGTCAGGCTTGGAGGATGTCACCGCTTCTGTGCACAGCTCTGTTCTCATCACATTCTTCTATTAATATGGCCGAGATCATGCGCTGCTGGGTCACGTGTGAGCCTGAGGTGTCTCCAATACTTAGTTTAGGGTAATTAGTCTTTTTGACCCTTAGCAGGGGAAATGTCTCCAGTTGGGGGGAAATGAAGTTGTCAAACATAGTCCTTAAGGAGAGGGAGATTTATAGGAGATCACATACAAAAGCACAGGAATTAAACAAACAAACAGGGAAAGAGCACTTAAAAGCTCAGACCAAACAATATATACTGCACGCTATGCTCAGGCAGGTCAACCATGGTCCGAGGTCTCCCCAGGCACCACCCAAGTGTAACAGCCCAGACAATTGTTCATCTTCCAAGAAGCCGTTCCCAGAAACCACAGGGTTGCAGGAAGGTAAAACCAATGATGTCATCGAGGGGAAGAAACGACAGTGGTTAGTACAGTCCTTTACTGACCATTTTGTTTTTTAAAACTTGTCTTTGTGTAGCCCAAGATTTGGGCCCTGCTCTCTGTCCTACCCCTCCTCATGGCACCCTGCGCCCTGACTACCCCAGTGACACTGCACCTCCTCGTGTCCCTCCGACTCTGCTGCCCTCTTGGCTTTCTTTTGGGTAGAGCCTCCATAAAACACAGGATGCAAGTTAAATTCCAATTTCAGCAAAACCACACATTTGTTTTTTCAGTATAAGCATGTCCCAGGGACTATTTGGGATGTACTCATACTAAAAATTATTCACGGTTTAACTGAAATTTAAATTTAAGTGGGCATTGTGTATTTTTATATGCTAAATCTGGCAACCTACTATCAAGGCATTTTTGGTTTTTATCTCTGTCCAGAACATACTACCGCCACATCCTCCCTTGGCCAGCTCCATGTCATTCAAGTTCCACTCAAGGGTCCCCTCCTTAGAGTGACACTCTCTGACCCTCCCCTTCAATATAAAGTAGCCGCCCTCCCCCTCATAGTGCCTTTCTAGCATATTCCCCTGTTACCTCTCTCTGAAATGAGTTTGCTTATTTGTTTCCTTGCTTAATGTCTGTTTCCTCCGGCTAGAATGACAGACATTGTTATGTTTTTCCCTAATCACTCTCCAACACCTGAATGTACCTGGCACATGCCAGGCATTTAATAAATATTGGTTGAATAAATGAATGAGTAGAATGTATGCTTCAGAGCAGTGCTTCACAAACTTCCATGAAAACCCTAGAGATTTTGTTCAGTTTTGTTAAAATCCAGATTCTGATTCTATAGGTTGGACGTGGGCCTGATATTGTGTATCTCTAACAAGCTCCCAGTAATGCTGAAGCTGCTGGTCCACAGACCATGCTTTAAGAGACAGTAGAATTCTCTGTGATGATGGAAATGTTCTATATCTGCACTATGCACTATAGCAGCTACTAGCCACATGTGGTTATTGAATATTTGAAATGTGGCTAGTGTCACTGAGGAATTTCACTTAATTAAAAATTTTACTTAATTTTACTTAATTCTAATTAATTTAAGTTTAAATGGTACAGCTGTTTGGACAGCACAACCCGAGGGAAGTGGTTCTCAATCTTAGCTGCACGTTAGAATTACCAGAAGCACACTGGAACATACGGATGCCAGAACCTCTTGCCTTGGGTCTTAGAGAATTGGTTTTTACTCTTGTGTTTTAAGCTCCCCCAGGTTATTCCAAAGTGCAACCAGAGTTGAGGACCTCGCCCTAAGAGTTTTCAGAGCAGCAATACTTTACTTTCCATTCAATTCCTGCCACAGCCTAGACAGCGGAAAAGACAAGTGTAACTAAATATCATCAACCCCATTCTACTGGGAATAACTGAGGTGCAGGAAGATACAGGGATTTGCCCAAGGTTATATAGCTGGCAACTGATGGAGCCAGGACCCACAGAGCCCTTGTGTTTCCACATTCATCCTCTCCCTCAAATTCTTTGTGAAAAGAGGCAAATGTCTTCGATCAGTCAGTCCTCCCTAGCTGCCATCCTCTTTCCATAGCTGCCACCAACTTCCACCTGCCTTTGATGCCCCCTTCCCCAGGGCTTTGTCTGGCTTCATCACCCCCCAGAGAGGAGAGCCGATTAGAATCCTCACGTTGTTTTCATCACTGATCACAAAAAGAATGGGTCTCTCTCTACCAGACAGGAAGGAAATCCAAGTTTGAGTGGACGAGGGCACCTCGCCATGGAACTCACCACTCCCAGGGTGGGGCCTCCAAGTGGAACAGACCCATTCCTTCCTGCCGCACCTGCCCATGAGGGCACAGATTGAGGGGTCTTAGGGAGGGAAGTCGACAGTGACAACACAGGTGACCTGGGAGGGTCTCCTGAAGAGTTCAAAGATCTTGCCAGGGTTTCCTGGGGCAGAGTTGGGAGGGTTGGTTTTAGGTGATCCACAGGAAAATTTTTAAATGTTTAATACTTATGTATTTATTTTAATGTATATTAAGAAAAACGCAGCTCATTAAATCTGCAATTTCACAGATATTTCTTTAAAAAATTTTTTTTTACTTTTCATTTTATATTGGAGTACAGTGGATTAACAATGTTGTGTTAGTTTCAGGTGTACAACAAAGTGATTCAGTTATACATACACATGTATCTATTCTTTTCCCAATTAGGTTGTTACAGAATATTGAGCAGAGTTCCCTGGGCTATACAGTAGGTCCTTGTTGGTTATCCATTTTAAATATAGCAGTGTGTACATGTCAATCCCAAACTCCTTAACTATCCCTCCTCCCCTCCCTTCCCCTCTGGTAACCATAAGTTTGTTCTCTAAGTCTCACAGATATTTCTGATATAAAGTTCCTGGAAAAATTAATTTACTTAAGAAAAAAGGGAGCACATTTAAAGCAAAATGTTAAGGAAATAACAGTACGAGTGGGACTTGGATATGGCCAAAATGGTGACGGGGTGGGGGGGGGGCCTGGGTATACCCTGAGGATGTAGTGAGAGGGCGTGGACTGTGTCCTTTGTTTGGGAGGTCAGAGGTGGAAGGGAAGGCTTTCATGGAAACATTCTTGTCAGCAGCATGTCTTTCAATAATAAAGAATTTCTGTTGCTGACAAGAAATCTATTGTCTTGGAATAATGGTCAGGAATGAAAACGGCACAGCATCAAGCCCTCCAGGGCCTGCAGTGAGGTCCAGCTGAGGGAAAGGACAATTCCCTGGCCCATTCAAGCTCCAACAAGCCTGTAGGAGACCACACTCGGCTGAACATCGCAGTCCTGCTGCAGACACGCCGGGACAGCTGTGCTCGTCTGAGTCCGGTATCCAAGGACAGGCCCTTGTGGAAGCCAAAGAGCCTGGTTCTAGCTATCCAGGCACAGCGTTTCCTCAGTTTCATCAGTCCCAGCCCCTGCCTGGAGCCCGGAAGGACTAAGCTCTGAGTGGTTACTGCCAAAAATTACACACCCATATTGATGGGTCCAACCCCATGTATGCTCAATTCACACCTTTATTTTTCACGGGGACTCAGAGCCCCCCTGGGGAATGGATGAACCAGGACCCTGAGATGGCAAAAGGATGTGTGCTCAATTTAATGGGCTGACAGTCACACTCTGAGAATGAAAAAGGATTGGATCCAGTTTTTAGGAATAAGAGTTGCCATCTTTAAGATGTTCCAAGAAGGGAGGAGGTATGAAAAGGCAGAGCACAGAGGATTTTTAGGGCAGTGAAAATACTCTGTATGATACTATAATGATGGATACATGCCATCATACCTTTGTCCAAGTCCATAGAATGTATACCACCAAGTGTGAACCATAATGTAAACTATGGACTCTGGGTGATTATGATATATCAATGTATATATCACTAGTAACAAAAGTACCCCTCCGGTGGGGGTTATTGATAATGGGGTAGGCTGTGCAAGTGCGGGGGCAGGGAATATATAGGGATTCTCTGTACTTTCCTCTTAGTTTGCTCTGAACCTAAAACTGCTTTTAAAAAATAAATTTAAAAAAGTTCCAAGAGAATTTGTGAACACCCAAAATCAAAATAACCTGAGGGTGGGGGAGTGACTTCAGAGAGAACCAACTTAATTGTGGGTATAACTGAGGACGCTTAAACTGTTTATATCTTACGGAGCGCGCGCGGGCTAAAGAAAGAATGTGCTCAGAACTGGCATAATCTATATAAGGCCCCCAGGAAGCTTTGCTCAGAGAGTCAGTTTATATCTTCAGTACGATACGGGGGACAGGGTGTCCAGATCCACAACTTGGAGATCGGTTCTGGAGGCAGGTAACAACCACAAGCACAGTCAAATCAATGGTTAACGTTAAGTGGATACTTACTAAGTGCCAGTCACCATTTAAAAGCATTTAATCCTATGACAACCTTAGGAGGTAGGCACTAATAGTATCGCCATTCTAAAGATGAGGAAACTGAGGCACAGAGCTGTTAAGTGACCCACCCAAAGCCACATCTGGCTAGTAGGCATGGAGATAACCTGGCACTCACAGCTGCATGATACTGCCATTAAGACCATCTAGGTAACACGCATGCTCCAAGCTCATGCTCACCAAGCTATCCTCAAAGGTAATGCTGGCTAAGACAGCAGAGTGGGATTCAAATCTTGGCTTTATCACAGTTTAGTTTCTTAACCACTTTATGCCCCAATCCCTCATCTGTAAAATGGGAATAATAATACCTGTCTTGCAGGGTGTATGAAGATGAAATGAGAGGATGTACTCCAAGCCCTTAGCAGTGTTCTTGGCACAGGGGAAGCCCTCTTTGTTACTGACCAGCTTAACCTCCCCTATAGGTAAATCTTCTTGGGAAACTTCATAATAACAATGGCTCCCTTTTACTGAGGGTTTCCCACGTGCCCTCAGCTAAGAGCTTTGAGTACATCCTCTAGTTTCATTTCACCTGCGCCCTGAAAGGCAGGTGTTATCATCCTAATTCAGAATATTTGAATTCTGGTTTATCCATTTACCTCTTGTGAATTTAATCATTTCCCCAGAGACAAATAATTTCTGGGTGTAGAAACCCAAATAGCACCTTCGGGCCTGCAAAGCTGAAGCCCAGGCTCCGAGGGCTCCATGGGGGTGCCTAGCAGGCCCCTCCCAGGCACCAGACATCTGATGCTTGGAGCCACCTCTATAGGCTGCCACAGGATATGCCCAGGACACCCTGAAGCTGCTAATCCTAGCATCAACACTATGTTTTTCCTTGAAGGATTTCCTTTCCTTTAACAAAACCGGTATTGACTAATATTAACACATAATCAAACTGTTAACACCAACGCTTGTTTGATGTATGGCCTCCTAGGCATCGTCATATGTATCTACACATCCTTAAAAAAAGAAAAAAAAAAAGAAATTCTCTTTTATGTACAGTTCTTGCTTTTCCATTTAACATATGATAGAAATCTTTCCATGTCAGAATATAAAGCTCTACATTATATTTTAAAAGCTACATAAAATGCAGCATGCTTTTTTTAACTGGTTAAGGAAGAGTGAACATTTATCCTTTTTAACTCCTCAATATTTTTAAACTTTTCAACAATGAAGGTATATTGCTTAAGTGAAAAAGAGATTAGAAATGCTTTTTTAAAACTAATATTGAAAAGATAATGTAGCAACACTTTAAAAATAAAGTTTCTTTTTTTATAAATTTATTTAGTTTGGCTGTGTTTGGTCTTTGCTGCTGCGCGTGGGCTTTCTCTAGTTGCGGCGAGCGGGGGCTATTCTTCATTGCGGTGCGCGGGCTTCTCATTGCAGTGGTTTCTCTTGTTGTGGAGCACGGGCTCTAGGAGCACGCAGGCTCAGTAGTTGTGGCTCGCGGGCTCTAGGGCGCAGGCTCAGTAGTTGTGGCTCGCGGGCTCTAGAGCGGAGGCTCAGTAGTTGTGGCGCATGGGCTTAGTTGCTCTGCGGCATGTGGGATCTTCCCGGACCAGGGCTCGACCCCCTGTCCCCTGCATTGGCAGGCGGATTCTTAACCACTGCGCCACCAGGGAAGTCCTAAACAGTTTCATTTTTGTTAATTATTTTCCAGTTCTTGTCCACATACAAGAATTAGAACAAATATTTTTAAATAGTTATGACCATGCTGAAATACTCCTTTATCACATTATCTGAAACATTTCCCCACGTTTCTATGGAGCACCCTTAAAGGCTTGTATAAAGGTGTGGAGAGCATGGGGGTGGTGGAAGGTGGTGGGCTATTCCACAGGGTAGTGTCCAGAGCAGAGCGCCAGGGACAGAGCGCTTAGCAGTCTGGTAAGACCCCTGGACCCCTTCCCAGAATAATACTTTCAAATGTATAAAATAAGGGACTTCCCTGATGGTCCAGTGGTTAAGACTCCACGCTCCCAACGGAGGGGGCCCGGCTTCGATCCCTGGTCAGGGAACTAGATCCCGCATGTGGCAACTAAGACCTTGCACGCTGCGACTAAGAGCCCTGCACGCAGCAACGAAGGTCCGGTGTGCCTCAACTAAGACCCAGCACAGCCAAATAAATAAATAAATAAATAATTTTTTAAAACCAAATGTATAAAATAAGGTATATAAGATTGCAAAAGAAAACAATTACATTGAAGTACAATTATCAAAATAAAAATATGTAAAATTGTAGTAATATATGTACCTCTTTGTGCATTAAGGAACAAAGTCTAGCAGTGAGTCTAATTTCTATCATTAATTCCAAAGTCGTGATGAACACAAATATTTCATGATATCTACAACACAATAAGTGATATGAAAACATCTGTGATTTCTATTGGTGACAAGTCTCAGGTTCACTAATATGGCTGTGGTTATTGAGTATGTTTGTAATTGAAGGAAATGCTACATTTCATTTTATGTTAGCAAAAATAAAGATGTCATTTTTCCCCAACCCAAATTCATAGACCCCCTGAATTCTATAAGGGAAATGGGTTCTAGGTCAACTGATGCCTGCTCTGCAGAATTTCTATACTTACTAGCCTAGGAAAGATGAAGGGAGAAAATTATTTCCATATCTCTTCCCTATTCATTTTTTTCTACATATTTTATCCAAACCACCAGGCTCTCCAGCTCCCATGACTCTGAGATCATTCAGAATTAATTTTCTAGAGATGGGAGAAACCCATCTCTAACCAACTGCCCAGCCCCCAACCACTTCCACTCCCCGGTCATCCTCTGCACATGCACAGAAGCTCGTCTCACCATCTTCCAACTCGGCATGCTTCATATTTGCACTAGATTTAACATGCACATCCCTCCTTCTTCCTTCCTAATAGTTACGAAGTCACCAAACAAGTCCAGTCAGTTCTGAACAAAGGAAGCTGGATAATCCGCCTACTTATTGAAGGCTGCCTAATCCAAATAGATGTTTTTCATCACTGAAGGTATTTTCCAGGACTCTGCAAATCCAGAGGATCAGTCTCCTTCCTTCACACAAGCATCGGCACTGGATTCATTTCTGACATCACCGGCACCAACCAGGCTCTGGTTCTTGGCCCAAGTTTCAGAAATTATCTGCAATGATTGTACTCTCCTTTTCTTCCACCAATAATTATAACATACTGCTTTGTGTGGCACCTTATGCTTCTCAGAAGTAATGTTCACATACGAAATGCTGTTATCCCAGAGGCAGGATGCAGACATGGAACTCTGGGTTCCTAACGCAATGTTCGCTCCGTGATGCCAAGATTCAATTATTACTATTTCTGTTATAACAGAGAATTCCTAAAACATAGTGAAGTTGTGTCCCCTTTAACTGAACATGAAAATCTCATGATCTCTTTTATTTGAAAACTTTAAATGCTTAAAATATTGTGGCTAAAAACAAATTAAAGACATGGGAATTTTTGAAATACTCTATTTTTTAAAATACTACTCTTATTTTGATTTTTAAAAACAACAGAATTCAACTTTAATCACACAATATCCTAGATGTGTGATCAAATTGTCCCAGTTTGTCTGGGACTTCCTGTTTTAAAACTAAAAATGCTACAGTTTGCAAACCCCTCAGCCTTGGACAAACCCTCCATCCTGATAAATTAGGACAGTTGGTCATACTGGGTGTCACTGTAAGCTTTGACATTGATTATTGGCCACAATTTTTTTAATCCTTCATAAAGTCAAAGATAGACCACAACAGGAATCATTTTCATTGCCATACCTTTGCTGCTCCACAGAGATATGGATCCTCTCCCATCAATTTATTTCTCTAAGTGATTTTAAAAGTTCAAAGTATATGTAAATACCAAAAAGTTAGGTTTCATTGGTTGTAAGCAACAGAAACCAATTCACTCTAACTTAAGCAAAGAAGGAATTTCTCAAAAAAAAAAAAAAAAAACCAGAATCCAAGGAAAACCTGAAGAACCCAGCTTTGGAATGGACAGGAACTAGAATAGCTCCTGGGATCTAAGTAGCAAGAATTACTGGGCAATCCCTTTTGTGAAGAGATTAGCAAACTTTTTCTTTAAGGGTCCAGATAGTAAATATTTTAGGCTTTGTGGGGCAGTCTCTATCATAACTACTCAATTTTGTCATTGCAGCATGAAAGCAGCCATAGACAATACATAGACAAATGACTATGTCTGTGTCTCAGTAAAACTTCATTTACAAAAATAGCCAGAGACCCTGATTTGGTTGGTGGCCACAGTTTGCCAACCTTTGCTTTAGCGTATATCGTTTGGCAATGGATCTACTCTGTTTTCAGTCTTCTTGAATCTTTCTTGAATCTTTGGCTCAAAATTCAAATTCAAAGAAGGAAGCATCTGATTGGCAGAATTCTTTGGCCAGGGGAGAGTGGCGTGCCTTGACTGGCCAGATTTTATCCATTTTGGAGAGGTAACTCCCCAAAGCAAAATTAGGGACAGTTACCAAAGAAGGAGGAATGAATTCAGGTGAAGCTGAAACAACAGCTATTTACCTCATCAGGGTTAGTTTCTCATTACCACTTTACTCTCTAGGGAAGGAGTCCAAGAAACCCAGGACATACTAGTATTATAACAGAGTGTTTTTTCAGCTGAACCAAACTTGGGTCCACTTGCCCACTGAGCAGAAAAACCCATCTACTGACACCAGGTTGTGGCGAAGGAAAGTGCAGCATTTACTGCAGGGCCGAGCCAGGAGAACGGGCAGCTCATGCTCAAAAGACCTGAACTCCCTGATGGTTTTCAGAGAAGGGTTTTTAAAGGCAACATTTTGGCGGGTGAGGGTTGCAGTTTGTGGACTTTCTTCTGATTGGTTGGTGGTGATGTAACAGGGTGATGTGTCAGGAATCTTAATCATCAGCCTTCTGGTTCCAACCAGTCTGGGGTCTACATGCTTGTGGTTAGCAAGGTCTTAGTTTCTTCAGAACAGCTCAGAGATACGCATCAGATTGTTACATACATCCCTTAAGGAGGAACTAAGACTCTGTCTTATCGCTGAACTGCTGTTTTAGCTATCATTACTTTCCTTGCTTGGCTGCTTTTCCTTTGTTCCTGCATTCTCTCACTTCCCTGATTCGTAACTGCTTGAGTCTGCTCTTTGGAACTCAGGGAAGGCCTAGGAGACTAAAGCCTTTTTTCGTACAAACAAGAAACAGGGGACACACAGGGGCTTTTGCACCTGGGAAGGTGCTTCAGGGTCCTGCTCACTTTCAGTATCACCAGCCCCAAAGGGGGCATATTCACGTGTTTCTATGAATGACACATGCCCCCTGAAGTTGTGCAGGGGGGGCCCTGGGAGAAATGGATGGCTTGGGGTTAGAGTTTGTTTATGAAAGAGATGGAATGAGCACTTTGTTTTCTGACCTTCAGGCCTCTCTTCCTTGCACCATTAAATTAAGTCTGATTAAGCTCAAGACTTGATTTTTCCAACACAAATAATCCGCTCTCTTGTCTCCTTCAACCAGCCAGGACCTGGCACGTTTGTCCTTGTGGATTCAGAGCCTCCCACACCCCTCCCCAGAGTAGGTGCAGCTCTGGTGGTAGGATTTAAGAAATACATGCTGCACTACCGCCCCACTAGTCTGTTACAGGGCTAAAGTTAGAATGATTAGTGAGTGAGGAAGACAACTGCTCTTCTACATTCTAGCAAATCAGTCCCTGAGAGACTGTGCTGTGTTTCTTTATTCTAGAAGTGAAGTATTCCCAGTCTTCCATGTCCTGGAGTCACTCTGCCTTGTGTTTTCGTCTACCCCTATTTTGACCTCCACCCCCACTGCTATCCCAACACCTACCCCTTCTTGGTGGCAGGAGTCAGGGGTCTCTTTGATCTTGGTTCAGGTGGAAACCAGAGGAAATTCTAGATTAGGCTCTGATGGCCAAAGAATGTCTATCAGCCCCAGGGAGGGGCACTCAATTGGAATGAGATAAGAGCATGGATTTTATGCTTATGAAAAAAATTGCATTTTGTGATATTTCTGTAAAAATTGAACTAAGCATTCATTGTAGGTACTGAGTAGTATGGTTTTGATAGAAGGAAAAACCACACATTGCACATGACATAGGGTTAAGGGTGACCAAATGTCCCAGTTTTCTCAGGACCAAGCAATTTCCCAGGACTTGGGACTTTGATAAAACCAGTTCACTCCAGGGGTAAATAATAATAATAATAATAATTTACTATGTGTCAGGCACTATTCTAAGCACTTTACATTCATTTACTTCTCAATCGACTCAGTGAGAGAGGTACTGTATTTATTTCTGTTTTACAAATAAAGAAATTAAGGATCAGATAAGGCAAGTAACTCACCCAATGTCACACAGCTAGGTAAGTGTGGAGCTGGGATTGAAACCCAGGTCTGTCTGACTCTCAAATTCACCCAATCCATTATATTTCTTAACCATCATCATCTCTCTATGACCATTATTCAAACTAGAAAGAGGTTTAAAAAAAATAATTCTTATTATCCCCCTCCTCCTCCTCCTTCTTCTTCTTTTTGACACATCATGCTTAACCATTCTTGTAAATGAAACAGAATGTTCAGGAACAGGCACAAATATATATAGGAACTTTATACTATTTGATAAAGATAGGACTTCAAATCAGCAGGGGGAAAGGTGACTTATTCAATAAACGTTGCTGGGACAATTAGGTAGCCATCTGGAAAAAAAATACAGTTGGGTCCCTATTTCACACTTTATACTAAAATAAATTCCAAATGGAAAGAAGGTTTTAGTAAGGGGAATGAAATGAAAGAAATATTAGAAGGAAGCATGGGAATGGAGAAGATCTTTCTGAGTATGATACAAAATTCAGAAGCCATAAGAAATAACTAATAAGGACCTACTGTATAGCACAGGGAACTCTACTTAATACTCTGTAATGACCTATATGGGAAAAGAATCTAAAAAAGAGTGGCTATATGTATATGTAAAACTGATTCACTTTACTGTACACCTGAAACTAACACAACATTGTAAATCAACTATACTCTGAAAAAAATTTTTTAAAAAGAAGCCATAAGAGAAAATTGATGAAAAATTCACTACATCTTAAAAATACTTTGCATGGCAAAACAAAGTTAAAGAGGTAAAACCAACTGGAGGAAATATTTTCAAAGTATCACAAACCAAGAACAATCTTCCTTAATGGATAAAGCATTTGTACAAATCATTAGAAAAAGATTAATGAGCAATATAATAATATAACACAATACAATAAAGAAATAACGAGGATAGACAGGTCACAGAAGAGACTGACCCCTAACCATTTGAAAAGATATTGGGCTTCACTGATAAGAGAAATGAAAATTAAGACTATAAGGAAGCACTCACCTATTGCATTGGCAAAGATCCAAAAACCTGGTAACTCTGTATTGGTGAGAATGTAAATTGGTACAATCTCTTTAGCGGGCAACTGGTAAGGTCTATTACCTTTGATTTGACAATTCCACAGTAACACTCACACACATAGGAAAATGATGTGCAAGGGTTTTTGTTACAACACTTTTGGTCATTGGAAGCAACCTATATATTCATCAAAGGGAACTGGTTAAACAACTGCTACGTCTATACAGTGGAATAGTATGCAGCCATGGAAAAGAATGAGGAGACTGCCTGCAGTGATAAGGAATGATCTCTAAGATATATTGTTAAGAAGACAAAGTGCAAAACAGTGCGTAAAGTATGTTACTATTTGCATATGCGGGTCCTGAAGGAGGGTAGATAATATATTATGTATATGTATGTTTGTAAATGAATGAAAATCTCTGGGAAGATAACACAAGAATCTGGTAACAGTGGTCCACATAGGGAAGGGAGACTTCCCCGCCCAATAAACTTACTTTTATATCTTTTAAAATCTGTGATATGTTAATGTTGTACCTATAAATAAATATAGATAGATAATTTTTTTTTTTGTGGTACGCAGGCCACTCACTGTTGTGGCCTTTCCCGTTGCGGAGCACAGGCTCCGGACACGCAGGCTCAGCGGCCATGGCTCATGGGCCCAGCCGCTCCACGGCATGTGGGATCTTCCTGGACCGGGGCACGAACCCGTGTCCCCTGCATTGGCAGGCAGAATCTCAACCATTGCACCACCAGGGAAGCCCAAGATAAATTTTTTAAATGTAAAAGAGATCCAGGGCTGGCTTAATGGACGTACAACCTGTATACTTGCAAAAGGGCCCTGAACTCGGTTTAATGCTCCGATGTCACCACCTTGAAATTCTTAATAATTTTTGAACAAGGGTCCCTTCACTTTCATCTTGCACTAGGGCTGTGTAAATTATCTAGCCAATCCTGGAGAAACTCTTGTTTTACAAATGTTATCTGAGGTTAAGTCCTGATTTAAAAGGAGGTACTTGTGAAAGTCAAAGACATTTTCATTTGCTTGTGGCCAGTAATGACAACCATTAAACAATAAATAGCCAAATAAATCTTTGCAATTGCAGGGCAAACAACCCAAATCATCTGTATTTGCCGGATCACTAAAAGCCACACATTTGCCAGCAGGAATATCTACCCTCAAATGATGAGGTTCACTTTGCCCAAACTGGAAAAGCCATTTACAGCTCTTCAAAAACTACCTGACATTTCAGTTTTCTGTGAAAGGAAGGTCTGCACAATAAAAATCTCATGCAGTTTCTGCCTGTCACACAGACTAAACAAAATGATGCTTCTTTTAAAACATATATGCATGAGATATTTTCCTTTTAGGAATTTTGTTATGATAACCTCAGGAGGCAAACAAACACAGCAGAACTAGCTCCTACCTGGCCAGGGTGGCATCGCCTGTCTGAACAGTCCTTTCAATCTGGGCAGTTTCAGCCAAGGATGCTTATCCTCAAATGAATGGATTATAAATATATTTTATTATAGGACTAGAATGAGTGCCAGAAACACTCCAGCAAAGTGAACCAAAGACAACACCCAGAGGATAAGGAGGGAGAAAGATGCAGTTTAGACAACAATTATGTCTACTTACTGTGCATTTAGGTTCTCGGCTATAAAATGGGTAAAATACTACCCATTTCACAAAGCCTCACCATGGATTAAATGAGATAATGGACGTGGATATGCTTCCTCGCCATGGATTAAATGAGATAGTGGACGTGGATATGCTTTGTAAATTGCTAATTACTAAGGTATCATCATCCATATTAATATAAGGATATTATTTTGAGTGGGTATCTGTGTTTGTACTGCCAGTGTTGCTTTAAATGGGAGGGGCAGCCACATTTAATACCTCCACCACTAACTGAAGAACTTTTTTTCTAAGTGCAAAAGTCATACAGGGCCTCCCAATGTAAAATAAACAAACAACCCAGAAGTAAACAGAAGGAAAAGTGAAAGTTCCCCTTCACCTTCTGCCACAAATTCTAGTCCTTTTAACAGAGCATAGTATAAATTCTTCCAGGAGGATTTTTTAAACATATCTGAATAACAAAATAAAACTGCTAGAACTCTGTGAGATGCATCACAACCCCCTCCCCAACGTTAGGGAATGGCATTGCTTCTCATGGCTATTGTGAATAATGCTGCTATGAACACAGACGTACAAATACCTGTTGAAGTTCCTTCTTTCAATGCTTTTGGGTATATACCCAGAAGTAAACTTGCTGGATCATATGGTAATTTTATGTTTATTTTTATTTTTATTTTTTTTTTATGTTTAATTTTTTGAGGAACCATCATACAGTTTTCCACAGCAGCTACACCATTTTACATTCCTACCAGCAACATACAGGGTTCCGATTTCTCTGCATTCTCTCCAACACTTCTTTTCTTTTCTTTTTTTTTTTTTTTAATAATTGTCCTAATGGGTGTGAAGTGGTGAAATCTGCACTTTTAACATGCTCCTCCACGATTCTTTTTTTTTTTTTAATTAATTAATTATTTGGCCGTGTTGGGTCTTCGTAGCTGTGCAGTAGTTGTGGCTCGTGAGCTCTAGAGCGCAGGTTCAGTAGTTGTGGCGTATGGGCTTAGTTGCTCCACAGCATGTGGGATCTTCCCAGACCAGGGCTCGAACCTGTGTCCCCTGCATTGACAGGCAGATTCTTAATCACTGTGCCACCAAGGAAGTCCATCCACATGATTCTTATTCACACCAAAGTTTGAGAATTGCTGTCTTTAGAAATCTTAGCAGGGGCTTCCCTGGTGGCTCAGTGGTTGAGAATCTGACTGCCAATGCACGGGACACGGGTTTGAGCCCTGGTCCTGGAAGATCCCATATGCTGCAGAGCAACTAAGCCCGTGTGCCACAACTACTGAGCCTGCGTGCTGCAACTACTGAAGCCCGCGTGCCTAGAGCCTGTGCTCTGCAACAAGAGAAGCCATCACAATGAGAAGCCTTTGCACCACAACGAAGAGTAGCCCCCGCTCACTGCAATTAGAGAAAGCCCTTGAGCAGCAACAAAGCCCCAACACAGCCAACAATAAATAAATAAATTTTTTAAAAATAAAGAAATCTTAGCAGCAGAAAGAGAAGGGGCAGTGAGTCTTCTAAGTCTGAGAAGCAAAGCAGGGATTTGGCAACAAGTGTCATTGTCCATAGTAGATTAGTGGGGCTAGTTTGACCACCCCTCAAATGAAAAAATTTTTTAAAGGAATGGTCTTAAACTACCTGCTAAGAAGTTGGTAGGTTGAAGAGAAACAGGGAGACAGCTGCTGACCTTGGTAGCCACCTTGAGCTGAATCAAAGCAAAGAAAAAATTCCTTCAAACCAAATATTGTCCCATAGCAGCCTTGAGCAGGACAAATAATGTTTAGCCTCACAGCCCACAAGGGGAAAATAGTTCCTTTCTGGCAACCTCTGGCTGAGTAAGCAAAACAAGGCCCTACCCGCCAAAGGGGAGGGGAACTGGTGCCAGTTACAACAGAGAGGAGGAAAGGAGGTGGGGAGAGGAGACCCATAAAAGGGTGGAGCCGTGAGCCTGTGACCTTGGGTTTCCCTCCACTGGAAAGCTTCCTTAATACTTAGGTTCATATTCACAGAATTTTTGGATGGTAAAATGCACTGGTAAGAAATTAGGGCAATGGGACTCAGGCTCTCAAGTGATGAAATCGTGCCCCCTAGTGGTTGTTCTTTAGCACATTCAAGTCATTAAAGATCAAAGATTGGGAGGTGGAGTGAGGAATGGACTGGTGGTGGAGATCAGTGGCAGCCTCAACTTAACTGATTACAGTTGGCTGGAATGGAGAGAATTTTGAAAATATTCTCCTCAACCCTACTTCCTGTGGTAATCTGGATGCTAGCAATACTTTCTGTAATAAAGAGTGACATCAATTTCATTTGAGTGCTTTCTTATCATACCACACACCTCTGCACAACACCAAAAGGTAGGTTTTATTGTTGTTGGTATTATTACTACTATTCTCATCTAATGGGTGAAGGAACAGAGGCTCAGAGGATTCAGTGACTTTTCCAAGGCCACAGGCTCCACCTTTGAACCACAGCTCCTCACAACATGTAAGCACCTAAGAACATAATGGAAAGGAAACAGATCACTGGAATGAAAAAACCATGCCTCCTTACTTAAGTTCTCTGCCATGACTAGGGGAAGCAGACATATACACTAGAAAATAACTTTATGTATTTTTTGTACTGTTAAAAAGAAATAAAAGCCCCAAATGGAGTCATTTGTCCCCATGTCAGCAAACCAAGATTTTGGGGCAGTTTCAACCTCTCCCCAGAAAGCGACTTTCAAATAGACAATCTGATCAGCACTAGTGAGATAATCTGTATAAGACCCCTGCCATTTGCTTCTCCCCAAAAAAGAAGACGACCTGGCCTGAAACAATTCTTTCTTTTCTTTTGCTAATAACTTCCTTGCCCCACCCTCCTTCTGCCTATAAAAACCTTCCATTTTGTACAACTCCTTGGAGCGCCCTTCTATTTACTAGATGAGATGCTGCTCGATTTATGAATCATTGAATAAATCCAATTAGCTCTTCAAATTTATTCAGTTGAATTTTTGTCTTGTAACAGTTAAAACATAAAAATTATAGAATTATTTGTTGGGCTTCCCTGGTGGCACAGTGGTTAAGAATCCGCCTGCCAATGCAGGGGACACAGGTTCCAGCCCTGGTCTGGGAAGACCCCACACGCTGCGGAGCAGCTAAGCCTGTGTGCCACAACTACTGAGCCCACACTCTAGAGCCCGTGAGCCACAACTACTGAGTCCGCATGTCACACTGCTGAAGCACACGCCTAGAGCCCGTGCTCCGCAACAAGAGAAGCCACTGCAATGAGAAGCTCGCGCACCGCAACAAAGGGTAGCCCCCGATTGCCGCAACTAGAGAAAGCCCACACAGCAACAAAGACCCAACGCAGCCAAAAATAAATAAATTTATTTTAAAAAATTATTCATAATCCCACCATGCAGAGTTATACACTATTTGCATTTTGGTGAATATTATCTAAGACTTTTTACTATGTGCATATATAATAGTATATATCATTATTTTATTAAGAAAGAAATAATAGTATTTGTTGTTGTTATTCACTGAGGCATTTTATTTGTATGTATATGTTACATCCCGAGAAAAAGAATCCCAGGATTTTCCCTCCTGTGTGTTTTCATCTTGCTTCCATTTTGTCCATGATGCCAGCCAAGATCACTAGTACAACGGATGGGATGGGATCAGGTAGTCTGTTATTATTCTAGATCACCAAATTGCACACCAAATCTGGGGCTGATCACTTTACAACTGTTTAAGCTGCTTGTGAGGTTCACAACAATTTACCCAACTCTGTAGTCATTAACGGATGCTGTATCATCAGTTAGAAACCAGATGATGGCTTTGGAGCACTGCCTGGTAAGAACCTGGTGTTTGCCTCTCTTCTCAGCAATGTTGATGATCTTGAGAACCTTGGCCAGGATGTTCATGTGCACCATTACGGTGGCACGGAAAGACGGTGGAAAGAGCACGATAGCCTTTTATGACCTACATTGCCCCTTACTATATCACAACATTCTAAAGGCTGCCTTTAACTTTTTTTAGTGGCTTTATTCATAATAGTCAAACACTAGAAGGAAGCCAAACAGCCAAATATCCATCATACAATTTACCTTTGTAACCGTTTTCAGTGTATAATTCAGTGGCATTAAGTACATTCACACTGTTGTGCAATCATCACCACCAGCCATCTCTAGGACGTTTTCATCATCCCAAACTATAACTCTGTACCCATTTAACAGTAACTCCCTATTCTCCCCTCCCCCCAGGCCTTGGTAATCTCTGTTCTATTTTCTTTCTCTATGAATTTGACTACACTGGGTACCTCATATAAGTGAGATCATACAGAATTTGTTTTTTTGTGATTGGCTTAGTTCACTTAGCACAATGTCACTAAGGTTCATGCATGTTACAACATGTGTCAGAATTTCCTTCCTTTTTAAGGCTGAATAGTACTCCATTGTATGTATATCCCACATTTTATTTATCCGTTCATCCACCAAGGGACATTTGGGTTGTGCCTTTAACTTTTCAAGTTTCTTTTCTTGCCAGTTGTATAATTACAAAGTCGTTAGAATATCAAAGGGGTGATATGTGTCTCACTTGTGAGCTTGGTATATGGTGGTGGAAAGACAACATTAAGTCAATGCTTTGAAGAAGTTACCTCGAGTTCTTAAATCTATACTGAAGGCTGAAAGAATTCGCCCTGTCTTAGAAAGTGTCTGCTGCACACTGGTGAAAAAAGCTTTAGAAGTAAACCAGATTTGTTTACTCTGTTGATCCGTAGCAGACTGTGGTGCATGTTGCGTGTGGTACTGACCTTGAGATCTCAGCCAAAACATAAATGAGTTGAAACAGTCCTGAGAAGGAGACCACTGTAAAGACCCAAGTTTCAGGAAGACGTGAGTGTTGGGCAGGGGGTAGGAGACATGAGTACTAGGAGGGAAGCCTAAGGATCTTCTTCTGAAATTAGACAGTGACTTAGACAAAGTATACAGTAGGTGATAAAAATGTAGTGGTAGTTACTTTAAGAGGTAGTTGAGGTTAAACTATAACCAGGTACTTATTAATATCTGTGGCCTAAGTAGATTAGTGAGCTTAAATGAATCCAGGCCCATAATAAATCATGACCCCCATGTGTCCTTCATTTTAAAGAGTGCTCACCTCCTTATTAACTCATTTTGTTTGGTCCTGATAATGACAGAGTGACTCAGACAGGGAAGGGATCACTCTCCTGACTGCACAGATCGGGAAACCAAGGCCCAGGGAGGTGAAGTAATACGTGGCATTATGGAAGGAACAGGGTTGGGCTTGGAGTCCAGAGTTCTCTGGGCTCTGCCACTTGGAGCTCCTCAGCCTTTCCTGTGACATCATGGTGTGGAGAATTAAGGAGCAGATCCCTATTGCTTAGTGTCTGATGTAGCACAGAGTAACATTTCTCTCCACGGGTTGCCCCTAGAAGCCACATCAGAGATGCTAAGTAGATGGACCACCGCCCCAGCCTTGCCTGCTACTTCTGTGTCTATGACCCTTTTTGCTGCAGTCTCAGCAGTAAGGGTTGGCCTATGCTGTTGTCTAACCTATGGAGCCATCCCTCCTTTTCCTCCTCTATAAAAATACTGGGTTGGCCTCTGAGGGTAACCTTTAAATGTAAGACTGTAATCTCCCCAAGTCTAAAAATGCAGTAATCTCTTTCCCCTCCCCAAGCAATTTAACTTTTTTTTTCATTGCTGATTTTTTTTTATACAGCAGGTTCTTATTAGTCATCAATTTTACACACATCAGTGTATACATGTCAATCCCAATCTCTCAATTCATCACACCACCCACCACCCACCACCGCTTTCCCCCCTCAGTGTCCATACGTTTGTTCTCTACATCTGTGTCTCTATTTCTGCCCTGCAAACCGGTTCATCTGTACCATTTTTATAGCTTCCACATATATGCGTTAATATACGATATTTGTTTTTCTCTTTCTGACTTACTTCACTCTGTATGACAGTCTCTAGATCCACCCATGTCTAACAAATGACCTAATTTTGTTCCTTTTTATGGCTGAGTAATATTCCATTGTATATATGTACCACATCTTCTTTATCCATTCATCTGTCAATGGGCATTTAGGTTGTTTCCATGGCTATTGTAAATAGTGCTGCAATGAACATTGGGGTGCATGTGTCTTTTTGAATTATGGTTTTCTCTGGGTATATGCCCAATAGTGGGATTGTAGGGTCATATGGTAATTCTATTTTTAGTTCTTTGAGGAACCTCCATACTGTTCTCCATAGTGGCTGTATCAATTTACACCCTCCAGCATTTTCTCCACACCCTCTCCAGCATTTGTTGTTTGTAGATTTTCTGATGATGCCCATTCTAACTGGTGTGAGGTGATACCCTTTGTCATAGATAAGTTGACCATAGGTGCATGGGTTTATCTCTGGGCTTTCTATCTTGTTCCATTGATCTATGTTTCTGTTTTTGTGCCAGTACCATACTGTCTTGATTACTGCAGCTTTGTAGTATAGTCAGAAGTCAGAGAGTCTGATTCCTCCAGCTCCATTTTTTTCCCTCAAGACTGCTTTGGCTATTCAGGGTCTTTTGTGTCTCCACACAAATTTTAAGATTTTTTGTTCTAGTTCTGTAAAAAATGCCATTGGTAATTTGATAGGGATTGCAATGAATCTGTAGATTGTTTTGGGTAGTATAGTCATTTTCACAATATTGATTCTTCCAATCCAAGAACATGGTATATCTCTCCATCTGTTGGTATCATTTTTAATTTCTTTCATCAGTGTCTTATAGTTTTCTGCATACAGGTCTTTTGTCTCCCTAGGTAGGTTTATTCCTAGGTATTTTATTCTTTCTGTTGCAATGGTGAATGGGATTGTTTCCTTAATTTCTCTTTCTGATCTTTTGTTGTTAGCGTATAGGAATGCAAGAGATTTCTGTGCATTAATTTTGTATCCTGCAACTTTACCAAATTCATTGATTAGTTCCAGTAGTTTTCTGGTGGCATCTTTAGGATTCTCTATGTACAGTATCATGTCATCTGCAAACAGTGACAGTTTTACTTCTTCTTTTCCAATTTTTACTCCTTTTATTTCTTTTTCTTCTCTGATTGTTGTAGCTAGGACTTCCAAAATTATGTTGAATAATAGTGGCGAGAGTGGACATCCTTGTCTTGTTCCTGATCGTAGAGGAAATGCTTTCAGTGTTTCACCATTGAGAATGATGTTTGCTGTGGGTTTGTCATATATGGCCTTTATTATGTTGAGGTAGGTTCCCTCTATGCCCACTTTCTGGAGAGTTTTTATCATAAATGGGTGTTGAATTTTGTCAAAAGCTTTTTCTGCATGTATTGAGAAGATCATATACTTTTTCTTCTTCAATTTGTTAATATGGTGTATCACACTGATTCATTTGCGTATATTGAAGAATCCTTGCATCCCTGGGATAAATCCCACTTGGTCATGGTGTATGATTCTTTTAAAGTGTTGTTGGATTCTGTTTGCTAGTATTTTGTTGAGGATTTTTGCATCTATATTCATCAGTGATATTGGTCTGTAATTTTCTTTTCTTGGAGTATCTTTTTCTGGTTTTGGTTTCAGGGTGATGGTGGCCTCGTAAAATGAGTATGGGAGTATTCCTCCTCTGCAATTTTTGGAAGAGTTTGAGAAGGATGGGTGTTAGCTCTTCTCTAAATATTTGATAGAATCCACCTGTGAAGCCATCTGGTCCTGTACTTTTGTTTGTTGGAAGATTTTAAATCACAGTTTCAATTTCATTACTTGTGATTGGTCTGTTCGTATTATCTATTTCTTCCTGGTTCAGTCTTGGGAGGTGATACCTTTCTAAGAATTTGTCCATTTCTTCCAAGTTGTCCATTTTATTGGCATACAGTTGTTTGTAGTAATCTCTTAGGATGCTTTGCATTTCTGTGGTGTCTGTTGTAACTTCTCCTTTTTCATTTCTAATTTTATTGATCTGAGTCCTCTCCCTCTTTTTCTTGATGAGTCTGGCTAATGGCTTATCAATTTTATCTTCTCAAAGAACCAGCTTTTAGTTTTATTGATCTTTGCTATTGTTTTCCTTGTTTCTATTTCATTTATTTCTGCTCTGATCTTTATGGTTTCTTTCCTTCTGCTAACTTTGGGTTTTGTTTGTTCTTCTTTCTCTAGTTCTTTTAGGTGTAGGGCTAGATTGTTTATTAGAGATTTTCCTTGTTTCTTGAGGTAGGCTTGTATAGCTATAAACTTCCCTCTTAGAACTGCTTTTGCTTCATCCCATAGGTTTTGGATCATCATGTTTTCATTGTCATTTGTCTCTAGGTATTTTTTGATTTCCTCTTTGATTTCTTCAGTGATCTCTTGGTTATTTAGTAATGTATTGTTTAGCCTCCATGTGTTTGTTTTTTACGTTTTTTTCCCTGTAATTCATTTCTAATCTCATAGCATTGTGGTCAGAAAAGATACTTGATATGATTTCAATTTTCTTAAATTTACCGAGGCTTATTTGTGACCCAAGATGTGATCTATCCTGGAGAATGTTCCGTGAGCACTTGAGAAGAAAGTGTAATCTGCTGTTTTTGGATGGGATGTCCTATAAATATCAATTAAATCTAACTGGTCTATTGTATCATTTAAAGCTTCTGTTTCCTTATTTATTTTCATTTTGGATGATCTGTCCATTGGTGTAAGTGAGGTGTTAAAATCCCCCACTATTATTGTGTTACTGTCAATTTCCTCTTTTATAGCTGTTAGCAGTTGCCTTATGTATTGAGGTGCTCCTATGTTGGGTGCATATATATTTATAATTGTTATATCTTCTTCTTGGATTGATCCCCTGATGATTATGCAGTGTCCTTCCTTGTCTCTTGTAACATTCTTTTTTTAAAGTCTCTTCTGTCTGATATGAGAATAGCTACTCCAGCTTTCTTTTGATTTCCATTTGCATGGAATATCTTTTTCCATCCCCTCACTTTCAGTCTGTATGTGTCCCTAGGTGTGAAGTGGATCTCTTGTAGACAACATATATATGGGTCTTGTTTTTGTATACATTCACTTTTGGCTGGAGCATTTAATCCATTCACCTTTAGGGTAATTATCAATATGGGTGTTCCTATGACCATTTTCTTAACTGTTTTGGGTTTGTTTTTGTAGGTCCTTTTCTTCTCTTGTGTTTCCCACTTAGGGAAGTTCCTTTGGCATTTGTTGTAGAGCTGGTTTGGTGGTGCTGAATTCTCTTAGCTTTTGCTTGTCTGTAAAGCTTTTGATTTCTCCGTTGAATCTGAATGAGATCCTTGCTGGGTAGAGTAATCTTGGTTGTAGGTTCTTCCTTTTCATCACTTTAAGTATATCATGCCACTCCCTTCTGGTTTGTAGAGTTTCTGCTGAGAAATCAGCTGTTAACCTTATGGGAGTTCCCTTGTATGTTATTTGTCATTTTTCCCTTGCTGCTTTCAATAATTTTTCTTTGTGTTAATTTTTGCCAATTTAATTACTATGTGTCTCGGTGTGTTTCTCCTTGGGTTTATCCTGTATGGGACTCTCTGCGCTTCCTGGACTTGGGTGGCTATTTCTTTTCCCATGTTAGGGAAGTTTTTGACTATAATCTCTTCAAATATTTTCTCTGGTCCTTTGTCTCTCTCTTCTCCTTCTGGGACCCCTATAATGCGAATGTTGTTGCGTTTAATGTTGTCCCAGAGGTCTCTTAGGCTGTCTTCATTTTTTTTCATTCTTTTTTCTTTACTTTGTTCCACAGCAGTGAATTCCACCATTCTGTCTTCCAGGTCACTTATCCGTTCTTCTGCCTCAGTTATTCTGCTATTGATTCCTTCTAGTATAGTTTTCATTTCAGTTATTGTATTGTTCGTCTCTGTTTGTGTGTTCTTTAATTCTTCTAGGTCTTTGTTAAACATTTCTTGCATCTTCTTGATCTTTGCCTCCATTCTTTTTCTGAGGTCCTGGATCATCTTCACTATCATTATTCTGAATTGTTTTTCTGGAAGGTTGTCTATCTCCACTTCATTTAGTTGTTTTTCTGGGGTTTTATCTTGTTCCTTCATTTGGTACATAGCCCTCTGCCTTTTCATCTTGTCTCTCTTTCTGTGAATGTGGTTTTTGTTCCACAGGCTGCAGGATTGTAGTTCTTCTTGCTTCTGCTGTCTGCCCTCTGGTGGATGAGGCTATCTAAGAGGCTTGTGCAAGTTTCCTGATGGGAGGGACTGGTGGTGGGTAGAGCTGACTGTTGCTCTGGTGGGCAGAGCTCAGTAAAACTTTAATCCACTTGACTGCTGATGGGTGGGGCTGGGTTCCCTCCCTGTTGGTTGTTTGGCCT
Source organism: Orcinus orca (assembly GCF_937001465.1). Taxonomy (NCBI): domain Eukaryota; kingdom Metazoa; phylum Chordata; class Mammalia; order Artiodactyla; family Delphinidae; genus Orcinus; species Orcinus orca. The sequence continues at coordinate 62,108,638 of NC_064572.1, read as the reverse complement.
GAGGCAACCCAACACTGGAGCCTACCTGGGCTCTTTGGTGGAGCTAATGGCAGACTCTGGGAGGGCTCACGCCAAGGAGTACCTCCCAGAACTCCTGCTGCCAGTGTCCTTGTCCCCACAGTGGGCCACAGCCAACCCCCGCCTCCACAGGAGACCCTCCAACACTAGTAGGTAGGTGTGGTTCAGTCTCCCCTGGGGTCACTGCTCCTTCCCCTGGGTCCCGATGCGCACACCACTTTGTGTGTGCCCTCCTAAAGTGGAGTCTCTGTTTCCCCCAGTTCTGTCGAAGTCCTGCAGTCAAATCCCGCTAGCCTTCAAAGTCTGATTCTCTAGGAATTCCTCTTCCTTGTTGCCGGACCCCCTGGTTGGGAAGCCTGTTGTGGGGCTCAGAACCTTCACTCCAGTGGGTGGACTTCTGTGGTATAAGTGTTCTTCAGTCTGTGAGTCACCCACCCAGCAGTTATGGGACTTGATTTTACTGTGATTGCACCCCTCCTACCGTCTCACTGTGCCTTCTCCTTTGTCCCTGGACGTGGGGTATCTTTTTTGGTGAGTTCCAGTGTCTTCCTGTCGATGATTGTCCAGCAGCTAGTTGTGATTCTGGTGTTCTCACAAGAGGGAGTGAGAGCACGTCCTTCTACTCCGCCATCTTGGTTCCAATCTCGAGCCTTACTTTCTTCATAGAGAAGATGGAGATGGGGTTGTCGAAGGATTAAACCTGACGCTCCCAATTTAACTTTCTAAAATCAAGAGGTATCTTACAATCAATGTCAAAAGAAACTTTCCCACCACCACTTCCCCTACCCCAGCCCTCTGAATTGTTATCAAATAGACAGCATCTTTGAATTGAAGAAACCATTGAGCCTCCCAGGGCATGGGAGAGAGGAAAAAGAATTGCTAGTGGGACTCTGGCTGGGCTTTCCAGCTGACTTGGATCCCACCACATGTTGTTAGTGAGATAGGTTCCTGTCTGCTCACTCAGGTCCCAAGCTCGGGCTGAAACCTTTGTGTGTGTAAAGAGCTCCACATGAGATGCATTAAAACGGACATACACTTAAGAGCTGCGCAAGGTCAGTCCCACTCCTAGAGAACTGAAAACATGTTCACACAAAAGCTTGTTCACAAATGTTCACAGCATCGTTATTCATAGCAGCCCCAAAGTGGAAACAACCCAAATGTCCCTCAACTGATGAACAGGTAAACAAAATGTGGTATATCCATACAAGGCAATATCATTTGGCCATAAAAAGGAAGGAAATTCTGATACATGGTACAACATGGATGAACCTTGAAAACACTATGCGAAGTGAAAGAAGTCACAAAAGAGCACATATTGTGTGATTCCATTTAGATGAAATGTCCACAGTAGGCAAATCCTAAAAGTCGGAAAGCAGAGTGGTGGTTACCGAGGATGGGGGCAGGGGAGTGGGAGGGACTGCTAATGGGCATGGGGTTTCTTTTGGAGGTGATGAAAATGTTCTGGAAATAGGTAGTAGTAATGGTTGCATAACTTTGGGAGTACACTAAAAATCAGTGAATTGTACACTTTAAAATAGTGAATTTTATGGTAGATAAATTGTATGTCAATAAATTTTAAAAAAAAGATCTGTGTAAATAATTGTATAAGTTATAACTTAATAAAAATAATAGTAAAAGGAGAGAGGGCTTTAGCAGCTTCCTCTTTGATTCTGGAAAGCTGGTCAGGAAGCACCTCTGCCCAGAGGACAGGAGAGATTCCTATGAAGCCAGAGTCCTTCAGGTTCCAAAGCTTCCAGCAGGGAGACCTGCAGGAACTGGAGAAATCCCACATTATATCTCAAGGCATGTGACATCCATCCGTCCTTTAAGGTAGCACATTTAGTGACACATGAATCCATCCTAAGGTACTTGAAGGGCTGTCATGTGACACAGGGATTGGGCTTCTGAGTGACTCCAGTGGGCAGGATTAGGACCAGTGGATGAAGTGACAAGGAGGCACAGTCTGGTCAATAAGAAGACAAGCTCCCGAGGGATTAGAGCCATTCGAATACAGCATCAGTGCCCAGTCTGGGCTGCATTCCAGCAAGGCTGGAGAACCACCTCTGAGATCTTGTATATTTATATATTCTGGCCAGGACTGGATGTTCCAACTCTGAGGTCCTAAGAGTCTATATGAAGAATGAGGGAGGAAAAGAGGAAAAAAGAAACTGTGAGAAGGGAGGGTCAAGAGGTGACCATTGGGCCATTGCCAGAATCTGTGACAGAGGCATCAGAATCCGTGACACAGTCCGAGTAGGGCAGCTCCCGCTCAATTTGAAGGTGGCCGTTTCTCAGCAGGTGGGCTCAGATGAGGAAGGCATAGCTGTGAGCAAAGCCAGACTATAGCCTGACCCTGTTTGAGGGAAACAGTTTTCAATCTCAAACCCTCAAATGCTATCAGGAAGTAGTGTGCACTGATTAAGCACAAGGGCTCTGGATTCAAAATCTGATCCACTAATTAGTAGCTGTGTGACCTTGGGCAGTGCATTAAGATCTCTGGGCCTCCTTTTCCCTGGTTAAAAACATTGGAATAATAATAGGGCCTACCTCACAGATCTGTTCTGAGGATTAAATGAAATAAGGTAAATAAAGTGCTTGGCCCTAACATACATTAACAGCAGCTGCTGCAAACTGACCTACATGAATTTAATTATGCACAAACTATTAGGTTGTTTTCGGCAGCTGTAGGTAGCTCCCAAACATTACGGGTTGTTGAGGGCTAGCTGCTCCCCCAACCACTTCACTTCACACAAGTTTCAGATCAAATTCTGCCACATTTGGACATTTATTAGACACACTTTTATCAGCAAGTAGACACAAAAGGACCTGTTCTGAAAACTGATCACGGCTCTGTCCTTTGAGGTGCTCTAACCAGGCCTTGCGCGAAAGGTTTGCTCCAGGTGGGTCTCCAAAATCGAGACGCGGGAGTGGGTTAACCTTAAGGCTTCAGGCAAATCGAATCCTTTGATGTTATGGCTGGACCCAGGGCCATGTTAGAATCTAGCAGCAGGTACCCTCCAGAAAGGTGAATGGTATGGGGGGCTCAGCAGACTCTTTTTTCTGATCATGCAAGGTTGGGAGGGACTGTAAACTGTCTTAGCCAATATACATATCTTCCAGACCACTGATTTTAATGATGAGGACTCACTTCTAATGGGGTTTATTAACAAGCCACATCCCCCCACCCCCAGTGAACCTAATACCCTTATTATGCTATCTAATACCCTTATTATTCTCATTATAATACTCTGATGCTAGTGGGAGATAAAGACTGAAACCTTCATAGTAGCTGTGAACATTTAATTAGATGCCGACTGATCACTCCTGTGCTGTATATTCTTGATTAAGGCACCGGGCCTTTCCTAGAGCACAGATTAAATGAACACTAGTATCACACTGTAAGCCACAGGCATCTGAGCACTGACTGCATTCTCCAGTGCCCTGGTGCTTCTGAAATAGAGACTTGCTTTTGGTAGAAACTAACCACCTCAATTATGGAATGCCTCTATAATTCCTTAAATCCTTTAGCTCATTTAGATTCTCACAACAGCTGTTTGAGGTGTGGGCTACAACTCCCACTTTATTGATGAGGAAACTAAAATTCAGAGAGGTTAAGTTACTTGCCCAAAGCCACAGAGCTGTAGGATATTTGGCAGAAATAAAGTGAAGAAAAAAAGCAATGAGAATCTCCTTGTATAAATGTCGTATCTTATCTTAGGTGAGGAGCAAGAAAGAGATTAAGTGTGGCCACAAAACCTGCCATCCCATCCCCTGCAGAGAGCCTTCCCTTAGCGAGAAGAATCACTCATCCTCTCATGTAAGCCAGTGCATCTCATTTCCCTCCATCTGAGCGTTAATTTCATACTTTCAATTGACTGCAGAGAGATGCGCTCTCTTCCCACTTCCTGCCGGACCTCGAGGGTCTGTTCATGCTGCCCTGCCCACGCCCAGTCCCAGACCACCTCCATCTAGAATTACAACAAGCTGAGAGCTAGGGTTACTGCACTTAGTACTGAAAGGCTGTCTCATTCCAGCCTTTTAGAGCCAGGCAGCTTATCACTCATCACCTGCCAGTTGGATGGTGTATTTTGGGCTTGCTTTGTTTCTGCCAGGGCCGAAAACAAGCAAAGAGTGGGGGGTCATCAGGAATGGAACAGGCTGAGCAGGGCTGGAGGGTGAGTGACATGGGAATTCGGAGAACCAACATCCCCAGGGTGTTCAGGCTGTGGACAGATGTGAAGGTTTCTATAACTGACGGTGTGCATGTGACTAAGGGCCCACATGCACCGTCCCCAACTGGGATTACTGAGGGCTTACTATGTGCAATGTATTTTTTAAATGGGAACTTCAACACACTCCCTGTCTTTAAGGGGAGCCTTCTAGTGGGGAGATAAGTATTCCAATTTATCCCCCAAGACTCTCAACCAACCTGTTCCTTCTCTTCTCTTCCAGTCTCCATGAAAGATACTCCCATTCACCTTCTCACCTGGTCCAAGAATCTCGGAGTCCCTGCTCTCCTTACATCCGATAAACGGTCACATCCTATAAATGCTATCTCATTTCCATGAACCTAGTTCAATATTTCATCATTTCTCACTTGGGCTATTACAGTAGTCTTCCCACTAGTTTCCCTGATTCCAGGATCGGACCCTTAACTCACCCCTTCCCCACTGTAGCCAGAGTGATCTCTCTCAAACGTGCATCTGACCACATCACTCCCTTGCTAGAAATCCTTCAGCAGCTTCCCATGCCTGGAGAATAAAGTGCAAGCTTCCAGTTCATTCTGTCAGTCATTCAGTAAATATTTGCTGAGCAGCCTCCCTGTACCAGGCATTATGCTAAGAGCAAGGACACCAGCAGGAACAAAACAGAAAAGGTCTTTGTCCTCAGAAAGACAAACAAGTAAACAAGAAAACATGTGATATCAAATTGTGATAAAAGATACAAAGTAAAGGAACTGGACGCTAGGATTGAGAATCACAGTGGGCGCCCACTTGAGACCAGGCCTTCAGGGAAGGCGTCTCTGAGAACTGAAGGATGAGTAGGAGGTGGCCAGGTGAAGAGTGGGCAGAGCATAGAAGAGTTTCATGTATCTTAAAAATGTAAGGAAGGGCCTCCCTGGTGGCGCAGTGGTTGAGAGTCCGCCTGCCGATGCAGGGGACACAGGTTCGTGCCCCGGTCCGGGAAGATCCCACATGCCGCGGAGCGGCTGGGCCCGTGAGCCATGGAAGGCTGTGTAGCTGCATGGCGATGAGCCGGGGAAGAGGCAGGGAGAGTTTGGGGGAGGCAGTCTGTAGGGGTCAGACCATTCTTTGTAAGCCACGGGGAAGAGTTTGGATTTCATTCTAAATATACTGGGAAGCCACTGAAGGCTTTGAAGCAGGGAAGTAACTTGGTCTGACTTCCATTTTCAGAAGATCACCTTGGTGGGTGCATGAAAAATGGCTCAGAGGGCCACACAGGGGAAGTGGTGTTATACACTGAATTCACATGTGGAAGTCCTAGTCCCAGTACCTCAGGTTTTGAATGTATTTCGAGATAAAGTCTTTAAAGAGGTAACTAAGTTCATGCGAGGTCATTAGGACAGGCCCTAATCCAATATGACTGGTGTCCTTAAAGAAGAGATTAGGACACAAATACACACACACATTTGGGAAGGCCACGTGAAGACACAGGGAGAAGACCAGCTACCCACAGGCCAAGGAGAGAGGCTTCAGAAGAAAGCAACCCGCTGACACCACGATTTTGGACTTCCAGTCTCCAGAAATGTAAGAAAATTAATTTCTGTGACACTTTGTTGTGACCGCTTAAGCAGACTAATATAAGTGGGCTGTCCACTTAAGAGGTCACTGAAGAGGACAGCCTGGGAGAAGATGATGGTGGACTGCTCCAGAGGGAAAGAAAAGGAGATGGAACAGACTGGATGAATTCTAGAGACAGCTTAGAGTGCAATCTATAGAACTAGAGATGGAGGGATCAAGGATGATCAAATCAGGCTGGCCTGAACAGGTGATGGCGGTGCGCTTTACTGAGACGGGGAGGCACTAGGGGGAAAGAGGAATGGGCGGAGAAGCCAGACTCCTTATCATGACCTCCAAGGAGTTCCATGTTCTCAACGATGACAAAGATAACATTAGCTGAGCCCCCCCCTCCAAAAATTAATTAAATAAAATAATCCAACATAAAATTTTTAATTAATTTATTTTTTGAACGTTTTTAGGTTTACAGAGAAATTGAGCAGATAGAAGAGAGTTCCTATATACCCCTCTCCTCTGCACAGTTTCACCCATTATTCCAACATAAGTTTTAAAGCCAAAGGAAATTGTTCCTACAGTCAAAATAAAACTTATGCCTTTCTACCTGTTTCTCCCCCAGAGATGGTTTCAGTGTGGAAAAACTGTAGCGACACAAGTGAGCACAACCTGCCCCGAGCTCTCTCTCAACCCCCTCTCCCACCAACTTTCCACCTAGAGAACTAGTTTTCTTCACTCGGCCTGGTCAACTTCTATTCATGCCTCAAAACTTGGCTCAGATGTCACCCCCTCCCAGAAAAGTCTGTCCTGATCAGCCACCCACCCCACCCCCACTGGGCCAATAGCACCCTGTGCAACCCACAGGCTATCCCTTCCCATCTCAGAGGGAGGAAGATGTTTTTCATGAATGTGCCACCCCACCTCCCATGACACTGTAACCAATGGAAGGGAAGGGAGCCTGGCTTATTGTATCTGTATTCCTAGGGCCCAGCACAGTGCTTGGCTAGGAAAGTACTCCATAAATATTTTCTTTTGGCTGAACATAAAGTGACTGGTGCCATGAAAGAAAGAAAAAAAGAAAGAAGGAAGGAAGGAAGGAAAGAAGGAAGGAGGGAAGGGAAAGAAAAGAAGGAAGGAAGGAAAGAAGGAAGGAGGGAAGGGAAAGAAAAGAAGGAAGGAAGGAAAGAAGGAAGGAGGGAAGGGAAAGAAAAGAAGGAAGGAAGGAAAGAAGGAAGGAGGGAAGGGAAAGAAAAGAAGGAAGGAAGGAAAGAAGGAAGGAAGGGAGGAAGGAAGGGAGGGAGGGAGGAAGAAAAAGAACAAAGTGTACTTGGGAATTCAGGACTTAATAAACTCAAAGCCAGTCATCAAGACTGCCTGCTAATTGCAGATCACAGCCTCCCTGGGAAGAGGAGTCACATGGCAGGTTGCAGAAGGTACTCAGAGGACACAGAGGGGCAGACAGTAACGGGAGCAGCTGCTTGGAGCTGTTGTCTAACATGTCAGCGAGGGAGGCGCTGGGTGTGTACTGAGTGCTGAAAGGAAACCAGATCATCTTCTGTGTGCATGGCCCGTATCCCTGACCCCTCCATTAGAGTGACCCATTGTGTGTGAATGTGAATTTGACATGTAATCCATAGACTCTAGGGCCGAATCCCATTTTGTCCACCTGGTAAATGAGTGTTGGTTAAATGATCTAGCTTCTCCCTGGAGGTCATGATTCCACTTAAGTGGTAACTGGGTCTTATCAAGCTGTTCCAATTCTTGTAGCTCCTATGATGTCCTCACGTGATATACCTGGTGCTATATATTTGTTGTGCTTGACAAATAGGTTCTCCTCAAGGTTTTCCCATGAGCCGGCTGCGTGACTTTGCAGAAATCATGTAATTTCTCTGGACTTCCGTTTCCTGTCTGGGGGCATTGATATGATCTCTTTGCCTTCTCCAGAAAACTCCAGGAATGTGGGGTGGATGGATGAGGAGCCTGGAAACAAAGCAAGGAGCTTGGAGTAGAGGGTCCACCTTCAACATTCTGCACTCCTAACCCTTCCTTGCTGCCGGTGTCCTGAGGATTTCCCCGTAACGCTAATCACACGAGTGCCTCCTTGCTGGCTTCCCTCCCCTGCCTTGCACTGCATGAATTGTGTGTGTGTTGGGGGATGGGGGCTTTTCTCTATCAAAGATCACTGAGGTACAGGAAAAAGTACTATGGTTTATATACAAATAAAAAAGCAATTTAATATAATTGCTATTTTCATGAGAGACTTGCCTTATTTTTCAATACGAATAATAGAATACATCAAGCTATCAAATATTCTTTAATTCCATAAGTCAGTAGAGAAAAGGAAAAGTGAGGGAGAAAGAAGGAAGGGAGGAGACAGAGAGGAAGATAGAATGCTAAGTAGAGGTTTAAAAAGGAAGAGGCAGGGGCTTCCCTGGTGGCGCAGTGGTTGAGAGTCCGCCTGCCGATGCAGGGGACACGGGTTCGTGCCCCGGTCCAGGAAGATCCTACATGCCGTGGAGCGGCTGGGCCCGTGAGCCATGATCACTGAGCCTGCGCGTCCGGAGCCTGCGTTCCGCAACGGGAGAGGCCACAACAGTGAGAGGCCCGTGTACCGCAAATAAATAAATAAATAAAAAGGAAGAGGCAGAGAGGGAGAGAAGCAGAAGAGGATAGAGGGAGGAAAGACAGAGAGGGGACAAGAGAGGAGCGGAAAGAGAAGTGGATGGAGAGAGCGAAGAGCATCCAGGGAAAAAGATGAAAACGGAATCTAAATGCCCTTCATGGGCCCTGCTCCTCCCCAGGGGTGTTGTCTTTCATCACAGGGTTATTTGTTCTCACTTGCCCTAAAGTGTAAGTCTGTAATTCATCACTGTCCACAACCCAAGTCTTCATCTGCACTTTTAGTGACTTAAGGATTAAATCCACTGTAGGAACTTGGGTCCTTTAAGGGAGGAATTCTTTAGGCTGTAGGGCCAGTGACAAGAGCTATGTTTATCCCAGGGCCTAGGAAATCAGGCAAACCCAGACAGAGAGCGGGGCTTTTCCTCCCCCAGGTGACAGGCAGAGTCACCTATTTATTGCTGAATTTTCCCCAAACAGTGATTGTTTTGGTGTCCTGTAAGTGTGGCCCGCATATTCATTCAGTGTCACGTTATTCAGGGAGTAAGGAGAGGGATTAACAGACGCATATGGCACCAAAGCCTCCGTGTTTGGCTGTGGGGGCTGTTCACGCAACACGTGCCTTGTCCAAGAGACACCCATATCCATCCACGAAGCCAGGCAGCTGGCAAAGCCACGTCCGCTTGGAGAAAGCAGTGCCTTCCTAGTTTACCCAAAGGCGCCAGTGGGCCTACGTGACCCAGAGCTCAGTCAGAGCAAGACTGCTTATTTATCTGAAGGAGGCTGCAAGACTGTGGGCAGCTCTGGAGGCTTGATCTGCACGTAGGCTCCAGCGCCCCCCAGATGGCAGTGGAAGAGGAAGGTGGACAATCTCAAACCTCACAACCACGTTACATTTGCTCTCTGGCTTGATCTCATCCCATCCCCATAGGTAGGTGAGGCAGGTGTTCCCTGTTTTCAGATGAGGACACTGTTGGTTAGAGACTGAGACCTATCAAGGGCGTGTAAGATAAGCAAATTTGGGAACTTGGCACAATAGTAAGCATAGGTATGTCAATGGAAAAAGGACTGTGGAAGCCAAGAACAAGTTATGTGGACTCTGAGTCAGAGGCTCTTGCTCACTTGCTAAAGAGGAACTTGAGGCTGTTGTCAAGTCCCTCTCTTAACTGATTTTGGTCACTGTCAGGCATGGGTGGGGGGGTGTCTCCCTTAAAGGACTATCAGGAGTGGGGGGACTTGGAGAATCCAGGTCCTTCCTCAAGGAACAGCCTACCCTCCACCCTGGGAGATAAGTGCACCTCTGAAAGCCTGAGTCTATATGACTTTGCGTCCCTGGCCAACACCAGAGGGTGCTGACAGAGGTACTGAGACAGCGCCAGAAGGACTTGTACATCCCCCTGTGACCACTAGGGGGTGCAGGCAGGGCACTGCCTCTGAGCTCTCCAGAGATGCTAAACAGATGGGAACAGTGATAGAGCCAAGGTGTGGCAGCAGTTCCTACATGAGAGACCTCACCAAGAGCAGCCATTGAGGAGGAAGTGGGCATCCAAGTGAAGCAGCTGATAGTCGGTCAGTGTGTCTCAAAGACTTTTCTAGAGAAGGCAAATAGATCAGATCAATCTCCTGCTCTGATACTGTGTGACCTTGAGCAAGTTGTTTTACCTCTCTGCACCTCAGTTTACTCATCTGTAAAATGGAGCTACTAGCCTTGGAGCTGCAGAGTTGCCATGCGCCTTCTAGAATATCTAGTACATCATCGGCACTTTAAGCAATTGGACTGTGGTTTATTACTATTAAAATCCTACTATGTTTCTGGACTCAGAGAAATTCTGAAATTCTTCTGGAGAGAGGCCCTGAAGAGATTCTGAATTGTAACTTCCTGGTGAAGGTTGTGTTCCTCCCAAACAGTCACACATTTTAAAAGTGTGTATGCTCACAACCTCAGAGGAATTTTTTGTACACATTCATAAGAGCACTATGTACAATATTAAACACAAGTTGGGGGCATGCAGAGTACAGAGCTGGGTGAAGGGATGTGGGAAAGGGCACTTGCAAGAGAGGAAGAAGGGCTGGATATAGGTTCAGCGACAGAACACTGAGAAGAGGGAGACTGAATTATAGTGGGGGAAACGCTGGATTGGACAGGATGTCAGAAGGCCACGAAGAGGAGGGGTGACCTGGGGACAGATGGTCTCCTCTCTGGGATTGTTTTTCCATCTTTAAAATGGGAGGCTGGGCTGATCCCTTCCAGCTCTGACATTCTCTCATTCCACGTGGCGAAGCAGGAAAAGAATCCCAAAGAAGCAGAAATGTAGGACAACACCAACATCTGGTCCAAGTCATATCTCCAGTTGTTCATTCTTTCGTCAAACACATATCAAACACCCAGCATATTCTGGATACTGTACTCAGGTGCTGAAAAAAAAACTGGACAGATGAGACAAGTAGTCCTTGCCCTGAAAAAGTCCATCATCTAGTGGGCAATGTAGGTGCCTCTCCTTTCATATGTTCAGTCTGAGAGAGCAGGAAGGCATTGTTAAGGATTAAATGGGAGGAGAGGGGGAAGAACTCTGGGTCTGACTTATTTATTGAATTCCTCAGTTTCTGCTGTTTGTTGAACCTGGTCCCAATACATTTTGCCAATGTTTATAACACTAGTAATTTTAAGAATAATATACTTTGTTTATACTGCACTTTATACTTTTCTAAGCATTTTCTCCTAAATTATTTCTTTTATATCTATCTCTAGATAATACAAAAGAAGCATAAGACATGATCCTTAACTCAAGGAGCTTATTTTAAAACGTTTTAATTAATTAATTAATTAATTTTTGGCTGTGTTGGGTCTTCGTTTCTGTGCGAGGGCTTTCTCTAGTTGCGGCGAGCGGGGGCCACTCTTCATCGCGGTGCGCGGGTCTCTCACTGTGGTGGCCTCTCTTGCTGTGGAGCACAAGCTCCAGACGCGCAGGCTCAGTAGTTGTGGCGCGTGGGCTTAGTTGTTCTGCGGCATGTGGCATCTTCCCAGACCAGGGCTCAAGCCCGTGTCCCCTGCATTGGCAGGCAGATTTTCAACCACTGTGCCACCAGGGAAGCCCCAAGGAGCTTATTTTTAAATGGAAGATGGAAATAACGAGACAGTAAATAAAACCATTACTTGGATCAAGAGCTAAATTTTGCAGGTGAGACCATTTCATCTACATTAAGAGAATGTGATATGTGATGGCTGTGAGCTGCGGTAGCTGGAAAAGACTTCATAATTGGGAGGCATCAGACTTACAAGTCAGGAGGGGCTTGACTGGGAAGAGCTGAAATATTCCTCCAGGAAAGAGCATGGTAGACAGCGGGGTTGGGGGAGAGGAACAGTAAGGAGATTGTACAGATCACTAAAAAATAATGAGAAATTTGGTTGATTAGGCATGGTAATGAGGGTTCACTGGTGGTCTTGAGAGTACTTTTGATCCTACATACAGCAAGGAGCCAGAGTACGGTTAAGAAAATGTAGGTACCTTTGATTAAGAGGCATCTGGGGAAAATGAATCTGGTGCTGGTATGAGGATGGGGCTTATCAGTGATACGCCCAAGCCAGGTGACGAGTTAGAAGGCCATTATAGGGACTTCCCTGGTGGCACAGTGGTTAAGAATCCACCTGCCAATGCACAGGTTTGATCCCTGGTCCAGGAAGATCCCACATACCGCAGAGCAATTGAGCCCGCGTGCCACATCTACTAAAGCCCACGCGCCTAGAGCCAGTGTTCCACAACAAGAGAAGCCACCGCAAAGAGAAACCCGTGCACTGCAAAGAGGAGCCCATGCACCCGCTTGCCACAACTAGAGAGAGCCCGCGCACAGCAATGAAGACCCAATGCAGCCAAAAATAAATAAATAAAATTAAACTAAAAAAAAAAAAGAAACAAGAAGGCCATTATAGTAAAGTCCTTAGGTTTTAGAATCAGCCAGACCTTGATTTGAGCTCCAGATTCTTTCACTTAAGAGCTGAGGGTCCTTGAGCAAGGACCCTCAAAATCTTTTCTTTTTCTTTTACTTTTTTTGGCCGTGCTGTGAGGCATGTGGGATCTTAGTTCCCCGACCAGAGATCAAACCTGTGCCCCCTACAATGGAAGAGCAGAGTCTTAACCACTGGACTGCCAGGGAAGTCCCAAAATCTCATTTCTTAACCCTTAAAAATGTAGGTAGGGGCTTCCCCAGTGGCACAGTGGTTAAGAATCTGCCTGCCAATACAGGGGACACGGGTTCGAGCCCTGGTCTGGGAAGATCCCACGTGCTGCGGAGCAACTAAGCCCCTGCGTCACAACTACTGAGCCTGTGCTCTAGAGCCTGCAAGCCACAACTACTGAGCCCGCGTGCCACAACTGCTGAAGCCCGCGCGCCTAGAGCCCGTGCTCTGCAATAAGAAAAGCCACTGCAATGAGCAGTCCACACACCACAACAAAGAGTAGCCCCTGCTCACCGCAATCAGAGAAAGCCCGCGCACAGTAACGAAGACCCAACACAGCCAAAAATAAAAATAAATTAAATAAATAAATTTTTAAAAATGTAGATAATGGCACTTACTTTTCAGGATGGTTCAAGTACTAAACAGGTCAGGATATGCAGAGCCCAGGGCCTGAAATGTTTAGGCGTTCAGACATTGTATGTTCTCCCATTTCTTCTGCTCGAAGAGAAGAGAGACTCTCAGGGAAAGCATGTGTTGACTGATTGGTTCCAACCAAAGGGAAGAGAACAAGGAGAGGTGATGCCCTGGGCAGAAGTTGAGGTGTGTGTAGATTGGGGGAGTGGTGATGAACTTGAGGTGACAATGGTACAGGTACATGAAGAATTATCCCCTGGGCATTTGAAAATATGACTTTAGAGGAAGACCAAGCAAAAGCTGTAGATTCAGGGACCCTTAATATAAAAGTGATAGTTGATGCTGTGTGTATGCAATGACAAGCTTTAGGACAGCAAGAGTGTAGAAAAGTCACTGAGACTTGGAGGGTTCCAATAAGCGGGGCTGGAGAAGGAAGAGGAGTAACTACTCTTTGAGAGAGAAAATGATCAGGATAGTAGAGTGTCAAAAGCTTTCCAGACTTTCCAGAAAAAAGTCATTCTGCCAAACACTGAAGAGAGGTAACAAAGCACAAGCTGGAGGAGAAGCCGTTTGATCTCAAAGAATGAGTCTCAGATAATTAGGGGGAGGGGCAGGCCTTTAACATCTCAGGAGGGAATCGGGGCATCAGGGAAAGTGTTGAACCAACTGACCACAAAGGTAACTTCCAACTGGGCATCAGTATCCAGCACTTGGGAGGTAAGCGGCATTCAGGCCGAGGGAAAGGGAAGTAGCTGTCAAGACAAAAATTCAGAAATCTGACCCCGAAGGGGAAAGGAAAGATATTTGAGGAAGGGACACCAGTGTTAAGAGAAGACAATATGGAGAGATTGCTACACGTTTGAGGGTGAAAGGAAGGAAGGTAGAGAATATTAAATTGTAGAGTGGGGGGACCTCAGAACTCAAAATAAGAAGCGTTGTTTCTAGAAGTAGGGAAGAAAGTATATCTAGACTTTAAGGGGAAGTGTTACTTGTAGACAGAATGGATACTTATTCCTCTGAAGACTAAGGAATAAAAACATAAACTGAGCACAGCGGGACCCATGAGGGAGAGCCTGCCAGTGGGCCTCAGCCTTCTCAGAAGAGGATGGGAAGATGGAAATGTTTAAAGGCATAGAAAGGGGGGCCTCCTATGGGGAATACACCAGAAGAGCCCAGGCACAGAAGAAATGGGTGAGCTAGAGAACACCCACTGCATAATGACCAGGAGGTTCAGGACAGTCAAAGAAACTGGGGCTATTTCACCTGAGGACAGAAGGTCTACATGGGCTTCGATGGCTGGCTTCAAATATTTGAAGAACTGACATACAGAAGGAGCAGACATCTGTGGGGACAAGAGGAGCAGCAGATGGAAGGTGCAGGAGGCGGATTCCACATGAACACAAGGCAGAACTTTCTCACACTTAGGGAGTGGAGAGGTGAGTGGCTCTCCCATGGGTGGTGTCCAGGAGCTGTGGGACAGTTCCTTGCCCAGGATACTCCAGGCAGGATTCAGCGACAGAAAAGAGCTGGACTTCGGTGATTTCTAAGGCCCTTCCCACCAGCACAGCTGAAATCTATGAATCTATAGGCATGTAACATTTAGTTTACAGAATCTCAAGACTGGATGGGACTTTCAAGGTCTTTTAAGCTAATAACCCATTTGACTCTTCAGCCCCATCCATGAGAGGCTCACCAAGTGATCAGGGACTGTGAAACACACCCAAGTTAAGCCTGAATCAACCAGTAGCCACTGGGGGCACTGGGTTTCTAGTAACTTAACATCTGGATAGAGAAGTAATCTGTGGACCTCTCAGAGAGCTCACTGTCAAGATGGTCCAGGTGAAACTTTCATTAGAACCCTTCTCAATGAAAGAAGAAATATGTGTGAAATATTGACGAATCCTGTATACAATGTTGAGCTGCTCTTTACGCTTGTTTTTTATTTGAAAACCCAACAATGCTAGGTTATTATTCATATTTCAAAAGAATCCTTCACTTTACAAAATAATTCACTTTGGGATATCTTTAAGCAACAAATTCCAGAGATGAACTTAAAATGTACTCAGTTTTTCTCCCTCGCCACAAGCAAAAAGCTCTTTTGCACACAACTTTCCAAGAACTCGTATGTCACACAAAGTGAGTTTCACTAGTATTACAACAAAAAAAACACGTCTTCAATGATTGGTTTGAGTCCATCCAAAGGGACACTTAGCAGAGGACATCTAATCTGATCCAGAATTTCAAGATCTGCACCAGCCAGGGCTCTGTTTACCCAGGGAAGGGAGGTAGAAAACGTCAGAAATGTTCTCAGTGGCATTGGGTGGAAAGTCCTCCTGGGGTTGCTGCCACTGTTTACTAACTGTGTGGCCTTGAGGGGAATGACTTCACATCTCTGAGCCTCAGTTTTCACACGTGAAAACTCACAAGATTATTCTGTGGATTAGAGAGCACCTCTACAAAGCAACACACACACACACACACACACACACACACACACACACACACAGCCTGACACAGTAAGGAGTCACCCTGCTGCTTCCCCAGGGCTGACTTTGCTTCTCAGCAAGCCAGTGAGGTAGCACACTCAGGATTGTTATTGCCTTTTTATACAAGGCCGAGCCAAGCTGCAAACTAAAACTGCAGCCAGCACAAAACCTGGCTTCTCTGCTATGGCTGCAGCCTGCCAGGCAGTCTCACCATGACCTCTGGTGGGATATTCCAATTATAACAGTAAAGGAAGAGGGGCGCTGATTTTAAGAAGACAAAAAGTAACAACAGATGTGGGAGATGGATCACTTCCAAACATACAGCCTCTTCCCTAGTGGCCTGCTAATCCTGGTCCAGTTCCTAGGGCAGAAGGTTGATTGGGTGGGAGGCCCAACTGCAGAAGTGGGGTGGCATAAAGGGTAAGCTTCCAACCCCTATAACATCTCTCAGTCCCCAAGAAAGCCTCCAACCATCACCATTATCATCATTTTTACTATGGTGAAATGTCAATTTTCATAGTCTTAAAAGGGAACAAAAGCCTCTTTTCACTACATATTCACCAGAATGGCTAAAATGGAATTAAAATACTAAGCATTGGGGAGCATGTGGTGCTGCTCCTGACAGAAGTGTAAACTGGTACAACCAACTTTAGAAACCTGCTTGGCAGAATCTACTAAAGCTGACTTTCATCCCCTAAGACATGGCAATTGCACTCCTAGGTATGCACAGAATACAAATGTGCATTACAGTCTCCAAAAGACATACTAGGACTGTGCTGTCCAACACATATGACTCTTTACGTTTAAGTTAATTATAATTGTAGACAACTGGAAGTCCAGTTCCTCAGTCACACCAGCCATGGTTCAGGTGTTCAGCAGCCGCATGTGACTGGTGGCTACCACACTGGACACCACAGATGCAGAACACTTCCACTACTGCAGAACGTTCTACTGGATACTGTTCTAGAATGTTTGTAACAACCTTAGTCACAACAGCCCAAATCTAGAAACGACCCACACGCCCATTAACAGCAGAATGGATGAATCAATTGTGGCACATTCACACACGAGAATACTGTAAAATAATGCAAATGAACAATCTACAACGACAGGCAGAATATAGATAAATCTCACAAATGAAAAAAGCCAGGCACACAGCCTACGCGCTACGTGATTCCACTTACATAATGTTCCAAACCAGGCAAAAACCAACCTATCCTGGCCAGGATAGTGGTTACTCTTGGCGGTGGCGGTGGAGACACAAGGGAGCATGAGGGGACTTGGGGTGGGGGACGGATACTGTTTTGGTTTTTCATCTGGGTGTTGTTCGCAGGGAGCGTTTGGTTTATGAAGATTCGGCAAACTGTATGTACACTTACGTCTTTCCTGTATGTATTTCATACTTCAATACATTTTCTAAACTCCCCTTTAGAAAACTTTGCTGCTATTGACGTTACCTAAAGTCTAGGCTTTTTGCGGGACCGCCTTTCCAAAAAAGCAGCGTCCTTTTGAGATCAGCGCCCTCTCCCGCCCCAGGCCTCCCTGGACTCGGCACGGAGGCCTTATGGATTCACCAAACCCTCCGCGTAGCGTCCTACCTCCGCGCCGCGCGCTGGCCTGGCTCCGCGTCCAGGTTGCGACTGTCAGGACGGCTGGCTCTTCCAGTTTGGACTCTCACCTTGAGAGCTGGCCAGGCTCTCCCGGGGCTCGCCGGTGGCTCCCTGCCCAGCGGGCTCTGACCGCCCCAGGCCTGTGTGAGACGCGGCACGCGGCGCCCGGCGCCGAAGCACCTGCGCCGCCCCCCGCGGTTCCGAGGCGCCCTCCGTTCACGTGGAGCAGGCGGCGGCAGAGCACTGAACTCTAGTCACCGAGAATCCGCCGTTCTTCCCTGGCTCGGGGCCCTCGAGTTGGGAGAAGGCGCCCGGGACTTCCCCCCTGAGCCCCGACCCATAAAGCGGAGGAGGAGGCCTTGAACCAACCCACCTCCTGCACGCGAAGCTCTCCAGCCAAGAGCCCGCCCACTCGGCCCCCCCCCCCCCCCGGCGACGCCCGGGAACCGCCGGACGCTGGACGCCAAGGAGCCTTGCCCAGAGGAGCTAGGTTTCCTTCCCGACCCTTTCCTCCCTGCAGCATGGGTTAGAGGGGAATCGCGGCTCCTCGTGGAACCTCTTTTCACCTCCCCCTTCGGTCGAATTCCCCAGACCCTGCCAAGGTCCAAACCTCTGATAAGTTTGCCAGCCTTGCAGGCCCCGCCGGGTGCCCCCTGCCCTTGGCTTACCAGCCATGGCTCCGACCCGCCTCTGTGGTGTCGTGAGCCTACAGTGTTGGGGTTCCGAATCTTCGGGCCCGCCCCGCTCTCCCCGCGCGCCTGGAAGTGCCCCAAGGTCAGTCCTGGGCTTCTGAGTTATACACAGCGCCTAGCACCGGCCTGCCCTATAACATGGATGCAATGCCTGATGCGCACCAGACACCGCACTAAGCTGCTTTTACATGGATCATCTCGCTTAATTTTCAAAGCCAAGGTGATTGGTTCATGAGCATTTACACACATAAGCATTAATTGACTTGCTAACATTTGTGTGTTCTACCGTAAGAAAAAAAAACCTACAAGAGAGGTGCTTTTAAGCATACCCACTTTATAGAGAAGAAAACTGAGGTTCAGAGTGCTCCTTACTCAAGGTCTTTACTGCTGTTTGTGGTGGTGCTGAGATTGGAATAGAGGCAGCCTGATTCCAGAGTCCATCCTCTTAACCCCTCAAGATTAGGCTCTGCAGAAATAAAAAAAAATGCTGGCCTTCTAGCACTTATTCCACCTGCCCCACAAGTAGTGCCTACCCACTTCTTGAGCCCAATGTGACACCAGTCACTGGGTGGGGAGGGATTATCCCTTTTCTCTGCATTAGAGCTCAGAAACCAGAACCCAGAGGGACGATTTACTTCACCCCCTTAATGTCTCACGGGTCATTAGAAGGCTTGTCTGGATTTTACAATACCTCCTGGCTCACAGGACAATCAGTGAAGCAGTGGTTTGGGCCTGGGAGGGTGTCTTTTCCCCTAGAGAGAGAGCTCACGGAAGAGGTAGCTGTTAGTTGAGGGTTTTCACCCTCTGATAGCCAAGGCACTGGAACCCCAGCAACTGAGCTGTAGGGAAATCCTTCAGTGAAGAGATGAGAGCTATTTATACCCAGAGACTGCAGGATCTGGAAAAGGGTAGGGAGCAGGGAGGGGGCTGGTCCTGACTGGCTTTAAGTATCTCAAGACATGCAAACTGCGCAGGAACCAATCCACAGAACCAGCTGTGTTTCCTCTATGAGACTCACACACCTCTTTTCCAGAACAGGAGGGGATGGATGCAAAGTAAAGGAAGATTAATTCGGGCCAGGAGGAAGCCAGGCAAGGAAGGTGGGGATCCGGCGCTGGGGAGCACTTCGAGGCCACAGCCCAGCAGGATACAGATCAGGAGGGAGAAAAAGGGGTGGCTTACTTAGGAAACCCCCTGCGGAGCTAAGGTGTCTGCTCCCAGGAACCTTGGGTTCCTAGCGTGCACGCGCTGGTCTTGGAAGTGAGCACTCCCCGTAGGGCAGCATCTTGATCACCGACAATACTCCTCACTTGGAGAATGTAGGGGAAGTCGAATTGGGTCCCAGATGCAGGTCCCAGATTAACCGTATACCTCCCAGTTTTCCACCCCACCCCCACCCCACCCCCACCCCACCCTGCCCTATCCCTGCATCTTCCCTAACCCTAAACTTTGTGTCCTCCTGTCAAGGTTATCACCAAGTTCTCAGCCTCCTTTCCTAGGTTTTGAGCTGTAGGGCAAGGGGTAACAATCCCTTGGGGAAGCCGTTTCCCCGGCGGCATCACGGGGTACCCAAGGCCGGACCTTCCTGTGGGATGGAGATAGGCTGCACGGCTTCCGCAGACGGTTTTAGGTGTTCTGGCTCCGCCCAGGTGGGCCAAGAGTCTAGCTGTTCATCTCCCTTGCAGCCAACACCCAACGCGAAGTTCCCCACCACGGGGGCCATCCGCATTGGGGAACACGGTGCTTAAGGAGGCTGGCCCCATCATCTCCTACCGTGTTATCTGTCCTAGAGGGAAAAGATGCCAACCTGGCCCCCTACGATCCCACTAGGCCCTCACGTGGAGAAACAGAGACAAATAAATCTTTGCATGACACTACGTTGTGATTTTGGAAAGTACCTAAGACTCTGGTGGCACATATTAGGGAGTGATTACCCCCCTTGGGTGGTTCAGGAAAAAACCCTGGCCTTGAAGGAGGAGTAGGAGTTCACTAGAAAATTGGGGGTATTAGAGCATCCCAGACAGAGGAGAGGACATGTGCAGAGACATGGAGCCTGCAACAGCAAAGCGCTGCTTGGACTGGCTTCCTTTTTGTCATTCAGGCATCGGCTTAAATCTAATCTCCTCAATGTGGCTTTCTCTGACCACCTACTGGAAAAGAACCCTCCCTCCAGTACTTGGTTCTCTTTCTTTTTTAGAATTTATCGACTACTAATTTTTACGTTTGTTAGCTATCTCCCCGCCACACACACTCCTTCAAATAAACTTCCTAAGCCTACGGACACTTTTTTTCACCGTCCCCAGCGGCCAGAACAGTGAAGTGAACATATAGTAGTAGTATCAATGTCAGTGAATAAATTTGAATAAATGGATGAATGAATGAATGAATGAGTCCGAGGCTGCAGAAACGTATTAGGAAGCAAGAATTCCCTCCATGCCCTTAGCTTAAGAAACTCAAGGAAAGATAATAGCGCCAGAAGGAGGGCTCGCTAGGAAGGGGGCTTGGGACGTCACGGTGGTGAAAGCGGTGGTGGGAGGCGGTGTTCCAACTCCAGTTCGGCTTGCGGGAGGAGGGAACTGGCGGCGAGGAGCTGAGGGACCCGCAGTCTGGTGCACTAACTCAAGCCTGGCTCCGGGGTCTTTCTGCCTCTAGAGAGGCAAGGGGAGGGCGGGTCTCCGCCCCCCAGGCGCCCCCTTTCCAGCCTCCCGCTAGACCCTTTTGGACGCGTCCAAGCCTCATCCTGGGCGGTCCGTGGGTTTTGGTGGATTCGCTTGCCTGCCTGCCTCCCTCTCTCCCCTCCTCTTTTTTCTTCCTTCTCCTCCAGGGCTCTGCAGCTCCCCAGCCCGGGTACCGCAGCAACCTAGCAGCCCCCGCCCCCTCCTGTAAGGGCGAAATTGCTAAACTTGTAGCAATAATGACCCTGCATTCAGGCCGCCGGCTCCCGCTGAACTTCTCCGCGCCCCGGCCGGCCCGGCCTAATCAGCGCGCCCCTCCCTGCTGCCCGCCCAGCCCCCGTCCCCCCTTGCCGCCCCCTCCCCCAGCGCACAAAAAGTGGGGAACAAAATCCCCGCGCATTTCTCCGTCCCTCTGTTGAGCAGACTGCTGCACAAAGCCCCCGCTCTGGGAAGCAATGGGGAGCTCGGGAGGGACGTCAATCCCGACGCGCTGGGGTTTTTGTTCGCGCAGGGGACTTCGCCTTCCTACCACACCTTTTGTTCGGGACTCCAATAAAAAGCCATTCTTTCCGCACCTTCTCGGCCCGGAGCCGCCTTTCAGCAAGGCCCGGCCCCACAATGGCGCGGCGCGCTGAGGCCTCCCCATTCACCCTCCTTGGCACGCTCACAATCGGCCGTGTGGCAGCACAGGCCTCGCACAGGCATTCTGCGCAAGTGACAAGGAGCCGCATAAAGCCGCGGCCGCCGGGGGAGAAGGGAGGGCGACCGAGGGGGAGAACTCGGCCGCGGCGGGGCACAGCGCCCCCGGGCGCGCTGGAAGCCTGGGCGGCGGCCGCAGATGCAGCCGCCTTCGCGAGGCCTACGCCTGGGCCTGGGGGCGAGGTTTCCATTTACCCTGGAGACCCTCGAGGCGGGGCAGAGTCTAGGCCTTGATCTAACGCAGGCCAAGGTACTAGCGGAAGCATCTGGGTGAAACTTGGGGGGATTACAAAGCCCAGACCTCAAAAGGTCCTGAGTCTCCGACCTGTCCTCCCTACAACAGTAAAGAGAAATTAATGAACAAAGCCTTGGAGACCGGACTTGCAGCCTAGGGGCTGAGGCAGGGGAGACCAGGCCTACAACCATCCAGGGGGAACTGTTTTTCCTGAGTATCTTTTCCTTCCCCTCCCGCCCTGTTAAAGGATCCCTCCCCACTCTTGTGGGCTAAACAAAGTCTGTAGCCGGCCAACGGTTTGAAAATATTGCACCTTGTTTATTGACTCCTGTAGTGTGTGGCAGCGGGTGTGTACATGGCGTGTGGATATAGTTTTTTATATATATATATATATATATATATATATATATAAAAATATGTGCTGAACACAGAATACGAAACAGAAAGGAAAGCCGGTAACACCTCCGGTGGGCCACCAGTTCCCGGATTTGTTCAGCCCCCCCAGCTTTTGATCTCGCTCCACTGGTTTTTTTCGCAGAGTTCTACACCCCCCTGACAATCTGGAGATCCAGGCCGAGGTATCTGGTGCGGAAGGCAGGCGGTTGGGAAAAGGAAAATGGACTGTGCTGTGGTACGCCGGCCCCGCAAAGGGGGCAGAGCGTCGGTAGGGCCTGGGGATTTCTCAAGCCACGACGCCCATTTTTCTCTCCTTCATGCTTTTTTTGTCCTTGAGTTCTCCGCCAGCGCTTCGCGGCGGCCGCGGGAAGGCTGAGGGTGAGAAGCCCGAGGGAGAGAAGCCCTTCTTGCTCTGGGAGAACCGAGCGGCAGCCCGAGTCTCAGCCTCTCGCACTCCTTTTGGGGCCAAGCTCGGGGCCATCGTCCTCCCAGCACCCAGCCGGCGTTTCTGCCTCAGAGACAGTCTTCGTGACCACTCCCGGGCATCCTCTTCGCCCCTGAGCCCCCTTCCCCAGGCCTCGCGTGAGCTGCGCTCCGGGGCTCTGGGGAGCGAGACGTGTGTGTATGTATGTATATATATATATATATATATATATATATATATATATTTATTTATTTATTTATTTATATTTAACGAGGGGACCTGGCCCTTCCTTGGATCCAGCCTTTCTCGCGCTTCAATCCCGCGGCGCCAGGCTGCGGTGGGGCGGCTGCCGCATGACCCGCCCGGTCCCTACCAGGCCCGGATGCCCTGCAAGGTGCCCTGCGCGCACGCGGCCCCGGCCGCCGCACCCTGGTGTAACGGCTGTGCGCCGCCGCCGCCGCCGCCGCCGCCGAAGCCGCCCAGGTTGCTCACGTTCACAAAGGGGCCGCCTCCGGCCGCACTGCAGGCGGGCTGCATGGCCGAGGCCGCCGCGGAGGCCCCGCCGCCGCCTCCACCGTTTGCCGGGTACGCACAGCCGTAGCTGCCGCTGTAGGCCGCAGCGGCGGCGGCTGCAGCAGCCGCGGCTGCGGCGGCGGCTGCCGAGTTCCCATAGCCATAGGCGGGGAAGCTGTTGTAGGAGTAGGCGCCCGCGCCCACGCTGTAGGGAGCGCCGTAAGCTGGCGCGCTGGGCGTGACGCACGGCTTGCCGTCCCGCACTAGCACCGGCACTGCCACGCGGCGCGGCGGCGGCGGGGGCGCGTGCGCGCCCAGCTCCAGAGACTTGTCCTGCCGCTGTCTCTTACACTTGTACCTGCGATTCTGGAACCAGATCTTCACCTGCGTGGACGTGAGCTTCAGGCTGCTGGCGAGGTGCTCGCGCTCGGGGGCCGACAGGTACCGCTGCTGCTTGAACCTGCGTTCCAGCTCGAAGACCTGGGCTTGCGAGAAGAGGACCCGCGGCTTCCGGCGGCTGCGTGGCTTCGGCCTCTCGCTCTCCTCCGCTGCCTTGCAGTCTCCGGCCGCCTCCAGAGGCTTCTTCAGCTGGCAGCTTTCTGCGGAAGAAGCAAAACAACAGCGTCCTTTAATTGTTCCCGATCTCACCGCGGCTCCGGTCCCGGAGCACTGTGGCCCCTTTTGGGGGCAGCGCGGAGTGTGCGGTAATAACTGCTGGGACTTTGGGGAAAGTTTGTGGCTCCTGACGCCGTGGGACCCTGCGATAGCCCAAGGCCCCTCACAACGCCCTTGGCGGGTGGAGGCACGTTCCGTGGGGAGGGGTAGTTAGTGCGCGTTTATTTAGAACTTGAGCATCTGCGAGAGATTACCCTGTATTAAATGTGCGGCTCGGCGTGCTGATGATTATTTTCAGGATGGAAGTTTGCAACTCCATAATAACTATAGTATTTGCAAACTCGTTTGCCTTCCACTCCGTCATGAATAGCTGAAGGTGTGAGACATGTTGGTATTTGGGAGCCGGTATGCGTGCGTTCTGCGAAAATCTTCCTGCTCGTAAATGTCTGAGTGTAACGCTCATGTATTGCCCAGGGACAGTTTTTTACTTTTAAAAGCCTACAGGCCCATAGCTAAATGTCTGCCTGACGACATCTGTATTACCTTAGAGAGAAAAAGAAATTTGATTGATTTAGACAGTTTTATGTCGATTTTAGGCCCGGGGAGCTGTCAGAGCACAGGCCTTGGCTTCCACCACATCAAACCTCCTCTTAGGGAAGGAGATTCTTTGGCTCTCTCTCCTCCGAAACAAACACTTCCTTGGAGGCTTTATTCAGTTGTCCTATTTCCCTACCCAATTCACCTCGCATCCTACTTGAGCAGCCAGGATCTAAGTTCGGCGCGTTTTTCACTCAGCCCGAAGCCCCACAGCCTGGGACACAAAGCAAAACGTTAAGAATTTTCAAAAAAGTCTGGTGCCTCAGGGGTGTGAGTGCGGAATGGACTGTGTTCCCACGCACTCTCCCAGCATCCCCTCCCTCTCTGCCGGGTGCCGTGGGTGCGAGGACGCTGAGTTCCAGGCGGAGAAGTGAGGAAACCACCCAGCTGAACTCTACCGAAGTTCCTGCGCCCTGTGGACACTAGGCACACAAGCTGCTTCGACTGTCTTTTCCAGGAAGAGGGAGCGGCTGCCCTGGCCTCAGAAAACTCGTCTCACGCTAGAGAGAAAGTGGGAAGAGTTCAGGCTCGTGCCCCTCTAGCTCTTGGGAAGAGCAAAAATACTATGAGCTGTCAGCACCCAGCAGCTGAGCCCATGTTGCTTATCACCATCAGGGCAGCAGTAACTATTTTCCCTTCCCTCCGGGGCTGCATCGCCTCCCCCCTCTGGGGGGAGTAGTTGACGGAGTCACCTTGTCTTTCTCCCTCCGCCCTGGCTCCCTTGCAGGCACCTGCGCTTTGCGGAGCTGTCGTTGACCAGGGCCAGGGCATGACCCCAGCCGGGGCTAACGGGGCGGGCAGCCGTGCTGGCGAGATTTGTGGGCTGTTTGCGGGCACCCCGCCATTGCTCCAGATGTGCGGGTGCGTTTCCTTTCCCCCTCTACTCACTTTGGCTCCGGTCCCTCAGGACCTCGGGCTCCTCTTCATGTTCCTTAGGCCCGCTGCACGAGTCTCGCAGGACCGTGTGGACATAGCTCTGGGGGCAGAGCCCCGAATCCCCGTGGCCATCGGCTGTAGCTAGTGAGTTCAAATAGGACAGTTTCTCTCCCTCTTCTTCCTCGTCCTCCTCCCCTCCGTCAGAAAATTGCGTCCCCTCAGCGGCGGCCAGCATGCAGGGCGCCGAGTGGAAGTGGTGCTCCAAGTCCGCCTGCAAGTGCGCGCCGTGGAACTGCTGTTGCTGCTGCTGCTCCAGATTCAAAATGTCTTTGACTGAGAAAGGGGTGGAGGTGACCGGGCTTGGTAACATCATCAGGGCCACTTAATTGTCCAGTCCAAATACTCAATAAATCCCGGCGGGGGCGGGGAGGCAGCGCGGCGGCTCCAGCTCTCCTTCTGGACTCCGCCGCTGCTGCCGAGTCGGGCTTTTGACAGACGCGGTCCCGCTCCAGTCTAAATCGCCTCCATTGGCCGGGACGTGGGGGTCTGGGTTTTGTTAAAGCCACTGAAGGGACTGGGGCCGGGGCTGCGAAGCCTGAGTCCGGGGGTCTTACGTCATGTCTGGGGCGGGGCTCTCGCTTCGACCTCCCTCTCTATTGGTTCCAGCTCCTGTGGACCGCGCCCCTCCGCAGCCAGCGAGTGTGGGTGCCGTGGACCTACCAGAAATAGACAAGGACTAGTATAAAGTCGCAAAGTCCTAGTCGCTGTGGGCGAGGCTGCACTGCCTGGGGTACGCGAACTACCGATTCCCACCCAGACTGGCCGCATCTTCCCGGGCAAAGCCAGTTCTGGGAGGTTTCCTGTCTGAGAACCAGCTACCAGGAAGGATAGCCCAGGAGTATGGTTTTTCCAGATGCTGCGGGGGCAGGAAAACTTCCTGGCATGTAAATACCCGGCACTGGATCCCCAAGGAGATGGAATGTTTTATATATCTATGGATGGGCGACGTGTGCGTTCTCGCCTTGTTGACTTTGCTCAAGCTGTTCCCACCACTCGGAATGTCTTCTCCGCCCTTGTCTCCACGACAAGCCTGTTCTCCGAGGCTCTGCTCAAATGCCACCTCCTCCAAGGAAGCGCTCCCTCGTCGCCTAGCCGGAAGTCATCTCTCTCGCATCTGAACTTGCAGCTCGTGCTAGTAAAGGACATTCGTGTCACTTATCACTTCCCGCCTAGTACTATAGCTATACTGTCTGCCTGGTCTCCCTGGGTAAACTATGAGCCCCCGAGGGCAGGGCACCGTTAGCATTGGCTCTTGTAGCTTTTCCAGCGGCCGCACTAAGCAGGTATGTGAGAGACAGGATGATGGAGCCATTACTGAATTTTGTGGACTGACAGCTCTTGGTTTGAATCCTGGCCTAGTCAGTGTATGGCCTTGGGCGTTTCTAAGCCTCAGTTTCTTTGTCTACAAAAAGACAGTAATACCTTCTTCAGGGTTGTTGCCAGGGATAAATAAGGCAAAACATGCCAGGATTTTCATGCGGAGCACATGTTAGTGCTCAATACACGTCATCGACTGCTATTCTGCATCAGCGGTCAAGCAGTATTTGTTGACTGCATTGGTGATGACATGGCTGGAGTGCCTCACACATTGGGTGGTTTCATAGGGTCTTGAGAGCAGAGTCTGTCTTCACAAGGCAGGTGACCCAGCCATGGAGGCCATCTTTCCCGCCTATTGAAATCAGGCGCCTTGGTCTAGGCCTTGACCCTCGGAGGCATCTTTCTAATTTCTCCAACCCACACGCCTTCTGGCGCCCTCCTAAGGCCCTGGTTGTTTTGTGGGCGAATCTATGGGGTCCCCTTTGATTCTGGAAACCGCTCTGGTGGAGATCATCTTCCCGCACAATAGGCATTCGCTCGCCACCACATCTAGCCCAGTGAGGACCAGCAGGTGCTGCTGTGAGACCTGCAGAAAAACTTGTGCGCAGTGCTGGCCTTGAAATAATAGGGTCCGATTCGGCCCAACCGTGGTGCCCCTTATCTGGCCCTAGACACCCCAAGCATTTTTTGGTGGTCAAGATAGTGGCGCTGGGGGAGCACTAGCCTCAGCTAGAAGGGGTAGGTGGAAGGTTCAGGGACTGTGGACGACACCTCCCGGCGGCAGCAGACACGGGATGGGAGTGGGGGAGAGAGCGGAGAGCTGTCGTGGGAGGAACCCCGCAACAGCGGGAGCGGTGGGTGCCCAAAGCTGAGAAGAGAATGAACAGCCAGTCGGGAGGGGGGAGAGGCGGGGCTGTTCCGGAGGGAGCGGAAATGGTGCGGGGAGTCAGCCCTCGGGGCCGCCTGGGGAGCTGGGATTCAGCGTGGGCCACGTGCGCCCGGGAGTACTTAGGTGGCGGCGGCCGGCAGGCTGTTGGGGAGACCCTCTGTGAGACGGCCTTTGCGCCGGGAGGACCATCCCTCAGCCACAAGGGCGCCCGGTGTCTTTCCGCTTTGAATTCTGAGACTATTGAGGCCCCAGGCAGAGCCGGCATCTTCAGACCAGGCCAGGCAGCTGCAGAGAGAAGAATGCGCCTGCTTTTGCTGCGGATAGCGAGCGCTTGAGCGCAAAGATCCAGAGAGAGATGGGGGTGAGTGCGGGGCACTGCCGGGTAGGAGTCCTTCAGTGTGTGCGTCGCGGTAGCAGGCGAGCATAAAAGAAGGAAGCTGCTTCCAATCCCACTCTTCCATCCCCATCCCGAGGGCTAGAATGTCGTTGGGAATATTTCTACTCCCTGCTGGTCTCCTAATTTTTAAAAATTATTTTTTTGCCTCTGTGGGCGATTTTCTTGAGTGATTTCAAGATTCAGGAAAAAAAGAGAGAGAGAGAGAGAGAAAGACAAAAGCTACGGAAAATCTCTCTCCCCAGTTTCCAGCCGAAACCTGCATTTCTCCTTGCTACATTCTCTTGCTTCTCCACGGCGCTTCGTTCCTAGGCCTTCCCTAAGCTCATCCTCAAGAATCCCTATCTTAGAACCCGTGGCCCGGGGTGCCGGGAACGCGGAGACACGCCCACACACCCGCTGCTGCCGCCCAGAGTCCACCGAGTCTCCTTCTCCCTTAGCACGCAGAAGGCTGTCTCCTCCCCAGCCGCAGGCCCACGCAGTTCGCTCTCCTCCAAACCTGCTGCCACGACTACCCCGCCAGATATCCTTGGCCCAGTCCTGAATAGTTCTCTCCAGAGGTCCCTAACCAGATTGCTCCTCGGCAGGCCGCCCCGGGACGCAGTTCAGGCCCGAGGGGCTGGAGGCTCGTGAAGAGCAGAGTGTGGGGAACACAGGCGAAGGGGCCTAGCAGGCGGTTGGTATGCCCTGTCCTCCTTTTCTCTTCCCAACCCCAGCTCTGCGCAGGGCTGATCTAGCTGGCGGGAGACTTAGATCTTGGCCTTAAGCCCTGAGCAGGGGCTCGGGTCGTCTCCTGATTGTTCAGGCTCCCTCTGGTCGTTCTGGTTCCCCAGCAGCGGAGCTTCCCTGCAGGGATACCCGCCGGGCCAATCACATCTCGGCAGCCTGCCTTTCCTGCGCCCGCAGCCCCGACGATCGCGAGCGTGTGCGCCGCCAGCTGCGCGCCACTGTCCGGAACGAAAACGCCGCCAGAGCGATAGTTACGTTACAGCAGCGGTCGGTTCTCGGGAGTCGCTTATCAGAATGTAGAATCTGGTTCCAGCGCCTATCCAGTTACAATCTCGTTCTGGGACATTTGCATTCTCTTGTGGGAAAAGAGGATCTTTGAAATCCCGTAGCTAATAATTGGTTTTTGTTCCAGACAGTTTAGCTAATTACTGACAAATAGAGTAAATATTGTTGCATCCATGGAAGCGTTTGATCTTATTTTAATCGAGTGTATCTGCCTACGTTCCGTTTTGTCACGTTATACATTTATACAAGTCTTCCTCCTCCCGTATGTGATTACAGATCATAGTAAAATGACGGCAAATTCTCTGAGGGGAGGTGCTATATAGATGCGTAAAAAGGCGATAAATAAAATTATACCTTTTGGGAGAAAACCCACATGCTAATCACTACAACAAACATATTATCCAAGAAAAATGTGATGGTTCTTTGAAAGTTGTAAAGTGTTCCAAGAAGTTATTATTCTCTACCCAAAAATTGCTTAATATACTTATATAGTCAGATAATTGATCATTTTAGTTATATATGCCACAGCTTATTCTGATATCCTTCACCTGTTTGAATAGCCATTTAATTATGTAGCCATGGCTATAAAAAAAACAAAACCCCAAAAACCTGAAGGTTATCGTGGCCTTCTAATCTACATGTAGTACCACAGTCAGGAGTGATTTTCTATTAAGGCATGAAAAACCATCATGTGATGAACGCAGCTAGCTAAAACTATGTGATAACTTTTCAGGCGATTTTTTTTTCGTTGAAATTTTCTTTCCTTCTTTTTCTTTCTTTCTTTCTTTTTTTTTTTTACTGCTCTCCTAGAAATTTCATTGTCAATGCCATCTTACAAAAAAAAAAGTTGAAAGAAAAAAATTTCCTCTTTTGCAGGAGCACTAAATAGATTTTTGTTATTT
Organism: Orcinus orca; assembly: GCF_937001465.1. NCBI lineage: Eukaryota > Metazoa > Chordata > Mammalia > Artiodactyla > Delphinidae > Orcinus > Orcinus orca. The sequence goes on along the minus strand of NC_064572.1, from coordinate 62,079,266 downwards.
TGTTGTAGTTGCTGGCAGTGGTGTGTATGTGTTTTGGTTTGGTTTTTCGTTGAGAGATATTAGAAAGCTATCCAAATTTTTGAGCAATCTAGAGGCTAGTGTTTTGTGAGAAGGGTGAATACATTTTCTACTTTTCAAGAAATGTCAGCTAGGTACGTCAGTCCCAGAAAGCATTAAACTGATCTAATTCCTCAAGAGGATTTTTTCCCTTATTTCAGTAATTTGGTAAGAGAGATTTTAAAATGGCATTTTTGAGCATTTTAGCTTGTTTTGCATGTGTTTGTGTAAATGCCATATTTTCTCAGATTGTGTTTGGAATTGAGTATTCTAAATAACCCACCACTTCCCTTCCCTGGGAGAAAATTGGTCCAAATTCAGCAATCCCTGTAGTTCTTTGTAAATTACAGGCCCTTGCCGAGGAAGTGAGTTTCGATTTCTCAGGGAGAGGACCTTTCACATCTATCTATGTGTATCTGCCCCACTCCAAAAATTTTAAGTTAACGGTGTAAATACAGCTTTCGTCACCGAAAACAGTTGTTTTGCCAATAAAACACATAAGTCGGAAAAGCTAACTTTGTCGAGTGAAAGTCAATATTTTTTCAAACAAAAACACGTAAATAAAAGATGTCTATACACAGACATTTATTTTTACTATTTGCGTGTGTTATTTGGGAGTGCAGTGAGCAGTTTTAACTTGGTGGTTAAATTGGAATTCTGGATGCATTCCTTAACTCTTTTTTTTTTTTAAAGTGTGAGTTTAACTTCCTGTATCGAAATGTCAGTGTCTTTAGACCTTTTAAAATATAATCTGACTTCAGAAGGGCAGCTGCAGTTTTTGGCGAATTAATTTACTTAAACCAGCGCGCCTCCCTGCTCTGAGCACGAAGGGTTTCAGGGAGGGATGTGGTTATTATGTCCAAGAAGCAGAGATTTTTCGTGACTATTCCTAGCGCGATCTTCTCAACTCTGTCTCCTCTCAACCGCAAACCGAGGGGACCTCGGCCTTCTCGGACGCAGAACTCTTTCCCCAAACCTCCCTGGGGGTCAAGTTGGAGCGAATAACTTCAAACCGTTTGAAAACAACAACAACAAAAAACCTTTCTCACTTGGAAAGAAACGTTTGCCGAAGTCTTGTTGCCTTAAGTAACGCCTTATCCCCGCCCTTGCTGTGTCCAGCCTGGAGTTCCCGGTCTTCGGTCGGCACCGGGAGAGCGATTCCCAAGGTGCAGCGGGACCTTCGCTCCGTCAGTGGGCAACCGTATCTGCGGGCCTAGCTGCCCACTTGCCCTTGGTTCCCTGAAGCTCCGGGGGCACCTAACAATTACCACTGCCCTGGGATAGTCCCATCTTGCCTGACCCTGCGGGGATATTGGGAGTGGGAAAGCGTGGGCTCGGAACAGCCGGGGACCCGACCTGGAAAGGACCGAGGACCCAGGCGGCTGCGGCGCACAAGGGCGCACAGCCACAGGGACAGAAAGCGTGACACGCCAGGTCGCGTCCCGCAGCTCGAGGCCTCCGGACTTGGCAGCCTTGCCCTGCAGAGAGGCAGGTGAGTCAGGTCGGAGGTCAAGAATTCGGCGGCCTCGAGGCTGCGGGGACTGGAGGTTGCCAGGCCTCGCTCTGCCCATCAGCCAAGGGCGCCGCGTCTCCAGGCCCGTGCACTTTGTCCGCGCTGGTTGGGGCCGGGAGTCCAGAGCTTCTCCTCGGCACGTCTCTCTCCTACTGCAGACCAAGAGCCCGGGGGGCCCTAGCGAAGAGCCCCGGGGCGACGCCTGCTGGGCCTCTGTCCTTGAACCTGCCAGTAGGTTCTCGAACTCTGCTCGACCTCTCTGCACTCCCGCCAACCCGAGAGAAGGACCGCCTTACTTCTCGCGGCTCGCGGCACGCAGGGGCCTGGCAGAGCCACCGAGACCCGGACCCCAGAACTTCAGTGGCCTTCCTCCTCCCCTTCGCAGCCAGTCTGTTTCCCTTTTCGGCCCCTTTCTCTTCCACTGGGCTCATCTCTTACTCCCCCGCTCCTTCCCTTCCTCACTTCCCTCTTTTCCTGACCACCCTTCCCCCACCGCCTTTCTCCCTTACCCCCTCCTCCTCTCCCCAGCCTCCTTTGCTACTCGGTCTCCACTCCTCCCCCACCTGTTTCACTCTCCCTTATTTCTTCACTGCCTCCTCCCTTCCCCCATCTTATTTCATTCCCTTTTCCCCTCCTTTCAACTCTTGTATTTTTCTGCTTTTTGTCCCTGGACCCTGCAGGTGTTTGGTATGGAGGGAATCTCACTCACACACACACACACACACACACACACACACACACACACACACCGTGCACCAGAGGTCCCCACTCCTGAGCCCCAGACCCCTCTCCTCCATTCCACCCCTGTGCTTACTCTGTCTCAGCAGCTGCTCATAAAAATGCCCAAGCACCCTTGGGTGTGTGATAGGGACACTCCTCTGTACCCTCCAGCCTGTAGGACCTTTCCCATCTCCCAGCCCCCCAATACCCAGCAGCCTCAGCTATGAGCTCTGACAGGGTCTGTAGGGCTCCGGGTGGCAAGCTTGGCCACCCTCCCCGTGGAAATCCCCACTGCAGGCAGATCCTGCAGAGCCTCCATTTCCTTCTATTGTGGCAGTCCGGAGAGGATCACAGCAGAGCTGAAGGTGACCATAAAGCCTGGGCCCCAGGCATCCCTTGAGCACACAAATGGGGGCTCCTAGACCAGGGCTGACCCCCTCCGCCACTCCACACAGGCAAGAGCAGACTGAACTGACCTTCCCTTCTCTTTCTTTCCTGCCAGTCCTACTATAGATTAAGGGGCCATTTAGCCCTGAGATCACCCCAGCTGGGAAGTGTTTCAGGGACTGCCTTAAAATGCAGGGGGCAAATCTGGGAGAGGACAGTGGGGTCCCTGACTCTCACACCAGCCAGCAGGGGCAAGGACTGAGCACTTGGTACAAGTTCCTGGCCTACCTCACTGCTATGGAGCCAGTGGGGCCACTGAGTCACTGCCTTCTGGAGAGGAGACAGGGTGTGGGGGTCTTCTCTCCTATGAGTCAGGCTCCCCAGCTGTAAGGTGGGCAGCCAGCCAATCTCTACCCTTTTACCTCCCGTCTGCAACCACATTTCTGAGGCTGCATTACTCTAATAAATATGCATTTCCAACAGATGGACGCAGACCTGCCATATATGTTTCTATGGACTTACCTTTTACCTTGAATGACAAGGCAGGTGACTTCCTGTGTGAATACAGCAGTGTGTGCACAGGCGGATAGGCAGGCAGAAGAAGGCACTCAGGACTCCCTATAACTGTAACTTCCACGTTAGAGCTCTGCTCTTTCAGAGAGTGTGGTCAAAACAGGAGGACTGGGCTAACACTCATTCTGAATCCCCCTCCATCCTTTTTTCCTCACAATGTGAATTACTGGTAGTGTCATGAGATTTGGAGAGAAATGTTTATATGATCCAAGATGAAAACTAGCTTCCATGACAATCAGATGCACTATTTCTATACAGGCAATTTATGGTATCATTACAATTAATCTTGTACAAGGTAGTTCCATAAAGACCTAAGTTGCAGTCAGAGAAGAGGGAATAGATTTTATCACCAGAGTTGTAATGACTGTGTGTGTTCTTGAAAGTAATAAAACCACATTGAACTTATTCTGCAATTAATACTTTAAAAAATCCACACACAAACACACACACATTAGTATAGTAGAGAGGGTGGTCTGTGTTTGTGTGTGTGTATAATTGTGCCCACACACAAAGTGAGTGAGCACGGATGTGGGCACATATGAACATTTAACACCTCCCACAGCCAGTAAGCCTGTTAAGTGTGTATGTGAATGGACGTACTCAAACCGCACAAGCATGCATGTGTAAGTGTTGGCACCTATGACACCCTCCTCCACAGGGAGAGCCCACAGAGTGAGGAGACTGCGTTTGGGGTGGGGTCTGGGGAAGACGTGGCTTTCTTTAAATCATAATCACACCTCATGCCCCTGTCTTGCGCCAAAGCATTGACCCTGGAGTCCAGCAGAGGGGTTTGGAGCCCAGTCCTACCTCTCTTGTAGTCTTGTGACCTTGAGGCAGTCCTTCAACCTTGCTAAGCAGCAGTTTTCTTACCTATAAAAGGAGATAATAATGGTGTGGACTTTACAGGCCTGCAGTAAGGATTAAAGAAATGATGGAAAGAAAGTGTTTACAGAGCCCTCTTGTGTAGTAAGTGTTCTTGTGCTGGTGGCAGAGGGTGGGCATGCGGGGTGGTCGTTAAGCACGCGGAGGGAGGCTCTGAATCTCTCCTCCCCTGAGCTGAGATCAGGGAGCCAGATTCTCAGGTACTCCTTTTCTCACTTGGGGAAAAAAAACATTAATTATCAATCAAATTTTGAGGTTTTTTTTTTGGTCCCCAAACAAAACAAGAGGACTAGTTCTGTTAATCATTGAAGTTTTAGGATATACTCTCAGAACCACCAGCAGCCTCCCCCTCTCCCACTCCCATCCTCTGGAGCTGAAGCAAACAAATCCTGCACCCAGTCAGTGTGAGATTCCCACTCCCACAAATGCATCATTTTTAGCTGCAGTAAACAAATCTCCAAAGTCTCATGTCATTGTTATCGTGTTTAGATAAAGATCTGGCCAATTAGTGTCCTTGCTGGAATGTAAATAAATCTGCTGCCCCGGACCTACCCCAGCGGTGGGCGTCCTTCTCTCAATCAAGCAACACCAGCATTCTTCCTCTCCTTTTCCTTTTGGTGTGGGCAAGAAAGTCTGGCCTTCAAATTCACATGGTTTCTAATCTCTTCACTCGGTTCCAGATCTGCTGTGTGACTTCAGGCAAGTCACTTACCCTCTCTGAACCTATTTCCTTTTCCATAAAGAGGAGTTAATGACGACTGCTTCTCAGAGTTGGGAGTGAACAGCAGTAATAATAGAAATAATACTGTTGATAATAATTACAACAATAATACTCCCACCAGCAATGGTCATATCAATAACATTAGCTACTGTTCATGGATGTTTTTCCTACAAGCACATGGTATGGCTCAATAATTAAGAGACTCCCCACTCTCCAACTCCCACATAAACTGTCAGACCATGGGCAAACCACCTGGGTAGGGCTGGAAGACTCTATGGGTATGGAGATCAGAGAACAGCACCAGGCATTTTGTGAAGCTCTTTAAGTGTCTACCCATTGTTATTGTTTCTGCTTCTTGCAACAGAGCCCTTGTCTATGGCCTTATTAATGCAACCATGTTACAGAGGAGGAAACTGAGGCTGAGAGGTGAGGTTACTTGCCCAAGTTTCTTAAGTTCCTTGCCTTCCACGTTCAGCTCCCTCTCTCTGCCCCTCTCCCTTTCCTGGGCAGCCCCAGGGTTACTAGGTTGAGCACCATGCGTGGACTGCCTGACCAGGCACTATTCTCTCTGCTTTTGCGAATTCCTGCTCAGTGCTGGGTGCTCGACTGTCCTCCTCCTTCTCCCCTCCCCAAATGTTCCTGCAGGGCCTAAGTGGTAGTCCACAGCCCCAAAGAAGAATGTTCCCTGGGTGGTGGGATTGACTGGAAACTGTCTTGAAGATAAACATGGCTGGGGATGGGGTGGAACCTCCTGGAGCCTCCTCCCTTCCTCTCCTTACCCGCACCCCCTCTGAGCTGCTTCCTTTCTTGCTATGTCTTCAAAAAGAAGAGGGGCTGCCAGCCCACCTCTTTGCCTTCTGAGGCGCTTGCCATGGAGTTAATACTAATCGTGATAATAAGCTTCCCACCAGGTAAACGAAGTGTTCCACATGCATGATCGTTACAACATCCCTGTGAAACATATTTTTTGTTCCTTCCCCTTCAATTTAGAGCCATGGAAATCGAGGTCTGCAGAAATGAAATGACTTGTCCAAGGTCACAAAGCAGGTAAGGGGTGGATGCAAGACTTCCAGGCCCGTAGATGCTGCCACTCCACCTCCTGGGTCCGCAGCAGAGAATATCCTGCCCCAGCCCAACTCCAGGAACCAGGACTTCAGGACAGCCTGCCCCCAGGGAGACCTTCCCCGAGTGAGCTTGTCTAGTCCCTGAGCTGACCCCTTAGCCCGTAGGCCTCTCTGTGGGAGCGGTACCTGCAACCCTAAAGTCAGAGCAGGCCCGCTGAGTCCGGGAGCGCCCGTGAGCCCACACTCCCACTCCCTGGGAACAAGCTACAGGACTTTTCGAGGTGGCTCCCCCCTCTCCTCTCTGTCCGGACCTCTCAGGCCACCCTGCCCACGCCCTTCACAGAAAAAGGAACTTCCCACTGGAAAGCAAACCACCGCAGCCCGGCGGGGCCGGGGACACACTGGAGCCAGTCCCAGGCCCTGGAAACGCAGCCTGTTGGAACGTGAGCAAGTGCCTGTACCTCGGGTGTGCGCGCTGTGCTTCCTGGAGCAGAGTGGTGGGTTCAAATCCTGTCTCCACTCTGTCTCCGGGCCAATTCCTTACTTCTGAGCCCTGCTTTTCTGAGTTGTAAAACTGGGAATACTCAAAGTACCCACCTCAGTAGGTCGCTCTGAGGGTTAAAGGAGATTACCTCCGTGAACCACTTAGTGCGCCGCCCGGCACAATAAACGCTCAATAAATGTTAGTTTATTGTGATTAACTCTGGGACCAGTGGAGGCTGCCTTTTTCGTTTCTGGGTGTGAGCTCTGCGTCCCCGTGCGTATCGAGGCTGCGGACGCGGCCGGAACGCGCCCGGGGGCCGTGGCTGGACACTTGGGCGCGCGAATTTTTGGAGAAGAGCCAGGGTAACCCCGTGGCGCTGTGTTTGGGGCTGGGCTCGGGCGCTTACATGAACTCGCGCGGCGTTCTCGGCGAGTGCGTCTGTCTGTCCCGAACCTCGTGCGTGTCGAGTCCTGTGCGTGTCACGAGCCGGTTCCACTGACGCGCCTGCGGGGACCTCACCTGCTTTCGGTTTACCTGACAGATGCGTGGTGTCCAGGCTGTGTACACAAACCCCAGCGAGAGCCTGGAGTCCCGGCTGCTCGGCCTCCTGCTCATCGAACGATTTGCGCTATTAATGGTTATTTTATTTATATCGTTAGAATTGTCCCCCGGGTCTGTTTACACCAACGTCTGGCCGTCCGGGCCGCAGTGTTTGGACAGAGGATTACACTAATGCAAGGAGAGCTGGGAGGGGGGGAAGGAGGCGCTGTTGGGAACTGGGCTCCGGGCGCCGCGTGGGGTGGGCCTCCTGGGAAGAGGGAGCAGGCCTCTCCTGGGCTCGACCTCTGACCCTAGGAGGGAAGGAAACGTGTCTGTTCGCGATAGGAAGCCTAGGCCTCCGGTGGGGTGGAGGCTGGAGGTGCCCGCTGGGTGGAGGGGGGGAGAAGGGGGCGCCTACTTCTCTTCTCTCAAGGCCGACTCCAAATTCGAGGTTGTCCCGCTTGGGTGCGCACACACGTCAACAAGTAAACGAGACCTGGAGCTACCAGGATGGCGGCCGCTTTGATTCACTCTATCGGTGGCAGCCAGTTTAGTGCTTCGGCCTGCAAATCCGGATTATGGCTGAGCCCCGGGCGCCTGGCGGCCGGCGGGGTTAGAGCCGCCTTCAAAGGGTGGCCGCCCAGCGAGGGCGCAGCTCCCCACAGGACCCGCATGCCACCTGAGCACTGTGGAGCTAAACGCAGCCTGGGCGCCCGTCCCCCGCGCAGCGGGAAGGCCCTCCATCTGGCAGCGGGCAGGTGTCTGGGTTCTTGGCAGCTTTCAGCTCGAAAAGGCTAGGCTTGGAATTCCTGGCTTTCAAGCGTCTTTGCTTCAGGGCTAGGGTTGATGCGTAAAAATATCTATTTAGTTAGCATTTAGAATGTGCGAGACACCAAGCCAAGCAGTTTTACACTCCACAACAATCCTAGGAACTGTTATCCCATTTTACAGAAGAGGAAACAGGGGGCTTCAGTAATTTGGGCAAAGTCTCATAGCTAGTGTCAGAGCCACGACTCTAACCATGCAGTCGGGCTACAGAACTAGCGCGCTGGTTCTCACCGTTCTGGGGTTCATGCACTCGTTTGGAACCGTGATGTAAGCTATGGACTCTCTCCCCTAGAAGAATGCGACAATTTGTCAATAATTCCAGGGGTTTCACGGAACCCCCTAGGCCCTTCCGTGGACCTCTGATTAATACATTTGGCTTTACAGGTTATACAAGTTGCATTTGATTTAATTTGTTAATTTCGAACATCTGTTAGTAAGGTAACTTTTTCTATCGTTTTATAAAAGATTCCGGAAGCTCAGAGAGAGAGGTAAAGTCACTCGTTCGGGATCACACAGCTGGTAAATGTGGAACTGGGCTCTCAGATCTTTGGTCTCTAGAATCTTCGTACACCCCACTTCTCGTCTCCCCAGACCCTGAAGTGCTCCTTTTCTATCCCTCTTGGAGCTCTCTTTCCTCCTGCGGGAAGACTTGGGGCTAGAGCTTTGGAGGATCTGTTTTTTTCCTCGGGGCCCCTGCGAGGTGCTCGGCTGGCGGGGGCGCAGCGCCAGGACCCTGTTGCCCTGTGCTTTGGGGGCCCCGCTGCCAGGACGCGCGCTCCGGTAAACGGTTTATCTAAAGACAACTTCTGTTTCTCGTTCGCTGTCGGGAGTTGCCCTGCAACCAGCAATGAAAAATGCGCCTTTTCCCGAGACTCTGGCGCTGGTGATTTATGTGGGAACCGAACTCACTCGCGAGGCCTGGGCTGCTCAGCCGGGCTTAGGGGGTGGAGGGCAGAGGCCGTCCTGGAAGAGAACCTGGTGCCCCGGCCCTTCCAGCGCCCGCTTTTATGGCGCCCCCCTCCACCCCTACCTCCAGGACATTTTACAGCCGCTCCCCCAGGAAGCTGAGCGCTTTATCGCGGTAAAGTAAACACCATTATCCCAGGTCCATTAACAAGGAGATTTTGGCGTTGTAAATAGACCGCAAGAGGGAGAAGCGCAGCCCCCGCGAACTCCCTTGTAAAATGGTGAAGGTTCTCCAAGATTTATGGCCGCTGATCGGCCCCCCAACCTTCTATGAAATCCCAGTCTTGAAAGCCAGAAGGTGGGGCATTCCTCCCCGGTCTAGAAATCCCGCCCTGGGTGTTAGGACTTTGAGAGTAGGGAGTCCCCAGGAGGCGTCTAGCCTAGTCATTACTTTTCTTTAAGTTACAAGCCCAGGAATGCCGATTCCTTTCCCGCTGTGGATACATACATATACTCTGCAGCTCTCCAGGAGCTCTTAGCAGAGAGCAACCAATGGAGATGGTGCCAGGGGCCAGGATACTTGCGTTCCAGGCTCCTTCCTCATTTGTAAACTGGATAGTGCTTTCAGCAGCTACTTAGGAGTCTATAAAGCACGGGAGACTTGTAATTGGTGGACACTGCCCACACACCCTGTGTCCTGAGGTAGTCAGGACCAGCTCATATGGCCCTTGCTTTTGTTTCTCTTTCCAAAAGGAAATGCCCACCTTATTTCCTCTTGGGCCAGACTATATATGAAATCAAGTAACGACGCTGGAACTGGCACACAGTCAAGTAGACAGTCCTAGCTCCCCACCTCTCTGAGTTTCTATTTCTGATGACTATATAGTGACCTGTTCCAGGAAGATCCTGCTCATCTAGAGTGTGGTTTTCTTATCCCCTCAAGTCAATATTTATATTGACAAAACAGCAGATTCTGAACTAGGAAATGTGTCTCAGTTTGATGGAGAAAACAAAGGCACAAGTTCTCCAGGCCAAGGGAAGCTTCAGGAGAACCCCACCCCTCCTAACCTTTGACAAGGTCACTTTCAGAACGCCCTGCAGGGAGGCTGCTCCTTCTTCAGCCCTGAGAATTCAGTAATTCTTGTGAGAGCTTCCACCTGGTTGAAGGGTTGGCTTTTGGGGGAGGGGCAGTAGAGAAAAAACGGGGCAAAATGATGCCAGAAATTGGTTTGGCCCTTTGACATAATTGGCTCTATCTAGAGTGGGGACTTTTAACTTTATTTTTCTTGGCCAAGGACCCCTTTGATAATTTTGACAATCCGGTGAAGCCTATAGACCCCTCTCTCAGAATAATATTTTTAAATGCATAAAATTAAATACATACAATAATATTGAAATACAGTTATCAAAATCTTTTTAAAAATAGCCATATAGTAATATAGGTGCTTCTTTATTAATTGACTAAATAACAAAATCTAGTGGCAGGTCTAACAACAACTATAATTTCAAAGCTGTGATGAATGTAAATGAAATTTCAAGGTATCTGCAGCAGCAGTAATGTGCTATGACAATATCAGTGATTTCTACTGGTGACAAATCACAGGCACTACTAATACTACTGGGTTTGTTGCCTACATTCAGAAGTGAAGGAAATGCTAAATTAGTTATAACTAATAAAAATAAAGATGTATTTTCCCCTTGAAGTTCATGGACCCCCTGAATTCTATCCTCAGGTCTCTTGGGAACCCATAAACTGCCAGGTTATGAACCATTGATCTAGGGTCAAAATCTAGACCACTTCATCTCAAAGAGTGGTCTTTGGATCACCTGCATCAGAATCTTCTAGGGGTGTTTGTTAGAAAATTCTAGGGCCCCTTCTAAGATCTACTCTGTGGGTGGACCCAGAAAACTGCATTTTAAACTGAATTCTCAGAGGACTGTTTTCACACAAAGTGTGAGAATCGCTGCATCTGGACTTTACCGATTAGCATCAGCACTGTGGCTGGTTGCTTGGATGATGACAGGAAGATCCTTGGAGAGCTGAAGGGTGGGGTGGGAAAGCAGGGATACTAGGCAGAAGCTCTTCCATGGAGACTGCTTGGAGGTGGTACACATGGACTTGGTGGGCACAGCAAGCTGGGGCATGGGAGAACACCAGGGAAGAAAGCTAGAATGGGATATTTTGGTAAAGGATACCAATGTGCTGGCAGAGGCTCTGGAAGAACTTCAGAAATTAACTGGTTCAGTAGCAAGCCACGTCCCTGTGGCCCTATGTATCTCCATCAGCTCTTGCACTGGTTTCCTTTCTTTAAGGTGCTCTGAATTCTGAGCTCCTTTACAGAGTCTTCCCATGTTGACATCATTGGAGCTTTCATTCATTCACTCATTCACATTCATTCATTCAATGAATGCCAAGAACGAGGTCTTGTCCTAGATGCTATGAGATATACAGAAATGAGTAAAGAGGTGATCACTACTCTTAAGGTATTTTCTCGGATACCCTCTCTTATCACTAGCAATCTTAAGCAAACTTAATAAGCATCAAACCTCTTTTGAACCAGCCATGATTTGATGTTTGTGCATTCACCAAGGCCACAGAAGTCTTACTGGAACAGAGGAAGAGCTTGTAGCATATTGATTAGTTGGGGACTTGTCTTTTCTACTGATGAGCACAATTAATAATGTTAAAATGTTGAACAAAGTGGGGCTTGTTCCAAATGTAAGAAATGTGTGAGATACACCCAACATGACATTTGAGAATAGTTATGAAATTGCTGGCCCCAGATCAAGCAACTGATTATAACTGACAGCACAGAGTAAACACAGCTCTAACTAACACATTTTCACCTGGCATGAACTTCAGCTCTAGCAGTACTGTTTGCCTCACCTTGTATTCTCACACATGTCTTCATCAGCGTCTTAGATCCTATTCTCATAGAGAGCAGGTGGGTCCGTGTGCAGAATTCAGAGGCTAATAAAAACAAGGAAGAGTGGAAAGGGACTAGGGGCTAGATTAAGAAGATTTGGGTTCCAGTTCTGTTTCTGTCACTTAAGAACTTTGTGACTTGGGCAAATAAGAGTTTGAATTTTCTCTTTGGTAAAATGATTATAGCATGCCTACTTCATAAACTTAGTGGGAGGAGTAAATAAGATAATGGGTGATAAAAGTGCTTTGTAAACTACAAGTCACTCTACAATGTGAGTAGTAATTATGTGCTTTTGGAGTCAGGTGAACCTGGATTCCAAGCTTGGCAGGAATCACTTACTTGCCATTTATATGTTATTTAATTTTCTGGGTTCAGTTTTCTTATCCATAAAATGAGGCTAATAGTCTTTCTCTGAATCATTGTTCTATGATTTAAATGAGACCCTTGTATGTAAAAGAGTGTCCACCACATAGTAAGGATGCCAACAAGCTATTATTCCTAGATTGTCAATGTTGGGATGGCAGTGACTGTGTCCTATTTATCTTTATGTCCTTAGAACAGGGCAGAGAGTGCTGCACATGGCAGACTCTTAATTTTGGTTGAATGAATGATTAAGTAAGCTTCATATATGTGTCACCAGGCACAGCATAAGCTATACTTAACAAAGTCCTCATTGGCCAAGCAGAGCTACTACTGGGTCAATTTCAACCCTAGTTTTATCCCCTGCATTCACCCCTCTCCCTTGAGGAAGACAGGGCCGTGATGAGAATCATAGAGTGAGTAGCAGCAAATGGATCCAGCACTTGGTTTGGGAAAGATACACGTTTTTAAATTAATCAACAAATCAACAAATATTTGCTGAGCTGCTACTATGTACTAAGCACTGTTCTAAGTGTTGGGGATTCAGCAATAAACAAGACAGACAAGATTTCTGTCATCAGTCCCTTTAACCAGTGCAAATAATGACATCTGGAATTTGTTTCTTTTCTTGTTTTCTTTTTGAGATGAGTGGATTTAAGAATCTGGAGATCGGGGCTTCCCTGGTGGTACAGTGGTTAAGAATCCACCTGCCAGTGTAGGGGACACGGGTTCGGTCCCTGGTCCAGGCAGATCCCACATGCTATGGAGCAACTAAGCCTGGGTCCCACAACTACTGAGCCTGTGCTCTAGAGCCTGCGTGCCACAACGAAGCCCGTGTGCCTAGAGCCTGTGCTCCGCAACAAGAGAAGCCACCGCAATGAGAAGCCCGTGCACTGCAACGAAGAGTAGCCCCAGCTCGCCACAACTAGAGAAAGCCCACGCGCAGCAACTAAGACCCAACACAGCCAAAATAAGTAAATAAATTAATTAATTAAAAAAAATAGAATCTGGGGATTGAAGTCCAGGGAACTTGTTGCAGGGACTGAGCCTGGGAAGGTGGTCTCTGTTTGAGGAATTCAAGGACATACAAAAGACAGGAGAATCAAGCATAACATAGTCACACACTCTAGTCAATAAAGACACAATTACAGAGGGAGAAAGAAGAGTGAGAGGGCAGGGGAAGAACAGAATTAGTTTTCTGCTGCTGCTATAACAAATTACCACAGACCGAGCAATTTAAAACAACACAAATTTATTATCTTACTGTTCTACAGGTTAGAAATCTGGCACGGGTCTCACTGGGTCAAGATCAAAGTGTTAGCCATTTTGGAAGCTCTAGGGGAGAATCCATTTCCTTGCCTTTTCCAGCTTCTAGAGGCAGCCCACATTCCTTGGCTATCAGTTCCCTTCCTCCATCTTCAAAGCCAGCAGTAACAGACTAGGTCCTTCTCAGCTGCCATCTCCCTGCTTCTCTCCCTGACCACACTTGGGAAAGGTTCTCTGCTATTAAGGATTCTTGTGATTAGGTTGGGTTCACCTGGATTATCCAGGAAAATCTCCCCATATCAAGGCCTATACCCTTAATCGCAGCGCAAATTTTCCATGTAAGGTAACATATTCTCAGGTTCCAGGAATTAGGGTATGGGCATCTTTAGAGACCATTATTCTGCCTACCAGAAAGAGAGATAGGAGAGGGGAGAGAGAAGAGAAAGAAGGGGAGGAGGAAGGAGTGGAGGGGGGAGAGAGGAAGGGGAAGGGCTGGGAGGCAGGGAGAAATACTCGTCTGGTGTCTTTCCTGGAAAAATGGACTTCCAGTAGCTGAACAATTAAGAATTAGGAATGCAGCTAAAGTTCAACATTTTCTCATAAGTTATATTCTACTTTTTGCTGCACATTCAGCAGCTGAGGACACAACATAAGACACTCGAAGCACAAGCAAATGCTATTAACTTCTGCCCCCTCTGCTCATGCAGGAGTCCCCTGCTACTTGCAGGCTATCTTTGAGTGTGCAGGAAATCAACTCCCTGTTAACTATGCTTTACGTTTGTCATATTTCCAGGTTTTCATCTGATGCGAGATGAGTCCCAGGCAAAGCTGCAAGACAGCTGACATTTGTCTTTGATGCCACTCTTGTCTTTACCACTAAACAGACTCCTCTGCTTAAAAGCACATACACAACTGCCTGAAGATTTTTTTTTCTTTTTTAAGGTACACATATGGGAAAAGCCTGGAAGAGAGTCTCCAAAACGATAGTATTTATTAGGTGGTAAAATTATGGATTTCTTTTTTATTTCCCTCTTAAACATTATATATTATTTTGTATTTATCAATAAAAATGTGCATTCACAATTTGATGGAGAACTAGTTCTGCAATATAGAACTGAGAGGTGGAGATCAAGATTTTGATTTTCTCTTTTTATTTCTGGGGAGGCAGCCTTGCTCAGAAGTGAGGCACGTGAGACTCAGATAGGTTTGGGTTGGAGTCCTAATTCCTCCACGTACAACCCGGTTGCCCCCGGGCAAGAGACAGTTTCTTCAGGTGTAAAATGAGGAAACTAAATAGCTTTTATCTCATGGTGTTTTTGGAGAATTACATCACAGGTGCACACAAGCTACTTTGGCTGGTATCTGGCACATAACAGGTCCTCAGTAAACACAAGTTATTTTTAGAGCCCAAACATTCCTTAATCCAACCTTCAAAGCAAATATCAAATACTCTATTATCAGGGACAGCAGGGGTGGTCATCTTCCTGATTTCTGAATGTGGCAATTACGGACAAACAGAATGTGTTTCCATTTGCAGACCTCCAATTTGGGAGAAAGCCCATAAGTGACTTAATTATGTAGACAAACAGTATTGGTAATGCAGGATACTAAAGCAAAGAATAAGAAAAGCACGCTTTCAAATTTGTTTACTTATTACTTATGGAGCACTTAGTATTTTCCAGGCCCTCTAGAGACAGGTCTCTGTCCCTAAGAATTTATAATGTACTGGGGAGAAAATAAATGAATCCAAATAGCCATAGAAAGAGGCAGAATAGATAACAAGTACCCTGGAAGGTTAAAGAAAGAGGTTTCCCTGGAGAATGGTCAGGGAAGGATTCATGGAGGAGGTGGGATTTGAGCTAGGCCTTGAAGGGGGGGGGTTTTGACAGGGTGATGTGTGGGAGGTGGGAGGGCTCTGGGTCACCCTGAAAGCATTTTCCGATTCAAGTTTCCACCAGCATGAAGATTCAGTCCTTGTTATTACCAAGAGTTATGCTCTTTGAAACATAAAAATTTCACTGCATTATTACAATGGTTCTTAAAATGATAGATATACAAAGAATGTAATAATATATGATGCTTATTTGTTAAACAGTCTATCAAAATGTATGCACAGTATCATCTCAATTATGGAAAATGCACAGAAGAAAGATGACAGGAAACTTAGAAATGTTAACACATTGCACATAGGTATTACGATTATGGATTTCTTCCTTCTATACAGCAGTGTGTGTGTGTGTGTGTGTGTACTAAATATCCAGAAGGTAATGTATAGAACACATATGTTCAGTTTTAATAGCAACAACAATAACATAAACACTTATGAACTCACCACCCAGGTAAAGAAATAAAACATGGCTGGTACTTAGACGTCCCCTGTGTGCCCCTCCCCATTTGTATGCCTTCTTTTTCCCCAGATAGTATTGTTAATTATTTCCTTAGAGTTTTTCAACCTATGTTTATATCCCTAAACACCATATTGCTTAATTTTGGGGGGAAAAAAATGAGTGTCAAACTGAAATCTAGCTGTGTGAGAAAAGGACCATATATATATATATATATTTTTTTTTTTTTTTGGCTGCGTTGGGTCTTCATTGCTGCACGTGGGCTTTCTCTAGTTGTGGCGAGTGGGGGCTACTCTTCATTGAGGCGTGCGGGCTTCTCATTGCAGTGGCTTCTCATTGTGGAGCACGGGCTCTAGGTGTGCGGGCTTTAGTAGTTGTGGCTCATGGGCTCTAGAGCGCAGGCTCAGTAGTTGTGGTGCACGGGTTTAGTTGCTCTGAGGCATGTGGGATCTTCCCAGACCAGGGCTTGAACCCATGTCCCCTGCATTGGCAGGCAGATTCTTATCCACTGTGCCACCAGGGAAGTCCCAGAAAAGGACAATATTGCCACTATTAGATCAAGGCTGCCAGAAGGAGGGAAGGTGAGCAGAGCCTCTGGGTGTTAGTCCTACTGAAGCTTTTCTGAGAGTTTACCTGAACATCTGGGAGACATCGACGGGCAAGCCATAAGTAAATCCTGAAGTCTGGGGCTCTGGAACCAGGGAATTTAACAGGGCTGTCATGTGGGACAGAGACAGGACGGGCAGTAGATATATGATCAGAGGGAGTGGGCTGCTCTGTATGTTTTACTTCTAAACCCCTATAGATTCCCTCTAAAGCTTACGAGTAGGTCAAAGAAGACATCTCTAGGGTGAAATGAATGTCTTCTGCTGGCCCATTTAGCTGGCATGGAAGGGAGATCTAGAATTTGATCCACACATGGTCAGAGCAAGCAAGTATGGATAGGAATCCGGACCAGGCTTACCTGGGCACTCTATCCTCAGGTTAAAAAAATGATGCGATGGTGGAGGAAATCCTGAGGATGACAGTGCTCAGAATGTCTAGTCCTTGAATCTGACTGCTCCTGTCTGAACCGCCTCTCCTCATCAATGGGGGTAAACTGTTCTCTTCTGCTCTCAATCACTCACTTAGTGGTTCCCTTCACCCCCTCCTAGGCTGGCCCACTGGTTTCCTGTAGCCCACGTTCTCTTCGAGGTTATTGCTTTATTTTCTAGGAGCACTACTTCCAAGAGCTTGTTGCAAAAGGAAGGGTGCATGGGAGGTCAACAATTTGAGATCCTGAATATCTTAAAATGACCTTTATTCTACCCTTATATTTGATCGATTATCTGGATCTAAAATTCTTGTTTGGATAATTTTTTTTTTTCAGAATTTGGAAAAATTGTTCCATTGTCTTCTAGCTTCCCATGTTAATGTTGAGAAGTCCTAATCCTCTGTAGATCACCTATGTTTTCTCTATGGAATCTTGCAGAAATTTTTCTTTTCCCCCAATGTTGTGAAATTCCACAACAATGTGCCTTACTGTGGGTCTATCTTCATCCATTGTGCTAAGCACTTGGCAGATCCTTTCAGTCTATCAATTCATGTCCATCAGTTTGGGAAATTTTCTTGGATTATTTAATTGATTTTTATCCTCTCCATTTTCTTCTTTTTCTCAGCTTTCTGGGAGATTCCTCGGTGGTATCCTCCTACTCAATAGCTTTATTGTTGCTGTCATGATTTTACTTCTCAAGAGCTCCTTTTAATTTTGTCCTCTGAATGTTGCTTTGTTGAAACACACATCCTGTTCTTGTTTCATGATTGCAATATCTTCGCTTACTTCTTTGAAGGTAATATTGATAATTTTGTTTTGTTTTGTTTTCTTCTCTCTGCATAATTGCTATGTCTTCCAAGTTACTTTTCTTTTGTCCTTGCATTTTTTGATAATGAGTTTCCTCAGATGTCTGATGATACTTGAATTCTGCATGTTTAAGAATAGGAACTTAAAGTGCTAATCAGAACTTCTGAGAACAGGAGAGAAGCTTTAGACTTTGAGCTTCATTGTATGGTGATTTGGGTGAGCTATTTGTTGCAGAACACCTGATGTCAGAATCTCTAGGTGTTTCCTCTTGGGCTGATCAAATTCTCAGGGAATTCTCTTCCAGTCTCCTGGCTGGTGCTGCCCTTTCTGAGATTTTGAGAATCTGTGGTATAAATTGGATTGATTCTCAGCTTTCCCCACTGCTAGCTTGGGATTCAGTTTTCTTGATTCTGCTACAAGTCTCTACTCTTACAGTTGGGTGGTGAAAAAACTAAAGAACAAACGAAGATAGGACTATGGTGTGAGTTTAAATTTTGGATCCTAACATCCAGTTTTTATTTAAGCAAGGAGTCACGCCTGAATAAGAGAATGCAAAAAATCGAGTGAATTATGCATGTTCTAGACATTCAGCTAACTTTCTAATCACCTGGGGGTAATGAAGGGAATCCTGGATTCCCACAACAGAGAATGTCAGAACTGGAAGGTGCTTTGGAACTAATTCAAGCCTGACACGTGCAGAAAATGAGCCCCCAAGCCAGACATCCTGTATTTGCACCAGAAGGCATTCTCTGAGCTCTGTGTTTGCCTGGCCTGATACACAGCTAGCCAAGATCCTTGAGCACACATTTCCCAAGAGAATAGAGGGAGCCCAGAAGTCTGGATCTTGAGGGAAAGAAAACTTTCAGAGGCTGTCAATTCAGTGGATCATGTACTCACAGAGGCACCAAATCAAACTATACATGTTGCCTCATCAGGTTTTGCCCCTTTTGATAAAATTCTGAACACTTGGCAAGGGCTTGGTCCTGGAGGAGCAGGTCACAGAGTGATTATAAGGAAGAATGATGAACACCTCACCTCTCATTGCCCTACCCGGGGCAATCCAAAGCTAGAACCCCAACTTCTAAATCCCATACCGTGGGGTAAGTCAATGCAAAGTATTGTTATTCTCAGCAGCCTCACTTGGTAGAATCATAGTAAAAATTAGGAATCAGAGACTTTTAAAATGATCTTAGAAGTCAAGTCATTCTGACTGTTCTTTCTCTTATAAATTCCCTCACCTGGTAAAGTACAGACTTGACTCCACATCCTCTCTTTTTTGGCTAATTATATTTTGTATTTAACTGTAATTTTATTTCTGTGTTTGAATAGTATTAAATTCGTGTTTTTCAAATCTCAAAAGATACAAGTTTCCTGTTTTCCTGTGTGCCCCAGACCCTAGTTTCCTTCTCTAGAGGCAAGCAATGTTATGAATTTTTTCAATGTATCTTTCAGAAGCATTTTGTGCACATATAAACAAAAACGTACATATTCTTTTTTCTTCCTTTTTGCTTTTTGCAACAGATGGTAGCATTCTGTACACAATTTTCTGCACTTGTCTCCCTACCAAATAGGACTTTTTGTTGCTGTTGTTTAATATACCTCTGCATAGTTCCATTGCATGGATGAACCATAGTGTATTCAACCAATACACTAGTGATGAACCCTTATGTTATTTCATCTCTTTTCCTTCTTTTTTGTTTATTGATTTTTTATTGAAGTGTAGTTGATTTACCTTTTTTTCTTTTGAAGGCTTTATTTCCTAGTCTTTCCCCTCACTCTTCTTTAAAATTTTTACTTTTTTATTAAAAAAATAGGATATAAACATTTAGAATTTTAATAGGTATTGCCAAGTTACACACTCAAAAAGTTATAGCAATTTACACTTCCATCAAATATATGAAAGTGCCTGTTTTGCATTATTCACAAGAGCCAAAATATGGAAACAACCCAAATATTCGTGAGCAGATGAATAGATAAAGACAATGTGGTATGTACGGACAACGGAATGTTATTCAACAGTCAAAAAGAAGAAAATCCTGCCACTTGTGACAACATGGATAAACCTGGAGGATATGTTAAGTGACATAAGCCAGTCATAGAAGGACAAATACTACATGATACTAGTCATATGAGATATCTAAAATAGTTATATTCATGGAAGCAGAGAATAGAACAGTGGGTGGCTCCCAGAGGCTGGGGAAGGGGAAAATGGGGAGTTGTCATTCAATTGGTAGAAAATTTAAGTTACACAAGATGAATAAGATCTAGAGATCTGCTGTACAGCATAGCACCTATAGTTAACAATACTGTATTGTGCACTTAAACTTTTAACAGGGGAGATCTCATATTAAGTGCTCTTCACATACGCACACACACAGAAAGGGACACAAGGAAACTTTTGGAGGTGATGGATATGTCTGTTTCCTTGATTGTGATGATAATTTCATGGGTGTATGCGTATATCCAAACTCATCAAATTGTACCATTAAATATATGCAGTATATTTATATGTGTATATATATATATATATATATATATATCAATAATACCTCAATAAAGCTGTTTTTATAAAAGGAGAAAGTGTCCTTTTTTCACAGCTTCACCAATATACGTTATTCTCAATCTCTGATATATTCATCCATCTAATAGGCTTTATTGGTTTAGTTTTAAATAATTTTCCATGATTTAATTGTGCAAAAGGTAAATGATTGCTAGATAAAATTTACAAAATACAGAAAAGCAAAATAAAACTATTTTAAAAACAACCATAATCCCAACCAGCAACAACCAAGTTACAATTTGGGGGGCATTTACTGGCAGTACTATAATTTATATTCCTTTTCTTCTCTTTTTCGATACAAACATGTTAACACACTAGTATATTGTTTCTTAACTTTCTAAAAAGTTAATAACATATGCTGAACATTTTCTATATTATTAATTATTTCTATGTGTTAAACACATTAAAATTTTTACTATAAAAATTTTGAAACAGGGACTTCCCTGGTTGTGCAGTGGTTAAGAATCCACCTGCCAATGCAGGGGACACGGGTTCAAGCCCTGGTCCGGGAAGATCCCACGTGCCGTAGAGCAACTAAGCCTGAGAGGCACAACTACTGAGCCCGTGTGCCTAGAGCCATGCTCCACAACAAAGAGAAGCCCTCACTCGCCGCAACTAGAGAGAGCCCACGCCCAGCAACAAAGACCCAACGCAGCCAAAAATAAATTAAAAAAAAAAATTGAAACATGTAAAAGTAGATAGAATATTAGAATATCGTAATGAATATCTGTATATACAATACCTAGATTTAAAAATTATTAACATTTTCTCATTTCAGTTCATTTATTTCTTTTTCTTTGCTGAGTATTTTAACATACTTTCTGGCCATCGTGAGGTAGCTAGTGAAGACATTAATATCCTTATTCTACAGAGCAGAAAACCAAGATTCCATGAAGTTAAGGACTTGCTTTAGGCCACACACTGATGGACAGACATGGGATTCTAACTCATCTTCTTACTTCAAAACCAAAATATTCTTCCTCTCAGGAGTTTTGCATCTTAAAAGAGAACTGCAGGAAAGGATGATGCTTTATGCACAGTGATGAATAGGTGGTGTGCGATTCTGGGCTTGAGAGGAAGAGATTTTGGGAAAGAACTCCCTTTCCAAAGACCGGTCTCTGCTTGCTCTACCCAGAGTTGGAGGTGAGCGCATGAGGGTCTGCCCTGGGGGAGGAAGCAGTTGGGAGAGATTTTGTAAAGGAAGAGCTAAAAGGATTTTGGAGTTTGCTGGACACTGGGAGAGAGACATTCCCGTTGGTGAGAATTCCAGGTGCACTGCTAGCACAAATGGAACATTTATTTGGAAGTGATTCATGTCCACCCTTCAAATCCCACCCTTAGCCATTTCTACCTTGCTTACAAGGAGCTTTTCATTGCATCTCCCCAGCGTCTCCTAGCCTATTCCTGGGCACTGTACACTCAGCTGAGGGAGTGGAGACCCCAAGCCTAGCTCTGGTGGTGACCTTATCAAGACTTTTCCATCATACTTGCTGGGTCATCGGAAAAGCTTGCTCACTGGGCAGGCCAGCCAGCTTCCAGGGAATTCATCAGCGGGCTGGAAACGGGGTGTGTGTGACCCTCCACTGCTCCCAGGGCTTTCCCCTTCCTTCTGCCCACCCTGAGTTCACCTCTGGAATCGGACCAGTTCTCCACAATTGCAGCCAGGGTGACAGCAAAGTGTGATGGATGGATAAGGAGCTGTGGAGTGGCAGGGCACTTGGTCAGGAACCCAAGGCTGTGTTTATGAGAAGGAAGAGGCTGTTTCCTGGAGCAAGCATAATGCAGCTCTAAAAAAGGCAAGGGAAATACATCATGAGAAGGAGCGTAACCCTGGGAGGGCCACTGGGAATCCGAGTACCAGAGAAGCCCAGGCAGGTCTGGTGCGTCCGACAAGGCCTTTCTTACAGGCCATTTGCGTGAGGCTTTGCTGCTGTTCCCTGCAGAGCTGACAGCCACTCAAGGTCTCCGTGGGGAGCTCGGAGGCTAATCTTAGCTGTCGCTTTCCAGACCTTCTCCTCTGGCCCTGCTGATGCATTTAGAAAAGAAATAACAAACTCTATTGTTTTAAAAAACTGAAAAAAATGACAATTTTGGCTGTTGATTCTTGCATTGCTGCCAACAGATTGGGAGTATCAGCTCTTAGCCTCCTTCCAAACCCAGAGCAAAATAAAGTTTAACTGGACTCCCCCAATGGTCAAGAGAGGTCTGAAAATGTGTTTTCTCCAAAGAGTGTTACTATCTCTGTTTATCTCTAAGGATTCTTGTTCCTCTGACTTCCCTGAAGATCCTGCTGGGCTAGGAGGGAGACTCGGGATAAAATGAGTTCTCTGTATTAGTTTCCCATGGCTGCTGTAAGAAACTACAAACCTAATGGCTTTAAGCAACAGAAATTTATTCACCTACATTTCTGGAGAGCAGAAGTCTGAACTGAGTCTTACAGGGCTAACATCAAGATTCTGGTAGGGCTGGTTCCTTCTGGAGGCTCCAGAGGAGAATCTCTTCCTTGCCTCTTCCAGTTCTGATAACTGTCAGCATTTCTTGGCTTTGGCCCTTTCCTTCACCTTCAAAGCCAGCAGCATAGCATCTTTTCTCTCTGCAACTGCTTCCCTCTTCTTCTGTAGTCAAATCTCCCTTTTATTTTTTCAATTTTTAAATTGTGGTAAAATACACTAACATAGTTTATCATCTTAACCGTTTTTAAATGTACAGTTCAGTGGCATTAAATACATTCATAATGTTGTGCAACCATCACCCCCATCCATCTCTATAGCTCTTTCATCTTGTAAAACTGAAATTCTATACTTATTAAACAATAGCTCCCCATTCTCTCCTCCCCGCAGCCCTGGAAACCATCATTATACTTTCTGTCTCTATGGTTTTGTCCACTCCATGTATCTCATGTAAGTGGAATCACACAATATTTATCTTTTTGTGACACGCTTATTTCACTTATATCGCTGGCATAATGTCCTCAAAGTTCACCCATGTTGTAGCATATGTCAGAATTTCCCTACTTTTTATAGCTGAATAATATTCAATTTTATGTATGTACCACATTTTGCTTATCCATTCATCTGTCAATAGACACTTGGGTTCCATATTTTAGCTACTGTGAATAATGCTGTGAATACATGTGTACAAATATTTCTTTGAGACCCTATTTTCAATTCTTTTGGGTATATATACCCAGAAGTGGAGTTGCTGGATCATATGATTAATTCTATTTTTAATTTTGTGAGGACTGCCACACTGTTTTCCACTGCAGCTCTACCGTTCTACATTTCTTTTCCCAGTTTTTCCACATCCTTGTCAACACTTGTTACTTTCTGCTGTTTTGATCATAGTCATCCTAATAGATATGAGTGAGGTGGTGTCTTATAGTTTTAATTTGCATTTCCCTAATGATCAGTGCTTGAGCATCTTTTCATATGTTTATTGGCCTTTTGTATATCTTCTTCAGAGAAATATCTATTCAAGTCCTTTTGAATTGAGTTGTTTATTTTTGTTTTTGTTGAGTTTCTGCTTCCCTCTTATAGGACACTTGTGATTACATTTAGGACCCACCTGGATAATCCAGAGTAATCTCCCCTTTTCAAGATTCTGCAAAGTCTCTTTTCCCATACATGGTAACATTCATATGCTTCAGAGATTAGGACCTGGATATTTTTGAGGGCTGTAATCCTATAGTTCTAAAAACCTATCGTGCCCTTTAATAATCACAGGAATGTATCAAGCATTTACTGTGTGCTAAGTACTGTGCTAGATGACTTGATGAAGGTACCTTTCTAATTCTTCCACCCTGTGAAGTAGGGACTGCCCCCTATTTGCAGATGATAATAGCTAACACTCACTGAATTCATAGTGTGTGCCAAGCTCTCTTCTTGGACTTTAGAGGTATTAACTCTTTTCACTCTTACAGCAACCTATGAGGTAGGTACTATTATTATCTCTGTCTAGAGATGGAGAAACTGAGGCATAGACAGGTTAAGCAATTCGCCTCAGATCTTCTAGTAAGAAGCAAAACTGGAATGTGAACCTAAGCAAATAGCTACTAAACTTTCTGCCAGTTCAGCTTTGTTCTTCATAGCAGAAGGTTTACCTAGCTTTGTATTATCTTTATTCCACCGAAATAAAGTGGAATAAAGTACTGTGGTCTGAGGGTCACCTAGAAGGTCAATTGGCCAAATAGTTTCTTCCATCACCTGGGTATATTCCTTTGCATTCAGTATTGTGTTTATATCCACTTTGAAACTAAACATTCTTAGAGGAACAACATATTATCATTAATACTTTTGTGTAAATAGGTTTACTAGGTAGTTTTTATAATAGAAAGAAAAGCATGAGCTTGGACGGTTAAGAAAGAGAAAGCTGGGATTCTACAGTCAAAAATCATGAAGGGGATGGAGGAATAGTGGGGAATAAAAGGACCCAGCTTCTGTCCTGAGAGGATAATGTCATGGTGAGGAGAGAGGGAGGGAGACAGAGATGACAAATGAACTGGAGCATTTTGAGCCCACTGAAGTCAAGGTTGCTCCAAGGTGACCAAGCTGAAAGTGTGGGAATGAGTGAACAGCCAGGCACTGGAGCAGACACTTTACTGGGAAGCAAGGTAGAGAGAAGAGACGATAAAAGGGATTCACTCCATCAGATTTTTCAGCCCAATAAAATCCCAGTCCATCACTACAATCTACTGATTCAAAAGTATTCATTAAGCTCCTACTGTGTGCTCAGGGCTTTTCTAAGAGCAGCCACTGGAGAGGCTCCAGCCATCATGAATACAAATATAAAGTAATGCCTGGATTGCAAACTGACAACCCCGGGGCCTAATTTTGGAAGTAGTATTTTTGCCAGCAAACCATTTAAAAAATTGAATTAGGATTTAAAACTTTTTTTTAAAGTTTAACCATTCCCTGTACAGTTCACCACACTTCTCACATTCTGTATTGGCAAATTCTCAACCCTCTTCATTCACTGCTAATCCAGACACTGAAGGCAGCCTTTGGGAGGAGGCCTTTTGCCATGTGATAGAGGCTGCCAAACTTCCGGAATGAAAGCCGTTAAGCCAAGGAAAACCTTGCTTACAACCATCTAAGTAACTCTAGATGAGCACACGCCTGACCCTTTAGCCTCATTTGTCCACAAGTGTTACAGATTTTACTGCCACAACTTATAGGGTCAGATCATTTCCCATTTTGTCCTCCACCCTTAGCTCTCCTGGAAGGCTGGAGGCTGTTCTGCCTTTTGAGTAAATGGAAATATTTGTCTCAATGGCTTTTAGTGGGTGGGTAAGATTAACCTTTAGCCTCCACATGGACACAGGTTGTGTGGCAAAGAAGGCAGTTTGGGCCAAGACTCACCAGGGGCTGGCAGGGGCTGAGGAACGAACATTATATTAGATGATTCTGCCAAAAAGTGATAGGATGTCAAGGCTAGAAGAAAGCTTAGATCATTCACTCATTCATTCAACAAATATTTATTGAGTGTTAGCATTTTGCTTGGTGCTGGGGTCACAGCAGTAAAAGACGAAGTCCCTGCCCTCAAGAAACTTATGTCTAGTGATGCAGCTACTTGGAAAGCATGTCTATAGTCCAATGCCTTTATTATATAGACAATGAAACCAGGATCAGAGCACGAAAATAAATTGTCTAAGGTCAGATGGCTTGTTAGTGACAAGCCATGACTGAAAACAAGGTTTGACAGTCATTCCCAGGCTTTTTCTACTTCCTATTTCCTTGTCCTTCTTAAAGGTTTTTATCTGCCTTCATCTTCCACAATGATCCATCCTAAACCATCCTCTCCTGCAGTCAACCTTACTGAGGTCGCTTCAGCTTGACTATCAATTGAGTGTCCTATCTTAAAGGATTGAGCAATTTGTCTCATATTTATAGAGCAACTTCCCTCCTTTATTTCCACTTTACATTCCTTCTTCCCTATAAGTTACGTTCAAAGGCAATCGTTCTATTCTATAAATGGGTTAAACTCTTGTTTAAATGGGTCATTTTCACAGAAGAGTACATACTGTATGATTTCATTTATATGAAATTCTAAAAAAGAAATTCTGTTTATATTAAATTCTAGAAGACTGCAGAAAAGAGAAGCATATCAATAGCTACCTAGTGTCAGTTGTGGGAATTTACTGCAAAGAGGCACAACAGAACTTTTGGGGGTGATGGAAATGTTCTATCATCTCTTTAATGTAGTCATGGTCACACAGGTGTATACATTTGTCAAACTTATCAAACTATAAGTTTAAGATAGATTGTTTAATTGTTTGTAGATTATACATCAATTTTTGGAAAAGGGGACTTTTTGAAGCAGGCTTGTCTCTCTGCAAAGAGGCAGATAGGATCTGCCAGAGTAGAGACTCAGGACTTAAAATGCAGTGACTTAACTAGTATGAGTGATTCTACCCACAGAAAAAGTGAGACTGGAAGGTGACTCTGCTCTTTGCTCATTTGGTCTCATTTGCTATGTGCCTGTCATAGCGTAAGCGTTTTGCTGCAGTGGGTGTGATCCTGGTGTTTTAAGATACTTTAACTTGCTAGGCTGACTTACGGAGCTATAAAGACTTGAGGCATGTTAAGTATGGGCATATCTACTCTATTTTATGACCGATTTCCGGGGCTTTCCAAAGCCAAATTTTTATTATACATACATGATTTTCACCACGTGAGCTGAGTTGAAAACTTAAATATCTGCTTTTTTTTTTTTGGCCAGAAGTGCCATCTTCTAGTAATTTGCCAAATGACCAACACAAAGGGAAAGGGAAGAAGCACCCATTATACATTCTCAGGGCCATTTAGAAAACATGGAGCTACTCCTTTGGCTACATACATGCAGATCTACAAGAGAGGTGGTATGGTTGACATCAAGGGAATGGGCACTGTTCAAAAAGGAATGCCCCATAAGTGTCCCCATGGCAAATCTGGAATAGTTTACAGTGTTAGCCAGCATGCTGTTGGCATTGCTGTAAACAAACAAGTTAAGGACAAGATTCTTTCCAAGAGAATTAATGTACATATTGAACATATTAAGCACTTTAAGAGGCAAGGCAGCTTCCTGAAACGTGTGAAAGAAAATGATCAAAAAAGAAGGGAGCCAAAGAGAGAGGTACCTGGGTTCAACTAAAGCTCCACCCAGAGAAGCACACTTGTGAGGGGCCTGAGCTGCTGGAACCTATTCTCTATGAATTCATTGCTTAATAGGACTTAAAAAAAGAACAGACAAAAAACCCCACAAACCTATTCCATGAAAAAAAAATCAACTCCACTATTTGTTCTCAGCTTGCTTGGGGGTAGAGGACAGAAACTGAATTCTAGGTTCATCATGGTTTAATCCCCCTCCCCTTGGGGTATTTGACAGGATATTTTCCTGGGATCTTGAACCAGTTTATTAACCTGCAAATAAGCCTGGCCCTTTCCGTGTCTCCAAATATGACGTCTGTGTGCACATGCAAGCGTACGCTTACGGTTGGCGGCCTTGTCTCTCCTATGAACTTGGAATCACTTCCAAGCTCCTGGAAGTGAGAATTTACGTTCATTTTTACAATAACATGAATATGTACAATGGTCTCTGTGGTTACCTGATAAATACTTGTGGACCATTTGATTTCCTCTGCTCAAATTGTAAATGCAATTTAACGTTTAAGGGGCTCAGTGAAAAACACTTGATGTGCAAATCTCCCCACAGAAGCACCACAGAGCCAGTGAAAGCATCCCAGGGGGTCTGTGCAATATTTAGTTCACTGAAGTTACCCAGTCCTTCTCCAGCCTCACACCAGCCTCTGAGTGCTAAACATACTATTTAGGGGACTGATACATATCGGGCTCAATCCTAACTAACAGTACCTTAGATTTGCTGACACTTGACTCAACTCATTGTACTTTCACATGCATTATCCTCATAACCAGACTGGGAGGTGTATTGGATGGATATTATTATCCCCATTTCATTGATGAAAAGCCAAGGCTCAGAGAGGATAGGAGATTTGCTGAACGTCATATGGCGAATCAGCAGAAGAGGTGGAACAAGGACCAAGAGCCATGGACAATCAACGAGATGAGGAACAGAATAGAAAACTTGTAGCACTGTTATAAGAAGATGAATCAGACAAATGTATGAGGAAGGCAGCTACAATTTATGAGTACTTACTATGTGCCAGACAGTGTGAGAGGTGCTTTATATATATCACCACATGCAAGGTCATAGAAAACGTGTGGGGTTGTGATTATGTGGGGGGATGACTCTTTATTGTCTTATTTTACAGAAAAGGAAATTAGGAGTCTAAAAAGATGAGGAATTTACTCGAAGTACTGGAAGGAAATCCATTCTCCACCCGTTTACAAGAATATCCCAGAATGTATAGATGACCAAGCCCTAGTCATTCCTGAACCTCAGCTTCAGTCTCTACTTCTCCTCAGCCTCCGCCCTCACTACCAATCTTCATTTTCACTTCATCCTCATTGTCAATTTCAACCTCATCCTTAACTTCATCTTCCCCTCTGCATGGTCAGGGAGAATCAGTCTCAACAAATGGTCATTGAGGATAAGGAATTTCATGTTGCCTGAGTAACCCCACCTAGTCTCCAACTTGCCAGCACAATTGCTGACACACCATCTTTCTCATGCCAGTCTGTAGATAATTGTTTTCAAATATTTCTGTGGAATACATTTGTGTATTGTTTCCTCCATTAATTTGTAAGCTCCCTCTGGATAGGAGTTATGGCTATATTTTGCTCTCTAGACTAAGAAGCTGGTAGTTATTTTTGCATTGTGGGAAGTTAATATATATTTGTCCTCAGTAATGACGATTTCTCTCACATTGCGTACACAGGTTTTCTTCACTGATCATTCTCATTTGCTTTTTGTGTCGGACCCAGAGGTTTATCATTTTTTCTTATTTTCATGATACATTATTCACTATTACCATTAGATCGCACTCACTGTATTCATTTATTCATTCAACAAACACTTATTGTGCTAAGTAACAGGAATACAAAAAAAACAAGATAAAATAATAGACTTCAAGTCTTGGGGCATCAACTAAGTTTTTCTCACTTTGAAATCATTTTATTTATTTTGGCTCTGTAGTTTGCAAGTAGTAATTTGAATACAAAGACTAGCCATAATTTTGTAAAAAAAAATTGTTGGATTATTCTTGCAAGGACAGGAGAGACAGCATTTTTTGTTTGTTTGTTTGTTTTTTAAAGAAGATGGTGGGGGTAGGAGTTTATTAATTTATTTTTGCTGTGTTGGGTCTTCGTTTCTGTGTGAGGGCTTTCTCTAGTTGTGGCAAGCGGGGGCCACTCGTCATCGCGGTGCGTGGGCCTCTCACTATCGCGGCCTCTCGTTACGGAGCACAGGCTCCAGACGTGCAGGCTCAGTAGTTGTGGCTCACGGGCCTAGTTGCTCTGCGGCATGTGGGATCCTCCCAGACCAGGGCTCGAACCCGTGTCCCCTGCATTAGCAGGCAGATTCTCAACCACTGTGCCACCAGGGAAGCCTCAAGACAGCAGCTTTTGAGGTCTTAACATGATTCTTTTGAAATGGTCTTTAGCCACAATATGTCTGAATTTCCTCTTACATTTGTCATACCTTGCATTTCTCTAGCATTCAACCAGATTCTTCAGGTTATTTCCTTTTTATGAGAAAGAAGCTTAGGTTAAATAAAAGGGGCCCTCCAAAAGTAATAAGATGCCAAAGAAATATTAGGAACCACTTTACAAAAAAATGAGATCCTTTCATGATTCATGGTCTTTACCCTGTAAGGAGATTTATTTACTGTCTTGGAATAACCCATGCAAAAATAGTTGCAAGATGTCCACGGTCAGAGAATATCACAGACGGGAGCTGTGGAGATTCTAGCCGGATGGAATCTTGGTGAAGGGCTGTGTAGGGACACATGCTGCCCTTTCTTCTTAGGGTGCTGATTTAGTCCTGGGGTAGATCAGTGTGTGAAAGAAAAGAAAGGTACAGGGTTCCCTTTCCTAGAAACTTCTGAGTAGGAAGACACTTTGTTACATTTTTTAGAAGACATCCAACTGGATAAACATCACTTTGTTTCTGAGATCATAAAGAATAAATTTCAGAACCTCGTCCCTACACATTGCATCCATCAATCTGTTTGATTATATCGTTACTGTCATAATTTCGACTCTCCAACGTGGTTCACTATGGTGGTTTTGCAGTATAGACGAGAGCAATAAATATTTCAGAAGAATGGGATATACTCTGTGGTACAGTGCAGGTAAGAAGTTGGTGAGCACCCTTAATCCAGTACCTTTCCCCTTTCCTACATCTTTATTTTTCTAGGTACTTCACAATCTGAGGAACTTTTATCTCCCTAAACTTATTTTTCATATGGTTTCTCAATCAAAACCATTCTCACAGGTTAGGTCAAGTTTCCTTACTTTCATCCCTCCCCCACAGGATATAATCCCTTCCTCAGTTCCTCTTGGGAGGAATGCCTTTTCTGCCTTTCCCAATCCTTTCCTTCCTCCAAGGTCCACTTTAGACCCATGTCCTCCATCAAGTCCTCCCTGACAGCTCCTGCCCAGTTCCCTCTTCCTTCTCTGACCTCCAGCTACACAATGGTATGTGATAATAATAGCCTTCACTGGCCCACTGGTTGACAAAGCACTGCACTCACTTGAGATTTTCACAAGTCCCTGAGGTTTGTAAGGAGACCTTTCTTGTCCCGTCAGAGAGAATGAAAAACTATCCCAAGGCCGTATTGCAAATGGCAAAACTGAGATGTCAGCCCAGGTCCTTAAAGTCCAAAGCTTTCCCACTATAGTCTTTTGTCTGTCACACTTCCATATGCCAACAGTGCCTAGTTCAGAGTGGAGAAAAATTAGACTCTGTGAGGGGCATGGTCTCCCTGAGAGCTAGAGAAGGGGGGATATCACCAAAGCACTGCAGAATGAAGACATGAATTCACTTGTTTGTTATGAGATTTTTTTTTGAACCAAAGAAAAGAGGTATTTAAAAAAAAAAAAAAAAACGCCAGCAGAGAAAATCTCTCTCCTTTGGCTGGGTGACATTTCATGCCTGTTCATATCGTTATGTCAGACTTTGAAAAACGAAGAACTAACGGAGTCTCTTTCCTCACTAGACAGAAGGAAAAGCTGGGTGTTTCCCCAGTAGGAGACACGAATGTGATGACTGAAACATTAGGATTGAGGCTGAGTCACTGGCATTGGGAGGGTGGTGGGTCAGAGCCTTCCCCAGAGCTTTCAAAGCTGGCAAATGTACTTGGGGCTGTAGTTACACACACCTGCTGGCTGCAGCCAGCGCTGGCATTGTCAGCATCTGGAACGTGGCTCTGGGAAAATTTCCAGCTGTCTTTAGTTCTTTCAAAATAGATCTTCTCCAGATCAAGGCACTAGTATTTTATGTTTTAATAACTTAAAAAGTAATTTAGGATTCATAAGTAGTTGCAAAATGCTACAGAGATTTCCTATGTACACTTCACCCAGCTTCCCCCAATGATAATAACTTACCTAGCCAGAGTTGTTTGTTTTTGATGTAGTATATAAGAACAAATACTTAATCATTATCTATGATGTTTCTAGGGGTTGATAAGCTTAGTTGGGTGGTTCTCACGTGGGGTCCTTCATTCAGTGACTATCAGACGACAGCTGAGTCTAGAGTCATCTGAAGGTTTCTTCACTCATGTAAAGCTGGGCTGGTCAAGTATCTCTCTCCATATGCCCTTTCCCAGCTCCAGCTTCCTAACAGCAGGGTGGTGTCGGGGTAATCAGATTTCTTGTATAGTGGCTGGTTTACTCCAGACCAGTTGTTCCAGGAGGTCTGGGTGGAAGCTGCAAGGCTTCTTATAATGTAGTCTTGAAAGTCCCAGAACTTCCTTCACTTCCATCACACTCTATTGGTCATGCAAGTCACTCAGGCCAGCCAGATTCAAGGAAAGAGGACTCAGACTCCACATAACAATGGGAGAAGCAGCAAAAAATTGACAGCTATCTTTAATCCATAGCTGCCCTGCAGTTTGGTTATTCCCGAGTGGACAAGCATGCTAAGGAAGAGCTCATTAGAAGCGTTGTTTATGTCATTAGTAGGTTAAGTCCTCAGGTCTGATTGGCCCTATGAGAATTCTCATCCAGTCACAGGGTCACAGCACCAGTAGGCAGCGTATGCTCAATAAACGTCATCTGATAGAGCAATTGAAACACCTTCTCAACCCATACATAGTAAGTGGAAATTAATAGGGAAGTAGTGACTATCTCTGTGGACTTTAGGGTAAACCCTGGAATTGGCCTTGTACTGCTGCAGCTTCCATTCTCCAAATAGGTTGGAATCCATCACGTAATTTTTGCTCTATTTGTGTCTGTTACAGAGTAATCCGCCTGGAATAGATAAGGCACTGTGCTAGGTACTATGTGAGTTACCAAGATTACTTACGCCTGGCTTTTGCTCTCAGGAATGTTGATAACAATTCCTCACTACCTTTCTGTTGGGGTCTTATTTTCCTGCCTCAGTGTTAGTAAGCATGGCTAGAAAAATGGTGGGGAGGGGAAACGGTCAGGGGAAGCAATTGCCACGATTGTTGTGGTCGTTAAAACAGGTTACTCCATGAGGAGATCAGCAGCTTGCTGTTTTCTTCGGCCGCGCTACACGTCTTGCGTGATCTTAGTTCCCCGAACCTGGGCCCTCAGCAGTGAAAGCGCGGAGTTCTAACCACTGGACCGCCAGGGAATTCTCCGCAGCTTGCTTCTTGACAGCAGCGTCTATGGCAGGGAAACATCCTTCCGGTTCTCTCTTAGGCGAAGAGCAGGGGATAGGGATTGGCATGTTGGATCTCGATTCTTTTTTCTTTCCCCATTAAAAATGTACCCTCGGGCTTCCCTGGTGGCGCAGTGGTTGAGAGTCCGCCTGCCGATGCAGGGGACACGGGTTCGTGCCCTGGTCCGGGAAGATCACACATGCCGCAGAGCGGCGGGGCCCGTGAGCCATGGCCGCTGAGCCTGTGTGTCCGGAGCCTGTGCTCCACAACAGGAGAGGCCACAACAGTGAGAGGCCCGCGTACAGCAAAAATTAAAAAAAAAAAAAAAAAAAAAATGTACCCTCATCCGTGCCCAGATGCCAAATCATCCGGGGAACAATTCTTTGAGAACGCATTGTCTGTGTGAAAAGAAAAACTTCACCGAGGAGTGGGGACCATCCAACTTACGGTGGGTGGAGTTGGGGAAGTCTTGGGTAGGAGCACAATGTGCTGCAACGGAAGCTGAAGCGAGGAGAGAGCTAAGAATGAACCCTGCTGCTTGAACTAAGGGAGAGGCGCAAACTGAACAACTTAACTGGCTTGTGTATTGAATATGCTTCCTGTGATCCTCTTCCTCAGATTAAGGTTCCAGCCCTGGGATTTGCAGGGAGGAAATTCAGTGGAGAGGAAATTAGGTGGGAAAATGGGTATGCCTGACAATAGCAGAACTGAGTGAAAGGGCGCCACCTGGAGACCTTTTCTGGTGGTGGGAGCAGAAAAGAGGAAACGGGGTGCATCTGGGAAGCAGTCTCAGTCTGAAGAGACGAAGAAGGTTTTCGCCTGAAACTGCTGTATAAACGGTGTCAGAATAGTGGTGTTCTGGGTTTGTAGAATGAGCTGGAAGACAACTGTTTATGTCTGAACCCTGAAGAGTGTTATTAAGTGGAAGGGGAAAGGCGGCCTTAAGCATGAGGATGGAGGAAGGGGAGAAGCCATTAGACAAATCCCAAGAGTTGGGCTCTTGGGAAGCCCCCTTGGCTGTGGTATTGCCAGTTCTCTGAATGTGCCACGCTCTTTCATACCTCTGGGCCTTTGCCCATGCTGTCTTTTCTGCCAGGAGTACTCTCCCCTCTTCTTGGGCCTGGATGATATGAGGTTTTAAGATGCAGTGGAGGGGCTTCCCTGGTGGCGCAGTGGTTAAGAATCTGCCTGCCAATGCAGGGGACACGGGTTCGAGCCCTGGTCCGGGAAGATCCCACATGCCGTGGAGCAACTAAGCCCGTGCACCACAACTACTGAGCCTGCGCTCTAGAGCCCACGAGCCACAACTACTGAAGCCTGCGCGCCTAGAGCCCGTGCTCCGCAATGAGAAGCCACAACAATGAGAAGCCCGCGCACTGCAACAAAGAGTAGCCCCCGCTCACCGCAACTAGAGAAAGCTCATGCACAGCAACGAAGACCCAACACAGACAAAAAAAAAAAAAAAAAAGATTCGGTGGAAGCTTCAGAACCTTCGGGAGTCTTTTACTGATGATTCTCAGTTTGAATTAGGGCCCCCTCTTCTGTGTCCCTTGTAACTTGGGGCTCCCATTGGACATGAGCTCCATTAAGGTAGAGATTGTGTCTGTCTAGCTCACTGTAACACTCCTAGTGCCTAAAACTTGTAAATTGTTAATAAATATCTACCGAATGAGATATCTCTGTTGTAGCAGTTATCATAGGTATGAAAATTGTGTAGACTTCTCTGTCTCTCCCACCAGACTTTAACTCCCTGAAGGCAGGGACCATGGCCTACTCATCTTGGTATCCCCAGCACAGTAGCTCAGAGCCTGGGAGGGAAGTAGAGGATGGTTTATCAATACTTGTTGAATGAATATAAAAGGGGGCAGTCTGGGGGTACACGTAAGCTAATCAGCTAGTTAGTGATTCTAAGTTCTGGCTCACAGTAAGATCACCCGGGGAGCATTAAAAATACTGCTGCCTAGGCTCCACATCAGACCAATCCAAACAGAATCTCCTGGGTCCAGGCATCGGTATTTTTAAAAAGCTTCATAGGTGAATTAATACTGGGAACCTCTGGTCTAGGCTCTAAGGGAATGTCAGAATCTAAGGCAGCCAAGAGAACATTCCAGAAAAGAGCCCCTTTCTGCTGGAAAGGGAAGGGTTTTAGTTCTCTTCCAAAACTGGGTAGGTACTAGAGCAGAAGAGAATAAAGAAGCCTAGAGTCTATCCTAACACTCAGTGGGTTCTCTATAAGAGAAGAACTGAGGTAGCCAAATGAGCTCTGCTTTTAAGAAATTAGGGCATTTCCAAGGATAATCTTTACCAGAAATCCCAGGGCCAGCAGAATCAGTATTACCTGGGAGCTTATTAGAAATGCAGATTCTCTAGACCCCACCCTCCCAGACCTATGAATCAGAATTGGTATTTGCACAAGATCTCCAGGGGATTTATATGCACACTGAAGTTTAAGAAGCATTGTTCTGAAGTAGGTGTTCCCAAAGTGTGGTTGGGGTACCAGCATCATCTGGGGTAAGGGATGGGGTGGAGTCGGGGGGCTTGTGGTTATCACGCTTTAGTTTGCATCAGAATGACCTAAAGGGTTTGATAATCTCATATTGCTGGGACAATTTCCAGTCCAAATGGAAAATAGTAAACCCATAAACCCCCTCATTCAGTAGGTCTGG
Source organism: Orcinus orca (assembly GCF_937001465.1). NCBI lineage: Eukaryota > Metazoa > Chordata > Mammalia > Artiodactyla > Delphinidae > Orcinus > Orcinus orca. The sequence goes on along the minus strand of NC_064572.1, from coordinate 62,043,885 downwards.
GGTGGGGTATGAGAATTTACATTTCTAACAATCAACATCATCCCAGGTGATGTTGATAGTGCTGGTCTGGGGACCACACCTTTGGTTATTACAAATAAGCCTGCTATGACCATTCACGTACAAGTCTTTGTATGGACATATGCTTTCATTTATTTGGGGTAAATATCTAGGAGCAAAATTGCTGGATCATGCGAGAGTTATGTTTTAATTTTAAAGAAATTACCAAACTATTTTCCAAAGTGGTTGGACCATTTTACATTCCCACAACAGTGGACAAAAGTTCTAGTTCCTCCACATTTTCACCAACCCTTGGTATCATCTGTGTTTGAATTTTAACTATTCTAATAGATACATGGTAGTATTTCATTGTGGTTTTAATTTGCATTTCCTTAATGTCTAATGAAGTTGAGCATCTTTTCATGTGCCTATTTGTCATCTACATGTCCTTGTGGTGAAGTGTCCAGATCTTTTGCCATTTTCTTATTGGATGGGTTAATTGTTTATTATTGGGTTTTTTCTTATTACTAAGTTTTGAGAGTTCTTTATTTTGGATATAAGACTTTTATTATATACATGATTTGCAAATATTTCCTTTCAATTATCATTGTCTTTTCATTCTCTTAGTAGAGTCTTTCAAAGAGCAGAAGTTTTGGGTTTTTTTTGCGGTACACAGGCCTCTCACTGTTGTGGCCTCTCCCGTTGACGAGCACAGGCTCCAGACGCACAGGCTCAGCGGCCATGGCTCACGGGCCCAGCCGCTCCGCGGCATGTGGGATCTTCCCGGACCGGGGCACGAACCTGTGTCCCCTGCATCGGCAGGCGGACTTTCAACCACTGCGCCACCAGGGAAGCCCAGAGCAGAAGTTTTAAATTTTGATAAAGTCCAATTTACCAATTTGGTTTTTTATAGAATGTGCTTTTGGGGTTGTATCTAAGAAATCTTTACCTAACCCAGGGTCACAAAGGTTTTCTCCTATGTTTTCTTCTATAAATTTTATAGTTTTAGATCTTACATTTAAAGCTATGGTCCATTTTTCGTATACAGACCTCCAATTTTATCATCATCATTTGTTGAAAACACAATCTATGTCTTTAATATCTCTCAACATCGCTTTGTAGTTTGCAGAGTATAGTTCTTTCATACCTGTTGTCAGATTTATACCTAAGCATTTTATATCTTTTAATACTCTTGTAAATAGTATTGTTTATTTAAATTTTAATTTCTGATTGCTCATTGCCAGTATGTGGAAATACCATTAATTTTTGCGTATTGATCTGGTATCATGCAACCTTGCTAAACTCATTAGTCCTAGTAGTCCAGACCACATTGTCCTTTCCATATTTCTATAAATATTCTGGAGCTTTGTTCTAGGATTTGGTTAAATCACTTGGGAAGAGCTTAATGCTTTAGGGTCTTGTTTTTAAGATTTGTTATGTAGGACTGGGGCAGTGTTCAGCCTAGGACTAATTAGTCTTTACTACAGAGCGGTATCCTTCTGTGTACTCTTATCCCCCCACCCATGAATCTTGAAGTTTTCAAGTCTGGCTGGTGAGAACAGACACTCTTCTTAGCCCTATGTGAGTGCCAGTCCATTACCTCTAACCTTTTTAGGTGATTCTCTGGCCTCAGAGAGTTTATTTATATGTATGTGCTGATCAGTCCTCAGCTGAATACTCAAATGAGAACCTTCTGCAAACCTCTAGAACTTCCTGTTTCTGTGCAGTTCTCTCCTAAGAACTCCAGCAGTCTTAGTCTCCTCAGACTCTCAGCTTTGTTTTCTCAACTCATTGAGTTTGCCTGGCTCTGCCTGGGCACCCTCTCTGTGCTATGGCCTGGAAACTCTCTCAAGGCAGTAATCTGGGGCAATTATAGTGGTTTACTTCATTTGTTTCACATCTCTCAGGGATCACTATCCTTCTTTGCCTGATATTCAGTGCCTTTCAAACAACTGTTTCAGATATTCTGTCAATTTTGGGGGTTGTTTCATGTGGGAGAGTAAATCAGCCCTTAATCATGGCCAATAGTTTGCATTTAAAATTTAAAGCATGCTTTTATCCTGAGAAGTATTTATATATTTTATAGAATTAAAAATAATTGGCTTATGTATTTCTCAACTAAAACTATAGTTTTCTTCACTTGAAAACTGTTCCTAAGTGAATTGCCCTTTGCTTTAAAAGCAACCTCACTGCTCACTCCAAGATGTTAGAACAGAGCTGCATGTGAATATAAACCAAGCTGTATTAAATCACTGTGTGTGTATTTCACAATGATTGGCAAAACACAACTGTAGTTCTAGGTACAGCCAATTGAACTAGAGCAGCAGCATTAAATCTTCGCCTCACTCAAGTATGGACATTCTGTGGTTTGCTTTACAGCTGACATGTCAAAGACATTATGAGGAAGAAGATGAAACTCAAAGGTAACATTTATAAACATATGCTCCCTGCTCTTAGATTAAGTGTCCCTGAAGACTTCAACCTAAAGTGAACCTCTGTAAGTCAAAATCCTGATCATGCACATGCTGATGTCTTCTATTTGGATAGCAGTGGGAATTGTTAAGTGACTATGTGACGATAGTTGAAGCGCAAGCATTTATTTGAGAGTGTTGAATAGGGGGAGGTGCAAAATGTGAAGCAGTAACAAATGAAAACTGCCTGTAGACATAGGGGAATGACAGGGATATATTCAGTCATGTATTGAAGTATTAAAATGTAAGTACACTCTAGAAATAACACAGATTCTGAGGCCTGGATTCAAATCCTATTGGTGACAATTATAGCCGTGTAACCTTGGGGAAATCGCTTTACCCTTCCTTAGTTCCCACAGCACTACCTTACAGGGCTGTTGCAAGAATTAAATGAAATAATATGTGCAAAGCACTTATAATAGTGCCTGGACACAATGAGCTCAATCTAAATATTAGTCGTTGGTTCCACCATCATTTTTTTTTTTTTTTTTCATATTTTGGCCACCACGCAGCTTGTGGGATTTCAGTTCCCTGACCAGGGATTGAACCCGGGCCATGCCAGTGACAGCGCCTAATCCTAACCACTAGATCACCAGGGAACTCCCATCATTATTATTACTGTTGTTTTGGAAAATTGCATGTGCAAGGGCAGGAAGGAATGTAGAATGTGTAAAGCGCCAACAGGGAAGGTCTCCTTGAGAAGGTGGAATCTGAGCTGGGTTTTGAAATATAGAAAGAACTTATGATGGATATAGGCAGTGATTCTGGGTGTAGGAAACAGAATGAGCCAAAGTTCAAAGAAAGAAAAAAGTTGCAGGTGTGAGGAAGTCGAGCTGGCATGTATGGTGTTGTTGGGCAGTAGTGATAAGGCAGGAAGGGAAAAAAATTACAGGGTTTGGCAACTGTTTAGATGTGGCAAATGAGGAAGGAGGTATTATGTACAACCCAGATATAAGCTGGACATCACAAGGTTCAGTCTCAAAGCAATGCTGAACTGAAAAACAGTCTAGCAACCAGAACTATTTTAAAACAAATTCAAATTTTTCTTGCCATTTTCTAAGAACACTAAAAAGCATAAATTTTAGGAACAATTCTTAAACTTCACTTTCCTCACCTGATTCTTACATTTCATCAGCTCTGGAGCTCCTCACTGTCTTAACCCCTCACTTTCCATTTCTTCTGTTCTGTCTTTTGTTCATCTCCTCCTTTCCTTCTGCCTCTTCAGTCTTGTCTCTGTTTATCCATTCTCCTTATTTTGAATCACAAAGCCTAGGGACCATCCTGGAAAAGGCAGAACTCTACTTAGAGGGCAGGCTTAGCAAAGCTATCAAAGACAATATTCTCTTCATGGTGGGTGGTAGAGAAGTTTATGTTGTGGCAGAGAGGTTATGTACCAATACTCATGTTAATACATTTTTTAAATCAACAAACATAACACTAACACTTCAAGTCTTGGTGATAGGCTAATGGGGGTATGTATCATTACACAAATAGAGAAACCAAAGAACAGAACTCAAGATGTTGAGTTTGGAACAGAGCATGTGTTGGAGACACAGCATCATTCCAGAAGTAGGTAGGCAAAAGAAAGCTGGATAAATAGATCAGGAATTACATGGATTTGGACATGATCCTCGAAGAAATGATAGTTCAAGATGTGGGAATGAACGAGAAGAGAAATATAGAGAAAATATAGAGAAAGATGAGAGTTAAGGACAGGACTTTAGAAAATACCTACATTTCAGGATAAGAGTTGACAAGAGGATTCAAGAAAGGAGAGAGTGGTCCTGGTGTCCAGGCCTTACCCAGATGAATTCCATCAGAATCTCTGGAGGTGGAATTCATGCATTAACATTGTCAACACCTTCTCCAGCAATTCCATGTGCAACCAAGGTTGAAAACCATTGTTCTAGTGGTTTATGTGATGATACTTAATGGTTTTTATGGTGGTGGGAGAAAGCAGTTGTTAAGGAATAAAGTCCTAGTTTATTGGATTTAAAAACCAGAAACTCTAACATGAGGAACCTGGGGCTCAAAGAGATTAATTGTGTGACCTTAAACGAGAAATTTAATGAATTTCCAACCTTGTACTTACCTCTCACGGTCTTAGACACAGACTCCTCTCCCTCGTCCTCTCTCACCCACTCCTCCCCACCCCAGCCTAAGTCCTCCACTACCCTTGCCCTGAGACTCCCAAGGCTGTTCAGTCCTTCCAAAGGCTCTCCATTCAGATTTTAGAACACATTTCTGAAAGGCTGAAGTCTCACCTGAGGTCTCTTCAGCAGCAGCAGACTAAACCACACTGTCAGAGGAAAACCCCTTAAAGGCTGTCTCATAACTTTGTGAGCCTGGGGAGAAGGTTAACCTCTAGAAGAAAATGGGGTGGCGGGGAGCCTGTATTTTGAGGTGCTGGAGGTGGAGAAGCTCTGACTTCTTCCAGCACAGCCCGCTCTGTGCTGTTTATGAATTGGCGTCGAAGTCTGGGCTGTGGTGGCGAGCCTGCCAGAGCTGATGAGGACACAGCATTTGTGGGAATTCTGTGACTCCAGAAGGCGAAAGGTCAGTTTCTTTTCATTGACAGTGTTCTTGCTGCCCGAGGGTTTATCTTTGGGAATCTTGACTGGTTTCCAGGGTTAGGCCTCACCTCTATTGTTATCTGGAAACACAGGAACAGCCCTGTTGTCGTGCCAGACTGGGTTAGACATTGGACCCCATTCCCCACGGCACTGTAATCACGCCCTCCCCCAACGAATGAAGTCCTACAGTCTTCCAAAACAGCTGGAAGAGGATTTTTAAAGATACACAAACCTGCTCATGTTCCTCTCATACATAAACATTCAGGCTTGATTTGTCCTACCCCTGTCTTTCATTTTTTCTTTGGGCTCCACAAGCCCATACCCATGAATACGATCCAACATTGGAATGCACTCTGAAGCTTGAGGACACGCCTGAAATCCCCTGCAAACACTTGTCTTTCACTCATCCTGATACACTGAAAAGATGTGCACATGTAACCCCTGAACTCACACATAACTCCACCAGCTCACAGTCACACTAAAAGTGGGTTCGAGTTACACATGTGCTTGCTTACACCTTGGTTCACACACTCCCACCTGAACGTTCGTGTACACAGGACCTGTTCATTCCTAGCAGAGCCAACATCTGTGTTCATGGCCACATTGAAAACACACCTTCAGTTTCCTAAGAAACAAATGGCAAGAGAGAAGGGAAACAGGGCAGCTGAAAGAACGACCCTGCTCCTTCTGCTTCTGTCCTGAAGCAAAGCAACCAGCATCTTTTGGGCGAACTTGGTGCGTGGGGCCCCAGTGTAGACTTTTACAACAGGCCCTGATATGACTCCAAGGATGAAAGTAGCAATCTCCTCCCCAGCCACGTCTGCTGGGTTCTTCCAGCTGTCTCCAGGGCAGTTCTCCCTAAATGCAAACTATTAGTATTTCCTGTTAAAACATTTCTAATAAATAAATGAATACATCATCTTCTCAACCCGAAGCAGGTCTGAAAGCAGCCTAGGAGCTACTCTGAGCTAAGGATGGACATGGACCACCCAGCACCAGCCCACTGGCCCAGGGCCAGTGCTGCTTTTGTTTGAATTCCTGTATGAGTAACTGCTCGAGTTGACGCCAGCCAAACTCAGTGAAATATTATTTTTAATATTAAATAAATAGATGGTGGGGTGTGTTGATCTTCTTTTTTCCCCCCAGTAAATTGCAGCATCACAACATTAGAAACTGGCTCTTGTATCCAGATTTCCTCAGATAGCAGAAGGAAGGTTGACATTCTCTTTGACCTTCCTCATGGAGTACTTACCCCCAGGAGACAGAAAAGTCCCAGTTGGTGATGACAGGACCCTATTTGGAGTAAGCCGGGAGTTCAAATGCTAACAAAACTTGTATGGGATCATCAACCACTCTTGCTAATTTTTCTAACTTATCTATTCTTTTCACTGTACAAAAGGCACATGCTCTTTATATAAAAGTCAGAAAGCAGAGATGAACAAGAAGCTGCTGAAATCCTACTACCCAGTAAGAGACAATTACTGCTAAATTTTGGTGTCTGTTCTTACTTTTACATATTTATATGTATGTATAACAGTCAATGAATGTTGATTTTATTAAAATGTACATTGTACATATGTATTTTTTTTACACAGAATTGATCTTGGGCATCTACTTTATGTCAGTAAAATACTCTCCTAAAACTCTACTTGTAAGGACTACATAATACCCCATCACATGAACATGCCACAGTACGCTCAACCACCCTCCCACTGTTGGATATTAAGGTTGTTTCCAAGTTTTTTCTATTATAAACAACACTCCAGGGGGAAAAAAAATCCTTGTAGCTAAATCTTTGCATACATCCTTAATTATTTTCTTAGGATAAAGTCCCAAAAGTAGAATTCTAAGACTTTGGCTACATATTGTCAAATAGCCCTCTAGAAAGATTATACCAATTTACATTGCCACCAGCAGGGAATCAAAATGTTCCCCTGCTTGAACCTCTGCCATGCTGCATATTATTCTTCAAAAACAATCTTTGACAATTTGTTAGGCAAATAAAAGAAAGAAAGAAAAGAAAAGAAAAAAGAACCACCAACCAACCTTAAACATTTAACATGAGAGGTGAGCAATATAGAAGTTTTGCATGTCTGAATCTTTTTGGCAGCATGTCTTTTGCCATGCTGGGCAGTGAAGGGAAGAGACAGAAGAGGAGCCCCTGGCTGTGGTGGCCTTCAGAAAGGCTCAGACAAGCGAGAAGATGCCTTGACATCAGGTACAACTGGAGGAAGTCAATGCTCTGAAGCTCCAAGGTGAGCCAAGAGGAGAGGCTCTCCCACAGGGGTTCCCCAAATGTATTCTCAATGAGATTCATTTATTTGAAGGGAAAAGACACTGAGGTCAAGGAGGTTTGGGGAGCAGTGGGATAAGCCAGGTTAGACCAGTTTCTTCACAGCAGGATTTCTCAGAACGTATAAAATGCTAATGGGGGTGCTGAAGCTCCAAGGGGGAGACATGGTATGCAATGTAACCACAGATCCAGCTTTACCTCCTACCCCCCACCTCATCTTTTTTTATTTTCCACAAAGCATCTCATGGACCTGGAACTTGGTGGAATACACTTTAGGAATTGAAGTCTGATGCCGCAGACTTCTTCACAGAAAGCAGAGGATGGCAGTTAGGACAAAAATGAAGGGATGGGGAAGAGAGAAAGAAGGAGACGAGAAAAAGCAGGAGAACAGAGGGAAATTAGAAAAACAGGGGGATAGTAAAGAAACATAAAGGGGAAAGGAAAGGAGAAAGGGAGGCAAAGAGGGAGGAAACATTTAAGAGAATGAGGATAAGGAAGTGTGGAGCAGGAAAATACCACCAGAAAGACCCCTTCTTACTAAAACCACCTCCCCATTGCTTTGAGGAGAGACACAGGAGGGGCTGTGTCTTCTCTGTGCTCATCTCCCCTACAGACACCCAACGCCAGCATGTCACTCTCCACGCCTGGTTTTCTCTGAAGTGTGACCCATCCCACTGTCCCTTCCTCAATGGCTAATTACTTAAAATGCAAAAATTCATTTGCAAAGGAAGCTGAAAACAGTGGGCCCCAAAGTAACCCAGAAAAATAAAATAAGAAATTCCAAAAATATTTAATTACTGCATCTCTTATTATTGTGTGTAGCTTCTTGCAGTATAAGACATGACCAAAACTAACCAAACATTCTCTACTCAGCCAGGAAGTCTAGTTGCCTGAAGAGCAGATAAAGGCAAATTGACAGCTTTTAAAGCCCAACAGGGCCTTTTACCCAAAAGGGCCTGCTTTCAAGCAAACTGAAAGCACCAAAGTGGTAAAATAAATTCCTAAAAGCTTAAATGCTGTGCATGTACACAGTGCTAAACCCCTTAGAATTCTACAACAAAAAAGATACTTTACTTAATGGAAGCTGTTTGTTATTTTTTAAAAGTCTCAAGTAACACATGCTAAAATAGAAACAGTATTTTGAAATAAACTCTTGGAGTGTTCATCCGAATCTGAAACCCCTAGAGTTCTCAGAAATATGGGGTAGGATTTGAAGCAGTTGCATTAAGATTGACACCAGATTTCATTAGAACAGTGATTCCCGACACCCTTAATCACCATGACTCTGTTTTTGTTTTTTGTTTTGGGGTATTTTTTAGTATTATTCCCTGCAGTCAGTCACTTATCTCCGTTTTCCGTCTGTATTTATGTCCACAATTGCTCACGGGTTCAGTGCTGGACTGTCAGGTTGACCAATAACATCCCCAAATTTTCTGTGATTTCAACAAATGTAGTGACTAGCATAATACACCCTGGGTTAGAGAATGGAGTTGATACTATTCTATCCAAAAGGAAACTTGCCATTTAGTTAACCTATTTAATCCTATCACAGATAAGGAGTTGGCCCTTCATATTATTAAAAATAAGACATAAGCCAATATTACTGACTTTGTAAATGTCCCAGAGGATGAAAATCCTCACATTTGAGATTTTTCTGAAAACCTGCCAGCTTTTAATATTTGCTGCATTTTTTAGAGTTGACTCATCTTAAGCCTCTAAACCAGGGGTGGCCAGTGATGGCACATGTGCTGCTGTTCTCATTTTCTGTGCCTGTGGCAGACATCTCTAATTGACCTCTGCAACCATTCCCACTGAGTGGTTTTCTTAACACAGTGTTCCAAGCAACCAATGGGTCAGAGCTGGTGCTGAAGATGAAACCAGCTTGTCTTTCCTGCTCTACCCTGAATCTTAGGTGATTTGTTCATAAGGCAAGGATAGGGGATACAGGCTCAGTATTCCTCTGAGTAAGAAAGCTTGAGATTCCATATTAAAGATGGAAGATGTAGAAATGAGGGGAACCAAGAGATGTAGAGTCACATGAAAATAAGATCCTACTTCTCCCCCATCCCCTTGACAGCTGATTATAAATAACCACTCCTCATCCTTTTTGCCTGTGTTCCTCTTCCTAGCACAAGTGCAAGGATCGGACAAAAAGGTATCGGAAAGGTTTGTCCATGAATGGATTAGTCTGGGCTGGGGAAAGTTCCAAAATGGTCTTGAAATAATACTGATACCACCCTACAGGGCGATAGGGTCAGAGTTTCCTGGTCTCCCAAGTCTCTCTCTCTCACATTATCTCCTTGGAGCTTGACAGCCCTGTGAGAAAGGCCGAAGAGATGTCATCTTCCCTTTTACTCATGAGGAAAGAGAAGCTTAAAGAAGGTGAGTGATTTTGCAAGGTCATATGGCTGTGAAGGGATGGAATCGGAAAAGGAACTCAGATTTTAAAACTGAATCCAGTGCTTTTTTTGATGCACTTGTGCTACTCACATTGGGGTGTAAGCATGCCTGGATAGGTAGGGCAGGGCCAAGAGATCATTTCAAAGACTTGCTATAGGGGCTTCCCTGGTGGCACAGTGGTTGAGAGTTCGCCTGCCGATGCAGGGGACACAGGTTCGTGCCCCGGTCTGGGAAGCTCCCGTATGCCGCGGAGCGGCTGGGCCCATGAGCCATGGCCGCTGAGCCTGCGTGTCTGGAGCCTGTGCTCCGCAACAGGAAAGGCCACAACAGTGAGAGGCCCGCGTACCGCCAAAAAAAAAAAAAAAAGACTTGCTATAGGGAATTCCCTGGCGGTCCAGTGGCTACTCCGTGCTTCCACTGCAGGGGGCAAGGGTTCGATCCCTAGTTGGGGATCTAAGATCCCGCAAGCCTTGCGTCATGGCCAAAAAAAATTGGTATAAAATGGCACTTTTAGGAAAACATTTTTATATAAAAGAGTAAAGGCACATTATGAAATAGAATGCAGAATTTGCATGACTTTTTACAATAAAATATAAGATTTCAAAGATATTGGCACACTTTTTCTGGCCATGCCCCCAGGCCTTTGGATGGTGTGCTTTCATTGTTCTCTGCTGTTCTGGTGGAAATGAGTGAGAAGTACTGCTCTTCACCATGTTGCCTCTCACCTTTTCTTTCCTTCCCCTTCTCCTCCTTGTTCTTCTTTGTAATCTTCATTTATTTAGGTGACGATGCCACCCTCAGAGCCCCCCAAAGGCAGCTTGCCTGTGAATCATTTCAGAGGCATGGAGCTGCCACGGTTAGGTTCTGGTGAGGCTCTCTTCCTGGCTACAAACAGCTGCCTTATCACATATGTCCTCACATGGTAGAGAGAGCAAGAGAGGCTTTCTGCCATCTTTTCTTATAAGGGCACTAATCCCATCATGGTGCTTCATCCTCATGACCTCTCTGGATGGGTTGATCCAGAGCCTGAACCCTGTCATCAAGGACTCTGATGTCCATAGCACTGCCTTCACACTGAGACTGATATAGTATGTCTGAGACTTTGTGCTTCCTAGGTCACCTCCAGTGAACATGTCTCGTTAGTTGGAATTATGGCATGGACTCATTCCCAAACCAATCACGATGGCCAGTGTGATGGGCTTTACTGATTCACTCAAACCAAAGTTCATTCCAAGAGCTGAAGGGTCAACCCATCCAAATTCCACAGCTGCTTCATAATCTGGGAAAGAAAGGAGTAGAGATGATGGGATGTGACTATGTTGCCCACTACAATTTCCTCTTTAAAACTATTCACTTTAAACTATTGACTGTGTCTGCTGCACGGAAAGTTGTAAGTAAAATGAACTGTGTAGCTGACCATCTGCCTGCTTATTATGAGCTATAGTGAACATCGTAGGAGAGGGTAATAATGGAATAGACCCTTCAGAAAACACAAAGGGAAATGCTGTGAATACTAAGGCCAACACCCCTCTGAACTCTTATGTTGTGGCAACACAAAAGCATTCAAAAAAGGGACAGATGGACTTCCTTGGTGGCACAGTGGTTAAGAATCTGCCTGCCAATGCAGAGGACACGGGTTCGAGCCCTGGTCCGAGAAGATTCCACATGCTGCGGAGCAACTAAGCCCGTGCGCCACAACTACTGAGCCTGTGCTCTAGAGCCCATGAGCCACAACTACTGAGCCCGTGTGCCACAACTACTGAAGCCCGCATGCCTAGAGTCCGTGCTCTGAAACAAGAGAAGCCGCTGCAGTGAGAAGCCTGCGCACCACAACGAAGACCCAGAGCAGCCAAATAAATAAATTTATTAAAAAAAAAAAAAAAAGAAAGAAAGGAACAGAAGTCCCTAATCCGCAAAACTGCATTTGGGGTTCCACTGGGTCCACATTCTACCTGCATCCACTCCCTCCTCCAGGTCTGGGAAGAGCCATCTTCATTCTTCTTCCATATTGAAATTTACATCACTTTGCAAAAGACTTTGGAACATATATAGTTTAAAAGTTGAGAATCTGTTATGCTAAGTGAAATAAGTCAGTCACAAGAGGAAATATATGGTTGTAATTACACTTACATGAGGTACCTAAAGTAGTCAAATTCATAGAGACAGAAAGCAGAACAGTGGTTGCCAGGGCTGGAGGTGGGGCAAATGGGGAGTACTGTTTAATGGGTACAGAGTTTCAGTTTTGCAAGATGAAGAGTTCTGGAGATGGATGGTGGTGATGGTTGCACAACAATGTCAGTGTACTTAATAGGACTGAACTGTATACCTAAAAATGATTACAGTGGTTTACGTGTATTTTACTACAATTAAAAAAATGTTGAGAATCATTTGTGGGATTTCCTTTTCTTAACCTTACTTTCAGCATAATTTTTTTTTAATTTGTATTTTTATTATAAACATCTTACTTGAATAGTCAGCAAAATATTTTTTTTCCCACCTCAGGCACCTGGACTTTTTTTTTTTTTTTACAGTTAAATTTAGACCTTCTATTGAGCTACTCTAGATTCACAATGTTTGTGTTTTTTTTCATCTAAAATGTTCCTGGGACTTTTCTGGTGGCACAGAGGTTAAGAATCTGCCTGCCAATGCAGGGTACATAGGTTCAAGCCCTGGTCTGGGAAGATCCCACATGCTGTGGAGCAACTAAGCCCATGTACCACAACTACTGAGCCTGCGCTCTAGAGCCTGTGAGCCACATCTACTGAGCCCACATGCCACAACTACTGAAGCCCACGCACCTAGAGCCCATGCTCCACAAGAGAAGCCACTGCAATGAGAAGCCCCCACACCACAATGAAGAGTAGCCCCCGCTCGCTGCAGCTAAAGAAAGCCTGCGAGCAGCAACGAAGACCCAACGCAGCCAAACATAAATAAATAAATCTATTAAAAAAAAACTTTCTTTAAAATGTTGCTTTTCATTTTTACCCTCCTGATAATGGAGCTCTTTTGCAGCTCCTTTTTCCTTTCCCAAATGGAGTAACTTTAGTTAACTTTAGTGGCCGTTAGAGTTACCACAATCACACATTTTCTTGGGAGGATGACCATAGCCCAGTTGTGTTTTGGGTAGGATTCAGCAAAAGCCAAATTCTGTCACTAACTGGGGCTGCAGTCTGAGTGTCGCATCTTTCCCCAGGTGCTCAGCAGTCACCTCCTCTGCCCGGTCCTTTATGGACAAGATTTCACTGGGTTGTCCTAGCTTCCCTGAGGTCTGTATATCACCACCATTATACACAGGGACATCCAGAGATGTTAAGTAACTTGTTCAAAGCTCATAGTTAGTGTCCTTGGCTCTAAAGCTTTGTAATGTCGTTCTTTCTATACTACACTGCTTCCCCCCCAGTCTTTCCCCTCTACTCCAGGCATTAGGATATTTCCACACCTGAAATGGGGATTGAAAAAGCCGGCTGGGAAGAACTGGTGGTGGAATCCCTGCAGTGAGAGATGAGTCATCACAGCTTTCTGACTTGCCTCCCACTGTCTCCCTTTCCATCTGTCCAGTTCCTCCCGGTTCCCCCACTTCTCCAGAAGCCATCACCACACCTAACCCAAAGGGCACATCGATCCTCTCCTTGAGCCAACCTGGGTAAAGGCAAATCTCCTGCTTCCCTTTTTTTTTTTTTGTGGTACACGGGCCTCTCACTGCTGTGGCCTCTCCCGTTGCGGAGCACAGGTTCCGGACGTGCAGGCTCAGTGGCCATGGCTCATGGGCCCAGCCGCTCCGTGGCATGTGGGATCTTCCCGGACCGGGGCACGAACCCGCGTCCCCTGCATCAGCAGGCGGACTCTCAACCACTGAGCCACCAGGGAAGCCCCCCTGCTTCCCTTTTTTGAGCAGAAACAAGGATAGCACTTTTCAAAAGTAAAGGAACATTTACTACGAATGTAAGATAAATTGTAATACATTAGCATATGATAAATGACATGCCCACAGGCTCAGTGACTGTTCTGAGGCTGACAATAAAAGGCCAAAAGGGGGCAGTGACCCAATTCCTGGAAATCCCCGACCCCTCTCCAAAACAGTTGGAATAATCTTCTCACTCATTAGCCTATGAAATTACCCAGTCCATAAAAACTAACCACCCCAAATTTTGGGGCCACTCTCAAGCCTTTTGAGACGGACCAAATTCTGTCTATGGAGCGTGCCGTGCATCTCTCTCAATAAATCTACCTATCATTTTGCCTCTTGCTGAATTCCTTCTGCGCTGAGACATAAAGAACCTGAGCTTCAGTAAGTCCTGAGACCAGGTGTTCAATTTCGATTAAAAGACAGTGAGTGGGTTCGAGTCTCAGCTCACGGGTTCAAGTCCCAATCTGAATTTTGGCTGGGTTCGAATCCCATCTGTGTTGTGTGGTTTCAGAGTTAAGAATGTGTTCAAATTCCAGCAATGCCCATCACTAACTAGCTGGGAGACCTCAGGCTGGGCAAATCTTTCCACCCCACCAAGTCCCATTTCCCTCCTATGTAGGGTTTCAGGGAAGATTGAAGAGATAAATGCACACAGCATTCAACAACCCCTCCCAAAGTGTTCTGTTATCAATGACACTATGAGCTGGGTGTGGATACTCCAATTTCACAGATAAGGCAGCCTTTGAACCCAGGTCTGCTGTGGTCAAGGCCCAGGTTCTTTCCATCTCCCCACTGCTGTGACCCTCATGTGAGCACCTGTTCTCATACTGTCTTGCACCGTTACCATACTGTGCATTTGTGGAGGCCAGGACAGCCCTAAGTAAACAACTGTTTGAACTGAATGCATGAATGCCCATGTTAGTAAAAGGAGAGGAAATGATTTGCATTTGAGAGACAGAAAAAGCACTTGTACCAGAGGCTAACAGATTAATTCATGTAGACAGTCAGCCCTATTCATATAGATTGTACCATTCTGGATGCCTGGAGGGAGTGGGGAAGGCAGGGTGGTGGGACTGGAGGAATGGGAAAGTTGATCTAAAAAAACTCTGAATTATAAATTTTAACATTATTATTTTCAGATAATTGGAAACCTCAAACTGGGTTAAAAAGTATTATTAGAGACAGTGAAAACTGATAATATAATACGATTTTTAATAACTATATTAGTAACCATTATGTGAAAACATTCCTGTCCTATTCTATTCCAATATCCTGGTTGCATGCATACTTTGCATTATCTCTCAAAACTAGTCACTTTAAATTCCAAATTAGCACCAAGTCCAAGTGAAGGTTTTTATTGGACTGTTGCTATGGGCAGAAAGTACTTGAAAAGAAGACACTACACCTTGGATAGGAGGTGCAGAGAGCCTTCCAGAGAGCGGGACTTCACGTCTTGAAGGAGGTTTATGCTTCTTCACTCAGTCATTCACTTGATTTAGGAAGGAGACAATCAGCACGTGTAGGAACCCCAAAGGTCCCAGGTATGTGCAGTTAGTTGGGGGGTAACACCACCATTGCTGGGAAGGCTTGATGTGGTTAGGGTTCTGGATGAATTGGTGGAAAGCGAGGAAGAGAAGGAAGAACCCAGGGCCAAGGATTCCTCAGTGTGATCTGCAGGTTCAGGTGGGTAGAAGAACAGACAGGTTAAAGCAGGTTGGATCACAGGTGACACAGTGAGGAAGGGCTCACGGGAGCGGCTCCCAAGCATGAATCCTCAAAATGAGTGTTGAAATGGGAATGAGATGAATCTGGGGACTTCACTCCTCCTGCAGTCAGTCTTGAGTCATTACATGGACTCTGGCTGATGTAGAAAGGGGATGGGTGAAGGCAGTCTAATAAGGTGCCTCCAAGCATGTTTGAATCCCAGTCTGTCTCAGGCTGAGTGATCTTGGTAAATTATTTAAACTTAAGGCTTCCATTTCCTCATCTGTAAAGTGGGGATGACAACAACAGTTGACAACCTGTCTCCTGGGATGTTATGAGGATTAAATAACTTGATGACTGTCACATGCTCAGCATTGTACCCAGTACCTAAGCACCTCGGTGCTCAGTACCAGGCAGTGATGATTATTATTGAACTGCAGGGGTCTAGGGCTACCACTTTTGGTTTATTAGCCCCTCAAGGGAGGGATCTATGGTTTTATCTTTAGTACTCATTAAATTATTTAGTTCACTATCACGACTGTTTATAAAATAACATTCAGCCATTTTGTAACATGGCTTCTGCTTCCAATGATGACTAATACCTGATAGCAAGCAACCTCTCTGTGGACCTAGAACCAACTCTTCCAGGTTCTTTTTTGCACCAGAAAAAGAGACAGTTGAGCCACAGCAACACAGTTGAGCTGTCATGTGAGTCATCCCTGCTCCCATTGCATATCCTTAGATTACTCCCCGAACCTCAGATCCCAATAAAAGAGCCATCATAGAAAGAAAGAAGAAAGGAATATGAAAGCAGAAGTAGAGAACTGTCTGCCTGGAGGGTTGGAAGGCATTTCTGAAGGCTCTCCAGACCAAGCACCCCACAGTCAATTAAGTAACAGTGAAGTCAAAAAGGGGACAGAGAGAAGTGATGGGAGGAAGGAAGGGAGCCCTCCAAGGAAAGGTAGGCTACAGGTTCTAAGGGGGTTCGACAGAAGCTTTGCTTCTAATTCCAGTGTTAATAACTGATCTATGCTATGTTAGACAGGCTGAAATTCTTGGGGAGTTGACAGGAGGTCTCTTCCCAGATCCTGAGGCCTCTGGCTGAGACTATCTTTTGCAAAGAGGCACCTGTAGATATTCTCATCAGATAACTAGGTTAAATTATAATAGACTTTTTTTCAACCCTAATTACTCTTTTCTACCTAGCTTTTGTAGTACTCATGTACAATGTTACCACTTTCTTTCTCTGCCATCCCTTTTCTTTTTAAATGTTGTTTCTCTACTTCTCTCTTTCATTCAAAGTATAAACTTTTTTTTTAGATAAGTCCCTTCGTTTCCTTATTTTCTCTCCCTCTGCCTCTCCAACTCTCTATCTGCTGTCCTTTGCCCTTCTGTTTTCTGATTATTTATTTCATTTTCTGTTTTACTTGCCACTTATCTTGCTCTAACACTGCATATGAGCCTCTACTCATATTCAGGTCTACATCTTCAGCCCAAGAGGATACCATCTCTTCACAGGGAGGAAAAACTAGAAAAAACCCAGAGCTCTGGTTCTGACCCTTCTCTTATCGTGTGGCTCTGTTATTCCTTACTTCTTTTAATTCTTACTCTCAGCACTGAAAAGAGAGAATGACCCAGGATACTACTCAGTAATGCACTCTACCAATCACCTTTCAAGGAAAGGCTTAGAAGGCACAGCTTCACTATTTAAGGTGCAAGATGTTCCAGGCTGATATTATGGTGCTGATATTATGCTCTTATTACAGGACTAAGTAACCTGGCTGAAGTCCAGCCTCTGCCACCCTCTACTGCCCACAGGCATTGAGACACTTTGTGATTCTGGGATTCACTTTGGAATTATAGAGATTTTGGCAGAAAGTTTCTTCAAAGTCAGTGCAGTCCATCTGGCCACGTGACATCTACGTCCCTGAATCCAGTGAAGGGAAAACTCACTACTTCCCAAGTCAGCCTAATCCATTCCACGACCAAATAAGAAAGCTAGATTTTCAAAGAAAACATTCATATATTTTGTCATGGTGATTGTTTGCTTTGCAAATTCTCCTTCCATGAATTATAGTTATTCATAACTTTCAACAGCCATAGGTCATTGCACTCCTATCAAAGTTTTTGCAAGACATTTGAATTACAGATGTGGAGGTAAAAATGTGTTTGTACTGCATGGATCCATCCTCATCAGCCTTATCATCTAGTATAATAATAATTGCTAATACCTCTATAGAATTACTGGGTGCCAGGCATTTTCTTAGCATTTTGCATATATTAAATTGAGTAAATGTAATTTATCTAAACACCGTTTCCTATTTGCTTCCCTACAGGGGCCCAGAATTTGATGGCATATCCACAAAAGAAGGAATCTAGATGTCATCTAGTCCAATCCTCAACTTTCCCCACAAGTCCCAGAGAGGGTGTGTGACTTACCTTAGGTCACACAGCTATTAGTGGTAGAGTGGGATCTCAAGCATCTTAATAACAACAAGCTCACTGTTCATAGCCAGGATCAAGAAAGGTATTGTAGGAACCTGAGACTCTCTTTCATAAGAATCTGCCTTGTTTTGTTCTACATATGGCTAATACTCTGCCACAAGGTGCCAAAATCACCTTTCCTACCTTGTGATCTTTTAAAGTAAGTCCTTCTTTGAATTTACTTTAAGGCACTTGTATCATCTCTCCTTCCATTTCCCAGTGTTTTTAAAAACTTTTCTAATATAGCCAAGTGAATTTCTTTCCACGTCAGTGAGATTTCTGCATCAGGAACAAAATCATTTCAACCTGTCTGCCATTAACTCTCCCATCAGAACAACTGACAAACACAGTTCAGTTGACCTATTCAAGATCTGTAGGATCTTTCTCCTATGTGGCTTATGGTGAAGGGTGAGCAGGTGTCAGGAGAGAAGAACCCTGGGTAGAACATAGAGATGTGTGGCATCTTAGCTGGCTGCATGTTGAACAGAGCACCTCTCTGGCAGCAGAGAAGGGAGCTGGATCCCTGGCGGTTTGCTTCCATGGACGTTCACCTGAATTCTGCTCTTGGGACAGAACTGAAAACTCCTGCCCAAATCTGGTTGTGTACATTTCTTTCCAAGAACCCTATCTACATTTGCAACCAGGTCTGGCAATATCAGTAGAGAGGAAAGACTTTTGTCCTCTCAGAACACGGGAATATTCTACGTCAGCAGCCACTTTTTTCAATGTTGGGTGCATCAGTGTCTGGGTTGCATAGAATATTTTAAAATCATATTTGCTTTCAAGCAATGACAGCTTTATAAACAGAATGGACATGAACAGATGATTCTAATTCAGTTATAACTAAAGCTAAGGCAATTCCAAAACTACTTTATTGTATAAAATATTGTTCAGAATTTGTGTATTGGGTTTGAGCTTCTTTTATTTTTAATACAGATTTATTATAGTTATATTCGTTGGGGAAAAAATACCAAAGAGAGACTGGTTGATTTTTAGTCAGAGTTCTGGTAAAAGTGTGTTTTCCCTAATTGTCTGAACTTTTCTCCACTTCCATAACTAGAAAGATGGGATCTGTATGGATTTTAGGGCCACGGACATCTGCGGCTCAATCTTCATTCCACCACTTAAAATTGTGGGAGCTTGTGTATGTGACAACTCTCTGAGTCTCCACTTCCTTCTATGTGACTGATAGCACTTATCTCAGAAGCCATTGTGGGTTTCAAACAAGGTATTTGAAAAGCACATGGAATAAGTTTGCATAATGTTAGGTATATAGACACTCAGTAAATGTTAGCTTCCAGTTTCCTTCTCTCACTCTTCACTCTGTGTGTGTGTGTGTTTGGTGAAAAAAGGAGGAAGATTTGATGAGTATGAATTGGACAACTGGTCCAGAAATAAAGGATCAGTATACAATCAAACAAACACACAAAAAATCAAACACAAAACAGAAAGGAACAGAGGTGAGAAATGGAAAAAAGAAGTTTAGAAAAACGCTATCAACAATAAATATTTACTAAGAATTTCCTATTTATATGTTTAGGTCCTCCAATGTATGGGACTCAAGGATATTCTTGTCCTCAAAGAGGCTAGACACTTTTTTTTTTTTTTTTTTTTTTTGCGGTACGCGGACCTCTCACTGTTGTGGCCTCTCCCGTTGCGGAGCACAGGCTTCCGGACGCCCACGCTCAGCAGCCATGGCTCACGGGCTAGCCGTTCCGCGGCATGTGGGATCTTCCCAGACCGGGACACGAACCCGTGTCCCCTGCATCGGCAGGCGGACTCTCAACCACTGCGCCACCAGGGAAGCCCAGAGCCTAGACACTTTTGAGGAGACAAGATTTATTCATTTGTAAAAGAGATAATTAAAATGCAAAAGAGTTGCTCCTCTTGGAGTTGAGAGGAGAAAGCAACCTCTGTATTTATGGTATCTTTCAGTCGTGCTATGGGAGACAAGGGAAGACGAGAAAATCTTGAAATGCCCAGCCATTTGAGTCTGATGACAAAAGCTGGGAATATTCTTACAAAGGGAGACCATTGGTTTTGTGAAAACTGCAGTGGTGAAAATGATCGTGGTATTCTTTGTAACAACAGAAAATCCTCAAACAAACCTAAATGGGGCCTGGTAGTCTCACAGCCTTTATGCTAAGGGGCAGGGGGTGGGTGGACAGGCTGAAGACGTCCAGTGCATACTCCTGGTTTCCTTATTCAGCCTGAGAGACGCTGATACCCCTTGTTGAGTTACTTATCTAGATTCTCTTTAAGCTCCGTCTCTTTCTTTCCCCAGCAGATCCCTGGAGAGATGCCCTTTCAACCTCCATCTCTACTAAATGCCTTTTGGATCCCAGCAGTGGAGCCCATTGGGTGGCTGGATTGACTCAGAGCAAACTATTACTGAGGCCTGTTAGCGTTGGTGAAAAGAATTCTAGCCAAATCCTCCAGGTTAGAAGAGAAATGACAGCTCCTCCCAGAAGTATTCCCGTGGCAAAACACAGCAACCACCCTACAAAGGGTTAATCCTCCCCCCTTCCCTGCCCCCCAACTTGCTGCCAGAGATCAGCTAATCTGATAATTATGGCAACAAACACAGTTTAGACAAACAAGACCTGACCCTGAGGGTTTGGAATGAAAACATTTACTCTCTCCCTCCCCAGAGAGACTGTGCCTGGAGCATACACACAGAGAGACACTGGGAAAATACCCTTGTGCGGGAGCTACAGGGTGAAAACATCTGTGTTCCTGAGCTGCTTAAGAAGATAAAGTTAATGGGGAGAAGGAAGGGGGTGGGGGAGGTGGGAGGAGTGGGGAATGGTACAGTCGGAGGGTGTGCATGTTTGGAGCAGATGGAAAATGTACCCAGAACTGGAGATGTAAGCCAATTGTAATTGATTTTACAACAGAGGCAGAGTGAGAGGAGAGGTACAGAGGAGTCTCAATGAGGCAGAATTCCAGTGAAGAACCTGGACTGTGGCTAGAGGAGGAGAAACATCTTAAACCCCCAAAGTAGGACTTATTCCTGAGAGCTGGAAGGGAAGATTATTCCAAGTAGTCCACGATTCTAAGTGAATTTTAATATCTGCCTGCCAGGCAATGAGGCTCACAATCTAACTTGGCTGGTCATCCTTCTCTCACCCCTAGTTTTGCTTCTAAACTAAGCAACATGGGACTTCCCTGGTGGCGCAGTGGTTAAGAATCTGCCTGCCAATGCAAGGGACACGGGTTTGAGCCCTGGTCAGGGAAGATCCCACATGCCGTTGAGCAACTAAGCCCGTGAACCACAACTACTGAGCCTGCGCTCTAGAGTCCGCATGCCACAACTACTGAAGCTCACGAGCCTAGAGCCCGTGCTCCGCAACAAGAGAAGCCACCACAATGAGAAGCCCGCGCACCGCAACGAAGAGTAGCCCCCGCTCGCAGCAACTAGAGAAAGCCCGCAGGCAGCAATGAAGACCCAACGCAGCCAAAAATCAATCAATCAATCAATAAATCAACTAACTAAGCAACATGGCCTTTCCCCCTTGCTGTCTGCCTCAAAACTTGTCAAGCTACTTTTCCCCTTTCTGCATCTAAAATGCTGCTTCCTAGAAGAAAACTTTCTGGGTTGCTTAAACTGGAGATTCTGACCTTGGCTTGCTTTAACTTGGAATTCCAACAGTTTCTCCTTTCCAACTACCTTCAAGTTTTGCCCCACGTAGCCATGAGCCTAATGTCATCCTAGAGCCAAATGTCATTTCTTTTTTGCACATGGCTGGTGGTATATCAGCTGGTAAACACTCCTTGCCCCTTAAAACTCTCCAAAGGATCTCTAGGCATCCAAATCCTTGGGGATTTGCAGACCATATATATGGATTACCCCAAGCTAAGAGGAGCAACTACTATGATTGATGATAGGATCAAGGTTTAAAATGAATTCCATAAGGTGAAAGATGGTCTAAAATCAATAAGAGAGGATGTGCCAGGAATGTGAAGCACTGCATTTAGGTCCAATAATCAATTTACGAGCATAGGACGGAAAGACCTACAAAACAAGTTTACGTAAAAACAAAATAAAAAAACCATTATTTTGGACAACAACTGGTTCAATATGAGATAAAAATGAACCTATCTGCTTAAAGAGTGAATACAATCATGGTAGGTGTTAATAAAAGTATTGTGATCACATTAACATTTTACTGTATTCTTAGCAAGGGAAGGGTAGAACTGAACAAATCTTTTTTTTTTTTTTTTTAAGTCTAACTGTCGGCTGACCAAGCAGAGTCCAGGAGGCTATGCAGATCAATTTTCCTTTGTGCTTTAATTTAATTTCAGATTCAAGCGCCCTATTGCAATCTACACAGGGTCCACCTTGGCAATCATCATACCTTGTTCAGCTGGTTCCACTTGCCCCTGTGTTTTGAATCCCATGCAGGCCCATTTACTTGTTCCTCTGACAGTCTGTTGGAGAATCGGAGATTCCTCTACTCCTCAAGGAAAGACACTTCTTTCCAAATAGTCCAGTCTTCTCACTGCTCTTCACACACCCCATGGTCGTTTGTTAATTTGTTCATTCATTCATAAATCCATTGACCATCCACTATGTGCCAGGCACTGTACCAGGAACTGGGATTCAACAGTGATAAGAAACGGTCCTTGCTTTCATCAAGCTTATGTTCTCAGGGGGGTAAGCAGATCCTAAACAAAAACTAAGAAAATTTCAGATAATAAAAAGGTATGAAAATTTACCCTGTACTTGAAACGCCTTCCAACTTCTGCCTAAAATTCTCCGAAAGTTACCTCCTGCTTTCTAACTCAGCTCAAGTTCCACCTTCCCCTTGGAGGCGCAGAGAACTCCTCCAGCTTTCTCCTCCCTGAACTTTTGGTGCCCAAGGGCTTGTAACACATAATTAATACTCAACTGCTCTCCAATTGTTTCCCTTACACTAATTTTGCCTCCCAGTAGACTGCAGGAGCCAGTAAACTCTTTGAAGTTATAGGCTATGCCTTCAGTTTAAACATATTCAGTCAATCTTTATCTATGATACTGTTAAAAAGGAAATGAGAAGCACAGTTTAAACATAACTTGAGGCTTTTAAGCTGATTCCCAGATAACAGGAGAACTTCTTCCAGCGTCTCCGAAATCCTCTAGAATAAGAATGTAAAGTCAGGATAGTAGTTTGTTTATTTGCTGAACACACCTCCTCCAAAGAGTCCTAGATTTTGTAAGGAGATCTTTAAAGCAACAAACATACCTTGAACTGAGTATTAGTGAGATTAGAGGGAACAGCAGGAGGGAAACAGCCAACAAGCTCAAAAAGGGAAGAAAGTTAAGGACAAACAATGGCAAATTCAGAAAAATGTTTGGTCCAAAATTGAGCCCAAACAACATTTTTTTGGGCCCCTCACACTCTGCAGAAGCAAAGCGTCCTGAAAACAAAACAAAACAAACCTAGAAACAACACAAATGGCCATCAATAGAGGATTTGATTAAAGCAATAATGGCACCTTCATAATGTGGACTGGTATGCGGTAAGAATGAAGTAGTAAATCTACATACACTGATGTGAAGAGATGGCCACTTTGTAGTTTAAACAGCAAGTCTCAGAACAATACAGATAATATGACCCCTTTCATTAAAAAACTTATTTATATACGTGTAGAAAATGCATTTAAGGATATATACTAAATTGTTAACAATGGTATTTCTGGGAATGGGTTATAGGCAATGAGGTTGGGGAGACAGGGGGATTTAATAATTTATTTTTACTTTATAACTTCTGAACTGTTGTATATCCTGCACTTATTTATGGATACCCAGAGTGGTTCCTGGATTTGTACGTGCCCCTTGTGCCACGTGGAAGGACTTCTGAAGAGAAATCCTAAGCATCTGCCAATGAACTGTGCATGGCTATGTCCTAGGGGGCATTCTTGGGTAGAAGGAGAGCATGTCCCAGCCAAAGATTTGCCAGGGCACACAAGGAGAGCCATGAGGAGGCCGCTACAAGCATGTTTCATGAGTTTGCTTCCTTAATGCAACTCAAGGATGCACTGAACAAATTCCATGACAAATTTGTTGTTGCTGTTATATAAATGAACCCCTGGAAAAACGTATAAATAAAACTTTTACGTCACCAGGCAGTAAGGGAAAACAATATTTAAGACATGTTGAGGTCAAGAATGTGGCTTTGGGATGATAGAGACATTTTGAATTCTAAGTTTGCCACTTACTAGCTTTGTGAACATGGGCAAATTACATCACCTCTCATTGTTTTCCTCCTCCTTCCTGTGAATCTTTTTTGGGGAGTCTTCTCGTTCTCTTTCCAGCCCTGAAATGCTGGTGTTCCTAAAGCTGCTGTCCGAGGCCCTCTTCTCCTTTCCTTGGGTGATATTATCTTCCTGTGGCTTTAGTGGCCACTGCGTGCCTGTGACAGACAAGTCAGCGGATCAGGCCAAATCTCTCTCCTTAGCTCCATGCTCTGCCTGATACCTTCCAACGGAACCCCATTTCCTGCATGCTAAAACCCTTTAACATGCTTTACATGGTCCTTCAAAATCTGGGGCTAGGTTACCTTTCTAATCTCATTGCTCACACATTCTCTCTTCCCTCTCTGCTCCAATCAGACCAAGCCATTTTTCATTTCTTCCACTAACCGTGTCCTGTGGTCCTTAAACTCTGGGCTTTTACAACTCTTTGGTCCTCTTGCTCTAGCCTACGTGTCTAGCACCCACCCCGGCAGTTTCCCAGTATTGCACTCCTCACACTGCATTGAATGACTTGTTTACACATTTGGATCAGCCACCAGATCATAAGGCCCAGAAAGCCGGGGTATTTGTCTTGTTTGTCACTGTATACTTAGAACATAACCCCCATTACTGGCACTTGACAATCTAATTATAGACATTTGTTAAATAAAGCCCTATCATTATAACATGAGCGAGGTGATATAATCTTTAAGAACTGGGCTCTGGGTTCAAACTTTACGTCTACTGCTTAACAGCTGTGCAACTTTTGGCAAGTAATTAACTTATCTGTTCCTCAGTTTCCTCATCTGTTACCCCATCTATTAGAATGCTTCGAGGAAATGAAGCACTAAATGAAATAACTGTTTTCATTACAAAGCAAGTGCTTAATAAATATCAGATAGTTTAACGCTTAGAAAGTGCTTAGAACAGTACCTGGCACATAGTAAGAACATAATAAATATTAGTTATTATTATCACTATAATTTTTTGTAATGATAAAAATAATCTCTAATTAGTTTTAAAAGTTTAGATTTCTGTGTATAGATTTTCTTAAACCACAGCATATTTGTGCTTAGTAAGTCAGGTAGTCTAGTAGCTTTTCCCCTCTAGGAAAGTATTTAAATACTTGAGTGGAAAAGTTATTAGGGACAGTAAGAGAGCAAGGAAGGAGAACCAACTGTGTTTAGTGTTAATAGTGTTTTAGATTTCAGTTGTTGCAAAACAGTGGTTGGACTTTAATGTTTCTATGATTGTTGCTTTTCTTCCAATGGCAGTTCTCAAACTTGGGTGTGCATCAGCATCATCTGACAGCTTGTGAAACTACTGATCAACTGCCTCTATTTCTAGGTGGTTCTGGGACGGGGCCTGGGTCCGTGGACTTTTACCAAGATCCCCTGGTGATTCTGATGCAAAATGAGGTTTAAGAGCCTGTGAGCCAATAAAAAGCAATTGGTTAAAACCAACAACCACTGTGTCCAGGTGGCAGCATCGGGCTCAGCAGGACTTTGTTGGAGTTGCCTTCTGGAAAGGGCTCTGAGAGATTGGTGTCTGGGAGATGCCTCTGTTGTGAGGGACTATTGTTATGGCCAGGAGAATCCTAAAGACAAAAGGCTTCACCTCCAATAGGAACAGCTGCTGAGGACCCACTCTGGGCTTGCTGGGGGAGGCGAAGAGGAGCTCCGCCAAGAGGTGTGCTGGAAGCACCATTTAGAAGCCCTTGCTGGAGGCGCTACCCTGTAGCAGCAGTGAGAATCATCTAGATAGTTTGTTAAAATGCAGATTCCTTGGTCCTACTCCAGACCTACTGAATTGGGATATGCATTTTAAACAAGCTTCACAGATTTGTCTGAGGCATGTTAAAGTCAGAGAACCATTGACAGAAGCTTGGGCTGATCCCAGTGCGTCACAGCCTCTGCCAGCTGGTGTGGAGAGATGTTTTTGTTTTGTTTTGTCATACTCCCCTTCCCAGCAGTCTGCATGGAACCTAGACTGACTTCTCAGATCTTAGATGGTCACCAGCCCTCAAAGACCAGGGAGGGTGTAACCCGGAAAAGACTTTTGTAAATCAAAGCATAACTTTCTTTGAGTTATTAGATGTTATGCCCTTTTCTGAGGACAACTAGAGTGGGCATTTGGTTTTCAGGAACTGTCTGGTTAAAATGATTTTCTTTAGAGAGAAATCTCCATTGTGGTAGGTGGGCCTTGTCTGGATTCCTCCTGTAGGGTCCTGCGAGGGAGACAGGGCTGTCCTGGTACACTTGGCTCCAGTGAGTGAGGTGTTTTGAAGGTGACATCTATTCTCCTTATCTGTCAAAGATAGATGAGCAGGGACTTGGTTGCCACGGGGGATGTTACCGCCTTGGTTTTCCCATCAAACTCTGTCAGGCTTTGTAACTTGAAGGAATGAAAGAGGGAGTGGGAGAGGGACAGTTTCTAACGAGCTGTCAGCAGGGTCCCACCAGCCTGCCTTAGCCCAGACTTTGTTCCAATGCTATTAGGGTAAAAATCCTTGAGTTTCTCTCAGACAAAGAGAAGTGGCCTGGGGCTGAGAGGCACAGATTCATAAGCAATTTCCCTCATTATACACTTCCAGTTCTTAATCACCATTTCAAAGAGGATGAGCTATCAGAGCAGACTTTGAGAATTTTGCCCTAGACAAGATGCACAGCCCTCATACTGTAGCTTAATCTGTGTGCTTTTCTCAGCTGCTTAAAATGGGGGAGACCTGGCTCTCAGCATGGCTGAGCTGTAGGAGACCTTTTGTCCCTAGTGATTTTTAGGCCTGGGACAAGGGAGAATTTACGAAGTGCTAATGTAGAGATCTTTCCAGAAGTGGGATCTGCTCGCACGGATGAGATATCCAAGGAACCAGAGAGGTTATTAGCGACAATGCCAAGTGTAACATCGGGGGTGTGGGGGGAATGTATCTGGAAAAGTCAGACTAACACAATTCCAGTAATCCCAGAATCGAAAAGCTACAGGTTTAATAACAAAAACCTTGGTGCCCTAGCAGTTTTTGTTTGGTGCAGGAATTATAGATTTATTTTTTGTCAGCCACTCTGCTACTTATTATAAAATTATGCATTTAAGATTATAATATTAAAATAATAATTAGCTTAAATAGTCTATAATCCAGGATTACAGATGGTATGACAACCAATAGCCCTGGAATGCACTTGGAATAGTTACACAAGTAGTGCATGGATACATTCTTGTAAAATATTTAGAAGTTTACACAGCAAAAAGTCCCTTTCCCTCCCATTCCTCTTCCCAGAGGTAACCACTGTCAACAGTTCAGTAAGTATATTTCAGTCATCTTTCTGAACATTTACATACACATGTATGTATACATGCACACTCATCTTTTCACATGAGATCATATATATTGCTATGTAACTTAAAAAAAACCTGAATAGTACATATATCTTGGAGATATTTTCATAGCAGTACATATGAGTCTTCCTCATTCATTTCCACATTAGCACAGTACTGCATTATCGGGATGTGCCCTACTTAGGGAATCACTCACTAACTGGTAGACATTAAAATTGTTTCCAATATGTTTGCTATTACTAACTTTTAAAAATGATGTATACCCATGCTGCACTGCAGACCCACTGATTCAGAATCTTTGCGAGTAGGCTTAGCCTTCGGATTTTTTCAGAAAAAAACTGGAAAATTCTAATGTGAGGCAAGGATTGAGAATCATGATCTACACATTAAACAAAATAAAACAGAACTCTAGAGCATTTTAAGATAGTACAATCAATTATTATGGAAGCAATCAGAGACAGTCAAATAGTCACTGATTAATTTTTAATCATTTACTCTGAAAACACCTTGAGTAAATCAAGTTATCCAAGTGAAAATAAATATGATATTTAATAGCTGCATGGCATTTTTATCTTTGGGAATGCTTTTCTTTTTTAATCTCAGCATCTTCAATTCAAAGCTGTGAGCAAGGTGGGCCAGGAATGATCTTGTCTATTTTACAGTCCTGGAAGCTGATGGGGGTAAAATGATACTTCTCAATTTTAATATGCTTAGGAAAAATCTGGGAATCTTCTTAAAATGCAGATTCCAACTTAGTAGGTCAGGGGTGGGCCTGAGATTTTGTATTTCTAACAAGCATGAAGGTGACTCTGATGCTGTTGATCTGAGGACCACACTCATTAGTAAGCACCTGGATTAAAGGTAGTGAGCTAAATACAATGGAGAACTCAATTCAGTAGAAGAAACTGGGTGTCATTGAAATGATGGACACTTAGCATGACGAAGAAAGGAGTTAAAGGAGAAGGGAATATAGGGTGGAGAAGGATGGATGGCAAAGAAGCTCTTCCTCTACATCAGCTAAACAAGGATGCCTTTCATCTTGGAATCCCATGCCCTAAACAGGGGCACATCCTGAATATGGCACTAAAAGCATTCCAAGCCTATTGGCTGTCATACCATCTGTAATCCTGGAGCTTGCCCAATACTATTTCTTGTCTCTGTAACTTTCCCTTCTGGGGGATCCTGATGGTAGCCCATGGGTCCTGTAGTGCTCATCCCACTGCCTTTCACCTTGTTTACAACCCATTCCTTCCTGGGGGAACCAGAGGCTCCAATTCTGAACTTGACATGTCTCTGCACACCATTTACTCTCTTGGTTCAGTGGTCTTCCAGAGGAGACTTTGCAGCCCAGCGCTGGCTGTTATCGCCGTCAGACATGGAGGAGACACCATAAGTCTCTTGGCGATATCCACTCACCAACTATGACAGTTCCATCTTCTTTGGGCAGTGCCTGTCATCAGTTTTCCTCTCACTCTTTAGAGATTCCTGTCCTGTGTAGGATAATAATAATAAACATGTAAGTACACATTTCTGATTCTCCCTTCTCTTGATGTCTGTTTTTATTTAATTAATAAAGATCTATGTGATTCAGAATAAATTTTTTACTAGTTTTACATTTCTCAACTGAGTCATAAAGATAAAGATACTTGTATCTTACTAATAGAAACTAGATTTTTTTAAATGCTGTTTTTGCGCTTTTATCATTTGGAACAAAAGAGCTAGAAGCACTAATAAGATAACAAATGTATTATTCTAATGGGCCATTTTCTCTTGAAAACATTGGCTTCCAAAACATATTCCAGAAATTTAAGATTAATATGTGCAAGCTGTAGGGTCTAAGAGGTGCTGCTGGGGTGGGAATTAGAAGGGGAATGCTATCCACGCTGGAGGGAACATTCTGAGGGGAAAGAACTGGCCTCAACTAGATGAATTCCCCTTATTAATATGCTTTCACGTTCCTTTTCCATGAAAGGACAAACAGCACTTACCATGGCTGTAATTTTAGTAATTTTATTTGTGCACTGCTTTTATTGTCTGTCTCCCCCATTAGATTAGAGAATTCGTGAGGACAGGGACTTTGTCTTTTTGTTCACCATGTTATCTTTTTCTATTTTGGCCGCACCGTGCAGCTGTGGTTCTTAGTTCCCTGACCAGGGATTGAACCCAGGCCATGTCAGTGAAAGTTCCGAGTCCTAACCACTGGACCACCAGGGAAGTCCCTCACCATGTTATCTTTAGCATCCAGTGCAATGCCTGACACATAGTAGATGGTCAATAAATATTGATAAAATGAATGAAGTGAATGGAAAAAATCATGAAGAAAATTATGAAGAAAAAGAAACAGTGGTATTATGTTACGAGATGGAGTTTTAATGTAACTAAGGTTAAAACTATAATTAAAAGTAAAAAATAAAAGGCTCTCAAGACTACAAAGCTGATAAATGGAATATTGCCTGCCATATCAGTAAACAAAAGATGTCACAGTCATCAGCAATTGCAGCCACAGCCAGTGGTGAGCTGGTGAGCCCTGAGGAAACTCAGGAAGGGAAAGTGTACCTGCCATCTAGCAGCCATCAGGCTGCAGCTACTCCCTAGGGTGAGCCCTGAGGAAACTCAGGATGAGAAAACACAGGATACTGGCCCCAGTTAGCTGAAGTACATATCAAAGGAATGATTTCAGTGAGCCCAGACTCTTGCATCTTCCCATACATAGAAAAGCAATAAATTCCTTGAGATTTCTAGTTTTCTTTAATTAACAGTAATCATTTGTTCCTACTACCTGCCCTTTGTCGCAAAACTCCTATATATCCTAGCTCCCCGCTCACCTCCTCAGAGCAGTTCTCTCAGGGTTATTTGAGATGCTGCCTCCTGGGCTTGAAGCCCTAAAAATTCCCACCAAATAAAACATTACTCTCAACTTTTAGGTTGTAAATATTTTTTCAGTCAACAAAGCTTAGCTACGGAAGAAGGATTCCTGATTGGAAAAGTTGGAGACCCATTGCTTTAGTCATGTGGAAGATTAAAACTCACACCTTATCCCTTTAAATAATTTTGACGTTGTTAGGTCATTTTTCTTTGTAAGCCCTATGCCTCTTCCATTTCTAGAGCAGGATGTTTCTCTGTTCCGAACTTGGAACTCTTGTATGGAAATTAATATGATGCCAGAAAGCAAATACAGTGACTTCACCACAGAACAAGGACCTCCTGTGGTCTTTTTAAACTCAAGTAATGAAACAGTAATACATTTTAAATGTTTTTAAAAATATGCTCTACCTTAAGGAGAAGTTGTGGGATTAAATTTTGGTATGCATTAATATAAAATATTCTGAAGTCCTTGGAATAAAAGCACAATATAATATCTAAAACCAGAACATCTCATGCATTCTTTCACTCAATAAACTTTTATGACACCAGAGGCCATATGGCACAGCGGAGCAGGGACCCTGAAGATAGGCTGTCTAAATTCATATCCCCACCATTTTATGGTTGTGCCATTTTGGGCAAATTGTTCCAGTGCTTTTTGCCTCAATTGCCTCATCTGTTAAATGGAATAATAAGACAACCTACTTCCATTGTTATTGTAATTTGAGTTAGTTTTTATTGAGCACTTAGAACAGTACCTGCCATATAGTGAGCACTATGTACATGGTTTTAAATAAACAAACTCCTGTAATGTGCCAAGCAGGTACTAAGCACCAACAGGCTTCCAGGAAATTAGTGAGCTAGTATCTACTGAACACTTGCTATGTATCAAGCACTAATCTGTAGGCAGTTTTGTATCCATTTTTATGACAACTCTGCTGGAGATATCATCCTTCATTCCTTCAGCCAATATTTACTGAGTGTTCACTAGATGTCAGGAGCTGTTTTTGGTCCTGAGACACAATGTCTTGGGATTTATGTTTTAAAAATTACTATTTTACTAACAAGTGATTTTCAAGAGCTCCCTCGATTTCCAGATCAGCTCAAAACTGTAGTGTGTCACATTAATCTTTATTAAAACATATTCTCATAACTTCTGAAGTTTTAAATTACTACATTTCTAGAGCTTTGTAGAACTATTTTCCTCCCTGTCTGTTCTACTTAATTACCATTATTAGAGACTATCTTAATTTTGTATTCTTGTTGTCTCTTTCAAATGTTATTTTTTCAATAAAAACTTGATTTTTTAGGTTATAAAATAACACCTTTGTTGGAAAGTATGTCATTGTTTATTTCTCTATTAAAGCAATGCTGCAATGCATAGTTGTATATGACTGTCTCTCTTTGTAAACTTGTATAAATGTCTTTAGGATAGATTCCAAGAGGAGAAATTGCTTGGTGAAATGGTATACACATTTTGACTGATATTGCCAAAATGCATTCTAAGAAAAGGGTTTATCGAGTGACACTCTCACCAATAGTGCATGAAAGTGCCTACCCTACCCTGCACTCTCAACGACACTATTTTATCCATATTTATAAATATTTTTGTCAGTCTGATGGGCAAAAATGGATTAATTGGTGCGGTTTCAATTGTATAATGAGTATGATTTTTGGTCCATTTATTGGCCATTTGTATTTATTCTTTCCTGATTGATTTCTCTATATCCTTAATTCATTTTTATATCAATACAATGAAGCGCTGAGTATCTACTAGATGTGACTGATAAGCAGGCTGCAAATATTTTTTCCAAGTCATCATATTTTAATTTATGGTGTCTATCGTCAATGTTTTTCTTTACGGCTTCTGAGATTGTGTCGTAATTGGGAAAGTCTATTCCACCCCAGTACTGTTTCAAAAATCTCCACTATCTTCCCTATTTTGTTTGTAGTTTAAATATTTAAATTTCAAAAAATTGCTACAGTGATAGCAATAATGATTAAAAATAGTACTTAATTTTCAGTAATTAACAGAAGTCACATATTCTAGAAATCAAATAACAGTTTCTTTTAACGTGATAGTTTTCTTCATGTAAATGTTTAATTATATGCTAGACATAAATGACCTGTGAAAGCATTTTATAGAGGCGTCTCTCTTTTCTGGCATATATTCCCATGTTTATAGAAAATGGCTGAGAAAATGGTTAGAGAGAGACCAGGACAGAACCTCTCTGAGGGGAGTGAGAATTTAAAACAAAGTAGAAGTCTTTCGATTACCTTGTTCTACACATCCCTATCCGCAGAGTGAAAGTCCTGTATTTTTTTCCTGTTTTTGCCCAATCAACAAAGATGTGCTTTGGAAAGCAGGTGATTTGGAAGATAGTTATTAAGAATTAATTCTGGATGAAAAAGTTACAGAGATCTGTTGTATACAATGTGCATGTAGCTAAATCTACTGTACTATACACTTTAAAATGGTTAAGATGGTAAATTTTATGTTATATGTTTTTTACCATAATTAAATAAAAAGAGTTAATTCTGCATTAGAGTGTATTTTTTAATCAATCAACAAATATTTGAGTGTCTATTATGTACCAAATATCTTGTTGCGGTGCAGGATACCAGGAAATATAATTGGTGGTTTCAGTTCTCAAGGAACTAAGAAGCTATCAAGTTGGAGAAGAAAGTTAAGTATGCATGAAAATGTACAATCTCAGGCAATGTAATGATACCAAATGAGGAGAAGAGACACAAACTCTTATAGGAGTTTAGAAAAAGCAGGAATCTGACTACAGTGATAGAAATATTTGTTAGGTACTTAAAGGGCTTTCAAAGCACTTTGACATATATTTTCCAAATTGACCCTTTTACCAGATCTAGGAGACATTATCTCCATTTAACAGATGAGGAAACAAAGGTCGTAATTTTTCCAAGTTCACACGGCAGAACTGGGAACTAGACTCATGTCTTCCAGTTCTTACTCCTAGTGGGATTTATTTAAGTTGGCACTGAAGTTTTGCTGCCAGAAAGTTTTGAGGGTTACAGCAGAATCCAAATGTGCCAGGGACACTATGGTTATGTATTAGCTAGAATTATGATTATTCTCTCCTCGCTGTCATCCTGCCAAAGAGCATCAAGTAACTTTTAATACAAAATAAGGGATTATTTTTTTCTTGCTAGTTACTACATAGAGAAACTCAAGTCAAACTGCAATTGAATGAGGACTAACATGCAAGACTTTAATTTCACCACTGTATACACACAGCCATTTAGCCAACTGCAGTCCCATGACAGACATTCCTTACTCATCATGTCTGACATCATTCTTTAAAGTCATAATACATATGGTACAGGTCTGATCTGACCCAGGTGTGACAGAAAGGAAAACTAACACAGAGAGCAGAATAAAGTCAGTGAATTCAAATTTAAAAGCAGTTATCCGGGCTAAGACCATACGACTTACACACATTTTTAAAACCACATCCTGCTAGTTCAGTGGACTGACTTCTCCCCAGAAAGTGCAGAGGAGCATTAGGTCTGTTCATACAATAACCCTATCTGATTGCCTAGGGTCAAGCTACTGTTTATCTCTGTCAGACACAACCCATATCCTGAACAGAGCCCATATCCTAAAACCTGCGTTTTTCACCAATTACTTCAGGGCAATACAGGATCTGACGTTATTTCTACATAATCACCTAAACAAGAAAAATACTCTAATTTTTTGTTTTTTAAATATTAGGTAAAAGTAAACGCACAGACACAGTGGTCAAGAGCTTTGCTTTTCATTTTCCTTCTCGTTGAGTGCTCAACATTTTGCAAAAGAAGGGCAGTGCTGCCCTCTACTGCAGGATCCACGCATCACCCCGCACTCCACCCCAGACATGTTGGGTAGAGGAAGACAATCTATTACAAGGTTTTACACTACCCCTTTAGGAGCTGTTTAAAAGAAATGTGTTCTTGGAAAATACATTGAATTTGTTTCCTTCATTATCTCTTCATCTACCTTCCTCTTGTATCAAAGCATAGGACTTTTAGGACATGACCTACCAACAAAAAAAAGGATATTACAACTTGGGGGGAAAAAAGCTTAAGACATTGCTCTAGAGGTAAGAGGTTGTGTTTTGATGCATTTAGGGAGAAACGGGGCAAGGGGAGGAAAC
The DNA here is from genome assembly GCF_937001465.1 of Orcinus orca. NCBI lineage: Eukaryota > Metazoa > Chordata > Mammalia > Artiodactyla > Delphinidae > Orcinus > Orcinus orca. Next base: position 62,009,482 of record NC_064572.1, on the reverse strand, counting down.
TTTCTTCTGACTTTAAGGTCTGTAGCCTTCTGGTCTGTCATTTGGTGCGTTCTCATCAGCTTTTAGCTAGGGTGATCTATTTCCTTCTCTGTATTTCTCTGACTGGAGATGACAGTCACCTGGGCATGTTAAGAGAGTAGTGGAATAGGGTGTCTAAAACACTCTCTACTCTTCAGAAAAAGATAATATAGAATACTAAGGGCTATTATTAATATAGCTACATTTTAATTAATTATTAAATGTCTTGTTACCTTTAAATTGCTTTGAGATTTTACAGATCTCTACAAAGATTTCTTGAAGGGTTGAAGATATTAAGAATTATGTTGTTTTCTTTTCCATTAAAAAAAATTTCAGAGTACATGCCCTCAAGAGGCCACGGCAGACAGACTTTAAAGACAGTCTAACCATTACCTTATAGTTACCCAGGAACTAAATTGTAATCTTCATGATAATAATTTCTACAACTGTGTTAAATTCATGTGTGTGTGTGTGTGTGTGTGTATCAACACCAAGAAAAACATCTTTTTTCCCCCAATTTACAGATAAGAATACTAAAACTCAGACATATTAATTTACTCAAACTTTCAAAACTAGTAAGAGGCAAAACCAGAATTTGATTTCAGAATTTGATTGAAAGCCTAGGTATTGTTCTACTATGCAGCTGATCAACGAACAAACTAAACAAATCTCAAAGGCACATGCTTGTAAACAACATCTGTGATGATGACAATGATGATAGTTAACATACTGAGTACTTACTAAGTGTCTAGTACAATTCAAAGCATTTTAGAGTCAATCATTTAATAACATTAAATCATTTAATCCTCACAGCAACCCCATGAGGTAGAAATATTATCTCCATGTTATAAGTAAGGAAACTGAGGTATACAGACGAAATCTAGTCCCAGAGGCCACGCTTTTAACCATTATGCTACACTGCTTCTTAAGTAAAGTACAAAAATTATATAGCACAACAATTTCTAAATGGTGCCCTGGAACTTAGTTCTATTAATAAGTAGATAAAACCCATCCATAGTTGTCAGTCCTGTTGATATCTGTTATACAAAGGCCTCAGTAGCTTTAAAAAAAGTTCTGCCCATGTAGGTGCCTAGTTTAGAACTAACATTAGACCTTGTCCACCGCAGGCCTCACTAGACATGCCCTTCTATGAAACAGGAAACAGCAAGAGACCTTCACTTGGTCCAATCCATGTGTGCAGGTGGGGAGACAAGTCATACATAAGGGAGGGAGGAGAGAAGTGAGGGAAGAGATGCAAGGGGAGAGAGATGGTTCCACCAAGGCACAGCCAGGCAACAAGTCAGTTAAGCTGAAGGGAGTGGTTGATAAGCGATCACTTTCCTTAGCAAGAGTAAACTCAATCCAATCAGAAGCCAGCACCAGCTTAGGGGCTCTACTCTTACTTTCTTGCCCACGATTTGGTCACACAGTGACTATCAAACAGATCTCCTCTAACAGCTTTGGTTCTTTAAAATTTTTATTGGAGTATAGTTGATTTACAATGTTGTGTTAGTTTCAGTTGTACAGCAAAGTGACAGCTTTGGTTTTTTTTTTTTTTTTTTTTTTTTTTTTTGCGGTACGCGGGCCTCTCACTGTTGTGGCCTCTCCCGTTGCGGAGCACAGGCTCCGGACACGCAGGCTCAGCGGCCATGGCTCACGGGCCCAGCCGCTCCGCGGCATGTGGGATCCTCCCGGACCGGGGCACAAACCCGTGTCCCCTGCATCGGCAGGCGGACTCTCAACCACTGCGCCACCAGGGAAGCCCCAGCTTTGGTTTTTAAAGAAACTTTTGTTCAATGCACAACTCAGCTTCTAAATAATATCCTACCCTTAGTGACAACATATACCCAAATATAACCATTCCAAAGCGCTTTGTGCTTAAGTACAAAGTGTGATAAACTCCTCCCTCCCTTGTTGCTAAGCATAGACCTTCTGGGTATCAGCGGCAAGATCAAGTACAATAAGCAGGTGTGGATTTGCTTAGGGGTCCATGCAGTGCCCGCTACTGCCCTGGCCTGCCTCTTATGCTATGCGGCAGTGCTGCCTAGCCCCAAAGGCTTCAGATTTCCAAGCGAGTATATTCTAAAGGCATTCATTCCCGATCAAGCTGTTGCTATGTGGTTCCTACTTCCTCCCTTCCAATTCTTTTGGAAAAAAAAAAAAAAAAAAGGCAGAAGGGAGATGGTAGGGACAGATAGTCATAATGAAGTCAGGAGCCAGGGGAATACCTGCCCCTTTTCCTTCTGATCCTTACTGCCCTTTCCCTGGACACTCACTTTACCTGGCTGCCTACTAGTCTGGGCAATGTTTGCCTCTCAAGAATCTTTTGCTTGAATTATCCATTCAGCAGGGAGGCTGTCTTGCATCCATTCTAAGTCCAAGTGTTAAAATTAGTGATGGCCTGGAAAGCATTTTGTTTACTTCAATACAGGCATTTTGCTTAGAGGGGCAGGCTGCAGGGCTCAAGATAGAAGGCTACTGAACTTAAAGTAATCTCCAAGAAACATATTCCCGACGAAAAAAGTTTGAGACTTGCATCCCACATAATATGCAATCCCTTCCCCCAACACCCAGTAACTGTTTGCCCCTTTCTAAAATTCAGAACAGATAATTATGGGGACATGAAGAAAAACTGCATATGGTACTTTCTATGCCCCCGTCAGCACTGACTTGGTTATGGGGCTGCTTAGGTCGCCAATAAATATTTATTTGGACTTAGCTAAGTTGATAATGTTTAGGTAATTTAGGGTTGTTTTTCCCCCAGGGAATGACATAAGGCGTGACCATGACATTGTTGGCTAACGCTGTGAAGATCATACTTTTAAATCAAACTTTGGTAAGGCTGGGCTATATAACATCTCATTCAGCAGTTGCCCTTTGCCTCTGCTTATGGAAGCACCGAAAGTTCATTGTCATTTCACCTTCAGTGTTGAACTCACAATCTTAGAGGACAGTGTTGTTAATGAAACACTGTTGACAGTTATCTTTAAAACCAGAGGCTGTTTCTGAAAAGAAGCAAATGATACAAAGGTTGGCAGGTGTTGCACAAAGGACTTTTGGCTTATGTTTGTTACTTTGAATGAGATTCATTTTGAGATTTGTCATATTATCCAATGAACAGAGGGTAAGGTATTGCTTTTTTCTGAACCAACAGAACTGACTCCTCCTGCCACCATTTATTGAATACTTACTAAGTGCAAGAAACTAAGGGAGACTAATACAGGGTTAATATCTCTAGCCAAAGGAAGTTTACCATCTACAAGGGGTGTGCATCTGTGCAATGATGACAACAGCTAACATTTAGGGAGTGCTTACTATATGCAACTAAACACTTCATATGTATTAACTCACATAATCCCCACAACGACCCTAAGAAAAGTACTATTATCTCCACTTTATGGAGCAGGAACAGAGAGGTTAAGTAACTTGCCTAGCCCTGACCAAGTTAGTAAGTGGTAGCATTAGAATCTAAACCTAGGTAGTCTGGCTCCAGAACTAGGTTCTTAACTGGGCATTTTGGTCATTTTCCACAATTGTAATATTGCCAACAAGGGACAGAAGCACAGGAAAGAGAGAGGGATTTTAACCAGAGTGAGGGTTAAGGCAAAGCTTTAGGGAGGAGGCATTTGCTCTGGATCTTGAAGGTCAACAGATGGAGAGAGGGGCTGGGGAGGAAGGAATAGTCTGACTAAAAGAAGAGACAGTCTGAATACCAGCCAGCTGACGACAGCAAGATCTGGTTGAGTGCCTGCGTGGGAGAAAAGCTGGAGGGGGAGGCCGCGCCCAGATCCGTAAGGTCCGTGAGGACCAAGCTCTCTCGGTAAGGAAAGGGGAGCAAAAGCTTCAAACTGTAAGAGCGGCAGAAAGGAATTCCTGGACACTTCCTCTTTTAGTAGGATGGCCCCCTGTCTGAAACCAACGCAGGTGGCCCACCCACATTTCTCTCGGGGGAAACAGCCGGCCGAGATGGTCAAGGTCGTCCGCGCGGGCTCCGGAGCTGCGCGTCCTGGCCGAGGACTCACTACCCGTGCGCAGAGGCGGATTTGGCTGCCAGCCCGAGCCAGGCCAGACTGGGTCAGGAACGTGCGCACTCCCGGGCCTGGCAGGGAGAACACCAGCTCCACGGGTACCGGAAGGGCGGTCCTCCAGCTACCTGCCGCCAGCCACCTCCCGCCAGCTACCTCCAGCTTGTCTCCGGGCGCCTGAAGGTCTAGAAAGCTGCCTCCCGCGTACGCCGCTCGTCTCCTCCCCTCAGCGACCCAAGGAACAACGGTTTCAGCGATAGGAGCACGCTCTGCCAATCAACTCTATCCCCGCCCCGTCCCAGCCGGCGTACGTTGCATTGGTTTCATCAATACCGGCCTCCGATAAGATTCTCTTCTTGGATTGGCTAATACCATCCTGTTCCTTTTGCGTCAGAAACTCGCGATTGGTCAACCGCGTTGCCAAGTTCCGGACGCGGCTCGACCATTGGAGGCCGCGGGCCCGCCCCTGCCGGCTAGGCGAAGGTGAGAGTCTCCTCCAGTCGCAGCCGTTGGACCGGACCGAGCGGCTTCAAGCGCAGAGTGGAAGCTTTCGGCCGACTCCAGCTTTCTAGCTATGGCGCCTCCATCAATCTTTGCCGAGGTTCCTCAGGCCCAGCCGGTCCTTGTCTTTAAGCTCACTGCTGACTTCCGGGAGGATCCGGACCCTCGCAAGGTCAACCTGGGAGTGGGAGGTAAGGATGCAGTGCCCAGGAGTGTGAGCAGCCTGGGAGTGGAGCGGGCCTAACCCTGGCTGTGGGGACCGTAGGAGATAACCAGGTCCAGCTTAGCTCCGTCGGAGAGGAGGAAAGATCCATGAGGCTTAGTTCAACCTGCCCATTTTACAGATGGGCATATGGAGTCCCTGGAAAAGGGAGATGTATCAGTGTACACACAGAAAAGGTGTAGCAGTCAGGGCACAAACTCAGTTTTTCCGATTCCGCATTGTGTGTTCTTTATTCTGCATCCTTTCGCCTCTTAAGAAATGGGGCGGCCAGGGATTGAAAGGAGAGGGATAAAAATAGAAAGTCTTATAGGCTTGGAGTCCTGGCTGCTGGGGAATGGAAAAAGGAGAACTCTTAGCCCTAGGGAGCTCTGGTCTGGGTCGGTAAATGTTTGAGGTATCAATCAGGTAGTTTACCAAGCCTTGTGCGGGGAAGACTGAGTCTTGGTTTTGGCCCCAAGGAGATTAAAATCAGCAGGTGTTAAGTGATGTAATAGAGATCTAAAATGCTTCTGAGACAGGTTAGTGCTCCCTGGGGATCTGGGAAGAATGTTCTGGCTCTCACAGATGTGGTGGGAATGGTAGAAATGGTGGTAGAGATGGTAGAAAAGAGAGGAAAGAGTGTGGACAGTAGAAGCTCACTTTCCACACATCCTTGTCATCATTTCTTGCTTGTATTTCTTGGACAGCTCAGAGCATGGGCCTCAGTTTTTCCTACTGCCAAGAAAAAGATTTGGACTGAAATGACTCTGAAATTCCTTTAACTCTTAATCTTATCTGGTGAATTTGTTATTTCTATCACTGTCATTTGGATGTTTGAAGCCACACCAACACTTACTCAACCACATAGAAAGATGAGCCAGGGAGAAGAGAATGAATAGGACAATGTTCTGTGCTAGGGAACAGACTTAGAGCAGAAGGACTAGAAATTTCTGAAAGAGAAAATTGAACTGTTTTGTAGCAGAGAAGCAGTGGCGAGAAGGAGGTGCAGAATCAGGTGTCCCACAGTGACAGTGTCTGTACACAGAACCTGTTAAAGTCTTCACCAAGGAATATGCAGGAGGGGTGAGGAAAAAGCCATTAGAAAGTGATGGTTTGGGCTTCCCTGGTGGCGCAGTGGTTGAGAGTCCGCCTGCCGATGCAGGGGACACAGGTTCGTGCCCCGGTCCGGGAAGATCCCACATGCCGCGAAGCGGCTGGGCCCTTGAGCCATGGCCGCTGAGCCTGTGCTCCACAACGGGAGGGGCCACGACAGTGAGAGCCCGCGTACCGCAAAAAAAAAAAAAAAAAAAAAAGTGATGGTTTGTTGAACCTGGGTAATGGGTACATGGGCATCCATTATATTATTCTCACAACTTTTGTGTATGTTTGAAATTTTCCATAATAAAGCATAAAAAAGTCAATTCAGAATACATAGTTTCACCCACAGAGGGAAAGTGATGTTTTTAGCAGGCAGCAAAGTGGAAGTAATATTGAAAGATTGCCTTGAATTGAATTGGAATGAGCACTATTCAAGCTCTTAATTTAAAACCAATCCAAAACCTCCAAGTATTCCTTTAGGGCCGGATATATCGTGAAGAACTAGTATTGATATTAATCCAAATACATGTTTTTAAAACCTTAGGTTTCATTGGCTCAATTACCCTTGAACTATCTTACAGGATTTTGGTGAGGATTAAATGCATTTAAAGTGCTTAGAACAGTCCCTGGCACATAAGTAGGAGTTATGTAAGTATTAGCTGTTACTGTAGTTGTTTTGGCATTTCTTTGCATAAAAGATATTGAATAAAAATTTTCAGCTCAAGAACTGCAAAATGAAATAATTTCTGACATTGGTTCAGAAATAAATTGCTAATGCATAGAAAAAGCACCCTGCCAGCCGAGGCCAGAAGTGATTGGCTCAGAAGCATATTCTGCAGCCCGGATAGTGGTCAGTTCAACTGTGAAAGTGCCTTTGTCATGTTTTCCTGGAACCGAGGAATTCTTTCTCTTTACTACAAGCAAATGATTTATGCAGTTAATTGCATTTAGTGCTTAGGATGACTCTGGAGGGTTGTTTATTACTATTACTGTTTTAGAGGTAAGAAAGCTGAAGCCCAGATTGATGAAGCATTTTGGTCGAGATCACATGGCTGTAGTTGGTAGAGCTGGGATTCTAGGCCACATTTCTCAGATCCCTAGGTCTCTGCCCCCTTCTCTATTGGGCACCTTCAGGTGGTCCAGAGAGAGCCAGTGTATGGTAGTGGAACAGCCAGGAGACCTGGGTACAGGCCCAGGCCTGCGGTCCAGTGATGTGACCTTGGGAGTGTTATTTACATCCCGGGACCCAGTCTGTTAAATGAGGAGCCAGAACGGAATGACCTCTCTCTAAAATTATACTCTAAGATTCACTAGCATGTTACATGACTGTAGTATAGAATAATAATGTTACTGGCTTCATCAGATGACTGAGAATTAAATGAATGATTATGTGTGTGAAATATAAATGAAAAGTGTTGTATAAATGTTATTTTTGATGATCACTGTGACCCGTCTTTTTTGTGGATGGCAGGTGCTCAGATAAATGTCTCATTAAAGTATAGTAGAATAAGAAGTCTCTTTATGGCTTTTGTATGTCCTAGCTCTATTTATACACATCCCGAAGTATATCCTTTGTGAAGGAAATGTATTGATAATTAATCTCTGACTTTGGTGAAGATGCCCTTTTTTTTTTCTAAGTTAAGATAAAGCTTAATGGAAGTTAACCAGCTCAAGTTCTAATGACGTTGGACATTTAGAACAAACTGCAACTATAATCTCATTAGCTCATTCCTACTTGCAGATAGTTTCCCCAGAGATTTTCTTCTTGCTGTGACTATTTGCATAATTTCCATATACTTAAACAGAGCAGAGCATCACATTTTTCACTGTTAAATATGATGCTCTTCGAGTTGACTGTTTTAGCGCTTCGTAAAGTTTCAGACAAGTGACTTTAGGGGCAGGGGAGATATGAGTTCATTCAGCCTGATGCAGCCTGAAGCAGGACATTTCTACATAGACTCCAGTCTGTTCATCATGTAAACTTAGCTTTCTTTTGTTCCAGGTAGACTGTGCTTGCTTTCATATTTGTTGTTGTTTTTTTAATATGGGTTCTTAGCATCTTCAAATAAAGTTGTGGGAGAGACGTGCTGTATCAGGTGTTTCTGAGTACCCCCGGTCCTCTCCGCAGGGCCCTAGTTGGAGAAGGGCCTTAAAGAGGCATATGTGCATGGGCTGTTGGGTAGGGATGGATGGGGGAAGTGGAGATCTTAGGAGGAGGAGGAGGGTGATGGTTTGATCATCTAATTCTCCGTGTTCTTCTGGAAATCGAGACTCACCTGCAACCTGTGTGACTCCTCTAAAAGAGCTGGTCCTCAGGGAGAAGGGTGTGGTGTGTGGAGCTGAGGGGCATGCTGGTAGGTAGAAAGGCCCCTTGCACAGTCAGTCCTCTGGGACCTGCTGGCTTCAGGCTTTCCCTAGACATCTCTTGCTCTTTAGAAAAAGCACAGGGATCCATGAACTTAATATTAATAGTATGACAGCCTAACTCTTACAGTTCTTGTGATCTTGGGTGAACTTTTCTGGCCTCAGTTTGCAGATCCCGAAAATAGAGATCATAATATCTATTTTGTGAGTTGTTATAAAAATTAAATGAAAGTAAAAAAAATGTGAAGTATTTAGCACAGTGCCCTGTATGTAGTAAGTATTCAGTAACTCCTTGTTATTACCATGGCTTCAGCCACCGTCCATGTCTATAATTATGAAATCTTTCTTTCTATCCTGGACTTCTTCCCTGGATGCCAGACCCATATTCGCTACAGTTTGCTGGACACGTTGTACAACCACTTCAAATTCAACGTGTTTAAAACAATGCGTGGATTCCACCCTCCCCTCAATCTTTTCTTTTTTCTTCTGCTTTGCTCTATATCTTGGTTGCCCTCTCCCCTGCCCCACCCCCACTAGTCTTTATCCAGACTAGAGAGAGACTTTGGAGGTTGTCGGTGACCCTTTCATCAGTCCCATGTATATTTATTTGGTCACTAGGTTCTGTCTTTTTTACCTTATAAATTTATTTTGAATGTCTCCCCTTTTGTTTATCCCCGCGGCCGCTGCCGCTGCTGTGATTCAAGATTTCACTATTTCCTTCGTGGATTATTGCAGCAGCCTCCTGACTTCACTGTCTGCTTCTGTCCTCCTTCCAGTTTATTTTCCATCATGTCACTCAAATGATTCTGTTAAAATGTACAGCTGTCCATGTCACTCTCTTGCTTAAATGCTTTCAGTGGTTTCCCCATTGAGACAAAGTTCCTTAGAAGAGACCCCAAGACTCCCTGAGCCATTCCTTGCTGTTTCTCCATGGATCTTACCTCCGAGCCATGAACATGCAGATCCTCAAGAACCTCATCTCTTCAAGCCTCTGGGGCCTTGCACAAGTGTTCCCTCTGTCTGGAAAGTCCTTTTTCCTGTCTTTTAAACTCTTATTCATCTTTTATACTTCATCTTCCCTGCTCACTTACAGGAGAACTAAGGACTCTATGCTCTATGTTTCCTGGAGGGAGGCCAAGACAGTATCTTGTTTTATCTTACCCATCTCTGTGTAGCTACTTCTAGCCAGTACCTGGTTCATGGTGGATTCAATAAGTAGCCGTCAAATGAGTGAGATAATGAAAGAATGAATGAGAAACTCATGGGTCCAACAAAACAGGAATAAAACCCCTCTGGGAGAGCAGGAATAGTGGTTGTTGGTAATGCTTAACCTCATTGCTCCAAACGCCCAAGAGTACCTGCAGTTCTCCTTCAGTAGGGCAGTGAGACAAGGCATTGGGAATAAATCTAGAATTGAATCTGGGGGAAACTGGGCAGTGAAGAAGGAAGCAGAGGTGTGAATTGGCCATTTTCTCTTTTGTCACAATATGGACACAATGCCTCCCTGCCTCCAGTCCTATCACAGGAGTTTTTAGAGTTGCACAGAGTATATACTACTGGTAAGAACAGTGGTACTATGGCTTTATCTTTCATATTTTATTTATTTATAATACATGATTTACAAATGACATATCATAAATATATGTAGCGTAATTATATATTAACCATCCAAACACAGATGGGAAGCATAATAGAACTAGTTTTTCTACAAACACCCATATTCTTGTACATCTAAACAGTATCCCCTCTGTGTAGCGTAGTCCATATATACTGCTATTGCTCAAAGTTTTCCGAAAACCCTCTTTTGGAATGGCCTTCAAAGCATGTTAGACCCATGTAGGAGGCCATCTTTTTATAGCTGTTCTCCATTAATATTATTCAGTCCATTCACCCACCTACTTTGCTGGACATAATACAAGTACCATTTTCAAAAATTAAATTTACTTTCAAAGGACAAAGATTTGGCATAATTAAGGATATTCAAAATAATGAGATGTCTCCTTTAAAAACAATTCCAAGAGAAGAATTCCAAGAATATTTTGAACAATGGTAGCATTGTGATCATAGATGGGGTGATCTACTTCAGGGAAAACGATTACTTGGGAGTCATTATTTTGGTATCTCTTTGAAAAACCAGACCAAATCTCAACTGATAAAGTAGACTTTTTGAACTTGTTGAGAGGGAGGGAATTTGGTGGGCCAGGGGGTCTAATGTGACTGATATGACAGTATTGTGAGTCAGATTCATCTACCCAGAGACTGGTTGTTGGTTAGTGGCTGTCAGTCTGGAACTCTCTCCACATTTTTATTCCTAGCTTGATGTGCTTTTCAAATTTGCAGATGACACATTCCTGGAAGGTAGGGTTAGTTGATGGCGTAGAAGACAGATGCAAAATCAAAATATCTTATAAAGTCTTATTTGTTGTCTGACTTTTGATCTAGTAATTTTACATCTAGAAAAAGTTTTCCTAAGGAAGCACTCATGAATGTGTAAAGTATAAGAACATTAATTACAATGTTTATTTTAGCAAATAGTCAAAAGCAACACAAATAGTTAATAAATTATACATAGAAAGGAATATTGTGTAGCCACTAAAATTGTGTTGTAAATGGCTCATATATATGAAAAATGCCCAGTTGCATCCACGATAAGAGAAATGCAAATTTAAACTACCCTGAGATAGCATTTGGACTCTTAAATTGGCAAAAATTCACTCAGTGGCTGTGGCTGTGGGGAAGCAGACACTCTTGTACATTGATGGCAGTGATGTACACTGATAACACCCCTGCCCTATGGCACAGATGTACACTGATAACACCCCTGCCCTATGGCAGCGATGTACACTGATAACAGCCCTATAAAAAAGGCAATGTGGATATATCTGTCAAAACTACAAATACACAAAGTATGCTTAAAAACTACAAATACACAAAGTATGCATTTAAACTTTTCATTGATTTCCACCAGTATTCTTCCAATCAGTTGTTTTAACCATATTTGTCCTATAACCATGTGTTGTAAAATGAAAATCAGTTGAAAGTAGTAAACTAATGTATACCCTCAAAAACAACAACAAAATTACACATACACGTACTTCTCAACCTACTCTTCCATTTTCAACCCTGCCTCTTACAGCTATATTTACATACATGTAAGATGACATATGTACAAGGTTCACTGAAGTATTATTTTTCTAATAGCCAAAGATTAGAAACAACTCAAATGTCCATCGACAGGAGACTCACAAAACAAATTATAGTACATTTATCAGTTATGCAGCTCTAAAAAGAACAAAGACAGTCTGTGTGCACAGACTTAAATAGTTAATGATGATGAAAGATATTCATAATATATATTTAATAAGTGGAAAAAAGCATGTTGAAAATTCTATATAAAAATGACACAATTGATAAAAGAATATACTCATGTAAAATAAAGTTTAAAAGGCTGTACACCAAAATCTTCATACTCCTTATCTCTGAGTGCTGGAATTACATGTTAATCATAATGTTTATTATTTTCCTTCTGGGCTTTTCTAAATTTTCTACAGTCAACATGTGTTGTTCAGTAAACAGTATCAACCACCCTAAAAAAGTGATTTAAAAAAGTCAGGGATTAATGTTGAGCAGAAATCAACAAGATAAAGAAGAATTACTTAAAAAATCTGTTTCACTGTCACTTGCCAAAGTATAGGCTTATTGGAGACCTAAACAGTCCAGCAGAAGCAAATGCCTGTCAGGAATCCTGCTCAGAGAAGTCATTGGCTTGGATGCAAGCCAGAGCAGCTGCCCTCTCAAGCTATAATCTCAAAACGATTATAGGGTAGTATAGGAAAAGAATCAGTGACAGGATAACTCAAAGTAGACTAAAAATACTTTTAGCATAGAAGAAATGCTTAGAAATTTGCTGTAATCAAGATTAAAAATTATGAAAAAGGTAAACTTAGATCCATAAAAGTGTGAAGCAGAGGAAGTGAGTGGTATGGTAAACACTGACTGATGTCAAAAAACAGCAAGAGGACAAAGATGTGTTTAAACTTGTTGTTCGATGATTGTGTAACCAGTTGTGGGACTCTTCAGTCACAGGTGTTTCCTCGCCATTTGTCTCATTTCTGTTCTTACAGGACAAGAGGAGGAGGTGGGCCTCCCTCCACGCTCCTCTCTCTCCATGTTTATGTTTGAAGGTGCAGCGTTCATGTGAAGTAGCACCGAACCCTTTTCTTGGGGAGATGCAGAAGGAAGGCGATTACTGGGCCAGTGGTCGTAGAGACCTCAGTGCCCTAGTGATATTGACATAGCATTTGTAAGGTATTTTTAATTTGCGGAGTGCTTTTGCGTGCACTCTCTCACTCGATCAGGCTCTTTGATGTCCCAGTTTTATTTCAGCATTCTACTTTTTGGAGGTCACATATTTAAGAACTATAATTTCCATAAGGATAGGAAACTGTCCTTCTGCCTTCCCAGCACCTAGCCCGGTGCCTGGCCCAAAGCAGGCAGTCAGTAAGTGAATGAACTTTAATTTCCCTCACAGTTCTGTTTGGATTGGAAGGTGGTAGAACTCTCCCTGTTCACAGCTCCGAATTCTTCCTTGGACGAAGCCTAAGACTCCTCCATTGTATGTCTCTTTCCCATGTCCCAGCTTATCGCACGGATGATAGCCAGCCCTGGGTTTTGCCAGTCGTGAGGAAGGTGGAGCAGAGGATTGCTAATGACAGCAGTGTAAACCACGAGTACCTGCCCATCCTGGGCCTGGCAGAGTTCCGGACCCGTGCTTCCCGCCTGGCCCTTGGAGATGACAGCCCAGCTCTGCAGGAGAAGCGGGTGAGTTTTGGGTGAGGATCTATTTTTTTCTAGAAACTGTGAGGGTAAAAAGTGGTTAAAAATTAGGTGTTATGTCTATTGAACTGTCAGTGAATAAGGGTTTAAATAGTATGACCTCAGGGACTTGATAGCATGAATAACATGCTTTTGTATAAAGCACAGCTTCTTCAGTTGTTCACTTTTGCCCAAGAGATGATTGGATTTCAGCTGCTGGGTTTGAAGCAGTCAGTGGAAGTGCCAGCCAAGGGAATTTAATGGAATGATCAAGAGATTAGGGTCTGGACCCAGCTCTGCCACTACTTTTGACCAAAGGCAAGTCATTTGCCCCTCTAGCCCCTATGTCTCATCTGTATGTTAGGAAAAGACTAGTTTATGGTTCATGGTCCCATAAGGAGCATTTGCATAGGGGATCATTCAAGGGGCCTCTGAACTCCCTGAAATTTTAGGCAGAATTCTGTGTATATGTGTATTTCTGGAGAGAAAGTTCATAACTTTTATCAGATTTTCTGAAGGAACCTATGGCCCCCGAAAGTCCAAGAGCCACTAGTCTAGATGCTCTCTGAAGATCCTGCCAGTTCTAATATTTGATTCTTCTAGCCTTGATCTCAGCTTCTCTTCATTTAAATGCTTCCTGGTATGTAGTCTATGTATAACTAGAGATACATGGAAGAGAAATGCATTTGGGGAGAGTCTGTATGTGGCAGAAAGTGGTGTGATAGAGATTATCAGTGTTGTAGGAATTCAGAGAGACTGACAAAGGCTGGAAATGGGACTTGAGCTGAACCTTGGGGAATGAGGCCAGGACACTGGTTCTCAACTGTGACTGTATCACCTGGGAGGTTTTAAAAACATTCTGATGGCTGGATCCCATACCAGACCTGTTAAATCAGAATCTTGGAGGGTACCACCTTTCTCTGCCCTTTTATTACCTTTCCCTACAATTCCCTTCCCTTCATGGGTATTTTTTGAAAGCTCCCCATGTGACTGCAAAGTACAGCCAAGGTTGAGAACCGCAAAGTACAGAGGAAGAAAAAGGAGGGGTATTTGTTTGGAGCAGTAGGAGTCCAGGGACAGAGGTTGGAGGTGAGCAGGTCTAGGTTGTAAAGAGACCTACCTACCTGATATGGGCTGGGAACATGCTGGATAGATCAGGGAGGCTGATTTTGGCAGCCAGGGCAGAGGAAGCCCCTTGAAGTTTTGCGCAGAGAAGTTACCCAATAAGAGTGTTTGAAGAAGATAAACCTGGCTGGATGAGTAGGAAAGGGAAGAGCTCAGGTTTTTGCAATAGTCCGATTAGGTATTGTGCAATTTAAACCAACTTTCCTTATTGCTCTGCTAGGCAGTGTCAGCCCCGCTGAGCAGCCTTCATGCAGGTACAGCCTTCATGCATGAAAGAGACCACATCTTGGAGTTACTGATTTATTTCCATGCTGTTACCCAGATGCCGTGATAAGCAGAGTGGGCAGGGTAAAATGAAGGCTGCACACAGGCACGTTCTTATGTATATCAGGAGACCTGGAGGCTCTGCGTGAAGGTCTTGGAACTCAGATCAATGGTTAGATAAGTAATTAACTTGATGAGGGTTTTGTCTGGATTGGTATAAGAGACTGTAACTGACTTGCCTCTAGGAACAGAAGGAATATGGGTAGAAATGGTAGACTTTAGAGATTATGGGTGACATTGGGAAGTTGCTCTGAAAATCTAGGGTTTCCACTGAGGGAGAGAGAGAGTCCTGATGAAGTTTGAAAATGGGGAACTTTGGCGACTGGAGGTGATCTTCTGAGACGTTGTTGATAAATTAGTTGGAATTCCATTGCTGACAAATGAAAACAGAGGTTCTGTGTTGGGGAGCTTCTTCCTCTAAGACTATACATTTCTTATATGATGCTTATTAACTATGTTGGCAGATAGATGCTTGTTCCTCTGCCCAGGAACAAAATGCTCTGTTCCCCATTTTGATCGCTTAATACTGAGGCTTGGGGCTATTGCTTGTGGCATAGAGCCCTTCCTCTTAGTCTAGTTCATCCTGTGTTATGTTTTTGATCATAGAACAAATTTAAATGGCAGTCTGTAAATATTTGAAGATTTTTACTTTTTACTTTTTGTGTGTGTGTGTGTAATGGTTTAGGATACCCTCTTGGCATCTACAACACCCTGGGTACCAGTTCATACTGAGCTCTGAGCACTTGCTCTTTCCCTGGACCATCCCCAGGTGACTATCTTAGCTCAGCCCACCATCATCTCATTTGGATTCTTATAATACCCTCTTGCCTCTAGTCTCTTCCCCATTCTAGTACATTCTGCACAGTGCAGCTAGAATGATCTTCCTCAGCAAAAAAAAAAAAGAGCTAATTGTGTCACCTGCTTCCCCTCTCACAGACACACAGTAGCTCTTCCATTATCTACAGGGTAAAATGCAGACTCTGACCAGGGCATGCAGCGTGTGTTGTAGCCAGGTGTCATCCTGTTCTTGCAGTTACTCTTGCTCCCATCCTCTCAGGGGCCTGCCATCCTAAGAGCCTGCTGTTTTCTAGACCTTCCGAGCCTTGCCATGACTTGGCACCTTTGCCTCAGCTGTTCCTTCTGCTAGGAATGCCCCCTTCACTTCTCTGACTCCCCAGTCCCCACCTCCAAGTCCTTCAAGGCCTGAGCAAGGGTCACTTCCATGCTGAATCCTGAGCTCTCTCAGGCAGAGCTAGTTGTTGGAGTGCTCTGAGTCATCACAGGACTGTGCATCGCTTGGGAAAAGCAGTACTTACTGTGTTTAATGTACAATTTTGTAAGCCTGTCCCTCCCGCAAGACCCTAGGTTCCTCCAGGGCAGGGGTGATGGCTTATTTACTTACTTAAAAAAATTTGTGTGTGTGTGTGTGTGTGTGTGTGTATGGTGTGAAGTATGGTTCTTTTATTTATTTATTTATTTATTTGGTTGTGCTGGGTCTTAGTTGCGGCCCATGGGCTCCTTAGTTGTGGCACGTGAACTCTTAGCTGCGGCATGCATGTGAGATCTAGTTCCCTGACCAGGGATCAAACCTGGGCCCCCTGTACCGGGAGCACGGGGTCCTATCCACTGTGCCACCAGGGAAGTCCCAATGGTTTACTTATTTACCTCATGAATCTTCAGCATTTAGCTCCTAGCCTGGCACCTCAGAGATCTCAGATGTTTTAATTCACTCATTCGTTCAGTCAGCAGATGTGTGCTCACCACTAGGCACTGTTCGAGATGCTGGAGCACAGTGGTGACCAAAACCATTGCCCGGCTTACAGTTTTGTTGGGAGAAACCGACAGTAAACATAATAAATAGGAACATTATATAGTTTTTTGAAAGATGATAAATGCTACAAAAACAGAGGAGAGGAAGGCATATTAGGAGTGCTGAGGGTGGGAGTGAGAGTGGATACAGTTTTAACTAGGGTGGTCATGGTAGAAACAGAAATGACATTTGAGCCAAAACTTGAAGGAGGTGAGGCATGAATGAAAGAATGAACCAGAAAACAAACAGTAATCATGTCCTCTCTTAGATTTTTCTTCTCAAGATTTTACATTACCAGGTCCATCAGCCATTTTGAGGAGACCTGTTTTCTAGACTCGTCACTGCCGCCTTCTGCTTTTCCATCTTCAGATCTTAGAATCCAGACCAAATGTCAAATTGTCATCTCCTGCCTGGTAACATTTCAGCTTCTGAAATTACTGAGCCACTGCAGGTAGGAGGGCTTGTGGCGCATGAGATGGTGTCCCAGTTTCCTGCTCGGACCGTTGCCTCTGGGAGACTTGGGGCTTTCTCTGTGGCTCTCACCTTGTCAACACTGTCTTCTTCTTCATCTAGTTCAGCCCATGTTTCTTTAGTGCCACATGCCAGATACCACATGAATTGCTAGGAGCACCCAGATCAATGCTTCATAGCCTTGGCCACAAGCAACTCCTAAATAGCTCTCCTGCTCCTCACAGGGAAGTCATTACATCAGCAAATTGTGATCTCGGACAAGTGTTCTAGAGCCCAGCAGGGATTCCTTCAGGCAATTCATGGCTAAATTGGGAATACAGATTGCTGGCATAGCTTTCTGCCAAGTCTTACTGGATTTCTCTTGTTCTGGATACTCCTGTTTAGCCACCCAGGTCCAGTAGCCTGGCTCCCTTTGAAGTTTGTATTTATTTCCTTTGCTATTATGATTTTTTTCCTTCATCCCAAATACAGGATTTTCTTGAGCTTTACAGCTATTAGCCAAAAATCAGTTCAGAGAATGACCGAATTGACATATTATTGATTCACCAAAAATTCGTTTCCGCTAGTTGCTGATATAGTTTAGAGCCATCTGTGTTTCACTGAAGCCATCTAGTGTACAATATATTTTTAGAGGGAATGATAATTTCTTGGGAATTTAATATGTCAAGTGTCATATACATCATGAATATCAAGAATTAGTTACAGGGGCTTCCCTGGTGGCGCAGTGGTTGAAAGTCCGCCTGCCGATGCAGGGGACACGGGTTCATGCCCTGCTCTGGGAAGATCCCACATGCCGCGGAGCGGCTAGGCCTGTGAGCCATGGCCACTGAGCCTGCGCGTTCCGGAGCCTGTGCTCCGCGACGGGAGAGGCCACAACAGTGAGAGGCCCGCGTACTGCAAAAAATAAAAAGAAAAAAATAAAGAATTAGTTACTGTTAGTGAAGTGGGTTTATCTCTTCCAAACACATTTCCAATCTAGTCTACTGACTTTGTGACTTCTTTTAGTTAATGACTTTGCTTTTTGGAGTGGGAGAGAAAGGGTGGGGTTAAAAGCTGAGCACAGGAGAGGGCAGACAACAGAAGCAAGAAGAACTACAATCCTGCAGCCTGTGGAACAAAAACAACATTCACAGAAAGATAGACAAGATGAAAAGGCAGAGGGCTATGTACCAGATGAAGGGACAAGATAAAACCCCAGAAAAACAACTAAATGAAATGGAGATAGCAATCTTCCAGAAAAAGAATTCAGAATAATAATAGTGAAGATGATCCAGGGCCTCGGAAAAAGAATGGAGGCAAAGATCAAGAAGATGCAAGAAATGTTTAACAAAGACCTAGAAGAATTAAAGAACAAATAAACAGAGATGAACAATATAATAACTGAAATGAAAACTACACTAGAAGGAATCAAGAGCAGAATAACTGAGGTAGAAGAACGGATAAGTGACCTGGAAGAGAGAATGGTGGAATTCACTGCTGCATAACAAAATAAAGTAAAAAGAATGAAAAGAAATAAAGACAGCCTAAGAGACCTCTGGGACAACATTAAACGCAACAACATTCGCCTTATAGGGGTTCCAGAAGGAGAAGAGAGAGAGAGAAAGGACCAGAGGAAATATTTGAAGAGATTATAGTCGAAAACTTCCCTAACGTGGGAAAGGAAATAGCCACCCAAGTCCAGGAAGCGCAGAGAGTCCCATACCGGATACACCCAAGTAGAAACATGCCGAGACACATAGTAATCAAATTGGCAAAAATTAAAGACAAAGAAAAATTAATAAAAGCAGCAAGGGAAAAATGACAAATAACATACAAGGGAACTCCCATAAGGTTAACAGCTGATTTCTCAGCAGAAACTCTACAAGCCAGAAGGGAGTGGCATGATATACTTAAAGTGATGAAAGGGAAGAACCTACAACCAAGATTACTCTACCCAGCAAGGATCTCATTCAGATTCGATGGAGAAATCAAAAGCTTTACAGACAAGCAAAAGGTAAGAGGATTCAGTACCACCAAAACAGTACTACAACAAATGCTAAAGGAACTTCTCTAAGTGGGAAACACAAGAGAAGAAAAGGACCTACAAAAACAAACCCAAAACAATTAAGAAAATGGTCATAGGAACACACATATTGATAATTACCCTAAATGTGAATGGATTAAATGCTCCAACCAAAAGACACAGGCTTGCTGAATGGATACAAACACAAGACCCATATATATGCTGTCTACAAGAGACCCACTTCAGACCTAGGGACACATACAGACTGAAAGTGAGGGGATGGAAAAAGATATTCCATGGAAATGGAAATAAAAGAAATCTGGAGTAGCAATACTCATATCAGATAAAATAGACTTTAAAATAAAGAATGTTACAAGAGACAAGGAAGGACACTACATATTGATCAGGGGATCCAAGAAGAAGAAATAACAATTATTAATATATATGCACCCAACGTAGGAGCACCTCAATACATAAGGCAAATGCTAACAACTATACAAGAGGAAATCGACAGTAACACAATAATAGTGGGGGGCTTTAACACCTCACTTACACCAATGGACAGATCATCCAAAATGAAAATAAATAAGGAAACAGAAGCTTTAAATGAAACAATAGACCAGAGATATTTATAGGACATTCCATCCAAAAAGAGCAGATTACACTTTCTATTCAAGTGTGCACGGAACATTCTCCAGGATAGATCACATTTGGGTCGCAAATCAATCCAAGTAAATTTAAGAAAACTGAAATCATATCAAGTATCTTTTCTGATCACAGCGCTATGAGATTAGAAATGAATTGCAAGGAAAAAAACACGAACACATGGAGGCTAAACAATATGCTACTAACTAACCAAGATATCACTGAAGAAATCAAAGAGGAAATCAAAAAATACCTAGAGACAAATGACAATGAAAACACGACGATCCAAAACCTATGGGATGCAGCAAAAGCAGTTCTAAGAGGGAATATTATAGCTATACAAGCCTACCTCAAGAAACAAGAAAAATCTCAAGTAAACAATCTACCTTACACCTAAAGGAACTAGAGAAAGAAGAACAAACAAAATGCAAAGTTAGCAGAAGGAAACAAATCATAAAGATCAGAGCAGAAATAAATGAAATAGAAACAAGGAAAACAATAGCAAAGATCAATAAAACTAAAAGCTTGTTCTTTGAGAAGATAAACAAAATTGATAAACCCTTAGCCAGACTCATCAAGAAAAAGAGGGACTGGACTCAAATCAATAAAATTAGAAATGAAAGAGAAGTTACAAGACACCGCAGAAATACAAAGCATCCTAAGAGATTACTACGAGCAACTGTATGCCAATAAAATGGACAACCTGGAAGAAATGGACAAATTCTTAGAAAGGTATAACCTCCCCTCTTCCTCCAGAACCAGGAAGAAATAGATAAAATGAACAGACCAGTCACAAGTAATGAAATTGAAACTGTGATTAAAAATCTTGCAACAGGGCTTCCTTGGTGGCACAGTGGTTGAGAGTCCACCTGCCGATGCAGGGGACATGGGTTCGTGCCCCGGTCTGGGAAGATCCCACGTGCCATGGAGTGAGCCATGGCCACTGAGCCTGCGCGTCCGGAGCCTGTACTCCGCAACGAGAGAGGCCACAGCAGTGAGAGGCCCGTGTACCACAAAAAAAAAAATAAAAAATCTTGCAACAAACAAAAGTACAGGACCAGATGGCTTCACCGGTGAATTCTATCAAACATTTAGAGAAGAGCTAACACCCATCCTTCTCAAACTCTTGCAAAAATTTTCGGAGGAAGGAACACTCCCGAAATCATTGTATGAGGCCACCATCACCCTGTTACCAAAGCCAGACAAAGATACTCCAAGAAAAGAAAATTACAGACCAATATCACTGATGAATATAGATGCAAAAATCCTCAACAAAATACTAGCAAACAGAAACCAACAACACATTAAAAGAATCATACACACCATGACCAAGTGGGATTTATCCCAGGGATGCAAGGATTCTTCAATATATGCAAATCAATCAATGTGATACACCATATTAACAAATTGAAGAAGAAAAACCACATGGTCATCTCAATAGATGCAGAAAAAGCTTTTGACAAAATTCAACACCCATTTATGATAAAAACTCTCCAGAAAGTGGGCAGAGAGGGAACCTACCTCAACATAATAAAGGCCATATATGACAAACCCACGGCAAACATCATTCTCAATGGTGAAACACTGAAAGCATTTCCTCTAAGATCAGGAACAAGACAAGGATGTCCACTCTTGCCACTATTATTCAACATAGTTTTGGAAGTCCTAGCCACGGCAATCAGAGAAGAAAAAGAAATAAAAGGAATACAGATTGGAAAAGAAGTGAAACTGTCACTGTTTGCAGATGACATGATACTATACATAGAGAATCCTAAAGATGCCATCAGAAAACTATTAGAGCTAATCATGAATTTGGTAAAGTTGCAGGATACAAAATTAATACACAGAAATCTCTTGCATTCCTATACAGTAATGATGAAAAATCTGAAAGGGAAATTAAGGAAACACTCCCATTTACCATTGCAACAAAAAGAATAAAATACCTAGGAATAAACCTACCTAAGGAGACAAAAGACCTGTATGCAGAAAACTATAAGACACTGATGAAAGAAATTAAAGATGATACCAACAGATGGAGAGATATACCATGTTCTTGGATTGGAAGAATCAATATTGTGAAAATGACTATACTCCCCAAAGAAATCTACAGATTCAATGCAATCCCTATCAAATTACCAATGGCATTTTTTACAGAACTAGAACAAAAAAACTTAAAATTTCTATGGAGGTACAAAAGACCCCAAATAGCCAAAGCAGTCTTGAGGGGAAAAAAATGCAGCTGGAGGAATCAGACTCCCTGACTTCCGACTATACTACAAAGCTATACTACAGTAATCAATACAAAAGACCCCGAATAGCCAAAGCAGTCTTGAGGGAAAAAAATGCAGCTGGAGGAGTCAGACTCCCTGACTTCCGACTATACTACAAAGTTATACTACAGTAATCAAGACAATATGGAACTGGTACAAAAACAGAAATATAGATCAATGGAACAGGATAGAAAGCCCAGAGATAAACCCATGCACCTATGGTCAAGTAATCTATGACAAAGGAGGCAAGGATATACAATGGAGAAAAGACAGTCTCTTCAATAAGTGGTGCTGGGAAAACTGGACAGGTATATGTAAAAGAATGAAATTAGAACACTCCCTAACACCATACACAAAAATAAACTCAAAATGGATTAGAGACCTAATTGTAAGACTGGATACTATAAAACTCTTAGAGGAGAACATAGGAAGAACACTCTTTGACATAAATCACAGATCTTTTTTGATCCACCTCCTAGAGTAATGGAAATAAAAACAAAAATAAACAAGTGGGACCTAATGAAACTTAAAAGCTTTTGCACAGCAAAGTAAACCATAAACAAGACAAAAAGACAACCCTCAGAATAGGAGAAAGTATATGCAAATGAATCATCGGACAGAGGATTAATCTCCAAAATATATAAACAGCTCATGCAGCTCAATAGTAAAAAAACAAACAACCCAACCCGGAAATGGGCAGAAGATCTAAATAGACATTTCTCCAAAGAAGACATACAGATGGCCAAAAAGCATGAAAAGCTGCTCAACATCACAAATTATTAGAGAAATGCAAATCAAAACTACAATGAGGTATCACCTCACACCAGTTAGAATGGGCATCATCAGAAAATCTACAAACAACAAATGCTGGAGAGGGTGTGGAGGAAAGGGAACCCTCTTGCACTGTTGGTGGGAATGTAAATTGATACAGCCACTATGGAGAACAGTGTGGAGGTTCCTTAAAGAACTAAAATTAGAATGACCATATGACCCAGCAATCCCACTACTGGGCATATACCCTGAGAAAACCATAATTCGAAAAGACACATGCACCCCAATGTTCATTGCAGCACTATTTACAATAGCCAGGCCATGGAAGCAAGCTAAATGCCCATCGACAGATGAATGGATAAAGAAGATGTGGTACATATATACACTGGAATATTACTCAGCCATAAAAAGGAACGAAATTGGGTCATTTGTAGAGATGTGGATGCATCTAGAGACTGTCATACAGAGTGAAGTAAGTCAGAAAGAGAAAAACAAATATCGTGTATTAACGCATATATGTGGAACCTAGAAAATGGTACAGATGAACCGGTTTGCAGGGCAGAAATAGAGACACAGATGTAGAGAACATACGTATGGATACCAGGGGGGGAAAGTGGCGGGGGCGGAGGTGGTGGTGGGATGCATCAGGAGATTGGGATTGACATGTATACACTGATGTGTATAAAATGGATGACTAATAAGAAAAAAGAATAAATTAATTAAAACAAAACAAAAAACCCCCCCAAAAACAAAAAAAAAAAGCTGAGCACAGGAAATATAAAAACTATGCTTGGGAATGTCTTTACTGATATCCACATGCACCTGTCACATATCCATGATAACTTTAAGTCCCTGCTTTAAGGGAGACCTTGCTCATTTGTATAGGAAGTATCAACATTCCTATACAAAGTGCTGAGGTATTTGAAATATGAAATAATGAATAAAGTTGACATTCAGCTTAGCTGATGACAAATCCATAAAAAATGAATGTACATTTAGGTTACATCACCTTGGTCGAGATTTGCGTAAGGAATCCAGGTAGGTCACAATGTGAAGCCCAAACCTTTAAGGTAATGGGAAGCAACAGGTACACACTGCTATATTTAAAATAGATAACCAACAAGGACCTACTGTAATAAATGAATGAATGAATGAATGAAATTATTAACATAAAAAGAAAATAAAGTAATGGGAAGGGACCAGTGCTCGGGGGGACCACTTTGAAGAACCACATCTGATGCACAGTGACCTTTTCCATCCCAGTCCACTGCCTTTGCTCCTCTCTGCAGTGGATGCCGTGCTCAGTTCCTCGTTTTCCTGAACGTCAACTTCGCTTCTGTTTCATGTTTCAGGCGATGTTCTTTCACAGATGCTCAGATCTCTGAATATAAATAGAGCAGTGGGGAATAATAGTGATAATTGGTATTATTGCCTAGGTCCTAGCTTAAAGGGAACTTCTGCTCGTGATTCAGTGTTCTTCATGAAGCTGACTTACTCATCATGGCTGGATCTTATTTTTTTTTCTTTTTAGTTATTTTTAGGAAGTCTCATTGCTTCTTTTTTTACCAAGCATTTATATCAGAAATAGCTCTATTGTTTTCTCCTGTTATGATGATCATTTGGGTGATCATTTTCTCTATCTAGCAGCATGACAAATTTTATATTTCTTTTCTCTTTTTTTTAAAATAGGAGAAAATCAAAGTTTAATAACATATATACATGGGAGAGGTCCAGGAAAACTGACTCACTCCTATATTTGTTAATAATCGTGCATTCGTGGGATGACTAACTTGACCAAGGGAGTATTTTTATGTGCACTATTGGATTCATACTGTTCATCAATATTTAGGAAGTTAGTATCAATATTCATGAAAGAGGTCTCTTTTTTTCTCTTTTTTTTCCCTTTGTCATCTTTCAGCATTGGTGTTGACGTTAGTTTTTTTTTTAAAAGATTTTGGAAGCTTTCCTTCTTTAGGAAGATTTTTTTTTTTTACTTCTTTATTGTGGGAAATTTCAAATATATACAAAAGTAGTTAAAACTGTAATGAACAAACCCCCATGGATCCATCAGCTAGCTTCAACAATGATCTGTATTTGGTCAGTCTTGTATATTCCCCCACCCTCCCTGCCAAAACTGAATTATTTTATAGCAAATTACAGACATCTAAATATATATTTTAAATTATTAAAAAATTTTCCAAATAATACATGAATACATTCTCCTCATTTTTTAAAAAAACAACTTGTAGATTAGGCCAAAGTCCCTTTGACCACTATTCCCACATCCTAGGCCCCTCCCCAGAGGTTGCTGCTGTTATTACATTGGTGTGTGTCCTTCCTTTTCAGTAGACATTCTTATGTGATCTTTCTCTTTCTTTCTCCTTTAGACATATTAAGCAACACGTAATTAATGACATTTCTCTACTGAAAGAGTTATGCTAAAACCTAATTAGAAGTGTGAAGGGGCAAAAGCAAAGATGTTTAGGCAGAACAACAGAAGTAGGGCCTAGTGACTAGATGTAGAGTGAGAAGGCCTGGATTTATACCCAGCTCTGCCGCTCACCAGCTGCGAATCCCTTGGCGAACCACTTCTCTGAATCAATTTCCTCATGTATAAATTGGGGATCTAGAACTTACTTCACAGGGCTGTGTGAGGGTCAAACAAGAATGTGTGTGAAGGTATTTTGTAAACGGTAAAACGTAGGACTTTTATTATTGCCCAGGTGAGGCCATTTTAAGATAAGAGGAAGCTTCAGGAGAGGAGAGTAGTATTTGCATATAACCTTTGTTCTGTGAGAACATTTCTAAGGATTAATAAGCCTCTGTCATAGCGATGAGAAAGGGCATTGCAGACTGATGATAGCAAGCTCGGAACAGTATTTTACCGGCTTCTGTTGGAGGGCAGTTTTGATCTTGGGATGGGTGCAAAGGGATGGGTTTGCTTTGCAGGGCACACTCTAGTGTGCCCGAGATATGTCCTAGGGCCTAGGTATGTCCTCCACCTCTGTGTTCAGAGGGACGCTCCTTTGGGGGTCAGACTTCCAGACTTCCTGGGTGAAGATCTGACCTTTCTGCTGAGTAGCTGGTAACTTTGAGCAAGGTGCTTCACTTCTTAGCCTTAGTTTCCTCGTTTGTAAACATGGGCAAATAATACTTTTTCATGTAGTTACGACATTTTATAGAGATAACACATTTAAGGAAGTGCTCATCATTACCATATTTTCCCTAATATTATCTGACCTCACCATTAAATAACCAGTGACCCTGCTTGTTCTCTTCCAGGTAGGAGGTGTGCAGTGTTTGGGGGGAACAGGTGCACTTCGAATTGGAGCTGAGTTCTTAGCGCGATGGTACAATGGAACAAACAACAAGGACACGCCCGTCTATGTATCCTCACCAACCTGGGGTGAGTCCTGTAGCTGTAGCGAGAGGAGAAACAGAGAAGCCAGAGGAATTCTCACATACTGTGAGACAGCTATATTGATGGGGTCCTATGGAGGCACATAGCTCAGACTCTGGGGAGTGTGTGTGTTTTGGGAGGGCTGGTGGTAGCAGAGGAAGCCTTCCTGGAAGAAGTGGTTTCCGTGTTTAGACTTGAAGGATGAGGATGGGTCGGGGCTGGCAGGGAAGGAATTATCCTCATGAATTTCACTGCTTACACTGAAAATGTAACCCAGCCCTGGATCAACTAACATGAGAATGGCTTGAGCAGTGGATTATGGTAGTACATGGGTAACCTGATGCTTAAATTCAGATTGGGACTACTTTATCCCAAGACTCTTGGTGAACTTGTGTTTTAGTGTATATTGAGCCTTCCCAGAGGAGGGAGGTCCCACTGTAGTAGGATGTAAGTCAGCATGACTAGACTGGTCAAACTTGTTGTTGGTCACAGTCATTCCTCTCAATCTTAACCCCTCACCTCCATGTCACCCAGTGGATGTTGAGCCTGTGAGGGCCCTGGAAGCTGCCTTGAGTCCCTTCTGTTCATGCCTCCTTGTGTTTGTAAAACATTTAACATTTTACCCCTTTGCTTGCAGAGAATCATAATGGTGTCTTTATTGCCGCTGGATTTAAAGAAATTCGGTCTTACCACTATTGGGATGCAGCGAAGAGAGGACTAGACCTCCAGGGTTTTCTGAATGATCTGGAGGTGGGTTATTAGAAGAAAAAGTAGACAGAATGCTATGACGTCAAGAAGAGCAGGGAAAAGTCTTTGGATCAGTTGATAGGTGAGAGAGTCTGAGACACCCTACTCAGGCCGGATGGTGGTTTCTGAAATGGCACGTAAGGAGGGAGTACCTGCCCTCTGTGCCCCTGACTCTGCCCCCCATGTCCCTGCTGGTGTCAGAACTTACATAGCTTCCTTCTCTCCAGAAAGCTCCCGAGTTCTCCATCTTTGTCCTCCACGCCTGTGCACACAACCCGACTGGGACTGACCCAACTCCGGAGCAGTGGAAGCAGATTGCCTCTGTCATGAAGGTAACTGTCTTTTCAGAGCATCTCTTAAAATAGTGTGTGTTAATATTTGATGTATTCAACAGCAGTACCTATTTACAGAAGAATTTGGAAAAATGGAGAAAAGCCCAAAGAAAAAAATAAGTACTAACTATAAATTCTATTACCCAAAGAAAGCCACTGTTAACATTTTGATATACAGAATGTCAGGCTCTTTTCTTTTTAAATTTTTTTTTAGTGTAGTTATACATGACATGCATGGCTATGTCACAGTACAGATTGATTAAATCAGTTGATGGCCATTTCGTGCCCAGGTTTCTTACTCTTGTGAACAATATATGTAATAAACCTCCTTTTTTTTTTTTTTTTTTTTTTTTTTTTTTTGCGGTACGCGGGCCTCTCACTGTCGTGGCCTCTCCCGTTGTGGAGCACAGGCTCCGGACGCGCAGGCCCAGCGGCCATGGCCCACAGGCCCAGCCGCTCTGTGGCATGTGGGATCCCCCCGGACTGGGGCACGAACCCATGTCCCCTGCATCGGCAGGCGGACTCCCAACCACTGCGCCACCAGGGAAGCCCCAAACCTCCTTTTTATTATTTCTTTGGGATAACTTTCTACACTGGAATTTCTAGCTCAAGGTGTATATATTCTTCATTAACATGTTTAAAGAATACTTCTTGATAAACTATTATGTACCAGGTGCCATAGGGGGACAATAGTGAACAAAGCAGAGGTGGTCCCGCCCTCAGAGCATACAGCCGGTTTGGGGAGACAGCCACGTACTGTGAGACAGCTGCGTTGATGGGGTCCTATGGAGGCACATAGCCCAGACTCTGGGGAGTGCGTGCATTTTGGGAGGGCTAGTGGTAGCAGAGGAAGCCTTCCTGAAAAAAGTGGTTTCCGTGTTTAGACTTGAAGGATGAGGATGGGTCAGGGCTGCAGGGAAGGAATGTTTCCTGCAGAGGGAAGAGCACCATCAAAAGCCCAAGGCAGAGGTCATGGTCCATATGAGGAAGTAAAAGTAATTCTTGGTACGGGCTGGAGTTCCAGGGGAGGGGGCGAGTGAGTGATGAGGCTAGAGAGGTAAATGGGGGCCAGGTCCTGTGCTGAAGCCTCGGACTTTATTCTGAGGGCAGTGGGGAGCCCCTGGAAATCTTTGATGTCATGGAGTGACATGATCAGATGTGCCCTTGTTGGCAAAGCAGCATCGTGACACTCTAGGACAATATACTTAAAAAAATAAGGTTTACCGAAGTTAGATTTGTTGGTTGGTATTTAGGTGAACAGAGAAACAGATGTAAAGTGGAGTTGGATGCAGAAAGGAAAGAGGTAGGAGAAATGGACAGGGGTGAGACATTCCTTCCAGGCACCAGTTGGGGAAGGAAGGCCGGTGTCTGAGGTTGGTTCCAGGAGGATTTCCTGCCCTGACTCACTTTCCTTTCTCGCAGCGCCGGTTTCTGTTCCCCTTCTTTGACTCAGCCTATCAGGGCTTCGCATCTGGCAACCTGGAAAAAGACGCCTGGGCCATTCGCTATTTTGTGTCTGAAGGGTTCGAGCTCTTCTGTGCCCAGTCCTTCTCCAAGAACTTCGGGCTCTACAGTGAGTGCTGTCATGAGTTACAGCCCAGCTGCCCCAGCCTCGCCGCCCCTGGAGCCCCAAGGCTGATTCTCCTCCTTCCTTTTAGATGAGCGAGTGGGGAATCTGACCGTGGTTGCGAAAGAACCTGATAGCATCCTCCGGGTCCTTTCCCAGATGGAGAAGATAGTGCGAATTACGTGGTCCAATCCCCCTGCTCAGGGAGCACGAATCGTGGCCCATACCCTCTCTGACCCTGAGCTTTTTAATGAATGGTAAGGGGCTCAACGCCGATGGGCGAAGCGTGGGGATGCAGAACAGCGATTGTCCCATTACATTTAACTGTCTCTTCCTTTTATGCTGGCAGAGGCAGGACAAAAATACTTGAACCTCTTTTGAGTGTCAGTTATTATTTCTGTAAAATAGGGCTGACACTTACACTGTGTGTAACAGAGCACTGGGAACATAGGAAGGAGGCCCTCAGTGAATGGGAGTTTCCCCCACTCTCCCACCACCCAGGCTTCCTCCCCTTAAAGTTGGGAAATACAGGGAGGAATTTCTGATAAAATAGAATATCTAACTTCAAGTTAGTGCAACAATTTTGGGGCTCTTCATTCTTATCTAATTTATATACTTTTTGTCTTATTTTGAAACAGTAATTTTTTTGTAGTAGCTAAATCTGCAATCTCTACTTAATTACACCTGATAAAATACATTATCCTGTCTCAAGCAGCACCTAGCTGAAGAAAATATATTATCCTGTCTCAAGCAGCACCTAGCTGAAGTCTGAGTTAAAACATAAGTGGTATTACAGCCAGTATACCTAAGACTAGCCATAAACTCCATCAGTAAATAAAGTCCTTTCCTTCTGCCTAGTAAGTCTATCTCTCTGGTCTCCTTATCCACCCATCCAGGCATCCACATACCATAATAGGCAGGTTGTGATCATGTTTTCAGCTTACAGATTAAATTACATTTAAAAAATTTTTCTGTTTTCGTGTACCATCTCTCCTGTGTGGATTGGTATTCATATTGCTGTCCACTCAGGACAGGTAACGTGAAGACAATGGCTGACCGCATTCTGACCATGAGATCTGAGCTCAGGGCACGATTAGAAGCCCTCAAGACCCCTGGAACCTGGAACCATATCACGGAGCAGATTGGAATGTTCAGTTTCACCGGGTTGAACCGTAAGTGGCCCCACCGCCTCGAATGCTCACTGTTGGACACAGCACTCCTCACAGCCAGTGTTCTTGGGCTTGGCTCCCTTAGCTGTTGCCCATTTGGTCAGCTATGACTTTGGACCAGAACAAGTTAGATTTTCTCAGTATGCCCCGCCCATCTCCTGGACTGCTTGGGTCTCAGAAGAGCATTGTGTGGTCTACCCTCCAGAACATAACTCAGATACTTTCATTTTTATGGGCTTGGGAAGTGGCTCAGAGCCAGCTGGGAAGTAACAGGATTTGTACCTTGGAGCCTTGATTTATGAAACATCTTTTATAAATGCTTAGGCACCTTTTGGGTTTTCCTTAACCTTAAGTATAAATATTACATATGATTATCGAAGGACCTAATTTCTTAACAGGTCTTTCCTAGTCTCCAAGCATTGCCTAGGTTACAACATTCTCTTTTCACTTCATAAATAAGAATTTAGACTGGTAGTTGGAATTAAAAGTCAGTTGACAGTCTAGCAGGCAGACATGCACGATCTTGGTCAGCCGTCAGTAGGGTGTATCAGTGATTGGCCATCCCGTCTGATGATAGAGGACTCATTCATTTAATAAGTAATTCCTGAGCACCTCAAGCCAAGCCACTGGTTGCATGGTGCAGATATGACCTCCCTGTGGAGCTTGTGTCTGAGTGGCTCAGGGGACAGATGTGTGCCTGTGGGTAGTCAGTAGAACCTTAGGTACTGGGAGGTACTATAAACCAGGGCCATCAGAGTGCCTGTCTGAAATGGGCTCAGAAAAAAGCCAAAAGAAAGGTGGTAGAGACTGTATATTGCAGACTCACTGAAACACTTTGGGGTAAAATGAGGCTAACCAAGAAAGTAAACGGATAGCTCAGTTAGCCTTTGGTGTCCTCACAGTTCTGGAATGGGGAATTAATTCACTTAATTAAGGAAAATCATCCTTATACAATTTTTAAGATATTAAGTGTAATGGAAATGGTGTTTAGTAGTAATATTCTTTTTTTTTCCCAGCCACATTTCTTTTTTTTTTTAAAATAAATTTATTTATTTATTCATTTATTTAATTTTTGGCTGCATTGGGTCTTCCCTGCTGCACGTGGGTTTTCTCTAGTTGCTGAGAGCAGGGGCTACTCTTTGTTGCGGTGCGCAGGCTTTTTGTTGTGGTGGCTTCTCTTATTGCAGAGCAGGGGCTCTAGGCACGGTCGCTTCAGCAGTTGTGGCTCACGGGCTCTAGAGCGCAGGCTTAGTAGTTGTGGCATACGGGCTTAGCTGCTCTGTGGCATGTGGAATCTTCCCGGACCAGGGCTCGAACCCATGTCCCGTGCATTGGCAGGTGGATTCTTAACCACTACGCCACCAGGGAAGCCCTCTTTTTTTTTTTTAATTTACTCTTTTATGCAGCAGGTTCTTATTAGTTATCTATTTTATACATATTAGTGTATACATGTCAATCCCAATCTCCCAATTCATCCCACCACCACCACCCCGCCACTTTCCCCCCTTGGTGTCCATACGTTTGTTCTCTACATCTGTGTCTCTATTTCTGCCTTGCAAACCGGTTAATCTGTACAATTTTTCTAGATTCCACATATATGTGTTAATATACGATATTTGTTTTTCTCTTTCTGACTTACTTCACTCCGTATGACAGTCTCTAGGTCCACCCACATCTCTACAAATGACCCAATTTTGTTCCTTTTTACGGCTGAGTAATAGTCCATTGTATATATGTACCACATCTTTATCCATTTGTCTGTCGATGGGCTTGCTTCCATGACCTGGCGATTGTAAAGAGTGCTGCAGTGAACACTGGGGTGCATGTGAGTAGTAATATTCTAAAAGCTCACAAGGTGGGGATGTCTTCCCATGAAGTATCCATATTGTCCCACTCTCCAGAGTAGGAAATTAGTTTTATTATGAATTGAAAAGTGGTGAGAATAGACCTGGGCTTATAACATAAAGTTATACTTTTAGAACTTGGCATTATTTACCCTTTTTAAAAACAGGGTTTGTTTTTTTTCCTCCCGACATTTTATTAGGAAAAATTTTAAACATACAGAAAAGTTAGAGGACTTGAACCCCATGTGCCCGCCACATAGTTTCTACAATTCTCATGTTGTGGTACTTCCTTTTCTACATTTTATCTATCAGAACAGGGGCTTTCATCCTGAAATATTTTTAAAATTGGGTATGCCTATATTGGCCTTTTTCTAGGGAAAGAGTCCCTAACTTTTACTAGCTTCTCAACTGTGATACTCCCTTTCCCCATAAAAGTAGAGAAGTTTCATTTCTATTTAAGAAAACGGGGCGGGAGCCCTGTAACCACAACATCTACCTCTGGGGCATAGGCTTTACAAGGTGCTGTGCCCGTGGCTCTGTTGATGTGTGAGGTTAGGCGCTCTCTCCTTGGATGGCTGTAATTCACATAGTTAAAGCTGATCAGGGCTACTGTGAAGGTGGCTTTGTTTGGAGGGGCCCAAAGGTAGCACTGAGTACAGGGTCTAGGTTTTTCACTTCCATACAGAGGCAGTATAGTATCCTGGCTAAGAGCTGAGAGCCGGGAGTTATACTGCCTACCTTAAAATTCCAGATTCACAGCTGACTAGCTGTGTGACCTTGGGAAGGTCATTTAACTTCCATCTATGCCATCTGTAACATGGGGGCGATAAGGTTATTATCAAGATTAACTGAGCTAATATAAAGTGCTTAGAACACTGCCTGGCACCTAATGTTTGCTCCTCTGATGATTATGATTTTATTACTGTCTTAGTCTGCTTGGGCTGCTATAACAAAATGTCATAGACTGGGTGGCTTAAACAACAGAAATTTATTCCTCACAGTTCTGGAGGCTGGGAAGTCTGAGATCAGGATGCCAGCATCAACAGGTTCTGGTCGGGTTTCTCTTCCTAGCTTGCAAGTGGCTGTCTTCTTGCTGTATCCTCACATGAAGGGAGGAGGTGAGGGGGGGAGAGAGAGAGAGAGAGCTCGTGCATGAGCAAGCCTCTCTGGTCTCTTCTTATAAAGGTCACTATTCCCATCATGCATGCTTACCCTCGTGACCTCATCTAAACCTAATTACCAGCCAAAGGCTCCACCTCCTAATACCATCACAATGGGGCTTAGGGTTTCAAAATATGAATTTTGGAGAGACACAAACATTCAGTCCATGACAATTATTATTATCCTGATCCCTCAAATTGATGGTGCCTTAAGGGTGCTAATTACTTAGGGGAAAAAAATCAGCTAAAATTCTCTCATGGATTTGCAATAAAGCAAAAAAAGCTCTAGAGATTGTGGCAGAAGGGAGGTACAGGCAGTCCCTTCGCATTTCCTACAGCAGCGTTTCTGCATACTCATGGGAAAACCCTCCTGTGTGTGTATGTGTGAATGAGAGCTGAGATGCGCCAGGCCCGAGAGGTCTCTGCAGTGTTCAGCCTGCGGGTTCGCACACACAGCATTTATCCAGCAATGCTCATCTCAGGGCCTTGTCCAATGTACTGTGAAAATGAAACGTCAAAGGGAAGTTGCTCTGGGTGCTCAGGCTTAAACAAATAGAGGTGAAGGAAGAGATAAACAAAGCAGTTCTTAACCAGTTTTTCATATTAATGGATTGTTCTTAGGTCTGTGGGTTTGGTTGAGTGGATAGGGTGTCCCGGTGAACGTAACCTCCAAGGTTTGGTTGGGAGGTAGTCCCAGATTAAAATTCCCATCAGGAAGAACCGTGTTAAACTTGCTGGGGATTAGGAAGTTAGCTCATAAGAGTAGTTTCCAGAATCTGCTGAGCATATTTCTCACTGTGTCAGGTGGACAAAATAACTCCTATTGTTTTGCTTCTCTGTGTTAGGGGGAAGAAAGGAAATTGTCATTGTAATGGACTCTCTGGACCTCCATTACTTAAAGGATTCCTACTGCTCTGATTATGTATCTCTTTTGGTTTTCAACAGCCAAGCAGGTTGAGTATCTGGTCAATGAAAAGCACATCTATCTGCTGCCAAGTGGTCGGATCAACATGTGTGGCTTAACCACCAAAAACCTAGATTATGTGGCCAGCTCCATCCATGAAGCAGTCACCAAAATCCAGTGAAGAAACACCACCCAAACAAGCACCACCAAAGCGGTCCTCTGTCTCGTGTATTCCCTGCCTGCACAAACCTGGTTGTATACATCACAACTAGATTAGAGACTACTGAGGGACAGAAAAGCTGTTCTGGTGAGGCGGTTTCTGTTTAAGCTGGCCCCACGGGAAGAGAACATGTCTTGAAAGGAAATGGGGATCTGGGATTAGAGCCCGTTTGGAGGCCAGAGCAAATTAAGGCTTTTATTTGAGAAGAATAAAAGGATACTTTGATGATGAAATGTAGATGTCTTGCCCCCTCGCTGGAAGCAGGAGTATTGCCCATGTCACTTGTGTGCTCCTGTGTGTTGCTTTACTCTGTACAAATTTGAGTCCCAAAGATCAAGTTGTCTGAAGAGCCAAGTGTGATTGTGGGTGTCATTTGTGTCATTAAAACTCGTCATCTCGATCCAGAGTGTCTGTCTCCCTGCTCTTTCTGCATGGTTGTGTCCCTGTCCCTAAGCTTGAGTTCTTTAGAGTGACCAAGTTAAGAAATACATTTATATCTCACCCACACATTTAACTGACATGAAAGTTTCATAAAACAGTATTTACCCTTGCTATGTGTAATGCATTCTGATATTTTCTATTCTATTCTATTCTATTCTATTCTATTCTATTCTATTCTATTCTATTCTATTCTGTTTCACTAAAGTAATAAAGTGAAAGTGCTGATTGAGGCCCATGGACTTGATTTTGTCATCCGCTAATGGGTTGTAACCCATGATTTAAAGTGAATGCTGGGGCATAGAGAATGGACTTGAGGACATGGGGAGGGGGAAGGGTAAGCTGGGACGAAGTGAGAGAGTGGCATGGACATATATACACTACCAAATGTAAAATAGATAGCTAGTGGGATGCAGCCACATAGCACAGGGAGATCAGCTCGGTGCTTTGCGACCACCTAGAGGGGTAGGATAGGGAGAGTGGGAGGGAGATGCAAGAGGGAGGGGATATGGGGATATATGTATGCATATAGCTGATTCACTTTGTTATACAGCAGAAACTAACACACCATTGTAAAACAATTATACTCCAATAAAGATGTTAAAAAAAAAGTGAATGCTAGAGTGGGATTTACCCGTTGCCAAAGAAAAAACTAAAATGTATTCCTGCAATCTGCCTCCCTTTAGTGAACTCACCATAACATAGCCCTTTGACAGTTTTGTCCTTCAGAGGCCAGCCATCTTCATATGTTACTTAAGAAACTGAACTTCATGGATTCATAGAAGGGTTGACATCACTCAGGGTGATTCTAGAACCCAGTCCCTCCCACTGTAGTTGGAGTACCTCTTAGTCTATTGAAATGATTAGAGCCACTTAAACATAGATCACATTTTCCAGGGAGTCCAAGGGACTCTCCAAATGATGATTTAGTAGAATTTGAGTTTTACTTAAAACAAGAGGGTCTACTAATTGGTGTCTTAAAATACTGAAAAGTAATTCTTGTTATGTTAACAGGATCTGCCCCTTTTTAGGATGCCTTTGAGTTGTTATAAAATCCTACAGTCTTTTTTTTTTTTTTTTCCAGACTGGAAGAATATATTTGCCATGCATATAATAGACAAAGGATTACTATTCAGAATTATAAAGAATTACTGTTATACAGGATTACTATCTGGGATTTTTTATTTTAACTTTTAAAATCCTACAAATTAAAAGAAAAATACAGATAACCCAGTAGAAAAATGAACAAAGGATACGAACAGGTAATTCAGAGGGAAAACTCAAATCAATTATAAACAATGAAAATGTTCTGAACATCGCTAGAAAAAATGGAAATGTAATGAAAGTAACAGGATACTATTTTACACTTAGATTGGGGAAATGGGAAATATGGTACAAATATGTTGGAGAGCAATTTGGCAACATTTTGAAAAGCTGAGGATGTGTGTACTTTACAATCAAGGAATCATATGCACTTTATGTATGCACGTTAGAGAAACTCACTTGTGCACCTGGAGAGAGCCATGAGAGTGACCAGGGCACAGTGTAACAGTGAAGAGATGAAAACACAAGTGTGCATCAGTAGGGGGTACATCAGCACCCCACATCCAGTACAGTCACAGGACTGGACATGGCACCAGAGCTGTGTGTGTCAATGAGGGTAAAGCTCACACATGATTTTGAGTGGATGAAAGGTGAGATGAGATGCCATTTATGATACCATTTCTCAAAATGTGCTGCATATTGTAGTTGCTTATGAATACATACATATGTAATAAAAATTTTAAATATAGGTAGGAAAGGTACACATCAATCTCAGGAAAGTGGTTACCAGTGAGGAGAAACGGAGTGAGACAGTGAGGCGCTTAACCTGTAACTGTGATATTTTCTTTTAAAATTATGTATCTAAAAGAAATATGAGGAGAGGCTTTATTAATAAAATTAACATTTACTGAATACAATTTGCCATTGTCAGGCACTATTGTAAGCCCTTGTATGTATCGGTTCACTTAACCCTCAACAATAAATCAGTGTGGTAGGTACTAATGTTATCATCACCCTTTGCAGAGGAGAAAACAAGCATAGTAAACCAAGTAACTTGCCTAATATTAATATTAGTCACATGACTAGTAGGTGCTAGGATTTGAACCTAAGAAGTCTGGGTCCAGAGTCCATAAGTTTAAGCTATTACTCTACCTTGTTGCTGTGCCTTATTCTCTCTGAATCTCCTAAAGCAGGAAGGGCGAGTACGGAGCAGTTCTCAGGGGCTCAGAGCGTAGCCTGTGATTCGCTCAGCGTCAAAGGCAGAGTAGCCTACATGGCCTTCTCTGTCAGAATTCAGTCTTTCTGAAGCCTAATCTGGGACTCTGATTCCAAAAGGTACAGGGTGGCCACGTTCATCCGAGGCCGCCTCCTACACCTGCCTCTCCCTCAAAATACCTGTCTCTTCAGTCTTCCACTCTTCCCTGTCAGGAAGAGGGAAGACACTCCTCACCAATTCCTTCTTCAGGATCTGCCAGGAATGGGACACCATATATCTCCTCATGGCTCCTGAGTTGGCAAATGGCACAACAGCCCCTTTGCCTTTCAAGGGTAGAACCACAAATCTTTCCCCAAGAATCCAGTTATACTAGAAATAAAGTTTCCTTAGTGGCAAGGTAAGAGCTCCTCTCCATTCCTCATATCCGACCAACAGTGGCTGGAAGCCTTGTTTGGACAGATCTCATGTCACAATGGAGGATTCTGGAAGGAACAGGGGGCAGTGGGAAATAATTGGAATCTGGGAATCTAATGTTTACTGAGAACTCATAGGCATTATCTTAGTTAATCCTCACAACTACTACAAATAACCCAGAGGGACTTCACACCCAGTCCTTACATGAGGCTGAGGCTCAAAGTAGCTAAATGACTGAGTCATGGGGCCATCTTAAAGTGGGAGGCTTCTGGGCTGGAGGTGGGGGCACCCAACACCTCAGCCTGGGGACCACTCTGAGGCTTAGAAACGAACCCCTGGAGTGTAGGTACAAGGCACTATCCTGTAAATCTTGTTAAGTCAGCAAATCAGGAACACTCCGTGTTGGGCTGCACACCACAGGCCTGCAAGCCCTGTACTTACCCAGCCTCAAGACCGAAGAAATAAAATCCTACAGTCTTGAAGGACGATCAGGGTCTCAGAAATCATTAACTCCAGCCTCTCTCCCAGTGCAAGAGTCTCTTCTATGTTGTCCCTGACTCATCACTTTTAACTGGGGTGGGTTGGGTTCTTTCTTTTTTTTCTTTTCCCACAGCACGTTTTACATGCTTACATTAAATTATATGTTCATTTATTTATTTTTAATTTTATTTATTTTTTATACAGCAGGTTCTTACTAGTTACCTATTTTATACATATTAGTGTATATATGTCAATCCCAATCTCCCAATTCATCCCACCACCATCCCCACCCCCCCACCACTTTCCCCCTTGGTGTCCTTATGTTTGTTCTCTACATCTGTGTCTCTATTTCTGCCCTGCAAACCAGTTCATCTGTACCATTTTTCTAGGTTCCACATATATGCATTAATATACGATATTTGTTTTTCTCTTTCTGACTTACTTCACTCTGTATGACAGTCTCTAGATCCATCCATGTTTCTACGAATGACCCAATTGCATTCCTTTTTATGGCTGAGTAATATTCCATTGTATATATGTACCACATCTTCTTTATCCATTCGTCTGTTGATGGGCATTTAGCTTACTTCCATGACCTGGCTATTGTAAATAGTGCTGCAGTGAACATTGGGGTGCATGTATCTTTTTGAATTATGGTTTTCTCTGGGTATATGCCAGGTAGTGGGATTGCTGGATCATATGGTAATTCTATTTTTAGTTTTTTGAGGAACCTCCATACTGTTCTCTATAGTGGCCATATCAATTTACATTCCCACCAACAGTGCAAGAGGGTTCCTTTCCCTTTTCTCCACACCCTCTCCAGCATTTGTTGTTTGTAGATTTTCTGATGATGCCCATTCTAACTGGTGTGAGGTGATACCTCATTGTAGTTTTGATTTGCATTTCTCTAATAATTAGTGATGTTGAGCAGCTTTTCATGCTTTTTGGCCATCTGTATATCTTCTTTGGAGAAATGTCTATTTAGGCCTTCTTCCCATTTTTGGATTGGGTTGTTTGTTTTTTTACTATTGAGCTGCATGAGCTGTTTATATATTTTGGAGATTAATCCTCTGTCCGATGATTCATTTGCAAATATATTCTGAGGGTTGTCTTTTCGTCTTGTTGTAGTTTCCTTTGCTTTGCAAAAGCTTTTAAGTTTCATTAGGTTCCATTTGTTTATTTTTGTTTTAATTTCCATTACTCTAGGAGATGGGTCAAACAAGATCTTGCTGTGATTTATGTCCAAGAGTGTTCTTCCTGTTTTCCTCTAAGAGTTTTATAGTGTCCGGTCTTACATTTAGATCTTTAATCCGTTTTGAGTTTATTTTTGTGTATGGTGTTAGGGAGTGTTCTAATTTCATTCTTTTACATGTAGCTGTCCAGTTTTCCCGGCACCATTTATTGAAGAGACTGTCTTTTTTCCGTTGTATATCCTTGCCTTTGTCATAGATTAGTTGACATAGGTGTGTGGGTTTATCTCTGGGCTTTCTATCCTGTTCCATTGATCTATATGTCAGTTTTTGTGCCAGTACCTTATTGTCTTGATTACTGTAGCTTTGTAGTATGGTCTGAAGTCAGGGAGTCTGATTCCTCCAGCTCCTTTTTTTTCCCTCAAGACTGCTTTGGCTATTCAGGGTCTTTTGTGTCTCCATACAAATTTTAAGATTTTTTGTACTAGTTCTGAAAAAATGCCACTGGTAATTTGATAGGGATTGCATTGAATCTGTAGATTGCTTTGGGTAGTATAGTCATCTTCACAATATTGATTCTTCCAATCCAAGAACATGATGTATCTCTCCATCTGTTGGTGTCATCTTTGATTTCTTTCATCAGTGTCTTAATATTTTTCTGCATACAGGTCTTTTGTCTCCTTAGGTAGGTTTATTCCTAGGTATTTTATTCTTTTTGTTGCAATGGTAAATGGGAGTGTTTCCTTAATTTCCCTTTCAGATTTTTCATCATTAGTGTATAGGAATGCAAGAGATTTCTGTGCATTAATTTTGTATCCTGCAACTTTACCAAATTCATTGATTAGCTCTAGTAGTTTTCTGGTGGCATCTTAGGTTTCTCTATGTATAGTATGTCATCTGCAAACAGTGAGTTTTACTTCTTCTTTTCCAATTTGTATTCCTTTTATTTCTTTTTCTTCTCTGATTGCCGTGGCTAGGACTTCCAAAACTATGTTGAATAATAGTGGCAAGAGTGGACATCCTTGTCTTGTTCCTGATCTTAGAGGAAATGCTTTCAGTGTTTCACCATTGAGAATGATGTTTGCTGTGGGTTTGTCGTATATGGCCTTTATTATGTTGAGGTAGGTTCCCTCTCTGCCCACTTTCTGGAGAGTTTTTATCATAAATGGGTGTTGAATTTTGTCAAAAGCTTTTTCTGCATGTATTGAGAAGATCATATGGTTCTTCTTCAATTTGTTAATATGGTGTATCACATTGATTGATTTGCATATATTGAAGAATCCTTGCATCCCTGGAATAAATCCCACTTGATCATGGTGTATGATCCTTTTAATGTGTTGTTGGATTCTGTCTGCTAGTATTTTGTTGAGGATTTTTGCATCTATATTCATCAGTGATATTGGTCTGTAATTTTGTTTTTTTGTAGTATCTTTGTCTGGTTTTGGTATCAGGGTGATGGTGGCCTTGTAGAGTGAGTATGGGAGTGTTCCTCCTCTGCAATTTTTCAGAAGAGTTTGAGAAGGATGGGTGTTAGCTCTTCTCTAAATGTTTGATAGAATTCACCTGTGAAGCCATCTGGTCCTGTACTTTTGTTTGTTGGAAGACTTTTAATCACAGTTTCAATTTCATTACTTGTGATTGGTCTGTTCATATTTTCTATTTCTTCCTGGTTCAGTCTTGGGAGGTTATACCTTTCTAAGAATTTGTCCATTTTTTCCCGGTTGTCCATTTTATTGGCACAGAGTTGCTTGTAGTAGTCTATTATGATGCTTTCTATTTCTGCAGTGTCTGTTGTAACTTCTTCTTTTTCATTTCTAATTTTATTGATTTGAGTCCTCTTCCTTTTTTTCATGATGAATCTGGCTAAGGGTTTATCAATTTTGTTTATCTTCTCAGAGAACCAGCTTTTAGTTTTATTGATCTTTGCTATTGTTTTCTTTGTTTTTATTTCATTTATGTCTGCTCTGATCTTTATGATTTCTTTCCTTCTGTTAACTTTGGGTTTTGTTTGTTCTTCTTTCTCTAGTTCCTTTAGGTGTAAGGTTAGATTGTTTCTTTGAGATTTTTCTTGTTTCTTGAGGTAGGCTTGTATTGCTCTAAACCTCCCTCTTAGAACTGCTTTTGCTGCATCCCATAGGTTTTGGATCATCGTGTTTTCATTGTAATTTGTCTCTAGGTATTTTTTGATATCCTCCTTCATTTCTTCAGTGATCTCTTGGTTATTTAGTAACGTATTGTTTAGCCTCCTTTTTTTTTTTTTTTTTATGTTTTTTTCCCCCCTGTAATTGATTTCTAATCTCATAGCATTGTGGTCAGAAAAGATGCTTGATATGATTTCAATTTTCTTAAATTTACTGAGGCTTGATTTGTGACCCAAGATGTGATCTATCCTGGAGAATGTTCCGTGCACACTTGAGAAGAAAGTGTAATCTACTGTTTTTGGATGGAATGTCCTGTAAATATCACTTCAATCTATCTGGTCTATTGTTTCATTTAAAGCTTCTGTTTCCTTATTTATTTTCATTTTGGATGATCTGTCCATTGGTGTAAGTGAGGTGTTAAAGTCCCCCACTATTACTGTGTTACTGTCGATTTCCTCTTTTATAACTGTTAGCAGTCGCCTTATGTATTGAAGTGCTCCTGTGTTGGGTGCATATATATTTATAATTGTTATATCTTCTTGGATCGATCCCTTGATCATTATGTAGTGTCCTTCTTTGTCTCTTGTAATAGTCTTTATTTTAAAGTCTCTTCTGTCTGATATGAGAATTGCTACTCCAGCTTTCTTTTGACTTCCATTTGCATGGAATATCTTTTTCCATCCCCTCACTTTCAGTCTGTATGTGTCCCTAGGTCTGAAGTGGGTCTCTTGTAGACAGCATATATATGGGTGTTGTTTTTGTATCCATTCAGGAAGCCTGTGTCTTTTGGTTGGAGCATTTAATTCATTCACATATAAGGTAATTATCGATATCTATGTTACTATTACCATTTTCTTAATTGTTACGGGGTTTTTTTTGTAGGTCCTTTTCTTCTCTTGTGTTTCCCACTTAGAGAAGTTCCTTTGGCATTTGTTGTAGAGCTGGTTTGGTGGTGCTGAATTCTCTTAGCTTTTGCTTGTCTGTAAAGCTTTTGATTTCTCCGTTGAATGTGAATGAGATCCTTGCTGGGTAAAGTAATCTTGGTTGTAGGTTCTTCCCTTTCATTACTTTAAATATATCGTGCCACTCCCTTCTGGCTTGTAGAGTTTCTGCTGAGAAATCAGCTGTTAACCTTATGGGAGTTCCCTTGTCTGTTGTCATTTTTTTCATGTTGCTTTCAATAATTTTTCTTTGTCTTTAATTTTTGTCAATTTGATTACTATGTGTCTCAGCATGTTTCTACTTGGGTTTATCCTGCCTGGGACTGTCTGTGCTTCCTGGACTTGGGTGGCTATTTCCTTTCCCATGTTAGAGAAGTTTTCGACTATAATCTCTTCAAATATTTTCTCGGGTCCTTTGTCTCTCTCTTCTCCTTCTGGGACCCCTATAATGCGAATGTTGTTGTGTTTAATGTTGTCCTAAAGGTCTCTTAGGCTGTCTTCATTTCTTTTCATTCTTTTTTCTTTATTCTGTTCTGCAGCAGTGAATCCACCATTCTGTCTTCCAGGTCACTTACCCATTCTTCTGCCTCAGTTATTCTGCTATTGATTCCTTCTAATGTATTTTTCATTTCAGTTATTGTATTGTTCATCTCTGTTTGTTTGTTCTTTAATTCTTCTAGGTGTTTGTTCTTTAATTCTTCTAAGTCTTTGTTAAACATTTCTTGCATCTTCTTGATCTTTGCCTCCATTCTTTTTCCGAGGTCCTGGATCATCTTCACTATCATTATTTTGAATTCTTTTCCTGGGAGGTTGCCTATCTCCACTTCATTTAATTGTTTTTCTGGGGTTTTATATTGTTCCTCCATCTGGTACAAAGTCCTCTGCCTTTTCATTTTGTCTGTCTTTCTGTGAATGTGGTTTTCCTTTCACAGGCTGCAGAATTGTAGTTCTTCTTGCTTCTGCTGTCTGCCCTCTGTGGGTTGGGTTCTTTCAATGCTTGGTGAAACATCCCATTCTACTGATGGAGTAATTTCATTACAAAGATCTTTTACCTTGACCCAGAATTTGATCTCCATCTGTCCTACTCACCCAGTCCCCCTCTTCTCTTCCTTTAAACCACAGACACTAATTGTACTGGCACTTCTAATTGATGACTTTTCAAATATTTGAGAATAGCGGTTGTTATCCCTTGTTTTTGCTTCTCCCTGTGAAACTCCTCCCTCCAAGATTCTGCAGTGTTTGAGCACAGATTATGGTTTCCAGATCCTTCACCACCCAGCAGGCTCCCTAGCAGTCCTTCAGAAAACGTGCAGGTGCATGATTGGGTCTAGTGGATGGGAACAGATTTCAAGTGATGAGATGACCTTGCACTCAACTCTTCATTGCTTTCATTCTATTTTTCTTTCTGTCAATATTTGTTCTTCCTATTTAAAGATGCTTGCCCTTCATAAGGGAAGAATAACAAAACTGGAGTCGAATGATTCTACATTTTGTCAGTCTTCTATCATTCTTCCGAAACACAGCTTTAAACCATGAATTCTCAACAAGGGTGATAGTACCCCTTAGATTGGGGCTAAAAATTGGTTCATGGGGACAAAGAAAGTCCGAGATATTGAAGTGGTTTTGTAGTCCTGCAAAGCACAATCTTATTTGACAAAATTTTATTTCTGGGTATTTAATTTCTCTTGTTGGGGAGAATTTGAACTTAATTTTTGTCTTTAGGGGGATTGCTAATGAAAAACCGGTTGAAAACACTTCTTTAAGTCAAAGTATACCTACCAAAGTTCTCAAATGTTTTTAGTATTTAAAAAAGCTCCAATCTCAGGAGTTCCCTGGTGGTCCAGTGGTTAAGAATCTGCCTTCCAATGCAGGGGATGTGGGTTTGATCCCTGGTTGGGGAACTAAGATCCCACATGCCATGGGGCAACTAAGCCTGCCTGCTACAACTAGAGAGAAGCCCATGTGCCACAACTAAGACCCAACTAAGCCAAAAGTAAATAAAAGCCCCAGTCTCAATAGGAATCTGCCTTTCTTCATTCTCTTCTTACATATATTCCCAACAGCGTGTTCTTTTTCCCCACAAGCGGGGGCTCTGAGCAAGTCTGGGAAAAGCCAGGCTAAGTGAGTTACACAGGTTTCTTTACTGCAGGGCTTCTCGGTGCCTCTCACATGCAGGAACGCTCATTTCTTTCTCAAAATCACCCTGGAAAGGAAGTTTCACAGCCTGCCCTCTTTTACAGTCTATGAAATAGGCTGGGAACAGTTAGGTGAATTGCTCAAGTTTCCATGGCCAGGAAGTTGCGGAGCCTAGGGGTGTGAGTGCTTCCTCGCAAGTGTGGACCAGTCCTACCTCTGAAGTTCACAGTGCACACCTGCTTAGCACAAGACCTGGCACATAAAACCCTCAGCAAAATAGTTGTATCATTTATTTACTGTTAATGAACTTAACAGCCTATGGAGGCTCCTGGGAAGAATTATGGGTCGTACTGATGC
Source organism: Orcinus orca (assembly GCF_937001465.1). Classification (NCBI taxonomy): domain Eukaryota; kingdom Metazoa; phylum Chordata; class Mammalia; order Artiodactyla; family Delphinidae; genus Orcinus; species Orcinus orca. The sequence goes on along the minus strand of NC_064572.1, from coordinate 61,965,341 downwards.
AGGTCACTCGCTAATTGTCCTGTGTGGTGGTTGAAGACTTTGGTAGTAGGTGTCAGATTCCAACCCTCTGCAAAGACCTTAAAAACCCCAACACCTGTGCCCACCTGTCTGGCTGTCCCCTCGCTCCTGCCTTGGTTTAAAACTAATCAATAAGCCCTGCCTGCTCCCTCATTCCTTTTCCCAGCCTTTGGTTGGAAAGTGCTGAAATTAGGCCACTTTTGCTCCTCTCCAAAGGGCCTACAGAAGTGAGCCATTGTGACCAGCACATTGTCTCAAGTGCTAGACTGGGTTTTGGCCTCCAAGACCTTGAACTTAGAAGGCGCCCAGCCCAGTGCCTTGCACATCACGGGGCTCTGGAAAACGCCAGCCCTTCTCATTATCATCCTTGTGCTTCTTCCTTGTCCAGAAGTCACACTCTGGCTTCTCATTTGGCTTTTACTTTCCATTTCTGGCATTCGTTCTTGCAACATCTTACTCATCTGATATCCCAAAGCAGAGCGCGAGGGCTTTTCTGTAACCTTACCTGCAACCTCACACCTGGTCTCAAGAGGGGTGCCTCTTTAGGCAGGTGGGCCTCAGGTAAGATAATTATGTGTGTACCACCCACCCTGCACCTCAAATGAAACCATGTCAGAACACTGAGATGCCGGGGCAAGGGAAACAGCCACATTCCAGGAAAAGCATTTTTATTTTATTTAAAAATTATTTACAGTTATTGAGCCTTCACAAATGCTTTATTTTAAAATCCTCTTTTTCTTTTTTAAATCTGAAGAAAATCTTGGGTTGGGGTGGGGAATAGGGAGGGGAGTGGTGACAGGCTCCTTAGGGATTTTGCATAGGGATGGATTAATGCAACAGCAGTGGTGTAAGGGGTAATGAAAGGAAGACTAGACAGGCAGGCCCCCTCGGGCCAGTGGCCAGCTGGGCAAGATGACTGCATGATGGCAGTCCTTGTTTGAAACTCACTGTTTACTGGTTTGGGTCGGAGCACCCAGCACCAAGGGCTGACACTTTGCCTATTTCTACCAGGCAAGAGTAGGTGTTGGGGGTGGGCGGTAGCTGTGAGTTATCTACAAGAAGTCATGCACTGCTGAGCCTCAGGCAGAGCCAGGCAAGGGATGTGAAGTCAATAATACATTGATGAAAGAGGCATCTCCAGCTGGAAAGTCTACTTCCACATGCTGTGTCCCTCCTGTTGGCAACACCTGCTCTGGTTTGGTGGGGGAGGGGGACCAAGTTATGTCGGGTGTAGGCTGTACAGCACCACAGGGTGTGTCAGGGGTTTCTGACGACTTCCACGTGGTGGGTGCCAGCTTTCCCTATCGATTTGATGGACACTTGAGAAGAATCTGTCTCAAACTAACCAGTATTCACTTCACTCTGCACTGCAGAAACTCTGGGCTGAAAGTTCCACTAGTTAAAATAGTGGCTTTTAACACTTTGTGGGTCTGAGACCTTTGAAAATCGTATGAAAGCTTTAGGCCTCTGGAAAACACACATAAGAACGCAGACACTAAATTCTGACAGAGTCAGGGGTTTCATAGACCCTCTGAAATCCAACAATGGACCCCCTGGAGCAATGGACCCCAAGTTAAGGACCCCCTGAGTTAAAGGTTCCTCTGGGTATTTTCTTTTGAGATGCAAATAACCCAGAGGAATTATCAGCCTCCCCGCTCCCCATGTGATTACTGATTGAATGGGTGGGGGGAGGTGAGAGTAATGGTTTTGGAGGAAGGGAAGGGAAGCCTGAATAGTATACCCCAGAGAAAAGTTAGGGAATGGTTTGGAGATCAGCAGGTAGCACTGGATCACTGGATCCCTGATCTAGGGGTGGGACATACATCAGAAAGGGGGGCAGGTGTCCCAAAGACAACCTTCACTTACTTCCACATTTTCCCTAAGGCTGGCTGTGTGGTTCCGGATCAGAACGAGTTTGTTCTTCAAGTAGGTCTGTGCAGTCATCCTGCCATCTGGTGGTGATGCTTGGAATTGCACCTGCCCCAACATCAGGTGAAAAACCAGAGATCTAAGATCAGTACGTTCTTAGAATAAAGTACGCTCAGCTGACTTGCTGGAGTGGAGTAATGGGTGGGGGTGGGGGGAATGGATGAAAAAAGAAGAGTGATTCTTCAGTGTTCCAGTGTAATATACACTGAAGTCCCATGAGAGCTTGCATCCTTCTTGGCCGACCTGGGCACTCTTTGGTTTGTCATGGCTAAAAACTTTCCACATATATATATTTTTTGAACTTAAAACCTGAAGTTCCATCTCTGGCTCCCAAATGGGGTTCTCTGCTCCCTGCTCCTCCTCTTCCAGAGCAGATTTATTGTTGGATTGATGAGTACTGATCAGGAGCCAAAACAGATGTGTCCCTGGGAAATAACAGTGACTTGAGGTTCCATCTCACATTCTTTCCATTCCAGCTGAGACACACCTCCCAGGCTGCTGGAACCCTTATCTAACAGGAAACTGGTCACTGACAGTTATCTGTCCTGTAACTTCACATGCCAACGTGACTGTCCCGCTGCTCTAATGTTCTGGAGGAATTCGTGGTGCATCTCCTGAACTAATCTTCCTATCTGCTGCTCCAGCCTCCTTTGTGCCCGTCTGCCAGTGGCACCTTTTGACCTAAGCTAAGTATGAAATATGGTGCCAGGGGACACCAAAGAACAAAAAAGGGCATCAGGGATCCTCGAGTGGCACTGTCAGCCTGGGGTCATTTCTTCTCCAGTCCCAGACTGTGCTGTGGATAAAACCATTTCTAGCATGTTCCACTGAGGCACCTCCTTCCGTTATGGCTACCGCAAGGCTCTGAGTCAAACTGGAGGAACGAGGGAAAATCTGCCAAACTGACAGCTAGGGGTGAAGAGGTGGTAAGGAAAGCGGAACGCTCTGTCACCTGTGGGAGGCCTTGGGGAGAAGCAGATGATGGGAGGACGGGTTCTCCCCAAAGCTCTGGAATCTCACGCACCCAGCGAACGCTGACTGCCCTGTCATGTGATGAGAGGGGTTAAGTTGGAGTTCTCCTCAGAGGTTCTCTCTCCATCTGGTGACCTCTTCCTTTTTTGACCACCTGAAAAACACAGCTTGTAAGGATCAATCTTTAAGACTGGGAGGACATTGATACTCTCTCGGTGGTCTAAGCTTTCTTCAAAATAGAAGCAGGAATGGAGACAAAGCCCTTGATAGTTTGTCAGAAGTAACCTGCATTGTCTCCTGGTGCTGACATCAGCATATTTACATCTTTAAGGATTAGGATGCACCTTCCCCCTGAGATGACATCTCCAAAAAGCCGCGCACCCAGGCTAGTGCCAACGGAATGGAGATTTCCTGGAGGAGACTGAGTGAAGCCCACACAATGCCTCAGGATCACGCCCCACCATCCCCAGCTCAGATGACTGCCAGACACCCTCTGAGAGAGGGCTGGTCTCACGGACTTTGATGTCCCTGAGCCAGGGGTGGTGGGTGTAGCTGGGAGCCACACCCCCACTGGGGACCTACATTCTCTCGATCAGAGGCAACCTTCCTTCTGCACTGGGGTACGTGGGGGTAATTATGTAACTGCCTTCAAGGATGGAAGGGCACTCTGTTCCCAGCTCCACTGTTTTTAGGAAGGAGTATTTTTCACCTTGTTCTCTCTGCCATGGACTTCTTTCCACGGAGGATATTGCTTTCCTTTTTATTGAGTGTCCCAAACACAAATTCTTTCCTTAAAGGACCAGATTGTAAATGTTTTAGGTTTTGCAGGCCATTTGGTCCCTGTTGCAACTACTCAACTCTGCCATTGTGGCCATCAATAACAAGGGGCTTCTATGATCCAGTAAGTCTTTATTTTTTACAGGAATGGGCGGGGGAGGGAGGTCAGGATTTGATCTGTGGCCGTGGTTTGCAGACTCCTGTCCTAGACGACCACCAACTGAGTGGGACAGCTCCCCAAAGTATCAAAGGTGCAGTACTGCCTGAGCCCTATTATGGGTATCCACAATTGTACCTCATTAGAGTTCCCAACAGGAGTCAATGGTTCCTCCTCCAGGAATAAGATCCTAACGTGTTTTTTGTACTAACCAGCTGGCGGGCCGTTTTCATCTGGGTGAAGAGCTACTCACTCAAGGTTCTCAGCAACTTCTGGCCCATGGTTTCCTCAAAGCTGCTGCTGCAGCGGCTGGTCTCTGTGTCCAGGTTGATATGACAACATTCACTATCTGATGCTGAGAGAAAGGAAAGAAGAAAGAACACAAGCCTTTCCCACCTACACACCCAGGGATCCAGGTAGGGTGTTTTGGTTGAGGTTCCTCGGCAAGCGAAAGTTCAAAACCAGCTTACTAGCTAGTCTCTGGGGCCCAAAGGAAGGGACGAACCTTGTCAGTAAGAGTGATGCCTGACCTCGTTTCCTAATGTGTAAATTAGGCCTAATAATAACTATTGATACCTAACATTTAGGGAGCATGGTACCAAGTACTATGATGTGCCCTCCTGTAAACGTGATCTCATTTATGCTCAGAGCTACTTCATGAGCTAGCCACTGTGATTTATATCTACTAATATAAGGAAACATATCTATTAAGATAAGGAAACCTAGTCTTAGGTTAAAGTAACTTGCAGAGCTCCTAAGTGGAGAAGCCAGGATCCGAATCCAGGTGGAAACCTAGCTAACAGTGTCCTACACACTGTTTTCCTAGGAGAATGGATTAAGATGGGTCTGATGCATGGTAGGTGCATAGTAAGCCTTAGTTTCCCTTCCCTGGTGGAATAAGGAGGTGGGAAGTTTTACATGGGGACAGGGGTCCCAGACTTCCCTCACATGGCTCACCCTGGGCCATCCCAGCACCTGGTGGCCTTGACCCCCACCCCCACCTGTTCCTGCAGGGCCCAGTTTCCCTCCCTGACCTGCTCTCATGGGAACAGCTGCAGGAGACAGTGAGAGTTGCTGCGTGCTCTGCCCCTCGAAGTCTGTCATCTCCTCCTGGGTGAAGGCCATCTCCTCCATCCTCAGGTACATGACCTCACCGGGGCTTCTCAGCCCATCTGAACGGCTGCCTGGGGAGGACAGTGAGTGCGTCACCTCCCTGCTTTGTAGAAGACCTGGGGCCCCATGAGGACAAGATGGCAGCTCTGGGCAGGACTGAGGAGGAAGGTAGGGCCGTCCCTACCCCACGGTAGCCCGGCCCATCATCCTCCCAACTGACTTACACGGCAGGCTGTTCCTGTTGCTCAGGAGGGTGACGGCAGGGTCATCCTTGGGGGTCTGGGGTGTGCCCCGGGTCATGGGGGCCTTGGTGGAGTCTCCGTCAGTGAAGGCCTCCACGTCGGGGGACTGAGGTGAGCTGTCCATGCGGCAGGCGGTGAGCGCATTCTGGTACTGCTGCCGTGTGATCTGGAAGGAAGGGGCGGAAGCTCAGGAGGAGCTGGGCAGAGCCCTCCCTGGATGTAGTCTGCCTCCCTGAGCTCAGAAGCAGCCCCACTAAGGTGCTTGGGAACGCCTGGCCTTGGTGGCCCGGGATCTATGATCTGGGGGCCTTACCCAAGTTGTACCAGCCCAGCAGTTAAGGGACAATGAGGGGACCCTTTTGCTTGTTTGCCACCAGAGCTCCCTCTGTTCATTTTTATTGGCTCTGGACTCTAGCACCTGGCGGAGCCAAGCCTTCTCCCGAGACCCAGGAGAGGATGGAGGGCATCTTCAGTTAGCAGGGTGGTTGCCCACTGAGAGGTTTAAAACACAGGCTTATACTGTTGCCAAGGACCCTCTTCCTAAGGGGCAGTCAGTGGGGACTCGGCAAGAGCAAGACCCCCAGCTTGTGTCAAGGGCTGAAATAAGAAACCTCCAAATGAAGAACATAAACTAGCAAAACCACCGATGAAGCCAATTTATTACTATTATTTTTTTCTGATGCCTTCCATAGTCATATAGGAATCCATCTGATAAATCCTTCATGAAATTAGTGCCAGGAATAAGCTCCTTTCTCTAGATGAATTATATACTTTCTTACACTGGATGAGAACTCAAATATCCACTAGGTTTCCCCTTTTTCCTTTTATGACCAGGAAGCTCACAAATAAATTTGTTTACTTGCAGTAACAAACTCATTCCTGATAGCGTTTTCATAAAATTGGTTTGCAATTTCTTTTCAATTTTTTACTTAAAACATCGTTGGGTTATTTCTTTTGGGAAACCCTACATATTACTGAAACTTCTACAAATATCCTAAAGAGATGGAACTGATGATTAGATTTTCAGACGCTGGTGAAAGCTCTAGTGCTAATGTTACCCAAGAGAGGTTGCTTTTGCAGACAGATGTTGGGATATGAGGATGGAAACTTCCAGCCATACAGTGCATTATGGCTCACAGAGCACTTAGGAATGTGTTGTCTCCTTTGGTCACAAGGACTGCATGGGGTAGGCATGAGAGGTCTCGTGATGCCCATTTTACAAATAAGAAAATGAGGTCCAGAAAGATGGGGGACTTGCCTAAGGTTTGACAGTTAGCAAGCCTTCAGAGTCCCAGCCATGTGATGTGTGTTCTGCCTGGGAAAGTGCTATTCATTCTTTGGGGCCAGGGAGATGGAAGATGGAAGTGGGAACTCCAAGTTCTCAGAGGGGAAACTCCAGGGTCTGATAATGGCACCCCTTGCAATCTGGGCATTTCACTTTAAAGGGCCTTTACTCTTGCTCTCCAGGGGAAATCATCTGAGTTCAGCTCTGTACACTGCAAACACACCTGTCTGCATTAGGCTGCTTTTCACATGCCCGCGGAGGCTGCCTTTCACAAAACTTTATGGGAGGTCCCCCCAAAACTGCTGTTTTTTTGGGGTCCATAGGCATCAGATGACTGAAGAGAAGCTGGCACATGGTCTGAGCCAAGGTTATCATCAAAACTCAATTTTCTAATGTGCCCATGGGTGTCTAAAGGTGAAGCTTTCTTTGGAGTCTTGCAGGTTCTCCTGGCTTGAACAGGAAAATTTCCTAAATGCCACTTCATAAGCCCAACAAAGCACTTGATATTATTGTTTGGGTTCTTTTAACTAGTTAGTTTAGATTTGACTTCCAGTTTAGTTAAAGAAGACCCTTCGCCTAGAAAATATGGTGTGAAACACACTGCCTACTCAAGACAAAGGCACTGCCCATTGGTTACCTGCTCTAGGCATCTCACAGCCTTGCTTTCACACTGCTTCCTCTTTTTAAGCTAAAAAAAATATCACAAATACCATGTCAATGTGTCACCTTGAAAGAAATTTGAGAAGGGACCTCTCTGGAAATGTATTCAGGGAATCTCCCCAGCTGCACTTCTAGATTCAAGCATCACTTTTTGTCAGTTCCCTCCCCTCGTTCACCTATGAAGCCTTTTCTACGTACTACAGTACTGTCCAAGAGAAAAATAATGTGAGTCACATAGGTAAATTAAAATTCTCTAGCTGTCACATGTTTAAAAGGTAAAAACAAACATGTGAAATTAATTTTAATAATACATATATTTCATTTGACCCAGTGTATCCAAAATCACTTCAACATGTCACCAATATAAAATAATTAATAAGGAATCTTACATTCATCTTTGTACCAAGTCTTTGGAATTCAATATGTATTGGGTTGGCCAAAAAGTTTGTTTGGTTTTAAGTGAGACTAAAAGACACATTTTTCATTTTCACGGAGAACTTTATTGAACAACGTATTCACTAAACGAATGAACTTTTTGGCCAAACCATTATTTTACATTTTACCAAACATCAATTTGGATGAGCCACATTTCATGCGCTCAACAGTCACATGTGGCAACTGGCTACTGTATCGGACAGTGATGGTCCAGCAGATCAACTAAACGGCTCTGCCCAGTTTTGATAATACAGCCTTGCATGGCCATAGAGTCCCACTGCTTGCCAGTCAGAACCACTGGTCCAGCTCAGCTCCGCTTTCACATTCCTTGAATGTGCCATGTTCGCTTGCCTTCCATACCCCTATTTATCAGTGTTCCCCACTCCTCGCTCTTGGCATTGCCTTCACTCTCCTCTTATTCTTTCCTAATTCTTAAAGGTCCAGTATATTCTCTAGACAAATTAGTGCTTAAAATAAAGTGCCATACGATTTTGTAATCAATTAGATACTACCCTGCATTGGTTACTGTCATTTGACTTCTGTTTCTTCTCCCCAACTGTATTTCTTGAGTATTGGTCATGGTGCCTAGAACCAGCCTTAGTGCTCAACAAATACTTACTGATTGGCATTGAGGGAATCTAACCACTGTTCCAAAGACAATATGTTCTTATTCTTTTTTCATTGCTGTAGCTACAACCATTTCTTCACAATAGCTTGAGTTAAAGTTGCCTTATACTCTGGCCAGTTAAGAACTCAAGCATCCTCTAAATTACATAGGAAATGGAGACCTGTTTCTCTTGAAACTAATAGGAGTTAAGGGTACCCTTTGGGACATTTTGACTTAGCAGTCGATGTGTCCAGAAGTTAACCTTTCAGCCAGTGTGATGTTTCCAATCATTTTATGATGTTCCGTTTACATTTTCAACTTTCAGGTGGTTTATTCATCCCTCAAAACACGATTCTGCAATTTAGAGATTCTGCCGCCAGATGGTGATGGGGCATCTTGGCCATGGTTACACAATTCTGTCTATACAACATCTGCCAAATATTCTTAATTTAAAAATGATACTTACAGAATACATTTAAAAAATTCATAAGGATTCTTTGGTACCTTCATAACTTATTAACTACTATTAATCATGGCTTTAATACCTTTCCCAGATACTCACTGGATACACCTTTCTTTCTAATTTTATCTTGAACTCAAATTACTACGGGACTTAATGAACAGTTCTAGAACTTAGTCCGTTGGACAGGAAAAGCCCTTGCAGACAGTCACAGGGGCTTTGGCCAGTGAAATCACCCCTTGAGCTTCCTCAAAAACTCTCTAAATGTTAAAAAAAGGCGGGTTTGAGGAGGTGAGTAAAAGAGCAGCCTGAACATGGCCCTGAAAGTCCATTCAGTCAGGAGGAAAAAAATCTCAGCGTCAGTTTACTGTATCATCTTATTGATAACTTACATTAAAAAACAAAAGCGGGCTTCCCTGGTGGCGCAGTGGTTGAGAATCTGCCTGCTAATGCAGGGGACACGGGTTCGAGCCCTGGTCTGGGAAGATCCCACATGCCGCGGAGCAACTAGGCCCGTGAGCCACAACTACTGAGCCTGTGCGTCTGGAGCCTGTGCTCCGCAACAAGAGAGGCCACGACAGTGAGAGGCCTGCACACCGCAATGAAGAGTGGCCCCCGCTTGCCACAACTAGAGAAAGCCCTTGCATAGAAACGAAGACCCAACACAGTCAAAAATAAAAATAAATAAATTAAAAGAAGGCTCAACATTTAAAAAAACAAACAAAAAAAAGAAAATCAAACCCTTGTGTTAAACAAGAGCTTGAACTCACAATGTCCCCTTCTGTAGAACAAGCCATTGCAACTGAAGTTTTTAAGAGACTAGAGCCACAAGTTGAAAGAGGTTTCTGAATTATGCTTTAACTGTTTCTGTCCTCCCCTCAACTTCTACTTTTGACAATGGAGTCTTCTCAATTTCAAAATATCTAGGTAGAAAAACGGACCATGTGCTGTGATGCTCAGCTGCCCTAGTCACAGCAAGGTCCTCTGGCCTGAGAAAAAGGACGACACCTGCACCTGAGAATTGACCTCAGATTTGGAGTTCTCAACACCTCACTGGCTCACGTCAGGAAAGAGACTTCCCTTTTATGCTCCTTGTTATTTATAGAATGTTCCCTTTCCTTATGTTTTAGGGGTGGATATATGAGATCAACTGTAAGTTTTAGGAAAATCCTTACAGTCTTAGTGTCAGGTATTCATCCTAACACATTCCTCTTGGAGGAGTTGCTAGATCCATCTCCTGAAAGCGCTCTCCAGTCGATGCCCAGAGGTGTTTCAAAAAACCCTGGGCTCATTAAACACCACTCCTCAAAATCTCATTCACTTTTCTCCCCAAAGCCTCATATGGATTTTCTCAACTTAAGATATAAATGGTGTTATGGACTGAATGTTTGTGTCCCCTCCAAAATTCATATGCTGAAACCCTAACCCCCAAGGTGATGGCATTAGGAGGTGGGGGTAATTAGGTCATGAGGAGGGGGAGACTTCATGAATGGGATTCGTGTCCTTATAAGAAGACAGCCTTCGGGCTTCCCTGGTGGCGCAGTGGTTGGGAGTCTGCCTGCCGATGCAGGGGACGCGGGTTCGTGCCCTGGTCCGGGAGGATCCCGCGAGCCGCGGGGCGGCTGGGCCCGTGGGCCATGGCCGCTGAGCCTGCGCGTCCGGAGCCTGTGCTCCGTGACGGGAGGGGCCACAGCGGTGGGAGGCCCGCATACCACACACACAAAAAAAAGAAGAGAGCCTTCTTCTCTCCCTCCTCCCCGCCATATGAGGATACAAAGAGAAGACAACCATTTTCAAACCAAGAAGTGGGTTCTTACTAGACGAGACACCACCTGGATCTGCCAGCACCTTGAACTTAGAGATCCAGCCTCCAGAACTGTGAGAAATAAATGTCTGTGGTTTAAGCCACCCAGTTGATGGTAATTGTTATAGCAGCCCAAATGGACTAAGACAAATGGAAAGACCCGAGAAGCAAACTTAACAAAAATTCCCAATGCACTTAAAACAGAATCCAGACACCATACTCTGGCCTAAAGATGCCAGGCAACATTGCTGCCAGCACTCCATCCCCAACTCACATTGCCCTTGTCTGTGCACATAACGCGCCAGAACAAAGATCCTCCTTGGACCACCAAGCTCTTTCCTGCCTCTGTTGTTTCTATCTTGAACGTTCTCTCCACATCCCCTTCCAGGTCTCAACAAAAGAGACCTGCTCTCTCAGGCTGCTCTGACAACCATTCTAAAGCAGCTTCCTTGCCAACTCTGCCCAATCACTGTTTATCCCATGATCCAGTTTATTTCCTTCATAGCCTTCATCACTCCCCTAGATTACCTAGGTTATTTATGTAATTACTTGTTTATCATCTTTCTCCCCCTAGGAGCATGGAAGCTCTAGAAAGGTAGGAGCTTGCTGTCTTGTTCACCATGGTATCTCGCTGATGCCTATACAGTGCGAAGCACGAGCAGGTAGTCAGTAAATACCTGTTGAACCACTGACTCATATAGCGACATTCAGTTTCTTTTCCCACAAACCATATGCCCAGTACTACAAACCACTAAGAGTTAGTTATAGCAGAATTTCTCTTCTCCCATTTTTTCCTACCTCCACTTCTGAGGAAGGTCTGCAATGAGAGGGCTTCAGGGCTGGAAGCAAGAGGGAGGAGAATCGTGGGCTGCGGTTTTCTGAGGTTCATTCTCACTGTCACGATAGACTAGTAAGTGTCCACAGTCATACACACCGTGCGTGTTGTTGGGTTAGTGCCTAAAGCCCTTCTCCTGGGCTCTGTCAGCTCTGATTTCTCTAAACTCTCCCCAAAGCCCAAGGACTTGAAGGCTTGGACTCTGGAGACAGAGAGACTCAATCTGAAGTTTGGCTGTGCCACGTCCCAGTCACGAGACCTTATACTCCTCAAGCTCCCACGTCGTCTATAAAGTGGGGATGACACAGTACCTACCTGTTAAGGTGGTTGTAGGACTCAGTGGGAAATTCGTTCAAGGACTTAAAGTGCATGGCACACAGCACCCCACCAACAGTCATTGTCCCAGCACACCCCCCAGGAGTGACCCCTCTTCTCCACGGTTACTTTTCTCAACACTCTTAAGTTTTAGTTCAGGGTGTTTGCAGAGTTCTGGAACATAGAAAGCCAGCCAGCACACACCACCCTCAAATAATCAGGGTCAGTGTTCTGAACAGAAGGAAAGGACCTCCTCCCACCTTTGTGATTTCCATACACCTGTCACCCGGCCTGCAACTGGGATGACTGTTACCAAGTGAGTGCGTTGGGTGTTTAGTTGGACTCAGGTAAATGGGTTCCCTTCTGATCTCAGGCCAAGTGTGTAATGGTTTGTGGAATGCTAGCAAACAAAACAAACAAAACCTATCAAAGCAAGAGAAAGGAGGGAATCTTAGAATGTTTCTGTCCAACACCAATCTCAATGAGGGGTATGAAGAAACAGCTCTCCTCCTTAATTACAAGGCGATAAGCACTGCTGCCTCTCTCTACTGCACTTGCAAAGCGGCTCTCTTCAAATAGCTCAGTGACAGCAAGGGGGTATAATAATATTTACAGGCTGAATTGTGTTTTAGACTTTAAATATTAATACGTAAAATCTTATCCACATGTAAAATCATAGCATGGTTTCTTCTATACCCTTGGTTCATTAATCACCTGCAGATTTATCTTGAATAAATAAAATCAACCTGGTGCCAATGGCGGGGCATCCAAAGGAAACAGTTCTGCCGACAGCTTGTCTCAGGCAAGCTAATTCCCTATCGCTTCGTGCCTCAGTTTCTCCGCAATGAAAAATGGGGATCAGGAGATCTTAATGAACAATCATGGTTCAAACGAACAAAGGGACAATAACAGTGACAAATAATGAACAGAATAAAGCTAACCGAAACCAGGGCCTTTAGAAAGCCAGGGAGCAATTGCCACGCAGCATTATCTTGGAACAGGGGGAACAGGATGCTGCTGGCTGGGAGTGAGGGGACAGCCCTCCCTGCGGAGCTACCTTCACAAACTGCACGTCGCTGAGGATGTGGACTGAGTAGTCGGGTGTGTAGAGGTTGTTGCTGCTACTGCACAGCTGGGTGTTGCTTCCCCCAAAGTCACTGCGCTCACGGCTCGGAGACTCGGAGCGGTTCAACCCGCTGCAGCGGGAAGGGGACCGGTTTACTGCAGAGGGTGAGAGAGAGGAGAGGGAGGAAAGGCAAGGAGGGAGGGGTGGGGAGGAAGGAGAGGGGAACAGAAAGAGGGAGAGAGAGAAAGGGGTGTCGTTTACCGAGGCCTCGCAGTATGTTTAGGTGATGGCAACACCGGGTGGCGGACTGGGCTCTCTCCCCTCCCATCAGAGCCCAGGAAAATGCCTGGCTGCTCCATTTATGAGGAGCAAATGCCCAAGGCCTCGTGGCCCCACTCAGCTCAGGTTCCTGCTCCCCACGACCTCTAGCAGCGGGAAGCTGGGTGGGCCGCTGCCTTTCTCGGTTCTGGGGTACGTGCAGGAGATGAGGACCCTTCTATGAGTGTGGGTTGCTACCCCAGACCATGAGACCCTCTATTGGGGTGAGTTCTTTTATATAAACTCCATTCACAAACCTTCTTTTAGGAAGGCTGAGGCCTTAGGTTTGCCCTAAAAACCACCTGTCGCAGAACAGGTAAGCAGCCCTCACCATGGTGAGGGGATGACGCAGGCCCCAACACTGGCAGGGCCGGGGACAAGCGGAGGCCCATAAACCATGTGGATAGATATTTAAATCATGTCAATAAACTGTTAAAATATGTTCTATCCTTGTCTTTGACAAATATAACTTCTTAAAAACCTAGCAGGCCAGATAAGGCTCCTTAAGAGTTTTGTGCTGGAAAATGGGCTGTAGGGGGAGAACCAGCTCTGCCCTAGGACTTTCTGGCCCCGTCTCCCAGAGCTGTTTGGGTGGGGAATTCCATACCTGAAACGTGGTCTAGAAGGAAGAACACAGCTCTGGGTGGTACATCCCTTTGGCTCTGTGAACTACTCACCCCACAGAGAGGCGTGGAGCTGAGGAGGGCCAAAGAGAGGCCCCCTAAAGGGTGGGTCTAGGGCAGGGCTCTTTCTAGGCTCAAAGGCCGGAGGCTGGAATAACCCTCCAGGCCTTCTGTCAAAGGCCTCTTAAATGTTCAGAGCCGGCTTCTTTTTCCATTTTCAAGAACCACTTCTTGGGAAAGTTCAATTAAGACCACATCACTTGGTTTCAAAATGGACTGTGTGAACTACCCTCCCAGGATCAACAGAAGAGAAGAGAGGTTCTTAAGGTGACCCTAGCATTATCTCCACCACAGAATAACCCTGAATGAGAGACCGCAAAGCCCCTCCCACCCCTCTGCTTCCCAACTGACGCCACTCTTCATTTCTTCCCAAAAAAGAGAAATGGGAGGCTGTCAGCCTCTCCTAACTAACACAGATTCAGTTCAGGTGCTCCAATGAAGAGTCTGATTCCTCAGAGATTCTGCTCCTTGGTTCTTTCAGGGAAGAACCTTGGGAATTTAATTCTGTCTCTTAAGATAATGCTGCCATCCATCAAAATGATTAGCATCTATTTGGAGTGACTTCTGAAGGTCTGTCGATGTGTTTAGCTGCCAAGCTGTTATTGCTGTCTGGCAAACCATGTAGTAGTGGAAAGACTAAAATGACCATAGGTTGAATCATTTTCTCATTAGAGCCAGAATAATCACTGCCTTGATCAGATTATAGAATTAAGGGTTCCACCTCCAGTTTTCTCCTTCTCAGTAAGTGTCATTCACATACATGCTGTTACTTAAACCAGAAACCTGGGAGTCTCCCGTGACTCCTGCCAATCTGTCAGCCCCACATCAAGTCTCCACTTCCCCGACATAATAAACTCATCTGCCCCTACCTCTGTCTCCACTCAAGTCCCAGTTACCATCACCCTCGCCTGGACCACAGTCTGGTCTCCCCAGTTATAATCTCATAATCTGTTCTCACCTCAGCTGTCAAAAGCACATTTTAAAAACACAAATCAGCTTCCTGTTGAATCTCAATAAAATCCATACTCCTTGCTGTGACCCCTAAACCCCCTATGACTTGAGCCCTGCTTTCCTGTCTGATCTCATCTTGGGGCTCCCTCTCCTCGCCTGCTTGTTCTGCTCTAGCTTACTGGCCACCTTGGGGATCCTCAAACATGTAAGCATACCCACCTCAGCAGATGCCGTCTCCCCTGCTCCCCCTCCCCCCATTTTAGCACCATTCCCACCCCTGCTCTCACTTCTCAGTCATTAGGTCTCAGCTGAAACACCGCCTTCTCTGAAGACCTGGTCTGGCCACCCTAAGAAGGTTACCCCTATTTTCCTCTATCACTGTCCCCTGTTCATCTCTTTAAAGCACTTTTCACAAGTTTTACTTAATTACATGTTTGTATTTATTTGTAATGTCTACTCAGTTCAATGATAAATTCTATGAGGGCAAAGACCTTGTCTTTTCTGGTCATTGTTGTACAGCTGGTACCTAGCACAGTGCCTGGCCCAGAGTAGGCACTCAATAAAAATGTACGGAATGAACAAATCCGCACCTAAGAATCCCTGAAGGAGTTTTTATTTAGAATCTAAATTTTGTTTTAAAAAGGTTTCAGGGCTCTCAATCACCCTGGAATCAGAAGGCTTTCCCCCTGCAACCTAAGTCATTTTAGGGAAGCTGACTTCTGGAAGTGAGGGGTGGGTAGAAGAACACTCCAGAAATGCACTGGAGTGTTAAATAGTGCGCAGTGAGACTCCAAGGGCACCAAGAAGCCTCAGGCCTTGGCCCATAACTTGAGGAAGAGGCCGCAGCGAGCATCAAGACCTTCTGTCTGTCTGCCTGTCTGTTTAATAAGAGCATGTGAAACGGGGGGTCCTGGAGTCAGGTCTCCTACTTATCCGCTGGGTGACACCAGAGTGACCAGGGACCGAGAGGGACAGTGACGGTGCCATGGAGAACAGAGTGGAGCACCAAGGTGACTGTAAACAGCAGTAACATTGGGTGGAGAAATACCCATTTCACGTCTGGTCCTGATCCCTTGAAAACAAACCGATGAGGTCTGGCTTGCCTAGGCCCACCCACTGTGGCTGTTCTGAGGCGGTGACTGACTAAGTAAGTCGGTGGTGTTTCCTCAGGGCTGTTGGTTGTGGAAAAGGGGGGCAGGCAGTCCTGCAGGAGTGCAGCTTCTTTGGTGTGAGCAGAGTCTAGAAATCACACCTTGATCTGGTGGGTTTTATCTTCAACTCAGTTTGGAACGAAGAGAGAGAGTGTGGGCAGGCGTTTGTGGTTTCATTTACCCTGAGGAATGACCATTGCTCCTTGATAATCCTCCACCTTGCCTGGTGGGACACGTGCTTCACATACCCCACATCTGCTGTTCTACATCCTCATCCCTTATGTCATAATTCAAGATAGGGTCAGGGAGGCTGATAGGGAACCACAACCCTATTGTATCTGCTAAACAACTTCTGCCTGAATCACTTCTACTCCCTGTTGGAAACAGAGGAAACAGCTTCATCCCTGATCTCCCCAAACCTCTCATCTTCACTGGCACCCAGCACAAGCATGTCACCCTGCTGTCACTCACAAGGACCCACATGTCAAACACAAGCGACATCACTGTTGTGCTGGGAGGAAAAACGTGTCTTTTTTAAAGTAAAAACAATGCTATTGAAGCTTTATTCATAAAATCCCAAAGGATTCCCAACACCAGAAGATACAACTGTCTTACAAAGGTCGAGTATATAAAAGCAATTTTTAAATGACAAAGGAATCCTCATTTCATGACAAAGAAAGTCCCAGCTCATCTAAGTGTTGTGCAAGATCAATGTTTTTGTGTCCCAGAGCCTTACATTCCTCAACAGGTAGGATGCTGATGACTCGGCATTTTGGTAATTGTGCACATACACTCAAGAGGTTCCTGAGCAAGGGAAATGGAAATACTCTTAATAAAAAAAAAGAGAAGAAATCAGTAACAGACGAGTGTCCCAGCAGCATGGCAAACTACTTCAAGTTGTATAATTCCCCCTGGCATTTCCTAAGAGCACAGAGGCACAGCTTGGGGGAGTGAAGAGAGAAGGAGAATCCTAAGCACAGTGCAAAGAGGTCTAAGAGGCGACAGATGAGCATGAAACTGACCACAGGACCCCTCAACAGGGCCCAGGCCAAGCTTCCGACATATCCCCTGCCCACTTGTGCTCTTACATCATACCCTCAAGCTGGCCCTGGAGAGACTGGCAGGAGGGCAGGGTTTCCTGCTCTAGACCCCCAAGTGCTGTGGAGAAGTGTGGCAGACCTCATTCCTGCAGACTTCACATGGTCAGTCTGCAAGAGATATCTGTCCTGGATGGCAAGTTGGAGTTACTGAGCTTGGGTGGAGAAGACACCGGGGTAAAATTGGGTCGGGGTGGGAGAAGGGGAGGAAGAGGATTTTAAACTGCAATTAGGACTGGATGGAATCTCCCCTCATTCTGCACTGATGGGCAGGGGCCCTGAAAACCTATGCACAGTTCTGCTTTACTCATGACACCTGTGTCTGGAGAGCTTTTGCAACTCTATCACAGGGGCAGGACCCACGACACAGAAGAACATCCCACTCCCCTTTTCAGTCTGGGGATTTGAGAGGAGGTAGGGCTCAGCAGCTGCTCGCTTACATCTTTCAAAGCATCAGTGAGGGATGGGGAGGAATAGCTCACTCTGGTCATTGTCACTGTGCCACGGGGCATCTGTGTTCACTAAACTGGATGGGGGAATTTAATTACATAGGCTTACAGGATTACAAACTAGGATTATTAAAATTCATCATTCTGGGGTAATATTCAACATCAGACAACCAAATGCCAAAAGCTCTCTGTCAAAGCTACAATGTGAACCCTGCAAATCAGCCCAAGTTAGGAGTCCAGATGAACTCACTCACGTTACATGGAGCTTTAATGGTTCCCAAATGTTTACTATGCAAGAGCCGACCCAAAGGAATACTTCCACTTACCACATTTCACAAAGTAAAAAGATTATTTTTAGGTACTCCCTTTATATTCTGGGGGAAATCTAACCTCACTGATCTCAGAGTACATTACAGATGGACAGCTGGGCATTGTAAAAGGACCCTTGCTTGCGACCTCTCTCCTGCCTTTGTGCTTTTGTGGAAGGACTGTCATGGGGAACTTGGAATCATCTCCACCACTGGGAGAAGAAAAAAGGGATGAATCTGGGGAGATCTGCAGTGGGGCCGTGTACTCTCAGCAGTTTTGTTTTTAAATGAAAGCACCTGCAAACCTGGCTAATTACACCACATTCTGGAGGTAATCCACACACCACTCTGCTCTCCTTATTTCAAATAAGGCTCAAATAGAAGGAAACTGCCTATGGGTAATGGTGGCAATATTTGGTGTAGGGACCACCGGCCTCAACCCAGAGGGAGCACCTTAGTTCATTAGCACAGCTGTTTTCAAAATGCAGACAAGTCACAGCCCTCTAGAGGGCACAACACGCCCACGTTCAGAAGGGCAGCAAGGTCCCGGCCTAGAACAGGACCTCAGAGACTTGGATACCAGTCCGCATCCTTCTACCTTCTTACTACACCTTTGACAGTGACCCAACGGCTTAATTTCTCAGAGCTGCTTCCTTACCTATTGTTGCCCAGCAATAATTCCTAACTTCCAGGGTTTATCTAAGATGGGGGTAAGACATAATATACGTAAATTAATGTATCTGGATCATAAATCAAGTATGGGACCAGAGTGTGCCCAGAACTGCTTTCCATAAAAATCCAATGACTGAGGCTTCTTCTGCTGATATGGAACAGAAGCAAGAGCTACTAGGAAATACCAGATTATAGGTCCTGGGGATGTCACCCGGTCGCTAGGAAAGCTTGGCAGTTGGCTACAGAAAGAGGTGAGACAGAAGATGGTGGGAAGAAAAGAGCCAAAGGAGAAGCAGAACGTTCCCATCTCTCATTTTCTGCTGCTGTGCCCATCACTGCTCCACTCTGCAGAGTTAAACCAAGGGTGGGAATAAGCTGGCCTTGCCCTCCCCTGCTTCCTATTGGGTTGAACACACACAGTCATGGAAAAGTGGGGGGAAGGTTAAAAGAGCTCTCAGGAGCACATGGCACCAGCCAGAGTTGGATCGGAAGACTCAGTACCTCCTATAGGGGGACTGCACAGCAGAAATGAGTCACCTTAATTTTCATAATAAATACCGATGAACTAGAACTAACCTTCATAAGTAGGAAGTTATAATTAACTAGGTTGTCTGGTTAACTAAGGGTTAATTTAAAAAAAAAATAACTCCTGCTCTCATGCTGTCATTCTTTTTTTTTTTTTTAATGCTTTGATCCTTTTCGTTGAAAATCTTTTAAAAATGTCCATCTTTCCTTTCTGCTGAAGCTTCCTAGCACGTTCTTCATTCACAAGATTCCTCACATTGGAAGGATCTTGAAGGTCCATGATGCGGTCATTTCTAATTTTATGGGCATGTGGGGGTGACCACTTAGCTGGGGAGGGTACCAGACTGGCATCTCCCATTGACAGTACTCCTGTAGTCATCATGAAGGCATGAGCTCTCACAAAGCAAGAAAAAAATTTACTTCTTGGTGGAAAACCTCCACTAAGTAAGAGAGAAAACTGGTGAAATTTGAGAAGGTGATTAAGTCGTCTCGTCCAGATAAACATGGGAACCAGATGGTTTTTGATGGAAAAATGTGATTTGTGAGAAAGTAGAAATCAACATAAGTAGTTCTGAAGTTGCAAATTTGGGGGTTTGAGGTCCCAGAACAGAGCCTTTTGAATGTTGAGGGTCTACTATACAGACAGTGAAACATAACTGGATGCTTGATGCCGGAGGCTACGGTGAGGCCTCAGAATCATCGCCAAAGCATTGGGATAAGGGAGACAGATGGAGAGGGTATGGGAAATTGGGCTGTGCTTTAACTTCAAGGTAACTTAACAAACAAATTCTTAGTTTGGTCATTACTTGCTCCATGACCCTAAGAGATCAACGTCTAGGGATGAAAACAATATAAACACTTAACTGATTGTTCAGATTTATTACATTCTACTCAATCCTTGAGTTACTGTGTGGCTCTGTGAGGAGCTACTTTACCTGATTAAAAAAAAAATCCAGTAACTTTTATTTAATTAACAAGAGAGGTTAAGCCTGATGAAAAGTTGTTTTGAAAATTTTACATATAGCATCCTTTGTATGAGCAGAGCTAGAGGGAATATGGTCACTACACAGTAACATTACTAGAAAGATAAGGAGGGGTTAGTGGGTTAGCTAAAGGCAGAGACCACATAGAAGAAAAGATGGAGGAAAAATAGGAATAAAGCATAGTCTTTCATTGTTGCTTCCTATTTTTCTTCTGCTGCACCCCTTATCCCTCCATTCTGCAGTCAGACAAATGATAAGGAAAAATTCACACCATTCCTCACCCCACCATTTCTCCATCTACGTACACAGATATATCCTTCGGGGCTAAGTTCACACGTGACACCATTGAACCAGCAATGCCTGGTGAGTGAGTGCAAGTGAGTGTTAGCCGTGCAACGTGCTGTGCCTTGGTCCTGGGAGAGACTAGTTGGGAGAGACTAGTTTTCATGTGGGACAGTGACAGAGACCAAAGGCCTCTTGCAAACCCCATGGATCTATGGAGATCGAGACCCCATGCATGTTTACCTGGGGAGCCTGCCAGAGAGTCCCCTCTGCTGAAGACGAAGGTACGAGACACAGAGATGGGCACTAAAGAGTCAAGGATTTGTGAGTTGCGTAAGGGAAGATAAACATAAAAGGAGAGAGACAAAGAGCAAAGCGTGTGAGACAGTCTGTTCCCGGATCTTCACAACATCACATTTCTCTGCCAAAGTGAATCTTGCCTCTGGAAACATGAAAATTGCATCCTCTCACAAAGTCACTCTCCAGAAAGAAGAAAATAAAATAGACTTTGCTGAAGGTCTTCCAAAAAGGTGCACAATAATTTCTGAGGGAATCAGACCCGCCAATGACAAGAACAGGCGGTGCCCCAGCAGGGAGTGTGTGTGGGCAGTGTTCTGTCTGAGGCGCCTTTTGGAGCCAGCAAATGTGCTGGGAGCCCAGCACTGTATTCCCGCCGGGCTCTCCCAGCTGCCTCAGGTCTCCAGCTCACCTGTGGGAGGGGTGAAAGCAAGTGCATGCTCCTACTAGGGGCATCCTCGAGGAAGCTGTCTCCTGCCTCAGACTCCTAGGAGCTCCCTCTGTGGTCACAGTGCTGGGGGAGAAACTGTGCGTGGCTAGAGCCTTGGGACACAGGAAGGGCAGCATTTCTCGCAATCTTAATGTAAATCAACTTGATAAACTAAATCAGTCATTTCTTTGCAAGTACAAGTGCTCCAAACCACCTCTCTTCCTATCCCCTTTTCCTTCTCTCTCTTTCCCCACAGAGTCTGAAATGGTGCTGGCTATCGCTTGGGGCCTGGGTGGGGTGGAGTGTGTAGCAATACTCCAGTCCTTTCCCGACCTTGACCCTGATCAAGTAGTGTTTCTGCATAGGAACCTGTTTTCATCTCTCTTATCTGGTCATTCCCAGAGTCTCTTCCAAGGAGCTAAATGAAGTCAGAGTGCAGGTGACAGCACACTGAAATAGGTGGCTTCCATAGTCTTAGCTGCTGAGCCCGATGACTTGCCTGAAATTATCCAATAGTACAAAGGAGTGGGGAGGGGAAAGCCTTATACCTACCTGATAATCATTTGCTTTGTCAAATAATCATATTCTTTGTCAAAGAATATTTTAACAGGCCCCTAGTGTCACGAGACACACTGGAATAAGAAACCCCATTGTCTCAAGAAGAATCCTAGCACTTCTGGGCCACAAATTACATGTATACCCAGCCAAGCAGATAGGAGACTTGTTCTCTCTCCAGTTGCACACCACTGTGGGCATCTGTTCTGGTCACGCTGAGCTCAGGCCCCGCTCCTCCAGAGTGCCAGGCTCACCACGGTCCTCCTGGGTTCCCTGGCAATCAGAACCAAGACAAAGGAGATAGTGCTGACTGCGTCCCCTTTGCCCTGCACAGGAAAACCAGAGGGACTTACTTGTAACCTCGAGTTCAACTGTGAGGCATTGGTCACAGGGCCAGTGTTCTGGCAAACTCATTGTCTCCTTTATTACCCTCAAGGCTGACAAAGCTCTAGGCTGGCATCAAGGACAGGGGTAGTTTGGTAGACTGAGACCCTACAAGAGTTTACTGCCTTGTGGCTCAGCTTAAGCTCTTCCTCAACCTACAGGTGAGGTCCTTGGCCAGTGAAAGATGCTGGGTGGCTGGACCTGGGCTGAGGGTGGACCTGGAACAAGGCGGGGCAGGGGGTGGGGTGGTGGTCTTTGGAGTTCTTCACACTTTGCTGTATTAGGTAAGGAGGCCTTGGCGGGGAGGATGGAAAATGTCTCCATACCCCTACAGGCTAATTTAATTTCTTTTTCCTCCTGAAGATTGATAAAGATGCTCAGAAGTGTGGGGAGGGAAAGAGAGGTTAATATTTCTTTTTAGTTAACCAGTTTTGAAGGAGAGATTAGTGTTGCAAATTTACTGTGTCTCACATATAAAATGGAAGGATTTTGATAGAAAGAACTAGAGACAGGAAGGAAGGAAAGGAGGAAACCAGATAACATCTTCTTACTACTTAAAAAACTTTTTTTTTTTTTTTTTTTTTTT
The DNA here is from genome assembly GCF_937001465.1 of Orcinus orca. Lineage (NCBI taxonomy): Eukaryota > Metazoa > Chordata > Mammalia > Artiodactyla > Delphinidae > Orcinus > Orcinus orca. The sequence goes on along the minus strand of NC_064572.1, from coordinate 61,942,995 downwards.
TGCGGTACGCGGGCCTCCCACCGCTGTGGCCTCTCCCGCTGCGGAGCACAGGCTCCGGACGCGCAGGCTCAGCGGCCATGGCTCACGGGCCCAGCCGCTCCACGGCATGTGGGATCTTCCCAGACCGGGGCACGAACCCGCGTCCCCCGCATCGGCAGGCGGACTCTCAACCACTGCGCCACCAGGGAAGCCCAAAACTTTTTTTTAAAAGAAAGAAAGTCATCTAAATCAGATGGGCTTGGGAGCTTTAGGTAGCTCTTTTCCCCTAGAGTTCCCACATCTTTTGGTCTTATGGAAGAGCCAGAATAAGGCCAACATGTCTAGGTAACATTTCATATCCCAAGAGTTACTCTACCATGAGCAATCCCCAGTGTGATGGATGGTGGAAATCTCCTTTAGAGAACCAAGGTTTACCAGGTCCTGTAGACCATCCCTCTCCCATCTAGATTTCTTGTTCTGAGAACTGACACTTCCTTCATCAACCTTAATTGAGACTTGTTGGTTTATATAAGTATAATAATGTACGAGGACGTTTTATTTTACAGCTCTCCTTCAACTCATCTTGGACCACCCCTTGGGTGTGGGCAGCTACTTCAACTTCATTTCAGACATCTGCTGGGCTAGGATGTGAAGTTACACTGCAAATTGTTCCAATATTTCCACATAGAAATTACATTCTGGAACATGATGGATTTAAAATCTCTATTTCATTGTACTGTGTGAACTAGTCAGGACACCAGAATGCATCTAGGTAAATCACCAACTTGCTGGGTGATTTGGAGCAAGTCATTTCTTTAGTTTCTCTGTGTTAAAATGGTATCTACTTTTCATGTGCCACGGATTGTGATATCAAGCTTTGGGTCCCTCTGATAAATCCCAGTAAAAAGCACTATGTAAAATCTTTATGATGAGAAAAAACACCCCTTTGGCATTAAAATGGCCACCATAAACACTAAGAGCTGAAAGCAATGCAAAATTCAGACCGGTGAATCAAAGAGAAATCTAGAGAAATAATGCTTTCTGGATCACACTTATATCACAATAAATGCCATGCTCTCTAAGCACAAGTGCAATAACTTATGCAGGAAACAGAGAGAAGGTAGAGCACAGAAGGCACAGAAGACACCCGCCAGCAGCCCCGTGCCAGCCCCCACCAGCATGCACGGCCAGCTGCAGACACTTCTCCACCAGCTGAGATGTGGTAAATGAGGAAAGAGAAGCAGATAAGCAACATACGCACCAGCCTGGGACTTACGTCCTAAGATCTTGCAGTCACTTCTTACTAACCGCCACAGACACAATAATAGCGTATTAGGGTTTGCAAGTAAAGGACAGTGGGTGAATTATCACAGCAGTGAAGGAAAGGCTGAACCTCCACCAGAGCACACAAACCACCTGCCTGCATTCCCTGGCAGGTGACAATAAATGGGGCCTCCCCTCACAACCTCCCTCCCCCGTCATTCGTCATTTGCACGTGAGCAGAGAAGCAGCAGAAAACATTCCAGACACGCAGAAACTAAGCCCCCTGTGGTCCGTGGGTACCTGGCAGAAAGCAGTGTTCCTGGCAGAGCATACAAAGAGGCTGCCAGCATTTGTGTTAGCCCTAGCCCAGGCTGAGAGTGCTCGGTCCACGTCCCCAGAGTGGGCTGAGGCAGGACCACAGCAGGGAGGATGAGGGAGGGGTTTGAGAGATACATACGAAGGACAGAGGATCCAGCCAGACTTCCAACCTTCCGCACATCGTTATCTAAGGACAGAAGGATGCAGTGTGTTTCAGAGGCAATTCAGAAAACACACCTTCTTAAAGGAATTCTCCCTCTTCCACCCCCCCCCCCCACAGCACCAATCAACCCTGTAAAAACAGGGCAATCAGGTGGAAGTGTAAAAAGTAAAATAAACTTGTCTTTTCATATTGAAAATTACCACTATCCATCCCTAACACTGGGTAATGTTACAGTCTACCATGTACTTCCACATCTAAAGCCTGGGAAGGTAAAAGGCTTGTTCAGGGTCCATAACGGGAGTCACAACTTGAACCCAGATGCATTTTCTCCACTGTCCCACTGCTTCCCCAATAAGCTATGGCTTGGAAACTGGAATACCTGAGCAAGCAGTGGTCATGATGGCTGGGACACCATAGTAGGTGAAGGCTCCGTTCTCGAAGCGAAGGCCTTCCTTACCAACCTCCACCTCCACTTTACCCTGGAGAAAGAAGGAAGTGTACTAAGGGTGTGGACAGCACTTCCAGATCTACTAGTGATTACGACCCTAAGCACTTCTGCTTGGATAGTAAGTGGACTTAAAATCTTATCACAGGGAAATGTGAATTCTGTCTGGATACGTTTCAGAAACAGCAACTCCAACTTCAGAAGGCCTTGGCAGTAAATGACTTGCTTAGTTCATAAAGCAGCATCCCGTCACGTACATCCAAGCTTTCCCTGCAGACTGTAATGGCTCTTCCATGATGCGGGTCCAGGCACCAGCTAGCCCAGAACCCTGTAAACTGCCCCACAGGTGTAGTCTGAGACTAAACCATCTCTAAGTCTGGCTGAGATAAAGCCTGATTCTGTGAGAAGCTTGTGCATATAGTGTGCATCTATGTGCCTGAAATCCACTGCATGGATCCGCCCACACCCTATGAAGCCTGTACTATTTTTATCCCCAGTTTATAGATGAATCATTTCTGAGGCTCAGAGAGGTTAAATAGCTCGGTCATGGTTAGTTAGACTTTAAAGCTAGATCTTTCCAATTTCTGAACCTACATTCTTGCCACTACATTTTACGCCTCCAAGATTTATTTGAAAATGGTTAAGTTTATATTAGGCATAAGACTCTATGTGTTCCTTGTGTTATATAAACGATGTAACAGGACACTTCTCCATTTCCAACAGTAAAGAATGCAACTCCATTTCTGGAGAAGAGAGGGCATTTTATTGAGGCTATCTGGAAGGATGGGTGTGAGGCACACTACCGAGTCCGAGCAGACAGGCTGCAGGGGAACTGTAACAGAGAGGCCCTTTCTAAGTCAACGTGAGTTTAATGAAGATTTTAAGACAATCACTGTATTTAGGGTTCACCAGATTCTGTTGGAAAGAGACAGGGAATAGGGACGGAGTTAATGGTGGAGCCAGGCCAGGACACCAGCACTACCTAGTGCTGGAACCATGCCTGACACTTACTTACAGGCCTTTCCAGGCACCCGGGGCAAAGGGTGACTCTACTCCTGTGAGTACCGGGAAGATGCTGCCCCTCCTTCATTTGCTCGTTTATTCCCTTCCCAGTCTTCTGAAGGAGGAGAAGATTAAGGGACTGCAAAGGCTGAAGTGTACTAGAGAGAGTGGATGTGTTCTGTGCGCTTTCAGAGAGCAGAGCAAGGACCAGTGGGTGGAAATCAGAGATGGTGAGATTTCAGCTCAACAGAGAGAAGGGCCTGAAACAAGAAGTGCCTGAAGTTTGGGAGGCAGTGCACAGTTGCATTCGCGGGCATGGCCAAGCAGAGACAAGGAGGTGTTAGCGATTCTGTAGGGCAGCAGGTTTGGAAATTCAGCGGCAGAACCTCTCTGCTGGGAGGTACCCACTGCATCCCACCACAAACATCGCTGATGTCAGATTAAATGCCATCAAGATCCCACCACTCCAGGACGCCAGCCAGTCACACCTGTCCCCTCTGAGCGTCGCGGACAAACACCAACACCAACCGGCCTTGCTCCCAGGGCAGCCAGCCGAGCCTTGGAACCTGGCACAGAGGAGGCATGCCGTTCCTCTCCAGTCTAGAGAGGTCCTGTCTTGCCCTTGGGGGGTCCGTGGCTTTCCCACTCACCTGCAGAAGTAGCACAAAGTAGTCCACAGGGCGGTTGCGCTGGTACAGGTAGTGTTCCGGGGCCTTCTTGTTCTTCTCATCACACTTCAGCTCCTGGATCACGTTGGGATGTTTCAGGAGCCGCAGCAGGATCTTCTCCGAGAGGTACAGAGACTTAAACGGCTCCACTTCTAGGGGAGACCGGGAGGCAGGAGGAATTGGCAGCTGGGAGGAGTCAGGATGGGCACAGCCAGGGCCATTCATGCTCTCGGGCACCAAGCTAGCAGGATTCCTGCAGTTCCCTTGGGTGGGCGGGGGTCTTAAGCCCACGTATGTGTCTCAGGCCCTCTGGTGATGTGTGTCCCTGCACTGGCACCTCAGGAGAAACAGGTCACCATTTTGGCAATGTCAGTTTTGTTATTATTTTTCTCCTTGACTTTATTTAAAGCTGCACATAAACTTAAAAAAGAAGAAAATCCTGCCATTTGTGACAACATGGAGGAACCTGGAGGATGTTATGCTAAGGGACATAAGCCAGGCACAGGCACAAATACTACTTGATACCATTTATATGATGAATCGAAAATAGTAAAATTCATAGAAGCAGAGAGAATGGGCTGGGGGAAGCAGGTAATGGGGAGGTATTAGTCAAAGGGTACAGAGTTCTGGTTACGCCAGATGAATAAATCCTAGAGATCTACTGCTCAGCCTAGAGAGCCTAAGAGCAATACTATCCTGTATACTTAAAAATTTGCTAAGACAGTAGATCTTTTTTTTTTTTTTTGCGGTATGCGGGCCTCTCACTGTTGTGGCCTCTCCCGTTGCGGAGCACAGGCTCTGGATGTGCAGGCTCAGTGGCCATGGCTCACGGGCCCAGCCGCTCTGCTGCATGTGGGATCTTCCCGGACCAGGGCACAAGCCCGTGTCCCCTGCATCGGCAGGCGGACTCTCAACCACTGCGCCACCAGGGAAGCCCGGACAGTAGGTCTTATGTTAACACACACATGCAAAAATAATAGTAACAAATAAAGAGGGTGGGAGGAAACTCTTGGAAGTGATGGATATGTTTATGGCATAGATTACGATGATGGTTTCCTGGTGTATGCTTATCTCCAAGCTCATCAAGTTGTATACATTAAATATGTACCTTTTTTTGTATATCAATTATACCTCAATAAAGTTGTTCAAAAAGCAACAAGAGGGACTCCCCTGGTGGCACAGTGGCTAAGAATCCTCCTGCCAATGCAGGGGACACGGGCTCGAGCCCTGGTCCGGGAAGATACCACATGCCGTGAGCAACTAAGCCTGTGTGCCACAACTACTGAGCCTGTGCTCTAGAGCCCGTGTGCGACAACTACTGAGCCCACATGCCGCAACTACTGAGTTGGACATGGATAAGTAAGCCATGTAAACATGGCTAAAAAAGTTTTAATGCTACAATCAAATGAAATACAGAGAATTTAATCTGACTTATTTGTATGACGTGTATCTGTTGAATGAAATGAAATTTCAAGTTAACAGGAACAGTTAATTATTTAAGTGGGAAGTTCTCAATAATGAGAAGCATCACTGTATCATATTTACATATTAATAGATATTATTATTTATATTGTTATGTTATACTACACTATTATGGTATATCATTATATTAACAGATACAGCTGTTTTGTTCTAGGAAATCAGACAGCCAGTAATTAAAAGAAATCTGTATTGAGAACTAGATAACATGTTGAAAACCCTAAAGAAGCTCCAATTTATTTATGTATTTATTTATTTATTTTCTTATGACCTGAACTTTTTAAAAATTTTTATTGGAGTATATTGATTTACAATGTTGTGTTAGTTTCTGCAGTACAGCAAAGCAAATCTGTTATACATATACATATATCTACCCTGTTTTGGATTCTTTTCCCATATAGGCCATTACAGAGTATTGAGTAGAGTTCCCTGTGCTATTCAGTAGGTCCTTATTAGTTATCTATTTCATATATAGTAGTGTGTATGTGTCAATCGCAATCTTCCAGTTTATCCCTCCCCACTCTTACCTCCTGGTAATCGTAAGTTTATTTTCTACATCTGTAACTCTCTTAGAAGCTCCAATTTAAAATTTTCTACCTTTTAGTAACTGGAACAGTACTAGCACTCATTATATACTCAATAAATACATGTTAGATTAATTACATATTGAACTTAGTAATGTGTGTGATCATTTTAGGTCAGCACATTAATTAGGCATGGATGAGAAGGTTAGACGGTTCAAAGACAAACTTTACTTTCTTCACAAGAAGAAGTTTATCTTTGGATCCTCTCTTTTTTTTTCTTTCTAAAGATTCCAGTATTCACAATCCACATCTGTATTTGAAGAACTCGTAGCTCACAGGCCTACATGGCCCCTGGAGGGTCTGGGCCCCAGGGCCTTTGTGGCTGCACAGGACATCGCCTGTCCCTCCCTGATGAACCCTCTGGGGCCCACCACCTCCCGCCTTGAAGCAGGTGGAGGAAGGGAAAGTGCAGCCGTGAATTCCTCAGCCCTTTTTTCGAGTAGAAGAGAGAAAAGCAGAGTAGCATTATGCTCACTTCCCCACCTAGAAGATCAGGCCTGAGGCTGAAAATGACAGTATGTGGAGTCCTGTCGCCCCACCTAAGATGACCTCCTCTCCTGGAACAGTGGTTCTCAGTCCCAGAATTGGAATTAGGTCGTAAGGTATTAAAAGTGATTGGTGCCTGGGTCCCACCCTCCAGAGCTGCCTTGCCCGCCTGCGGTGGAGATGCAGGCGGGCAGAGTCATCATACCTGTGGCCATGAAGCGGTGCGTGGCCAGCAGAAGCTGTGGAGAGATCTTCACCCTCATCTCCGAGTCAGAAAGCTTAAACAAGGAGAAGTCGTGCCGCTTCCTCTCCCTGTGTGGGACCCTCTGCTTTTTCCGATTGTCGGCTGTCGGGACAGGGGACACATTGCAGCTATCTCAGAATCGCTAATGGTTTTTGGAGGTTTCACCATAGCCACCTGAGACAGATAGTTCCTTTGGGAACACAGGGATTTCTGGAAAGTGTCAACTGTAGGTGACATCGCAACATCTCTTTCCCAGAGACTGGAAGGATGTGGATAAGGGATAGAAGGTGGGAGCTGCTGCCATGTCTCAGTGTTACTTGCACTGAAGTGGTGAACAGTGGAAAAGGCGAAGGCCAGCCTGGGGCTCCCAAGTTCAGGCTTCTAGGGCTGGCCTCCCTGTTTACGAGCTGTGCAAGCTCTCCAAGCATCAGAGTGTTCGTGTGTTTTAATCTATACAATAAGGTTAGTGATTAATCATAATTTTTCTGCTCATCTCAGGAGTCTCTTATTATGAGACTCCAATCTGAACCTATCTGTGAAATGCTTACAAAAAGGCGTTCAAACGCGAGGAACTTGCACTCTTAGCCTCAAGGACTTTGGCAGGGCCCAGGGGGTTTCTGCCTCTGCCTTTCTCCTGTCCCCAGAGCTGAGCTCACCTGGTCTCTTCCTGCTGATTTAAACCACACTCTGAGTGGTACTTGAGGCATGCCACCCAAGGGAGGAGGGCAGTCACCCCCCTCCCCACTGACAATTCTCTTGCTTCAACCCTGGCCCCTCCACGGGGAGAGAACTGGGGGAAATAAAGGAAAGAAGGAAAAAAAATGGAAATAGCTCTGTAATCCATAAAGGTGTGGCCTCTGGGTGGCCGCCTCAGGCAGGACTATTGTGATTACTAATTGAGAAAATCTCTGCTTTTTCCAGTTTAATTTTTTCTTCCTGCTTTTCAAAAGCTTGTCTTAAAAAACATGTTTAGGGGGTAAGGGGAATGTTTTCTTTGGTCATGTCTCTTTTGCTTTCCCTTAGTATTGAGTAAAATTTTGAAACTTTAGTCTATCTTAACCTGTGCTAAGGGGAGCAAAGAAACAGATTTGGGTTTTCTCCAAAGTTGGCCTAGAGAAAAACAGGGCTGCAGGGAACTTTCAGTGCAGGCTGAGAGGACACAGTGGAAATGAAAGGGAATGAACTCCAGAGACAGGGTTTCCTTTGGACTCTCCCCCTCCCTTTGGAGCTCACCCCACCACACAATTGGGGCTCCCTTCTAGAGGGAGAAAGTGCCTTCCACCGCACTGCTCTCTTGTGGGCCTGCCTTGGACTCTGGGCCCTGGCTTTAACACTCCTTGTGTCTGGCTGCCACAGTGGTGAGATCCAGGCCCAGCTGCCCTGGGGGGTCAGGGTCCAGGGAGAAGCAACACTGTATTCCTGGCTCCTTGGCCTTCTCAAAACTCTTAAGGATTCATGCCAGAGTGGGAAAACCCTCTCCTTTAGAGAGAGGACGGTTAGGCAAGACAGCAGCAAATATACGTATCAGACCAGTCCTTTTGTGTGACTAGTGAGTAACGATTCCGATTTGCATGACACGTTTGTCTAAATATCCCCTCTCCCTCCTCCATCAGAATGCCACCGAACAGTTCATCATTGGAGAATCAGTCTTCTGATCTCCCTCTTCATTCCTTCAATTTTATTAGTGTGCATTCGGAGTATTAAGTCGTTCAAACAAAGGCCCTCTGAAGAGCTTACTCATTTAGACCCCTGTCACTACTATCAGCCACTAACACTTTAGTGTGAATGTTTTCACCACTATATCTATTGAGACACTTGGGAATTCTAAATCATGAGCCATGGGCAGAGGTGGAGAAGGGAGAAAGGAATGGGGGAGGGAGAAATTAACCCCCAACTCAAGAAGATGAGCCCCCTCAGGGCTCCACAGCAATAGCAGACACTGGGACACTCCTGCTATGTTTCTTTAAGGCCTGACCCACCTTTTAGGTCTCACCCCAAAGTGAAGCACTCTCTCTGTACCACTCACTGCCTTAGAGTCTCAAAACCTTTTCTACAGGGAGCTAGTCTCTGAACAGCTGCCTCTAGCAAACTAAGGATAGGGGTCCGGAATGGGTTATCTGAGGGGAGGAAAAGCGACTGCTGTCCCAGGTGATGAAATTCATTCGGGAGGAGGAAACACTTCCTGGCCTAGGGGCTCCCATGGATTTAGATAACACTCCCATCCCTGAGGAAAGCAGGCCTTTGTAATGTTTGCAAGCAAAGCTGTGATAAGGCTCAGTAACCCAAAGCAGTCACTATCTGCAAGAAGGAGTCCGTGTTGTTCCTGAGGGGGAGAGGGGAGGGGGGGGCGAGGAGGCCAGAAAGGAGGGAGCAGGGACCAGAGCCAGGGGTGGGAAGTGGGGAGAGGGAGAAACCAGGCGGCAGGGCTGAAAACGCACAGGGGACAAGAGCGACTAAAAGGGCGACTTCAGGTTTAGCTTAGGTTGTGGTGGGCAGTCTCGTGAGTCTCTACGGCTCACGGATGTTTTGAATGAGTGGATCCTGAGTGGAACCCCAGGGGGTGCTGGGGTCTGTGTCTAGGTGGACGAAGAGACAAACCAGGAACAGCACAGGGTACAGAAACAAGGGCAGAGGGGTCATCCGAGGTGCACTTTATTTCCTTTGGTTCCTTTTCCATCCAAAGGCCAGGAGGTCTCCTTTTCATAGTCTTGGCTGTGTTCCTGAAGGTTCCCTCTGGATAAACATTTAGCTAGCACACTCTCAGTGACTCAGGGATGGTTCAAGTCAGGGCATCTTGCCGTGCCGGCTCCTGGCAGGAGGGGGCTGACACACAGCAATGCCTGGGGCTTGTCCTGACCCCCTTTTACATGTTCACCAAACTAAGCCAGCTCTGAGAATCTCAGAGAAAAATATGATGGCCTTGGACAAGAGCCAAGGCTGTGCACTTACTGTAGAGGTCAGTTTCATCCAGGATCTCCGACTTGATGATCTCCTCTATGATGTCCTCCAGTGTGACAATGCCCATCACCTCATAGAAGGGGTCCCCTTCTCCCTCATTATTCACCCGCTGGACAATGGCCAGGTGAGACTTTCCTAGAGATGAAGGAAGTCACAGTTAAGCATCTGGGACATTTTCAGAGAACTTTCCTTGTGAGAAAATTATACTAAGTTTACCTCTGACCAGTCTTGGGACTCAACCCATCCCAGGACCTCTTTCAAATATGAAGTTTGTGTACAAGTTCTTATAAATGCAAACTTTATACTTTTACATCACCGTCTCTTCTTAAGAAAGTTACCTAATATACACAATGTCATTTAAATGTTTTTTTCTGTAACTTTCCTATGTTAGCAAGTATATCTAAGCTGAAGGATAATGAATAATCTAATTGAGAGAACAAGAATTTGGCGTCAGAAGAATTAGGTTAGAAGACTTTTTCCTCCAGAAAACTTCCCTGCCCCCACCCCCTACTATCCCAGTGACTATCTGTGCAACTGATCCTGGATAAATCATTAAACCTGTACTGAGCCTCAATCTTCTCATCTAGAATTAGGGGATAATACCAGTATGGTGATTTTCAAACACGGCCCCCAAATTCTTTGATATGCCTTCTACTGAGAGGTGTGGTCTAATCCCTTCCCTTGAGTCTGGGCAGGCTTGTGACTGCTTCAACCAATAGAGAACAGGGAAGTGTTGGCTATGAGGCTTCGGAGGCTGCGTCATAAAAGGCATGTATCTTCTGCTGTAGAAACACTCTAAGAAGTCTGACAACTATCGTGAGGCCACCATGGTGCAGAGGTCACATGTAGGTGCTAAGGTGACAGTCCCAGCTGAGCCTGGCCTTTCCGCCATCCCACCAAAGCGCCAGACAGGTTAGAGAAGAAGCCATCTTGGCAGTGGATCCAGACCCACCGCTGGTGTCCTCCCCAGCCATCCAAGATGTCTCCAGCTGGGGGCACAGTCACAGAGAAGCAGAGATAAGCAACTCCCACTGTACCTTGTCTGAATTCCTGACTCAGGAATCTGTGAGCATAATAAAATGATTGTTGTTTTATGCTTCCAAGTTTGGGGGTGGCTTGTTAGCAGCAGTGGTAACTAGGACAACCAATATCCATAAGGTAATTGTGGAGCTCAAATGACTTGGTGGATGTGTGAAAACGCTGTGTAAACTATGATGTGTCATAGGCAGTTAGTTAACTGACTGCCCAACCACTGAATAATAGTTAACATTTATTGAGCTCTAACTACGAGCCAGGTACTATTTGGAGCACTTTACATGTATTAGTTCATTTAATCCTCTTAACATCCCCTGAGACAAGTACCATTATTATCCCTATTTTACAAGGGAAAGAACTGAGGCACAGATTGGTTAAGTAATAAGCCTAAAGTTACACAGCCTGTAAGTGGCAGAGCTGGATTGTGAACCCAGGTAACCGGGTTTGGTCCTAACCTAGCGACTGAGTCTTACCTAACAGTCCTGCTTCACCTTGATTTGTTTTCATTTGCTGATAGATGCATTTCCTGGATCTGTTTCTAAAATGTCAATCTGGGCGGTTCTTTTCCTTGGCTAAGAGAACATCTCTTTAAATTAGGAGAATATCTAGGGTACTGACTCAGATGTTATTCTTGCCAAAAAAAAAAAGGAAGTTCATGCCTTATCATTACTACCCTTTATAAACTTTTGCTTGGCCATTGCTAAAAATATCAGATAAGAGGAGTAGTCAGTTTGCCAGAGGCATAATTAACCATTAACATTTAAACAAATGAATTTCTGTATCAAATACCTCAAATCACAAGATAGCTACTTAGTGGGATTTTTAATAATGGGAAAGATGGTATCCATATCACTCAAGAACGGTCTCTAATTTCCTCTCTACCTTCAACCCATCTCTCAACTTACTCTCAAACTGATCTGATCAGGCCACTGCCCTGCTCAAACACCCGCCAAGGCTCCCTAGTGTGCACAAAGTCAAATCTAGGCTCCTTAGTTCGCTATTATCAAGACTGTAAAATGTAGCTCTTCCCCGTCTTTCTGACTGTGTGCCTGCTGCATCCTCTAATCATCCTGGACTCCAGGTGCACCAGGTTACCTCCAGCTCCTCAACTTCCTCCACATCCACTCTCCAAGTCCTCACTAACACTGCTTCCTTCTCCTACTCTGTCTCCACTGACCCTTTGAGTTCCAGCTCAGGTGCCAGCTCCTCAAGAAAACTCTCCCAGATTTGCCCCATTTTGTATCTGAATCAACCTCTCCTTGCCTGTGTTTCTAAGCCCTTGATAACTCCATTAGCGCATTGATCACAATTTGCCACTTCTCGTATCTTGCAATGTGTGTGTCCTCTACTGGACCACGTTTCCTCCTCAGATCATAAGCTTCTTCAGGACAAAGGCTCATACACTGAGACAGGGTTCTCTCCATATAACAGGCAGCCAATAAGTGCCTGAGGAACTGATGTAAGACTGAATAAAAATCCATAGTTGATGTAATAGATGGTATTAAACCCAGACACTAAAACCTTTTTTAAAAATAAAATACAGGGGCTTCCCTGGTGGCGCAGTGGTCGAGAGTCCGTCTGCCGATGCAGGGGACACGGGTTCGTGCCCCGGTCTGGGAAAATCCCACTATGCCGCGGAGCAGCTGGGCCCGTGAGCCATGGCCGCTGAGCCTGCGCATCTGGAGCCTATGCTCCGCAATGGGAGAGGCCACAACAGTGAGAGGCCCGCGTACCGCAAAAAAAAAACAACCAAAAAAACCCCAATGTGTTTAAATTAACATTTAAAATGCATCAGTGGTTCTAAAATTACCCTTTGAAACAACTACATCCTGCCCAATTGGACTGAAGTGTTTTGTAGCTTAAATTAGATTATGTTAACTGTTAGTATGTGCTCAATTCAAAGTTGTTTTTTTCAACACCTGTTCTTAAATTTCTGGCACCTGTTCTCACTTTTCTGCTAACATGTGCTAGAGATGACAAAACAAATGACTACCATAACGGAAAAAACTGGAAAAGTGATTTCTTAAAATTATTTTCTTTTTTTTTCTTGGGGTATCGTTGTTTTACAATGCTGTGTTAGTTTCTACTGTACAGCAAAGTGGAGTTCCCTGTGCTGTACAGCAGGTTCTCATTAGTTATCTATTTTATACATATTAGTGTATATATGTCAATCCCAATCTCCCAATTCATCCAAAATTATTTTCTATAATTGGATAATTTTTGTTATGTGGAGTCCAGAATATATATAATACAGCCATACTTCCTGCCACTAAGAGATTAGTTCATATAATGGGATTAAATAAATTAACATTTTATGTTGTTTCACAAAGAGTGCCATAACTTCCATGCGAAAATCCACCATTTGTGTACACCTTATAAGGTCAATTTGAGGACAAGCTATGTGATCACCAGGCAGTATTTAAGTCCTAATTGTAATATTCAAGACAATGTACCTATGTAATCTATTTAGAAACATTTTAAATTCACAATCAGCCTTTATGATTCCCTCAAATGCCTGTAGAGATCTACAAACAAATGAAGGAAGTCATTGTTTCTTGGGGACAGACTGGAACAGGAATCAGCAATCACATAACCCTGTTCTGAGCTGACACTGGGACAAGAAAACCAGCTGTTCCCATGACACACATACCCGAGGTCCTTCCCTCAAAAAGTCTGGCCTTTAAGAGACCTACCTCCTGGTACTCCTTCTCTTCCAGGGCCCCAGAAGTGTTGGGGAGCTGTGGGCCTGGGGCATAATAGGTTCATGGCTTTATCAGAGATCTTATCAACCCTGAGGGATGACTCACAAGTATTTAAAACTGGGGCAGCAGGGGCTCAAATTTCCCAAGTGTTTTCACCTTTTTCTGGGCAAAAGCTGGTTTCTAATATGCATTATTTCTCCTCCCACGGATGAGTGTTGTGTTTACTTCCTAATGGCATATTTGAGGGAGTGGCTTAAATCTTGGCTAATCCCCTCTTCTACCCTTCTATGAGGTTCTGTGAATGGGAACTGTGGCCTTTTCTGCTGAGCTGTCCCTCTACAGACCAGCAGAATTTTTCAAGTTCCTTCTCACGACTACTAGTCTATTGATTTCAGTTTCCTTCCAACTTACTAGAAAAGCGGGATGTCTGTGAAATAATTTAGGCTGACAATGATGATCATTAACATTTATATAGAACTTAACAATTTGTTAAGAGGTTCCACACAGGGTACAGGAGAGTCATGGAGATTGTGAGCAGATGTTCCTGAGAATTGTGAGAAGTCCTCATTTTGTGAATTAGAAATGTTTGGCCAGGTCCCCAGCTTTCTCCAGAATCTATTGAGAGACAATAATAACTGATGTCTTATGCATGTTTCTTGGGTAGGTCCTGTTCCAAGTGCTGATGATATATCAGTGAGTATGACGTAGGAGGAACAGTAAAGGAGACTGAGAAGGAGTTCCAGAAGGTAATGAAGTCTCATATTTCCCTCCTTCCAATTTTGGGTGTATAGTTCTTAATTTCCATGCCTCACTGTATCCTGGATGACTGCACTAATATCCTAACCAGTCCTCCTTTTGGTTTTTTTTTTCTGTTCTAAGGCATACTATCCACTAAAACCAGATTGACTGCTCCCAAACATTGCACTTACCAAGTTATTCCCCATCTCAATAACATGGACCAATAACCACGGAGGGTCATTTCTGAGCTCTTTTTCCTGTCGTTAGAGGCCTCCATGGTTTAGGGTATATGCCTTGCCTTCTTTCCCACTACTCTATCAAAATATAGAGCATTTTGAATGCTTTTGAAAATATTTCTGAATGCTTTTTCCCCATTCAGAAAATAACTGGTCCAAGGATACTCAGCCAATAAATGGTGGAGTCAAAATGTGAACTCAGGGAACTGAAGAGGACCTACCCAGCTAGGATTTGTGGAAATCTCTGAGACGAACTAAACAAGACTGGATATTTTAACCTCAGGCCTTTTAGGCACAGAACTGGCCTAGGAGGCTGCCCGTGGGGTCGATTTGACTCTCTCCAGGTTCAGGCTAAACATAACCAGGATCCTCTGCTTAACAATCACCATTGGCTAAGCTTTGGCAGATGGTGTCATTCTCAGGCCACAAAGCAATCTCAGATATGAGGAGGATACATGCAAGGGCCTTTGTTGTCTAGCAGATCTATTAGTTCTGAGCCAGCCCAGGGGCTATGGCCAAACTTGGCTAGTCTCTGGGAAAAGAGAGAGACGTGGCTCTAGGGGCCCTATCTGAAGGAAGCCAGACACCTGAGGTGGCCTGAAAACCCGCTATTCTGAAGGTTCTCATTCCAGGTGAAGACCGCCTACAGCTACTCCGACGTTCTCCAGACTGTTTCTGACCTAAACCAAGCTGACTCCTGAGAGCACAGGTCAACATCCACTGGATTTTCCAGTTTTTGCCATGGTGGTGATTACCACACCTACTGTAAACTGGGGTCATATGTCACCTCTGGTCTTCACCATCTCTTTGCAAAATGGGGATTGTTATTACTAATATGAAGATGAGGAAAATGACACTCAGAAAAATAAGTGACTCACTCAAGGCCGAGAATTAATACGCCATAAAGCCAGGAAACAACTCAGGTCCGTCTGCCTCCATAGCCTGTGCTTCTCCCAGTACACCTTGCTGACTCCACATTTCAGGCCAGATCTCAGGTTTCCTGTCCCAAATGTGTTAAGAGAAATGGGAACTTATTTTGTAAATGGCTGAAAGTATGCAGAACTAATGCCCAGCACCTCACAAAGGCAAAGGAGGGCTTTAGACTGTGAAGGGGAAAGGAGGAGTCACTGTCCCCCCACTCCCCGGCACAATACGTCTGCCTTCCGGCTCAACCCTTCCCACGTCCAGCCTGATATTTCATTTTGTGGACTGCTTGCAGCTTTAAGGGGTTTCATTGATCTGGCTGTGATATTTGTTTGTAGGTTAGTTTTTTTTTTTATTTGCCTGGGATGTCTGAGGAAGGGCAGAGTGATACAGGAGGAAACTGAACTGATGACAGGATAAAAGAAATATAAGGAAATTTCCACAATCAATTTTGGTCTCCTGGGCCCTATCCAAAGTAAACAGCTCTCACTTTTATTTTCTTATTATATACAATGACTTCTACATGGGCTGAATCAGAGAAAGCACTTGTTATACAAAACAACTAACTAGACAGAATTCATTTAACTAGGTCAGTGAGGAGAAAGGCAAATGGTGGAATGTCTTAAATGCTGTACAAGCATTATCTTTAGCCTTTGCGTTAAGCTTACAATGTAGGATCAATATTGCCATTTTAAGAAGAAGGAAGGTAAGCCTCATTCAGAGTGGTAGAGTGACCTGCCCCAGTCACACAGCTAGTAAACAGATGAACTGGGCCCGGACTATCTCTGTGGCTCCACAGTCTGAGACAGCAAGTCACAGATGTGGCTTCCTGTTCTGCCTCAGTCACTAACACTGAGCAGGACACTTGTGTCTCCAGATTCCATGTGCCTGTACAAAATGGGGATAAATTCTACTGACATCACATGCATGGTGAGCACAAAATGAGTTACTGTTTGGAAAGATCTTTGCAGAGGTAAATGCTTTGCAACTATAAGGGATTATCATTGCTATTTTATAATTTGTCTTTTCTGGGCCTCAGTTTTCTCCACCTTAAAATTAAAGGATGGGATCAGGTGATCTCCAGCGTGCTTTTTTCTGGCCCTAAAATTCTACGCTTTTATAAGGCTAAACAGTCCCGGGCTACAAAAACAGTTTGGCTTAACAGGACGTTTCTTTGTGATGATGTATGACATACCAGAATTTTAACAGTGCCAATAGTTACAGCCTCTTGAGTTTACAAACGAGCTTGAACTCCGAATGTTTGTATTTTAATTTTAAGAATAAAATGAGAAAAATTACCTTGACACATGCTAGACTTTAAAAAAATATTTATACAATCAAATCAAATCACTTTCTATGAAATCAGGAAGAGAAACACAAAAAACGTTATCCTACCAGTCCTGCAGCAATCACCTAAATTTGGAAAAACAAAACAGTCCCTTTCTCTAGTTTAAAAAAAAGGCTGTACTTTGTAGTAATCCTGCTCTACTTCATCAGAAATAGAGTAATCAATGCATTTATCACCAAAAATTTCTCAAGCCACTAAAAGGCAATTATAAAAAAAGCCAGGCATGTCACCCAGAACACCATGGTAACCAGCATCACCAGGGCATGAAAAAATAGTTGTTAGTCACTAGACTCTAAGCTGGTTGGCAGTTTGGCTTGCTAAGCAACACTGCAAAAATAGCAAAGTAACGACCCATTATCTGGAGGTCTGACTTTGCATGGTCTTGAATCTGGTCCCAGAAGGAACTATCCCAGGTCTATATATCAACCCCATACCTGAGGCTCCCAGTCAAAGCCTAATTAATAATTTATTCAACAAATATTTATTGAAGCCTATTGTACACCAGGCACACAATTCTCAACATATGTATTTACTTGGTTTCTCAGTTAAATAGAATTGACACAGAGTGGTTTTGTGATGAGTGAGGTGAGGGTAGGGATTTGCTTGAGGCCGACTCAAAGAGAACTAGAAGCTGACAGCCAGAGGACAGAGAAAAATGTAAAAGTAGACGGAGAACTGCTTTATAATACAGCATAAAATAACTACACTCTCATGACCATGATCATGCGTCATCAAGAAAAGATTGTTATATTTAGGATCCTTTGTTAAGGAAGGCAGGAATGGGTATAAAACATTTTAGAAATATCATCACCAAAAATAGTTAAAATATACAGTTTCGGCACTTGGAGGGAATGTAAATTATGTTTGACAAATGCCTCAATCTGCCTAGCTCCCCATTTAGCTGGAAGAAAAGCAACATTATAATCACGGTTTTACCAGCTTTTGAATGTTGTCTCGGTTCCCTGTCTGCCTTTATTTTTCTAGCTCAAGCTCCCGCCTCAGCTAAAATGCCCTTTCCCTTCCTAACTGCTTATCAGAATCCCTCTTCAGTTACTTCCTCAGAGAAGTTTTCCCAGGTCCTTCCAGGGAATTATTTCTCCCTTGCCCCCTCGCCCATAGATGTTGTCTGGATGCCCTTCCCTGTACCCCAGGCTGCTTTGTATCATTTTCATCCCTCTTTTCAGCTCCTGGATATCTATATCCATGTCCATCTCCCAGAGCCCTGGTAGCCCAGCACTCAGATAATGTTGGCAGAGGGAAGGTTGGTGGCAGAGGTGGCGCTTTCCCTAATGGGTGTTAAATGGCCTAGGAACCCTGCATGGCACGCACACGGCCCTCTTTCCTCAGAGCCTTTGGATGTCTGTTCCCTTCTCCCGGAAAGCTCTGGCGAACTCCTTTCCACACTTTAGGATTCAGCACAAATATCTCTGAGGGGAGAGGGGGGAGTTTATCCTAACCTATAATACCAGGTCAGGCCCCCCTATTATAAGCTCTCATAGTTCCCTATACTTTTTATTCAAATCACCTGTCTTCACTTGTAACTGTTTATTGATTCGTGTATATCTCCCTACTTGACTGTAAGCACCAGGAGGGCTGGAGGCCTCACACAAGATAATGTCACATGGAAGGAAGGAAAGGAGGGAGGGAAGGAGGGAAGGAGGAATTGAGAAGAATCTCAATTTGGAAAGGAATAGACAACAGAAAATAGAGGATTGAGAGTTGTTATTGAAGGTCCAGGGGTGGCTAAACGTGGGCCTAGAGGTAAACCAATTTAAGAGAGTACTAGGAAAATCCACTGGCCCCCTGCCCTGAGACACCAAATGCTTTAAGGGAGCCAGAAACACAACCAAATGTATTTGGTTGTTAAAAAATGGAATTGAGGTGAGCTACTATATTCTCCAAATAAAAGAGGACTCACAAAGCATGATAAAAAGAGGAAATGGAATTTGACTGCAGCCTGTGGGATTTAGATTAGATAAAAAGAGAGTCTGGGGCTTCCCTGGTGGCGCAGTGGTTGAGAGTCCGCCTACTGATGCGGGGGATGCGGGTTCGTGCCCCGGTCTGGGAAGATCCCACGTGCCGCGGAGCGGTTGGGCCCGTGAGCCGTGGCCGCTGAGCCTGCGCGTCCGGAGCCTGTGCTCCGCAATGGGAGAGGCCACAACAGTGGGAGGCCTGCGTACCGCAAAAAAAAAAAAAAAAAGAGAGTCTGATAATAAAGGCTGTTATGTCCTGGAAAGGATAACTAAATGTAAAAAAAAAAAAAAAAAGTGTGAATTAGATTCTCTCTCAGGTTTCTCAGTGCCCCTTCCAGCTCAGATTCTCTTGTTACCTGGTATTTCTATTGCCAGGCTAAGAAAAAACCAAATATTGCATAACAATATTACAACAATCATAATGAAAAACTGTAAAGAAAGAAATATAAACCAGCAATGTTAGAACCTTGTATAATTTATTGTTTTTCACTTTTCCTTGTTTCCTTTTGTTCTTCCTCCCTGTAGGGGAGCATGATGGACTGTGCTTTGCTTACTGTCTATTCTAATTATTATTTAGAAGGTAAACATCTCATTCTAAATTTTACTAATTATTATTTAGCAATGTTTAACACATTTTAAAGCATATTACATCTAATTATACCAGTGAAATGTAACTTTGAATGAAATAACTTTTTATTTTCTTTTGTAGAAGACAAAGAATGGAGCACGAATGTTTTGGCAGCTTTTTATAGAATTAAGCAGTGGGATGACTTTCTGCTAAAATAGCTCACACCGGGATTTGGAGTGATGAAGCAACACACTGACTGAAAAAGTGGTCCACATCAAAAACATCTTTAAAAAAAAAAATCCCTCTGAGGATTAGAATGGGATATTTGATTTGTGCAAGAAGGCAAGACCATAGGGTTTTTCTTTTTTTTTTCTGTTTAAGAATTTGATTAAGGTTGTTATTGCATGCAATATATTTTTAACATGACAGAGTATTAAAAGTCATTATTTCAGGACAGTGGGATGATTATCTTCAGGTGATTTTCATACTTTGTTCTATATTTTTCAATTTTCTCTAATGAATATAGAAATTTATAAACTTTAGTATAAATTTTATAAAAGCAAAATAACCCTATCATAATTTCTCTCTTCTCCATGTTCTCATTGCATGTTAGTATTTCTATTATTGCATGTTTGCTTTAATGATTTAGGTACCAGTCTGTCTTATCCACATTCTTATATGCTGAGCTATGACTTACGAAATGCAACATTGTTGGAAGTTGGGGGGAAACGTGAGTCCAGCCTGCCTTCTAGCTTTATAAAGGGGAAAGCTATTCTCCCATTAGGCTGAAGGCTCTTTGGGAGCAGGGACTGTATCTCGTACACCCAACTCTTAGCACAGTGCTTTGAAAAGGGCTAAATAATTGTTTCCTAGAGAAGTAAAGAAAGATAATACATAACACTTTTCTTCTAACATTTAAAATTTGACTTTGGCCTTCTGCATGGTCCAAAATGATTGGGCTGGAGATAATGAATGATTCATTTACTAGAGCTCTGCAGATCCCTTCCATTATATTAAAGTTTAACCCCTTCCAGTCATTCATTCAGTCATTCAATAAAGATTTATTGAAAACTTACTGTGTTATATCCATCGTTACGGGTTACAGCTACAAAGGTAGATAAGACAGCCTCTGTCCTCCAGGTGCTCATTATATGGATGGGCAGCACTTTCCATCACATACTAATAATAGAGCCTGTTAGTTCAATAATAGAGATATTGAACAATTAAGTTGGCCAAACTGGGGTTTATAGAAGTTTCGCAGAGGAGGTGGCCCCTGTGCTGATGTTAAAGGAAGGGCTAGACTAGGGATTAGTCGGGTAATGTATATTCCTGACAAAGAGGACAGCATGAGTAAAGGGACAAAGGCAAGAAATAACACAGTGTGGCTACGGATTCGGCGCTGCTGGAGCGTAAAGCTGTGGTAGTGATGAGTGATGAATCTGCAGGGGAGGGCGGGGAGAAGGTCATGACTGCACAACTTAGACTTTATCCTGCAGGCAGAAGTGTTTGAAGCAGGGGATGATGACACCAGGGATTACTTATTGGCACTGGAGAGGATGGATTTGAGGGTGAAAATAACTGGAGGAAGTAGAACTTCTCAGGAGGCATTTGCACAAATGAGTATGTAACAGATTTGTGTTTATATTTAAAAATGAAAGCTAACATTTATTTAGCATTTATTATGTGACAGTTACTAAATAAGCAGTATTATGCAATATTGTCTTAATTTCAAACAACCCTATGAGTAAATACTATTATTACCCTTATTTTACAGCTAATGAAGCAAAGAGTTAAATAACTTGCCCAAGGCCAGGATGCAACCAGAGCAGTCTGGTACCAAAGCTTATGCTCTTAATTTCTATCTCATTTGTTTAATTTCTGTCTCCTGTATTAGAATGAAAGCTCCATTCAGACAGGGGCCCTATTGGTGGTGTTCTCCACTGTGCCTACACAATAGGTGTATAGTAACGATATGCTGAATAAAATTAATGAATAACCTAAGTGGAAGAAATAGCAGCCTAAGTTATGTAACGGTACAAGAAATATGCAATATTGGCAAATTTTTTGCAGACTTTGTTCCAAATATTTGGCCGACTTTGGAGATTATTACGGACTGAAAATTTGTGTCCCTTCCCCTCTCCAAATTGATATGTTGAAGCCCTAATCCCCAGTGGCCCTCTAAGATTAAATGAGATAACAAGGGTGGGGCCCTAATCCAAAAGGATTGGTAGTTTTATAAGAAGAGAGACCGGAGCTGTTTCTCTCTCTCTCTGTGCTTGTGCACTAAGGAAAGGCCACATGAGGACACAGTGAGAAGGTAGCTAGCTGTCTGCAAGCCAGTAAGAGAGGTCTCATCAGAAACCAAATCAGCTGGAATCTTGATCTTGGACTTCTAGCCTCCGGAACAGTGAGAAAATAAATTTCTGTTGTTTAAGCCATTCAGTCTGATATTTTGTTGTGGCAGCCGGAAAAGACTAAGACAGTGATTAGTAGGATGAGGGTGGGGAGTGAAGGAGAGGTTTCTCCCTTGGTAGACTGGGGGCACAGGTGTGCCACTAATTGGGTAGATAAACTGGGAAGAGGAAGATTGATTATGGTCAATGGAACAACACTAATTATCCTGTACTTAAGGTTCACCTCACTCAAACATAGAAATACAACTGAAATCAGCTATTTAAGATCACTTGTTCAATAAATATTTATTCATCCTCTAGCCATCAAGGTCACTGTGTTTGTCCTGAGTATACAAAGTAAGTAAGATTCATTCTCTGCCCTCAAGGAACTCACAGTCAGGTGGGGAGAAATATTGTTCCTTTTTGTAAAGCTAGCATGCTTGCTTTCCTTTTCCCTTACTTCTAAAGACCTGGAGCTCATAAGAAATATATATGTATAAAATCCCATATGGATAAGAGCTTTGGAATCACGAGACTGGGACTTGAATCTGGGCCTTGGAATAGACCAGGTGAGTGATGATCTTAGGCAGTACAAGTAACGCTTCTTATGTTCTTATGGTCCTCACCTATACCTGCAGAGTTGTTTTAAGAATAAGAGAGGTAAGTAGAAATGTTTTGTAAAATGCAATATGCATGTTAGCAATTATTGTAATTATAAAAAGCTACATTTCCAACCTGTAGAAACTCAAGGGTAGCAAGTCATGGGCAGCAAGTCAGAGGTGAAAAGACAGCTTTGAACCGTTTGGGTGGCAGGAATTTTGGGATGGGAGATGGAATAGGAACAGGCTTTGGGGTCCTGTGATCTGGTTCAAATCACAGTTCAGTCAGTTATTAGCTGTGGAAAGTTGAGCAAGTCATGTAATCAACCTGAGAGTTAGTTTCTTCATCTGTAAAATGGAGGTAATAATACCTCCCCAGGTGGGTTGTTCTGAGTATGTCAAGGGCTTGGCATTGGGCCTGGCAGGGCTGTTGCTCAATTAATGGTAACCGTTGTTCCTATTAAAATTACTATTTTCCTCTCCTACCTCCTAAGGGGTTTGTTTAGGTGGTTAAGTTACTTGAAGTGCAAGGAAGTGAGGGAAATGGAAGGGCTATTACAATTTGCTTAAAACGTTATTTTTAAAGGTAAAGAAAAGTAATTCAACTCAGCTTTCCTCTCCTAACCTATGATGCAAACGTAACTCTTATAGAAAATGACCACCGTATTATATGGCTTGGAGCCAGAGAACACCTACCTTGATAATTATACCTTGTATTTATTCTATTCTAAGTTAATCTACGAATCATTGTTAATAAGGTTCTCTGAAGACAATGCTTCTGAAAATTTAATGTACACATGAGTCACTTGAGGGCTTGCTAAAATGCAGATTTTTATTCAGTGGATTTAGAGTGAGGCATGAAAATATGCATTTCTAAAAAGGTCCCAAGTGAGGCCCATGCTGCTGGCTCGTGGACCACACTTCGAGGAAAGAGCAAGGCTCTACAGGGGCATGGAAATCTCTTGGGGTGGTGTAATGGCCTGCTTCTCTTTAGGGATCTACCTAATTGCAAACTAACCACTTACTGACAGAACATTACCGTGCCTTTTTTTTTTTTTTTGGCGGTACGCGGGCCTCTCACTGCTGTGGCCTCTCCCGCTGCGGAGCACAGGCTCCAGACGCGCAGGCTCAGCGGCCATGGCTCACGGGCCCAGCCGCTCCGCAGCATGTGGGATCTTCCCAGACCGGGGCACGAACCCGTGTCCCCTGCATCGGCAGGCAGACTCTCAACGACTGCGCCACCAGGGAAGCCCTACCGTGCTTTTCTACCATGCCTTTTTTTAGACCAGATTTAGATATTCTACAACAGGACTCATTTCTGATCAATAGTGACTTTTTCCAGCAGCCTACTACATGGGAGGCACAGTGCAAGGTGCTGGAGATACAGAGGTTAGTAAGACACAATTTCTGCTTCAGAAGACTGCCTTTATTCTAACACTGTCCACCCTTGTAGACTGTTAATTTTCTCAGGGCAGTCTTATTGTTTCCCCTGTTGCTTAGCACTATATAGAAGCCCGTAAGTACTAAATGAATGAGTTCCCAGGAATTTCATTAAAAATGTTGTCTGGCAGAGAAAAACAAATGCTGTATATCACTTATATGTGGAATCTAAAAAATAAAACAAACTAGTGAATATAACAAAAAGAAACAGACTCACAGATATGGAGAACAAACTGGTGGTTACCAGTGGGGAGAGGGAAGGGGGAGGGGGCCCAACAGGGGTAGGGGACTAAGAGGTACAAACTACTATGTATAAAATAAGCTACAAGGATATATAGTACAACACAAGAAATATAGCCAATATTTTACAATAACTATAAATGGAATGTAACCCTTAAAAACTGTGAATCACTAGGTTGTACACCTAAAACTTATATAATATTGTACATCAACTATACCTCAATAAAAAAAAATCTTGTCTGGCAGCGCGTGACAGTGAACTCTATCTTAGTTATCACGCGTAAGAGGTGGTTAAATTAAAAAGGGGCTGATAGGGTGAGCCTTAATCCAATCTGACTGGTGTCCTTATAAGAAGAGATTCAAATACAGAGAGACTCCAGGGCTGAGCACACACACACTGAGGGGCAACCATGTAAGGACACAGCAAGAAGGCAGAGCCATCTGCAAGCCAAGGAGAGTGGCTTCAGAAGAAACCAAACCGGCCAACACCTTGGTCTTGGACTTTCAGCCTCCAGAACTGTGAGAAAAGAAATTTCTGTTGTTTAAGCCACTCAGTCTATGGTGGCAACCGTAGCAAACTAATATAGATTTTCATAGCTTTTATGCCCAGAACCAAGACTCTCTTCTGTAGGGTACACAAAATGTTAAGAAAAATGCTAAAGGTGTATGGATGAACCTCTGAATGCAATGGGAATGAGTCATGGAAGGACTCGGGGGAGACAGACAGAAGAGGGTGAGGCAGTAGCCAGACTGGGCTAAAACAGCTGCAGTATATATACATTTCCTTCCCCTTCTCATGATATCAATACAAAGCATAGGGCTGTTCTCTCTCCAAATCTGAGAGACTGAAAGTAGCTTTTTGAATTTTTCCCCTTTCTCAGGTTACTTTTTGATATTAACACAATTTCACTTGTCTTAAAATATTGTGGCAGGAGGAAGACCCCAGATTTCTCTCTGTATGCAAAGTCTTTATATACAAAGAGTACCTGTGCTGATAATGAAATGAGATTGAATTTTTGACAAACAAAGAAATGTATCAAAAACACATAGTCAAATGAGATTCCTGCTAGCCACAGGGAAGCTACATTTCAAACCTGATTCTAAAGTCAGGGGATTAATTATTTGCTTTGTTTCGCTTTCAATAAACATGCCAACTCATAAGTACAGATGAATGCCTCTTTCAAAATAGTTATTCTGGGAGGTTCTACACTTATTCTAACCATGTCACTGTTCTCAAATCATTTCTGGAATTGCTTTCAGGGTCTGTGAGATAGTTTTCTGAACACTCTCAACTGTGACTCTGGAAGGTAGATTTGATTTTCAAAAACAACCAAGGGTCCTTCTGGGTCAACTCTGGTTAACAGGGGGACGAGTCAAACTGTGTAATGTCAAGAGGATCAACCCTAAAGTATTCAGGCTGATTTTTCTGGAGTGAATTGTTCTCAACCTCAGAAGACAGTTTCCAAAGGCAAACCCCAGAAATGGAGTAAACATGTTATAGGCATGACGTCAAGGGCAGAGGATGTGACCGCTCTGAAGGAAACCCCATTCATTTGGATATGCAGGTTTTTTAGTGATTCCCTTTACCAGAATATTTCCTCAGGTCTAGATCTACCTTACTTCATGGGACCAGAGTTCCCAGAAGTACAAGGACCTCACTGCCTTAGTCAACTTTTAATCTCCAACCTGGGTACTTGATGTGTGTCCAAGGCATAGCTGATAGAAAGATGAATATGGGGGAAGAATGGCTAAGGTGTCTGGGGCTTACTCTATGTGATTCAAAGGGCAGAACTAGGGCCCACAGAGAAGTTCTGGAGACATAAATTTCTGCTCCTTGTAGGAAATACATTTTCAGCAGCTGGAGCTGTCCAGCAATGGAGTTTGCCCTGGAATTGGAAATGGTGAGCTTCCTACCTAGAGAGGAAGCAAAGACTGCTTGTTATGGGAACCCTTAGAGGTACCTCCTGCAATCGGGAGCTATGCAGTGCCCTCCAAGGGCTATCTCCTGAGTCCTATCCGCACAATACCCGGCAACTGGTAGGCCCTGAAAAAATACTGGAATGCAATGAATGAGGAATGCAGTGCATCCTGTGAGCCAAGTAAACGGGAAGAGGCAGGAACTCAATCAGCCTCAAGGAAGGTAGGGAGAAGTGAAATGAAAAGACCCAGGGAGCCATGAGGTAGGGCCTTCCTTGAGTTTTTGGTACCACAGGAGAGAAGCTGCTTTGGGTACCTGAAGCCTCATGTGTTTATGAGAGGGTAATACTTTTTAAGGGGGTAGGAGTTGAGGGAGGAGATTAGACCACATGCTCACCCTTCTTAAACTCCTCCAGCACCGTGTCCAGCCGGGTATCATTGAAAACGCAGTGCAGGGGCCGGTTGTAGAAGCGGGTGACCGTGAGAAGCGGCGTGCAGTCGTCGGGGTCCACGAAGGCCAAGTCCTTGACAAACAGAATGTCCACAATGTTGTGCCGCTGGTCGCCCTCGTACACGGGGATGCGAGTGTAGCCGCTGCGCAGGATCTCGGAGACAGTGGCGAAATCCAGCACAGCGTCGGAGCGCAGCATGAAGCAGTCCCCAAGAGGGGTCAGCACCTCTTCCACCACCTTGGTGCGCAGCTCCAGGGCGCCCTGGATAATGTTGAGCTCCTCTTTCACCAGGTCGCTGTAAGGATCCGCGGCCCGCAGCGTCTCCAGCAGCTTCTCCCGCGTGTAGAAGGTGCTGATCTCCTGGCGCAGCGCCCAGTCCAGCAGGCGGCTCAGCGGGTAGCACACGGGGAAAGCGGCCGCCATCAGGAGCCGGGTCAGGCACACGCTGTGGGAAGCGATGGCCAGCCCGTGCCGCGAACACACCGAGTAGGGGCAGATCTCTGCGCCCAGGAACACGGCGCCGGTGCACACGAGCGCCGGCAGCCAGGGGAAGTGAGTCCCCGCGTCGCCGTAGTCTTCCCCGGTGTCCCCGACGCCCGGCGGCAGCGAGGCGCACAGCCAGCCTGCCAGGGCCGCGTTGGCTCCGGCTTGGCCCAGGAGCAGGGTGCAGAGCAGATGGGTGCCCCTGCCGCGCACGGCCTGCACTCGGCGCGCCTGCTCCTGCTCGGCGGCCGAGCCGCTGTTCCGCAGCACCCGTAACTCCACCGGGTCCAGCGAGAGCAGGCTCAGGCGCAGGCCGCTAAACAGGGCAGACAGGGCGAGCAGCAGGAACGCTCCGAGCGCCCGCAGCCACGCCGGGGGCAGCAGGTCCCCGCCCGGGCCATAGAGCCGCGGGCGTACGCGCAGCAGGAAGCCGCCGGCGGCGCCGTGGTGGTGCCAGGCGCGCCCGTCCCAGGCGCACAGAGAGAAGAGCTTCCCGCCACCGCTCGTGCCGCCTCGCTCTGCCTCGCCCTTACGCAGTTCCCGCACCCGCACCTGGACTAGAGCTGAGCCCGCCACGCCTCCGGGGCGCAGGGGCCCCAGGACCTCCACGTCCGATGCCCAGTCGCTCTGCTCGCGGCAGCGCTGCGACCCCGGGGGGCGCGTGGGAACAGCGCTGGGCGCCGCGCCGCTCCCGCCCGGAGGCTCCTCGATAAACACGAGCCGTGGAGCCCAGTCGCCGGTGCCGTTCTCCCCTGGGGAAAGGGGGGGTGTGGGCACCGGCTCCACGGGCGCCGCGGGCCCGGGCTGGAAGTAGACGCGCAGGAGGAAGCTGGTGCCTTCGGCGGCGCGCAGGGTGCCCCCCTCCAGGGACACGCGGCCTCCAGCGGTGTCCTCGGGCCGCAGGCCCAGCAGCCAGGCGGCGGCGGTCGGGGGCCGAGGGGACAGGGAAAAGAAGAGCAGGAGCACAGCGCCCCTGCTGCAGCAGTCTCGGAGCCTGACACCCACCGCTGCTGCCGCAGCCGCCATCCTGCACCCGGCGCGGCTGCACGTGATACTGCAGAAAGCCTAACGAAAGCTGGAGGGAGGAGGAGCCGGAGCCGGGAACCCGGCCCCAGACAGGTCACCACGTGTACGCACCCCTGCGCGCGTGAGCTGGAGGCGGTGGGGGTTCACACCCTGCCCGGGCAGTGGGTTCCGGCGGGAGGCTGGAGATGGTCACGCATCACTGCACGGTGCGTGACCCCGACGCACTTGGGTACGGCAGAGTTGCAGCCTCAGGAAGGCATGTCTTGAAGCACGGCCTCCTATTCCAGCAGTAGGGCGCCCCTCAACCGGGCAGAATTTCCCATCTGGTCCTGCCACTTCACCATTGGCCAGGGAAATTTCCCAGCATCTCGCCTCTCCTCCTGCCTCTTGCATTCCCCCTTCTGGTCAAAAGATATTCTGGAGACGAGTCCTGAATCTGTGTTTGGTCTCAACTCCAGCTGACCTTTCATGTTTTAAAAATTTACAAATTCTTAGGTTAAATTCCTTGTTAAGATCCAAATATCCATTAATAAGAAACTGTTGAATTAGTTATTATACCACTGTGCGATGGAATACTATGCAGCAGAAAAAAATAATGATGTGGATCCATGTGTTTGTGATATGGAAATACCTCCAAAGTAATAGCTGCAAAATATCAAGGTGCAGAACAGTGTGTATAATATGCTACTGTTTGTATTAAAAGTAAGTATAAATGTATATGTACATATATACATATATAAAATATTAGATTTAATATGCAGAGGATACACAAGAAATTTGTAATAGTGTTCACCTCTGGGGAGCAGGCCTATATTGTACAATGCCAAAAGCAGGGAATTGGCACTGGTATAATGTGTGTGTATAGTTTTGTCTCATTTTACTACATGTATAGATTTATATAATCATTGCTGAAATCAAAATGCAGAACTATTCTATCACCATAAAGAGCTAGGAGGGAGACATTTTACTGAATTCCTTGTATTGTTTGAACTTACCATGGGCCTGTTACTTTACTTTTACTTTTATGCATTTATTTAAGAAATTTATATAGTACAATTCACTTCCTGGCATACTGTTCTATGAGTTTTGACAAATATTCATGTAACTATCACAATCCAAAATAGTGCCGTCATTCTCCAATATTCCCTCTTTCTGTCTCTTTGTGGCCAGCTCTCCCCCCATTTCATCCTCTGGCAGCTATTGATTTGTTCTCTCCTACAGTTTTCCTTTTCCAGAATGTCGTATTAATGGAATAATACAATACGCAACCTTTTGTCTCTAGCTTCCCTTACTTAAGTTAGCAATATGCATTTGACAGTCATCCATGTTGTGTTTATCAATAGTTCATTCCTTTTTATGGCTGGGTAGTATTCTACTACATGGATATATCACAGTTTATCCATTTACCAGTTAAAGAATTTTTGAGTTATTTCCAGTTTTTGGCAATTATGAATAAAGCTGCTATAAATGTTTGTGTGCAGGTTTTTGTGTGAACATATATTTTCATTTCTCTTGGGTAAATTTACCACAGGTCTGTATTACTTTTTAAAATAATTTTATTTATTTATTTATTTATTTTTATTTTTTGGCTGCGCCGCATGTGGGATGTGGCACGTGGGATCTTAGTTCCCCGACCAGGGATGGAACCTGCACCGCCTGCCTTGGAGGTGCAGAGTCTTAACCACTGGACCGCCAGGGAAGTCCCTGTATTACTTTTTAAAATATAAAAATAACAATAATTAGGCATACTACCTTTGACATCTCTAATTAGAAAAAAATCATATGTGAAATCTTATTTTTCATAGAACTCCAAAGATATTGACTGAGAAAGACTTGCAAAGGATAAAGCTCAATACAAATGGTCCTAGCTAAAAGTTACCTTCTTTTCATAACAAACTCTTATCATCCAGAGTGGAAATAGCCCCTTCCTAGTTTGAGACTAAACAGGCCTTAGTGGGTTGCTGCTCACATAGGCTGCCTTTCACACTTTCTGACAGGAGTGTGAAACAAACCTGCCCCTGCCTTAAAATACACCAGATCTTGTGCACTACAAGTTGCCTCTTGCATGGGCTGCTTAAGAGACGGAAGGAAGGTTTAATCTAGAGAGGGAACATTGAGGCATTTATTGGAAATGTAGGGGAAAGAGTGAAGAGGTGTCAGGCATGTGATTGTTTCTGTTAAGTATTGGCAAAAAAATATTCTCACTTTTGTCCTGACACTTAGATCTCTTTCCTCTCCCAGCCTAAGCTCCTCAGCACAAAGGTACCTGTTATCCTAAGCGTTCTCCCACCTCTTTTTTTTTTTTTTTTTTTTGCAGTACGCGGGCCTTTCACTGTTGGGGCCTCTCCTGTTGTGGAGCACAGGCTCCGGATGCGCAGGCTTAGTGGCCATGGCCCACGGGCCCAGCCGCTCCGCGGCATGTGGAATCTTCCCGGACTGGGGCACAAACCCATGTCCCCTGCATCAGCAGGCAGACTCTCAACCACTGCGCCACCAGGGAAGCCCTCCCACCTCTTTTTGGTCACAGGACTTAATCATCCTTTATCAAGGATGATAAAGGATCTTTATCAACCTAACACCTTTATCAAGCTTTAGAGTTACAAAGGGATTTCATATCTATTGCTTCATATACACACACAGAGCCCTGTGAAGTAGATATAATAATAGACCATTTTACAGATCAGGTGAAATGACTCATAAAACTTCTTTGAACTCTAGGTTTATGCTCCCTCACTCCACGGGGTTGATCTGTGCCAAAACAGAAGCTTTCAAAAATATTCAATTAGGAATTTAAAAACCTAAATTTCTGATATAAAGTATTACATTCCTATTGAAAATAAAGTTTTAATGCAGAAAAGCTTACGTAAAAATAAACTATAACCCCACCAACCAGAGATAAACACTGTTAATATTTTGACACATTTCCTTTTTTATCTTCTACATAGATAACCGAGAAACAAACACACACACATATATAATTGAATACATATTATGCATACAAGTTTAGTCTGCTTCTGTCACTTAACATATCAAGAACATTTTCCCTAATGTAATAAAAATTCTTTCATAAACATAATTTTTAATGACTGATGCTGTTACATTATTGGATATATTATATTGACAGAGAGAGAACTGTAAGGATATCATTTCTAGTTATACCAGCTCTATTATTAACAATGTTAGGCTTTCAACTCACTTTTCTGGACCCACTTTCTTATCTGTGAAATAAAAGACAGTTTTAAGTCCCTACCCTTTCATGAGACAGTGAGTAAGGACTAATGTACACCAGGTGAAGATAATCTAGAGAGACTGAGTACTTTTCCTTTTCTGAACAGGAGTTAATCTGGAAAAGTACTGGGTTTCCAAAGCTCTACTGTAGCTGAAAGGATTCCTGGGGACAGGTTCAAGCAGTGTGATTCTAGTAAGGAAGAGCTGCCAAAAACAGCTCCCCAGAATCTGAATGTTGACTATCTTCCTATCTTACAAAATGAGCAACTCCTCACTTCCCAGAGAGATGAAGGAAATGACACTTGCCTTTAATCTCATGACTCTGCTATTTCAGAATGTATGTATTTAAATGCTTTTGTTTATTTCATTACCTGTTCATTCATCAATAAATACTTGTTAGTCAACAAAGGGCTAGGCCCTGTGCTAGATGTTGTACATAGACAGATACCATCCTTGCCATCACTGAGTTTAGATTCCACTGAGGACGACAGACGTGAACCGGAAACTGCTTACCTATCTAATTAATTAATTACTCCCATGAAAGAGATGTCAAAGTGCCATGCAAGTATATAACCTGAGGACAAAGAGGAAGGTCTGGGCAGACTATTCCCAAAATGAAATGAAATGAAAATGGAAGAATTTATACATTAGGAAGAACATGAAAAATATATTTTGTACCTTCTATTCTTTTTTGTAATACTTTTAAAACTATGACAATGTATTAATAATATCCCTAATAATATAACCTGTTGACATTTATCAAGTGCTTTATCATGTGCCAAGTATATTATCCCTTTTAATCCTCACAATAGATGAGAAAACTGAGGCTCACAATAGGTAACTTTGTGAAAGTCACGTTGCTGGTGGGTAGTGGAGCTCAGTTGGATACACAGTCTGAATCCAGAGACTATAGTTTAAAGTTAAGAAAATAATGCCAGCTAACCCTTACATAAGGTTTACTACGTATTAGGCATAAATCAACTCATTTAATTCTCATAAGAACTTCTGGAAGTACGTGTTATTATTTTCACTTGATATGAGGAAGCTAAGCTACAGAGAGATTAAGTACCATGGTGGCCAAGATTATGCAACCAGTGGCAGAAGCACTGCCACTCTACCCCACAATTTTACATGATACTGTACTATAGCTACCTGTCGTACTTTGCCCATTTACATACATCATCTTACATAGTTGCACATATAATATTCCTAAAACTGTTGTATTCTATTTCTTTTCATTCATCATTATAGCATGGTTTCCCTCATTAAAACTATTTGTGAACATGTTTTTCCTTTTTTTCTCCCCACCCCCATACTCTGTTGTTATTGTTGTTTATTGGTTGGTTTTATCACAGGCACAAAGGATTGAGTTAATCATCTTCCTCAGTCCATGGGCTTTGAAAAGGCCTCCTCCACTCCATCCTAATCCCAATCCCATCCCCTCCCCTTTCAGGCAGCCATTCCAACTTTTTGATATGTCCTTAAAACAAGTATACAATATTGGTTTGTGTGTATTTTTTCTTCTATTGCAACATGATTCACATACCATAAAATTCACCCTTTTAAGCTATACATTTCAGTGGTTTTTAGTATATTCATAAAGTTGTGCAGCCGTCATCACTTCCTAATTCTAGAATATTTTCAGGCACCCCCAAAAGAGACCCTTACCCATTAGCATGCTTCTCTTCCCCTGACCCAGCCTTTAGCAACCACTGATCTACTTTGTCTGTGCTTTTAATTTTCACTTGTTCTGTTTATCACATTTTCACTCAACACTATGCTTGTAAAATCTGTCCATGTTGCTGAATGTACGCCTGGTTTGATATTTCTAAATGCTGGGTGGTCTTCCACAGTGGATAGCCATAACATTAATTTAATCCATTCCCTTAGAGATGGACACTTAGATTGCCATCAACTTCCCACTACCACCAATAAAGCCACAGTGACATCCTTACCATTCCCTACTGGACCAGTGGGGGATTCCTGTGGGATGTACCCACTGTGGGAC
The DNA here is from genome assembly GCF_937001465.1 of Orcinus orca. Classification (NCBI taxonomy): domain Eukaryota; kingdom Metazoa; phylum Chordata; class Mammalia; order Artiodactyla; family Delphinidae; genus Orcinus; species Orcinus orca. Next base: position 61,910,096 of record NC_064572.1, on the reverse strand, counting down.
TGTTGGGTCATAGTATATACATATACTTAATTTCACTCAGTACAGCCAGATTACTCTCCACCAATAGTGCCTGAAGTTTCCTGTTTTCCTACATCTTAGCCTACACTTAGTATTATTCACTTTCCAAATTTGGCCAAGCTAATGGGCGTGAAGTGCTATCTCATTTAAAAAATTGGAATGTCTCTGATTTCTAACAACTTTGAGCATGTCTTTACATATTTGTTAGCCTTTCGGGTGTGAAATTGAATGGAAAGGGCTAAAGTTTGGAGCTGGCATTAAAAGTACATCTGCTCTTTTATAGGACATATATTCAACAGTGCTTCATATCTGAAAACGCTAACCCTTGCTTTACTCAGCTTGAAGCCCTGGACCAACTCAGACGGAAGCATGGAGATGGAGCTTCCTGACAGAGCAAGGGTAAAACAGCCTGCACTTGTTAATGTCTACAATAAACAGTTGTTTGTGGGGACTTCCCTGGTGGCTCAGTGGTTAAGAATCCACTTGCCAATGCAGGGGACACGGGTTTGAGCCCTGGTCTGGGAAGATCCCACATGCTGTGAAGCAACTAAGCCCGTGCGCCACAACTACCGAGCCTGTACTCTAGAGTCCACGAGCCACAACTACTGAAGCCCACGTGCCTATAGCTCGTGCTCCGCAACAAGAGAAGCCACCGCAATGAGAAACCCGCGTGCCACAACGAAGAGTAGCCCCTGCTCACTGCAACTAGAGAAAGCCCGCACACAGCAACGAAGACTCAATGCAGCCAAATATAAATAAATAAATTTTAAAAAATTATATAAAAAAAGCCTACACAAACAGTTAATTGTGTGCACAGCATTTCTCAGATACAGGAATTTCTATCAGTTAATAAGAGAAGCCCCTGCCCACGGCAGGGAGAGTTTTTTCCCCCAAAAAGGTCAAGAGCTTTTTAGGGGAATGATTACTCTCTAGCATCTGGGCAGTCAGAAGCTCGGCCCCACTTTGGTCACGAACTAATCAGTTCATTCAACACCTGAATCAAGAAATCCAGTGGGGGGTACCAGCCTGGGTCACAAAGAGTTGAAAGTGGGGGCAATAACCTCCAGTCAAACAGAAAAAAAAAACCCACTGAAGATGTATTCTTTACTGAGAGGGAGTGGGAATTGAAAGCTATTAATATGTGATTGGCTTGCGTATTGTTTTCCGGGATAATTTGGTTCTCAGATGGGCAGGAGAGAAAGTCAGTCTTATTAAGACAGTCTTTAATTCAGGCAAACATTAATTTTTTTCTTTGTAGATCAATGATTCTCAAATTTTTTATGCATAAAAATCATGAAAATCACTTGGGAGTTTTTTTTTTTTTTAACAGATTCTAGAAGGATACACAGGAAACTGCTAACAGTGGTTGCCTCTCTGAAGAGAAACTGGTAGTTGGGCAACAGGGATAGAAGAGAGACTTTTCCCTTTTGATCTTTTAAATTTTGTACCATTTACATTTCCTATTCAAAACCAATTTACATTTAATTTTAAAATGCACATTCCTGTCTCTATTTTGATTCTGTGGATCTTGAATAGGACCCAAGAATCTGCATTTTAACAAGCATCTCATGGGGTTCCAATACAGCTGACTGTTGGTTCATTTTTTGAGAAACAATGATATGAAAGAGTGGTTTTTAAACTTTTTTGGATTTACACACACCTATGAATTTCTGATGAAAGCTACGGGCCTCTCCCTAGAAAACTGCACATTTACTCAAGGACACAATAACGTGAATATGTTGTGAATACAATTGCAGGCATTCATGCCATCCAGTGGCATTGTGCCCATCCATGATCCTTATGTTAGGGACCCCTGATATAGAGATTTTGTTCTATATAATGGCAAGGAGTTTGTTTGCTTTTTTTTTAAGAGAGGGAAATTCATAGAATTGAGAAGATTTTTAAGTGGGTGAATGCGTGTGTGCATGTGTGTGTGGGTGCATATGTGTAAGAAAAGAGCAGAGGCAATTTCTACTTTTGATGACGGGGTTCCTTCTCCATTTCTAGAACCAGTTCCTAATTAATAAAGGAACAGAAGATGGATCCCTCAACAATTCCCTTCCAGCTACATCCTGTCCACAAATATGCTAATGAAATTTGCAGATGACCCCAAAAGAGGATACACTCCAAACACCAGGAAAGCCAAAGAAATTACATAAAACATTAGCAATATGGCAAAGAGAATGACACTCAACTTGAAAAAATTTCAAGTTGAGGCATCTGGGGAAAACTAATTGGAAAGAAAATTTTTCATGGGGAGGGCAACACCTGGAAAATAGTAATGTCTGTAAGAGGCCCAAGGGTGACGCTAAATGGCAAATTAGATACATGTCTGTTGTATAATATTGTGAGAAAAATATAACACTGACCTTTTGTCACAAAGCACGGAGATAATGGCTCTTTCCGTTTGGCCCTAGTAAGATAGCACCTGGGATGCTGTTTTTGGTTTTGGACACTTCATTAGTGGAAAATTGTTGATTAGCATTTGGGAATTTGGAGGCAAGAAACAAGAAACAATTAAAAGCATACATTTGACACGATTAACCCATTCAAACAACAGCACAGAGCAAAAGAGGAAAAATGAAACTCCGCATTTAAATTGTGTTGCTGAGAAATCAAATTAACCAAAAGTCTCTTCATTTCAACTTCAGCATAGAACCACTGATTGTTGGAGCTGCGAGGGACTTTGGAGATGAATTTTGCTAAACTTTAATTAAGTTCCTTTAATTAAGTGTCCTTTCATTTCAGCTTAAAGAAACCACTTTAGCAATTCTTGCAAGGAAGGTCAGTGGTGATCAATTCCCTTAGCTTTTGTTTGTCTGGGAAGAGATCCACATGTATATAACAGAAATCTGATTATATCAATCCTCTGCTTCCAATGGCTCTCTATTGCTTATGACATGGCTTATCAAAATCCTTCATGAACTGCCTTCTCTCTGCTTCATCACCTTGCTTCTCAAGGGTGGTAAGTGGCAGTGCTGGGATTTGAACTCATGTAATTGACTTTCAGAGCCAATATTCTTAACTGCTTGCTTGCATTGTCCCAGCAGTCAGCCATATTGAATGTCCTTCATCATCTCCCATGAACTATGCTTTTTCATGTCTTTAGGCTGCTGTAGCTTATGCTTGGACCTTTCTCTGTCCACTCTTTTGGCTTGGAAAACCCCTCCATATTTATCTTTCAGATCTTAGCTTTGAAGTTTCTTTAAGAAGTTTCACGTGATTCTCCAAGTCTGAGTCAGAAGCCCCTGCCCTATAGTCCTATAAATTCTTTTTCTTCCCCGACATATAACTTATTTGTTGTATTATAACTGCCAGTTTATTTACTTACCTCTTTGACAAAAATTTGAATTCTGTGATCTCAAGGACTGTGATTATTTTATACATCATTATATCCCCAGTGCATACAGTAGGCACTGGTAACATATTTGTTGTATAAACGAACAGAAGATTCCATTCTGCAAGTTTTAGAGCTTAATACTGGGGGGTTGGGAAGAGAATACTATAGTCATCTTCCTGTTTGGATCTCTTGCGGGGGCGATTCAAAGCACAACCTAAAAAGAACTCAAAGGCAGCGGAGATACTCAGGAGAGATAGACAAAGAGGGACCTGGGATGAGTGGAACCTGGTGCTGCTTTGCTTCTACTGTTTTCCTCTCCACAGCTCTTCTTTGCAGGTGTATCAAACCCCTATCAAACCTATTTTGGCTGGGTGGGGCCAGGTGCTTCCTCACAGCCGGGAACATCTCGCGGTGCCTCATCATCGCGAGAGCGGCGCGAGGCCGCCTCATAGCCCCGAAGGCTTTCTCGCTGGGTCACTGAAAATTCAGGAACTTTCCGTAGGTCGTCGAATGGGCAGTGACCTCCCAACAGACGTTCCGTCTCTGCTTGACTTTCTGTGGGGCCCGGAACACGGGACCGGAACACGGGACCGGAACCGACGAAACCTGCGGAAGAATGGTGGTCGCCTGACTGGAGCCCCCTGCGGGGAAGAACCTCCGCGAGTGAGGAAGAGCCGGCAGAGCCTAGCGGGCGTTGCCGGGAGTGTCCACCACAGGCCCGATGCGGGCCTGTGCCCTCTGACAGGCGGAGGAGAAAAGGGAAAGACGGTGTTGGGGGGCGAAAAAAGAGGCACCCAGGAAGGGAATATTTTTCTCGGTCAGCAGTGGAGAAGAGTTCCAGGGTCGGTGGACAGAGGAGGCCACGGAGTCGACACACGGCCCTGGGCTGCGGATCCCTGGGCTGAGGTCGGAGAGCAGCAGGCGGCGGCTCAGAAGACAGGTGAGCACCACCCCCTTTTGAGGACTTGTGGAGGAGCTAACGTAGGAGGGGGTATCCCGAGAAAATATGGACTTCCTGCTAATGAAGGGGTAGCTGAGAGCACAATATTTGGGGTATGGCCCTGAGGGGATCAGATTTATGCTCACTGTACTGGAAGACCATGGGAAATACTGGTTGTATTTGGACTTAGACATGATGCAATCGGGTGACCCTTTATGGGACTGAGCGGGTGGGACTCAGCTGAAGAAACTACTTGTTATAAAATGTAAATATAAAATCACCATAGAAATAACTCCAGCACTGGCTGCGAATCTCCAAGCTTATTTGCTTAGTCTGAGTCCAGAGATGTAGTTGTATTTATTTCTTGCTCGCCCTCATTCTATTCTGTCCCCCTTCCCTTCTTCCCTTCCTCACTTTTCACTCCTCCCCTTGCTTTGTCTCCTTATCACTACCTCCTTCCTTCCATCAAACCAGGAGTTCTTAACCTTAGAATTATGGTGGTCCGCGAACCACAATGGAAAGAAAATCATATTTGTTTAACATCTAAATAAAAATTTGCGTCTTCATCAATTACGAAAGTGATCGTAAACCACAGGAATATTAGCAGTACCCATGACTCATCAATAGAAATCAAGTGGTTTTGACAGTACCTGTACCTTTGCCACCAGAGAAATCACAGATGTCATTCACATTGTGGTATGTAGAAATATTTTTGCTCATTGCTATAAAATTATGAGTTATTTGATTGCCACCTGATCTTGTATTCAGTGCATTAACACTGAAGCATGCTATATCATTAACTTAAAAAAATATTTTGACAACTGTAGTACAATATAATTCATTTCCTTTGCATACTTATCCATTCCTGATTTTGCTATGGTGCATAGAAGGAAAACTGGTGCTGATCTTCAGAAAGTGAATGACCCAAATCACTGGGCCACAAATCTTTTTCCAATTTAAGTGGTTTCCAGTTCTTTCTTTCAACAAAATAGAAGGAGGACCTAATGTAGTTGTTAACTGATAGATAATTAAAAGTAATTTTTAGTAATAGGTCAGTGTAGGATTTTTGTCAAATAACTCTGGAGATCAAAGAATTATGTGCTGTTACCATAGCAAAATGATTATTCCTAATTACTTATTTATGTAAACAAGCTTTCTCAGAATTTATATTTAAAAATAAATAAATATAAGAAAGGGATTGATTTTGTACATCTACTATTACTGTCAGTAAAAGCATGGATCCATAAAATAAAAGCCACATTCCTTTCACTAAGGGATATGATGTGAATACAATTTTTATTATGTTTAATATTTATATAAATTTTATTATGTTTACGCTGTTTTGCTCAGTTGGGTGCTAATACTAATTATAATGACAGTGCAATTAAGAAGAAATTTTTTTATAGTCTGAACCTCCAGAACTATGAGAGGATAAGTTTATTTTCTTTTAAGCCAACAAAGCTATGGTAATTTGTTACAGCAGCCGGAGGAAATTAATAATAGGGTTTATAGTGTATGCACTTGTTCAGTTTTAGTAGATACTGCCAAATAGTTTTCCAGAGTGGTTGTACCAATTTACACTCCCAGTAGCAGTGTATGAAAGTTCTGGTCGCTCTACATCAAGGGTTGGGGGTTAGATATTGAAGAACCAGATAGTATTTTAGGCTTTGTAGGCCATATGGATTTGTGGCAGTTACTCAGCTCTGCTATGGTAGAGTGAAAGAAGCCATAGACAGTGCATAAATGAATAAGCAGGGCTGCATTCCTATGAAACTTTATTTACAAATAAGGTGGTGGGGGGTCTTATTTTGCTGACCCTTGCTCTGTGTCTTCTTCAGCACTGTAATTTCTGTCCTTTTCATTTTAGCCATTCTTGTAGTGTGTAGTGGTATCTCATTATGGTTTTAAATCACACATCTCTGATGACAAATGAGGTTGAGCATCTTTTCAGGTGTTGACCACTTAGATATACTCTTTTGTGAACGGTCTGTTCAAGTGTTTTGCTAATTTTTAAAATACAGTAAGTCCCCTACATATGAACCTTCAAGATGCTAACTTCCAAAGATGTGAACGTGCCTGCCAGCCCCTGTATGCCAGCTGTTGTACTGCACTATTGTACTTTTCAAGGTACTGTACTGTAAGATTAAAAGTGTTTTATTTTTTGTGTTTGTTTGGTTTTATGGACGAATTATTTGTGTGAAAAGTATTATAAACCTATTACAGTACAGTACTATATAGCCGATTGTGTTAGTTGGTTAGTTGTGTTAGTTGTGTGAGATGTAATCCACATACTATCAAATTCGTCCTTTTAAAACTATACAAGTCAGTGGTCAAAAGTATATTCACAGAGTTGTGTTACCATCACCACTACCTAATTTCACAGCATATTCATCACTGCCCCACAAAAGAAAACCCCATGACCATTAACAATTACTCTCCATTCCTTCTACTCCTAGTGCCTGGAAACCACTAGTCTACTTTCTGTCTCTATGAATTTGCTTATCCTGGACATTTCATATAAGTGGAATCATAGAATATGTGATCTTTTGTGTCTGGCTTCTTAGCATAATGTGTTCAAAGTTCATCCATGTTGTAACATAGTCAGTACTTCATTTTTTTTTGTTTAACAATTTCATTGGAGTATAATTGCTTTACATTGTTGTGTTAGTTTCTACTGTATAACAAAGTGAATCAGCAATACGTATACATATATCCCCATATCCCCTCCCCCTTGCGTCTCCCTCTCACCCTTACTATCCCTCCCCTCTAGGTGGTCACAAAGCACCGAGCTGATCTCCCTGTGCTATGCGGCTTCTTCCCACTACCTATCTGTTTTACATTTGGTAGTGTATATATGTCCATGCCACTCTCTCACTTCATTCCAGCTTATCCTTTCCCCTCCACATGTCCTCAAGTCCATTCTCTATGTCTGCGTCTTTATTCTTGTTCTGCCCCTAGGTTCTTCAGAACAATTTTTAATTTTTTTAGATTCCATATATATGTGTTAGCATATGGCATTTGTTTTTCTCTTTCTGACTTACTTCACTCTGTATGACAGTCTCTAGGTCCATCCACCTCACTACAAATAACTCAATTTCGTTTCTTTTTATGGCTGAGTAATATTGCATTGTATATATGTGCCACATCTTCTTTATCCATTCATCTGTCGATGGACACTTAGGTTGCTTCCATGTCCTGGCTATTGTAAATAGTGCTGCAGTAAACATTGTGATACATGACTATTTTTGAATTATGGTTTTCTCTGGGTATATGCCCAGTAGTGGGATTGCTGGGTCATATGGTAGTTGCATTTTTAGTTTTTTAAGGCACCTCCATACTGTTCTGCATGGTGGCTGTATCAATTAACATTCCCACCAACAGTGCAAGAGGGTTCCCTTTTCTCCACACCGTCTCCAGCATTTATTGTTTGTAGACCTTTTGATGATGTCCATTCTGACTGGTGTGAGGTGATGCCTCATTGTAGTTTTGATTTGCATTTCTCTAATGATTAGTGATGTTGAGCATCCTTCATGTGTTCATTGGCGATCTGTATGTCTTCGTTGGAGAAATGTCTATTTAGGTCTTCTACCCATTTTTGGGTTGGGGTGTTTGTTTTTTTGATATTGAGCTGCATGAGCTGCTTGTGTATTTTGGAGATTAATCCTTTGCCAGTTGCTTCGTTTGCAAATATTTTCTCCCATTCCGAGGGTTGTCTTTTGGTCTTGTTTATGGTTTCCTTTGCTGTGCGAAAGCGCTTAAGTTTCATTGTGTCCCATTTGTTTAGTTTTGTTTTTATTTCCATTTCTCTAGGAGGTGGGTCAAAAAGGATTTTGCTGTGATTTATGTCATAGAGTGTTCTGCCTATGTTTTTCTCTAAGAGTTTTATAGTGTCTGGTCTTACATTTAGGTCTTTAATCCATTTTGAGTTTATTTTTGTGTATGGTGTTAGGGAGTGTTCTAATTTCATTCTTTTACATGTAGCTGTCCAGTTTTCCCTGCACCACTTATTGAAGAGGTTGTCTTTTCTCCATTGTATATTCTTGCCTCCTTTATCAAAGATAAGGTGACCATATGTGCGTGGGTTTATCTCTGGGCTTTCTATCTTGTTCCAATGATCTGTGTTTCTGTTTTTGTGTCAGTACCATCCTGTCTTGATTACTGTAGCTTTGTAGTAGAGTCTGAAGTCAGGGAGCCTGATTCCTCCAGCTCCATTTTTCTTTCTCAAGTTTGCTTTGGCTATTCGGGTTTTTTTGTGTTTCCATACAAATTGTGAAATATTTTGTTCTAGTTCTGTGAAAAATGCCATTGGTAGTTTGATAGGGATTGCATTGAATCTGTAGATTGCTTTGGGGAGTATAGTCATTTTCACAATGTTGATTCTTCCAATCCAAGAACATGGTATATCTCTCCATCGATTTGTATCATCTTTAATGTCTTTCATCAGTGTCTTATAGATTTCTGCATATAGGTCTTTTGTCTCCCTAGGTAGGTTTATTCCTAGGTATTTTATTCTTTTTCTTGCAGTGGTAAATGGGAGTGTTTCCTTAACTTCTCTTTCAGATTTTTCATCATTAGTGTATAGGAATGCAAGAGATTTCTGTGTATGAATTTTGTATCCTGCTACTTTTCCGAATTCATTGATTAGCTCTAGTAGTTTTCTGGTAGCATCTTTAGGATTCTCTATGTATAGTATCATGTCATCTGCAGACAGTGACAGTTTTACTTCCTCTTTTCCGATTTGGATTCCTTTCATTTCGTTTTTTGTCTCTGATTGCTGTGGCTAAAACTTCCAAAACTATGTTGAATAACAGTGGTGAGAGTGGGCAACCTTGTCTTGTTCCTGATCTTAGTGGAAATGGTTTCAGTTTTTTACCATTGAGAACAATGTTGGCTGTGGGTTTGTCATATAGGGCCTTTATTATGTTGAGGTAAGTTCCCTCTATGCCTACTTTCTGGAGAGTTTTTATCATAAATGGGTGTTGAATTTTGTCAAAAGCTTTTTCTGCATCTATTGAGATTATCATATGGTTTTTCTCCTTCAGTTTGTTAATATGGTGTATCACATTGATTGATTTCGTGTATTGAAGAATCCTTGCATTCCTGGGATAAACCCCACTTGATCATGGTGTATGATCCTTTTAATGTGCTGCTGGATTCTGTTTGATAGTATTTTGTTAAGGATTTTCACATCTGTGTTCATCAGTGATATTAGCCTGTAGTTTTCTTTTTTTGTAGTATCTTTGTCTTGTTTTGGTATCAGGGTGATGGTGGCCTCCTAGAAGGAGTTTGGGAGTGTTCCTCCCTCTGCTATATTATGGAAGAGTTTGAGAAGGTTATGCATTAGCTCTTTTCTAAATGTTTGATAGAATTCACCTGTGAATCCATCTGGTCCTGGGCTTTTGTTTGTTGGAAGATTTTTAATCACAGTTTCAATTTCAGTGCTTGTGATTGGTCTGTTTGTATTTTCTATTTCTTCCTGGTTCAGTCTCAGAAGTTTGTGCTTTTCTAAGGATTTGTCCATATCTTCTGTGTTGCCCATTTTATTGGCATATAGTTGCTTGTAATAATCTCTCATGAGCCTATGTATTTCTGCAGTGTCAGTTGTTACTTCTCCTTTTTTAATTTCTGATTCTGTTGATTTGAGTCTTCTCCCTTTTCTTCTTGATGAGTCTGGCTAATGGTTTATCAATTTTGTTTATCTTCTCAAACAACCAGCTTTTAGTTTTATTGATCTTTGCTATCGTTTCCTTCATTTCTTTTCTTTTTTTTTTTTGTGCGGTACGCGGACCTCTCACTGTTGTGGCTTCTCCCGTTGCTGAGCACAGGCTCCAGACGCGCAGGCTCAGTGGCCATGGCTCACGGGCCCAGCCGCTCTGCGGCACGTGGGATCTTCCCGGACCGGGGTACGAACCCATGTCCCCTGCATCGGCAGGCGGACTCCCAACCACTGCGCCACCAGGGAAGCCCCCTTCATTTCTTTTTCATTTATTTCTGCTCTGATCTTTATGATTTCTTTCCTTCTGCTAACTTCGGGGTTTTTTTTGTTCTTCTTTCTCTAATTGCTTTAGGTGTAAGGTTAGGTTGTTTATTTGAGATGTTTCTTCTTTCTTTAGGTAGGATTGTATTGCTATAAACTTCCTTCTCAGAACTGCTTTTGCTGCATCCCATAGGTTTTGGGCCATGGTGTTTTCATTGTTATTTGTTTCTAGGTATTTTTTGATTTCCTTTTTGATTACTTCAGTGGTCTCTTGGTTATTTAGTAGCGTATTGTTTAGCCTTCATGTGTTTGTATTTTTACAGTTTTTTTCTTGTAATTGATATCTCGTCTCATAGCGTTGTGGTCAGAAAAGATTGATACAATTTCAATTTTCTTAAATTTACCAAGGCTTGATTTGTGACCCAAGATATGATCTATCCTGGAGAGTGTTCCATGAGCACTTGAGAAGAAAGTGTATACTGTTGTTTTTGGATGGAATGTCCTATAAATATCAATGAAGTCCATCTTGTTTAATGTATCATTTAAAGCTTGTGTTTCCTTATTTTCATTTTGGATGATCTGTCCATTGGTGAAAGTGGGGTGTTAAAGTCCCCTACTATGACTGTGTTACTGTCAATATCCCCTTTTATGGCTGATTACATTTGCCTTATGTATTGAGGTGCTCCTATGTTGGTGCGTAAATATTTACAATTGTTATATCTTCTTCTTGGATTGATCCCTTGAGCATTATGTAGTGTCCTTCTTTGTCTCTTGTAATAGTCTTTATTTTAAAGTCTCTTCTGTCTGATGTTTCTTTTTCTTTTTTTTTTTTTTTTTGCGGTACATGGGACTCTCACTGTTGTGGCCTCTCCTGTTGCAGAGCACAGGCTCTGGACGTGCAGGCTCAGCGGCCATGGCTCACAGGCCCAGCTGCTCCGCAACATGTGGGATCTTCCCGGACCAGGACGTGAACCCGTGTCCCCTGCATCGGCAGGCGGACTCTCAACCACTGCGCCACCAGGGAAACCGTGATATTTCTTTTGATTTCCATTTGCATGGAATATCTTTTTCCATCCCCTCACTTTCAGTCTATGTGTCCCTAGGTCTGAAGTGGATCTCTTGTAGACAGCATATATACGGGTTTTGTTTTTGTATCCATTCAGCCAGTCTGTGTCTTTTAGTTGGAGCATTTAATCATTTTACATTTAAGGTAGTTATCAATATGTATGCTCCTATTACCATTTTCTTAATTGTTTTGGGTTTGTTATTGTAGGTCTTTTCCTTGTCTTGTGTTTCCTGCCTAGAGAAGTTCCTTTAGCATTTGTTGTAACTTTTGCTTGTCTGTAAAGGTTTTAATTTCTCCATTGAATCTGAATGCAATCCTTGCTGGGTAGAGTAATCTTGGTTGTAGGTTTTTCCCTTTCATCACTTTGAATATGTCCTGCCATTCCCTTCTGGCTTGCAGAGTTTCTGCTGAAAGGTCAGCTGTTAACCTTATGGGGATTCCCTTGTATGTTATTTGTTGCTTTTCCCTTGCTGCTTTTAATATTTTTTCTTGGTATTTAATTTTTGATAGTTTGATTAATGTATGTCTTGGTGTGTTTCTCCTTGGATTTATCCTGTATGGGACTCTCTGAGCTTCTTGGAGTTGATCGACTATTTCCTTTCCCATATTAGGGAAAATTTCAACTAAAAGCTCTTCAAATATTTTCTCAGTCCCTTTTTTTTCTCTTCTTCTTCTGGGACCCCTATAATTCGAATGTTGGTGCATTTAATGTTGTCCCAGAGGTCTCTGAGACTGTCCTCCGTTCTTTTCATTCTTTTTTCTTTATTCTGCTCTGAGGTAGTTATTTCCACTATTTTATCTTCCAGGTCACTTATCCGTTCTTTTGCGTCAGTTATTCTGCTATTGATTTCTTTCTAGAGAGTTTTTAATTTCATTTATTGTGTTCATCATTGTTTGCTCTTTAGTTCTTCTGGGTCCTTGTTAAACGTTTCTTGTATTTTCTCCATTCTATTTCCAAGATTTTGGATCATCTTTTTTTTTTTTTTGCGGTATGCGGGCCTCTCACTGTTGTGGCCTCTCCCATTGTTGGAGCACAGGCTCCAGACGTGCTGGTTCAGCGGCCATGGCTCACGGGCCCAGCCGCTCCGCGGCATGAGGGATCTTCCCAGACCGGGGCACAAACCCGTGTTCCCTGCATCGGCAGGCGGACTCTCAACCACTGTGCCACCAGGGAAGCCCTTGGATCATCTTTAATATCATTACTCTGAATTCTTTTTTAGGTAGACTGCCTATTTCCTCTTCATTTGTTTGGTTTGGTGGGTTTTTACCTTGCTCCTTCATCTGCTGTGTATTTCTCTGTCTTTTCATTTTGCTTAACTTACTGTGTTTGGGGTCTCCTTTTCGCAGGCTGCAGGTTCGTAGTTCCCATTGTTTTTGGTGTCTGATCCCAGTGGGTAGGTTTGGTTCAGTGGTTTGTGTAGGCTTCCTGGTGGAGGGGACTGGTGCCTGTGTTCTGGTGGATGAGGCTCGATCTTGTTTTTCTTGTGGGCAGGACCGCGTCCGGTGGTGTGTTTTGGGGTGTCTGTGAACTTACTATGATTTAGGCAGCCTCTCTGCTAATGGGTGGGGTTGTGTTCCTGTCTTGCTAGTTGTTTGGCATAAGGTGTCCAGCACTGTAGTTTGCTGGTTGTTGAGTGGAGCTGGGTCTTAGCGTTGAAATGGAGATCTCTGGGAGAGCTTTTGACGTTTGATATTATGTGGGGCCGGCAGGTCTCTGGTGGACCAATGTCCTGAACTTGGCTCTCCCACCTTGGAGGCTCAGGCCTGACACCCGGCTGGAGCACCAAGACCCAGTCAGCCTCTTGGCTCTGCCTGGGGGCAACCTCGGAAAGCGTCCTGCGTCCCCCGCTGCCTCCCCCGTCTCCGGGGTGCCACCCCCAGCCGAGTCACCAGCCCAGCTGTGTCTCGGATGTGTGTGCCTGGCCCCAGCTGGCCTCCCCTCGGAAGACCCCCTCCCCCCAGTGCAGCTGCCTGCACCCTCCTGGACCACTGCTTCTGGGTGGCTAAGCTTCCTAGCTTTAGCTTTTATTGTGGAAATAGTGTGTGGATGGGGTGATGGTAGTTACCCATGGGCCAGGGCTTCTGTGGTTTGGAACTTCTTGCCAGTGCCAAAGCGGGGAGCATGCAGGCTCTCTTGCTGGCTTGCCTTTTTGTGAGGCACGAAGGTAAACGGAAACAGTAAGCCTTGAAAGCTGCCAAAAACAGAGTCAGACTGTTTATTCCAGTGGATCTTTGATCAGTTTTAGAACATCCTCCATCATTATCTCTTCAAATATTGCTTCTGCCCCATTTTCTCTCTCTTGCTTTTCTGGAGCTGTAATTACATGTGTGTTAGATCTTTTGGCTGTGTTCCACGTCTCCATGTTCTGTTTATTCTTTCTCTTTCCCTTCATGTTCTCTTTCTCTTCTCTACTACCCCCAGCAGTCTTTTTTCTTTTTGTGCTTCAGTTTAGATATTTTCTATTGATTTCTCTTTGAGTTTCCTTCCTGAGTTTGGCTAGGTCAGTTTACTTTTAGACACATCCATTGAGTTCTTACTTTCATATATTTTATTTTTGGTTTTAGAATATCTGTTTGATTCTTTATGTAAATTTCACTTCGTTGAAATTTTGTGTCTTTCACCTCTTTGTCCATCTTTTCCTTTCTTTTATTTAATATATGAATCATTTAAAGTCCTTGTCTGCTCAATCCAATATCTAGATCACTTATAGCTCTGCTTTTATTGGTTACCAGTCAAGTGGGTATGTTTTCATATACCTAGTAATTTTTGTCTGAATGTCAGATGTTTTATATTACACACACACACACACACACACACACACACACACACACACCAGTAACAACTTTAGAAGCTTCAGATAATGGAATCTTTTACCAGAGAAGTAATATTCTAAGACGGTGGAATGGTTGTTAGCTTAATCCTGTTGTAAACTTATTTAGGTCAAGACTGGTTTGCAGTGTTGGTCAGATCTAGTCCACCTTTGTTTTCCTTATTCCTAGGACATGGTCCTTCACGGTTTTTCACTGAGAGCATGAGGGGAAGGGGGTAGTCCTCTGTTTAGAACCAAGACTCTGAAGAAGTTTTCAGTCTACTTTCCAGAGGTACTTGGATTAGCCTTCCACCCCATGAAGCTTCAAAATATCTCACATGTTTGAGGAGGAGACTGGCTGTGGGCTTCAGGTCTCTCAAGTCTCCAGTTTTGGTGCTCTGGTCCCCCACAACTGCCAAGACTACTGGTTTTTCTATTTTCTAGGAGCAGCTTTCTGAAGCCTGAATTCTTAGCCTCTAGCTGTGTCCATGTTGGAAAATGCAATGAGGGAAAAAGTGATAGTAGATGGCAGCATTAATCTATCATTCCCTCCAGGGCTTTTACCTCTCAGTGGCTATATTCAAGGCCCTTTGTCTCCTAAGTATCCACAGACACTAGAAAATTCTACTCTGCTTTCTGGAAGTTTTGGCTTATCTTCAGAATTCAGCAGATACCTTGAGGAAGAAACTGGCCTTGTGTTTGAGACTTTTCAAATGTTCACTTTTGTCACTCCATCCCAAGTAATTGTCAAAGGTTTGGCTCTTTTCTCTGCCTTATAGTAGCATTTCTGTGCTTGCCCCAATTCCAGATCTCAGCCACAAGCTTGTGCCCAGAAGTGACAAACGCCCCCCAAACACCGTAGATCCTAAGATTACCTCTGAATGGTTCTCTGCTCTCAGAAATTTTGTCCCTGATATTCCTTATTGTCTTTGCAGCTCTTTTTTTTTTTTTTTTGGCCACACTGCAGGGCATGCAAGATCTTAGTTGCCTGACCAGAGATTGAACCCGTGCCCCCTGCAGTGGAAGCTTGGAGTCCTAACCACTGGACCGCCAGGGAAGTCCCACCTTTGCAGCTCTTTGATGCCTTTAAATATATGATTTTTGTAATTTATCCAAATTTTAGTTGTTGTTAAGTGGTAATATTTACCTGACTCAGACTACTTCATCCTACATGGAAACGTGAGTGTTCAGAGGCCCATATTTTAAAAAAAAAGTCTTTTGGAGGACTATGGAGCAACCTTTGGAAGACCACTAAACTAGAAAGTGATTAAATAGATAATACTGTAGTGTGGTAAGTATTGTGGCATGTTTAAGGGAGTAAGTTCTACCTAAGCCAAGGTTAAAGGAACTAGATTTGGGGGGTCAGAGGACACTTTCTGGAGGCAGTGTTGTCTAAGATGATAACCTAAATATTAAGCAGGAGTTAGTCAGACATAGTTGAGGGTAGATATTTTGAAAATTTTTTGGAATCTCTTACCTTAGCTAACAGACTGCATCTGGCCAATACCTCAGACTTTCCGGATAGTTAGTCCTTAGCACTTGGAAACTGTATACCATGCTTGCCAGTGTTCTGAGGTCTGGATGTACCCATATCACACTTCCTGTCTGCTCTTCACAGTTGACCCACCTTTCCTAAAATCCTTATTATCTGACATAAATTTAGACTTAAATTCTTGGAAACAGTGCATTTTAAATTGGAACTGCCAGCAGACTCAACTTTGGCTTCTAATTCCATGAGCCTAGGATAGCATTATTTTAAAGGAACTTTACTTCGCAGTGGAGTAGTTGACTTTTGTAGGACACTGGAATAAGGAGAGGAAGGTTTGCTAAGGTCCCTTACCTGACCTTTGCTGTGTCAGAGAGGATGCAGCTTCTTTCAGAAGTCTGAGAGAGTGAAAGGTGTTTTCATAGTCCTTGAGGCTGTGAAGTTGAATATGGTACCTGGGAAGGTTTGATTATAAATCAGCTTCTTCTATATGTTCAGATACCTGTGTTCATCTTTCTGTTCTTACAAGTTAACTGGGATGGCCATAGGTAAAGCTGTTAAGTCATTAGTAACTTCGATGCCAAAGATCTTCCTTCTAAATTCCTTTCTCTTCTCAGTTTTACTCTTTCACCATAGAGATCAAAGAAAGGAACAATAGCTGTCTTTACAACCAGGTAGCCCACCAACACTTATAAAGCATTTTCATGTATACTTTCTTTATAATCATCTTGTAAGTCTGGCATTTTTGTAGTGCAAAACAGCTCAGAGAAAGTAAGGGACTGCTTAAGGGACAATGATGGGCTTTTCTCTGTGTCCTTAGTAGGACCAAAGTGGTCTGGTGGAGTCCAGAATATTTTAGACCCCATTTGGAAGATTTACTTTCATTGTAGTCTCTCTTATTCTGCCATTCCACAGCCCAGTGTTCTTAATGCATCTTCTACTGCTTTAGACCAAAGTTTGATCTGCTATCAGTCATTTATGAATTTGAATATGCCGGCTCAGCGGGGACTATTAGAGATCTGTTCCCAGAAATTACTTGGTGAGAAGACCTTCTGTAGATTTTAAACTGCTTTATATTTGTTGGTGTTTTTATTGCAGTCATACACAATTTACCAATGTGGATGACTAGGAGTTAACTGCCCATTTACGTTTCTGTAGGAGAATGTATTTGACTTTAAAACAAACCAATGAATACAGTTTATTTGTAAATTTTAAAGTGATCATAATTAAGGTTTTTTTTTTTTGATTTGTTTTTGGTAAATATCTTGATTTCTAATGGGGATATAACACCTTTTGTGTAAGTCAGCCTGGATGCAGAGAAGGCTAGGGGAATTATGATCCTCGTAATACTATGTTGCTAGTGGTTAGGGTTGAGGAGGAAGTAGAGGTACTGTTTGATACACAGATAAAACCTCAGTTTGGCTGACGTGCAGATCACTTTTCAGGGTTGGCATGGTGGGGATTATCTGGATATGGGAGAGAGATCTCTTGGGCTTCGAGGCCACTGAACTAGAGAAGTAAAAATGGGCTCATATAGGGAAAGAGGAGAGAGATTTGCAGCTCAGCTGACCTGGAGAGGAGGAAGAAGTACCCTGATCAAGGCTAGTAAATAATACCAAAGTTCTTTCCAGTTTATTTTCACCTGAATTATCTTACTTGACCTTCACAGTACAGTTGACCCTTGAACAACATGGTTTCACTGTGTGGGTCCACTTATGCGCAGATTTTTTCCAGTAAATATGTACTACATGATTTGTGGTTGGTTCAGTCTGCAGATATGGAACTGCAGATACAGAACAGAGGGCTGACTGTAAAGTTATAGGCAGAGTTTAGACTGGGGTAGGGGGTTTTGGCACTTCTAATCCCCAGTTGTTCAAGGGTCAACTGTAATTGTAGGATTTGTTTATATTCCCATTCTACAGATGAGACTACTCTGCCTTGAAGGAGTTAAGTGAAATGTTTCAGTTTTTTCAGCCCAAGTCTTTCAGTTCCAAAGCCATAACCTTTATCTGCTCTACCTTGATGCCTTATTATTGTTATTTTTTTATATATAAGATTTTGAAAATAAAGTGTATCATTGGGATCTCTCTCTCTTTTTTTAAATAAATTTATTTATTTATTTATGGCTGCGTTGGGTCTTTGTTGCTGCATGTGGACTTTCTCTAGTTGTGGTGAGCGGGGTCTACTCTTCATTGCGGTGTGCAGGCTTCTCATTGTGGTGGATTCTCTTGTTGCGGAGTGCGGGCTCTAGGCGTGTGGGCTTCAATAGTTGTGGCACATGGGCTCAGTAGCTGTGGCTCATGGGCTGTAGAGCGCAGGCTCAGTAGTTGTGGCGCACAGGCTTAGTTGCTCTGCAGCATGTGAGATCTTCCCGGACCAGGGCTTGAAGCCATGTCCCCTGCATTGGCAGGTGGATTCTTAACCACTGCACCACCAGGGAAGCCCCCTCATTGGGATCTGTTTTAAGTAGAAGTATGGGTGTACTTTACAGTTGTCCCTTGTTTCAAATAAAAACTTAAATACAGTATTATAATTTGGAAAATATAGAAAAGAAGAAAGAGGTAAAAAACCCATCTTTAATCTTTTTTCTTGCCTTTTTTACATAGTTCAAATAGTAACTGTGAGTGTTTATGTATAATTTTATTCTTGCTTTTTCCATTTAACATTACAACATAAACATTTTCGGTTTTAATAAACGATTCATAACCTAATTTTTTTTTTTTTTTTTTTTTTTTGCGGTACGCGGGCCTCTCACTGTTGTGGCCTCTCCCGTTGCAGAGCACAGGCTCCGGACAGGCAGGCTCAGCGGCCATGGCTCACGGGCCCAGCCGTTCCGTGGCATGTGGGATCTTCCTGGACCGGGGCACAAACCAGTGTCCCCTGCATCGGCAGGCGGACTCCCAACCACTGCGCCACCAGGGAAGCCCCATAACCTAATTTTAATGGCTATTTGATAGTCCATTGTGTGGATATACTGTAATTCCATTTTGCTGAGGGGCAGTATGTATAATGGTTAAGAACACAGAATATGGATTACTTGTGTTTTAATCCTGGTTCTACCACCTTTTAGCTGTCTGTATGACCCTGGACAATTTAATTTAGGTACATCAACTTCTCCATATTAGATAAAGAATCTAATGGAGTAATGGAATATACTTCTATTTCATTAAAAAGAATGAAATAATGCCATTTGCAGCAACATAGATGGACCTAGAGATTATCATAAGCGAAGTAAGTCAGAAAGAGAAAGACAAATATAATGTGATAGCACTTATATGTGGAATCTAAAATACGACACAAATGAACATCTCTATGAAGCAAAAACAGACTCACAAATATAGAGAACAGACTTGTGGTTGTCAAGGGGGGTGGGGGAGGGAAGGATTGGGTGTTTGGGATTAGCAGATGCAAACTATTATATATAGGATGGATAAACAACAAGGTCCTACTGTATAGCATAGGGAACTCTATTCAGTATCCTGTGATAGACCATAATGGGAAAGAATATGAAAAAGAGTGTATATGTGAATAACTGAGTCACTTTGCTGTACAGCAGAAATTAAACACAACATTGTAAATAAACTATACTTAAATAAAATTAAAATTTTTTTTTCCATTTTAAAATTGAGAACATAGTATCCACCTGTTAGAGGATTAAATAAGTCAACACGTGAAAAACCCTTCAAATATTGCCTAATACAAAGTAAATGCTATTTAAATAAGGGATATTATTATCCTTAATTTTCTGCTGATAAATATTTAGCTTATTTCAGTTTCTCATCTGATAAATAATGCTGTTACAAACATCTGTTCTTATAGATTTTTGTGGGACTTTGATTACTTAAAATAGATTGGATTGGAATTATCAAGTTAGAGTATATATATTTTTAAAAGTTTTGGTAGTTTTGTTGTTTATTTATTTATTTTATTTATTTTTGGCTGTGTTGGGTCTTAGTTGCGGCACTCAGGATCTTCATTGAAGCATGCGGGATCTTTCATTGTGGCGTGCTGGCTCCAGAGCACATGGACTCTGTAGTTATGGTGCGCAGGTTCCAGAGCATGTGGGCTCTGTAGTTTGCTGCACGCAGGCTCTCCAGTTGAGGCGCACGAGCTCAGTAGTTGTGGCGCGAGGGCTTAGTTGTCCTGCAGCACGTGGGATCTTAGTTCCCTAACCAGGGATCGAACCTGTGTCACCTGCTTTGTAAGGCGGATTCTTCACCACTGGGCCACCAGGGAAGTCCCCAGAGTATATTTTTTAAAGCTCTTGAGACATCTTATCAAATTGCTTTCCAAGTGTGTTGCTAATTTACAATTAACCCTCCCACTTGCAGTGTTAGAATGGTTGTAGCTCTGTCCTGTGAGTGCTGTTGGTAAAATGTAATAAATATAGCACAGCTTTTCCTTGACACACACACACACACACACACACATTTTTAATTAGATTTATCTTCAATTAGAAATATAGCCCCAGGAACTATCATATATATATGAAAAGCCATTCTCTTGTAGATAGACTAATGTAGAAGCCATGTTTTCTGAGCATAGACCCAGAAGAAAGGGAGTTGATGGACAAAACAAATGTTTTATGTCAATAGGCTGATATTGCCTGATATATCTATCTCCACAATGGAGATCATCATGTCAATGGAAAAATAATGATAATAAAATCACATTGAGCGCTTACTGGGTGCAGGCCCTTTATATATGATAAGTAATTTATACCTATTGTGTTATTTGAGGCTGTCAACTTTAACAATATAATAGCTAGTTATTTTACCACCAAAAGTGAGTCTATTTGGAAATAGCCAGAAGAATTACATTTTGGGATATGAGAACTATGGGGACCATTGGCAAATCCAGAGAACAAGGAAGGGGAACTTGCTTTTATAGGAAAAGGGGGGAGTTGGGAGGGGCTGTAATAGCCAAAGAGTCCATTAGAAGAAGCTAGGAGTCCAAAGTATGGGGAGGCTTCTCATTGGTTAGGCTGCTACAATCTCTGGCTGGACTGCCCTCTGGTGGAGAGTAGTTTTCTTCTTCCTGCTTGATAGTAAAGTAGGCAACACGTTCCTGTCAGAGATGTAAGTATACCTCTCTTCCTGTTTGGAGTAGTTGATCTTCCTGTTTGGAGTAGTTGATGAGGGGCATGAGAGCTCCCCCTGCAGGCCAGTTCTGACTCTAATTTTTAGCTGACATTTCTTTAGTTAATTCCACAGGACTACAACAATCTATGAGGTAATATTATTCCACTGTTTTACACCTGTGTAACTGAAGCTCTGACAGGCTGAGTAACTTTCCCTGCAAGTGTAATGCCCATATCTGTGTTCTTTACCACTGCCCTATTTTGAGTATTGAAAATTGTTAGTTAAGAAAATTGTTAGTTACTCTTACTTGATATAATTTAAAAAACATAATCCACTGATCAGACAGTACTGTTGCATCCACCTGAGAGAAATATCCCTAGGGGTATTCTTGCTCTAAAAAATTTTGCCAGGAGGTGAAGACTAAGAAGGAAACCTGGAACCTCATTTGGAGTTTAAGGTGTTAGCTTTGCCCATCAGCAGTGGGCCTGGACAAGTATTTGTCCAGTCATATTGGCAAACGTTTTGGCTGGTGGACTTGGAAAATCACAGGGATAATCAGGGTTTGGACTGAGAGAGTAAGACATTGTTACGTTTCTCTGATCATATTTCCCTCTCCTTTCCGGCTCCTGTAATTGGACATAATCCGGGGCTGAGGTTTAAAAAATTGTAACTGTTATATTGTTAGTTAAAATCTAATTTTATGTTTTCTTGATCAGTTTTTCAATTATTCTTCTGTGGCTATATACGGTTTTACATTGTTTAAAGATTAAAAAATACTTTTGCAGTATCTGTGTTTTCTTTTAAAATTGGAAGCTGTAAAAAAAAAGTTGTTTTTCACTTGAGCATGACCCTTAATTGACTCACCACCTCCCTTACCCCTCTTTTTATAGGAGGAACAAAATGTTCTTATCCCCTTCACAGAAACATACTTTAGGACTGGGTACACAGTCTCCTCAGATTTTTAAAAAATACCTTTTAAGTCATGGCTTGCTCAAGTTTTCAAATTCCTATTTTTGTATGACAAAGGCAAAGTATTTAAAATTTTATTTCTATGTGCATTATTCATCTTTCAAGACACAGTTCAAGTTCCATTCCCTCAATAAAGCCTTGCCTGGCTGCTCTGGCCTATCCAGTATTTCTCAATCCCAGCTCAACATTTGCTGTATAATCATGCACTGCTTTGTGAAATAGTTTACATAGTTTGCCTGTTTTTTTTTTTTTTGCTATTTACATCCTACAATAGTAGCACTATCTTATTTTATATTTGTGGCCCTTTAGATTTAATGGTGGCTCTCAGATAGGTGTTGTATCTGTGTGTGTTAGTAGTGGTGGTGGATGGTAGCTGCTTATCAGACCTTACAGATGAAGAGGGTCACGTCTTGGAAAAGCATAGAACTTCTGGCCTTCTGCTTTAGCAAGTAAAGTAGAGATTACCAAATGAGTGGGGATAGACAGGGAAAAGTGAAAATGGAGAGGGAATTCCTCCTTGAACAAGGGTAGGGGGGAAGTGGGAACAGGGAAGATACATATCAGAAACTTCAGAGGTATGTGAGATGTTTAGGTTTATTGAAAGAAATTTGAGAGTTTAGAACTCTACTCTCCAATAAGGTAGCTACTAACCAACCACGTGTGGCTTTTGAGCACTTGAAATGTGGCTAGAATGAATTGAGGTGTACTGTAAGTGTAAAATAAACACTGGATTTCAGACAGTATGAAGAAAAGAAAGATATAGAATATCAATAATTTTTATATTAATTACATGTTGAAGTGATAATATTTTAGATGCATTGGGATAATTGTATTACTAAAAGTAATTTTAACTGTTTCTTTTTACCTTTTTAAAAAATGTGACTGCTGGATAATTTAAAATTATATATGTGACTCATATTTGTGGTTCTCATTACATTTCTATTGGGCAGTACTGGTCTAGAATGCAAATTCTGTGAGTACAGGGGCTGTCTCATTCATCTCTGTAATACCTAGCACCTAGCACAGTGCCAAGCACATGGGTGAGCACTCCCTGAATGCTTGCTTAATCATATGTCTTTCCCTCCAACTAGATTACAAGCTTCTGACAACTCAGAATTGAATTTTAATGTTTTGAATACCTCCCCATAGGCTTAGTAGAGTGTTATACACATAGTAGGCATTCAGAACATATTTATTATTAGATGAATGAATAAAATAACGCTTTCTGATGGAAACTTCCCAGATGTTCACTTCCTCTGGTATTAGTTGGTTCCCAGCTGGTTTTCAAAAATTTCCAATGTGATATGTCTGGCTACTTGCCCCCCTTCCTTTCCCGTTTCTTCTCCTTTCCCCTCTCCCTGTCCCTATAAACTCTTCCAACCAACATGGTATGTAGGTCCTGACAACCTTTTATTTATTCCTTCTAAAGCCATTTAGTCAGCCCCCTCCTGTTTCTAGATTTTGTTCCTCCTTGCAAATTTCAATTAAAGTTCACTGGATCTTGCCAAGGGCTGAGAGGAAGATCTAGCTTTCCTTGCTCTCTGCCAAGACACCTGCACAGCCCTTTGTCAGTGGAGCTCACTACAGTGTGATTTACTTGGCAGCTTGGAACCCTCTACAGGCCATTATCTTTTATAAGTAAATAACTAAATGGGACTGAGAACAATAGAGAAAAAAAGGGAGAATGTGAGCCAAGGAAGAAAATGCACACAAACACACAGATAGTCTGAAGATCTGGGTGGTGGTGCCAGCCCTAGTCCTTACTAGGAGTGTAATTTTGGGGAGATCTCTTCTCGGAGTCTCAGATCTTCATTAGAAAAAATTAAGGTGATAGGGTGATTTCTGTGTTCCCTTCTGGCACTAACACTCAGTGATTCTCTAGCCACTAACCAGAGAGGGCAGAAAGAGAAACAAATGAAGATCAGACCATTGTGAATTCAGGATGGGAACTCCATTGGTTGACCCACCTTTTGTGACTTTGTGTGCTATATTATTCTAACATCAATGTTGTAAGTTCTCTTACTCTTTAATCCTACTTGTTATTCTTTCCTCCCTAGTATTACTTCTGGAAACAGAATATAAGAAGGGGGCTCCTCCAGGGTTCACTTTAGCTGTAATTACTTATGGTTGTTCAACAATTGCTTTTTTTCCCCTCTTTTTAAAAAAATTATGAAAACAAAAAAATAGGGCTTCCCTGGTGGCGCAGTGGTTGAGAGTCCGCCTGCCGATGCAGGGGATGTGGGTTCATGCCCCGGTCTGGGAGGATCCCACATGTCGCGGAGCGGCTGGGCCCGTGAGCCATGGCCACTGACCCTGCGTGTCCGGAGCCTGTGCTCCACAACGGGAGAGGCCACAACAGTGAGAGGCCCGCGTACTGCAAAAAAAAAAAAAAAAAAAAAAAATATGTTAAAATATATATAACATCCTTTTTTTTTTTTTTACCATATTAACCATTTTAAAATGTATAGTTCAGTGGTATTAAATACAATCACATGGTTGTGCAGCCATCACCACCATCCATCCCCATGACTCTTTTCATCTTGTAAATCTGAAACTCTATACCTATTAAACAGTAACTCCCCATACTCCCCTCCCCCCAGCCCCTGGAAACCACCATGATATTTTCTGTCTTGATGATTTTGACTAACTACCTCATATAAATGGAATCATACAGAATATTTCTTTTTTGTGACTGGCTTATTTCACTTAGTATACTGTCCTCAAGTTTCATCCATGTTGAAGCATATTGCAGAATTTCCTTCCTTTTTTAAGACTGAATAATTTTCATTTTGTAAACCACATATTGTTTATCCATTCATTTGTTGATGGACTCTTGGATTGCTTCCACGTTTTAGCTATTGTGAATAATAGTATTGCTATGAACATGGATATGGATGTACAAATACCTCTTTGAGACCCTGCTTTCAATTCTTTTGGGTATATACCCAGAAGTGGAATTAGGGGTCATATGGTAATTTTATTTTTAATTTTTTGAGGAGCCCCCATCATATTTTCTACAGTGGTTGTACCATGTTACATTCCCACTTACAGTGAACAAGGGTTCCAGTTTCTCCACATCCTCAGAAACACTTGTTGTTTTCTATATTTTTTAAAATATTAGCCATTCTAATGGGTGTGAGGTGGTATCTCACTGCAGTTTTGATTTGTATTTCCCTGATGATTAGTGATGTTGAGCATCTTTTCATGTGATTATTGGCCATTTGTATGTCTTCTTTGGCGAAATGTCTATTCAAGTCCTTTGCCCATTTTTGAATCAGATTGTTTGTTTTTTCATTGCTGAGCTTTAGTAGGAGTTCTCTAAATATTCTGGATATTAATCCCTTCTCAGATACATGATTTGCAAATATTTTCTCCTATGCTGTGGTTTGCTTTTTTACTCTGTGGGTAGTATCTCTGAATGTACAAAATTTAAAAATTTTCATGAAGTGCAATTTGTTTGTGTTTTCATTGGTTGACTGTACCTTTGGTGTCATATCCAAGAAATCATTGCTAAATCTGGTGTTGTGAAGCTTTCATCCTGTGCTTTCTTCTAAGCGTTGCATTGTTTTAGGTCTTACATTTAGGTCTTTGATCCACTTATCCATTTTGAGTTAATTTTTATATATGGTGTTGAGTAAGGGTCCAATTTCATTCCTTTGGATGTGGATGTTCAATTTTCCCAAAACCATTTTTTGATAAGACTGTCCTTTTCCCATTGAATGGATTTGGCACTCTTGTAAAAAATCATTTGACTGTATATGTGAGGGTTTATTTCTGGGCTTTCTATTCTATTCCATTGGTCTATATGGTCTTTATTCCAATAGCACACTTTTTTGATTACTGTGGTTTTGTAGTAGGTTTTGAAATAAGGAAGTGTGAGTCCTCCAGGTTTGTTCTTTTTCAATATTGTTTTGGCTATTTCTAGTCCCTTGAAGTTCCATATGAATTTTTTGCAAAAAAATTCTGCAGAAATGTCATTGGGATTATAATAGGGATTGCACTGAATCTGTAGATTGCTTTGGGTAATATTGACATTTTAACAGTATTCATTCTTCCAATCCATGAACATGAGATGTGTTTCCATTTATTTATGTTTTCTTTAATTTCTTTCAGCAATGTTTTAACTACAAACCATTGTAGTCAAACATTGTACTAGTCTTTCACCTCCTTGGTTAAGCTAATTCTTAGGCATTTTATTCTTTTTGATGCTATTGTAAATGGAGTTGTTTTTGTAATTTCCTTTTCAGATTGTTCATTGTTTGTGTATGGAGATGTAACTGTTTTTGTTTGTTGACTTTGTATCCTGCTATTTTGCTGAGTTTATTTATTCTAACAGCTTTATTGTGGAGTCTTTAGGATTTTCTATGTATAAGATCATATTAACAGCAAATAGAGATAATTTTACTGCTTCCATTCCAAGTTGGATGCTTTCCCCCCATTTTTCTTGCCTAATTGCTTTAACTAGAGCTTCCAGCACTATGTTGACTAGAAGTGGGCATTTTTTTTCTTTATTCCTGATCTTAGAGGGAAAACTTTCAGTCTTTTACCATTGAGTATTATGTTTGCCGTGGGTTTTTCATATATGGCTTTTATTGTGTGGAGATGGTTTCCTTCTATTTCTATTTTATGTAGTGTTTTTTAAATTAATTAATTTATTTTTGGCTGCTTTGGGTCTTTGTTGCTGTGCTTGGGCTTTCTCTAGTTGCAGCAAGTGGGGGCTACTCTTCATTGCGGTGCATGGGCTTCTCATTGCAGTGACTTGTTGTGGAGCACAGGCTCTAGGTGCGCAGGCTTTAGTAGTTGTGGCACGCGAACTCAGTAGTTGTGACTCGCAGGCTTTAGAGTGCAGGCTCAGTAGTTGTGGCATATGGGCTTAGTTGCTCCGCGGCATGTGGGATCTTCCTGCACCAGGGCTTGAACCCACATCCCCTGCATTGGCAGGCGGATTCTTAACCACTGTGCCACCAGGGAAGTCCCATGTAGTGTTTTTATCACGAAAAGTTGTTGAATTTTGTCAAATGCTTTTTCTGCATCAATTGAGATGATCATGTTTTTTTTCCTTTCATTTTGTTGATGTGATGTATTATTACATTGATTTTTATATATTGAACTACCCTTGCACACCAGGAATTAATCCCACTTTGTCATGGTGTATAATTCTTTTAATATGCTGCTGAATTGTGTTTGCTAGTATTTTGTTGAGGATTTTTACATCATTGTTCATAAGGGGTATTGATCTGTAGTTTTCTTTTCTTGTAGTGTCTCTGTCTCGCTTTTATATCAGAGTTACGCTGGTCGCAAAGATTGAGGTAGGAAGTGTTCTCTCCTTTTAATTGTTTTGGAAAAGTTTGAGAATGATTGGTATTAGTTTTTCTTTAAGTGTTTGGTAGAATTCACTAGTGATGCCATCAGGTCTAGGGCTTTTCTTTGTTGGGAGATTTTTTTTTTTTTTTGTGGTACGCGGGCCTCTCACTGCCGTGGCCAGTCCCATCGCGGAGCATAAGCTCCAGACGCGCAGGCCCAGCGGCCACGGCCCACGGGCCCAGCTGCTTCGTGGCATGTGGGATCCTCCCGGAGCGGGGCACGAATCCGTGTCCCCTGCATCGGCAGGTGGACTCTCAACCACTGCGCCACCAGGGAAGCCCTGTTGGAGATTTTTGATTACTGATTCAGTCTCCTTACTAGGTATAGGTCTATTCAGATGGTCTGTTTCTTCATAATTTAGTCTTGGTAGGTTTTGTGTTTCTGGGATTTTTCCATTTCATCCAGGTTATCCGATTTTTTGGCATACAGTTCATAGTACTCTTATAATCCTTTTTATTTCTGTAGAATTGGTACTAATGTGCTCACTTCCTGATTTTAATAGAGTCTTTTATCTCTTTTTTTTTAGTTAGTCTAGCTAAAGATTTATCAATTTTGTTGAAATTTTCAAAGTATCAACTTTTTGTTTCATTGATTTTCTCTATTTTTCTGTTCATGGTCTCATTTATATCTAATCTTTATAATTTCTTTCCTTCTGCTATCTTTGGGTTTAGTTTTTTCTTTTTTGTATTTCCTTCAAGTTGTAAAGCTAGGTTATTGGTTTGCGGCCTTTCTTGTTTTTTATTTATTTATTTTTGGCTGTGGTGGGTCTTCGTCGCTGTGCATGGGCTTTCTCTAGTTGCGTTGAGTGGGAGCTACTCTTCATTGCGTTGTGTGGGCTTCTCACTGCAGTGGCTTCTCTTGTTGTGGAGCATGAGCTGTAGGTGTGTGGGCTTCAGTAATTGTGGCACATGGGCTCAGTAGTTGTGGCTCTTGGGCTCTAGAGTGCAGGCTCAGTAGTTGTGGCACACGGGCTTAGTTGCTCCACAGCATGTGGGGTCTTCCTGGACCAGGGATTGAACCTGTGTCCCCTGCATTGGCAGGTGGATTCTTAACCACTGTGCTACCAGGGAAATCCCTTGTTTTTTTCTTTATTTTCTTTATTTATTTATCTTTATAGAGCAGGTTCTTATTAGTTATCTGTTTTATACATATTAGTGTATATATGTCAATCCCAAACTCCCAATTCATCCCATCCGCCCACTTTCTCCCCTTGGTAAGTTTTGGTATGTTGTGTTTTCATTTTCATTCAAGCCTAAGTATTTTCTAATTTCCCTTGTGATTTCTTCTTTGATCCATTGGTCTTTTAAAAGTGTGATGTTTAATTTCAAAATTTTGTGAATTTTCCAGTTTTCTTTATGTAAGTGATTCCTAACTTCATCCTGTTTTGGTCAGAGAAGAAACTTTTTATGACATTTATATTTTTAAATCTATTGAAACTTAATTTGTGGCCGAATATATGGTTTATCCTGGAAAATATGTTATGTATACTTGAGAAGAATGTGTATGTTGCTGTTGTTGAGTAGAGTATTCTGT
Source organism: Orcinus orca (assembly GCF_937001465.1). Lineage (NCBI taxonomy): Eukaryota > Metazoa > Chordata > Mammalia > Artiodactyla > Delphinidae > Orcinus > Orcinus orca. Next base: position 61,881,512 of record NC_064572.1, on the reverse strand, counting down.
ATATGTCTGATAGATCTGGTTGGTTTATTGTGTTACTTAAATTTTCTGTTTTCCTTACTTTTGTTTGTTTGTTCAATCTATTATTGTGAGTGGGGTATTGAAATACTGTCAGTTTTTGCTTCTCATATTTTGATGGTCTGTCATTAGGTGTATAAATGTTTATAATTGTTATATCTTCTTGCTGAATTGAACCTTTTATTAACATATAATATCCTTTTTCTCTTGTAACCTTTTTGACATAGTCTATTTTGTCTGGTATTAGTGTAGCTACTCTTGAACTCTTTTGGTTACTATTTGCATGGAGTATAGTTTTCCATCCTTTTACTTTAAACCTTTTGTGTCTTTGTGTCTATAGTGAGTCTTTTATAGACAGTATATAGATGGATCATGTATTTTTTAAATCCATTCTGCCAATTTCTGCTATTTAATTGAAGAGTTTAATTCATTTGCCTTTAAAGTAATTACTGATAAGGAAGAGCCTACTTTTGCCATTTAGCTATTTGTTTTTTATGTGTTGTATGTGTTTTTCATTCCTGGATTTTTCCACAGACCTCATATTGTGGAGGAAATGAAAGTATCATGGTTTTAATACATAAAAGTACTTTTGGAATGTATACACATTATATGATTCAGTACCAAGGTGAGAGAGACTAGTTATCAAATGTTAAGTAGTCTTTAAGGGAAGTGGAACATTCTTGAAAAAGATGAAGTTATTTAAGAGTTCATTTTAAAACAACCATTTATACACACTTAATATTTACAAAATACAGTGCTTGGCTCTGTAGAGATATAACATAAAATAATAATGGCAGCCTCCATTTGTTTAGCAAAGACAAGCACAACGTTAAGCCATTTAAAATGTGAGTTTATTTGATCCTTACAATTACCTTTTGGCGTTAGGTAGTGTTATTATTCTCTTGTTCCCTCACTACATTAACCAGTCTTCTTGGCTCTACACTTCCAAAATATATCCCATTTCAGTCTACTTCGTGGCATCTTTATTGCTACTACTATAGTCCAAGCTCAATAATTTCTCATGTGACCTGCTGATCTCCCTACTTGCATTCTTATCTCCTTGCTATGATACTCTCGCCACATAGCAGTCATCATGAACTTCCAGTAAGTTTCTATAAGGTTATGTCATTCTTCTGCTTAAAACCCTTCAATGACTTTCTGGTACATGTAGAATAAAGTCCAAACTCTTTACCATGATCTACAGGGTCTTATACAATCTGTTCCTTGCTATCAGTCTTAATTTAAATGAGACAAACTTTTAAAATAGGGAATCAAACAGAGTCAAAAGATTTATTACTTTATTGATTTCCTTTAATGATAAAGGAAAAAAAAAGGAAATTCCAAAGCTCTTGTTCTTACTTATAAAAGAACTCCCCAAGTACTATACTTTTCAGAAAACAGATAACAATTCAAATATTATTACAGGGCAATGAATTATTAAATGAAACAATCAGAAATGGAGAATTTTAGAACTTATAGGTTACATTCACAGGACAAGGGAACAATCAACTGATTTCTTATGTTTTCATGAGTGATACTTTTATAATAACAGAAAACAGATGATACTATATATTTTCAAAGCCTCACAGTAGATAGCAGAGTAAGTTGGATATATATATTTTTAAATTTATTTATTTAACTTATTTATTTTTAACTGTTGGGTCTTCGTTGCTACACGCGGGCTTTCCCTAGTTGTGGCAAGTGGGGGCTACTCTTCATTGCGGTGCGTGGGCTTCTCATTGTGCTGGCTTCTCTTGTTGCGGGGCACAGGCTCTAGGCACACAGGCTTTGGTAGTTGTGGCTCATGGGCTCAGTAGTTGTGGCTCGTGGGCTCTAGAGCGTAGGCTCAGTAGTTGTGGCACACGGGCTTAGTTGCTCCGCTGCATGTGGGATCTTCCCGGACCAGGGCTCAAACCCATGTCCCCTGTGTTGGCAGGTGGATTCTTAACCACTGAGCCACCATGGAAGCCCTAAGTTGGATATTTTTGTGAGTGTTCTCAATATAACACCTTGTTAAATATAGTAATTACAAAAATAATAACAGTGATAAGTAACTTAGGTTATGTGCTGGGCACTATTCTAACTTCTTTATATTTATTAACTCTTAATCCTTCCAACAACTCATGAGGTAGGTATTTTTTTTTAATGTGTTTAAATTTTTTTTTATCATTTTACAGAGGGTAAACTGAGGTAGCACAGGGAACTCTACCACGCTGTACAGTAGAAACTAACAAAACATTGTGAAACAACTATACCCCAATTAAAAAAAAATAAATAAAAGAAAGTTTAACTATATAGCTTTTGTAATACTTTAGAGCCTTCTTTTCTTGTGGCTGTAAGGTAAGAGAGAACACTTTTCTTTATTGCCTTTTTGAGACTTCCTTCTCAAGTAGTTTTGAGGGACCATAGCTTCAAGGCTAAGCACTGGAATTCCATTAGAACTGAGAGAAAAGAATCAGATAACTGAGACCTGAGAATCGTAAAACTGTTGGTACAGAAAAGGGCCAGAACAGAATTGTAACAAATACTTGTTGAGTGAATGAATGGAATCTCATTTAACAGATAAAGAAATTGAGGTTTAGGGAATTTTAAGTGCCTTGTTCAAGTTCTCAGAGCTATTAAGTGTAGGAGTTTGGATTTTGAATCCAGAGCCGGAATTTTAACAACTGCCTAGCTTGCAACATGAGAGTGGTATACTCACAGTTAACCATAACACAAGGAGAGAGGGATGTATTACATATGCGGGGTAGGTAGTGGTGGTAGGGAATGCTTCCTTAATTTGGCCAGAGGTTCTTTTCTTTTATACTTCAAATTGTGGCTGTTTCACTGTTCCCCAGAGTCTGGGAATGGTTAAAGGGAAATTTTGTCATTGTTTAACTGCTGATGAAAGATGTGAAAGAGAGGTTGAAGTAATTATTAGATAGTTGAGATTTTGGAAATGAATCTCAAATATCCATTTTGTTTCTTTTCTATATAACAGGGGACATTTGAGGCTCTACTGTAGATGTTAAATAAATACAGGTGTGTTTTAAAAGATGTGGTGGCATTCAGTACCCTTGGCGATTTTGCCAAACTTCCCTTTTTGTCCATTTCTTCCATTGTTACCCTTCTTCAGATGATTTGGTTCATTCACTGCCCCTCTAATAGACCTTTCATTTTCCCTTCCCAGAGCTCTTGCCTAATGGAGACTATAATCTCTCTTGTGATAAATCTGGAATATTCACAAACTCACCTTCTTGGAGTTGGAAGGGACTTTGAAGAAATTGTGATCCAGAAAGCTGAAGAGACTTGTCCATCCAGGGTTGCACAGCAGTTAATGGCAAGGCTAGTCAAGAACCCAGTTCTCCTGAACTTGCAGTCACAGGCTCTGTGCACAGCTCCACTCTGCCTCACTTTTGGGTTGCTAGGAGCAGTCTCTAAAGAATATGCTGAGAGGGCCTCTGGGTCTCCTCTGACATCAACTTCAAAATATGTGCCAGTGTGATTTTCATATACAGAGTATGGGATTTTTCAAGAAAGTCACGTCTGTTTTATTTACTCAGTGTAGTCCCTGACAGCAGTATGCAAATATAGAATTTATTTAGTCTGCCTCCTCTGGTGACTTGCCAGTCGCTGAGCGGGAGGAACACATTTCATGTTTCCCATGGGTTTTGTTTGTCATAGCTTGGTTTCCCATAATGAAAAGAGCCCTGGGTAGCCCCATATGGGATGAAGCTGGAGAGTATTAAATGCTTCTGTCTTATGTACATTGGGCATTCATATTTACTTATGAAGTTCCTCTATGTATTAAATTTAGAACTTGCCAAAATCTACCACTCAAAAATTGGTTTCTTGGGTATTCTGATGAACCACAGTATTTGACAAAGGAAAGTTAGCCTTCTAGTTACAGTGTAAGCAATTGGAACCTGGGTTTTATTTGCAATTTGGGAATCTTTCTTAGCGAAGTGTACTCCCTTAGGTAAAGAATAAAAGCCTTGATTCTTATTGAGAATTATGAATGTTTTTACCTCTGTTTTTCCAGTACCATATATTCTTTTTCAGAATAGATGTTCTTGGTCCAAAAGTCCAGCATCATCCTACCTTTCTGTAAGTTGCTTGCAGCATTTTTCTGAGACCTCATTTATGTGCTATCACTTTCTGTGGTATCAGTAAAGAACAATGCAACCTTTTCATGAAAAGAAGCCATTTCTTCCTCATTTCTAATTGGTTCTGTCATTTATCAAAAAGACCAACAATTGCAACTCTGTTGTTCTGAAATGAGACTTTTTTCTGATGATAATTGAAGATCCAGGGAATTTATATGAGTTCAGTGACCAGGAGAGAAATAATGGTTTTTATAAATTGTGATTTTGATGACTTAATCAGTTATCTTTGGTATTTTGAAGTCTGGAATCTAAACAGGCATTTCTTTTTTTTTTTTTTTTTTTAAAGGGAAATAAGTGCCTAGAACATAGTCTCTTTTAAACATTACACTATTACTCTCTTCCCCTTTTGCAAAATACCTACTTGGTACTTCAGTAAAGGAATGATCTGAACCTTTCGTATATTGAACACTACTGTGTGAGAGCCACTTTTACATACTTTAACTCATTTAATCTCCTCAACAACTTTATGAAGTGGTTATTTTTGTACTTATTTTTACTGATGAAGAAATAGATGGTTAGAAAGCCCAAGTAATTTGCCTAAGTTCACATAATGTGATAGAACTCAGGTTTAAACCCAGATTTGTTGGTTTCTGTGGCGGTGAATGCTAATTGCCTACTTGGTATTCATCCTCTCCTCTTTCTTATAAACAGAACCCCAACTTTATATGAAGCGGCAAAAGACTGTATTTTTCAGCCTCCTTTTCAGCTAGGAGTTGGCCGTGAGATATAAGTGGAAATTGTTGGATGGGACTTCCAGAAATGACTCAGGTGGCAGTTGTCTTTTTGCTCTTCTCATCTTTCCTGTCTAGAAATTAGATGTGATGGCTGAAATTCTAGCATGAACATGAGGGAACCTTGAAAATGGAAGCTACTTGCCAGTGCTAAGAAGTAGAAAAACAGAGGAGTCTGAGACCCTGATGACAATGTGGTGCTACCATAACAGCTCTGGACTGCCTACCTTCAGGCTACGTTAATGAGAGAGAGGGGGGGAAAAACCCCATTTGTCAGATCTGTGTAACAAGCAGCTGAATGTAGTTTCCTAATTAAGACAGACTTCAAGAACCATTCTACATTTAGTATACTAGACCAGTATGGCTGGTCTGCCTGCCATTTTTTGAATACCTGAGTGTATAACTTTTTAAATTCAGTACAGTCCAGTGTCTTACTATTCAAAGTGTAGTGGGTGAACTAGAACATTGGCATCACCTGGGAGTTTGTAAGAACTGCAGCATCTCAGGTATGGACCTATTGAATCAGAGTCTGTAGTTTAAGAAGATCCCCATTTGTATGCCTATTAAAGTTTGAGAAACACTGGTTGCCTTATGGTCACAAGAAGTTCTTAACAGAAAGTGAATTTGTAAAGTATACTTATAGATATGCCTTGATTTATGCAACAGATGTATTTATGGTAAACAGTAGGGAAATCAAAGTTTTGTAAATTAAATCATATTAAATACACCAGGACAGAGGGGCAATTCCTTTAAAATTTTTTTGGCTTGATATACTACTATGTGATAATTACTTGCATTAGTTCTTAAAACAATCCAGTGAATATAGGTATCATCATCATCATCACTACCATTACCATTTACAAGTGAAGAAACTAGAGATTTGAAAGTTTAAGTAACTTGCACACTCTCCAACAACTAGTTTATGGCAAAACTGGGGCTTAGATTAAAATCTGTCAGATTCCAGAACCTGTATTCTTAAGCATTTAAAGTGATCTCATGGTGTAGTCCTTCGTAAGATCTCTCTCTTTTTAAATGAAATGCCCTTTGATCTTTTTCCTTATAGATTTTGATACACTGAAGCAAGTTATATAATAAATATAAGAATAAAATAATGCCATTATTTATTAAACATCAGTTATTATGGCATTAACAGCATTATTTCTGCCAGAACCCTTTAATTGAACTTATATACAGTAATAATGATAATACTCAAAATAGAATCTGCATTTTGGAAGTTCCTGATTATCCTTCTTTGACCTTATAATTTAAATTTTATTTCTTAAAAAAAAAATATATAGGGCTTCCCTGGTGGCGCAGTGGTTGAGAGTCCGCCTGCCGATGGAGGGGACGCGGGTTCGTGCCACGGTCCGGGAAGATCCCACATGCCGCAGAGCGGCTGGGCCCGTGAGCCACGGCCACTGAGCCTGCGCGTCCGGAGCCTGTGCTCCACAACGGGAGAGGCCACAACAGTGAGAGGCCCGCGTACCGCAAAAAAAAAAAAAAAAAAAAAAAAAAAAAAAAAATATATATATATATATATGTATGTATTTATTTATTTTTTGGCTGCATTGGGTTTTAGTTGCGGCACGTGGGATCTTTCATTGTGGCGCATGGGCTCTTCTTTGTGGTGCATGGGCTTGTCTCTAGTTGCGGTGCGTGAGCTCCAGAGTGCGCAGCCTCAGTAGTTGTGGTGTGCGGGCTCTCTAGTTGTGGCGCGTGGGCTTAGTTGCCCCGTGGCATGTGGGATCTTAGTTCCCTGACCAGGGATCAAACCTCTGTCCCCTGCATTGGAAGGTGGATTCTTAACCACTGGACCACCAGGGAAGTCCCTAAGTTTTATTTCTTAACTGATTATTTTTTCTGATTATGTAAGTAATGTGTTTATTATAGAATGTTTTGGAAATATAGAAAATAAAAAGAATAACATAAAAATCCCTTGTAAACCCAGAAATAGCCACGTCTACCTTTCAAACTTTTTTTTTCTGATATATGTATTGTTTTACACATATTCATTGTCAAAGTATTGTGAAGAATCTTGCTGTCCAAGTTTATTAAGTTCGGAGTTTTATATATCAGTTTTTCTTAAAATGAGATGCACACATATTAAATTGTATTATATGATAGACTTCTTGAAGATTCATCCTCTTCTTAGGAATTTGAGAATTTATATTTCATTGTATTGTGCATACGGCATTTACACTAATAAGAGTTAGCTAATTGTTCCAAAAACTACCAGGATTCCCAAGTGGTATTTCTGTTATTAAATGTCTTAGAACATGGTGAATGGGGGTGGTATCTAAAGTACCCTCAGAAGTGGAAGGGCTTGTAGGGGCTCTCACCTAGTCGGGAACCAACCCCCTTCCATTATCCTGTCTTTTCATGGTTTCGTCCAGTGAGACTGAGCTCACTACCTCTTTTCATGGTTTTGTCCAGTGAGACTGAGCTCACTACCTCAGAAGGCATCCATTTCATTTTTGATGAACAACTTTGCTCGGTAGATTTTCTTTAAACTGGGCCCAAATCTTACTTTCCTTTGTTTTATACTCGATGGTCCTAGCTCTGCTCTCCACAGCAAAAAGAAGTACTTCAGCTTCTCTCTGATTTTTCTCAAAGTGTGGTGCAAGCATCTCAGGAGAATGAGATGATCTACCTTTTTGATTTATGTTTTTGCATGCTTTTAATGTACATTCTTTGGTACAGGAATATATGTATATAATTCATAAATTAATAATGTATATTGATCTGTTAAAATATGGTCAAAAAGTTCAGAGACCACTCTTCTATCCTTCCAATCTCAGAAGTCTCTCTTTTATAGTCCTTTTTCCAATTAAATCTCCTGGGGCCTTTCTTCAGCTGCCCTTTCTAAGATGCTGATTTTAGACTTCTACCACCTGGTTTCTCTCCCCAGAAGGTCTCTAGCTCATCAATATCCCTCCAGATGTGGCCTACCCTGGTAGAACAACATTTTGTGAGGATAGACTCTAATATTACATTGTACCATGAATTATTTAACTGTCCTTTTATTGCTAGACATTTATGTTCTTTCCAACTTATAAATAATACTCTGTGCTCATATTTGTACTTGAATTCTTATGTATCATTCTGATTATTTCCTTAGGATAGCTTCCTAATTGGAATCATTCTATTAATAAATAACTATTTTAGGCATTTGATATATATTGCCAAATTGCTCCCCAGGAAGATTAAATCACTTTATTCTTTCACTAGAAATATATGAGAGTATCAATTATTATAGTCTTGGCAAAAATTATATTCCTTGGTGTTAATATTTTATTTTACTATTTTCTAATTAAATGGACAAAATGAAATTCATTGTTTTATTTTTAACTTCTTTGATTCTTAGTGTTCTAATTGTTTTTGTAATGAATTTATATTGCACCAAATTCTGTCTCTTCTGTACATCATTGTAAAAAAATTTTAAGTATTTATTGCATTAGACAGTTTTTTTCCAAAATTGAAAATTTTAAGTTATGAGATTGTTATAGCTAACTTGCTGTAATGTTCATGGCAGCTAAGTAGTACAATTAGAAAAATATTTTCGAACACCGGTTTCCAGAAGTCTATTTACATAGCATGAGTTTCTTTCCAGAAAGCAGTTAAGATCCCATTTGTTAAGATGTCAACCTTACCTTTAAGGTGGTGTGCGTGCGTGTGTGTGTGTGTGCATCTATCTGAATGTCAGCTACGTGTTTGTGTGTTTTAATATATGCAACACATACACATTTAATATGGCTTTTAATAAAAGCCATAGCAGAATACTGATGGCTTTTTTTAATTACAGAAATTATCACAAAACTGGAACACTTGTTTTTTTTCTTTTTTATAATACTTTTCAAAAATTGCTTAATTTTTAAAGTTTGACAACATTAAACATGTTTGCCATAGGACAATTGCAAATCACTATGTGGTAGAAAACATTTTTATATTCATAACCCATGTTTCTTTTCTATCCCATTGTGACTTTTAAATTAACTTTATTGACGTATAGTTGATTTACAATATTATATTAGTTTCAGGTGTACAACATAGTGATTCAAAATTTTTATAGATTATACTCCATATAAATTATTATAAAGTATTGGCTGTATTCTCTGTTCTGAAAATTATTTGTTCTGAACATTATTCACTCTTTGCTAAATACCTTTTTCCTTGATTTAATTTTTGGGCTAACAACAAATAAGTGAAAGAGTATTAATTAAGGCATCTCATAGAAGTAGATTTTGTCTCTGTAGGAATAAGGAAGAAGAAGCCTAATATTTGAAGGTTTGAAGCAATGTACCCATGGTTTTAAAGTGCAGATTATCTGAAGAGAAGTGCAGGAACATTTTACTGCTGTAAAGTCGGGGTTTACTTTCTTCCAGGATCCTACCTAGAAAATTGTTTTTCCCTTTGTCACATACCACCTTCTTCTTTTTTTGAAAAAATTATTCGAGTTGCTCTGTAAGCTTTGGGTACGTGTGTGTTGTGTGTGTGTGTACTTTAAATGCCATAAAGTGATAGAGATGATTGTTTTTATGCTATTTCTCCTCCCACCTCTTGGGGGATATCTTGGTTTGAATGGGGGATAAATTAACTTCCAGCAGTTTCCCAACATGTTTGCTTTAAATATTTTCCCTGTAATTAGATAAAAACTTACCAGATGATAGTCACTATCCATTTCTCCCTCTTTGTCTTAGTCTTTCAGAACTGACTTGGTGACTTAAAGATTATGATTCTGGGTAATATAGTACCATAATTTGATATTTCTATTCCTAGCACATAATCTTACAATCATTGTAAATGGTTGTAGTCGTCAGTTTTGGCAGGTGTTAGTACATATATCACTGTCACTGGTTTAATAACCCCTGTAGAGAATAGAACTCCATATTGTTTCTTTCTTCCTTTACTAACAGCAGTTATCCTATTTGCCAGTTATGGGATTTTTAAGACTCTAAATACAGATCAAAAAACCCCACAGATTAAAAAAAAACTCTGGAATGCATAAATGAGCATTATAAATATAATTTGGATGACGCTATAAATGCTCAGGTGAGAGTACAGGGGAACAGAAGGAGCTAACAGGTTAAGACATACATATGTTAAAGGGATTAGTGTGTAGTGAAAAAACCTGGACTGGAAGCAAAATTCCTTTCAAAGTTATGACTAGATAATTGTGCTACACAAGTGCCCAATTATGAAATTTTAACACTTTTTTTGGGTTTTGTGTGCCAATGAAATAAAGGCATTTAGTGATACATAGACTAGTTCTTGGTTTGTAGGTAAATAGGCATTACTATGAAGTACTGAGCATGGTGTCTGGGTCATTGTAGGTGTTAGTAAATAGACCTTTTATGATGATTGTTCTAAGTAGTAATATTGCTACATATATGTGATAAAATAGTTCAACAATTAGTTTTATTCATTTTCAACAAATATTTATTAGACATTTATTGTAGGCAAAGTACTACATGTGGTAATAAGATGAATAAGATACTTTATTTTGGACATATAAGCTATTGTTACTAAAGATTACTAATAAAACAAATTTTTAGTGTCTTTTTTGCTTTTTTTAAAAATATCTGTGTTCATGATACCATGAACTAGTATTCAGTCATTAGCATTATGCACAAAGACACACACCTTCCATCCTATAACAATCTATTCCCTTCACTTCCAGGAAAAGGGTTCTCTTATAGTCTCATGTCCTGAGAGATATTCTGGTCTGATGGAGTCTATTTGGGCTGGTACCTGGGATGAGGTTGGTTGTTCTAGGGGCAACACTACAGTCATTTCGCTGGGGGAGAGAGGATGAACACCCAGGAAGGATGCTGCTCAGCTGGAAAAAGGCAGTATTTTTTTTAACATCTTTATTGGAGTATAATTGTTTTATAATGGTGCTTTAGTTTCTGCTGTATAACAAAGTGAATCAGCTATACATAAACATATATCCCCATATCTCCTCCCTGTTGCATCTCCCTCCCACCCTCCTTATCCCTCCCCTCTAGGTGGACACAAAGCACCAAGCTGATCTCCCTGTGCTATGTGGCTGCTTCCCACTAGCTATCTATTTTACATTTGGTAGTGTATATATGTCCATGCCACTCTCTCACTTCATCCCAGCTTCCCTTTCCCCTTCCTCGTGTCCTCAAGTCCATTCTCTACATCTGCGTCTTTATTCCTGTCCTGCCCCTAGGTTCTTCAGAACCTTTTTTTTTGAAAAAGGCAGTATTCAAAGTGAATGGGCTTTATGTATCCCTGGGATGGACCCTAGGAGCAAGAGGTGGGAGATGAGGATGGGGAAGATGGAGAGGAGGGGTCATTAAGATGGGTCAGGATTAAATAAAAAAGGAAGGAAGGAAGGAAGAGGGCTGTCCCTGGGATCCTTTCTGGCCCAGACATCCTAAGCAGGTAATTATTAGTAGGGTGACCACAATACATTACAGTTTGTCCAGAGGAGTCCGGTTTATACCTTGGTCCTTGTGTACTTATTAATAGTATTCCCTTAGCTCTAAGTGTCCCAAGTTGGGTGATAAACTATATTGTCACCCTAACTTTAGGATGCTAAGGTGTAGGTGTCAAATTTCCCATGGCTCATGCCATCTACAGGACCACCTACAGAGAGAACAGAGACATACTGGGGGAAATGATAACAAAAAGTTAACTGCAGTCAATAAGGTAAACTTTCAAGATTTAACTTCAACTTGTCCTCATCTCAATAGGAAAAATTAATTGAATTCAAAAGTGCTCCAATTCTTTAAGAACCATAATACTGGATTTTGGAGGAACTGAATTCTAGATCTAACTCAGTCAGTAACTTGCTATATGACTTTTCCTCTTTGGCCCTGCAAGAGCCTATGTTTCCACATCTGTAAAATGAAGGAGTGAATTGAAGAATTTCTTAGGTCCCTTGCATTTCTGATATTAAATGATTATTTTTTTCATGAGAAGTGAACTGGCAAATAGTCCCCTTGCAGAATTTTGTTCTAGTTAAAAAAGTTATATCCGTGTAAGTGATATCACTAAGTCAGCTGTTGGTGAAATATATTCACCAGCTGAGTGTTGTGTGGTTTGACTTTATACTATATGAAAACTTGATTCAGTTTGCTTTGTGGAAATTGAGGAAAAAATTGTTTTTCAGACAGTGCCATCCTTGCTAGAGAATTTCATTACCTGCATTTAGCCTCCTAAGAAGTGATCTCAGACAGAAGGGAAGCTCTGAAAACATGTGGCTGCTCCCAGAGATGTTATCTCTTGCCAAGGCAGTTCTGATGAAGGAGGTGAAAGCCCCCTTTCTGTTTCCATGTCCATTGATTGATAGATTTCAGCTCAGGAGCTCCAAGCTTAGTTTCTGTTCTGTCTCCTTGAACTTCTTGCCTCATACTGTTAAAAGGCATTTAGCTATACTTTATACAAACGGTGTCAGAGAAGTTATATACCCCAGATTGGTTAATGATCTGTTTGCCTTTATCTTCTATAAGGGCTTGCTTCAGACTGGATCTTAGAAGTCATGTCCCTGGCATCAGATATAGTGCACATATCCTCACTGGCCAGAGCATCATGGCTTCCTTTTTGTCCCTGCCATTAATGGTTACTCCCTCTCTCTGTAGCATTCATTTTTTAGAGGGTCAGTTACTGGATCATTTTTCTGACACTCCATCCATCCATCTATCCATCCACTGGCTATCTGTTCATTTGCCCATTTTATATGTGCCCTACCTAAAGATCTGTGTCAAGTAACTCCAGGAGAGAAAACTTACATCCTTTGTTTCTCTTGGAAACGATTGGACCTGATTCTCCCAGGTTTTAGTGCCTAGATTTGAACCTTATTTTCTTGGATTCTGTTTTCTTTGTCTATAATTTGTTAAGCATTTACCTTTAACCTGCTTTATGATCATTAGATATTTTTAAAATTTTATTTTATTATTATTATTTGGCTGCGTTGGGTCATCGTTGCTGCGCGCGGGCTTTCTCTAGTTGTGTTGAGTGGGGGCTACTCTTCGTTGCCGTGCACGGGCTTCTCATTGCAGTGGCTTCTCTTGTTGTGGAGCATGGGCTCTAGGCATGTGGACTTCAGTAGTTGCAGCACACGGGCTCAGTAGTTGCGGCACGTGGGCTCTGGAGCACGCGGCTTCAGTAGTTGTGGCATGCAGGCTCAGTAGTTGTAGCTCACGGGCTTAGTTGCTCTGCGGCATGTGGGATCTTCTTGGACCAGGGGTTGAACCCATGTCCCCTGCATTGGCAGGAGGATTCTTAATCATTGTGCCACCAGGGAAGTCCATCATTGCATATTTTAATATTTTTCTTTTTACTTTAAAAAACCTTTTAATGAAGGGTTTCCAAAAGATTCCCAGAATAGAATTATATAATGAACCCCATGTATCTATCACGTAGATTCAATAATTACAACATTTTGAGAATATTTTCAGCTATCTTCCCTCTCTCTTCTTTCTTCTGGAGTATTTTAAAGCAAGTCCCATCATGAAATTTTACTTATAAATACTTCAGGATGCATCATTAAATCTGAGAATTTTTTTCATTTTTTAAACATTACTATGACAGCCTGAGTTTTGTTCCATCTTTCTAGTTTTTGCTTAAAGGGAACTTTCATAATGGGAAAAGTTTAAAGAAGGAATGAAGGGGAAGTTGGAGTGTATATGTGGGGGCATGGGAGAGTAGCAGCGAAGGTCAGAGTTGTTGTTAAAGGGAATTTAAATCTGTCTTTTAAAATTAGATACAGGTGATCAGATGATTCAAACCCTAACTGGTTACCTGATATCACCATGTTACAGTTATTATTTAATCTCACTTGTAAGCAGATGCTTTTCTAGAGCTTCTCAATACAGGTCCAGAGCTTGATTATATTTTAATACATATTCCATTATGTATCTCTAAATGATAAAGTCTTAAAAGATAACTATAATTATATAGTTATATCACCTGTAGAACGATATCACATGAAAGAATTAACAGTAAGCCATTAGTATCAACAAATAACCAGTTTTCCAGTTATCTCATAAATACTCTGGATTTTTTTCATTTTATTTGAATCATGTTGTGATTGGTTTATTTATGTGTATTTATATATATGTGTGTCTGTAATTGAAGTATAGTTGATTTATAGTTGTAAACTAATGTTCCATTAATTTCAGGTGTACAACATAGTGATTCAATATTTTTATAGATTATACTCCACTTAAAATTATTATAAAATATTAGTTATACTCCCTGTGCTGTACATCACATCTTTGTGTCTTATTTATTTTATACTTAGTAGTTTTACCTCTTAATTTCCTTCTCCTATCTTGCCCACCCCCCCCATTTCCCACTGGTAACCACTAGTTTGTTTTCTTTATCTATGAGCCTGTTTTATGAATTTAGTTCACTTGTTTTATTTTTAAAATTCCACATATAAATACATGTTTTATTTATTTTTAAAATTCCATGTATAAATGAAAATATATAGTATTTGTCTTTGTCTGACTTACTTCACTAAGCATAATACCCTTCAGGTCCGTCGGATGACATATTTTTTGTCTCCTTTAATCCAAAGTGCCTCCCCCTTTACAGTTGTGTGTGTGTGTGTGTGTGTGTGTGTAGAAGAAACTACATCATTTGTCCTGTAGAAAGGAAACTGAGTCTGGATTTTCCTGTTTGCATTTCCTTGATGTTTAGTGGATTCCTTTGCCCTCTGTATTTTCCTGTGAACTTGTAATTGAGTTTGGAGATCCAGGTTCTTTTTTTGTTCCCTCAAGACTTCTTCATAGATAACGCTGTGTTCTTCTACCAGGTGGCACATCATATCTGACTGTCTTTCTTCTTCTTTTTTTTTTTACATCTTTATTGGAGTATAATTGCTTTACAATGGTGTGTTAGTTTCTGCTATATAACAAAGTGAATCAGTTATACATATACATATGTGTCTTTCTTCTTGTAGTGATATTTTCCCAAGGATCCATGATTCCTCTTGGTAGGGAAATCTGCATTAAGGTGCTCATTCCTACTGGGTTGGTCATTGTTTCTAGGCTAGTTCAGTGGATAGAACTAGGAAATAACGATTTTTTTAAAAAAAGATAAAATACATCCTGAATTCTTAGTAATACTTCTAGTTCAAATTCCATACTATAGGATTTTTTACTTAACCTCATCTTTTGTTTGTCTTTTAATATTACATGATATTCTAATTCTTTTTCCTTTTTTGCTGAGAGCTCTGGTTCTCATGAATGCTGGATTTGATGGAATAAAATAGACTATTACATGAAAGTTAATTTGCTTTATCCCACATTACACACATAACAGTCTAAGAATAATAATACCAACACTACTGCCAATGATTACGACTACTATAGATGTATAAATTACTGGGCTTTAAAGTCACTTGAAATAGTTTCTCTGTGTGTAGTTATATCCCTATGTGGATACCTTTTAGGTTGCTTTGTTTCATTTTATTTTCAGTTTTTAATGGTTGCTTAAATTTTTTCTTTTATAATTAGATAAATTATTTACATGGTTCTATCAAATCAGTAAAACAAGTCAAATCAGTAAAACAAGCTAATCAGTAAAACAAGCTAATTAAAAAAGTTAAGAGAGAGCGATCAAGATGGTGGAGGAGTAGAATGTGGAGCTCACCTCCTCCCACAAATACCTCAAAAATACATCTACATGTGGAACAGTTCTCACAGAACATCTACTGAACGCTGGCAGAAGACCTCAGACTTCTGAAAGGGCAAGAAAATCTCCATGTAACTGGGTAGAACAAAAGAAGGAAGAAAAGTTAAAAAGAGAGAAAGGAATCATGATGGGACCTGAGCCCCTGGGAGGGAGCTGTGAAAGAGGAAATGTTTCCACACCCTGGGAAGTCCCCTCACTGGTGGGGAAATCAGCTGGGATGGAGGGGGAGCTTTGGAGCCTTGGAGGAGAGCGCAGCAACTGGTTTGCAGAAGGCCAAATGGAGAGAGATGTGCACAGACAGTTGGTACTGGTGCCCTGCGCTCCCCAGCCTGAGATGCTTGTCTGCTGGTGCAGGCGGGGGCTGGGTGCTGAAGCTCAGCTTTGGAGGTCAGACCCCGAGAGAGGACTAGGGCTAGCTGTGTGGAGACAGCCTGAAGGGGCTGGAGTGTGGTGCAGCCACACAGAGGGTATACGTGGAAGAAGCCTGGGCCCATCAGAGAGGCAAGGTGACATTGTTGGGGGACACATGAGGGGAGGGACAGGACCGCCATAGGAGCTTCTTTACCTAAGCACATGCGCTCAAGCAAGAGGATACTGCCTACATGAGCTCCAGGGGCAGGCATGAGCTGCTGCTGCTATCACGAGCCCCAGAGACGGGTGCAGGCTCCCACCATTGCTGAGAAAACCAGGAGCGAATGCCAATTGCTGCCCTAACTGGCATAGGCCCCAGGAGCACACGGAGGCCACTGCATCTGCACACCCCCTATCAAGGGGATTAACAGCCACCATATGGTGAGGAAAGAGGTGGAAGGCATCGAAACTAAAAACAGCCCTTGTGCCAAAAATGTTAAACCCACACAAGCTATGCCAGGATGTTCCTGCATATAAATAGCCTTCCAAGACTACAGTAGATAATTGTTTCTCCTAAACTCACAGAATAACAGAAATATAAGTAAAATGAAGAAGCAGAGGAACCACTCCCACTTAAAAGACCAAGAGAATTCCCCTGAAGGAACGAAAAATGAAACAGACCTCTTCAGTCTAATAGACACCGGATTCAAAAAGGAGGTAATGAAAATACTGAAGGAATTAAGAAAGGCTGTCAACAGAAATGCAGATTACTGTAAAAAGGAGCTAGAAACTATAAGGAAGAGCCAAGAGATATTAGAAAATCCATTTGCCAAGACAAAAGCTGAGCTCAAGGCAATAGATAGCAGAATGAATAATGCAAAAGAAAGAATAAGTGACCTGGAAGATAGACTAGTGGAAATTACCCAATCAAAACAGCAGACAGAAAGCCAAATAAAAGAAATGAAAGCAATATAAGAGCCCTATGGGATAATATAAAGCATGCTAATCTATGCATAATAGGGATTCCAGAAGGAGAAGAAAGAGAAAAGGGGATTGAAAATGTATTTAAAGAAATTATGGCTAAAAACTTCCCAGACCTAAAGAAGGAAACAGATATCCAGATACAGGAAGCACAGAGGGTCCCAAACAGACCTACGTCAAGACATTATTATCAAGATGGCAAAAATTAAAGAGAGGATTCTAAAGGCAGCAAGAGAAAAAGAGTTAATTACAAGGCAATTCCAATAAGGCTATTAGCTGATTTCTCTACAGAAATGTTGCAGGCCAGAAGGGAGTGGCAAAATATATTCAAAGGCTTGAAAGGGAAAAATCTGAACCTAGAATACTCTACCCAGCAAGATTATAATTTAGACTAGAAGGAGAGATA
The DNA here is from genome assembly GCF_937001465.1 of Orcinus orca. Lineage (NCBI taxonomy): Eukaryota > Metazoa > Chordata > Mammalia > Artiodactyla > Delphinidae > Orcinus > Orcinus orca. The sequence goes on along the minus strand of NC_064572.1, from coordinate 61,864,215 downwards.
AAGAATTTCTCAGACAAGCAAAAACTAAAAGACTACAGCAATACTAAAGCTATCCTATTTTCTCGGACAAGCGAAAACTAAAAGAATACAGCAATACTAAACCTATCCTAAAAGAAATATTGAAAGATCTTCTCTAAATAGAAAGGAAGCAAGAAGATATAGGAAAGAGGAAATCACAATTGGAAAGTAAATCACTTAAATAAGTCAGTATATAGATCAAAAAGAAAAAAAAAGTATTTGTGAAAGTGATCATAAACACAAGGAACAGCAAAAGGATAAACATGAAGATGTAAAAGAGGACATCAAAATCATAAAATGTGGGGAGGAGAGTAAGAAAATGTAGATTCTCTCTCTTTTTTTTTTTATAATGTGTTTGAGCCTATATGACTATCAGTCTAAAGCAAGCAGATATAGAAAGGGGTTAACATACTTGAGAAACAGGATAACCACAAATCAAAAACATACAATAGATTAATAAAAACCAAAAAGAAGAGGACACAAGCATAAAATAAAAGGAAATCATCAAGCCACAAAAAGAAAAAGAAAGAAAGAAGAAACAGAATCAACCAGAAAACAAAAATTGCCTTCAATGTCAAAGGACTAATTGCTCCAATCAAAAGACATAGAGTGGCAGACTGGATAAAAAATGAGAGTCTATCATGTGCTGCCTATAAGAGACCCACCTTAGGGCAAAGGACACACATAGACTGAAAGTGAGGGGGTGGAAAAAGATATTTCATGCAAATGGAAATGATAAGAAAGCGGGGGTTGCAATACTTAGACAAAACAGACTTTAAAACAAAGGCCGTAAAGAAATATAAAGATGGAAACTATATAATGATGAAAGGATCAATACAAGAGGAGGATTTTACACTTGTCAACATATATGCACCTAATATAGGAGAACCCAAATACATAAAACAAATACTAACAGACATAAATGGAGAAATTGATAGGAATACAATAATAGTAGGAGACTTTAACACTCAACTCACATCAATAGATCTTCCAGACAGAAAATCAATAGCAACAGAGATCCTAAATGATACAATAGAACAGTTAGACTTAATTGATATTGTCAGGACATTACATCCAAAAAAACCCAGAATACACATTTTTTTCAAGTGTACATGGAACATTCTCTAGGATTGATGACATACTAGGACACAAAACAAACTTCAACAAATTTAAGAGTATAGAAATTATTTCAAGCATCTTTTCTGACCACCACAGCATGAAACTAGAATCAACCACAGGAAAAGAAATGAGAAAAAAACAATTACATGGATATTAAACAACATGTTACAACTCACTATGGAGAACAGTATGGAGGTTTCTCAAAAAACTAAAAATAAAACTGCCATATGACCCAGCAATCCCACTCCTGGGCATATATCCAGAGAAAAGCATAATTCAAAAAGATACATGCACCCCAATGTTCATTTCAGCACTGTTTACAATAGCCAGGACATGGAAGCAACCTAAATGTCTCAACAGAGGAATGGATAAAGAAGATGTGGTACATATATACAATGGAATATTGCTCAGCCATAAAAAGGAATGAAATAGTGCCATTTGCAGAGATGTGGATGGACCTAGAGATTGTCATACAGAGTGAAGTAAGTCAGAAAGTGCAAAACAAATATCATATAATATTGCTTATATGTGGAATACAGAAAAATGGTACAGGTAAACTTATTTGCAAAGTAGAAATAAGAGTCACAGATGTAGAGGACAAACTTATGGCTACCAAGGGGGGAAAGGGGGATGGGATGAACTGGGAGATTGGGATTGACATATATACACTACTATGTATAAAATAGATAACTAATGAGAACCTACTGTATAGCACAGGGAGCTCCACTCAGTGCTGTGTGGTGACCTAAATGGGAAGGAAATATAAAATATAGTGGATATATGTATACGTATAACTGATTCACTTTGCTGCACAGCAGAAACTAATACGACATTGTAAAGATTCTATACTACAGTAAAAATTAATAAGAAAAATAATAAAAAAAAAGACATGAGACATGATATATACATCTGATGATCTATATGGAGGGGAATTGGACTTCTAGCTTGCTGCCACTCCACATGAATGCCACTTGTGTATAGGGCATTCATGGGCGCAGGTGTCCACTGGCAAAATGAGTCCCAACCTGCTCCCCAACAGGAAGCATGTAATCTAAAAAGAAAAGGTGGAACAAAAGGAAATGACCTGAGAAAGAAGTGGTAGATAGAGTAGAAACTGGGAGACACTAAGTTAACCACAACTGCACAAAGTAGGCATTCAGTAGCTGCTTGATGAGTTGAATTATTTGCTGAAAGCTTCATTTTATTTTAAGGAACATTTATTCTCATTTAGTTGGTCTAAATGAGTCTTAATGTAACTGACAATAAGCTGTTGAACAAGCTAGCAGAAACAAACTCCTGCCTGTGTGCTCTGATGGATGAGATGAAAAAACAGCATTCCTAAGTAACATTTCAAATTCCTGAGTGAAATATTCAACGAACTGTAATAAAAACCATTAAAAGAGTTCAAATTTCTACAAGCAAATTACCTCTTCTCTCTTTTTTTTTTTTTAAAGAAGATGTTGGGGGTAGGAGTTTATTAATTAATTAATTAATTATTGCTGCGTTGGGTCGTTTCTGTGCGAGGGCTTTCTCTAGTTGTGGCAAGCGGGGGCCACTCTTCATTGCGGTGCACGGGCCTCTCACTATCGTGGCCTCTCCTGTTGTGGAGCACAGGCTCCAGATGCGCAGGCTCAGTAGTTGTGGCTCACGGGCCCAGTTGCTCCGCGGCATGCGGGATCCTCCCAGACCAGGGTTCGAACCCGTGTCCCCTGCATTAGCAGGCAGACTCTCAACCACTGCGCCACCAGGGAAGCCCCAATTACCTCTTCTCTTGACCCCCTCTTTTAAATCAGGAGATAATAACTTTCTGTTTTTAAAGTTATTTTTTCTTGCATTTCTCACTCTATAACCCAATATCCAATACTTACTTTTGATACAAATATTGTACAGCTCATATTGATTTTACACCAGGAAAGGCATAGATAATATTTACCAATTTGGCAAAACAAACAAACAGCTGAAAACATCAGTGGAGGTAAAATGGATAGTATAACACACTCATCATGTGTCTCCTTTATTTGGAGCCTAGGAATGGGCATATGCTTTAGGTTTTCTTGTAATGTTTTGTGGGTGAGGATACTAATCATCAACTATCCACCTACTTGCATTTTTCAAATTAGGCTTGTCAATGGTTTGGTGATATATGTTATTTACAATGCATTTCCACATTTTGAAGAAGTGACTTGTGTCTCTCTGGAGTTTGAAGTACTGATTTGAAACAGATTTAACTCTCTCAAAAAAAAATGCTACTAAAAATCCAATAGGTCAACGAGGAAATGAAAAAGGAAATTAAAAGATACCTTGAGGGGCTTCCCTGGTGGCGCAGTGGTTGAGAGTCCGTCCGCTGATGCAGGGGACACGGGTTCGTGCCCCGGTCCGGGAAGATCCCACATGCCGCGGAGCGGCTGGGCCCGTGAGTCATGGCCGCTGAGCTTGCGCATCCGGAGCCTGTGCTCCGCAATGGGAGAGGCCACAACAGTGAGAGGCCTGCGCACCACAAAAAAAAAAAAGAAAAGAAAAGATACCTTGAGACAAATGACAATGAGAACACAACCATACAAAATCTATGGGATGTAGCAAAAGCAGTTCTTAGAGGGAAGTTCATAGTGATACAAGCCTTCCTCAAAAAACAAGAAAAATCTCAAATAAGCAAGCTAACCTACCATCTAGAAGAATTAGAAAACGAAGAACAAACAAAACCTAAAGTCAGCAGGAGGAAGGAAAAGATAAAGATTTGAGAGGAAATAAATAAAATAGAGATTAAAAAAACAATAAAACAAAATCAGTAAAACCAAGAGCTGCTTCTTTGAAAGGGTAAACAAAATTGACACCATTTGGCTAGGCTCACCAAGAAGAAAAGAGAGAGAACACAAACAAAATAAGAAATGGAAAAGGAGAAATACAAACCGATACTGCAGAAATACAAAAAACCATAAGAGAGTATTATGAACCAATTATATGACAAAAAATTCGACAACCTAGAAGAAATGGACAACTTTCTAGAAACATATAGCCCACCAAAATTGAATCAAGAAGAAATAGATAATTTGAATAGACCAATCACTAGAAGTGAAATAGAATCTGTAAATAGATTGTATGTTTCTAGGAATTTATAATTTCTTCTAGGTTGTCCATTTTATTGGTATAAAGTTGTTCATAGTAATCTCTTATGATCCTTTGTATTTCTGTGGTGTCATTTGTAACTTCTTTCTCATTTCTGATTTTACTGATTAGGGCCCTCTCTCTTTTTATTGATGAGTCTAACTAAAGGTTTATCAATTTTATTTATCTTTTCAGAGAACCAGCTCTTAGTTTCATTGATCTGTTCTATATTATTTTAGTCTGTATTTCATTTATTTCTGCCCTGATTTTAATGATTTTTTTCCTTCTAGTAAATTTGGGTTTTGTTTGTTCTTAGTTTTCTAGTTCTTTTAGGTATAAGATTAGGTTCTTTATTTGAGATATTTCTTCTTTCTTGAGGTAGGCTTATATCACCATAAACTTCCCTCTTAGAACTGCTTTTGCTATATTCCATAGATTTTGGATTGCTGTGTTTTTATTTTCATTTGTCTCTAAGTAATTTTTGATTTCTCCTTTGTTTTTTCAGTGATTCATTGGTTGTTTAGTAGCATATTGTTTTTCCTCCACGTTTGTGTTCTTATAGTTTTTTCCTTGTAATTGATGTCTAGTTTCATAGTGTTATAGTCAGAAAGATACTTGATATGATTTCAGTGTTCCTAAATTTACTGACTTGTTTTGTGGCTGAGCACGTGATCTATCCTGAAGAAAGTTCCATGAGCACTTGAAAAGAATGTGTATTCTGCTGCTTTTGGATGGAATGTTTTATATTTATCTGTTAAGTCCACTTGGTTTAATGTGTCATTTAAGGCCAGAGTTTCCTTACTGATTTTCTGTCTGAATGATTTGTCCACTGATGTAAGTGGGCATTAAAGTTTCCTACTATTACTGTGTTAATTTGAATTTCTTCCTCATGTTTGTTAATATTTGCTTTATGTATTTAGGTGCTTCTGTGTTGGGTGCATATATATTTACAATTGTTATGTCTTGTTGGATTGATTCCTTGATCATTATGTAATATCCTCCTTTATCTCTTGTTATAGTCTTTGTGTTGATATCAGTATTTCATCTGATATAAATATTGCTACCCCAGTTTTCTTTTTGTTTCAATTTACATGAAATACTCTTTTCTGTCCCCTTACTTTCAGTCTGTATGTGTCTTTAGATCTGGAATGAATCTCTTATAGGCAACATAGATATGGGTCTTGTTTTTGTTTCCATTCAGCCACTCTTTGTCTTTTTTTTTTTTTTTTGCGGTACGCGGGCCTCTCACTGTTGTGGCATCTCCCGTTGTGGAGCACAGGCTCCGGACGTGTAGGCTCAATGGCCATGGCTCACGGGCCTAGCCGCTCCGCGGCCTGTGGGATCTTCCCAGACCGGGGCACGAAACCATGTCCCCTGCATCAACAGGTGGACTCTCAACCACTGCGCCACCAGGGAAGCCCCTACTCTTTGTCTTTTAATTGGAGCATTTAGTCTTTTGACATTTAAAGCAATAACTGATAGGTATGTACTTATTGCCATTTTGTTCATTGTTTTCTGGTTGTTTTTGCAGTTTTTTGTTCCTTTCTTCTTCTTTTGCTCTCTTGTGAGATTTCATGACTATCTTTAGTAACACTAAAGATTTGGATTCCTTTCTCTTTTTGGTGTGTATCTATTATAGTTTTCTGGCTTCTGGTTACCATGGGTTACATATATACTTGTATTTATATTTGTATTTAGTTGATGACTTCTTAAGTTTGAATGCATTCTAACAACCCTGCATTTTTACTTCTCCCCCCTCACTCCCATTTAATGTTTTTGGTCTCATATTTTACATCTTTTTGTTTTGTGTATTCCTTACCTTCTTATAGTGGGTATAGATTATTTTACTACTTTTATGTTTTAACCTTCCTCTAGTGTTATAAGTAGTTGATCTCCTACCTTTACTGCATGTTTGCTTTACAATGAGAGTTTTTCTTTCATAATTTTCATATCTACTTTTGGTCTTTCGTTTTCCACTTAGAGAAATCCCTTTAACATTTCTTGTAAATCTGGTTTAGTGGTGTGAACTCTTAGCTTTGTTAAAAGTAAAATTCATTTTTTAAAAAATATCTTTATTGGAGTATGATTGCTTTACAATGTTGTATTAGTTTCTGCTGTACAACAAAGTGAATCAGCTATATGTATACATATATCCCCGTATCCCCTCCCTCTTGAACCTCCATCCCACCCTCCATATCCCACCCCTCTAGGTCATCACAAAGCATCGAGCTGATCTCCCTGTGCTATGCAGCAGCTTCCCACTAGCCATCCATTTTACATTTGGTAGTGTATACATGTCAGTACTACTCTCTCACTTTGTCCCAGCTTCCCCTTCCCACGCCGTGTCCTCAGGTCCGTTCTCTATGTCTGCATCTTTATTCCTGCCTTGCCACTAGGTTCATCAGTACCATTTTTTTAGATTCCATATATGTGCGTTATCATACGGTATTTGTTTTTCTCTTTCTGACTTGCTTCACTCTGTGTGACAGACTCTAGGTCCATTCACCTCACTACAAATAACTCAGTTTTGTTCCTTTTTTTTTTTTTTTTTTTTTTTTTTTAATTTAGTTTTGTTCCTTTTTATGACTAATATTCCATTGTACATATGTGCCACATCTTCTTTATCCATTCTACTGTCAGTGGACATTTAGGTTGCTGCCATGTCCTGGCTATTGTTAATAGCGCTGCAGTGAACATTGTGGTACATATATCTTTTTGAATTATGGTTTTCTCAGGGTATATGCCCAGTAGTGGGATTGCTGGGTCATATGGTAGTTCTATTTTTAGCTTTTTAAGGAACCTCCATACTGTTCTCCATAGCAGCTGTATCAATTTACATTCCCACCAACAGTGGAGGAGGGTTCCCTTTTCTTCCCACCCTCTCCGGCATTTATTGTTTCTAGATTTTTTGATGATGGCCATTCTGACTGGTGTGAGGTGATACCTCATTGTGGTTTTGATTTGCATTTCTCTAATGATAAGTGATATTGAGGATCTTTTCATGTGTTTTTTGGCAATGTGTATGTCTTCTTTGGAGAAATGTCTATTTAGGTCTTCTGCCCATTTTTGGATTGGGTTGTCTATGTTTTTGATATTGAGCTGCATGAACTGCTTGTGTATTTTGGAGATTAAGCCTTTGTCAGTTGCTTCTTTTGCAAATATTTTCTCCCATTCTGAGGGTTGTCTTTTCATCTTGTTTATGGTTTCCTTTGCTGTGCTCTAGGAGGTGGGTCAAAAAGGATCTTGCTGTGATTTATGTCATAGAGTGTTCTGCCTATGTTTTTCTCTAAGAGTTTTATAGTGTCTGGCCTTACATTTAGGTTTTTAATCCATTTTGAGTTTATTTTTGTATATAGTGTTAGGAAGTGTTCTAATTTCATTCTTTTACATGTAGCTGTCCAGTTTTCCCAGCACCACTTATTGAAGAGGCTGCTTTTCTCCATTGTATATTCTTGCCTCCTTTGTCAAAGATAAGGTGACCACATGTGTGTGGGTTTATGTCTGGGCTTTCTATCCTGTTCCATTGATCTATATTTCTGTTTTTGTGCCAGTACCATATTGTCTTGATTTCTGTAGCTTTGTAGTATAGTCTGAAGTCAGGGAGCCTGATTCCTCCAGCTCCATTTTTCTTTCTCAGGATTGCTTTGGCTATTCATGGTCTTTTGTATTTCCTTACAAATTGTAAAATTTTTTGTTCTAATTCTGTGAAAAATGCTGCTGCCAATTTGATAGGGATTACATTGAATCTGTAGATTGCTTTGGGTGGTATAGTCATTTTCACAATATTGATTCTTCCAATCCAGGAACATGGTATATCTCTCCATCTGTTTGTGTCATCTTTTATTTCTTTCATCAGTGTCTTATAGTTTTTTGCATACAGGTCTTTTGCCTCCTTAGGTAGATTTATTCCTAGGTATTTTATTCTTTTTAATGCAGTGGTGAATGGGATTGTTTCCTTGATTTCTCTTTTATTTTTAGTGTACAGAATGCAAGGGATTTCCGTATATGAATTTTGTATGCTGTAACTTTACCAAATTCATTGATGAGCTCTAGTAGTTTTCAGGTGGCATCTTTAGGATTTTCTATATATAGTATCATGTCATCTGCAAACAGTGACAGTTTTATTTCTTCTTTTCCAATTTTGATTCCTTTTATTTCTTTTTCTTCCCTGAGTGCCATGTCTAGGACTTCCAAAACTATGTTGAATAATAGTGGCAAGAGTGGACATCTCTGTCTCATTCCTGATCTTAGAGGAAATGCTTTCAGTTTTCAACTTTATTTTCATATTGAGTCTTCCTGTGGCATGAGCAGTTTTTGCCTGTTTCTCAGCCTACATGGTTTTGTGTGCTTACTCTTCCTCTTTAATTGTATGACTTTGTTTTGCTTCTATCATGGCTTGTACACAGTGGGTACTAGGTAAATATTTGATAACTTTTTTTTTGTCTTCATAGAGTATGAGTAGCACATTACTTGTTTTTTGATTATCTGGTTAAAGCGCAGGTGGACCATGCCTAATTTTGTTTTCATGAATCTCCTGATTTTTACCACCTGGACATTCAGACTTCTCAGCAACTGGGAGTTTTTCTGAAGCTGGTGCTGGCTGTTGCTAGGTTTGAAATTGCTGCTTCATCTATCATTACTCTCACAAAGATGTGTAGACGTATCCGTATGGATTAATTTTCATGATATTTCTGACTGGTCTATTCCATATTTTACAGTTGCTTATTCACTGTCAGTAACAGAAACTCTGTAACTCCGTATTGCTTGTAGTGTTTACTCAATTTCTATGTTCTTTGGCTTTGGGACATCATTTTATTAATGACAGTAGTATCATATTTTCCTTTCTCCCTTCTTTCCATGGGCTATGTTAAGTGCTCTGTGTTATGCAAAGATGAGTTTTACTAAAATTTTAAAGAACTGAAGAAGTTTCAGTACTTAAACATTAAAACATAGATAAATTTAGCCAAGAGGAACAGAGCAGGGCTAGTTCTGGCAACCTCTCCTAAAATAATGGAGCTCAGGTTCTATTTGCTGTCCTGTAAAGTAATGCTTCTCAGACTTTAAATGTGAATTTTCATCACTTGAGGAACCTGTTAAAATGTAGATTCTAATTTGGTAAGTCTGGGTGGAGCCCGAGATTCTGTATTTCTAATTGCTCCCAGTTTATGCTAATGCTGCTGGATCTGTGAACCACACTATGAATAGCAAGGCCTTAAAGCAGAAGTGTGATCTGCCTAGATATCCACTGAGCTATTAAAACAAGTTTTGCCTTCCATTTTTATGGGAATTAATTGTATGAAATATCTTAGAGGCAGCTGATTATTTATATTAAATATAAATATAAAATATAAATGACAGGAAGATCCATTTACAGTTTTTAGCTTCATTAAGGAAGGATTAAGAAACATTTAAATTAGTATTAGGGGTTTAGTTTAGCTGTTAAACATTTTTCTGACATTACTAAGCATTTTATTGTTACATGTGCTCCACAAATTACTGTAATATCCGTGTAAATTAGATTACTGTTTTTTTTTCACATATAAAGAAATTGAGATTCAGCGAAGTTGAACTTAAGGCTTCTTAGTAAATTGTAAAGCTGAGATGAATGTAAGTCTGACCTTGAAGCTCATTTGTTTGGCACTGTAGTAAGCTGCCTTCCTAAGATTGTTTTCCTGGGAAATGGGCTTTATATAAATGTTTAAACATGTCTTACGGACCCCTCTAAAGGAGTTTATATGTTTATCTCTTTGGGAAAATTAAGATAGTTTAGCTTTGTGAGTCTTTACTATACAAAGTTCTATGAAGCTCACAGAGGTGATGAAAGAGGTATGTGAAAATGCACACACACATTTACCTTAAATGAAATAAAATCTTGTAAGGAGATATTTTCTAATCTCTAAATCAAGGACCTGAAATAGATGATCTCTAAAATTCCTTCAAGCCCAGATATCATATGATATGTGTGACATTTTTGTTCTCTAAAATGTATTGTAAGATAGATGGGGGAACTATAAAACATTTCCACCAGCAGATGGCACTCCAACATTTCTACAGCAGGCAAGCCTTAGCTAGTCCCAAAGTAGAAACTACACAATACTAGGAACAGATAAAGAGGAAAGAGGAAAAAAGAAACCCCAAAACCCCAACTCATTAAAGTATGATATATTTCAGTCATTATTATGATGGAAAATTACATATAAATTAAGTAATAGACCCCTATATAAACGCAAATTAATGTTAAGTCATAATCTCTTATGGTACTCCACAGCACTTTTCACCAAACTCTATAGGACTTACCAACTGGATTTTTGTTAACTTGTTCATTTTCCCAACTGGGCTGTGAGGTTTCCAAGGGCAAAGATATTCTTTGGATCCCAAGGTGGGGAGGCAGACAATACTACCTAGCCTATAGTCAGCACTCAATAAATATTTCTCCCTTTCACTCTCCAGAAAATAGGTTAAGAATGGCCTTGAATGCAGGAGAACGTTTGTGAACATTGGTCCATGCAAAGCCTTTTGTTTTATTTTCCTCTTTCAGTGATTACCTTATAGGCATCAAATCTAATGTGTTTGATGTATGTCCTTTGATATTTTTGTATGCTTGTAAAATATATTGTTTCGTGTGTGTGTGTTTAATTTGCACTAATGTTATAATGCTATAACTATACTTCTGGGCTTTTTTGTTTGTTTGTTTCTCATGTATCATTCTGTTTAAAGCCCATCCATGTTGTTGTATGTACATTTAGTTTGTCGTTTCTAACTGCTGCCTTCCTCATTTTACCTGTCCATTTCCCTTGTGCTGGACATCTAGGTGCCTGAAATTCCTTAGTATTAAAATCAGTGCTTTACTGACCATTCTCATTCAAGTCCTTTTATGAGCCTTTTGTGAGTTGTTTGGGAATTTATGCCCAGAGTGTGATTGCCAGGTTGTAGGGAATACACATATGTAATTTCACTAAATATTGCCATATCACTCTCCAGAATGGCTCAACCAGTTTATACTCGCATCAGCTTGCAAGAAGTTTCCCATCTCCCCATATCCACAATTAGTTATCCAATATTCACATTTTGCCAATCAGGTACTGTAAAGTGAAAAAATTTCTTGAATGAATGAAGGAATAATCAGTTGAGAATCCACTAAAGCTACTAGGATATATGGTATTTACTTGCGTAATTTTTCCCCTTTGAGGATGGACCCTCCATATCTGAACTTGCATTGTCTAAACTAGGAACAGAATAGATTCAAAAAAATTTTTTTGAATTATCCCTTAGTATTTGAACTCTTGCTCCTCATTATCTGAAACCTAGAAATTAGATAGATTCAAATAATGTGGCATGCCTTATCAACTAAATTTACTCCCCGAAACTAGAAACCAAATCAATTACCAGAATATCTGGGGGTGGGCCCAGGCATGAGTATTTTTAAAAAGCTCCTCAGGTGATTGTAATGTGCGGCTGAGGCTGATAATCACTGACCTAAACCCTCAAATTGATTTTATATCTTTCTGAAAGGTAAAAACATTTTAAAGTTTTTAAACATAGTATTATGATGGCTAGGCTTCAGAAGGTCAAAAGAGAAAGTTAAAATTTAAGTGATGAAAATGAAACATACTTTCTAAATGTCACGTCATGTCAATGTCTCTAGGTGACCAAAACGAGTAGAAGAATTGGGAAATTTGTTGACTGTTTAGGTGGGTAAGGTTTAGCATAACCGGCATTCAACGAGGAAGGACTTGGATCTGCTTATGTGGGGACAAAACTACTCCAAAGAATTAGGGATCTAGATGTTAGTTCAGGCAGAGGCAAAATACTCAGCTGAGTAAGTATGTATAGATAGCGTGTATCAGCTGATTTTGATTATTGAGGAGTGAACTGAACCTGTGGTAAGCTTTCTATTGTCATTATTTGTTTAACTCCCATTATTATGAACTAGGTACATTAGGGTATTTAAAAAGGTCAAAGTGTGCCATTAGCCTAGGGACAAAAGAAAATATAATCATAGCTATTTACTTGTGTGACACAGTTGTGTTCCAGGCAAATGTTTTATTACAGGCTCAACTTCTCAATGTTGAGACTAAAATAGGAGGTATATTGAGATAAGTATATATGATTTATATATTTCACTTCCTTAGAAATTACCTTTAGCATTAATTCTTATGATTATCTCACTAAGAAAGTGGTATAGTGGAAACTATATTACTCAGCCATAAAAAGAAACGAAATTGAGTTACTTGTAGTGAGGTGGATGGACCTAGAGAATGTCATACAGAGTGAAGTACGTCAGAAAGAGAAAAACAAATACAGTATGCTAACACATATATGTGGAATCTAAAAAAAAAAAAAGGCTCTGAAGAACCTAGGGGCAGGACAGGAATAAAGACGCAGACATTGAGAATGGACTTGAGGACACGGGGAGGGGGAAGGGTAAGCTGGGACGAAGAGAGAGAGTGTGGCATGGACATATATACACTACCAAATGTAAACTAGATCTAGCTAGTGGGAAGCAGCCGCATAGCACAGGGAGATCAGCTCGGTGCTTTGTGACTACCTAGAGGGGTGGGATAGGGAGGGTGGGAGGGAGACGCAAGTGGGAGGAGATATGGGGTTATATGTATATGTATAGCTGATTCACTGTGAAAGTTCTCAGGTATTTTCAATAACAGACATACCAAAAGTATAGTCTAGTTTTCAGTCAGTAGAGCTGGCTTAGTCTCAGGTTCTTCAAGAAATGGCATTTTGAGTTTTTTGACTCTCAGTTTCCTTACCTGAATTATGAGGATACAGCTTGTCCTTCTATGCTATGAGCATAAAATGGGATAGTATAGAAATAAGTTATTATACTATTTTGAAACCTTAGATTTCAGATGTAGGTGTATAAATTTCTTCCTGCCTTATCTATGAAAATTATATTTATTTCCACGGTGAAACCCAATTAGTGACATTGATAGTTGAGTAGTAACTGTGTGTCAGGAACTAATACCTCATTTAATTCTCACAACACACATGGAGGGAGTGTATTTATGCATGTTTTATAGATGGGGAAATTGGGGCTCAGCAAGAATAAATGACTTATTCACCAGAGGTTCACATGAGCAGACATTAAGTTGTGAACTGGGTTTTAATCAAAGTTGTTTGAACTCCAGAGCTGGTACAATTTCCAGTATCACATGATGCTTTTCAGGACTTACCTGAATGTACAAAAGGCAGACAGGACATCTCTTCAATGAGTGTGACTAAGGACATGAATAATTTTAATGTATTTTTCTGTTACTTGGTTTTTTACCTATAGCAGTTTCTCAAATATCTGTCATCCCTACCTCCAAAAATGTTAAGGGATTTCAAACTGAACTCATTAATGAGTCAACTACATCTATTAGGGTTATGATCTTCCCCACATAAGTTTACTGCTTGATGGTAACAATGGGAACAAAAATCATCCAGCTCGAGTTTCTTATATAATAAGGTAGAAAAATCATAGAGTTATAAATCCTCTTCCCCCTCAACTTTTCATATGGAGAAAGTGTTGCTATCCCTTGCTCCTCTAAGCAGGATGGAGAACACAGTCTTTCTCATTTCCCAGTACTGTCCTTTTTCCACTCCTGTCTGCCCTCTCCCAGTGGAAAACTGAAGAAGGCACATAAAACCTACTTAACTTTTCTTCCTTTGTCATATGCTAAACACAGGCAGAAGAGCCTGCAGGGTTAAAATATGTGGTACACACTCATTTTATTACTGCATTTATTGACATATTAGGTAGAGTTGACCTTTTGTTTCAAGTTTGTCACTAAGTTATTTATATATAGCTTAATTCTTGCTCCAGTTGTCAGTTAAGGGAATATATTTGTGGCAAGTGTGGGAGAAGGAATAAGAAATAACAAGAAACAAATAGCACAACTGTATAATATTTTAGGATTTATAAAGCACTTTTTCTATGCATAACCGTATTCAATTCTTACTCTAAGATATTAATTTTACAGAGTAGGCAGCTATGACTTAGAACAGTTAAAAAAAATTACCTAAGGTAACAAAGCTAGAATCTGCAAAGATAGGACTTAAACTCAGGTCTTCCAACTCTTATTCCAAGGTTTTCCCATGAAAAGTTGGAACAAGCTGACAAGTTGTTAGAGGGAATGCAATATTTTAGCCTAACTGTAGAGTGTAGTGGTTAACACAGACATAGTCTTTGGAGTCAGACAGCCCTGGGTTTCAATCCTTGTTGCCACTTATTAGCTGTGTACCATGAGAAAGTTGCTTAACAAGTCTGAGTCTCCATCTTCTCATATGTAAACTAGGTGGTAATAATGAATTATATCTACCTCTCAGAGTTATTCAAGAAGATCAGTAAGATAATGGTCCTGAGCACCATGCCTGGACCGTAAGATCTCAATAAATAGTAGTCATCATGGACAAATACACAGGCAGCAATGACACAGTGGACTGGCTGCTATAGCTTCATACTTCCCAGTCCCAGTTATGGTGGAAGGATTTTTTTTCTAGCTATTAGACATTTAGGTATAGTTCTCTCAGAAGGGGAAAGAGGGCATAGATATAACCATGGCTTTGAATGTTTAATAGAAGGAAAGGGAGTCAATGAGTTTGTGACAAGCTAAAAATGAGAAAAAAGCATAGGAGAATGGAAAGAAATTATTGTAGTCAAGATGACCATCATTAAAAAGTATGTACACTGTATGCTACAAAGTAGAATTTGGCCGTAAATACAGGATATATCATTATTCCCAGCCACCAGTCCTAGAACCCATGTTGGTCACTGGCATATTTCCACTGCTCTGAGATGAAATGATAAAACATTATAGTGATTTTTCATGAAGCTAAATTTATTCAGTTTATACACTTGCTTTTTATTTTGACATATTTCAGCTGTTTTTTTTTTTTTTGGATGTTAAAACGTTCTTTTGGGAAAAAATAGTATTAAGTAGTTGACAGATTTAAGGTCCTTACTAGACAAAATAAAAATTTGGCAAATATATGTCAGTTCTTCCACACTGATACTTATTTTGAAATCCTATTGTCTAGAAATCACTGGACCAGTTAATCTTCAAGATTTCTTACAAATCTGGGACTTTAAGACTCCTAGATATTAAAAGAATTTATCTATAAGGACCATTCAGTAACACCAGGCAGAACATTTCCAAGGAGACTTCAGTGCATCTAGTTCCCAATAATTCATATTTTATACAGAGGCCTGATTCTTGTCCCCTAGGAAATTACAATCTAAGGCAGAACAGAGGTACAGACTGTTGTCACCTGGCACACAGAAGATAGGATAGAAGCATCAATCTAATATACACAATAATAAGCTACTTACAGAATATAATTTAGGGTTAGATGAGAGGAAGACAAAAATCATGACATGGGGAGGGAGGTCCTATTTGTAAAGAGTAGCCCATTGGAGAACTACACCCAAACCAGACTAAAGGACAAAACAATCAGGTCATCTCAGAGTCAACCAGGGCTATCTGGAACTCCTTAAATGTTACTGAATCACTCTATTTGCCTTGATGTCCTGAGGCTGGACATGCCTATAGAATTTCAGTGGCCAGACTAGAGAGATGGTTTTCATCAGGAATTAGGAAAAAAGCACTGTTTTATTGGGTTTGATTTTTATACTACATACAGGTTCTGGTGAAAACATTAAATACTGGTTAAAGTAACTTAACTAGGCCACCAAAAAATTACTGAATGGTTAGGTTAGTAGCAAAAACTGTGGATAAAATTCATAATTAAGCAGATTCTCATTATACCCAAGTTCATTCTTAGTCACAAGAGTAGGTATTTTTGAAAGGCACATTAATTATAGACATCTAGTGGGTGAGTGACGTCTTTATTTCATTCAGGTGGTCTTCCTCTGGTCGCAATTAATGTGGCTTCTGAAAATACATTCAGTTGTAATCCAGAGGGTGTTTAGGCCCTTGGAAAATCTGGCTCCTTGTTAAAAATATGTAATTAGTTTTAATTTTGAATATAAGCAATGAACTAATGGCTTCTGAATTTGCAAGATAAGTATTTCCTAAAGGAGATAACCAGGAAAATGCTAATAACTGGGAAAACAACTTACTGAACAGGAACCTAACAGTTTACTGTGACAGATAAAAGTATGTATTTATTTTCACATTCTTCTTGAGAGCAGTATATGATTTTAGTGTGTTGAGCATGATTTGATTTACCATTAATTTAGCTCACTGGCATTTATTGAATGCCTACTAAGTGCCTGGTTCTGGCGATACAAAGATAAATAAAAACCTTTGTTCCCCAGGCTGTCACCATCTCTAGGCGGTGCTCAGTGCACATTTAAAAAATACAATAATTTCTGTTGAAACTCACACCATACCACACACCCCTACACAGAAACGCACACATATTTTAGAGGATCTAGGTATGTTAGAAGTTTTCAGAAACTGAACGAAGCAGGCGTTAGGGCCAGAGCCCACATCTAATTCTTCAGTATATTAACATCTTGGTTTTAAAAATCATTAAATAATATGCTTTGGGTTTTCTTTCTCCTTTGGCCTCATTTTATGGAGACCTTCTAGAAGGTCTTCATGGCACTTCCCCGTCTAACCCAACCTGAGCTCTGTATTTCCTGGTTGCTTAGTTTGGTAGAAGCTCCTCGGGGAACTTCAGTTGAAAGTCATCTACTCCAGTCCTTTTCAGATTCCTTAATCCTATCTGAGGGGAGGGAAGGAGAGGCAGGTTGCCATTTCAGTGTTTTTCTGTGGCTGTGATACTGCCCTTGGCTCACGAACCCTTGGGGGAAACCTTAGCTCTGCATTTTAAGAGTTTTGCCTGTTTGATATCAGGAGGCCCTGGGAGGCTCCTGCGTACCCACACTGCATAAAGTAGTTCTCTTTATCTGCCAAGTAGAAGCCCCATTTTGTTCCAGAAATAAGCTGAAAGTGGAGCCCGACGATGTGACTGCAGCAAACCAGGCCTGGCCTCTTTCCCACGCTTTAATTGGGGACCCAGGGCTCGATCTGAGAGGTGCTGTGGGTGGGGGATCCATGAGTTAGGGCGGGTGGTGCATCGCGCAGCTCCTGGCTCTTCTCGAGCATCCAGGAGCTACGTGTGGGCAGATTCTGGCTTCGGCTCCGGGCCGAGTTTGAAAACCCATCACTCTGTTCTTCTCCAGGACCAGAAAGGCGCAGTTCCCCTCGGGAGGGATAAGCCCAGGGTGACCTAGAGGAGGGTCTGGGCGGGGGGTGGGTGGGTGGGGGTGGGTGGGTAGCTCTGCTGCTGCAGTGGAGTACAGTGGGCAAGCAGTGGCTCAGATGGGCGCAGCGCCGCCCAGACTAGCCAAGGACAGACAGGGTTGCTTTGACTTGGCCTAAGTCAGCGTGTATTGAACCCCCAAGACACTTTCGCCTCAGCTGCAGGCAGAACGGAGCCACGCGCAGCCTGGGCCCTTTTCCCCTACGGGCGGATAAACCCTTTGACCTGGTCATTCTGTGTATTCCTTCTGGGCCCTGTCAGGTCAGAGGGCGGCTTCTGTGTTGCTGCCCAGCGCGTCGCAGAGGTCCATACTTGCGTCCATGGAGTCTCCGTCTGCCCTCGGTGCTTTGGCAGGAATCACAGTCGCCACCGCAGGACCCCTCTGCAACTTAACCAGCCTTGCTCTCGCTGCTTCAACCCAAAGGGAAGGGCCTGGAGCAGACGACATTCCTTGACGCTGTCAGGACAAATAGGCGCGCGACTGGTGCAGACCCTACTCCAGCACGCCCAGAACTGGCGCAGAGGCTTTCGCGTCGGGGTCGCAGCTAGAACTGCTCTCCCCAGAGCCTTGCCGGGAGGGAAGTAAAAACAAGACGTCCCGCCCGGTACCCCAAATGTTAAAACTGTACAGTTTCGATCCCTCCGTCCGCTTCCCGACCCTAGAGGGTTAAATCAGGAGGGTACATCGCCACCCCTTCCTCTTACTCCCCCCTCCCCCGCCCCGCCTCACCTTACCTTTAAAAAGTTAAAAAATGTCTGCAGTTGAAATCTCTTAAAGGGGCGGTGCTGGTGAAGTACTCTTGGCACGAGTCTCTGAGAAGGCTGGCTAGGGGCGTGAGTTCGCTCCACCAGCACCAAAACACTGAAGAAGAGAAAAAAAAAAAAAAAAACGAGAGAGAGGGGGGAAAAAGGAAGGGGAAAAAAGGGGGGAAAAAGGCAGACAGACACACACTTTAGATATGGACAATTAGTCACCAGCGAGACCCTGTACGAAGAGAGGTTTAAATCAGAGGGATTTAATGAGGGTGCTCTGTGCCTTTCCTGAAGCCATGCCCTCCAGCAACTCCCGCCCCCCCGCGTGCCTAGCCCCGGTGGCTCTCATCTTGGCTCTGTTGCTCCATCTCTCCCTTTCCTCCCAAGCTGGAGACAGGAGACCCTTGCCTGTAGACAGAGCTCCAGGTTTGAAGGAAAAGACCCTGATTCTACTTGATGTGAGCACCAAGAACCCAGTCAGGACAGTCAATGAGAACTTCCTCTCTCTGCAGCTGGATCCGTCCATCATTCATGATGGCTGGCTGGATTTCTTAAGGTAAGGCAGGGGCTTCATGGATCATTTTTTTTAAAGTAGCACCCCCCACCCCTTCCTATCCCCCCATTCCAAAGGGGGAAGAAGAAGAAAAAAAAGCCAAGCGGATCTCTCAAAGAGAAGAAAGGTTTTCCTCCTCCTGGAATATTTGCTGAGGCTGTAACTGGTGATTGAGAAAAGCAGTGTTTTCTATTAAGATGCACATGTTTGCAATGCAGAAGGCATTTCAGAAACTTACCAGTTATGACTGAAAAAATGTTGTGCTTACATATATCCACAATTAGCCTCCCCGTCTACTTCCGAAAAGAAAGAAGAGGTTCAGGGCAGTTACAAAAGTGAAGAAAAAGGTCTTGAACAACAAAGACCCGAGAGGGATGTGTGTGTGTGTGTGTGTGTGTGTGTGTGTGTGTGTGTGTCTGCCTGTCTGCGTGTGTCTGTGAGTGTTTAAGCGGGGATCGCACGAAAGTGGAATTTTCCACGGAAAGATCGTTCCGTCAGTTCTCTCCCACTCCCAGACAGAAAATGAATCTAAGCAGAGGCTTGAGCGGTGGGCAAGTTGGTTCGGATTTTTAATTTTATATCCTCCGCTGTCCTTTCCAGACTTCAGAACTTTTTAAGATACTTTTTATAGATCGAATGGTCCCCCCCAGTCCCTACTCCTTAAATCTCCTGCGATAACTGCATAGTTTAGTTTTTCTTTAAAGAAAAAAAAAAAAAGTCCTCGCTCCGGTCATAGCGTATATAAGAAGAGCGGAAAGTGTCCTAGAAGTACCCCGGGGATATTTCGGAGATCTGAATCCAGCACTGGTGGATTAGGAAGCCGGGAGTTTTGTGATCATGGGCCCTGCATTACTCTAGGGCTTGGACTCTAATTGGGCTCACCCTCTCCCCAGTTGTTACTGTTAAGCAGTAAGGCAACCACGATCCCTTCCCAACAGGGACAGAGTTGCAGGGTAAAAAAAAAAAAAAGTCTACAATGTCGAATCCAAGTGTTGAGTTAAAAAAATTTCCCTCCAAATTGGAGCCTCAGCTGTGGGCTCCCTCGAAGAGCGCCGAGAGCTCTCAGTCTCACTTTTCTGTTCTGAGGCCGCGTCCGCCGCGCCTTTCCTGAGTATCTTTCACTCTGGGAAATTCGAGTTTGCTTCTCGCGTGCGCCCGCCCCTCAGCTCTCCAGGTTTCCCTAGCCTCGGCCAGGTCAGCGGACGCGGCAGGTAGCAGGAGGCGCTGTGTGGGGCGCTTCTTCCACGTGGAGCGAGCGTTGCGGGAGGACTGAGTGGTTGCTGTGGCCGCCGCCGAGGCCGTTTTGGTTCCTGCCCGCGCCTCCACTGGGAGGGCGGGAACAGCTCTGCGCGGCCGGATTCCTCCTCGGAAGCTCTTCCGTGCAGCAGCGCGCGTCTGTGAGCTCGTCCGGGAGGTGGGGGGCGACTACACGCCCCACTTGCATGGCGCTTCTCTAGCTACGCGGACTCCTTCGGGGTTCTTTTGCTTCTGACCTTAAAAACAACAACAAACTTTCATGTTCTCGCTAAATGCTTGTCGCAGAAAAGATTGTGGAAGGCGGCTTTTCGGGGAAGAAGCCTTGGTGGGGCGTATTTGCATTGGCTGTGCAGGTTTCCGGCTGGAAGGTTGTTGGAAACGCCGTTTCTGCTGGGCCGGACTCGCTCGGATGTCTCCTCGCCCGCCGTGGGCCCACACGACGGCCGATTGCGCCCGCCGGGTAACGCAGTGCCGGAGTCCTCGGCCAAGCGATCCTTCCGGCGGCTACTGGACTTCTCCAGGCGGCCACGACTTTTGTTAGAAACTGTAAAACTGGAGTCTGTTTTTTTCTCTGTTTTCTCTTATCCACCGCCTTTAAGATACTCTTTAGTACCATTTGGATTGGATATTCAGAACCTGAAGCAGCAAAGCGTTAAAAATAACGTAGAGACCCCGAACTTAACAGCTGATGCCCTTAGCATTAAGAGCATCTGTTTGCTCCTTCTCTACCCCTTCCCGAATTAGCAGCGTTTGGCTTTTGAAAAACCTATTTATGGAAATCCTGAACCTAAATAGGTGTAAATAGTATTCTGATGCCCCTCGAGTCTCCTACTACGCGCAGGTTCCACATTTCGGCAAACTTCATTTTCCTCAGAGCTTCCAAATGGCCCCAAGTGGGAAGGAAAAATGATAGAGCCCAACCCGGGGGGTGGAGAGGAGAACGTTACCTTTCCTGAGATCGGGCTGAATTATTTCAGGGGCCAAAGAGGCATTGCTTTTACTGTGCAAGGCGGGGCTGGGGAGTGTTCTCAGAAAGGCAAGAATTTACCCCGGGAATTTCTCTTGCTCAGGGATTTGGGAGATGCATACAGTTGTTATAAGGTAGTGGAAAAGGAAAATCAGCTTTGGCATTAAAAAAAATTAACTTGACCTCAGGTGCATGATCCGAGAGAAAGAAGGCGGGTTTCACCTTCTCCATGGAGGTTGCGATGCCCCTGGGGCAGAGGAGGCAGATCCCGTCTTTCAGCCCAGAAGTTTGGCAAAAGTCGGAGCCCGGGGTCCGTGCGCTGCGCGTCTCCTCCGGGAGAGCTTTTCAGGCAGGGGCAGAAGCCCCGCAACTGCGCCTTAGTCCCGTGTTCTCAGCAGAAGGGCACCCCCCACCTTATGCACACACTATTAACAAACACAATCTCTAACTCTTTGTAAATACTACTTTTGGTGAGCATCGTCGGGGTGCCTGAGGGAGGGGGCCACGACCATTTGGGCGCGGGAGGCGTAGCTCCCGGAGCCCCATGGCCCAAGAATGGGCGGACTGGGGCGCCAGGCATAACTCCACAGAGAGTGGGAAGAGGGCCTTGCTGGTGCCCCGCATCCTCTCGCTTGTCCCCCGGATCCTTTCCTTTCTCCTTCTCTATCCCTGCAGCTCCAAGCGTCTGGTGACCCTGGCCCGGGGACTTTCACCTGCCTTTCTGCGCTTCGGGGGCAAAAGGACCGACTTCCTGCAGTTCCAGAATCTGAGGAACCCGGCAAAAAGCCGTGGGGGCCCCGGCCCGGATTACTATCTCAAAAACTATGAGGATGGTGAGAAACTTGCTCCCCACTCTTGTTGGGTGGGGGAAGTTTGGGGAGTGGGAGCCAGCAATCGGTATGTGTGCGTGTGGGGTGCAGATTTGGAGGAGGGCCAGGTTGAAGCTCACCTGAAAAACTGGTAGCTGTAGGCGAGGGGAAACTGGAGTGTGGGATTCCTGACGTGATTACACAAAGGGGGCTCATCAGGTTGTCCTTGTCCAGGCTGCTGGCCTTTCTTCGGTGGCTGAGTCTCAGAGGCCGAGAACTAGTAGCCAAAACTTATGACTGGCTAGTCCTATAGGGAGAAGGTGCAGTGGGTTTCTTGAGAAAATCCAGTCAGGTTCATAAAGGGGCAGGGTCACGTTTCCTTTCTAAAATTAAAGGAAGTGCCTTTTTGTTTTTCTTATTCTTTGCTTTGCTGAGATGAGGCTACGGAGGGCTTCAGCCTCTTTTGAATCCCACTCTAAAGTTTTCTGGAATAATCCTTTTTAGATTGGTCCATTGTTGGGAAGGTTTGAAACTTTTCACAGTGGGTTCTTCTTTAGACTGCCTAATCTCAGAGTTGCAGTCTCAGAGTTGCACTTTTTTTTTCTCAGTTTCAAAATGGGATTATAAATGCCAGCCTTTCCTGCCAGGATCAGATGAGTTAAGTGTTGGAAGGGCTTTTGAAAATGCCAGATCCTATTCCAGTGTGAGAGGCCAATCTTTTTACAGTCTTTGAACAGTCTCATTTTTACTAGGGAAAAATGAAAATGGTATTTAAGAAAATTGTTTAGAGGGTTTGGTGATAATAACTATGAACTTGCTGTGTGGGTAGAGGAACAGAGTTTCTTTCAAATGGGCAAGGTGGCAATTGATGGGTCTTCACCCACTGAGGTTGTTTAGATTGGGTAGAAGAGGCATTAGCGTCCATTCCTGGAGAGCTATCTCTGCCCTGTTGTCCCTTCTCATACATGAGCTACAGTTTTATTTTTAAAGGGCTCAGGGACATGTTCTCAGAGCTCCCTGGATTTTGTTACATCTTGTCCTTATAAATCAGCAAAATGAGGAAAAGCCCTTGTATTTTCTGGGGCTTTCACTGAATGGGAATTCTGGAGAGTTTGGATCTATTTCAAGGTTGGCTGAGAAACCTTTTTTTTAAAGTGCCAGACTGGAGAAAGAGGGCAAGACTGAGGCTTCTTGAGTTTGAATCCTGAATTAGACTTACTCTTTTACAGCATTGGCAAAGTGTGTAGGTGTTTAAGGCTACATCTTTTCAAAGGTAAATATCATTGCTATAAAAATGTGGATTGCCAGTAGATTTTGCTGTCACTCATCATAAAATGCTGAAAGGTAAAAGATAATCCTGAACAGCAGCTCTGATGGTAATTTGACCTGGGGCTTTATAGCTCCCAGGGTCACTGTCAGCTCTGTGTTCGGATACAAGAAGGGAGAATATTAATGGTTTTCCTGATGAAACAGCTCTTCTTTGAGTCCATTTGAACTACTTCCTCTTTAGTTTGTGAAAAAACTTGTAAGAGCCCCAGGAACCACTGTGGGAAAAAAAAGGACTATTATAAGTTTAGGAATTAGCCTTTTTCTCCCAAACTTGTACCTCGGATTATATTACCTATTCATTGAGAGTGGGAGATATGCTTAAAATGAAGGATACAATTTGTTTCCCTTTGTACAAGGAGAAAGTGGGCATCATGGTGAGAAAGGATATTGGCAGAAGGCCGTGCCCCATAAAACTTCATAGAATTAGGAAAAAACCAGAAACGGAAGAGATCTAAGAGGTCATCTTCAATCCTTCCACCACTTCAGGGTTCAGTACAGGATCATTCCATATGGAATCCTTTTCTCGTTTTGTCCAACATAGTATTAAATATCTCTAGGAGTGTAGTTTTCACCACTCCTGTGGGAGAGTTTTTTTGTCCCATAGGTTTTCACTGGTAAATTTTTCCTGAATTTTCCCTTTATATTCTCTAAATATTTGATTACTCCTCTTTGCATTTTTTTAGACATTTACCTTCAAAATAATTTCTTTGTTGTGTCAGCTTCAAAAAAAGTTTTCCTCATAGCTGTTTTTTATCTAGACTACCTGGATTTAATTCTTTTAAAACTTTCTTTAAAGTCAGTCCTTCCCAACACTAATCTGTTTTATTGCTCCTAGCTGAACTCCTTTTGATTTATGTCTCCTTGGTAATAAGATGCTCTGAACTATATCAGTATTTGAGGCCTTAGCACAGTTAAAGAGAGTAGGAATGCCCTGTTTCTGCCCTTTGATGCTCACATATCCTTAAATCACCCATATTGTCTTTGTTGTTGCATGTTGCATTGCAGAATTAAAGGCAAAAATGGTTTTGGTATAGTCTCAGCAATTTTGCAAATGTTATACTTCAGTTGTCACTTTTAATCCAGTGATAACTGTCATCATAATGAGCCTCTCAAAATAATTAGGTCTTCTCAGTAAACGGCCCTGTAATAGGCATTTTGGCATAAGTACCTTATTTTTTTAAAAAAGGGATATATTGTCTTAAACATAATATAGAATAATAACATACATTTTGAATAATTAGATACAGCTACTGGCACATTATGAAATTGAGTGACATAGGGAATAGAATATGGAATTTGGACTCAGAAAGCCTGTATTTCAGGCCTGGCTCTATCACTTACGAATATGTGGCCCTGGGCTTGCTGCTTCTCTGTAATATATGGATGTGATAATACCTGCTCTGCATTGCTTCTGTGAGGGTTCTGAGAGGTATCTGTATAAGATATTTTGTCAACCGCAAAGCACTATGAAGGCTAAGTATTCCTACTTTTATTAAAGGCAGCTTCAGGAAATTTATAACATATATGTTTTGTATTTTAAAGTGGGTTTAAGGAGTGAATAAGATGCGGTAGACCAAAGTTTATGCAGAAGAAAGGAGATAGAATTAGGGAATTGTTTGAGAGGATTAAGAGAATGTAGGGAGGATTTTTAGGGAGAATTGTCTTTAAGGAATGGAGGTGGAGAACATAGGGTGGCTATTTTTTTTGTGTGGTAATGAAAGAAGAGACTAATCTTTAGTTTTGTTATATACGAACATTAAAATGAACTGATAGTTCCAGCTTGGGTAACATACACTTTTCTAGTTAATTCATTCATATTGCTACCTCGATGTGATTTTTTGTTGTTGTTTTCCCCTGAATTAATAGGGCAGTTAACAAGTCATGTGGCTTATATTTTCCAAAAACTTTTAAAGCATATTAATGCAGCTGCATTTTCTCTTTCTAAAGTCACTGTTTACATAAACTTTGGGAACTTCTCTAGTTAGTCCTTTAATACAGTTACTTATTCCACTCTTAGCGTAGGCAACTTGAACTTCATATAAACATGATGATGATGGAGGAAATAAAAAATAGGATTGTTCTTCATATTTTGGAGTCTTACCCTTTGCCTATCTATGTGATGTTATGCTTTTCTTGCTCCTAACAAAGAAATCTTGGGTTAATCTTTTGTTCTTAAGTTTATTTTGCTGCAGTCTGTCTCTTTGTTGTATATTCAGTGTGATTTATTTGTATGCCTGTCTCTTTACTGCCATAACCATATCTTTAATCAAGATATACACCATTTATTATGCACATCAAAAGCCAGCTTAATATTTCTAAAATATCATATTCATCATGTCACTTTTTTGCTGGAAAACTTTGATTATTTTTGGATTGCTTACAGAAAATGTTCAAACTCCTCAACTTGGCATTCAAAGCCTTTTTAAATCTCAGCTTACCTTTTGTACCCTATGTTTTCATAAAACTTTTATTACAGCTCAGCTTTATTTTCACTGTTTCCTTAAAACACCTTTATCTCAACCCCCTTTGTTCAGCCATTCTATCTGTGCTTTAAATGCCTTTTTCTTGGCTCTGTTAAAATCTCACCACCCACTCCACCCAATTCTTGAAGACCCATTGCAAATGCCCCTTATTTTCACAAGCCCTTCCTGAACAGGTCATTTCATAGTTATCTCTTTTTTCTCTGGACTATTGCAGTTCTTTCTCATTATGTTGTTCTTTTGGCCCCTTCTGCCTTGTTTTGCTTTTTAACTTTTCATATATATATATATGTGTGTGTGTGTGTGTGTGTGTGTGTATACACACATATATATATATGAAAAGTTAAACATATATATATGTATTTTTGTTTTACCTTTTCAATTAGAATGCAAATTCTTTATAGGAAGGGACCATATCTAATTGTTGTATATCCTAAAATGTCTAGCATTATGTATGACACATAGTAGAACTTCTGCAAATATTTTTGGCTGCATACTAGGTTAAGAGCCTGTTAAAGGCACTGGAAAAATGGAGGTTACCGATGAAGAAATGAGTAAACACATACATAAAGATTCCATTCATTTTTCACCTTCAATGCATTTTCACACGAAGTCCATTCTTAATATTTATTTTAATGACATACTTCATTATTTTAACTATGTACTCTTTATCTTTGGTAGTCTAAGTGTCTTGGTTTTATACTGTGCATTAAATCAACTTTACCACCTGATTTAAAGCCTTGCACTGGACCCACACTATTTTTTATTGTATCTGTTTCTTCTTTGCCTTTACTTTTGCTTTTCTTGGTTAGCCTTATGTAGTTTCTACACCTAATTTTACAATTCCCAAATTAATAGTGCCTTTCACAAATTTAAATGTTTTTTCAATCTTCGTCTCCTGAAAATTTTCTCTTCTGAGAGCTTCTGAAATCCTAAATAATGAATGTGGAGTACACTTTGTAAACTTTAAGGCACTATATGACTATTATTATTGTTTTCCTTTCTCCAGGAAGTTCTCCTAGTTTTAGTAGAGGTGAGGTAGTTAATTCTTTATCTTTCTATTCCCATTCCATCAATCAAGACATATGACATAAGAACAGCACAACTGCCAAAATACATATTTGCCTTGAACTTATCCACCTTTCATTATCTCACTTTATTTTACATAAATGTTTCTTGAAATCCAATTACATTTAACAAGTGTTTATTGATTACCTGCTCTGTGTTTAGTTTCATGCTGGACAAAATGCAGATTATCAAATAAATAAAAGATACAGCCCTATATCAACATTAGAGCACAACAGTAATCATTGCTGTAGGCAAGATCCACTAATCAGTGTTAAAATAAGTAGGCGAGGTTTAAGACAAAGCACGATATTTGCATAGCCTCAAAGCATCTCTCTCATAATGTTAATTAATTAATTAATTATTGTGGTGGTTTTAGCATAGGACCACCAATACTTTGATACTTTTAGGATGTGGAACTTCTGTTTTCCCCTTGAGTGTGGGCTGGATTTAACAACTTGTTTCTAAAGAAGAGAGTCTATAAAGCAGAAAATAGTAACTTCACAGTGGAGAAGCTGTCAGATATCATTTCAACAAAGTGATCAAGGTTAATATCAGCAGATAGGTCATGTTGATATCATGTATTCCCTGATATCATGTGATGAGAAGGGCACTTCACCTTTGTGATATTCTTTCCCCAAATCCATAACTCTGTAAATATGAGAAAACACTAGTCAAATTGAAGGATACTCTACAAAATACTTGACCTTTCCCCTTCAAAAGACACTGTCTCTGCTGTCAATGATCTAATAGCTTGTTAGTGAGATAACATTTATAATGATAAAACTGAAGAGTAACACAAAGACAATACAGCACTTGTTCCACAAGTGCTAAGTGGAACAAAATAGTTTGCCAGGATATGACAGGAAAAGTAGAGATGAATACTGGCCAGACTTAGGTGGGAGTTAGGTTGGGCCTTGTGGAAGATGCCTAGACTTTGGAGAAGTAGAGATGAGAGAGGACATTTCATTCAAGGGAAAGAGCATGAGGCAAAGCCTAAATATGTGTTTGGGTAATAAGGAGACCACCTGCCTAATAGAAGGTACATGTTAGAAATTATATTAGTTCATGTTGCTAGAAGCATAACAGATTCTTTTTTATAGAAGCCTATTTGCATATTTTTTTCAGTAATGTTTATAATTTAAAAATTATGAAAAGCACATGTTAGAAATTATTCTAAGAAAAGCTCATATTTCTAGAATTATGTCTAATTTGAATTTTAAGAAGTGCTAATGTATTTTTGTTAGCTCCAAAATATGTAATTAAAAAAGAAGAAAGTACATGTGTGAGAGTAAAGGTTGGTTGGGTAAATCCAGATCAGATGATGAGAATGTTGAATTTTAAGCATAGTAAAATGGAATTGGCCCTATAGGAAAATAGAGGCTATTATAAGTTCTTTTACTCCATTGGAGAGGGGAAGGACATGTTTTCAACATGGGTAATGACTTTGCCCTCTCCCATTCTTCTTTTCCAAATCATTGCACACATTCATATACTCTAGCTAAAGTGTGTTATAACTGAACTTGATGAAGTTTGAGTTATGAAGCATGTTTGAAGGACAGATAATTTAAAACTAAATTAATTCGGTTCTTATAGGGTATATAAAATAAAGGTTTTAGAATTTGCTTGATAATTTTTGTTACCCTTCCTTCTTTCACAGAGTAAAAACAGGCTACTACTTTGTAATATTTATTCACTCATGAATTTACTCATTGAGCAGGCAGCTAGCTCCAGGCCCGTTTGATGCTGAGGCTGGGAGGATGAATGAGGCCCAGCTATGGTTGTCAAATTACATACTCCTGACCTCTTATCACTTCAGCAGCATCAGTCAAAAGCAGTTTCTAGAGATTTTTAGGCCAAGAAAAGCCTCCATTCCAACGCCACTATTTGGCTTTTCATGATTTGTCTACCAGCAACTTTAGAAGGATTTGACACAATTTAATATTGTATTAAAGGGTGTCAGAAATCACCTGAAGTTTTATATATGTTTTATTCTGCCTTTTGGAAACAAAGTGGGTGCATTTTCTATAATGTTTGAAATTTGGTACCAGGTCCTGAGTGCTAGTTGCAGCTCACTGTACCCCTGTGAATTTGAATGTGGTATCTAAAGATATAGTTATCATGCCATTTAGTCACAGTTTAGTCATTGTGGATCTATATAGTGCTGGAAGTGGTAGAGAGGAGATCTGGAAACTCTGGTCTACTGCTTGTAGAGGTGGCTTAATTAATTTCAGTGAATCAAATAGTCTAGTAAATAGGTCTTTCAATCACAACCACATTTGTATAATTTATCACCTGATCATTGGGGCTAAAGGTAATCCACAAAGAGTTATGTGTTCCTATACAACACAAATTGTGCTGCTGTTGCCAATACCAAATATCACTGTTTCTCTTGCCATATTTATTTATATTCTCTCTCCTGTCCTCCCAAGGCCTCCTGGTGGGATGGGTACATCATGGAAGCAAAGAAGTTTCTTTCAAAATTCCCTGGGCCTGTTTAGCCTGCCAGTCACATGGTCTGGGCTCGTAGAGTCAGGAGCCTCTTCTGAGAATCCTTCATCAAAATGGATTAAATGTTAAGACTCTTAACTGCTGTGCTTCTTAGTACCTTATTCAAGTTTTCAGCTGTCTAGATCTATGAGGCAATGGATTGGAACTCTGAACTGTGTGTGTGTGTGTGTGTGTGTGTGTGTGTGTGAGAGACAGAAGGAGAGAGACAGAGACAGAGACAGAGAGAGACAGAGCATATGAATATATGAGCATGAAAGAATTTGGTGTGTTTTATTTTTTACACTTGTCCATGGTGGTGATGTAGGCAAAGTAAATACAATTTGTAGACTAGAGGCTAGTTCTATAGGATGTATAGATACCTTGTTGAACTCCTTTGTCTTTTGGTTTCATGATCAGTTTTCTTCACTTAAGTACAGTGAAAAGCAGTGTAATTTTGCTTAATTCAATACATGTTTTTTAAATTATAAACCAAATGCCAAGGTTAGTCAAGATACTGGGGCTACCCAAGAGGAATAGAACATGAACTGTACTCTCAAAGTGCTCTGGTCTTACATATTCAATAGAATTTCTCAATGTTCTTGAGTATCATCACTCTACTTTAGTCAGAATAATCTTTGCTAAGCCTTTCCACTTCGCTCATAGTATACCCTCTACCTCGAACACTCATTTTCTGTCTTGAATTAAAATTTTTACTTGTCCTTCAAAGCTCTGCCCAAGTCCCCTGTTTCATTAAGCCTTCTGCTGAGCCAATCCTCATTAATCCTCTCTCATTCTCTAAATTTTTCTGAAATTCTGCTCTGAATACTTGATCTAATTTAGTCCAAGTGCCCCAGAATTTATGTTTGATTGACTTAAGCAGACATCGTTTTTGTCTCTAGGAATTTACAATCAAAACACACTGGGATTGACATACATATAAAAATCCATATAGATAACCATCATCACATTGCATGGAACAGACACATTAAGTCAAACAAAAATTTATGTTATTTACAAACCTTAATGCATGTGTTTTGCTTTTTGTGTGGTGAAGAATGAAGAGTGAAAAATATAAGCTGCATATTTAGAAAAGATGGGGTACATATCTGTATCGTATGTTTGTATTGAGGGAGTTGGGGATTAAACCAGGACCTTATTTTTTACTTGCTTTGGAAAGGCAGAAACACCTTGAGAGATGGAAGATGAGAATGCAAAAGTTAAATTGCTCAGATTTGGGTCATTATCTTTGAAATACTATGGAAGAATGGATGTTCCCCCTGCAGCTTAATAATAGTAATAATATAATAATATTACCTAACATTGTTGGGTGCTTCTTATGTGTCAAGTACTATTTTAAGGAATTTACATAGATTAACATTTAATCCTTTTATCAACCCTATGAGGAAAGTAGTATTTTCCCATTTGACAAATGGGGAAACTGAGGCACAGAGTGGTTAAATAACTTGCCCAAGGCCACCTAGGTAAAGAGTTGGGGAGCAGGGACTCAATGAATGACATCACCCATTAAACCTGAAGGCTTAAGCGGAGCCTCTGTTAATGAACTTGTTTTTCTACTAACTAAATGTGTCATTGTGCAAGTTGTTAACCTCCTGAAGCCCTCTTTATCCATAAAATGAAGAAAATGGACCACATTATCTGTTTGTAGCATCTAATTCTGAGATTCTGTGAGTCAAATATCTCAGACATACAAGGCATGTAGGAAATAATAGCAATGGGAACAAGATAGGATATATTCAAAGGTTAAAGGATGTAGAACAAGCTGTAAGGGCTATAGAAGTTCAGAGAAGGAGATTAAGTGAGAGCTGGAGTAGTCAGGACTGGTGCCTAGGAGGAGGGAGCTTGACCTGGCCTTAAGGGTAAATAATAATAATGCTAATAACAGCTACTGTTTGTTGAGTTCTTACTGTGTTTTACATGTGGTATCTCATTTAATTCTTAAATCAATCTGTTGACAAACGTGTGAGCATGCATGTGTGTATGTGTGTGTATAAGAAGAAATAGGGACTCAGAAGAGACATGTGACTTGCTTAAGGTCATAAGATCAGTAGTTAGTACAACCAGGATTAGAACCCAGTCCTGTTCTCTCTTCACTGTGCTTAGATAAGAGGGATCCAGTCTTTGGTTCATTCACTATTTCATTTATTCATCTATTCATGTATCAGGCACTCAAAAGCCCTATACTAAGTATCGTGGAGCAGTAAAAAAAAATGTGTGCTATAGACCCTCCCTCAAAGGTCTAGTGGGTTAGGACACAAAATAGTTGTTAGGGAAAACAGCAAAAGAATAATCACAGGGAGACACATGAACAATTGAAAGAGATGATTGTCACACTTTATGACATTTGAAGGAATAGGACAGCATCTGATCCAATGGAATAGAACTTATTAGTTCTATCCAGTGGGATAGAACTATTTTGGAAGCAGATGAATTGAAAAGAATACTAGAAATGGATCAACAGTGTCATTGATGTAAGGGAAATGGCAGGAAAAAAAGCAGAAAAATAAGAATATTTGAAAAAGTTGTTGGAAAGTTACCATTAAATTATTGGGCAATTTTAGAATTACTTTGTTTTTATTTATATACTAGAACCATACTCTGCATTTTTCTTCTTTCAAGTTCTGAGGCCAGAGAAACCTTGTGAAGGGTAAAGGGAACTGATAAGGGTGAAGTTTCAAGAAAACCCTTCCTTCATACCTCTCTTCCGTATCTTTCTCTTTGAACTGAGAGTTTGTTAAACTCAAGTAGAGATCACTTTTATAGCCATTTACAATGAAGAAACTATGGAGCAAAGAGGTTATATATTCTACACAAAGTAAGTAACTGTGCTGGTAAGTGGCAGAGCTGTGGCTGGATCCAGGACGGTCTCACTATGAAGTAGGTGATTTTCACCACCCCCATTATAGCATAACAGCACAATATTCCTCATTCTTCTACCAAGACAGCTTCAAAGGCCTTTCCTTTGGGGTTTATATTAACTTGAGTCTGATTTGAAAGTTTGAGAATGGGGCTAAATGAAAATTATGATTGTTTACCTCATGTCTGTTTCCATCTGGTTTGGGCAGTCTTTGTCTCCCATCTATTCTGTCATCTTTGTCTAAGGAAACTAGGTTCCCTTTCTCCAGCCTCTCTTCATCCTCCTGCCTCATTAATCTTTCTGAAGCTCCACGTTCTCCTGTCACTGCCTAGCTAGAAACCTTCAAGGTTATCCGTTGTCTAACTTAAATCCTCCTCATTCTCCTCCAGTTTTCCAAGGCCCTCTAGAGTCAGCCCACCTTCCTTGGCCAGCTTCTTCTCTCCTCTTCCCCACAGGAACCTGAGTTTATTCACAAGCAGATGGTGTAGCTTCCTGTCACAGAGCTCCTACTCATTCTGCTATTCTCTTAATTTCTAACCCTCTGGATTTCGCACTCCATCATCTGTCTGCCCACTTTTTACCCACTTCTAAATTCTTCCTGTCTTTCAGAACCCTGCTCAAATTTGTCCTCCTTCTCTATGAATTCTTCACGATCTCATTTATTCATTCATGAAGTGTTTATTGAGCCTAAATTTCCAAGGTATTTGTTGTATAAAAATCACTCTTTTGGCTATTTTCATATTCTGCCTCAATGTTCTCAGGTATCTTTTTGTGTATGTTCATGTAGACTTGGCTTAACCCCTAGATTATAGGTCACTGTGACAGTAGTGATTTTATCATTTTTGTTGTTGCTACAACATCTAGTAGCTGTCTTTTGCCTAGTAGTTCTTCAGTGTATACTTGTTGACTGATTATTTGCCATTTATTGGGTAACTTAATACACTAAAAAGAATAATAGCTCTTCCATTCATTGTTTCTGCTTTTTAAAAATTTCATAGTCTATTTCTGGTTAATGCTTAACTTCCTTATTCATATTTTTACTTTTAAAGTTTTAGGCTTTTTATTTATTTTATTAACACCAATGAAATGCATGCTCATTAATATAAATTCAATAATACATATATCATAGATATAACCACTTTCAACAGTCTGGCATGTACCTTTTTAGACCTTTTTCTGTGCATACATATGTATATAAAAATTTAAATGTGTAAGTGGAGTAGCATTTTTGTACAACTTGCTTATATAGATAACCTTTTAGTCAGAAATTATGGGCTGTTTTTCAGTGGCTAAAGAATAATCCATATGTGGATGAGTTGTAATTTAACCATTCTTTCTAATTCATTGGTACTTTTTTGCAAGAACTTCTCTGTTTGCTATTTGTCTGTAGTTTCTAACAAAGCAGTGCTGTAGAATCATATCTTTTTCGTATTGGAACTTGATCTAAATTATTTATTTTCCCCAATGTCTTTTTAACCACCCTTATCCATTTTAATCCTTTTAGCTATAATGCATTCTTTGAGCAAATGTCAAGAAAACAGTCACAGCAAAACTAACCCTGTGCATCAAAGTACAGTTTTCTTTTGTAAAACAAGCGATTTTAAAAGTTTTGGATACAGATAGAAAGTGACACTAAAAATATGTTAACTTTTTTGTTCAAATAGTATATCACTGTGTGATTTGAAAGAAATCCTAGCTGTCACTCATCTTTTAAAGCTACTCTGTGAATTTGAATACTATTCAGCCAAAGAAGAGACACTTATAAAGACCTCACACAATGTTTTGTGAGAAACAGACTAAAGAAGGCAGAAGTAGCCATTTTTGAATAGCTCCCTAATCAGTTTGCAGGAGAAAAATAATCACACTTTACATTTGTAATGTTCTTTAAAATTTAAAGAACTATAGAATTATAGAACTATAGAATTATAAAAACTCCTCAGATCCTCACAGGAGCTGTGTATAGTAAGTTTATTTTAAATTTTGGCATTTCTATATTATAAATGAGAAAACAGACTCAAGGAAGTTGCTCAGAGTAATACAGCTTTTAAGTGGCAGAACTGGGATTAGAACTCAGTACCTCTGTCTTCAAGTCTGATACTCTTAAATGAGGTATACACAGCTAATGATAATCCCTCCACTCTACTTCAGTGAACCAGGTGGGTACTTGTGTTCTGCAGTGTTTGGGCCAATCTGAAATAGGAAGGCTAGAATGGGCCTGTTGTTTCTTTGTGAGAGGCTGTGTTTGCTTGTAGGTGTGCTAGGCTCTAGTTTAGTCCCAGATTCTTTTTGAACTGTTCTTTATTGATAAACTTCTGGACCAGCTTCAGGATGCCATTTTTGTAGATTTGACACCTGAAACTCAGACTCCTTTGAGACTGGAATCCAAACCCAGGGTGAGGTTAGAACTAGTCCAGAGAATGGCACAGAGGGGACTTTTGAGAGTACTCTGTGGGTGCCAGTATCACTGAGGAGACTTCCAACAAAGAATTTAAAAGCCTTTTAAGTTCAGACATTCATTAGCTATCATGGTGCATCCAGTGAGAGGGTTTCATTTACCACAGAGGAGGCCCGTACTGAGTAAGCAGAGGAGCTGGAAATAGAACATGAGCTTTTGGTGGTAGTCACTAAACCATGCACACTTTAAAAAATGTTTGTAATCACCATTGAGGTGAATCTTTGTGTATCTCTCAGTGCCCTAATAGGTACACTCTTTTCATCTGGGTGTTTATTTCTTTGCAATTGTTGGAAAAAAAAACCAGATTGTGGACTTATTTCCCTGGCCATTATGAATCCTTTTGGAAGAGTAGACTCAGGTTAAATTCAATGAGCTGTAGATTCAAAAGAAACTGTAGTCCAGGCTTAGCCAAGTTAAAACCCATAGGTGAAAGTAAACATAACTTGAAACCATTAGGAAAATAAATGCTGCTGTTTTATAGAACATTTGTAGAAGCAAATGAATGATACCCCAGTCCAAAGGTCAGGATTTTC
The DNA here is from genome assembly GCF_937001465.1 of Orcinus orca. Lineage (NCBI taxonomy): Eukaryota > Metazoa > Chordata > Mammalia > Artiodactyla > Delphinidae > Orcinus > Orcinus orca. Next base: position 61,829,183 of record NC_064572.1, on the reverse strand, counting down.
AACAGCTTGCAGCAGAAATCTTACACTTATTAAATGTCTTCACTAGGGGTTTTTGTGTTAGTGGATGACTGAGGTCTTTTGTTTCTTCTGTTTCCCTCATGGCAGTAAAGTTGAAATTTAGAAAGCTTTCAAAATGAAATTTCTCATAGAAGTTATAACCACAGGTTTTAAGTTTTCATCACCTAAATGTGGAACAGAACAATTGAAAATTTGGGGGGATGGGAAAAAGAGGTTTGAGGACACATGTGGTGTGTATCAAGAATCAGTGTAAATCAGGGTGTGGTAAGAGGGATTTCCTGTGTTACAGAACTGCTGAAATAGTGCTCCCCCACCCTCCATCAATACATTCCAAATTAAGGTTGCTGGCCTTTTCTGACACCTTGCAGAGATGGTGCCCCTTACCTGACACATTGTAGTTTCCTTGAAGCTTCAATCAACAGTTGGTTGCTAAGAGAGCTCGTCCCGGGGATAATGAGTTCTTTGACTGTGTCCTTTCTTTTGTACCTCATGAGTTTGGCAGGTACCTACCTGTAGGACGGGACCAGACTAGTATTTTGAGTCTGTTCTTTTTTATCCCTGCTATAGGACAATTCATTTCCAGGTTTCCAGGTCTGATAATAATAACTACCAGTTATTGAGCACTTATACATCCCAAGTACTGGGCCAAAAGCTCTTCAAAGGTGATAAGATTTTTTCCTTACAACCCCTTGAAGCAGGTATAAACTGTCCCATTTGATAGAAGCTTAGAGAAATTAGTCAGTGATTCTGGCTGCATTCCCCTAGCTAGGGGAGCTTTAAAAAATGTTGGGTCCGGGCTTCCCTGGTGGCACAGTGGTTGAGAGTCCGCCTGCCGATGCAGGGGACGCGGGTTCATGCCCCGGTCCGGGAAGATCCCACGTGCCGCAGAGCGGCTGGGCCCGTGAGCCATGGCCGCTGAGCCTGTGCGTCCGGAGCCTGTACTCCGCAACGGGAGAGACCACAACAGTGAGAGGCCCACGTACCGCAAAAAAAAAATTTGGGTCCTAGGCTAATTAAATCAATCTCTGGGGGAGCTAAGGCATTGTGATCTTTAAAAATCTCCCCAGGGCTTCCCTGGTGGCGCAGTGGTTGAGAGTCCGCCTGCCTATGCAGGGGACGCGGGTTCGTGCCCCGGTCCGGGAAGATCCCACGTGCCGCGGAGCAGCTGGGCCCGTGAGCCATGGCCGCTGAGCCTGCGCGTCCAGAGCCTGTGCTCCAGCAACGGGAGAGGCCACAACAGTGAGAGGCCCGCGTACCGCAAAAAAAAAAAAAAAAAAAAAAACTCCCCAGATGTTTCTAAAGTGTACATCACGTTAAGAACCTCTGGGTGAGGTGATTTTCCTAAGGTACTTCAGCGCGTTTGTTGTGGAGTTCAAGTCTAGACAGTCTGAATCTAGAGACCAGGTATAGTAGCCAACTCTACTGAAGTAAAGCCTAAACTTTAATGTGCATGTGAATCACCTGGGGATCTAATAGTTAAAAATGAGATTCTGCTTTTCTAACAAACTCCCAGTCTTGCCATGCTGCTGGTCTCGGGACCACATTTGGAGGAACAAGGCTTTCCTACACTGGTTACTAATATTAATACTTATGGTAGCCAGAAGGGGGAAATGTTCACTGAAAGGCAGCAGCAAGATCAGGAGCTGGGAGGGGCTTCTCATCCATTTTACTTTAGTAGTGATGGCAGGGATCGTGGGTTGATTATGTAAACTTTTCAGGGTTTTCCTAGGGCTAAATAACCTGTTTCAGGTTATTTCCCTGTTCCTGAGATCCTTGGAAGTTTAAGACTGTGGCAAAACTAGTAAAACATCACTTGTTGAGGTGTTTTCATTTGTTAGTCATGTAGAGATGTGAGTTGTAATTGTTCATTTGGTCACCTTTCAAAACCCTCTCCTCCTCTTTTTTTAGGGAGGCCGAAACAGGAGTTCAGGCAAAAAATCCACGAATTTTCAGTTAAATGCTCATTCAATAAACATTTATTAAGCACTTACTGTGTGCCAGCACTGCAATATGCTCTCCCAAAGGATACAAAAACAAATGGACATAGTCCTTGCTCTGATAGAACTCACACTTTAGTGGGAAAAATGTCATATACAATAGATAATGGTGTGATGGAAATACAAATAGATAAATTACAGAGGAAGAAGCAGTAAACTTCACCTGAAGTAGTTGAGGAAGACTTCATTGGTATCACCGTTATTATTTCTGATTGTTATAAATGTTATTATTTCTGATTGTTTTAAATATTTATCGGAGTTTAGGTTATTAGACCATTGCTGAGATTTCTTAACGTTTCCTCTGTATTACATAATGGTTTTATAATTTTGAGATTAAGAGTGTAGATGATTCTCATCAATTACATGCATGAAAAAATTGACATTAAATGTATTTTCTTCTGGAAACAACAATATTAGTAATATCATCAGCCTACATTTATTGAGCACTTCCAAGGTGCTATAAGCATTGTCTTATTTAATCTTTTTAAAATAGCTTTATTGTTATATAATTCACATTCAGTACAATTCACGTACCACTTAAAGTATACACTTCAATGGCTTTTAGTATATTCACAGAGTTGTGCAACCATCACAATCACATTTTCATCACTACAAAAGGAAACCTCACATCCTTTAGTTATCTCCCCCAATCTCCCCCACCCCCCAGATGGAGGCAACCACTAATATACCTCTGTCCCTGTGGGTTTGCCTATTCTGGGTATTTCATATAAATGAAATTACACAATAGGTGGTTCTTTGGGAATGATTTCTTTAATTTAGCATAATGTTTTAAAGGTTCCTCCTTGTTGTACATATATCAGTACTTCATTTCTTTTTATTTCTGAACAATATTACACTGTATGGATATACCATATTTTGGTTATCCCTAAAAGAATGTTTCTTTTAGTTCGTGAGTATAATAAAACCTTTTTGATGCAATGCTAAATGTCCTTCCTGCCTGTTTGACTGCCTTTGGTATTTCTTACTTTTCCTTTGGTCTTACTGTTGCTGTCCTAGTCTAGACCATCTACTAAAGTTGCAATCTCTTTTTTTTTATTATTAAATTTTACTGGAGTATGGTTGCTTTACAACGTTGTGTTAGCCTCCACTGCACAACAAAATGAATCAGCCATATACATACAGATATCCCCTCCCTTTTGGACTTCCCTCCCATTGGCAATCTCTTAATTGGTGTCAGTGGCCCTAATTTCTTTGAAAGAAAGACAATAAACAGTTCTTGAGCACCTACCCTCTGCAAGGCACTTTATATTATATCTCATTTAATCCTTACCACGCAGGTTTTCTCATCACTTCAAGTTGAGGAAGCTGAAGTTCAGGGAGGTTAAGTAACTTGTCCCAGCTTTACAACTAGGACTTGACAGAGTCAGAGTTTATGATTCTAAAATCTATGTTTTTTCAACAATACGTGGTTGCTTCCAGTACATTTTAGAATTTTATCATATCTAGTTCAGTGATGAGTACATAGTGGGTGGTCAAAAATGCTTGCTTACTTGTACTGAATTCCTGTTTTAACACATCCTTACAGCATTTAAAAGTCAGAGAAGGACTAATGATCCTCTTACTATAAAATAATGACGACTAAGGACTCACTCCACACTTCATCTTAGAGTAGACCTCTGTCCCTGGTATCTCTGCCCTTGAGTGTGTGGTGGTGTTTTTTAAAATCACTATATACCCTGTGCCAAGCACAGGCCTGGCACATAGTAGGTGCTCGATAAATATTTGTTGAAAGAATAATGAATGAGTTAGGTTTTAGTGGTCTCGAATCCATCAAAATTGAAAACAAAGGTCTTTAATTCACATACCTTGAGGGTAGTTGTCCTTCCAGTGGTTGTTTCTGGATCTGTGTTTGCAATCACCCCAGAGACTACAGAGAATCTATGAATCTAATGTAATAAAATATTCACATGCAGAGAGATCCTGAGGAGTTACAGCTTGCATGTGAAGAAGGAGCCCTCACATCTTGAGAGTCTTGCTGTCTTAGAGCAAGCTTGTTTATTCAGAAGGAGAAAAAAATACAGGGAGAAACTAAAAACAGACAAAAGCTAAATGGACAGATCTTAGTAATGGGATCATATCCTGGGTTCTGTTCCCAGCCTGGCAGCTGATTTACTTGGCTGCTCCCAGCCCCTGGCTTACTCCCCCAGTAGTCTCATTTGCTTTACTAGTATAGGAGAGGGCTGTGGTGAGGGCATGGAGTGAGCATTTTGAAACCTTGATGACATTGGTAGGCTGATGAGTTACCACCATAGAGACCAGTGTCATGCTCATCCTCTGGCAGTCTTGGTTTATTGGAAGTTGGAAGGGCTCTGGAAATACCTGTGAGCATAGTTTGAAAAGTGAAATTTTCTTGAGAATGAAGGAATATAGGGTGGGTTTTTGTTTTATGAATATTAACCATTGATCCCTTTTCTGGAGTTTTTAGTCATGGTCAGGAGTATTTGGAGATGAAGGAATGCTATTCTTTTATCATTTGCTTGTTTGTTTGTAAATGCTTAATATTTGGGAATTGATGAACTAAAAGTAATGATTATGTGCCATTGGGCCAATACCATTTCCAGTATACCAAGGCCATTTGGGAACCAGTTGTAAAAGGCATTCTTTGAGAGATGAAATTGGATTGGGATTTGGGATTCAATCGTTGAAGGCAATCTGAGAGTTAACTTGAGAGTTAAGTCAAGGAGTTTGGGTTTTATCCTTTAGATAACAGAGAATCAAGGAAAGATTGTGATTAACAAAATTATATGTGATATTTTAGGAAGATTTATTTCATAGCTCCTCACAGAACAGAACAGTGGTAGATTCCTAGCTGAAGAGGGATCAAGGAGAGGCTAGTGAAGATATCCAGGAGTGAGATGTGGACAGATTACATTAGTGAAGCAGCAGTGGGAAAGAAAAGGAATAGTTAGGGAGTCATTACAAAGGAAAAACTGACAGGACATGGTAATTGATTTGATATGGATAGTATCCTTTGCAATTACTTTGTGCTGTAGTTCTAACATGAAAGGGAGACTTTTTTTTTTTTTTAAAGAGATTCATTGGGATCAAACAGTGTTTATAAACTGAGGGATTAATAGCGCTGGCATGAGCCAAACTTAATTTTAAAAAATTTAGTCAATGCAAAGCAGGCTTTTGGTTGTCAGTTCAACTGGAAACAATCCCCCTTTTCACTTCTTTTTTTTTTTTTTTTGGCCTGACTTCTCTTTCAAAAGTCAAATAAAGCCAGACAGTTGGATAGTTGAGGATGGGGTTAAAAAAATGTTTTCTAAGTATTTGTACATAAGCAGAAAACACTTTTGTATTTTTCAGTCTTCCCCAGGTATTTGTGACGTATCTGTGTGACAGTTACGTATCTAGTTAACATATAGAGGGAAAATCTTTCCTGTAGGTAATCTGCACTCTTAAACCTGCCCCGTTGTCCTACAGTTATATATTCTTGCTTATAAATAGGGACTAGGTGAGTGAGTAGATAGCTCAGTTAATTGTCATCATCATCATCGTCATTGTTGTTGTCATCATCATCTAGCTATTTTTATTACTAATGACTTGTATTAAACATTTAATGTGACTCAGACATTGTACCCACATTATAACTACTATTTTATTTAATTCTTATAACCATCTTATGAGGTAGGCACATTTTTATTATGGGCACAGATGAGGAAACTCAGGCTCAGAGTTGTTAAATAACTTGTTCAAGATCACACAGCTAGTAAGTGGCAGAGCGAGGACAGGAAAAAGAGATCACTTTAACCCCAAATCTCTATTATACATACCAAAACATTTCCAAGTGCATCTCCAGCAGACATGTGGGGAGCATCAGTTTTAGAGCTAAAAATCAACAGCATAATATTATTATATCTCCTAAAGAGAACTCTGGTTATAGGAGCAAGGAATTATTTACAAACTGTTTGACATCATTTTTCTAGGTGCCTATCACTTTGCTATATACTGAACACATTTCAATAAGTCAGTGACTAATAGTAATGAGTTACTATCTGCCCAGGTAGGATTTTAAAAAAAATAGTAAAAAACATATAACATACAAGTTACCATCTTAGAGCTAATATATTTGAATTTACTAAAGTTGAAGAATTCAAAATCAACATACAAAAATCAGTTGCATTGCTATACACTAACACTGAACTATCCAAAAAGGAAATTAAGAAAACAATCTTATTTACAGTAGCATCAAAGAGAATAAAATGCTTAGGAATAAACTTAACTAGAGAGGTGGAAGATGTTTCACTGAAAACTACAAAACATTGATGAAAGAAATTAAAGACACAAATAAACGGAAACGCATCCTGTGTTTATGGATTGGAAGACTTAATATTGTTAAAATGTCCGTACTACCCAAAGTGATCTGTAGATTGAATGTAATCCCTATAAAATCCCAATGGCATTTTGGCATCTATTTCTATATAGAAATAGAAAAAACTGCCCTAAGAGTCATTTGGAACAACAAGAGACCCTGAACAGCCAAAACTATTTTGAGAAAGAAAAACAAAGGTGGAAGCATCACAGGTCCTAATTTCAAAATATATTGCAGTAATTAAAACAGTATGGTACTGGCATAAAGACAGACATATAGACCAATGGAACACAGTAGAGAGCCTAGAAATAAATCCATGCATGTACAGTCAACTGATCTTCAAGAAAGGTGCCAAGAATACACAATGGGGAAAGGATAGTCTCTTCAACAAATGGTGTTGAGAAAACTGGATATCTTCTATCCATATGCAAAAGAACAAAGTTGGACCCTTATACTGTGAACAAAATAAACTCAAAATGGGTTAGAAACTTCTAAGTAAGACGTGAAACTGTAAAACTTCTGGAAAAAAACATAGGGGAAAAGCTTCATGAAATTGGTCTTGGCAGTGATTTTGTGGGTATAACACCAAAAGCACAGATGACAAAAGCAAAAAGAAAAGACAAGTGGGACTACATCAAACTAAAAAGTTTCTGCAGAGCAAAAGAAACAACAGGGTAAAGAGGCAACCTAAGAACAGGACAAAATATTTGCAAACCATATATCTGATAAGGGGTTAATATCCAAAATATATTAAAAAGGTCCTCACTCAATAGCAAAAACCAAATAACCCAATTAAAAACTGGGCAAAGACGCAGACCTCCTAGAGAACGGACTTGAGGTTATGGGGAGGGGGAAGGGTGAGCTGTGACAGGGCGAGAGAGAGTCATGGGCATATACACACTAACAAACATAGTAAGGTAGATAGCTAGTGGGAAGCAGCCGCATGGCACAGGGATATTGGCTCGGTGCTTTGTGACAGCCTGGAGGGGTGGGATAGGGAGGGTGGGAGGGAGGGAGACGCAAGAGGGAAGACATATGGGAACATATGTATATGTATGACTGATTCACTTTGTTATAAAGCAGAAACTAACACACCATTGTAAAGCAATTATACCCCAATAAAGATGTTAAAAAAAAAAAAAACAAAAAAACTGGGCAAAGGACTTGAAAAGGCATTTCTCCACAGAAGATATACAGATGGCCAGCAGATATATGAAAAGATGCTCAACATTACTAATTATCAGGGAAATGCACATCAAAACCACAGTGAGATATCATCTCACAGCTGTTAGGATGGTTATTATCAAAGAAACAAAAGATGACAAGTGTTGATGAGGATATAGAGAAACTGGAACCCTCATGCACTGTTGGTGGGAATATAAAATGCTGCAGCTGCTACAGCTGGAAAATAGTATAGAGGTTCCTAAAAAATTAAAAATAGAACTATCAGACCTTACAGCAATTCCATTTCTGGGTATTTAACCAAAAGAATTGAAATCAGGATCTCAAAGATATTTTCACTCCCATGTTCATTGTAGCACAATAGTCTAGATACGGAAGCAACCTAAATGTCTACTGATGGATGAATGAATAAAGAAAATGTGGTATATACATACAATGGAATATTATTCAGCCTTAAAAAGGAAAGAAATCCTGCGATATGCAACAACATGTATGAATCTTGAGGACATTACACTTAAAATTTTAAGAGAGTTGGATCTCATAAAAATATTTCCATCTTAAAAATATTACAAAACCCTAAAATTTATTATATGAATACATTAAGGTTTTAAAGTGTTCTCTGTGACTATTTTGGCATCCTTACTCAATTGTAAGATCTATGAAAGTGGAGTCCATGTCTTGTTTCATCCATACCCCATGTTTTTAAAATGGTAGAGGACTATACAGTAGATAGTTAATATTTTGATTAACGGCTAGATTTATTAAATATGAGGAAGGTCAAGACATTCAAACTAATGGAAACTGATATTTTCAAATTTACTGTGTGCTAGACAGTGTGCTAAATGTTTAGTATAGTTTGTGTCATTTAATTATTTACAAAATTCAAGATTATGATGTTGATAATGACAGCAACAAGGATGACGGTACTGATTCTGGTGACAGTTAACATTTTTGGGTGCTTACTATGTACCAGGTCCTGTGTACTTTACAGGTATTTGCTCATTAATTTATCATAATAACTCTATGAGCTAAGCACTTTTATTTCCTTATTTTCTGTGTAAGGAAACTGAGGCTTAACTTGTACCATAAATCAGCTATAGTCAGGTCATGAGTGGTGATTTGGTATTTCAATAAAATGATACCATAACATTAAATTGATGATGGTAGTTTAAATTTTATGGATTTTGGTGGGGGGGTTCTTTCTATTTAACTTATAAATTTGTTTTTTGTAGTCATTAAGAACTGTAGGCAGAAGCTGATTTTTATGTTTTTAGATATTTAAAAACATGATGATGAAAATAATTTAACTTAAAGAGTGGTCCATGAGCGTTTCTTTTCCCCCTCTTTGTCCTTAAAAGGAGAGGTATATGTGAAAGACACTACGAGGAAGCGTCATAGATATTCTGATGTTCTGTCCTCTGTCACAGCAGCATGCTACTCTCTGGGTCTAGAAATTAAAATAGTGGACTCCCGGCTTCTTCGAAAGTGTACTTCTGTTAGTAAAAACTTTTGAACACACCCACAAATTTTGTTTGTGTGTTTATTTGTAAATTATATATTTGTATCATTGTATTAATTATATGCTATGCTAATATATCATATCAACAAAAACAGAAATTAAAACCAATTAAAATGAATAAATAGACGTCACTTTATCCTCACATTCCTGGTGCACACATAATCCATTATGGAGATTTTGGTGTAGAAGACAGAGTGTTTAACTACGATTCAGAAGACTGGGTTTTATTCCTGGCTCTTTTGCCTCATCCAAGTAATTTATTATTTCTGGGCCTCTATTTATTCTTAAAACTTGAATGTTATAAACTGTTTTTTTCTGTAAACAAGTTATAACTTTGCTCTTTCTTACCATAGAGTTGGTCTAGGATTGTAGGTAATAACTGGTGCACTTACTATTTGTAGAAGTCAAGACATTTGAACATAATTCTTGCCAACAGTACCGACATTTTATTTGTGATGGGTTAATTCTTTGGGTTTTTTGGCAAAGGATGTTCCCATGATCCTGAATATCTATGAAATAAAGTTTAATTGTCAAATATCTTTGTCAAACAGCAGGTTAAAGCAAGTTAAATAGGTATTTTAAAGGAGCTTTTAATATACTAGTGTGCAGTGTAAATCTCGGAGAGAGGGATAAAATATGTATTTCATGAGGCTAGTGTTCCACAGAACATGCTTTGAGAAACTCTGGAGTCAATGTGGTATAGCAGTTAAGGATATTGACTTTTAGAGTCAGACCCATAACTGAACTCTAGCTGTATGATCTTGAAAAAGTCATTTAATCTTGCTAGGTCTTAGTTTGTATATCTGTAAAACAGAAATAATAGCTAAAATTTATTGATCACTTCATTTAATATTCACAGAAATTCTGTGAAATAGATTCTCTCATTATCTCTACTTTATAGATGTAGAAACTAAGGAACAAAGAGATTATGTAACTTCTCCAAGGTTACTCAGCTTATAAATGGTGAAGTTAAAAAATCTAGGTCACATAGTCTGACTCTAGATCCTGTGATCTTAATTATTACTCTATACTGCCACGTTGTGTTATTGTGTATGACATGATATTATGTCATAATATTAAATGGGATGATATGTAAAGTATTAACATGGTGCCCAATGCACAGTAGATATGTAACAAATGGTAATTACTCTCTTCTTTTACATGAGTCATTACATGATTGCCCCATTAAGGGATCTGTGACAGGAAGGACTCTGTACTGAATGAAGTTAGAAAAAAGTCCATAGGGAGGCAAGCATTGGGGGAAATATGGGGTAACAGAAACATTTACCTAGACTAGTTCTCAGAGGGTTGGAGGTACTCTCTCTGCTTCCTAAGCTGGCCAGAGCATCTCTTGAGCCTTCTGTGACTAAGAGAACAGTAAGAACTCCCCATCAGGCAGTGTGGTCAGTTAATTCAGAGGAAGGCAAGACATTCCTAGGATATTTCAAGGGTTTCCCTCTATCTCAAAAAAGACCCACATGCTACTCCCTTTAGAGCCATAGTCAGAGCTTATTAAGAAGAATATTTCAATATTAACAAAAATAAACAGGCAAACAAAACAACAGAAAAAATCATGCTTGACATGGAATTGGTTATCTGTACCATCAGTTAAGTGAGTTCTTTCAGGATACTAACTTAGGTTTAAGCTGCACTATTCATGTGGGTTTGATGTCATTTTGTGTATAGGCCTCACTAGGCAATCATCAGACATTGCAGCAGAGAACATTTTATTAGAATTTTCGCACAATGTTTTTTTTAACAAGGGCCTCTCCTTTCCTCCCAAACATGGATCTTTTCTTCCTCAATTGTCTATATGATATGTAGAAAAGGAAAGGTAGGTGTCTCTGCCTTTTGGGGAAATGGAGAATCTACCATTTAAACTTGCTCTCATGTGTGTTTTGCTTTCTTGGCCTGTTTATACAAATATAAGAAGCCAGAAGCTAGTGAAAATAAAAGTCATGAAGCTATCCATGAGACATGAAGAAGCAGCCCCCTTGAATGATAAACAAGCTCAGCTGCAGGAAGATCTGTGGTCTGATATTCATTACTGAAAAACTTCCATTGGATGGACAGTTTGTCTAGATGAGTTAATTTTAAGAGCTCGCTGTCCTCTTAGAAATATACCATTCCAGATTGGCTGAAAACGTGTTTACTTTGAACGTTCGTCAGTAATTCTGGGTCAGCCACCCCACAGCTTGGTTTGCTTTGGTGCCAGCTGCATGTGTCAGAAAAGTTAGTTAGATGTCTCTTGTTGCGTTAAAAGGAGGAAAAGTCATGTGGGGGAACAGGACTCTTGAAGAGAGAAGGGAGTGTGGAGTTTTCAGTTCTCCTCAGGATTGGGATGCTATGAAGGAAGACTAGTCCATATTAATCTGTAAGAAATTCAGGGGCTTTTTCCAAGGATAGCTTCTCATCTCTGCAAATGAACTTCCATTTTGATATTCCAAAAATATTTAAACAAATTATTTCACTTGTTCAAAGGCTCTTTTTCTACCCCAGATTTACTCAATCTTCCAAGTCCTATTTGAATCCTACCTTTACTCCTAAATTTTCTCTTACTGCAGTGGCTTTGTTAAGCCTTCTCTTGTCTGAAGTTCTGAAGCAGTAGGAGATAATAACCATTGCTCTTTTCCAATGTATTGTACTATTTGCTGGTGTTTCAAGTGTATTTAGTAGGTCTCTCAATTAGATTTAGGTGAGGAATTACCTTGTGAGTGGGTAGAAAAAGTGACAGCCTTTGCAAATGATTTTGTAAAAAATGTCTTCTTCCTGCACCTTCTCTCTATCTCCCTTTTTGGAGATTCATCAATGCTGTTCCATTTTTCAGTAGTTTGTTCTTTTCAGTCTTTTTTTTAAAATTTATGTGGTCAGTTTTTAAAATTTGAGATATTCTAGTGAATGTACAGTGGTAACTCATTGTGTTTTCATTTGCATTTCCCTAATGACTAATGATATTGTACATTTTTTATATATACTTATTCACCTTATATATTTTCTTTGGTGAAATTTCTGTTCAAGTCTTTTGTCTTTAAATGGGTTGTTTTTCTTGTAAGAGTTTTAATATATTCTGGATACAAATCCTTTGTCAGATATTTGTTTTTTAAATATTTTCCCCCTGTATCTAGTTTGCCTCTTCATTTTCTTAAAATACGTCTTTTGAAGAGTAAAAGGGTAAAGGCGAGGGCGTCAAAAGATAAAAATAAATAAATAAATAAAATAATATTAAAAAAAAAAGTCGTGTATCCTTCAATTAGTTGAATTCAGGTACGCATCACAAGGTTCCACTTTTGCCTTGAGGATAAAAGGAAGCTCAGAGCCAGATTCACTGCTAAATCATACTAAGCCATCCTTAACTTTCTGGGATGATCCATGTGCTTTGTGAGGGCAAGTGCTGCTTGTGTTTTTGTATGTATTTTCAGCATGCCTGGTACTGCATCTGGTAATAGTAGTAACATTTATTGAGTGCTTACTCCATGATAACCAGTGTGCTAAGCATTAATTAAAAAAGAAGTTTTTAATTTGATGAAGTCCAACTTATTTAAAAGCTAATTTGTGCTTTTTGTGTTCTAGGGTTTACAAAGTGCATTTTAAGTGGTCAGAATCTACTTTCAATTAATATTACACAGTTACATGTATGGTGCAAGTACCATATTCTCCTTCCTCTTCCCCATGCCATCGATATCATAATTTCATTTTAATATATGCCATGCACAAAATCTGTTGTTCCTATTTTTCCTTGAATCATTCAGGTATCTCTTAGAGTAACTAAAAATATTTATTCCTTTTCTGACACTCATCACCTGTTTTTTTACATCCACTTTTCTTTTTTTCCTTCTGCCCAAGTACTTTCTTTAACATTTCTTTAAGAGTAGGTATGCTGACAGTGAGTTTGAGAAGGTATTTCTCCTTTACCTTTGAAGGATATTTTTGCATAGTATAGAATTCTGGGTTCTGGGTTGACCTTTTCTTTTAACACTTTAAAGGTTTCAATACATTTTTCTTCCATGGTTTCTGATGAGAAGTTTGCTGTAATTCTTGTTATTTTTTACTTTTTTGGCCATGCTGCATGGAATTCGGTATCTTAGTTCTCTGACCAGGGATCAAAGCCGCGCCCCCTGCAGTGGAAGTGTGGAGTCTTTAACCACTGGACGGCCTGGGAAGTCCAAGTAATTCTTATTCTTTTTCCCCTGTAAGCATTGTATCTTTTTTTTTCTAACTGCTTTTGAGATTTTCTCTTTGTCTTTGATTTTTAGCATTTTGACTTTGATATGCCTACGGGTGTGTGTGTGTGTGTGTGTGTGTGTGTGTGTGTGTTTGTGTTTGTGTGTGTGTTTGGTTATTGTTATTTATCCTGTTTAGTGTTATCTGAGTTTCTTGGATCCAGGCCTTGGTTTGTTGTCTGTCACTAATCTTGGAAAATTCTTAGCCATTATTCTTCAGCCCTGTTGTTCCTTTTTTTGCCTTCTAGGATTCCAGTTATGCATATAATATACCATTTGATATTGTTCCTCTGCTCTTGGGTTCTCTGGGTTTTTTTTTGTTGTTATTCTTTTTTTTTTTCTCTTTGCATTTAATTTTGGTAATCTGTATTTGACTTGTCCTCTCTTGCTGGCTTGCATTGTTTCTGACAAAAAGTCTGCTGTACCTAATGTGTCTTTTTGCTCTGTCTACCTTTAAGATTTTCTTTTAATCTCCATTTTTCAGCAATTTGATTGTGATGCACTTTGATGTTGTGTTCTTCCTGTTTCTTCTTTTTAAGGTTGTCTGGGTTTATAGTTTTCATCTAATTTAGAAGTTTCGACCATTATTTTTTCAAATATTTTTTCCTTTTCTTCTCCCATCCTGTTTTGGCACCAGTTACTCAGAGGTTAGGCTGCTTAATATTGTCTGATAGCTCTTTGACGCTCCATTAAAATTTTTTCAGTCTTTTTTCTCCTTATGTATGTCATTTTATGCCATTAATTTTTTGCAGTGTCTCAGTTACTGATAATCTAATTCATATGCTTTTCATTTCAGTTACTATATTTTTTATTTCTAGAAATTAAATTTGTTTCTTTTTATATCTTTTATATCCCTCATTTTCACTCCTGTGCTTACTTTTATCTTCTTAAACATATAAAATATACTTTTAAATAGTTTTTTCATATCTTTGGCTACCACCTTAATCATCTGTCTCATTTCTGTGTGTGTTTATATTTATTGATTTTTCTCCTGTTTATGGGTTATATTTTCTTGTTTCTTTGTATGATAGTAGTTTTAAACTGGATGTTAGACATTTAAAATTTTACAGTGTTGGATGCTGGATATTTTGATATTCCTTTAAATATTATTTGTCTTTTTGAGAGATGAAGTTAAGATCCTTGGGATCAGTTTGATTTTTCTTCAAGGCTTTCTTCTAAGTTTTGTTAGGGTAGTCTATGTCTAATTTGGCTTCTCTATTGTGGCAATACCTTTCTGAGGCAGTACTTTCTATATCTGTACCCTTCTTAGTGCCTTGTGTGTTATGAGGTCTTTTCAATCTGGCTGCCCAGAACATGAATTATTCCTGGCCCTGTGTGTACTGTGGTGATTGTTTTACTTACTCCTTCCTGGTGGCTCTTCTCCTTGCCTTGGTAGTTTCTCACATATGCAAGGACGGCAGGAGACTCCACTGCAGATCTCTGGAGCTCATGTTCTTTGTGTAGCTCCTTCCTCTCCTCTACTCTGTTCTGTAAATTTTAGTTGCCTTGGCCTCTCCTAGCTCTGAACTCTGTCTCAACAACTCAGGAAGACTGCTGAGTTCTGTTTGGGTTCCCCCTTCTGTACTACAGCCTGAAAGCTCTCTCCAGGTCGTGAGATCAGGCACGATAGGGCTCACCTTGTTTGTTTTTCCTTCTTCAGGAATCACTGTCCTGTGCTTTATGTTTTTATGTCTGAAACCATTGTTTCATGTGTCTTGGTCCTTTTGTAAAGTTATTTAAGGTAAGAAGGGTTAATCTGGCTTCTGTCATTCTAACATGGCTGGATACTGAAATTTGTGATGTGATTCTGAGTTTCCCAGAATGTCTCCCTGTCTCCAAATATCTTCCTTGCTGCCTTTCAGGAGGCTTATAATTCCACTGTTAAATAATCATTAATTTGGATCTTTCGATATTTGAATATTAAGATGCAAACATGTCCCATAGAAAAGGAAGCATAACAGCACAAGTAGCTCACTAAGTATTTATGGGGCATCTGAAAGCATAGAAATGTTATGGAAATAGAACTCTGGGTACCTGGCCTCAGTCTGAGATCTACTTGTGAACACTGGCCAACTTATTTAACTTGTCTGGGCCCAGTTTTATCATTTGTAAGATATAAGGGAGGTGGATTAGGTGATTAGTTGGAATAAGGATTAGTTGGCCTCTGGCTGAGAGCAGGAGTAGGCCAGTGCCTTACTCCTTAAGGAACTTAAATATAGTTGGAGAAATACAACTAAATTACCTTAAAACTCCAGCAAATCATAAAGGACAATGTAGTAGAATATTATCTATGCTAAGTGCTATGAGAGTTCAGATATGTTAACCTAATAGGTTAATGTGTAAGGTCTGAAGGAGTAAGATAAGGCTTTGTGGCAAAGGTGGAACTCAGGTTGTTCCTTGAAAGATGGATATTTTTGGATAAGTCAAAGGGGACAAAAGTAAAGGGGAATTAGATGTTCACCTTTGCTAGAAAATTTTCATTGTCTAGAGAGAGTTTAATCTTCTGAGACTGGATCAATTTCAGGATGTTATTTATGAAAATGGAAGTGATTGTTCTTTTTCCTATATCACTAAGAGATAACAACAATTAACATTTTAATAGTGGTTATAACTCTTGATTATTTTGAGATGGTTATAATTTTTTCAGGGTTAGGAGTTTTGCAGACACTTCCTAGTGTTTCTTAAACAGATATTAGATCTAATTTGTACCCCAAATAAAATTTACTAAAGTTCCTCATTATTACTCATCCTCTTGACTTCTCCTGTGTTCCGTACCTTGGTTAAAGGCATCACTCTCTACCTTGTCTCTTAAGGAAAACTTTGAACTATTTTTTGTTCTTTTCTGAGTCTAATCTCCCATATTCACTTGGCCATCAGGTATAGCAGTCTTTAACTTAGGTCTTTAACATAGGTATAGTAGTCTTTAACTCTGGAATCCTCTTTCTTGCTACTGCTGTGCTGCCAGCCCTTACCTTTCCCTTGGAATATTATGACATATTAATAGTCTCTCTGCTCCCCAGCTCTACTAATACATTTTTCATACTGCTATCAGAGTTATTCTCATGAATAACCTTCAATAGGTCATTTCTCTGATTCAGAGCCTCTGACATCTCTTCAGACTCTGGAAGATAAAGCTAGAACTTTAAAGGCACTTATAAGTTTGGTCTCACCCTGTTTTTTCCAGATTTCTTTCCACCCTACTGTACTCTAGTCTTAGTATTCTAAGTATGATATGTGGAAAAGGGGGAATATTCCAAACAGGAAGTGGAATTAGCAAAGGCATGAAAATATATATGTACTTGGATTCTCTAGCAGATAGACTTCTACTTATCCTTTAGTCAAGACTGGGCTAAGAAGTCATTCCCCTTTATTACACACTCCTGACTTCATCCTCTTTCCCTATTTATGCAGATTATAAGTGCTTACTACATTGTTTTAGAGTTATTTCTATTCTTACTTGTTTGCGTAGTAGGCTGTGAGTTCCATGAGGGTAGGGACCAACATTTATTCATCTTTGCATTCCTGGTGTTTAATATAGTGTGTTGAGCACATTGTAGAAGCTGATATGTTTGTGTGAATTGATCACCGACACACATAATGAACACTCTTTCTTGAAAGCCTGGTCCTTTCCAGGACTCGAGTTCTGTAGGTCCCCTGTGGCTGCCACTAGGAGGCTCCAAAGCCATCCACATGAGGAAATTTGGTTTGCTTCCAAGTTAGGCAAGGAACTGATGATGCTTGACAAATCCTTATCAAAAGTTCGGATGTCTAAACCTTTGTTTTGATTTCTTTAGAATTCTGTTTTGTTTTTTGGTTGACTTTGACATTTAGCAGCTTTGGATTACACATTACCCTTTGGAGAACTTAAACCTAAATGATGTAAGCCAAGGATATAAACATTCTAGTCCTAGTTAGTCTACCCATACCATGGGGGAGGTCAACTTTCAAAGAAGCTAAGTTAGTTTTTCCAGGCACAGAATGAAGGCAAGTGCTACTGACTCTATTCTAGTGCCTAAATATTTTTTCTCTTCATCAGAAAGCATGCATTAAGTGTAATTGTTGGCATCTGTCCTTGCCTGTCATTTATTTAGCTCAAAAGATTTGAATATATCAGATTCCAACAGAAATTGCCATCTAAGATTATTACTGCTCAGTGACCAAATATGCCAGACCATTAGCTCTTACTGGCATCATTACTGCTGCTTTGGTGCAGTAAATTCTAAATCATTTCTTAGAAGGTTATCTCTTCAGGCACTTCTTGTTATTGAGATAACCTTAGAGCTTCTGAGTGGGTTTTACTGTTTGGATATGAGGAGGATAAGAGGAGCCCATTTGTACAGAGCTACATTGATCTCTTCATGCACCTCTCCCTTCTGTTTCTACATCTAACTTCTGTCTGTTCTTCATGCCTGAGTTCATCTTCTATGAGGGTTTCTCCAGGATGTAACATTCTCTCTTTTTTTTTTTCTTTTTCTGAATTAGACTAACTAAATCTTAGAGTTGGAAGAACTTTAGTTCATGTAGTCCAGTCTTCTACCCAACATGTGAGTCATACCAAGTGAGGGTAAAAATGGCCCCAGATACATTGAGTAAACCAGAAAATGTCTTGGTTTTGGCCAAGGCTGATTATGTTGCTCTTCTTGTCTAAGCCCAGTCCTTTTCTGAGAACAACTGCTTTACTTCAAGCTGTGTGTATCACTGCTAACAGCTACTTATTATTACATAGTTCTTCCATGAGGCAATTTATTTAGCACTTTTGTTAAGAATCAATCAGGCCAAACAAAATATCTTTGTGGATGTAATCTTAGCAATTGCAGATGAATGAAAAGTAGATGTTATATATTCTTATATTTTGTATAGATTAATATTAGATCCAGTTCTGCAGGGACTCTCACTTGAAAATAGACTACAGGTTGATTGGGTATGAGCCCTGTTGTGCAGATGCAAAATCAGGGCTGTGGTCAATACTGTGAGGATAGAGTTAGAAATATCTAGCAGATGAATGATTTATGCTGAGTTATTGTGGAAAGTCTCTGCTTCTGGGTTCAACCTTCAACCCAATTGTATTGCATGTTTTCATGAACATTCTTGGAATGGAACAATGGTGTTTTCATCTGGGAATGATGTAAAACTAGAGAAACACTGCACACCACAGAGGAGGGAGACAGCTGGAGCAGAGACTTAAATATTCATGGACATCTGCCAAGTATCCATATATATTTGCATACATTTAGTAAAAATGGATAAAAATACTTGCTGAGGCAGATTCTGCCACGGTGTCATTTATTCTGTTGGGTGACCTAGTAGGAAGAGCACCAGTAGTTAGGAGGCCTGGGTTCTAATCTTTGCTTGATATAAAGTGCTGTGAAATCAAAATGCTGGAGAAATCACTTCATCCCTGACCCCATTTTCCTTATCTGTGAAATTTGAGGGATGGGATCTATCCATTTCTCTAGAGCAGGAGTCAGCAAAGTACAGCCTGAAGGCCAAATCTTGCCACCACTTGTTTTTGTCAAGTTTTATTGGAACACAGCCATGACCATTTATTTATGTATTGTCTATGGCTGCTTTTGCATTACAGTAGCAGACTTGAGTAGTTGCAACAGAGGCTGTATGGTCCACAAAACCTAAATATTTGCTGTCTGGCTCTTTATAGAAAAAGACTACCAACCCTGGCTCTAGAGCACATTTGAAAAAATTGGTGGGGGAAGAGGGGGTTCAATCACTGAGACTAGGGATGCTACTGGTATCTTGTTGGTTGAGGCCAAGAATGTAAAATGTCCTGCAGGGCAGGACATAAAGAACTGTCTTACATGATATCTCAGTAGCTCCCTCCTAGGGATTTCTTTCCTATTTTTGATTCTAATGAGAACCACTTTTGAGAGCTGTGTCTCAACTCTTTTTAGGCCACTAAGGTAGCAGTTTCCCAAGTTAAGTGGGTTAGGAATTTTTTTAACCACTTCTCATAATGTGAAAAAGAGTATCCACCAAGAATCTAAATCAATTGTTATGCTTAATGGTAAAGTGTTAGAAGCATTTTCTTTAAAATCAGGAAGAAGACAACAATGCCCGCAGGTCACCATTGTGCTGGAGGTTCTAGCCAGCAGAATAATGTCAAGAACTTTGAAGGTTCTGAAGTTTTAAGCTACTTGCAAGCCAACAAGGTAGCCTGCCAGTTTCATGGATGCTGGCAAAAGATATGAAACTCCTGTGTCAGACACAAAGGGGTTTATTTTTTACAGCAATAGCAGTGGCCAGAGTATCAGCAAATGTTTTGCATTGCTTTCTTGAGTCCCATTTCCCATAGGACAACAGGAAGACTGCTAGGTGATACTCGAACATGCAGTGGGTTATATAACAGGAGGATAACCC
Source organism: Orcinus orca (assembly GCF_937001465.1). NCBI lineage: Eukaryota > Metazoa > Chordata > Mammalia > Artiodactyla > Delphinidae > Orcinus > Orcinus orca. Next base: position 61,809,539 of record NC_064572.1, on the reverse strand, counting down.
TGAGATTAGGAAACCTGAATCGTTTATAGTGAGAAGTAACAGGCCTGCCCTTTATTCTGGAGGGAAATATTATCTTTATTATTTTGGACATTAAGCATGCCTCCCCTTTGCTCTGAAGGGAGGCCCTATCTCTATCTTCTAAGACTGTTTAATATATAAACATCTTTGAAAAGATAACCTGGGAAAAAGGCAGCCAGTGTCTCTGATTGTAAGGTAAGCAGAAATGCAAGAGTTCTGTGTCTTCCAACAAATAAGAAAAGTAAATAAATAAAATATATACGAATTAAAAAGGAAGAAGCAACCTTGTTTTTATTAGCAGATGTGTAATTATTTACCTAGTGAATTCATAAACTTCAAGTCACAGATGGCTAGAAATAATAAGAGAGTTCATCAAGATTGCTGGATTCAAGCTCTATATAGCAAAACCATTTGCATTTTTATAAACTAGGTACAAAAATTAGAATATATGATAAAAATGGTACTCTTTATAAAATTAAAAGCCATAGTACCTTTGAACATATTTAAGAAATGTTGCACCAAATTTAAATAGAGGATATTGTAAAGCTTTTTTGAAAAACATAAGAGAAGGTTTACATGGAGATGCAAAATGTCATGGGTAGGAAGACTAAATATCTTGAAATTGTCTTGAAATTAATTTATAAATTTAATGCAGTTTAAACTCCTAAACTCCTACAAGCTGTGTGTGTGTGTGTCTGTGTGTGTGTGTGTGTGTGTGTGTGTGTGTGTGTGTGGTGTCTAACTTACTTAACAGGTTGATCATCTCAATGTATGTAGAGAAAGCATTTGATAAAATTTAACATTCATTCATGATATAGGCTCTTGGTAAACTAGGAAGAGTAAAGAACTTCCCTAACCTGATAAAAAGCATCTATAAAAATGCTACAGTAACATCATTCTTAATAATGAAAGACTGGAATATTATCCATCTGAGATTGAGAAGAAGGCAGGATGTTCACTCTCACCACTCCTATTCAACATCATATTTGCACATAGTGCAATAAAGCAAGACAAAGAAATAAAAGGCATGCAGTTTGGAAAGGTAGACATAAAACTGTCTCTATTTGCAGATAACATGATAATCTACATTAGAAAAACCCAAAGAATCGATAAATAATTCCTAGAACTAACAATGAGTTTACCAAGGCTGCAGGATAGCATGTTAATGTACAGAAGTGAATCATGTTTCTGTAGAATGAACATCGGAATCTGAAATTCCCAAAAATACCATTTATAATAGCACCAAAAGGTATAAATCTGACAAAATATATGCAGAATATTTATGCTGAAAACTATAAAACAGAGGTGAAAGAAGTCAAATAAATGAAGAGAGAGAGTGATAACACGTTCGTGGATTAGAGGACTCAATGTTATTAAGACATCAGTTCTCCCTAATATGTGATCAATATATTTAACTCAATATAGAAAACCAAAGAAAACTCTTCTATAGGTGTATGTGTGAATGTATATACACACACACACACACACACACACACACATATATATATATATATAAAATAATCTCTTGTCAAAATAAAGCTACTTAGTTTAGCTGCTTTCTTTTCCAAGCCTTTAGTGTGGTTGTGTCATTCATTGTAATAGATTCATTTGTAAATCTACATTCCATCTTTATATATCTGTATATCTATATATCTATACACACACACATATATATATATAATATATGTACATATATATTCTAATACACACAGACACACACAGGAATTAGAATAGGCAAAAAAATTCTGAAAAAGAAGAACAAAGTTGAAAGATTCACATTACCTGATTTCAAGATTTATTATAAAACTATAGTAATCAAGGGAGTATGGTATTGGTAAAGGAAAAACACATAGATCAGTGGAACAGAATAGAGAGCTTAGAAATAGATGCACACAAATGTTGTCAACTTATTTTTGACAAAGATGCAAAGGCAATTCAAGAGAAAGGAAGTCTTTTCAATAAATGGCACTGGAACAGTTGGAAGTTCTGCGAAAGATGAACCTTGATATATATCTTGTACTTTATACAGAAGTTAACTCAAAATTGATCCTATACTTAAATATAAAACAAAACTTATACAATTTCTAGAAGAAAAAGTAGGAGAAATTTGTGTGGCTTTGGAATTAGTGAAAAGTTTTAAAATAACAATATCGAAAGTATGATCCATAAAAGAAAAAAATTCATAAATTAGACTATCAAAATCCAAAATTTGCTCTGTGAAATCTGAAATACCCTGTAAAGAGAATGAAAAAGTGAAGCCACAGACTGGAAGAAAATATTTTTAAAAATCACACGTTTGATGAAAGAGTTACATCCAGAACTTATAAAGAACTCTTAAAATTAAAAAAATGAGAGACTGAATTACAAAATGGACAAAAGATATGAAGAGATACTTCACCAGAGAAGATATTTGGATGGAAAGTAAGTATATGCAAATATGTTCAACATCATTATCATCAAGGAATGGAAATTAAAACCACAATGAGATACCGCTGCAAATCTATTAGAATATCTAACAAACAAAGCTGACAATACCGAGTGCTGTTGAGGATGTGGAACAATAAGAACTCTCATACATTGCTGGTGAGAGTGCAAATTAGTATACGCACCTTGGAAAAGAGTTTGGCAATTTCCTATAAAGGTAAACATACACTTACCATATGACCTTCTAGTCTTGCTCTTAGAAATTTACCCAAGTCAATTGAAAACTTATGTTCACAGAAAAAGCCATATATGGATGAATGGGTAAACAAAGAGTGGTACATCCATTCAGTGGAATACTGTTCAGCATTAAAGAAGAATGGACTATTGATTCACAGCAACATGGATGAATCCTAAATGCATTTTGCTAAGTGGATGGAGACATATCCCAAAGGCTAAATATTGCATGATTCCATTGATACGACATTCTGAAAAAAACGAAGCTATTTTGGTTTTGGGACACAAACCCCAAACCAAAAAACAACAGATCAGTTTGCTAGGGGTGAGAGTGGAGAAAGGGATTGATAATGAAGGGGTGGCATGAGGGAGCTTCTTGGGTAATCAGACTGTTCTGTGTGGTGATGTGCTAATGGATACTTGATTCTATGCAATTGTCAAAACTCATAGAAATTTTACACCACAAAGAGTGAAATTTACTGTCCTCAAATTTAAAATAATCAACCAGGATGGTGGGAAACTAAAGATGTAATGTGGATTTACAAGTGAATCTTAATTCTGTTACAGTGGATGACACAACCACACTAAATGCTCAGAGAAGAAAGGATTTTAAATAAGATGCTTTACTTTGACTGAATTCTGGAAGTCTAATGAAAAAAGTACTGAACAGAAACACTGTACTGTAGTTGATAAATTTGTTTTTCATAGGAGTATGGAATAACAATTCTGAAACTGCATTTTTTTTTTTTTACTGCTGTTGAACAAGTAAGTAAATATAATTGATGACAAGCAGGTTTCTCACTATTAGAGAAAGAAATGACAAGCAAATGGGAATTCTAGAATGAACCCTTTGGTACTGGATTGGATTTGGAGACGTCAGTATGAACTAATGTATTCCGTTTTTTCCCCCTTTTAATGGTTATACAGATAGATAGATACAGAAATAAATATAGACATGTGGGCATATTTCAGTTAGTATGTACATATACACCTCCTATCTGTGTCTACTGAGAGGACCTAGAAGTAGTGATACCCCGATAGCAACAAGCACATGTTGTGCCCAGATCTTGATTTTTTTTTTTTTTTTCAGTACGCGGGCCTCTCACTGTTGTGGCCTCTCCTGTTGCGGAGCACAGGCTACGGACGCGCAGGCTCAGTGGCCATGGCTCATGGGCCTAGCCGCTCCACAGCATACGGGATCTTCCCGGACCAGGGCACGAACCCGCATCCCCTGCATTGACAGGTGGACTCTCAACCATTGCGCTACCAGGGAAGCCCCAGATCTTGATTTTTAAATACTATTCTCAAAAGGAACCAGGGCTTCTTGGAGAAGTGTATGATTCCAGAACTGGAGCAGGGAAAATACAAGGTGATCCTGGAACACTTGCAGTGTTAGAAAGTAAGGAAGTGCTTTAAAAAAAATGATGGGAGGACTTGAAGGGAAAGGGAGAGAGAGAGGAATACAAAGTGAGTGGGGATCAGAGACTAGAATATTAGGAAAATATATGGTTGACTAAATCAGGGAAATTATAGGACAAGCCAGTGGGGGGGATATGAGGGAGTTTGGTATATTCTATAAATGTCAGTAGGTCAAATTGGTAGATAGTATTTTTCATACCTTTGATACTCTTACTGTTTTTCTGTGTAGTTCCATCAAATACTGAGCAGAGTAGTGAAATCTCCAACTATAATTGTTAAATTCCCCTTGCAATTTAGTCAGATTTTGCTCCATGTATTTTGGAATTCACTTGTTATTTGTATATACATTTATGGTTGTTATATCTTCCTAATATATTGACTCTTTTATCACTATGATCTGTCTCTATGTGTCTCCAGTAATATTTCTTGTCTTAAAAATAATTTTGTCTTGCACAGCAAAGGAAAGCATCAACAAAATGAAAAGGCAACTTACTGAATGGGACAAAATATTTGCAAATATATCCGATAAGGGGTCAATATCCCAAATATATAAAGAACTCTTATAACTCTATAACAAACAAACAAACAGAAAACCCCCCCAAAATCTGATCAAAAATGGACAGAAGATCTGAAGAGACATTTTTCCAAAGAAGATGTACAGGTGGCTAGCAGGTACATGATAAAATGCTTAACATCACTAATCATTAGGGAAATGCAAATCAAAACCACAATGAGATATCACCTCATATCTGTTAGAATGGCTATAATAAAAAAAAAACAAGAAATAACACTGTTGGTGAGGGTGTGGAGAAAGGGAAACCTCTGCACTTTGGTGGGAATGTAAATGGGTGCAACCACTGTGGAAAACTGTATGGAGGTTTTATGAGGAAACTCCATCCTCAAGTAGCTCTTTTCCTTATAGGACAACTTCTGTTGCTACAGTTTTCTTATGTGTAATTGAATAGTATGTCTTTTGGTTATTCCTATAATGTTTGGCTTTCTGGATTTACATAGAATAAGTTTCTTATGTATGAAAGCAGGTCTTCTTTACTTTTTCTTTGCCAAGGTTAACACTCTCAGTTTTTTTCAGCTATTTGAAAAATAAAATTATTTCCTCTCTTGGTGCTTTTCTTTGGATGCACTCCAAATGATTAATATACTGCTGAGACTATTACAGCTGGAAGTGAATAATACCACAAATACCATACTAATAACAATAATAATACCTCCTTTATAGAGCTCTTATTATGTTGCATGCATAGTGCTAAGTCTTCTACATCTCTACAATAACAGTAGATGAAGAAATTGAGGCGTACAGAGGTGCTTTTGTCTGTCACTTTTGCAACTAACAAGTGACCTTTATGCCAGAATTTGAACCTAGGTTTGTTTAACTCCAACTCTTCACTATGCTGCCCTTGGCTGGCATAGAATGCAGTGTGGCCATGTTACCTCCTATATTCTGTATATTCTAGTTCTATTAATTTAGTCTGATTGCACTAATCCTGATTACAGTAATATCATATTTGGTAGCATATCACTGACTTATGTTAAGCTTATATTCAGCTAAAACCTACAGATCTTAATAAGATCTTAAATATTCAAACTTCTTTCTGATTTGGTCTTCCCATCTATGTAATTAACTTTCAGTATAAATGCAGTACTTTGTGTTCATGTCTTCACCCTACATTTTGGAGATTTCACTCTTAGTTTCTAGGGTCCCAAGATAATTTTGAATTTTGAGTCTACTATCTATGATATTAACTCTTTTCCTGGACCTGTGGCCTTGTACATCATTGATAAGTGTCCTTGCTTTGTGTTTATCTAGTCTTTAATACAATTTCAAACAGATTAGGGTTAAATAAAGAGTCTATAGGGAGTTTGACCAAGATGGTGGAAGACCCTGAGCTCGCCTTCTCTCATGGACACACCAAAATCACAACTATTTACAGAGCAACTATTGATGAGAAAGACCAGAATCTAACTGAAAAGATCTTCTGCAACTAAAGCTATAAAGAAAGAACCACAATAAGATGGGCAGGAGGGGTGGAGTTGTGGTATGGTCAAGACCCATACCCCTGGGTGGGTGACCTATAAAGGGGAGGATAAATAAAATTTCAGAGGTTCTTCCCAAGGAGCCATGAGTCTGAGCCCTTGCCTGAGGGTCCTGTACTGGGAAGATGAACCCCCAGAATGTTTGGCTTTGACGGCCCACAGGGCTTACTTTCAGGAGACTGAGAGGGCTGTGGGAGATAGAAACCCCACTCTTAAAGGACACACACAATATCCCACACCTTCCAGGACCTAGGGCAGAAACAGTAATTTGAAAGGAGCCTGGGTCAGACCCACCTCCTCATCTTGGAGAGCCTCTTGGAGAGGCAGGAGGCAACTGGAGCTCACCCTGGGTACATAGACACTGGCAGAAGCCATTTTGGGGAGCTCGTTATACCATGTGGACACTGGTGCTGGCAAACACCAATTTGGAATTCTCCCTCTAGCTTATTAGCACTGGGACCTGGCCCCACTCCCAGCCTATTGGTACCAGTACTGGAATGCCTCAGGCCAAGCAACTAGCTGGGCAGGGACACAGCCCCACCCACCAGCAGGCAGGCTGCCTTAAGATCCCCTAAGCCCACAGCCACCCTGGGACAAGGCCATGTCCACCAGAGGGCTGAGAACTGGGCCTGACACACCCCTGTTGCAGGCACTAACCTTGGGACACCCAGGGCCCTGCAAAGGCCAGAGACCCTGGGACCAAGCTTTGTCCATCAGTGGGCCAACACCAGCCCCAGGGCCACTGCAGCCTTGCAGTCTGCGTGGCAAGACCCAGCCCACCCACCAGCAGGCTGGAATAAGCTTTGGGACACCCTGGACCCTGCAACCAGCCCCACCCACCAATGGGCCAATACCAACTCCCGGACCTCCAGGGCCCTGCTGCCAGATATCTTGGACATGGCTCCATCTACCAGTGAGCCAACATTAGCCCCCAAACTCCCAGGGCCTCGGCCCCACCCATCAGTGGGCTGACACCAGCTATAGGACCCCTGGGCCTTTCAGCTGGTGACCCCAGAGCTCAGCTCTGCCTGCCAGTCGGCTGGCTTTAGTCCCAGGACCCAGCTTCACCCACCGATGGGTGAGCACCAGCTTCAGGATCCCCTGAGCCCCAACTCCACCCATCAGCAGGTGGACACCAGTCTCAGGACCACCATAGCCTTGAAGCCTGCTGTACCAGGTCCCAGCCTACCTACCAGGCAGCCAACCCCTGCTCTGAGACACCTGAGGCCCCTCAGCCAGCTGTCCTGGGATCTGGCCCCACTCACAAGCAGGCCACAAGCTTTGGGACACCCTGGACTTAGCCAGCTGCATCAGGAGCTGGTTGCCCGCCAGTGGGCCAGCACCAATGCCAGGGCCCTGAAGCCAGAGATCCTAGGAGTCGGCTCTGCCCATCAGTAAGCCACCAGTCACCTCTGGACCCCCTGGGCCCTGGCCATGTCAACCAGCAGGCTGATACCAGCCCTGGGATCCTCTGGACCCCAGCCCCACCCACTAGCAGGCCAACAGCAGCTCTGAGATACCTTAGACTCCTCAGCCAGCCACTTCATGATCCAGCTCCACTCATCAGCAGGCCAACACCAGCTTTGGGACACCCTAGAACCTGCAGCCAGTTGTGTCAGGAACCAGCCCCACCCACTGGCAGGACACCCTAGATCCAGGAACCCAGGTCTCACAGCCACCAACTCCAGAACCTGGCTGTGCCCACCAGTGAACCAGCACTAGCCCCAGGACCCCCCAGGGTTCCACAGACAGCCACCTTGTGACCCAGCTCCTCAACCAGCAGCTAGCAACCTCCACATAAGGCAGGGCCTGGCAACCAACTGAACTGTGGATAGCCATGCCTACAAGACTGCCCACAGCGGTCAGCCGTCCACAACAGAAGGACCCATGCGGCCCACATAGGGGGCATGCCTAGAGCATATGGTTCTGGTGACCAGAGGGGAGTATGCTGCTGGGATGCATAGGATGCCTCCTACAAAAGACCACTTCTCCAAGGCTGGGAAATGTAACCAACCTACCAAATATATAGAAATAAAAACAGCAGGGCTTCCCTGGTGGCACAGTGGTTGAGAGTCCGCCTACTGGTGCAGGGGACATGGGTTCGTGCCCCGGTCTGGGAAGATCCCACGTGCCGCGGAGAGGCTGGGCCCGTGAGCCATGGCCATTGAGCCTGCACGTCTGGAGCCTGTGCTCCACTATGGGAGAGGCCACAACAGTGAAAGGCCCACATACCGCAAAAAAACAAAAAACAAAACAAAACAAAACCCCCAAAACACAGCAAATTAGGCAAGATGAGGCAACAGGAACAAGTTCCAAATGAAAGAACAAAATAAGACCCCAGAAGAAGAAATAAGTAAAGTGGAGATATGCAATCTACCCAATAAAGAATTCAAGGTAATGATTATAAAGATGGTCAAAGAACTCAGGAGAAGAATGGATCAATAGTATGAGAAGTTTGAAGTTTTAAACAAAGAGTTAGAAAATATAAAGACGAACCAAACAGGGATGAAGAATATGATAACTGAGGTAAAAAATACACTAGAAGGAGTCAACAGTAGTTTAAATGATACAGAGGAACAGATTAGTGAGTTGGAAGACAGGGTAGTGGAAATTATTGAAGCTGAACAGAAAAGAAAAAAAAAAGAAGACAGTGTAAGAGACTTCTGAGACAACATCAAGTGTATTAACATTCACATTGTAGGGTCCCAGAAGGAGAAGAGAGAGAGAAAAGGGCAGAGAACATATTTGAAGACTTAACAGCTGAAAACTTCCCTAACCTAGGAATGGAAACAGACATCCAGGTCCAGGAAGCACAGAGAGACCCAAACAGGATCAACCCAAAAGGACAACGCCAAGTCACATTGTAATTAGAATGGCAAAAATTAAAGGTAAATAAAGACTATTAAAAGGAAAAAGGGAAAAGCAACACGTTACATACAAGGGAACTCTCATAAGGCTGTCAGCTGAATTTTCAGCAGAAACTCTGTAGGCCAGAAGGGCATGGCATGATACATTTAAAATTATGAAAGGGAAGAACCTGCAACCAAGAATACTCTTATCTGTCAAGGGTTTCATTCAGATTTGGAGAGATCAAAAGTTTTACAGACAAGCAGAAGCTAAAAGGGTTCAGCACCACAAAATCAACTTTACAAAGCTGTTAAATTTAAGTGAAAAAGAAAAGGTCATAACTAGAAACATGAAAATTATGAAAAGAAAAAATTCACTGGTAAAGGCAAATATATAGTAAGTGTAGTAAGTCAACGACATACAAAGCAAGTGGGAAGATTAAAAGACAAAAATAGTAAAATCATCTATATCCACTATAAGTAGTTAAGGGAAACACACAAACGTGGAAGGTAAACAGTATGCTACTAGACAAGCAATGTATCACTGAAGAAATCAAAGAAGAAATTAAAAAAATACCTGGAGACAAGTGAAAATGAAAAGTGTTCCAAAATTAATGGGATATAACAAAAGCAGTTCTAAGAGGGAAGTTTATAGTGATTCAAGCTTTACCTCAGGAAAGAAGAAAAATCTCAAAGAAACAAACTAACCTTACACCTAAAGGAACGAGAAAAAGAAGAACAAACAAAACCCAAATTTAGTTGAAGGAGAGAAATCATAAAGATCAGAGCAGAAATAAATGAAATAGAGACCAACAAAAAGTAGAGAAGCTCAATGGAACTAAGAGCTGGTTCTTTGAAAAGATAAACAAAATTGACGAACTTTTAGCTAGACTCATCAAGAAAAAAAGAGAGAGGGCCCAAATCAGTAAAACCAGCAATGGAAAAGAAGTTTACAACTGACACCCCAGAAATAGAGAGGATCATAAAAGATTGCTATGAACAATTATACACTGAAAAAAATGGGCAACCTAGAAGAACTGGACAAATTTCTAGAAATGTACAATCTCCCAACTGAATCAGGAAGAAATAGAAAATACGAAACAGACCAATTACCAGTAATGAAATTGAATTGTAATAAAAAGTTCAAGACCAGATGGTTTCATAGGTGAATTCTACCAAACATTTAAATAAGAGTTAAAACCCATCCTTCTGAAACTATTCCAAAAAATTGCAGAGAGAGGAACACTTACAAACTTATTCTATGAGGCCAGCATCACCCTGATACCAAAACTGGACAAAAATAACCACAAAAAAAGAAAGTTACAATAGTTAACTGTATGAACATAGATGCAAAAGTCCTCAACAAAATATTAGCTAACTGAATCCAACATTATATTAAAGGATCATACACCATAATCAAGTGGGATTTATCCCAGGGATGCAAGGATTTTTCAGTACTTGCAAATCAATCAAAGTGATACATTACATTAACAAATTGAAGGATAAAAGCCATATGGTCATCTCAATAGATGCACAAAATGCTTTGATAAAGTTCAACATCCATTTATGATAAAAAATCTCTAGAAAGTGAGCATAGAGGGAGCATACCTCAACACAGTAAAGGCCATTTATGACAAACTCATAGCCAACATCATGTTCAATGGTGAAAAGCTGAACACATTTCCTCTAAGATGAGGAACAAGACAAGGATGTTTACTCTCACCACTTTTTTTTAAAAATTCATGTTTATTGAGGTATACTTACATATAAGGAAATTCACCCATTTTATGTGTAAAATTCAATGAGTTCTGACAGACCTATGTGGTCGTGTAAGTACTACCACATAAAAATATGGCACATTCCATCACCTCTCCCAAACTTCCCTCATATCTTTTTTGTGTTCAATAATCTCCGTTTCTCTTGCAATCACTGATCTGATTACTGCACAATAGGTTTGCCTTTTCCAGAATGTCACTGTGATGGTTAATTCTGCATATCGACTTGTATGGGCCAGAAGCGTGCCTAGATACTCTCACCACTTCTGTTCAACATAGTTTTGGAAGTCCTAGCCACAGCAATCAGAGAAGGAAGAGAAATAAAAGGAATCCAAATTGGAAAAGAAGAAGTAAAACTGTCACTGTTTGCAGATGACATGATACTGTACGTAGAAAATCCTAAAGACACCACCAGAAAACTACTAGAGCTCATCAATGAATTTGGTAAATTTGCAGGATACAAAATTAATATACAGATATCTTTGCATTTCTATATAACAATGAACTATCAGAAACAGAAACTAAGGAAGCAATCCCATTTACAATCACATCAAAAAGAATAAAATACCTAGGAAGAAACCTACCTAAGACCTGTACTCAGAAAACTATAAGACACTGGTGTAAGAAATTGAAGATAACACAAACAGATGAAAAGATATTACGTGTTCATGGATTGGAAGAATCATTATTGTTAAAATGACCATACTACCCCAGGCAATCTATATATTCAATGCAATCCCTATCAAAATATCAATGGCATTTTTTTCACAGAACTAGAACACAATTTTAAAATTTGTATGGAAACACAAAAGACCCTGAACAGCGAAAGCAATGTTGAGAAAGGTGAACAGATCCAGAGGTATTATGCCCTGACTTCAGACTGTACTACAAAGCTACAGTAATCAAAACAGAATGGTACCTACAGAAAAACAGACACACAGATCAATGGAACAGAATAGAGAGCCCAGAAATAAACCCACACATTTATGGTCAATTAATCTATGACAAAAAAAGCAAGAATATACAATGGGGAAAAGCACTCTCTTCAATAAGTGGTGCTGGGAAAACTGGACAGCTACATGCAAAAGAATCAAACTGGACTACTTTCTCACACCATATACAAAAATAAATTCAAAATGGATTAAAGACCTAAATGTAAGATTGAAAACCATAAAACTCCTAGAAGAAAACATAGGCAGAACACTCTTAGATATTAATCATGGCAATATGTTTTGGATCTATCTCCTAAGATAAAGGGAAACAAAAGCAAAACTAAACAAATGGACTTAGAAAGCTTTTGCACAGCAGAGGAAACCATTGCGAAAATGAAAAGACAATCTACTGAATGGGAAAAAAATATTTATAAGTCATATGACCGACAGGAGGTCAGTCACACGTGAGATTATATATATGTGTGTGTGTGTGTGTGTGTGTATATCACATCACATCTTTATCCATTCATCTGTTGATAGAACAGTGGAATATTACTCAGCCATAAAAAGATGAAATATTGCCATTTGCAACAACATGGATGGACCTGGAGAGTATTATGCTTAGTGAAATAAGTCAGAGAAAGACAAATACTATATGTTATCACTTATATGTAGAATAATCTAATAAACAAAAGAATGAATATAACAAAACAAAATGACACAGATATAGAGAACAAATTAGTGGTTATCAGTAGGTAGAGGGAAGGCGGGGAGGGGCAAAATAGGGATGGGGATTAAGAGTTACAGACTACATATATAAAATAGATAAGCCACAAGGATATATTGTAGAGCACAGGGAATATAGCCAATATTTTATAATAACTTTAAATGGAGTATAATCTATAAAAATATTGAATCATTATTTTGTAGACCTGAAATTAATATAATATTGTAAATCAACTATACCTCAATAAAAAATTCTATATTGTAAATCTATGTTTTCCCCAAACATTGTTGAAATGTACTTTTTAAAGTCTATGACGTTTGTTAGGCCATGCCCATTGTTTTCTTTTCTTACTATTCTTAATATTAGGTAATTTGTTCACTTTATTTCAAGGTTCTGGCTTAAATGACGTTGAGGATATCAGTTGTAATTATGCTGCTTCTACCTTCTGCACAATACATTTGTTAGATAGGAAATAGAGAGTTTAGTAGATATTCTACCCTTTGAATTAGACTTCTATTAGAAGATATCAGGATAATTGAAACCTCTTTTTCCTCTTTGGAGTATATTTTGGTACGAGTTTTGTAATGTTTTTTTTTGGGAAAGTATCATCGATATTTCTTTTCTGGATAGATCAGCTGTGGTATGCTACTGTATAGTATAAAAAGGTTTTCTTTCTATTTCCTCAGTTTTACTGTTTACCATACTTTACTATTAAGTTCTTGAGTTTCTATATAGGAGTAACTTCTGGAAAGATCAGTGGATTTGGCTTTGAAAATTCTGGATTTGGGGACTGACCATCATATGTGAACTTGAGCAAGTCACTTATGCTTTGTGGACCTCAGTTTTTCCATATATAAATTAGGGGTAATAAAATTACTCATTATCATTTAGGATTACAAAACAGATTAGGATTTCAAAAATACATGACTGACTGTTAATGGTTTATACAAATAGTGCTTTCATGTTACATAACAAGAAACAAAAGATAGGCAGTCTAGCACAAGTATGGTAGCTCAATAATGACGTTAGGGGACTTAAGCTCTTCCCATCTTCCTGTTCACCATCCTTAGTGCATAAGACTTTTGCCCTCTTGCTTCCTGATTCATTGTCACAAAATGGCTACTATAACTTTCTGTTTTAGGCATAAAGAATAGGAAGGACTAAAGGGCTGAAGGAAAAAAAGCTGGTCTTAGTGAAGTTCTGTCTTTTAATTTGGCCAGGGAGGTCCTACTAGTGATGTGTGCCTGCAGCTCATTGGCCAGAAGCATGTTACATGGCCACTCTTTGCTTCAAGGAAAGCTGGGGAATTATATATTTTAGCTCTTCAGTCTCTGTAGTAGAGCAAGGCAAAGGAGAAGGGATTGTGTTTAGGATTTGGGTCAGCTAGTCAACAACGTCTGCTTTCATTGATGGTTGGAAGAATTCAATGATATACTGTATTTAAAAAATTTTACAGAGTGTAACTTAAATAGATGTATACTGTATTCATTATTCCTCTTACCTTCTATTGATGATCTTATAAACTAGAGTGTATTCTTAAATTTATTCTAATTTTTTATTCAAGGCTCAGAAAATCTATGAGATTATTACTTACTTGATTGTTAAATGCGTGCGTCTTATTGCCTACATCCTAGAAATTAGTATAAATATGTTTAGGCATAAATATTGCATTATTTCCAACCAGCTCCTCTATTTTTATCTAAGAATGAGTGAGGACCATTCTTACATCTGGCTAATCTTTGTCAACCACACATCCTAATGCTCAGAAGGTAGAAGAAGTTGTCATGGGTTTGTTTTTATATCTGATCTTCTCTTTTAGGGCTCTTTTGATGTGTTTGAAAATCTTTTGCACAGAGTGATGATCAGCCCTGCATGTCACATGCCCTATTTTCTCTTAGGTGTCATTGATATTGCTTAAAGAGCCAAAACTTTCCTATTGGTACCATTGACATGGGCATTAGTTTTTCTTTTCCAAAGCCGTTGGTGTCAGTAGTGGCAGAGCAGTTGTTTTATTTTTAGCACTTTTTTTCCCTAAAATCCTTCAGTTTGTTACGTAAAACTTGAAAGTTTCTAGAGTTGTCATTCCGATAGCTGCTGCTAATATCGTTTGTCCCTATGATAATCAGCTGAGTTATCTTTTAATTTGTAAAAATAAACAAGTTACTTCAGGACATAAAAGGTCCCTGCTTTTGGGCAGCATTCTAGATGAATGTTTGTTTTTGAGAAGGGCTGTTTTCTGGAGAATACATATGCTTTGAGTGAAAATCATACTGAAGTGTGAAAGGCAGCCTATCACTAATAGGAAAATAATTGGGAAAGAGGCAGTTCTCCAAAGTGACTCTAGCCCTACTCTTGCTTTCTTCAGTGACCCACAAAATACTTTTATATACTTTATATATTTAAAGGGCAATTAATGAGTCTGAATATACTCAGAGGTACATGAAAAATAGCAGTAGAAGTCCTAAGCAGCTATACCACAGAATGGCAGCTTTCATTTGAGCTGAATGGGCTGGGTGGGGGGTAAATTTGAAAACAGGCCAAGTATCCTGAATACACATGCTGGTGCTATCACCCAGTCCTACAGCCTGAAGTAGAGGGAATGACCTTCATAGTCACTAGTATTCAGGCAAGGTCGTATTATTTTTCTCCATGGTAAAATATGTTAAGTAAGGGGACCAGGAGGCACATAAGTCCTGGATGTGAGCTGAGAAGGGGAATGGAGGAGTGAGAATCTTAAATGAGGTCAGAGAAAGCTAAGAAACAGAAATCTCCAGAGAATTTGGAGATGACCAGAGAAACTTGTAGGATGCATCATGAAGTAGGAGACCCTTCAGGTTTATTATTTCTGAATCTCTTCACTTTGATGAAAATGCTGGTAGTTTATAAATTCTGTCATATTGGGTGCAACAGGACTTTGATGTGTATATGGCTTTTGTTTTGTTTTGTTTTTTGCTGCCTGTATTCTTTCTTTCTTTTCTTAGACATTGTTCGAAGTGATGTTGCCTTGGATAAACAGAAAGGCTGCAAGATTGCCCAGCACCCTGATGTTATGCTGGAGCTCCAACGGGAGAAGGCAGCTCAGATGCATCTGGTTCTTCTAAAGGAGCAATTCTCCAATACTTACAGTAATCTCGTATTAACAGGTAAGGCTGTTGGCGTCGGCTGGAATCTTAGAGCACTGTAGATTGATGGTCTCCATCAGTTAGCAACTTGATGCTTGGAAGACACTAAAGTGGGATTCAGATGAGCTGCATCTGTCTGTCTTTTCCCACTTATCCCTTTTAAAATTGTGATGACTCTTATATTCATATAAAATATTTATTACATTTTGCAGATGTATTTTGGCTTGAGGTTATGGGCGGTTCAGCATGTGTGTTCTCAAAAGAGAGAACCAATGAAAACCTAATGAAGCCTTGTAAAAATATGACTTTTTAGATGTGTGCCAATAGATTTGAGAAAATTACTAAATTTGGTGTCTAAGAAACAGCTATTTTCCTCTTTCTGTGTATGCCCTTTCTGTGAACCCAGTGAATATAAAGATGAAATGTAAAAGAGATAATGATCCACAGGCAGAGCTGAGAATGTTCTATATTCTTGGTGGAGTTTGAAAATATCTAGGGAATTTGATTTACTTTTTAAGAACAAAGAGGCTATGAGACTGAGCCATACTCCTTTACATCCTTGGTTCTAGGAGGGAAATGAATATATGTGAGAGCTCAAAGGAGAAACAACTTTTTGCAGGGCTGCTGCGGACTTTGCTGGTAAAGAGCATGTGAGTTGCATGCCTTTGTCAAGCTTTGGAAAAAAATTCTAATAGCACACTCTAATGTGAGAATCATGTAGGACTTGGATGAACTAAGAAGAGCAGTCTGAGTTACCTCCATTTTCTTAAGGGAATGCAAGGCAGATCTGCATTATCTTGATTCAAATAAATTTTAATAAATCAAAGTGTGTGTTTTCCCTTGTTTATGAATATTAAAAAAATAAAAAGATGGAATGCCTGACAGGCTATGAACATCTCACACTTATTTTTGTAAACTCCAAGTTAGGAAAATTTAAAAATTTTTTACAGGCTTCCTGGCATTTCACCAGGTTGCTTCCAGCAACCAGGTTGTTTTGCTTTTGAAAAAGCACAAGTCTCTTCTGACTCTACATCTGTACCTGGTGGAAAACTCAGCAGCATGAGATGAAAGCCAGATTTAAATGTGGCTTTGGAGAGCAGAGAAAAGGATTATAGATTTCATAAGTATAGGCACTATTTTTTGTTCTTTGATAGGTCATTAAGGAAGGAAAACTTAAAAGTGATTTATGGCTAATAAATCCTAAATTGGTTAGTGAAACTGTATTTAAGTTTAGATGTTTGGGAAGAACATATTTTTCTCCAAATTTCTTCAGTCTACCTCAAATGTACAAATAGTAAATGTATATAGTATTTTCCAATTCAGTTATTGGAAATGCAGTATTTTAAGCTATCCTTATTCTAATATTTTTAGGCATACATTAGAGATGTCAGACCCTGTGTTCTTTAATGTGGCATAGAAAGAGCTTAGGGTAATTCTAATCCTAAACTGTGCATCCAGAGTGTGGCTTGAAGGCATATTATCTTTGAAAACACAAGTGCTCTATTGAGTTCAATGGAATCTTTTCTAATTCTCAGTAACATAATCCCTTTGGATGTTTATTCTCAGTTCAAACTGTTGGAATCAACATTGTCAACTTTTACCCTGACAACTTGCTTACTTTCTACTAAACAAACTTACCCTAGAGAAGAGCCTCTTTCCTGCTCTCACTTCTCCCAAGCTGCTTCAAAGAGCCCTCAGGCATTTTCCACATTTTTCACCCAAATGCCTGTTGCAGAGGTGGTACCTTGCTGCAGACAGAGCATTTGGTGTGCCCTGGGTTGTTTACGTGAAAGTTCAAAAGGTTTTGGTGCCAGGTGTTGAGAAGAGATGGAGTCATTTCATTTTAGCAACAATGGTAAAACTATTTTACTATCCTTTAACTAAGTCTTTGATTTTACACAGTGTAGTTTTCTAATTGTTATGAAGTTTAATCCTTGATTTCTTGTATAAATTTTGAGAACATGGTCTCCAGACAGCTAAACATAATATTTAAACATAACTAAACTAACTTCTGTAAATATTTCCCTTTTCGGTGATGAATGTATATTGGTAAGGAGGGTGAGGTTGAAGGGGCAGAGACCTCTCAAATGAAGTGACTTTCTTTACCAACATGTTCAGAACACCTACCCTAGGATTTCTGCTTGGTGATGTTTTACTTATTTTGTATAACTCTGGCATGTTTGAAATGTCTGCCATGAAAGTATGTGGGAACAGGATGAGGAAACTGGGCCTCCAAAATCTCAGAAACAGATCACTTTTTTTTTTTTTTTTTTTTTTTTTTGCGGTACACGGGCCTCTCACTGTTGTGGCCTCTCCCGTTGCGGAGCACAGGCTCTGGACGCGCAGGCTCCGCAGCATGTGGGATCTTCCCGGACCGGGGCACGAACCCGTGTCCCCTGCATCGGCAGGCGGACTCTCAACCACTGCGCCACCAGGGAAGCCCAGAGATCACTTTTTAATGTCTCTGCTCTCCCCTCAACCCCTCTCCCCAATTATTTACAGAATTTCATGTATATGTGTAGCAGTGTATCATGATTGTTTCCTGTTAGTGGTCAGTTAGTGGTATAGTCTTTATTTTTAAATTGGACAACTAAGTTAACAGTAGAGGAAAAAAATTAATAAAGTGATTGAAATGTCAGTATAGTAAGAAATTAATAAAGTGATGGAAATGGCAGCTGCTTAAAAGCTTATTAAAAATGATGGCTCTTGCCCTTCACCTCACAAGCAAGCCCTCATTCTTAGGTGTTCCATCTTTAGCTGATCTGTCAGCATTGAAGTGAGAGGTATGCCTTCATATTCTGCATTCTAGCTTGTGATCTCTCTTAAACAGCCATCCTTCAGATGAGGGCAAATAATATTCTAGCTTTGAGGATCTTCTGAACATTTAATAAAAGGAAAACAACTCTACAGTTCTAGTGACAACCAGTTAATGGAAACACGTGGTTCTTATTGTATAATATTTTTTAAAAAATGGATTGTATTTTTGCATAATATTAAACATGTCTTAATATCTTCATGTGAATGATTTACACGGTATTGGAAATAATGTTAGCCTCACCTAATCTGGAGGGTTTTTGAAGTAAACTCTAAGGTTATGTGAAGGTGATGGAGGAATTCCAGGAGAACATCAATGATAGAACTATTTTAAATATGCTGCACTTTTTTACACTGACTCACCAACACATGCATGTAATCTTGTCCTGTAGCTTCTTGAATCTGAGAGTATTAAATGTCACTGTGCATGTTACTCAAGGAGTGATAAATGAAAGGGAGAGTTGGGTAGGTGACTTTAAGAAAGAACAGTGATCATGTCTTCTGTATCTTTGTGCTCTCATGATTCTTAATGTGATAATGCTCTGTAAGTTTGTTGAAAATGTTCTGCTGTGTACACATTGTAAGTTCACTCAAAGACTACTTTTTAAGGGTTAATTTGGACATCTATTAAATAACTTTATAGGTTTGAATTTAGTTATTTGTCTCCCCTCCCCTGGCGAACCCCCCTCTTTCGAGGTATAAATTGAACTTTTGTGGCGGATGCCTGTACTATAATCAAATGAAAAACAGAAAATAAAAAGTTAAAAGCCAGCCTTAAGGGGCAATACACTTTCTAGGATTTTCTTTAGAACATAAACTCCCAGAAGGCAAGGAATATTATATTTGTGCTGCATTCTGCATAGTAATTAGAACATAGTGAATGATCCTGTAATGAAGTCAACTTTTAAAAAATTTGTGTTGTGAAGTCATCTAGTCAACTCTTGTTTCCAGGTAGCCTGAACCGTATAGCCGTTATAAATGGATGGCATTACTCAAGATGCTTTCCAAAATTCCTTTATGAGGACTCTTGTTATGTTATTGTCTGCTACTTATGGTTTTGTACCTCTTCTTTCAGTCATTAGATTCCAAAATATACTGAGATTCTTGTGGTTAGCTTTATTGTATTACTGTGGTAAATGAATTGAGCAAAAGAGGCTCATACTTCCTTGTTGTGGCCAATCTTTCTAACTTCAGTTGAGCAAAGGGCCCAAATAAGTATTCTTTCAGTTCTCAAAGGACTATATCCAGGTCTGTTTAATTATTTGCATTATATTCCATAGTATTGAATGTAACATACTTTATTTTACCATTTCCCTATTAGTGTATATTAATTTCTATGCATATTTACACATTTATTTCTGTAGAAGAGATTTCTGAAAGTGGATGTCTGGGTCAAAAGGTACATATTTTTAAATTTTATGAATTCAGGTTTATTGAGGTGTAATTTACATTATAGTATAAATAAATTTGGACAGGTTAATATATTATAGAGTCATATAGCTGTCATCACCATCAAGATATAGAACATTTCCTTCACCCTAAAAATTATTTTGTCTTCCTTGGCAGTCACTCTCCTTTCTCAGCCTTAGCTGTGTCTGATCTGATATTTGTCCCTAAATGTCATATCAATGGAAAAATAAAGTAGTTGTGTGTGTTTGATTGTTTTCACTTAGCATGATGTTTTTGAGATTCAGTCATCTTTTTGCATTTATTAGCAGTTCATTTCTTTTTGTTGCTGAGTAATATTTCATGTTAAGAATATCCTACAATTTATTTATCCATGCATCTGTTGATGGACATTTGGTTTATTTCTAGCTTTTGGTGATTATGAATAAAGCCACTGTAGACATTTACTCTCAGATCTTTGTGTTGACATATGTTTTCATTTCTCTTAGGTAGGTACCTAGGAGTGGGATTGCTTGATTTTATGATGCCTGTTTATAAGAAACTGTCAGACTGTTTTCCAAAGTGGCCGTACTATCTGGCATTCCACCAACAGTGTGTATGAGTTCTAGATACTCCATATCCTTGCCAATAATTAGCATTGTCTGTCTTTTAAATTTTAGCTATTTTAGTGGGTACGTAGTAGTAGTATCTTTTGGTTTTAATTTGCAATTTACCTTATGACTAATGATATTGAGTATCTGTTCTTTGCTTATTTGCTATCTATATATCTTCTTTGGTGAAGTGTCTGTTCAAACCTTTTGCCCATTTAAAAAAAATAATGACTTTTGTTTTCTTACTATTGAGTTTTGAGAGTTCTGTATTTATTTTGGGCTACAAGTCCTTTATCTGACATACGATTTGCAAATACATTTTTCCTCTGTGACTTGTCCTTATATTTTTAAACAGCTTTTTTCAAAGAGCAGAAACTTATAAATTTGATGAAGTCCAGTTTTGCTTTTATGGTTTGCATTTAAAATTATAATGCATTCTGCCAGATAATTTTCAGAAAAGATTGTAGCAATTCGCATTCCCACTAGCCATGTATGAGAGCAGTTATTTCCTAACATTCTCATTAGTGCTGGGTATTAGTGCTCTTTTCAATCTTTTCCACTTTAACAGGTGAAAAATATTATCTCATTGTTGCCATTTTCTGGCCAGAGCCAGGGCGAGTATATTTTTACATATTTATTGGTGATTTATATTTTCTGTTTTGTGAATTACCTATTCATATCTTTGCCTTTTAAAAAAATTGGGTGTTAATCTGTTTCTTATCAGTTTATAAGTGCTCTCTGTGAGTTAGGAATGTTAATCCTTTGTCCTATGTATTGTAAACCATTTTCTTCCCTGAATGTCATTTATTTTTCAACTCTTTTTAGTTTAGAGCTTTAATCTTTTACTATGACTGGAATTTATGTTTATATATAGTGTGATGTAAGCATGTAACATTGTTTTCTTCCAAGTAGCTAGCCAGCTTTGCATACACTGTTTTTTTTAAAATAAAACATTCTTTTGCCTCTGAGTTGAAACATCATATATGTTATATATTATACTCCCACATATATTTGTACCTATTTCTGAACTCTACGTTATGTTATTTTTTTATTCGTTATTTCTGTGCCAGTGTTATACTGTTTTCATGTCTGGTAAGGCTTATTAACCTTTGTTTCTCTTTTCTAAGGTTTTTACAGCTGTTCTCATATAATTACTTTTTGAAATAAACTTTCACTTTCTCTAGTTAAAGAAAATTCATTGCTGGATTTTGATTGGAGTTATATTCAATCTGTATTCTAATTTGGGAAGTATTGATATTTTTCTGATGTTAAGTCTTCCACTTACGATGATATATCTTTTCACTTGCTCAGTTCTTGTTTTATGTTGTTTGATAATGTTTTATAATTTTTCTGTACCTTTCTTGTTAAATATATTCTTTAATATTTTATGCTTTTGTTGATATTGAAAATGAATTTCTTTCTCTTTATAACTTATTTCCAGTATAAAGAGAAACTATTGATCAAAGACAAAGGTAGATTTTTTCTATTTTCTAAATTTTTACCTACTGTTTTCCTTTTATTTTCTAAAAACCTCCCCAAAATATTGAAAAATAGTGGTGATAGCTGCTTTTCACATGATTTTAATGAAAATGACTTCACTATTTCATGTGTATAAGCATCTGAATATTTATCCACTAAAACCAATCCCTTGAAAGTCAAAATATATTTTTTTCAAAATGAGAATGACTTTATTATTATTTATTATTATGACAGAGGAAAGATATTTTGATTAACATTCTTCTAGGCATCTCTCTATCCATACACACACATATACATAAGCCATAAATGTATAGGAAACACATATAATTTTATACAAACCTGTTTTTTTTTTTAACATCTTTATTGGGGTATAATTGCTTTACAATGGTGTGTTAGTTTCTGCTTTATAACAAAGTGAATCAGTTATACATATACATATGTTCCCATATGTCTTCCCTCTTGCGTCTCCCTCCCTCCCACCCTCCCTATCCCACCCCTCCAGGCGGTCACCAAGCACCGAGCCAATATCCCTGTGCCATGCGGCTGCTTCCCACTAACTATCTACCTAACTACATTTGTTAGTGTGTATATGTCCATGACTCTCTCTCGCCCTTTCACAGCTCACCCTTCCCCCTCCCCATACCCTCAAGTCCGTTCTCCAGTAGGTCTGCGTCTTTATTCCTGTCTTACCCCTAGGTTCTTCATGACATTTTTTTTCTTAAATTCCATATATATGTGTTAGCATACGGTATTTGTCTTTTTCTTTCTGACTTACTTCACTCTGTATGACAGACTCTAGGTGTATCCATCTCATTACAAATAGCTCAATTTCGTTTCTTTTTAAGGCTGAGTAATATTCCATTGTATATATGTGCCACATCTTCTTTATCCATTCATCCGATGATGGGCACTTAGGTTGTTTCCATCTCCGGGCTATTGTAAATAGAGCTGCAATGAACATTTTGGTACATGACTCTTTTTGAATTATGGTTTTCTCAGGGTATATGCCCAGTAGTGGGATTGCTGGGTCATATGGTAGTTCTATTTGTAGTTTTTTAAGGAACTTCCATACTGTTCTCCATAGTGGCTGAACCAATTCACATTCCCACCAGCAGTGCAAGAGTGTTCCCTTTTCTCCACACCCTCTCCAGCATTTATTGTTTCTAGATTTTTTGATGATGGCCATTCTGACTGGTGTGAGATGATATCTCATTGTAGTTTTGATTTGCATTTCTCTAATGATTAATGATGTTGAGCATTCTTTCATGCGTTTGTTGGCAGTCTGTATATCTTCTTTGGAGAAATGTCTGTTTAGGTCTTCTGCCCATTTTTGGATTGGGTTGTTTTGTTTTTTTGTTATTGAGCTGCATGAGCTGCTTGTAAATTTTGGAGATTAATCCTTTGTCATTTGCTTCATTTGCAAATATTTTCTCCCATTCTGAGGGTTGTCTTTTGGTCTTCTTTATGGTTTCCTTTGCTGTGCAAAAGTTTTGAAGTTTCATTAGGTCCCATTTGTTTATTTTTGTTTTTATTTCCATTACTCTAGGAGGTGGGTCAGAAAGGATCTTGCTGTGATTTATGTCATAGAGTGTTCTGCCTATGTGTTCCTCTAAGAGTTTGATAGTTTCTGGCCTTACATTTAGGTCTTTAATCCA
Source organism: Orcinus orca (assembly GCF_937001465.1). Lineage (NCBI taxonomy): Eukaryota > Metazoa > Chordata > Mammalia > Artiodactyla > Delphinidae > Orcinus > Orcinus orca. The sequence goes on along the minus strand of NC_064572.1, from coordinate 61,786,045 downwards.
TTTTGAGCTTATTTTTGTGTATGGTATTAGGGAGTGATCTAATCTCATACTTTTACATGTACCTGTCCAGTTTTCCCAGCACCATTTATTGAAGAGGCTGTCCTTTCTCCACTGTACATTCCTGCCACCTTTATCAAAGGATAAGGTGTCCATATGTGCTTGGGTTTATCTCTGCGCTTTCTATCCTGTTCCATTGATCTATCTTTCTGTTTTTGTGCCAGTACCATACTGTCTTGATTACTGTAGCTTTGTAGTATAGTCTGAAGTCAGGGAGCCTGATTCCTGCAGCTCCTTTTTTCGTTCTCAAGATTGCTTTGGCTATTCGGGGTCTTTTGTGTTTCCATACAAATTGTGAAATTTTTTGTTCTAGTTCTGTGAAAAATGCCAGTGGTAGTTTGATAGAGATTGCATTGAATCTGTAGATTGCTTTGGGTAGTAGAGTCATTTTCACAATGTTGATTCTTCCAATCCAAGAACATGGTATATCTCTCCATCGATTTGTATCATCTTTAATTTCTTTCATCAGTGTCTTATAATTTTCTGCATACAGGTCTTTTGTCTCCTTAGGTAGGTTTATTCCTAGATATTTTGTTCTTTTTGTTGCAATGGTAAATGGGAGTGTTTTCTTGATTTCACTTTCAGATTTTTCATCATTAGTATATAGGAATGCCAGAGATTCCTGTGCATTAATTTTGTATCCTGCTACTTTAACAAATTCATTGATTAGCTCTAGTAGTTTTCTGGTAGCATCTTTAGGATTCTCTATGTATAGTATCATGTCATCTGCAAACAGTGACAGCTTTACTTCTTCTTTTCCTATTTGGATTCCTTTTATTTCCTTTTCTTCTCTGATTGCTGTGGCTAAAACTTCCAAAACTATGTTGAATAATAGTGGTGAGAGTGGGCACCTTGTCTTGTTCCTGATCTTAGTGGAAATGCTTTCAGTTTTTCACCTTGAGGATGATGTCAAACCAGTTTTATACAATACACATGCCTGTTATTTTGTAACATCCTTTTTCTTTCTTTTTTTTTTTTTTGGTAACATCCTTTTTCTTAACAATATTTTGTAGACGTCTTTCTATATCAAAGAACATAGGTTCAAAATCTTTTTAATGGCTACATTAGAATTGCATTATTGTATGAATATTTTGTAATTGTTTAACTGATCTTCTATTGATAGAAATTAGGTTTGTCCCTAATTTTTAATGACTATAAATAATGTTGTGATGAACAACATTGCATATCTTTGTGCAATTCCTGTAAGTATGAGTGCTATGTCAAAGGAATAGACATTTAAAATTTTGATGCATTTAGTAAATGGACTTTCAGAAAGGTCATGCCAGTTTATACAGTGTATGAGAGGACTCACTTATCTTGTCTTTTGCTCATGCTGATTATTTTCCGTTCTTTTGTCTGTGTTATTGTAATAGACAGTGATGGATACGGCATTGTTTTAAATACATTTCATTGCTTACTGATTAATGATCAGTAAGGTTAATGATAAGTAAAGGTTAATGATCTTTTTACATTCTTTGCCATTTTTATTTCTTCTGTGAATTGTACATTTCTTTTTCTTTTTTTTTTTTTTTTGTGGTACGCGGGCCTCTCACTGTTGTGGCCTCTCCCGTTGCGGAGCACAGGCTCCGGACGCGCAGGCTCAGCGGCCATGGCTCACGGGCCCAGCCGCTCCATGGCATGTGGGATCTTCCCAGACCGGGGCATGAACCCGTGTCCCCTGCATCGGCAGACAGACTCTCAACCACTGCGCCATCAGGGAAGCCCAAATTGTACATTTCTTTAGCCTTTTTTTTTATTGAGTTATTGGTCTCTTTCTTATTCAATAATAAGATCATTTTATATATTAGGGATAGTAATCTTTTGTCATGTATATTGCCAAAAATGTATTCTTGGGCTTTTTAAATTTGTCTTTGTTGTATTAATAGTTTAGTTGTTAAATATCGTATATTAATAAACGTATGTGGAACCTAGGAAAATGGTATAGATGAACCGGTTTGCAGGGCAGAAGTTGAGACACAGATGTAGAGAACAAATGTATGGACACCAACGGGGAAAAGCCACGGGGTGGGGGTGGGGATAGTGGTGTGATGAATTGGGCGATTGGGATTGACAGGTATACACTGATGTGTATAAAACTGATGACTAATAAGAACCTGCTGTATAAAAAAATAAATAAAATTCAAAAAAAAAACTAATACTAAACTTTCTTTGGGTTTTTTATATGGAAATATGTTAATATTAATGTTTCAGACATTACATGAAATTCCTAAAAATCAAAAACAGAATAGTTTAGTTGTTTCTCCATTTTGTTTTTCTTTTTTCTCTTTCCCTCCCTCTGTGCTTATCCTGCCAGGCTAGCAGTTTGGAGATTGTCTCTGTCCTGCCCTTGGTGTTACTATTCTAGAACCAGGTATTATAGCGGTGTTTGATTCTGCTCTGTGATGGTATTTGGGATGTTGTACATCTAGTTCCTGGGCCACAAGGCCTGCCTGAGTCCTAGGTGTCCTGTAATCCCTCTCACTCCTTCTTTCTGCGACTTCCTATCAACTGCTGCCTCTGGCCCTCGGCCAGCAGTGCCTTTTATTTTTTCCCCCCCATTTAGTGAATCTGGCTTTAGTCTTCCATCTCTCCCAGGGCACCTTTTTATCTGCATTCTCTGTAAGTAGTTAAACTACTGGCTGCTACTGTGACAGTGATGAGGTTGGCAGGTTTGGAACATGGTGGTCCCTTGGTGCAGAAATGTGCAAGTGGTTAGGCAGCTTTTAATTCCACCTACTGTATTGATTCAACATGTGAGTTTTGGAATCAAACAGTCTGAGTTTGATTCTAGAACAGCCACTTATCAGCTCCCTTATCTCAGGAAATTTTTTTCATCTTCTCTTTAGCTTTAATTTCCTCAGGCGATTGTTTACATACTTCAGAGAATTGTCTGAGGGTTAAATGAGGTTTTGTACATAATTCCTTAGCGCAGTGCCTGAAACACAGTAAGTATTCAATATATGTTAGATTTTATTATTGTGATTAATCTTACTATGCTTTCAAATGCAAATGTTACTCTTGGGTAGCTTAGTTGCTTTTCTTGTACTGAAATCTCTCTGCTTTAAGACCTCAACTGACACAGGGTGGTAAGATAAAATCAATCAGAAACAATTAAAAATTTTTTAAAATATCTTTATTGGAGTATAATTGCTTTACAATGGTGTGTTAGTTTCTGCTTTATAACAAAGTGAATCAGCTATACATATACATATATCCCCATATCTCTTCCCTCTTGTGTCTCCCTCCCTCCCACCCTCCCTATCCCACCCCTCTAGGTGGTCACAAGCACCGAGGTGAACTCCCTGTGCTAATTTTGAACTCTGCTGTTAGCTTGTGGTAGTTTCATGATAAATCTCCCAACCACTCTGAACCTTAGATTTCGTAGTTATCTAAGATGTGTGTAAGAATTAGTAAAATAAAGCATGAGTCACTAAGTCGCCTGGAAGATAATGGTCTGAAAATGTGTCATGTGTGGGAAGCATTGTTCAGAATTTTTTGGTCAAGCATTTTGAGTTCCTTGAAGGCATGATATTAACTAGATGAATATTAGTTGGTATTAGAATTATTCCTGAATACCCTAAAATGAAGATGTTAAGGTGAGCAGCACGTAAATTAGATGATACTTTACATATTTAGAATGAGCCCAATGCTATTAGCAAAACAGTGAAACGTCTGCATAAAAGTCAGTGGCCATACACAAATGCATAGTCATGAGGTTATATAGCACATGACTAGCAGTTCCCCTTTTCTCCAACTTTTGGTTTTAAGTACAAAGATATTTACTCTGTTACTTGTAAGTCCTCTTATGAACCATCATATAAGTGAAATTTTCTTCAAACTCAGTTCTTATTATTATGTTCAGCAGACATAAAATTACATTTCAGTAAACATGATCAGAAAAAAGATAACATGGGAGAAAAGGATATAATTGCAAAAACTTCATTTTGTACATTAAAATCATTGTATTGGCAATAGTATAGAGAATCACTAAAGAATATAGTTTTTTTAAAAATAGTGGTCATGTTCTGCTTCTCTCAAAATTAAACTTGGGAGCATTGATTGATTTGTTTCAAGTTGATGGAATCTTTGTCTTTATGAATCACAGAATGAACTTCCTTGTTTTCACGAGTCTTTGTGTTAGGAGTCTTGGGGAGATGGTGATTACTTCTTGCTTTTCACCCGTACTCTGCAGAAGATGACATTGGAAGGAGTCCTTTGAATTTATTTATACTTTCGCTTTCCTATTTTCCACTATGAGAAGCAGTTTGTCATAAGTTCCTTCAGTTAGGTTGATGACATATCAAAACAGAATTGAATAAAAGCAATTTTTTGGACAGTGAATTAAGTGCAGACAACTCTCTGCAAGTCTGGTTGAATCCAACAGTGGATTTTAGAGTATTTAGCTAAGTGATATTTAAGGTCCAGGTGGGTATGGGAGAGGATGTATAGGCACTCCAGGAGATGTGCAAGGAAATCCATTGAGTGGAGGAGTTTTGCTGATTATTAATTAAACAGTCATCTTGTCAGAAGATTATTATAATCTTACAAGATGTCCAAAAAAATGCCTGAATTATCAAGAAGACTATTTGAAAATTGAAGTTGCATGTTATTTTTAACAATGTATCTTATTGAAAGTTTATATAATGGCCAGACATTATTATTAATACTATTTTAAAAATAGGAGCAAAAAGGTTTTGAACCATTATAAACAATAAACACAATTTAAAAATATTGCTGAGTAGTTTAAAACTTCTATTTTGACCTCTGTTTTATAATGTAACTAAAATATTACTGCAGTAGGTGCATATGTAATATATGTATGTATTACATATATGTAATTTTATGTTATTATACATATGAGTTATGATAAAAATATTTTACCGATATGCAATAAAAAAATTTAGGGACCAGAAACCTATGAAGTCCTTGGTTCCTCACAGCAGCGTAGGAGAGTAGATATGATCAGGAACTTTAGGGTTCAACAGACCGAGGTTTTGATCCTACACTTACCGTGTACTAGTTGTGTGAACTTGGGCAAACTACTTAGTTTCATTCCCATTTGTAAAATAGAGAAAATATTATCTTACATGGTTTGTGAGGACTAGATTAACTAATGTTATGAAGGGCTTAATAGAAAGCCATACACTTAATGAATGTTAGCTATTTTTGTTGTTATTATTTTAATTATTATTATTAATAAAGAGATTGTCCTTTTGGCAATCTTCCATAAATAAACTCATGTCTCAGGTACTATCACAATGCAAAGTGAGAAAGAACTAAGTAGATTCCAAAAGAGGTAAGTCCTTAATTTCATGATTATTGTCAGAAGTAAAGTTTTCCATGCATCTATTTTGCGTGTGTGTGTGTGTGTGTGTGTGTGTGTGTGTGTGTGTGTGTAAGGGTCTAGTTTTTGGAGGAAGTAGAGAGTTTATTGCAGAGATTATAGGGGCAAGAGCACACAAACACACTTGCCCACTTGCCACACTTCTTCCCCAGAGCAACTCTTGTCTCTGTCAGGGTTCTGAAGAGGAGATATGCAACCATTCTATAATTTCTTTAGTCTTTGGACCATTTCCTTTGAATGTATAGCTGAATCACTTTGCTGTACAACTGAAACTAACATAACATTGTAAATCAACTATAGTCCAATATAAAACAAAAATTAAAACAAAGAATTAAATAATTTATAGGTAAGTAATATAATTTCATTTTTTACACTAAGTTTAGAGATACTACATGTAGGCACCTGCAGATATCATTTAGAATTAAAATTGTTGAGCAACTTGGAGGATCTCAATTTTTCTTCATTCTTCTTCTTTTTCCTTATCGCTTTCTTTTGTTTGTGTGAGGGTATACATCAGGGCCTCACCCTCTGCTTTCTCCCTTCAAGTTTTTATCCACCCTTATGGCTTGAACTGTCAGTAGAGGTGGGTCCTGATTTTGTGGGCTCTGTAGGTTATAGAATTTTATTTTCCCCCCTTTAAGACAAAGGCTACAACATTATAAACTCAAAATTACACACAAAAATTTATATGGAAAGGCAAGAGACCCAGAATAGCCAACACAATACTGAGTAAGAACAAAGTTGGAGGACAGATACAACCTAGCTTCAAGACTTGATATAAAGCTACAGTAATCAAGATAATGTAGTGTTGGTGAAAGAATTGACAAATTAGGTAATGGGATAGAATAGAGAGTGCAGAAATAGACCCATACGAATGTCAGTTGTTGAGAAACAAGGAAAGGCAATTCAATGGAGAACGGTTGGTCTTTTCAACATATTGTGCTGGGACAACTGGACCCTTCACCTTTCACAAAAGTTAACTCAATGAATCATAGACTTAAATGTAAAACGCTAAACTATGAAACTTCTAGAAGATAACATAGAAGAAAATCTAGGTGACCTTGGGTTTGGGGATGAGTTTTCAGATATAACATCAAAAGCATGATCCATGAAATAAAAAATTGAAAAGTTGTAATTCATTAAAATTGAAAGCTTCTGCCCTTTGAAAGACACTGTTAAGAGAATGACTATGTTGCTTCAGAAATACTCTGAATTCTTTTTTTTCAACTTTTTTTTTCTTTTTCAATAAAAAAAAATCCTGATTGGAGTATAGTTGCTTTACAATACTGTGTTAGTTTCTTCTGTACAGCACAGTGAATCAGCAATATGTATACATATATCCCCTCTTTTTTGGATTTCCTTCCCATTTAGGTCACCACAGAGCATTGAGTAGAGTTCCCTGTGCTATATAGTAGGTTCTCATTAATTATCTATTTTATACATAGTATCAATAGTGTATATATGTCAATCCCAATCTCCCAATTCATCCCACCCCCCACTTAACCCTTGGTATCCATATGTTTGTTTTCCACGTCTGTGTCTCTGTTTCTGCTTTGTAAATAAGATCGTCTCTAATTTTTTCAGATTCCACATATATGCATTAATATATGATATTTGTTTTTCTCTTTCTGACTTACTTCATTCTGTTTGACAGCCTCTAGGTCCATCCACATCTCTACAAATGACCCACTTTTGTTCCTTTTTATGGCTGAGGAATATTCCATTGTTTATATGTACCACATCTTTATCCATTCCTCTGTCGATGGACATTTAGGTTGCTTCCATGATCTGGCTATTGTAAATAGTGCTGCAGTGAATATTGGAGTGCATGTATCTTTTTGAATTATGGTTTTCTCTGGGTATATGCCCAGTAGTGGGATTGCTGGGTCATATGGTAATTCTATTTTTAGTTTTTTAAGGAACCTCCATACAGTTCTCCATAGTGGCTGTATCAATTTACATTCCTACCAACAGTGCAAGAGGGTTCCCTTTTCTCTACACCCTCTCCAGCATTTGTTGTTTGTAGATTTTCTGATGATGCCCATTCTAACCAGTGTGAGGTGATACCTCATTGTAGTTTTGATTTGCATTTCTCTAATAATTAGTGATGTTGAGCAACTTTTCATGTGCCTGTTGACAAACTCCATGTCTTCTTTGGAGAAATGTCTATTTAGGTCTTCTGTCCATTTTTTGATTGGGTTGTTTGTTTTTTTAACATTGAGCTGGATGAGTTGTTTACATATTTTGGAGATTAGTCCTTTGTCTGTTGATTTGTTTGCAAATATTTTCTCCCATTCTGAAGGTTGTCTTTTCGTCTTGCTTATAGTTTCCTTTGCTGTGCAAAAGCTTTTAAGTTTCATTAGGTCCAGTTTGTTTATTTTTGTTTCCATTACTCTAGGAGGTGGGTCAAAAAAGATTTTGCTGTGATTTTGTCAAAGAGTGTTCTTCCTATGTTTTCCTCTAAGAGTTTTATAGTGTCCGGTCTTACATTTAGGTCTTTAATCTATTTTGAGTTTATTTATTTATTTATTTTTTATTTTTTGCGGTATGTGGGCCTCTCACTGTTGTGGCCTCTCCCATTGCGGAGCACAGGCTCTGGACACGCAGGCCCAGCGGCCATGGCTCACGGGCCTAGCCGCTCCACGGCATGTGGGATCTTCCCGGACCGGGGCACGAACCCGCGTCCCCTGCATCGGCAGGCGGACTCTCAAGCACTGGGCCACCAGGGAAGCCCTGAGTTTATTTTTATGTATGGTGTTAGGGAGTGTTCTAATTTCATTCTTTTACATGTAGCTGTCCAGTTTTCCCAGCACCACTTACTGAAGAGACTGTCTTTTCTCCATTGTATATCCTTGCCTCCTTTGTCATAGATTAGTTGACCATAGGTGCGTGGGTTTATCTTTGGGCTTTCTATCCTGTTACATTGATCTATATTTCTGTTTATGTGCCAGTACCATGTTGTCTTGATTACTGTAGCTTTGTAGTATAGTCTGAAGTCCAGGTGTCTGATTCCTTCAGCTCTGTTTTTTCCCCTCAAGATTGTTTTGGCTATTCAGGGTCCTTTATGTCTCCATACACATTTTAAGATTTTTTGTTCTGGTTCTGTAAAAAAATGCCACTGGTAATTTGATACGGCTTGCATTGAACCTGTAGTGTACTTTGGCTAGTGTAGTCCTTTTCACAATATTGATTCTTCCAGTCCAAGTACATGGTATATCTCTTCGTCTGTTTGTGTAATCTTTGATTTCTTTCATCAGTGTCTTATAGTTTTCTGAGTACAGGTTTTTACCTCCTTAGGTAGGTTTATTCCTAGGTATTTTATTGTTTTTGTTGCAATAGTGAATGGGATTGTTTCCTTAATTTCCCTTTCTGATATTTTATTGTTAGTGTATAGGAATGCAAGGGATTTCTTTGCATTAATTTTGTATCCTGCAGCTTCACCAAATTCATTGATTAGCTCTAGTAGCTTTCTGGAGTCATCTTTTAGATTATCTATGTATAGTATCATGTCATCTGCAAACAGTGACAGTTTTACTTCTTCTCTTCCAATTTGGATTCCTTTTATTTCTTTTTCTTCTCTGAGTGCTGTGGCTAGGACTTCCAAAACTATGTTGAATAATAGTGGTGAGAGTAGACATCCTTTTGTTGTTCCTGATCTTAGAGGAAATGCTTTCAGTTTTTCACCACTGAGAATGATGTTTGCTGTGGGTTTGTCATATATGGACTTTATTATGTTGAGGTAGTGTCCCTCTATGCCCACTTGCTGGAGAGTTTTTATCATAAATGGGTGTTGAATTTTGTCAAAAGATTTTTCTGCATCTATTGAGATGACCATATGGTTTTTATTCTTCCGTTTGTTAATATGGTATATCAAATTGATTAATTTGCCTAGATTGAAGAATGCTTTCATCCCTGGGATAAATCCCACTTGATCATGGTATATGAACCTTTTAATGTGTTGTTGGATTCTGTTTGCTAGTATTTTCTTGAGGATTTTGCATCTATAGTCATCAGTGATATTCATCTGTAATTTTCTTTTTTTGTAGTATCTTTGGTTTTGGTATCGGGGTGATGGTAGCTTCATAAAATGAGTTTGGGAGTTTTCCTTCCTCTGCAGTTTTTTGGAAGAGTTTGAGAAGGATAGGTGTTAGCTCTTCCCTAAATGTTTGATAGAATTCACCTGTGAAGCCGTCTGGTCCTGGACATTTGTTTGTTGGAAGATTTTTAATCATAGTTTCAGTTTCGTTACTGTGATTGGTCTGTTCATAATTTCTATTTCTTCCTTGTCAGTCTTGGAAGGTTATATACCTTTCTAAGAATTTTTCCATTTCTTCCAGGTTGTCCATTTTATTGGTATAGAATTGCCTGTGGTAGTCTCTTATGATGCATTGTATTTCTGCAGTGTCCATGGTAACGTCTCCTTTTTCATTTCTAATTTTACTGATTTGAGTCCTCTCCCTCTTTTTCTTGATGAGTCTGGCTAAAGGTTTATCAATTTTGTTTATCTTCTCAAAGAACCAGCTTTTAGTTTTATTGATCTTTGCTATTGTTTTCTTTGTTTATATTTCTTTTATTTCTGCTCTGATCTTTATGATTTCTTTCCTTCTACTAACTTTGGGTTTTGTTTGTTCTTCTGTCTCTAGTTCCTTTAGATGTAAGGTTAGATTGTTTATTTGAGATTTTTCTTGTTTCTTGAGGTAAGATTACATTGCCATAAACTTCCCTCTTAGAACTGCTTTTGCTGCATCCCAGAGGTTTTGGATCATCGTGTTTTTGTTTTCTTTTGTCTGTAGGTATTTTTTGATTTCCTTTTTGATTTCTTCAGTGATCTCTTGGTTAGTTAGTAATGTATTGTTTAGCCTCCATGTGTTTGTGTTTTTTACATTTTTTTCTCTGTAATTTATTTCTAATCTCATAGCGTTGTGGTTAGAAAAGATGCTTGATTTCAATTTTCTTAAATTTACCAAGGCTTGATTTGTGACCCAAGATGTGATCTATCCTGGAGAATATTCCTTAGGCCCTTGAGAAGAAAGTGTAATCTGCTGTTTTTGGATGGAATGTCCTGTAAATATCACTTCAATCTGTCTGGTCTGTTGTGTCATTTAAAGCTTGTGTTTCCTTATTAATTTTCTGTCTGGATGATCTGTCCATTGGTGTAAGTGAGGTGTTAAAGTCCCCCACTATTATTGTGTTACTGTCAATTTCCTCTTTCATAGCTGTTAGCATTTGCCTTATGTATTGAGGTGCTCCTATGTTGGGTGTATATATATTTATAATAGTTATATGTTCTTCTTGGATTGATCCCGTTATCATTGTGTAGTGTCCTTCTGTGTCTCTTGTAACATTCTTCTTTTTAAAGTCTATTTTATCTAAAATGAGTACTGCTACTCCAGCTTTCTTTTGATTTCCATTTGCATGGAGTATCTTTTTCCCTCCCCTCATTTTCAGTCTGTATGTGTCCCTAGGTCTGAAATGGGTCTCTTGTAGACAGCATATATATGGGTCTTGTTTTTGTATCCATTCAGCGATCCTGTGTCTTTTGGCTGGAGCATTTAATCCATTCACGTTTAAGGTAATTATTGATATGTATGTTCCTATTACCATTTTCTTAATTATTTTGGGTTTGTTTTTGTAGGTCCTTTTCTTCTCTTGTGTTTCCCACTTAGAGAAGTTCCTTTAGTATTTGTTGTAGAGCTGGTTTGCTGGTGCTGAATTCTCTTAACTTTTCCTTTTCTGTAAAGCTTTTGATTTCTCTGTCAAATCTGAATGAGATCTTTGCCAGGTAGAGTAATCTTAGTTGTAAGTTCTTCCCTTTCATCCCTTTAAATATATTGTGCCACTCCTTTCTGGCTTGTAGACACTCTGCTGAGAAATCAGCTGTTAACCTTACGGGAGTTCCCGTGTATGTTATTTTTTGTTTTTCCCTTGTTGCTTTTAATAATTTTTCTTTGTCTTTAATTTTTGTCCATTTGATTACTATGTGTCTCGTTGTGTTTCTCCTTGGGTTTCTCCTGCCTGGGACTCTTTGTGCTTCCCATTTCTTTTCCCATGTTAGGGAAATTTTCAACTATAATCTGTTCTAATATTTTCTTGGGTCCTTTCCCTCTCTCTTCTCCTTCTGGGACCCCTATAATTCTAATGTTGATGAATTTAATGTTGTCCCAGAGGTCTCTTAAGTTGTCTTCATTTCTTTTCATTCTTTTTTCTTTATTCTGTTCTGTGGCAGTGTATTCCACCATTCTGTCTTCCGGGTCACGTATCCATTCTTCTGCCTCAGTTATTCTGCTATTGATTACTTCTGGTGTATTTTTCATTTCAGTTATTGTATTGTTCATCTCTGTTTGTTTGTTCTGTAATTCTTCTAGGTGTTTGTTCTTTAATTCTTCTAGGTCTTTGTTAAACATTTCTTGGGTCTTCTTGATCTTTGCCTCCATTCTTTGTCCAAGGTTCAGGATCATCTTCACTACCATTATTCTGAATTCTTTTTCTGGAAAGTTGTGTATCTCCACTTCATTTACTTGTTTTTCTAGGGTTTTATCTTTTCCTTCATCTGGTACATAGTCCTCTTTCTTTTGATTTTGTCTGTCTTTCTGTGTATGTGGTTTATGTTCCACGGGCTTCAGGATTGTAGTTCTTCTTGCTTCTGCTGTCTGCCCTCTCATGGATGAGGCTATCTAAGAGGCTTGTTCAAGGTTCCTGATGGGAGGACTGGTGGTGGGTAGAGCTGGGTGTTGCTGTGGTGGGCAGAGCTCAGTAGAAGTTTAACCTGCTTGTCTGCTGATGGGTGGGGCTGAGTTCCCTCTCTGTTGGTTGTTTGGCCTGAGGTGACCCAGTACTGGAGCCTAGAGGCTCTTTGCTGGGGCTAATGGTGGACTCTGGGAAGGCTCAGGCCAAGGAGTACTTCGCAGAACTTTTGCTGCCAGTGTCCTTATCCCCATGGTGAGCCACAGCCACCCCCTGCCTCTGCAGGAGACCCTCCAACACTAGCAGGTAGGTCTGGTTCAGTCTCCTATGGGGTCACTGCTCCTTCACTTGGGTCCTGATGCACATACTGCTTTGTGTGTGCCTTCCAAGAGTGGAGTCTCTGTTTCCCCCAGTCTTGTCAAAGTCCTGAAATCAAATTCTGTTAGCCTTCAAAGTCTGATTCTCTGGCAATTCCTCCTTCTGTTGCCAGACCCCCAGGTTGGGATGCCTGACGTGGGGCTCAGAGCCTTCACTCCAGTGGGTGGACTTTTGTGGTATAAGTGTTCTCCTGTTTATGAGTCACCCACCCAGCGGTTATGAGATTTTATTTTACTGTGATTGCACCCCTCCTACCGTCTTATTGCAGCTTCTCCTTTATCTTTGGATGTGGGGTATCTTTTTTGGTGAGTTCCAGTGTCTTCCTGTCGATGATTGTTCAGCAGTTAGTTGTGATTCTGGTGCTCTCACAAGAGGAAGTGAGTGCACGTCCTTCTACTCTGCCATCTTCTCAGGAAATTTTTAGAAGACATCCACTTTACAACACATAATAGCAACTGTTTTTCGCCTCCCCACTGCCCTGCCAAGGGGAGAGGGCAGGTGGGCGGACTGGCAGCGCTGTGTGCTCTGAATTTTTCTAATATTGCCATAATCACCAAATGCCTCTTAAAAGGTAATATAGGCTTTGTTTGCTCTGTAGGGATTCAGGTGCTATATAAGTTCTTTAATCAAAGAAGGATAACTTTCTTTCCTATAGGAAAGAAAAACATTTTATTCAAGTTTCTACAATTTATGAAAAAACACAAGTACTGGAAAATATTTCAATGTCCCCAGTATGGATTGTCCCCGAAGGCAAAAGTTTGATCAGTTAGCCCAGAAGTGATACAGTAGGAAGTATGTAAAATCTAGACTATGTAGAAGGATGAATTAACAAAGTAGAAGGGGACCACATATTAAGGGCATTCTTAGTTTTAAGAAGAAAGTTATTTAGCAAGGCTGGACCTTAGTTTTTCATTTGTAAAATAGGCAACAAAATATTACCTACTCCACAGGATTGTTGTGAGGAGTAAATAAGTAAAACACTTAGAAAAGTGCCTGACACATATTAAGTACTCAATAAATTTTAGTATTATTCAAATTTAGTATTATTTTCATACTAAAATAATATACTAGTGTGCTGGATAAAAGAACAATCAAATTTTAAAATTACATACTATTTGTATAATTATTCAGTGGAGTGTTCTGCAGCTGTTAAATTCATGGGCTTGTTTTTTATGAAAAGAAAAAATACTTATGGTATGATACTAAGAAAAAAAGCACCATATACAAAACCAACTGTTGAATGATCTCAACTTTGCTTTAAAAAGGAATGTATATAATTTTGTGAAGATTTCAAGAAGATAAATAAAAAATACTGTGTATATCTGAGTCGTACATTATGGGTGATTTTAAATTTCTTCTTTATGTTTTTGCTTATGGACTTCACTCATCCATTAAGAAAATATTGCACCATAAGGCAAAACCACATTATGTTATATACAAGAAAAGTATTTTAAAATGTGATTCAGAAAGATTGAAAATAAAAGCATGCAAAAAGTATACTAGGATGTCCACAGAAAAACTTGTACACAAATATTCACTAGTCATAATAGTTAAAAAGTAGAAACCAAAATGTCCATCACATGAGGAATAGATAAACAAAATGTGGTATATCCATACAATGTAATATTGACAATTAAAAAAATGTATCATGAACTTTGAAAACATCATGCTAAGCTAGTAACAAATGACCACATTGTTGTCTGAGCCCCTATATAGGAAACGTACAGAATAGACAAATCAACAGAGATTAAAAAGTAGATCAGTGGCTACCTAGGGCTGGAGGCTTTGGAGAAAATGGGGAGTAACTGCTCATGAGTACAGAGCAGTACTTTTTGGGGTGAAGAAAATGTTCTAAATTCGAATGTGGTGATGATTGCATAATTCTGTCAATAAACTAGAAAACCATTGAACTGTATAATTTAAATAGGTGAATTTTATGGTATGTGAATTATATCTCAATAAAGCTGCTTAATACTAGGAAAATAACAAGAAAAAATTAGGAGACACAATAGAAGTAGCATGAAAAAGGAATGTTAGGCTAAAATTTATTAAATGAGACAAAACAAATGTTATCATTCTAATAGATACAAAATGCAGTGACAGTTGTGAATGTCTATGTACCAAATAACCCAAAACAGTTTTCCTAAAGCAGAAATTTAAAAGACAAGAGATTTAAGAGATAAAAGGAAAATAATCAGAACATTAGCATTCATGACCACCTTTCAGTTCAACATAGATCACATAGACACCAAAAATATGTGTGGATATAGAAATGTGTATGTATATGTATACACATACACTTTTACTTTGAAATAGAGAATATATCATCTTTTGAAGTGCCCCAATGAACATTCTCTGAACTTGATTATAAAATGTTCACAAAGAAAATCTCAGAATAGTCCCTAAAGAATAAATAGTATATAATGCAATAAACTAGAAATTAACAAGAACAACAAAACCCTGCCCCAATGTGGAAATTTTAAAAAAACAAAACAAAACCCAAGAAATCTCTTTTAAACAATTTCTCAATCAAGCAGAAAATGCGACCAAGCTAAAATTATAAGATTTCCAGAAAACAATGATAATGAAAATACTAGATGTCAGAAACTATGGGATATAGCTAAAGCAGTGCTTGTAGGAAAATTTGGACCCTTAATTATCTCAGTAAAGAAAGAATGAAAATCAATGTACTAAATACTTAAAAAATTCAAGAAAAGAAAAATATATCTATACACATTAATAATAGTATGTATTTGCATAAAGAAATTAAAAAAACAAAACATAAGAAACAAATAAAAGTGATTAGAGATGGACACAGGCAGGGGCATGGGATGAATAAAAATTGAGAGGGAAACTTTATATGTCATTTATGATGTTTTGTGTCTTAAACTATGTGAATGCATAATTTATTCAGAAGTTTAAGGAAATTTAAAACGTTTGTGTTATTAGTCTTTTTTATTTCAGGAAAATATTTTTATGTAAAAACTCTAACAAGACAACTATGATGAATAGCTAGTTAATAGATCTGAGAGAGGAATTCTTGAGAGGTGGAAAGGGCTGTACTTTTTAAGAAACATCCTTTTTGGGACTTAACCTGGTGGCACAGTGGATAGGAATCCGCCTTCCAATGCAGGGGACGCAGGTTTGATCCCTGGTCTGGGAAGATCCCACATGCTGTGGAGCAACTAAGCCCGTGTGCCACAACTACTGAGCCTGCGCTCTAGTGCCCGCAAGCCACAACTACTGAAGCCTGCTTGCCGCAGTACAGATTGGAACTTCTAATGTTTACCATATAGTAACTTCTATGGGATGTTTTAGGTGTTGAGTCAGGGGGAGAAGTTTGCATGGTTAAGCTGATTTGGGAAATACTGAGTTAAAACCATTTTCCACTGAAGGACTTGTCAGAGCCTTCAATGTGCTTATATGCATATGAATTTCAATGAAGGGATATTGATTATGGTTTTCCCTAAACTTATTTAACCAGTAACCCTTTCTCTACCCTCTTCCTTCCCACTTCCTCTACATGTCTTGAGACTTGGATGATCTGAAGAATGTACTTTCAAAAATACCATCTAAAAGTATTTGTTTGGGAACTTCAGGATTCTTAGCATTTGAAGCTCATGCATGTAACAAAGATGAGAGCAACTTTTGAGTTAAATTAAAGAGCCTCTAAAAGGAAAGCTCATAGTGAATTAAAAACCCGTAGTGAATTTTGTTTTAAGTTAATGAACAAAGTAACATTTCCTTTATTGAAAGCGAATATGATAAAAGGACCAGAAAAAAAGTTGATATGGCAGAACTGTGACATCAAGAACATTTGAATTTGGGGACATAGTAATGACATTCACGCCCCCATAAAAAGGTAAATTAAAAACATCTGGGGCAGAGGACTATACTGGCAGAACTATCAGGAAATATCACAATAGGGAATGGAGCACAGAATACCAAATGGAACATGTGTAGGAGACTTTGTGCCCTTCCTTTTTAAATTTTAAATTAGAGCAACTCCACTTTATAAGGAAACAGAGAATTGGGCCCAAATTATAAGCAAGTAGTGGTTGCAACTTTAAAGAATTTTGTTATTTATTGATTGACAAAATAATCATGGAGTCGGGGGTTTACTTTTTGCTCTGCAGGTACCAGCAAAGTGATTCTGGACTTCGTAAATAACGAAGGTAAATAACGTAATGTTATTTACCGTTATTTCACAAGGTTCAGGGTCAGTGAAGTAGTGAATGTGATTCTCTGTGCTACATAGTAGGAGCTTATTAAATTTAATTGTAACTCTGTGTCTCCTTGAGTACATAAAAGTAGGTTAGGGTATTTTAAAACTTCTATTTCATTTTCTAATTTTATGGGATATTACAAGAAGTTGCTAAGGACTAATAGTTTAAACGGAACAGTTTTGTCACTGATAGACATGTTGGTCAGTAGATAACATCTCTGAAGGATTATTACCATCAAAAGAAGAAAATATAGTTTTGGTTTTTTAATCCCTAGTTAAAGTAAGATCCAGGTGTTTGCAATAAAAGATCATCTTGATTTAGGGAGAGTCCTCTGGGAGGGAGGCTGAGACAGATGGCTGCAGTGGGTTTTGAGGACTGATGGATTAAAGCAGTAGTTCTCAAACTTAAGTAACCATAAGAATCTACTAGGGAACTTGTTAGAAAAATACAGATTTATAGACCATAGCCCCAGAACTCTTGAGTGGAGGCGGGAAATTCCATTTTTACCAATAAACACCTCAGATGTTTTTTTATGCAGATAGATCTTTGATCACACTTTGAAAAAGCTGAGCTATAGCCCATATAAAACTGTCATAATAATGGTGAAATAAGATACAATAATGATGTACAAGTGAAAGGACGGTTTTTAGAAAATTTATTAATATTTTTACATATTTGATCACCATGTTAAATTCTTTGAAATAGTTTTCTTATGCTACTCATCTATTTATTGATTTATGTATTTCTCATTGAAACATGTATACTTAAATTTTGTGTAGCATTTATAGATATTTAAATTTATGCTTATGAAGGGAGATTATTCTGATAATGATTTATTGCTTTGGGGAAGTCTCGTTGCAATAGAATTTCCCAAAGGCTCCAGGTTCTTGAGCAAGTTCCCTCATTTATTCAGAACACATTTATCAGGGATTCAGTATGTGCCGGGCACTGTTTTAATTATTGCAGAATATAACAATGACCATATTAGAAAGGAAGAGAAAATAAGCTAAATGAATAAAATATATACTCTGTTAGATGGTGATAAGCGCTATGGAGAAAAATAAAAGCAGAAGGGAGCTAGGAGTGCTGAGATAGGTATGCCATTTTAAGCAGGGTGTTGAGAGAAGAACTCACTGAGAAAGTGACATTTGAGGAAGACCTAAAGTAGCTAGGAAGCAAGTCATACAGGTAACAGGGGAAGAGTGTTCCAGGCTGATGGAGCATCATGGGCAAAGACCCTGAGCCATGAGCATGTCTCCTGTGTTCCAGGGACAGCCAGGAACCCAGTGTGGCTGGAGAGGTGTGAGCAAGGGGAATGTAGTAGTAGTGGGATATGTTCAGAGAATTAATGAGAAGGGAGGTTAGGGAATTAAAGGATGGGAGGGGGCAGATAATTTATGGTCTTGGGAATTTTTCAAGTTAAAATAGCGATCCTAAAATAAACAGAAAGCATTGCATCATTCTGAGTGGGTTTTAATAATCTGGTTTGCCACACAAGATCGTTACTGCAATAAAATAATTTTCAAGGGCACATAAAATGTCTTATTCCTCTTTGAAAATCT
Source organism: Orcinus orca (assembly GCF_937001465.1). Lineage (NCBI taxonomy): Eukaryota > Metazoa > Chordata > Mammalia > Artiodactyla > Delphinidae > Orcinus > Orcinus orca. Next base: position 61,767,794 of record NC_064572.1, on the reverse strand, counting down.
AGTTCCTGCAAAGTAAGCATTTAATAAATATTTTGTTGAGCTGAATTTCTGAAATGGATTGTCAGAAATGCAGTTTGGGATTGAGATCTCCACATGAAGACTTTTTAGAAGAAATTATTTACAAGTTGATTTTGAAAATAAATGCCAAAGTTCAGTCAAGTTTTGATAATCATTTCTTGATGTGAACTCCTGGTCCTCAGATGAGTTAATTCAAGGCCTGCACAACCACAAAAACATTCCTTTTGGGTAAAAGATATGCCTTTCCCTTAGTAATTTTTTTAAACATTGTGCTTATTTTAGTTTTTATATTATGTATTGTACCCATTCTACCAAACAGCATGTTTATGATCACTCAGGTTTGTTTTTTTTTTTAAGTCTGGAACTTAAAAAATTGTAAAGAAATCAGAGCTTAATTTTGAGTTTCTAAATCTTACTGAACTTGATGAATGGGTTAGTTGAGGGACCTATGTAACTTTATTGATTTTGCTGTTTGAGACAGTTCAAATAATGGACTGTTAGATATTGCCTAAAGGCGATGGAAAGCCATTGGATTATATTCATGAGAGTATCATTCTTAGATTTAGAATTTAAAAGTATCATTCTGCCATCTGTGTGAAGAATGGATAGTATTCAAGATGGGGGACAGGAGGCCAGAACAATGAGACTATTGCAATTGTTTAGGAAAAAGATGAACAGGGCTAAAGATAGTGGAGCTGAAGAAGAAGGGAGAGACTCAAGAGTTAAGGAGGTAGAATTGAGAGGTCTTGGTAACTGAATGCATATGTGTTTGTGTGTGTGCATGGGGGGGAATGTGGGTGGAGATCAGGCTAGGAAGAGTAAGGAGTATAGGATGAGTCTCGGGTTTCCAGGTAGTTCCAGTTTGCCACTTTACCAGTTTGTCTCCATTTGTATGCAGTTTCATAAATGTCCGGGAATTATTAGCATTTACAGTTCAATTCAGTGAAAAATAAATGAAAAACAGGAAAACTGTAACCACTTAGTAGCTAAAGACAATCAAGTTTCAGAATTGAGTGCAGCTTTCATCCTAAAACTCCTAAAAACTGTTTTTAAAATTATCAGCATTAATTGTAATCTTAGTTTTTTTCTCTTTAACTAGGACATGGGTCTGGAAATAAATCTTCCTTTGGGCTGTTCATCAGGGTAATAGTACACCAGGGAACGTAGAGGACTTAAAATCTAGTTCTTTCCTTGGGTCAAAAGGCTACACAGGAACCCACCCGGCTCTGAAGCTCTTCATTTGATCACAGCCTTCATGCATCATTTCTGGTGTTGTGTGCACATTGAAGAGAAAGAGAGCCAAAATCAAACAGTCTTAACAAAGAGAATTTCAGCAGTCACATTAGGAGTATGCAGAGGACCATCGTCTGCCCTCAGATGCATACCCAGAATTTGCATTGACGTCAGTACTTATTGCTCACACATATCCAAGGGCAGGATCTGGCCCTTAGAAATTAAATTAAATAATTCCCTGTGTGGGATGCCAGAAAGTATCATAGATCTGCGGAGAGGGACAAGCTACAAACCATGAAAGGGAACTTTTTCTGTGGTAATGTCAACATTGATGGATTAAGATGGCCCAGGGATGCAAAATATGGGCCTGGCTCATTACTGTTTAAGTTTACAAATATTTATGATCTGTAAATGTGTTTTCAAGAGTATGTATGAGTTTTCAAACATGCAGGAAACGGCTCTAGTGAAGTTTTGATCCTTTGCCTGTTGTATGCTTTTAAATACAATGAAATTAAAATTCTAAACCCAAACATTCCAAATTCATTCTCATTTTATAATTGAATTGGAATAATACAGAGAAAGAAAACTAACCATTCTCCAAACTAGTGCTACATTTCATCTGTTGTTAGATGTATTTTCTACAATGAAGTTGTCTAGAGTTCGAGAATTGCAAAGGATCTTTTGGATTCTGGGAACAAAATGGGAAAATGGTACTCTGCATGGAAAATGGGAAACTGGTATTCTGCGTGATCTTCTGATTTGCAGGTTGGTTGGAGATTGAGCTCTTGTCAGTACTCAGGAGAGAAATTGTCCTTTTTTTTACGTAGTAGTAAATAGAAGGGAGTTTTCATTTTGTGATACAGATACAAAATGTGGAAAACACATTTGTTCTTTGAATGAAGGATTAGATTAGGATAATTTGTTTTCTGTAAGAAATTCAATTCAAATATGTACAGAGGTCACCATTTAAACTCTTCAGATGAAAGTACTCTTGTATATTACTGTATTTAAGCTGTTTAATGCTGATTAATAATACTTCCTTTTCCCCAAATCTTCCATTCAGTTAAAGAAACATTTTTTGTGTGACTCCTTTAGGCCAGTCGCAGGGCTGGTACTCTGGGCTGAAAACCCAGTTCCAGCTATCCAGGTACTTAGCATCTGTTGATGGGGCATACACAATACACTATGCACAGAAGGCAAATGTGGTAAGTTCTATAATAGACATATAAACAAAATTCCAGGACAGAATAAAGTGGAAGGGGAAAAGTTCAATTTGCCTGCTATTTTGGAAGGGCCTCAAGTAACTCTGATCTTCTGTGATGCACTTTGAAAGTAAGTGTGGTTTTCACTGATGACAGAGGTGTGGATAGGATAATGAGAACAGTGTTCCAGGTGGAGTGATAAGCCTGAAAAAATAATTATATGAGTGCTTGATATGAGTATCAGGGAACAGTGAGGCATCTTGTGTGGTTAGAACATAGGGTGTATTGAGTAGTTATAATAGAGATGAAGTAGTTGGGACCAACCTTTGACCCCTGAATGCCAAGCTGAGGAATTTAGATTTTGCTATGAAAGCACTTCACATTTCTTAGTGTTTTTTTTCCAATCTCAGTCCATATCAGGATAAAATTCCAGTCATTTCTCTTAATAAAAATATTTCAGATGTTATCTTTAAGCCTCTTTTACTCAATCCAGTTTATATTTTCTCTTTTTCTTTTAATATTTTAATAAATGTGATTCTCTACCCATTCAGGAAAGTTTTAATATTGAATAAACAGGCTTATGAACCAGGATGATGGATATCATAGAAGGGACTCAAGGTGAAAACAGTGATGTGAAAATCTCTGGGTGAGAAAAAGAGACGCATGATGCAAGTAGAAACAGATTTCAGCTCTTATCTTCTCATTTTAGAGATGGTGTAGATTACTAGCACAGGCATGCGACTAAGCTCCAGCCTGGCATACTGTGGTGCTGGGAAATAACCTTGGGCCTCTGTGTTAGCCCCAGTGCACACACTTGGACAAATTACTCCACTTCTCTGGGCTTCATGTTCCTTATTTTGAAAATGAGGAGTTGGTCTAAATATTCTCCAGGATCCCTTTCTCTGCTATGATTCAATACTGAACAGTCATGTAGCAGTCTGTGTGTATATATATATATATATATATACACACACATATATATATAATGGTTGTTTTAAGTTTCTGGTCTCTTAATTTCAAATGCAGTTCCCATTTCCTGCATTTGTACTCTCCTCACGTTGCTGGTTTTGAATCATATTTGTGTGTGGATGATTTCCTACTTTTACTGTATGTTTACCTTTACTGGTGAGCTTTCCCATTTGTGATTTTCTTGTTTCTAGTTGTGTTCTCTCTCTCTCTCTCTTTTTACCCCCCTCCTAGAGATGTTCCTTTAGCATTTGGTTCAAAGCTGGTGTGGTGGTGCTGAATTCTCTTAGCTTTTGCTTGTCTGTAAAGCTTTGATTCTCTGTCAAATCTGAATGAGAGCCTTGCTGGGTAGAGTATTCTTTGTTGTAGGTTTTTCCATTTCATCACTTGAAATATATCATGCCACTCCCTTCTGGCTTGCAGAGTTTCTGCTGAAATCAACTGATATCCTTATGGGGATCCCTTGTATGTTATTTGTTGCTTTTCCCTTGTTGCTTTTAATATTTTTTCCTTGTATTTAAGTTTTGTTAATTTCATTAATGTGTGTTTCGGCATGTTCCTCCTTGGGTTTATCCTGTTTGGGACTCTCTGTGCTTTCTGGACTTGGGTGACTATTTCCTTTCCCATGTTAGGGAAGTTTTTGACTATAATCTCTTCACATATTTTCAGACCCTTTCTCTGTCTCTTCTTCTTCTTCTGGGACCCCTATAATGTGAATTTTGGTGTGCTTAATGCTGTCCCAGAGGTCTCTGAGACTGTCCCCATTTCTTTTCATTCTTTTTTCTTTATTCTGTTATGTGGCAGTGATTTCCACCACTCTGTCTTCTAGCTCACTTATTCGTTCTTCTGCCTCAGTTATTCTGCTATTGATTCCTTCTAGTGTATTTTTCATTGCAGTTATTGTGTTGTCCATCTTTGTTCTTTAAATCTTCTATCTCTTTGTTAAACATTTCTTGTATCTTCTCAGTCTGTGCCTCCATTCTTTTTCCGAGATTTTGGATCATCTTTACTATCATTATTCTGAATTCTTTTTCAGGTAGATTGCCTATCTCCTCTTCATTTAGTTGTTCTTGTAGGTTTTTTATCTTGCTCCTTCATCTGCAACATATTTCTCTGTCATCTCATTTTGTCTAACCTATGGTGTTTGCGGTCTCCTTTCTGCAGGCTGCAGGATTGTAGTTCCTCTTGCTTCTGGTGTCTGTCCCCTGGTGGGTGAGGTTAGTCCAGGGGCTTGTGCAGGCTTCCTGGTGGAATGGACTGGTGCCTGCCCTCTAGTGGGTGGAGCTGAGTCTTGTCCCTCTGGTGGGCAGGGCCACGTCAAGGGGTTTGTTTTGGGATGGCTGTGAGCTTAGTACAACTTTAGGCAGCATGTCTGCTGTGTTCCTGTCTTGCTGGTTGTTTGGCCTGACGCATTCCAGCCATGTATCCTGCAGGCTGTTGGGTGGGGCTGGGTCTTGGTGCTGAAATGGGGACCCCCGGGAGAGCTCATGCTGATTAATATTCCGTGGGCCCTCCACTACCAGTGTCCTTGCCCCCACAGTGAGCTACAGCCAACCCCTGCCTCCCCAGGAGACCCTCCAAGACCCCTAGATAGATCTAGCCCAGGTTCCTATGGAAGTACTGCTTTTTGCTGGCTTCCAGTGCATGTGAGACCTTGTGTGCCCTAAGAGTGGAGTATCTGTTTCCCCAGCCCTGTGAAGCTCCTGCACTCAAGCCCCACTAGCCTTCAAAGCTAAATGCTGTAGGGTTCTTCTTCCCAATGCCAGACCCTCAGACTGTCTTGGAGGGCTATTTTTATATGGGAACATCTCTGTGTAGCCTGCGTGGGTTTAATTATTTTTTTTTTATTTGATGTGAGGACAGTTTTTAGTATGGATGACTGTCACCTCTTACCTCAGTGTATGCTGGCCATTATCCCCTTGATAGTGGGTTTGACTGGTATTGTGGTGAGCTGAGCCTGCCCTCCTACACTGTTGGTGGGAATGTAGATTGGTACAGCCGCTATGGAGAACAGTATGGAGTTTCCCTAAAAAACTAAAAATGGAGCTACCATATGATCCAGCAATTCCACTCCTGGGCATATATCTGGAGGAGACCATAATTTGAAAAGATACATGTGCCCCAGTGTTCATTGCGGCACTATTTACAACAGCCAGGACATGGAAGCAACCTAAATGTCCATTGACAGAGGAATGGATAAAGAAGATGTGGTACATATATACAATGGAATATTACTCAGCCATAAAAAGAATGAAATAATGCCCTTTGCAGCAACATGGATGGACCTAGAGATTGTCATACTGAATGAAGTAAGTCAGGCAGAGAAAGAAAAATATCATATGATATCACTTATATGTGGAATCTAAAAAAAAATGATACAAATGGACTTATTTACAAAACAGAAATAGAGTATCAGATGTCAAAAACAAACTTACGTTTACCAGAGGGAAAAGGGGAAGGAGGGATAAATTGGGAGGTTGGGATTGACATATACACACTACTATATGTAAAATAGATAACTAATAAGGGCCTACTGTATAGCACAGGGAACTCTAGTCCATACTCTGTGATGGCCTATATGGGAAAAGAATCTAAAAAAAGAGTGGCTATATGTATATGTATAACTGATTCACTTTGCTGTACACCTGAAGCTAACACCACATTGTAAATCAACTATACTCCAATAAAGATTAAAAAAAAAGTACTGAGCAGTCAAGGCTGCACCTAGCAAGAGAGAACCCCTTCTTGGATTTTTCTTTGCTGCTGTGGGCAGTGCTGAGGCACATTAGGATTTCACTGTGGATGCACTCACAGATCCCTGCCTCTGGCCTGCTCTGCTCCCTCCCTTTGTCTCATACCATACAGGCCAGGAAGGGTGGTGGAGGAGATGGGAATGAGACATCATAGAGAGATGATGTACTAGACATAGAGGGGAAAGTTGGTAGTCAAGGTGTACTTTGAGCTGGAGGTATGAAGGATATGGACTGGTAGATGGAGAACTACAAAATAGTTCTGGTATTTCTCACTGCTGAGTATGTTCCTTTTTAATGTACCTTCTGTGTGTCAGGCAATATTGACAGGGGCTGGTGGTGGGGGACAGTTTGTCCATTGGCTTGTTTTTGCAGATTCTACTCTCTTAACTTCTTTGGATACAATCTGCTGGCAACCAAAGGCATGCATTTATAAGAGGTGCTATCTCTGCGGTTACCAGTTTTTTGTTTTTGTTTTTAGAATTTTAGTCCTTGAGAGATAAAATTCAAATGGTTGGCCTCATTCAAATCAGTTTCTAACCAGTGGAGCCAACCTGCCCAGCAAAAGTGGTTCCCCAGGGAGGCTTAGTTTTGGCTTGTTTGCAGAAATATCTAACTTTAAAAATAACTCCCTAAGTAAAAGGGAAAACCCATGCCCTGTGAACATTTGGATCCTTCTTTTGTGAGGACCTTTGACCTACCTGGGAACTAATGGGCACCAAGTGGTTTGTTAGTGAAAGGGGCCAATACATATTTGCATAGAAAAAAGGCCACTTTATATCTTAATTTCCTCTAGCATTTTCCATATGGTGAAAAAAGCCTGAAATCATTGTCATTGTCCTTAGTTCTTTGGAATTAAAAATATGGACTTCAGTGCTCTTAAAAGCACTGGTTACCAAGAAAAGCAAATGCTTCTCTGTGGCATTCTGTTGACATTCTAGAAACATTACTCTGCTTAGTATTTATTTCAGGATGAGGAGGAATCGAGTTTTATGGTCCTCTCTGCAAAGGGCATAAGCCAAACAAATCTCAGACTTCTGACCTGGCTGTGAATGGCAGCCTTTTCCCAATAGCTGTACCTTATGTTTCAGATTGAAGATAGGGTGACCAGGCCTGAAATGACTGTTGGGAGAAAACCTTGAGCAATTATTTAAAAAAAAAAACTTTTGCACATTCCCATACAGCTTTGCAGGTTTTCTGTTCAGACTTGCAGATGAACAATGCCTTCTGGATCACAGGCATTTTTCAGCCTTTCACAAATGTTCTTATTGTCTTTGTTATTTTTCTTCCCAGAAAAAGAAAAAAATGTTTTTCATTATTGACCCCAAAAGCATATTTTTTGGAGAAAAAGAAACTCAGGGTCCCTCCCAACAAACACCTCTTTCCAAGAGAAATGAATGACAAGATAGTTGAGAAAGGGTGGAGGGCTTTTCACTGCCTTCTGCATTGCCCATAGTGCACCCAGGAATAGTGTTGTCTGGATTGAGGAAGAAAAGATCTTTACTGCTTTTTAGTGTTCTCTGTGCCCTGGGTCTATGTATCTTTGCAGTCTTTGTTCTTCTCATACTCTGTGAAACTGTATTGTCCCTCATGTATGAGGCCTTTGTGAGTTCCTGAACCTAGGCATATTTAAAACCAAGACTTCTTCTCTCTTCCCTTCACCCTCTTTATCCTTCAAGCTTAGGCAGGAAACCTGGGGTACCATGTCATAATAAAAATAAAGAGGTGAAATAAATGAAAGTTTGCTGTAAATTGTGAAATGCTATTTAAATGTAAGATCTTATTAAAAATTTAATGTAGGGTTTAAAAAAAAATCTCCTAGACATATTATGTGATTTAGTTTAAGTACTTGGAAATGCCCTATTTTTCACAGTTGCTTTTTATTCAGAAATTCTAATAGCGACCTTGAAGTTATCTAGTTCACACTTTCCTTTGGCCCGAAATCCACTTAAATAATCTTAGAAAGATGGATCCTCTTTTCATCAAAGCCTGTAGAGTAGAAGACTCCATATCTCTTTTGGCAGCTTTTGCCAGTGCTTCACATCCCTTGAGATATGAATTCTTATCTTCAGTCTGAGGACCTTCTGCTCTAAACTGAAGGCTGTTTCTTTTGTCCCATTACAGTGGAAACAAGACAACCACTCACCATTATTAATGTAATATTCTTTTACATTCTAGAAGACTCAGCTTCTCTGGATGAAATATATCTATTTTCTTTTAGATTTTCGATATAGTGGCTGTTTCCAAAACTTTATTCTTCCAAACATGTTCTCAATCTCCCAAATCTTATTTTAATTGCAGAGCCCCAAATTAGAGATCTCTAATTAAAGTCATGATCAGTGCTGGAAGATTAATTTATTTCTTTGCTGTTCTTTCATATGTGTTTCTATGTATAACAATCATATATATATATATATTTTTTTGCTACCAACTGATATAATGTAGTTTCTGACATTCAGATATTTTTCTATTTTTCATGTTAAGGTCTTAGGATCTGGGAAAATACGAACTTTGAGGTTCCTAGGAAATAGGGCGGAAGTAATGATATAACTAATAGTATTTACACTCCTGTGAATTCATTTTTTAAATTCATTCAACAAATGATATGTATTTAGTGTGTGCCAGGCACTAGAAATTTAGCAATAGACAAAGATGGAAAATATCCCTGCCTTCCTGGAACAAACATTCTAGTCAATAATTTCTCACCCCTCAACTTTTTCAGTTGAAATTTGTATGGGCTAAGAATATAGCTGAGACTGGATATGTAACATGGGTGATAGCAAGTCACCTGCTTGGCTATAATACAGAATATAATACAGAATAGCTAAGGAAGCAATGTCAGTTCAACTGATTGCCCAATATTCAGGAGCTTAACTGGAGTGTTCAGCCTTAGCAAAGACATTAAATAGGCTGTGCAGTAATTCTTTAGTTTGCAGAATGATAGGCCCTGTTATTGTTTCTAGTCTTCTGAAGGGCTGTGGGAGAAGGATTAATCATGGCCTTTAGGGTCTAGGGTCTTATGAAATATGATTGGTACAATTTAAAAGGAGACATGCTTTAGTTCACTATATGGAAGGGCTTTGTAATAAAGCTGTCTGAAAATGAATGGGTAACTTTGAGAGATTGTATTATCAACATCGGTTTTTTTTTTTTTTTTTTTGGCGGTACGCGGGCCTCTCACTGCTGTGGCCTCTCCCGCTGCGGAGCACAAGCTCCGGACGCACAGGCTCAGCAGCCATGGCTCACGGGCCCAGCCGCTCCGCGGCATGTGGGATCTTCCCAGACCAGGGCACTAACCCATGTCCCCTGCATCGGCAGGCGGACTCTCAACCACTGCGCCACCAGGGAAGCCCATCATCATTGTTTTTTTAAGTAGAATAGTACTCTCGTAGCTACTTATTGAATGACTGATATGTCCAGGTAGTGTACTAAGAGGCATTAAAGGCATTCTTTTAAATCTTCAAACCATCCTGTGAAGTATCATTATCCCTATTTTACAGTGAGGAACATGAGACTTACAGATTTTGTGATTTCCCCATTCTGCATCTAGGCTACATGGCTGATGGTGATGTTGTAGGGAGATTGAAGCAGTACATGGGAGGAGGTAGACCACTATTCATATTTATATTGTACAATATGAGTTTTAAATGCAAGTATAAGAGCATTTAACTTGTAAGCAGAACCACAGATAGTATATGATTTGTATTTCATAGCTCATATATGTATATGTATTTTGGTCTTACTGCAACGATGGAAATTCTGTGCAGTCCATCTCTACAGTTTTTCCTTCACTTTCTGATAATGCACACATTCTACCAACATTCTCTACCTTTGGCTTACTGATGAATAAGGAAGAACTAAAAGGAAAAAGAACCGTAGGTTGTCCTATCTTTCCCTTTCTTTCCATGTCATCATTTTCATTGTAAGTGGTTGTATGTTAATACAGGGACGGAATATGAGAAAGAAAGGATAAAATAAGCTTCCTTTGTTAGAGTTTCTTAGAATGCCACCTCCTTCTTCCTGCATTCAAAGCAGGTTCTGGTTTGAATGAAAAGTATGACTTCTCAAGGCTGTTAGTGCCTCCACTTAACTCTATCGTAGATGTAACATGATTACTCTGGACTCACTTTGAGTCTTCCTGAATTCCCACATGTTGTGGGTCCATCTGGGTTCTGTACTTGTAGAGCAACATGAAGGCTATATGTGGGGTGGCAAGGGATGGAGAGAGTTAGGGGTGGTGTGTGTGGGTTACACATATTGTGCTCTACTTGTGCACATACTGCATTGTCCCATGGACTTCACTTATAAAACACAAGTTCAAAGATAAAATTATTAAGAATTGGTAAGAGTAGAGGTTAAACCAACCATAAGGCCCTCTGAGTATGGGCCCTTTGTGACTGTTTAGGTTGCATGCCTGTGAAGCTAGTCCCGGATTCTTCACTCGCATTTATGATTCCTGGGATGGGATGACTCAAAGGTTGAACTCAATGGGGACTGTTGACTGAAAGCACGTACATGTGGCTTCTCAATGTGAATTAGGTTTCTCCCAACATGGCTGTTGGGTACCAAGTGGTAGAGTCCTTAGAGGGACCTCTCAGAGGACAAATATTCCAAAAGAACCAGGTGAAAACTTTTTGGCCTTTACTGACCTCATCTTGGGTATCACATATCACTTCTGCCCTACTCTATTGGTAGAAGCAGTCAAAAGACTCCTCTGATTCAGGGTAAGGGACATAGAGTCTGCTTATTGATGGAAAGAGTGTCAACAAATTTGGGATCATGTTTTAAAACTGCTTCAGTGCTTAAAATTATCAGGTGCTCAGGTGTTTAATACTCTCCTTTTTTCTCTCCTCTCTGTTCCCATTTCTTCCCATCTAGGTCTTTCTCTTTCTTCACCTCTTCTCCTTCTTTTATTTACTCTCATTGCACCACACTTTCTCTTATCGTTGAATAGGAGAAAACAATCAGAGAGTTGGAGAGAATCATGAAAGTGGGTGAGAAACTAAGAACAAGAGAGAAAATGGGATTAGCACTTACCTCTCCATTTAGCTATGTGAATTTCCAGCAGTATTTTAAAATTCCAGACACGCAGGTTATTTCCCTTCACTTCATCTCAGTCCCACCTTCATTTCAAGAAAGGTTGGTGGTTACACACATTTCAATTTCGTACCATTTATTTCTCATCTTTTTGCCTTTGAATATAAGTACTTCTGCTATCCCTGGCCTTGTGTTCTCTGCATTTCACTTCTCTCTCAGGTCTAATTACATTTCTTAAATCTAGAATTCAAGCAACGTGGCTTCAAATATTCTGTAACTAGCATTATATAAAAGAGATAGAAACTTATTCTAAGTAAACTGAAGCAAGATGTGGCTACAAGAGGAATTTTGGCCTATAAATGTGAAAAAAATCTCATTGTACATTCTAAAAGAATGCATTTGGCAAGAACATGGACTTCAGTGGAAACTGATAGAGCTGGTTTGTATAAAGCATCTTTAACCCATCTGCCACTTGAATGATGGCTTCTGACTCAGTCTCCATATTTCAAAGGATACCACTTGAGTATTGCCTTAAATCTCAAGCAGCACTCATAAAACAGCACTTTGATTTGCTAAATGGAACTAAATCAGAAACATGTAGTCTTGGCATCACTCAGATTTACGAAACGATTGAGCAGTATCAGGATAATGCCAAGTAAAACAATGTGATGGACTCTAAACATTATTTTCTCACACACCTAAGAGTACTTGGTTCCAGGCTCTCCAGAATCAATGCCAAAGATACCCTCTCTCTGACAGAATCTATGGCTGTAAGAAGAAAATGTATCATGGTATTTGTCCCAAAAGCCATTATTTTCCACATGCGATAGGCCCAGTTTTTATTGTTTACTAGGTAATTAAGAAGCAACAAAAGCATTTCATCTTGGATTATTGTTTTTTTTGGCCAAGATAGTTCAAACTAGGTACATTAAAGTTGTGTTCCATAAGGTACATTAGGCTAACAACTTAAAATCCCAATGAAATTTTTTTCCAATAAGAAATTATCTTTTATCTCAGCAACCTTAGACAAGTATTTTCATTTTTGCTATATTTAATTACAATATCATGTCCTTACCATTTTGTATTTCACTTTTCCCATGGATTATAACAGTGAGAAAGAACGTTAGCTTTGGAGCCAGACAGATATGGATTCAAATCTTGGCTCTATCATGTACGATCTCTATGGGTATGGTCAAGTTGTTTATCTACTTTGGTCCTCAGTTTGTTTATCTATAAAATGAAGATGGCAACTGACACCCAAATATAACGCTAATTCCACATGCCTAGTCTCTATGTAATTCAAAGAAATAGCAATTTAGCAGAAAATTGTAACCAAAAGTAATTAAGATATTTAGTCTTTAAAATACCAAATAAAAAATTTAATGGTTTATTGATATAAGTAAACAATTGATATACAATAAACTGCACATATTTAAAGCATAAAAGTTAATAAATTTTAACATTTATATACACCCATGAAGTCATCACCACAATCAAGATAATGAATACATCTATGTTCCCCCAAAGTTTCCTCATGCTCCTTTGTAATACCTTCCTTTTGCCCCACCCTGGCTCGCCCATACCTAGGCAACCACTGACCTGTTTTCTGTCATCATACATCAGACTGCAGTTTTAAAAATTTTATATAAATGGAATCATACAGGATGTACTGATTTTTGTTGGCTTCTTTCATTCAACATATTGTTTTGAGATTCACCCATGTTACCTTCCACTAGTATTATTGTATGGAAATTCTAATTGCTCCACATCCTCTTCAATACTTGGTCTGGTCAGTCTTTGTAATTTTAGGGATTCTAATAGATAGGTAGTGGTATCTCACTGTGGTTTTAATTTGCATTTTCCTAATGAAAAATGGTGTTGAGCATATGATTATTTGCCACCAGCATATCATTTTTGGAGAAGTATATGTTCAAATATTTTGCCCACTTAAAAAATTGGGTTGTTTATTTATTATTGAGATTTGAGGGTTTTTTACATATTTTAGATAAAACTCCTTTAGCAGATACGTGATTTGCAAATATTTTGTCTCAGTCTGTTGCTTTCTTTATATTCTCTGGACAGTGTCCTCTGAAGAGCAAAAGTTCTTGATTTTGATGAAGTCCAGTTTATCATTTTTTTCCTTTCATGGGCCATGATTTTGGTGTTTGTTACATTCTTAATGCACAGAAAAACTTAAAAAAAAGTCTTTAGACATCTCTCTCTGAATTGCTCTGGACAAAAGTACTGAAAAACCTTGTTCTATACTTCCCCAAATTGCCTCAATACCTTGATATGCAGATTCTTTTGTTTCTTTGCCTCTACCCCACTTTCCCTGTCTTTATTATGGACAAAATGTCCCAATCTTATTTGTCCAAGTAAGCATAGATTTTTTTCCAGTTTACCAAATGAAAAGCTTCTACAGTTACAGTAGTTGCAGTGTCTACCTAACCCTCTTTAGATGAGAACAAACATGGAGAATGTGAGCATTATATGAGAAGATACATGACAGCGCTGAGTACTAAGTGAATGCTTGATAAGGCTATCATTATCATTGCCATTTTATGCTAATTTAGCTAAAGACTTTTCAGTATCACAACTGTGAAGTTGAGTATTGGTACTATATACCTATAACTATGGTGTACATATAATAAATGTACACATAAGAAGGAAGGAAAGAAAAAGTTCTTTTTTTGGAACATACTCTTAAATATAAGTTTTTTTAAAAAATTGGAAAATCACTTATTTCCCATAGATTTAGTAACCTTACATATGAGATGTCATCTAAACCAATAAGAATGTCCAAAATCTTTAAAGTGATTGAGAACTGAGAGGTCCAGCTCTGGTGACTTGATCCCAATATTGCCCTGCAAGCCAAAATATTTCAGTTACTAACTTTTCAGGGCAGAGACAGGAAAAAAAGTTTTCTTTTGACCTTTTTAGGTAGCTATTCTCAATTTCCCCATGAGATAGCCTTAAATATTTAAAGGACTTTGGAGATCCAGGCTGGTTCTAGAGCTTTCTTAAGATGTTCTTGGATGACATTTCTAGCTTCTCAGATGGCCTTAAAAATCGATCCAAAACCCAGAGGTATCAGAACTAACTGAGGTCTGTGATCTTGGGTTCTTTTCAGACCAGGTTTAGAGAGTACTCTCAGGGGAACACTAGCCTCATACAATCAGTTGGGAATTATTCCCTCCTCCTACATTTTCTGGAAGAGTTTGTGAAGGATTGGTATTATTTATTCCTAAATCTTTAAAAGAATTCATCAGTAAATCATTTGGATCTGGTCTTTTCTTTCAGTAAAAAAATTTTAATTACTAATTTAGTGTCTTTACTCATTTATAAGTCTATTCAGATTTTCTCTTTCTTCTCAAGTCAGTTTTGATCATTTGTGTATTTCTAGGAATTTGTTCATTTCATCTAAGTTGTCTAATTTGTTGACATAAAATTGTTCATAATACTCCCTTATAATTCTTTTGATTTCTGTAGGATCAGTGGTGGTGTGTTCTTTTTCATTCCTGATTTTGGTGATCTGTCTTCTCGTTTTTTTTCTTAGTGGGTCTTGCTAAAAGTTTGATAGTTGTTTACCTTTTATGAGGAACATATTCTGGGTTTTTATTTTGGTTTTATTTATTTTCTCTGTTGCTTTTCTATTTTCTATTTAGTTGATTTGCAGTCTAAATTTTATTATTTCCTTTCTTTGCTTTGTGGTTGAGTTTACTCTTCATTTTCTAGGTTCTTAAGGTAGAAGCTTAAGTTATTGATTTGAGATCTTTTTTCTAGCAGAGGCATTTAAAGTTATAAATTCCTAAGTATTGCTTAGTTGAAAGTGGACAAATTCATTGCTCGCTATTTTTTACTTCAGAAGATATAGTAGCCGTTTTTAATCTTGGTTTGGCAGAGACTATCCAGATATTTGTTCTGTTTGGACATTGGGGTTGGATATTTACTGCTCTGCAAAATCCACAATCTTTAGGGGCATATACACTGTTGCTGGGAATTCTGTTTTGTCCCAAACATTTGTCCTCCAGAGAAAGTCTTCAAAGCCATTTCTCCAGCTGTCTTCCTATACCTATTCACTTTCTGCCCTGCATTTGTGATTTTCTGTAACTTCTCATTTTACTAGTTCAGTTGTTTGCCATGATAATTCGAAGCTGAAGAGAGGAGAGGAAGTGAGGGATATAGTGTTCCAAATGATGAAAGGAACTGGAAGTTAGAAGACTTGAATTTTGTTCCCAACTTCCCAACTTCACTAGTCACCAGGGTCAGACATTTATTTTGGATGGATGGGGTGACATGATTTCAGAGGTGTCAAGAAGGCATTCTTCATACATTCATTCCTTCTTCCCACCCATTTTTGTCTGGTTGATGCCCCCTACTCTTAAATCCTTGGCTTAGATATTTCTTCCAGAATTTCCCCACCCTTTGCACTTGGTGAGACCTCCCATCTTACAACACCATGTCTTAAATCTATCATAGCAGTTACCACACTTCAGTGTAGCTGCTTGTTTATTTGTTTTCCATGTTTTCTGAGGACAGGGCCCATCAATTTGGTTCACATTGTATACAGTACCTGGCAATACTGGGTACTCAAGTCAAACTTTAAAAATCAGTTTCTGAAATTTAGCAATTACAGCTTTATTTCTTTGTATGTTTTTCACTCATCAATGTAAATTTGTTTTTCAGATCCTTTCCTGAAAGCAGGCTTTGCTGGGAGGGAGCTTGGGGTGCCTTGGGAAGCAGCACCACAGAACTGGGCACAGAAAGGGGTAAAGGGCACACTAAAGGTTCCATTTGCCTCTGAGCTTAACATGGTTTATTGGAATTCTTGTTTTTTGATAAATTTGCAACATTTTTATATTTTATAAATATAAAATATATTTTATATTTATATATTTTATATTTTTTGCAACATTTATATATTTTTATATTTATAAATATAAAAATATATTTTTTTAAATATTTTGCAACATTTTTATATTACCTTCAATGATGAAATGGAAGGTGCGTGTGTTTGCTTATCTAACAAAACTGAGCTGGTGATCTTGTTGTATCTGGTGATCAGATAAATATATTCAAATTTAAAATGATCTGACAAACTGAGAAGAGGGAAGATATTAAAAGAAGGGAATTTCAGTTTGGGGTAATTACTTTAGAAGACAAGTAGGTCAGAGATGGCATCATGTTCTAGGAATAATGTTAATGTCTGTAATATGCTTTAAGCATGAGAATAATAGTAAAAAATATAAGAATTGCTAAAATTTACAAGGACATTTTTCTCTGATTATACCCTTTTTAAAGAGAACTATAATTCTGTACTTTAAACCTAGAGTTACCACATTTTTAAGCATATGGAATGCTTGACAACTTTTGTTTTCTTGACTTGAAAATAATTTTAAGTAAGAAATTTGGGTAAGAAATAATAACATTACATGTTTGTATATCACCTTAAATTCTTTTTGCTTGATAAAGTATAACTTAAGAATCATAACACCTATATGTTGCTTTCTAATCTGTAAAACATTTTCTTTTTTTGTCTTTAAAAATTATGGAAGAAGTTTATTTGGTTGGAGAAAATTATAGGATATACTTTCATATATTTATTATGTATAATATATATAAAGTATATATATTATATATAAATATATATAAAGTCTTTTCTCTATGTTCTCCAATCTCACTTCCTTGGAATGGATACCATCAACAGTGTGTAAACTTCTAGATCTTTTTCTAGTCACTGTTTATACATATTTACATATGTGTATATAACATATACAGCAAAGGAATAAATGTAAAACATATATATATATATGTGTGCACATTTATTCACAATTAATTTAGTTATTTTAATGGACATCCTGGACATATATTTTTAAGAACTTATGACAGTGTTTGTTATTGATAGTTTACTAGCAGTATGATTGCCAGAGTAAAGGTTATTCACATTTTAAATATTACAGGCAAATTGTCTACCTACAAGGTTTTTCCTGTCTCCAGCTGTATGAGAGTACATTTTTCCCCACACCCTTGCCAACACGGGTATTATTGATCTTTTTACCTTTTTTTCAGGTGGTAAAGTGGTATCTCCTTGTTTAGTTGGCAATTTCCTGATGTCAAATGAAGTTGAACATCTTGTATTTCTTTTGTGAATTGTCTGTGAATGCCTTGCAATTTTTTTCTATGTGTGGGTCATTTGTAATTTTCATATTGATTTGTAGAAGTTTTAAATTATTGGGATATTAACATTTTTGTTAAATATTTGTAATGAATATTTTCTCTCAGTTCACCATTAATCTTTTAACTTTGTTTATAGTGTCTTACCAATAATTCATTTAGATTTAGTCAAATATTCAAGATTTTCATATGTATTCTCATACAATCCTTAAAACAAATCTATAAAGGTAAGAAGCACTATCATCATTGTACACATGAGCTAGCTAAGATTCCTAGAGCTTAAGTGACTGGCCCAAGGAGGAAGGGATTACATTTAAGCCCATACTGCTAAAAAGGCACACCACAAGGGAAACTGTAGACGATGGGTGAATAGGCTAAGAAGCCACTGAACAAAGAAGTAGCCACAGAACAAACTGACTGCTCTTCAGGGCCCAGCCATTTGGGCAGCAATCTTTAAGAAGGCTATGCCTAAAGCAGCAGTAATAGTTTTGCAATGGCCTCTAGTTGGTTATGATGATACGAGGTGTTTTTAATTCCTTTGGCTTAGATTTGACACCCATTTCCCTTCCTCGACTCTCTTTGCCAACTTTGTTTTATGGCTCTTGGCTCAGGTCTTGGACATTAACTTTGCTTACTTCATAACTTCTGGCTCTGACCATTGGCTGTGCCTATGGACAGATTACTGGCTGCAATCTCAGTGGATCCCTAGGATTTTGCCCCTAGTTCCAGGCCATGGTGGTGTTACTGGGCTCTTAGATCTTTATATTAGTGAATGACAGAGAGATGGAGAGTTGCATTGGGGAAAATGCAACAGAAAATACTTTATTTCAAAATGCCCTCAAAATGTTTAATGAGGAAATTCAGCTACCAGATACCAAATATTAGTGAGGGAGTGGGGGTAGGTTGGAAGTGTGGTACATTTCATTCTTTTTTCTGACTGGAGAGAGCTCATTACAGGCAATTTACTCTCAGCATGGATTGAAGTCATACAAATTCTCCTTAATCATTCTGTCACCTGGTATTTGAGAGGAACAGGGGGACTAAAAGAAACTGGAATGCACCTCCTAGCCAATCTGAAATTTAGAAAGTAAAGTAAGTTATTGTCAAATAGAAAGCAAACTATGGAACATTGTGCATAGTATAATCCTATTGTTATAAAATGAAACGATACCTTAGGATATTAATATCAGTTAGGATTCTAACTCATAAGCAGTAAAATCCAACTCTGGCTAACTGAGGCAGAAAACCTCTTGATAGGTATTTTGGTGACAGATCGATAGAACTCCTGGAGCAATTTCTGCCCATTTCCCCTCCCCGTCCCATTACCACCATGAGCTTACTATAAGCATATACAATCACTCTCTCTCATACCCATCAATGGGAAAAAGGCAAAATTTTCACCCTAATACTTCCCAGCAGATGGAAGTTTCTATCATGTAAGTTAATTTTTGTTAACAAACATTTCTATTTGTTTAGATATTGTTTACATACAATGTCTCATTTAATCCTTACAACAACCCTATTTACAGATAGGGAGTGTGACACACAGAGTTTAAGTAGTTTGCCCAAGCTCACATCTAGTAAGTGGCAGAGCAGGGGGCTGTAGAGTCTGCCCTCTTTACCTTCTTAACTGCTAGGCTGTGCTGCCTGTAATGGGTGAAAATATGGGAAAGGGTGAATGTTTTCTTTAACAATAGCTACCATTTATTATAGCTAGCATTTATTGCGTGTTTATTGTATTTCAGGACATGTACTACATACTTTACATGTAAAATATTACTTATCTTCACAACAGTCCTTTGTGGAGGCATTATTGTATCTGTTTTATGGATGTAAAACCTGAGGTTAGGGAGGTAAAGTAACTTGCTCAAGGCCATACGATCAGTAATGTCAATGATAGAATTGAAGCGTAGATCTGTGTGATGCCAGGACCTATAATATTAGCAGTTCTTTATACTGATAAAAAACAAAACATAAAACCTAGCTGCATTTAGTCTTCTAAGTATTGAACTTATACGGAAAGGCAACTTTCAGAAATTCCTAAGAGAGTAACAAGAATGGACACACATCACTTAAGGACTTGGTGTGGTACAATGGACAGCATACTGGACCATCTGGGAGATAGGATACTAGGGTTGGAAACTTAGGCCTGCCACCAACTCATTACGTGAATTTTGTAAGTTAGTTTACCTCTTTGGTTTGAAGACTTATATATGAAATTAATGTATAGGATTAGATAATCTCAAAGGATCTAATATTCATTGATTATTACCACACATTGATTATAAAGAGGAGATACTCGGCTATCTTACAGTTTGGTTTTGCTTGGCTCTCCAGTTGGACATTATACTGTCTGGGTCCTTTTGGGGTTATTTTCCAACTGATGGACTCCCTTTGCCATGGGCAGGCAGATTTCCTTCCTATCCAAGCTCCCTTCCTGCATCACCCTGTCTCTGGTGTACCACCCTTCCCTTGAACATTTGGGTTTCATTTGTGCTGGGCTTTATGTGTAGGACTACTTTCTTCTGTAAACCATTACCCTAGTCCTCAGCCTTCTCTGAATTCCTAGATTATTTGTCATCTGTACCTCATACCAGATACTCAGTTACCTTGAATTATTTATTATTATCCATGTTTGCATTTTCTCTAGAATTTTAAACACTACAAGCTCAAACTCTTAAATTCACATTTGACTTCCAACATAAAAGTATGTCCCCCAATGTATGCTGCTAGGACACTCATTTATGTCCATATTATTATTTTATTATGTCATTTATTTCTTATATTTTACTATATTTGTAATGTGTTCTCTTTTTCTTTGGCGATGGTCCTTATTTTTTTATCCATAGTTTTTTTTGGGGGGGGGGTGGGTGGGTAGGGCATTTTTTACATTTCATTATTGCCTTTTCTGGAATTTTTCTAATTTTGTTCTTGTTAGACAGGAAGTATTTTTTAAATATATTTTGAGAGTGGGGTTTTTCCTCATATAATTTCTCTAAGCTTTCACTTTATTATATCTTGTGGGACTCCATATTGCTACACATTTTCATATATACTGAATTATGTGGAGTGATGTGGTTATTATATTACTGTTTTGTGTGTCTCTTATGCCTCTACAACTAGATGGTAAGTTTTTGAGGGCAGGACCATATCCTTAGTATCAGATCCTGACCTGATACCTTTATCTTGGAATGGTCCCTTCAGTGAAAACTCTGTGAAAAGTGCTATGCCAAAACTTATAGTTATAAATGATAAACTGTTCTTGCCTATTTTTATTTGTACCCAGAAATTTTTCCTCTTTGAAAATGAATTTGTTATTCTCAGCAAATAAGTCTATAGTAGTAGAGATGCTAATTTATTTGGGTGGACATGTTAGTGTTTTCATTAAAAAGAGAGAGAGAAGAGAAAAGAAATGTACTGGTATCTATATTAACCTTTATTATCACCAAAGTAAAGCGCTAGTAGATACTTAAAAATGTTTGAGATTGTCAAGAAACTACCCTTTCTTGATACCAACAAGAATGAAAGAAGATGCATAAGAAGAATAGGCAAAGTAGAAAATTCTCGAAAGTTTAAAAGTGGAGAAGGAATTTATTTTAGATATACATTTATTTAGACCTCTGGCATGCTATACCTGAGAATGAAAAGTTTACCACAGCTACTCATGGTAGGATGTAACACTTCAATTTAAAAAAAAAATCTACTCTGAGTAAGGAATCATGTGAGTTTCTTGCTGTAACCATTGCGCAGTCCTGGAACTGAACCTGGAATGATGGTCTTTATTGGTATTAAACAGGGATTGGCAAACTATGGCCTATGGGCCAAATTTGGCCCACTGACTGTTTTTGTGTGGTTTGCAAGCTAAGAATGGTTTTTATATTTTTAAATGGTTGAAAAAAATATCAAAAGAATAATATTTTGTGATATGTTAAAAGTATATGAAATCCAAAGTTTGGAATCCATAAATTGAAACAAAGCCATACTCATTCGTTCACATGTTGTCTATGGTTGTTTTTATTCTACAGTGGCAGAGTTGAGCAGTTGTGACAGCACCTGCATGATCCACAGAGCCTGAAATAATTTCTATCTGGCTTTTTACAGGAAAAGTTTGCTTTTATACTCCTGGTTTAAAGCAAGATAGAATAGGAGACTAAAAAAAAAAGTTGGTTGGGGCAGAAACGAGGATAGAAGATAGAGGCATAATCCCTTTCCTCTACCTTTTATTCCTTCCTTTGCCCTTCCTGTTCCCCAGCAAGCTCTATCTCTTTCTTTCACCCTCCCTTCTCCCATGCACCTCACTTCTGTTTTCACAAACATACATGTTGTGAAAGAAAGAAAACCAAAGCCTTTCATTATTTTGAGGGTTTGCAGTTGCTCTTAATTTTTTAAATTATATTTTCCTTTACTGTTTTACATCTGGAGTTTGGACCATCTGGGAAAGAAAACTGGGGACCTCAGTATGTAGGCTCTCCATTTGGCAACAGCTAAAAGTAGTGCTAAGACTAGTCAAGAGGAGTGAAAATGAAAATGAAGCTTTGTTGGCCTGTATTGAGAAATTTGGACCAGATCCTACAGTTGGAGAACCATTTTTGACCATCGTGCTGGGAATCCTGTTTTGTTCCACTGCACAGAAAACCTTTGGGGTTAAACTCCTACATTCAATTCTTTGTGGGGAAACAACAATGCAAAACTAGGGGCTCAATTTGGAGGAGAAGTTGAAACTGATTCAAACAAGGTTTCATTAACTAATTTGAGGAGAATTTAGAGCTGTTCTGAGCTATACAATTACTCCTTTTCTCATCTCCACTGGCAATCTGAGAATCAGATCACCTGGGGAAAGCAGATTTAAAAAATTCCAGATGGTGTGTGCGATGCTCCAGCTGTGGAGAATCTCTCCCAGTCAGGCAATCTGCCTTTCTGCCGGAACCCTCTAAAACTGTGCTGCCCATTTGTCATGCTTCTCCAATTGCAGCCTTCTGGATAGCTTCTCTTTGCCTTGTCTGATTCTTCCTTTCCAGTTTTTATCATCCCCCTCCATGAGCGAATGTAGTAACATCTCTTCATTGGCTATAAATCCATAGGAGAACCTGATATAAAATATGGTTTTGTGAAGGAAAATTGGAAAACATCTGTTTTTTACCCATAAGATTCAGTGTTCACTTGTCTCATATGACGACGTGACTGTTTGTGCATGTGTGAAAAAGAAAAGAAACAGGAAGAGCAGAGGGAAAGGCTAGCATGAGGGTGAGCAGGAAAGAATTCATGCACATGTTTTTGTAGCCAGCTGAGCAAATTAAGTTAATCTCCTTGTAAGCTTGATTAGAATCCTGGGTTAATGTTGGGAAAGGTCAGTCTCACTGACTTGAATGACCTTGATGGGGCTACCAAAGAAGTGAGTGCTTGTGGATTGGTCCTGGATATTGTCTTGATGATAAGCTTTGTCTGGAATTATTCCTAGCTTATGGTAGCAAGGCCTGAAAGCTTATGGGCATCTTTTGGGCTCCAGAGGGTTCAGGTGGGCTTTCCTTGGAAGTTGGACCCTGTGGAGAGATGAAGGGCAGAAGCAGATAGCAGATGAAACTCCATGTATTTGGCTGCCTGCTGTCTTTGTTGTGTCTTTCTATAGTGAATATGCCTATCCTAATCTGTAGAATATTAGATGGGTAGATTTTGGAACCTTTCATTTTACCTATTTATAGTTTGATAACTGGGTTCAGGTAAGGTGCATGGGTCACTTGAGTTTTATTTTACTTGGTATAATACTTGGTACCTTTTCAAATCTAGATGGAAGATTACATAAATTGGCAGGAACTGAAATTCCTTTTTCCCTATTGTCACTTAAAAAATTGAAGTAAAATTTATATATCATAAAATGCAAAGGTCTTAAGTGTACAATTTGATTGGTTTTGATAAAAGTATACGTATGTGTAACCACCACCTTAAACAAGATCTGGAACTTTTCCATCATCCAGAAAGTCCCCTATTGTCCCTTTCCTGTCAATCCTCATCTCCCAAAGGCAACCACTGTTCTGATTTCTATCACCATGGATTATTTTGCTTGTTCTTGAACTTCATATGTACTCTTTTGTGTCTAGCTTTATAAGCTTAACATAATGTTTCCAATACTCATCCATGTTGTGTGTATCAGTAGTTCATTTAAAAATTTTTCTGAGTTATTTTCCGTTGTATGAATATCCCACAATTTATGCTTTCTCCTGCTAATGAACTTTTAACTTGTTTTCAGTATTATAGAGCAGAAAGTTTTAATTTGGTAAGTTCAGCTTATCAAAATTTTCTTATATGATTAATGTTCTCTGTGTGCCATTTAAGAAATCTTTTGTCTACTCATAAGGCCACGAAAATTTTATTCCATGTTTTCTTTCAGACATTTTATAGTTTTAGCTTTTACACTGAGGTCTATGATCCATTTCACATTAATTAATTGTGTCAGGGAGAGGTTAATGTTCATTTTTCCTTATGTTTATCCAGTTATTTCATTAGCGTTTGTTGAAAACACTGTCCTTTCCCCACTTGATTATACATTTGAAGAGTTGGGTTGTTGGTCTGTAAATTTCTGTTTTTGTAATGACCTTGTCAGATTTTGGTATCAGAGTTAAGCTGGCTTATAAAATAAGGTGGAAGCATTCTTTGCTATTACTTGAATTTGTGTAATATTGATATTAAGTCTTCCTTGATTATTGATAGACTTTACCAGTGAACCCAGCTTGGCCTGGAGTTTTCTTTATATGAAATTTTTATTATAAATTTAGTTTCTTTAATACATATAGGACTATTCAGTTCTTTTATTTCTTCAGTCATTTTTGTTGTGTGTTTTAAAGGAATTTTTAAAAAATTTAAGTTGTTGAATTTATTGTCATAATTTTTTTCTTAATATTACCTTATTAATGCCTGTAGGATCTGTAGTGATGCTTCTCTTTCATTCCTGATATTGTTAATTTGTGGGGGTTTATTTTCTCTTTTTTTCTTAGTTACTCTTGCTAGGTGTTTATTAGCTTTATTAATCCCTTAAAAGAAAAAACTTCTAGCTTTGCTAGTTTCCTCTATCATTTGCTGATTTTTACTCTGATCTGTATTATTTCTTTCTCATGACTTACTCTGGATTTAACTTGCTCTTCTTTCACTGGCTTCTTAAGGTGGAAACTTATAATTAATATTAAATCTTTCTCTTTTCTCTAATTTATGAATTTAAAACTATAAATTTCTCCTTCAAGCATTGTTTGCCTGCATTCCACAAATTTTGATGTGTCATTATTTTTCAGTTTGAAGTATTTTTTAATTTCTCTAGTGATTTCTTCCTTGATCAATGGGTTATTTAGAAATGTGTTATTTAAAGTCTAAATACTAAGAGATTTTCTAGATATCTCATTATTATTGATTTCTAACTTAATTTAATTTTTTTTGTTGGAGAACACATTGCATAAATTTTCAATCTTTTAGATTTACAGTTGGTGTTTCTCATTAAAGTCAAGTTTTGGGCCATTATTTCTTCAAATATTTTCTCTGCCCCAGTCTCCAGGACTCAATTATATGTATGTTAGATAATTTCATATTGTCCCAAAGATCCATGAGGCGCTATTAAATTTTTTCAAAAATTTCTTTCCTCCTTTGGATTGGACTGAGCATATATATATATATATTTTTTTTTTTTTTTTGCATTTTAAGACAAATACTCTTTTATTTCTGATAAACTGAATATACAATTATTGTTCCCTAGGCAACCAATGTTTGCTTAGAACTACAGTTTAATTTCACGTTAACAAAACACAGACAGTGAAAAGACAACAAATTGGATTATTTTTATTGCTCTGTCTTTAGGTTCACTGCTCTTTCTTCTACAATCTGTTCCTTAGCCCATCTAGTGAATTTTTTTTTTTTTTTTTTTGGTACGCAGGCCTCTCACTGTTGTGGCCTCTCGCGTTGCGGAGCACAGGCTCCGGACGCGCAGGCTCAGCGGCCATGGCTCACAGGCCCAGCTGCTCCGCGGCATGTGGGATCCTCCCGGACCGGGGCACGAACCCGTGTCCCCTGCATCGGCAGGCAGATTCTCAACCACTGTGCCACCAGGGAAGCCCTTATCTAATGAATTTTTAATTTCAATTCTAAAATTTCTATTTGCCTCTTATTTATTTATTATTATTTTTTGCAGTTTCCATTTCTCTACTGAGGTTCCTTATCCATTAACTCATTAAAACTATATTTTCTTTTAACTCTTTACATATTTATAATAGGTGATTTAAAGTCTTTGTCTGCTAAGTTCAACATCTGGCCATTTCTGATCTGCTTTCTATTGATTAATTTTTGTTGTTGTTTATTTATTTTTGACTATGGATGACATTTTCTTTTTTTTAATGTATCTGGTGATTTTTAACTGAATACTGATACTGTGAATAAAAATACTGTAGTGTCTGGATCCTGTTATCTTTTTCTGAATAGTATTGATTCTTATTTTAACAGACAATTCAATTACTTGCTGGTCACCTTAAACTTTTGTAGATTTTGTTTTAGCTATTTTCAGATCTGTGGAAAGTCCAGGATGTTTCTCAAGCCCCTCTACCTTTGGAGGACTTGACTTTCAAACTCTTTCTCCCTTGTGGATCTCATTAGGACTTGGTTTCAGGCTTTGTTAGTGTGGATCTAGAGTAAGTCTTACACTAAAGCTTCGTTTTTACTCCTGTGGTGTGGCCTTCTGGTGTCTCAGCTGAATGCCAGGGATATTATCAAAGTATTAACAGGATCTCTCCACTCTGAAGCAGCCAGGAACTCTGCTTTTCCTCCAGCATTTCTTGTCCTCTAATATCCCTAGTTCCCTCTTAACTCCATAGTAATGGCTATCTGGTAAATCTTGTATGGTCTCACTCTGAACATGAACAGTCTAACCCTGGGTCAGAGATTTACACAGGACCTCCCACATGGACTCCTGAGGTCTCCTCTGCACAGCCATCCTTTCCTCTGTTACCTTGCCTCATAGATTACAGCTACCTCAACCAACCTGAACTCTGATTTCTGCCTCTCAGGTCAATGGAATCAATCAGCTTGAACTGTTCAGCCTCCAGTTCTCTGCACTGCAGTTGGGAAATTATATACAGTTAGAGAGCTGGGTAGTCATGGGGCTTACCTAATGAATTTCCTTTCTCTCAAGGGTCTCAGTCATGTGCTGTCTGTTGTCCACTGCCTTAAAAAGGTTGCCTCAAATAGTTTGTTCAATTTTATAGCTGTTTATGTCACGAGGGCTGATTTACTACCAGTTACTCCAACATAGCTGGAAGTGGAATTCTAGGCCCACAATTTTGCTGTTTGTTTTCTATTTGTCCTGCCTTTTTTCCCTTCTCCCTTTTATCTCCTTTCCTGTTTTCTTTTGGATTAATCAAAGTTTAAATGTTTCATTTTAATTCTTCTAATGACTTTCATTTTAATTCTTCAAATGACTTTCTAGCTATAACTTTGTATTATTTTTAAATGACTTTACTAGAGATTACAATGTGGATCTTTAATTTATCCCATCTTAGAGTTAATATAGTACAATTTGTAATAAAATGTAAAAGTTTGTAATACTACAATTCCATGTACAGCCCTATCCTTTTGTGATATTGTTGTTATATATTTTTACATCTACGTATATTATAATCCCCATAATACAAAATTATAATTTTTTCATTAGGTAGTCAGTTTTTTTCTCTTTATTGTGGTAAAAAGCACATATAAAATTTATCATCTTTACTATTTTAAGTGTATAGTATAGTAGTATTATGTATATACAATCAGTTGTTTTTTCCAGAAATTAATAGAAGATGGAAAATATCATCTGTTAAAATTATCCACATATTTACCATTTCCACTCCTTTTTATTTCTCCTTGAATGTATAAATTTCCATCTGATGTAATTTTTCTTCTGCCAGATAATTTCTGTTAGCATGAAGTGTGTGCCCTTTTGAAGACAAATCCTCAAATTTTGTTCATATGAAAATATTTTTAATTATCCTTCATTTTTGAAGGATACTTTACTAAGTTATAGAATTCCAGGTTGATAGTTTTAAATTAAAAAAATTTTTTTTTTCAGTTTAAAAAAACTATTGTTCTACTTTCTTCTGGCCATCATTCTTTCTGTTGAAAAGTAAGCTTTCATTTGTATTATTCTTCCTTTATATGTAATGTTTCATTTTGCTGTGGCTGTTCTCAAGATTTTTTTATTACCTTTGTTTTTCTGCTCTTTTACTCAGATGTGCCTAATAGGCTCTCTTTATGTTTTTCCTGACTTGGGTTAGGTGAACTTCTTGGATCTAAAAGTCAGTGTTTTTCTTCAAATTTGGGAATTTTTCATCCACTATATTTAAAAAAAATTTCCCCACAATTTCATGCTTCTGAGATTCTTATTATACATATGTTCAACTATTTGATATTTTTCTGTGTAGATGCCTGAAACTCGTTAATTTTGTCTGATCTTTTATTCTCTGTGTTCTTCAGAGTTAATAGTTTTTATTGCCCTGTTTTTCAAGTTCATGATCTTTCTGGGGATGCCTCCAATCTTTTGGTAAGCCCATCTTTTGAGTTTTTTAATTTCAGATATTGTACATTTCTAGAGTTTTCATTTGGTTCTTTTTTATAGTTTATATTTTTCTGCTTAAATGTTCCATCTTTTCATCCAATATGATCATCTTTTCCTCTAGTCCTTGATCATATTTATAATAGCAGCTTTAAAGTACTTGACTGCTGTGATTTATGTCAAAGAGTGTTCTTCCTATGTTTTCCTCTAAAAGTTTTATAGTGTCCAGTCTTACATTTAGGTCTTGGATTATTTTTATTGCTCTGTTTTTAGGTTCACTGCTCTTCTCATTTTGAGTTTATTTTTGTTTATGGTGTTAGGGAATATTCTATTTTCATTCTTTTACATGTAGCTGTCCAGTTTTCCCAGCACCACTTATTGAAGAGACTGTCTTTTCTCCATTGTATACCCTTGCCTCCTTCGTCATTGATTAGTTGACCATAGGTGTGTGGGTTTATCTTTGGGTTTTCTATCCTGTTCCATTGATCTATATTTCTGGTTTTTTTCCAGTACCATATTGTCTTGATTACTGTAGCTTTGTAGTATAGTCTGAAGTCAGGGAGTCTGATTCCTCCAGCCCCATTTTTTTCTCAAGATTGCTTTGGCTCTTTGGGGTCTTTTGTGTCTCCACACAAATTTTAAGATTTTTTTTGTTCTAGTTCTGTGAAAAATGCCATTGGTAATTTGGTAGGGCTTGCATTGAATCTGTAGATTTCTTTGGGTAGTATTTAAAAAAATTTGCTTTGGGTAGTATATAAAAAAAATAAAGTACTTGACTGCTGATTCCAACACCTGCATCATTTTGGGATTTTATTGACTGCTTTTCCTTTTAACTATGGGTCACATTTTTTCTATTCCCATGTTTAGTAATTTTAAAATGGTATCTAGACATTATGTTTGATACATTATAAAGAATCTGGATTTTGTTCTCTTTCTCTGAATAGTTCTTTTTTTTTTTTAATACAAGGAAACAGCTCAGTTATTGGCTGATTACCTTGAACTAGTGTAGACTTTGTTTTACACTTTGATAGAGCAGTTCTGTTTTACTTTTTCTTTTAATCTTAGGGTGAGACATAGTCTTTGCTCCTATTGCATTACTTCTTTCTGCAGTTTTACTGGAGAGTCCAGATGATTATCAAGCCTTTCTAACTTGGCAAAATTCAAACTCAAAACACTCTCTCCTTGCATCAGACAGTAACTGAAATCTCTGCTCAGCCTTTTCAGCTTTCCAGTTGTCGCTTTCCAATGGACTTTTTGGAGTCTCACAGTTCAGTAATCAGTTTACACTTAGATTTTATACTTAAATTATAATTTTATTCTTAGAATTTATTCTTAGTTTTGAGGGCTCCCTCTTCTGTGGATTTTTATTCTCCTGGATTTCCTATCTCAATTTTCAGATTCTTTGTCAGCCTTAAACTCTGTGCCGTGGGGCTTTCTGCTCCATTATGCACACACTGGAGAATGCCTTGAATAGATTATTGGGTAAATATTGTATATGGTTCTTTCATTTTCTGTCTCTGGACCAAGTCAACGTTGCATGGAACAAAAGGAGAATGTTTTATTAAGCAATCAATTGTGCCAATAAACGCTTTGTTGTGGTGAGAAGCTCAGATGGCTCTTATGTGACTGGCCTGAGGAAACGATTGGCAATGATAGAATGGCACACTGTATCTCACTGGTAGCCAAATTAGGAACATCTTGTAACCACAGATCAGTAAACAACCTATATTACCAGGTCTTTTTTTTAAACAGGATTCCCTTGAAGAATATGTGCATTTCCCCTTGCTGTTTGGTTTAATAATTGGGGAAAGGTACTTTACCTGGTGAGTTGCCTAGATAAGTGGATTTGTTAAACCTCACATACCTTGTGAAATACAATTTGTGTGTCTTCTTTCTGATTTGCATCATTCATGGGAAAGGGTTTCTCGTATGTTTGTCCAACATATTTTATTTTCTTCCTTCTGAGTATAACCTTTTCCCTCCTATCCCACCTTTGCTTTGGAGAATGCTTCATGTCATTTATGTGGGACACTCAGTCTGCATGCTTGAGCTCCTTGCCTATTTTCCTGATCCACACCCCATCTTCCTCACCTAATGGATGGAAATGTGGCCCAGAATTGCCACAGTGATTGGTTCAAGTATGTCCAGGATATAAATAAGACCAAATAGAATTCTCCTCAGGATATTTCTGTTCAGGTTAGACCATTTGCTCCTAAGGCAAATATGGTATTTTGCTCACCATTGCACTCTCTGCATCTAGTACAGGCCTGGAACACTGTGAATGAATGTTGAATAGAATGACTGGCCTTTGGAAGAATTATGAAATGATTGTGACTTTGACTTTCCAAGACTGGATGCTTCTCTTCTTACCTGGTAACATCTCTCTAAGAAATATGAGTCAGAAATTGGCAAACCTGTTCATCAAATGGACTTCATTAATATATCACTGGGGGCATGACTGTTAGAGAAGAAAATCCCAGAGGGAGTAAGTTTGAAGCTAGACCCTCATTTCCCCACAGTAGTACAATTCTGATCTCTGAAACAGGAGTGTGTATGTGTGTGTGTGTGTGTGTGTGTGCGTGCGCACGCATGGGTGCATGCACACGTGCATGTGTGTGTACACTGAAAGATGACCAGTAAGTTCATTCCTTTTCTTAGATATGTTCAAGTCTTTGTCCTCAACTCTGCACCCAGAATATTAAAGGATTCAGGAAGCTCTTTCTCTAGCAATACCTATTTCCAGTATATCAGTTCTGTATCTTGAACTTTGGGGAAGTGCCATTAGTGTTACTGAAATAACGTTTGTGAAGTAGGAGACCTGCAGGATATCACAGACTGGTTGGGGGGAGAATGATTTAGGAAATGAAAATGATGGCATCTGATTAAGATGTATTTGTTACTCTCACAACTATCTCCATTTTCCTGTTCTTCCTCCTTCTGTTCTCATGTTCTTAGTTTCTGGTGATTTCAGAGTTATAGCTCTCTTGGTAGGGATTTTTTTGAGAAATACTCTTACTATACTACTAGTTAAATAAGAGTAGACTTTTTGGGAAAATCTGGAAATAATTACCATACATATTGTTGTTTCATTGTGGAATTATTAAGTTCTAAACATCCATCATATTTATGGACATTTATAAAACAACCTGACTGTAAGTTGGAGAGGTTCATTGTCAACAAATTTAGACTCAACAAATGGTCAAGTGCCTATATAAAGTAACCAGTATGCCAGGGCCTTTCACATATGTTATCTGGCATAATCATCGTAAAAACCTTTGTATGTGTGTGTGGGGGGGATGTTATTCATCCTTATAGAGAGGAATTTGACAAACTATTAAAATTAAAAATGAACATCGGGACTTCTGGTTTTCAGTCCTGTATGTAAGGAGCTTGGATGTTTTCACTTCATCCTAACAGGAAATAAAAAGCTGAACAAACTGAAAAATCAACTCTTCTTAGATCTGTCAGCAAAGTGAGGTCACTAAGCAAACTGTTGCTCTTATGCCTTATGTGTTATGGGTCATCTAACTTGGAATACACTCAAGTCTAACCCCCCAAAATCTGATATCCAAAAAATGAGTAACAATGTGAAAGCTGCTCCCTTAGAAGACACCTACAACAAACCTTTTAACAAATACTGGAAGAATAATAAATAACTTAATTAGCCTATTCACCATCAAAATTTCAGTGATTCTGGGAAGATAAAACTCAATATCCACTGATGTTCTTGTCCCTGTGTAAGACTCGGAGCCCTCTCTTTTGGAAATGGCTTGCCAGCCTCCCAGTGGAATAGAAAGCTCTCATCATCTTCTGTTTTCCATCTTACTTTAAATTTTACTTAGATTGTATTAAGGGTCAGCGTGACATTCATTTCTCAAATCAGACTTTGCTAGTGCTCTTTATGAATCTTCAAAGTATGATTCTTGGAAAAATGCTACTAATTCAAGTTAAAAAATTCACTCCTTGGGTAATCCCAGAAGTGTTGGCAAGAATTCTTTATTAAATGAAAGTGAAATAATGATCAAGCTGAGAAAGAGCTTATTTTACATATTGTTTGGTAGAAAGTTAAATAATTCCTCATATTCCAACATTGGTTGGTGTCCTGACCTTTCCAAATATTCAACCTGTAAAGACATTTGAGAAGCCTAGGATTTACTCTCTCCTTCTCTTCAAAAATGATAGATTTTACTTGAATTTTTACAAATGGAGTCACAACTGCCTATTGCTGCAAAGGAGCAGCTGTCTGAGCAGGAACAGAGCTTGAGAAAACACTTTCTAGAGAGCTCTGGGACTTCCCATTGTCTTAGAGTTTTCAAGATCTTAAAATTTGTGAAGAAAATGAAAGTTTTATTTGTTTATTTGTTTTTAAATGAAGAGTCTACATCATGATAATCAGCTGTACCAGTTTGGAAAGAGCCCTTCCCAGTTTTCACTTAGCATGCTGCTGTACATATTTTCCTAATTCCTCACAGAAATGTCAGTGTTATCAAATAAGAAATGTAAAATTACCATTTAAAAATAAATAAGCAGTTGGTATTTTCAGAAGAATCATTTCCATGAAATTCCAAATTTATGAACTAATGCTAAGCATTTTCAAACCAGTTGTTTCAAGGATTTGAAGAATATTTATTACTATTAAAATATTGGCCAGATGACCAGTGATAGAAGGTTATATAGTTTCAAACATTTTATTTTGGATCATGAGGGATTAAGAGCAATGGAATATCTTCTGTGAAATCAGAAGTAGAGCTAGGGTCGCAAAGAGCTTGGTGTTCTGGAAGGCCGTCATCAGAAATGGTAAGTTGAACATAGAATCCTGCCACCAAAGCCATGGGGCACATTACCTTCAAATTCCAACCCTAGGATTCTGCCTCATTCATGACTAGATTAATTACCAGGTTATCTCTGGTCAGCTAGCTTTTGGGGGGATGAGTGAAGATATTAAAGGAAGAGCCAAATAGTCCAGGAACTAGAGTTCCCAGCTTCTTCCTTATAGTTGCTTCATATTCTGATGGTTGAGTAGAGGCCCTGGCCAGTGGACTCTTAGAATTATATGGAGATGAAGCATTCCAATGTAAGGAAGTATAGCAGCATGTTAAAGTGGAAGTTTTTACTAAGGTATCAATATACAATAGATGTCACATGCTAAAGTAAAGTACCAGTCCAAGATGCAGAGGATAAATTTAAATTTTGCAGTGAGGGAATTAAGTCATATATATTTTAAAGTAATAGCCAGTTGTGAGCTAAATTGGTTTTTAAATTGGGATGTCTAGGTCAAAAGGTATGTGTATATTATGATTTCATAAAATCAAGTTTGTTAAGATATAATTTACATGAAGCAAAAAATTATTTTGAGAAATGATTATAGTACATAGTGATGTAAACTACCACCACCACCAAGATACAGATTTCTATCACCCTAGAAATTTCTCTTCTGCCCCTTTGCAGTCAGTCTCCCTACCCCAGTCCTTAGCTCCCTCTGATCTGATATCTGTTCCTAAAGTCTTGCATTTTTCAGAATGTCATAGGAATGGAATAATGAAGTGTCTTCTTTCACTTAGCATAATGCTTTTTTGATATTCATCCATCTTATTGCATATGTCAGCCTTCCATTCCCTTTTATTGCTGGATAGTATTCCATTATATGGATATTCTACAATTTGTTTATCCATTCATCCATTGATGGACATTTGGTTTGTGTCCAGTTTTTTGAAATTACAAATAAAGTAAGTATAAACATTTGTTCTTGGAGCTCTGTGTGGAGGTATGTTTTCATTTCTTCTATGTAGATACCTAGGAATGGAATTGCTTGAACATTTATTAAGTGTATGTTGACTTTTTAAGAAATTACCAAATTTTCCCAATGTGACTACATTTCACACTCCCACAAGCAGTGTACCAGAGTTCCAGTTTTTCCACATCATTGCCAAAATTGGTATTGTCAGTCTTTTTAATTACAGGCATACCTTCATATCATTGTGCTTCACTTTACTGCACTTCACAGATACTGTGTTTTTTACAAATTGAAAGTTCATGGCAACCTTGTGTTGAGCAAGTCTATTGGTGCTGTTTTCCCAACAGCGTTTGCTCACTTCATGTCTCTGTGTCACATTTTGGAAATTCTTGCAATATTTCAAACTTTTCACTATTATTATATTTGTTATGGTGATCTGTGATCAGTAATCTTTGAAGCTACTATTGTAATTGCTTTGGGGTACCACAAACTGTGCCCATACAAAATGGCAGACTTAATTGATACATGTTTTGTGTGTTCTCATTGCTCCACTGACCAACTCTTTCCCTGGTCTCTCTCCCTCTTTTTGGGCCTCTCTGTTTCTTGAGATGTACCAATATTGAAATTAGGCCAATTAATAACCCTAAAATGGCCCCTAAGTGTTCAAGTGAAAGGAAGAGTCAGTCAATGCAGCAGACTTCATTGTCTTATTTTCAGAAATTACCCTAGCCATCCCAACCTTCAGCAGTCACCACCCTCATCAGTCAGCAGTCATCAACACCAAGGCAAGACCCTCCACCAGGAAAAAGATTAAGAATTGCTGAAGGCTTACATGATGATTAGCATTGTTTTTTAGCACTAAAGTATTTTTAATTAAGGTATGTACATTTTTTTAGACATAATGCTATTACACAATTAATAGACTACAGTTTAGTGTAAACATAATTTTTATATGCATAGGGAAGTCAAAAAATTCATGTGACTTGCTTTAATGCGATATTTGCTTTATTGCAGTGGTCTGGAGCCAAATCTGCAGTATCTCTGAAATATGTCTGTATTGACATTGTAGTGGGTGTGAAGTGGTATCTCGTGGTTATTTACACTTCCCTAGTGACTAATGATATTGTTCATCTTTTCACGTGCTTATTAGCCATTTGTATATGGCGAAATGTCCATTCAGATCTTTTGCTTGTATTCTGATTGGATTGTTCATGTTGCTATTGAGTTGTGAGAGTTCTTTATATATTTTGGGTACAAGTCCTTTATCAGATAAGTAATTTGCGAAAAATACCTTCTCCTAGTCTGTAACTTATTTTCCAAAATATTTTCTTAAATGTGTCTTTTTTTAAAAAATTAGAGTATAGTTGATTTACACTGCTGTATCATTTTCTGCTGTACAGCAAAGTGAATCAGCCATACGTATGCATATATCCCCTATTTTTGGATTTCCTTTTCATTTAGGTCACCACAGAGCACCGAGTAGAATTCCCTGTGCTATAGTGTATGCTCTCATTAGTTATCTATTTTATAAATAGTAGTGTATATATGTCAATCTCAATCTCCCAATTCATCCCACCACCTCCCCCTTTCCCCCTTGGTATCCATATATTGGTTCTCTACGTCTGTGCCTCTGTTTCTGCTTTACAAATAAGATCATCTATACCATTTTTCTAGATTCCACATATATGCGTTAATATACGATATTTGTTTTTCTCTTTCTGACTTACTTCACCCTGCATGACAGTCTCTAGGTCTATCCATGTCTCTGCAAATGACCCAATTTTGTTCCTTTTTATGGCTGAGTAATATTCCATTATATTATGTACCACATCTTCTTTATCCATTCCTCTGCTGATGGGACACTTAGGTTGCTTCCATGTCCTGGCTATTGTGAATAGTGCTGCAATAAACATTGGGGTGCATGTATCTTTTTGAATTATGGTTCTGTCTGAGTATATGCCCAGTAGTGGGAAAGCTGGGTCATATGGTAGTTCTGTTTCTAGTTTTTTAAGGAACCTCCATACTGTTCTCCCTGGTGGCTGTATCAATTTACATTCCCACCAACAGTACAAGAGTGTTCCCTTTTCTCCACACCCTCTCCAGCATTTGTTGTTTGTAGATTTTCTGATGATGCCCATTCTAACTGGTGTGAGGTGATACCTTATTGTAGTTTTGATTTGCATTTCTTTAATAATTAGTGATGTTGAGCAGCTTTTCATGTGCCTCTTGGCCATCTGTATGTTTTCTTTGGTGAAATGTGTGATTAGGTCTTCTGCCCATTTTTTAATTGGGTTTTTTCTTTTTAATATTGAGCTGCATGAGCTGTCTATATATTTTGGAGATTAATCCTCTGTCCATTGATTAGTTTGCAGATATTTTCTCCCATTCTGAGGGTGTCTTTTCTTCTTGTTTATAGTTTCCTTTGCTGTACCAAAGCTTTAAAGTTTCATTAGGTCCCATTTGTTTATTTTTGTTTTTATTTCCATTACTCTAGGAGGTGGGTCAAAAAAGACCTTGCTGTGATTTATGTCAAAGAGTGTTCTTCCTATGTTTTCCTCTAAGAGTTTTATAGTGCCTGGCCTTACATTTAGGTCTTTAATCCATTTGGAGTTTATTTTTGTGTATGGTGTTAGGGAATGTTCTAATTTTGTTCTTTCACATGTAGCTGTCCAGTTTCCCAGCACCACTTATTGAAGAGACTGTCTTTTCTCCATTGTATATCCTTGCCTCCTTTGTTGTAGGTTAGAAGAACATAGGCACATGGGTTTATCTCTGGGCTTTCTATCCTGTTCCATTGATCTATATTTCTGTTTTTCTTCCAGTACCATATTGTCTTGATTACTGCAGCTTTGTAGTATAGTCTGAAGTCAGGGAGTCTGATTCCTCCAGCACGCTTTTTTTCCCTCAAGATTGCTTTAGCTATTCATGGTCTTTTGTATTTCCTTACAAATTGTAAAATTTCTTGTTCTAATTCTGTGAAAAATGCCACTGCCAATTTGATAGGGATTACATTGAATCTGTAGATAGCTTTGGGTAGTATAGTCATTTTCACAATGTTGATTCTTCAAATTCAAGACCATGGTATATCTCTCCATCTGTTTGTGTCATCTTAGATTTCTTTCATCGGTGTCTTATAGTTTTCTGAGTACAGGTATTTACCTCCTTAGGTAGGTTTATTCCTAGGTGTTTTATTCGTTTTGTTGCAATGGTGAATGGGACCGTTTCCTTAATTTCTCTTTCTGATCTTTCGTTGTTAGCATATAGCGATGCAAGAGATTCCTGTGCATTAATTTTGTATCCTGCAACTTTACCAAATTCATTGATTAGCTCTAGTAGTTTTCAGGTAAAGTCTTTAGGATCTTCTATGAATAGTGTCATGTCATCTACAAACAGTGACAGTTTTACTTCTTCTTTTCCAATTTGTATTCCTTTTATTTCTTTTTCTCTTAACATCTTTATTGGAGTATAATTGCTTTACAATGGTGTGTTAGTTTCTGCTTTACAACAAAGTGAGTCAGTTATACATATACATATGTTCCCATATCTCTTCCCTCTTGCATCTCCCTCCCTCCCACCCTCCCCATCCCACCCCTCTAGGTGGTCACAAACCAACGAGCTGATCTCCCTGTGCTATACGGCTGCTTCCCACTAGCTATCTATTTTACGTTTGGTAGTGTATATATGACCATACCACTCACTTGATCACAGCTTACCCTTCCCCCTTCCCATATCCTCAAGTACATTCTCTAGCAGGTCTGCGTCCTTATTCCCGTCTTACCCCTAGGTTCTTCATGATCATTTTTTTTCTTAGATTCCATATATATGTGTTAGCATACGGTATTTGTTTTTCCCTTTCTGACTTACTTCACTCTGTGTGATAGACTCTAGGTCCATCCACCTCACTACAAATAACTCAATTTCGTTTCTTTTTATGGCTGAGTAATATTCCATTGTATATATGTGCCACATCTTCCTTATCCATTCATCTGTTGATGGACACTTAGGTTGCTTCCATGTCCTGGCTATTGTAAATAGAGCTGCAGTGAACATTTGGGTACATGACTCTTTTTTTTTTTTTTTTTTTTTTTTGCGGTACGCGGGCCTCTCACTGTTGTGGGGTCTCCCGTTGTGGAGCACAGGCTCCAGAAACACACGCTCAGTGGCCATGGCTCACGGACCTAGCCGCTCCGCAGCATGTGGGATCTTCCTGGACCAGGACACGAACCTGTGTCCCCTGCAAAGGCAGACGGACTCTCAACCACTGCGCCACCAGGGAAGCCTCATGACTCTTTTTGAACTATGTTTTTCTCAGCGTATATGCCCAGTAGTGGGATTGCTGGGTCATATGGTAGTTCTATTTGTAGGTTTTGTTTGTATGTTTGGTTTTTTTTGCGGTATGTGGGCCTCTCACTGCTGTGGCCTCTCCCATTGCGGAGCACAGGCTCCGGATGCGCAGGCTCAGCAGCCATGGCCCACGGGCCCAGCCGCTCTGTGGCATGCGTGATCCTTCTGGACCGGGGCACGAACCCGGTCCCCTGCATCGGCAGGCGGACTTCCAAACACTGCGCCACCAGGGAAGCCCTATTTATAGGTTTTTAAGGCATTTCCATACTGTTCTCCATAGTGGCTGTATCAATTTACATTCCCACCAACAGTGCAAAAGTGTTCCCTTTTCTCCACACCCTCTCCAGCATTTATTGTTTCTAGATTTTTTGATGATGGCCATTCTGACCGGTGTGAGGTGATGTCTCATTGTAGTTTTGATTTGCATTTCTCTAATGATTAGTGATGTTGAGCATTCTTTCATGTGTTTGTTGGCAATCTGTACATCTTCTTTGGGGAAATGTCTATTTAGGTCTTCTGCCCACTTTTGGATTGGGTTGTTTTTTTTTTTGTTATTGAGTTGCATGAGCTGATTGTAAATTTTGGAGATTTATCCTTTGTCAGTTGCTTCATTTGCAAATATTTTTTGCCATTCTGAGGGCTGTCTTTTGGTATTGTTTGTGGTTTCCTTTGCTGTGCAAAAGCTTTTAAGTTTCATTAGGTCCCATTTGTTTATTTTTGTTTTTATTTCCATTTCTCTAGGAGGTGGGTCAAAAGGGATCTTGCTGTGATTTATGTCATAGAGTGTTCTGCCTCTGTTTTCCTCTAAGACTTTGATGGTGTCTGGCCTTATATTTAGGTCTTTAATCCATTTTGAGCTTATTTTTGTGTATGGTGTTAGGGAGTGTCCTAATTTCATACTTTTACATGTACCTGTACAGTTTTCCCAGCACCATTTATTGAAGAGTCTGTCTTTTCTCCACTATATTCTTGCCTCCTTTATCAAAGATAAGGTGACCATATGTGTGTGGGTTTAACTCTGGGCTTTCTATCCTGTTCCATTGATCTATATTTCTGTTTATGTGCCAGTACCATACTGTATTGATTACTGTAGCTTTGTAGTATAGTCTGAAGTCAGGGAACCTGATTCTTCCAGCTCCATTTTTCGTTCTCAAGATTGCTTTGGCTATTCGGGGTCTTTTGTGTTTCCGTTTTCTTAATTTCACTTTCAGATTTTTCATCATTAGTGTATAGGAATGCCAGAGATTTCTGTGCATTAGTTTTGTATCCTGCTACTTTACTGAATTCATTGATTAGCTCTAGTAGTTTTCTGGTAGCACATTTAGGATTCTCTATGTAGGGTATCATGTCATCTGCAAACAGTGACAGCTTTACTTCTTCTTTTCCGATTTGGATTCCTTTTATTTCCTTTTCTTCTCTGATTGCTGTGGCTAAAACTTCCAGAACTATGTTTAATAATAGTGGTGAGAGTGGGCAACCTTGTCTTGCTCCTGATCTTAGTGGAAATGCATTCAGTTTTTCACCATTGAGGACAATATTGGCTGTGGGTTTGTCATATATGGCCTTTATTATGTTGAGGAAAGTTTCCTCTATGCCTACTTTCTGCAGGATTTTTATCATAAATGGGTGTTTAATTTTGTCAAAAGCTTTCTCTGCATCTATTGAGATGGTCATATGGTTTTTCTCCTTCAATTTGTTAATATGATGTATCACCTTGATTGATTTGCGTATATTGAGGAATCCTTGAATTCCTGGAATAAACCCCACTTGATCATGGTTTATGATCCTTTTAATGTGCTGTTGGATTCTGTTTGCTAGTGTTTTGTTGAGGATTTTTGCATTTATGTTCATCAGTGATATTGCCCTGTAGTTTTCTTTCTTTGTGACATCTTTGTCTGGTTCTGGATCAGGGTGATGGTGGCCTCGTAGAATGAGTTTGGGAGTGTTCCTCCCTCTGGTATATTTTGGAAGAGTTTGAGAAGGGTAGATGTTAGCTCTTCTCTAAATGTTTGATAGAATTTGCCTGTGAATCCCTCTGGTCCTGGACTTTTGTTTGTTGGAAGATTTTTAATCACAGTTTCAATTTCAGTGCTTGTGATTGGTCTGTTCATATTTTCTATTTCTTCCTGATTCAGGCTCGGCAGGTTGTACATTTCTAAGAATTTGTCCATTTCTTCCAGGTTGTCCATTTTATTGGCATAGAGTTGCTTGTAGTAATCTCTAATGACCATTTGTATTTCTGCAGTGTCAGTTGTTACTTCTCCTTTTTCATTTCTAATTCTATTGATTTGAGTCTTCTTCCTTTTTTTCTTGATGAGTCTGGCTAATGGTTTATCAATTTTGTTTATCTTCTCAAGGAACCAGTTTTTAGTTTTATTGATCTTTGCTATCGTTTCCTTCATTTCTTTTTCATTTATTTCTGATCTGATCTTTATGATTTCTTTCCTTCTGCTAACTTGGGGGTTTTTTTTGTTCTTCTTTCTCTAATTGCTTTAGGTGCAAGGTTAGGTTGTTTACTTGAGATGTTTCCTGTTTCTTAAGGTAGGATTGTATTGCTATAAACTTCCTTAGAACTGCTTTTGCTGCATCCCATAGGTTTTCGGTTGTCGTGTCTCCATTGTCATTTGTTTCTAGGTATTTTGATTTCCTCTTTGATTTCTTCAGTGATCACTTGGTTATTAAGTAGTGTATTGTTTAGCCTCCATGTGTTTGTATTTTTTACAGATCTTTTCCTGTAATTGATATCCAGTCTCATAGCGTTGTGGTCGGAAAAGATGCTTGATACAATTTCAATTTTCTTAAATTTACCAAGGCTTGATTTGTGACCCAAGATATGATCTATCCTGGAGAATGTTCCATGAGCACTAGAGAAAAATGTGTATTCTGTTGTTTTTGGATGGAATGTCCTATAAATATCAATTAAGTCCATCTTGTTTAATGTACCATTTAAAGCTTGTGTTTCCTTATTTATTCATTTTATTTCTTTTCTTCTCTGCAATCAGTCCTATGGCTAGGCCATCCAAAACTATGTTGATTAACAGTGGCGAGAGTGGACATTCTTGTCTTTTTCGTGATATTAGAGGAAATGCTTTCAGTTTTTCACCGTTGAGAATGATGTTTGCTGTGGGCTTCATATACGTCCTTTATTATGTTGAGGTAGGTTCCCTCATGCCCAGTTTCTGGAGAGTTTTTATCATAAATGGGTGTTGAATTTTCTCAAAAGCTTTTCCTGCATGTATTGATATGATCATATGGTTTTTATTCTTCAATTTGTAAATGTGATGTTATCACATTGATTGATTTGCATATATTGAAGAATCCTTGCATCAAGTGGGATAAATCCCACTTGATCATGGTGTATGATCCTTTTAATGTTTTGTTGGATTCTGTTTGCAAGTATTTTGTTGAGGATTTTTGCATTTGTATTTGTCAGTGATATTGGTCTGTAATTTTCTTTTTTTTGTAGTATCTTTGTCTGGGTTTGGTATCAGGGTGATGGTGGCCTTGTAGAATGAGGTTGGGAGTGTTCCTTCCTCTCCAATTTTTGGGAAGAGTTTGAGAAGAATGGGTGTTAGCTCTTCTCTAAATGTTTGATAGAAGTCACCTATGAAGCCATCTGGTGCCAGAGATTTGTTTGTTGGAAGATTTTTAATCATAGTTTCAATTTCATTACTTGTGATTGGTCTGTTCATATTTTCTATTTCTTCCTGGTTCAATCTTGGAAGGTTATATACCTTTCTAAGAATTTTTCCATTTCTTCCAGGTTGTCCATTTTATTGGCATAGAATTGCCTGTGGTAGTTTC
Organism: Orcinus orca; assembly: GCF_937001465.1. Classification (NCBI taxonomy): domain Eukaryota; kingdom Metazoa; phylum Chordata; class Mammalia; order Artiodactyla; family Delphinidae; genus Orcinus; species Orcinus orca. The sequence goes on along the minus strand of NC_064572.1, from coordinate 61,725,971 downwards.
TTATGATGCATTGTATTTCTGCAGTGTCCATGGTAACTTCTCCTTTTTCATTTCTAATTTTACTGTTTTGAGTCCTCTCCCTCTTTTTCTTGATGAGTCTGGCTAAAGGTTTATCAATTTTGTTTATGTTCTAAACGAACTAGCTTTTAGTTTTATTGATCGTTATTGTTGTTTTCTTAGTTTCTGTTTCATTTATTTCTGCTCTGATCTTTATGATTTCTTTCCTTCTACTAACTTTGGGTTTTGTTTGTTCTTCTTTAGTTCCTTTAGGTGTAAGGTTAGATTGTTTATTTGAGATTTTTCTTGTTTCTTGAGGTCGGATTATATTGCCATGAACTTCCCTTAGACTGCTTTTGCTGCATCCCAGAGGTTTTGGATCATCGTGGTGTTGTTATTTGTCTGTAGGTATTTTTTGATTTCCTTTTTGATTTCTTCAGTGATCTCTCAGTTATTTAGTAATGTATTGTTTAGCCTCCATGTGTTTGTGTGTTTTAGGGTTTTTTTCCCTGTAATTTATTTCTAATCTCATAGGCTTGTGGCTTAAAAGGTGCTTGATATGATTTCAATTTTCTTCAATTTACCGAGGCTTGATTTGTGACCCAAGATGTGCTCTATCCTGGAGAATGTTCTGTGTGCACTTGAGAAGAAAGTGTAATCTGCTGTTTTTGGATGGGATGTCCTATAAATATCAATTAAATCTGTCTGGTCTCTTGTGTCATTTAAAACTTGTGTTTCCTTATTAATTTTCTGTCTGGATGATCTGTCCATTGATATAGGTGAGGTGTTAAAGTCCCCCACTGTTACTGTGCTGCTGTCGATTTCCTCTTTTATAGCTGTTAGCATTTGCCTTATGTATTGTGGTGCTTCTATGTTGGCTGTATATATATTTATAATTGTTATATCTTCTTCTTGGATTGATTCCTTGATCATTATGTAGTGTCCTTCCTTGTCTCTTGTAACATTCTTTATTTTAAAGTCTATTTCATCTGATATGAGTATTGCTACTCCAGCTTTCTTTCTTTTTTTTCTTCCAATATTCTTTTTTTTTTTAACATCTTTATTGGAGTATAATTGCTTTACAATGGTGTGTTAGTTTCTGCTTTATAACAAAGTGAATCAGTTATACATATACATATGTTCCCATATCTCTTCCCTCTTGTGTCTCCCTCCCTCCCACCCTCCCTATCCCACCCCTCTAGGTGGTCACAAAGCACCGAGCTGATCTCCCTGTGCAATGTGGCTGCTTCCCACTAGCTATCTATTTTACGTTTGGTAGTGTATATATGTCAATGCCACTCTCTCACTTTGTCACAGCTTAGCCTTCCCCCTCCCCATATCCTCAAGTCCATTCTCTAGTAGGTCTGTGTCTTTATTCCTGTCTTACCTCTAGGTTCTTCATGACATTTTTTTTTCTTAAATTCCATATGTATGTGTTAACATACGGTATTTGTCTTTCTCTTTCTGACTTACTTCACTCTGTATGACAGTCTCTCGGTCTGTTTCCACTTGCATGGAATATCTTTTTCCATCCCCTCGCCTTCAGTTTGTATGCATCCCTAGGTCTGTAGTGGGTCTCTTGTAGACAGCATATATATGGGTCTTGTGTTTGTATCCATTCAGCAAGCCTGTGTCTTTGGTTGGAGCATTTAATCCATTCACATTTAAGGTAATTATTGGTATGTATGTTCCTATTACCATTTTCTTAATTGTTTTGGGTTTGTTATTGTAGGTCTTTTCCTTCTCTTGTGTTTCCTGCCTAGAGAATTTTCTTTAGCATTTGTTGTAGAGCTGGTTTGGTGGTACTGCATTCTCTTGGCTTTTGCTTGTCTGTAAAGCTTTTGATTTCTGCATTGAATCTAAATGAGATCCTTGCCAGGTAGAGTAATCTTGGTTGTAGGTTCTTCCCTTTCATCATTTTAAATATATTGTGCCACTTCCTTCTGGCTTGTAGAGTTTTGCTGGGAAATCAGCTTTTAACCTTATGGGGATTCCCTTCTATGTTATTTGTCGTTTTTCTGTTGTTGCTTTAAATAATTTTTCTTTGTCTTTAATTTTTGTCAAGTTGATTACTATGTGTCTTGGCGTGTTTCTCCTTGTGTTTAACCTGCCTGGGACTCTGTGTGCTCCTGGATTAGGGAAGCTATTTCCTTTCCCATATTAGGGAAGTTTTCAACTGTAAACTCTTCAAATATTTTATCAGGTCCTTTCTCTCTCTCTTCTCCTTCTTGGAACCATATAATGTGAATATTGGTGCGTTTAATGTTGTCCCAGAGGTCCCTCAGGCTGTCTTCATTTCTTTTCCTTCATTTTTCTTTATTCTGCTCTGTGGCTGTGAATTCCACCATTCTGTCTTCCAGGTCGCTTATCCGTTCTTCTGCCTCTGTTATTGTGCTGTTGGTTCCTTCTAGTGTATTTTTCATTTCAGTTATTGTATTATTCATCTCTCTTTTTTCTTTAATTCTTCTAGGTGTTTGTTCTTTAATTCTTCTAGGTGTTTGTTAAACATTTCTTTCATCTTCTCGTTCTTTGCTGCCATTCTTGTTCCAAGATCCTGAATCATCTTCACTATCATTATTCTGAATTCTTTTTCTGGAAAGTTGCCTATCTCCACTTCATTTAGTTGTTTTTCTGGGGTTTTTATCTTGTCCCTTTACCTGGTGCAGAGTACTCTGCTTTTTCATTTTGTCTTTCTTTCTGTGAATGTGGTTTATGTTCCACTGGCTGCAGGATTGTCGTTCTTCTTGCTTCTGCTTTCGGCCCTCTTATGGACGAGGATATCTGAGGGGCTTGTGCAAGCTTCCTGATGGGAGGGACTGGTGGTGGGTAGAGTTGGGTGTTGCTCCAGTGGGCCAAGCTCAGTAGACTTTAATCCGCTTGTCTGCTGATGGGTGGGGCTGAGTACCCTCCCTGTTGGTTGTTAGGCTTGAGGCGACCCAGCACTGGAGCCTAGATACTCTTTTGTGGGGCTAATGGTGGACTCTGGGAGGGCTCACACCAAGGAGTACTTCCCAGAACTTTTTCTGCCAGTGTCCTTATCCCTGTGGTGAGCCACAGCTGTCCGCCGCCTCTGCTGGAGAGCCTTCAACACTAGCAGGTAGGTGTGGTTCAGTCTCCTATGGGGTCACTGCTCCTTCCCCCTGAGTCCTGATGCACACACTACTTTGTGTTTGCCCTCCAAGAGTGGAGTCTCTCTTTCCTCCAGTCCTGTTGAAGTCTTGCAATCAAATCCTGCTAGCCTTCAAAGTCTGTTTCTCTGGGAATTTGTCCTCCCGTTGCCAGACACCCAGTTTAGGAAGCCTGATGTGAGGCTCAGAACCTTCACTCTAGTGGGTGTACTTCTGTGGTATAATTGTTCTCCAGTTTGTGAGTCACCCCCCAGCGGCTATGGGATTTGATTTTTTGTGATTGTGCCCCTCCTTTGTGGCTTCTCCTTTGTCTTTGGATGTGGGGTATCTTTTTTGGTGAGTTCCTGTGTCTTCCTGTCAAAGGTTGTTCAGCAGTTAGTTATCTGTCTGTAGATTTTTTGATGATGGCCATTCTGACCCGTGTGAGACGAGACCTCATTGTAGTTTTTGTTTCTCTAATAATTAGTGATGTTGAGCATATTTTCATGTGTTTCTTGGCCATCTGTATGTCTTCTTTGGAGAAAAGTCTCTTTAGGTCTTCCACCCATTTTTTGATCGGGTTGTTTGTTTTTTTGATGTTGAGCTGCATGAGCTGTTTGTATATGTTGGAGATTAATCCTTTGTCAGTTGCCTCATTTGCAAATATTGTCTCCCATTCTGAGGGTTTTCTTTTCATATTGTTTATGGTTTCCATTGCTGTGCAAAAGCTTTTAAGTGTAACTGGGTCTCATTTGTTTATTTTTGTTCTTATTTTCATTACTCTAGGAGGTGGGTCAAAAAAGATCTGGCTGCAATATACGTCAGAGACTCTTCTGCCTATGTTTTCCTCTAAGAGTTTTATACTGTGTGGCCTTACTTTTAGGTCTTTAATCCATATCGAGTTTATTTTTGTGTCTGGTGTTAGGGAGTGTTCTAATTTCATTCTTTTTTTTTTTTTTTTTTATGGTACACAGATCTCTCACTGTTGTGGCCTCCCCCGTTGCGGAGCGCAGCCTCCGGACGTGCAGGCTCAGTGGCCATGGCTCACGGGCCTAGCCACTCTGCGGCATGTGGGATCTTCCCGGACCGGGGCACGAACCCGTGTCCCCTGCATCAGCAGGTGGACTCTCAACCACTGCGCCACCAGGGAAGCCCTCTAATTTCATTTTTAAACGTGTCTTTTGAAGAGCAAAAGTTTTTACGATGAAATCCTGTTAATCAGTTTTTTTTCTTTTATGGTGTTTATCTGAGTATATCTTTATTTCACCTTCACATTTATAGTATAGTTTTGGTGGATATGGAAACTTTGGTTGGTAGTTTTTTTCTTCCCAGCATTTTATGTCATTCCACTTCCTTCTGTCCTCTACTGTTTCTGATTAGGGTCACCTTTAATGGTAATTTGTTCTTTATATGATGGATAGTTTTTCTCTTGATACTTTGAAGATTTTCTCTTTGCCTTTGGGTTTCAATATTTGACTATGGTGTGTCTAGATTTATGTGTTTATCTTACTTGGGTGTCCTTGTGCTTTTTTGATATTTATATTAATGTGTTTCATAATTTGGGGGCCCTTTTCAACTCTTATTTTTCTGTCCCTTTCCTCTTTACTCTCCTCTGAGGTTTTCTTTACAGTCTGTTGATATGATTGAGGTTGTCTTACAGGTCTCTGAGACTTTCCTCACCTTTCTTCAATCTTTTTTTTTCTCTCTCCTTCATATTGGATAGTTTCTAGTGCTCTATCTGCTAGTTCACTGGTTCATTCTCCTGCTATCTCAAGTTTGCTGTTGAGCCCATTTAATGAATTTTTCATTACAGTTATTATACTTTTCAACTTTAGAATTTCCATATAGCTATTTTTAATATTTTCTATTTCTCTCTTGATATTTTCTGTTTGTTGAATAATTATCCTCATATTTCTCTTGAACTTCTTGAATAAACTTTTCAAAAATCCTTCAAATATATTTATAATTGTTACTTTGAACTATCGTCTGTACATGCCTGTTGGCCAGGGATATGTGATGATTTTATGTAGCTCTTCAATGTCTCTTTAATTTCCAGGCTAACCTTGCTCAGTTTCTGGCTAGTCTGTCACTTGCATCAACTGACATTGCTTTTGGGAGAGAGTGTTTGCTGATCTCTTTTCCCACCGTAGCTGGAAGCCTTACTTGTCTTGATGTTTTAAGATCCTTATCCATATTACTGAATTTATTCCATTCTTCTTTCAGTCTGTAGGTTTATGTCTGCAAGATATTTTAAAGGTTATAGTTGAGTGAATTATTATATTAGTCCATGAATATCTTCCTGTTTTATTTACATACGAATGACAAGTTGACTTGGTATAAAAATTTGTGATCCCAGTCATTTCTCCTTAAATTTTGTAATATGTGGCTGTGTTGCATTTGGTGTTGTAGAGAAGAAATATGACTTTTGTTCCTTTGTATAATTTGTTATTGCTTGAATGATTTTAAGGGTTTTTCTTTATTGTTTCTTTGTTTATTTATTTATTTATTTAGGCTATGCCACATGGCATGTGGGATCTTAGTTCCTCAACCAGGGATTGAACCTGTGCCCCTTGCAGTGGAAGCATGGAGTCTTAACTACTGGACCACCAAAGAAATCCCCTTATTGTTTTCATTTCAGGCTAGAATACATCTAAGTATAAGCATTTTAAAGTTAATTTGGTCTAAAATTGAAATAAATTTAATCAGAAAGACATAAAATCTAAATTTAAAAAACAATAAAGTTTTACTGAAGTTCATAAAACTAAATTTGAATAAAATATATGCACACCATATTTTTGGAGAGGAAAACTAAATGTTATTTCTTCCCAAATGCCATGTATTTCACCTTTCATCATATTAGGTGACACATAATAATATGTTTGTCCCACCATTAGTGTGACAATTATAAATCTGAATCCCAAGAGGGTTTTGGGGGATGAAATTTGGCATGTTGATTTTAAAGCTTATTTATAATAAGTATATGAGAGTATCTGAGAAGTTTATAATGGTAAAAATTTTAAAATACCAGATAGGTGACGAAGATCAATGGCCTAGAAGAAAAGTCTAAAAAAACAAGTAATTGTATATGGAAATTTAATATATTAAAAAGGTTGTGACATTTCAGATCAATGAAGAATGATAGAGTTAATAAATTGTACTGAATACCAGAGTATGTAACTTTAAGAAAATAAATTTAGATTTAATTTTATACTTCATATAATGTACAAAAATAAATTCTAGATGAATTGAAAATTTAATATAACTCCTTTTGTAGCTATAGAAATGTTACAAAAATGTGGAAGAATATTTTTACAATTTTGGGTATAGCTCTATAACTCATAGAACTTATTGCTAATAAAAGAAATGATTAGCAGATTTCACTACATCAGAATACTTTTGTTTTACAAAATACTATATAAAGTTAAAAGATGAACAACAGATTGAAGAAAATGAATGTGAAATAAAAAAGGCAAAAAGTTGATAAACGTGTGAAAATGGACACTGTGGGTAGGAATATAAATTGGTATAAAATTTAAGAGGCACATTGTTAGCAATCCTAAATCCAGGACCCTATCTTATAGAAATAATTCCATGAGTATTTTAATATATATTGTCTTTGTACCATAATTTAAAATAGCAAATTACTAGTGTATGCACGTTAATAGAATGATTAGATAAATTTGGTACATCTATTCAGTTGAAATACATACAGCTATTAAAAGGAATGCAGTAGAACTATATGTGTTGTACAGCAAGATGCCTGTGATATATATTTAAATGAAAAATGCAATTTGAAGAACATCTGTAAAGCATGATCTAATTTTTACAAAAAGAAAAAAATATATGTGAATGTATATGTATATATATATATGCATATATATATTACTCATAGGAAAATATTGTGGAAGAATACATATTTTACAGTTAACAACAGTTGAATCTAGTATGGGGTTTTTAAGGGATGGAGGTAGACATTTACACTTGAAAATCATTTTGAAGAATAATTAAGGATAAGTAAATATATTTAAGATATAATTAAAGTGTAAAAAGTACAACCCTGACTCTTTAGTTTTTTAGTTTGGCCAGGTCAGAAATAAGACAACTGGTTGAAAGAGCCAACTTTCTTCCTTTTCTTTTCTTCCTTCCATTCTTAGCATTAACTTTCCTTTTCTACTGTTTAATTCCAGGACTCCCAGAGCCCACTTCCATTGAACTTGCTCCTTTTTTCTGTGCTCCTGTCCCTAGCTTGGACCTGCTATAACCCATAGCAATATGATGATCTTGCTAAAGCTATACTCTACTTGGAAAGGCCAAACACAGAATCATGGCCCAGAGTACCTGCCACTTCAGAGAGGAAATGGGAAATATATGTATTTACTGTCTTTCATTTGTATAGATTTTACATGCACTGTTTTGCTTGATTATTCCAATAGTTCTGTGAATTGGGAAAGGTAAGTATTCCCATTTTAATAGAGGCTAGACATGGTTGGTGTATTACTTGAGACAGCAAGTAAGGAAGTGAAACACAGATCTAGATATTTACTCTGTTAGAATGAGAGAATGACTAACACAGGAGGTCAAATAACTCTGAAGAGTAGGTAGAGCACTGGCTGGAATCAGAAACCTATGGCTTTGAACATTTCATTTTACCACTTCAGATCTCGGCTTCACACTATTTTAAAAGATTAGTGAGAGTGGCAAACTCAAATGTCTTTAAGGACTAGACAGGCATTTAAATGAATGGAGCACAGGGCATAAGATTATAAAAGAATAGAAACTGTTGAACTAGAGCTCATATGCTCCCTCCAAAGACTTTGAAATAAAAAAAAAATTAATACTGTTAAATTAAAGCAACTCTGTTGACCAAATCCAGCCCATGGGCTTCCAGTTTATAACTCCTAGATTAGTTGATTTCTTTTCAAGTCTAGTATCATCTTGTAGCATAGAAAAGTGATTGAATGAAAGAGAGGAGCAGTTGGTAGAGGGTATTGAATTTATGATATGATTTGATTTTTAAAAACCTTTCATTTGAGAAAATTTTAGTGATTAATGATATATACGAAGTTGCAAAGGTAGTACAGAGAGGTCCTGGGTACCTTTCATCTAGTTTCTCCACTAGCTACATATTACATAACTATAGTACAATATCAAAGGCAGAAAATGGACATTGGTGTGAGGTGTGTGTATAACTATGTCATTTTATCATATGGGTAGATTTGTGTCACTGTCACCACAATCAAGGTACATAACTGTTCTATCACCACAAAGATCTCTTTGTGTTACCCCTTTATAGTCACACCTACTCCATTGTGCCACCATGGATGTACCATGTTCTGTTAATCATTCACCTATTATAGGACATTTTGGTCATTTCCAGTTTTTGGCTATTGCAGCTAATTTGTGAACAACTGTGTACAGATTTTTTTGTGTGGACATAGTTTTCATTCTGGGATAAATGTCCAGGAATGCAGTTGCTGGGTGATATGGTGAGTGTACATTTAATTTTTTAAGAAACTACTGAAATATTTTTCAGAGTGACTGTACCATTTTATACTCTTAATGGCAATGTTTCTTTGCATTCCTGCCAGCTTATAGTAATGTTACTATTTTTATTTTAGCTGCTCTAATAGGTATGTAGTGATATCATCATGGTCTTAATTTGCATTTCTCTAATGGCTGGTGATAGTGAATATTTTTTCATGTGTTTCATGTTTGCCATCTATATATCTTTCATGTCTTTTGTTCATTTTTGAAATTGGATTGTTTGTTTATTTTATTGTTGAGTTCCCTTGGAACTGTGAATATGTCATCTTGTATGGCAAGGGAGAATTTAAGTTGCAGATGGAATTAAGGTTGCTAATCAGTTGATCTTAAGATAGGGTAGTTGTTCTGAATTGTCTGGGTGAACTCAGTGTAATCATAAGGATCCTTAAAAAAGGAAGACCAAAGTGCAGGTGTAAGTCAGAGAGATTAGATGTGACCTACTGTTGTTTGTTTTGAAGATGGAGGAAGGAGTTTATGAGCCAAGTAATGTGAGTGGCCTCTAGAAGCTGGAAAAAACAAGGAAGTAGATTCTCCTGTAGAGCTTCCAGAAAGGAATGCAGCCCTGTTAACACCTTAATTTTAGCCCAGCGAGACCCATTTCATATTTCTTACTGCTAGTAATATAAGGTAATAAATTTGTATTGTTTAAGCCACTTAATATGCAGTAGTTTGTTACAGCAGAAATAGAAAAAGGATGTAAGTGGCAAGATAATTCTTCTACATCAATAAGTGTTCATTCCACTATAGAATTTTTAAAAACTTTTAAAAAGCAGAGACATAAATATATATTAAAATAGGTACACATGAATTTGAAGTAAATGGGAGAGAGAGTATGTGGGGATGGATACTGAGGTACTTAAATGGAATCCTTAAGGTTCCATGGCATTCACTTTGAAGATTGATTTTTAATGATTAGAGAGTGGTGTGTTTTCTGCCTTTGTAAACCCAAAGTTTCTTATGTGCTGATATTTTTTTTCTCTCCATCTTATTTTTCAAGCAGTGGGCGAACAGAATGGGGACCTTACGCTCTCAAGAAGTAATGGAACAGGTTGAAGACATTTTCTAAACGTTGCCCTATGTGCAAATGTGTGTCTGCTGAATCTAGATATAACAGCTGTTTCTCACTTTCTTATGATGTGCTCCAAACTTTCATCAGTATCTATGAAAAACACCTTTAAAATGTCTTATTTATGATGTGGGAAGTGGAGATTAAGATTATTGTGCTTATACTTCAGCCAGATATATGTGGTGTGATTGATGAAGATATTCAAACTAAGGCTAAAAGCCTAGGTTGATCCGTGCATATTTTGTGAATGTTGTGATTGCTTTCATACTTAATAAGGTACTGGAAATCCCAGGAACAAAAATCACCAATACCTTGCCATATTTGAACTTCTGGCATTCTCTACATAAGCCTAAAAAATGCTGAGCCTATTCCTATTTCATTGCCAATATGTCACATTTACCTTAGAGAATGGACCTAGTAACTTAACTGCAAATTGTTTAACCTTGGATTTTGGGACTTTCACAGCCTTCCCTTTTTTGCCTCCCATCAGTACCCTACAAATAATCCAAGTATTATCAAAACTGGTTGTTTTCTGGTCCATACAACTGGTCAATACCTTTTCCTTTCTATACCTACCTCTACTTAGAATTCCCTCCCATCCTTCCTCCATCTTAGCCTACAGAAGTTTTAAGCATTTTTCAAGTCCCAGCTGAAATTCTGTCTCCTTGCATGAAGTGTCCTCTTCTTATTCTTGGAAGGAATTTGTCACAGAGAGGTTAAAATACCGTGTCATGTATTATGGAAATTTGAGTATTTATAAACTCCTTATGATAGGGACTTTCTGAATTATTTTTCTCATTTCTTTAGGACCTAGTGTAAATTTTAGGTTCTCAGGAGATATTGCATAAGGTTATATGAAATAACTGTTGGAGTAGGAAAACTAGGACAACTGACATGGTCCGCCCACATGGATAGTTCTTCACATTTGAAAACCAGCTTTTGGCATCTTATTTTCCACGTTTATATGTGTGCCTTTTATTTTGCATTAACGTATTTTTACTCCTAACACACTGGTTTCATGTTTTTGACCTGCAGAGTTCAAAGTACTAGACTATTTAAGAAAAAATAGTATATTAGTTTCCTTGGTGATGTTAATTTAGAACAAAGAAGGACTATGCTACGTCTGAACTCATCTTATAATTGAAGAATGCCCAAGAAATTATTATTCTCTCTTAAGCCTTGGATGGCTAAGAGGGGTAAAAGATGAAAATTCTTCCAAGGGTTCTTGTCCTATTATGGGAAAATTCCTTCTTGTTAAACATATTCTTATTTCTTCCTTCAGCTTCTCTAATTAACCAAAAACTTGCTTTCAAGTGAAACCAGATATATCTTCTACACCTAACTCTCATTACCCCACTTCTATATATTCAAGGGGAAAGAATGGAGGGTTTGCCTCAACTATATTAATTCAACAAATATTCATTCAACATAAATGTTTATCGAGAACCTAGAACAGTGTCTAGCCCATATACCAGTGACTAAGACAAAGTCCTTGCCCTCACAGAGCAATCATGTTGTGGGGACCTTTTCCAGAACATTTTCTCATTGGAAGTCCATGCTCTCTTATCTTCCTATGCTTTCCAAATCTTTGCTGACTTCAGCTACCATATTGGACTTAATTCTACCTTCCTTTGTTAATTGACCTTATTTTTGCCATTATACTGCACTTTAGAACCCATGTTATCTAGATTCCCAACACTCTGGCCTCAATTCACTGTCATTCTTAATCTTCATTCTTCGTCACTGTTCTGCATGGTCAGAGCATGGAGCTTGCTATCAAAAGAGAGTGGGGACTTCTGCTTTTGACCAAGAGGGAGTAATAGGGACTGGATTTACCTCCTCACCTGAAATATCTACCATACCAGGCAAAATAAATGGACAAAAAGTTATGAAGACATAGCACATCAGGTAGCTCAGGACAGTGATCTCAGAGAAAAGAAAACAAATGAGATAAGCTCTATAATTGCACCAGCTTACTGCTAGTAGAAAGTTTCCAGTCTTCAATAGAAGGAGCAGGAAACCTCCCTCCTTGGTTTCCCTGAGATGAGGAGATTGAACTGGGAGTCCAGGAAGGCCAAGGTGGCTAGAGTTTACATCTGTATATAGAGATAGCTTCAGAGATATTCAGAGTGTCCCCAATGAGTTTTCAGCTGATTACTGACCAGCACATGTATGTGCTGAAACTGTCAGAAGCCAGGAATATCTACCCAAAAGAAGCAGAAGGAATAATATATGAGGTTTACACAGATCTGGGAATAGTTAGTATTCTCACCAGCCATAGTTAAAGGCCTCATAATTAATGGGACACTGGATAAATTACTCATAAGGATATTCCCTCATTGGTGGGGTAAAATCAGTATTGGATTAAAGGTTGCTCTGGTCCTGCTCAACAAAACTAAAAAGCAGGCATCAAAAGAATCGAACTGGTTCAAAGGGAGGGGCTCAGGAGAGTAACTGAGTTATTTATGTGCTCAAAGGCTCATCGCTGAGCTGGGTATTCATGAATCTGATCCTAAACACCATATTAAAAACTATCAGAACTGAACTGAGAACTATACCACTGATGCAGTACTGTGCTTGTCAGAGGGGCTGGGGAGGCACACATGCAGAATATATTAAATAGCACTGTAAAGGCTTTGAAAACAGAACTCTCATTGAAGCCATAACCTATGGAGGACTGGTTTGGACTCTGGCCTGAACTCATCTGTGTTGATTGACTACTAAAACAAAAATACCAGTATTCTCCATAGAACTGAACAAGACTCAGAGTCTTATATCATATTATTCAAAATGTTCAGGATATTTCCAAAATTATGCGGCATACAAATAACCAGGAAAATCTCAACTTGCATCAACAGATGCAAATGACAGGATGACACAGATGTTGGAATTATCTGACAAAAACTCTAAGGTAGCTATTATAATAATTCTCCAACAAGTAAAGGTGGACACTCTTAAAATAAATGGAAATATAGACTGTCTCAGTGAAGAAATAGAAAATATAAAGTAGAAGCAAATGGAAATTTTAGAACTGAAAAATATACTGACTGAAATAAAAAACTAACTGCAGAGGCTTAATAGCAGAGTGGCAATGACAGAGGAAAGTATCAGTGAATGTGAAAATAGATCAAGAGAAACTATCCAATCTGAACAAAAGAGATAAAAAAGATTGAATAATAATTTAACAGATCCTCAAGGATCTGAGGATCCCAAAATGTTTAACATTTATGTCATCAGAGTCTCAGAGGGAGAGCAAGAGAAGTGTAATGCAGAAAAAATATTTAAAGAAATAATGTCTGAAACTTATCCCATTTGAGGGAAGACATAATCCTGCAGATTCAAGAAGTTCAGAGAACTCCAAACAGTATAAACATAAAGAAATCTATACTGTCTACATCATAATCAATCTGCTGAAAACTTAAAGAAAGAAAAAATCTTCAGAGCAGCCAGGGAAAAATGATATATTATTTACAGGAGAACTACAATTCAAATAATTGCAGGTTTCTTATCGGAAACCGTGATGGCCAGAAAGAAGTGGAACAACATTTTTAAAGTGCTGAAAGAAAACAACTCTCAACTCCAAACTATATCAGGTGAAAATATCTTTCAGAAAAAAGGTGAAATAAAGACATTCTCAAACTAATGAAAATAATTCATTTCTTGGAAACGTCTTAAAAAACCGCTGCAGTGGGTTCTTCAGACAGAAGGGAAATGGTACCAGAAGGAAACTTAGAAGATCAGAAATGGAGGAATAGCAATAGAAATGATAATTTTGTTATCCATATTTTACCACAAAAAAACCCCTAAAAGGATGGAAAAAATTAGTCATTCCCAGTATCTGAGTGGTTCCAGGACCGCCTGCACATGGATACCAAAATCCAAGGTTGTTCAAGTCCCTTACAGTCAGACCTCTAAACCCACAGGTTTTGTATTCTGTAGATTCAACCAACTGCAGATTGTGTAGTATTTTCAATATGCAGTTGGTTGAATCCGTGGTTGCAAAACTCATGGATATGGAAGGCTGACTGTATATTGTGAAAACACTAATAAAAAGAAATTTGCAGAGGCACATTAATATCAGACAAAGTAGATTTAAGAGAAAAGAAAATTACCAGAGATAAAGAAGGATATTACATAGTGATAAAAGTATCAATTTACCAAGAAAATATAACCATCCTAAATTTGTATGTACCTAATAACAGAGCTTCAAAATATATGGAACAAGAAATTACTAGGATAAATTTATTATTTAGATAAGTTACGTTAAACATGATTCTATTAATGGAAAATTGTACAAAATGTAGACTAATAGACAGCAACAGAAATTAGATCAATGGTTGCCTGGGTACAAGAGAGTAGGATTACCAAGGGGCACAAGAAAACTTTCAGGGATGACGAATATGTTCATTATCTTGACTGTAGTAATGGTTTTACTACAGTAAAATTTTAAAATTTATTTTAAAATTTATCAAATTGTATACTTTAAATATATGTTGTTCATTGTATATTGATTATAACTCAATAAAGCTATACAGAAACTTAAAAGAGATAGACTGGAACAGCTCCAATCTTCCACACTTGCCTAGTTCATAGACTCTATATTTCTCCCTATTCCTACTCTTCTTCCCTACCAAATCTTCTGTTTATCTTTTTTGGATCTCCGGTATCTTGACCACTTCAAGTTCCTTCTTTGCTTCTTAGGATAGCCCCTTTCTGGGCATACATCAAAGAAAGTCAAGGGACTGAAGGAAGTTCTGGAATGTCTGACCTTACCATTCCAGCTGAGAAAAGAGAACCTAATCTAAGGGGAGAGGGTATGGGAAGGACAGATTGAAAAAAATTTTTTTTGTTTTAAGATCTTGAATCTTGAAGTCACGAAACTGCCCAGTTATTTATAAGCTTGGTCTACTAGAAGGAACCAAAAAAAAAAAAAAACCCCACAAAAACAGAACTATAAGCATATTAATAGATGCTCAATATCATTAGTCAGTAGGGAAATACAAATAAAAACCCCAATGAAATTTACTTCACATTCACTAAAGTAGGCATAGTAATAATAATTTTTTAAAATGGAAAATAAGTGTTGGCAAGGATGTGAAGAAATTGGAATTTTCATACACTGCTGGTAAATTGTATGCTTATGGTCTGAATGTGTGATGTGCTATCTCTGGGATATGATCTGTAGTTTGTTTTTGTGTCATATGTGCTTGTATTTGTGCTCATTAAATGATTGTAGAAGGACTTTGTAAATAAGTGCTGTCTTTAGGATGTTGTAAATTAGGGAGTAATGCAAAACAGAGGGCCCAGACCAGTATTAGGACTCTAGAAGAATCCTGGAAAGGAAAAAGTCTTCATTTCAGAAGATTATAATTAATTGGAAAAGTAACTTGTATAGCATAGAATATTAAAAACTAATTAACACTTATATGAATATTCTGAAATTTGAAAAGCATTTTACCATATATAATCTGGTTCTTATAATATCTCAGTGATGTAAGTGGCATAATACTTATTTCATGAAGGAGAAAACGACTTACATTTTAGTGCACTTAAGGCTAATCTAATGTATTTTTTGCTGGGTTAAAAATCACTTAATGCTACCATCAACAAGAGATGATCCTTTTCCTCCTAAATTTTTTCCATTCTTTGAAGGGTAGGGTCCCTTCCTAGAGCTTTTGCAGTTCAAGGCAAACACTTGTCCCTAACCCCTTCATCCTTTGGGATGAAGAAGCAATTGGATAGTCAGTATTGATTTGAAGACTACAAATACTTGCAGGGAGAAAATAATACTGAACCAGACACCTTGTGGCTCAGTGAGAGAGCTCTTCAGGATAGGATGTATAGGATTCATGGACAGGCAATTGTGTGTATCCATTATGATGTGTACTATGTCAGGTATAGAGATTTAGAGACAAAATGATGTTGGGAAATGTGAACTTGTTGATATGGATGGTTTGATAGTAATCTTCACTCTCTGTGTAAGCCTTGGATATATTATTCTAAGTTGATGTTTTCTCATCTATAAAATAGAGTTAATAATAGTGCCTACCTCAAAGGGCTTCTCTGGAGGTTGAAAAAATATCATGTGTACAAATCATTTAATATCAGACCTGATGTGGGGTAAGCAATAGACACTTATTAGCTATTAATATTAATAAATTTTCATGATGAAGACAAAGATTACATACTCTAGTAGTAGGAAATCTTTTAGAGAACACTTGGAAATGGAAGGAAGATTGTCATAAAGAACACCTTTAGATAGACGAAAAGGACTTGGAGGAAAGAGAGATTCACCCAGGGAAATCTCCATGAATGGACATTAGGACCACCAGCAGTGCAGCCTGATCTCAACTAAAAGGTCTTAGAAGAATAAGGGAGAAAAGATCTCTACTCCTAAGCAATCATGAAAGCAATGAGGTAGAGTATTCCCTGGGCTTTGGAATGGGACTTGAAGCAAGGGTGGAATTAGGGAGGAAGCAACAAACAACAAACATCTTATCAGTGCATTTGTCTTTGCTGGGCTGATTTAGGTAGTGAGATTCTATACTTGAAAATCATTTATTCTAGATCATCAGACACCACTGTAATTAAATAGAATCAGAATTTAATTAAACAGATGTTTATCGAGCACTTCTTACTTGTAAGGCAATTTCTTGTGTAACTTTGTTAATCTTGATATGTTCAGTGTAAGACAAAGCCAGTGCTCTTCAGGCCCTTGCTTAAATGAGAAGATGAGTATGTAATGCAGGTGATCAGTTTTGGATAAGGAGTACTGAGAGAATTGACAGGGAAAGAAGTTCTTCCAGCAGTATGGTCTAAAGAAGAAAAAACACCTGAAATCACTTTTGAGTGTTACTGGTAATAGAAATCAATTAGGACAAAGTGCTTGGAGTCTTTGTTTTCGGGGACTGCCCAATTTGTTTATTCATATGCTTTCTGTGTTGGATATAGCAACACTTTGAGCACTATATTGGTTTGCTGTTATATAACAAATTACTCCAAAATTCAGTGTCTTTAAACAACAAATACTTATTATTATTCATAAGTCTGAAGGTGAGCTGTCTGGGGATTAGCTGATCCTAGTCTTGGCTTGGTTTAATCACTTCTGCTCTTTGGACCAGAGGAATAACCTGGGTATATTCTTATGGTGATGGTAGAATACAAGAGAGCAGATGGAAAAATGCAAGACCTCCTAAGGCCTAGAGTCAGATATAGGTCACTGTCACATCAGCCTAATTCTGTTGGCCACAGAAAGTCACATGGCCAGCCAAACCTAGGATTGACTCATGGAAGTAGAGGACAGTGAGTGAAAATTTCTGAACAATTATCTAATCTGTCAACCATAAGCTCTGAGAACACTGGCAAAGGCTCTTCAAAAACCCAAATAGTTTGGGGCCCATTACATTGATTTCCATGATGTACGTTATGCCCCTGGATAAAATTGGAACTTTGAACAGAACTTTCTATTTGCATACCAAATTAAAATTCACAGAGAACTTCCACATGTGTTATTTCAGAACTGCTTATTAATATAAGAAGAGATTATCATCCCTAAATTAAGGATCAAAGACATGAAATGGCAGTCCCAGGTTAACACTCTCTAGGGATGAATAGACAGGAATGGTTTCCGCCTAATTTAATACAGAAGAAATTCTGAAGCATGGGTAGTTACATACTCAGGAGTCATCTTGGGTCCTTGATGCAGCAAGTAGTCCTTTGTCTTCTGATCAAGGGCAGAGAGATTGGAAGAATGGCTTCTACATATTTCCTTCTCTTTGGCATCTGGACTCTAGACTTAGAGAGAAACCATGTTTTTCTTTCTTTGACATCAGATAGGTGGAAACATTATTTTGGTTGCTTCTACAGTTTCCTCTCATTCCAAAAGCCTAGAAGGTTGGAATTGATTACTATTTTGCCTTTGAACATAACTAGATTTGAAAGCATTTGTCAACTAGTATTTGGCAGTGGTTAGAAAATACCTCAGTTGATATAATTCTAGTTTCACTTAGGATTGGTTTGGGTATGTGGCAGTTACCATTAGTTTTCTATCCAACAGCCATTCCTGCCCTTCTTCTTGTTTAAAAGAACCTCACTTTTGTTTAGGAACAGGCAGCTGTATGCTTCAGGGGAAGCCGATTCCTTCTCAACCTTAGGCAGGTAGATCTTAATTACTTTAAGTCAATCCTGGTAGTTCTGATCTCTTCACCAGTGATTGATTTGGGAATGGCCAATGAGGTAAAAATGGAAATCTACTGGGGGGTTTCTGAGAAAGGTTTCTTCACTTTTAAAAGAAATGCACTGAGAAAAACAGTCCTTTTTCTGCCTCCAGACACCACTGTGTGAGGAGTGCTGCTCCTCACACAGAGCTCACATAGTAGCTGCTGCAGCCATCTTGCTACCATTTAGGGCTATTCCTGAAGACAAAAGCCAACACTCTAAGGACAGCCGAGCAAGAATTGGAAATGATTTACATCATAGAAAATATCACTGAGCCACATAAATTAATCAACCCTAAAAACACCTTACTTTAAGATTCCTCTTTTTATGTGAGATATTACATTTATGTAGTGTTACACTACTTTGTTCTTGTTGTTTGCTGCTGAGTGTGACCTAATTAATTGAAAGTAGGACCCTGTAGTGAGGTACTCTACATCTTGCCTTGCCCTGACCCTCAAGGAGGCAATAAATATGGTGATCAGGAGCATGAGCTTTGAGTGTATTAGACCTAGGTTTAAATCCTAGATTTTACCTTCTATTAGCTGAAGAACCTTGGGTGAGTAATCTAACCTCTCTAAGCTTCCTTTGTTTTATTATCTGTGAAATGGGAATAATAATATTAGCTATTTTATAGGGTTATTAGGATTATGTAAATTAATGCATTCCAAGTCTTAAAATAGTATCTGTTACAAGCTATAAGTGCTCAGTAAATTTTTCTTATTCACTAATGTTTGGAAGTGCA
This sequence comes from Orcinus orca, assembly GCF_937001465.1. NCBI lineage: Eukaryota > Metazoa > Chordata > Mammalia > Artiodactyla > Delphinidae > Orcinus > Orcinus orca. Next base: position 61,707,298 of record NC_064572.1, on the reverse strand, counting down.
GATTGATGCCACTGTCCACACAAGGACAGCTTGCTTCTCACCTGTGGAGATAAAAATCTAAGCTGTGAGGGCTTCCCTGGTGGCGCAGTGGTTGAGAGTCCACCTGCCGATGCAGGGGACATGGGTTCGTGCCCCGGTCTGGGAAGATCCCACATGCTGTGGAGTGGCTAGGCCCGTGAGCCATGGCTGCTGAGCCTGCGCGTCCGGAGCCTGTGCTCCGCAACGGGAGAGGCCACAACAGTGAGAGGCCCGCGTACCGCAAAAAAAAAAAAAAAAAAAAAAAAAGCTGTGAGAGGAGTTATATTTATGGGAGAAAGTTTTAGGGTTTACAGGAAATTGTAAAGCTCTTAATGGAGGGATTGGATAACTGGGAGTTCTTTACTTCCACGTCCTTTCCTTCTCCTCTGAGAAGGAGGAATTGGACTACCTGATCCTGCTACCTTGACCTTTGAGGTAATGGTTCAGAGGGTACTGACTCTGCTCTCCTAGCCAAGAAGCATTGTCCTGTGCCATAGCTGGTTGTTCTGGTTTGCCAAGTTATGTTCATGGCCTCTGTGTTCCCTGGCCCTTTAAGCTGAGCTGAGTCACCATTTTCAGCCAGTATTTGAGACAGAAGCTTGTAGTTCTTCTAGAAAATCACTTAGATTGCCTCCCTTCACCTATCCCCAGGTATATCTCTTTTTCCTTTGGGGCAGGTTATCCTGGTCCCCCAAGAAACTATGTAGACACTGCTGTCTTCTACTTTCACTAGTGTGGTCTTGGGTGTTCTTCATAACAACTTAGGAGACCTTCATGATGATGTCGCCTCTAGGTACCCTGCCCTCAACCATGCCTCCCAACACGCAAACATACACCCTCCTTGCCCTTCCCCCAGGTATGCCTTAGCAAAGAGCAAAGCATTTTATAGTTGTAGTAGGAGGTAAAAACCTTGGAAAGCCCTGCTCTAGAGAAGCTGCTGTGAGACTGCCTCGGAAATAGAATGTCAGATCATCTTTCAGTCCAGGGGAAGAACTGTGAAATGCACTGGGGTATGGCCCGAAAGAGAACTGGGCTGGGAGCCAGGAGACCCGTTATTCTATAAAAGACTTACTGTGGGACCTTAGGAAGTCACTCTACCTTTCAATGTCTATTTACTCATCCTCAGTTAATAACTATACATTAACTGAATTAACTTATTTAATAAGTATGAATATTTAACTTATGAATTATACATTCATTTGAATAATTACTTAGTTAATGTTTTATTATTTAATTAAGTGCCTGCAAGAGATCAGGGACCATGTCTGGTTCTACTCATTATTGTAACAGCACAATTCCTGACTTAGAATAAGTGGTCAAAAAATAATTATGACTGAAGAAATGAATCTGTGGTAGAATAGGCTCTGGAAGAGGATCCCTAAAGTTCCTTTTGTTCTATAAATAAAGGGAAAATTATATTTCCTCATGCCCTCCTTAGTGTAAAACTGAATAGTGCAGAATATAAATGCCAATGTATTTGAGGGGGGAACCATCTCAGTTCCTGAAGCATCAAGATAACTGGGGCATTTGAAAGAACTTTTGAGGAAAATCTGGCTATTTTAACTTGACAAGAGTGAACATGGCAGGGCTAGAAAGTATATGCATGCATGCACTTATCTTAAAGACCAAGGTAGGATCATGAAAAGTAAGACCATGACTTTGGACTATCTGGTATCAATCAGAAATAAGAGAAAGTCCAATTCCCCATGTGTTGAAATAAATGTGGGAGCTTCTATAAGAGTAATTGGGAAACTGAAGAATTCTGTAGAAGAAATCGACCCCTATATGTGAGATGCCTCTGATGCAGAGGACATCTTGAAGTAATATACAACACTGATGACACTTCTTCAACACTTAGTAGATCTGACCCTTCCTTTCATCTGTCATTTTGCTGAATCACATGGCCTAGCAAGCAGCTAACACACTGCAGCCAAACTTAACAATTGCAGGCTGGAAACATATGCTCTCTCAGATTGATTAGTGATATTACCAGTGTTTAAACCCATTTCCTGTCACCTTGGAGGATGGAGATTGCTTGACAGGAAGTCATTCTGCTGTCATCTAGCAGGGCTGCCAGTGCAATTGTTTAAATTTGTCGGTGAGTAGAGAGGCAGCCGGCTTTACTCTGGTCTAAAGCTTTTGCACATGTTGAGTAACATAGCATTTAGCATATCATGGAAGCACCTAGTTTTGATACTAATGGAATGTGCATTTCCTCCAGATTTCTAAGTTTTCAAAGGTTTTGGAAAATGCTGACATGGAAACTGTTTTAGTTTAAAATGAGCCTTATTTTGTTCTTAAAGAGTCATTTTGCATTAGCTGTGTATTGAAGTCGATTTTGAAAAATCACCTCTTTGGGGAATGGGCAAAAAAGAAGTCCCAAGAGGCAGCACATTTCCTCTAATAAATTGAAGCAGCTTTTTCTTTATATTGAAGGTATTATTTGTCATACATTTTCCTTGTCATACTGAGCATTCCCAGACCATCATTTAAAACAGATTGGTAATTTGGCCCTTAATTTTGGCACCTGTACATCTTTTAAAGCTCTGGTCTGTGTTCGGAGACTTAACTACTCTGTAAGTTAATACCTTTTAGGGCCTGAACACCACCATTAACAGCAAATTGGCCTCCAGGATTCTGGATAGAATCATTTTTTTTTAACATCTTTATTGGAGTATAATTGCTTTACAATGGTGTGTTAGTTTCTGCTTTATAACAAAGTGAATCAGCTACACATCTACCTATATCCCCATATCTCCTCCCTCTTGCATCTCCCTCCCACCACCCTATCCCACCCCTCTAGGTGGTCACAAAGCACTGAGCTGATCTCCCTGTGCTATGTGGCTGCTTCCCACTAGCCATCTGTTTTACATTTGGTAGTGTATATATGTCCATGCCACTCTCTCACTTCGTCCTAGCTTACCCTTCCCCCGCCCTGTGTCCTCAAGTCCATTCTCTACGTCTGTGTCTTTATTCCTGTCGTGCTCCTAGGTTCTTCAGAACAATTTTTTTTTATATTCCATATGTATGTGTTAGCATATGGTATTTGTTTTTCTCCTTCTGACTTACTTCACTCTGTATGACAGACTCTAGGTCCATCCACCTCACTACAAATAACTCAATTTCGTTTCTTTTTATAGCTGAGTAATATTCCATTGTATACATGTGCCACATCTTCTTTATTTCATTCATCTGTTGAAGGACACTTAGGTTGCTTCCATATCCTGGCTATTGTAAATACAGCTGCAGTGAACATTGTGGTACATGACTCTTTTTGAATTGTGGTTTTCTCAGGGTATATGCCCAGTAGTGGTATTGGTGGGTCATATGGTAGTTCTATTTTTAGTTTTTTAAGGAACTTCTGTACCGTTCTCCATAGTGGCTGTATCAATTTACATTCCCACCAACAGTGCAAGAGGGTTCCCTTTTCTACACACCCTCTCTGGCATTTATTGTTTGTAGATTTTTTGATGTTGCCCATTCTGAAAGGTGTGAGATGATATCATTGTAGTTTTGATTTGCATTTCTCTAATAATTAGTGATGTTGAGCAGCTTTTCATGTGCTTCTTGGCCATCTGTTTGACTTTTTTTTTGACATCTTTATTGGGGTATAATTGCTTTACAATGGTGTGTTAGTTTCTGCTTTAAACAAAGTGAATCAGTTATACATATACATATGTTCCCATATCTCTTCCCTCTTGCGTCTCCCTCCCTCCCACCCTCCCTATCCCACCCCTCTAGGTGGTCACAAAGCACTGAGCTGATCTCCCTGTGCTATGCGGCTGCTTCCCGCTAGCTATCTACCTTACGTTTGGTAGTGTATATATGTCCATGCCTCTCTCTCGCTTTGTCACAGCTCACCCTTCCCCCTCCCCATATCCTCAAGTCCGTTCTCTAGTAGGTCTGTGTCTTTATTCCTGTCTTACCCCTAGGTTCTTCATGACATTTTTTTTTAATTCCATATATATGTGTTAGCATATGGTTATTTGTCTTTCTCTTTCTGACTTCACTCTGTATGACAGACTCTAGGTCTATCCACCTCATTACAAATAGCTCAATTTTGTTTCTTTTTATGGCTGAGTAATATTCCATTGTATATATGTGCCACATCTTCTTTATCCATTCATCCGATGATGGGCTCTTAGGTTGTTTCCATCTCCGGGCTATTGTAAATAGAGCTGCAATGAACATTTTGGTACATGACTCTTTTTGAATTATGGCTTTCTCAGGGTATATGCCCAGTAGTGGGATTGCTGGGTCATATGGTAGTTCTATTTCTAGTTTTTTAAGGAGCCTCCATACTGTTCTCCATAGTGGCTGTACCAATTCACATTCCCACCAGCAGTGCAAGAGTGTTCCCTTTTCTCCACACCCTCTCCAGCATTTATTGTTTCTAGAGTTTTTGATGATGGCCATTCTGACTGGTGTGAGATGATATCTCATTGTAGTTTTGATTTGCATTTCTCTAATGATTAATGATGTTGAGCATTCTTTCATGTGTTTATTGGCAGTCTGTATATCTTCTTTGGAGAAATGTCTGTTTAGGTCTTTTACCCATTTGGGGGTTGTGTTGTTTGTTTTTTTGATATTGAGCTGCATGAGCTGCTTGTAAATTTTGGAGATTAATCCTTTGTCAGTTGCTTCATTTGCAAATATTTTCTCCCATTCTGAGGGTTGTCTTTTGGTCTTGTTTATGGTTTCCTTTGCTGTGCAAAAGGTTTTAAGTTTCATTAGGTCCCATTTGTTTATTTTTGTTTTTATTTCCATTTCTCTAGAAGGTGGGTCAAAAAGGATCTTGCTGTGATTTAGGTCATAGAGTGTTCTGCCTATGTGTTCCTCTAAGAGTTTGATAGTTTCTGGCCTTACATTTAGGTCTTTAATCCATTTTGAGCTTATTTTTGTGTATGGTGTTAGGGAGTGATCTAATCTCATACTTTTACATGTAGCTGTCCAGTTTTCCCAGCACCACTTATTGAAGAGGCTACCCTTTCCCCACTGTACATTCCTGCCTCCTTTATCAAAGATAAGATGACCATATGTGCGTGGGTGTATCTCTGGGCTTTCTATCCTGTTCCATTGATCTATCTTTCTCTTTTTGTGCCAGTACCATACTGTCTTGATTACTGTAGCTTTGTAGTATAGTCTGAAGTCAGGGAGCCTGATTCCTCCGGCTCCGTTTTTCGTTCTCAAGATTGCTTTGGCTATTCGGGGTCTTTTGTGTTTCCATACATGTTGTGAAATTTTTTGTTCTAGTTCTGTGAAAAATGCCAGTGGTAGTTTGATAGGGATTGCATTGAATCTGTAGATTGCTTTGAGTAGTAGAGTCATTCTCACAATGTTGATTCTTCCAATCCAAGAACATGGTATATCTCTCCATCTATTTGTATCATCTTTAATTTCTTTCATCAGTGTCTTATAGTTTTCTGCATACAGGTCTTTTGTCTCCTTAGGTAGTTTTATTCCTAGATATTTTGTTCTTTTTGTTGTAATGGTAAATGGGAGTGTTTTTTTGATTTCACTTTCAGATTTTTCATCATTAGTGTATAGGAATGCCAGAGATTCCTGTGCATTAATTTTGTATCCTGCTACTTTACTGAATTCATTGATTAGCTCTAGTAGTTTTCTGGTAGCATCTTTAGGATTCTCTATGTATAGTATCATGTCATCTGCAAACAGTGACAGCTTTACTTCTTCTTTTCCGATTTGGATTCCTTTTATTTCCTTTTCTTCTCTGATTGCTGTGGCTAAAACTTCCAGAACTATGTTGAATAAGGTTGGTGAGAGTGGGCAACCTCGTCTTGTTCCTGATCTTAGTGGAAATGCTTTCAGTTTTTCACCATTGAGCACGATGTTGACTGTGGGTTTGTCATATATGGACTTTATTATGTTGAGGAAAGTTTCTCTATGCCTACTTTCTGCAGGGTTTATTTTTTATCATAAATGGGTGTTGAATTTTGTCGAAAGCTTTCTCTGCATCTATTGAGATGACCATATGGTTTTTCTCCTTCAATTTGTTAATATGGTATATCACATTGATTGATTTGCGTATATTGAAGAATCTTTGCATTCCTGGAATAAACTCCACTTGATCATGGTGTATGATCCTCTAAATGTGCTCTTGGATTCTGTTTGCTAGTATTTTGTTGAGGATTTTTGCATCTATATTCATCAGTGATATTGGCCTGTAGTTTTCTTTCTTTGTGACATCTTTGTCTGGTTTTGGTATCAGGGTTTGGTGGCCTTGCAGAATGAGTTTGGGAGTGTTTCTCCCTCTGGTATATTTTGGAAGAGTTTGAGAAGGATAGGTGTTAGCTCTTCTCTAAATGTTTGATAGAATCTGCCTGTGAAGCCATCTGTTCTTGGCCTTTTGTTTGTTGGAAGATTTTTAATCACAGTTTCAATTTCAGTGCTTGTGATTGGTCTGTTCATATTTTCTATTTCTTCCTGATTCAGTCTCGGCAGGTTGTGCATTTCTAAGAATTTGTCCATTTCTTCCAGGTTGTCCATTTTTTTGGCATAGGGTTGCTTGTAGTAATGTCTCATGATGTTTTGTATTTCTGCAGTGTTAGTTGTTACTTTTCCTTTTTCATTTCTAATTCTATTGATTTGAGTCCTCTCCCTTTTTTTTCTTGATGAGTCTGGCTAATGGTTTATCAATTTTGTTTATCTTCTCAAGAAACCAGCCTTTAGTTTTGTTGATCTTTGCTATAATTTCCTTCATTTCTTTTTCATTTATTTCTGATCTGATCTTTTTGATTTCTTTCCTTCTGCTAACTTTGGGGTGTTTTTTTTCTTCTTTCTCTAATTGCTTTAGGTGCAAGGTTAGGTTGTTTATATGAGCTGTTTCCTGTTTCTTAAGGTAGGATTGTATTGCTATAAAATTCCCTCTTAGAAATGCTTTTGCTGCATCCCATAGGTTTTGGGTCATCATGTCTCCATAGTAATTTGTTTCTAGGTATTTTTTTATTTCCTCTTTGATTTCTTCAGTGGTCACTTCGTTATTAAGTAGTGTATTGTTTAGCCTCCATGTGTTTGTATTTTTTACAGATCTTTTCCTGTAATTGATATCCAGTCTCATAGCGTTGTGGTTGGAAAAGATACTTGATACAATTTCAATTTTCTTAAATTTACCAAGGCTTGATTTGTGCCTCAAGATATGATCTATCCTGGAGAATATTCCATGAGCACTTGAGAAAAATGTGTATTCTGTTGTCTTTGGATGGAATGTCCTATAAATATCAATTAAGTTCATCTTGTTTAATGTATCATTTAAAGCTTGTGTTTCCTTATTTATTTTCATTTTGGATGATCTGTCCATTGGTGAAAGTTGGGTGTGAAAAGTCCCCTACTATGAATGTGTTACTGTCAGTTTCCCCTTTTATGGCTGTTAGTATTTGCCTTATGTATTGAGGTGCTCCTATGTTGGGTGCATAAATATTTACAGTTGTTATATCTTCTTCTTGGATTGATCCCTTGATCATTATGTAGTGTCCTTCTTTGTCTCTTGTAATAGTCTTTATTTTAAAGTCTATTTTGTCTGATATGAGAATTGCTACTCCAGCTTTCTTTTGGTTTCCATTTGCATGGAATATCTTTTTCCATACCCTCACTTTAAGTCTGTATGTGTCTCTAGGTCTGAAGTGGGTCTCTTGTAGACAGCCTATATATGGGTCTTGTTTTTGTATCCATTCAGCCAGTCTGTGTCTTTTTGTGGGAGCCTTTAATCCATTCACATTTAAGGTATTTATCAATATGTATGTTCCTATTCCCATTTTCTTAATTGTTTTGAGTTTGTTATTGTAGGTCTTTTCCTTCTCTTGTGTTTCTTGCCTAGAGAAGATCCTTTAGCATTTGTTGTAAAGCTGGTTTGGTGGTTCTGAGCTCTCTCAGGTTTTGCTTGTCTGTAAAGGTTTTAATTTCTCCATCAAATCTGAATGAGATCCTTGCTAGGTAGAGTAATTTTGGTTGTAGGTGTTTCTCCTTCATCACTTTAAATATGTCCTGCCACTCCCTTCTGGCTTGCAGAGTTTCTGCTGTAAGATCAGCTGTTAACCTTATGGGGATTCCCTTTTGTGTTATTTCTTGTTTTTACCTTGCTGCTTTTAATATGTTTTCTTTGTATTTAGTTTTTGATAGTTTGACTAATATGTGTCTTGGCGTGTTTCTCCTTGGATTTATCCTGTATGGGACTCTCTGTGCTTCCTGGACTTGATTAACTATTTCCTTTCCCATATTAGGGAAGTTTTCAACTATAATCTCTTTAAGTATTTTCTCAGTCCCTTTCTTTTTCTCTTCTTCTTCTGGAACCCCTATAATTTGAATGTTGGTGTGTTTAATGTTGTCCCAGAGGTCTCTGAGACTGTCCTCAGTTCTTTTCATTCTTTTTTCTTTATTCTGCTCTGCAGTAGTTATTTCCACTATTTTATCTTCCTGGTCACTTATCCGTTCTTCTGCCTTGGTTATTCTGCTATTGATCCCTTCTAGAGTATTTTTAATTTCATTTATTGTGTTGTTCATCATTGCTTGTTTCATCTTTAGTTCTTCTAGGTGCTTGTTAAATGTTTCTTGCATTTTCTCTATTCTATTTCCAAGATTTTGGATCATCTTTACTATCATTAATCTGAATTCTTTTTCAGGTAGACTGCCTATTTCCTCTTCATTTGTTTTTTCTGGTGGGTTTTTATCTTGCTCCTTCATCTGCTGTGTGTTTTTCTGTCTTCTCATTTTGCTTATCTTACTGTGTTTGGGGTCTCCTTTTTGCAGGCTGCAGGTTCGTAGTTCCTGTTGTTTTTGGTGTCTGTCCCCAGTGGCTAAGTTGGTTCAGTAGGTTGTGTAGGCTTCCTGGTGGAGGGGACTTGTACCTGTGTTCTGGTGGATGAGGCTGGATCTTGTCTTTCTGATGGGGAGGTCCACGTCTGGTGGTGTGTTTTGTGGTGTCTGTGGACTTATTATGATTTTAGGCAGCCTCTCTGCTAATAGGTGGGGTTGTGTTCCTGTCTTGCTAGTTGTTTGGCATAGGGTGTCCAGCACTGTAGCTTGCTGGTCGTTGAGTGAAGCTGGGTGTTGGTGTTGAGATGGAGATCTCTGGGAGAGCTTTTGCCATTTGATATTATGCAGAGCTGGGAGGTCTCTGATGGACCAATGTCCTGAATTGTGCTCTCCCACCTCAGAGGCACAGGCCTGACAGCCGGCCAGATCATCAAGACCCTGTCAGCCACACGGCTCAGAAGAAAAGTGAGAAAGAAAGAAAGAAAGGAAGAGAGGGAGGGAGGGAAGGAGGAAGGAAGGAAGGAAGGAAGGAAGGAAAAAAACCAAGTTATTAAAATAAAAAATTAAAAAATTATTAAAAATAAAAAGTAATAAAATAAAAAAGAGAAAAATAAAAAAGGAAGAAAATAGAAACCAGACCAATAAACCAATCCACCAATGATAACAAGAGCTAAAAACTGTACTAACAACAAACAAACAAAAAAAAAGGACAGACAGAACGCTAGGACAAATGGTAAAAGCAAAGCTATACAGACAAAATCACACAAAGAAGCATACACATACACACTCACAAAAAGAGAAAAAGGAAAAAAAAATCTATACATTAAAAAAAAGAGGAAGAGAGCAACCAAATTAATAAACACATCTACCAATGATAATAAACTCTAAATACTAAACTAAGATAAACATAAAACCGGAAGTCAGTCAGTCGCATACAGCAAACCCCAATTCTACAGTTGCTCCTAAAGTCCACCGCCTCAATTTTGGGATGATTCGCTGTCTATTCAGGTATTCCACAGATGCAGGGTATATTAAGTTGATTGTGGAGATTTAATCTGCTGCCCCTGAGGCTGATGGGAGAAATTTCCCTTTCTCTTCTTTGTTTTCACAGCTCCTGGGGTTCAGCTTTTGATTTGGTCCTGCCTGTGTGTGTAGGTCACCTTAGAGCATCTGTTCCCCACCCAGACAGGATGAGGTTAAATTAGCAGCTGCTTCGGGGGCTCTGGCTCACTCAGGCGGGGGGAGGGAGGGGTACGGAATGTGGGGCGAGCCTGTGGCAGCAGAGGCCAGCGTGACATTGCACCAGCCTGAGGCGGGCCGTGCGTTCTCCCGGGGAAGTTGTCTCTGGATCACCAGACCCTGGCAGTGGTGGGCTGCACAGGCTCCCAGAAAGTGAGGTGTGAGTAGTGACCTGTGCTTGCAAACAGGCTTCTTGGTGGCTGCAGCAGCAGTCTTAGCATCTCATGCCTGTCTCTAGTGTCTGCGCTGATAGCTGTGGCTCGCGCCTGTCTCTGGAGCTCGTTGAGGCGGTGCTCTGAATCCCCTCTCCTCGGGCACCCCGAAATAATAGTCTCTTGCCTCTTGGACAGTTCCAGCCTTTTTCCCGGACTCCCTCTCAGCTAGCTGTGGTGCACTAGCCCCCTTCACGCTGTGTTCACGCAGCCAACCCCAGTCCTCTCCCTGGGGTCTGACCTCAGAAGCCTGAGCATCAGCTCCCAGCCCCCGCCCATCCTGGTGGGTGAGCAGACAAGCCCCTCAGGTTGGTGAGTGCTGGTCGGCACCGATCCTCTGTGCTGGAATCTCTCTGCTTTGCCCTCTGCACCCCTGTTGCTGCACTCTCCTCCGTGGTTCTGAAGCTTCACCCCTTCGCCACCCAGTCTCTGCCGGCGAAGGGGCTTCCTAGTGTGTGGAAACTTTTCCTCCTTCACGGCTCCCTCCCAGAGGTGCAGGTCCCATCCCTATTCTTTTGTCTCTGTTTTTTTTTTTTCTTTTTCCCTACCCAGGTACGTGGAGAGTTTCTTGCCTTTTGGGAAGTTTGAGGTCTTCTGCCAGTGTTCAGTAAGTGTTCTGTAGGAGTTGTTCCACATGCAGATGTATTTCTGATGTATTTGTGGGGAGGAAGGTGATCTCCACGTCTTACTCTTCCACCATCTTGAAGGTCTCCCCTAGGATCGTTTTTTATATTTGTTTATTTAATCTTTATTAGCCAAAGGTTGTCTAGAAGCTGTAAGGGAGTGAATTACCCATGAAGCTTGGAGGTGTGTTTAAATCTTTCCTTATAACTTAAGGTTGAGGAGAGGGTTTGAGCATTGTAAGTACTTTGGGCTGCTTATGATTCTAACATTTGTTTCTAGGCAGCCTTTAAAACCCAGCCACAAGTTGTTCCCATTCTCTGGCCTGTAGGCCGAATAAGTCCTAGATTTCCGTAGCTGGAGGATACCACCAAGATCATCTCGTCAAAACCATTTATTTTACAGGTAGGGAAACCGAAGTCCAAAGAGGGGAAGTTATTAAGCTGCTGGAGTCTTAAGTTATTTCTCTTAGGATGTATTTGCTTTTCAGTGGAAGTCACTTAATACAAATTATTTAAGAACCAAGGGAAAGGATTTTTATTAATGGAGTTTCATAAACTGTCAGATGGTGGGGAGCTATTCCTGGACAGGGAAGCTCTTCAAGTAGGTGCCTATTTCTTCTACTGTTCCTCCTTATTGGTACTAACTCCTCCACTGCTAGGGAGTAAGACTCTTTAAAATTAAAGAAGCTTCATTCCACATAATACCTGGGTATGCATATTTCAGGAAAACACTTAAGCACAGTGCCTGGCATGAAGTAGGTGCTAAAAATGTGTACTTAAAGCATATATCAAAATGGTTTCGGGCTTACCTGGTGGCACAGTGGTTAAGAATCCGTCTGCCAATGCATGGGACACTGGTTGGAGCCCTGGGCCGGGAAGATCCCATATGCCGCGGAGCAGCTAAGCCTGTGCGCCACAACTACTGAGACAGTGCTCTAGAGCCTGCGAGCCACAACTGAAGCCGTCGTGCCACAACTACTGAAGCTTGCACGCCTAGAGCCCGTGCTCCTCAACAAGAGAAGCCACTGCAATGAGAAGCCTGTACACCACAACGAAGAGTAGCCCCTGCTCGCCGCAACTAGAGAAAGCCCGCGTGCAGCAACGAAGACCTGACGCAGCCGAAAAACAAATAAATAAATTTATTTTTAAAAATGGTTTTAAATATTTTAATGTAATGAAAAGTAACATTCTATTGAAGAAAGAACATTTTAATTGAGTCCAGATTCCCAACCCTAATAATAGTGTATCCAAGCATGACTGATGATTGCTGAGTTGTCAGTATTCTGAAATTGTGTAATTAACATTCATCCTCATGAGGGTTTTGTGTCTATTCTGAAGTATCTGACTAATCTTTTGCTGATTCTTGGTAGGGGTTAAGATGAGAAAGGAATCCTAGATTCTTAGCATTAGATGACTTCTTAGAGGTCATCTAGGCCAAACGGTTATCGAAAGCTTGCTTGATTTCTCTTTGCAGTAAACCTGCCAAATTGTTAACCAGGTTTTGCTTAAGGCACTTCCAAGATAGGGTGGCTCCTCATTTCATGAGGTGATCCAGTCATCTTTGAACAGATTTATGAGAAAGTTATGCCTTTAAAAATTAGTTCTTACCTTTAGCAATATTATTAATCCCTTAAAATTTCTACCCATTGATGGTAGTTCTGATCTCTGCAATCAGGATAAGAGATTCCTCTTCCACAAGACTGCAATTCACGAGTCTGTTTTTTTCCAAGCTTGGAGGATGTATTGTTAACATTATTCCTGCTTCTAAGGGAAGATGAAGATTCCTAGTTAGGCTGATTTGACAGTAATTTTTCTTCCCAAGTATGTTTTATTTACCTTTTATAATATTTTGTGCTTAAAGATTTTCAAAGTAGTAGCTAATAAACACATTTAGTTTCCTTCCTAGTCTTTTGACTTTTCAAAATCTTATTCCCCCAAATTCAAGCCCCACCCCACATTTTGGATTATTTCTTTATGGGAGAATAACTTTGGTCACAACAGAGAAAATTCTAAAGGTCTAAAATTAATAACTGGTCTTTGGATAATTCCACTTTTCAGTCCAAAATAAGTGAATAAATAGACAAGGATAGAGTGTATCACTTCTCTGCTTAAAAAGATTCAGTTAGTTGTGAATGTCTTCCATTTATGTCTAAATGTTACTGAACGTAGTGTTACTCACAGTATGATCCACAAATGGGCATCATCAGCATTACCTAGGAGCTTATTGGAAATGAATTCCCAGGCCTCACCCAGACCTATTGGATCAGAATCTCTCATCTCCCAAATCTGTACTCTGGTAACTTCAGGGGATTCTTATGCACACTAAAATTTGAGATGCATTGGTGTAAACTTCTTAGACTGACATTCAACATCTACTGAAATGCCCAAACAACCTTTCTTTTTTTTTTTTTAACCTAAGAGGAGGCAGATTTTATTTTATTTATTTTTTTAAATAAATTTATTTATTTTATTTATTTATTTTTGGCTGTGTTGGGTCTTCGCTGCTGTGTGTGGGCTTTCCCTAGTTGTGGCGAGTGGGGGCTACTCTTCGTTGCGGTGTGTGGACTTATCATTGTGGTGCCTTCTCTTTTTGCAGAGCACGGGCTCTAGGTGCACGGGCTTCCGTAGTTGTGGCTCACAGGCTCAGTAGTTGTGGTACATGGGCTCTAGAGCGCAGGCTCAGTAGTTGTGGCGCACGGGTTTAGTTGTTCTGCGGCATGTGGGATCTTCCTGGACCAGGGCTCGAACCCATGTCCCCAGCATTGGCAGGCGTTTTCCTAATCACTGAGCCACCAGGGAAGCAGTAAATTTAGCTCTTTCTTCCATCACCTCATAACCCAGGATAATAGGTGTAGAAGGTCTATCTTCCAAATTCACTGTTTCAGGATTTTGTTCTTCACTTTCTCTTGGTCTAGCAGAACACTCAATGGAAGAATCTGCACCTGTAAATTTAGTCCTAATGAGGGGACTGCTACAGACAGATGAAGTGCTTTCCATTTGATCAGGTACACTAGTCTGTTTAAAATTACCCATATTTGAGTCTTCTAACTGGCCTTTGGAAGAGTTTGAGCTTGTTGCAATACTCCCAAAAGAAGAACTTCTTTGGTTTCTGTTGGTTGCAAAACTGGAAGCAGAGTTCCCTATTGGCATAGGAACTGGGACATAAGGAGTTGCCATCTTCTTTTGGCTTTTGCAACAAACCTGCACACTTCTGAGTTCAAACAATTAGAGAACAAGTAATATGCAATCCATTATTTTCTTCTTAGGAATTCACTACCTTAGTCCGCTCCGCGATCCAGCTCGGGCGCGCTTCCCTGGGACGGTTAAATCCGACCCTCCTTAACCGCAGCTTTCCGTCTCCACCCACCACGCCGAGAGGCCTCACGTGACCCCCCTTCCCGAAAACAGCTGCTCCCTGCCTCTGCCCGCCTCTGCCCGGGCCGCAGGGCCCAGGATCCAAACAACCTTTCTTGTTCTTTCTTTATTATCTACTCTTCAGGTTTGCCCAAATCCAAATACTTGATATTCCTTCATAGATCCTTAACTTACTTTACTACTAATTTTTGCTCACACCATTCACTCGGTTATATATGTCCTTACTGCCTTTTGTTTTCTTAAGGCCCAGTTCAAATGTGGCCTGTCCTATAAAGACATCAGGAAGTCCCCAACTATAAGTGGTTCCTTTTTCTAAAACTTTCATAGCAATGCAATTTGCATCTCCCTGCACATTACATTCTTCTCTAAATTAGAGTTGTTACTTACCTGTTCTCCAAACCTCCATTTACCTCCCTATTCCACCCTGACCATAAATTTTTAAGGAGAGCTCTCTTTTTTAATTTTTCCGTAAGCATGTAGTCAGGGATCAGGGAGTTTGTTGAGCAATGACATAATCTGCTGTCAATGGAAAAGCAAAATACTCAGAATTTAGAGATCTGGGTTCTGGTCCAGTCTCTGCCATCAGTCAATTTGATTTCTGTGAGTAAGTCTTCATCTCCCAGGAAGTCAGTGTTCTCATCAGTAAAGTAAAAGGGTTGGACTAGCTGGTTGTTTTCCAAACAGTGGTCTATAGATGAACGTCAGTGTGTGATGAAGTTTTCAACAATTGAGGATGAAATGAGAAAAAAGAAAAATGTAGTGAGTTTTTAATGAGGCTAAATTTATTTAATTTTTAAGTTCCAAGTTTACGTCCTTCCCATATTTTTGGTATTAAAATATAACATTATGAAATGGTGCTGATAATTAGTGGTAGTAGCTATTTTAAGTGTCTTTATTTTGTTAAAGCAAATGACTATGAAAAAATGAGCAATCCTATTTTGGTGCCCTCAGTATTTATTGTTTTTGAAACGTTACTGGCCCATGAAATCTGTAAGTATGTGAATCACTGGCTCAGATGCTCTCCAAGTTTCCTCCCAGGGTTAACACTCTATAGTCTGTGAATTGTAGTTGGATCAGGTTTGGACACGAAACCCCTATGGAGAACCCAGGTGCTACAGCAACTGAAGTTTGGAATTCTACAAGAGACTGGCTGCCTTTGTCTCTGTGGTCCACTGTTGAATCAGTACTTCAGGATGGTGGCAAGGACATGTGGCTGCCAGTAACCCTGCTCTGGGGGGAGATAGAAAGCTGGCCCTAATGCTCTGGCCTCTTTTAAGATCCTCAGAAAAGCTCTGAAAAACTACATAATTGAACTAAAATGTAGATTTTAATAACCTCCCCCCTCCCCAACCTTGAAAAGTTTTTAGTCCACACTTGACAGGGCAGTAAGGAACTTAACAGGTATAAGTTAAGGAAGTGGTGTCAGTTAATAGTAAGGAGCAATTTTTCTAAAAAGATGTATGTTTTCAGATATAGAACTGAGTTCTATTGCAGTAATGAAAGGACCATTTAAGAAAAGCTTATCAAACTGTCCTCAGAATTGCATCATTCTATTTGCATTTCAGTCTTTATATCCATTCCAGTCCCCCAAGCACTGAGCCTGGCTGCTTTAGTGTTCAAGCAGACTTACTCAAGAGGCTTTCTGTATCTAATTTTACAGTAGCATATCTCTCGATTATTAACACATTAAAGGCAATATACTTCTAACTTAGAAATGTGATACTAATTGGCTTTGGGATATTTTATTTAAAAAATATTTTCCAAATGGGTCTATGAATTGTTCACTTTCTTTATTCAGGACTAAAGAAAACATTAATTCTGCCAGGAAAAGTTTGTCCAGCAGGGCAGAAATATTAGCATCTTGGAATTTACCTGTCAATCTTATATTTTCATGTCTTTTGCCTAGAAACAAGCCTACAAGCTAATTGACTTCTGTTCCTTTCCTCTTGGCCTCTCATTTTTCTGAACATAGAGACTCAAATTAAAACAAAGATAAAATTCCAGGGGAAACTGGCATTGATCAAGATTTGGATTAAATTAAATTAAGTGCTTTTTATTGAACTCAGCAGTATTAGTTATTAAAACCAGAAGGCTTTACCCTGGCTAGTGTAAAAAAAGAAAACAATGACTCGCACTGCAGCACAGATTTTATTGGGAACTTAAAGCACTCATTTTCTTTTATTTAATTAAAACTTTTGCAGACAAACATGTAAACAAGATCAGGAGTTGGAAAGCAGTGAGGAGTCACTCTTTCTGGGCTCTGGTGCTTTGTGGGTTCTAGCTTTCAATTATAGGAAATTTAGGGAAAAAATCTTGGAAGAAAATAGGAAGGCATAGTAGGATTTTCTTTTCTGGAGAGCATAAGTCAGACGAGTTGCCAAAGTGCTCCCTTATTTTTGTAGTGACTCTGAACTATGTATATAGGGAAAGGGGAGAAGGCAGCAACATAGTGTAGCATAAAGAGCATTAGCCAGGAAGTTAAACCCCCAAATCCTAGCTTTAGGTTCACTACTTAAAGGCTGGTTGGACTTGGGTAAGACACTTAACCTCTCTGCTCCTGTTTTCTCATCTGTAAAATAAGGGGCTAGATTGCATAGTCCCTAAAGGCCCTGATGTCATTCTGTCACCTATTTCTATGTTTTGTTTTGTGCTTTGGGTGACCACCATGATCTGCACTGAATATAGCAATTAACCCAGGCTGGCCCAGGCCAAATCTGGCCTGCAATCTATTATTTTTTTTTTTTAATTAACTAAAAAAGTCCATACTTTATTCAGATTTCCTTAGTTTTTACATATGTTCTTTTTCTGTTCAGGATCTCACCCAGGATACCATATTACATTTAGTTATCATGCCTTTTTAGGCTCCTCTTGATTGTGACAGTTTCTCAGACTTCTCTTTGTTTTTGGTAACCTTGACAGTTTTAAGGAGAACTGTCATATTTTATAGAATGTCTCTGTATTGGGATTCGCTTCATGTCTTTCTCATGACTAGACTTAGGCTACCAGTTTGGGAAAGAAAACGACAGAGATAAAGTGCCATATTATCATTGCAGCATATGAAGACTACATACTGTCAACATGACTTATCACTGTTGACGTGGACCTTGATCACCTGGCTGAAGTAGTGTTTGTCAGATTTCTCCACTATAAGGTTACTCTTTTTCCTCCTCTTTCCATAATATACTTTTTGGAAGGAAGTCCTTATGTGCAGCCCACACCTGAGTGGGGAGTTTTAATCCACCTTCTTGAAGATGGAATATCTACATAAATTATTTGTATTCTTCTGCATGAGAGATTCATCTCTTCTCTCTCATTTATTTATTCATTTAGTCATTTATTAATATCAGTATGGACTCATGGATATTTATTTTATTCTTTTGATTATAATTCAATATTGCTTTATTTCATTGCTCAAATTGTTCCAGCTTTGGCCATTGCGAGCTCTTTCAGTTGGCTCCCATATCCCTTTGACATATTCTGTGGTTGAGTTTGGGTTGCTGTTACTGTTGTAGTTGAACACTTCCTTTTGCCACCTGTTTTTGTAAATAAAATTTTAATGTAACACAGCCACACTCTTCTTTGACACATTCTCTGTGGCTGCTTTTGCATGACAAAGGCAGAGCTGTGTCAGTGCAATAGAGACTCTATGGCTTGCAAAACCTAAAATAGTTACTATCTGACCCTTTACAGAAAGGTTTTCTGACTCTTGATTTAAACCATTCTCTATGTTTTCCATTGATGCATTATAGCTGTAACTTGATGGAGTATTATTTCCAGCATTTTCAGACTTAACTTTGTGTTATGTTTTTTTACTCAGAACATGATCTTGACCCTGAAGTTTAATCACTAATGGTATCATCAACAAGCCTTCACTAAACACTCATGAGTTTGGGTAGCTATGTTCCTTTGGCTATGACTGTTTCCTTACCAGGGTACTTGACTAGTTGCAAGGTGCCTTTTCTGTCAGCAGTTTTTTCATTGAAAGGAAAATTTTAAATACCGAGTCTATTGTGTCTTTATTCCTTTTACTAACTTGGACTAAAAGAATTAATATAACCAAGGTCTGAGTTATTTAAATGGCTACGTCTTTGAGAAATTCCTTGATGATAGCACTAGCTCTGCCCCCATGGAAGCAGACAGGTAGAGAATTTGATGTGAAGAATGTTGAGTTTCATACAAGTTCATCAAGCTTATTTCATTGGTAAATTTACTCAAATTGGAACCAAAGGTTTCAGTAGTGAAATATGAGTACACTAGCTCACTTCTCTTAAGTGTTCTCTAAGCCATGTGTTCTGACCTATAGTGAGAGAAAATAAATCATCAGGCTCCATAGTGGTGTCATGTGTCTCAACATCTGGATTTAGACATAAATCTTATTTCAATATGGTTTTCACACTCCAATGTCATCATCTCACCAAATTAATAAAGTTGTCAATAGAGGGTGATTAGAGAAATGGGGTGATTTATTTCAAATAATAAGTATATTAAAGTCCCAATGGGGCTTCCCTGGTGGCGCAGTGGTTGGGAGTCCGCCTGCCGATGCAGGGGACACGGGTTCGTGCCCCGGTCCGGGAAGATCCTACATGCTGCGGAGCGGCTGGGCCTGTGAGCCATGGCCGCTGAGCCTGTGCGTTCGGAGCCTGTGCTCCGCAACGGGAGAGGCCACAACAGTGAGAGGCCCGCGTACCGCAAAAAAAAAAAAAAAAAGTCCCAATGAAGTAACATTAGTGTCATAAATTCGAATTTAAGTTAAACTGTGTAATAACACAGATATGAGTGGAGTGGACGAGGATAATACTCACATGCTTTCTCTGGTGTATTGAGACTGATATCCTATATAACACCATGCACACAGGGGACAGGATTTGACCCACATTATAGCCTGATTCAGATTATAGCATAGTGGTGCTTTATAATAGAATTTTACTATAAAAATAAAAATAATGGACTGAGAAAGTTAAAATTCTCCCAGGTACATTAAGCTTAGCGCGTAATATAAAGTCCTATTTCTTTTTCCTTTCACTGCCAATCTTTTCAAATATGTAGTCTGTCCCATAGCCTCCACTTTCAATTCACACTCTCATTAGTTCCCTGAAATCTGCCTTTTTCTCTGATCACTTGCCTGAACCGTAACACTTGAAGATCACTATGACCTCCTAATTGCCAATTACAATTGTTTTTTCCCCAGCCTTAGTTTCCTTGATTTGCATGCAAATTTGAGAATGTTTTGCACCTCTGAATATGTGTGTGGGGTTTTTTTGTTTGCTTTGTTTGTAAAATCTAGTTCTTAGCCATTAGCTTTTGTCACTGTATGCAATTTTTGTTGCTGATTTTGTTCCCTACTTGGCTCATAGCAGATGGTGGTCAAATCTAAATCTCCAGCTTGATTTTTTCCTGGATAATCATCTCCATCAAACATTTTCATGTGGTGTCTTGAGTTGTCTTAAGTTCAGTGTATCTTTGACCTGCTGTGCCCTTTGGGCAGAATGGAAGGAGAGAAAGAACTTGTCCTTTGATAATGATTAATGAGTTTACAAGGTTGGAGTCTCTTTAGTATCCTCTGGTGTCCAGGAGGTGTTACTGCAGCCTTATATGCACTGTGAAAGGGTAGAACGCATCTTTTGCATGATTGGACCTCTTATTGTAGTATGGTAGTCTGGATACTAGGTATCTTTATCTGGCCTTTCAAATAGTGCATGCATGACTATCAAGGGGGAAGCACTGAAATTCAAGGCACAAATCCTTATGTACTCCTGAGAAGTGATGTACTCCTGGGAATTTCTGGAAGGCTGAGTGATCTGGTTCAATTGTTGGGTATGAGAAAAATGATTTGACGTCTAGCATCCAGAACAGTTTAGAGCTAAACAAAGGAGGATCTATGTTTCCATAGATGTGAGACCAAGGTATGATGGTTATTTACAGTCATGTTCATGCCCTTCTTACAAGAAGCTTTCATAGGCAGATAGTGCTGGCCAAAAGCATATGAAGAAATCTGTGTCTTCTTTCATGTCTTCTACATCTAGAATTCTCCTCTAGGTTCAGCAAAAACTAGATGAGCTTTCCATCAGGAAGATATTTGAAGGCTATCACGGGGGTGGGGGGAAAGCACTAAAATTTTTCTCATTTAATTTAGCAAAACTAAAGAAATAAAACCAAAAATTTCATAAAGTACCTAAAAGGAGAGTCTTTGGATGGCAGTATGTTTGTCTGTACTCCCTTAACCCAAATTACAGCTTTCTCTGTTCTTCTGGCCTGTGATGAAATATATCCAACTAAGTGCTGGCTTGACCTTCTGACATCAGGATAAAGACCTTGTTACATTTCAGCAGAGTTAAACTCCTGTGTAGTTTAGTACCTGCAGGAAGGAATAGACCTCAGGAAGGAATGATTTGAACATGGCTAGTGGGAGTATTTTTCTTGTTGTATTAGAAATAAACCAGTGCTCCTGATGGAAGGGAAAGGTCACTGTGCTGTGGGATGTGCCTTCTGTGAGATGAGGCTCTGACCACCAACGACACTTTTGCTTTTCATTACGACAGAGGTGTTAACCACATCGTGCTGGCTGTGCTCCAGCCCACGCCTTTGCAGCCTTCTGCTTCTGCAGCCTTCCTTGTCTTCGCCTCAGTTGGCTGTAGAATTCTTCACTTCCTGTCCTAAACTTTTGTGAGGTGTCATGGCTGTTAAACAGCTGCCATGTTGCAGGCCAGATGTCGCTGCACTTTAGTGTGCCTGAAATGTTCCTCCTATGAAATATTAGATAGTTTAAAAATCTGTTTTGAAGGTTTGTAAAACACTTAGGATAACTTCAGATAAGAGGGCTATTTGTATATTATTAAATTGTCCGTGAAAAATATGCCAAAGTATAACATACAAAGGGTGGAAATATTGTAGTCCCTCAGTCTCTTGATTGTGAAGATAAGTTGACAGCTATTTTGAGGGGAACAAGTAGGTATAATCCAATTAAGACTTTCAGAAATCTATAGCAAGGATTCTATTCAAAGGCCTTTAAAATATAGTCATTGCGTGGTATTTGGAGTGACAAGGGTCTGTTTAGACTGAAGAAGGGACTTTATTTAGGAACAGGAAACAAAAGGAAGGAATAATGTATACTTATGTTATTTAAAAAATTGTTTTATTGAGGTATAATTTGCACCGAGTGAAGGACAAAGATCTTAAGAGAGCAAGTTTGATCAGTTTTCACAAATGCATACCCTTAAGTAACCCCATCTGTATCAGCACCCAGCAATTTCCATCACCCCAAGATAGTTTCCTTATACCCTTCGCCAGTCACTGCTCATACTGTCCCACCCTCAAACAACCTCTGGTCTGATTTCTCTCACCATAGATTGAGTTTGACTTTTTAGGACTCCATATAAATAGACTTATGCAGCATGTACTTTTTTGCATCTGGCTCCTTTCAGTCAGCATAACGTTTTTGAGATTCATCCATGTTGTTGTTTGTATCAGTGATTTGTCTCTTTCTTTTGCTGCTGAGTACTTCATTATACAAATATACTACAGTTTGTTTATCCATTATCCTGTTGACGGCTATCTGGATTCTTTCCCGTCTTTGGCTACTATGAATAAAGTTTCCACGGACATTCTTCTGGAAGGCTTATTTTAGACATACATTTTCATTTTTCTCATATTACTATCTAGGAGTGGAATTCTTGAGTCAAATGGTAGATAAATGTATGTTTCATGCTTTAAGAAACCGTTGAACTATTTTCCAAAGAGTTTCTACCATTTTATACTGCCACCAATAATGTACAAGATTTCTGGTTGTTCCACATTCGCTCCAACATTAATTCTTTCTCATTTTATCAATTCTAGTCGATGTGGAGTGGTACCTCATTTTTTAAAACTTTTTATTTTCAAATAAGTTTGGATTTATAGAAGTTTCAAAACTTCCGTAAGTTTGGCTTCGAAAGTTCCTATAAACCCTTCACTTAGCATCCCTTAATGTTAACATCTTACATCTCCCTGATACCTTGATCAAAACTAAGAGATTAAAATATGATGTTATGTCAATTATACTTCAATAAAAAATTAAGAGATTACACTGTTACAGTACTATTAATTGATCTACAGATTTTATTTGGATTTCCTCAGTTTTTCCACTATTGTCATTTTGTTGTTGTTGTTCTAGGATCCAATCCAGGATACCATATTGCATTTAATCTCATCATGGTTTCGATTTAAACTTTTCTGGTGACTAATGATGATCGTTTTCTTGATGTGTTTATTGGCCATTTGTAGATTTTCTTTTGTAAAGTGTCCAGGTGTCTTGTACTTTTTGAGGGAGGATTATTTGCCTTTTTATTATGGATTTTTTAGAAAAATGTTTTATTTATTTATTTATTTGGTTGTACCAGGTGTTAGTTGCAGCAGGTGGGCTCCTTAGTTGCAGTATATGTACTCCTTAGTTGTGACACGTGTGCTCCTTAGTTGTGGCTCACCGACTCCTTAGTTATGGCATGCGAACTCTTAGTTGCAGCATGTATGTAGGATCTAGTTCCCTGACCAGGGATTGAACCTGAGCCCCCTGCATTGCAAGCTCAGTCTTAACCACTGTGCCACCAGGGAAGTCCCTATCATGGATTTTTTTAAGGACTCTTTATTTGTTCTGAATATGGGTCTGTTGTCAGATATACATGTTGTGAATATTTTTTTCCAGTCTATGGCTTGTCTATTTATTTTTTTAATGATGTCTCTTGATGAGTAGAAGTGAATATTTATCTTAAGAGGGAAGTATGTTAGAGTTTCTATGGATCAGAAAAAAGACTCAGATTTAATATTTTAAAAATTAATCTGGAGAGAAGAACATACAGTGACTTCAAAGATATTGGTTGAACTAAGTTTGTCTGGACATTGAGATATAAACCTGAAGGGGAATATTTTAGGAACGGGCCTAATAATAATAATAGCAATAGTAATTGCTAGTACTTGTTGGGTGCTTACTATGTAGCAGACACTTTGCTTATTGCTTTATAGGTATTATTTCATTTTATTCTAACAACAATCCTATGATTATCTGCATTTAAAGGCAAGGAAACCAAGGCTTAAAGAAGTTAAATAATTTGTTCAAATTACAGTTAGAAAATGGTGAATTCAGGTAGTCTGACTCCAGAGCCTGCAGGCTTAATTTCTGTACTATCCGGACAGAAAGAAAGAAAATCTGTGAACTTCAGTGTGTGTGGCTATGGTCATAGAAGCCAAGTAATACTGCTTCCTGATATCATTGCTGTGGCAAAAGGTGTATATTGATAATTTTCTGTAAAACACTATTTTATCCTTGGGTAAAATAGATGATACCCTTCTACCTAGAGCACCATGTGTAATTTTTTTGGATACCAAACTTCAAAATGATGGAATCAGAAAGGTCGACTAAAATAATAGAGAGAGGAGGAGAATGTAGTGATGGAGACGTTCAAGGCCCAATTATGTAGATTGGAACTGATATATGCGGTGGAGAGGGAATATAACCAATATATAAAAGCATCCAGAGATCAACAAAATGAGCATGGTCTTAGTCATTGAATCCCAGGACTGTAGCATAAGAAGACTATCATTGAAGCTTCTTCCATGAATGGAATCTCAAGTAAAATAAAAGG
The DNA here is from genome assembly GCF_937001465.1 of Orcinus orca. Taxonomy (NCBI): domain Eukaryota; kingdom Metazoa; phylum Chordata; class Mammalia; order Artiodactyla; family Delphinidae; genus Orcinus; species Orcinus orca. Next base: position 61,683,448 of record NC_064572.1, on the reverse strand, counting down.
AAGAGTGCTTTTATACAACTTATGGAACGTGTTAACTGAAGGGGTAGCAAAGGGTGAAAATACGTTCAGAGGAAAGATTGAAAGTTTCAATGAATGACAGTTCCACGGATTATTTAGAGGAACCAGGCTGTGACAGAGAAGGGACGGGGCTTTGAAGCTGATGTCCAAGAGGACAACTATGTTCGCTTTTAACAAATCTCAGTGTAAAACTTTAGGACATTCTGTATGCCTGAACAACTTGTCTTTTGAAGATAAGAATATGACTCTGTATTTTGGTGTATGGCTCAGATGCCCTAGCCCTCTTCATCCTTTAAGACTCAGCTTTAAAAGCACCTCTTCTGTGAAGCCTTGCCCAACTTTTCCAGGAAGTCAGTTCCTCCCTACACAGTGCTTCTTCTTTTTTTTTTGGCTGCACCACGTAGCTTGTGGGATCTTAGTTCCCTGACCAGGGATCGAACCTAGGCCCCCAACATTGGAAGCATGGAGTCTTAACCACTGGCCCACCGGGGAAGTCCCATGCCCTACTCAGTGCTTCTTGTAATTTTCTCTATTTAAGCACCAATTACAGTGCTAGGCAATCTTACAGCCTAAATTTTTACTGGTAAGTTGTTGGGTGGCAAATCTTGAGGTCAAAGAGATCAAAATGGGGACAAAAAGGTATAATCGTCCAATGTATGCAGAACTAGAAAACTGAATATTAGTTAACTGTAATGATTCCCACCACAACTATTTTCCCTATTGTGAACTAAGGCTCAGAGAATTTAAATAATTTGTCCAAGGTCAAACAGCTGCAAAGAAGTATAGCCAGGATTGTAACTCTTTGCTGTCTAACTTCAAACCCCATGCTTTTAATCAGTACAATATGAAGACGTTTTGACTCCTCTATCGCATTTTAATTTACTCCATACCTGGCTATCATGGAGAATACTTGTAGGGAAGAAGGATGTTACTCCTTTCCTTTAAGTCCTTTGTGCTTCCTTAACAGGCATCATTCTACTCTTTTTTTTTTTTTTAACATCTTTATTGGAGTATAATTGCTTTACAATGGTGTGTTAGTTTCTGCTTTATAACAAAGTGAATCAGTTATATATATACGTATGTTCCCATATCTCTTCTCTCTTGCATCTCCCTCCCTCCCACCCTCCCTATCCCACCCCTCTAGATGGTCACAAACCACCTAGCTGATCTCCCTGTGCTATGCGGCTACTTTCCACTAGCTATCTATTTTACGTTTGGTAGTGTATATATGTTCATGCCACTCTCTCACTTTGTCACAGCTTAGCCTTCCCCCTCCCCATATCCTCAAGTCCATGCTCTAGTAGGTCTGTGTCTTTATTCCCGTCTTACACCTAGGTTCTTCATGACCTTTTTTTTATTATTATTTTTACTTTTTTTCTTAGATTCCATATATGTCTGTTAGCATATGGTATTTGTTTTTCTCTTTCTGACTTACTTCACTCTGTATGACAGACTCTAGGTCCATCCACCTCACTACAAATAACTCAATTTTCTTTCTTTTTATGGCTGAGTAATATTCCATTGTATATATGTGCCACATCTTCTTTATCCATTCATCTGTTGATGGACACTTAGGTTGCTTCCATGTCCTGGCTATTGTAAATAGAGCTGCAATGAACATTTTGGTACATGACTCTTTTTGAATTATGGTTTTCTCAGGATATATGCCCATTAGTGGGATTGCTGGGTCATATGGTAGTTCTATTTGTAGTTTTTTTAAGGAACCTCCATACTGTTCTCCATAGTGGCTGTATCAATTTACATTCCCACCAACAGTGCAAGAGTGTTCCCTTTTCTCCACACCCTCTCCAACATTTATTGTTTCTAGATTTTTTGATGATGGCCATTCAGGCTCCCTGACTTCAGACTATACTACAAAGCTACAGTAATCAATACAGTATGGTACTGGCACAAAAACAGAAATATAGCTCAATGGAACAGGATAGAAACCCCAGAGATAAACCCATGCACATATGGTCACCTTATCTTTGATAAAGGAGGCAAGAATATACAGTGGAGAAAAGACAGCCTCTTCCTTAAGTGGTGCTGGGAAAACTGGACAAGTACATGTAAAAGTATGAAATTACAACACTCCCTAACACCATACACAAAAATAAGCTCAAAATGGATTAAAGGCCTAAATGTAAGGCCAGACACTATCAAACTCTTAGAGGAAAACATAGGCAGAACACTCTATGACATAAATCACAGCAAGATCCTTTTTGACCCACCTCCTAGAGAAATGGAAATAAAAACAAAAATAAACAAATGGGACCTAATGAAACTTAAAAGCTTTTGCACAGCAAAGGAAACCATAAACAAGACCAAAAGACAACCCTCAGAATGGGAGAAAATATTTGCAAATGAAGCAACTGACAAAGAATTAATCTCCAAAATTTACAAGCAGCTCATGCAGCTCAATAGCAAAAAAACAAACAACCCAATCCAAAAATGGGCAGAAGACCTAAATAGACATTTCTCCTAAAAAGATATACAGATTGCCAACAAACGCATGAAAGAATGCTCAACATCATTAATCATTAGAGAAATGCAAATCAAAACTACAATGAGATATCATCTACTCTCTTATATATACTTTCTTGTTTAATAAGGCCCTTGAGTATAAGACTTTTCTTATCTTCATTATTTACTCTATAGATCTAGCACAGCCTTGCACATAATAGGTGCTCAATGACAAATTTATCAAATTGAATTAAATCTTTCTGTGCTCCAGTGATCCAACACAGAGGCTGGGCTGTGGCTTAGAAATAAAACTCTCATTGGCCTAAGCTTCCTTATAGATCTCTCCAGGAAATGATTGGCAGCAACATAATCTCCTGCCCATGTTCTGGAATACATTAACATTTTCTATTTTAATATGTCTTATTTTGGCTCTTTTAGAGAGCTATTGCTAAAAAAGTTCTATTACAAAACAGTTACTATGAAAAAACAGCTGTTTAAATTATATAATTGGTTCTAAAGAAGGCAGAAAGTTAAAGGGAAAGGGGCTATTCTAGTCTGCTGAAGCCCAAGGGAATAAAAAAATATTTTATACAGTAAATTTTATTTTTGTCACTTTTAACATTCATTTAAAAAAATAGCCTTGCCTTACATATGAGTTTATCCTGTATTTAGGAATATGTGGTAACATATTGTTCTGTTTTTTGAAGAAATTAAAATCTGATTGGGAGGACAAGATAAAGTTAAGAGATGCAGTTGATGAAAGATGCAATTTACTTTTTTTAATATGTATTTTATTTATTTATTTTCTTAAGTTTTGGGGCTGTTTTATGTCTTAGTTGTGGCACATGGAATCTTCTTGGAGGCATGCGGGATCTTTCATTGTGGTGTACGGTCTCTTTGTTGCAGCGCTCAGGCTACTTTCCAGTTGCGGCTCCCAGGCTACTCTCTAGTGTGGTGTGTGGGTTTTCTCTTCTCTAGTTGTGGCACGCCAGCTCCAGAGTGCGTGGGCTCTGTAGTTTGCGGTATGTAGGCTCTCTCCTTGAGGCATATGAGCTCAATAGTTGTGATGCGTGCAATTTACTGTTTTCTACATGAGTGGAAAGCAGTCTATGTGTCTTTAGAGAAATATCTGTGGAACTGATGAAATGGAGGAGGTGATTGAAACCTGGAATGGTCAGGGAGGGTTTTGTAGAGAGTGGAGTTGCCTGGGTGCAGCCTGCTTCAAAACTGCTCCCAAGCAGCTTTATGTGGCTGGAGAAAAACTCACCACATTGGTAACTAGTTTCACTTTAATATCATGATTATTAAGCTGAAACAGGTTTTGGTGATGCCCAGAAATCTTTCTGTTTTTCTTGTCCATTCACTCTCCTACTCTCACTTTCTCTTCTCTCCTCAAACCAATAACACTTCTTTTTCTCCCTTTATCCTTTACTTCATTGGCCATGTTTCATACAAACATGGATCCTTTAAACCTAAGTCAGACCATGTGATTCTTCTGCTCAAAATCTCCCAGTGGCTTCCCCTGTCTCTTAGAGTAATGTCACAGTTCGTAGAGTGGCCTACCAGGCTCTGGGGTCTGACATCCACCCTCCACCCCACCCCCTTCTGCCTGGTCACCATATGACCTTTCTCTTACTATTCTCCCATTTGTTACCGTCACTGTTCTCCTTGCTTTTGCTTGAAAATACAGAGCATGCTCTTATGTAAGGGCTGTTTCATTAGCTATTCTTTTCCTTAGAAATTTCTTCTCTCAGATGCCTGTGTGGCTTGTCTCTCAGTTTTTTCAGGCCTATGTTCAAATGTTAAAGAGATTTCTCCTGGCCACCTATATAGAGTACCAATCCCTACTCTCGCTACGGCACTCTCCAGCTCCCTTACTGCTTTACATCTCCCTCTCTCTCTCTTCCTCTCTCTCTCTCTCTCTAAATATATATATATATATATACTTGTTTACCCATTTAGTGATTTAGTGTCTGTCACCTCGCCTTTAAATGTAAGGGACTTTGTTTTATTTTGTGTTATGTTTTCAGAGCCTACATGTTGAACCCACTAAATTTTTTTTTAACATCTTTATTGGAGTATAATTGCTTTACAATGGTGTGTTAGTTTCTGCTTTATAACAAAGTGAATCAGTTATATATATACGTATGTTCCCATATCTCTTCCCTCTTGCATCTCCCTCCCTCCCACCATCCCTATCCCACCCCTCTAGGTGGCCACAAAGCACCGAGCTGATCTCCCTGTGCTATGCAGCTGCTTCCCACTAGCTATCTATTTTACATTTGGTAGTGTGTATATGTCCATGCCACTCTCTCACTTTGTCACAGCTTACCCTTCCCCCTCCCCATATCCTCAAGTCCATGCTCTAGTAGGTCTGTGTCTTTATTCCCATCTTACCCCTAGGTTCTTCATGACATTTTTTCCCCCTTAGATTCCATATATATGTGTTAGCATATGATATTTGTCTTTCTCTTTCTGACTTACTTCACTCTGTATGACAGACTCTAGGTCCATCCACCTCACTACAAATAACTCAATTTTGTTTCTTTTTATGGCTGAGTAATATTCCATTGTATATATGTGCCACATCTTCTTTATCCATTCATCTGTTGATGGACACTTAGGTTGCTTCCATGTCCTGGCTATTGTAAATAGAGCTGCAATGAACATTTTGGTACATGACTCTTTTTGAATTATGGTTTTCTCAGGGTATATGCCCAGTAGTGGGATTGCTGGGTCATATGGTAGTTCTATTTGTAGTTTTTTAAGGAACCTCCATACTGTTCTCCGTAGTGGCTGTACCAGTTCACATTCGCACCAGCAGTGCAAGAGTGTTCCCTTTTCTCCACACCCTCTCCAGCATTTATTGTTTCTAGATTTTTTGATGATGGCCATTCTGACTGGTGTGAGATGATATCTCATTGTAGTTTTGATTTGCATTTCTCTGATGATTAATGATGTTGAGCATTCTTCCATGTGTTTGTTGGCAATCTGTATATCTTCTTTGGAGAAATGTCTATTTAGGTCTTCTGTCCATTTTTGGATTGGGTTGTTTGTTTTTTTGTTAGAACACACTAAATTTTGAATGCATGAATGAGCTAGTAGGCATTTGCAAAATGGGTAAACATTTGATAGATGAAGGCTAGGAAAGTCATTTCATGTTAGAGAAATGGTATGAGGAAAAAGTAGAGGTGGGGATATGCATGATCAATTGTAGAGATAGTGAGTAGACCAGTATGACTGAGGCATTGGGCTTGCGTTGGGAAATGGTAGTGCAAAATGGTTATGCTGGGGTTCATTGTGAAAAGTTCTGAAAAACAAACTGAGATGTTTTATTTGTATGTATAGATAATGTGAAGTGATGTCAGGTTTTAGAAGAATGGAATGTGTTTTTCCTGCCACAGGGACAGAATCCATTTTAGGCACATCCCATGGAAGCTTAACAATCTGTCCAGTGTCCCTACTGCCAGAGCTCCAGAAGCTTGCCTTATTTTGGAATATAGATAAACAAATTTTAATTAATTTTCAGTTTTGAGCTGGAAGATAAATTTGACATACTGTTTAAACTACTACATGATGCTGTAAGTACTTTTGTGACAAGACCCATTGTTTAGCACATTGTCTAGCATTTAGTAGGAGCCAGAAAATATTGTATACAAACTATTTGTTGAGTGGAAACAAGTCCCAGAGAATTTGAGTGACTTACCTTAAGGTTACCTGACAGAGTAATTCCCAACTCTAGTCTTTTGGCAACTGTTCTTCATGGTTTCTTTACAGCAAGTAATTCAAGAGATTAACCACATAATCCAGACTCTAGAATTAGATTTTTTTCCCCCTTAAATGATTAACTATTAAAAATACCACAGTATTTGTTTTATTAGAGGTAAATAGCTAAATGAAATATACTTTGGATTAAAATGGAATGGAATAGAACTGTAAGCACAACTTACTTTTCACTAGTTGACTGCTTGTTAGGATTATAAACTTACCTAGAATGCATAGTGAATTTTATATAACATAACTTTTATCTTGGCCTCTGATTGGTTAGTTACTGGCAACATTGACATTAGAATGCCACATCTGTTTCTAGGTGCTTAAAAACTCTTTTCTTCTGATTCTTGACTTTCTTTTATTCCTTCTTATCAAGAAGAAATGCAGTCTATTTCCTTTGCTTTAAGGGAGCAGACATTCAGTGACTTTACCCTAAAAACTGAGCCAGTAATCTGTTTGTCTCTATGAAATCCGTTTGTCTTGTGTTAGGAAATCTATTGAGTTCATAGAGAAAACTAATTCCATAGAGCTTCCCCCTTGCACCTAGCTCTTTGATCTGTTTTTATTGTTATTTTGTGTGTGATTAATTTAAACATCTTATAACTTGGCAACTTTACATCCATCTCTCTTCTCCCTGCCCCAGATTCCTTACAAGACAGTGTCTCTGTTTCTCTGTGGGTATATTCTGTAGCAGTTGAAAGAGAGATTTACATTACACTATTCAGATCAGCATACATTTTCATTTTTTATGACCTTTTATCTCTTTACCAGAGCTTCTGATGGGGGCTAAGCCTTTTTTCTCTAAAAAATATTTTGAAACATGTATTGGTCAAGATGAAAGAAAACCTACACTTTTAAAAAATTGGTCGTCATCTCATGAATCCGCAAATTTACTCACTTTTCCATCTTTTCCAGAGCTTCACCACACAATATTGATATTATTTTAGCACTGTCCAGAGTGGCCTTTCTCTTGAGGTACTGTATTACTGATTTATTAACATCGAACTCAAGACCAACAAACCAGAACTCACTGCCTGATTGAAGCTTTTCTGCTACATGTAGTTCCTCTGCAAGGCACATCACAGCTTTCTTGCACTTAGGTACACCGGAGAGCACTTGAGCATCATGCTTGGAGGCCATGTTAAATAATGGTATCACCAACAAAAAGCACAAGAATGTGGAAAAAATGGCACAAAGAAGACTGAGAAAAGCATAGTTGTTTATAGTTTGAGAGCTGAAACAAGGAGGCAGACCATCACGTTCTTTGACCTCAGTGGGGAATGTGCCAGTGGGACATCTAATTTTTTGCCATTATGCACATGTCTGCAAATGAACACAAGAGCACCCTGAGTATTGACTTTGGGATTACAAATAAATTTTAGCAAATAGACAAATGTGCAAATACAGAATCAGCAAAAATAGCATCAAAATTGTAATTGGATTTATCACAAACCAATTTCTGTGCATTGCAATTTTCAGGACTTTTATGATGCTTTGAATGAATTAGGTAACATCTTAAAGTTACCACATTCTTTAATACTGTGTATTTCTCAGAGTATCCCTGTAAAGAAAAAATTTTGAATTTTATCAGATTACTATTAGACAAACAGAAGCTGAAATAAATTGATTATTTTAAAATCACAGAACAGTCCACTGGTTAGTCAAAAAGCAACTGTGGCAAAACAATAACAGACTGGAAGTGTGTTTTTTTTGCCCACTTCTGTTGGTACTACCCTACATCTCTGTTTTTATTTATTTATTTTTTTTGAGATCTTGCTGATGGAAAAATCGTTTCTTTGAGACTGTAGCCTTTTTTCCTTTATTTCTTATGCCTGCTCAAGGGTACATGTTTATTGAGCAAGTTCTCATTGAAGGCTTTATCTAACAATATTTGCAGTTTTAACATTTGTAACAAGTATGATGTAGTGGTTAAAACTTCAGGCTATGGAATTAAGCCTGGTTCAAATGATGGTTCTGCTTTTTACTAGCTATGTGGATTTGGGCGTAATATTTATCATCCCTAAATCTGTTTCTCCATTTGTAAAATTGGTGAAATAATAATAATATATTTATATATATATAAGTAATTAATATATAATATATATATAAATAATCATTAGGTTGTAAGAGTTAAATGAGATAATTTGTATACAATGCACAGTACAACACTAGGTACACATAAACATTTTATAAGAAGTATGTACAATATTATTATTACAAAGAACCTATTTTAAATGAGAACACAACAGTTCTCTAAAGCAGGACGTGTTTGTATCACCTCTGTTATTTATTGTTTGTTTTATAATGAAGTCTCAAAGAAGTTAAGCGACGTGCTTCCCAGATTCCACCATCATGGAGCTGTCCCTCCTGTAAATTTATAGTGAATACTGTTCTTCCACTGTTAGAGTATTAATTATAGGATAATATGATAAGTCACGTAAAATGAAATGTGGGCAAGGATTATGTTCATGTCTTCATAGTTGACTGCCTGATTGCCCAATTCATTGTCTGGCACATAGTAGGTCCCCAGTGTATGGTTACTGAATGAATAGATTAAGTGCCAAGGTCACAATTTTTATGTAGTAATTCTGCCTGCTATTTTCCATTTCCACTCTTACTTCCCAAAATTATTGCCATTGCACCCATGCTTCTTAGGTAGTACACTAGACTGAAAAAGTAAAGACTATAAAGATACACAAAACACAGTTCCTGTTCAAGGAGCTTGCATTCTGTTGCAGATAGCAGATGGATAGTGTATTAGCTTCCTGTGACTGCAGTAATAAAATACGACAAAGGTAGTGGCATAAGACAATAGAAATTTATTCCCTTACAGTACTGGAGCCCAGAAGTCCAAAATCAAGGTGATGGCAGGACTGGCTCCATTTTAAAGCCCTAGGGGATGTTCTTTCCATTGCCTCTTCCAGCTTCTGGTGGCTCTAGGTGTTCCTTGGTTTGTGTGCATCTCTCCAGTCTTTGCCTCTATGGTAACATTGCCTCCTCCTTTTCTGTCTGTTCTCTGTGTGTCTCTTATTCACTTCTCACTGGACTTAGGGCCCACCCTGATACTCGAAGATGATCTCATCTCAAGTCGTAAGTTACATCTGCAAAAACCCTTTTTTCAAATAAGGTGACATTCATAGATTCCAGGGATTTGATGTGGATATTTTAAGGGGCTATTTTTAGCCTTTCACAGCTAGCAGAAACTGTCAAATTTGTTTTTATGAGGGTACAAACAGTTTCTTACTTCAGGTGTGAGAAATGATTATGTTGCCAACTACAAACAGGGAGATGGCAGTATGTACAAAACACAGCTCAGCCACGCTTAAAAGTTGTCTTTTTAAAGTGTATTAAGTTTTGAATATATTCCTAGCTACCCATGCTAGGTTCTTATTGAGAAATTAATACGCAGTTCTCCTCCTCACAAGCCCCCCACAGACCCCAGGAAAGATAGTGGAATACAGGCTCTGGTATCAGATAGCTTGGCTATAAATCCCTGGCCTTACCGCCATCATTTACTAGCCATGTGGCCTTTTGTAAGTCTTGCCTGTGAAATGGGAATTATAATAGTAACCTCATTGGGTTGTCATAAGGATTAAATGAGTTAATACGTGTAAAGCATTTAGTATAGTGCCTGGCACAGAGTGAACGCTTAATTAGTTAATGTTTATTAACTATTATTAGCTATTGTACTTGCCTTTGTTGGGGACAGGAGAAATGTAAGACATGGTCATTTTCCTTGAGATCTCTAAATTGATGTGGAAAATACAGGAGTAACATAGCTGGGTTCTAGTTGTAGGATGAGAGACCAGAATTAAGGAGTCTATACTAGAGATTGTTATGGTAAATCTCATGTGAGATAAGGATGCCTGAACTGGTGCTGTGGTAGGGAATGGAGTAGAAGGGTGGGATAAATGAAGAGTTTTAATGGAAACGCGGACTAAGACTTGGCAACTTGATTTTACCTTGTTATGGGGGAAAAACAATCTTTCTTAGTTCCACTCTATTTCTAAAACCAGTATTGGTTAGCCTTTTTTTCTAAGGTGAATTAATTATAAGATTCCTTTCAGATCTCAAGTTTTCTGAATCTGAACTCTTCTGATTTTTTAAGAAATCCACCAGATCCAACAATTTGTTCAGGTGAACCGAGTGCCAGAAGCCCAACATGGTTCCAACCTCTACTGTTGTCTGAACTATTCTCTGTTGAATAATCTACCCGTATACCTACTCACTTGTACTCTTATAGCTCTTGAAACACATGAACTGGGTCTCAAATCCCTCTATATGTGAGAGGACTAACTGAATAAATTATATATGCATATGTTTTTCTATAAATACTTCTCTTTCTAATCCCTTTTTCTAATAGAAATACAGAGAAATAGTCAAGAATAAAGAAGAGCAAAAACCTTATGAAAGAGGTGGCTGTTGATTCTTTTCTTTGAGCAGTTAGTGTGATCTTACAGTAGTTTTCTACTTGGTAATTATGCAGCAAAATACATACTTATTCAGCCAGATAGGTGAACATTATATCAGCAACTGTTGTAGTTTCTCTGTTAAATCTAATTAAATTTCATGAAAAGCAGTCACCCAAACAAAGTGAAAAAGAAATCAATTTAGGAAATCAAGTTGAGGATAAAATTAGAACTTTATTTTCATAGTTCAGCCTTCATATAGTTGTTATGCAGTCAAAGAAGATATATCTAATACTTCATATGCTATAATGAACACCAGAATAACAAAACTAATAGTATTAAATTTTCCCATTAATAAAGGTTTGATGTTATCTTTATCTAGCATCAGTTCCCTGCTTCCAAAATAGTACATCTGTAGTCAATCTTCAGTTAGTGTTTGTAGCTGGAGAGATATTTATTAACAGTAAAAGGGAACAAGGCAATAAGATTTTTATTTACTTTATAATGAGTATACTGGTACCTAAAGTTGAATTACTGGGCTTAATGTAATTCGGAATTTTTCATGATCTCTTTCTGTGATCACTAGGTAATTTTTTGTCTATAAAGTTGCTTCAGGCTTTCAAAATATCACATTAAAGATATTTTATTTGGGATTTCAAATCATTCTCTTTGCTCACTCAAGCTCCTATAGACTTTGAACATCTCTTTTGTCACTATGTATATGTTTGGTAGTGTTGGTGGTGGGGATATGGAAGATGATGAGGATGAATACAGTTTTTTTAAAGAAATTATTTCATTTTTTGTTTATTTTGCTCATTAGAGGAAATTTGCAAAATACAGAAACATAGAAAGGAAGGTTAAAGACATTACCCAAATATCCTTCTGAAAAATTCCAATGAAAAACACAAGGCCCTTATTTTTACTCTTGGCAAAATGCTACATTCTTGTTTTTAGAACTTGTTCACATTTGGTAAGGCAAATTTGAAGTTTACCTTTTGTTATTACTAAGATGTGATCAAGACCATCTAGTTCAGAAGTACTATTTATAGAGCAGATGCTTTTTAAAGTTTTGTAGGCCTGGGTATTTTACTTTGGAGGCAGTATCTTTACTATACATAAGAATTTACCTTGGGTTTCCCTGGTGGCGCAGTGGTTGAGAGTCCGCCTGCCGATGCAGGGGACGTGGGTTTGTGCCCCAGTCCGGGAAGATCCCACATGCCGCGGAGCGGCTAGGCCCGTGAGCCATGGCCGCTGAGACTGCGTGTCTGGAGCCTGTGCTCCGCAATGGGAGAGGCCACAACAGTGAGAGGCCCGTGTACCGCAAAAAAAAAAAAAAAGAATTTACCTTCAGAAACAAAGACATTTGTGAACAGGAAATTCTTTGAACATTATCAGATGGTGATACATTGGAGGGATATTCTGAAATTAGTGAATGAGTTTGGATGGCAGCTTTCTTCTGAAAGATATTTCTTTCTTTGTGTCAAAGTTGTGACTTGCAGTTGATCTAGATGGAAGATTGCTTATCAATTAAGGTAATTTTGACATGTAATCATGGTTATATGGCTCTAAATGAAGAAAATTACAAACACTGTCAATTTTGTGTTACTACTTTGTTGAGGGCTTTCTTGGCAAGGGTTATTACTATAGCTACTGATTGATGGAAGGCACAATAAACCTTAAGTTTATAGTTTATTAATGTAGTTTATTATCATTCTCAATTGATTTGTACAAATTATTACAAAATTATATAGTACAGTGGAAGTCACTGGAGGCTTCGTAAGAAACAAAATTCACAGATTTTTTTTTTTTGGTTGTTTAGTGAAATCTAGAATATATTCACAATTCAACACAGTGGTGTTACTATCACATGACTTAGGAATTAATATATAAATTTATTATCTTAAAAAATGATCATTTGTATCAAAAATGTTTTTGATCTCTAAACAAAGAACATGCCCACATGGGGTTGTCCCCCAAAATATGTATCTAATAAATACATTAAGAGATAACTGCATTAAATGGGACTATATTTCTGGGGACTAAAATATTTTCTGTGTTGCTGATTAGGGGTAGGACTTGATTAAACAGAACTAGGATGGTTGTCTTCCTTCTGTTGGAAATATTAAGCTTTAGGGGATAGGGGTTTAGGGGGTCCTTTGAGCTAACAGAAGAGAGAAAAAAGGAAAGACAGTAGCAAAGTTGTTTTATTTATTGCATAAATAATGATGCAGTGTCATATAAACAGCTCAATGGAGCAGAATAGAGATCGCAAGGAAAGACCCATGTGTATGTGTTACTTATATGTGATAAGGTGGCACCACAAATCTATGGGCCTATATGTGAAAGATAAGTCTATTAGATTAATAGAAGAAAGTTTAAGTGAATATCTGTGTGATCTAAGGGCTCAATAAGTGACTTCTCAACAAATTTTAAACATAACCCATAAAGGAAACACTGATAAATTAAAATTAAGGATTTTTGTGCAATGAACCCTCCAGGGCCAAAATTGAAAGATAATAGAAGGAGAAAATATATTGGCAAAGTCTATAATCAATAGAAGATCAATATTTTGGGTATACTCCTGGAATCAACAAGAAGAGAAAAATAGGTGACGGTACAGAAAATCTACTTAGGAGAAAAACCTAAAAGCTAATAAACATATGCTCAAAATCATTAGCAAATTTGAAGACACACATTGTAAAAACAATGAGCTATTACTTTCTACATACTAGACTGGCAAAGTTAGAAAGTTTAACAAAGCCAAGTGTTGGCACGTGAGGGACACAGGAACCCTTGTGCAGTGCTAGTGGGACTGTAGACTGGGATAGATGTTCTGGAGAGCAAATGAAAAGTATTCTTCCTCTCTTATTTTGAAATTCCACTCGTGTTTTTACTCCCGTTGAAATTCTCATGTGGATCCATAAAGGGGCATGTACTAGGGTATTCACTGCAGCTGTTTTTGTGGTGGAGAAAGTTGGAGTGATTTGGGTGTTCATTACTGGAAGGGTGCACAGGTAAAATAAGTACAAAGAGTATTATGCAACAATTAAAAGCAACCAGTTTGTTGTTACACATAGCAACATGGATGGATCATAAAAACATTGTGAAAGAAATAGTGATATAACAATACCATTTATGTGAATTAAAAATACATGCTCACAGGATAATACATATTTATAAAAGCATGTGCAAAGAAAAATATATAAAACAAATTTAAGTGGTTGTCTGTGTTCAGGATGGGGGACTTTAATGTAGTATGGGTATAAAGAGAAATTAAAAAATAAATGGAATAAGAGAGGGGCTTTGCAAAGATCCTTGATGATAATGTGTCATGAACTGAGTATAATTAATTCTACCCTCTGAACTTGAGATCACAAGTAAAATAAACAACAAAAACAGAAATTAAAAATAGAATCGTCCATAATTCCCCTACAAATTATATATTGTTTGAAAGAATGAATTTTTTTGTTGTTGTTAGTCTTTGTAACTCTGGTGCCTGGCACATAGTAGTAAGCAGTAGGTAAATTTTTGTTAGTTAAATGAGTAGAATGGATGGATGAATGAATACAACTAATTATTTTTCAGTGATCTTATGTTCCTTACAGTTATCTCCATGTTTTAAACTGCTCTGAATCAGGGAAATAAATATAGCCTCTCCATTTTGGTGGCTTTTTTTTTATGCAAAAAAAAAAAAAGAGTTTCCACAGTAGTTACTTCATAAAAGTCAGGGAGTTTTAATGATAAGAAACACAAACAATGTAGCTATGGGGATCCAGACAGTGCTGATTACCCCAAAGGCAAACTAAACATATGCTTTGGGTGCTAGTGAAAATAGGTGCACAAGATTTTAAAAACTAAGAATATATTTTTTGAAAGTGTAAAAGTGGCCGCCATGGGGGAAATCAGAAATTTGTTCAGCTTTCTTACACTTTTTTTTTCCTTTACAGGTTGGCATTGGTTTTATTTTGAATTACATGGTGGAAGATGTATAGGGAGGGGGGAGTCCATAATTTTTCAGTCCTACAAAGGTTTTAGTCCCTAATCTGAAAAAATGATTATTCAAGCCAGGAGTAAATGAATTGAGTGTGTGATAGACTTGTTTCTAGTATTCCCAGAGACCTCAGAGTTTCAATCTTGAGTGGATCAGGTACTCCTTCTCATCTTGCTTCTAGCCTCTGGTCAGTTTGGAAAGACACCCACCATAATTGGGTTGTTTCTGAACTCTCCCAAGTTAAAAATCTTAACAAGATATCTCTCCATAACAAGTGGCGGTTTGGGGTCACTAGTGGTTACTCAACTGAATCATTATCCAAATATTTTACTTTATTTGCTTTACCAGTTCATTATTTAAATTATTTTATTTTTCCAAACTTAGAGTCTGTCTGAGGCTTGACCACATGTGAAGTTTGACATTTTGAAGGTCAGCTGGTTTGAATTATTTGTATGTAAGAGTCAACAAATTGGGTTTTTTTCTTTTTAAACAGGGAAATGTCTATTGTTTTTTCCACTTGAAAAATTAAATAAAACATACAAATATCTCATGAGCTTTCCTCAGACTTTCCCAGAAAGGTCTGTATTTGTCCTGAGACAGAGCATAGGGAAGTTACAACCTCAGATGGTTTGGAGACAGTTCACATTGCAATAGCTGAAGAGTTAGATAAGGGGAAACCTATGGAAGGAAGACTTCCAGTGACTTAAGTGGAGAGAAGAAAATATCACTTCTTCGTGTCTGTGTTATAGCGCTCTATAATGTCATAAACTCCAATACAGAACCACATTTGGCACATGGCTGGGGTGGGCCTAATATGGTAATATGTGCTAAGCTGTTTCTGGGATATTCTGTTGCCTTTTGGTTTACAACTAGCTCTAGTATCCATATCATCTTTTTGAGCTTAAGTCTTCATGGAAACTCTTGGCTAAAACTCAGAAGAAAACAGTTTGGAGTCTCCCACTTTCTTCTAACTGCTCTCTCCTATAAAGCATGATTCACATGGCAGAGGATGATCTTATTAGAATGCAAGCAAGATCATACATTCCCTTACATAAAACTCTAACTTGTTTCTCATAGTCTGAGAGAGCTCAGCTTGATCTGAATCCTAGCCTAGAAGGATTTAAATGTCAGCTGAGATGGGGAGAGGATTAGGGAGGGAGTGGACCAAGGGAGGCTGGCCATTGGTTGATAGAAAAGCTACACTTCAAAAAAGCACCACCATTTAACTACTCTTTTTGTCACCCTAGCAGCTTTCATATTGCTATCTTTAAAGTCTTTACATTGTAGTATTAACAGCTGTAATTTAATATATTATTAGTACCTTAAAAAATGGCACTTTGGTAGAATATGCTGAGGGGAAGCAACTGCTTCCCGTTCTCTCCCACATTACTGTGTTTCAGTCCGGTCTCTTACTGTTTCTCTACCTCATCTCTTTTTTCTGTTACTTTAATGGTCAAACTGTTTCTGCCTCAGGACCTTAACACAAGCTATTCCTTCTGCCTGAAGCTTTCCCTCCCTCTCTTTGCCTCGTCAACTTCTACTCATCCTTTAGAACTCAGTATAATCCAGTCCTTATCAAAGAGGACTTTCCATAAATGATTGAATAAATGCTGAGAGGTACAAAGAGGAACAATGCAGAATAGTGGCCCTCAAGGAGCATGTAATATTGCCAGGATGATACATTCTGAGTACATGAAAAGTTCCTGATACAAAACAGCTAATAAATTAAGAGACCTGAGTGCTTAAAGAGGCAGTGACTGTTTAGCTCAGGTTTGTTATGGACTTTACAGAATACGTAGGTTTTGAAAAGAACTTGAAGGTTGCTAATATTTGTGTAGGTGTTGAAGAGGGACACAAGAAAATGCAAGAATTCCTATTTGGGAGAGGTGAATATGGGAGTTGAACTGGAGCGTAGAGACTGATTGGGGAAGAGAATCATTGAACTTCAGTGATAGAAAAGACCTTATATTCAGATTCAAATGGCTTTGAATGCCTCCCGTGTGTCAAGCATATTATTTGTTTACCTAATTTTATTTACCCCAGCTGTATGAAAATACTATTACTTATCTTTATATTCTAGATAAGGAAATTCAGATTCATAGAGGTTAAGTGACTTGCTCAAGATCACACAACTAGCAAGTACCAGAAACTGGAATTTTAACTCTTACTTAGAGTCTAGTTCTCTTTCTACTTCCCCATGCTACTTCTTACAGACAGTCCCAAAATAATAATCTTGGGTTGGAAATAGATTGTGGAGGACCTGAATGTGGAATCTGAACTTTATTTTTTAAGGCAACAGTATCTTAAAAAATCTTTAGTGATTTTTTTTGATCATGGGTATTTCATGATGAAAGTAATATTTTAGCAAGATTTTTCTAGTAGGCATGTGCAGTGTAGGTGAGAAATGGAAGAGTTGAAATAATATGTGGCCCTATCTGGAAACTGGAAACAGGGGAAGCAAGTTATGAATATTAGGAAGAGGAGCAAGGAAGAATCAACAGTACTTGGTGAGGATTAAATATAATGAGCGGGAAAGAGAAGCCACGGGTGATTCCAAGATTTTGAGTCATCTATAGGTGAATGGTTTACCTCTATTAAAAAAGAAAAGGAAACCAGGGATTGATATTGATTTTGGGGAAAATGTCATGAAATTGGATTATTTATATGATGCTAGCAAGACATATAATTGGAGATGTTATGCAGGCAGCTTAAGAAGATGTGACTGGAATTTGGGAGAGAAGTCAGAGCTTGAGAGATTTAATTAATAATTGACTAATAAATAGGTAGCAAATGTCATGAATGCAGAAGAATTCTCTAGTAGAAAAGTTTGGATAGTGAAGGGGAGTAAAATATGCCACTTTAGCTTATTGATTATTTTGGATTAAAGTTACTTAAGAAACGGCTGGTGCAAGAAGGACACCTGAACTTCCTTTGTCCCTCTGAAAGCAGGAGATAAATCTTCCATATGAAAAGTACCCTTCCTGTACCAGGAGGGTAAAAGGCATCCCTCACCACCAAACATAGGAAATTTAGGGTCGAGAAAGCTATATAAACGAACTTTGTTACTTTTTCATTAGTTTGCTACCCCAAACCCAAACTCCTTTGTTCTCATCAGTCTTCCACAAATTTGTTTTGTTGTATGAAATGTATAAAAGCTGGCTACTTTGGTCACTTCTTTGTTCATATTTTTATGGGCTTCCATACATACAAAATTAAGTTTTTCTCTTGTTAATCTGTTTTGTGTCAATTTAATTATTAGACCAGCCAAAGAACCTAGAAGGGAAGAAGAGGAAGGTTCCCCCCCCCACACACACAAAATAGAGAAGAACAGAGGACTGGGAACAAATCCTTGGGGAATACTAAGATCTAGAGGGAAAAAGGGGGAGGTGGTACCTGAAGTAGTAGTAGAGTGATTAGAGGGTGGGAAAACCAGACGAGAGGAATACAGTGGAAGGTGCTTTAAGAAATCAAGTGTAATTAGCAATATGGCAGTGTCAGATGCTGATACTTGCAGATGATATGGTTTCTAAGTTATTATTAAAACAATAATCAAGTTATTAGCTAGGAAAAAGGCCAAAATTAAAGTAATGCCAAGGAATATCAAGTACCTCAATCTAATTCCACTTTCAATAAACTCATTTATTGATAATGTATAACAGCTATTTTTTCCAAAGAGCTTAGGTCTCTGCTCAGAAATTTTGAAATAGGGTTTGCTTATATTACACATTCACAAGAAGGGAAATAGAAAATAACTGAAATATAGAATAAAACACACAAAATTAGAAAAGGCTTGGTGGCTGAGAGAAGAGCAAAATCAAAATTCAGGAAGATGATGGTCACAAGTCCCTGGATGGGCACTGGGGTGGGGAAAAACTTTCATGTGGATTCATTTTTGAGTTATGCAGGTGTTTCTCATTTAGTAATAGACATGCTTTTCTCCAATTGTGTGAATATTCACCTGTGTTTCCCATTGACTTCCATTATAATGTGAAATATTTAATCTCCATCTGGCTTTGAATCTAGATAATAGACCCTGCTGTTCCTAATGAGTATTCTTTGCTAAGTCATTAACTGTATCTTTACCTATGGTCCCCAGTCTATAAAGGCATTTCTGAAGCCTTCTATGACTAATTCTTAATTGGAAACTGCCACCATTGATGTTCTTCATCTAAATAGACATTTGACACATCTTTATTGAAGCCCCTTAATGTATCTTTTAAAGTCATGGAACCCCGTACTAGGCAAAAGGCTATAAGAGGGCATTTGTACCCATACTTATGTATTTCTTGATGTTTCTACCTTTCTAGTCATTCATGTGACTGGTACATAGAAACCAAGTGCAAGACAAGGTGGCACAAGGGTGAATATAAGGATTAGTGAGATTAAAGGCAGGAACACAATTTCATACACAAATGCATTTTCAATGCTGAAAACAAACAAATAAAAGAGACTGGAAGAAAACACTCTAAAATATTAATAGTAGTTATCTGCTGATGTGGGAATTATGGTTTATTTATTTTTATACTTTATACGTCTTTTTGCCTTTGCTTTATGTATTGTCTAAATTTTCTGCAATTATCATATTTTAACTTTTCTAATCACAAAAGTGTCTTGTTAGTTGTTTGTGCATATTCTAAAGGGCTTGCATGATGGAAGGTATTTTCCCCAAATTTTACTGAGAAATAATTGACACATCATTTTGTAAGTTTAAGGCATACAACATGATGGTTCAATTTACATATATTGTGAAATGATTACTACAATAAGTTGAGCCAACATCCATCTTATCATATAGCTACAATAAAAGTAAAAGAAAGGAAAAAGGCAAAAAATTTTCTCCTTGTGATGAGAACTCTTAGCATTTACTCTTTTAACAACTTTCTTATATATCATATAGCTGTATTAGCTACAGTCACCATGTTGTTTGTCACATCCCCCGTTCTTATTTATCTTATAACTGGAAGCATGTACCTTTTGACTATATTCCTTCAACTCCCCCCTCCTCTTCTGCCTTTGGTAACAAGTCTTATCTCTTTTCCTATGAGTTCGGTTTCCGTTTGTTTGTTTGTTTTGTTTTGTTTTTAGATTCCACTTATAAGTGAGACCTTACAGTATTTGTCTTTATCTGACATTTTTTTTAAACATCTTTATTGGAGTATAATTGCTTTACAATGGTGTTTTAGTTCCTTCTGTATAACAAAGTGAATCAGCTATATGTATACATATATCCCCATATCTCCTCCTTTTTTTGACTCCCTCCCATTCTCCCTATCCCACCCCTCTAGTTGGACACAAAGCACCCAGATGATCTCCCTGTTCTATGCGGCTGCTTCCCACTAGCTATCTATTTTACATTTGGTAGTGTATACATGTCCATGCCACTCTCTCACTTCATCCCAGCTTACCCTTCCCCCTGCCCATGTCCTCAAGTCCATTCTCTAGTAGGTCTGTGTCTTTATTCCTGTTCTGCCCCTAGGTTCTTAATGACATTTTTTTTTTTTAGATTCCATATACATGTGTTAGCATACCGTATTTGTTTTTCTCTTTCTGACTTACTTAACTCTGTATGACAGACTCTAGGTCCATCCACCTCACTACGGATAATTCAATTTTGTTTCTTTTTATGGCTGAGTAATATTCCATTGTATATATGTGCCACATCTTCTTTATCCATTCATCTGTTGATGGACACTTAGGTTGCTTCCATGTCCTGACTATTGTAAATAGAGGTGCAATGAACATTTTGGTACATGACTCTTTTTGAATTATGGTTTTCTCAGGGTATATGCCCAGTAGTGGGATTGCTGGGTCATATGGTAGTTCTATTTGTAGTTTTTTAAGGAGCCTTCATACTGTTCTCCATAGCAGCTGTATCAATTTACATTTCCACCAACAGTGCAAGAGGGTTTCCTTTTCTCCACACCCTCTTCAGCATTTATTGTTTGTAGATTTTTTGATGATGGCCATTCTGACCGGTGTGAGATGATATCTCATTGTAGTTTTGATTTGCATTTCTCTAATGATTAATGATGTTGAGCATTCCTTCATGTGTTTGTTGGCAATCTGTATATCTTTTGGGAGAAATGTCTATTTAGGTCTTCTGTCCATTTTTGGATTGGGTTGTTTGTTTTTCTGATATTGAGCTGCATGAGCTGCTTGTAAATTTTGGAGATTAATGCTTTGTCAGTTGTTTCATCTGCAAATATTTTCTCCCATTCTGAGGGTTGTCTTTTCGTCTTGTTTATGGTTTCCTTTGCCGTGCAAAAGCTTTTAAGTTTCATTAGGTCCCATTTGTTTATTTTTGTTTTTATTTCCATTTCTCTAGGAGGTGGGTCAAAAAGAATCTTGCTGTGATTTATTTCATAGAGTGTTCTGCCTATGTTTTCCTCTAAGAGTTTTACAGTGTCCAGTCTTACATTTAGGTCTTTAAACCATTTTGAGTTTATTTTTATGTATGGTGTTAGGGAGTGTTCTAATTTCATTCTTTTACATGTAGCTGTCCAGTTTTCCCAGCACCACTTATTGAAGAGGCAGTCTTTTCTCCATTGTATATTCTTGCCTCCTCTATCAAAAATAAGGTGACCATATGTGCATGGGTTTACCTCTGGGCTTTCTATCCTGTTCCATTGATCTATCTTTTTTTTTGTGCCTGTACCATACTGTCTTGATTACTGTAGCTTTGTAGTATAGTCTGAAGTCAGGGAGCCTGATTCTTCCAGCTCCGTTTTTCTTTCTCAAGATTGCTTTGGCTATTCGGGGTCTTTTGTGTTTCCATACAAATTGTGAAATTTTTTGTTCTGGTTCTGTGAAAAAATGCCATTGGTAGAATGATAGGGATTGTATTGACTCTGTAGATTGCTTTGGGTAGTATAGTCATTTTCAAAATATTGATTCTTCTAATCCAAGAGCGTGGTATATCTCTCTATCTGTTTGTATCATCTTTAATGTCTTTCATCAGTGTCTTATAGTTTTCTGCATACAGGTCTTTTGTCTTCTTAGGTAGGTTTATTTCTAGGTATTTTATTCTTTTTGTTGCAGTGTTAAATGGGAGTGTTTCCTTAAGTTCTCTTTCAGATTTTTCATCATTAGTGTATAGGAATGCAAGAGATTTCTGTGCATTAATTTGTATCCTGCTACTTTACCAAATTCATTGATTAGCTCTAATAGTTTTCTGGTAGCATCTTTATGATTCTCTATGTATAGTATCATGTCAGCTTCAAACAGTAACAGCTTTACTTCTTTTCCGACTTGGATTCCTTTTTTTTCTCTGATTGCCGTGGCTAAAACTTCCAAAACTATGTTGAATAATAGTGGTGTGAGTGGGCAACCTTGTCTTGTTCCTGATATAGTGGAAATGATTTCAGTTTTTCACCATTGAGAATGATTTTGCCTGTGGGTTTGTCATATACAGACTTTATTATGTTGAGGTAAGTTCCTCTGTGCCTACTTTCTGGAGGGTTTTTGTCATAAATGGGTGTTGAATTTTTTCAAAAGCCTTTTCTGCATTTATTGAGATTATCATATGTGTTTTTTTGTGTTTTTTTTTGCGGTACGTGGGCCTCTCACTGTTGTGGTCTCTCCCGTTGCGGAGCACAGCCTCCAGACATGCAGGCTCAGCGGCCATGGCCCACGGGCCCAGCTGCTCCACGGCATGTGGGATCTTCCCGGACTGGGGCACAAACCCGTGTCCCCTGCATTGGCAGGTGGTCTCTCAACCACTGCGCCACCAGGGAAGCCCTATCATGTGGTTTTTCTCCTTCAGTTTGTTAATATGGTGTATCACATTGATTGATTTGTGTATATTGAAGAATCTTTGCATTCTTGGGATAAATCCCACTTGATCATGGTGTATGATCCTTTTAATGTGCTGCTGGATTCTGTTTGCTAGTATTTTGTTGAGGATTTTTGCATCTATGTTCATCAGTGATATTGGCCTGTAGCTTTCTTTCTTTGTGACATATTTGTCTGGTTTTGGCATCAGGGTGATGGTGGTCTCATAGAAGGAGTTTGGGAGTTTTCCTCCCTCTGCTATAATTTGGAAGAGTTTGAGAAGGATAGGTGTTAGCTCTTCTCTAAATATTTGATAGAATTTGCCTGTGAATCCCTCTGGTCCTGGACTTTTGTTTGTTGGAAGATTTTTAATCACAGTTTCAATTTCAGTGCTTGTGATTGGTCTGTGTATATTTTCTATTTCTTCCTGGTTCAGTCTGAGAAGGTTGTGCTTTTCAAAGAATTTGTCCATTTCTTCCAGGTTGTCTATGTTATTGGCATATAGTTGCTTGTAGCAGTCTCTCATGATCCTTTGTATTTCTGCAGTGTCAGTTGTTACTTCTCCTTTTTCATTTCTAATTCTGTTGATTTTAGTATTTTCCCTCTTTTTCTTGATGAGTCTGTCTAATAGTTTATCAATTTTATTTATCTTCTCAAAGAACCAGCTTTTAGTTTTATTAATCTTTGCTATTGTTTCTTTCATTTCTTTTTCATTTATTTCTGATCTGATCTTTATGATTTCTTTCCTTCTGCTAACTTTTTTTTTTGTTCTTCTTTCTCTAATTGCTTTAGGTGTAAGGTTAGGTTGTTTATTTGAGATGTTTCTTGTTTCTTGAGGTAGGATTGTATTGCTATAAACTTCTGTCTTAGAACTGCTTTTGCTGCATCCCATAGGTTTTGGGTCGTCGTGTTTTCATTGTCAATTGTTTCTAGGCATTTTTTGATTTCCTCTTTGATTTCTTCAGTAATCTCTTGGTTATTTAGTAGTGTGTTGTTTAGCCTCCATGTGTTTGTAATTTTTACAGTTTTTTTCCTGTAATTGATATCTAGTCTCATAGCGTTGTGGTTGGAAAAGATACTTGATACAATTTCAATTTTCTTAAATTTACCAAGGCTTGATTTGTTACCCAAGATATGATCTATCCTGGACAATGTTCCATGAGCAGTTGAGAAGAAACTGTGTTCTGTTGTTTTCGGATGGAATGTCCTATAAATATCAGTTAAGTCCATCTTGTTTAGTGTGTCATTTAAAGCTTGCGTTTCCATATTTATTTTCATTTTGAATGATCTGTCCATTGTTGAAAGTGGGGCGTTAAAGTCCCCTGCTATAACTGTGTTACTGTCGATTTCCCCTTTTATGGCTGTTAGCATTTGCCTTATGTATTGAGGTGCTCCTATGTTGGGTGCATAAAATATTTACAATCATTATATCTTCTTCTTGGATTAATCCCTTGATCATTATGTAGTGTCCTTATTTGTCTCTTGTAACAGCCTTTATTTTAAAGTCTACTTTGTCTGATATGAGAATTGCTACTCCAGCTTTCTTTTGATTTCCATTTGCATGGAATATCTTTTTCCAGCCCCTCATTTTCAGTCTGTATGTGTCCCTAGGTCTGAAGTGGGTCTCTTGTAGACAGCATATATACGGGTCTTGTTTTTGTATCCATTCAACCAGTCTGTGTCTTTTGGTTGGAGCATTTAATCCATTTACATTTAAGGTAATTATCGATATGTATGTTCCTATTACCATTTTCTTAATTGTTTTGGGTTTGTTATTGTAGGTCTTTTCCTTCTCTTGTGTTTCCTGCCTAGAGAAATTCCTTTAGCATTTGTTGTAAAACTGGTTTGGTGGTGCTGAATTCTTTTAGCTTTTGCTTGTTGGTAAAGGTTTTAATTTCTCCATGGAATCTGAATGAGATCCTTGCTGGGTAGTGTAGTGCTGAATTCTCTTAGCTTTTGCTTGTTCGTAAAGGTTTTAATTTCTCCATCGAATCTGAATGAGATCCTTGCTGGGTAGAGTAATCATGGTTGTAGGTTTTTCCCTTTCATCACTTTAAATATGTCCTGCCACTCCCTTCTGGCTTGCAGAGTTTCTGCTGAAAGATCAGCTCTTAACCTTATGGGGATTCTCTTGTATGTTATTTGTTGCTTTTCCCTAGCTGCTTTGAATATTTTTCTTTGTATTTAGTTTTTGATAGTTTGATTAATATGTGTCTTGGCGTGTTTCACTTTGGTTTTATCCTGTATGGGACTCCCTGCACTTCCTGGACTTGATTGAGTATTTCCTTTCCCATATTAGGGTAGTTTTCAAATATAATCTCTTCAGATATTTTCTCATCCCTTTCTTTTTTCTCTTCTTCTTCTGGGACCCCTATTGTTAGAATGTTGGTGCATTTAATGTTGTCCCAGAGGTCTCTGAGACTGACCTCAATTCTTTTCATTCTTTTCTCCTTATTCTGCTCTGCAGTAGTTATTTCCACTATTTTATCTTCCACGTCACTTATCTGTTCTTCTGCCTCAGTTATTCTGCTATTGATTTTTTCTAGAGAATTTTAAATTTAATTTATTGTGTTGTTCATCATTGTTTGTTTGCTCTTTAGTTCTTCTAGGTCCTTGTTAAGCGTTTTTTTGTATTTTCTCCATCCTATTTCCAAGATTTTGGATCCTCTTTACTATCATTACTCTGAATTCTTTTTCAGGTAGACTGCCTATTTCCTCTTCAGTTGTTTGGTCTGGTGGGTTTTTACCTTGCTTCTTCATCTGTTGTGTGTTTCTCTGTGTTCTCATTTTGCTGAAGTTACTGTGTTTGGGGTCTCCTTTTCACAGGCTGAAGATTCGTAGTTCTTGTTGTTTTTGGTGTCTTGTCCCCAGTGGGTAAGCTTGGTTCAATGGGTTTTGTAGGCTTCCTGGTAGAGAGGACTGGTGCCTGTGTTCTGGTGGATGAGGCTGGATCTTGTCTTTGTGGTGGGCAGAACCGTGTCTGGTGGTGTGTTTTGTGGTGTCTGTGTGTTTATGATTTTAGGCAGCCTCTCTGCTATTGGGTGGGTTTGTGTTCCTATCTTGCTAGTTGTCTGGCATGGGGTGTCCAGCACTGGAGCTTCCTGGTCATTGAGTGGAGCTGAGTCTTAGTGATGAGGCGGAGATCTCTTGGAGAGTTCTCACCAGTTGATATTACTTGGGGCCACGAGGTCTCTGGTTGTCCAGTGTCCTGAACTCGGTTTTCCCACCTCAGAGGCTCAGGCCTGACACCTGGCCAAAGCACCAAGACCCTGTCAGCTACACGGAGGCCCGGCAAAGGTGGAGTTCCTCTCCCTTGTAATTTGTAGACAGAGTTCCTGAAACTTGACCAAAGCACCAGCTGCCTTTCATTTCCTCAAGCTCTGCTCTTGCTGTATAAACCTGGTGATGGAAAAGGCAGTTTTCCAATGGATCACAAATAGATAGCAGGCATTTGGAAGTACAGTTTGGAATCGGCTGCCTCTTTCCTCAGTCACTTCTTACGCTCCATGTCCAGGCTCCAGTTTGTGAACTAACTGGGAGTAGATACTGGACCAGGCCCAGGAGCAGCTGAGAGGCCTTTGCTGTGGTGTGCACTCCTGGGGCTGGCCGGCTAGCCATGGGCTTGTGCATGGCCATGGAGACCAGTGACAGGAGTCGAGGTTTGCTGTGTGCAGATGCAGAGCTACAGATGTAGCTGTCAGCACAGGCGAGAGCATGGTGTCCGGATCTCCTTTATTACTTTTAGTTTACAGTCTACTTTGTCTGATATAAGTAGAACTACTTTTTTTTTGTTTCTTTGTTACCATTTGCTTGAAATGTCTTTTTCCATCCCTTCACTCTCAGTTTATGTGTTTCTTTAAGGCTAAAGTGAGTCTCCTGTAGGCAGCATATTGTTGGATCTTGTTTTTCTTTTTTTAATCCATTCAGCCATTCTGTGTCTTTTAATTGGAGGACTTAATCTGTTTACATTAAAGTAATTATTGCAGGTAGGAACTTACTATTGCCATTTTGTTAATTGTTTTCTGGTTGTTTTGTAGATTCATTGTTCCTATTTTTTATTCTGCTCTTTTTTTTGTTTTGATGTCTTTTAGTATCAGTATTCTTTGACTTCTTTATTGTTTTCTTTTGTGTAATTATGACAGGATTTTCCCTTGTGATTACCATGAGGCTTACATAAAATACCTTAAATTTATAACACCCTATTTTAACCTGGTGACAACTTAACTTCAATAGAATTTATAAACTTTACACTTTTTCTTCTTCTCCCCCTCACATTTTAGGTTTTTTCTATTACAATTTACATGTTTTTTTAAAAATTGTAAAACTAATAATAGATTATTATATTGAATATTTACGTTTTTTTAACTACTTTTTAAAAAACACTTTAAGAGTTGTAAGTGAATTATACACCACTATTAGCATATTGTAGAATCTAATGAGATTTACACTACCTTTTTATATTTTTATGATGTTAATTAGTGTTGTTTTACTGCCCCTGAAAGAACTCACTTTAGAATTTCTTGTAAGGTAGGTCTGGTGGTAATGAACTCCCTCAACTTTTGTTTGTTCAGGAAAGTCTTTATCCCTCCTTTGTTTCTGAAGGACAGCTTTGCTAGGAATAGAATTCTTGGTTGATAGTTATTTTCTATGTTTTGAATATGTCATCCCACTCTTTTCTGGCCTGAAAGTTTTTGTTGAAAAATCTGCTGATAGTATTATGCTGTTCCTTTGTATGTAACTTCTTTTTTCTTACTGCTCTTAAACTTTTTTTTTTCTTTAGTTTTAGACAATTTAATTTTAATGTGTCTTGGTGTAGCCCTAATTGTGTTCAACCTATTTGGTATCCTTTGGGCACATGGATCTGGATGTCCATTTCTTTCCCCAGGTTCAAGAAGTTTTCAGTCATTATTGCTTTAAATATACTTTCTGTCCCTTTCTTGCTCTGAAATTCCCATAATGCAAATGTTTCTTTTCATTGTTTTCTATAATTCCTGTAGGCTTTTTTTCACTCTTTTTCATTCTTTTTCTTTTTGCTCCTCTGACTGTTGAATGGGCTGTGCAGTTCTCTGTGTGCTCTGGTTAGGTCCTCTGGTCAGACAAACTGAAGGCTGTGTTCAGCAATGAGTGGGGCTAGAAATTAGATTTCCTGCCTGGGTGCAGTGGGAGAAGCAGCTCTAAAGCCAGTAAAGCTCTTTGCTTGTTGTCTTAACTCAAACTGACCTGCAGCCCAAGTTTCCTGACCAAACAGGGCCACTCACTTTGCTCTTCAAACTATCAGTGCTGCCTGCCTGCCTCTCAGCATGAATGCTCCTGGGCTGTACAGCTTTCAGGAGTTGTCTCCAGCCCTTTTGGTCAGATGGGGCTATGTCTCCACACTCTCAACAGTGGTTGGGGCTATGTGTCAGCTCCCTTGCCTGGATGGGAGGGGGAGGGGCTATTTCAGGCTTCTCTCAATTTACCAAACAGGCTATCTGGTTGGGAGGGGCTGCGAGATACTCTTAGCCTTGGCTATGAAGTAATCCCCCTGCCTGAGCATAACATGGAAACATTCCATGCCCCAGAACAGCTCTGCTCTAGGGGACATCAGCTCTGCCCACCCACTTCTTGGCTTGAGTGCCACTGGGCCACACTGCTTCCAGGAGTTGTCTCCAGCCCTTTTGGCCAGGTGGAATGGAAGTGGATGGAACTGTGATTCAGCTCCTTGTCTGGGCATATGTAAACTGAGCTCTAGGGCTGGGAAAACTCCTCATTTGAGGATCCAAAGTAGGCAAATCTGCACCCCACTGAGTTCCCAGGTCAGAGTGCACCCCTGACTTGATTCTGCAGATGAGCAAAGCCACTGGTGTGGATTACTACTTGGGCACTGCAGGTATGAACTTGGTCTGCCAAGACTGTGTGCTGGTTGTTGCAAGCCCCTCCCCTCTTCTCCATCACAGTCAGATTCCCAGTTGTTGAGCCCCATAGATTCCCCTGCAATCCCTGTGGTACAAGATCAGAGTAGGGACTCCCATAAAGTGACCCACAATGCTGGAGGCAGTGCTGTTTGTACCCCTGGGTTCTCTTTTCCCACTGGAGGAACTGAGGGCTTAGTGGTGCTGCACTGGCCTGGAGGAGGGACAATGCAGTCAACATGTAGCCACTTCTTTTACCCTTCCAATACAGTCTGTCTTGGTGCAGGAGGGTGCTTTAGTCTCACCCCCATGTTCTAGGATTCTCTCAGTGGTGTCTTGTTCTTGAATAGTTATTAGTTCTTCTTCTTGTGAGGGTAAGCAATGTCAGGAACAATCTATGTCTACATCTTGGTGATGTTACTCTCCCATGATAGAAGTTTAATAAGTCTATCTTTACTGTTTATTGACTGATATTTAAATAAAGTAATGAAGACCATGTGGTATAGAGAAAACCTTATGCTATTTGGGCCCTGAGGATCCTTAAACTGACTACCAGTATTCTGCAGGTGGGATCAAGGTGAATCAGGTTTCCCATTCAACAAACATTCACAGAGAAATGTACTCTGTATAACATAGAGGGGATCTACAAATATGAGCAAGACTTCCAGGAGCTAACTCTATTTAGGGAAAATGAGAAATGTACATGACTACAATTCAAAGAGGATGAATTCAGGATGTGTTAGAGGCACAAACAGGGCAGTAGAACTACAGATGAGGGAGATATTAGTTCTGGCTTAGGGTAGTAGAGGGATATATTTTTACAAGTTCTGTTTTCAGATTATATAATAACTAGTATCTCTTATTTCATCATTTTCAACCCACCTTCATAATTTCCTTTTTATCTGTATACCATTTTTACAGTTGATCCATCTTTTTAACTTTAATAATTCAAATAAATGAATTAAGAAAGTAAACTTTATCTTAGTACTATAAATGGAAAACCAGTTCACTCGCCATAAAAAGACAGTAACTAAAAATAAAAATGGTATAAACAAAATAATGTTATTAAATTCTATCTAGGTAATGTTGCCTGTTCCTTGGCTCTGAGTCTAAGTCCTTATAAAAAAAAAGCTTAGCAAGTGTTGGAGAGATGCTAATGACATATTAGCATGGCACTGAGACTTGTTTCTTAACAAATCAGAAAATCAAAAAGAATTGAAAATATTATAGAATGGCTTTCTCACTATGTGATTCAGTGCTAATGATTTCTCTTACCATTTTTGGTACCAGTCTCATTTTTTTTAGAAGTTCTTTGGTGAATCAACAGTCCAGGTTTTAGGTCTGGTGGGCATGATACCAGTAGAAGAGAGGCAGAGTTCATGGAAGAAGCCTCGTGTTTGAGGCTTTTGGTTGTCAGAATCTAAGGCAAGGATATTCCCTTGGACAAACTGTACAGAAGCATACTGGTTTCTATGGTGACAATAGAAAGAGGAGGAGGAAGTCTTGCTTCTATTTTACAGTCTTATTTTTCTGCCCTTAGAATTCATTCTGGGTCTGGAAGTTAGGATGAGCTGAATGCCATTTCTCATTTCTAATGAGATGAGCTCATTTCTAATCCCTTCTTCTTAGGTGTCTCCATCTAGATGAAGGCTTCCACCCCCAATCATGAGTCTGCTTTAGACTATAAATGCGTTTACAGATGTGAATAATGGGTGCCTTTTCAAATGCAGATGATATTTATATACTGAAAATGGACTTCACTAGTGGGGTTTGCTGGAGTTTATCAGCTTCAGAAATGCAACCTCTCAAATGTAGATCATTGAACACATTAGTATCATTTCACAAAACATTCTGGGGACCAACAGTCCTTTGATGCTTTGAAATCCAAGATAAATGCTGTCAGTCAAGATAGAAAATGATATTTCTTTATGGGCTGGACCTTTGAAGAGATACGGGTGTTGAAACTTGGCAGCACATCAGCAGCCACTGGAACTCCTTTCCACTAGCCATTTTTTTCCAGAGATAATTTTGACAAGAGACTGGAAAGAATCCCTCTCAGTTCCCTGGGGAATATGAAATTACTAGATTTATAAGATTTATCTTGTTTTTCGTAGAAGAGCCTAACTTTGAGCTTGGTAAGAATTATAATTAGCAGAATGCAAAGTAATAATGAAACGACTTTCTTAGAAAGTATGCATTCACAACTCATGCTAATGTTCAGAAAACATGATCAATATCCTAGTCACCCTCCTCTCAGAATAATAATAGTAAATTTATTGGCTGCCATATTTTTAGTGCCTTTTCTGCTTAGTCTATTCCAGACACTGTGTTTTTCACTTCACACACATTATCTTTAATCTTCACATCAACTTTGTAAAGTAGATTCTTTTCCAACTTTAGATGGAGAAATTGAGGTTCCTATGGAACTGGCCAAGATCATATAGCTAAGAATGGTGGAAGTCAATACCTCCTAATTTTACAAGTCTGTGTCATTAAATTTGGCTCCTGAATTTGACATGATACTACAGGTGAGGTGTGATAAGAATATAATCCAGTAGAGATATTATAAACTTTCAATATTAATATGTTTACATTTTAAATTAAATTTAAAATATACATTTTAAATTAAGTTTACATTTTTCTCTCTCCTCCTTTCTACCCCCTCTGGCATATTAGCATCATGTAAGCATAAGAAGTTGTTAGAGCACAGGGTTTAGAGTGAGACAGATCTGGTTTGAGTCCAGCTCCATCACTTACTAGTTCTCAGACTTGGCAAGAGATTTAATCTTTCCAGTACTCAGTTTCTTTAACTATAAATCAGGTGTAATAATAGTGCCTCTCTCTTGAGGTTATTATTATTAAATGAGATAAGATAATTTAAATGCTTATTAACACATTGCCTAACCTGTAGTAAATGTTCAATAATTGCATGAATAATAATCATTATCATTATTAATTTATTTAATCAAAGTTTGACTTTACCTCTGTGCTTCTCTTTTGTTCCGTAGTTCTTTGAGTGACCTCCTTTTATGTGTATTTTTTTTTAAACTCCATTATCTGGTTGACTAATCCTTGACTTAAACTTGTTCTCTACAATGCCCAGCCAGGTTCTACAAATGTGTTAAAATATGTCATATGCCAATTACTTGGCCTGGTTTAGCTATTGTATATGTATATAAATATATACAAAAGTGTGTGTGTGTTTGAGTATGTAAGTGAGTGACATATAGAGAGACAATGAAAGGCCTTTGAGACACTAACCTTATAGGGCATTATTTTGTTAACAGCCCTCCTGATCTCCTCTTGGAAATCCAGATCCATCTTTAAACAGCTAAGCTTTCTGGAAGGTCTGTGACTCAAATTGTCAAAGCTTACAGAGAACAAATGCTGGAAGAAGAGACAGCGCCTCCAGCTGTTCCCTTTCCCCTCTTTGCATATGTGAACACTTCCCACAAACCCCTGTATGAAATGTGGGAGAAGCAGAAGGGAAATTGTTGAGCTGTTTATTTTAATGCAAACAAAGGTTAAGATAGTCTTTTCTGAATGTTTTTCTTGGGAGCCAAGAATGAAATCTTATATTACTCCACCAATATGTTTATTCTGAGGGAATTTAAGATTTAACTACCTTGAGTTGTATCTCTGTTCATGACACACCTACATGATCTTCTTTAACCCAAGCACTCCAATGCAACAGTTGGGAAAATCTGCTAAGGAAGTAGGGGGAAGAGGAATGAGACCCAAAAATCAGAAGTCACTTTATTGGGCTTCCCTGGTGGCGCAGTGGTTGAGAGTCCGCCTGCCGATGCAGGGGACGTGGGTTCGTGCCCCGGTCCGGGAGGCTCCCACATGCCACGGAGCAGCTAGACCCGTGAGCCATGGCCGCTGAGCCTGCGCGTCCGGAGGCTGTGCTCCGCAACGGGAGAGGCCACAACAGTGAGAGGCCCGCTTACCGCAAAAAAAAAAAAAAAAAAAGAAGTCACTTTATTGATGGAGCATGTAGAATCAGAAGACTACTCATGACAAGGGAACTAAGATAAATCAGACATTTGATGGTCTCAGATGACCTTGTCCATCCTTATCACAGTGAGGATGGCCCTTTCAAGAGGACTGAAAATACTCCAGTCTAAACTTATTACTCTGGACTATTATAAGGTCTAATATGCCAATATCCTAAATTCATTCTGTAGCACCCTTTCCCTCATTCAGTTTTTGCCAATGCCCTAGTTTTCTTTTGATTTCGAAGATACACAGAGTTCATTCCCACTTTAGGGATTTTGAGCTTGACCTTGCCTCTTATTGAAATGTCTACTTCCAGATCTTTTCATGGCTGCCTTCTTCTCATCACTGAGGCTTCAAGCCATATGTCAGCTCCTCAGAGAGGCCTTCCCTGACCACCTTTGACAAGAGTGCTATTTGCTTCCCAGTATTCCTTTTCCCTTTCTCCCCTTGTTAAGCACACTGACATACAGCCAAACAACTATATTACCCAGGCTCCCTTGCAGCTCGATATTGCTCTGTTCTGACGAAAGAAATGTAAGCCAAAGTATAATGTGGTCCTTTGAAAACAATCCCTAAAAGGAAGGAGGTTCATTCTTCTTTCTCCCCATCTCAGTCCTGTTCCCTGGAACACCAAGTGTGGTGACTGGGCTCTAGCAGCCATATTCAATCATGGAGGAAAGGACATTCGCTAGGTATGTTGGAGCAGAGATCTGGAAAGCCTGAGTGCCTGATGAATTTGTGAGTCTCTAAAGTAGTCATGAATTGTCTACTTCCAGGCTTCTTTTAAATAAGAGAGAAATAGACTTTATCTCATTTAAGCCACTGCTATTTTGGGTTCTTTGTATATTCAGTCAAACATACACAAAATTGTAGATTGCCTTGGGTAGTATGGTCATTTTGACAATACTGATTCTTCCAATCTAAGAACACAATATATCTTTCCATCAGTTTGTGCCATCTTCAGTTTCTTTCATCAGTGTCTTGTAGTTCTCAGAGTACAGGTCATTTGCTTCCTTAGGTAGGTTTATTTCTAGGTATTTTATTCTTTTTGATGTGATAGTAAATGGGATTTTTTCCTTAATTTCTCTTTCTGATCTTTCATTGTTAGTATATAGAAATGCAACAGATTTCTGTGTATTAATTTTGTATCCTGCAGCTTTACCAAATTCATTGATGAGCTTTAGTAGT
Source organism: Orcinus orca (assembly GCF_937001465.1). NCBI lineage: Eukaryota > Metazoa > Chordata > Mammalia > Artiodactyla > Delphinidae > Orcinus > Orcinus orca. Next base: position 61,649,948 of record NC_064572.1, on the reverse strand, counting down.
TTCCTGGTAAAGTCTTTAGGATTTTCTATGTATAGTATCATGTCATCTGCAAACAGTGACAGTTTTACTTCTTTTCCAGTATGGATTCTTTTTCTTTCTTTTTCTTCTCTGATTGCTGCGGCTAGAACTTCCAAAACTATATGTTGAATAAAAGTGGTGAGAGTGGACATCCTTGTCTTGTTCCTGATCTTAGAGGAAATGCTTTCAGCTTTTCACCATTGAGTATGATGTTAACTGTGGGTTTGTCATATATGGCCTTTATGATGTTGAGGTAGGTTCCTTCTATGTCCACTTTCTGAAGAGTTTTTATCATAAATTGATGTTGAATTTTATCAAAAACTTTTTCTGCATCTACTGAGATAATCATATGTTTTCTATTCTTTGATTTGTTAATGTGGTGTATCATACTGGTTGATTTGTGGATACTGAAAAGTCCTTGCATCCCTGGGATAAATCCCACTTGATCATGGTGTATGATCCTTTTAATGTACTGTTGTGTTCGGTTCACTAGTATTTGGTTAAGGATTTTTGCATACTATTTACAATAGTGAAGACATGGAAGCAACCTAAATGTCCACTGACAGATGAATGGATAAAGAAGATGTTAAATACACACACACGCGCACGCGCACACACACACACACACACACACACACACTGGAATATTGCTCAGCCATAAAAAAGAATGAAGTAATGCCATTTGCAGCAACATGGATGGACCTAGAGATTATCATACTAAGTGAAGTAAGCCAGACAGAGAAAGGCAAATATCATATGATATCACTTATATGTGGAATCTAAAAAAAAAAAAATGATACAAATTAACTTATACACAAAACAGAAATAGAACCACAGACATAGAAAATAAACTTATGGTTACCAAAGGGGAAAGGTGGGGGAGGAATAAATTAGGAGTTGGGGATTAACATATACACACTACTATATATAAAATAGATAACCAACAATGACCTATTGTATAGCACAGGGAACTATACTCAATATTTTGTAATAATGTATGAGGGAAAAGACTCTTAAAAAGAATATATATATATTCTGTGTATACAACTATATATATTATATATGTATTATATGTGTATGTGTATTATATATGTATATAACTGAATCACTTTGCTGTACACCTGAAAATAACACAACATTGTAAATCAACTGTACTTCAATTTAAAAAAAAAACCTGCATAAAACCAATTTAAAGTATCACTCTCCTGCCTGCACACACCCTGATTTATCAACCATTACTCTCTGGCCTGTCTTCTTTTTATTTCTTTAAATTTTTATTTATTTATTTATTTAATTTTATTGGAGTGTAATTGATTTACAATGTTGTGTTAGTTTCAGGTATACAACAAAGTGATTCAGTTATACATATACATATATTCATTCTTTTTTAGATTCTTTTCTCATATAGGTTATCACAGAATATTGAGTAGAGCTCCCTGTGCTATACTGTAGGTCCTTGTTTGTTATCTGTCTTATGTATACTAGTGTGTGTATGTTCATCCCAAGCTCCTGATTTATCCCTCTCTCCCTTTTGGTAATCCTAAGTTTGTTTCTGATATATGAAAGTCTGTTTCTGTTTGGTAAATAAGTTTATTTGTATCATTTTTAAAAACATTTTATTTATTTATTTACTTATTTTTGGCTGTGTTGGGTCTTCATTGCTGTGTGTGGGCTTTCTCTAGTTGCAGCGAGCGGGGGCTACTCTTTGTTGCGGTGCAGCGGTTTCTCATTGTGGTGGCTTCTCTCATTGTGGAGCATGGGCTCTGGCGCATGGGCTTCAGTAGTTGTGTCACGCAGGCTCAGTAGTTGTGGCACGTAGGCTCTAGAGTGAAGACTCAGTAGTTGTGGTGCACAGGCTTAGTTGCTCTGCGGCATGTGGGATCTTCCCGGACCAGGACTTGAACCCAAGTCCCCTGAATTTGCAGGCAGATTCTTAACCACTGCACCACCAGGGAAGTCCCAATTGTATCAATTTTTAAATTAGATTCCACATATGAGAGATATCATATGATATTTGTCTTTGTCTGTCTGACTGACTTTGCCTTATTAGTATGATAATCTCTAGGTCCATCCATGTTGCTGCAAGTGGCATTATTTTATTCTCTTTTATGACTAAGTAATATTCCATTGTATATATACCACATCTTCTTTATCCATTCCTCTGTCGATGGACATTTTGGTAGCTTTCATGTCAATGAACACTGGGGTGTGGACTGTCTTCTTCATGGCACTTTTTAACAACTGGAAATTCTCATTTCTTTCCTTCTTTATTGTTTGTACATCCCATCTAGAATGTAACGTCTGTGCAGGAGGGACCTTATCTTCTTTGTTAGCTATGGTGTCCTCAGAACTAAAAAAATGTCTAGTAGGACACACAGACATAGAGAACAGACTTGTGGTTGCCAAGGGTGAGGGGGCGTGGGTGAGGGATGAATTGGGAGTTTGGGGTTAGCAGATGCAAACCATTCGAATGGATAAACAATAAGGTCCTACTGTATAGCACAAGGAACTATATTCAATATCCTGTGATAAACCATAATGGAAAAGAATATGAAAAAGAGAGTATATAAATGTATAACTAACTCACTTTGCTATATCGCAGAAATTAGCACCAAGTTGTAAATCAACTATACTTCAATACAATAAATTTTAAAAATGTCTAGTAGGTACTCCATAAAAAAATTACTGAGTGAATGAAATCTGTCGGCTAAATCTCCTACTCAGATCTGCAGTTGTCTCTGTAATTCTGTTTCTATGGTTGACCAGTCTTTCTGTGAATCATACCTTCTTTCTTTGGATATAGTAATGTATTGCATAACTCTTTCTAGACTTGGCATACCTCATTTTATTGTCTTTCACTTTACTGCACTTTGCAGTTATTGCGTTTTTACGAATTGAATATTTGTGACAACTCTGCATTGTTAGATGATGGTTAGCATTTTTTAGCAGTAAAATATTTTAAAATTAATGTATGTTCTTTTTTTAGACATAATGCTATTATGCGGTTAATAGACTACAGGATAGTGTAAACATAACTTTTATATGCACTGGGAAACCAAAAATTTGTGTGACTTGCTTTATTTCAAAAATTCACTTTAGGGCTTCCCTGGTGGCACAGTGGTTAAGAATTCGCCTGCCAATGCAGGGGACACGGGTTCGATCCCTGGCCTGGGAAGATCCCACATGCCACAGAGCAGCTAAGCCCAGGCGCCACAACTACTGAGCCTGCACTCTAGAGCCCACAAGCCACAACTACTGAGACCGTGTGCCACAACTACTGAAGCCTGTGTGCCTAGCGCCTGTGCTTCCCAACAAGCGAAGCCACGACAATGAGCAGCCTGCGCACTGCAACAAAGAGTAGCCCCCGCTCGCTGCTAGTAGAGAAAACCTGCACACAGCAACAAAGACCCAACGCAGCCAAAAATAAATAAAGTAATTAAATTAATTTAAAAAAAAAAGAAAAGCAAACTGATCAATGTAGTTCACATTGAGCTGTGAATGACTGACAAATTTAACCTGAGGGAGGAGGTATTTGTCATTTTAAAGTGAGATTTGTTGCAGTCCCTCTCTCACTCCTTCTGCACCCTCTACCCCCAATCCTGGCTCATTTTGTCCAGGTACACACACACACACACACACACACACACACACACACATCCTTTTCAGCAAAGAATCCTTCCTCAATGTCCTTGACTTTCTTGACCACCCTCTTCTCACACACATGGACATGGTGGGACATGGGAAAAAGAGGTGATCTGCTTAGCATCTCACTTGTGAAAGAGAGTCCACCTCTGACAGTAAATTGTTTTTTTCTGTCCATGACGTATAAAAAACAAAATCTGGTAAAACATAATCAGGAAGAGGTCACTTGTCATCCCCCTCTATAACGAAGAACAGCAATTCAAGTCAGCAATTATTTGGTATAGGGTTAAGAGTGGTTAGGCTTTGGAATCAGCTACTCGGGCTTGAATCTTGCCTCCACAGATTATAGCTACGTGAAGTTGGGTAAGACTTTACCTATCCAAGCCTTCATTGTCTCATCTATATAACATAGAGTTTATGATAACTCTTCGAAGGGATGTGGGGATTTAGTTGGATAATCTATATTAAGCTTGTAGCAGAGAATCTGGTTGTCTAAGTAGTCAGTAAATGTTAGCTTTATTATTATTTACTAAGAACATCTTGTAAAGGACACTTGGAAATACATAGAGAAATAATGCTCTGTTCCTGCCTGCGGGGAGCTTACAAATATGAATAACAGCATGCAGGATTCCTGTGTGATTAAGGGACTCTCAGACACCAAGTCTTTTAAAACATCTTCAAAATTCCTGTTTTCCAGAAAAGTTACTGTCATGCTTTCCTGCACACTCAGTTTATCTGTCTTCTTAAGCCTTTTGATATCAGTTACACTAGGCTTTTTTGCATCTTTACTCCTAGCCCTGTGTACAGTGTGGCCAAATATTATACCTCATGTATTATTTTTTTTGTCACTTCCTTGGTGCTTCTCCAAAGCCGACCCTTTCCTTGCATGCAAAGGAGGGAGACTTCCTTGGAAGAACATCTAGTCCAAAGGTTCCACGTATCACATATGCTGACTTAGTTGTTTCTTCACAAAGATAGTATATTATCTTGAAACAAACAAACAAAACAGAACATCTCTGTAGGAATGATCAGGGTATCTTAATGGTACCAGTTAGGATAAAAATACTTTTCTTCTCTTCTGTGTTAAAGCTAAGGCTGCAGTATTTCTGTAGTCATATTACTGTTGTCCAGACAGGGTTATTGCAGTGTGCTTTCGGTTTGAAAAAGAAAAGGAGCCAGTGCTTATCTCCTCATACATATAAAATGGCTCTTTCACCTTCTAGCTCACTTTGCATCCCTCTTCCTTCTGTATTTAAACTAGTAGTATGCGAAAGGGGCTAACCACCACTTCTTGTCACTTGTATACTTAAAGGCCTGGTTTAGATAGCCTTTATGTGAACTTTCCTTCATTTCAGTCTCTAACTTAACGTGGCACAGAAAGCTAGACAGAGGTCAGTGCATGTGTAAACAGTGATGCCAGTATTTAGAACAACTAAAGGGGAAAGAAGTCTAACCCACTTCCTAATGGGCTAAAAATCACAATGATACTATGTGGTATTTGGAAGAGGGATGAAAGCATGCTCATGACTTATTGGAATTGATTATCCTCTTGAATGAGTTATTTCATGACTTATTTGAATTGCTTATCCTCTTGAGTGAGTTATTTGAGATTGAAAGTTTGATTCATTTACTGAGTGAGCACATGCCAATATTGCACTAAAAAAAAAAGGTGATGGTGCATTCTACCATCATACACTATCATAACAAAATGCCAGTTTGATTATATTGTTTCTGGGATTTTTTAACTTTTAGAAAATCAGTTTTAGGGAAGTCAGTACAGCCACAGAGATGGTGAGAAACGTTTGGAAATATTAACATATGCAGGAAAATTATAATTGGTTCTTTGAAAAAAGACATTATCATTTTAGTATCATTTTTTCTTAATTCTTTTTAATCATTCAACAAGTATTTACTGAGTTTCTCCCAATGAATCGGAGACTTTATCCATTATAAGATGCATTGTCATTTCAGGTACCACTAGATTGGCAAATAACCTCTGAGGTGGCTCTTAATGATCCCCACCTCCTAATATAAATGCCCTTGGGTAATCCTTGAGTGTGGGCTGGACCTAAGGACTTGATTCTAAAGAACAGAGAGAAAACAGATGGGATGTAACTTCATGACTAGGTTACAAAAGATCATGACTTTAATCTTGCTAAGACTCTCTCTATTTCTGGCATTCTCCTTTGCCTTTGTGCTCGTTTGTTCTGGTAAAGCAAGCTGTCATGTTGTGATATGCTCTATGGAGAGGGCCACTTCAGAGACCCTGAAGTTCAGAGACCCTGAGGCAGAAGACCCAGTTAAGCTGCTCCTGGATTTTATATGTATGTGTGTATATATATATATATATATATATATATATATATATATATACACACACACACACACACACACACACACACACATACACACACACACACACGTATATATACATATATATGTATATATATATCTGGTATTTTTACAGCCTGTTTCTCCATTTGCCATACTTCTCTGCCTTTCTGTTTTATGTTTTCACTTTTTATGACTTTTACTTAGCTGTTTGTTTTTGTTCCATGGGATGTAACTTGTCTTTAAAGAAAAGATATGTGCTTTGAAGCCAAAGCTTATTGACTTTGTAATCTTACTTAATTTTTCTGAACCTTAGGTTTCCTATGTGCAAAATGGGAATAATAGTATCTGATATATTAGGCAGGACCTTTTTAGTTCAAGTGACAGAAACCCAACTCAGACTACCTTAGGTAAACAATAAAAGTAGAAATTTAGGAATTTATTGTTTAGGTAATTTCAGAAGGGGTGCAGTTGAAGTTCAGGGATTACTGACATCTGGGACAGCAGTGTCATAAGAACTGTCCCTTTTCATCTATAAACTCTACTACTTTCTGGTCAGTTTCATTTTCTCAGACTGACTTCTTTCACAAGGCTGGAAACTTGGTTGCCAGCAGCTCCTACTTCTTATATCTCTGACACAGCTTTGCCACCAGAAAGGGACTGAATTTCTTTTCCAAGATCCAATTTAATACCTGTCAAGGAAAGGCTGATTGGCTCACCTTGGGTTCCACTGGTTGTGGGAAAAGGCAGAAGCCTATATTTCAAGGAAAATTACCTGGTTATAATGTGTGAAGGGGGCATTATACCATTTTTTGAAGGATTATTATGAGTTACAAATAAAAATTCTTCTGTCGTACCTTGCTTACATTATTTTTGTTATTTTTCTATGAGTGTGAAAAGAATAGTCTCATCTGTATATGTGTAAAATAGAGACTGTAGTATGTGTTCTAGATTCATCACCAGCCAATTTTGAGAATTAGGCAGAGTGAAATGTTACAATGTCAGTGGTAAATGTAAAACAAGAGTTTAGGGTTATCTAATTGTCTCTCCTTAGGTACTATTAAATGTCCTCTAAAAAGGGTTTTGACATTGAAAACATTCAATATAAGATTAAAGAAAAACTGAGAAGGGAAAATAATTACCCACAATCCCATTTACTTAAAGTGTTTTTGCATATTTCCTTCCAGGTCTCTTCCACATCCCCCAAACATCCAGAGTTATAACTGTATTTACCTATACTTTCTATCCTGCTTTTAGTATTATGTAATAAATATTTCCCATCTTTCTAGGTAGCAATCAGAATGATAATGTAATGGCTATATGCTATTCCATTATGTTGATGGAATCATAATTTACGCTGTACTTCCTATTTATTGGTTGGAGTGTACAATTTAATTTAATTTAATTTTGGCTGTAGATAATGTCGCTTTACATTCTTAATGTACTGTATTAAAATAGGTTGTATGACCATAATATTGTTCACAAATAGGCAATTACAATACTGGCTAAGTGTTTAATAAATACTTGTTGCATGAGTGAATGTGTCAAAAAATGGATTCATGGAAGTAAGTAGACTTTAACATGGAAAGAACATTTGGCTGAGGTTAAAAGGAGAGGGAAAGTTATGTGCACTTGAGAATTGTGGTGAGGGAGAGATGTGTTGCAATTAAGATGCTTTCTCTGTCAAGAACATTGACTTCTGTATCTGCCTGATCTATGACCTTGGACAAACACTTTACTCTCCTGAGCCTCAGTTTCTAGAGGATATTTAAAGTTACTTTAAAATAAAAAATTATTTGACTGCCTGATGTTGAGTGTGTATAGACAATCTGACCAAAGAGAGGATATCAATAATGCTTTCCTAAAACAGATTACAAAGAGCAAACTAGTAATTGTGAGCAATTTAACTATCTTGATGGCTGCTGGAAGCTAGTGTCTGCCAAAGGCAGGATATCTTATGAATCCTTTGCATGTTTGATTGATTGTTTTATGTCTAAGAGAGTAAAGAAAGAAAGCAATGAAAGAATCTTTCTGTATCATTCACAAATGTGATAAGTAGGTAAATCTATCAGAAGATCAAATGTGAGCAAAATGTCATTTTTAAGGGAAAGGAATGAATTCTGGAAACAATAGAGTGATTTATATGTTCCAATATATGTAAAAACAATGTAGAGATTTATAAAGCTTGTACTTTGTGAACATTTAGAAGAAAAACTGGTGATCAGTAAGAGCCAAGTTGTGTTAAGAAGAAACCCTGACAAAGTAAATTTGGTTCCTTATTGGGTGGGGTTAGTGGCTTGATATATTGGGAAATCTCATACACAAAAGGTATATTGGTTTCAGAAAATCAATTTACAAAGTCTTCCATGTCATACATCTTGTAGTTAAAATGATGAATTTGTACCTAAGTGAGTTTGCAGTCGATTGAGCAACCATTGTAGTATGAGAGCAAAACAATTTAAGCAATGTTATGCTCCATTAATAGATGTGTAATGTCCATAAAAAGGGAAATAATGGTCCCCCTGATTATTAAAATTAACAGTGCTCAGGAAGGTCCTTGCCTTTCCAGGTGCTCTTTCCTTCCAAAGACAGCACTATGGAGAAGACAAAAGAATAGATGTGCAAGCTTAAAAAGGTCAGGGATGAAGAAACTGAAAGCTAATTCAGGATTTTAGAGATGGATGAAGGCAAGATGGATGAAGGCTACTTAAGCCAAAAGGCAGGTATTGTGATAGTGTCAGACCAGGCAGTGTGAGTGTATTATGGGTTTCCTAAGGAATGCTACTGTATCTCATTGACCTTTGAAATCCATTCTCACCCCTAGAGCCTAGCATGCCTGGAACAGAGGAAATAGTAAACAATTATTGAATATATGATAAATGCAAATACATGAACAGGGTTGACTTCCAAGCTGAGAACATACCCTACCAATACCCCCTCTCTCAAGACCAATGAAACAGTGTAAATTATAATTTTCCCAAGATAGTGCTACTGCCTCTGGCATTGTGCAAAGAGAATACTCCAATGGTAGAGTTTATAGATGTCTTAACCAGCTTTCCTTTTTAGATAGGGAAACCAAATCCCCAAAGAGACTAAGAGGCTTGTCCAAGATCTCATACCTAATTAGAAACACAATTGGTTTAGGAAATACTTATCTCTTGATCCTAGTCCAACAAAGCTTTCCCTGCCTCTTTCCTGCCCTGCTGATCTCTGCCTCAGCTGCTTCCTAGGCAAGTCTTCTAATACATTTTCCACTTGAGCGCTTGATGTAAATGGATTCCTGTCTATCACTCCTGAGCTCATTCCCTACCTCCACTCTTTGCCTGCTAAACTGATTTTCATTCTTATTCTTGTGCCTATTTTGCCTCTTAGTAGAGGCCTGCTGAGAGACCTTTCCTGTACCCCTCACTGCTCCCAGTCTTGGATTTTAGTCCTCAACACTATCCTAATTCTTTTTCTCTTAGAAAGACAAAGATGATTGTTTTATTAGTTATGTATTGCTGTGTAACAGACTACCTGCAAATTAAGTGGCTTAAACTACAAACATTTATCACCTCAGTTTCTGTGGGAAAGGACTCTTGGAGATGCATAGCTGCATGGGTCTGGTTTAAGGTCTTGCATGAGGTTTCAGTCAAGATATTCACTTGGGCCGTAGTCTCATCTGAAGGCTCGACATGGGGAGAATCCATTTACAAACTCATTCACATGGTGTTGACAGGCCTCAATTCCTCACTGGCTGTTGGTCAGGGGCTTCAGTTCCACACCATGTGGACCTTTCCATAAGTTGCCTGAGTATTCTCATGACATGGCAGCTGGTTTCTCCCAGAGGTGGTGAACTGAGAGAGAGAGAGAAAGAGAAACAGAGAGAGGGGGAAAAAAGCCACTGTTTTTTATAATCCAATCTCGGAAGTGAAATACCATCTGCTACATGTTATTTGTCACACAGACCTTCCTGGTACAGCAAGGAAGGAGACTACACAAGGGTATGAATACCAGGAGGTGGGGATCATTGGGGTCCATCTTGGAGGCTGGCTACCACAAGAGTACAGGAGTGCTCTTTGGCAATGAGGTCCAAAAGCAATTAAAATTAAAGCTATTTTATGGGAGAATACATTCATGTAGTACAAAGATCAAAATAATATAAAAAATATTCAATACAAGTCTCCTATTCTTGCCCTCGTCCTTCCCCTTCTCATAGGTAACCATTTTAAAAAGTTTCTTATATATTAATTTAGAGCAGAGGTTGGAAAAAGATTTTTATAAAGGGTCAGATAGTAAATATTTTAGGCTTTATGGACCATACAGTTTCTGTTGCAACTACTTTAATTCTTTTGTTGTAGGATGAAAATACCCAAAGACAATAGTATGGAAGATATCATGTCTGGGTGCCAATAAAACTGTTTATGGACACTGAAATTTGAATTTAAAATTTTTTTCTGTATCATAAAATATTCTTCTTTTGATTTTTTTAGTCATGAAAAATGAAAAAAAAATGCTTAGCTGTGGGTTGTATTAAAGCAGGCTGATTTTGCCTACTAGCATTAGTTTGCCAACCTCTGTTCTAGATTTTCTTTACACAAATAAAAACAAATATGAATATGTAGTTTTATTTTTTCTCCTTTAGGGACATTAAACAATTCTGCGTCACTCCAGAGCAAGCCTCCTATCTGTAGTCTCTCAAATTTTGGTTGTTGGAAATTCTTCTGGCAACTACCCTAGGTCTTCAACAGGCTTTCAGCATGTATACTTCTTCACAAACCTGGGCCTCTCCTCCCCTTGTTCAGAATGAGGAAACTTTTAGCATGTATCTTGGATCAATAGGGCCAGAGGAGACCTTGGATATTATCTTGTCAACCTACCTAATCCTTTATCCATTTTATAGGCAAGGCATCTGAAGCCTAGAGTTTTAAAACTTTTATTCTCTTCAAGGTAAGGGCTAGTACTACAACCCCGGTCAAGGAAAGCCTTACTTTGTTATAGGTCATAAACAGTGGGAAAATGGAAGATTATAGAATATGCAGTGTCCACTGTCATTGAAGCTTTCAGTTTCTCTGTTCTGTAGGCATAGTAACAGTTTTGTGTGTTTCTGGAACTTTGTGTCTGCTATGTGTGTTTACAAGAGCACATTCAATGTACCCTGGGTATTAAGGAGAATGTGGAAGGATGTTGATGGCTGCTAGAAAGCATCAGCATCTAGGGAGGACTCAAAGGAGGGGGGTGGGTTTGTGGTAGAAATACGGTATTTAGTAGTAACTGGATAAATAAAAGCTTGTTTGTATGTCTAGTTGGCTTTTATAAAAAATTTAATTTGGGGCCAGGGTTTCAATGTCATGGAAAGAATAAGGATGAGTAAGGGTGAAGATGTATTACAACTTTCACTTAATGTGTCTTAATAGCTGACGTTTTTTCACCTTGTGGGCTTGGTGGAAACAGCATACCTCAGATGTAGTGGTGCCTTGAAGACATTTTGATATATTGTTGACATGACCATTGCTGTCAATGGTGGGAACATTGGGTGATTAGGAGGGAAGGCAATGAGAAGGTATTTAGACAAATAGGTTGGTGATGATTTAAATGGGCCAAACTTTTTCCACTACCTAAAGAGCTAATATGAAGCATGCCTCCTTTTTTCATGCTTCACACAGTGCTTGCTTACCATGGGGTACACTAAATCAGGATCTGTCTCCATAAGTGTGTGATCCTAGCTGTATTACACTGTCACCTTCCCTTAGTTCAGCTCTGTGTACTTTATCTGTTACACTGTTTTCTGGTCATATATTATTTTAATTCTGTTTTCTACCTTTAATTCTTATTTAGATATATTCTTGACTCATCCTATCAACGTTTAAACCTCCTCCCACTGGCTAAGAACCATTAAAAAAAATTAGAGTTCTTTTATTATTTCTTTTCTGAGAGCAGTCATTTTATGGCTTCATAAATTCATTCAACAAGCTACAACTGCCATGCAAAAAGCTTGCTCTTTTGAGGCCTGTTTTCTAGCAGGGGAAGATGGAAAATAAATAATAAACATTATTGCTGAATAAATATAGTATTTTAAAAGGTAATGTAGCCTACTTCCACTTCCAGGAAGGTAAGGTAGATATATTTTCCCCTATTTCTCTTGCTAAGTACAACTAAAAACCCTATAAGAAGATTCTGTTGGGTGGCGAGAAGAAGGCAGACAAGGACCCAAGGAATGACATAGTGGTGAGTTCCCTGTTTTCTTTTGCCTCATCCATCCCAGACTTGGAGTTGAAGAAGCTAGGAACCTTGAAAATGCCAGTGAAGGCAGTCCAAAAAAAACCAACCAGTTTTCTCTAGCCAAAGGACCAGTAAAGAAATAACCTAGCCAGACAGAAAACTTTTAGATATTAACTGCTCTACTCCACCCAAACACCACAGAATAATTGTGTCTTCCCTTCCCCACCATGTTATCAAATGCTGATTGGGGAGCCTATACTTTCATCCTTGTGAAGCTTTAATACTATTCCCCAACCCCCTTGCCAGAGTGATGTCAAGTTCAAGTAGGGATCTTGGACTTTCATCCCTACTGACTGGTAATGAGGCACTCCTTTCCTCCTCCACTGTGGTGTCAGTGGAGACTGTGGGAAACTAGAACTTGCATCCCCACTCAGCAGCAACAAAGAGCTCTGCTAGGATGTCAGTAGAGGCTAAATACGTAACCTGGACTTTTACTTCCACCTGACAATAATGAAGCAGTACCCTCATTCCCCCTACCAAAATGGTGTCAAAGAAAACAAAAAACAGCTAGTTAAAACAGAAGTTTTAAAGAAGAGTGAGAGTCTCATAACAAAATGTGAAAGTGTCCAGGTTTCAATGGAAAATTACTTGTCATACCAAGTACCAGATCTTGAATGAGAAAAGATAATCAGTAGGAAGTGTCTTAGTTTTTTATAAGGACACTAATCACATTCATGAGGGCTCCACCCTCATGATCTAATTACCTTTGGAAAGCCCCATCTCCTGATATCATCACATTGGGGGTTAGGATTTCAACATATATATTTTGGGGAAACACAAACATTCAGTCCATTGCAGATGCCAACACTGAAATAGAGGAACTGTTAGAATTATCTGACAAAGATTTTAAAGTAACCATGATAGAAATGCTTCAGTGAGCAATTAGGAACATAGTTGAAAAAAATGAAAAATAGAAAGTCTCTGAAAAGATATTGACAGTATAAAAAAAAAAACCTAATGAGGAATTACCTGACAGTCCAGTGGTTAGGACTCTGAACTTCCACTTCAGGGGGCCTGGGTTTGATCCCTGGTTGGGGAACTAAGATCCTGCAAACTGTATAGCGTGGCCAAAAAAAGAAAAACAAATGGAAAATTTAAAACTGAAAAATGCAATAACCAAAATAAAAGAGTGCAGTGTATGTGTTCAAGAGCAGAATAGAAAGAACAGAGGGAAGAATCAATGAACTGGAAAAAAGCAATAGAAAATACTCAATCTGAACAAATGGAGAAAATAACTAAAAAAAAAAACCCCAGAGCCTGGGGACCTGAGGGATGATAACAAATGAGCTAATATTCTTGTGATTAGGGTTTTGAAAAGGGAGGAAAAAGAAGTTGAGGCTGAGAAAGTACTCAAAGATATAATGGCTGAAAACTTGGCAAAAGGTATAAACCTAGAGATTCAAGAAGCTATGTGAACCCCAAACAGGTCTAGCCTAAAGAAATGCACATCAAGACACATTGTAATTGCACTTTTGAAAACTAAAAACAAAGATCTTGAAAGCAACCAGAGAAAAGCAACACTTAACAACTACACAGAAAATTAGCAGGGTATAGAAGCACTCACTAATATCATCACCCAAGAGGATCTAATCCGCATTTATAGAGCATTCCACCAACAACAGCAGAATACACATTCAAATGCCTGCAGAACATATACCAAGGTGGATCACATCCTGGGTCATAAAGCAAACTTAACAAATTTAAAACAATTGAAATCATACAGAGTGTGTTATCCAACCACAATGGAAACAAACTAGAAATCAATAACAGAAAGATAGGAGGAAAATCTCCAAATATTTGGAAACTAAACAATAAACCACACAGGAAATAATTCATGGGTCAAAAAGGAAATTTCAAGATGCTCAACATCATGAATCATAAGGAAATGCAAATTAAAACCACAATGAGATATCACCTCACACGTGTCAGAATGGCTATCATCAAAAAGAATACAAATAACAAATGTTGGCAAGGATGTGGAGAAAAGGGAACCCTTGTACACTGTTCATGGGAATGTAATTTGGTGTAGCCACTATGGAAAACAGTTTGGAGGTTTCTCAAATAAACTAAAAATAGAGCTGTCACATTACCCAGCAATTCCACTCTTGGTATATATCCAAAAAACAAAAACAAAAACATTAGTTTGAAAAGATACAAGTACCCCAGTGTTCATAGCAGCATTACTTACAATTGCCAAGATATGAAAATAACTTGTGTCCATCAACAGATAAATGGATAAAGAAGATTACACACACACACACACACACACAGGAATACTACTCAGCCATAAAAAAGAACAAAATTTTGCCATTTGCAACAACATGGATGGATTTGGAGGGCATAATGCTAAGTGAAATAAGTCAGACAGAGGAAGACAAATACTGTATGATATCACTTATATGTGGAATAAAAAATACAACAAACTATTTAATATAACCAAAAAGAATCAGACTCACAGATATAGAGAACAAACTAATGGTTAACAGTGGGGATGGAAGGAGGGGCAATCTAGGGGTGGACGAGTGGGAGGTACGAACTATTGGGTATAAGATAGGCTCAAGGATTTACTGTACAACACAGGGAATATAGCTAATACTTTGTCATAACTAAATGGAAAGTTACCTTTAAAATTTCATAAAAAATTTTAAAAAAGTGTAAAAAGGAAGTCTCAAGGGAAATTAAAAAAATACATTGAACTGAATGAAAACGGAAAAAACCCACAACATATCAAAATGTGTAGCACACAGCCAAAGCAGTTCTGGGAGGGAAACTTACAGCACAAAATTCATACATTAGAAAAGAAGAAAAGTCTTCATTCAATACTCTAAGTTCCCATCTTAAGACGTAGAAGAAGAGCAAAATAAACCGAAAGTAAGAGGAAGGAAAGAAATAAGGAGCAGAAATCAATTAAATCAAAAACAGAAAAACAAAAGAAAAAATCAACAAAACAAAAAGCTGATGATTTGAAAAGAGCATTAAGATTGATAGGTTAGTAGAACAGAAAAAGAGAAACATAAATTACCAATATGAGGAATGAAATAGGCTATCACTACAGTCCCTGCAGACCCCAAAAGTACAAAGGAATAATACTAATAACTCTGTACACATAAATTTGACAACCTAAATTAAATGGACCAATTCCTCAAAAAACATAAACTACCACTACTCACCCAATATGAAATAGCTAATTTAAATAGTTGTGTAACTATAAATATAATTGAATTCATAATTTAAAGACTCCATGTAAAGAAATTTCCAGCCTCGAATGGTTTCACTGGAGAATTCTACAGGACTTCTATGCAATTTTTCCAGAAAATAAAAGAGAAGGGACCATTTCTCAATTCATTTTATGAAGCCAATATGCCCTGATATCAAAACTATAAAAACAAAGTACAAATAAAACTACAGACCAACATCCCTTATTAATACAGATGCAAAAATTCTTAAAATATTAGCAAATAAAATTCAGCAATATATAAAAAGAAATATACACTGTGATCAAGTGGGATTTATTCCAGGCATGTAAGGCTGATTCAGTATTCAAAAAGGAATTCAGTATTCAAAAAGGAATCAGTGTAATCCACCATATTAAGGTACTAAAGAAGAAATATGATATGTCAATTGATGCAGAAAAAGCATTTGAAAAAATTCAACACTTTTTTCAAGGCAAAAACTCAGAAAAATAGGAATAGAGGGGAACTTCCTCAACTTGTAAAGAGCACCTACATAAAAGACACAGCTAACATTATACTTAATCGTGAAAACTAAATGCTTTCTTCCCAAGACTGGGAACAAGGCAAGGATGTCTGCTGTTAGCACTTCTTAATCAAGATAATGCTGAAAGTTCTAGTCACTGCAATAAGGCAAGAGAAGGAAATAAAAGCTATATAGGAGAGAAAGGAAAAATAAAACTATCTCTATTTGCAGATGACATGCTTACCTCTGTAGAAAATATTAAGGAGTTTACCAAAAAAACAAAACAAAACCAAAAAAACCCAGCCAAAAACTAGAATTGAAAAATGAATTCTGCAAGGTAGTAGAATGTAAGATCAACATATAAAATCTATTTTATTTCTTTATACTAACAACGGACATGTGAACATTGAAATGAAAAATACAATACCATTTATAATTGCTCAAAAAAGTGAAATGCTTAGGTATCAATTTACCAAAACATGTACAGGACTTGTATGCTGAAAACTATAAAATACACATGAAAGAAACAAGAAAAGATCTAAATAAATGGAGAGACATGCCATGTTTATTGATTGGAAGACAACATAATAAAATGTCAGTTCTCCCCAAATTAATATACAGATTTAATGTAATTCCTATCAAAATTCCAGCAAGGATTTTTTGTAAATACAGCAAGGTTATTTTAAATGTTAAATGGAAAAACAAAGGAAGTAGAATAGTTGAAGTAATTTTGAAAAAGAAAAGCAAAGTGTGAAGAATCAGCTTACCAATTTCAAGACTTATTAGGTAGCTGTAGTAATCAAGAATGTGTAGTAATAGCAGATGGATAGACACAGATCAGTAGAAGAGAACAGAGGCTCTGTATGTAGCCCCATACAAATATGCCCAATTGATTTTTGACGAAGGTGCAGAAGCAATTCAAAGGAGGAAAGAACCTTTTCAAAAAATGGTGCTGGAGCAATCGGACATCATAGGCAAAAAAATGGGCCTTGGTCTATCTCACATTTTATGCAAATATAACTTGAAATGGATTATAGACAAAATACAAAACATAAAAATAAACTTTCCAGAAAAAAAAAACATAAGGAAAAATCTTCAGGATCTAGGGCTAGGCCAACAATTCTTAGACTTGGAACCAAAAGCATGATCCATTAAAAAAATTATTACATCACAGTTCATCAAAGTTAAAAGTTTGCTCTGTAGAAATTCCTCCTAAAAGGATAAAAAGACAAGCTACACACTGGGAGAAAATGTTTGCAAATCACATATCTGACAAAATAGAATATATAAGGAATTCTCAAAATTCAACATTAAAAAACCAAGCAATGCAGTTAGAAAACTAACAGAAGACATGACAAATACTTCACTTGAAGAGGATGTATGGATGGCAAGTAAGCAAACGAAAAGGTGTTCAGTGCCATTAGCCAGTAGGGAAATGCAAATTGAAAGCACTACACAGTAATCAGATTGGCTAAAATTAAAAATAGCAACAACAAATGTTGGTAAAAATGTGAAGAAACGTACGTTGTTGGTGGTAATGTAAAATGGCACATTTTGGAAATTTCTTAAAAATACTAAACATGGAAATGGAAAACATTGTAAAATGGAAAACATTTTGGCAGTTTCTTAAAAATACTAAACATGCAATCACCACTCAACCCAGCAGTTGCACTACTGGATGTTATCCAAGAAATATGAAAATGTGTTTACACAAAAACGTGTACATGATTGTTGATAGTAGCTTATTTGTAATAGCCCAAAATGCGAAACAAAACTTCCTAGATGTCCTTCAGTGAGGCATCCAAAGTAGTATAGAATACTACTCAGCATGGAAATGAGCAGATAACTGGTACACACAACAACTTGGATGAATCTCCAGAAAATTATGCTGATTGAATAAAAGTGAATCCTCACAGATTACATATTGAATGATTCCATTTGTGTAACATTCTTGAAGTTACAAAACTATAGAAAGGAGAGCATATTAGTGGTTGTCAAGAGTTAAATTGGGAAGGGGGTTGACATAGAAGGGAAATGGATATGGCTGTAAAAGGAGAATATGAAGGATCCTTATGATGATGGAAAAGTTCTGTATCTTGACTCTACAGGGAGCTCAGCTCGGTGCTCTGTGATGAACTAGATGGGTGGGATGGGGGGTGGAAGGGAGGTCCAAGAGGGAGGGGATATACATATACATATAGCTGATTCACTTCGTTGTACAGCAGAAACAAACACAACATTGTAAAGCAATTATACTCCAATAATTTAAAAAAACAATGGATCACTGAAGAAGTCAAACAAGAAATCAAAGTATATTCTCATCAAAATGAGAACACAATGATCCAGAAATCTATGGGACATAGCAAAAACAGTTCTAAGAGGGAAATTTATAGCAATACAGGCCTATCTCAAGAAACAAGAAAAATCTCAAATAAAGAACCTAACCTTACACTTAAAGGAACCAGAAAAAGAAGAAGAAACAAAACCCACAATTAGCACAAGGAAAGAAATCATAGTGATCAGAGTAGAAATAAATGAAATAGAGACTGAAAAAAACAGTAGAAAAGATCAATGAAACTAAGAGCTGGTTCCTTGAAAAGATAAACAAAATTGATGAACTTTTAGCCAGACCCAGAGAGGGCCCAAATCAATAAAATCAGAAATGAAATAGAAGTAACAACTGTTACCACAGAAATACAAAGGATCAGAAGAGACTACTACAAACAACTATACACCAATAAAATGGACAAGCTAGAAGAAATGGGCAGATTCTTAGAAAGGTACAATCTCCCAAGACTGAACCAGGAAGAAATAGGAAATATGAACAGACTGATTACCAGCACTGAAACTGAATCAGTAATTTAAAAAACTCACAACAGGTAAAAGTCCAGGAGCAGATGGCTTCACAGGTGAATGCTATGAAACATTTAGAGAAAATTTAACACCTATCCTTCTGAAACTATTCCAAAAAACTGCAGAGGAAGGAACACTTTTGCACCCATTCTATGAGGCCAGCATCACCCTGATATCAAAACCAGATAAAGATATCACAAAAAAAGAAAATTACAGACCAATGTTACTGGTGAATTTTGCATAGATGCAAAAATCCTCAACAAAATATTAGCAAACTTCATTCAATAATACCTTAAAAGGATCATATACCATGATCAAGTGGGATTTATCCCAGGGATGCAAGGATGGTTCAGCACCCACAAATCAACCAATGTGATATAACACAATAACAAATTGAAGAATAAAAATCATATGGTCATCTCAATACATGTGGAAAAATCTTTTGACAAAATTCAACATACACTTATCATAAAAACTCTTTACAGTGGGTTATAGAGGGAACATACCTCAATATAATAAAGGCCACATATGACAAACCCACAGCTAACATCATACTCAGTGGTGAAAAGCTGAAAACATTTCCTTTAAGATCAGGAACAAGACAAGGATGACCACTCTCACCACTTGTATTCAACATAGTATTGGAAGTCCTAGCCACAGCAGTCAGACAAGAAAAAGAAATAAAAAGAATCCAAATTGGGAAAGTAGTAAAACTGTCACTGTTACAGATGACATGACACTATACATAGAAAATCCTGAAGATGCCACTAGAACATCTAAAAACTAAAAACTACTAAATCTAAATCTAAAAATTACTAGAGCTCATCAATGAATTTGGAAAAGTTGCAGGATACAAAATCAATATACAGATATCTGTTGCATTTTTATACACTTAGTAACAAACTATCAGAAAGAGAAATTAAGAAAATAATCCCATTAACAATCACATCAAAAAGAATAAAATACCTAGGAATAACTCTAAGGAAGTTAAAGACTTGTACTTGGAAAACTATAAGGCACCGATGAAAGAAATTGAAAATGGCATAAACAGATGGAAAGATATACAGTGTGCCTGAATTGGAAGAATTAATATTGCTAAAATGACCATATTATCCAAGGCAATCTACAGATTTAATGCAATCTCTATCAAAATACCATTGGCAAGAGCAGCCAAGATGGTGGAGAAGGACCCTGAACTCACCTCCTTTCATGAGCAAACCTGAGTCACAAAAATCTGCAGAAGAACCAGCGTTGAGAAGGACTGAAATATACCAGAAAAGATCTACAACTAAAAACATAAGGAAGGAACCGCAGTGAGACCAGTAGGAGGGGCAGACTCATGATATGATTGAATCCCATACCTCCTGGGTAGGCAATCCACAAACTGGAGAATAATTATATTACAGTGGTTCTCCCACAGGAGTGAGCATTCTGAGCCCCATGTCAGGCTCCCCAGACCAGAAGTCTGGCACAGGGAAGAGGAGTCCCCAGAGGATTTGGCTTTGAAGGACAGCAAAGCTTGATTGCAGGCACTCCACAGAATTGGAGGAAATATAGACTTCACTCTTAAAGGGTTCACACCAAATCTTATGTGCATCAGGATCAAGGGCAAAAGCAGTAAATTTGATAGGAATCTGGGCCAGACCTACCTACTGGTCTCCGAAGGTCTCCTGTGGGGGACAGAGGGTGGCTGTGGCTTACCCTGGAAGCATAGACACTGGTGTTAAACATATTGGGAAGTATTTATCTGCGTGAACTCTTCTGGAGGCTGACATCTTGCTTGGGTTATTAGCACCAAGACCTGGCCCCACCCACTAGCCTGTAGGCTCCAGTGCTCAGAAGCCTCAGGCCAGACAACTAGCTGGGTGAGGACACGTGCCCATCCATCAGCAGGTAGGCTGCCTAAAGCCTTCCTGAGCCCATAGCCACCTGTAGACACTGCCCTAGACACAACACAGGCCACCAAAGGGCCAAGACCGAGTTCCTCCCACCAGGAAGCCTGCACAAGCCTCTAGACTAACCTCACTCACTGGGGGCATACACCAGAAGCAGTAAAACTACAGTCCTGCAAACACAGTCCAGAAGCCACCCTGGGATCAGCTGGCCCCTGGCCCTTGGGTGATGAGACGAGTGTACTGTTGGGACGCATGTATTGTCTCCTACAGAGAGCTACCTCTCCAAGGTCGAGAAACGTAACTGAACTGCCACAACATAAAAATACAAATAGCAATTTAGACACAATGAAGCAACAGAGGAATTTGTTTCAGACAAAGGAACAAGATAAAACTCCAGAAGAAGAACTAAGTGACATAGAGATAGGCAATCTACCTGAGAAAGAGTTCAAGTAAGTGTCATAGGGTGATCAAAGAACTCAGAAGTAGAATGGATGCACAGAGCGAGAAATTAGAAGTTATTAAAAAGGAATTAAAAAATATAAAGAATAACCAAAAAGAGATGAAGAATACATAATTGAAATGAAAAATACACTAGAAGGAATCAATAGTAGACTAAATGAGGCAGAATAATGGATCAGTGAACTGGAAGACAGACTAGCGGAAATCACTGCTGCCAAGCAGAAAAATGAATTTAAAAAAATGAGGACAGTTGAAGAGACCTCTGGGACCATATCAAGTGAGCTAATATTCTCATTATATGGGTCCCAGAAGGAGAAGAAAGAGAGAAAGGGCCTGAGAAAATATTTGAAGAGATAAGAGCTGAAAACTTCCCTAACCCGGGGAAGGAAACAGTCACCCAAGTCCAGGAAGCACAGAGTCCCATACAGAGCCAAGACACCTTGTAATTAAAGTGAAAAAAATTAAAGATAAAGAGAGAATATTAAAAGTAACAAGTGAAAAGCAACAAACTAGGGAAGTCCCATAAGGCTATCAGCTGATTTTTCAGCAGAGCTCTGCAGACCAGAAAGCAGTGGCATGAAAAACTTAAAGTGATAAAAGGGAAAAAACCTACAACCAAGAATACTCTACCCAGCAAGACTTGTGTTCAGATTTGATGGAGAAATCAAAAGCTTTACAGATAAGCTAAAACAATTCAGCACCACGAAACCAGCTTTACAACAAATGCTAAAGGAACTACTCTAGGCAGAAAAGAAAAGACTACAACTAGAAACAGGAAAATTATCCAGTGGAAAAGCTAACTGCTAAAGGGGAACATACAGTAAGATAGGAAATCATCTGCACACAAAGGTAATAGGGAGGTTAAAAGCCAAACTAGTAAAGTCATTTGTATCCACAATAAGCTGTTAGGCCTACACAAAACAATTAGATTAAAATATAATATTATAGGGCTTCCCTGGTGGCGCACTGGTTGAGAGTCCACGTGCCAATACAGGGGACATGGGTTCGTGCCCCGGTCCGGGAGGATCCCACATGCTGTGGAGCGGCTGGGCCCGTGATCCATGGCTGCTGAGCCTGCGTGTCCGGAGGCTGTGCTTTGCAACAGGAGAGGCCACAACAGTGAGAGGCCCACGTACTGCAAAAAAAAAAAATATATATATATATATATATATAATATTATAAATAGTAATCATGAGGGGAGAGTGTACAAATGCAGGGTATCTAAAATGCATTTGAAATTAAGAGGTCAGCAACTTAAAAGAAGCACGTATATAGACTGCTATACAAAAATCTCATGGTAACTGCACACCAAAAATCTATAATAGATAAACACACAAAAAGGAAAAAGAATCCAAACATAACATGAAAGATAGTCATCAAATCACAAGAGAAGAGAACAAAAGAAAGGAAGAAAAAAGATTTACAAAAACAAATCCAAAACAATTAACAAAATGGCAATAGGAACATACATATCAGTAATTACCTTAAATGTAAATGGACTAAGTGCTCAAACCAAAAGACATAGATTGGCTGAATGGATATAAAAACAGAACCTGTATATATGCTGCACTTCAGATCTAGAGACACATACAGACTGAAAGTTAGGATATGAAAAAAGATGTTCCATGCAAATGGAAATCAAAAGGAAAACAGAGTAGCAATACTTATATCAAACGAAATAGACTTTAAAAGAAGACTGGTAGAAGAGACAAAGAAGGATACTGCATAATGATCAAAGGATCAATCCAAGAAGAAGATATAACAATTGTAAATATATATGCATTCAACATAGGAGCACCATAATATATGAGGCAAATGTTAACAGACATATAAGCAGAAATTGACAGTAATACAATAACAATGGGGGACTTTAACACCCCACTTACATCAATGGACATATCATCCAGGCAGAAAATCAATAAGGAAACACAGGACTTAAGTGACACATTAGACCAGATGGTCTTAATGGATATTTATAGAGCATTTGATCTGAAAGCAGCAGAATACAGGTGCCCGTGGAACGTTCTCCAGGATGGATCACATGCTGGGCCACAAAGCAAGTCTCAGTAAATTGAAGAAAACTGAAATCATGTCAAGGATCTTTTCCAACCACAACATTATGAGGTTAGAAATTAACTACAAGAAAAAAACTGCAAAACACAGAAACACTGGAGGCTAAACAATATGCTACTAAACAACCAACCACTGAAGAAATCAAAGAGGGAATCAAAAAATACCTAGAGACAAATGAAAACAAAAACACAACAATCCAAAACCTATGGGACACAGCAAAAGCAGTTCTAAGAGGGAAGTTTATAGGAATACAAGCTTACCTCAGGAAACAAGAAAAATCTCAAACAACCTAACCTTATGCCTAAAGCAACTAGAGAAAGAAGAACAAACAAAACCAAAAGTTAATAGAAGGAAGGAAATCAAAATGATCAGAACAGAAATAAATGAAACAGAAACAACAACAACAACAAAACCCCAAAAGCCAATAGAAAAGATCAATGAAACTAAGAGCCAGTTAATTGAAAAGATAAACAAAATTGATAAACCTTTAGCCAGACTCAACAAGAAAAAAAGAGAGCGCAAATCAATAAAATCAGAAATGAAAAAGAAGTTACAACCAACACCACAAAAATACAAAGGATTGTAAGAGACTACTACAAACAACTATATGCCAATAAAATGGACACGCTAGAAGAAATGGGCACATTCTTAGAAAGGTATAATCTCCCATGACTGAACCAGGAAGAAATAGGAAATATGAACAGACCAATTACCAGCACTGAAATTGAATCAGTAATTTAAAAAACTCCCAACGAGCAGAAGTCCAGGAGCAGATGGCTTCACAGGAGAATTTTACTGAACATTTAGAGAAGAGTTAACATCCTTCTGAAACTATTCCAAAAAATTTCAGAGGAAGGAACTCTTCTGTACTCATTCTGTGAGGCCACCATCACCCATATACCAAACCCAGATAAAGATACCACAAAAAAGGAAAATTACAGGCCAATATCAATGATGAACATAGATGCAAAAATCCTCTACAAAATACTAGCCAACTGAATCCAACAGTTCATTAAAAGGATCAAGTGGGATTTATCTCAGGGATGCAAGGATTTTTCAATTCCTGCAAATCAGTCAATGTGATACACCACATTAACCAACTGAAGAATAAAAACCGTATGATCATCTTAATAGATGCAGAAAAATCTTTTGATAAAATTCAACACCGATTTATGATTAAAAACTCTTCAGAAAGTGGGCAAAGAGGGAACCATACCTCAATATAATGAAGGCCATATATGACAAACCCACAGCTAACCTCATACTCAGTGGTGAAAAGCTGGAAGTATTGCCTCTAGGATCAGGAACAAGACAACCGATGCCCACTCTCACCACATTTATTCAACATAGTTTTGGAAGTCCTAGCCACAGTAATCAGAGAAGAAAAATAAATGAATCCAATTGTATGGTGATAGATTGTAACTAGAATTATTATGGTGATTATTTTGAAATGTATAGAAATATCAAATCACTGTGTTGTGTAACAGGAAGTAACATAGTATTGTAGGTTTATTATTTCTCAAAAACAATAAACAATGAAACTCATAAAAAAGATTATATTTATGGCTATCAGAAGTAGGGATGGGAGGAGGGGGAATTGGATGGAGGCAGTCAAAATGTACAAACTTCCAGTTATAAGATAAATAAGTAGTAGGGATGTAATGTACAACATGATAGATATGATTAACACTGCTGTATGTTATATGTGAAAGTTGAGAGAGTAAATTGTAAGAGTTCTCATCACAAGGAAAGAATATTTTTTCTATTTCTTTCATTTTGTATCTATATATGATGATAGATGTTCACTAAGCTTGTGGTAAGCATTTCATGATGTATGTAAGTAAAATCATTATGCTGTACACCTTAAATATATGTATGTATGTCAGTTATATTTCAATAAGCCTGGATGAAAAAATGATTAATTAATGCTATAGAAAAACAAAGTAGGGCAGGGTAAGGGGCAGTGAGAATTCTAGATTTGCCGGGAGGAAGTATGATTTTGGAATGGTCAGATTATGCTTAATTGACACAATGACATTGGAGCAAAGATTTAAACAGGTTGGGGAGTTAATCATGTGCCTATCTAGGAGAAAAACCATTC
This sequence comes from Orcinus orca, assembly GCF_937001465.1. Classification (NCBI taxonomy): domain Eukaryota; kingdom Metazoa; phylum Chordata; class Mammalia; order Artiodactyla; family Delphinidae; genus Orcinus; species Orcinus orca. The sequence goes on along the minus strand of NC_064572.1, from coordinate 61,624,619 downwards.
AGATGGAAGGAAAAGCCAGTGTAAGCAGTAGCTTGATAGCAGGATTTATAATAAACTGCTTACATATTGTCTGCCCCTAGAATCTGAGTTTCCTGAAGACTAAGTCTATGTCTTATTTGCATCTATATTTCCAGTGCCTAACCTGGCACATAGCCATAGAGTAAATACCTTAATTTTATTCTTAAACTTAACTTTATTTTTCATTATATACAGATCCAACTCTCCCACTATTATCCCTAGAATTTTATTTATAATATAACAAGGAGCGTTACGATGTAACTTTGTTGTTGTGCAGGCATATTTCATTACCAGAAACAAATAATCTTACTGTTTGCCAATCATAGATGCACTAAGAGCCCCGAGGAGGGGGCAAATCATTTTTGTTCCCTTTTGTTTTCCTGTCATTTCATAGAATATGATTCAGATAGGTGCTCAGAAGTATTTCATTTGTTTTCCTCCTTCCCTGCTTTTCTTCCTGACTCCTTCTCGTGGGTGTCTGTTTCATGTTGCTGCCATGTTTGTGCTCAACAATTGTGCGAATCCTCTCCCTGTGTGTCCATTCATCCTGTGTTTCAGAGTGGGACATCTCCAAGGCAAAGGCAATACTTGTTTTGCTTAGCCTGATGGCCTTTTGTAGCTTAACTTCAATTTGTTAGGCTCTGAGACACCCTACCTTCTACTAAGAAGGTAATAATCAATAATTTGATAATCATAATGGTTGGGTGTACTTTATATGAGCAGGAACAATGTACCAAGCACTGTGCTAAGAACATTACACACATTATCTCTAGTAATCCTCAACTGCCTTACAAGGAACATACTGTTATGGTTCCTGCATATACTGATGAGGAAACGGAGATCCAGAGAGACTGAGTGGCTTGTTCAGGGTAATAAGGCCAGTAAATGGCAGAGCTGGGACTTGAACTCTTGTCTCCATAATATCAAGATCCAGATAGGACATCTCCAGACTTTTTTGTCAAATTGGATTCATAGTTGAAACTATAGAAGTCACTGTAACTAGTTTAAGCATCAGGGGAATTTATTAAAGGATATTAGGTAGCTCGCAGAATCTCTGGGAATGATGGAAAGGTCCTAGATTTAGCCCTTTTCTTACAGCTGATCACTTGCACCTAGCACATAAATCTTTCCTCACAAATATTCACCTTACTAATTTATAGTGACCAACCCTTACCTTAAAAGAAGAGCACGAGCGTAGGTGACAGAACATCATCGAAAGTATTTCCTTGGTTCTTTTGCACCCGTTTGAGGAGGTCTCTGCACTGATTTCAGAAAATTTCCTCACAGGACACTGGCTCCAACTACTAGAGAATAGACTTTGAAAAGAGAAGGTCTGTGCCGATAAGTGATGTCACAGTTGGGCAAAGGAGTATGTGCTAATGAACCATGTAAAGCCCTAGTCAGTAAAGTTGGGGTTTTACAGATGTGTTTTTATGGATCCTTATTTACCATGAACATTTAGATGGTAATTGGAGCACAAACTGTCTGTTAAAATAGTTATTTCAGCTTTCCCCAGACCATCATAATCTTTTGGTAATCCCTCTTCTGGCCCTCTCCAGCTGTCTGCCCCTTATTCAGAGAGAGGCCAGCTTCCCTTTTGCTGTCATGAGTGAAGGCTGGGTCTTAATGTGTGGCCACTTACATAACTTCTTAGCTTTCTAGTCAAAAAAGAGGCCATATCAGTTTAGAAGGTCACTGGCTTCACAGATGTGGAGAGCAACTCTGTCCATTCCCAGAGCAGATGTTCCCACTGACAAGAATGACATAAATAATAGTAACTTCCAGTTACTGATTATTCAGTATGTGCCAGCAACTGTGCTAAATGCTCTATCTGCCTTGGCTCATTTAATCCTCACAACAAGTGCACAAGATAGGTACCGTTATTATAATCAGTTTACAACTGAGAGAACTGAGGATCAGAGAGGAAAAAAACTTGCCTAAGGTCACCCAGTTTGAGCACCTAGTGAAGCCAGGATTTAGACTCAAGTGTGTAGGAGTACAGAGCCTGTACACTTAACTATCATGCCAGGCTACTCCCCTTGACTAGAATTCTTGTGCGCTGACTGTGAGGCAATGTCATCCAAATATTCTCCTGGCAGCTGGATGAAGTTTCTTGTAGCAGGAAAGGCAAATTCTCCGGAGAAATGGATGAATGTTGTACTCAAGGAAGACTATGTTGTCTGCCTGAATTGCTTGTGCCCCTGGAGCTCAAAGAGGAGGCTATGATTATTTAAGTTGAGAATTCACTTGGTTTAAAATGAAATTCTTATGGTTAGAGTTTTCACTATTTTTAGTTCAATCTGGTTTTATGGGAAGTTTAATCTAATTTAATTAAATTATATGAAATGTTAGTAAAAGATGTTCTGGAAGTTAGAATGGAACATATGACCCAAGGGAAGTGGGTTAGTCATTAGGAATAAAGTGTTTGTCTGTGAGGGCTGTTCAACACTAGGCCATTGTATCATCTCTGGAAAATCCTGAGAACTAGCTACATTTCTGTCTCCTGGAGATGGTTTAGGAGTGAGATTCTCTGTGGTGGGGCCTCATGTTTTCTTGTGATTCCTATTCTTTGTTCTTATAGTGTCTTCATTTGTTTATATCAAAGATATTCTGATTCTAACCTCATAAAATGAGTTGGGTTATTTTCTCTGTCTTTCTAAGCTCTGAAACCATTTCATAGGGTTTGACTGTTTCTATAAAACATTTGAGTCTGGTGTCTTTCATGGAGGTAGGTATTTCATTAGTAGTTCTATTTCTTTAAAGGTAATTGATTTGGGGGTTTTATAATCCTTCTTGAGTAAATTTTGGTAATTTAAATTTTTCTTGAAAATTGTTCATCTGTTTTCACATATATTGGCATGGCTCATGTTTCCTAATTAAAAGAAAAATTGAAGTATAATTGACCTACACTGTGTTAGTTCCAGGTATAATTCTTATTCTTAATAAAATTACGTAAACAATTGTCTCAGTTCAGGTCCTCTGAGAAGCAGATAACAAGAGAGGAATTAGATATGTATGAGGTTTATTTGGAGAAACACCCATGGAGAGTAAGGGGAAAGGAGCAGGGGTAGGCAGGGAGAGCCTTCAGACAGTGATGCAGGTCTGACACTTGTGAAAGGATCAGGAGTAGGAAAGAAAATTGGTCAGGAAGAACTCAGACTGCTATGCAGTTCTGAGAAAGTCTTGACTAGGCTGATGGGAGTCTTTAGGCAAACGTTCCCTGTCCGAGATATCAGCGTTGGGGAGATGGCCTAGCTCTGCTGCATCTTCTGTGCTTAGTCATTGCTTGAGAGCAGAAGGTGGGGGATGGGGTTGGGAGCATGGCCTCGGAGTGAATGCTGTCGTGGATTTAAAGGTGCAGCAGCTGGAGGCTGTCAAATCGCTAGGCTTCTAGCAGTAGGTTCTCTTGAAGGGAGAGCTGAGTGGGGCATCTTCATGTCTGCCACAGTTACATATTGTGTTGCCAAACTGGGGTACTTCCCCAAAATTACTGCTACTGTCAAGTGAACCAAGAAGCAGACTTTCCATTTCAGTGATATTTTCCCCTACTTGTAAATCCTCTGGTATCAAAGTACATTGTTCATAAAAATCCCTTCATCTCTTCCTTTCTAGACACCATATCTAACAATCTGACATTTTTAGTTTCTGGAATCTATTAAAGCTATGCCATTTTGGTATCTAATAATTTTTCTAAGTGCTTCAAATTTCTGTTCTGGTATGAGTAGAAAGGATACTCTTGTATATACTTTTCACTTTCACTTTTCCATAAATACTGATTAATCTAGAATGATAATTTTGTCTCTTGAATATTTTTAAAAATTGTTCTTTCTCTCCATTCCCTATTAGATTAGCTGAGATCCCTCCTCCTCACTTCCTTGGATCATTTTAGTAGCTTTTTATCTGTTCTCTTTGCCCCTGTCTTATTGCTGTTTCGTTCACCTTCTCTACAGGTACAAAACACAAATCTGACCGTTGTAGAAAACTTTAATGGCTTTCTAGCATTTAGAGGAAAAAATTCCAAGCCACCTAGCGTGACAAGTGAGAGAGGCAATTTATAACTCAACCCTCCTCACCTTGCTAACCTTATCACTTTCTCTTCTCCCCCATGTGCTTTCTATTCCAGTGCTACTGAAACATTTGTAGTTCTCTGCACACTGCATGCCTGTGTAATTCTCTTTTCTTTGTCTAGACTGTACTCTTTTGTGTCCATTTGGCATACTGCTACTAAAAATCTGGCCAGGTATCACATTTTCTTTGAAGCTTTTCCTGATTTCTTTCCAGAATTGATCACTGCATCTTTTGTATTCCTACTGAATCTCCTACCAGTCTCCATGTTTTGTATTATAATTATTTGCACCCTTTCCTCAAGGGCCCAGGTTGTGTCTTATTTTTCTTTACAACTCTTGTACCTAGCACAGTGCTTGGCCCATGAGAGGTGCTCATTAAATATTGGTGAACTGAACCAAAATTGAGTTACATTCTTAGTGTTACTCACAGTGTCTACCACAGAGTCTCCTTGAACAGATATTTGTATTATGGGATGTAAATGAATAAGATGAAAATGTACTTAAGGAACCATTAGAAACCTCAATTTCAATATTCATCAACTGGACTTATTGTTGATGATGTTTAAATCTTATCATTTTCATTATTTGAAAGCAGTTGCCTTGCTAAGGGATCTACACCATTCATATATGTGTCACGTGTATATATAAATATGGTGATGCAATAGGCAAGAATTGAGGGCCTTAGTTATCTGGCAAGCATGGCCCTGACATGATATCATTTTCATTTTCATATAATCTGTACCTTAATATTAGGTGGTATCTGCAGAAAAATGTCACTAATCATGTGTGACTGCTCTTCATTAAAATTCCTGTGGGCATTGCCATCAGAAAGACTGAAAAAGAGAAATGAAACTTCCATGCTATGTGCCTGCTAGAGTCTGTCCTTTACAATTGTTACAATATGTTTATTTGCTCCTTCCTTCATTCATTTCCTTCATTCATTTATTCATTCATATTTCCGCCTACAGTGGTAAGTAAAAACAATCCACCAGAAAAATAATAGTAATAATAAGACTAGATGCCAGTTATTGAGTGCTCATTCAGGTACAAACTAGGAGACTTAATCCTCAGAACAGCTTTATGAGGTAGAAAATATTATTTTCATTTTAAAGATGAAGAATTGGACGCTCAGAGAAGTTAAGTGGTGGAGCTAGGATATGAAGGCAAGGGTTAGTGCCTTGAAATAGCCCTATTCCATGATTGATTTCAGAATCATTTCCACCTACTCATCTGAAGATTGTTTATATTATTTATATTGCTGAGGTTTTTTCCCCCACTCAATCCAGGAATCTGATGATACCAACTTCATACAAAATTAAATCCTGAATCATAATCATATTTATTGGATAGCTAATATATATATAGTCAGAACGTTTGTAATTTAGCTCTTATTTTACCAACAAGAATTCTTTCTCTTAAAAATGCTAGTGATTCTTCCTCAATTTTTCCCAGTTTCAACCAGTAAATTGGGGTGATGGGGATGGTGTCTGCATTTAAACCGACAATGGAATAGTCTTGTGTGGATCTGTATGTGTATAACATTTATAAATGGCTTCCTTCTCCCCTACTTCCCCCACCAAAAAAGCAAGAACTGAAAAACCTGGCACAGTCAGGAATAGTTGCCAAGTCCCCAGGTGAGGCACTTATTTTGCTTTTAATAAAGATAGACCACAGTATAGCCCAAGGGGAACTTGAGTCAGACCTATGGCAGCCTTATTTCTTCCCAGTAGGAGGCATAGCAAGGAATGTTTCTGAGGATAGATGCTCCAGAGATATAGCAATACTAATGTGGAAAGTGCTGACTGAGGAGGGGAGCAGGGGTGGAGCTCTCTGTAGAGGCAGGGGCCAGGCCTATGTGTTAAGGCTAATCAGAATAGATGATCTGATGATCTCCCAGAATATAAACACTCCCAAAACTTAATGGTTCTATTTATGTTGAAAGAAATCAAGAAACAAACTTTGTTATATTATTTGGAATAAATCTGTGCAGATGGTAAGCAGAACCAGAAACTGTTTGAAGTTTCGTGACAGGCCAGGGGAATACATGAATATGATAACCTTTCCTTTTTGAATGCACTTGATTTTATCAGCTTGTTTACCTATCTGTCACAATAGAGTATAAAACCTAAATGCTTGTATAGACTGATATCTGAGAAATGTGTTCCTAGTAGCTGAGAAGTAACGAGAGAGTCATATATTATTTTTCTGCTCTTTGTTAAATGCAGTAATAAACTAGTTTTTCAAAAATCACCTAACTGGTTGTCAAATAGAGTGTGACAGTGGACAGTTTTATAGCAAGGGGTAGACATTGTCTTTGAAACAAATTGCTCTCTTGCACCAGTGTTTCATGCCCTGTGCAGATAAATTGAAAGCAATTTGTCACATTCTCAAAAATTCACTCCCATTAAGTTGTTAAACAAAGCAAGTAATTGCAGTACAGAGTTTTCTGTTCTCTACTCTTCAACAAAAGGACACATCTAGGCTTCTGACAAACCTGGATGGTTACTGTAGCTGGAGCAGAACTGGTTAAATCTTATTCTGCCTTCCAAAAGGGAGCTAAAAGTAATTGCAAAATATTTCGTCCCCCTTGGCTCTGCCGTGTAGATTTAAAATTAAATTGGTTCTGGTTAGCAAGCTAGAACAGGGAAACTAAATTGAATTTTCTGAGGAATGTTGTGAATCCTATGTGAAACAAACACACACACACACACACACACACACACACACACACACGAAGTTTGTATGTTTCCTGCTGTGCTTTCTTTTATACTCTGCTCTCTCCTGTCCATTATAATCTTTCTATACTCTCCTCCCTGTTGGTAAGACCCGCCTCAATTTTATCTCATTTGGAGTTTTATTTGCACTTTTACCCATTCATATATCTCCAAAAGTTTGTCACTCCTTCACACCCTTTCCAAACGCTCTTCCTTTCCTTAAGGGCAAATTTCTCCCTTTCTTTCTCTTCTCACTCACACACTTTTCATGGAATGAGATTTTTGTTAGCATTTCATCAAGTTTGCACAGAGAAAAAGCAAACACAGAAAGACCAGTGACTGGAGCATGCGAAATTTTAGGCTGTTGGTTATGTTTTTAAAGCATAATCACAGACTTTTGGTGATGCTAACTTCCAGAGTTGATGACGACATTCTAAAGATTCTAGAATTATCCCCTTAGAACTAAGTTTTTCCCGTCCCTCTCATTTTTCTTTTTTCCCTTTAACATTTTTTGTTTTTACTGTGAAACTAATGCTTGCTCATTGTAGAAAAAATGGAAAATTCAGAAAAGTATAAAATTGTATCAAATTTTATTGAAATATATAGAAGAAAAATAATAATCTTACCATTAAAGATGAAAACAATGAACGTTTTGTTATATTTCCTTGCAATGTTTTTGGTTTTTTGTTTGTTTGTTAGTGTATAATACTTTCTATGCTGTTGAGATTATACTGTGTATATACTTTTTGATATTGCTTTAACTTTGGAAAGTTTTATAATAGTTTTAATTGATCTTTGATGAAGGGGCCCTGGCCTTGGGGTGAAGTCTGCCACAACCTCCTTTCTATTATTTTCTGAATGTTTATCTAGCAGGACATCTGGAATGTGATAAAATTGACTTCAGTTTGGCAGCAGATGGATGTCCATTTTCTAAGCTCTTCTTCCTTTGCCCTTGAGTGTAGAGGGCAGTTACCTTAGTGCTGCCACAGTTCACATTTCTCAGCTTCCACTAGGGTGCTTTTCCATAGGACCTGGGCAACTTTTCTTATGAGGCATTCATTCTGTATGTAAAAAGGTACTAGCTCAGATATAACATCTGATGTTACAGGAAGTTACTAAATGTGGCTGCCCTGGATTAAGAAATGCTTGCTATTTGGCCTTTAGGCAACATATTGGAGCAATCTTAATTTTTATTTTATGGTTCCTTCCAGGAAGATAAATGCCCCAACTGATACTAAATTGTGTGGGTTTGAGGAAATCATAGTGTTTTTTGTTTTGTTTGTTTTGCCTCTTATTTTTCTTGAAGAAATAGCACTAGGTCTCACAATACTGAAGTCCTCCATTTTCACCTACTAAAATTTCATTTCCTTCACTGATCTTTCGAGAAAGAGGAAAAAAATGTTAGATGTTTACTTTATTCTCCTCAATTATTTGTGGATTTGAGGCTCCATCAGTCATTCAGTATGGTACTTTGCTGGCTTTTATTAAGAAATCATCCCCTTCTTTTAAAGTTCTTAAATACTTCTCTTTCAAGAAATCTGTTTAAAAATTTTGAAGATCCATCTCAGATTCCACCAGTGAGAGCTTTAATTTCATTTTATTTGCTTTGATTCAGGCATTTCCAAGCCATGGTGGGCAGTCAGTTGTCCACATCCCTGGGCTTTGTCAGTGGCATTTGGGTTATTCATTTGGGAAAGTTTCAGACTAGTTTTTCTCACAAATCAAGTGTCTTTAAGGTGACATTTTATGATATTTCAGAAGGAAACCAAAAGCCAGAAATAGTTCAGTCTTCTCTGAGGGCAATTCTTTGTCCAAGTATTGTCGGGTCCTGCTTTGCCTCTCCTGTGCACTAACTGAAGAACCTTACTTGTTTATGTGTCTCTTACCCCTTAAGAGGAGGGGCCAAATCTTAATCTTTGTACTATCTCCTGTAGCTCCTAGCAAACAGTTTGGCAATGGGCACCAATTAATGTGCTGCCCCTAGAAAGCTGGAAACTATATTATGTCTTGGTCAAAGTAATACAATCCACGACTAGAGCAACATTTGGTCAGGTCCTTTTTCCTCTCCAAGCCACTTCTTCTATACCCAATAGACTTGTTTCTCATTGTTGTCTGATACTTTCCACTCTGTCCCTCTCTTCTTTCTTGGCTAAGCTTTTCTTGCTTTTCTTCTGGTTTAATTCTGTCTTCCATTTCTGATTCTACATCCTCTGCATCGCAAAGACTAGAAAAATATTTTCTTGTGGAGATAGAAATTTCTTCAGAATGAAGAAATGTCTGATGGAAATTTAAATCCACAAAAAATTGAGATGAATAAACAGCTAATAAATATTTTTCTCTTTCTCATATAATCATTGAGGGAAATGAAATTTTAGTAGGTGAAAATCAGAGACCTGGTTCTATTTCTTCAACAAAAGTAAGAGACAAAACAATACAAAAAACACCATAAATTTCTTAATCCCACACAGTTTACTGTCAATTGGGACATTTATCTTCCTGGAGGGTGGTCACATGAAGCTGAGTGGGCAAAAACTTAATACCTTTCAGTTAAGCAAGGTCATAAAGGAAGACTCAATGCTCATGCCTTAAAACATTTTTATTTTTAAAGATTTTTGATGTGGACCATTTTTTAAAGTCTTTATTGAACTTGTTACAATATTGCTTCTGTTTTATGTTTTTTGGCTGGGGGGCATGTGGGATCTTGGCTCCCTGACCAGGGATCAAACCCGCACCCCCTATGTTGGAAGGTGAAGTCTTAACCACTGGACCCCCAGGGAAGTCCCGTGCCTTAAGACTTTTAACAAAGTAACCAATGTATTTTGCATTGAATTTGGTCTATTGGAAACATCACTGGATGATCAGCTGACCTGGGTTTAAGGTCTCTGTTCTGGGTCATTCTGAGTCTTAAATGTGGTATGTAATGTAGAAGCACTTTGCAAGCTACAAAGCAATACACTGACATTGAGTGATTACTCTTCTTCTGGGCCTGTCATCAGTAAATATTATCTATTATTATACATGAAGAGGCTTGAACTCCCCAAGTCAACTATCAGTCTTAGGCTTTTACTTTAGTATCTTAGGTATGTTTTGCATCCCTATGTGTTTAATATTGAGTTTTCTAAGCACTTTTTAAAGTAATTTTTATTCACAAAATAGGGTGATCTCTATCATATAAGCTTAGCTACAGTGGTGAAAGACATCTTCAATAAATACTCGGCGGTTGCTGGGGATACAGGAAGGGAAAGGGAATTATAGTTTGTTGAACACCTACTATATGTCAGGCACTGTTTTGTACTTTTATACCATATCTCATGTAATTCTCCCAACAACTCTGTAAAGCAGGTATTATTATCCAGACTGATTAGATAAGGAAACTGAGGTTCAGCTAATTAATTCAAGATGACAAATGCTAGTAAGTAGTAGGGTCAAAATTTAAACTGGATCTGTCTCCCGTCAAAGTCTCTCTACTATTCCAGGATGCCTCCTATTTCTAACAGGATGCCTGTTGCACTTGTGATATGTTACTGTGGAATAATGTACAGTGTTTAGGTAAGGCAGTGTCAGAGCAAGTCCAATGACTATTGTTAATCACCCAGAAAAAAAGACTGAAGTGAGAGTTCTTTAAGGCTGAGAGCTGCTTCTTTACTTCTCCATTATCTTTTTTTTTCTTCAAAAATTTTCATTTGAGAACCAGAAAGAGCTCTTAACTTTAGTTTACAAGCATTCAATAAATGTACTAGTGTTAAAAATAATGTATAACATTCTACCTCCTTACTCTGGGTGTATTGGCCACGTTGCCCTGAGACCCCAATTATGAATATTTACAAAAACACAAATCCAACAACCCTTCAAAATTTTCTTTGTTAATTATTTACCTTGCTGTCCATTCTCAGTCTGGATTGATACAGAAACTTGGGGAAGTTTGAGCTCAATTATCATTTAAGCTTCTTTCTCCTCTCAGTTATACTCCTACCACCCTAGGTGGGTCTCTTAACCTTACTGATGGACTGCTGTGGTAACCCTATGACAGGTCTCCTTGCCTCTGGTCTTTTTTCCTTCTGCTTAATCTAGATCAGTCTGTGGACCAAATCTGGTCTGTGGCCTGTTTTTGCACTGTTCTGAGAGCTACAAATAGTTTTTATGTTTTTAAAGTGTTGGGAAAAAAAAAGACGTGACAGATCCTGACAGCCAAAGATATCTACTATCTGGCCTTTAACAGAAAAAAGTTTGCTGACCCTTGATCTAGATGATTTCTGGCAGATCAGTCTATGGAAAAACCCCTCACAGAGACAATTAGGTATATGACATAATGGGATGAACAATAGCCCTCGACTATGGAGTCTTGGCTTCCAGTCCCTGGCTAACCTTCCTCTGTTTCCTCACTTAGAAAGGGAAGTGGAATAATATGATCTTTAAGTTCTTTTTGTTTTAACATTCTAACATTGGTGTTTTTTAATTTTTAAAATTATATTAGTAATTTGTGTGAGAAATGTTTAATGTAATATAGAATATATATGTATATATGTTTGTGTGTATTTTTAAAAATCTAGATGAAACTTTTCAAGCCTTTTGCACACATATATGTACGTACACATATAAATATATATCTAAAATTTCTTTCCAACTGAGAAATACATTGTGGATATCCTAACTTGTCAGTGCATAAAATATTTCATTTCTAAAAATGGCAGTACGGTGGTCTATTAACCTTCCAGGTGTGTGCCATGGCAAATGGAAATTTTGCACTTGTGCCTTGAAACAAAAAACTTTGCAAAGCACTGATTTGGGTTATTCCCCAGCCTTAATAAAAAGATAGTGTTAAGTTAATCCATATGTATGAGACTTATTCTTTCTTTTCAAAGTCTTATCTTCCTCAAACATGCCATGCTTATTCTTGATCCTTGTTCATGTTATTCTGTCTTGCTTAAATGACCTGCCGTATTACCTCACATCTATCCTGATCCTACCAGCTCTTCATCTTTATCTCTTTCTCTCTGGGAAATTTCACATCCCATTGCTTAATCCTAATTTACTCTGTTTACAGAATTTCTACTCTTTTTATCTCCTCTGTCGTCCAGAAGTATAAGACTTGCCTTTTAAAGGGATTGCATATAAGGACGTTATTTCTGCCCCCAGTTTTTCCCAAATTACTTACTCAGAATGGCTTCCTCTAAGTGAATAATACTGTTTAGCTTATTAAAGGCATATAACATTCTAAAAATTTTTATTCTATTCAACAAAAAATTATAAAATCCTAGATTTTATTGACTAGGGGCATCAAACAATGATTTGTTTTTCTGAATGCTTTTAGGCAAAAAATGGCATCATTATCTCTATTTGACACAAATAGCAACAGAGTCTCCAAAAGATTCTATGATTTGTCAAAATCTATGTAAACTAGCCATTCTTTCCTCTGGATTAGAGAAAATTAAGCAGGTCCTATCATCTTCTCAGTTTCTAACACAGCACACAATACATATATGTACACAGAGGCAGTAATTTAGAGCACGAGTTTTTTTTTTTTAAGATGAGTGTTTTATTTAGATTTTTTTTTTTTGATGTGGAACATTTTTAAAGTCTTTACTGAATTTGTTACCATACTGCTTCTGTTTTACGTTTTGGTTTCTTGGCCGCGAGGCATGTGGGATCTTAGCTCCCCAACCAGGGATTGAACCCGCACCCGCTGCATTGAAAGGCAAAGTCTTAACCACTGGACTGCCAGGGAAGTCCCAAGCATGAGTTTTAGAGTCAGAAAGACCTGGGTTTGGATCCTTACTTCATCATTTTCTAGCTGTGTAACTTTAGACAAGTTACTTTATCTTTGTAAGCCTTGAGAATTTCTTTATCTATAAAATGGGCATAATAATAGTACTTCCTCATAGCACTGTTGTGAAGATTAAATACTTAAATACACTATATGACATGATCAGCATATTTCTTAACATAGAGTGAATTCAAATTATTGTTATTATAAATGGTATTATATGAGTAATCTAACTTCATTACCAAGTTGTTCTTTTAATTATTGGCAAAATCTTTTTATGTCTAATCTATATCCTCTATACTAAAATTTTACTTTCTATGCTTATACTGTTGGTTTTCTCCCTTTCAGTTGTCTTGAAATAAATAATTCCAATTCCTATCACTTTTACTCTAATGTTCCTTTGGCACCTCTGACTCTCCAGGTTTTCCGTAGCTTGATATTCAGTTGTCAAGTACTGAGTTGAAGACCATAAATGAGCAAGGACTTGATAAACTGCTTAGTGTACTGGACTACCTAGAGATCTATGATATTCCTAATATCATAATTTATTCACAGTGAAACTGCATGGCAGTGGTTCAGTATCTCCTTGGCTTGCTGGTTGGGTTTCCCAGAAAGCAGATTCTGAGATGGAGATTAAGATGGACAGAGTTCTCTGAGAAGTGCTCTCAGTATCAACACTTTGTGGGGAAGGAATGGAGTCAGAATTGGGCAGAGGGAGAGGTTGGTCTGTGATAACATTCCAAACAAAGGCTCAGCAAACTAGACCAAAGCTCTGAAGCTGTGATGGTCTTTCAGAATTGAGGTGAGGGAGTCAGACCTTCAGACCCTAACATCAACCAATCATTGGATGCAGGCTGTCTGACCTTGGAAGAAGCAGCTCTTTTCAACCAAGGACAATTCCTGGAGAGGGCAGTCAGCAAAGGGTTGTTAGCTGGCAGCACTCCCAGCAGTCAGGGAAATAAGTCCTTCAGTCCTGAAAGGGATCTAGTAGGTGCAACACAGCATCCATTACATCCTGTTTTGTTCAGTTGTTTCTCATAACCCTGAAGGGCATTGTCTTCCATTGTCTCCATGGAATGACATTTTTTTTTTAGTTTTCAATTCTGTCTTCAGCTGTGTCCTTCTGGTCTTGGCTCAGAAACTCTACAGTGCATCTGAACACAACAAAGGGCTAAAAATCTAGGGCAGTGACTCTCAACCTACTCCTTTCCAGCCTTTATTGAATAGTACCATGTTGGCACTATTTATAGCAACTAATTGAAAAAATCTGTATAACCAGCCTTCTAATTCTAATCTAAGAAGGAGGGCCTATAAAACAAATACTGTTATGAATATCCTTGTACATTAATCTTTGCTCACATCTTTATTTTCTTAAGGTAAATTAGTTGAAGTGGAATTGCTAATTTTTTTAACATCATTATTAGAGTATAATTGCTTTACAATGGTGTGTTAGTTTCTGCCTTATAACAAAGTGAATCAGTTATACATATACATATGTCCCTATATCTCTTCCCTCTTGCATCTCCCTCCCTCCCACCCTCCCTATCCCACCCCTCTAGGTGGTCACAAAGCACCGAGCTGATCTCCCTGTGCTATGCAGCTGCTTCCCGCTAGCTATCTATTTTACGTTTGGTAGTGTATATTTGTCCATGCCACTCTCTCACTTTGTCACAGCTTACCCTTCCCCCTCCCCATATCCTCAAATCCATTCTCTACTAGGTCTGCATCTTTATTCCTGTCTTGCCCCTAGGTTCTTCTATCCATTTTCTTTTTTTTTAATTAGATTCCATATATATATGTTAGCATACGGTATTTGTTTTTCTCTTTCTGACTTACTTCACTCTGTATGACAGTCTCTAGGTCCATCCACCTCACTACAAATAACTCAGTTTCATTCCTCTTTATGGATGAGTAATATTCCATTGTATATATGTGCCATGTCTTCTTTATCCATTCCTCTGTTGATGGACACTTAGGTTGCTTCCATGTCCTGGCTATTGTAAATAGAGCTGCAATGAACATTGTGGTACATGACTCTTTTTGAATTATGGTTTTCTCAGGGTATATGCCCAGTAGTGGGATTGCTGGGTCGTATGGTAGTTCTATTTGTAGTTTTTTAAGGAACCTCCATACTGTTCTCCATAGTGGCTGTATCAATTTACATTCCCACCAACAGTGCAAGAGTGTTCCCTTTTCTCCACACCCTCTCCAGCATTTATTGTTTGTAGATTTTTTGATGATTATTTGCCTGTCTTTAATACAGACAATCTGTAGAGCCAACTTACTTTTACCATTATTATTATTTTTTATTTTTGACTTTATATGGATTTATTGGTTAACTTGTTCTTTAGCTTATAATTTATTTGGTGTATTTTTAAAGATAAGGGAGGGGTAGAAAATATTCAGAGAATCCACAGTTTTTACCAGAAGCCACCATTGTATAGATAAGCAAAGATTAAATCAACCAGAGAACATGCTGTTCTTATGCCTGTGCATGTAGCTGCTTAGTTCTTCGTTTGTGGGAGATTTGAAGTACAGTAGAACTTTGTGCTTAAATTATTCTGGGAGAGGACATTGTCCTCACTGAGATAAATTCACTTTTACCTGTTAAAAGAAAATGCATGTGACTGATAAGAGTATGGCAAGCTTATAACTCTCACTAAAATTCCTCCTCACTTTCAAAGTCCTGCCTTCAATACCATGTTTTCTACCATACCTGTGTTCAGTTCAAGCTTGCTGTCCAGTTGGCCTTTGTCTCTTCCAGCCATGATCTAACCCTTTGTCCATGTTATTCTCCATCTTCTCAGTCAGTCTTGAAATCATTACATTTCAAGATGTTTCCTTTTCTTCCAGAAACTATTAAAATTCCATCTGTTATGTTCAGTTACAAGAAAAATATTGTATTTATTTTTTCTCAGCTCTTAGAGCACATTACTAACTTTATCCTTACTAATTTACAAAGAAAGTAGATGAAGCAACAATTATTTCTAAAATATTGTTATTCATGGTGTACTAGAATATATAGTTTACAAAATATTTTCATATTATGTTTTCATTTAATTATCACAATAATGTGGTGAGGTGGGTGGCATTTTCTCCATTTTACTGGGCCTCAGGGTAATTAAGTGACTTGTTTAAGATCACAAATCTATTAAGCCTACTTCCTTTAACCCAAGTTTTCTGGCTTCAAGTCTAACAGCGGTCTGTTCTCCCTTAGCACTTTTACATGCTTCAATTATGGTACATGTTGATTTATATCTTAATTATGTGTTTACATATCTGCCTCCCTTAATAGACTGCAAACATTTTGAGGGCAGGCACTGGGACGTCTTATTTGACTTTATACCTTAGGTGCTTAATAGAGTGTCTGACATGACATAACTGCTCCATAAATTTGTCAAATGAAGGAATGGAATCAGGAAAGCCTCACAAATTAATGTAGTTCAAGAAAAAAGGTGAAATAAAACCCCAAAAGAAATCTGAGGAGTAGTTTTCCAGGAATATATAAGAAAACTTAAGTGCCTCTAAAACAAAAAGACAAGAGAAAGAGTTGGTGAGACACTTCTTGACCACAGAGCTAATGAAGCATAGGGGGAGAAGAGACAAGAGAGACTGGATAATTTTTGACATGGTTTCTAATTTTTTTAACAGCTTTTTTGAGGTATACTTTATATACCATATAATTCACTTATTGAAACTGTACAATTCAGTGACTTTTAGAAAAATTGCAAAGATATTCATCTATCACCACCATCAATTTTAGAACATTTTTACTATTCCCCCCACAAAACCTGCACTCATTAGCCATCACCCCTCAAACACTCATCTCATCTAGCCTTAGGGAATAACTAACTTTCTGTCTCTATAGATTTACTTATTCTGGACATTTCATATAAATGGAATTATACAATAAATGGTCTTTTATGATTGTCTTTGTTCACTTAGCATAATGCATTCAAATTTCATCCATTTTGTAGTATGTGTCCATACTTCATTCCTTTTTATGGCTGAATAATATTCTGTTATATGGATATACCATACTTGTCTATCCATTCATCAGTTGATGAACATTTAGGTTGTTTCTACCTTTTGGCTATTATAAATAATGCTATTATGAACATTGTGTTCAAGTTTTTATATGAGCATATGATTTTATTTCTCTTGGGTATATATCTAAGAGTGGAATTGTCAGATCACATAGTTACTCTGTGTTTAACCATTTAAGGAATTGTGAGACTGTTTTCCAAAGTGTCAGCACTATTTTACATTTCCACCAGCAGTGAATGAGAGTCCCAATTTCTTCATATCCTTGCCAATATTTGTTATTGTCATCTTTTTATTAGCCTTGATTCTTTTAATACAAAGGACTAAGGAACTGTTCTGAAAAGATTAGGGAAGAGAACATTGCCATGAGACAGGGATATATAGAATTACCAATGTTATTTGAATATGTAAGAAGAAATCAAGGTCATAGAGGTTTTTTTCTGATATTTAAAAGATTACTCAACTGCTGTTTTTTTCAACATTGTATTATGAAAATTTCAAACCTAGAGCCAGGTTGACAGAATTTTACAGTGAACTCTCATATACTTGCCACCTAGATTGTACCATTAACATTTTTATATACTTGCTTTATCACCTTTCTGTCCATGTGTCCATCCATTTATCCATCTTATTTTGGGTGCATTTTAACATAAATTGCAGAAGTCAGTATATTTCATTCCTAAATGTTTTAGCATGCATATCATTAACTAAAGTTTATTATTTGTATATAGAGTTTTCTTTAATGTCACACAAAATTTGCATCGATAAATGCACAAATAATAAGGGTATATTGACTGAGTTTTAACAAATGCATACACATGTGTAACCCAGGTTCTAGGGTTTTAAGTTAGAAAAGACCTTGGAGATCATTAGACTCCCCCCTCCCATTTTACACATAGGAAAACTGATGTCCAGGGAAGGGAAATAACTTGGTCAAAATCAAGGGAGGAATAGAGCATCCCAGCTTAGCATGCTTTGATTCACGTTGTCATCCAGACCTTAGGTATTGAGGTTACTATGATCCGTATGTAGCCCCCTAACATGACAATAATCTTAGACTTTAATCTCATGCTTATCATACACAGGCTTAAATGAAGCAGTGCTTTATATGTCAAGTAGTAAAGTTTCTTTTCAGAGCACTTCATGAAAAGAAAATAAGGTAAGACTCTGGAAAGTCTAACCAAGATCACAAATTAAATTCTCACTTCTTTCTCTAATCAAATACACCTTTATTTATGTACTTCCTAGTCTGCAAAAAAAAAAAAAAAAATTCAAGTACTACTTCTGCTAAAACTTTATTCCAAATCTCTTTTCTAATCCTTTTACACTTATTGTTTGTATCAGATAATGAATACCTCTTAAGTCAGCATTTAGTGATTGTGAATTGAGGTCCTAAGGCATATTTAATGCTGAAAGAAAAAAATGGATGACTGTGTGGATTGTAATTACATTAACAGATTATAGCATTTTCAAGCAACCTAGATGTCATGTGCTCTGGAATTAAGTCTTAACAATTGAGGTACCTGTGTTGATTAGCCTGGTTAAGAAAGATAAGGAGAGCTGGTAATAATAACTGAGGATGTGCCATATGCCAGGCATTATGTGAAGAGCTTTATGTGCATTATCTCCTGAATTCCCATAACTGTCTTAGAGCTATTATTATGAATATTTTACAGCTGAAGAAACTGAGGCCTGGCAAGGTTAAGTAACTTGCTCAAGTTCACTATTAAATGATATGGCCAGAATTAAATTCCAGACCTGTCAGATTCCAGAGCCAATGTTAAAACAGCTCTGCTATACTCCAAGACAGGTATCTTTGAATATTCTAGGGCTGTCAATAATATTATATTAGGGCAACTGCTGAGGGTAGAACTTGGACCAAATATGGCCATTAGAGGGAAGTGTATTTAGACTCAGCTTGGGAAATTTTTCTGACAGAGCTGTCAAGAAGTGGATGAAGTAGCCTGTGTAGCTGCAAGCTTCAGACATGAAAAATATTCAGACAGAGGTAGGTGACTGTTGTAGAGAGGATATTTGCATACAGTTGGAGATTGGATTTGTTCAGAGATTTCTTCCCCAGTACTGGAAGCACTTGGAGGAAATTGTTTTTCAAACCAACTTTGTTGAGGTAAAATTAACATACAATAAATGTACCTGTTTTAAATGTACATTTTGGACAAATTTATACAATCATGTAACCACCACCATAATCAAGACATAAAACATTTCAACAAGTCTTCAAAAGGCCCTTGTGCTCCTCCCCAGTGAATGCCCTCTCCATTCCCAGCCTCAAGCAAACACTAATACGCTTCTCTTACCATAGGTTAGATTGGTCTTTTCTAGAGTTTCATTATGAATAGAATCATAGTGTATGTTGGGTTTGGCTTTTCTCACTCAGCATAATATTTCTGAGATTCATTCATGTTGCATGTATCAGTAGCTCATTCCTTTTTATTGCTAAGTAGTATTCTTTTGCATGGGTATACCACAGTTTCTTAATTCATTCCCCTGTTGATTTATTTCCAGTTTTTGGCTAATATGAAAAAAACTACTGTGAAGATTTATGTACCCATTTTTGTATGGGAATTTGTTTTCATTTCTCTTCAGTAAATAGCTAGGAATGGAATTCATAGGTTGTATGGTAAATGTAAGAAACTGCCAAACTGTTTTTGAAGGTGGTTGTACCATCTTACAGTCCCACCAGCCTCATCCTAAAACTGAGGGTGATAATGATACCTACTTCATAGTATTGTTTGCAGGAATTATATGAGATAATGTACATAAAACACTCGGACCAGTTATGGCATTTGATAAGTACTCAAGTCAGCTACCCACCTCCTCCCTGCTCCAGGAGAGGCGGTGGCTCTACAAAGGTTTAACACCAAAAAATAAAAGTGTTAGCGGCTTTTTCAACGCTGTACTTCTCACTTCTGTCACAGAAATTAGTCACAATTCTTGGCTACAGAGATAATTAAAATCATTCAGGGGAAACAAGAGACTTATCATAAGGCAATTTACTTTCAATGTCAGACAATTAACTCATTGATGAATTAGTTTGTGGTTTTTAGAAGTTGGGACTGAAACTGAACTCAGCAGAGAAGGCACTGGCCCAGTTGTGAATATCTTGCTTTTTCCTAAATTGATCTCTAAAGGAGAGTGGAGGGTTCTTCTACTCAAGAAAGGCCTGAGAGTTCATAAATTGGGAAATCAGGAGATAAACGTTCATATTTGTTCATTTCTGATAGGTCTCCTGTACTTACTCCCATGCCTTGCACACGATAAGCCCTCGATAAATATTTGTCGAATTAAGTAGAAGACTGACTAGGTGGTGTAAGGATATATTGAAGAATTTTTATTCCAAATTTATTCCAAAGCTCATTTAGGATCCTTGGGATTGTGATGGGACCATATTAGGTTGTTTGTCATATTAGGTTGTGACCTTGGACAATTGAGGATTTGGATAATGCAACAGGGATATAGTACGCCTAATCCCGAGGGCCCTGTTATTTTCTCTAGCATTTATTTTACTTAAGTTTTTCTTTTTTCTTTTCACTTAATTTTGAAAAGAATATTTTTCAACTTTTTGCTTATCTTTTTTTACGTTCCCCATCCCTAGTCTTGTGTCTGAAAGATTTGTGGCGAAATGCTAGAAGTATAAATAATTCTCTCACACTCCCCATTTAAGAATGTAACAACTGTTAATTCCATTACTTACATTCCATGAATCAGTTAGAAATGAATGTTCTAAATCTATGGGCTTTCAGCTGTACTGATTCTGTATGGTTTGAATTATTTATTCAGTTTATTTTTAACCCTTCTTTGCTTATGGGATTACTTTGAAATTTTGATGACCTGCTTGTCAAATGTTTTTTGTGGGCTATTGTTGCTAATTTGGATATGATTCTCTTTTTTTGTCATTTCTAAGTTCAATGGATATTCATTTGCTATTGGAGCAAATGGAGTGACCAGAAGAGTTTAAAATCTAGCTCTGTCAGTAAAATAGCCATGACAAAAGCATACCTTCTAATTACCCTGTGCACACAGTGTAGAAATGTGTAGGCTTTTAGGATGTCCTGGGCTTGATGCCCCTTTTACAACCCCAGATGAGCCCAAACTGTCATTTATTAATGTTATCCTTTACCTGGAAGGTTCTTTCCTTTTTTTTTTGTTTTATTCATTTGTTTTTATCTACTGAATTAATTTTTAAAGTACATTATATAACAATACCACACTAATATTGAAAAAAGGTTTTAAAAAGAAAAAAACAGGATAACTCGATTTATGCAAATATATTTATCAACTCATTTTATTTTTCTGTGTTCTTTTCTAGTCCTTATATACATGTATGCACATTATTATATAGTTGAAATCATAATGTACAAGCATTTGGATCATGCTTTCTTCACTTAGCATTAGGTCATACACATTTTCCCATGATATCATCTAACCCTTATGATAATAATTTCAGTGGCTTAATCCTCTATTAGGTTTTTAACCACTTCTCATTTATTGAACATTTAGATATTTTACAGTTTTTTTCCATACTACAGTCAGAATTACCACAAATTATCTCATCAAATACCTTGTTTCTTCTTTATAATTATTTCTCAAGGATAAATCCCCAGGAGTGAGGTTATTGGGCCAAAACATAATAAAAAATAATGACATATGTCTTCAGTACTTTCCATGTGCTGGTTTGTGAGTGGAGCAGGCCTCTACCTGAATTTAATCTTCACAATAGCCCCCTTCAGATAGCTATATTATTATCTTTAATTTACAGATATGATAACTATGTTAACTTAATAGGCATTGAAATCCTGCCACTTTGAAAACAACAAAACTGCAATTTGCAACCACTGAATCTCATGTTCTGGATGTATTTTACCAAATTGCTCTTCTTAAGAGTTATATTAATTTGTAGTAGTTCTCCACCCTGTCCTGTCCACCCAAACTGTGAACCTTAGAAAACTTTATGCATTCTCCTCCCCTCTGTCCCACTCTCTACTCAGTCTTGTTAATTTATTAAAAGCAAAAGATACCCCATAGTTAATCTATAATATTAGAGCTGGAAGAGAACTCCTGGAATATCATCTTACTGATAAATAAATTGAAGTTCAGAGTGAAGTAACTTGTCCAAGACCAACCTGGGATCCTTGATTCCCTGGGCTAGTGCCCTGTGCAGTGTACTTTGCTGCCATCCAGCTGTTCATGTCTTCCTTCTGTGTTCTTTTTCTTGTTCTCACTTGGTCCATGCCCACAGATACCAGCTATAAATGTTGCAGAGTAAGCCCAAGAATAAAAGTGTAAAAACCAAAACAAATCCAGTCTGTATGACTGAATCTCATTTCCAGTTCATTTTTATTGGAGAAGGGCCATGAGAAAAAATCTGAAACAAAAATCCATGTTGTTTTAGAAAAGATAGTGATAGATATAACTAGATATGACACTGGTATCACTGGTGAGATTACTAATTCTGAGGATGTGGCTCCAAATGACTAATTTTCATATATCTTTTAAGCAATTCCAGATTGAAAGGCATAACAAATTTAATTAGCTTCCCACAGTTCCTTGTTTTTAGTTAACAAGAGATTTACTAAGGCCTTATGGATTATAGAGAAACACCTTTTGCTATACAGATGAATTATATGTGTTTCAGAGTGTTTATGCCACTCGGTGTGAGGAGGAGAAAAGGAGAGGGTAATTGAGAACTTAATATGTGACAGATTTATGTTTAACATACCTTTACTTACATAGTCCTCAAACAGAGGATATTATCATTCCCATTTTACAGATGGGAAAACTGAAACTCAGAAAAGTTAACTGACTTAGGGTCACAACAGATAATTAAGAGGTGAGATGATATCTATCTGATTTCCCTATGGTTTCTTCTCATTGACACTCACTGACATTTTTGCCTTAATTTCCTAGTACAAAAATTGGGATAGTCAATTATAATTATCATTTATAATAAGTAGACAAAAATATTTATCCTTTTCTGACTTCAGAAAGGTGATTTCTGGACAGTGCTTCTAAGAGTTATGCTGAAGCAACTTCCTTAAATATGCAAATGTAAGTGATGAGAATCCATCAACAGATTTCAATGGAAAATAAATGTAGAGATAATGGAAAGAAAAATCTATTTGCTAAATTTCCTTCAGGGCTAATTACCATATACTGCTGGACTTTCTTTACCCTGATATATGTGTGTGTGTGTGTGTGCGCCTGCACACGCACACACGCGCACATGCACGTTTAACGGTCTGTATTCATTAATTTCTGCAACTGGTCTTTTTGTGTGTTTGAACTTTCATTTAAAAATTACTTTCCTTGTATTTCCCTTTGTCAGATTGTTTTCACCAAGGCTTACGTTTCCTGTTTTCTAAAGGATACATTTGCGCCAAGTTTGGCAAACGCATGTTTTTCATCTCTCCCCTATGCTGCTTCTCTTACTTTACCCTCTGTAGATTCTTCCTTTACATCTTCAAGACTGCATCATTTCTGCCCCTCCTCCCTTTTTGCTTTTTCTGTTATTTTCTGGTTGCTGAATTGTTTTTCTTCAAAGCCCATCCCCGTGAATATTTCTTGGATTAATCCTATTTTACTTTTAAACTCCCACCACACCTCAGATGCCCTTTCTTTCCTGACTGCATGGCTTCACAGTGCCTCTCTGTTTAACCTTCTTGCTCCCCATTTACTAGACTCACTGATCCTGTGTTGTCCCACATGGTTCCCATCTTTTAAACCAGAAACATCTGCAAGGGGAGGAGATGCTAATAATAAATAATTAAATTTAGCTCTTTCCATGTCTTAGACCTCTTTACCAATGCTGTTTAGTTCTTTTACACAACAACAGAGTGAGTGTGTAGCATCATTTTTTTTCCCACAGCAGAAACAGAGAGGGCTAATGAGTTGAGGAAAATGAGGTAAATTGAGATCCAGCCCTGGAATTCATGCAGTATTAAAGCTAAAATTATGAGTCCTAGCTTTGACTTGAAAAAAAAAAAAGCATACTGTGTGATTATGTTCTATAGAGCATGAATCAGAGGTGATATAGATTTTGTGATACAGGAAAACTCATTGTTTAGTATCTTAATCATTTGAAATTTGTGACTTTTTAAGCAATTAGTGCTGAGGCATTCCTTTGTGCTATCTCTATTAATTTACAAAGGAACCAAAACTGTTAAGTCTGCTTTGCCTTCTTTAGAAAGCAGAAGATTGAGAAGGATCTGACCATATTTTTTGTCTTTATATAAATATAACTAATTGCAAATGAGACCCATTGAAATTGGAAACTATTTTTAGATGGTTAGTTATACTATTATATCTTCCAAATTCATGATTCATCCTATCACTTGCCTCCTTAAAAATACCATTCTGGCTTCCCATGCCCTGCTGAATTAAGAAAGTACTCCAGGAGCCATACCTGTCTGGCTCTGCATTAAATATATCAATCTTTTCTTATGCTTTTCTGATCCTCTCAAACCTTTTCTCTTCCCTAATCTCAATATTGATAAGTTCACTCATCAGGCCATTCCAGTATTTAGTAGTAATCCTGGAACATGTTAAGAAGTCATGTTCATTCAACTCTCTGTTCTGTGTATGGATGAACCTCACTATCCCTTCTAATGAATCCTTTTATCCCTCTCCTTTTATCCCTCTTTGTAGTCTTTGTGTTTGATTCATTGACATGCATCTCTTCTGTCCCCTTGTAGACCTTTAACTCCTTGTTAAGGCATTATACTTAATAGATGTTCTATAAATTTATGTGGAGTTGGGCTTTTGTGAAAATATTAGGTCTTTTAAATATTTTCTACTAGATTAGATTGGCATGCATTTTATTTAGTCAAAGCAAATATAGTTTTACCTTATATGTTTTGGTTGTACCTATGTATATAGTTCACTATGCCCACTTTACAGATGAGAAGAATAAGTATCAGAGATTAAATAATTTGTACAAGGTGATGGATTAAAACCTAAATTGATCTAACATTCAAGTCAACGAACAATCAAAGGAAACACTTTGAGAACTTTTACTCAGAGTAATAGAATATGCCTTTTCATCCTATCCCATTTCTTAAAATGATAATATCTGAATATACAAAAGTAGTCTTTAAAATCTAATACTTCGTTTATAATTATTATAAAATAGTTCCTATATTCCTCATGTTGTACAATAATAACTATAACTGGAGTGTAACCTTTAAATTTTTTTTTTAATTTTATATTGGAGTATGGTTGATTTACAATGTTGTATTAGTTTCAGGTGTACAGCAAAGTGATTCAGTTATACATATATCTATTCATTTTCAGATTCTTTCCCATTTAGGTTATTATAGAATATTGAGTAGAGAGGTCCCTGTGTTATACAGCACGCCCATGTTGATTATCTATTTTATATATAGTACTGTGTAAATGTTAATCCCTAACTCCTAATTTATCACCCGCCCCCCACCTTTCCCCTTTGGTAACCATATGTTTGTTTTCTAAGTGTGTGACTCTGTTCCTGTTTTGAAATAAGTTCATTTGTATCATTTTCTAAGATTCCACATATAAGTGATATCATATGATATATGTCTTTGTCCGTCTGACCTATTTCACTGAGTATGATAATCTCTAGGTCCATCCATGTTGTTGCAAGGGGCATTATTTCATTTTTTTTTATGGCTGAGTAATATTTCATTGTATATATGTAGCACATCTTCTTTATCCATTCCTCTGTCGATGGACATTTAGGTTGCTTTCAGGTCTTGGCATTGTAAATAGTGCTGCAGTGAAGATTGGGGTGCATGTATCTTTTCGAGGTATGTTTTTTTCCGGATATATGCCCACGAATGGGATTGCTGGATCATATGGTAGCTCTATTTTCAGTTTCTTAAGGAACCTCCATACAGTTCCCCATAGTGGCTGTACCAATTTACATTCCCACCAACAGTGCAGGAGGGTTTCCTTTTCTCCACACCCTCTCCAGCATTTATTGTTTGTAGACATTTTGATGATGGCCATTCTGACCAGTGTGAGGTGATACCTCATTGTAGTTTTGATTTGCATTTCTCTAAAATTAGTGATGTTAAGCATCTTTTCATGTGCTTTTTGACATCTGTAGGTCTTCTTTGGAGAAATGTCTGTTTAGATCTTCTGCCCATTTTTTTTTGATTGGGTTGATTGGTTTTTTTTGATACTGAACTGCATGAGCTGTTTGTATATTTTGGAGATTAATCCCTTGTCAGCCGCATTGTTTGCAAATATTTTCTCCTATTTTGTGGGTTGTCTTTTTGTTTTGTTTTTGGTTTGCTTTGCTGTGCAAGGCTTTTAAGTTTAATTAGGTCCCATTTATTTATTTTTGTTTTTATTGTCATTAACTCTAGAAGGTGGATCTAAAACGATATTGCTGTTATTTATGTCAAAGTGTGTTCTGCCTATGTTTTCCTCTAAGAGTTTTATAGTATCCAGTCTTAAATTTAGGTCTTTAATCCATTTTGAGTTTATTGTTGTACATGGTGTTAGAGAATTTTTTTTGAGAATGTTTTAATTTCATTCTTTTACATGTAGCTGTCCAGTGTTCCCCAGTACGACTTATTGAAGAGACTGTCTTTTCTCCATTGTATATTCTTGCCTCCTTTGTCAAAGATTAATTGACCATAGGTGCATGGGTTTATTTCTGGGCTTTCTATTCTGTTCCATTGGGCTGTATTTCTGTTTTTGTGCCAGTACCATACTCTTTTGATGACTGTATCTTTGTAGTATAGCGTGAAGTCAGGGAGCCTGATTCCTCCAGCTCTGTTTTTCTTTCTCCAGATTGCTTTGGCTATTCAGGGTCTTTTGTGGTTCCATACAACTTAAAAAATTTTTTTATTCTAGTTCTGTGAAAAAGGCCATTGGTAACTTGTTAGGGATTGCATTGAATCTGTATATTGCTTTGGGTAGTATAGTCATCTTGACAATATTGATTCTTCCTATCCAAGAACATGGTATATCTTTCCACCTGTTTGTGTCATTCTCAGTTTCTTTCATCAGCATCTTACAGTTTTCAGAGTACAGGCCTTTTGCCTCTATAGGTACTTTTATTTCTAGGTATTTTATTCTTTTTGATGAAATGGCAAATGAGATTGTTTCCTTAATTTCTCTTTCTGATCTTTCATTGTTAGTGTATAGAAATGCAACAGATCACTAGGTATTAATTTTGTATCCTGCAACTTTGCTAAATTTATTGCTGAGCTCTTAGTAGTTTTCTGGTAGCATCTTTAGGATATTTTATGTATAGTATCATATCATCTGCAAACAGTGACAGTTTTACTTTGCCTTTTCCAATTTGGATTCTTTTTACTTCTTTTTCTACATTGATTGCCATGGCTAGGACTTCCAAAACTATGTTGAATAAAAGCAGTGAGAATGGACATCCTTGTCTTGTTCCTGATCTTAGAGGAAATGCTTTCAACTTTTCACCCTTGAGTATGATGTTAACTGTGGGCTTGTCATGTATGGCCTTTATTATGTTAGGTATGTTCCCTCTATGCCCACTTTCTGGAGAGTTTTTTTTATCAGAAATAGGTGTTGAATTTTGTCAAAAGCTTTTTCTGCAACTATTGAGATGATCATATGTTTTTTATTCTTCAGTTTGTTAATGTGATGTATCACACTAGTTGATTTGTAGATACTGAAAAATCTTTGCATCCCTAGGATAAATCCCACTTGATCATAGTGTATGATCCTTTTAATGTATTGTTGGATTTGGTTTACTGGTATTTTGTTGAGGATTTTTGCATCTATCTTCATCAATGATAATGGCCTGTAATTTTCTTTTTTTGTGGTATCTCTGTCTCCTTTGGTATCAGCGGGATGGTGGCCTCATACAATGAGTTTGGGAGTGTTCCTTCCTCTGGAATTTTTTTTGGAAGAGTTTCGGAAGCTTAGGTGTTAACTTGTCTCTAAATGTTTGATAGAATTTGCCTGTGAAGCCATCTGGTCCTAGACTTTTGTTTTTTGGGAGTTTCTAAATCACAGTTTCAATTTCAGTACTTGTGATTGATCTGTTCATATTTTCTATTGCTTCCTGGTTCAGTCCTGGGAGGTTGTACCTTTCTAAGAATTTGTCCGTTTCTTCTAGATTATCCATTTTATTGGCATATAGTTGATTGCAGTTGTCTCTTATGATCCTTTGTATTTCTGTGGTGTCCATTGTAACTTCTCCTTTCTCCTTTCTAATTGTATTGATTTGAGCCCTCTCCCTTTTTTTCTTGATGAGTCTGGCTAAAGGTTTATCAATTTTGTTTATTGTTTCAAGGAACCAGCTTTTAGTTTCATTGATCTTTCCTATTGTATTCTTCATCTGTGTTTCATTTATTTCAGTTCTGATCTTTATGATTTCTCTCCTTCTACTAACTCTGGGTTTTGTTTGTTTTTCTTTTTCAGTTGCTTTAGGTGTAATTTAGGTTGGTTTTTTTGAGATTTTTCTTGTTTCTTGAGCTACAGTTGTATTTTAGAACTGCTTTTGCTGTATCCCGTAGGTTTTAAATCATTGTGTCTTTGTTTTCATTTGTCTCTAGGTATTTCGTGATTTCCTCTTTGATTTCTTCAGTGATCCATTGGTTGTTTATTAGCATATTGTTTAGCCTCCACGTGTTTTTGTTTTCTACAGTTTTTTTCTTTTTTTTTAAATATCTTTATTGGACTATAATTGCTTTACAATGGTGTGTTAGTTTCTGCTTTATAACAAAGTGAATCAGTTATACATATACATATGTTCCCATATCTCTTCCCTCTTGCATCTCCCTCCCTCCCACCCTCCCTATCCCACCCCTCTAGGTGGTCACAAAACACCGAGCTGATCTCCCTGTGCTATGCAGCCGCTTCCCACTAGCTAACTATTTTACGTTTGGCAGCGTATATATGTCCATGCCACTCTCTCACTTTGTCACAGCTTACCCTTCCCCTTCCCCATATCCTCAAGTCCATTCTCTAGTAGGTCTGTATCTTTATTCCTGTCTTACCCCTAGGTTCTTCATGACCTTTTCTTTTTTTTCCTTAGATTTCATATATATGTGTTAGCATATGGTATTTGTTTTTCTCCTTCTGACTTACTTCACTCTGTATGACAGACTCTAAGTCCATCCACTGCACTACAAATAACTCAATTTCGTTTCTTTTTATAGCTGAGTAATATTCCATTGTATATATGTGCCACATCTTCTTTATCCATTCATCCGATGATGGACACTTAGGTTGCTTCCATGTCCTGGCTATTGTAAATAGAGCTGCAATGAACATTGTGGTACATGACTCTTTTTGAATTATGGTTTTCTCAGAGTATATGCCCAGTAGTGGGATTGCGAGGTCATATGGTAGTTCTATTTTTAGTTTTTTAAGGAACCTCCATACTGTGCTCCATAGTGGCTGTATCAAATTACATTCCTACCAACAGTGCAAGAGGGTTCCCTTTTCTCTACACTCTCTCCAACATTTATTGTTTGCAGATTTTCTGATGATGGCCATTTTGACCGGTGTGAGGTGATACCTCAATGTAGTTTTGATTTGCATTTCTCTAATGATTAGTGATGTTGAGCATTCTTTCATGTGTTTGTTGGCCATCTGTATATCTTTTTTGGAGAAATGTCTATTTAGGTCTTCTGCCCATTTTTGGATTGTGTTGTTTGTTTTTTTGTTATTGAGCTGCGTGAGCTGCTTGTAAATCTTGGAGATTAATGTTTTGTCAGTTGCTTCATTTGCAAATATTTTGTCTCATTCTGAGGGTTGTCTTTTGGTCTTGTTTATGGTTTCCTTTGCTGTGCAAAAGCTTTTAAGTTTCATTAGGTCCCATCTGTTTGTTTTTATTTCCATTTCTCTAGGCGGTGGGTCAAAAAGGATCTTGCTGTGATTTATGTCATCGAGTGTTCTGCCTATGTTTTCCTCTAAGAGTTTGATAGTGTCTGGCCTTACATTTAGGTCTTTAATCCATTTTGAGCTTATTTTTGTGTATGGTGTTAGGGAGTGTTGTAATTTCATACTTTCACATGTACATGTCCAGTTTTCCCAGAACCACTTATTGAAGAGACTGTCTTTTCTCCACTGTATATTCTTGCCTCCTTTATCAAAGATAAGGTGACCATATGTGCGTGGGTTTATCTCTGGGCTTTCTATCCTGTTCCATTGATCTGTATTTCTCTTTTTGTGCCAGTACCATACTGTCCTGATTACTGTAGTTTTGTAGTATAATCTGAAGTCAAGGAGCCTGATTCCTCCAGATCCATTATTCGTTCTCAAGCTTGCTTTGACTATTCAGGGTCTTTTGTGTTTCCATACAAATTGTGAAATTTTTTGTTCTAGTTCTGTGAAAAAATGCCAGTGGTAGTTTGATAAGGATAGCATTGAATCTGTAGATTGCTTTGGGTAGTAGAGTCGTTTTCACAATATTGATTCTTCCAATCCAAGAACATGGTATATCTCTCCATCTATTTGTATCATCTTTAATTTCTTTCATCAGTGTCTTATAATTTTCTGCATACAGGTCTTTTGTTCCTTAGGTAGGTTTATTCCTAGATATTTTATTCTTTCTGTTGCAATGGTAAATGGCAGTGTTTTCTTAATTTCACTTTCAGATTTTTCATCATTAGTGTATAGGAATGCCAGATATTCCTGTGCATTAACTTTGTATCCTGCTACTTTACCAAATTCATTGATTAGCTCTAGTAGTTTTCTGGTAGCATCTTTAGGATTCTCTATATATAGTATCATGTCATCTGCAAACAGTGACAGCTTTACTTCTTCTTTTCTGATTTGGATTCCTTTTCTTTCTTCTTATTCTCTGATTGCTGTGGCTAAAACTTCAGAACTATGTTGAATAATAGTGGTGAGAGTGGGCAACCTTGTCTTGCTCCTGATCTTAGTGGAAATGCATTCAGTTTTTCACCATTGAGGATGAATTTGGCTGTGGGTTTGTCATATATGGCCTTTATTATGTTAAGGAAAGTTCCCTCTATGCCTACTTTCTGCAGGGTTTTTATCATAAATGGGTGTTGAATTTTGTCAAAAGCTTTCTCTGCATCTATTTACATGATCATATGGTTTTTCTCCTTCAATTTGTTAATACGGTGTATCACGTTGATTGATTTCCGTACATTAAAGAATCCTTGCATTCCTGGAATAAACCCCACTTGATCATGGTGTATTATCCTTTTAATGTGCTGTTGGATTCTGTTTGCTTGTATTTTGTTGAGGATTTTTGCATCTATGTTTATCAGTAATATTGGCCTGTAGTTTTCTTTCTTTGTGACATCTTTGTCTGGTTTTGGTATCAGGGTGATGGTGGCCTCGTAGAATAAGTTTGGGAGTGTTCCTCCCTCTGGTATATTTTGGAAGAGTTTGAGAAGGATAGGTGTTAGCTCTTCTCTAAAGGTTTGATAGAATTCGCCTGTGAAGCCATCTGGTCCTGGGCTTTTGTTTGTTGGAAGATTTTTAATCACAGTTTCAATTTCAGTGCTTGTGATTGGTCTGTTCTTATTTTCTGTTTCTTCCTGGTTCAGTCTTGGCATGCTGTGCATTTCTAAGAATTTGTCCATTTCTTACAGGTTGTCCATTTTATTGGCATAGAGTTGCTTGTAGTAATCTCTAATGATCCTTTGTATTTCTGCAGTGTCAGTTGTTACTTCTCCTTTTTCATTTCTAATTCTATTGATTTGAGTCTTCTCCCTTTTTTTCTTGGTGATTCTGGCTAATGGTTTATCAATTTTTTTTATCTTCTCAAAGAACCAGATTATAGTTTTATTGATCTTCGCTATCGTTTCCTTCATTTCTTTTTCATTTATTTCTGATCTGATCTTTATGATTTCTTTCTTTCTGCTAACTTTGGGGTTTTTTTGTTCTTCTTTCTCTAACTGCTTTAGGTTCAAGGTTAGGTTGTTTATTCGAGATGTTTCCTGTTTCTTAAGGTAGGATTGTATTGCTATAAACTTCCCTCTTAGAAATGCTTTTGCTGCATCGCATAGGTTTTGGGTCGTCATGTCTCCATTGTCATTTGTTTTTAGGTATTTTTTGATTTCCTCTTTGATTTCTTCAGTGATCACTTGGTTATTAAGTAGTGTAGTGTTTAGCCTCCATGTATTTGTATTTTTTACAGATCTTTTCCTGTATTTGATATCTAGTGTCATAGCGTTGTGGTCGGAAAAGATACTTGATACGATTTCAATTTTCTTAAATTTACCAAGGCTTGATTTGTGCTTCAAGATATGATCTATCCTGGAGAATGTTCCATGAACACTTGAGAAGAAAGTGTATTCTGTTGTTTTTGGATGGAATGTCCTATAAATATCAATAAAGTCCATCTTGTTTAATGTATCATTTAAGGCTTGTGTTTCCTTATTTATTGTCATCTTGGATGATCTGTCCATTGGTGAAAGTGGCATGTTAAAGTCCCCTACTATGATTGTGTTACTGTCAATTTCCCCTCTTATGGCTGTTAACATTTGCCTTATGTATTGAGGTGCTCCTATGTTGGGTGCATAAATATTTACAATTGTTATATCTTCTTGGATCGATCCCTTGATCATTATGTAGTGTCCTTCTTTGTCTCTTGTAATAGTCTTTATTTTAAAGTCTATTTTGTCTGATATGAGAATTGCTACTCCAGCTTTCTTTTGTTTTCCATTTGCATGGAATATCTTTTTCCATCCCCTCACTTTCAGTCTGTATGTGTCCCTAGGTCTGAAGTGGGTCTCTTGTAGACAGCATATATATGGGTCTTGTTTTTTAACCATTCAGCCATTCTGTGTCTTTTGGTGGGAGCATTTAATCCATTTACATTTAAGGTAATTATCGATATGTATGTTCCTATTCCCATTTTCTTAATTGTTTTGGGTTTGTTATTGTAGGTCTTTTCCTTCTCTTGTATTTCTTGCCTAGAGATGTTCCTTTAGCATTTGCTGTAAAGCTGGTTTGGTGGTGCTGAACTCTCTCAGCTTTTGCTTGCTGTGAAGTTTTTAATTTCTCCATCAAATCTGAATGAGATCCTTGCTAGGTAGAGTTATCTTGGTTGTAGGTTTTTCTCCTTCATCACTTTAAATATGTCCTGCCACTCCCTTCTGGCTTGCAGAGTTTCTGCTGTAAGATCATCTGTTAACCTTATGGAGATTCCCTTGTATGTTATTTGGTTTTTTTCCCTTGCTGCTTTTAATATGTTTTCTTTGTATTTAGTTTTTGATAGTTTGACTAATATGTGTCTTGGCGTGTTTCTCCTTGGATTTATCCTGTATGGGACTCTCTGTGCTTCCTGGACTTGATTAACTATTTCCTTTCCCATATTAGGGAAGTTTTCAACTATAATCTCTTTAAATATTTTCTCTGTCCCTTTCTTTTTCTGTTCTTCTTCTGGAACCCCTATAATTTGAATGTTGGTGCGTTTAATGTTGTCCCAGAGGTCTCTGAAACTGTCCTCAGTTCTTTTCATTCTTTTTTCTTTATTCTGCTCTGCAGTAGTTATTTCCACTATTTTATCTTCCAGGTCACTTATCCGTTCTGCCTCAGTTATTCTGCTATTGATCCCTTCTAGAGTATTTTTAATTTCATTCATTTTGTTGTTCATCGTTGCTTGTTTCCTCTTTAGTTCTTCTAGGTCCTTGTTAAATGTTTCTTGCATTTTCTCTATTCTGTTTCCAAGATTTTGGATCATCTTTACTATCATTATTCTGAATGATTTTCTACCTGAAAAAGATTTCAGGTAGACTGCCTGTTTCCTATTCATTTGTTACGTCTGGTGGGTTTTTACCTTGCTCCTTCATCTGCTGTGTGTTTTTCTATCTTCTTATTTTGCTTATCTTACTGTGTTTGGGGTCTCCTTTTTGCAGGCTGCAGGTTTATAGTTCCTGTTGTTTTTGGTGTCTGTTCCCAGTGGCTAAGGTTGGTTCAGTGGGTTGTGAAGGCTTCCTGGTTC
Source organism: Orcinus orca (assembly GCF_937001465.1). Classification (NCBI taxonomy): domain Eukaryota; kingdom Metazoa; phylum Chordata; class Mammalia; order Artiodactyla; family Delphinidae; genus Orcinus; species Orcinus orca. The sequence continues at coordinate 61,591,094 of NC_064572.1, read as the reverse complement.
AGGGGACTGGTGCCTGTGTTCTGGTGGATGAGGCTGGATCTTGTCTTTCTGGTGGGCAGGTCCACGTCTGGTGGTGTGTTTTGGGGTGTTTATGGCCTTATTATGATTTTAGGCAGCCTCTCTGCTAATGGGTGGGGTTGTGTTCCTGTCTTGCTAGTTGTTTGACATAGGGTGTCCAGCACTGTAGCTTGCTGGTCATTGAGTGAAGCTGGGTCTTGTTGTTGAGATGGAAATCTCTGGGAGATTTTCACCATTTGATATTACGTGGAGCAGGGAGGTCTATTATGAATCACTGTCCTGAAGTTGGCTCTCCCACCTCAGAGGCACAGCACTGACTCTTGGCTGGAGCAGCAAGAGCCTTTCATCCACACGACTCAGAATAAAAGGAAGAAAAAATAGAAAGAAAGAAATAAAGAGGATAAAATAAAATAAGATAAAATAAAAAAATGCCAGAAATGCCAGCCTTTAGGCATTGAATTCTCATTTTTGTGTGAGTGCATGAGTGTGGTTTATTTTTCATGTGGTATAAATGAAACCTTTTATTACAATTAATTCTGACCTCTAATTGAGATAGATCAATTAGATTAAACTGATTTAACCTAAATAGATGCTGTATACCATTTTTTTAAATAGAAATAAAATATAGCTGTAAAGTTAGTGTTTTCTACTGCTGTTACGAGACCTTATACGATATTTTAAATGGCAATAATTCAATCAACTAACTTTTGGTGTGTTTTTTAAATTTTTATTTATTTATTTATTTATTTTGCGGTACATGGGCCTCTCACTGTTGTGCCTCTCCCGTTGCGGAGCACAGGCTCCAGACGTGCAGGCTCAGCGGCCATGGCTCATGGGCCCAGCCGCTCCACGGCATGTGGGATCTTCCCGGACCGGGGCATGAACCCGTGTCCCCTGCATCGGCAGGCGGACTCTCAACCACTACGCCACCAGGGAAGCCCGAGTTTCAAGGTTTGATCTGATTCTTTTTTTCTCTAACCTTGCTGCTTTTTGGCCTTTCTTAGTTTTTAATACCTTTAAGCTCCTCCTGCTATGTCTATTTTCTTTTTCAGTCTCAAATCCTGAATTAACTCTCTTGGCTGTGGACAAGTCTGCTTCATCTTAGTCTTAATCTTTCTAAGACTATTTTTTTCACTGAATTATTTTATGAGTGATAAGCACAGAAAACATCTAGCTAGTGCATAAAGGTTTATTAACATTTAAAAAATTAATATGCTGGTTCTTATTATTCTCCCACCCAATTAAGCCACCAAATTCTTATGAAAAACTCAAGGCCAGTCCTTGTTTCCCACAAATAGTACAGTGATCATACAGCCTGGATATTCTAATAAAGTACTAATTAAAGAAATTCTGTCAAGCTGACAGACAAAGTGTTCTCTTATTAGTCTGACAAAATATGTTCACACAGACAGGACACAAGCTGGTCTACAGAGTAGATCACATATCATATGTAGAGTGATTAATACTTCATAGAGGAAGCATTACCTAGGGCAGAGTTGGCAAATACCTGATATGCCTGTCACTGCTACCACTTTTCACCTCTTACTCATAGCAGACATCAATAAATGATCACAGTTTTTTCCCCACTGAGATTACACTTTGCCTAAGAATCCAGGAATGTACTCGTAATCCAACAAATTTGGCATATAAAGTGAAATTCAGTAGCCATGCCTGGAATAGTGGTTAAAACCACTGGCTTTAGAGTTTAGGCAAATTTGGATTCAGTACCAGCCCAATCACTTATTAGCTGTGTAACCTCTCTTAGCCTTAATTCCCTTAGCTATTAAATGGGGATAATAATAAGTGCTTCCTAGGGTTTTATAATTATTAAATGATGTAATATGAAGCACTCAACAAATACCTGACACATAACAAGTGTTCAGTAAGTGGTAGCTGCTATTAATGATTAGAATTAAGAGTTACTAAATGCATTTTAGGAGGCAGTATGACCCATCCCTGACTGAAAGGCAAGGGGACATAGACTACACTCTTAATACAGCATCTGTATAGCTCTGGGAAACCTTTTAATAATTTGGAGTTTATGTTTCCTGTCAAATGTTTTCATTGAATCTGAAGGTGGATGGTGAATTGAAGAGATGAATGTGTCAGACTGTCAAGGATATGCTTGGGCTAACTTCGGCCATTAGTGTTCTTATTCTGTATTTTATACTTGCGTGGAACTTCTCTGAGGTTGTTTTGTATCTGCAGATACACAATCACTGACTTGCCCAGGATATTGTGGAATTCATCTCTTGCACTCTTCAGTGTGAACCCTGTCATTGAAAATAATGTGCCATTACAGCAGTTTGCAGCTGCCTTAAAGGCAGCTCATTTATTTGTTTATTTTACATTTGCTCATTTATGTGTTTATTTTAATCTGTTTCTTTGCTTGGCTTGAGTTTCAGTAACTTTTTGATTTTCCAGATTTTATTAAGTTTTTTTCCTTGAGGATTAAGATCTTTAAATTGTACATCAGTTATTCCAGAGATATCTCCAACAGATGCTACCCTACTCCCAGTGTTTCCTAGACAACAAGGAAAAAATATACACAGGAGATGTGTAGCAAGGCATGTCTCCATGCTTGGCATACTCACATATAGACTTGTGCTGTATTTTCAGGTTCTTTTTTTTTATCTAATAATGAACTTCAAAACCCAGGTCATGAAAAAGAAGAAATATAACCAAGTGTAGGAAGTAGCATAGCATAACTAAAAGATCCAGGAGCCTTGGATTCTAGTCCCAGATCTGGTACTAACTAGTTGTCTGACCTTTCTTGCTTAAATCACTTAATCACCCTGGACCTTATTATCTTTGTCTCCTATATGAACATGTAGGTCCACAGTATTTATTCTTCGTGGCTTGAGGGAGCCTCTGGGGCATTTTAGAATGCCATGTCATATGAGTAGTCTGAAAAGGTATATTCAGTATTGTAATGTTATAATTGAAAAACAAAAAATATATCATTCCCATAAAGAAATAGAAACTAAAACTCAGAAAGCTCTTCTTGGTTGGTAGGACGTGTGTTAGAAAAAAATTAAGAAACCAAATTTTGCAGTTATCTCTGACCCATTCTACATTTATTTGCCATGTTAGAGATGCCAGAAATCTGTTAGAGTTGGTGTGTTCACATGTGAATAAAACAAAATTTCTAGCGTTTAGGAGCTAGTTAATTGAACAGTAATACCCTTCTATCCTTACTTTCCAGTCTCTGCTCCTCGAACTCTTAAAATTTTTTAAATTATTTCTTATTAATTTTAAGTGATCATTTCTAGATAATATAACAACTGCCATTTCAAAGTTTTTTTCCAAAAGCATCCCTTAAAATAGTGCTCTATGTTTTCTATTTCAAAAATCCAAAACATGAAATCTGAACATAAGGTAGCAGTTATGCTTTTACATTTCTAACTAATGTTAAAGAATGTTCTACTTGAAAGGGGTGAAAAGTCTTCACTTAATATTTCTTAATATAACTATCAAAAGAGAAATAATTTATATATCACCTTGGTCAATAAAGTCATTAGATTTAATTTTCTTCATAGTCAGGTAATTGTATGTTAGATCTAAACAGATCATTTTGCTTTTCAGAGCACTTTCAGGTGAATAGATCTGTATAGTGATCCCAGGTGGTAGGCAGGCAGGGCATTATACAGCTATCAAAAACTTCAACTTTGACTTGCTTCTTTTTTAAAACTCTCAAAAGCTGGTGCAGGCTTTTTAGCCTGGTTTATTTTCTGTATAAAAACAAAATGAAATTTTTCTATCTGTAAGTTTATAATAATATATTTCTCTGCAGAATCAGCTATGACAAACTCCCATCTGATGGTGAATAAACTCTAGCTGTAAAAGAAAATCTGCAAAGTTATCTTGCTTGATAGGAAGCAGAAATCCCACACCACATGACAGACCTAAGGCCCCTTATTCTGCATCTGTTCAAGAGGGAAATACTTGGGATGGAAAAGAATTCCTATTAGTTGGGAAAAACCACTACTGGTAATTAAAAATTCTGATTCCTTTACTGAACAGTCCCAAAGCAATCAGCAGAAGCTTGTGCTCTAAAGGCTCCAGCTGCCTTTAGTCTGCAAATGACCCAGTTCCGAACATGATGTTAGTCCATGACACACCTGTGCACTGGCCAGGACACACTGGAGAGTAGACGGGAAGTCCCTTGTCCAGGCTGCTAGCAGCCACATCAGAGATACACACCAGGTGTGACTGGAAAGTAATGAGACAACTGGACCAAGAACAGGATTTATGCATTGAATTGAGGATTGTTTCTCAAAGTGGTCACCATGGAAAACATGAAATGCTGCCATTGCACATAGCACTTTTAGAATGTCTCCTTGAATTGGCCTTTAGAGATTATGATCTTCTCAAGAAAATTTGTCCATTTCTTTAATACTCACATGTCAGTCTTTTAACAAAAAACTTTATGATTTGCTATATAGATTTGGTGCTCAGAAAAGAGGCCTACACAGGAGATATCCACCACCAGAGATGCCATCATTGCCACAAACTACCTGTTAGAAACAACAAAAGGAGATGAGAAACTGATGTTGCAAGTCATCTTTAGGCTACTCACCCAGTGATGAATGTTTCTTCATCACTGAAACATTCATTTGAGAGGAATAAAGTATTGAGCCCTCCTGCCCCGACCCCACGCTCCTAACTTACTTTGGCAAATTACTTTTTATTTCCCTTTCTCTAAGTCTTCCTCAGCCCTGACTAGCTCTGAGGAAACTTCCTTGTTACTAGCCATCCCTTACCACCTTTCCCTTCCCAGTTACAACTTTAGGAGTTACCTCCATTTCATTTGGGTCATACTTGGCAACGTGTTCAGCCAGTAAATTAAAAATCTTAATGGAATTTAACAACTGCCTTACCTTGCACGTAATAGAAATAAATATTCTTGATTCGATGTAATTTGTTAATAGAAGGAGGTTGGGGTTATTAGTTAGAAGGTGAGAGTTAGAATCTTGGTATTCTCAAGTAATGTCACCAATCTGAGTTTCAGATTCCTCATGGGAATAATAATACTGACTTTTCAGATTTGTTGTAAAGATTAAGTACTAGGAATATATATGTAATGTAAACCTACATAATGCCTAGAACACAGTATATATTTAATATGTGGCAGCTATTATTAAAAGTAAATGCTAAGTTCTCAGAGGCTGAGTTTCCCAAGGTCACATGACTGATTGGTATCCTGGTATGGACTTGGATTCAAGTGTGTTGCACCTCTGATTACTGCTAATATAGGTACTGACTTTTTCATTTCATTAATGTTTATCTGTCTTTGTCTCTGAAGCACAGGTCAAAAATAGACAAATGTCTAAATTCTTCAATCTACTGTCTCGTTTTAAGGAAATTATTTTTAGACATATGGCTATCATTTAAACAATTATCAAAAACACATAAGAATATGAATAACTTAATATCATACACTCAAGCATAGCCCACAACCCCAAAATGTAAGCAGTTCTAAATGAAGTTGAGAGACTGACCATTCCATACACACTGAGTTGTTCTTACTGAAAGCTTTAACCATGCAGATGCCTTCTGAGGAAGCTCTTCGCCCTTTTAAACTCAGAGAATATCAGAGCTGGAAAAGACCTCAGAAATCATCTAGCCTACTTCCTCAGTTTACAGATGAGGGAACGTAGGCCCAGAGAGGGGAAGTGACTTGTCTAAAGTCACATAACTTAGAAATAGAACCAAATCAATTAATACCTAATTTAAACGAGCCCTTGCCACTGGTAACTCCTTAGAAACACCAAGGAATTCCTGTCTTCCAATGAAACTATCATTCTAGGAATGAAAGAGAATTCTTTAGCCAGAATTACAATCGAGATAATAACATTTTCTAAAAATATAAGAAATATATATATATCTAAAATTAAGTCAGAAGACTCAGGATTTTATTTACCTTTGCTCACCAGATAGTAAACTCATCACTTGGAGGCTTTAGAACCAAAACATTTGAATACTCTTTCCCCAACCTGGGGAAGGAGTAACATACAAATATAAATATTTAGAGAGAACGGAAGATTTTTTATTTGTAGATTTGTGTAGAATGCAATTTTTTCATGAGAGGTGATGTTATGTTTACTTTCAACAGTGAGAATGGGGATGGGAATAGCTGTTAGCAGGAAAAAGGTCAGGGAATTTGAAGAACTTTTCTCTTCTTTTTCCATTGGTCTTTATGTTACTGTTTAATTTAATTATTGAAATTTGATATAGTTCCATAACCTCTCCATATTCAAACAAGCCAAATACAAATAACTTTTGAATTAGCTGTATCACTCCAGTTTCACTCCAGTTTCGTCATAATTGAGAATGTATTGTATTCTGTATTGGGTTCTTCTTTCTGTTATCAACCATTTCCTTTATATCCCAACGTAGAATTTTAAGTTAGAAGGGATTTAAATCTCAATGAATCCAACTTCACATCACTGACATCACTAAAATAATGAGGCAAATTTTTGGCAAACTCAGCTAGAACCAGTTCATACAACTGGACACTCTCCCTTATAAAAGTGGACTTGTGGAGGCAGAGACCTTAGCCATGAGGAACTTGGAGTCTGCACAGGGCTGTTGCTCCTAGGTAAGCACATAAAAAGAGAGTATCTTGTGATGACCTACTCTGTCTTTAGATCACTAATGTTTCTGTATACTAGTTCCCATTGCATCAGCGTATGTAAGTAAATATTTCTTGACTATCTATTATGAACCAGGCAAGGAGATACAGCATGGAATAAGGAAGACTAATCCTTGACAAAAATCATGGAATTCACATTCTACTGGAGGAAGACAATGTATTTTTTGTCATATCCTTAACAACTCTTAGTTTAGCATATTACATGAGAATTATTGATAAAGAAAATGATCAGGGAAGCAATTGCTGCCCCTATTTCACTCACAGCTACAATTCTGGGGGCAAGACTAAATAGGATTTCACGGATGCGTTATAGCTACATAGAAGTGAGGATAAATATTAGCAACATAAGTGAAAAAAGTAAGTTCCAGAAGGTTACTTAAAGTATGAGCATAAAAAGTCATGATATCTTTTTAAATGATGCAAAATTACAACCAAAACTAAGAAATATACTTTTTAAGAATATATGTATTATCAACCTACATTTAAAAAAATATTTATTTATTTAGCTGCGCTGGGTCTTAGTTGCAGCACTTAGGATCTTCGTTCCCACATACAGGATCTTAGTTGCGGCACGCTGGATCTAGTTCCCTGACCAGGGATTGAACCTGGGCCCCCTGCATTGGGAGCACGGAGTTTAACCACTGGACCCCCAGGGAAGTCCCTCAACCTTCATTTTTAAAAAGGCTAAGGGAATCATAAACAGAAGATTGGGGTAGTAAAGATTGGGGTAGTAGTTACCTCAGAGTAGCTACTCAGAGATACTATCAGAAAGGCAGAAGGAAGGGATAGGGAAGGAACATATAGGTAAATGTATGTTATTATCATTATTACACTTCTTGTGTTGAGTTTTGAGTTCTTAAGTGTTAATTAGTTGACTAAATAATAATTAGAGTGTGTCATGAACCAAGAATTATGATTAATTCAATACTGTGTACAGTAGATTAAGGCATTTTTTCTCTCTTAAAGTTAAGTGACAGACCTTTAAATAAACATGGCTATCTTGACTTCCTCTCATTTTCTTAGCTCCAGGCTAGATGTGCTAATTTCTTTAACCACTCTCACTTGTCTCAGTATGACTAAAAGTCGACTTATCATCTTCCCAAACATTTTTTTCTTCTGTATTTCTTGTTTAGGTCAATGACACTATCCTCCTCTGAGCCACTCAGTCTTGAAAATTCAGAGTCATCTCTGGAGCCTACTTTTTCTTTTGTCTCCTCCCAAATCCAGTCAGTTTTCAAGCCCTGTACAGTCTTCTCTGGCCCCATCTTCTCTATTCCCACTGTCATCATCCTCACCCAAGCTCTAATTATCTCTCTTACAATATTGAAATAGCTCCCAACTGCTATCTCTGCCTCTAGCCTATCACCTCTCCCATCCATTTTCATGGTGATTTCAGACTTATTCTCCCTTTATACTTTCAGACTTCATGGCACACCTCTGCTCAGAACTTTTTAACATTTAAGGATAAAGTCCAGACCCAATAGTTTGCTCTTCCAGACCTGCCGTCTACCCCTGCCTATTTTCAACCATATTTTCTACTCTTCTCCTTTTACCCATTATATAATACAGCTGAACTATTAACTCACTTTTCCTTGTAAATGATTTCCTGTCCCATCCTGACAGGAGATTTTCTTAATTAAAGGATAATTTGTCTACTGGAATGAACAATGAACATGAAATAAGGCAACTTGAGATTAAGTTCACCAGCTGTAGGATCTTGAACAAGTCACTGAATTTCTCCAAGCCTCAATGTCCTTATCTGCAAAAAAATGAAATCCAACTGAAGATTGTCATAAGGTTTAAATAAGAATATATTTTTAAATGCAAATGTATATTTTTAAAATGCTTTGTAAAATGTTTTAAAATGTAATTAGTTCCTCCCATTTCTGCTTCTCAAAGATGATCTTGAATGCCTCTCTTGGAAATTTTCTTTTACCATCATTACCTCTTCCTCCAACTGAAAGTAAGTCCTGTCTTTTTTGAACTCCAGTAGCTTTTTCACTATACTTTACTTGGGTGACTTAACCAGCATACCTTTCATTATAAAGATGTATGTTTATGTCCTATCTCTCCTAATAAATTGTAAGGATCTGGAAGACTGGGTTCCAGATCATATTTCATCTTTGTTTCTACCTCCTAGAACTTAGTATGCTGTCTTGAACATTCTGAATGTTCTATTATACTTAATAGATGAATGATGAATTTTAATTTATGGTTACAAAAGTATTATTCACCTTTTTATAATGTTTCTTTTTTAAATCTCCATCATATCTTTCAAGAACAGAATACCAGTGAGGTTTGGGAAGGGTTTGAATCTGATAAGAGTTTAGAGCCTCATAACTATTATCAAATGCAACAGGTATGTGAGTTGAGTTACTAGATGTCAGTAACAGGAGAAAATTACCTCTCCTAAGTTCTGCATTCAAAGTTTTAGGCTTAATGTTGCATGGCTTTGGTTTTGGCCATTTAATCCATACAGTTTCTGTATTTTAATTATGTCTAGATGAATGAAGTGAATGTTCTTTATATGGCTCATTACCTACATTAGTAAAGACAGTGTAGTAAAATTTGAGTCACATATTTTTCACTGGTCTATTTCTAGAACTTATCTATTACAGTTTTATATTAACTTCTTTAGATGGTTTATGAATTTTAAATATAGACTAGATCCTAAATTTCTAAATTCCTGTAGCCAGCTGAAGACTGTACATGTGCCCCTATGTGCATTGTCAGGAGAGCTCTGCCTAAAAGGAGGTCAGCTGAGAGGTTAGGAGGCCAGTAGCATGGATAAAATAGGGGAATGGACACTCTCCCACATTCTTTTATACTGTTGTCTCTGTCTCTGTTTCTGTCTCTCTGTCTCTCCTACTGGTTCTGCTTCTCTGGTTGAACTCTGACTGATACATACACTATATTGAAAAAATTCTGGTAAGGCATCTATTTTTTTCTTTCTTTGCCCTTTCTTTCTTCTTCCCTCTCCTCTCTCTCTGTCCCTCTCTTCCTTCCTTCTTCCCTTCCTTCTCACCTTCCTCCATCCCTTTCTTTTTTTTTTAAATAAATTTATCTATTTTTATTTATTTATTTTTGGCTGCATTGGGTTTTCATTGCTGCACGCAGGCTTTCTCTAGTTGTGGTGATCAGGGGCTGCTCTTCGTTGTGGTGCACTGGCTTCTCATTGCGATCGCTTCTCTTTTTGCGGAGCATAGGCTCTAGGCGCGCGGGCTTCAGTAGTTGTGGCACGCAGGCTCAGTAGTTGTGGCTCGTGAGCTCTAGAGCGCAGGCTCAGTAGCTGTGGTGCACGGGCTTAGTTGCTCCGTGGCATGTGGGATCTTCCTGGACCAGGGCTTGAACCCGTGTGCCCTGCATTGGCAGGCACGTTCTTAACCACTGTGCCACCAGGGAAGCCCCTTCCCTTTCTTTTTAAATATTAGGTATGTTATTATTATTCAGTCATTCAAAATTTATTATTTTGGTTTGTTTCTCTATCTCCTCTCTCTTTGAGGCTGTTATTTTTTTTTTCTTTTTTTCTTTTTTTTTTTTTTGCGGTATGCGGGCCTCACACTGTTGTGGCCTCTCCCGTTGTGGAGCACAGGCTCCGGACGCGCAGGCTCAGCGGCCATGGCGCACGGGCCCAGCCACTCCGCGGCATGTGGGATCTTCCCGGACCGGGGCACAAACCCGTGTCCCCTGCATCGGCAGGCGGACTCTCAACCACTGTGCCACCAGGGAAACCCGAGGCTGTTATTTTTATCTTCCATCATTTAAGTGTATTGCACATAACAGGTACACAATACACATTTGCTGAGTTGAAAACCTATAGCCATCCCTCTCTGTTTCTAATTTGTCAGGTCTAACATACTATAAGCTTATAAACCAGAGAAGCAAGTTTTTAAGAAAAGTGCATGAAGAAAGAATAGTTAGGCTCTAGGTTGGAGGAACAGAATGAATGGCATGAGTTTCCATGCGTCTGGCTCAGAAATCTGTGAATTCTTATCAGAAGCTTCTTTAAAGTTTGTCAGATCATTGTGTAATTGGTTTCCTGAGAACCTGCTTTGTGCCAGTCCACTGCAGGGAAGCAGACAGATTGTAAATGGATAAAGATAGCAAAGTATGCCAGGGTCTGTGCCAGAGATTTGCATGGGATACTTTAAGGGTCTCAAGGAGGCTGACTAAACATGTGAAACATTATTTCATTTTCAAAGGTGGTTTAGGTTCCAAAGAAAAGGTGTGGGAACCCATGATTAGAGAGTTACAGGCAGAAGAACTCGAGAGGCATATAGCTAGCATTCCATTTTCTTTTAAATATGTAGTTGAAGAGTGGTCTTTTCACGTTGTAACACATCCATCAGTATAGCATAATGGTTAAGCCGACAAGCTTTGTACTCATTCCTGCACTGGAGAGGATTGAGTGGTGCAGGAACCTCCCATACCTTATTGATTCTAAGATGGGCTCTTTAGGGTTTGATGAGTTATTATATGGTGAACACCCTTATAAAACCACCACTGAGGTCAAGAAATAAAACTTTTTTGTCATGCTGAATCTCTTCAGTGTGCCCCACCACAATTAACCCCCTTCCCTCCCTCCAAAGTAACCACTATAGGAATCACTTCTTGTATTTTTTTATATTTTTGTCATCCAAGTGTGCATCCCTAAATACTGTAGTTTAGCCTTGCCCCATTAAAAAAAATATTCATGTCTTTGAAGTCTCTTTTCATAAGTTCTCCCTTCATCCTTTTCTATTCCTTACAGTTTGTCTGTGGAAGAATCCAGGGTATTTGACTTGTAGAATTTCCCATAGTCTGATTTGTGCTGATTACATACTTATGTTGCTGTTCAACATGTTCCTCTCTCCTCTGTATTGCCTGAAAATTGATAACTGGATCCAAAGGCTTGATCAGACTCAGGTTTGATCTCTTTGGTAAGACCAACAGTTCTCAAACATTTTAATTTCAGGATTGCTTTATTTCTTAAAAAGTTTGAAGAGAAGAGCCCCCCAAAAGCTTTTGTTTGTGTGAGTCATATTTATCAATGTTTGCTATATTCGAAATTAAAACTGAGAAATTTAAAAATATTTATGTAATATTCCATTTAAAAATAATAATTACATGGTAACATATAAATAGCATTTAAAAATCATAAATAACTATATTTTACCAAATAAAAAAATGGTGAGAAGAATGACATTGTCTTATTGCAAATCCCTTTAATGTGTGGCTTAATAGAAGGCAGCTGGATTATCATATCTGCTTTCGCAGTCAATCTGTTGCATCATGTTGTTTTATTTGAAGTGTTTGAAGAAAACCTGATATTTCCAACACAGATATTGTTGGAAATGTAAGGACCTCACAGATCCCCTGAAAGGGTACCAGGGTCTTTAGAGAATCTCTGGGCAAGTCTATAGGTGGTTTTGAGATTTTTTTCATCAAGAGGGACATGATGCCCATCTTTTTTATGGTGATAGCAGCTATTGATGCTCAGTGCCCAAATGCATTAAATCATTGAAGGCTGCAAACTGGTGATATTCTATCATTTATTTTAAATTTATTGATTGGAATACTTTTATAAAAATCTGTTTCCCACATCTACTGTGTACTTAGTGGTACAGTTAATACAGAAAAGATAGAATAAATGATTCTTTTCCCTTATTTACCAATTTTCAAGATAATTAATTGGTTCTCTATTATCCCCCAAAGTTGATCAATTGGTTTTTAAAATATTGCTATGGATTAATGGACTTAAATATAGTTCATGTGTTCCAATAAATTGCAATTATTATCCTTTTTGAAGCTTATATTGCTCTATCTTAACTAGTTAGAGCCTCTTGAAATTGCTTCCTGAGTCCTGGTAGTGAGTCCTGTCAGTTTTTCGCAATCAGCATTTCTGAAATAAGTGTGTTTCTTACAATTAGATGGGTGTCATTGTTTATTTGGAAACATTATTTTTTCTTTCTGTGATATATAAAATAATTCTGGATAATACAGTCAGTATCATCTTAGATTTGTTGAAATACTTCAACACAATTAAGTTCATTTTTTGCTTAAAGTCTGATTGAGGCATGTTAAGTAGGGCATGTCCATCTTGTTATATCATCTGATGCACTGGACTCTACGTTTACTGTGACAGGATTATAAAAAATTTGAGGATTGTACCAGATGCTTTAAAAGTCTAGGCCCCAAAGTAGTATATATCACTTCTACCCACATTCCTCATTGGCTGAATTTAATCACCTGATTGCAACTTAATTGTGAGGGATGCTGGGAAATGTAGTCTTCCATTGTGCCTAGGAAAAAGTGGTATGTTGAATACAGCAATGCGTCTGTAACATTAGGTAACTTACTTAACATCTGTGTCTCAGTTTTCTTATCTATAAAATGAGGACAATAACAAGACTTACTTTACAGGGTTATGTTAAGGGTTGAATAAGCTACTACATAAAATACTTCATTCCATACCAGACATATAATAAGTGCTCAGTAAATATTATGTATTAATAACAATATTATTTCAATAGCAATGTCTTAAATGCCTACTATATTCCAGAAGTCTGAACGTGGTTATTTCTTAAAAGGTATTCTTCAGAACATGTTCAGATTTAAGAAGCACAGAAGGTTTTGGCAGATATATATATATCCATGCTCTAAACTTGTCCCCTAATGAAGCCATCTTTTTTGAATTCACCTTGAATTGTCAAGTCAAAGAATAAAGATCTCTAGGAAGAAGACTAGTTGGTAGTCATGCTTGATTTTTGCTTCTTCCCTAAGGGATCTTGTTCTATTTTTGTCTCTCTAAGAGCCTCATGGATTGTTAGGTGTTTGGAGAGCTGTCTGCCTCTTGACTATTTCAGTATGCTTTAAAAAGTTTCCAGAAACTGCTGTTTGTTGATAAATTGGAATAATCAGAAAGAGGAGTATTAGTGAAACTGTAAAAGTAAGAACAAGATTTTATGCAGTGGTGCCGGCTGTCATCCCACTTAGGAATACACATCATAGATTTCAGTGCTTTTCAGACATCTGCTTTCTTAGCCATATAAAACAGTCATTCTGTCAGCAAAGTCCTGGCACAAGAGCTCCATTATTTCAGGAATCACATTTCTAGGCCGGGTGCCTGTGTCTCCATGGTTATGGATCTGGAGAAGTCCCATAATATTCTTTTGCGATACAGCCACTATGGAGAACAGCATGGAGGTTCCTTAAAAAACTAAAAATAGAACTACCATATGACCCAGCAATCCCACTACTGGGCATATACCCTAAGAAAACCATAATTGAAAAAGAGTCATGTACCACAATGTTCATTGCAGCACTGTTTACAATAACCAGGACATGGAAGCAACCTAAGTGTCCATTGACAGTTGAATGGATAAAGAAGATGTGGCACATACATACAATGGAATATTACTCAGCCATAAAAAGAAACGAAATTGAGTTATTTGTAGTGAGGTGGATGGACCTAGAGACTGTCATACAGAGTGAAGTAAGTCAGAAGGAGAAAAACAAATACTGTATGCTAACACATATATATGGAATCTAAATAAAAAAAGATTCTGAAGAACCTAGGGGCAGGACAGGAATAAAGATGCAGATGTAGAGAATGGACTTGAGGACACAGGGAGGGGGAAAGGTAAGCTGTGACAAAGTGAGAGAGTGGCATGGACATATACACACTACCAAACGTAAAATAGATAGCTAGTGGGAAGCAGCCGCATAGCACAGGGAGCTCAGTTTGCTGCTTTGTGACCACCTAGAGGGGTGGGATAGGGAGGGTGGGAGGGAGACGCAAGAGGGAGGGGATATGGGGATATATGTATACGTATAGCTGATTCACTTTGTGATACAGCAGAAACTAACACATCATTATACAGCAATTATACTCCAATAAAGATGTTTAAAAAATTATTCTTTTGCGAAAGTAGTCCATGACCTAGTACTTGTATATACATTTTCTTACCCCATGGTTGGAATTCAAACTTCTTTCCACATTAGCTAAATATGTAGCCATAAGTCAGTGGTATATGGGCACCTTCTCTCTCTCTCTCTCTCATAATCAGAAAAGAGTAGCCACTATCTAAATCCTTTCCCCATATGGATCATGACCACGAGTTGTCTCTAATCATCTGGTGCATATTCTTAGCTACCTCACCTGGACTTTAGAATCCTCTAAGCTGAACTCATTTCTCATGACAATTATCTAAACCCTTAACATTTTGAGATTGAACCCAGATCTTGCAGTTTATTTCAAGCTGTTTGTCAGCTTTCACTTGAACCTAGAAACCATTGTTGTCATTTGAACTCTTTACCACCTTACGATTGAAACCAGACCCCCAAGCTAGTCTTCCAAGCTTTTCAATGACAAGAGATTGAACCCAGACCTCACTCCTGACATCCAAAACTCTTACCATTTGAGGATTAAATTGATTCTAAAATATTGTCCAAACTCCATGCCATTTGGGGACCAAACTTTAGGTCTTAGAACTTTTATCTAAGTTCTTTACAGTTTCTGGATTTAACCCATGTTGCTCATATGTTTTCAAAGCATTGTATCAATTGGAGATTGATTGCATAACAGAAGGCGGACAGCCAAGCTCTTTAGCAGTTAGATATTGAACCCAGACATCATTGAAGATTGTCTTCCAACTTTTGTGCCAGCTGGATTTCAAGCCCCATCTATGGCTGCCTTCCAGCCCCCTTATTGATGGGGCAGAAATGGAAGTCCCCAAACCATATTAAGCATTCTACCTCAAGGGATAAAACCTATCTGTGGTCATTATCCAACCTCCTTACCACCTGTGGATTGGACTTGGCTATCAAAAACCAAGCAGAAAGATTGGTTGAAAGCCTATTTATCTTTTTCAGCTGCTAAAGATTTTGAATGATGATATTAGTAACTCTGAGGAGCAGTACTTCTCAAAATGTGGTTTTTACCACCACCTGCATCAGAATCACCTGAGGCTGCTTATTAAAAGGCAGATTTCTGGGTCCTCTCCAAGTTCTTCTGGCTCAGAATTCTTAGACCCGTGACCATGGAATCTGCATTTTTAGCAAGCACTCCAGCTGATTCCATGCATACTAAAATTTGAGAACCATTGCCCTTCAGTAAGATCTCCCTTATCTGTTGGAGAACAATCTCAGATCTCCCAGCTGCCATCCAGCTGCTCACCAGCTGGGTCTAAAATGCAGGTTCTCATTAATATACTCCATCAGTATATTACTTTAATAACTTGGATGTATAAGCCAAGTTTTTGTTATTCAGTTGTGCTGGTTTTATAGGATAGGACTTATTCCCCTGGTTCAATAAATATGGGGGCAGGGGAGTAACCTGAGTTGTGGACAGCACAGCCACCTCTGCCACAGGAAGTGTATTTCCCACTCAAAGAGGACCACCAATACAGTATCCTGCCTTGGGGGAAGCATACCAGCAGCGCTGAATGCATTTCCTTAGGACCACACTATCCTGCAAATATAGAAAGGCCAGTATAACTTCTGTGAAGGTAAAAACTGGTCCTCCCCCAGCTTCATTCCAGCAGACAAGCTGGTCAAATTGGCACAGCAGGTGAGACCCTAGTTCTTGCCCACACTACTTCTTCCCTCTTTCTTGCACTCCCCAATAATAAAAAAAAAACAAAAAAACCAGAACATTTACAAATGTACTGTTTTGTAAGGAAATGCAGAGGGGTGGAGAATGAAAAACAAACAAATCTAGATGTTAACATCTGGAGCAGACCAAATTAAGACATAAGAACTCATTACTGTAGCAATTACTTACTAAGTCTGGGAAACTTAAACCTAAATCTGGGTTGAAATTTTTCAAGCATGCCTTAATATAAAAATAACTTGGGAAAAATCTGCCTGGACTATTGTGAATCAAGTTGAATTTCATGTCCACTATTGAAAATGCATGGCCTTGTTTTCCCATTGATTCTGAGGGGAGAATCATGCTCTCTAGAGCTGACATGTTTGTGTTTGCTTTTAACCAAGGGATGTTAAGTTAAAGACTGTTTTAAAGCATCAAGTCTTTTTCCCATACACAAGATGGATGTTTATTTTTTTAAGCTTCTTGTTAAAGTGAAGCAAAATTCTCATAATGTTTGAAGTTTTGTTAATAAGCCTTTCTTGTGTGTCTACACGAACACTTTTACCATGGAATTAGATTCAGCAAGAGTCAAGCATAATTCTTGTAAATTCTTCTCTTTCTTCCCAGGAAGGTATTACCCCCGCGACTCAGGGTTCTGTCACTGAACCTACTATTTTCAGACTGAAGCCTTTCATTTCTGAATTGTAGGTGTCTTTTGCCTGTGAAATAGAGGAAGGCAAGATGCTAATCTAAAATAGTCCCTTCCTCTCCATTAAGTCCTATTCCTTATCCTGCTTTCTTTTTTCCTTCATCTTCCACGCTTCCTCGTCATTCCCCTTCTTCTCTTCCTCCCCTTACTTCTCCATTACACTTATTATTATCTGTTTTCTGTCTTATTATTGTTTTCTGTCTTCTTAATGGAGAATGTGATTTCCATTTAGACAGGAGCTGCATCTGCCTCATTCCCTGCAGTTTCCTCAGTGCCTGGCACAGAATAGACAATAATATTTATTGATTGAAAGACTGCCTGATTAAATAAATGAATGAATGAGAACATGCAGAAAAGAGACAAGTTACTTTAAAAATTCCCAGTGGTATTGAAGAGTAGTGAGAGGTAAAAATTTCCTAAATCAAGGTGATGTTGAAAAATAACTTTGAAAGTGCAATCTAAGGCCTTATAATAAATGCTGGATAGGATTTTCGTGGGTTTTTTTTGTTTGTTTGCTTGCTTGTTTGTTTGTTTTGAGGGTTTTTGTATTCATTTTTTAAAAATTTATTTTTAATTGTGGTAAATATATATAACATAAAATTTATCATTTTAATCATTTTTAAGTGCATAGTCCCTTAATGCAGTCTCTGTCCTAACAAAGATTATATTCTAGTGGGGAAGACAAAACAATTGCATTAAGATATTCACATTGTTGTGCAACCATCCATCTGCAGAACAATTTTCATCTTGCAAAACTGAAACTCTGTAGCTGTTAAACAGTAATACCCCATTTCCTACTCCTCCTAGCCCCTGGCAACCACCATTCTACTTTCTGTCTCCATGAATTTGACTACTTTAAGTACCTCATGTGAGTGTAATCAAGCAGTATTTGTCCTTTGTGACTGGCTTATTTCACTTAGCATAATGTCCTCAAAGTTTATCCATTCATCAGAATATGGGCTTAGATTGCATGAGAATGTGTCGAAGTTCATATAGAAGGCAGGATGATATAGCGCCAATAATCTGTACCAAGAATCAGATGATTATGAGTTCTAGCCCAGGCTCTGCCACTTAGCAGCCTTGTGGCATTGGAAGAATTCTTTAACTTGAAATTTTCCTTCTGCTACCTTTCAAGATTGTGGACATCCAATAAGAAAATACACATGAATAGTCTTTGAAAACTACAAAGCTTTATGCAAAGAAGAAGCAATTTTTATTAGTAAGGGGTTTCCAGAAAAACAGAACCAATAGGGTGTGTGTGTGTGTGTGTGTGTGTGTGTGTGAATGACAAGAAAGAGAGAGAGGTTGAGAGAGATTGGCTTATTTAAAGTAATTCGCTCTCACAATGTAGAGGCTGCCAAGTCCAAAATCTGCAGGGGAGGGGCTGGCAGGCTGGAGATCCAGGGAAGAGTTGCAATTTAAATCCAAAGGCAGTCTACTGACAGAATCCCTTTTGCTCGAAGGAGGTCAGTCTTTTTTCCTATTAAGGCCTTCGACTGATTAGATGAGGCTCACCCACATTATAGAGGGTAAACTGTTTTACTCAAAGTCTACTGATTTAAATGTCAATTTCATGTAAAAGAAATATCTTTACAGAAGCATCTAGAATAACGTTTGACCTAATATCTGGGTGCCATAGCCCAGCAAATTTGACACACAAAGTTAAACGCCACGTGGTGATATAGTGGCAGATATATTCCTTGGTGGCACCGCTGCCCCAACAATCTCAAAACAGCTTTTAACTATTAACTTCCACCACATGATAGAATATATAATTCATTCACCCTTTCATTTCTCAGTCCTTCACTACCATACTTATAACTACCATTGTTTCCCCTTTGTAACCAAATTTAAGCTGCTCTTCTCTAAGCATCTTTCTGCCCTTTTCTGTTGAAGGCTGTTACAGTTATCTATTGATGCACAGCAAACCACTCCCAAACCTAGTGGTTTACAGCAATAATCATTTAACTCACAGGTTTTCAGTTTGTTCAGTGCTTGGCAGGGAAGGCTCATCTCTGCTCCAGTTGGTATCAGCCAACTGGACAGATTGACCTGGGGGCTGGTGGATCCACTTCCAATGTGGCTGACTCACATGGCCAGTAAGTTGGAGCTGGCACAAATGCCTGCTGGGGCTGAGGGCTGGGGGCCTCATTCCTCTCCACATGATCTCTCCATGGGCTGCTTGTCTTTCTCATGAAATGATGACTGGGTACCAAGAGTGAACATTACAAGAGATATGAAGTGGAAGCTGCCAGTTTCTGAAGAGGCTTAACCTTAAAAATTGGTACATTGTCACCTCCGGAGTATTCCATTGGTCAGGTAGTCGCAGAGTCTAGATCCAGTGACTGGAGACGTAGATCCCACCTGTCAAAGAGAGGAGTGTCAAAAAACTTGTGGTCATGTTTTAAATCTGCCACAAAGGTACTTCCATAAAACTCACAGTTGGGTCTTGTCTCCACCCTCTTTTCAGTGTTGCTATTTTAAATTAAAAAAAAATTTTAATGTAGTAAAATTAGTGTAAAAAACATTAGAAATAGAGTCAGTTTGTTTTAGTTGATCCTACACAATGTGGACACTTAAAATCCTTCAGAGTTTTCTCATGTATTCATTCAACAGATATTGATATTTACTGAACATCTAGTAGTGCCAACATCTATTGGCACTATTCTAAACACTTTAAATACAATGGTGAACAAGATAGAAAAGGTCCTTGCATTCTTTGGATTATGTATTTTAGTGGGGAACCACATGAAAATCAAATAATGATAGATACTATTCAGAGAATTAAACTACAATAATGTGGTAAAATGACTGGAAATGAAAGAGTTCAGCTGCAAGTAACAGCTTGTAATTTGTTAAGAGTAATTTAAATAATGAGGAGTCTGGAAGTAGGGTAATTCTGTCTGGTTAATTTAGTGGGCAGAGACATCATCAAGAACCAGGTGTTTTCCCTCTTTCCCTTCCCATAATCATAAAATGACTGCAGCTGTTCTAGCATCACATTCATGACTATGTCTGATAACAAAAAGTTAAAAGGAAGGGATGTGCATGCGCATCTTCTTTCTTTTCCTTTTGCATAAGTGAGGGAAATTTTCCCAGAATTAGGTTTCCTTCATGTCTCATTGGCTGGGATTGTGTTACGTGTCCAAATTTAAACCAATCATAGTGATGGACTGAGACCACTATACCTGACTTAGACCATAAGATTCATCCCTGGGGATGGTGTTTGTCTCCCCTCAAGCACCAGTCTGCTGAAGAGAAAAGGAATAAAATTAGAGCTGGCTTTAACTTCAGTGACTAAATTTTAAATCGGGAGGTTAGGAAAGACCTTTCTTGAATGGGTAACATTTAAGCTGAAATCTGAACGACAGGAAGGAGCCATCCTTGCTAGAGGAAAAGGAAACACTTAAGGAACTATTGACACCTTACCTAGTTCTCCAGTCTCTTCTGAAATAGTTATCCACATATTCATTCCAGCCTTTGCTATGACATTCCTTGTGGCTGTATGCTTTCTCCTTTCTTTCATAATAGTAGTATCTATTTTTCTTTCAGGTAAGCTCAGCTCAAGTATTATTTCTTCAGTAAAACCTTTTTTGCCTCCCACCTCACATACATCCAAACACCAGATCAAATCTTCTTGGACTAATAAACTCTAAAGAACCATGTATCTTTTCTAAGACGCATGTATCTCTCTTTTGTTGTAATTATTACGGTGGAGTTTTTTGAGTACGATTACTTGAGTAACATGTGCTACTCCTACTATGCCTTTGGCTTCAAGAACAGACACTATATCCATTTTTCCTCTTTATCATATCCCTAATGCCTAGCACAAAGCCTGACACATACTAGGTGTATCATAATGTTCTTGAGTGAATAAAAGGGAGGGAGGGAACCCCTACCCTTAAGAAACACAGACTACTAAGGAAAATAGAGAAATAAACAATTTTAATGTGGCCTGCTGAAAGCTTATAGTAGAAGTAAGATGTTAGAAAGGGTTTTAGGAGCCAGCAACAACTGACTCTGCCTGATTGAAAACAACGCTGATTCATTAAGTGGTTTTTATATTCTAGGCAATTCTCATCACTTAATTTCTTCAAAATGGCCCAATGAATAGCTTGAGGAAATAAAGTAATTTTAGTATGAGAATCAGAATGTGACTAAATCTTTCCCCTAGTTTAGAGAATCATAAAAGGTTAGAAATGAGTTGGACATCTGATGTAATCTAAAGACTAACTCCTTCATTTTAAAGTTAAGGTAAATGAAGCTACATTTTGTTAACCTTGTTAGTTCTCTATAATGATAAGAGGCATTAGGACACATGCAAAATCTTTAAGTACCACAGGAAGTAAAAAGGAAGGAATATATTCTGAGTGATTTTTAATAAAATTTTATTGAATTAAAACTTAAACGCAGAAAAGTACACACGGTATTAGTGAATAGCTGGATGCATTTTTACAGTGAGCACAACTGTATAACAATTACCCAGGTGAGGAAGTAGATCATTACTACCACTGAGAAGGTCTCACCATGACCACTCTCTCACTAATCTCAATCTTCTTTTTGAAGATAACCACTGTTCTGACTTTTAAACACCATAAATTAGACTTGCCTAGTTTTGAACTCTATATATATGGAAACAGGGCATATCAGTGTAAATACTCTTTTACGTTTGGCTTCTTTCACTCACAATTATTTTTGTGAGATTCATGTTCCATATAGCTATAGTTCGTTCATTGTCATTGCTCTATAGTATTCTATTATTTGAATATACCAAATTTATTTAATCTGTATATTGTTAATGAACATTTGGGTTTTTCCAGTTTGGGGCTGTTAAAAATAACACTTCTGTATAAGAATGTCTAGAGACATTTTCACTCCTAAGCATGTCTAGAGACATGCTTAGGAGTGAAAATGGTAGGTCATAGAATAAATATTACACAACAGTTTCCCAAAATGATTATCCAATTTATATATCCATTGGCTGTTCCAGTTTTTCTACATTCTCACCAACACTTGGTATTAACAGTCTTTTTCATTTAGCCATTCTGGTGGGTACATAGGGTTATCTCATTGCATTTTCCTGGTGACTAAAGAAGTTAAGCACCTTTTCAAATATTTAATAACCATTGGTTATCTTCCTTTCTGAAGTGCCTTTTCAAGTACACCCAATTTCTATTACCTGTCTTTTTCTTATTGAAGAGGTGTTCTGTCTTTATATATTCTGAATACACTCCCTTTGTGGATTATATTTATTACAAATATCTTTACACAGTCTGTTCACTTTTCTGTTCACTGGCTTAGTGGTGTCTTTTGATGAAAAAAAGTTTTAAATTTTATTGTAGTTCAATTTATCAATCTTTTCTTTTCCTGGTAGTGCTTTTCTGTTCAAGAAATTATTGCCTATCCCATGTAATTAATAGTATTCTCCTGTTTTATTTTTGAGAAACTTTACTGTTTTACCCTTTACACTTAGAGCTACAATATCCATTGAATTGATTATTTTGTATATGATGTGGGAATAGGGGACTACATTAAAACTTTTTCTATTTGCATATCCAGTTGACCAAGCACCATTTTGAAAAGATCATCTGTTCCCTGCTTGTCTTCAGAGTAGCCTTTATCATAAAGCAAGTGTCCAGATATGCTTCTTGATTCTCTGTTCTGTTCCATTGGCCTATTTGCCTATCCTTATGCCAATATCACATATTCCTAGTTACTATAGATTATAAGTCATGATATCTGGTAGAATAAATTCTCCAACTTTGTTCTTCTTCATAGTTGCCTTGGCCTTCACAATACTATATGAATTTTAGCGTTTGCTAATCAGTTTCTGCAAAAAGCTTGCTCATGATTTGATTGCAAATGCATTCAATCTGTAAATCAGTTAGGGAGAATTAACACTGAATTTTTCAGCCCACAAACATGATGTATCCATTCATTTATTTATCTGTTATTTTCAGCAGTTTTTCATGGTTTTCTGTGTAGATTTCTTATACACGTTTAAGTTTATTCACATTTATTCAAAGCAATCTGGTTTCATATGCATTATGCTATTGGAAATAGTCTCATGTTTTTTTGAATTTCATTTTCTCATTATTTGTTGACAGAATGTAAAAATACAATTGATTTTTTATATGTTGACATATATTGTTACCCTGCTTAATTTACGTATTCATTCTAAAATTTTATCTGCAGATTTTTTTGGTTTTTCATGTACACAATCATGTCATCTATGAATAATGACAGTTTTGTTACTTCCTTTCCATTTCTTATACATTTATTTTTAATTCTTGGCTTATTAGATGATTAGGACCTCCAGTACAATGATGATAAGAAATGGTCCTAATGGGCATACTTATTTCATTACCAGTGTTGGGGAGAAACCTTTCACTTTTCTATCATTAGTATGAGGTTTGTTGAAGATGTTTGTAGATACTCTATCATATTAAGGATATTTCTTTCTCTAATTTGTTCAAAATTTTTATTGTAACTGAGTGTGGAATTTTATCTAATGCTTTTGCTGTGTCTATTGAGATCTTCACATAATTATTCTCTTATATGGTGAATCACATTGATTTTTGAATATTAAACTAACTTTACATTACTGGGATAAACTCAGTTTGATTTTTATGTACTATCCTTTTAATATATTGCTAGATTTTGTTGGCTAAGATTTTATTTAGGATTTTTACATTTATATTCATGGGAATGCCTGACCTGTATTTCTTTTTGTTTCTTGTAATGTCTTTGTTAGGTTTTTGAATCAAGGTATGCTGGATTTAAGAATATCAAGGTTATGCTTTATCAAATAAAATGGATTGGGAAGTGCTCCCTCTTTATTTTAATTTTCTGAAAGACTTTGTGTAAGGCTTATTTCTTCCTTAAATTAATGGGAGAATTTACCAGTGAAGCCATTTAGCTATAGAGATTTTTTGTGGGAATATTTAAGATTAAAGATTAAAAATTTTGATAAATATTAGTCTACTCGTAATTCTATTTCTTTTTTTCTTTTTTAAATTGAGGTATGATTGACATATAAGACTGTATTACTTTCAGGTATACAACATAATGATTTGATATTTGTATACATTGTGAAATGATAATCACGATAAGTCTAGCTAGCATTTGTCACCTTACATAGTTACAAAAATTTTTTTTCTTGTAATGAGAACTTTTAGTACTCTCTTAGCAACTTTCAAATATGCAGTACAGTATTATTAACCATAGTCACCATGCTGTACATTACATTCTCATGATACATATTTTAGAACTGAAAATTTGTACATTTTGACCCCCTTCACTAATTTCTCTCATCCCCCACATTCCACCTCTGGCAGCCACCAATCTGTTCTCTGTATCTATGAGCTTATTTTTTGTTTATTTGTTTTGTCTTTATCACATATAAGTGAGATTATATGGTATTTGTCTGATATTTCACTTAGCATAATGCCCTTGAGGCCCATCCATGTTGTCACAAATGGCAAGATTTCATCATTTTTATGGATGAATAATATTCTATTTTATATAGAATATATACATACACACAGATATATGTATATATATGTATATTAATATATACACACCACATCTTCTTTATCTATTCATCCATTGATGAATAATTAGGTCATTTTCCATATATTGGCTATTGTAAATAAGGCTGCACTGAACATGGGGTGCATAAACCTTTTTGAGTTAGGGTTTTTGTTTTCTTCAGATAAACACCCAGAAGTGGAATTGCTGATAGTTCTATTTTTAATTTTTTGAGAAACTCCATACTGTTTTCCATAGTGGCTGCACCAATTTACATTCCCACCAATAGTGCACAAGGGTTCCTTTTCTCCACATCATCACCCACACTTGTTATTTCTTGTCTTTTTGATAATAGCCATTCTGACAGGTGTGAGGTGATATCTCATTGTGGTTTGATTTGCATTTCCCTTGGTGATTAGTGATGTTGAGCATCTTTTCATGTACCTGTTGGCCATCTGTATGTCTTCTTTGGAAAATGTCTATTTAGATCTTCTGCTTGTTTTTTAATCGGATTGTTCATTTTTTTGCTATTGAGTTGTATGAGTTCTTTATATATTTTGGAATTACCTCCTTTATCAGATATATGATTTGCAAATATTTTCTCCCATTTGGTAGTTGTCTTTTCATTCTGTTGATGAAAACCACCTGTTGGTGGTTTCCTTTGCTGTGCAGAATCTTTTTACTTTGATGTAGTCCTACTGGTTTATTTTTGCTTTTGTTGCTTCTACTTTTGGTGTCAGATTCAGAAAATCATCACCAAGACCTATGTCAAGGAGGTGTCAAGACCTATGTCAACCTGTGTTTTCTTCTAGTTTTATAGTTTCAGGTCTTTTGTTCAAGTCTTTGTCCCAACACCATTTATTGAAGAAACTTCTTTTTCTCCATTGTATATTCTTGGCTTCTTTGTCATATATTAATTGACCATATATGTGTGGATTTATTTCTAGGCTCTCTATTCTGTTCCATTGATTCTATTTATTTTTACGTTAATTCTGATAAATTGATTTTTATTGGAATTTGTCCATTTCATCTATAGTTTCAAATCCATTGGGAGAAGTTGACAATCATTCTATCCTTATATGTTACTAATGTATGCAGTATCCAGAGTGATGGGCCAGTTTAAATTCCATATTGTTATTTGTCTGTTCTCTCTTTTTTATTGTTCCAGAGCTGCCGAGAGTTCATCAATGTTCTTAATGTTCTCAAAGAACTAACTTTTGGCCTTGTTGATTTTTTTCTTTTTTTTTTTTCTGCTTTATATTCATTGATTTCTGCTTTTATATTTTTCTCCTTCATTGTACTACTTGGGTCTAATTTACTATTCTTTTTATAACTTCTTAAGATGGAAGCTTATCTAATTTCTTTTAGACTGTCTTTTCTAAAACCTAAGTGTATTTAAGACTAAAAACTTTCCAGTCCTTCTGTATACCGCTTTAGCTACATCCCTTGAGGCTTTTTTATATTTTATTTTTATTATCTCTTAGTTCAAAATATTTTCTGACTTCTCTTTTGACCTATTTCTTGACTCGTGGGTTATTTAGAAGAATGTTGCTTAATTTCTAGTTATCTTTTAAGGTATTATTTTATTTTACAGGACACATTCTTAAAATCCTTTGGAATTTATTAAGAGTTACCTTGTGACCTAACATATGTTTTATTTTGGTAAATGTTCATTGAAAAGCATGTGTTTTTCTGTTTGGGGTTCTATAAATATTTAATATGTAAAGTCTGTTGATTGTGCTCTTTAAATATATATCCTTGTTGATAGTTTTTACCTGCTTCTGAAGGTTACTATTAGAGATATATTAAAATCTCCCACTGTGATTGTGGACTTGATTATGTATGCTGTTAAGTCTGTTAACTTTTGCTTTATACATTGAGGCTGTTTTTATAGTCATGAAAATTTAGAACTATTATATTTCTTGGTGGATTTCCCCTTAATCATTATTTCTCTTGGCCTGTAGTATTCCATCTGTATTAGTTTCTATTGCTGCTGTAACAAATTACCACAAATTTAATGTCTTTAAACAACATAAATTTATTATCTTGCAGTTCTGGAGATTTGAAGTCTAAAATGGGTGCCTCCAGGCTGTGTTATTTCTAGAGGCTCCAGGGGGAATCTGTTTCCCTGCCCTCTCCAGGTTCCAGAGTCTGCCTATATCCTTTGCCTTGTGGTTCACTTCTATCTTCAAAGCCAGCAACATAGCATATTCAAATCTCTTTCTGTCACTCTTGCTACTGTCACACTGGCTACTGTTTGACTGCTATTGCATCCCTTTTACAAGGAGTCCTGTGATTAAATCTGGACAATCCAGGATAGCTTCCCATGTCAGGATCCACAACTTGATCATGTCTTCAGAATCCCTTTTGCCATACAAACTAACATTCATGGGTTCCTGGGATTGGATGTGGACATCTCGGCAGGAGGAGCCATTATTCATCCTACCACATCATTTTTAAGTTTTCATTTTCTGACAGAAATACATAGGTACATATAACTTTCGTTTCTTAATTCCTTTTTTTTGGAAATATAATTGATATGCAATATAATGTTAGTTTCAGGTGTACTACATAGTGATTTGATATTTGCATACATTATGAAATGATCACCATAATAAGTCTAGTAACCATCTGTTCCCATACAAAATTATTACAATATTATTAACCATATTCCTTATGCTGTATATTACATCTCTATGACTTATTTATTATATAACTGGAGGCTTTTATCTCTTAATCCCCTTCACCTATTTTGCCCCCTTTTCTTTCTTTTAGTTAGCATTTTCAAGGTATACCTTTTTCACCTATCACTTTTATCCTTTCCCTGTCCTTATATTTAAAGCTTGTCTCTTTTTAATTATATATAGTGGGTTTTGTTTTTCATTTCAGCTGACAGTGTTTGTCTTTTAATTGGAGTTCTTAATCTATTTCCTTTATATGTTGTTATTTATATATTTGGGTTTACATCTGTACCTTATTGTTTATTTTCTAATCATCTTGTCTCTTCTATGTTCCTTTTCTTCCTTAAATTTTAAAATTCACAACTTTTATTATTTAATTTCCCCCCTGCTGGCTAGTTTTATAAACATTATTTTACAACTCTTTAGTAATTATCTCTGTAATTGTAGCATGCATTCTTGACTTATGATATAAATTAGTACTTTCATAATTTACTGGGCAATACAAGGACTGCAAAATACTTTATATGCATTCAAATAGTTCATCTTTTGTGCTGTTGTTGTCATGTGCTTTACTACTTCGTGTGTTTTGCGCCCCACACTCCCAGAAGGGAGTAAGCATAAGTTGGAATGCACTGGGCACCTTTATATCTGTCAATAACCACTTTTCACCATGAAAAAAATCCTTTAGAGTGTAATGGCTGTTGCTTACCTTCTGCCTTTCAAATCTTCCGTTAATTCCTCTTTGGCCAACTCTAACCCAGAACTATATGGAGGAGGATACTTGGGAAAATGTTTCCAACTTAGCCAAGTTAGCACAAAACAAGCATCACACTCAGATTGTCATTTTCCTCCAGAAACTATTTACTTTTGTTGCTGTCAGGCAGAGTAGGAGCCAATTACCTTAATTCATTTTGGGACTGAGCTGACTTGAAACTTGTTTCAATCTTTGTGAGGACTTCTATTTCTTGTTAATTCTTACAACTAGGATGCGTCCTTTCAGGGTCCCAACAGAAAGCTCCGGATAAGTGTTACATCCCAGTACGGTGAGACTGTGCTCAGGGTCTCAGCCGTTTAGCTGCTGCTTTCTCCTTGACTCTGCAACTTCTTATCTCTGCACTCATGTGAATCAGCAAATGCTTTGAGAGCAAGGCCATGAAAGAATGTTCAGCTAGCCTCAATAAGACACTCTTCTTTTATAGATCTACCTCTCAGGTCCTGACTTTTCTTGATAACTCTCCAATGCCTTCAAACTGATTTTTTATATCCAGTTTTTCTAGCAACAGGAAGGATAGTCAGATACAGCATGACTCTTCATAATCAAGAATGGAAGTCTTGGAGTTATAAATTTATTGGCCCCAAGGGTATAATGTAATAACAAGTTATATTGGGTGATAAACAGGAAGAGGCAGAGATAGCATTAAGAAACAATAAATAATGGTTATTTTACTGGCTGACTTCCCTGTTGCTAAAGATAATTGTTTACAATAGTGAGATAAATAAATCTCTGCTGCTTCTCACTATGGAGCATCATAATACATAGAGTTGCCCAAATGAAAAGCAGGTCATAAGTTGCAGTTTAGTATGTCTGCCCTTAATGTGCTCCTTAACTGGTTATTTTCTCTGTCCCTGGTATTTTAATAAGCATGGCCTTTCCCTTTGGTCGTTTTTAGATAGATTATTAGTCTAGTCCAAGTCATGGCCTCCAAATTTGGTAAAAACCCATAAGGTCATTTTTACTTGACATAGCATAGAGAAATAAACAGACAATTAAGTTTATATGGATTGGATCTATATAATCTACAAAAATACTGGCAGGACTAATGAGTGAATTTAGCCGTATTGTAGGCTATATGGTCAGTATACAAAAATCAATTATAGTTTTACATACTAGCCACAGACAACTGGAAAATAAAATTTAAAAAATACCATTTTCAATAGCATCAAAAGAAAATATACATAGTAACAAATTTGATAAATTAGATCTGTGAAAATTTACATAAAACATTTTCATTAACTTGTACGAGCTTTTTGGGTTAAACAAATCCAAACCCTGCCTCTTAACCAATTACTAGCAGGGTAATATTAGGCAGGTGTTTAACCTCTCTAGACTTCAGTTTTCCTTTTGTGAAATTAGGATAGTAAAAATTACCTCAGGGGGTTGAAATGAGTCAACATATATGGCACATAGCAGGTGCTTAGTAAAAGTTAGTGATTTCTCTCTTCTCTGCATAATAATGTAGGGACCATGCTCTACTCCTGATTTTAAAATGTTTTATCTCAAATATGGCCAAATTGGCTATCTTAACTTTTTCAGATACTTGTTAATTTATTAAAACAAAAACACATGGAAAGAAAGAATACCATTAGAAAATATAATGAACATGACCATTTGTATATCAATTAGTTCACAAAACAAAGGCCAGGGAATTGTCATATGGAAAATACTGCCTTATAAATACTGATAGTGACAAAGAAGGTTATTTATGGAGAAATGATAGTAATTTGGAACCCGTAAGATAAAGCATTTTCTATTTTAATAGCAATATCTAATAAAACGGACTTAATCATCTTAGGAGTATCTATTACTCCTTTAGAGAAATAATAATTTTTTTAATAAACTTTAACTCTGTCAGGCCCCAAAGCATATTATTATAGCATTATGTCCCAAATTACCTGAAATATTTTTAGTTAGCAGTTGATTTCTAGGAAAGCTGATTGTGAATTGCAGCATGAAGACAGGACCCGATATAAGATAGCTTGCAGTAGGTCATTGCATCCAATAGATCATCTGGCTTCTTTTAGACTGGTGACTATATGAGAACCTCAAAACACAGTAGCTATAGTTATATATTTTATTTACCTATGTATATTTATGTAATTTCTATAAATATATAAATAATTAAATCTTATAAATAATTAAATCAGTAAATAATCCTCTTTATATAATTTGTTTCATTATATACTATATATAATTATATAAATATATGTTTTATATGTTACAAATTATTTAAATAAAACTTTTTATACTTGATACATATAAACATTTTATAATTAATAATATATAATAATATGTATATGATATATAATGTATATGATAAATATTTTCTCTATATATAAATATACATAATATATTTATGTAATTATGTAATATATAGGTTCTAGATAATATATAAGTAATATATTTATGTAAAATACATATGTGATACATTTATATAAAATACATGTGATGAATTTATATATAAATATATATGTGTATATATATATATATATATAAAATTTACCTCCCAACAATCCTGCAAAGCATTTTTCAGTTGATACAAATGAGGCTTAGAGAAATAAGGAAATTAACCTAGATTATAAGATGCTCAGCAGTGGAGTTGGGACCTAGTCCCATGCTGATTGATTCTAGAATCTGTGTCTTTAAACATTATATTTTACTCTTGCTTAGCATTCCTTTAATTTATCTGGTTCTATTAGACTCTTGCAGTGGCAGAGCCACTTTTATACCTAGATGAAGAAGCAAGTGAACTTAAGGATTCTAAGATCAACAGTTCCCCTTCTTCAACTTCACAATGCTTTGGAGCTAATGAATTGAAGCTTCTTGTTAAGGTGACCATATTTAAGCTAATGACTGGGACACTGCCTAAAAAAGAGACATCCTGCTTTTACCTAGGGGATGATATAATTTAGAGACCAAAAATGCTGGAATTTCTGGGCCTTTTCATGACTAGTAGGAAGAGAATATTTAAAGTTCTGTTCATGAGTTTGATCCAGGTTTGTGCTTTGGTGGCTCAGGTCTCATGCTGAGTGACATTATTATTTGTTTGTCTCTTGATAGGAATGATAGATCAGAAAGCAATTTTCCTTGGAGGAAGAAACCCCAAGTTTTCATTGGGGTAACAGAAATACCCTTGAGGTAAGGGGAAGTAAACAGAATTGGGAGGCTGGAGAAAACCAGGACTGACCACCAATTCTTTAATGTTCTGGGATCTCTTTATCATGTGTTTGGCCCCATCTAGCCCATAGAGAATATTTGCCTGAGAATGCATGTGAGCTGTGGTCCATGTTCTGATGCCACTGTGTCCCAAACACCCCTGAAAATAAGAATCACCGGAAGTGGCACAAATTCTTGGGGTTACCCACACAAACCTACTGAAGTAGAATTTTCAGGGGAGAAGTTTATTAATTTATATATGTAATAAGCATTCAAAGAAAGATGAATATATACCATACAGGACATATATACCATACAAGACATATATACCATACAGGACAAACCCAAGGAGGAACACACTGGGACACATAGTAATCAAACTGACAAAAACTAAAGACAAAGAAAAAATATTAAAAGCAACAAGGGAAAAGCAACAAATAACATACAAGGCAACAACCGTAAGGTTAACAGCTGATTTCTCAGCAGAAACTCTGCAGGCCAGAAGGGAGTGGCACAATATACTTAAAGTGATGAAAGGAAAGAATCTACAACCAAGAATACTCTACTCAGCAAGGCTCTCATTCACATTTCACAGAGAAATCAAAAGCTTAACAGACAAACAAAAGTTAAGAGAATTCAGCACCACCAGAGCAGCTTGGCAGCAAATGCTTAAGGAACTTCTCTAGGCAGGAAAGAAAAGGCCGTAACCAGAAACAAGAATGGATTAAAGACCTTAATGTAATGCCAGACACTATCAAACTCTTAGAGGAAAACATAGGCAGAACACTCTATGAAATAAATCACAGCAAGATCCTTTCTGACCCACCTCCTAGAGAAATGGAAATAAAAACAAAAATAAACAAATGGGACCTAATGAAACTTAAAAGCTTTTGCACAGCAAAGGAAACCATAAACAAGACAAAAAGACAACCCTCAGAATGGGAGAAAATATTTGCAAACAAAGCGACTGACAAAGGATTAATCTCCAAAATTTACAAGCAGCTCATGCAGCTCAATATCAAAAAAACAAACAACCCAATCCAAAAATGGGCAGAAGACCCAAATAGACATTTCTCCAAAGAAGATATACAGATGGCCAACAAACACATGAAAGAATGCTCAACATCATTAATCATTAGAGAAATGCAAATCAAAACTACAATGAGATATCATCTCACACTGGTCAGAATGGCCATCATCAAAAAATCTAGAAACAATAAATGCTGGAGAGGGTGTGGAGAAAATGGAACACTCTTGTACTGTTGGTGGGAATGTAAATTGATACAGCCACTATGGAGAACAGTATGGAGGTTCCTTAAAAAACTAAAAATAGAACTACCATATGACCCAGCAATCCCACTACTGGGCATATAACCTGAGAAAACCATAATTCAAAGAGTCATGTACCAAAATGTTCACTGCAGCTCTATTTACAATAGCCAGGACATGGAAGCAACCTAAGTGTCCATCGACAGTTGAATGGATAAAGAAGATGTGGCACATGTATACATGGAATGTTACTCAGCCATAAAAAGAAATGAAATTGAGTTATTTGTAGTAAGATGGATGGACCTAGAGTCTGTCATACAGAGTGAAGTAAGTCAGAAAGAGAAAGACAAATACCGTATGCTAACACATATATATGGAATCTAAGAAAAAAAAAAAGTCATGAAGAACCTAGGGGCAAGACGGGAATAAAGACACAGACCTACTAGAGAATGGACTTGAGGATATGGGGAGGGGGAAGGGTGAGCTGGGACAAAGTGAGAGAGTGGCATGGACATATATACACTACCAAACGTAAAATAGATAGCTAGTGGGAAGCAGCCACATAGCACAGGGAGATCTGCTCGGTGCTTTGTGACCACCTAGAGAGGTGGGATAGGGAGGGTGGGAGGGAGGGAGACACAAGAGGGAAGAGATATGGGAACATATGTATATGTATAACTGATTCACTTTGTTATAAAGCAGAAACTAACACACCATTGTAAAGCAATTATACTCCAATAGAGATGTTAAACAAAAAAAGAAATTTAAAAATCAGAAAGCTCACTGGTAAAGGCAAACATACAGTAAAGGTAGGAAATTATCTGCACACTAATATGGTATAAAACCAGCAATTGTGAGAAGAGGAGAGCATAAATGCAGGATGTTGGAAATGCATTTGAAATTAAAAGAAAAACAACTTAAAACAATCTTGTTTACATGTAGATTGCTGTATCAAAACCTCATGGTAACCACAAACCAAAAATATAAAATGGATATACACACAAAAAAGAAAAAGGAGTCCAAACACAACACTGAAGTTAGTCATTGAATCACAAGAGAAGAGAACAAAAGAGGAAGGGAAGCAAAAACACCTTCAAAAACAAAGCCAAAACAATTAACAAACTGGCAATAAGAACATACATATTGATAATTACCTTAAACATAAATGGATTAAATTCTCTAACCAAAAGACATAGACTGGCTGAATGGAAACAAAAACAAGACCTGTATATATGCTGTCTATAAGAGACCCACTTCAGATCTAGGGACACATACAGACTGCTAATGAGGGGATAGAAAAATGTATTCCATGTAAACGGAAATCAAAAGAAAGCTGGAGTAGCAATACTCATATCACACAAAACAGACTTTAAAATTAAGACTGTTACAAGAGACAAAGAAGGACACTACATAATGATCAAGGGATCAATCCAAGAAGAAGATGTAACAATTGTGAATATATATGGACACACCATAGGAGCACATCATATATAAGATGAATGCTAAAAGCCATAAAAGGAGAAATAGACAGTAACACAATAATAGTGGGGGACTTTAACACACCCACTTTCATCAATGGACAGATCATCCCAATAGAAAATCAGTAAGGAAACACAGGCCTTAAATGACACATTAGACCAGATGGACTTAGTTGATATTTATAAAGCATTCCATCCAAAAGCCCCAGAATATGCATTCTTCTCAAGTGCACATGGAACATTCTCCAGGACTGATCACATGGTGGGCCACAAAGCAAGTCTCAGTAAATTTAAGAAAAGTGAAATCATATCAAGCATCTTTTCCAACCACAACACTATGAGATTAGAAATCAACTCAAGAAAAAAACCTGTAAAAAACACAAACACATGGAGGCTAAACAATATGCTACTAAGCAACCAATGGATTTGGAAGAAATCGAAGAGGAATTCAAAAAATACCTAGAGACATGTGAAAATGAAAAATAACAATGATCCAAAACCTATGGGATGCCACAAAAGCTGTTGTAAGAGGGAAGTTTATAGCAATACAATCTTACCTCAGGAAACAAGAAAAATCTCAAACAACCTAACCTTATACCTTAAACAACAAGAGGAAGAAGAATAAACAAAACCCAAAGTCAGTAGATGGAATTAAATCATAAAGATCAGAGCAGAAAAATAGAGATTAAAAAAACAATAGAAAATATTAATGAAACTAAAAGCTGGTTCTTTGAAAAGGTAAACAAAATTGATAAACCATTAGCCAGACTCATCACGAAACGAAGGAAGAGGGCTCAGATCAATAAAATCAGAAAGGAAAAAGGAGAAGTTCCAACAGACACCACAGAAATACAAAGGATCATAAGATACTACTACAAGCAACTATATGCCAATAAAATGGACAACCCAGAAGAAATGGACAAATTCTTAGAAAGATACAATCGCCCAAGACTGAACCAGGAAGAAATAGATAATATGAACAGACCAATCACAAGTTCTGTAATTGAAACTGTGATTTTAAAACTCTCAAGAAACAAAAGTCCAGGACCAGTTGGCTTCACAGGAAAATTCTGTCAAACAGTTAGAGAAGGGTTAATACCTATCCTTCAGAAACTATTCCAAAAAACTGCAGAGAAAGGAACATTCCCAAATTCATTCTATGAGGACACCATCACCCTGATATCGCAAAACCAGACAAAAATACCAGAAAAAAGGAACTTATAAGCCAATATCACTGAAGAACATATACATAAAAGTTCTTAACAAATTACTAGCAAAATGAATCCAACAGTACATTAAAAGGATCATACACCTTGATCAAGTGGGATTTATTGCAGGGATGCAAGGATTTCTCAATGTCTGCAAATCAATCAGTGTGATATACCAAATCAATAAATTGAAGAATAAAAACCATATGATCATCTCAATAGATGCAGAAAAAGCTTCTGACAAAATTCAACATCCATTTACAATAAAAACTCTCCAGAAAGTGTGCATAGAGAGAATGTACCTCAACATAATAAAGGCCATATATGACAAATCTACAGCTAACATCATACTCAACAGTGAAAAGCTGAAAGCATTTCCACTAAGATCAGGAACAAGACAAGGATGTCCACTCTCATCACTTTTATTCAAATTAGTTTTGGAAGTCCTAGCCATGGCAGTCAGAGAAGAAAAAGAAATAAAAGGAATCCAAACTGGAAAAGAAGAAGTAAAACTGTCACTGTTTGCAGATGACATGATACTATATATTGAAAATCCTAAAGATGCTACCAGAAAACAGCTAGAGCTCATCAATGAATTTGGTAAAATGCAGGATATAAAATAAGTACGCGGAGATGTGTTACATTCCTATACAAAAACAACAAAAGATCAGGAAGAGAGATTAAGGAAACAATCCCATTTACCATTGCATCAAAAAGAATAAAATACCTAGGAATAAATCTGCCTAAGGATGCAAAAGACCTGTACTCCAAAAGCTATAAGACACTGATGAAAGAAATTGAAGATGACACAAGCAGATGGAAAGGTATACCATGTTCTTGGGCTGGAAGGATCAGTATTGTCAAAATGACCATATTACACAAGGGAACCTACAGATTCAAAGCAATCCCTGTCAAATTACCAATGGCCTTTTTCACAGAACTAGAACAGAAAATCTTAAAATTTGTATGGAGATACAAAAGACCTCGAATAAACAAAGCCATCTTGAAAAAGAAAGCGGGAGTGGGAGGAATCAGGCTTGCTGCCTCCAGACTATACTACAAAGCAACAGTAATCAAAACAGTATGGTACTTGCACAAAAACAGAAATATGGATCAATGGTACAGGATAGAAAGCCCAGAAAGAAACACATGCACCTGTGGTCAATTAATGTACAACAAAGTCTCTTCAATAAATTGTGCTGGGAAAACTGGACAGCTACATGCCAAAAAATGAAATTAGAACATTCTTTAACACCATACACAATAATAAGCTCAAAAAGGATTAAAGACCTAAATGTAAGACTGGATACTGTAAAACCCTTAGAGGAAAATATAGGCAGAACACTCTTTGACATAAAATGGAGAAATATCTTTTTGGATCCACCCCCTAGAGTAATGGGAATAAAAAGGAAACTAAATGGGACCTAAATAAACTCAAAAGGTTTTGCACAACAAAGGAAACCGTAAACAAAATGAAAAGACAGCACACAGAATGGGAGAAAATATTTGCAAACAATGTGACTAACAAGGGATTAGTCCTAAATTTAAAAACAGCTCATGTGGCTCAATATAAAAAAAAAAAAATCAAAAAATGGTCAGAAGACCTAAATAGACCTTTCTCCAAAGAAGACATACAGATGGCCAAGAGGCACATGAAAAAATGCTCAACATTGCTAATTATTAGAGATATGCAAATCAAAACTATGAGATATCACCTCATACCAGTCAGGATAGCCATCATCAAAAAGTCTACAAGCAGGGCTTCCCTGGTGGTGCAGTGGTTGAGAGTCCACCTGCTGATGCAGGGGACACTGGTTCGTGACCCGGTCCGGGAAGATCCCACATGCTGCGGAGTGGCTGGGCCCGTGCGCCATGGCCGCTGAGCCTGCGCATCTGGAGCCTGTGCTCTGCAATGGGAGAGGCAACAACAGTGAGAGGCCCACATACCGCAAAAAAAAAAAAAAAAAAAAAAAGTCTACAAACAATAAATGCTGGAGAGGGTGTGGAGAAAAGGGAACCCTCCTGTTCTGTGGGTGGGAATGTAAATTGGTACAGCCACGGTGGAGTACAGTATGGAGATTTCTTAAGAAACAAAATATAGTTACCATATGATCCAGCAGTCCCACTCCTGGACATATATCTGGAGAAGAACAGGGTCTGAAAGGATACATGCACCCCAGTGTTCATTGCACCGCTGTTTACAATAGCCAAGACATGGAAGCAACCTAAATGTCCATTGAAAGATGAGTGGATAAAGAAGATGTGTATATATACAATGGAATATTACTCAGCCATTAAAAAGAATGAAATAATGCTATTTGCAGCAACATGAATGGACCTGGAGATTATCATACTAAGTGAAGTAAGTCAGACAAAGAAAGACAAATATCTTATGATATTGCTTATATATGGAATCTAAAAAAAATGATACAAACGAACTTATTTACAAAACAGAAACAGACCGACAGACTCAGAGAATGAACTTATGGTTATGGGGGGAAGGGTCGGGGGTGGGATAGATTGGGACTTTGGTATTCACATGTACACACTGCTATTTTTTTAAATAGATAACCAGCAAGGACCTACTGTATAGCAGAGGGAACTCTGCTAAGTATTTTGTCATAATGTAAACGGGAAAGGAATTTGAAAAAGAATAGATACATGTGTATGCATAACTGAATCACTCTGCTGTATATCTGAAACTAACAAAACATTGTTAATCAACTATATTCCAATATAAAATAAAAATTTTAAAAAAGAAAGGAATCCAGTTTGGAAAGGTTAAGTAAAATTATCTCTATTCACAGACAACATGATTGTATAGAAACTTTCAAATAATCTACAAAGACATCACTGGAACTGGTAAGTATGTTTAGCAAGGTAGCAAGATACAAGGCTGATATAAAAAATTTGTATTTCTATATTCTAACAATGAACAATTGGAAATTGAAATTTTAAAAATAATGTCACTTACAGTAGCACCCCAAACCATGTAACTATTAGGTACAACTCTAGCAAAATATGTGTTTGCATAGCCACGCCATGGAAGCATGTGTAAGATTTGCATGCTGAAAAATACAAAACTGCTAAAGTACATTTTAAAATACCTGGATAAATGGAGATATTTTTTGTGTTCATGGTTTGCAATACTCATTATTGTTAAGATGGCAATCTAATCTTTAGAGTGATCTGTAGAATGCAATCCCAATCAAAATCCAGTGGGATCTTGTATAGAAATTAACAAGCTGATTCTAAAATTTACTTCTTTATAAGGTTGTTCTGAGGATCAAATGAAATAACTACATATAAAGTGTTTACTACAGGGCTTCCCTGGTGGTGCAGTGGTTGAGAGTCCGCCTGCCAATGCAGGGGACACGGGTTCGTGCCCCGGTCTGGGAAGATCCCACATGCCGCGGAGCGGCTGGGCCCATGAGCCATGGCCGCTGAGCCTGCGCCTCCGGAGCCTGTGCTCTGCAACGGGAGAGGCCACAACATGAGAGGCCTGCGTACCGCAAAAAAAAGAGTTTACTACAAAGCTTAGCATACAGAAAGTAAGAAATGTTAACTATTATTACTCAATCTTTTTAACCATTTTAAATTGAAGTACAGTTAATTTACAATATTGTGTTAGTTTAGGGTGTATAACAAAGTGATTCAGTTACACACATATCTGTGTGTATATCTATGTGTATATATATATATTCTTTTTCATTATAGGTTATTACTAGTTATTGAAATAATTCCCTATGCTATACAGTAGGTCCTTGTTGTTTATCTATTTTATATATATGTGTGTGTATATGTTACAGTCATTTCATTGCTCCTTTTGGCCAGTGGATGTCTTTGATCTTAAACACCACATTTTCTTCAATATATACTGAGAGTTGTATTGTTTTGGGCATTCATCGTCATTCATTCATTTTTTTTCTTTCATTCTACAAATATTTGTTGAGCACCTACTCTGTACACAGCATTGTGGTAAGTTGGGGAAACAATGAATAAATAGGCAAACTATGACTGCTACCTTCATGAAGTTTTCATTCCAGGAGCAAAATAGATATTAAACTACTTTTTACACAACTCTTCAATTAAACCGTGAAAAGTGTTTTGAAGAAGTAGGGAATATTATGAATGAGATGACTGGGAGATTTAACCTAGGCTGGAAGTAATATCTGAATTGAGATAGGAGAATAAGAAGAAGGATCTAGACAGAGGGGACCACCACAGACAGGTCCTGAGGTGATGATAGAAAGCCAGAGTGGCTAGACATATAAGGTAAAGAAGAGAGGTGTTCAAGAGTCTATTGGAGAGGAAGGCAAGGGCTAGATTTTACAGTAGGCTTTTCTCTTAAAAGTGGTAGAAGGGTTTGTAAAAGGTATTTGGTAAAAGAAGGATTAATACATCCATCCTGCTTTCATGCATCACAGTTTTTTTTTGAAGACCTAATATGTATAGGACACTAAGCAGACTGCTGAGAATTAAGCAGTGAAGAAGCCAGACATAAATTTATGGTGAAGTTACTGAAGCTTAGACTTTAAGATCCATCACCTGTTAGTGTGTGTGTACCAGTAATGGGAAAGGAAAGCCAGGTTGCAATCAGGATGCATTTCTAAGTAAGCATTTCTAGTAAATTGCCTAAAGAAGTCTCAGAAGAGAGGGATCTTATGCTCTAAAGCCTCAATGATCTGTTGTGATTTCTTTTCTCATTCTAACTAATATACATAGTTATACATAATTTTGTACATTTTGTATTTATAATTTATATCCTTCTCTTAAAGAAGGCTCCCTAAGTTGCATTAGTTTCAGAATCCATGAAACCTGGATCTACCCCTGGTTGCAGCTCCCTTACAGTCTTACAGGGGAGG
Source organism: Orcinus orca (assembly GCF_937001465.1). Taxonomy (NCBI): domain Eukaryota; kingdom Metazoa; phylum Chordata; class Mammalia; order Artiodactyla; family Delphinidae; genus Orcinus; species Orcinus orca. Next base: position 61,551,176 of record NC_064572.1, on the reverse strand, counting down.
CAGTTAAATAAACATTTTTAGTATAATATGACAAGTACTTTGATAGAGAAAAGCACTAGACCCAGACATGGATGGAGAGATAGTGGAAGGCAGGGAAACTAGGACCTGAAGGTTATAAGAATTAGTAGGTACAAAAACAAGGAGAGGTGCAGATCCCTGAGTTAAAAGTAGAGAAGGAATAGTAGCGTCTTTGGGCCAAGCACAAAGTTAGTAACTACTGGTTGCCATGGAAATCGACTCCGATCATGATTTTTAAGAAAATTATGAATTTGGACCAGACTAAAGAGCAAAAAAATCTTTTATGGCTTTCCTCCATCTGTTCTGCCTATAACAAGGGAAAATCAAAGACGTAAGTAAAACCTTGCCAGGAAGTAACAGAAGGCAGCCCCAGATAAGGTTAGTAGGGAAAGCATTTAATTAAAGTCAGTGCCTTGAGAGAGTAGGTCAGATAAACGGATTGGATTTTACCTTCAGTATGTTGCATGCTTTGAAGTATAGACGTATACCTCTAGTATTCCTCAGTATTTAATACTCCCAAGAATATAAGCCTCTAGGTCCCTGTAGCACTAAAGATTTTAGTTGTTAATATTATTATTACTATTATTATTTTCTTTATATTTCAAATTTACAGATGCTGGTAAAAATTCAAACCTTATTGCAGTATATAGAGTAAGACATGATCATCCACTCTTATCCCTCCTAATTCCCAGGGTTATCTGTTAGTTTGATGGGTCTCTTTTCAGACCTTTATCTGTGGATATGCAAATATATGTACTCATAAACATACAGAGAGCTTTCAAACTCCTAAAAAGGAGCCATAGTATACTTATTGTTTATTAATTTGTTCTTTTTCACTTAGTGTATCATAGCTCTATTCTGTGAGTACAGATCAACCAATTAATTGTTTCTAGTGTTACATTATATTCATCGTAGGTTTATACCTTAATTTTAAAAATTTTTATGGAAAGAATTTAAACATATGCAAAAAAGCAGAGAGACTTGTATAATGAAACCATCACTCAATTTCAACAAGTAACAACTCATGGTAATTTTGTTACATCTATATACTCACCCACTCTCCTACCCACTTATGAATAGACACTAAGGTTATGTCTAAGATTTTACTAAACAAATGGGACTGCAATGTGTATTTGTAATTGTATCTGTGCATGCATATTATAAAAACTTTGAGCCCCAGAGCACCAGTGAGTGAATGTCAATTGGGGTATTCTCTGATAGAAGAGCCACCTGGGAAGGTAGATGTTTGGACTGTACTAAACTGCCTGAGAAAAACTAAGCAGAAAACTAAAATCTGGAAGTTAGCTGTTTTGTATAGCTGGGGGCTTGGGATGGAAACCAGTCATTAGAGGTAAATGCTTTCAGTTAAGATAAGCTCTAGCTTACATGTTAAGCTAGTAAACTGGAACTTCAGAGCTATGTAACCAGGACGCTAATTGGAGATTATCAAGACTGGAACTTTATGGCACCTTTGAAGGGCTCTCTAAATGTGATAACGGGAATATAGGTTTTTATGTAGAGACTGTAAAATTAGGGAAATGTGAGCTGTATTTAAGAGGGCCCAGGTTGCACTCAGATTTTGTTAGTGTGATTTCTCTGAAGATTATCAGATGTTTGCATTATTCAGACCTAGTTATAAAATAACATGCTTTACCAATACAGAGAACTTTGTCTTATCTGGCTCAGAAAAAGGATTTATGTCTTTTTAAACTCTCCTAAGTGTTAGTTGAAGGGTTGCTGAAGCATGATTGATTTCTAGAAGAGTTCAGAATTCTGATTTCTTGATTAAGCTTTATATGCTAGAAATCATATGATTGACCACATGAGCTATTGCATTAATTAGGTTGTAAAGTTGTAATGTTTCCAATTAGTGGAGTTGGGAAAAGTGTGGAGCAACTAAAAGATATTTCTAAGGAAGACTCACTCTTCTTTGGAATTGAATTGGGTATAGGAGATAGGGATTTAAAAAATGGAAGGATGGGCTTCCCTGGTGGTGCAGTGGTTGAGAGTCGGCCTGCTGATGCAGGGGACGCGGGTTCGTGCCCTGGTCCAGGAGGATCCCACATACTGCGGAGCGGCTGGGCCCGTGAGCCATGGCCGCTGAGCCTGCACGTCCGGAGCCTGTGCTCCGCAACGGGAGAGGCCACAACAGTGAGAGGCCCGCATACCGAAAAAAAAGGGAAGGATGAGGCTTTTGTTTAAGACAGGATGACCAGGAGAGTGATGGTTATCATTGACAGAAACAGGATTTCTGGGAGGGAAAAAAGAGTTTGGAGGGTGGGAGATGATGATGAGTTCAGAAGATTCCTGGAGTCAAACAATTGTGGGCCAGAGATGTTCATTTTAGAGCTGCTCATATAGAGCTGTAGACTGAAGCCATGTAAATGAGTCATCTGTTGGAGCTTGTAAAAGAACTCAAGGCTGAGGAGTAGTTCGTAGAAGATCTCCCAATTTAGTGTGCAGAAAGATAAAGTGAGGCTGAGAAGAACCTGTCAGAGATGAGGGAGCCTAGTCAGAGCTGTGACCCAGAAAATGGGAGTCAATGCTTTCCTGTGTCTTCCACAGTGACTCAGTCATTAAAGGGAAAGCAAAGGTGTTTTTGATTTTCTCATCAATACACTTGAATAATTTACTGCACTGAGTTGAGAAACTCCTCATTTAGGCTACTGGAGCTTATTTTATTACTCTTATAATTAAATACTATCACCAAGATATGAAGAACTTCTTCATCACTTTTCTACAGAGACAGTTATCATATTGGAAACTTAATTAGGTTTATATATCCCACCTAGACAGGGTACAAGGGAACAATGAAGAAATATCAAGAAAATATTCCAAATAAAACTTGAGAGTTATCACATCAATGAAATGGAATCCATTGTGTTAGCAGTACAGCATCGCTAGGATCAGTCATACGTTTGAATGGTGTGGGCAAGTGAACTAAGTTATTGAGTGCCTGCTATGTGATAGTACAGTGCATCCTTTAAACTTCACAGCAATTTTGAGAGAGAGGTGTTATGATACTCATGAAGGAGAACTGAGGATTAGAGCAAAAAAATTACATGTGAATTTGGACAGAAATTGAAGTGTTAGATGTCTGATTTAAAACGTGAGATTCTCATATCATGGAGTTGAATAGGTGGGGAGTAGGTGCAGGTTTAGGTGAAATAAGAATGGCAGACACAACATGTGAATGTACTTATTGCCACTGAACTGTACACTTAAAAATGGTTAAAATGGTAAATTTTATGTCTTGTGTATATTACCACAGTAAAAAAAAAAAAAGAATGGCAGAATTTTAAAGATACTGATGCTGTGTGAAAGATACATGGGGATTTGTTATATTCTATTCACTTTGTATATGTTTGAAATTTTCCATAATCAAAAGTTTAAAAATTAAGATTCTTTAAAGTCAGATTTAAATGTATGCAACATCTTTCCTGAAGCATGGGGATTAGGGATATCCCCATAACCATCTACTTACTTGAAAAACATTACATCTTTTTAACCAAATTGTGGGTATGTGATCATCATTATAATAATAAATCTCAATAGCTTTAATATTTAATCTTTTTTACAAATCACTTTTTTGCATTGAGTATATGTGACATTTTTATGTGGCAGGTCTTATCATTCCATTTTTACAGATAGTTGTAGTGATTGCCCATGGTCTCATAGAAAGTAAGAGGCAGGGATTCAAATACAAGTTTTCTGACTCCAAGTCCAGTGCTTTGTTCCCTGTGCTCCCTGGGTGGTGTTATTTTGGTAGTGGCTTCTTCATGGCGTCTTCTGGGGTTCCAAACCTGAACTGTTTGCTCACTAGTGGTATTACTGTTGGATAATTTTGGGCAAGTCAGTTAACTTTAATCACTTCATTCTTCTCGTTTGAAAACTGAGGAAACTGAACTAAATGACAGTCTTGGTTCTGCTTCATCTCTAAAATTTCACAGATTAGGTTCGATGGTAACTTAGGCACTAATAGAATAGAGGTGTAGAAATAAAAAGGGAAGCAGCAGTCCTGTTGTGTGTGCTAGGTCATATACAGAGTTTTAATTTAATTTCTGGATACCATATTTTAAGATAGGCATTGGTAAAGAGAACTATAACCAGAGAACAATCCTAGCCCATGCCCTCAAGGCCCTTATGATGCAGTGGTCTAATAGCTAAATTCATGTGACAGTACTCCTTGCTCAGTCTCTACCACTCTCATTCCTTATATTTTCTATACAGACTTTGGATTTTCCAGTCTTTTCCTTCTCCATCATTCCTAGTGACAAACTACGCAACCACACCTTTCTTGTTTGTTTGCTTTTAGTTAGTATTTGTGGCAAAATAAACTATACTACACTACAATTGAAGGAAAGCTACACTACAGTGCGATTGCCACTGGGTGGTCTACACAAATTTCAATTTCATAAATGCTTAACAATTCCTTTTCACATCACCTATGTAAAAGCACTTATTTATTTACCTAAGTACTTAGTCTATTTTATTTAAACTGTATAGATTTATATTCAGTCACAGTTATTTTTATTTGTTTGAAGTTTGTAAACGTTATCTTTGTTCTTATTAATAAATCACATTCGGTTTTCCATCTCATTCTTCCTTAATTTTGTAGTGACTCTTGAGATTTTCCTAAAGCTCTGTATTCAGGGTTTTGAACAAGTAAGGAAAGCCTTCCTGCATTTGCATCTAATTCATAGGATTTGTCCACATTATACTTCTGTTTTTAGAATTGACATTTTTGCTGCCATCTGAAGGATAAACATACATTGATCTCTCCCTAGCAAAAGATATATTTTTTCATCCCATCCGCCTTGCATATTAGCAACGAAACAACTGATATTCTACATTGAAAGGACAAACTTTTTATAACCTGCATAACATGAATCTAATCTCAAGGAAACATCAGGTAAACCCAACTTAAATACTACAAAATGAATGGCCAGTAGTTTTAAAAATGTCAATGTTGTGAAAGACGAAGAAAAGATGGGGAACAGTTCCAGAATAAGGGAAACTAAAGAGATGTGAAAATTAAATGAAATCTGTGGTCCTGGGCTGGATCAATAAAATTTCTATAAAGGACATTTTTTGGGGGCCGTTAGCAAAATTTAGGTCTATAAATTGGATAATAATGTTGTTATCTAATTTTTGTGAATGTTATTTTCTGATTTTGATTATTATTGGTTATTTTAGTGAAAATTTCCTGATTTTGATAATTATACCTTCATAATTGCCCTTGATCTTAGGAAAAACACACAAAAATACTTAGGAGTTATGAAAAACTTTACAATTCTTGAGATCCCTCACATATAACTTCTTCATGATTTAGCAGTGTGACACTTCAGCACCTCACCTCAGGGCAGCAGTCTCTGACTACTCAAACAAAATAGTTTTCCACCCAGTCTCCATTACATTAACCTGATTTCTTTTCTTCATAGGACTCACCACCATCCGAATTTATCTTGTTTATTATTGCCTATCACCTCCTCACTCCTACTCTTCCTTTCCTACTTATTTAGAGTATAGGTCCCTGAAAGCAGGGACCTTGTCTGTCTTAATAATTGCTATAAACCCATTGTCTAGAACAATATCTGGCACATAACAGGTACTCAGCAATATTTGTCAAATGGATGAATGCATTTATATGTACAAAGTCTAGAGATGAATAGCAGCAGGAAAGAAATCGGTTGTAGGCAGTGATGTTATAGATAACTAAAAATTTTATTGAATACCACTATCCAGTTGATTTTATAATAGAAGGTGCCTGTGACTCCAAAATAGTTAACACCTAGAGTGCTGTCTGCTGTAATGGTAGCAGTGATTGGTTACTTTCTTCCTAAAGCAAAGGCCTGAGGAGATAGAACATGGTATAAGGATTAGGGAAAACAGGGTTTCCAAACTTAACTCGTGTAACAGTTAGGGGAGAACATCTGACTTCCAAACTATCCTGGGCTGTTTGTGGAGCGGTAGATATGCCCCTGAGAGAGGAAGAGTCTCCAGGCTGATGGAAATAGAACATTCACACACTTTGAGAACAACCCAGTGGCTTGAGGGCCCATCCTAACAAATAATTTCCCATTCCACGTTATTTTTTTGTCTGTGAAGTGAGCATGTCATTATTACTTGGCCACATTTTGAGATGTGCTGGAGAAGAGCTAAGGCAAGCATTTGTTTAATATAGGCACTAAGTAACAACATTCCTCATTTCATCTTCTTCCGACCTTTTAAAAGCCCTTCTTCAAAGCTGTTCTCTTTGAGGCTGTATTTACTCCATATTAAATGTCTCTCTGAGTAAACTCTTTGGGTAAGAGCCAGTCTTCATTGTGTTCTTGCTAATCCAAGACTTTGGAGCTATCTATAAATGACAGGTCTCCTTTGTACAGTTGGTTGGAGCAATACCACCACTCTGACCCCCAAGTGGCAGAAACCATTTCCCATTCTTCATTATTTGTAGGAATTTGTAAGGAGCTGGGCTTCATTGGACTCTTTTAAATGCATAAAAATGCCAACCACACTTTGCAGACATGATGTTTTCAGACACTTGTGAATTCAAAAATACCCTTTATTCTTTCCAACTCAATAAGAAGGCTGTTCCTCCATGGAGGCCTAGCCACAAAGCAAGTTTGAAGTTTTCTTTTGTTTGGCTTATATGGAATTATTGGTGAACTAGCTATAGAAGCCCCTCCACCCTTTTTTATGTTTGAGGTGGGGGAGGTGAATGGTAGAAACAAAGCTAAAGTTGTCTTCATTTCACTCTTCTTTGTGTCTAAAGGGTTCAAACAGATTTAGATACAAATAATGTCTTCACTTTGATGATCAAAAAAAGATAAAAACAAATAGCTAATGATTGGTTTATTGGCTGAAAGGAAAACTGTTTTGGATTGTTTGGTAGGACTGTATTCTAGCAAAAGTATACACCTGAACCAACAGGCACAGGATTTTACCTCTTCGGTACTTTAATTTATAAGTTCTTCTTTAAAGTTCATCTCAAGATTATACTCAGTTTTGTAAAAAATCAGAGATGATAATGAACATATTTTCCCATACTATTCTGAAGATAGGTAATTTTTAACTGTTACATATTTGGTATAGCATGGGAAATATTCAAAACAGGGTAATTTCAAAGAGCCATTTTCATTTTATGCATGCCAGAAAAATAAAATTAGATAAGTGGAAAACTTGAAATAGAAATTGAGTGACAGGAAGAATAATTCAATAGAATTAGGCATCGGAAAACTGGCCCGTGGTTCTGTTTCTGTGCAATGTTAGTCAAATCTTGTGATCTCTCTAGGCCTCCATTCAAACATTCACTCTATGGGCAATATAGTATGACAAATAGATGTGAAGTTATTTTGAAAAGAAATAAGTGCTATAATATTGGGGGACCAAAGTGGTTATTTAGTTAAGTAGACGTATCTCTGCAACACAAATGCATTTTTTTGTAGAGATATTATTATATGAGGTCAACTGCTATTTAATAGGTATTTCGGTCAAGTATTTGAAACTTATGAATAAGGCAAACAAACTCTGATTTGGGAAGTAATTACCTATAAGGAAAAAGTCCACCTGTCTTCCATCCTATGTTTCCCAGCAGATGTGCTAAACACATAGTCTCTACTTTCTCAGCACGTTATCGGTCCTCAACACTAAGCAATCTGGCTTCCATTTCTATCTGTTAGTTTTCTTGAAGCTCATCAGTCTTCGTTTGATGGCCAGTCCTTTTGTTAAGACTTTGTACTGAGTATCTGCTATAGCATTACATTTGTTCCTTCCTCCAGGTTCTAACGCCTCCCCCACCTCCACTCAATTCTAGCATTTATTATGTCTTCATATTCTAAAGGGAAAAACAATGATAAGCTGTGGAAAAATGATAGAACATGAAACAGAAGGTTATATGTAAGTTTTGAAACATAAGATACTCTTTTTGTTCTATGACAATAAAAATTTTGCAAAATGTTTGATAGAAACTCAGAAAAAGAGGAACTATGAGTGCCATCTTGTGGCAAGGCGTGCCGTACCACAGCTAATTAGACATATCTCACTCGCCCCTCTTCCCCCCAAATACTTTAGCTGTGCTCTGCGTGTCTGTGTCATTTGATACTGGGGTCCATTCCTTTTTGAAGCTTTTTAAATCTCTGGTCTGGGAGTCACTGCAGTAATTCTCAGTCTTTATCTTCCTTTATGTATCTTCTTTACTTTTCAAGATTTGATATTATATTACCTTATTATTTTGAAAATCACCTTCTTCGTTGGATCTCATTGCTATTCTTTCATCTTGATTCTTGGATCATTCTATGACTTTCTCTTATCTCTTCTTGACAATTCCACTTACTTCTCTCCTGACAACTGTGGCTCTACTCTAAGACTCAGCCCTTAGTAGAGTTGTCAGATAAAATACAAAACCTCCAATTAAATTTGAATTTCAAATAAACAATGAATAATTTTTAGCATAAGTATGTCCCAAATATTAATGGGACATACTTGTATTAATGCAGTAGCATTATTTGTATTTGTATTTGCTAAATCTGGCAATCCTAGCCATTAGCTTTCTGTTCTTTCCTTATTTGTGATAGATATGGAGATGAATTGCTCAGATTTCCCTTCAAAGAAATACTTGCTGCCCAGTGGTGGGGAGTAAAGTCAGCAGACAACAGCCTCCAGCTGTCATTTCCTTCAGGATCTGTCTGCCTAGCTTCCACTAGAAATTCCTCTGTTCTTCCAGTTTCTATTGAATAGTAACATATGACTCCCCAATATTATTCATTCCAAAATGAACACTTAAGGCAATAAGTAGAGTATTTGAATGCATTTAACAGCATGTAGTAATAGACATAATCTCGAGGGAATTTGCTACAATGAAAGTGGTAATTCAGGTTGGGTTATATATAGGGTGCAGACAGATTCCAAGTGGTATTGAATGGGCCTAAATAACACCTGTAGGAGTCAGACATTTATTAAGACTTATTGTGTATTGGATACTGAAATGGATGCTAAAAAAGCAGACATGGTACCTTCTCTTTGGCAAATGCTCCAGTCTGCCTTTAGAGAGGGATGCAGAGCTGAACAATGATAGCATAGTTGTCTGTTGCTGTAACAGGAGCCAATAAAGAGCTGGGAGAGATGAGAGGAGGGAGCCCCAGTGTCTCTACCTTGGAGAATCAAGGAAAACCTCACAGAGAAGGCCATAAGCCTAAGCTATGAAGAATGAAGAAAAGAGGAGAAAGGATATTCCAGGCAGAGATAAAAAGCTTAGAGCAACGAGAGCCATGGAATAATGTGGTTTGTCAAGGAATGGTGAGGAGTTCTAACATGACCCAAAGTTCATCACACTAGTGTTTGAGAAACTCTTTGGCCAAGTCTAAGCAAGTATCAGGCAGAAAAAAATAGTTTACTTGTTTTAAGGACTTAGTCCAATCTTATTCATTTCTAAATTGGCAAAAAGGACAAAAATACCCCTTGGTAACTATTTGTTCTTTTGAAAACTTCATGTGAAGGGAGAGTGCTTTTTCTGTGTGGCTAAGGATTTACACATGTGTTTCTTACTCTTAGCTCTTAGAGGACAGTACTGAACTTCAAAAGGGGAAATTGGTGCTGAGTTCAACAGCGTAGTGTCAGCTTATTCTAATTGTGAGCACATGAAAATATGAACAGATTATCAAATCTCATGAAAAACAAAATGTAGAAATGGGACATACTTGAGCAGAGCTCAGTTGATACTTTGACATCCTCTGAGGCAGCTGCCTCCTGCCCCACCCAACCTTCCAAAGAAAAAAAGCACTTAATGGAAAGGGGCCTGTTTGGGGTAGAGTTAATACTTGGGATGCTTTCCTAGGTATTGAGTTATGAAGAGACTTTAATGCCTCATCTTGACAGAATTCTGGGGAAGCACAAATTGGAAGCCAAAATTACTTAGCAAGTCACTTTTTAATTCCCAGGTGACACTTGTGCCTCCATAATTTCTATAGAAGAGGAGTTTAGAGGTGGCTATCAGTTAGGAAAGTGAGGGATGAGGCCACATCTATAAGATTTGTTCAGACAGCACTTTACATAAGATTAAGAAAATGTTAATTGTTCCTGTAAAATTAACAGGGGCTGGGATATGCTGCTTTGAGGACAGTGGTTATCTGGAAATTAGAAAATCCCTATGACAGTTCCACTTTCCCTCCTTTATAGCTCTGTATGTCTCCCAACCTTTCAAAATGTTTTGCTTAACCAGATTTATATCTTCAGTCAAAACTTCTCCCCTTAACTCTGGATTTGTATATTCTGATCACTCAAATTCTTTACTTAATGTGTCAGTTAGGCATCTCAAACTTAATGTAGCCAAAACCAAAATTCTGATTGCCTTCCTCTCCTTCCATCTCCCAACCTTCTACACTTCTTTCTTAAATGTCAGTTTCATCTTTCTGTTGCTCAAGTCAAAAGCTTGAGTTTTCCTTGACTATTTTTTTCCCCTCAGACCCCATATCCAATCTTCAGCAAATCTTCTACCTTTAAAACATCCCAGGAATCCAACCACTTCCGCCACTCTGCTGCTACCACCCAGGTCCAAGCCACTATGATCTCTAGCCTGAATTATCATTATAGATGCCCAGCTACTTTCCTCGCTCTCACCTTTGCCCTCTATTCACCCTGTAGTCTCTTTTTGGCTCAGAAGCCAGGGTGATGCTTTTGAAATGTGAATCTGGTCATGTTCAAAACCATCCAGTATTTTTCTGTGTCGCTTAAGATAAGAGCCAAGGCCCTTACAATGGCCAGTAAGGCCCTACACAATCTGACCCTGCTGCCACTCTGACCTCATCTCCTATTTCTCTCCCTTATGTTCATTCTGGGGCAGCCATAATGGCACCATTGCTCTACTTCACAATCATCAGTCACTTACCCGTCTCAGGCCTTTGCCTTTACTATACCCTCTGCCTGGAATTCTTTCCGTAGTTATCCCCTTGACTTGCTCCCTAACCTCCCTTGGGTCTCTGCTCAAATGTTAATCTTATCAATGAGGCTTATTTAAAATAACATACCACCCCCAGTGGTTCTACTATCCCCTACCCCGCTTTACAGACTCCATCAATCCCTACTACAGCCACATTAGAGGTAAACTCCATGGCGCAAGGACCTATTTTCTGTTTTGTTCATGGCTATAACCCTGGAGACTATAATATTTCCTGGCATATAGTAGGTACTCAATAAATATTTGTTGAATAAATGAATGAATCCTACTTGAAATTCCAGCCATCTCGTTGCTTAGATTAATGGGAGCCCTATTTTTTGTTCTTTCGATTGTTGTTTGTCTATTTTGTTTTTGAAGCGAGAAGTGCTGAGGAAACTGAGAAAAATGACCATCATTTATATCTCAGTGTGAATTCATTGACCTTATCCATTTGCAATATAGAGCTGAGATTAGCCTCATTGAAAAAATGGTTTTTGACAGATTGCAGTCTTGGTTCTTGATTTTTTTTACTTTAACCTATCTCTGGTACTACTCTAGTCATTATTTTGTTTCTTTTCTTCATTTTGTTGCCACAGAACTTCAAGAAGTAAGTTCAGTGTACCAGAGTCTATTCTTTTTTCTCTACCACTCATTCTTTAAGTTCATACCCCAACCTAAATCTAGAGTCTAATCTCATTTTTTGATTAACCATAGTAAGTTTGCTTCTTCTTTCTCCTTTTTCTCCTCAATTTCTCACCAACATCTACTGTAATTGACCAGCACCTCCTTGAAACTGTCTTCTTTTGGGTCCCTTAATTCTACATTTCTGGTTCTCCTCCTTATTCTCTGTCCCCCCCTTTTTTTCCTTCGTCCTGACCTTTTTTTTTTTTTTTTACGGTACGCGGGCCTCTCACTGCTGTGGCCTCTCCCGTTGCGGAGCACAGGCTCCAGACGCGCAGGCTCAGCAGCCATGGCTCACGGGCCCAGCCGCTCCGCGGCATGTGGGATCTTCCCGGACCGGGGCACGAACCCGTGTCCCCTACATCGGCAGGCGGACTCTTAACCACAGCGCCACCAGGGAAGCCCCTTCCTGACCTTTATATGTGGACATTTCTTAAGGTTTTGTCCTACCATTTTGTCCTTCAAAACTCTCAAGAACTTTCACAGCATCAGCTTTCTCAGCACTATGTAGATGACTCCCAAGCCTCTCTCTTCCATCTCTCTAAGACTCCAGCTCCTCATCTTTAATTGCCTGCTAGACAAGACTCCTTAAAGTTCTGTTCCTGTGAGATGCCAAGGCAACCTGACTATAGGATATAAAGGCATTGGCACCCTCTGGTGGAGAGAGTAGAAGTCATCTTTAAGTATCTGCTTGCTTGGGTGGAACCTGACAGATGTTACAAGGAAGATTACATTTGTTGAGCATCTACTGAATGCTCTATATTCAAATATATATCATTTTAAAATAAACTTCAGGGTATATTTCTTGAACTAGCAATAATAATTATTATGCATATCTTTCATTCGGAACTTTCAGTTTCTTACTAGACCATTTTTGTGCAACAAACAGGATTTGGGCTGTGTGAACTCCTAAGCATGATTTTAAGGCAGGAAATTGTTCTCTGATAGATGCTGTGAAGGATATAATGAGATACAGTACCAGCCTTAGGGAACTTAACAGTTTAACTGGGTAAACATGCCATTCACTCTGGAGAAGTGACTAAATCAAGAGGTAATCCCAAGGTAAGACAATGTCACAAGGCACTCAGATGACAACAAATGGTGTAAACCCTGAGTTGAAAGAAGGCTGAGGTCACTGTAGGTGGATTGGTGAGTTCACTGAGGAATGGCTTCATGGAGGAGGCGGGACTTAAACTTTATCCTTCACAAAGTATTTCCCAAACTTCTAGCTCTCTAGTTCTCAATTTTTGCCATATAACAAACTGTCTATATTGTTATTTTTCCACATTTTTCTTTATACTGACATTTTTTTGATAAATACCATTTTCCTTGTCTTAAACCATCACATCCATAAAATCACAGGTTTGATGTGCTTTTGTGTTTGATATATGTTTTTCTATTACATATGAAACAAACACAGATAATCCTCATCATACGGAGACAATTAGGTCTAGAAAAAGGCCACTTAAAGGGGATTAATCTACCTAAAAAGAATATCATTCATATGAAATTTTGATGCAAAAGTTTGATTAGCGTTTTAGTTTATAAATAAAACTAAAAATTATGAAAATAAGTGTATTTCATTTTATACTTAAATTATAAGCTGTTATTGCAACTATGAACAATTTGAATGAACAAAATGATATTTATTTGAATATTGAGTATTTTTCTGATAAAATAATTTAACTTTTGTGGCACAGTCATAAGTATTAAAAAACATCAAAGTAGACCTCATATGAACTTTTAATAAAATTATTTTTTGAGCAACCTGTTTTATTATCACTCTTGTGATTTTCTCTTGTTCAGCTAACTGATAAAATTCTTCTAGATCCTTACTTATTAGTGGATTTGCATGTGATTTAAGCAATTATCAAACATTATTTTCATTGATCTCACGAAGCCCTGTGTCTTTTTCTCACATTTGCAACTTGGCTTTGCAACAGATTTGTACTGAGTTTGCCTTATATTGGAGAAACTAAAAACATCATTGCTTTGGTTAGTGAGAATATTGCCAAGTGGAAGGAATGTTTAAGTCAGTTCTCAGCTCAACAGTGAATATTTTAGTGTTAGGATTACTTTTATTTTCCTATGCATCCTTTAACTCTAGGACAGCCTTCTCAAACTTTATATCAGAGAAGCACTTGAAATATTCTCAAGTCTCAGGGAACTTGTGGATAAAAATTATATATAAAGCTCATGGTATGTCAGTGTAGTCATTTAGTTGTAGATATTATAATCCAATAATAATTGCCAATGCTCTTTTAAATAGAGTGATATTCTCCTGAGAATCTGTTGAGTTTGGCTGACATTTTAGCCCATTCTTTTGTAGGTTCCCCCAAAAAGGTCAGTGGTATGGTTAGAATAAACTTCAGTTTTTCTTTTTAAAATGTTCTACTTGATTTTTTGGTGCCTTACCCAAGTAAGGCTAAAACATTATCACAAATTTCTATCATATAAATGCTGTTGAGGTATGGTACATAATATATGGTAAGCCTGTAAGCTTAGTTTTTTTTCCTTCCTATTTAAAACTGAAAATGACCTTTTAGACAACATTTCTAGAAAAGAAGAAAAGAACAAGTAATTAACTTTCGTTCTTGAAATTAATCCCTTTTATCCTTTTTATGAATTTGAAAAATTATAAGGCAAACATAGTATGTTTTTGTTAATTAACTGGTTTAAGCCAAAATGGGATATAATTTTTCTAAAGGTAGGCTTGTTAGGTTATTTAAATAAGGTTTATGAATTCATGCTAATGTGGTTTTCAATATGAAAATAAATTAACAGTATTGAATAGTAAAGTTACTAAAACTATATGTCAAAGCAATATGAATAAAATTATAGCTTAAGAAAACATTTTCTATGAGACTTTGAAAGAAACCATTTTTTTACTGAGTGGCATGGTCAGATTATGTAGATAATTATAAGATAAGTATACACATGTGTTGGTTTCATGATAATTTTAATAGGCCTAAAAATGCATTTTAATTTTAATTGCTATTTTGGAACTAAAAATAAATAATTAAGTTTATTTCCTTTTCTTTTAATAATTAAGTTTATTTCTTTAATGTGAAACTATGCTGTTTGTTGTTGCTTAGCTACTTGATTCTGGGTTTAATGTGAGATAAGTTCCCATGGATTTTATTTTCAACTAAAATGAGACAATTTCCGTCCTTCTTCTTGATGCTTCTTAAAAGACACTTTCTTGTACATATATGGAGATAAAAATGGCAGCAACCCTGTATCCCACTTCAAAAACTGATAATGGATTCAACCAAATGATCATGGTCCTGCTTCGTAGGACTAAAAGACCTATAACAGCTGCTGTGAGACACCTTGGTCACTCTGTGTCATCTTTTGCAGAACCCCCTAATGATATCTTATAGAGCCCCACATGGTGTTCCACAGAATCCCATTTGAGAAACCCTGCTCCAGGGACTTGGATAATGAGTACTAAGATAATGTGAACTCCTGTACATAATTATTAACCTAAAAATTTTTTTCAATCTGTATACCACTTAAAATCATGTCATCCATATTTTGTGAAACATTGTATAAAAGGACAAGTAAAATCTGGATATGTTTAAAAGAGAAAGAAAAGGTGTGACGAATGAGAATAATCAGAGCAAAGGCCAGTGGGGCAGGGGATTCTATAATAAATAGAACTGGATAACACCTGCAAAGAATTCTTTGACAGTAATAGAGAGACCTGAAGTTGGGGAAAAATTATAGTTGAGTTGTAGGGGCCTTGAACTAAGGGAAACAAAGGTCTTACAGATCCACTAAGGTTTTGAGGAATAAGTGAAACTAATGAAATTGATTGGGAGAAGATGAATCTGGCGATCTGGGAAGAATCTAGAGGCAGACAGGCAAGTACATTCTTGTAATAATTCATGCAAATGGAAATGAGAGCCAGAACCAGAATGGTGGCAATAGGCGTGAAGGAATGGGATGGGTATGGGACATACGGTAAATAGCATTCATGGTATCTGGGATCAACCTAACAATGAACATATTTCTATTAGTAGTTGTGGTATTTCCATTCTCAGAAATATTAGAAATGTGAAATTGAGTGAGATTTATTTTGGAAGTGCTGCTAGGTTGAGCTATTTTCTGACTCCCCAGCCAATCATTGTTTTCTGGCCTTGTCTCCTGACACTATTCCTATCATTTCATAAAGGAGTTCAAATCCAGCAGTGCCAGATTTTCTGATTTTTTGAGAAAAACTATAAATCTAGCTAGTTTGTGATATTTTCCCATTTCTAAATGTTAAGAATTCAATTTTTTGTTAACAGATAAAATATACTATAGACTAGATTGGGTTGTCAATTTGCAAACTTTATCTGGAGTTGTGTGTGCTGCTTTTGAAAATCATCTTGAAATGTACCCTGAACCAAAAGGTAATAGTCCCTTTTGGAAGCCTCTGTGTAATTCCTATTAGCAGGAAGCTCATAGAAAGGCTTTTTGTAGTAGCTAATATTTTCCTTTTGTTGGGATGTTGATTTGAAAGTTACAAGCCTTTCTCTGCTTCTTCCCAGCCAGGTCTCTAGACAAACTTTATAACTTTGCTGATTGCTCTGGACTCCACCTGATATTTGCTCTAAATGCACTGCGTCGTAATCCCAATAACTCCTGGAACAGTTCTAGTGCCCTGAGTCTGTTGAAGTACAGCGCCAGTAAAAAGTACAACATTTCTTGGGAACTGGGTAATGGTAAGTAAGGATGTTGTTTCCTCTGAATTGACAAGATAAAGGGTAAAAAATAAGATGGCTCAGGCCATCTCTAGTACAGTGGCCCAGAAAACACTTGGGTTGTTTGACCACTGAGTTGACCTTCCAAATAGTAAAAGGCCAAACAGTTGGAGAGTAGATTTAGTGAAGCCCACCATTTGCATCTGTAGTTATCTCTAGTTACCTTATTCCAAATATAGGGGAAATGCCAAATGTGACTTATGATTAACAAATTGATATTAAACCAGATACAACCTAGCTGCTCAGCCTAAGCTGAAATTTATAATCTTTTATAGAACACTGGTCCTACAAGATGACCCTTATAATAATTCAAAAGAGTTTGGTCAAGTATATTTGGGAACTGGTCTACAGTATATGTACTTCTTGAAGGTTCATAATGCACATTAGCATGTAAAAGGCTTGAGAAGTCCTGTTGCAATAAAATCTGTATAAGATATTTTTAACCCAGCATTTCTTAAATCATTTAACCAGGGTTGGTTTCAGGGGCATGCAACCTGTGCAGTCACATAGGATCTCATGCTTAGAAGAGACCCATGCTTGGTTTAATGCTCTGCTGTTGCCATCTTAATTTTTAAATAAAGGGATCCATGTTTTCATTTTGCATGGGGCCCTGCAAATTATGTAGCCAGTCCTGTTAAATCATTGCAGTGTGTGTGTGTGTGTGTGTGTGTGTGTGTGTATGTGTGTGTGTGTGTGTGAGAGAGAGAGAGACCTATTATCATCTCATGGAACAATGTTCCATCGAACACACAATGTTCTTAAGTCACAGTATTTTTCCTAGTGATATATATGTGTGTATGATGCATATGATATTCTGTAGATTCCATGAGTCTCTAATATTATTGAGTCAACTACTATGGGTTATAGTTAAAATTATGGATAGTATAAATTTGAAAATATTCTGATTCCTAATAAAAAGACATTTTGGTAAACCTTAGAATAAAACAACCAAGAATTCTCTTAAAATTACTGTTACAAATTGATAATAACATTTTTGTCCATGGCCATGTATATCTGTAGCTAACCCATGTTTGTTTGGAGCACCGTGTGTATGCTGGGGGGGCAGTGTACACATACACAAACACATGTGTGTATTTATGCACTCCACTCTAGAATTTGAAGTTCTCCTAAGGTAGCAAGAGATGAGGATCTTATAAGAACAAGTGTCTTTTTTCCTATCACTAACCATTAACTGGAATGTAGCTCTCTCTTCCTTCCCTGGAGTGGGGGAAATTGGGGGAGAGTTAGCTACCAAATGGAGACTTGAGCTGAACTGAAGATAATTTGGTTACAGGGGGCATAACTAGGGTAGCCTGAGATTTTTCATCTTCCCAACCAGTCTAGGTATCATACGTTCTAGGACAAGAGCAAGAGTGATGTGATCAGCTTAGAACGAGGCAAAATTATTACATAGTAGACAAAGCCATTTACTGATCCCTCCCCGTCGTATTTTCTATTTCATGCTCCTTGACATTCTTTGGTATTTTATGTTGTCTACTCATGACTACCCCACCTAACCTTACCCTGCTCCAGTGTCAGACTCCACCCAGCTTAGCACTTTTCTCCAAACACAGCAAAATATTCTTCAGACAATTCAAACAATGCATTCCCCAAACAGGGCATTATACCTGTCATGAGGGACCAATTAGGTGTAATGTTTAAAACTGGTCAGTGTAAGACAGTAAGGAGTGGTAGGGCCTCTGATGAGCTAGGTAATACATGCTGTGCCTAAAGCGTTTGTTTTCTTTCTAAAATATTTCGAAATAAAATTGGTTTGTAAAAGAATCTCAGCTGGTTGTAGATAAGCTCAAAGCAATTAAAACTTACTTACAAATGACTGATGGGAATAATTCCTCCAGGGTTTGTGGCATCTCTGAATTTGGGAGCTTATTAAATTAAATAAATCTTTAATTGGTATAACTGACGTGGTTTGGTGGGGGTGGGGAGAGTATAGGCATCTTTCTGTATATATGTCTGTTCCAAATAACTGAGAGTCTGCCCCTTTCCATCCTTCCCCCAAATTATGCTAAACAGTTTAGAGACGGAGCTAATTACATTTTTAAGATGTTGTTTAGTCACCTTAGCCACACAGCACTTGATTCCCATCATCATCAATCCATCTTCAAGGATTAACAAAAACAAAGAATCATTTTTGAGGAGGAGAAAAGGCACAGTCATAGATAAGAAAATAGATAGGGATATAGATAGCAATAGATAGAAAAATAACCAAATTTATGAATTTAAAAATTCAATAAGGTAGAAAGTATCTGGTAATGTTCCTGTGAGCATTTCTATCAAGGTAGATATAGATGGTTTTTGAGTCTGTAGTCAAGAAGACTAGAGTTGGTCTGTTTTCCCACCCCCTTGCTTTTATTTTAAAAATTGCATTTCTATTTTTTGATATGACAAATAAGCAGTTTGCCCAAATAAACACACCTTTTAGGGTTTGAAGATTTATTTTGCTGATTCTTCTAATTCATTTTACGACTACTGATAGTTTTTCTTGTGCTAGCATCATATCCCTTAAGATATCCATTGTATTCTGTTCACAACGATTCTGTGTTGTATATTTAGGCCCTTGCCCCTCAAAAATTATCTGATCATCCTCCTGGCTTGGACTTGTCTCTCCAATCTTTTATCCATTTTCTTTTTTGTAACCATATCTTTTTGGACAGACATAATAGTTTAACTATTATATACACATTTAGGGAGGGACAAGAGAACTGGTTAGTTCTCTCATCCTCCCATATACCCACATCCTGTTAACAAGTACTTTATCTCTAGAGCAAATCTGGCATTGGAAAAACTAAAGTAGATATTTCTTTGGTTGTTTCTCCTGGAGTATCTAAACTTAAAGTGACTAAACTTTTTTAAAGTTTAAAGTATCTAAACTTTTTTCTCCTTTAAAATCAGTGAATAGTGTGTGCTACATACCATGAAAGCAAAATATACCCAGTATCAAGAGGTGAAGATTAAGAAAGTTTAGGATGTCAAAGTCAAAGAATGACTTTCTTGATACAAGATTTTTAACAACTATGTTTTGTAGATATAAAATGTTTCCTTGGGGCTTCCCTGGTGGCGCAGTAGTTGAGAGTCCGCCTGCCGATGCAAGGGACACGGGTTCGTGCCCCGGTCTGGGAAGATCCCACATGCCGCGGAGCGGCTGGGCCCGTGAGCCATGGCCGCTGAGCCTGCGCGTCCGGAGCCTGTGCTCCGCAACGGGAGAGGCAAAAAAAAAAAAAAAAAAAAAAATGTTTCCTTAACTGTCATAAATTGTAAACTCTATATTTGATTAATACTAGGTGATGATTGTAATTATTTGCATTTCTATTAATCATTGGTGAATCTAAAGTAAGGAAGAGCAGGGGGGAAGTTTGAAGCTGAGACTCAAATCTTGGAAGTGTAGAATAAGAAATTTAATCCAATTCTGCTCCGGAGAGATGGTATTTGTTCTATAGAGGGCTATCCTTAACAAAAATTTTCTGAAGATAATGCAGCATCTCTAATTGAACACTACATTATGAATTGTTTCCCAAATTAGGTATGTTCCCCAAATTGATCTGCCCACTTCTGAGAACAAATAAAAGCCACTGTAATTAATTACGGAATCAGTGTCATATATTTATACCTATGCCTGACCTATACATTCACCAATTATTCTTGTTTGATTTTAGTTATATGAATCAGTTCCTGGAACCTGATGTCTACTGAGCAATTTCATAAGATCAAAATTATGACCTTATAAAACTTAGCCCCTTAGAAATGATGATTCTGGCAGCCCAGCTTTATTAATCAATTCATTAACTCAATATTTATTAAGCTTTTAGTCTGTGTTTGTGTGGATAAATGTATGATGTATTTATGTATAGCCATTTATACAGTTTTACTATGTATATTTGTGTGTATATAACAGGTATAGTCTTGTGAAGGCCAAACACAGGGTTGAGCCACCGTGTTCAGACACACTTCCAATTGTTTATGAGGCTAGATCATAGCCCATAGCTTTAGAGAACTGTTTTTTTGTTGGAGAGAGTTTGATGCTTAGGGAAGGAGAAGAGGGGGAAAGAGGAAGAGAAGGGAAGATGAGAAAACATATATAGTTTCTTTACCTGATTACTTTTCTCCTTTCCCTCTCCATGCCTGCTTCTCACCTTCATCACCTTTATCTTCTCTATTCTTTCTCCACGTACTCCCATCTACATAGTACTCTCATGCTATGTAGTAAGTTTATAGACTTGTACAACCATCTCCACAGTCCAATTTTAGAACATTTCCATAACTCCAAAAAGATCCCTCATGCCAGTTTTCAGTCAGTCTCTGTAACCATTTCCAGTCCCAAGAGACACTAATCTGCTTTTTGTCTTTATAGATTTGTCTTTTGTGGACATTTAATGTAACTGGAATCACACAATATGTAGTCTTTTGCATCTGACTTCCTTCACTTAGCATGTTTTTGAGGTGTATCCATTTTGTAGCATGTAAAAGTAGTTCATTCCTTTTAATTGCTGAATAGTATTCCAATGTATGAATATATATATTCATATATATGTGTGTGTATATATATATATCTACATAGAGAGATATCTATATGTATATCTATCTGTCTACCTATATATACATATATATCTTGCATTTTGCTTTTCCATTCACCAGATGACAGACATTTGAATTGTTTCTACTTTTAGACTGTGATAAGTAATGCTGCTGTAAATGTTCATATACAAGTCTGTGTGTGGATATACACTTTCATTTCTCTTAGGAAGATACCTGGGGGAGGAGTGGAGTCGCTAGTTTGTATGGTAAATTTAAGTTCATTTTTAAACAAACTGCCACACTACTTTTCAAAGTAGCTGTACCATTTTACATTTTCCCCAGCAATGAATGAGGATTACAGTTTTTCTACATCATTGGAAACACTTGTTCATGTCTATTTTTTTGATTATAGCCATTTTAGTGGTTTTGAAGTAGTATATTAATATGGCTTTAATTAGCACTTCCCTAATGACAAGTGATATTGAGCATCTTTTCATGTGCTTATCATTCTTACATCTTCTTTGGTGAAATGTCTACTCAAATCTTTTGCCTTTTTAATTGGGTTATATTATTCAGTTGTAAGAGGTTTAAATATATTCTGGATACAAGATCTTTATCAAACATATGACTTGCAAATATTTTCTCCCAGTCTATAGCTTATTTTATCATTTTCTTTATGGCATCTTTTGAAGTTCAGATGTTTTGAATTTTGATAAAGTTCAGCTTATCAATTTTTTATTCTATTCCTTGTGCTTTTGGTATCATATCTTTGCCTAACCTAACCCAGGATCACAAAATTTTTTTCCTATTTTTTCTTTTAAAAGCTTTGTAGTTTTTGCTCTTACGTTTGTGCGTAAGATCCATTAGGAGTTAATTTTTGAGTATGGTGAGAAGTAAGAATCTAAATTCATCTTTTTGCATATGGCTATCAAATTGTCCCAGCATTGTTTGTTTAAAAGATTATCCTTTCCTTACTGAATTCTCGTGACACTTTTGTCAAAAATCAGTTGACCACAAATAGGTTTATTTCTGGACTCAAGTCTTTTCCACTGATCTGTATGTCTCTTCTTGGACTACTATACTAGGACTACCTTGTCTTTTTTTTTTGATATATGTATTTATTGCAAAATGATCACGATGATCTTTTTTTTTGATATATGTATTTATTGCAAAATGATCACCATAGGTTCAGTTAATATCCATCACCTCACATAGTTACAAATACTTTTATCTTGTGATGAGAACTTTTAAGATCTACTCTGTTAGCAACTTTCAAATATACAATACAGTATCGTTAACTATAATCACCATGATGTACCATTACATCCCCGTGACATTTATTTTATAAGGTAAGTTTGTATCTTTTGATCATCCTTACCCATTTTGCCACCCTCACACCTGCTTCTGGTAACCACCAATCTATTCTCTATGGTTTTTATTTACATTGTCTTGATTACAAGTTTTATAATGAGTTTTGCAATTGGGAAATGTAAGTCCTCCAACTCCATTCTTCCTTTTCAAAATTGTTTTGGCTCTCCTAGGTGTTTGCATTTCCATGTACATTTTAGGGTCAATTTGTTAAATTTCCTCAATAAAGCCTGCTAGAATTTTAACAGAGAACATTGAATCTGTAGATCAGTTAGGGAAAATTGCCATCCCAATAATATTGACTGTTCCTATCCATGAGCATAGATTACGTCCCATTTATTTAATTTTTAATTTCTCTCAGCAATGTTCTGTAGTCTTCAGTGTACCAGTTTAGCACTTCTTATATTAACTTTATTCTAAGTATTTTATTCTTTTTGATGCAATTACGAATGGAATTATTTTAATTTCATTTTTGTATTGTGCATTGCTAGTATTTAGAATTGATTTTATATATTGATCTTTTATCTTGCTGAACTTGAGTTTTAGATCTTGTTTATTTTCCCCTACCTGTGTGAATTCTTTAGAATTTTCCATATACAGGATATGTTGTCTAAGAGTAAAGACAGTTTTACTTCTTCCTTTCTAATTTAGATGCCTAAATTATTTTCCTTTCCTGATTGCACTGACTAGAACCTCTAATACAGATGTTGAATATAAATGGTGAGAGCACACATCCTTGCCTTGTTCCCAGTCTTAGGGGGGAAGACATTCAGTATTTCAATTAAGTATGATATTTTGCCATTAAGCATTCAGTATTTCACCGGTAAGTATATAGATTTTTCTTAGATACTGTTTATCAGATTGAGGAATTTCCCTTCTATTCATAGTTTGTTGAGAGTATTTATCAGGAATGGGAGTTGGATTTTGTCAAATGGTTTTTTGTTTTGTTTTGTTTTGATTTTTTTGCATCTGTTGCGATGATAATATGGTTTTGGTCTTTTATTCTGTTAATATGGTATTTTACATTAGTTGGGTGTTGGTATTAAATCAACCTTGCATTCCTGGTGTAAATCCCAATTGGTCATGATATTATAATACTTTTTATATATTGCTGGTTTCAGTTAGTAAATATTTTGTTGGGTATTTTTGAATCTATATTTATGAGAAATATTCATCTGTAGTTTTCTTGTGATGTCTTTGTCTGACTTTGGTATCAGGGGAATACTGACCTCATAAAATAAGTTGGGAATTGTTCCCTCTTCCTTAATTTTCTGGAAGAGTTTATGAAGAATTGTGCATTACTTCTTCCTTAAAAACTTGGTAGAATTCACCAGTTAATCCATCTGAGTCTGGGCTTCCTTTGTGGAAGTAATTATAATGACTAATTAAATGTTTTTGTTGTTATAGGCCTATTCAGATTTTTTTTTGAGTTGGTTTTAGTAATTTGTGCCTTTCTTGAAAATTTTTTCATTTCATATACATTGTGTAACTTATTGGCATAAAGTTGTTCATTGGCATAAGGTTGTAGTCCCTTATCCTTTTAATTACTGTGAGATCCTTAATGATGTTTCTTTTCATTCCTAACTTTGGTCATCTGTGTCTTCTCTCTTTTTTTTTTTTTTCTTTTTTGGTCAGTCTAGCCAAAGGTTGTATCAATTTTGTTCATCTTTTCAAAGAACCAACTTTTACTTTAATTGGTTTTTCTCCATTTTTTATATCATTGGTTTCTTCTCTAATTTTTATTATTTCATTTTTTCTTCTTGCTTTGGGTTTAGCTCCCTCTTCTTTTTCTCCTTTCTTAAGAAGATAGAAGCTTAGATTATTGATTTGAGATCTTCTTTTCTAATGTAGGAGTTTAAGGTTGTAAATTTCCCTGTAAGCATTGGGTTTCTTTTTCCTAAACAACAAAAAAAAAGCTAGAAGTCTAACACATAGTTATCAGCAGATCTTTTTTTTTTTTCCTGTGGTCTCTCTTCTTGGCTTCTTGGCTCACTATGTCCTCACTTGGCCTTCCCTCTTCCCACATGCCTAGGTCTCTTTGTGCTCAAATTAACTTTTTTAAAGACTTTTTTAAAGAGCGGTTTTAGGTTCACAGCAAAATTGAGAAGGTATAGAGATTTCTCATATATCCCTTGCCCCACATGTGCACAGCTTCCCCCACTATCAACATCCCTCACAGAGAGGTACATTTGTTACAAATGATGAACCTACATTATATATCATAATCACCCAGAATTTATGGTTCACATTATGGTTCACTTTTGGTGAGCACATACTATGGGTTTGGACAAATGTATAATGACAGGTATCCATCATTATAGTATCATGTAGAGTATTTACTACCCTAAAAATCTTCTATGCTCCACCTATTCATTCCTCCCTCCTCTTCCTAACCCTTGGCAACCACTGATCTTTTTACAATCTCCATAGTTTTTTCCTTTTCCAGAATATCATATAGTTGAAATCATACAGTATATAGCTTTTTAAGATTGGCTTTTTTCACTTAGTGAAAGACATTTAAGTTTCCTCCATGTCTTTTCATAGCTTGATGGCTCATCTCTTTTTAGTGCTGAAAATTATTCCATTGTGTGGATGTACCACAGTTTCTTTATCCATTCACTTACTGAAGAATATCTTGCTTGCTTCCAAGTTTTGGGACTTGTGAATACAGATGCCATAAATCCATGTGCAGACAAAGTGAGGACATAAGTTTCCATCTCCTTTGGGTAAAAACAAGGAGCATGATTGCTAGATTGTATGGTAAGAGTATGTTTTGTTTTGTAAGAAACCACCAAACTTCCAAAGTAACCATATCATTTTGCATTCCCATCAGCAATAAATGAGAGTTATGTTCCTCCACATTCTAGCTTGTATTTGGTGTTGTTAGTGTTACAAATTTTAGCCATTCTAATAGGTATAGAGTGGTATTTCATTGTTGTTTTAATTTGCATTTCCCTGATGACATATAAAGTAGAACATCTTTTCATATACTTGTTTGTCATCTGTATATCTTCTTTGGTGAGGTATCTGTTAAGTCCTTTAGCCCATTTTTTAATCAGGTTGTTTGTTTTCTTATTAAGTTTTAAGTTCTTTGTATATTTTAGATAGCAGTCCTTTATTAGATATGTATTTTGCAAGTATTTTCTCCCAGTCTATAGCTTGTCTTCTATTCTCTTGACATTGTCTTTTGCAAAGCAGAAGTTTTTAATGTTAATGAAATCCAGTTTCTTAATTATTTCTCTCATGGATCGTGACTTTGGTGTCATCCCATACATTTTTATATATTATAGTTTCATTTTCATTTCATTGAAAATATTTTCTAATTCCCCTTGTGATTTATTCTTTGATTCATGGATTATTTGTTTGATTTCCAAATACTTATAGATTTCTCAAGTTATTTTCTGTTGTTGAATTCCAATTTAATTTTGTTGTGGTCAGGGCACATACATTATATGAGTTAATCCTTTTCAATATACAAGACTTGTTTTATGGCCTAGCATAGATGGTCTATCCTGAAGCATATTCTATATGCATTAGAAAAGAATGTGTTGGGTCCAGTGTTCTATAGATAATTCAATCAGGTAAAGTTAGCTGATGATGTTACTCAAGTTTTCTATATCCTTACTGATTTTCTTTCTAGTCAGTCTATTCATTATTGAGAATGTGGTATTGAAGTCTCTTTCTGTTATTATTGAATTTTCTATTTTTATTTTCAGTTTTATTAGTTTTGTTTCATTTATTTTGGTGTTCTGTTGTTGGTATGTATATGTTTGTAATTGTTATATCTTCCTGATAAATTGGTCCTTTTATCATTATAAAATGCCCCACATTGTCTCTAGTAACATTTTTGTCTTAAAGTCTATTTTGTCTGTATTAGTATAGTCATCCCAGCTCCTTTATGTTTACCATTTGCATGGCATATCTTCTTTAATCCTTTTAACTTTCACTCTTCTGTGTCTTTGACTTTAAAATGTGTCTCTCTAGTTGGATCTTATTTTTTTACTTAGCCTGATAATTTCTGCTTTTAATTGGAGTTTTTAATCCATTTACATTTAATGTAATTGTTGATATGGTTGAACTGACATCTGACATCTTGCAATTTTCTATATATTTCATTTTTTTTTATTCCTCTGTTTCTCCTTTACTGTCTTTTCATTCAAAAGGGATATTGTCTAAGGTACCGTTTTAATTTCTTTTTGTTTTGTTTTAGTTATTTTCTTAGTAGTTTCTTATTATAATACATCTTAACTCATTACAATCTGCTTTAGGGTAACACTAACTTAATTCCAGTTAACTGTAGAAACTGCTCCAATAAGACTCCATTTCCCCCTCCTTTGTGCTATTATTATTCTAAGTATTACATCTTTATATGTTGTAAGCCCAACAATACAGTTTCATAGTTTTGTTTTATGCAGCTGTCATTTAAATTAGTTAAGAGCTGAGTAATGAATATTTTCAACTGTCTTTTATATTGATCTGTGCAACTATCTTTACTGGTGTTCTTTATTTCTTTGTGCGCTTTTGAATCACCATCTACTGACATTTCGTTTCACCCTAAAAGACGTTCTTTCTTATTTCTTGTAAGGCAGATTTTCTCACAATGAATTCTGTCCTTTGTTTTTCTGGGAAGGTCTAAATTTTGCTTTCCATTTTGAAGGATAGATTGCTGCATGTAGAATTCTTGGTTGACATTTTTTCCGGCATTTTGAATATGTCATCCCACTGTCTTCTTCTGGCCTCCATTATTTCTGGTAAAAATTCAGCTACTAATTTCATTGTGTTCTTCTGTATGTGAAGAATCATTTCAGTTCCAAAGTTTCCAACTGATAATTTTTTATAATTTCTATCTCTTTATATTTGATTAGTCAATAAAATCATACTTTCTCTTAATTTCTTATTCTTCTCTTTAGTTCTGTAAACATATTTATACTAGCAGTTTTGAAGTCCTTGTCTGCTAAGTCAAACATTTGGGTCCCCTAAGAGAGAGTTTCTTTCTTTCTTTATTTTTTTCTTGTTTATGGGTCACACTCTCCTGTTTCTTTGCATGTTGTAATTTTGTTGTTGTTGAAAACTATACGTTTTAGATAATATGTTGAAGCAAATCTGGATTCCAAATCCTCCATTCCAGAGGTTATTTTTGTTTTTTCTTTTCTGTTCATTTGTTTGTTTAGTCACTTCCTGGACTAGTTCCATAGAGTCTTGCATCATGTAGCTGCTAGTATCTCTTAAGTTTTTTATTTAAAATTTTTTTTTTATTTTTAAGGCCAGCTTCCTAGGGGTTGCCCCTGAGTCAGCATAGCTTAATAGTGAGATGATGATTGATCAGAGGTTGTGTTTACCTTGAGCTAATAAGGCTTTCACCCTTTGCCAGTAGATCTGTGTGTGGGTTTGGGAACACTTTCAAAATTTAGGCAGTTTACAAGTCTGATTGGCTTTTACTTTTTGACATGCCTTCTCTTGTCTCCTTTATGAGTGTACTAGGTTTCACATTCATCTGGAAATGCATGGATAGCTAGTGCCCTCTCCAGTCCCTCCTGAGCATGCACAGCCTTCCAGACTACAGGGGGTATTTGTGGGCTTATCAAAATCCTCAATGGCTTTCTTATTCCTCAAATCTCCCTGTTACATTTCTTGCAAGTCTGCTGGTCTGTTTCTTGCCCCTACCAGTGTCAAAACCTGAAGCTACCCAAGATGTTGGCCTTGCCTGGGATATGTGCTTCATTCCGAATCAAGTTAGCCCCCTCCAGCAGTGGAGCTGCTAGTTTTTAGGACTTTACTTGTCTATTTAGAACTACCAAGTTAATAGAAACTGGGGGAGGGGATTTTGCTCTAAGTTATTTCACTCAGCCACTTTGCTATTATTGAACATTAAGGTTTTTCTAACTTTTTGATACAAGGACCATCTTTATGAAGCTTTCTTTTCTTACCATTTGTATTAGTTTCCTAGGCCTATCATGACAAGCTCAGTGGTATAAAACAACAAATATTGGGCTTCCCTGATGGCGCAGTGGTTGAGAGTCCACCTGCTGATGCAGGGGACACGGGTTCGAGCCCTGGTCCGGGAAGATCCCACATGCCGCGGAGCATCTGGGCCCGTGAGCCATGGCCACTGAGCCTGCGCGTCCGGAGCCTGTGCTCCACAACGGGAGAGGCCACAACAGTGAGAGGCCTGCGTACCAAAAAAAAAACAAAACAAAAAATATATATTTTTTTCAATCACAGTTCAGGAAGTCTGAAATCAAAGCATTGCCAGGTTTAATTCCTTCTGGAATCTCTAAGAGAGAATCTATTCCATTCCTCTCTCTAGCTTCTAATAGCTGCCAGCAAGCCTTGGCATTGCAGCATCCCTTCCATCTTTGCCTCCATCGATACATGGCCTTCCTCCCTGTGGGTCTGTGTACCTGAATCTCCCTCTCCTTTCTCTAAAAAGACACCAGTCATCGGATTTAGAACACATCCTAATTCCATATGACCTCATCATAAATAATTACTTAAGTAATTACTTCTTCAAAGATCCTATTTCCAAATAAGGTCACATTCTAAAGTTTTGGGTTGACATGAATTTTGAGGGACACTATTCAACTCAGTACACCATTTATTATAAAGTATCATTTGAAAATCAGTACGGTCTCTCTGTTGTGGATTAGTTGATCTTTTGCGAAGATTAGTTTGAAAATAAATAGAATGGTAAAATGGCACTTGACTTTTTAGTTGGGATAGTTTCTCAAGTTAAGCTAGCTTGCACCCTCTTTTTGGTTACTTTGTTTACATTGTTAAGAAAAGGCAGAGAGATCTGTGGACAGGAAAGAGTTGGCAGAACCTCACTCTACTCAACTCTGACTTGCATGTCTGCTTTTAATCTAGAGCCAAATAACTATCGGACCATGCGTGGCCGGGCAGTAAATGGCAGCCAGTTGGGAAAGGATTACATCCAGCTGAAGAGCCTGTTACAACCCATCCGGATTTACTCCAGAGCCAGCTTGTATGGCCCTAATATTGGGCGGCCCAGGAAGAACGTCATCACCCTCCTAGATGGGTAGGTCAGATTATTTAGCAGTTTTTAAAACATTGTTCATTAAATGTAATGAATTAATGTATTTGCATTTTTCCTGGTTATTTCTGGTCTTAAGAAGGGCAGAGAGACTTTTTCATAGTGACATCTCCCACCATAAATCAGGGATTCTCTACCAAACAGTGGAAGAATTTATCTCTTCAGGCCTTCCACAGTCAGCAGAAGAGGGTGGGATTGGGAGGGATATCACAACCTCCAGAATAGCTGGAAAGGATGTGTTGTTTTAGAAAGCACATTTAATATTACAGCATTGCATAACATCACTTAATATTTTTTAAAAGGCAAAGTATTATCTACTGTATTCTTGGGACCTCTTACAGAAGGTGAAACTTGACAAAATCCTGGACAGTGGATCTGGGTTAAAAAGTTGAGAAACACTACAAATGCTTATACATTAAAGCACAGCTTAACAGATAGATTTATTAGGTATTCTAGAGAATTGCTATCATGTGATTTATTTAATTTTGACTGAATCTAACAATCACTTTTTAAGCAGTGGTTATGGATGCAGCACTATGTTAAATGCTCTCTTCCCCAGTCCTGCTGGTGGGCCAGGCCCAGATTAAATAAGTGGAACATATATGCATGTTGGGTCCAGTTATGCAGAGTTGGAGTGGATGTCTGAGGGAATAGCATGAGGAAGACTGAAGATATATGTTGAATCAAAGACTCAAAGAGGATACGTAACTACATCAGAGAGGGTAGGAACAAGGAAGTTGGGAGAGGCAGGAGTTCACGTGACATACAGAGTATGTACCAAGGCACACCTTTCGTGCAGCATCCTGTCATATTCTGGGACAGGTGTGGTTATTCCTACAAATTCAAAGACAAGTAAGATGTTTTCCAGTGACGTGTACAGCCCAAGTAAGGTTAGATAAATGCTGTACAAGTATAGACAGATACGTTCCAGTAGCAAGAAACCTCTGGCCAACCTCCTGAATGGCCCTTGTGGCTTGATGGCTCTTATGACCCTCTCTCTTCCCTTTTGTGGTAGCTTAGTCTTGATCTAAGCTAATTAATGTAACAGACATTATTGAAGGCTTGGGAAGCCGGAAGGATTTACACTGTAACAACATTAACAGCCTGAGGTTTAATTTAGGCATTTTCGTCTTTACAAAGAATCCCCAAGCCCTTATTTTAATTCCTATCCTTTCCCCATCCTTCATTTTTCTCTCCTTCTCTCTCAGTAGGAACTTCCGTTTTCTCTTGCAGAACAATTTTCTGACGTTGACTCCTACCTACAAATGCAGCTCTGGGCTTCCCTTTGCATACTTTTGCTGAACTTTGAAATTACTCTGTGTGTGTGTGTGTGTGTGTGTGTGTGTGTGTGTGTGTGTGTGTGTGTGTGTGTGTATGGGGGGGATGGTGATGGAGAAGTTGGTTTTATTTTACATGTTTTAATTAGGGGATAAGAATCACATGTGTAGAACATTTTCATAGTTCATAATACACAATCAAGCAAAGACAAATAACTATCACTTGAGTCCACATAGTTATTCTTTTAGATTATACCTTTTCTTTAATGATTTGATTAATATATTTTCATGGGACTGACAGTCTTCTCAGTAGCATGACCCTGTATCAATCATTCATTCATTCTGCAAATACTTGTTGAATAATTGCTATGTTCCAAGTACTATGTTAGGAACTGGGAATGTAAAAATAAACAAAAATAGATACTTTCTCTGCCCTCATGGAGTATATAATATGGTAGGGGAGACATAGACAATAATCAACTTATCTTAAGACTAAAACAGTACCAAGGAGAGGTACATGGTACTATGAATGACTGTAAGTGCTGGGATTTGACTAAGTTAGGTGGTTGGAAGGGTTCCCTAAAGGAGTCACACTTAAGAAGAACAAGCACATGAAAAGATACTCAACATTGCTAATCATCAGAGAAATGCAAGTCAAAACCACAATGAGATATCACCTCACACCTGTCAGAATGGCTATCATCAAAAAGACCACAAATAATAAATGTTGGTGAGGATGTAGAGAAAAGGGAACCCTAGTAGACTGTTGGTGGGAATGTAAGTTGGTGCAGCCACTTTGGAAAACAGTA
Source organism: Orcinus orca (assembly GCF_937001465.1). Lineage (NCBI taxonomy): Eukaryota > Metazoa > Chordata > Mammalia > Artiodactyla > Delphinidae > Orcinus > Orcinus orca. The sequence goes on along the minus strand of NC_064572.1, from coordinate 61,519,758 downwards.
TGGAGATTCCTCAAAAAGCTAAAAATAGAGCTACCATATGATCCAGCAATCCCACTTGTGGGTATATATCTGAAGAAAATGAAAATACTAATTCAAAAAGATATATGCACTCCAATATTCATAGCAGCATTATTTACAATAGCCAAGATATGAAAGAAACCTAAGTGTCCATCAACAGATGAATGGATAAAAATGTGGAATGGAATATTACTCATCCATAAAAAAGAATGAATTTTGCCATTCACAGCAACATGGATAGACCCGAGGGGTACTATGATTAGTGAAATAAGCCAAACAGAGAGAGACAAATATAGTACGTTATTACTTATATGTGGAAAATAAAAAATAAAAAAATGAATGAATATAAAAAACAGAGTCACAGGTACAGAGAACAAACTAGTGGTTACCAGTCAGGGGGAAGGGGCAAGATAAGGGTAGGAGATTAGGAGGTACAAACAAACTACTATGTATAAAATAAAAAAGCTACAAGGATATATTGTACAGCATGAGAAATATAGTCAATATTTTACAATAACTTTTAAAAAATTTTTTCAGTTTTGACAGTCTAGGGTTGTATTTTTTTTAATTAATTAATGTATTTATTTTTGGCTGTGTTGGGTCTTTGTTGCTGCGTGTGGGCTTTCTCTAGTTGCAGCGAGCGGGGGCTAATCTTGGTTGCAGTGCTCTGGCTTCTCATTGCGGTGGCTTCTCTTGTTGCAGAGCATGGGCTCTAGGCGCCTGGGCTTCAGTAGTTGTGGCTCACGAGCTCTTGAGTGCAGGTTCAGTAGTTGTGGCCCATGGGCTCAGTTGCTCTGCAGCATGTGGGATCTTCCCAACCCAGGGCTTGAACCTGTGTCCCATGCATTGGCAGGTGGATTGTTAACCACTGCGCCACCAAGGAAGTCCTACAATAACTTTAAATGAAGTATAATCTATAAAAATGTTGAATCACTATGTTGTACACCAGCAATAATGTAATATTGTAAATCAACTATACTTCAATTTTTAAAAATTCATTAAAAATAAATAAAGTGTGATCTGAAGAATGAGTAAGGTGTTAACTAGACAAAATGAGAAGTAAACAGTATCAGTGTTCTTGGAAGAAAGATAAGTATGTGCAAAGGCCCTAAGGATGAAAAAAGGGCCAGATTGGCTAAAGAAAGGTATAGCTAGAGAAGTAATTAGGAGTCATATTATATAGGGACTTACAGGCATAGTGAAGGGCTTAGAATTCCTTCTAAGTGCAGTGAGACAAATACCGAATGTTTTTAAGCTAGGGAGAGAAATAATTTGACTTATTATACAAAAAGTATGCTGTGTCTCCTCTATGAAAAATGGATTGGAGAGGAGGCAGGGAAATTGGTGAGAAGGCTGTTGTAGGAGTGCACATAATGACGGGAACCTGAATTGGGTTGTGGCAGTGGAATATATTGTTGGAGGTAGAAACCACAGGACTTGATATATTGGATAAGTGTATGGTGATGTGACACAGGGATGTGTAAGTTACTGGGTGGATTTATTATCATTTACGAAGATGGGAAGATAGGGGGAATAACTTGTTCTGGGGAAAAAAAATCATGACTTTAGGTTTCATGTTATGTTTATTGTGCTTGAATCTAAATGGAGATGTCAAGTATATCCTTGAATATGAGTCAAGGGATCAAGGTCTCTGCTAGAGATATTAATCTTAGTGGTCATTATCATGCAAATGGGATTTAAGGCCATCCATGGGAATATAAGAGATCTGTTAGAATATGGAAAGAAAAGAGACAGAGACTTAGGAGAGAGCCCAGAGGAACTGTCACATTTAGAGATGTGAGAAAAGAAGGATAGCCTTAGAGGTAAGAGGAAAGGGAGAGATTGAGGTGTAGGAACCAAGAAAAGAAAGTTTTAAATAAGGAGGGAGTGCTGCTAGAAGTCCAGGAGGTCAAGTAATAGAAAGACAGAAAAGTGCCATTGAACTTGGCAACATGCAGGTTGGTGACCTTGAGAAATATAGTTCAGCGGAGTGGTGGAACAGAAGTCAGATCACAATAGTTTGAAGAGTGAATGGAGGGTGAGAAATTGGAAACAATAATGTGGACAACTCTTAGGAGAATTCTTACTGTGAAGGAAAGTAGAAAAATGAAGGGAGATTTGGGGTCAAGGACGATAATGGCATTTTTTCCCCTTTAACTTAATGTGGGAGACAGCAGAACAGGTTTGTATTTTGAGACTTATCCAGGAGAGAAGAGATAGATGATACAAGAGATCAAGGATATAACCAAAATGAGAAGTTCTTTAAGGCTAGAAGAAATGGAATCCAGAGGAATTGGCCTTCATTAAATGGAGGGACAATTATACCATGGTAACCGAAAGTAAGAAACAAATATTTTTCTATGTCAGAGATTAAAAAGTCATACTGAGGAGACACTTCTACCCAGTATATAAGGTATAGTTAAGGCATCCCAGTTTGTGTACATGGTGTAATTTTGGGCACATAGATGCTAGTTTGTTGTGAATAAGTCAAGAACTTGGACACAATAGTTGGCAACAGATGAAAGAAATGATCATGTGACTGGGTGGTGTGGTGACAAGTGGTGAGGCCTACTTCCCCATGCCTCCGAAAACTAATAGCACTCAAGAGACTAGAAAAAATTACATAGGGCAAGAAGGAAAGGTATTGATGAACATTTTTTTTCTTTTATGTGCCAGAAAAAATGGGTATTTACCTTTCTTAATGTATATGTACTAAATATACATATATAACTTTAAACACATAAACTTTAAACACATAAACATTCCCAGTGACTCAACCAACAATAACAAAAATGTCAGCACTCTAAATTACCAGCTCTGTAGTTTTTCCAATCCTCCTGGTTATACAGCTGTAATTTTACGTAGTTGTGATCATTGTATATGCATCATTTTGAATTCTGCATTTTTTGCCCATTGCTTTATATTGCCCCTTCCTTATTTCTACATAGTTCTCGTATTTGTCATTCTTAATACCAGTAAAATATTCCATTGCATTAATATACTGAATTCTGGCTAAGCATTCCCTCACTGCTGGGCATTTGGGCTGTTTCTGGTTTTTGTCTGTAATATATAGCACAGCTGTAAACATCTTTATACAAATAGGTTTTTAAAAAATTTCTTTTGAATTACAGCCTTGGGCTATATTCCAAAAAGCTGGGTTTCTGGGTCAAAGTACTGTATATAATAATTTTTATGGCTCTTGTATTTGTTGCCAAATTTCTTTTCAGAACAGTTTCACCAGGTTGAAGGGCAACAATGTATTAGTGTATCTTTTTCCCAATACTCTACAACAATGAGTATTACTTTTATTAATTTACTGTTTTAATTAATGCAAGATTGTACCTCATGGTTGTTTAAATTTGAATCCTGTTAACTGTGAAAAGAACCAAACATTTTCCAAAACTTTATGTTGTCTCCTTTCCCCTTATTCCACATTTGACTAATGACACAATAACCATTTTGCCTGAGGCACAGACCAGGAGGTCATTTTAGATTCATTCCTCTCCTTTGTTCACAGTCTCCACTAGTTAGTTATTAAGTTTTGTTATTTCTGACTTCTTAGTATCACTCATATCCCATCTTCCTTTCATTTTTATTTAAAACTTTATCATTTTTCCTCCTAAACAATTTCTCCATATCTAGTCTCAGACTCTAATTTCTCCTTACAGATTTCTGAGTAGTTTTTTTAAAATGCAACATGTGGTCAAGTCACTCTTGCTTGAAATCCAAACCCTTTCACATGTACCCCTGGCCTTTAGGGTCCAGTACCTGCCTTCTTTGCAGCTAGTCAGTAGCTACACACCCTTGCACAACCTGCACTTAGTACATCAAAGTATATGTCCATCTTAGAAGATGCCACACTTTTTTACCTTTGCACCTTTTTATTTTGTGTCATTTTCTTTGGAATACCACTCTCTTCCCTTATTTTTTCTTTCCAATAGATCTTCTCTGACATCTTCAGGCAGGATTTCTTATCACCTCCTCTGTCCTTATATGGTACTTTATATTTCTGCTATAGCACTTATCAAATTGATGATAACTTACTTATTTACCTATCTGCCTCCCCTAACAGACTGTAGACTAAGGTCAAGACTCTGTCTATGTTTTATTGATTCTGTAGCCTTCAGAATCTAGGAATAGCTTTAGTTTTATAGAGCCAAACTAATTTTTAAGCTTAAAAAAGCTTAAAACTACTTAGGTATTTACTGGACTATATAGGACTATCTTCCCAGTTAGGATATGAACAAACAGAGATAGAATCTTCATGTTTGTGTCTTCAGATACTACTTATGTTGCCTGGAATATGGGAAGTACTTAATAAAATACTTGTTATATTATTTTCATTTCCTCATTCAGGAACTGGCTCTTCCCAGTTATTGATTTTTATCTAAAGGCATAAGTAGTATTCTTTAGGGTTTTATTATTTTCCTCTGCTTTTCTTTTGTAAACTTTCATGCATCATCTATGTAACGACAATTTTATCTTAATGTATTGCTTTTCTTATTACTTTGAAATATGTTTTTATTGCTTCAGAAGTTACTTTTTATTATAGTTGTTCTTATCCATTTTCTTGTTGGTTGTCTCTTCTGTTTCTTTCCTTACACAGTTAGGATAAAGTTACTACTTCATTTTCACATAGCCTTTTTAAAATGTTTTAATTTTCAATGTTAGGCTTTTTAACTTATTTGGAGTTTATTGCCGTATGTACTATAGAGTAAGGACCTAATCTCTTTTTTGGTGATGTGACAGTGTCAAGAAAAGCAGGTATTCATTGAAAGCATGTTTACTGAGGCTTTTTGGGGGGCTTTTAAACCATAGGGAGATGAATACTAAATTATCTCTCAATAAACATTTATTGAACAGCTATTTCATGTTTGATCCTTGCTTAAGTGTTGGGTTTATATTGATGAATAAAGCCAAAGTAACTCTTATTCTCTTGGAGCTTAGCAAGACAAAGCCACAGTAAATAAGAAAACAAATTATCCCAAATTGTGTATAATTCTGTGAAGGAAATGATCAAGATACCTGGAGTTGGAGGATTTATTTGGACAAGGTGATCAGAGAAGACTTATCTGAGGAACAATTTATTTAAGCCAAGAACAAAAGAATAAGAAGGAGCCAACTGTTCAAAGATCAGAGTGAAAAAAGTTTTAGATAGAGGTGGTAGGTTGTGTTTGTCAATGTCCTGAATCAGAAACAAGGTTAAGGCATTTGACCAATAGAAAGATGGGCATTATAGTGAGCAAAAGGAGAGCAGTAGGAGATGAGAATGCATGGACAGGCAAGGACCAGATCATTACTGAACCATGCATACCATGGAAAAGAGGTTGTGTATTTTATTCTCTGAGCAATGGAAAGCTATTACAGGGTTTTTATAAGGGCAGCAACATGTACCAGAGTCTACTCTGTTTTGTGTGCCAAATAGATTTTAAGGTGCAAAAGTAAGAAATCAAAAGAGTTCAGTAAGGAGGGTTTTCACTATGAGGTGTGTGTGATTGGGTTAAGGTAATGGCAGAAGAGATGGAGAGAAGTTAAGGTAGACTTGTTTGTTGATGGATATCCCAGCAAGGTGGGGGTGAGAGAATAGGAGGAATTAATAAAGGATGATTTCCACCTTTTGAACGTTAGGATCTCTCTTTCAAGAGCCATCACATGCAGAAAAGGGAGGTTTTCATAAAGAAGTTACACCAAAATGAACACATATTCATACTCAGGAAACTATCTCTGGAGCAACAAAAGATGACTTTAAACTACATTGGCGGGCTTCCCTGGTAGTGCAATGGATAAGAATCTGCCTGCCGGGCTTCCCTGGTGGCACAGTGGTTGAGGGTCCACCTGCCAATGCAGGAGACGCGGGTTCGTGCCCCGATCCAGGAAGATCCCAAATGCCATGCATCAGCTAGGCCCGTGAGCCATGGCCACTGAGCCTGCGCGTCCGGAGCCTGTGCTCCGCAACGGGAGAGGCCACAACAGTGAGAGGCCCACGTACCGAAAAAAAAAAAAAAAAAAAAAAGAATCTGCCTGCCAATGCAGGGGACACGGGTTCAATCCCTGGTCCAGGAAGATCCCACATGCCACGGAGCAACTAAGCCCATGCACCACAACTACTGAAGCCCATGCACCGTGCTCTGCAACAAGAGAAGCCCGCACACCACAAGGCAGAGTAGCCCCCGCTCGCTGCAACTAGAGAAAGCCTGCATGCAGTAACGATGACCCAACACAGCCAAAAATAAATAAATAAAATAAAAATAAATCAACTACATTGGGTGTGCTTCAAGTTCAGGATAGTGATCTGAGCACAAGCTCCATTTCCTTCTGGAACATCCTCCCAACTCCTATTAAAAACTGATAAAAAACAATTCTGTAATAACAAGCACATGAAAGAGGGATCATTAGCAGATGAGAGACTTCTGACAGATTTCTATAAGACAGTAAACAGATGGAAGCCTGTTGACAGAGTAATCAGAGTGAGGAAGTGGCAACCCAGAGAACCTGGGCTCTGAGAAAAGATAGAGAATTTGTCCTGCAGATAGGCTCAGAGGCCAGAGAGGGTAAGGTGGGAAGGGGAGACCAAGCCAAGGGGTTAATATGAAAGTCTGTCTTCATAGGGACTACACCCACAACTCAACTCTCCCCTCCATCATTTTAAGTCCCCTACCCTGCCTACAGAGCAAAGACAGCTCAGTCTGTTATGTCCTAGCAAATACCAAACCAATAGTTAGGAGCCTTCACCAAAAAAATACTGCCGGAATACCAGGGGATGAGCTAGTATTGCTAAGGTGGAGTTGCTTCTGCATAGTAAAATGCTGAGTAGAGCACTGTGGGATACCCTAGCCCAAAGGCTATCTGTGCCCTCCCTCTTCCCTCTCTAAAGGGAAGTGTGTTGGTCAACAAGCTCTGACCATAAAATAGAGATTCCAGGGAAAGGAGAGACTTATCAAAAAAAACCCCATATATTCAACAGCTTAGAAAAATCTGCACCTACTACCTAGAGGAATCTATTTAGTCCCCAATTTAAAAAAATAAATAGATAGGCAAAGATCACAAGATGTAAGAAGGAAACAAGTAACATAAAAGAGAAAAACCAAGACAAATACATTTTAAAAATTGACCCAAGAAGAATTATAATTCAAGATCAGAACTAGAAAAGTAAAAAGCTATAATTAGTATCCTTATAAAGATATAGTAAGATACTGTATTTATATATACTGTATTTTGTATACAGAGCAAAAAATATTTTTAAAAACAAAATATATAATTGCTGAAATTAAGCCCAATAAATGTAAGGTAATGATTTCTTAGATACAACACTGAAAGCATAAGTGATAAAAGAAAACACTGATTAGCTGGACCTCATAAAAATTAAGAACTTTTGTGTATCAAATGATACCATCAAGAAGGTGAACAGACACACAAAATAGGAGAAAATATTTGCAAGTCATACAGCTGATAAGGAATTTATACACAGAATATATATATATATATACACACACACACATATAAATTCTTACAACTCAACAGTAATATGACAACCTGTTTAAAAATGACCAAAAGGGATTTGAATAGGCATTTCTCCAAAGAATACATACAAATGGCCACTAAGTACATGAATAGATGTTCCACATCATTAGTCACTAGGAATGTGCAAATCAAAATCACAGTGAGATACCACTTTACATCCACTAGGATGGCTACAATCAAACAGACATATAAAAGCAAATGTTGGAGAGGACGTGGAGAAATTGGAACACTCATACACTGCTGGTGGGCATATAATATGGTGCAACTACTTTGGAAAACAGACTGGCAATTACTTGAAAGGTTAAACATAGAGTTACCATATGACTTAGCAATTCCACTTCTAGGTATATACCCAAGAGAAATGAAAACATATGTCCACACAAAACTTGTACACAATTATTTATTGTGGCATCATTCATAATAGCCAAAAAGTAGAAATAACCCAAATGTCCATCAACCAATGAATGGATAAATAAAATTCAGTAAATCTATACAATGGAATATTACTTGAAAATAAAGAGCACTGAAGTACCAACACATGTTGTCAGAGATGAACCTTGAAATCATCATGCTAACTGAAAGAAGCCAGTCACAAAAGCCCACACAGTGTATGGTTTCCTTTATATGAAATGTCCAGAATAGGCAAATCTATAGAGACAAAAAGCAGATTGGGTTGCCTAGACTGGTGAAGTTTTCAGGGAAATGGAGAGTGACTGCTCATGGGAATGGGGCTTCTTTTTGAAATTAAATATTCTAAAATTAGATTATGTTGATAGTTGCACAAATTTGTAAATATAATAAAAAACATTGAACTGTACAGTTAATGAGGGAATTATATGGTATTAAATTTTATCTCCAAAATGCAGTTGAGTCCAATAAAAGAATTATAAGATAAAATCAAGGAAATCTCCCATACACAGAGTGTTGGACAGAGACAAAAAATTTGGGATGAAATCTTACTGGTATAAAAGATCAGTTCAGGATCCCCAGCAGCTGTCTCATAGGATATCCAGATCCAGAAACAAGGAAGAAAATTATGGTTACAGAAAGAATGAAAACCTTATCAACCTTTACAATGTAAAATTAAGGGGACAGTTGACAGAAAATAGGTGGTAAAAATGGAGAGAAGAAATATGACCCACATGGCTGATATCCTCTCATAATATGTGTGGAGTTGGAAAATATTGTCTAAGCCATTGAAATAATAAATTGAGATGTGGAGAAGAGGAGGCCCAGTAAACCACGCACATGGAGTTAACCCTTGGTTAGAATGAATTATGGCAGCATTTCCTTAAATGTGCTCTGGAAAATATCAGTTCTGCAGGATAACAACGTTATGTGGAGGTGGAAAAAAGTAAAAGCTTCCATAGTCAAGTAAGTTTGAGAAATACTGGGATATACAAACGTACTGAAACACTTCCCAGCATCTTTATTACATTAGTTTACATTCTGAATCTCCAAGAAGGGGATTTAGCATGCAGAATTTAAAAAATTTATTTGACCGTAGTCTTATTTTCCAAGAGTATCTTGAGGGACTCGTGTTCCGCTAACATGTTTGGATATCACTGACTTGGAATATGAGCCCTGCTTTAGGTGAGATATGGCCATAGAGCAAACAATAGCAAAAGAATTACAATTTGGAGAACTCAGGACTTGGACCATTTCAATAGCCCCATTACTGGTCTATTTGGTTCCATTCTTGTCCTCTCCAGTCTATTCACCACTCAGCTGCCAGAAAATCTTTTACAGACATAATTCACATGATGTCAGTCATTTGCTGAAGACTCTTTAATGACTTTTCATTGCTCTTAGAATAAAATTTAATCTCCTTATCACATCCAGCAAGGCTCTACAATGAGCAGTCTGGCTGCTGCCCAGCTCTTCATTCTTATCTTCTCCAGATTTCTCTTTTCCTTACTTCACTCAGGCCTCACTGGCCTGCTATGTGCTAAGTTTCTCTCTCTTTTTTTTTTTTTTTTTTTTTTTTTGGTGGGGAGCGGGGGTTGCACAACACATGCTTTTCTTTCTACCTAGAGTGTCCTCTCAGCTTGCCACATGGCTGGTTTCTCCTCACCCATCAGAGTTCTTTCTTGAATAGCCTAGCTAAGTGATTCTCTATCAGCGCACTCTGTTAGTTCTCTTTATGGCATTTATCACAAGTTATAACTGCATATTTACTGTTTATTTTTTGCTTATAGATCATAAACTCCATGAGAGCAGGAAGTTGTCTGTTGTATTTACTAATATATATTCAGTGCTGGCAAAAAGCTTAGCACACGGTGGGTGCTCCAATTTGTTGAATGAAGAATGGAAGTTATACTCATATTTTACCGAGCTGCTAGTGGCATATTCTAACCTGAACCTAGGTTAGAACAGAAAGCTAGACAGGACCTTTAACTCCCATGGTGGCCCAGAGAGCTATGGAAAGCATTCCAATTTGGGCAAAAAAGATAAAAGCAGGAGAATTAGGAAGGAAATAATGGTCTTTTCCATCACAGCAGACCACATTATGTATGCTGTGTGCTCAATGATCTACAAAACAGAAACAGAAAAATTGCCTTTTTATATCCAGAATTTCTATCTTTAGTTCTAATTACCAAAACTTCTACTAAGTACCTAATGCTGATTTATAGACTCCACTGGTACTCAAAGCATAGACCAACAGTGAAAGCGGTATGGGTAAGGATGGAAAGTTCACTATGTTTCTATACACAGGCTCTCATTACGACTTTTGAGGGCCCTGGGCATTTTTGACCTCGTGGGTCACTTCCTCCATAAAGACATATTAAATCAACAGCCTTCTGTGTTCTACTGTAGTAAGTCAATATAGCAGGATTGGGGGCAAGGGTGGAAATAGCAGGAATGTAAAGAGCATACACTTAGAACTAGATGAGACCCAGATCAGCTTCTAGCTAGGTCACCTTGAATTATTTAATCTCTCTAAAACCTCATTGGTAAAATGAGGCTAATGAAATTATCTATTTCTTAGGCTTGTTGTGAAGTTAAATGAGATAATGAATTGAAAGTGCTAAGTGTAGTTCCTGGCACAATCCACACCTAAAGAAATGTCAGCTACAATTGTTAAGGACAAGTGAATTTCAAATTGAAAAGGCAGGGTTGTTTTTCTGACTTTTTGCCTATGGCTCAATGTAGCCTTCTAAGCAGTTCAGAGAACTGAATGAGATTGAAAACTAGAAAGATTAGCTAAAGTAACATTGCATTATAATGAGGGTGATCCCAGCTTCTGCCTACAAACCTGCTTACACCACATTCTTGTTTGGAGTGGGAAATTGCACAGCTGGGGACAGTTTGGTGCACAGAGAAATCATCACAGTGTTATTCCTAATAATTGTTATGTTTTATTTCACCTGTGAAAGAGTATGTGACTTAAACTACAGGAGGTGAGAACAATTTATTCCTCTCAGTTTATAAGAAGAGAGTTTCCTTCTCTGCCTGTAGAGAGAGGCAGGGCCTCCCAGCAGCTGTTCAGTGCTAATTAACAAGGAAGCATGGGCTACTGTAAAGGTCTGCTCCCTAGCTGAGAATTATGCTAATGACTGCTTACTTCTAAATTTGCTTTTTTTTCTTTTTTTTCCTGGACAGGACTTCTTTCTTGATTAGAGAGACAGCCTAATTCCTGACCCAAGCCCAGGGATATCAGTTATGGCTATTATGATGAAGGATGTTTCTCTCTTCTTCTGTTGTCAGAGAAGTCAGATGGGGGTTAGAACATTGGAAAAGGAGATGGGTGTCCTGGGACATAGATTTAGGTTTGACACATATGGTCTTGGGAAATATCTTCCTCACTTTCTTTTTTTCCATTCCTTTCCTCCCTTCCCCATTCTACCTTCCCTAAGAACCCTACTTTTCCTCCAAGAATGACCTACCCTAACAAGTGCTGCTGAGATCACAATCTGTAAAAGGTGTGGCCCATGGTCCTCCCTCAATGGAAGCACCTGGAGGGCTTCTTTAAAATGCAGCATGAGATATAGTACAGAGAGGTCCCGAGTCCCCTTTATCCAGTTTCTCCCAACAGTGACATCTTGTGACACTATAGGACAATATCACCACTAGGACATTGGCATTGATACAGTGAAGATACAGACCATTTCCATCACCACAGGGGTATCTCATGTCACTCTTTCATCCTTCTCATTCTCACTCTTTACTTAAAACTCTGGCCAACCACTAATCTGTTCTCTATTTCTATAATTTTGTCATTTCAAAAATGTTACATAAATGGAATAATATAATATGCAACCTTTTAGGGTTAGATTGTCCACTCAGCATAATTCCCTGGAGATTCAACCAGGTTGCTGCATGTGTCTATAGTTTGCTCCTTTTCATTGCTGGTAATGTTCCATGGTGTGGGTAGACTACATTTTGTTTAACCATTCTCTCACTGAAGGAGCAAAGTATGAGAACTACTGCCCTATAATATAGACAGAGCAGGTCTTATTATCTTATTTTACAGATTAAGGAATGGAGGTACACAAACGCTAAGTTATTTACCAAGCTCACGTTTATGGGATGCCAGCAGTGTGCCTGGCAGTACCCTTGTTTCTTCATGTATGTTATCTTGTTCATCTTCACAATGCCTTTGGGAAGTAGGCTCTCTCCATTTGAAAACATTCAGGGAGGTTAAACAACTTACCCAGGGTCACATGGCTAATATGTTGTGGAGCCAGGTCTGAAATCAAGTATCTATCTGACTCCTAGGCCCATGCTCTTTCTACTTTGTGGTGCTGTTTTCCTGAATTTTCATCTTTGAGTGAAGCCATGTGGTCTAGCATACTGGAAAAAATATATAATACTCTTCACCTTAGTTCCATAGTTTTCACTCTCATAGACTCAGCTTCATACCGGGACTTGAGCTTTTGGAAAGTCTGCTTTTCTGTGTGAAATTCTTCACGATATCTTGATGCATTTTTCCTCCTTCCCACCTGGCTCCACAGCCAGGACAAATCATATCAGGTCAGTTATAGCCTTCTTTGCCTGAATCCAGCAGCATTTTAGACTGTCGAGACATGTCTGTCATAATATTCCCCTAACCAGCACCTTCCAGCTCCAGCCATAGCCTTCCAGATCTGTTTCAACATCTTTCACCATCCCTCACCCCCTGCTATTTGTCTTCATTCTAATCAAGCAAACCTATTTTGTCCTTTCTGTATTATTGTCTCACATCTGCCTCCATTTTATTCCAGACATTGTTCTATAGCCTCCCTCCTCCCAAGTCCCCATTAGCAGCATGAAATAGCCTTCATTTTGGGGGCCAGTTCCAGGTAATAGTGCCTGGCACCGTATCTTGAGAAGGATTCTTAGGCCAATTCTGAGATTAGGGAAAGAGTATTGAGATCTATTACCAAGGTCTACCATGGGTTCAGAAAAAGGGAGCACATATCACAAATTTGCCATCTCTGCATGGTTAAAGCAAGGGATTTAAAGTCAGAAATGGATTTGATTCTTAGCTCTGCAACTTATTAGTTGGGTGATCTTGAGCACAATTTCTTCATCTATAAAATGAAAGTAATAATACCTACCTTATAAGATTGTACGTTATGTAAACTGCTTACCAAGTGCCTGTCAATCAGTAAGTGGTAGCTAACTTATTTTTTCCTTTCTTCATTAAGATCCTTCTTAAATTAAGCCTCATGGGTGTAACTTTTATTGGCAAGAGAGATTCTGTAGAGAGTCTCACCCCTCTCAAGAAGTCCTTGTATGTTAAAAACTCTATAAATCTACCAAATTAAGGGAATTATAAGCTAGAAGAGAAGCCTAAATAGAGAGCTGCACTAGCCATTAAAGTCAATGAACATATAGCCATGCTATTTATCAGCCTGCTGCAAGTGTAATATTATATATAAATATGGGTGGGGAGAGAAAAAGGAAGGGAAGGAGGGAGGGAGGGAGAGAAGAAGGGAGGCTTGAAGGGAGGAATGGAAGGAGAAAGAGAAATGGAGAGAGGAGAGAGAGAGAGAGGGTGGGGAAGAAAGAGATCAATATTTTATTTCTTCTAGAGCTTAATATATAGTTAACCTAGTATAGCTTAATATATAATTAGCCATGGAAATGTAAGTGACTTTGGACCAAATAGAAGATGCCTGGTTTGCTGTAACTCAAAATGAATAATTTCCTCACAAGTTTTTCCTAGCTTTTGTGTAGAATGGCTGTCACATCTCATTCATGTTAGTTACATAACCAAAGATTCTCCTTGTGGACAAGGAAAAGAAGGATCAGGCTGCCACACTCTTACTGAAGTTTGTAGTCATTTGGACATCTAGTTCCCCATGAAGGATTTATCCTCTTTCCTGGGAGCAAAATTCAGAAACCAGTTTTCAGGGTTGCACTGTGTGGTCCAGAAGCAGAAATCAAACTCCAAAGACCATGAATAAAGATGTGCCTTATTATAAGAGAGAGCTGTGATATGCACTGGGAGAGAAGGCTCCACAACATTGCAGATACGTCATATGTGCAGGTGGATAACAAAGGAAAGAAATTCTCCCAGATTTGGGGTCCCTTGGGGGAGGAAAGGAACTCTCACAATGAAAGGGGATATTTTGTTCTTTTCCATAGCAGCATATTTGCTCCAGTGGGAAAGATTCCCCAGTACTGAAACGTCTGCCTGGCACTGGCCAATTTTCTTAGGTACAGGTCCTTGCCCCTTCCCTCTCTTATCCCTTTTTGAGTGACTGGATGTCAGCATGAGGACAGACATCTTCTATTCTCTGAAATAATCTTCCAAGATTTCTGTCTTCATAATTCAGGTATGGAGACATCCAACCTTGGAAAACCAAGATCTCTCCTTTTTGTCATTATTCACATCCTGGGTCATCTTTTACTTGTTCGTTCATAGACCTAAATCTAGGGATTAGAATGGAGGTGGATGGTTGAAAACGCTTGGATAATACTGGACCCTAAACAGAATTTCACTTTCCCAATGGTATTTCACTCCTGACAGCACCAGTCTGTGTGCATGTTATTCCACCTCTAATATTACTGTTGCTGAGCATTCTGCAGCTGTGTGGAAGTTATTCATTTATGTGGTTTGGGCCAGTTTCTGAGAAACAAGCAAAACTAAGGAGCAGAAGAATCCATCAATGTTAGATTTGAACAAAGAAAATTATAATCTTTTTGGACTTGTTGTCCTCCTCAGTGCCAATATAGATATAAAAACAGAGTATGGAAATGATATAGATACACGGTAGATACAGAGAGCCCTAGTGTTCAGAGAGGGATAATGGGGCTGGGGAGAATTCACCAAATTCACTGGCTATAATGTCTATTCCATGGAGTTTTGTCTAATCAGTTTCCTTTATGTGTTATTTCTGTCATTTGTTTTTGTTTTTCTAGTTTTTTTTTTCAATCATTCAAAGACTTCTGAAAACAGAACATTTGCTCCATTTTAAATGAGTTTTATACACTTCTCAAAAAAACAAAGGTATGTTTAGTCATTCTGGTAGTATTTGGAAATGCATATTTTGTTTAACATTATTCCTGAATTAGATTCTTCCTCATCAGAATAAGTAGAAATGCTTCCATATGTTTGAAGTTGTTCTCATCATTTTGCCAAGAGGGAAAAAGGAAGAATGTAATTTACAACAGTTTTCATATGAACATATATTTAATAATTTTTTCCCATAAAGTTAGCTAAAACAACTTTTCTACTGCTTAAATATGCTGCTAAAGTTAAGATAATAATATCATTGGTCTAAACATATTAAATAGTGATTGACAAATTTTTTAAAATATTAAAATGAAATGAAAGTATATTTTACTATTTTGATTTCTTTTACAAAATAAGACTTTAGGTAAGGATCTGACTTTACTGTTTTCCCAAATAGCTACAAATCACGTAGCACTATTAAAAACATGCTTCAGTTTTTCACATACTAAATTCTTTTCCATGTAATAAATTCTTATATATAAATTTTTGTAAAAAATCTCTTCTGTTCCATAGATATCCTTACTAATTCCTGATCTCTTTACTAAGATCTCCTGACTAATGCCTAGGAATGTTTTAATAATTGCAGTTTTTATGGTATATTTTAATATATGGTAGATCAGATAAATGTCTTTTCAGTATTACAGTTTTTTCAGAACATTCTTGGCTTCTTTCAGATGAATGTTAGAATGATTTTGCAAAGTTTCAAAAATATCTGATGGGATTTTTTTATTAGAATTTCATTAAACCCATAAATTAGGTTAGGAAGAATAAATTGATTTTCCTATCCAGGATCATGGTAGGTCTTTTCCTATATTCAATTTAAAAATATTTCCCTGTAAACTATATAATATTCTATATATGGGTCCAGTATATTTCATATTTAATTATAGATATTATAGATTTTCTTTGCGGGTGGGGGAGGGGTGTGGGGAGAAAACATTAGCATTACTTTAAATGTTCCTAACTCTAGTTTTCCCATTCTTTTTATAATGTAACTTTTGATAATGGAAGGTTATTTAAAGACTTAATTATCAACCTGTAGCAGAACAAACTATTCAATGCATATGAGGATCTCCAGATTATAGTATCATACATAACAAGTTTCCAGCTTATAAGACACCAAATTAGATGTGTTCTTAATTGCCTGTCCAGAGCCTTTTCGCCAGGCAGGGCATTGATGATTATTTTTTCCTCCTAATTTTCTTGTGAATGTGTAACTGTTATCATCAATGACTATTTACTTCAAGTTCTTTGAGGCATTTTCAGAAGGATTGGAGTACATTCACCAACACCAGCATTAAAGTCTATTCCTGGACTGCCCATCTTAGGCAATGGCATTACCACAGTTAAAACTTTGGGGTTCTCTCTTACACCGCTTCCTCACTTAAATTCACCTACCGAGTCCTCTTGAGTGCTCCAACAGTGTTTTTTTCAACTGTGTCTTTTTTCATTCCCACATTTCAAAGCCTCCCATCACTCTGCAGTCATCTCCCTCCATTTTGTCCACACCACACTACCTCTCACCTTTACCATAGCCAGAGTGATCTTCCTAAAACTCAAGTCTGATCCTGACACACCCTCACTTGCTTAAGCACAGGATAAATCCAACATGCAGGAGGAGCTATCTGTATTTTACAATATTGTGTTGGGTGCTAATCATACAAAGATAAATAAGACCTCGACTTGTACCGAGATGTTAAGGAATAAAGGCCAGATGTGTTAGCATCACAGGCTAGCAACTAGTTATCTGACCATGCTGACTTCCTACCACTCCCTTACCTCTCCCCTGATATCCAGATATCCTGGACTCCTGAGAAAACACTCACCTTGACTCTATCATGCTTTGCTCAAGCTGCTCTATGCCTGGCCTGCTCTTCATGGCAAAATCTTACCCTTCTTTCAATGCTAGATTCAACCTCTTGTGAGATGTGAAGCTTTACTCAATGCTTATCCCTCTTCTAACATCATAGAAGGTAGAGCTAGCTACTCCCTTGACTGATCTCCCACAGCAGTTAGTTTGCACCAGTAATGCAACACAAAGAGACTAATTTGTCTCAGTGTCTGTCTTCTTGGCTTTACTGTGATTGTCTTATAGCAGAGGCCCTGAGTCAGTCACCTTTCGACACCTGCTCCAGCACCTAGTCTTACAAATAACACTGAAATGCTCAAGTCTGTGAGAGGAAGCCACAAGCAAAGAAGGTGCTGAGGCCTTTTATTCTTTTTCTAAAAAATAAGGTAGTGTTTTCTCAAGGCAAAAATTCAACTTATTTTTTTGCATTTTAATAATTCTTGTCCTCAGTGTAAACAGCTTGAAGGCAACATAGGGTTTGGAATTAGAAAACCTGAGTTTAGTCTGCACTACTCTATGAATTTGAACAAGTCACATAACCTCTATGAGACTTACCAACCTCCACTATAAATTAGAAATATCTGTCTACCAGGGCTGTTTTGAGAGTTATGTGAAATTATATACATAAGAAGCTAAAAAAAATTTTATAAGAAAGCACTCTAAATGTCATTGTAATTTTTATTATGGTTATTTTTATATGTAAATGGAGGCAGTTTTACGTTTCAGAGATTTTAGAAATAATTTTGGAGGAGTAAAGCCCATGTAAATATATATATATATATATATATATATATATATAAATGGCACTTGTATCTAAGTTTGACTAGGTTTTCTAATTTTTAAAATATCCTGGGGAGGGGGTACAAAATTTCGTTTCCCCCTCTTAATTTTTGGGTTATCCTACTTCTAAGATTGCCATCAGGTTTCCACAGCTTAGAGTGCTTCTGTGGCAGGTATAGTATTTTGGATCCTAATCTGTTTTCTTTCTCCCTGGACTTTTCCATTTTTCTCCTGTCTATTCAAGCAGATAGCTGGTTGTGTGCTTATTGACTCAGGGGTGGCACCTGACAGGATGGAGAAGAGAATGCACAGCTTTTCCAGCTTTTGAATTTTAAAGGAAGAATCCTGGGCATAGGGCTAGAAATGGTGAGGAGAGTGGAGCTACCCTCCCAGAGTCAAGAGATTTTTCTGGGCTGGAGAAAGGAGAGGAGAAGGGAAAGAGAAATCCGTGGGCTCCAAAAGCATAGGGTTCCTATGTCCTGCTTCCTAAGAAGCACTGCTAGGAGGAGTGGCATGATCCCATAAAAATGAGCTGGTTAGGGTGCTGGAAATACTACTTCTCTAGCCAGTAGGGATGTTAGTAACCTGTATAATGTGATTAATAATATCCACCTCACCAAGCAAAGCAATTTTGAGAATTATATGAAGGAAATACATGTGAATACCTGGTACTAAATAGGTATTCAGTAAATGTTATATTCCCTCCAATCCCCATTTATGTTTTGGTCCTGCTCAGCAAACCACTTTCATTCCTCAGTCAACCCTATGCTCCATTTCCCACGTTCTTGCTCCTGGACTGCCGAGTGGTACTAGACAAAAAGAGCAAAAACCATACAGGCAAGAGCCAAGCTGCCTCCCCCTCCTGTTCTTTCCCCTTCCCCTCTCCCTCCCCCTTCTCCTTCCCCTCCTCATTGTCTCCCTACTCTCCATCCTCTTCATCTTCTTTTATGAACATCACGCTGGTACTAAACCAGTAGTCCTGGTATCCCTTCTCCTTCTTTCACCCAGTCCTGCAGAGACTCAGTCCTCTTCCACCATCAGGGCAAAACAGAGCCTCTGTCTGGGCAGCGCAAGCACGCCCTTTGCCCATGTGTCCTCCTGGCAAGGTTAGGCTGGAGTAGGGCAGGGGTAGGGCATTCTTGACAAAATACTGTCCTTCTCCCTTCTCAGTGGACAAATTCTTTGTTTATGAAGTACTGATGGAAGATTGTTTCTGTCTGAGGAAAAGTTCCCTTCCAGGGTCTCAGGAAAGAGAATTGAAAGTAAGATCTGAAGGAACTGAGATGTTCCTTTTGATTTCCTATGTCTGAGTGGTAACTCTCTCAAATAGTAACACGAGCCATGACAGCGCATGGCCTCAGAACATGTGGATGGCTAAAAGGAGGCAGGTTGATAATTGAGTTATTCACAGACCTGCAGTTCATGATACCTTATGGAATCTGTGTGGCCTTGGGTGCTCTCTACTGTCACTATGTTTCTGGTGGAACCCCAAGGGGCACAGGAGGGTGGCAAATTGCTAGCAAGACTTTGCTGAGTGCTTTGCAGGGAAACAGGTCTGGTTTCTGTTTTGAGCTGAGCATCCTGGTCGAGACACTCAGTTCTCTACTTAGCTGCTCCAGAAATGGTTAAATGTCTCTATGTGGTGCTTAGGTTTCTACACTTAGACAGCTGTGGTAGCCCATCACTAGGGCATATTTGTTAGTGCTTCATACTTATATACTTATATAAATAAATTGGGTTTTCCCATGCTCTCTATAGAAGGAGAGGCCTGAGGTTTTTCAAAGGCATATGTTGTGTTGTCATCCTTGGAAAATGTTATCGTTTGTCTCCTAGTAGATCTCAGAATCCTTAGAGAATAGGAAATGCGACAGATAAGTTTTGATCACAGGGAAGGTGATGTGGGAGCCATCAGGCATGGGATTGGAAAGACAGATGTAGGTATAATGCTGTCTTGGGGTCTTGATTTCCAGATGGTAAAGAATGTGTGGAGAGCTGAAAGTGTGATTACTTTCACCTTCTGTACCTTTTAACTTCCAATACCTATGGATAGGCCATCGCTGTGGGCCCTCTCAGAAAGCATAGTTGCCCAAGGATTGGCCTGATCTCTGTCTCAGCTTATTTTATTTTAACCCTGGGGATATGGTTTACTTTAAGTTGCAATATCTTTGTTCTTTCTGTTTCCTACAGATTCATGAAGGTGGCAGGAAACACAGTGGATGCAGTTACCTGGCAACAGTAGGTATTCACCATTTTTGCTCTTACTTATTATCAGATGCTGTGAAATGAAAGATAAGTAGTTGTCATGAAGTTATAACTGAAATTTAATAAACTATCTTCCGTGCTCCAAGAAAAAAGTTAAAACTAATTCCAAAATTAATTGTTGGCAGTCAGTAACTTTAATCATAATGAAAAATATTTTATTCTGCATTTATACTCTTAGTTTCTGTAAACAACAAGTTCCAAATATTTCCTGAAATTCTTATCCTCCTTCAGTTTGTCGTTGTGAGTCATGGATTGAGTGGGTCTGAGGATCTTGTCATTCCCTTGCTTAAAACCCCTCAGTGCTGGGGCTTCCCTGGTGGCGCAGTGGTTGGGAGTCTACCTGCCGATGCAGGGGACACGGGTTCGTGCCCCGGTCTGGGAAGATCCCACATGCCGTGGAGCGGCTGGGCCCGTGAGCCGTGGCCACTGGGCCTGTGTGTCCAGAGCCTGTGCTCCGCAGCGGGAGAGGCCACAACAGTGAGAGGCCCGCATACCACAAACAAACAAACAAACAAAAACCCTCAGTGCCTTCCCTTTGCATGTAGACCACAAGCCACACTCTCTACTCTGGCCTATAAGGCTCTTTGTGTTTGGCCTCTGCTCTCGTCTGATGCCACCCTGCCCTTACTCATTCTGTCCCAACACACTGGTGAGGACTTTCAGTTTGTAGAGGGTTCACATGCATGTCTGCCTCAAGAACTTTGTATGTGTCATTCCCTCTGCCTGGAATGCTGTTATCTTCATATTTTGTGTAGCTTACTCCTTCTCATCTCTTAAGATTCAGCTTACATGTCACCTCCTTCAAGAGGCCTTCCCTGATGATCCTATCTAAAGTAGACCCCCTATTTAATTGTCTTTCTTAGCTCGTTTTTCCGTAGTACTTACCATAATTTACAATTACTATTTTTTATACTTGTTTTTGTAATTTGTGTGTTTTCTCTTTTACCAGAATAGCACTTATTCAGTTCAACAAGTGCTTATTTAGGCAACTGTTAATTGGGCATTTACTGGGGGGAAAATAACGGCAATGATAATAATAACAATGTGGCAGGAACCTTTATGTGTCTTACTATATCTGATCCTCAGAACAACCAAATGAGGTCAGGACTGTTTTTATCTATATTTTTCTACAACTTAGAGGAAGGTGTATAAAATCAAAAGATTACACAGAAAGTGGCAGATTTTGGACTTGAAGTTGGTTCTGTCTCACTCCATGGGCTTCTCTTAACTGTTACGGCTTTGGTAACAAGACAATAATCCTATACTGGAAATATTACCTTCTATTGGTGTAATTCAAATCCTCTTCAGTGTCCTCACCAAAAGCTATCTGGATAATGTAGCATAAAGACAAGAGACTGGAGAATTTATAGTGTTTATAAAGAGGAGTAATGAGATCAGTGTACAAAAATTAGTTGGTAAGAATGTAAGCATCGCTCAGTTATCATGGCTGACAGGGAGGGATCAGAGAAAGTTTTTTTCCCCTACTCAAGCACTCTCCATAGTACAAATGCAGTGAAGTGAGCACAGTATTTTTTCTTTTTATAAAGGAGAAATACATTTTTGCAAATACAGTTTGTTTATTAGCTATTTAAAAAAATATTGGCCATCTCTCAAGATAAATATCATGTGTTTGTAACTACTCTAAAAATACCCCCAAAGCAGGCATGGGGTTGTGTTTCTTTTGGCTCCAGGATCAGCATTCATTTGGGGACAACAAGTAGCACCTGGACTCTACCATTTATTCCTTACAGCCATAATTTTCAGTCAAGACTTGGAATAGTCATGGAACAATTCCAAGAAATCTTGGCCAGGAGGACTCAGTGAAAATTAAAGCCAAATGCCATGTTTCTCTAACCCTGAGAAATGCTGAGGTGAAAATTTCTTAATAATGTAAAGGAAATCAAGAGTCACTGTCAGGAAAAAAAAAAAGGAGAATAGAATTTGTTGGTATACATCTAGCCAAAAGAATCAATTCAATACTAGGATATTGAGCTTGGAGCTTGAACAACCAGAACTCTGAGTCTGAAGTCATAAATAAATAAATCTATATAGTTAGACTATTTTGATTTGGACTTTCATGCTCTTGGATTTTCAGGACCAAGATACACGACTTGATGATTGGTTCTTCCCTCCAACCCATGCAGAAAACCCAGAAAGAGTTAGTGAGATGAAGTTCCAATTACAGGAATGGTGGAATAGCTTGTATCAGATATCAATGATAAATCTGGACAATAATTAAATACACACACACACACACACACACACAAAGAGTGATCAAAAGGCAGCAAAAGCTAGAGGAAGTTATTCAATTCCTGAAAGAACTGAATGGCACTGGTGAGATCTGTGGTTACTTAAGAATCCATACAGTATGAGGTGGCTTTAAACTCAAAAGAAATACATGGTCATATTGATTTGAGGTGTCGGAAAAAAAAAGTCAGAAGGTGGAAATCTCAGAAAGATGGAGTTATGGGACAAAACACCAAATATGCATATAAACCTCCTTTCAAATCTTTGCCTGATCCCTGAACTGTGCATATTTAAGGGAGACTTCAAGGAGCCTGGGAGAAAACAACAGCTGGAAGCCTGAAAAATTTGAACAGCAATTTCAGCTGCTGTCTGTCACATGAGGGACAGAGATTGTAATTTGAATCTCACAAATTGAGGGGCTTGATAAACACCTTGTGCTTTCCAGTGAAAACTAAAAGACATGCCTCGGGAGTAAAGTCTATGTCCCAGGACTAAGGATTTGCCTTAAGTCTAATGTGTAACCACAACAGACTCACCCTAACGAAGTCTGAACTGCAGCTGCTACAAGAACAAGATGACCAGACGTTCATCCAACTGCCTGCTAGATCCCAGACCAACACTCTTCTGTCTCTACAACATATCAACCACACTTTCCAGTATACAATTTTAAAAATTACTAGACATGCAAAGAAACAGAAAAATATGGCCCATGGCCAAGAGAATGATCTATGACTTGAAACCCTGAGATGACCCAGATAATAGGATTAGCTGACAAGGATTTTAAAGAAGCTATTGCACATATATTCAAATAGTTAAGGGAAAATGTCCATATTGAGTGAACATATAGGGAAATATCAGCAGTGACATGGAAACTTTATATATATATATATATAAAACAGAACCAAATGAAATTATTAAAGAAAAAATAGAAAACTGAAATGATGGGAATTCCGTGGTTGTCCAGTGGTTAGGACTCCATGCTTCCAATGCAAGGGGCACAGGTTCGATCTCTGGTTGGGGAACTAAGATCCCACAAGCCATGTGGTGCGACCAAAATATATAACTAAATAAATAACTGAAATGAAAGACTCACTGGATGGGCTTACTAAGAGATTGGAAAGTACAGAAGAAAGGGTTAGTGAACTTGCATACAGATCATTTGAAATTATACAGTTAAAGAACAGAGAAAAAATATTGGGAAGAAAATTGTCAAAGGTTCAGCCACCTCATTGCCAATATCAAGTAACATCTGTGCAATTAGAATCCAGAGGATGAGAGAGAGAATGAGGCAGAAAACTTTTTTAAGAAACCAAATCTGGGGACTTCCCTGGTGGTCCAATGGCTAAGGCTCTGCACTCCCAATGCAGGGGGCCCAGGTTCGATTACTGCTTGGGGAACTAGATCCCACATGCATGCCACAACAAAGAGTTTGCATGCTGCAACTAAGAGTCTGCATGCTGCAACTAAGAAGTCCATATGCTGCAACTAAGGAAACCGCATGCCGCAACTAAAGATCCCACATGCCACAACAGTCCTGGCACAGCCAAAATTAGTTAATTAATATGTTAATAAATAAATATTTTTTTTAAAAAAGAAACCAAAGCTGAACTTCTCTCAAATTTAGTGAAAAACATTAACTTTTAGAACCAAGAAGCTAGGCAAGCCCTAAGAAGGAAAAATACAAGGAAAATCACACCTGGACATAATATTTAAATTGTTGAGAACAAAAGGATGGAGAAAAATCTTCAAAGCATTCAGATAAAAATGACACTTTACATAGAGAGCAAAGAGACAAATGATGGCTAACTTGACATCAGAAAAAATGGATAACAGAAGACAATGGAACTGCATCTTTAAAGTGCTAAAGAAGAAAAAGTCAAACCAGAATTCTCTATCCAGAAAAATATTCTTTTAAAATGAAAGTGAAATAAAGATGTTTTGGGTAAGTGAAAGCCGGCAGACCTGTGCTACAAGAAATACTAAAGGAAGTTCTTCAGACAGAAGTAACATCAGAAGGAAAGTTGGATCTCAGAAAATAATGAAATGCTTTGGAAAGTGTAAATTTATAGATAAATATATTTTTTCTCTTAATTTCTTTAAAAAAACCTGACTCTAACACAAATATATAACATTGTATTATGGGGTTTATAACATACAGAGTTGTAAAAATATACGGCAATAATACCACAAAGGATGATGAAGGGAGGAGGCTGTAAGTGGAGTTATACTGTTCCAAGTTTTTTTAATGTGAAGTAATACAATATTTACTCTAAGAAGACTGTGAAATTGTATTCCTAGAATTAAGGTTGTGGATAGAACTAAGGTTGCTGACCTAAAGTAGGGAGGTTATCTTGGATTATCCAAATGGACCCAATGTAACCATTAGAGTGGAAGAGGGAGTCAGAAGAGAGGAGGCATGGGAAGATTTAACTACAGAAGAGGAAGTCAGAGTGATGTAATGTGAGAAGGATTTGACCCACTATTGTTGGATTTGAAGGTGGAAGAAAGGGGTCATGAGTGAAGGAATAAGGGCAGTCTCTAGAAGCTGGAAAAGTCAAGGACATGGATTCTTCTCTAGCACTTCCAGAAGGAATACAGCCCTCCTAATACTTTGATTTTAACCCAGTGAGATCCATGTTAATTTCTAACATACAGAACGATAAGATAATAAATTTGGATTGTTTTAAGCCACTGTTTGTGATAATCTTTTAAAGAAGCAATAGAAAACTATAGAAACAGTACATAATAACAGAGATTCAAAGTACCCAAGGAAAAAATACCCAAAGAAAAAACTAAAAGAACAAAAGGTGGAAAAATAGATAAATCTACTTTCATAGTTGGAGATTTAAAAGCGTCTCTTTCAGTAATTAATAGGACAACTAGATTAAAAACAGAAAGGATATGGAAGATTTGAATAACACTATCAATCAGCTTGACCTAATTGACAGTTGTAGGCTGAGTTGAACATACATTCTTTTCCAGTGCCCATGGAACCATTCATCAAGATAGATCATATATGCTCAGCTATAAAACAAGTCTCAATAAATTTGAAAGGATTGAAATCATACAGAATTTTTTAATTGAAATATAGTTGATTTGCAATATTGTGTTAGTTTCAGGTGTACAGCAAAGTGATTCAGTTATATATATATATATATTTTTCAGATTATTTTCCATTACAGGTTACTACAAGATGTTGAATATAGTTCCCTGTGCTATACTGTAAATCTTTGTTGCTTATCTATTTTATATACAGTGGTGTATATCTGTTAATCCCATACTTCTAATTTATCCCTCCCCCTTTCCCCTTTGGTAACCATAAGTTTGTTTCCTATGTCTGTGAGACTGTTTCTGTTTTGTAAATAAATTCATTTGTATTATCTTTTAGATTCCACATATAAGTGATAGCATATAATATTTGTCTTTGTCTGACTTACTTTACTCAGTATGATAATCTCTAGGTCCACCCATGTTGCTGCAAATGACAATATTTCATTCTTTTCATGGGTGAGTAATAGTCCATTGTGTATCTATGCATATACCACATCTGCTTTATCATTCATCTGTTGATGGACATTTAGGTTGCTTCCATGTCTTGGCTATTGTAAATAGTTGCTGCTATGAACACTGGGGTGCACGTATCTTTTCAAATTAGAGTGTTCGTCTTTTCTGGATATATGCCCAGGAGTGGGATTGCTGGGTCATATGGTAGCTCTATTTTTAGTTTTTTAAGGAACCTCCATACTGTTTTCCATAGTGGTTGCACCAATTTACATTCCCACCAACAGTGTAGGAGGATTCCCTTTTCTCCACACCCTCTCCAGCATTTATTGTTTATAGACTTTTTGATGATGGCCATTCTTACCGGTGTGAGGTAATACCTCATTGTAGTTTTAATTTGCATTTCTCTAATAATTAGCAATGTTGAGCATCTTTTCATGTGTCTGTTTTGATGACAAAGAAATTAAGTTAGATATCAGTAAGAAAAATATCTATAAAATACCTAAATATTTTGAAATTAAATAACACACTTTGAAATAATCTGTGGATCAAAGAAGAAATCATGAGGGAAAGTAAGAAATATTTTGAAATGAATATGATGATATATTTTATCAAAATTGGTGGAATTCAGAAAAAACAGAGCTTAGAGGGAAATCTATATTCCAATATGCTTATATTAGAAAAGAAGAAACATTGGTATCAATGACCTTTCTTAGTTTCTATCTTAAGAAGCTAGAAAAAGAACAAACTAAACTCAAACCAAGTAAAATAAAGAAAATTACAAAGGTAAAAGCAGAAAGCAATAAAACATAGAATAGACAAGCAGTAGAGAAAATTTACAAAGCCAGAAGTATCTCTTTGAATAGGTGAACAAATTTGAAAACTTAGAGAGAGAGATTGAAAGATAGAGGGAGAGAGAGAAAGAGCGAATGGGAAAGAAAAAACAGAAATTGCCACTATCATGAATAAAAAAGGGATTCTCACTATAGGTCACATAGATATTAAAAGTATAATAAGGGAACATTATGAACAACTTTATACCAACAAATTTTACAATTGAAATGGACAAATTCCTTGAAAATATAACATCAAAATGACACATTAGGGCTTCCCTGGTGGCGCAGTGGTTGAGAGTCCGCCTGCAGATGCAGGGGACACGGGTTCGTGCCCCGGTCCGGGAAGAGCCCACATGCCGCGGAGCGGCTAGGCCCGTGAGCCATGGCCGCTAAGCCTGCACGTCCAGAGCCTGTGCTCCGCAAAGGGAGAGGCCACAACAGTGAGAGGCCTGCGTACCACAAAAAAAAATAGAAAATAAAAAATGACACATTAAAAATTCTTGATATCATTATAGTATATCTGGTTCATTTTGGAATATCTGGCAATTTCTTATATAAATAAAATAAACCTATTCTATGACAGAGCAATTCCATCACAAGGTATTTACGCAAAGGAAATAAAAACATGTCACACAAACACTTTTATAAGAATGTTCATACCAGTTTTATTAATGATAGGTAAAAACTAGAAACAGCCCAGGTGTCCATCAGCAAGAGAATGGATTAAACAAACTGTTGTATAGTTGTATAAAGGAATGATACTCAGCAAGATCAAAAAACAAAGTACTCTATGACATAAATCACAGCAAGGTCCTTTTTGACCCACCTCCTAGGGAAATGGAAATAAAAACAAAAGTAAACAAATGGGACCTAATGAAACTTAAAAGCTTTTGCGCAGCAAAGGAAACCATAAAGAAGACCAAAAGACAACCCTCAGAATGGGAGAAAATATTTGCAAATGAAGCAACTGATAAAGGATTAATCTCCAAAATTTATAAGCAGCTCATGCAGCTTAATAACAAAAAAACAAACAACCCAATCCAAAAATGGGCAGAAGACCTAAATAGACATTTCTCCAAAGAAGATATACAGAGTGCCAACAAACACATGAAAGAATGCTCAACATCACTAATCA
Source organism: Orcinus orca (assembly GCF_937001465.1). NCBI lineage: Eukaryota > Metazoa > Chordata > Mammalia > Artiodactyla > Delphinidae > Orcinus > Orcinus orca. The sequence continues at coordinate 61,492,165 of NC_064572.1, read as the reverse complement.
TTAGAGAAATGCAAATCAAAACTACAATGAGATATCATCTCACACCAGTCAGAATGGCCATCATCAAAAAATCTACAAACAATAAATGCTGGAGAGGGTGTGGAGAAAAGGGAACCCTCTTACACTGTTGGTGGGAATGTAAATTGATACAGCCACTGTGGAGAACAGTATGGAGGTTCCTTAAAAAGCTACAAATAGAACTACCATATGACCCAGCAATGCCACTACCGGGCATATACCCTGAGAAGACCAAAATTCAAAAAGAGTCATGTACCAAAATGTTCGTTGCAGCTCTATTTACAATAGCCCAGAGATGGAAACAACCTAAGTGTCCATCATCGGATGAATGGATAAAGAAGATGTGGCACATATATACAATGGAATATTACTCAGCCATAAAAAGAGACGAAATTGAGCTATTTGTAATGAGGTGGATAGACCTAGAGTCTGTCATACAGAGTGAAGTAAGTCAGAAAGAGAGAGACAAATACCGTATGCTAACACATATATATGGAATTTAAGAAAAAAAAATGTCATGAAAAACCTAGGGGTGAAACAGGAATAAAGACACAGACTTACTAGAGAATGGACTTGAGGCTATGGGGAGGGGGAAGGGTAAACGGTGACAAAGCGATAAAGAGGCATGGACATATATACACTACCAAACGTAAGGTAGACAGCTAGTGGGAAGCAGCCGCATAGCACAGGGAGATCAGCTTGGTGCTTTGTGACCGCCTGGAGGGGTGGGATAGGGAGGGTGGGAGGGAGGGAGACGCAAGCGGGAAGAGATATGGGAATATATGTATATATATATCTGATTCATTTTGTTGTGAAGCTGAAACTAACATACCATTGTAAAGCAATTATACTCCAATAAAGATGTTAAAAAAAATAAATAAATAAATAAATAAAAAACAAAGTACTGATGCACTTCACAACATAAATGAATCTCAAAATCGTTATGCTAAGTGCAAAAAAAGCCTTATATAAAACAGCATATTTGTGTTTTTCCAATTATATGAAGTTCTAGAATAGATTGTGAAAATTAGAAAATTGCCTCTGTAGGTATAGGGGGTAGAGACATGGATCGAGAGCGAAAGGCACAAGAGGGAATTTTCTGGGGTAATTGTAATGTTCTACACTTTGATAGGGATTTGGATTACACAGGATTTTGTATGCTTTTGTCAAAATTCATCAAATGATACATTTAAGTTTTGTACAGATCATTGTATGTAAAATTTACTTAAGAAAAAGAACCATAACAGATATTAGAGAACTCTATTAAAGAACTCTGGTTAATAGTATGATTGATGAAGTGTTTAGGATGAACTATACTGAAGTCTGCAACTTATTTGAAATGCCTCAAAACATAAAATGGATCAATGGATGGATAGAGGGATAGATAGATTGATAAATGTGTGATGAAGCAAATGTAGCAAAATGTTAATGGTAGAACTTAGGTGGTGAATATATTTTTTTCACTCTACAATTCTTTCCATCTGCTTCTGTTTGAAATTTTTCATAATAAGATATAGGAAAAAAGCCTAAATTATTACACCTAAATATATTATATAATATTAAATAATATACTGTTGTGAAAATAGTTATGAAAAATAAATAAGAAAATCCTTTTAAGTGAATCAAATAAAATATACAATTCATACCTCAATAATATAAAAATGCACAGAAACTCAAAGAAAAGTTACTAATAGGTTAATAGTATTAACCTTTAGATGTAAGGAGTATAGGGATGCTTTTATGGTCATCTTTACTTTTCTATAGTTTCCAATTTTTCTGTAATAAGGATGTATTTATTGCATCCTTATTACATCCTTATTTTTGTTTATAATAGAAACCATCAATACCCAGCTCCACCCTTCCCAACTCCAATTCCCCCTCCCCAGAAGCAATCATCACAATTTTAGCCACTTGTTATATTTGTTTCCATATTTCTAAATAACAGTCTGATGGTATTTTAAATTTTTTTCCAATTTAAATATTATCTATTAATTTCCTACTATGAAAGATAAGAATTTAGCTCTCATACCTCCCTAACTCATCACACACTTAAACATACTTACATTTCCCCATCCTCCAATATTTTATATCTTAAGTATTGGTTAGATCAGAGTTCAATGCTCATATTTTTATTCCTATGTAAATATGACTCACAGAAGAGAATGTGTGTGCAATGATTACATTTTCTTTCTTCCACAACTTTTTTGTTTTCCCTGCAGTTAATAACTCTTTTTCATTTGCTTAATTTCTTATTAGTCTTTCCCTAAGTCATGCCTAAATTCTGTACCAGAGGAGTAGATCTCTCTCTTTGTGCAAACACTCCAGGTAGCCATCAGTTTCATCTTGTCCTTGGAGGTGTTCTCCTGGAGCAGTCTCTCCTCTGGTCCCATCTGGACTAATTGATCTCCGTGCTTCCTGCACAGCTGTTGTCCTGGGATCTCCCTTCACCATCGTCCTAGGGATTCCTTTTGGCTCTCTTATTTGTTGGATCCATGCCTTTTTATGAAGTTTACTCCCTCATTTTGGTGGAACATTTTTTTTCCAAGAACTTCCTGAGAAAAGATAAATGAGAGGTAAACTTGTTGAGACCTTGTATTAGAATTTGATTTATATTTTGGATGCATACAGATTTCCCGTGGATTTTGATGCTTTGGCTCCATTTTATTCTAGCTTTTCTTGTAACTATTGAGAAATCTGATCCTTTTAAATTTCCATTCCTTTTATTTGCCCTGTTTTTTCTCTGTTGGTACTCGTAAAATCTTCTTTTTGTCCTCAGTGATCCTTTGTGTGACTCTCTTTTTATTCTGTTTACTAGGTATGTGGTGGACCCTCTCAATCTGAAACTCATACCCTTCAGTTTAGGGAAATTTTTTTCTTTGATGATTTTCTTCTTTTTTGTGCTCGCTCTCTCTCTCTCTCTCTCTGGAACTTCCATTAGTCAGATATCAGAACTCCTCAAACAGTAGTCTAATTTTTATATATTTTTCTCTCCCTTGTTTTTTTCTTCTGTTTTCTGCTAAATCTCCTTAATAATCTAAGTTTTCTGTTGAAATTTTCATTTCTGTTATCATATTTCTAATTTCCAAAAACTATTTTTCAAAGCTTCCTTTTTATGGCTTCTTTTCTTGTTTCTGGATCATTTTTCTCTCTGAAGGTATCAATTTTAGTTGTGTTTGTTTATTTTGTTTCTTTTCTTATTTTCTCTTCTCACACTCTTTCTCTCCCTCCGTTTTCCTTCCTCCCTTCCTTTCCTTTCTTTCTTCTCCAATACTTATGATTTCTTCATTAAACTTTTTTCCCTCTATGTTCTTCCCTCCTCCCCCCATTTCCTTCTTTATTTTTTTTTCTTTCATATTAAAGATCTTCCTCAAATGTCAAATGATGGTTAGATCTCTATTCCTATTTAAGAAAGAGGCACGAAAAACTGATTGGATGTTTTTTTTCCTCATGGACATTTCTTCTCAACTAGTTGAGGGTCTATGTAGGGTGATCTGCCTGGGTTATTACATTAGGGGATTCCTAACTGTCCATATCTGTTGGTCTTTTCTTATGTGCAATTTAGTTTTTCCAGAGAAGAATTCTCTCTTCTGCCAACTTGGAAGTATAAATCTGCTAGCATCCTCATATCTAAGAAAGGAGCTGGATATCTCATTGTTTAGTATGTAGCCTTTCACTTAATTCTGTTGTTTTCAGTGTGGTTGCCCCCACCTCAACTATGTTTGATGACCCTGACTCTAGCTCAACCTCCAATGCTCTGCTCTCTTAGAAATGGGACAGTTTCTCAACTATGTAGGGTAGTGGATCATATTTATAGATACCTACTGTATTAGAATTAAAACAGAAATTTTAAAAACATTTATTTTAAAATAATAAATTCATTACATTTTACCACAAATAATGTATTTTTATAAAATAACTATATTTTCCAAAAAATAAGGTTAGTGAGAAGAGTGGCGTTATTTTATATTCTTGAAAATCTCTTTAACACCTAGCTTAATTGAAGATGTGTGGATTCTTATATCTTCTATGTTTTGTGACAACATATTGTTTTGGTTTAAAAATATGAAGACAATTTGCCCTCACAGAGATATGTAGCTTAAAAAGGGAGGAGTATTTAAATAGTCTTTTTCAGTTTATTGTGGCTGTTCTTCTCAGATACTACACCAAAATTCAACAAGTGATAGCTTCCTAAAGGTTAGTTGCAATATGGACTATGAAGCCATATCTATGAACTTTTCATACTCTGATGCATTAAATTTTTTGGTTTTGCATTTTGAATGTATCTTTTACCCATGCATGATTTTAACATCATGCATTGATCATTTGGAAAATATTGTTTTATTGAGTTGTGAGTTATGCAGATCTTCCAAATGTTGATACATTTTATTATGAAACATCAAAAAAGCACATTTATTAATATCACCCCTGACCTAATCAGAAAAAGTCTTTTAAGTTTTGGGAAGCTGACAACCTCATGGTGGCAGATACAAATATTCTAAAATTCTAATTTTCACTTAACAGATAAAAGTTTATAATCAGCAACAAGTTCTATCAGTTGTTATCCTTGAAGTGACAGGCTTATTTTGTTCATTTTTGAGAAAAATGTCTTCCAAATACCCAAGTCTGAATAACCATAATTTGCCTGTCGGTCATTCTTTCAAGTAAAAATTTTGCTCATGAAAAAAATGACCAATTTAGTTTGCAAATCAAACAATCATGTAAGTGTTTATCCTCGAGACAACCATCATTGTACTTGGCTGTGGAAATGACACCTTTTATGTATATTTCTCATTTAGTCATGTAGAATATTTTTAAAATGTGTACTCAGGGGTTAAATTTTAATTAAATTTATAATTTTTATTACTTTATCAAGGGAATTATTAAGTAAAACTGACATTTTTGTTTTATTGCAAGTATGTGACATGACCACCCGCACAGTTTGACGTTCCTGCCTTGATTTGTGTTAAGCTCTTTTGCCCACTGTTGCTTTGGTACCATCAGTCCAAATGTCAAATAGTTTTTCCAAAAGAAACCATGAGAGTCAAATAAATTATTTAACACTTCATGTATTTCATCACCATTTGTATTTAGTGCCAAGCATTTGTGTTTAGTACCAATACACGAAGTGTATTTTACTGCTATTCACATAAAAGAAGATCTTTATCAGTGGTTAGTTGGTGTTTATGTTGGATGGATACAAAAAAAAGCTATGTCTGTATATTTATCAAGATATTAATATCGGGAGATATTAACTTTGTCTTCATATTTTCAGCTAAATCTTTAACGAGTTAATGTATTGTTGGGAAATGGTCCTGGGGTGATTTCTTTTAGTAACTTTTACTGACTTTTCATCCAGCAGGCATTCAGCAACGTCGACTGTAGAAGCCTCTATCGCTCCTTTAGCTACCTTGTGTACCTTTCTAGCCAATGCAGTATGATAAGCTACTCTATAAGATGCTTTCCTAAATTTAAAATTATTTTGAAGATTTTTCTAGATTTTAAATTTAGAAAATCCTTCAGAATAATTTTAAAATGTTACTTGCAAAATAAGACAACAAAATGTTCTTACTTTCATATAGGCATAAGAAAAACATTAGAATTTCAAAATAACTTATTGGATGATTTTAAGGTTACACAGATCATAGCAGGTATAATAAAAATAGCTTGGGGCTTCCCTGGTGGCACAGTGGTTGCGAGTCCGCCTGGCGATGCAGGGGACACGGATTCGTGCCCCGGTCCGGGAAGATCCCACATGCCGCAGAGCTGCTGGGCCCCATAAGCCATGGCCGCTGAGCCTGCACGTCCGGAGCCTGTGCTCCGCAACGGGAGAGGCCACAACAATGAGAGGCCCGCGTACCGAAAAAAAAAAAAAATAGCTTGTAAGAACACAGTAGAAGTATTGAAAACAAACTGAGTTAACATTTGAAAACATACATATTTATACCCCCAAAAATCATACCTTAGAAAAGTCTAGAAAACAAGAATATACAAGCATACATTCCATTAGTTGTCAGAGCAATGACATTGTCACATGTTATATAGATACTGGGAAACCCAACTGTACGCTTGTGAGAAAATGAGAGTGAAAATGGCAAATAATTGTCATAGTATTATTATGAAAATAGCTTTGATCTTATGGACTCCTGAAAGGGTCTTGGGTATCCCAGGAGTCCCTGGACCATACTCTAATAACCACTGATATAGAGTGAGGGTAGGGATCTGAGGGTCTAGTTGTTTCTCAGTTCTCTTGTTTCAGCCCCCCTTTCTCCCCCATTCACAAAGGCACCTGGTGCTTCCAGCTCCTGAGACTTTCTGGGGTTCCACAGCAAGAAGCAAACTCCTTTTAGGTTTCCCTAAAAGGATTCATGGGTGTAGAATTCAGCCTCCTCTGGTTAGCTAAGTCAGTTATCACTCTTCTGTTTTCTAATGTCGACATTTTTATTGTGGTGTTTTCCTATCCTATTCTCTTAGACCTTCTGGGTTAATGCCTTTTTTCTTTTTTTGTCCCATTACCATTGTTTTAGTGGGGTTTTGGGAGCGAGCTTCGTAAATGCCTGTTTTTAAAACACCATATTTAACCTGAAATCCTGCTGTCTGCTCTTTTGTTCTTCTAGGATTATTTTTAATAAGACAAAATTTAAAAATTAATTTTAAAATATGAAATCAATGTTCATATTTATCAATTTAGGCAAACCCAGGTGTTCTCAATGCCTGGGCCTCACCAGAGGCAAACAGAAAAAAAAACTACAGCTGTGTAGCCCAGACATCAGTATTTTGAAGAAGTTCATTATGTGATTCTGACATTTAGTGAGGATTGAGAACTACTGCCCTGGAGCCTTCTGATTGAGCATCAATAGCCCCTCGGCACTTAAACTCCAGAGAGCACACTCAGCATACAGCTTCTAGACCACCACCAGCAGCAACAGCATCACCTGGGAGCTTGCGAGAAATGCAAATTCTCAAGTCCTATTCCAGACCCACTGAAACAGGACCCAACGATCTGTGGTCTGACACTCCCTCCAGGTGATTCTGATGTGCTCTAAACTTGAGAACCACAGCCATAGAAGATGACTGCCTTTTTTCTAAGAATACATTCATCACTGAATTTTTTGGCATAAAACTTTTTTCAGTACCTTCTCTTCTGACATGTCAATGGGAGAAAAGATGTAAGAAAAATTGCCCTGGGAATTAGCTTTTAGAAAATTCCTGCCCCAGGACTTCCCTGGTGGCACAGTGGTTAAGAATCTGCCTGCCAATACAGGGGACATGGGTCCGATCCCTGGCCAGGGAAGATCCCACATGCCGCAGAGCAACTAAGCCCGTGAGCCACAACTACTGAGCCTGCGTGACACAACTACTGAAGCCTGCACACCTAGAGCCCGTGCTCCGCAACAAGAGAAGCCACCGCAATGAGAAGCCCGTGCACCGCAATGAAGAGTAACCCCCGCTCGCCACAACTAGAGAAAGCCGCGTGCAGCAATGAAGACCCAATACAGCCAAAAAATTAAAAAAAAAAAAAAAAAAAGAGAATTCCTGCCACTTGTAGTCAGAGTCAGAGCTTCAAGTCATCTAGTTTTCAATAAGTTTTTCTCTTATATAAACGTCAGGGCTTTTCTCTCTTTGGTCTTAGTCTGCACTTATATACCTCATTCCTCACTTCTGCTGTTTGCAGAAAAACGAAATATGGTATGTATACTACAGCTGTAGGCTTAAATAGATCAATTTTAAAATTTAGATTTTTAGCTATATTTAAAAGCATAAAAATGAACATTTTTAAGAAGTCATTGTAAGGGCGACTATGGGTTTGCCCACAATATAATTAAACGTGAGCAAAATGACTCTGAGAATAGCGTCTATTGGAAATTCATGAATGTTTCCAGGGGTGACCAGACATTAGAATGACTTGTTAAGCAAGAATTCTGCTTAAAAGAAAAAGCCGAAGGAATCCATCACATAATCAGTTTTTGAGAAACAAGTGCTGACGAAATGTGGACTTTATTTGGAGAAAAAGACTTAATGTGATTCACAAGAGTGCTAAAACGTATTTAAAACACTATTTTGGAAGGGAAGAACCTATAGAGCTGCACCTTATGGTTTCGTAGAAAGAACAAGGGCTTTGAAGTCAAACAGGCCTGGACAGAATCCCTCTGACCCTCAGTAGGTTTGTGGCCTTGGGAAGAAAGTAAATCTTTCAGAGCTCAGTTTTCTCATCTATAAAGTAGGGTTAATGCCTACTTCACAAAACTATTGTTAAAACTAAATGAGGTAATGCATGAAAAGCACTTTGTACAGTACACACAATATATTGCGTCCTCACAAAATGTGAGTTCCCTTTTTCCTTCCCTTTCTGTCTTTCTGTGATCCCTCCCAATCTCTCTGTTTATGAGTGTCTTGCTATAGAATATACAGATGTTTAGCACATATTCTATTACTGAGCATTTTTGTAGTACCATGTAGATGCTTCAGGTCTTTTGCTTATGGTATTTTCAGCCAAAGGAAGAAAGCGGGTGGTTCTGTGGGGTCACCCTGTTATGTTTTATATTCATTCAAGAGATATCTATTGAGCACCTATTATATTAAGCACTGCGCTAGATGTTAAAGAGAGACTAGGGAGAAAAAAGAGACAAGAGCCATCCCCGTGGGGAGCTTCATGGGCTTCTGATTAGCAAAGAGTTTATCCCTATAGTGATCGCTTGTATAAGCCATGCCTATTCTTCATCTGGAAGAGAAGGTAGAAAGGGAAAGGTACCCCCGGTGGAAGAAGTAAGGATGACAATAGGAAGACGATCTCTGTGGGCCCCAGAGAGAGCTACGCCTAGACAAATATCTGCTGCAGATGATTTTAAAAGGAAAGGATAAGGAGGGAAGGGAGCCACAAATGACATGGAGCTTGGCTACAAAAGAATTAGAGAAAAAGGAAGAGAAAAAAAAAGAACTTTCTAAAAGAGAGTTGAAGAATCAAAGAGCTCTTTATTTTAGGAAAATGAAGATTGGGAATTCCCCAGCAGTCCAGTGGTTAGGACTCCGTGCTTTCACTCCTGGGCTGGGGTTCAATCCCTGCACGGGGATCCTGCAAGCTGTGCAGCATGACCGAGAAAAAAAAAAGTGAAGATTATACACACACATCTATAAGAGTGTATTTTATTTAATTGAGCATCTTCTGGTGTCAAGCTCTGTGCTAATAAGTTCTTTACAGAAGTGATTCAGAGCATGGGTTTTCTGTCTAACATACTGAGTTCAGGTCCTTAGCGCCTACTGTCTGTGTGACCTTGGGCAAGTTGCTCAGCACCTCATTGAGCCTCAATGCCTTCTTTTGGAAAGTAGGCACAATAATACCTGTGACCCAGGGAGTAGGCACCTTATCATTGGCCCAAGGGGTGTGCTTATAGCTTTCTGCTCAGCCTAATTCTGAAGGCTGCATAGTCTCCATTAGTGGCTCCCTGTTACCTCAGTCACTACTAGGAAAGCTGTCTCAAGTGTCTACTGTTGATTTGGGCAGTAGAGAGTGGGCTACTCCCTTCCCATTTCAGAGCAAACACATATACAGGAAACCCCAAAAAAGGCTAGATCTGGCATTATCTCCAGGTTCCCTCAGGGGTCTCCTCTGTCTAAGGAGGGAAAGTTTGAGAAACGATGATCTAGGGCCTTGCACATAGCTAATATCTGCCATTCATTAAAGCTACCCAAGCATGATATACATTATATCAAGGGTATCTGCTACATGTATGGATGTTAAATGGGCTGCATTTAGGGACGTACTAGGCTTGAGATTCTAAGATCACCCCCCTATCTTTGTGCCAGGTCCCAACTGTCCTTGTCTCAATCACCCTGAAGCTCACCCTGGAGAGGTGCTGGTTGGTTCTAACTAGCCATCCTGTAACTGCATGGGAAATCAAAGGGTCTGGGTACCAGCTTAGACTTAGAACCCTCACTTTCTTTACTCTTCTGTTAAGCAAGTGTTGCACTAGTTTGGAGTCAGACTGCTGGTTTTGAATTCTGGCTCTAATGCTTACTTATCTTGTACAAGTCATTTAACTGCACTGTCTCAGGTTTTGCATCTGTGAAATAAGTACTCATTCAAAAACAATTTACTTTCTGCCAAGTGCTGTTTCAGGTTCTTGGGATAGATCAGTAAACAAAAGAGACAAAAATTCTTGCCGTTATGGAGCTTAGATTCTGGCAGGGAAGTGGGGGTTGGTGGGAAGGAGATGGGTAGGTAGAAAGACAATAAACAATAAGTAAAACAAGCAAATTATATAGCATGTTAGAAGGTCAAAAGTTGGAATAGGGGCTTCCCTGGTGGCACAGTGGTTAAGAATCTGCCTGCCAATGCAGGGGACATGGGTTCGAGCCCTGGTCGGGGAAGATCCCACATGCCGTGGAGCAACTAAGCCCGTGCGCCACAACTACTGAGCCTGTGCTCTAGAGCCCACGAGCCACAACTACTGAGCCCACGTGCCACAACTTCTGAAGCCCACGCAGCAAGAGCTGGAGCTCCGCAACAGGAGAAGCCACCACAATGAGAAGCCCGCGCACCACAACAAAGAGTAGCTTCTGCTCGCCACAGCTAAAGTCCGTGCACAGCAACGAAGACCCAACACAACCAAAAGTAAATAAATAAAATAAATACATTTATTTAAAAAAAAAGTTGGAATAAAGGAAGTACTGTAGGGTGGAGGCAGACTGCAGTATTAAATAGAGTGATCTTTGAGAAGGTGAGCTTTGAGTAAAGATGTAAAAGAGTTGAGGGAATTAGCAAAGCTGATACCCTGAGGAAGTGTATCCAGGCAAAGGAGGAGCTAGATCAAAGGCTCCAAGATCGGAGTGAGTCTTAGGTGTCATATTCATTCCCACCACGTAGGGTTATTGTGAGGATAAATGAAATGATGCATGTAAAGCCTTTAGCTTAGTACCTACAATCATGAGTGTAAGTTGAGTGTAAGTTTGGTTTGATTATTTTTTATCATTTTTATGGAAGTCACATTTCTAAATATTCAATATGTTATAAAATCTTTCAGAATGCTCTACATAGCACATGAATGGAATGGTGCCCTCTTTGCAATTGCTGTTTTCCTCCTTACATATTCTTGACTTTTATACATATTACTTTGAGATAAAATATATATTTATTGTCTCTGAATAATTTCCTTCCTTGGCAAGAGTCATGAAAAAGGTGTAAACTCTGTTATATTAAAAATTTTTTGAAGCTAAATGGGAGCTGTGACCACTGTTCCCATGTATTCACTTGCTTTATTAGTCTCTCAGTGGTTATTGTCTGAAAGGTTGCTATGGTCAAAAGCACGATCATGTACTAGGGAGGACTTTCCAATATTCCCAGCCAGTCTAACCAGTTTTTCTTTCCATGTCGCTTTTCTTTTTAGAAGAAAAGAATGGGAGATTTTATGTTCTTAGTATTCTATTTTGACTGTCTCAAACTGCAAATCCTCAGAGGAATCAGTGCTCTGTATACATAGTGTTTTATGTAATATATTGTATGGGGTAAGGATGATGAAAATAAAAGGGAAGAGCACTAACTGAAAGCCTTCCATCTGCCAGATATCATTGTAGCTGCTTTATATAAAATTAAATCCTTAGAAAACCTGACTACTTTGCTATTCAAACTGTGGTCCAGACCAGCAGCATCAGCACTGTCTGGGAGCTGCTAGAAATGCAGACTTTTGGGCCTCACCCCAGACCAGTTATTGAGTCAGAATTTGCATTCTAATAAGAACCCCCGATGTTTCACATGCACATTAAAGTCTGAGAAGCACTGCCCTGACAAGACAAATATCACTAGCAGCATCTTTCTCAGATGAGAAGAGTAAACTTCAGAGAGAGCAGGTACCTTGTCTAAATACCGCAAGTAAATGGTAATCCAGGATCTAACTGAGGTCTGTTTGCAGAGTCCAAACTCTTTCCACTACATTCTTTTTAATAGGTATTTTTCATAGTCTATTTTATAGAGAAAAAAATAGGTTAGCTTCTATTTGAGCCTACTTTGAAAGCATTTGCCCAGACAGTCAGTCTGAGTGTAAACAACTGGTCCAAAGAAGCAGGCCTAGAAGATGATAACTGAGTTTGTGTGTGGCTGTGGGTAGATAAGTCACATGCCCCCTGGCTCTTCAGAGGTTACCTGCCTTTCTGTTGAATTAGGGAACCCATGTGTAATTGTTGGCAGGATTCTCCCCAAATCCTTTTCTGATGAGCAGAAGACAAGAGCAAATGGAGAAAGGCAGACCATGGCCTAAGGAGATGAACAATCTGGTGTACGAGTCAGGGAATGTCTTATTTTATGAGCAAGGAGGTATTTATATGGCTTGCCTTGAGTGAATCGCCTCTGATGGGAAAGCAGACTGGGAACAGCTGGACCACACTTTGGATCAGTTGCCGCAACAACATGATACATTTGTCTCTGGTGTCATTTGATCCCTTTGAGTGCTGTTATTACCTCAGTGTGGATGTTGGACTTTCAGGCTTACTTTGTGCAGTGAGTACGTCTGTTTGATTGTGTTCCTCAGATTACATGGAGTGTTGATTATTTTCATTTGGGAGTTTGGATTCTAGGATTGCAGAGCATGGCAACCTCATAGGTGACTGGATCCGAGGACCTCATAGAACAACTGTTATATTTACCACCATCAGAACTCTGATTTCCAGGGGTAAACCATACCTGATGGCATGTGGGAAAATTATACAAATATCCGAATTTCAATTTCTAGTAATATATTCCACTTTCTCCTCTCAGATGATCTTTGTGAGCAACTTTGCAAACTTGATCTCAGCACAAAAGTTATGGTTATTACCATTATTTAGTATTTACCTTTTTCTTGGAAAAATTAAGCAAGACAGTCACCATTTGGAGGTTTGCAAAGTAAAATTGAATGCACTTGTGTGATTTCAATAGCTGCTTAAATCTTTCCTCCTAAGACGTTTAGAAATGACTGGTCTCTTGATAAATTGAAAGTGAGCCCAGCTACTGTCACCCAGAAAGGGCTGAACGCTCTGCTTGAATCATTTACCCTGACAGACATTTGTTCTCCTTAAGAAAATTGGCTGTTTTCTCCTTTCTGATAATAAATGATCCAAGCTCCCAAATTTATGGCAGCTGAAACTGAAGGTCCTGATAAACTTATATTACCAGGCGGGTGCCCACCATCACAACATTCTCTGAAAGTCATAGTTAGGCTTCTATCTAAGGAACAAAATCTCCTCAGAGTTCAAAAAAGCAAAGAGAAAAAGAACATTATGTTGTTAGAAGCTAGAGAGGATGGTTTTGAGCATGTGCAGGATGTAATTTCATTATTGTCTAGAGTTACATGGCTGTTTCTGGAATCAGGGATTTTCCTAAACAGAATATATTGTTGTTAGATGGCAGCATAACTGTGGTTTCCTGCTGGTATTTTAGTGCGGAGGTGGATAGCTGTTTCCTATATTTCCCCCCCTCCCGCCCCCCTTTTTTCTCTCTTCCACTTCATTTTGTGTAAGTAAAATGAAACAAAGTTAAGAGTAACAAAGGAAGCAGCACCAACAAATGCTTCTGTTAAAGTTCTAAACTTGGCCTATAAAATTTAAGGAATTCAAATTTTCTATCATTTGAAAAAATTCATTTACATTGTGTGTAATTAGTATAGTTTTTTCAATGCTTGTTCAACTTACATAAGATGCTTTAATGTGAGTCACATGAAAAATGTGGCCAAGTATTATGAGCACTTTAACATTTGCATTTTCTGTTCTGTGTGGGTAATTTTGTAAATTTGGGGTTAGCCTAACAGACTGGGGGGGGGCAAAGAGGAAGTTGGCCAGCTGGGTTTGGAAAATGCCCTTCCTTATTGAATATTTAGCATGCTCTATGTGAAGGGATGGTGATTTCCCTGTGGCATGGGGGACTTTTTACTTCATGAAGAGCCAAGTTTTGCCATAAGGAGAGCATAAAAAGCCTCTGTTCCAGACAGGGCAGTATTAGTAGTGTCATCAACAGCAGCAGTCTTTCGGTGCTTGAGAAAACCAACCTAGTGAGTGGGCAGACTATGGACTGGTGGGACTCAAAATTACAGGAAAGATCTCCAGGTCTTAAGAGATTTCCTAGATCCTTATCCACTTAACCACAGAAGCCAAACTACAATGCTATTTCTTTGCGCTTAAGGCGCTTTTAAGGTAACCAATCCTTTTACAATTCTGATGAAGACTGTTGATTTTCTTAGAAAAATGCGTGTGTATATGCAAAATTACACCCACACATGCACAATTTTACATGTGATTTCAAGGTTTTTATGGATCCCCTGAAGCCCATCCATGAACCTAAAGGAATCCAAAGACCCTGTGTTAAGAACTAGGTTTGGGCAGCCTTCCTCCTGTCTTCACACCATACTGCTAACTCCCATGCCCCCAAGTCCTCTTTTAAAATGCCTTTGAAGTAGAAAACATAAAGGCCCAACAATCTTAATATAAGTTAATTTATTACTGTATAACAAGAGGAGAAAGGCGTTGTGGGTACCAGAAGAAAGAAATCTTTCTTAGCCTTCCCTCCATTACTTCACTCGATGTTTTGTATATGACTAGTGTTCATTAAATCACTGTACAGAGAAATGGAGATGACACACAGAAAAAGACACGTGAATGTCTGAAGACATTTTATTTTGATCTTATTTTATTTTTCCTGGACTTATATTTGTCAGAGTTTCGGTGTGAGAGAAAAAGAGGCAGTGAAATGTTTGTATAATCTCGTGATCCAAACATTTTCTATGAATTCCTCCCTTATAGATTCATGGAACACTGCTGGTTGGCATATATTCCTGCCCAGAACTTCTGGGAACATCTGTAAAGACAAGCATTTTTCCTACAATTGTACTAAGAATTTTAATTAACAGAAAATAATGCACAACCCATATATAACAGACATGTATTGGGCAGATAGCAAAAAGCTCCTGATTATTCTGGCACAACATCATTTTGCGTGATCTATAATTAACAATTGCTTTCTGCTCTCTTGCTTCTGTGATTCAGCTTTGGCTTTTGAATTTGGCGGATAGACAGGAAAATCCTCTTGACTCTACCCCAGTCTCATTGCTGTCTCTCCTCTCCACTCAGTGCTCTGGCTACCTCCATTACTCAGATTATGATCACTTACTGCCTCCTGGGAACCCTCAAGTCACGTGGCAGCTGCTGCTGGCCTTCATGCTCTCTGCCCAGGGCATATACATAATTGAAGCTACAATTCTGGTGTCTCCAGGTGGAAGGGAACTGATACGTTTTTGTCGATAACTGCCATTTTATTTCACTTCCCTACTTCTCAACTTTTTTGGAGCCTCTTAGGGCTTCTCAACTCACTCAGTCTTCCCAACACACCTGCCCACTTTTATTACTAAACACTGTCGTTTTAATTTATGTTTTGTAGTATGGAAGATATGCCATTCTTCTTGGAACCCAGAGATCTTAGGCTTCTATCTATAATCTGCTATTGACCAGTTGTAGGGCCTTAGGCAAGTCAATTTAATTTTCTGAACCTTGATTTCTTCATACATAAAATGAGGGTAATACCATCTACCTCACAGAATAATTGTACGAGAAAAGGGAGTTAACATACATTAAAGTATAGAGTTGAACCATATGAAATTGCCAATATTCAACTATTTTTGGCCCACAAGAAAGGCAATTTCATGTGGTTCAACTAATATCGAGCACAGAGCACTGTAAATGAGAAATAGTCAATAAATGTTGAATCTGAATCTGTTTCAATTGGGGGAAATGGAACAATGATTACAATTGGGGGAAATGGAACAGTGATTCAATTGGGGGAAATGGAACAATGATTGCTTTTCAGATATCTTCCCTGATCATACCAAAAAACACATGTGAAGATTCCTGAAGAACACCCTTAACAGTGCTGTGGGAAGACAATTCAGGTCTATTCTATATCACAACTTTCCCCTGAGGATAAAACACAAAAGTTTCGGGGCCACAGTGTTAGGTAACAGGAGGGTTTTCAG
The DNA here is from genome assembly GCF_937001465.1 of Orcinus orca. Classification (NCBI taxonomy): domain Eukaryota; kingdom Metazoa; phylum Chordata; class Mammalia; order Artiodactyla; family Delphinidae; genus Orcinus; species Orcinus orca. The sequence continues at coordinate 61,476,161 of NC_064572.1, read as the reverse complement.
GGAAAAGAGGAGGGTTTTTTTGGAAAAGAATAACCTTAAATACAGTACTTTTAAACTTTTCAACTGTCTTGCCAAAGTTATATTGTTATTTAATTAATAAAAATTATGTTACAGCACATGTACTAAGAGTATCGTTCCTGGAACTATGGTTTTTCTCAAAACAATATTATTATTCAATTTTGTAGATGATGAAAAGAAGTTGAAAAAAATTAAACAATTTAATCAATTTATCTTTATTATCATATGATAATTAATCAATTAGTATATTTAGTTAATAGCAAAACCTTTAGTGGAACCTAGATTTCTAGAATTTCATGTCTTCCTTTCTTTACTCAACTGGCACATATTTATTGAGTACCTTCTATGTGACAGGCTCTGTGCTCCTTCTTTTCAGTCCCGTGGTGTGGTTTATTGGTTGGAACTGCCAATCCTGCTCTCTACCTGCCCCTGAATTCACCCTGGGCAGGTCTATCTCTCTGAAGTTGTTTCTAATTTATAAAATTAGGTGCTTAAGTGGAGTCATCTCCAGGTTCCATTTTAGTTCTAGATACAATTCTATTCTTAATTGAAACAAGGCAAATAATTGTCAAATGTTTATGTAATAATGATGCTTGTGCTGCTTTTTTATACATTGCCCAAAGAGGTGAATTAAGCATCTGTAAATAGACTGGAAACAAAATTGGTCCACTCTCAAATCCATGTTGTGGTGACACAATGAGGCACTTTGTAATCAGGTATTATATTTACATTGGATATTAACATATAAGGAGGTAAAATGGAAGAAGATAAAAGTGCAGAGGAACAGGAACAAAGATAGAAAACTGACCATTTATGATGCTTTTTCTTTTGGAAGATGCTTTTCTTTTTTTCAGCACTCACTAGGAGGACAGTTAAAGGAAAATGAAAGCTGGGAGTGCTGAAAACAGACTTATCCCGTAAAAGTGACCAGTTTTCTCAGGGCTGGGCCTGCCTTTAGTATGCACATTAGGAGATGTTGGATTTGGGGAAAAATTGCGACCTCAAATTAGTTGGAAATGCACCCACCTCAGGTGGTCCAGAATAAAAGTTTTACATGTCCTAGAAGGACATTAAAAAATGAAATCAGTGGGTTACTTTCTGTCTTCAAGTGGTAATTTAATTAACTAAAATGTGAAAAATCAAGGAGGCAGAAAAACAGCTAGTGCCAACCCTTCTAATGTCAATTAGCCATCAACTAGCTTTTCAGGGCCAGTTGGCACTGTGACTAGCTTCTCTATGCTATGTATCTCAAGACCCAAGGACCTTCACATTTAATTGACATGTTCCTGGAATGCTCATTGCCAACACACCCCATGCTTGTACTTTTAAGAGCCTTAATACGTGAATTTTACCACTTGAATGCCAACATGGTTTATGTCTTGCAGGGCTGGCTACACGACTGTGTGACCTGTGCAGTTTCACATAGGGCTTCATGCTCAGAAAGGCCTTGCACTCGGATTAATGCTCTGTCGTCATTGTCTTGAGATTCTTAATTATTTTTTAACAAAGAGTCTTGCGTTTTCATTTTGCACTGGTCCCTACAAATTATGGAGCCAGTCCTGATTCCTTACAATCACTTTTAGGCTTTTTTTGCTCTGTTTTAAAATTTTCATGAAAATGCTTAACTTTGTTGGGAAGATCATCAAATAATCTATGTAACCTGATGCAGTAAGGGGCATGAAAGATTAAGAAATGAATAGCGTGATTCAGTGTGATTCTGCTGTGCTTCCAAAATGTCAAATACTAAAATTCCCCTTTCTGACTATTACCTCAGGTTAACCTTTCCCAAGTCCTTTTTACTACAGAACTAGCCCTTTGCCTTCTCCCTGATTGAATTAATAGCTATGTGTGTCACATACTTATTACGTGCTTTGTACTTTATATGTATCATCTCATTTAATCCCTCGTAAAACCCATGGAAGGTTGGTAGTATTATACCATGAGGTACATTGAGGAGGAAGGCAAAGCTCAGAGGGCTTCACTAATTTGCTCAAGATTTAAAGCTAGGTCTGTCTAATTTTTGGTTGGTTGGTTGTTTGCAACACCAGCATCTGTTACCTAGTTACACAAAGATCCTTTTTTATGTAAGACCAATGCTTAGTTCCTTTTGAGTCCTTTCTAAATCTCTCTCGATCCTGACCCCTTTCGTTTCCTTTGTCTCGTCTCCTGACTTCTCCCATATTCTCATTCCTTTTCTCCCTTGGTTCTTTCTCCTTCTAGACCTAGACTCGCCTTTCTCTCTGGTTCTCTAGTCTTAATGCAAATTCTCTTTCATTGTAAAGAAATTTCTACTCATCTCTAACCTTTTCACAAACAACCCCTTTGCCTTCTTGCCTTTTGCAATTTTATGACTTTTTGATATCATCTTGTAAATAAAAATTATGTAAACTAGGCATCACTGTAGGAAAGCAATAACTATTTTCGCATACATCACAGAAAATATTCTTCTCCAAAGTTAGCTAATCAGTTACGGCAATTTTGGTATCGTTATCTTTGCATATTGATTGCTCTCTCAGCAAACAAAGCAGATTAGATACTGTAGAATTAATTAATGCCTTTTCTACATTAATTTTACAAATATTTACTGAACACCCCTGCATGCTAATATTTTTTAACAAAATACAGTTGTTACTAGTACTCAATTATTTAAATTCTATTCAACAAAGTTCCTCTTAATTAGAATAAAGACCATTGTATACCTGGCCTATTTTGTCTCACCTAGACTGTCAATAATCAGCTAACTAACTGGTCTCCCTGTCTCTTGTTTGTCTCACTTCCCTCCCTTCTCATCACTATCACCAGTTATTTTTCCAAAATACACATCTAATTATATCATTCTCCTGTTTAAAAATAGTGATTCATTTAGTAGCTATTTATTGAACTCCTATGTGCCAGGCATGTAATGGCCCCTAGGAATACAAAGGAAAACAAGATAGGCATAGGACTTGCTGTCATGGTGATTACCTTCTAAGGATAACTCCTCATTTTCTCCTTGGTAATATCAACACTTTAGAACAACATGCTGGGTTTATCATAATCCTGATGTCACTTATTGTTCCAGTTTTATCCTTCTCCATTCTTCTACCTCCCTCACTCCTGGACATGCTGTGTTCCAATTGAGATAATGGTTCTTTTTCCACAGTATGCTCTTTTATGCCAGTGCTATTTCTTCCCCCTGGAATGCCTTTCTTTCCCTTCTCTGTCTTACAAAATCTTACCTGTCCTTTAGAGTTGAGCTCCCATGTCAAACTTGCAACTTCTAAGTTTTTCTTAAGTAATCTACCGAACTCAAAATAGCAACCATTGAATTGGAATTTCCTTCTTTGCCCTTCCATTCTTGATCTTTGAAACTGAGGCTTGTTCTTAATCACTAAACTTAAAGATTCATAAGAAAAGTAAAAGAAGTAGTGGAGGATGAAGAATTACAAAATTCATTAGTAAACCGAGTGCAGGGTACAGTTCACATAGGTTTATTATCTGAGGATTGGTTATTTTCAATCAGTTGATAAACGCTGGATGATATGTAGGGATATTAGACAAGGTCTCAGCCTCCAAGAAATTTACAATATAGTTCTTTACATCAAACTAAGTGAATAGTACGAGTAAATAATTACATGCTAATTTTGAGGCACAGATTAACCAAATTTATAGACCTTACAACTGAAGGCAATTCATGAGATCATTTGACTTGGCCCTGTAACTCCAAGCAAGAAGTTAATGACCCCATTTTACAGTGGGGTAAGTAAGAACCAAAGGGGTATGTAGCTTGCTCAAAGTCACATGACCAAATAGTAGCAAGAGAGACCAGAACCCAGGATTTTTTCCCTCCTTGTGCAGATCTCTTGGCCCGACACTACCATCAGACAATTCATCAACAAATTCTGTTAGTTCTACCTTGAAAATGTATCCAGATTTCAAACACTTCTAACCATTTTGACTACTACCATCAAAATTCAAAACAATTTTCATTTCTTAACCAGACTGTTGCAATAGCCTTCTAACTGATCTCTTTGCTCCCACCTATAGCCTATTGCAACAAGCAACTAGAATGATACTGTCATTCCTCTGCTCAGAATCCATCAATATCTCTTCATCTGGCTTAGAAAAAGAACCAAAGCCTGTAAGTTGGCCTATAAGGACCTACATTAACTGGGTCCCTGAATTCATCTCCTGCTGCTGTCCTCCTACTCACTGTCAACTCTACTCCCACCTGCTTAATATTCCTTCTCCTATCTTTGGTCTTTTCATTTGCTTTTCCCTTTGCCTAGAATCCTCTTCCTCCAGAAATCTGCATGACTCTCTCATTTCAGGATTCTGCTCCAATGTCCCCTAACGAAAGTGGCCTTCTCTGGCCACCTTTTGTAAAAGGGCAATTTCCCCCAGCCCAATACTTCTTGTATCCCCTTTTTCCTGCTTTATTTTTTCTTCATAGCATTTATTCCCAGTCTGATACATTTATTAGTTTATTTTTATTTTTTTCTCCCCCTTCTAGAATGCAAGTTCCATGACAGCAGAGACATTGTCTATCTTATTTACTGCTGTATCCCCAGTACCTAGAATGGTGTTTGGTATATAGTAGATCCCCCATAATGAATTGTTGAATGAGAGAACTAAAGGAATTTTGGTGAAGACTGGAGGCCTAATCAAACTGGTTTCCATTATGCCCAGACCACGCCTTCTGTTTTCTTGACTCTTGGAATGTCTAACCCTCACACCTCTGCCATTGAATCTGTTCATTCTTTGTGACCCATATTAAATCTCACTTCCTCTATAAATGTTAAGTGACCCTCTATAAATGTTAGGTGATCTCTAAACTCTCATATTCAACGTGGAACAATTTTTTGACAATTCATCATGCCCTATCTTAGTCACTTCAAGTTCTTTACTTTCTTTAAATCTTCTAAAATTTATTTCACAAGTCTGTATTATCTTGCTATCCAGATCACTGTTTAAAACAAATCAAATAATATTTGTTGAGCTATACTGGTCAAGCATGTGTTAGATGCTGAACATACAACCTTGAACTTATCTGATTCCATAGCTGTAAAATAAGAGAAGGTTGGACTAGGCTCTCTTTTCTCAAAGTGTATTTTAAGGAACATTAATTCCACAGTGTGTTAACAGTTGGTTGGTCCTTATATTAATCAGAACCAACAGGATGTGTATAGATACAAAAAGAGATTTATTATAAGGAATTGGCTCCTGTGATTATGGAGACTGGCAAGTCTAAATATGCAGTGTGGGCTGGCAGGTTCAATACCCAGGAGAGCTGATGATACGGATGAAGTCCAAAAGGCATCTGCTGGACTGCCTCTTGCTCTCACTCAGCGAAGCCAGTCTTTTTGTTCTATTGGGTCTTCGACTTATTGGACGAGGCCCACCCACGTTATGGAGGTCAATTTGCTTACTCAAAGTTCACTGATTTAAATGTTAATTTCATTCAGAATTACTATCCAAGTGGACACATAAAATTAACTATAACAGACTCTGAAAAAAAATGACCCCATTATGAAATAAATTTGTGAAAGCCTGGATTAATTAATGTTTGTTTGCTGTAGTTTCCTCAGACTCTAAGGTGTGCTACTAATTTTCAGGGTGTGCACCCTTTGGGACTAGTGTTGCATGCACATGCTTTGGGAATATGCTAGAACAAATGCTCAAGATTCTTTTCATTTCTAGAAGGTCAAAATCCTTGAATTGCCCAAGGCCACAGGCTGAATAGTATTAGAGTTTAGACTAAAACTCAGTTCTCTTAGACATCCACTGCACAGGGTTATTTATTGCAACTTTGTAGTAGCAAAAGATTGCAAACAACGTAATGCTTTATTAAGAGGGAATTGCTTAAATAAAAATCATGTTATATGTGCATAAAAGAATACTGTGCAGCTTAGAAAGAGGAAGCTCTCTGTGTACTAATATGATACAATCTCTAAAATATATTATCTAGCTGAAAAAGGGAAAGTCAAGAACGATGTGTATAGAATATTATCTTTTGTGTAAAAATGTGAGTATGGCATGTGTGTGTGGGAAATATATGCTTTAGTTATACATGCTTAAAGTTATCGATAACATTTTTTGCCTCCAAGGAGAATAGGGTCACTAAGACATAGAGGTGAAAAGGAGACTTTTCATTATATACCCATATACTCTTTTTTCCTTTTGATTTTTTGAAACTTGAGAAGCTATTACCTATTCAAAAACAAAAATTAAATAAATAAAAAGTAATCTCAGGGGATGCTAATGAAGCAGGGATTTGGAAGCCACTGCACCATATGTTGTCCTCCTATATCAGAATCCTTTGAGACTTAATTAGTCCAATCATGCTACTTCTGGTGACTTTCCTTATGCATACTTTTTTTTTTTTTTTTTTGCGGTACGCGGGTCCCTCACTGTTCTGGCCTCTCCCGTTGCAGAGCACAGGCTCCAGACGCGCAGGCTCAGCAGCCATGGCTCACGGGCCCAGCCGCTCCGCGGCATGTGGGATCCTCCCGGACCGGGGCACGAACCCATTCCCCTGCATTGGCAGGCGGACTCTCAACCACTGCAGCACCAGGGAAGCCTTATGCATTCTTTCTGAAAAAGATAATCATGCCCTTACCTTCTCCTGCATCCCCAACTTCTCAGCCCTCAGGCAGGCTTGTGATTCTCAGGGGAGCACCAGTGCTGGTTATTCTGTATCTGCCAGGCTTAATACAACCTGGGAGGAAGGCGCTGTCAGGGCAAGGAGGGGCCAAGGAATGACTAGCAGCCCAGATTCAAGGGGGGCTGCTATGAGCCCTGACCTGTGGTGCCAATTTAGGGTCCTCCCTTTTTGCATTTCAACTTTCTCCTCTGGAAAATTGGAATAACAAGGTCTGACTTACTTGTGTCAGGGGGGTTTTGAGGCTCAAATGAAATTATAGATGAAAATGTATTTGGCAAACACAATGGATTCCACCTATATGGAAGAGGTGGATTTGTGGTGGAGAGTAAATTGCTCCAGGTGCATCCACTCACATGACAATAAAGCAGTATTGTTCTTGGTGCTGCCCCGCCATCCCTCATAAAGGCAGCAGAAAGCAGCCATATTTTCTTCAGTCTGTGGAACCTCACCCTGAGTATATAAGGGACATTATGGGGAGGCTGAAGTCCAGAGACCCAGCTGATGGCAGGCATTACCTCCCCTGTTCAACTGGTCTCACTTGCCAGTCCTTTGCCAAGGTCTTTCCTGTGTCTAAGAGAGGCTATGGTGTGTCAAGGGTGCCTTTAAAAGCTGCCTTTTAATAGGGATGGAATAATTTTAGAAGTAGAACATGGAATTATTTTCAGAGGCATTGGAAGGAGACCCAGTAATGAGTTGTATGATCTTGGATCAATGATTTCTGGGTCTCAGTTTCCAAGTCTGTAAATGAGAAGGTCCTTAGGACCATGTAGACCCTTCCAATTCTAAAGTAAAAAAACTACCCAGCACAACTGGAAGAAGGAAAACAGAAATCCCAGGCATTTGTGCAGTTCTGTGTTCAAACTGTCATCAAATTTAGAAAATAAATTTGCAGTGAGACAATTGTGCTGAGAACCGCTCCAGGATCGGTTCCCTAGTTCTTTAACACATGAGCACTCTTTTCCTCTCACGTGTAGTTCAATTTGATCTGCCTTACCAGCAGCACTTCCTCTTTTCATTCAGACAAATAAATAAGGAGCCTAGTAGCCAAGAATGAAATTAGTAGCAGGTGGAACAACTTAGTTTTAACGATGCTGCAACCAAATTTTAATTGAGCAAAGACTCATAACTTTCCTGTTTTTAGCCCATTAAAGCCTCACAAGCACTCAGTGAATCTGGCCACACCTAGCTCCCAGGGAGGAAAATGCTAACACTATTGACATCTATTGTCAGTTCTCCTTTACACCTCTAGAAATGAACCCATTTCCCTGTAAAGTTTCAATTTCCCTTTGGCCTGGGTTTTGTTTGTTTTATCTTTAAAATTTTGGGGGTGGAAATTTTTTCCAGAGGAAACTCTTTATTGACTCTTTTCCTGAGGTAAGAGGGTGATTTCAAAAGAACCATCCATAGAATGTTTTATGAGAAGTCAAAAATGGCCACAGAATTATATAAAAACATTCATGTATCCACACTCGTAATTAATGTTTTAACATTTTTTAGGTTTTGCTTATGATATTTTTATATAAAACAAAATATCATAGATATAAAATTGAAGTCTACTTGTCCTGCCTTGTCCCATTACTTCCCCGAGATACTTATGTAACTTTAGATTGCATGCTTCCAGTCTATATTTTTTTATAGTTTCACTAAAGCCGTAAGAATCTTTATCTTTTGTATTGCTTTGTATGCTTTAAACATTTACATAAATTAGGTAATTGAAAATGATATAAAATTACATAAATATAGAGTGATAACACTCTACATATTCTGTAGATTGCTTTCTTTGCTCAACATGTTTTTAAGATTTATGTATATTGTTAAATATAAATTTATTTCATTTATTTTCTCTCCTATACAGTATAATAAAAAACATTTCCTATTATAAGATCATAAAGATATTCTGTTTTCTTTCCTTAGAGATTTAAAGATTTTTTTTTTAATACTTAGCCCTAATTCCATCTGGAATATATTTTTATTTTTGGATATAAATTAAAAATCTGATTTTGTAATTTTCTTCATATACTTCCTGCACATTCTGATAAATTTATTCCGAAGGATCTTACAGGTTTGCCACTGTTGTGAATGTCCTATTTTCAAGATGTTTTTTAATTAGTTGTTTTTAGTATTTGGGAATGCTATAGATTTCATATGTTCATCTTTTAAGTTACTACCATGATAAATTTTCTCTCTAGTTTTCAAGTATATTCTATAGTTTCTTTTAGCTTTTCTATACACCATCATATTGCTTGCAAATAATGATAGATTTGTTTCTTTCTGATAGCTATGTGTTTTGTTCTGGTTTTTTTTTTTATTTTTTTTTGATTTTTGAACTAGTAAGGATCTTCAGTATACTGTTAAATAGTAAGGGTGATGGAAGACATCCTTGTTTGTTCTTGACGTGAATGGGAATGACAGTTTTCACCATACAGTATGATATTTTCTCTGCTTTGGTAGATCTTCTGGTAGATCAGCTTAAGATCTTCTTATCTCTGTTAAAGAGTTGTTTTACTACTTTTTAAATTATTTTATTTTATTTTTTTTGGCCTATCAAGGAATAGAGTTTAATGTCTTTGAATAAATGAACAAAATTTAAAGAACCTTTGGTATAATCAAAGGATAAGGAATGATTATCTTTTGAGGGATTCATTTGGAAATGCTTGAAATGACAAAGCTTTCTACTAAAAACAGGAATATTGAAGATATTTATTTTTAAATGATGAGGAAATGCCATTTGATAAACTGTTTTGAATCCACTTGTTTTTGGTGCAGTATCATTTCAGCATTCTCATTTAGTCAAAACTTATAATTCTAAAACTCAAACTAGGTTTTCATATAAGTAAATTAGCATTATTTTCCCTTTTATGTAAATATGACACAAGTATAATGTGTCATTTTTTTCCTTTTATGTAAATATGACACAAGTATAATGTTCATATTTCTTTAATGAACTATATGTATGAAAAGTCACCAGTAATTTAGCCTGTGTATGGAATATTCTTTCTTTTTGGTCTTTTAAGCTTGCTATAGTATTCCGCTTGAGCTGTTTTTTTCTCTTTTTTTAAATTTTTATTGGCACATGGTTTATTATTATTGAATATTATTATTTTCTAAGTAACAGAAAGTGTCAAACTTTATCCAACTTCTTTCCTGTATCTATTGAGATGATCATGTGATTTTTCTCCTTTAACCTGTTAAGATACTATGTTACATGGACAGATGTTTTGGCATTGAACTATGTTTCTGTTTATAGAAAACACTATCTAGACTGGAATATTTGTAATACATTACGGGATTCTATTTGCTAATACTTTATTTTAATATTTTTGTTTACATATTAATAAGGGAAATAATTCTATAATTTTGTTTTCTTTTTTTTAACATCTTTATTGAGGTATAATTGCTTTACATTGTTGTGTTTGTTTCTGCTGTATAACAAAGTGAATCAGCTATATGTATACATATATCACTATATCCCCTATCTCTTGTGTCTCCCTCTCACCCTCCCTATCCCACCCCCCCCATCCCACCCCCTAGGTGGTCACAAAGCACCAAGCTGATCTCCCTGTGCTATGCCACTGCTTCCCATTAGCTATCTATTTTACATTTGGTACTGTGTATATATAAATGCCACTCTCTCACTTTCTCCCAGCTTACCCTTCCCCCTCCCCATGTCCTCAAGTTCATTCTCTACATCTGCGTCTTTCTTCCTGTCCTGCCCCTAGGTTCCTCAGAACCATTTTTTTTTATAGATTCCATATATATGTGTTAGCATACAGTATTTGTTTTTCTTTTTCTATTTACTTCATTCTGTATGACAGCCTCTAGGTCCATCCACCTCACTACAAATAACTCAATTTTGTTTCTTTTTATGGCTGAGTAATATTCCATTGTATATATGTGCCACATATTCTTTATTTCATTCATCTGTTGATGGACACTTAGGTTGCTTCCATATCCTGGCTACTGTAAATAGAACTGCAATGAACATTGTGGTGCATGACTCTTTTTGAATTATGGTTTTCTCAGGGTATATGCCCAGCAATGGGATTGCTGGGTCATATGGTAGTTCTATTTTTAGTTTTTTAAGGAACCTCCATATTGTTCCCCATAGTGTATGTATCAATTTACATTCCCACCAACAGTTCAAGAGGGTTGCACTTTTCTCCACACCCTCTCCAGCGTTTATTGTTTGTAGACTTTTTGATGATGGCCATTCTGACCAGAGTGAGGTGATACTTTATTGTAGTTTTGATTTGCATTTCCCTAATAATTAGTGATGTTGAGCATCCTTTATTGTGTTTGTTGACAATCCGTACATCTTCTTCTGAGAAATGTCTATTTAGGTCCTCTGCCCAACTTTGGACTGGGTTGTTTGTTTATTTTTGATATTGAGCTGCATGAGCTGCTTGTATATTTTGGAGATTAATCCTTTCTCAGTTGCTCCATTTGCAAATATTTTCTCCATTCTGAGGGTTGTCTTTTCGTCTTGTTTATGGTTTCCTTTGCTGCACAAAAGCTTTTAGGTTTCATTGGGTCCCATTTGTTTATTTTTGTTTTTATTTCCATTTCTCTAGGAGGTGGGTCAAAAAGGATCTTGCAGTGATTTATGTTACAGAGTCTTCTGCCTATGTTTTCCTCTAAGAGTTTTATAGTGTCTGGCCTTACATTTAGGTCTTTAATCCATTTTGAGTTTATTTTTGTGTATGATGTTAAGGAGTGTTCTAATTTCATTCTTTTACATGCAGCTGTCCAGTTTTCCCAGCACCACTTATTGAAGAGACTGTCTTTCTCCATTGTATACTCTTGCCTCGTTTATCAAAGATAAGGTGACCATATGTGCGTGGGTTTATCTCTGGGCTTTCTATGCTGTTCCATTGATCTATATTTCTGTTTTTGTGCCAGTACCATACTGTCTTGATTACTGTAGCTTTGTAGTATAGTCTGAAGTCTGGGAGCCCGATGCCTCCAGCTTCGTTTTTCTTTCTCAAGATTGCTTTGGCTATTCGGGGTCTTTTGTGTTTCCATATAAATTATGGAATGTTTTGTTCTAGTTCTGTGAAAAATGCCATTCGTAGTTTGATAGGGATTGCATTGAATCTGTAGATTGCTTTGGGTAGTATAGTCATTTTCACAATATTGATTATTCCAATCTAAGTACATGGTATATATCTCCATCTGTTTGTATCATCTTTAATTTCTTTCATCAGTGTCTTATAGTTTTCTGCATACAGGTCTTTTGTCTCCTTAGGTAGGTTTATTCCTAGGTATTTTATTCTTTTTGTTGCAGTGGTAAATGGGAGTGTGTCCTTATTTTCTCTTTCAGATTTTTCATCATTAGTGTACAGGAATGCAAGAGATTTCTGTGCATTAATTTTGTATCCTGTTACTTTACCAGGTTCATTGATTAGCTCTAGTAGTTTTCTGGTAGCACATTTAGGATTCTCTATGTATAGTATCAAGTCATCTGCAAACAGTGACAGCTTTACTTCCTCTTTTCCGACTTGGATTCCTTTTATTTCCTTTTCTTCTCTGATTGCTGTGGCTAAAACTTCCAAAAATATGTTAAATAATAGCGGTGAGAGTGAGCAACATTGTCTTGTTCCTGATCTTAGTGTAAATGGTTTCAGTTTTTCACCATTGAGAATGATGTTGGCTGTGGGTTTGTCATATATGGCCTTTATTATGTTGAGGTAAGTTCCCTCTATGCCTACTTTCTGTAGGGTTTTTATCATAAATGGGTGTTAAATTTTGTTGAAAGCTTCTTCTGCATCTATTGAGTTGATCATATGGTTTATCTCCTTCAGTTTGTTAGTAAGGTGTATCACATTGATTGATTTGCATATAATGAAGAATCCTTGCATTTCTGGGATAAACCCCACTTGATCATTGTATATGATCCTTTTAATGTGCTGCTGGATTCTGTTTGCTAGTATTGTGTTGAGGATGTTTGCATCTATGTTCATCAGTGATATTGGCCTGTAGTTTTCTTTCTTTGTGACATCTTTGTCTCGGTTTTGTATCAGGGTCATGGTGGCCTCATAGAATGAGTTTGGGAGTGTTCCTCCCTCTGCTATATTTTGGAAGAGTTTGAGAAGGACAGGTGTTAGCTCTTCTCTAAATGTTTGAAAGAATTCACCTGTGAACCCATCTGGTCCTGGGCATTTGTTTGTTGGAAGATTTTTAATCACAGTTTCAATTTCAGTGCTTGTGATTGGTCTGTTTATATTTTCTATTTCTTCCTGGTTCAGTCTTGGAAGATTGTGCTTTTCTAAGAATTTGTCCATTTCTTCCAGGTTGTCCATTTTATTGGCATACAGTTGCTTGTAGTAGTCTCTAATGATCCTTTGTATTTCTGCAGTGTCAGTTGTGACTTCTCCTTTTTCATTCTAATTCTGTTGATTTGAGTCTTCTCCCTTTTTTTCTTGATGAGTCTGGCTAATGGTTTATTAATTCTGTTTATCTTCTCAAAGACTAGTTTTTAGTTTTATTGATCTTTGCTATTGTTTCCTTCATTTCTTTTCCATTTATTTCTGATCTGATCTTTATGATTTCTTTTCTTCTGCTAACTTTGGGGGTTTTTTGTTCTTCTTTCTCTAATTGCTTTAGGTGTAAGTTTAGGTTGTTTATTTGAGGTGTTTCTTGTTTCGCTAGGTAGGATTGTAGTGCTATACACTTCCCTCTTGGAACTGCTCTTGCTTCATCCCATAGGTTTGGGCCATCGTGTTTTCCTTGTCATTTGTTTCCAAGTACTTTTTGAATTCCTCTTTGATTTCTTCAGTGATCCCTCGGTTATTTAGTAGTGTATTGTTTAGCTTCCATGTGTTTATATTTTTTACTGTCTTTTTCATGTAATATATCTAGTCTCATAGTGTTGTGGTCAAAAAGATACTTGATACGACTTCAATTTTCTTAAATTTACCAAGGCTTGATTTGTGACCCAAGATATCATCTATCCTGGAGAATGTTCCATGAGCAGTTGAGAAGAAACTGTATTCTATTGTTTTTGGATGGAATGTCCTATAAATGTCAATTAAATCTATCTTGTTTAATGTGTCACTTAAAGCTTCTGTTTCCTTATTTATTTTCATTTGGGATGATCTGTCCTTTGGTGAAAGTGGGGTGTTAAAGTCCCCTACTATTATTGTGTTACTGTTGATTTCCCCTCTTATGGCTGTTAGCATTTGCCTTATGTATTGAGGTGCTCCTATGTTGGGTGCATATATATTTAAAATTGTTATATCTTCTTCTTGGATTGATCCCTTGATCATTATGTAGTGTCCTTCTTTGTCTCTTGTAATAGTCTTTCTTTTAAAGTCTGTGTTATCTGATATGAGAATTGCTATTCCAGCTTTCTTTTGATTTCCATTTGCATGGAATATCTTTTTCCATCCCCTCACTTTCAGTCTGTATGTGTCCCTAGGTCTGAAGTGGGTCTCTGTAGAGAGCCTATATATGGCTCTTGTTTTTGTATCCATTCAGCCAGTCTATGTCTTTTGGTTGGAGCATTTAATCCATTTACATTTAAGGTAATTATCAAAATGTATGTTCCTATTACCATTTTCTTTATTGTTTTGGGTTTGTTATTGTAGGTCTTTTCCTCCTCTTGTGTTTCCTGCCTAGAGAAATTCCTTTAGCATTTTTTGTAAAGCTTGTTTGGTGGTGCTGAATTCTCTTAGCTTTTGCTTGTCTGTAAAGGTTTTAATTTCTCCATCGAATCTGAATGAGATCCTTGCTGGGTAGAGTAATCTTGGTTGTCGGTTTTTCCCTTTCATTACTTTAAATATGTCCTGCCACTCCCTTCTTGCTTGCAGAGTTTCTGCTGAAAGATCAGCTGTTAACCTTATGGGGATTTCCTTGTATGTTATTTGTTGCTTTTCCCTTGCTGCTTTTAATATTTTTTCTTTGTATTTAATTTTTTATAGTTTGATTAATATGTGTCTTGGAATGTTTCTCTTTGGATTTATCCTGTATGGGACTCTTTGCACTTCCTGAACTTGATTGACTATTTCCTTTCCCTTACTAGGGAAGTTTTCAACTATAATCCCTTCAGATATTTTCTCAGTCCCTTTCTTTTTCTCTTCGTCTTCTGGGACCCCTATAATATGACTGTTGGTGTGTTTAATGTTGTCCCAGAGGTCTCTGAGACTGTCCTCAATTCTTTTCATTCTTTTTTCTTTATTCTGCTCTGTGATTTTTATTTCCACTATTTTATCTTCCAGGTCACTTATCCGTTCTTCTGCCTCAGTTATTCTGCTATTGATTCCTTCTAGAGACTTTTTAATTTCATTTTGTGTTGTTCATCATTGTTTGTTTGCTCTTTAGTTCTTCTAGGGCCTTGTTAAACGTTTCTTTTATTTTCTCTATTCTATTTACAAGATTTTTGATCATGTTTACTATCATTACTCTGAATTCATTTTTAGGTAGACTGCCTATTTCCTCTTCATTTGTTTGGTCAGGTGTGTTTTAACCTTGCTCCTTCATCTGCTGCGTATTTCTCTGTCTTCTCATTTTGCTTAACTTACTGTGTTTGGGGTCTCCTTTTCACAGGCTGCAGGTTCATAGTTCCCCTTGTTTTTGGTGTCTGCCCCCAGTGGGTAAGGTTAGTTCAGTGGGTTGTGTAGGCTTCCTGGTGAAGGGGACTGGTGCCTGTGTCTGGTGGATGAGGCTGGATCTTGTCTTTGTGGTGGGCAGGACCAAATCCGGTGGTGTGTTTTGGGGTGTCTGTGAACTTATTATGATTTTAGGCAGCCTCTCTGCTAATGGGTGGGGTTGTGTTCCTGTCTTGCTAGTTGTTTGACATGGGGTGTCCAGCATTGGAGCTTGCTGGTTGTTGAATGGAGCTGGGTCTTAGCATTGAGACAGGGAGCTCTGGGAGAGCTCTTGCCAATTGATATTACGTGGGCCCGGGAGGTCTCTGGTGGTCCAGTGTCCTGAACTCAGCTCTCCCATATCTGAGGCTCCGGCCTGATGTCAGGCCGGAGCACCGAGACCCTGTCAGCCACATGGCTCAGAAGAAAAGGGAGGAAAAAAAAAGAAAGAAAGAAAACATAAAATAAAGTTATTAAAATTAAAAACCTTTTTAAAGTATTAAAATTAAAAATTTTAAAAGTAATTAAAAGAAAAAGAGAGCAACCAAAGCAGTAAACAAATCCACCAATGACAGCAAGCGCTTAAAACTAAACTACGATAAACTTACAAATCAGAAACTAGTCAGTAGCATACAGCAAACCCCTAATCTCCAGTTGCTTCCAAATTCCACTGCCTCAATTTTGGGATGATTCGTTGTCTATTCAGTTATTCCACAGATGCAATGTACATCAACTTGATTGTGGAGATTTAATCCACTGCTCCTGAGGCTGCAGAGAGAAATTTCCCTTTCTCTTCTTTGTTCGCACAGCTCCTGGGATTCAGCTTTGGATTTGGCCCTGCCTCTGCATGTAGGTTGCCCTCTGATGTCTGTCCTTCGCCCAGACAGGAGGGGGTTAAAGAAGCGGCTGATTAGGGGGCTCTGGCTCACTCAGGCTGGGGGGAGGGAGGGGTACTGAATGCGTGGCGAGCCTGCGGCGGCAGAGGCCAGCCTGACGTTGCAACAGCCTGAGGCGTGCTGTGCGTTCTCCCAGGGAAGTTGTCCCTGCATCACGGGACCCTGGCAGTGGTGGGACGCACAGGCTCCGGGAAGGGGAGGTGTGGATAGTGACCTGTTTTTGCACACAGGCTTCTTGGTGGCTCCAGCAGCAGCCTTAGCGTTTCATGCCCATCTCTGGTGTCTGCACTGATGGCTGTGGCTTGTGCCCCTCTCTGGAGCTCATTTAGGTGGTTCTCTGAATCCCCTCTCCTCACGCACCCGGAAACAATGGTCTCTTGCCTCTTAGGTAGGTCCAGACTTTTTCCCGGACTACCTCCCGGCTAGCTGTGGTGCACTAGCCCCCTTCAGCCTGTGTTCACGCAGCCAGCCCCAGTCCTCTCCCTGGGGTCTGACCTCCGAAGCCCGAGCCTCAGCTCCCAACCCCCGCCTGCCCTGGCAGGTGAGCAGACAAGCCTCTCGGGCTGGTGAGTGCTGGTCGGCACCGATCCTCTGTGTGGGAACCTCTCCGCTTTGCCCTCCGCACCCCTGTTGCTGTGCTCTCCTCCGTAGCTCTGAAGCTTCCTCCCCGCCACCCCCCACCCCCCGTCTGCACCAGTGAAGGGGCTTCCTAGTGTGTGGAAACCTTTCCTCCTTCACAGCTCCCTCCCAGAGGTGCAGGTCCTGTCCCTATTCTTTTGTCTCTGTTTTTTCTTTTTTCTTTTGCCCTACCCAGGTACGTGGGGAGTTTCTTGCCTTTTGGGAAGTCTGAAGTCTTCTGCCAGACCATCTTGAAGGTCCTCCTATAATTTTGTTTTCTTATACTATTCTTTAATGCTTTTAGAACCAGGGTTCTACTATCATAAAATGATTTGAGTAGTTTTTGTTCTTTATTCTTTACCTATTCTTTGCAACAATGTATTTAATATAGGGATTATTTGTTCTTTAAGGGTTTTGTTAAACCGGTTGTAGAGAGCTTCTGGTCTGGCCATGATGGAATACTTAGTATTGGACTGACCCTCCCACCAAAAACAACTCTAAAAGGTGGTCAAATAATAAAATAACCTTTCGAAGGTACTGGAGTATAATCAACACAGGGAGACTTGAGGGGCTAGGATCCTCGTAAGAAGGGAAATCTATGAAGTGAACCACATATCACCACCATCTCTAGATTTTTCCCTAAGGGCATTTTCCAGATTATCACCTAGAGGAATAGAGTTTAAATAGAAGCAGCATTCTTTTTGTGCTGGGGAGACAGAGTCAGATTTTGGGGCTTCCAAAGTGGCATATTAAAGGGAAAATCCCGGAGAAAAGCAAAGCACAGAGAAGGAGCCCAAAAATATAATACAAATTCCCCACAAATGATTGGCCAACTCGTCAGCTGCATGTACAAGTGGTGAGACCCCTAGAAATGAAGCAAAAAACAACAGCTGAGAGGCTAGAGTACTGTACAAAGATTTTAGCAACCACATAATGATAGAGAAACAGATTAGAGCTCAAGTCCTGTCAGTGGGTGGGGGTTTTAATAAATGCCCCTGCTTTTCAGTTGAGACTCTGCAAGGCTTATACCCTAGGAGTAATGACAATGCCCTAGAAATAAGGACAGTGTCTTAGCAGTAAAGGCAAATCTGAAAAAGACCAAACCTACCAAAGCCGTAAACCAAACTTTAATAAGGTCAAGGTGATCTGCTGGTATTCTCTGTTCTTTCCAGAAGAAGCAGTAAGTGTCTTTGGAGAATGGCAAATCGTCCATAGCCTTTAAAATTTTTAATTCACAATGTCCAAGATCCACTTGAAAGTTATGAAGCATGCCAAAAAATAGAACTAAGTTGTCAGAAGCTAAGAGAGGAGAAACACACACATACGTGTGCGTGTGTACACTCACGTGATTCTGGCATTTGGGTTATCAGACAAGGAACTTTAAATAACTCTGATCAATATGTTCAGGAAAGTAGAGGAAAATATGAATAAAAGGTGAAAGATAGAGGATTTTAACAGAGAATTGGAACCTATTTTACAAAAATCAAATGGACTAGTGCAAAAATATCTGAAATTAAGAACTCTCTGGATGTGTTTAACAAAACAGACAAGATATAGCAAAAAATAAAAAAAGGATTAATTAACTTGTAGACAGGTTAATCAGAAATATCCAAAATGAAGCACAGGAAAAAATAAAAAGAATGGTAAAAATTAGTGTATGGAATATATGGGATAGAGTTAACTTTTACTGAGAATTGGAGTACCAGAAGAACAGAAAATGCAACAGAAGCAATTTTTGAAGACAGAATGACCAAGAAAATGCCACAAATTGAAGAAGCTCACATTTTTAAAAGTTAAACTTAGAATTAGCATATGACTCAGCAATTCTACTTAGAGTTATATACCCCCAAAGAACTGAAAACAGGTATTTTTTAAAATTGCAAACAGGTATTGTTTTCGATTAATACTTTTCCAAGTATTTCCATGGAAATACTTTTCCATGAATATTCATAACAGCACTATTTACAAAAGCAGCTAAAAGGTGGAAGAAGTCCACCTTTTGAATGTATAAACAAAATGTGGTATATCTGGAATAAGTACTGATACATGACATGACATGACATGCATAAACTTTGAAAACTTTATGCTACGTGAAAGAAGCCAGTCACAAAGGACCATGTATCAAATGGTTCCATTTATATGGAATTCCCAGAAGAGGTATATCCATAGGGACAGAAAGATTCGTGGTTTCTAGGGGCTGGGGAACAGGAGGATGGGGATTGACTGCTTAATGGATATGGGGTTTCCTTTTCAGGTGAAAATGTTTTGGAACTAGATACTGATGATGGTTGCACAGCATTATAACTGTACTAAATGCCACTATTGTAAACTTTAAAATGGTTAATTTTATGTTACACAATTGAAAAACATTTATAGAAGAATCTCAGCAAATTGTAATAAGGATACATACAAAGAAAACCACACCTAGATAAATGTAGTCATACTGCGAGAAAACAAAACCAGCTGTTGAAAAAAAATATTATTTCATTATCTTCTAGCTTCTATAGTTTATGTTGATAAGTAATATGATCACTCTTTTGAAGATAAAGTCTTTTTTGGCTGCTTTTAAGATTTTTGCTTGATTCATATCTCATACCATAAACAAAAATTTTAATTAAATAGATCACAGAAAGATAAAACAAAGCTTCAGAAGAAAACAGCATATTCTCATGACCTTGAAGTAGGCAAAGATTTCTTAAATAAGACATAAAAATCAGTAACTCTGAAAAAAAGATTGATTAATTGAACTTCTTGTCTATGAACAATCTCTATTCATTAAATTTTTAAAAAGACACCATACACAAGTGGAAAGGCAAGTCACAAACTGAGAGGAGATATTGGCCATATATATACAATAAAAGGTTTGCATCCAGGATATATAAAATATTACTGCTAGTCAATAAGAAAAACAGGGGATTTGATCTTAAAAAGGGCAAAAGACACAAACAGGCACTTCACAAAATGTCCTGTTTTGTGTGTGGAACAGCCCTCTGAGATTTCTGGTGTAAGTTGTAGCTCCCAGTCCCCATTCTTGAGGCCTATGCTTGATCCAGTTTCTCTTGATTCTACTCAGTTACCATTCTGATTTTGAATCTCTATTTATTTCTACTATTTAGAGATTTTTCTTCATTTCAGAAAAGTTTAGCTGATATTCTTTGTTTTATTTGTGCAGCATTTCTACATCTTTAAGATTGGAGGTGGGATTCCTAGCATCCACTCAGTCATGGGTGTTTACTTAGAAGTCCAAATTCCATTTTCATGAAGTCAGTTTAAATTAGAGTGGGTGATATAGCCTGGATTGTTTCTGGATTCATGACTATACTACTATAAGTCATTGCGGGCACAGTAAGTTAAAAGAGTTCACGGAGCAGGAAGCTATTTAGAGTAGGAAGAGAGAAATAGTGGGATCTGGAGGTTTATACAACCATTGGAAACAAATGCTGGCAAAGCCAGTGTACTGTTAGCACTTTCTCTTCTGGTTGACCTTATTTTGAGCGCTTGCTCTTTATCACTAGGGACCTGGTGGGGTTTTGTTTGTGTGTTTTATACAAGCAAAGTATCTAATAATTTACAGTGATCCAGTGACTCTCAAGGATTGGGATCTATTCACAACTCATATCACCTGGGATGCTGATTAAAATGTAGATTCAAGAGCTCCACCCAGAGCCAGGGAATCTACATTTAACATGCTTTCTATGGTGGTGATTCATATATTCCAGTGTGAAAATCATTACAGATAGGTACTAGAGATATGTATGTTAATTAACACTGCCAGTAGTGGTTGTATATCAACTGTGGGACATCTGGCAGATAATGCTTTAATCCAAGAGAATAAGTGGTAGTTTTCTAGCTATGGAGAATTTTAATTGTTTAGAGCATCAGGGACTGGCAATCTGTAGCCTGTAGGCCAAATCCAGCCCATCATGGGTTTTTGTTTGGCCACCAAGTTTTACAGAATGCTATTTGCATTTGTAAATGGTTGAAAAGAATCAAAAGAAAAATACTTGTGACATGTGAAAATTCTATGAAATTTAAACTTTAGTGTCCATAAATAATGTTTTATTGGAACACAGCTATGCTTATCATTTATGAATTGTCTATGGCTGCTTTTGCATTACGATAGCAGAGTTGAGACGTTGCAGCAGAGACGATATAGCCCCCAAGGCCTAAATTACTTATTATCTGTCTCTTTGAAGAAAAACTTTGCAGCCCCCTGGGCAAGGCTGTAGGCTTTCACCATACTATGCAGACCTGTTAATCGCCTCATAACCCCAAGGCTGCCTCCACTTCTGTACCTCCCCCGGTAACCCCACACACACATACATACATTCACACACACACACACACACACACACACACACACACACACACACACACACACACACACACCCTGACTGAATGTCCAGAAGTGAAGACCCAGACTGTCTTTTTCATTGTGAAAGAGGAAAGCAAAACGGCCCTGTTCTCATTCAGAACGATTCTTTAAGTTTACCTTTGAAGTATTCTGTGATCTTTGGGAAATCTGTTCTGGAAATATCAGTAACTCTCATTATATTAATTCAACTCTTACTAATTCTTGGTGCCACTTAGAAGGGCCAATTCTAGCCCCAGGAAAACATAAAAAATGTCTAAAAAGTCTTAAAAGGGGAAATCCATTTACGACAAGCTAAAGGTTAATGGATTCATTATTCAACCTCAAACTGCATTGTATCAAACAAATGATTTGATGTAACAAAGAAAAGAGTGTTTTTAAACTTGATAAGAGAATAGGGCTTCCTGAAGCTTTCCCAAATGTTTGATAAGATAAAAGATAAATTTTGGAGAAAAGAAAATAAAGCAGGAATTAAAACTAAGGAGCTTTTCTTTTCTTTGTGTATATAAAGGGACAGATATATAGTCTGTGAATTACTGAGTGCCTTTTTTTTCACAGTTTCTCTCAACCTTCTTTCTGATCACTTTTCTGTCCAATAGCAAAATGATAAAAATAAATAAATGAGGAAGTAAGAGTAAATGGAAAACAGGGTTAGAAGAATAATAAAGCAGTGGGAAAGATTAACACTCTAATGTATATCAGCTGGTTTTATTCTCTTGTTAGAGATAGGCTACAAATTTGATTCTTTGCTTCAAGTAGCCAAAGCAAAGTGGAAAATAAAATTTAGTGTCCATGAGTCAAAAACCAAACTAATTTTTCATGAGAAACATCATTTTCCTGTTACTAAATCTTGAGATAAACGTTTCTGGTAGGTCCTCATAAAAAGGCTTCCTATGTGATGACATGGATGACCTTTTACACACAGACATGCACACACAGACACTTTTTGTCTATCCTATTCTTTCAAAAGCATGGATACAAAGCTCACATTAAGGAAAAGGCATGGTATAGGGTCTGAGTGCAAAATAGCAGTAATTTCTAGATCTCATAAATAAATGACAGTGTGGAAAATTAAACTCAAACAGGAAACTTACATGAGACCTTTGGGCAAGTCATTTTGTTTTGCTTTCCTCATATGTTGGATTTACTCCTGTGTGCATCTGTTGGATGACATAATACGCAAATACAATTTCATTAATACCATCTGAAATGTAGTTTCACACATATTGAGAGGACACCCAGTGGTATCATTTCACTTTGTGTCAAAGAGGAGACCTTGAGCCTTGGATCTGGAAAGGGCCTTAGAAATCATCTTGGTCAAAAATGGCAAATGTGTGGTATAAGTGGCTACATTCCTTACTCTCATTACCATGGCAGACATTACTAATTGATTACATTAATACACGGATGGATAATACAAAGTGGAGATAAAGCTATTTCTCAGCACAACCCTTAATACAAGTATTACCAAAAGATCAGTGCTGGCATGCCCAATAAGAATGCTTTTAATGGATTTCTGATTTTAGTTCCAACATGTAAAGAGCTTGGAAGTTGTTACTCTCATTCATTCAACTAGAAAAAGCTGAACAATTTGATAATGAATGAATTTTCTTAGACCTGTCAGAGAATTAAGATTGCAGGGTAAACCATCACCAAGAAATCTGGAAAGACAGGTGAACCCAGAGAGTCACCACCAAAATTTGCATACCTGGAACAGAAAATATTGAAGCCATAAACTGATAGGAACATTTAAGTGGTAATTTTGATGAATTACTAGAGACTTAGTGTGGACTAACTTGAGAGCGAGAAACTCCTGGAGGCTGCAGTCTTAGGCCCTCCCTACACACACTTTTGTAGAATCCAAGAAAAATCCCCTAGCAGCCCTTGCAGGGAGAGGCTTAGAGTAATCATTGTAAAATATGACCTAAGCATTCTCTATAACAAAGGCCAACTCTCCAAGGGAAAAGACATAATCAGAGCCTTATCCCATCTGGGGAAAGGCATTCCTCCCACTCTAACCCCCTCCAGACTTCCTATCTCACCTAGGGCGGTAAAAGCTATAGCATTGGGAAAAAATTGTGAAGCTTATAACCCAGAGGTATAGACCAACTAAAAGACTGAAATTCAGTCATAAAGTTATGGAACACTTCTCTTCCTCTATAACCAATGACTACACCTACAGGGTTCTAATATAATAACAGTGAATTACAGCTGAAAGAGATGCAAGACACAGACCCTCTCTCTGAGGAAGAGTAACTAAGGAAGCCTAACGTTAAGAGAGGAAACATAAAGACATTAGAAAAATTTGAAGTCTCTGGTACTTAAAGCTTTAGCAAACCTGAAACATATCCCAGCTTCTAGCCCAAATGTTCACACTAGTGGTATAGTTATGTCAGTTTCATTACCTGATTCAGCATATTGGTTTTCAAGAAAAAATTGCAAAGTTTACTGAAAGGCAAGAAAAAAAACACAGTCTGAAAAAAACAAAGCAATCATAAAAGCTAGATTCAGATATGACACAGATGTTGGGATTATTAGACAGGGATTTTAAAATAACTATGATTAATATGTTAAGGGCTCTAATGTAAAAAGTACACAACATGCAAGAATAGATGGGTAATGTAATCATAGAGATGGATGCTCTACAAAAGAATCAAAAGGAAATACTAGAAATGAAAAATACTATAACAGAAATGAAGAATGCCTTTGGTGCACTCAGCAGTAGACTGGACACATCTAAGGAATCAGTGAGCTTGAGGATAGGTCAATACAAATTTCCCAAATGGAAATGAAGAATGAAAAAAGCAGAGTATGCAAGAACTGTAAGACAGTTTCAAAGTGTATAACATACACATAATTGGAATACCTGAAAGAGAAGAAAGAGGGAATAGAGCAGAAGCGTAATGAAATAATAATGGCATGAACTAATTCAAGTATTGAAGTAATATTGGCTAAAAAGCATTCCAAGGGGCTTCCCTGGTGGCGCAGTGGTTGAGAGTCCACCTGCCGATGCAGGGGACGTGGGTTCGTGCCCCAGTCCGGGAAGATCCCACATGCCACGGAGCGGCTGGACCCATGAGCCATGGCTGCTGAGCCTGTGTGTCCGGAGCCTGTGCTCTGCAATGGGAGAGGCCACAACAGTGAGAGGCCTGCATACCGCAAAAAAAAAAAAAAAAAAAAGCATTCCAACACTAATGATATACACAAAAACCACCGGTCCAGGAATCTCAGAGAATACCAAGCAGGATAAATACCAAGAAAACTACACCTAGGAATACTATCTTATTCAAACTACAGAAAATCAAAGAGAAAGAGAAAACCTTGAAAGAAGCCAGGGGAAAACAGCATTGCTTATAGGGGACAAGGATATGAAGTACAGTGATATGAAGCAATATAAACAAAGATAAGAAACCATGCAAGCATGAAGAGAATTGAATGGAATAAAGTTGAAAGAAAAAAACTCACCGAAGTAGAGTTTTATATACAGCAAACTTTTCCTTGAAACGTGAAGGGGAAATAAAGACTTTCTCAGACAAAAACTGAGGGAATTCATCACCAGCAGACTTGCTCTGCAATAAAGATTGAAAGAAGTGTTTTAGAGAGAAGGAACAGGATATAGACCAGAAATTCAAATTTGCATAAAGAAAGGAAGAGTGTCAGGGAAGGAATAAATGAAGGTAAAACAATATCTTTTATTTTTCTTATTTTTAATTGATCTAAAAGACAGCTGTTCGTTTAAAGTAATAATAACAACAATGTATTGGGTGATCATAGCATATGGATAAAGGAAATGAATGACAGCAATATCGTAAGAGATGTGAGTGAGGAATTGAGGATAATATTTTATAATATAATATAATTTTATATTATATATATAATATAATATTATATATATAATATAATATAATTTTATTTAAATTATATTTAAATTATTTAAATATAATTTATTTAAATTATATTTAAATATAATTTATATTTGAGGATTATATTTTATAATATAATATAATTATATATTATATAATATAATATATATAATATAATATAATTTTATGGTACTTGTACTGCATGTGAAGGGGTATAGTGTTAGAGTAGTTTAAAACATATATTGGAAACTCTAGGACAACTACTTAAAATTTTTTAGAAAGAAGTTTAATTGCTTGCTAAGAAAGGAGATAAAATGGAATTATGTACAATGTTTAGTTAAAACCAGAGAAACAGAAAAAAAGGAGACAAAAGAGAAAAGAACAGATGCATGAAATAGAAAATACTTACACAGCAAATATTATTCCCAACTATATCCATCATCACTTTAAATGTGAATGGTTTAAATACACCAATTAAAAGACAGAGACTGGCAGAGAGGATACAAAAACAAAACCCAACTATATATTGTCTACAAGAAACCCAATTCAAATATAAAGACTCAGATAGGTTAAAAGTAAAGAGATGGAGAAAGATATACCATGCTAACATGAATCAAAAGAAAGCTTGAACAACTATATTACTTTCAGTCAAGGCCAGCTTTAGAACAAGGAAAATTATTAGGAATAAGGAGGGGCAATACATAATAATAAAGGGGTCAATTCTCCAAGTTATAACAATTCTAAATATGTATGTACCTAATATCAGAGCATCAAAATACATGAGGCAAAAACTGACAAGAGTGCTGTTAGCTATCCTTGATTTAGGCCAACCAACTACCTGATAGATAAGATGATAAAAGAGGTTAAGTGACTTGCTTATGATCACAAGACTAGTGATTGGCAGAACAGGGGACTCCTAGTTCCTTGTCCAGATCACTATCTAATAAGTGAAAATTTTGTTTGAGGAGCTATTATCTTCACTTAGTTAATACAAATGTAGACAGGATTAAGAACCACTGGGATAAGGGATAGAGTCCAGGTGACACATTAGCCCAAGACAACATTCAGTTAAGCCCGGGCTTTGTGTGGAGAAGGCTGATCAGGTAAAGGCCTCCAAAGATCAATTGTGTAGGTAGACATTGCAGTTTTGTCAAGAATGTTTGCACAAGATAGGGAAAAAATCAGAGGTTGAAGCTTGGTTTGCTGGTCCAAGTGATAGATCATTCAGGAAGTTAGGAGTAAGGACTAGATAGCAGGTGACTGGGGAAGGGCAGGGGGTTGCTAAAAACTGCTCTGTTGTGGTTCATTGATAGAGGTGGAATTGGACAGGTGATGTTTAGAGTTAAAGGAGCAGGAGAGGTGGATTTAGGAACTAATGATAGGAAGAAGCAGGTGTCTAGAAGTGTGTATGTGGGGCTAGTTGTTGAGTGGTGAGGCTTGGTAGGCTGTGCAGAGATAAAGAACAGAGAAGGAGGGTGAGTTGAGTTTTGGGGAAACCGAAAGATCCCTGACAGGGAGATCCAGCTCTTGCTCATTCTTTCCCCCTATTTTCCTGTTTTTATTTTCTTTATACAGTTGGCTCTCCATATCCATTTGTTCTGTATCTGTGGATTCAACCCACTGTAGATTGAAAATATTTGAAAAAAAATTCCAGGAAGTTCCAAAAAGCAAAACTTGAATTGTCATTGACTGGCAACTATTTACACAGCATTTACATTGTATTAGGTATTATAAGTAATCTAGAGATGATTTAAAGTATAAGGGAGAATGTACGTGGTTATGTGTAAATACTGCACCCTTTTATATAAGGGACTTGGGCATCCACAGATTTTGGTACCCCTCAGGGGCAGGGGGTAAGGAGGAGGGTTCTGGAACCAGTCCCCGCTCAGATACCAAGGGATGACTGTATACTTCCTTCTACTCTAATTGTCCAAATATGTAAACAGAATATATTAAATGAAAATTTACCGTTTTCATTCTTAATTTAGAAAGCCAACTATCATTTAGTCTCTCAAGAAAAAAAAGAAACAGAACTTATTTGCTTTTTATTTCTGTCTTGTTTCACTCATGATTGATTAACTCTTTAAAATCTAAATAATTCTTTAAAAGGGGGCTGTTCTTCTAAAAATCTTTGCATTGATAGCAGTCAGTTTGCTTATTCTTCATGTTCAACCACATGTTCTTAACCACAGGGAAGACAACACGCTAATGTTTTCCCTGATTCTCAGGCCCTTTTGAGGTCAATATTCAAACTGAATTTGTAGGAGATTCCGGGGGAAAAAATAGGATATTTTAGGGTACCATGAAAATTTTAATTCTTTGAAATTTTTTAAAGGGAAAGATGGTAAGAAAACATTCCTTTGTGGAGAGATATGTGAAATTTTACCTTGAAATTATGACATTAAAATTTCTATTAGCTAAATAAATCTAATCAAATCCTCTGTCAGTTACAAATAATATAATTATACATTCTGAGCTCTAGTCCAAGGAATTTGAATTTTATTTCATGGTACTGATATATTTATCATATCTACTCAGCTATAAAGTAAGTATATGTTGTGATTAAACATCATACAAATCTCATTTCAAATACTGGCCGGTGCCATTTTACTAGCAAGGTATTTAACTTCTCTGAGACTCAGTTTCTCTGTATGTAAAACATGAACACTAATAGAACTCTACCTAGAGTCTAGAGCATAGCTAGCATATAGTATGCACTCCATAAGTGTTTACTGGATAAATAATTATCTCATAATACTATGTGAAGATTATATAATGTATGTGATGCATGATACATACTAAGCATTCAATAGCTGTTAGTTTTACACTATCATCATCATCCTTATCATTAATTTCTCTATTTGAAGGGGGACATTCTGTTCAAATGGTAGATGGAATTTTATTGTTTCCAGGAGAGTGATATCTAAGCATTTCTCCTAAGCAATCATAACTAGCTGTCTTCTGGTTATAACCTTTAATGTAGTCAGAGATACTTAAAATTGAAAATCTGATACTTAAGCTCCCTCATTTATTGTGGAAGACTCTTATATCATCCAATTCTATGCACTTGATTTGTCAAAGGGAGCAGATAGCAGTTTTCAAGCACACAGAAACTTAGGGAAAATTTAGTTATGCATGAGGATTTGTAGAAAAGTCTACTTGAAGATGAAGCAGCCAAACAAAAAAGGAGTCATGATGGAGAAATTATGATAAAAAGATTGGTTGTAAATATCCAATGAATTTTCTATATTTAAATATTAAGATTAAAAATTACAATTCAAATTGTTGGAATTACAGTTAAAGATAAACATAAAAACTTTCACTTCAAGAATGATGGAGTATACATACTTTTCCTTATTCCTCTGATTAAGTACAACTAAAAGCCCTAGCCATTATTTATAAAACAAACATGAAAAAATTCTGAAAGGTGGAGAGAATAAGGTAGATTGGGAACCAGGGAATAAACAGTACAGTGGAGAGCTTCCTGGTTTGGGGTTTTTTTTGCCTCATATATCCCAGAGTTCGTTCTAGAAAAGCTGGCAACCCAGAAGCACCAACGGATACAAACAAAAAATGCCCCAACAAAAGCCAGTTCTCTATAGCCGGAGGACCAGAAAAGGAACAACCTAGCAAAACAGAAAATTTTATACAATAACCATTCTCTTCCAGTCACACAACCACTGAAAAAAAAACTGTGGTACCATCCCCACCCCTACCCCTTCCAGCAAAAGCCAAGCAGGGAGCTGAGACTGTCCCCCTGGCCAGGCTATAATAAGGTATCTCAGTGCTCCCATTGGTGAAGACCTAGTGAGGAGTGCCAGGACTTTCATTCCTGCTAGGTTATAACAAAGACCCTCCCCACCATCCCCACTCATTGTTAGTGGAGACCGAATGGAGAGCTGGGATTCCCACCCCCAGCTGTTAGAAATGAAGTGCCTCTTCCCCTCCCCCCTGGGATGCTGTCAGAGGATACCTAGTGGAGACTCAGGACTTTTACCACCACCCAGAAGTAATGAGGTTACTCCCCACCCACGTGAGTGGAGGCCACATGGGGAGAAGTAACAAGGTACTCCTACCCTTGAAGTCAGGTTAGTATATCAATGGAGGCCTAGTGGGGAGCTGAAACTCCTACACCCATACAGCAGTAAGGAGGCTCCCTAATCCATGAGTGTCAACGGAGGCCAAGTAAACCAGGCCTGTCAAACCAGGCAGTAACGAGGCAGTATTCCTTCCTTACCCTGCCGGAGTGGTGTCATAGGAGGCCAACCAAAACAAGATTTAAGATCCAGAGTCATATAATGCAATACCCCAAATAACCAGATGTCATGTGAAAATCACTTGTCATACCAAGAACCAGAGAAATATCAACTTCAATGAGAAAAGGTAATCAATAGATGCCAACATTGAGATAACAGAGATGTTTAAATTACGAGGATGTTAAAGCAGCTGTCATAAAAATATTTCAATGAGCAATTACAAATACTCTTGAAACAAATGAAAAAAATAGAAAGATAGCAAAGAAAGAGGACGTCTCAACAAAGAAATAAATGATATAAAGAACCAAATTGAAATTTTAGAATTGAAAGTACAAAAAGCAAAATAAAAAATTCAGTGGATAGGCTCAACAGCAGAATGGAGGAGACAGATGAAAAAAAGTCAGTGAACTTGAAGATACAATAACAGAAATTACCCAATCTTAACAACAGAGAAAAACATAGACTGTATTTAAAAAAAAAAAAAGAATGATCCTCAGGGATCTGCAGGACCAAAACAAAAGATCTAACATTTATGTTGTTTGAGCCCCAGAATGAAAGCAGGTGAGACTAAAAAATTACCTAAAGAAATAATGGCTGAAAACTTCCCATATTTGGCAAAAGACATAAACCTATAAATTCAACAAACTGAGTAAACCCCAAACAGATAAACTCAAAGAAATCCATACCAAGATACACCATACTCAAACTGCTGAAAGCTCTGTAAAATCTTGAAACCAGTAAGAGAAATGGCAGCTTAATTATAGGTAAAAAGCAATTCAAATGACAGCAGATTTTTTTCATCAGAAATCACGGAGGCCAGAAGAAAGTGGCACAACAAGTTTTAAGGGCTGAAGGAAAGAATTGTCTACCTAGTATTCTGTATCCAGCAAAAATATCTTTTGGGAATGAAAGGGGAATCAAGACATTTTCAGATGATGGAAAACTAAGAATTTGTTGACAAAGACCTACCTAAAAGAATGGGTAAAGTAAGTTTTCTAAAAAGAAAGGAAATGATAAAAGATGGAAACTTGGAACATCATTTAGGAGAAAAAACAAACAAAAAGGCAAAAGGCAGAAAAAGGCAATAGACTTTCTTTCTCCTCTTGAGTTTTCTAAATTATGATTGATGGTTGAAGCAAAATTATCACACTGGCTGATGTGGCTGTCAATGTTGTAGAAGAATAGGAGTAATACCCTTATCTTTCACAGAGGCAGTTGATATATACTGTCTAAAGTTGAACATAATTAAAGCAAAAGCATTATGACTCCATCTTTTAAAATTTTTTATAAAAAACATTTTAAGGAACTAGTATCTGATATATCAGATAACATTGCTCTAAAATTATTGATATCAGACTTTATTATGCATATATGTAGTATACATGTGTATGTATGTATATAGAGATATATGTATACAGACATACAGAGCTGAATGGCATGATTTTCTCTGAATGTTGATAAAGGTGGTGCATTGAGATTTGGTTTAATTACTAAATTCTTTGTACTATTTGTTATCATGTTTAAGTTTTAAAATAAGTATGTATTTTTGTAACAGAATTATTTTTATTGTATTTTTAAATTATGAATCAAAAGAATATAGCAATTAAAAATAATCTGTTTAAAG
The DNA here is from genome assembly GCF_937001465.1 of Orcinus orca. Classification (NCBI taxonomy): domain Eukaryota; kingdom Metazoa; phylum Chordata; class Mammalia; order Artiodactyla; family Delphinidae; genus Orcinus; species Orcinus orca. Next base: position 61,445,286 of record NC_064572.1, on the reverse strand, counting down.
GAAAACTGTAAAATATTAATGATACTCAAATTAAATTACAGAAAAATGCAAATACTGAAATTTAAAATATCCTACCAGAAATGGTTTCTTTGGGGGCTCAATTCACGTACCATACAACACAAGAAGCAACGTTATATTTACTCTGATCTTGAAATCTAACTAGTAGATGGATACCTCTCTCCATCTCAATCTCTATCTGTCTCTCTTAACATGTATATACACACACATGCTTGTGTGTACGTACACATATAATCATGATATTGATAAATAGTTCCTTTTAATGCTTTATATGGTGAGAGCTAGCCTTTCTTTTAAAACAAAGACATGGCAATTGTTGTGAAAAGAATTATTTTGATGTAAGGTTTTTCTCCAGGTGAAATATTCTACACAGTGAGTGTACTTCAAGGAGGTGTAGCTCTACGACATTGAGTTTGCTGGGAATAAAAGTTAGATGCAGGAACAAAAATATACAGAGTATTGGTGAATGTAGCTAGAGGAGCAGTTTGGGGTGTGTGTGTCACACACACATGCACAGTTATGAGTGCTGGGTGCCTAGAAGTAAGCAACATCATGCAGGGGAGAATTGAACCTCTGGTTTTCCTGCTTGTCTGATATATGCTAGTTAGTACATATGATTTCATTGACAATGATGATGCCTAAATGAATCTACCTCAAACTATGGCTATCCCTCAGAGTTAATACTCAAATTTTCACCAGAGGCCTAGTGGAGAATACTGGATGTAGAGTCAAAAGGCCGCCACCCACTGATATGTGACTTCCATTAATTGACCTCCCTTCCAGTATTCTAGATTTCATGTCCTCTCTGGTCATTAGTAATCACCTTAGTCATTGTTTTCACCCTGGACTCAGTTTGCCTAGATATAGAAGAATATGATCTCTCCCCTCCTCAGCTGTCCTTGCATGATATTAGAATTCAGCCCATTGTTGAGAGTTACCCAGTCAATTCAAACTAGAATTAGAGTTCTCTGGGTTAATCTTTTTATTTTCACACCAGGGACCATTTCCTCTCAAAGGACAACATTTTTATTATGCACTGTTGGTCAAACAGATCAGCTTGTTGAATGGAGTTTTGTTATAATGAATACCTATGCACTAGGAAATCTAACACTAATTGCTTTAATAAATAAACCCCCAAATCTCAGTGGCTTAACAATAGAAGTTTGTTTCTCACTAATGTCACATCCAATGCTGAGGTACCTGGTGGATGGCCTTTTATGTGATATTCCAGGACCCAGGTTTTTTCTGTCTTGGGCTTCTCCTTGGAGACTCTTCCATTCATCTGGCAATGGAGAAAAGAGACTATAAGGAAGGACATGACTTCTTAATTTCTGCTCAGAAGTGATACACATCTCCAACTACTTCAGCCTAACGTGACACATTACTTCTGCTCACAATGCTTTGACCTGTTTAGTCTTATGGGCACCCCTCTTGTGATGGAGGCAGAGGTATAGTAGGTTCTAGCTAGGCAGCTGCTTCTTGGCAACAGCTCTGCAATGTGGAAGAGGGGCACAAAATTTTGGTGGTCAATAAATTGTCTCCACCCTATCTAGAGCAGCAAGCCCAGGTGAATGCGGGGCTTACCTCATGTACCTCTCCCCTCTCAAGGATCACAGCTTGAGTTGGCTGCTGTCCGATTCCTTCAAACAGTTGTTTTATATATTTTGTGTTGGATTTCAGGTTGTCTATGACAGGAGGGTAATTCTGATCTATTCCATGATGGCTAGAACAGGAAGTACTACTTAACTTGGTTTTAACCTAGCATTTCTTAAACTTATTTGACCATGGAGCCCCTTTTCTTCATGTAACAATTACTAATAAAATACTTTGAAAACCATTTTTGCAAGGAAAAGAGTAAAGTTATACCACCTCCATTCCTTTACTTATCTCCCCAGGTTTTTGCTTTTGTTGTTGTTTTGCTTTTGTTTTTATTTGTTGTAATTGTTTTGTTTCCTTGAGAAATTTGAGTTTAGCTCAATATTGTTTAAGTGGTCGAGATAGTTGAAGTAGGCAGGACTAAAGGAAGTTGAAAAGCACCTGTACTTGATTACAGGACAAATGAACTAAGCGCAGTAGTCTGCATAGCTCTCCCACTTGGCAGAACAGAGAGGAAAGTTTTTGGTATCTGTCGCCTAGTACCTACTTGGTCTCTGGTTTCCTAGTTACTGTAGGAGCCACAGTTTATAATCTGCAAACAGGGAGTGTTCACGAGACACTATGTGTGAAACAGCTAGCAAATAAGAAGGAACTTAATACATATACGGCTCCTCCCTTCCTCATTCTCCTTTCTGTGTTCTCCTAGTTATTAACGCACTAACCTAATTATAGTTAAGTTAGTTGTGCTATTCAGCTACAATGACAATTATATGAAAAGAGGTCAGGGAAAGGATGTGGTAACTGTATAAGCTCCCAATTTACAAACCCTGAATTAAAATAAATACTGCACATAGATGGTTAGATTCCAGTGACTTAGACCCTGCCATTCCTATTATTGATGACCCACAATTAGATTGACCATGAAGCTAATGACTTAAGCTTCAAGCCCTTCACTTGCATTGGTTCCTAGGAGTGCTGGGAGTTGATGAGAATTGCAGAATGTTCTAGGTGGTGAGGGGCAAGCCTTGCTGTGTAAACATTTCTGGTAAACTGCCTAAAGAGCTCTGAGAAAAAAGGGACTTGAAAAAATTTTTCTGGGAATTTGTTGTGATTTATTTTGTCATTCTAAATAAATATTTATTTTTGTACCTAATTTTGTGTTTTGTACTTTTGATTTCCTTTTCTTAAAGAGGGTCTCACAAATTGTTTACATTTCAGACTTGAAACACACGGAGCCACTCCTGCTCACACTTTTGGTGCCATCACGTGCTGCTACCCTGAAAATTCCCAGAGGTGCCCTGCTCAGAGCCCACTCTGATAGCTGGAGCTGCAGATGGCTTTCCTATCCCTCTCCTTCCCTGCTCCCCTAGAGCTCTTCTCATCACTGCTAGGATCAAGGGCCAGCTGCTCCAGCCCCTGCCAAGACAAAGCATCTCTCCACATGCACTGTGTTCACTGGGGAGAATGATTAGGGCCTGAAGCTCAGGACCCAAAGTGTGCAAGGAATTAGGAGAGAGAAAAGTTCAAGAAAATGGGGCCCTTGGGACAGTACTTGAGCCTTAGGGCCACCCTTTTGGCTCATTGTGGGTTAGATTATACAGATACTCATGCTTTCATTAAATATATTTTGAGTACCCATTATGTGCCTGAGGGATTGCCCACCACCCTGACCTTTACTTGTATGATTTTTCAATGATAACATTTTTCCAGGGTACAAACTCTTTGAAATTCCTGAACCGCAACCCTTTAGTCAGCTGGGTGGCTCCTGTATGGATTATATAGGAACTGGTTGAAGAAAGCCAAAGAAAGCCTATATTTTGTAGGATTTTTTTTTCTAACAGTATTCATTTCATTCAAGCTCCACCTGCTCAAAGTAGTTCTGAACACAAGATGGGAAGACTGACCCATAGCAAAGAAGATGAAGAATAGTGTAGCCTCAGAAAGAAAACCTAAAGGCATATGTGAGAAGAATGTGCTCAGTAGGAACCCAGAGTGAGGCCTTTGGAGGAGGGGCAGATACAACTTATAAAGCTTTGGAGAGACTAGAGTCAGCCTCTAGTCTGACTGATTTCAAGGTGTCAGATAGCTTTTATAGGTCAACAGTTGTTCTAATGATTATCCAAGCTTCTCCTCATCCAGTGGGGAAGGCCCCAGTTTTATGGAATTACCTACCCAGGCAGGAGGTTGGGTGTAAGAATTCTGAACAGACTGCCCCTCCTCCCTGAAAGCAGCAGGCAGCAAAATAGGTCCGGAAATTCCTGAGCATTGGGAAGCCAGCACTAATGCAATTACCTGAAATAAAAGAAGAGGTCAGATAATAAGGGGCAAAGGTTTTTCCTTTTAAAGTAAAGAGCCCGGTAAACAAAACCAGCTGCCCCTGGACAACAAACTCTCCTCATTAAATGTTTTGAGAGGCTAATGGGCATAAGTGGCTAATTTGGAGTACAATCCTGAAGACTAAATCTAGGGGCCTAGAAAAAGGGGGGAGGGGAATCAGGGTTAAAACCTGGCTGGCAGAGAAGAAAGGAGATGAGACCTGCCCCTGGCAGAAGATCCCTAACTGGCCAGAATGGAATTAAAATACGAGTGAGATGATTTCACCTGGAGTCTCTAATATTTCTGGCAGTATCTCTGCGATATGGGCTTGGGAATCTCAGCTGGGACAGTTTTAAATTTATACGCTAGTGGAATAGGATCTGAAGTAAGTTTTTAAAATAACTAATTATGGGAAATTTTATGTGTATTTACTATGGGAAGTCTGAAAGGGTACAAGGCAAAATGTTAACAAAGTTTCTCTAGGTGTTGGGTTCATCAATGATTTTTCATTTTCATATTTTAATCTTGTTTATGTGCATTTTCTAATTTGTCTATAATGAGCACTTGTTTCTTTTATAATCAACAGATAAAGGGCAAAATTTTAAATACAGTAAGTCCCCACCATACAAAAGAGTTCCGTTCCAAGAGCATGTTCATAAGTCCAATTTGTTCGTAAGGCCAACAAAGTTAGACGAGGTACCCAACTAACACAATCGAGTATAGAGTACTGTACTGTAATAGGTTTATAATACTTTTCACACAAATAATACATAAAAAATAAACAAATACAAAAAATAAAGAAAACATTTTTAATCTTATGTACAATACCTTGAAAAGTACAGTAGTACAGTACAACAGCTGGCATACAGGGGCTGGCATCGAGTGAACAGGCAAGAAGAGTTACTGACTGGAGGAGGGAGAGGAGGTGGGAGATGGTAGAGCTGAAGGATTGTCAGCAATAGAAGACGGAGGGCAAGCTGCAATTTCACGTGAACTAACTTACGTGATTGGACATGCGAATGCACAGTCACATCTTTGAAAGTTCGCAACTTGAAGGTTCATATGTAGCGGACTTACTGTAAGATGAAAGGTATTAAACTAGAAATAAAATTTAAAACTAAGAAGAGCAAGAGAGTTGGTGAATGAATTGGTATGTAGTTCTATTTACCTTGTATACTCTGCCATCTTTGCCACCTCCCCAGGTATGTGCTTGATATGACCTGCTAATCTAGAGGCCAGCCGAGGAAGGAATGATGGTTGCCAGGACTGAGCACAGGCTGTTTGTCCACACACAAAGGTTTCAAGCTCATTGCATTTGTAGTAATAGTTCACAGAAAGGTTATTTCTGCACAGCCTCTCCTGGCTTCAGCTTTTAGTTGAACAGCTCAGCCATTTGTGGTGTGATCCTAGGAGATGCTGAAATTTCAAGAGAGCTTAGAGGAGGACTATGATTTACCTAAAATTATCAGGGTTTACATGGAAGATGCCAAAGCACCTCTAATTGGCAAATTTCCTTCCCTCTCTTTCCTTCCCTCAATCCTTCCTTTCCTCTCTCATTTGTTTGGTCTTCTGGTGCCTTTGTATCCATTACTAAACTAGTTAACTCTTCAGGAGAGACCAGTTGGTAGCTCAGAATCATCTTTATCTTCCCAGTGAAGAAGACAGAGGAAAGCAGAGAGACTTGCCCCCAGGTCACTGGACAGTCTGGTGGAATCCAGTCCTACTTCCACTTACCCAGTCTTGGTTAGAAATCACCATCTTTACCATTTTTAACAGTTTATTCTTACCAAGTGTCATCACAGGCTATCATGTCCAAATCTAAATGATGTATTGAGCCCTTTACTATAGGCAGCCACTATCAGAGAATCAAAGCTCTGTAACAGGCAGGAGTTTTTCAGATAACCACAGATTGTTGACATTGAATGTTTTCTTAGAAGCTTCACATTTATGAAGGGTAAGTGCAGCAAGCTAATTGTCCAGGGTTACCCATGAAAAAGGCTCAGGTATTTATCAACTCATACCTATGGTTAAATTATCCCCTCTCTTAAAAAGGAATACTAAATTCTGGAGGACCAAAGTTCTTATTTCCATAGTGCAATATAAATGTGGGTTTATGTTTGCAAATAAAGTTGCTGAAACTTCACAGTATAATATGGGAATTCCTTTGGCATCCAAGTGTGAATCTGACTCAGACCGAAATTATTAAAAAGACACTGTGTTGGGGGGAAGGAAGGGACTGGGGAAGGAAGGGACTCTTATTTGGGCCAAAGATAGAGGCAATGTCCAGGGCCGTATTTGAGAATTTTAGAGGGTCTCTGCCATATCTGTTAACTTCTCTGATTCTCCTAGAGAGCTCATCTACGGCCGTGGCTCCATTCATTACTTACAAACTGAAGAAAACAACCGGGTCAACATTTTCTGTCTCAATTTTTCTCTGTGCTGACTTCTCACATCTCCAAGTACCTGTTGCATATTTTCTCTTTGATATTCTCTGGGTCTTTGATATCTCAAACAGAATAATTTATCTCCTTTGACAAACCTAAAACCCAGTCTGACTAGCCTACGTGTCCTTGGCACCAGTGTTCTCAAAGACATTCTCTCTCATTAGCTCGTGGTCATCATTGACTCCCTTCCTGTCTCTCTTATGTTCTACAGAAGCTTTATTTTATTAGTTCTTTTTTCACAGGCTCTCACTTTTACTTTTTCCGTGATCTGCCTTACTTAGACCCAGATTTCTTCTTGCCTGCACTGTTGAGATAAGATAACCTTGTCACACTGCTTTCCTGCCTGGAGCTTTCCCTGCTCCAGTCTAATTCATAGCCCACAGGAATAGCCTGAGACCAACTGAGAATGATTGAATCCAGCTTGTTAGGTTAAAATTGGGGACAAAAATAGGCTCTAAAAAGCTTAAACCAAAGTTTTTACTGGAATTCCTCCCCCACATGTCACATGAAGGAGGAATTGGACTATTCCCGGGTCCAAGAAAACAGCCATTGAGTGAACAGTAAGAGGGAGCCAATTTTAGACCCATGGTAGAAGAGCCTTCCCTGGATCCGAGCTGTGGCACAGTGGAACAGTACTAGTAGTGTATGAGAGAGAGTTCCCTGTCCTAGATAATCACTTCTCAGGGGTGTTGTCACAGGCGCACCTACTTCAGACCACACGACCACTAAGGTCTTTTCAAACTCCAGATTTTTGCAACATAATCACAGCCCTCTCCACCTCTCTCTTTCTCTCTGCCTCCCACCTACTGGAAATCCAGAGTCCATTTTTGCTCCTACATAATTCCCTAATTCCAAATCCTATGGTGGATGAACATACTGTCTTTCTCCAGACAGATGTTCCCCTGCTCACCCCATCCCATGGCTTTTCAGTCTAGGTTGCTGCCACCTTGGGTACTTAAGTAACCTGGAGGGTAGTTTTGGTTATTGAATACCTTTTATGTGCCAGGTTCTGTGCCCAGAATTTCTTCTCATTTTTATCGGTACAGTAACCCTGTGAAAATACTGTAGGGTTGGGGTTCTTTTTTAACTGATTTTAAAGAAGGGGAAACCCAGTATCATATAGGTAGTATGTGGCAAAGCTGGGACTGAACCAAGGTTTTCTAACTCCAAGTTTCGTGTACTTGAGAAAAGAGACCAAAGGAAGGAGGGGAAGGGTGGAGGTCCCTCAACCGTGGGCCGTGGATTTTGTGGGATAGGAAGCATGTTCACAGGGAATCCTACATATTGAAAAAGTACATCTGGCACTTTTATCTCAATGAGCATTAAACTATATGTGTTGCCAGCAAAACTTATAAACTCTGCTGTTTAAAATAGTTATTGGGAGCTAACAAAGAAAAAAGAGGAAACTATAATATATTTGACTAGAACATAAAAGAACCCCATTTTTATCATATGCGTAATCATCATGTAATATAGTACAAATGTTCATGTCCTTCAATGTGTGTTACATTAACATTTCATGAATTATTTTTAATTTGAACACTACAGTGTTTTAATATGCCTAGCTTTCAGGTAGTATACTATCTAATCACAACTTTAAAAAAATTGGAGGTGCTGACAGTGGAGCACTAATAGAAAGAGGTTTGTGAGGTAATGGACATGGACATTACCAGCTCTGTGTGTTGCACATAATAAATGTTTATTGGATCTAAGTCTAGCATCTGTACCAGGAATGAGGTGAAAGGTCATGTCATTGGTTTGTTTTATTCCCTAATATAAGTAACCACCCAGATTTTCAAAAGGATGTACCCTTTGACACAGTCATCTCACTTTTAGAATTTGGTACACACAGTCAGGCCCCTATTGTTTATGACCCCATCTTTGTGAGCTGAAAATTAGAGAAATCAGAAAAGAACTGACAGTTGTTGAGTGCCTACTATATGCCAGACACTTTAGGTTTATCTGCTTGATCTTCAAACAATCCTGAGTAGTAGATATGTTACCTCTCTCTTAAGAATAAGAAAACTGAGGCCCATAAAGGCCAAGCATCTTGCCCAAGATCACATAGGTAGTAAATACCTGCCTTGGAATTTGATCTCAGATATCTCTGGCTCCAAAACCCATACTCTTTTCAATATACAAATGATTTAAACATTGGATTCTGTGGAAATGTGTGAGGTGGTGAGGGAGGCCAAGGGGAAGGCTGAGTGGGAGGAGCTCATCTCCCACCCTCACTTCAACCAGAGCACCTGGTTGAAAGTGCAATTACAAAAGAATTTTAACCATTCCACTACATCACATATTAGTATGGGAATTTAACATTAAAAGGAATTTTTTAGTACTAGAATTAGAATTATAGTTCTATAATACGTACTGAGAGGTTGGTGTCTTACTAAAAATGACATAATCTATCATCCATCAGCCAAGGAGACCTAAGTGGATTGGAAAAGGCACCCAGGAGTCATAAGCATTGATTTTAATTAAATCGATTTAATTTGGAATTTTGCAAAGATGAGTGCTGGGAGGTTTGAGATAATGAAGGTCACCTAATCCTGGGCTTAGCCTTCAGAGTAAAGATTCACACAGAGTCCCCACAAAGCCAGATGGACCTGTTTTGGTTGAATGTTAACAATGTAGTATCGGCACAACTTGATGTTTCACTTAAGCTACCTAACAAAACTGGAGACACCACCACACTGATGTGTGCCAAACTTGTTGCTATTTTAGGAGAGGGCACCTGAACTTTAATCTGTCTGACTTATTTGTTTATTCATTTATCCGTTCATTTATTCTGGAGGTGGAAGGAGGTTGACTACAAGGTATTTTGCCCAGGGAAGTGAACTGGAGATGAACTCTTTGAGACCTGCTCACTGCACTAAATCAGATTTTTGTGGTTGGTGTTTTCTTATTTAAAGGTGTGGAAACCTTTCAAAATGTTTGAGTAGTCTTTCAAACCTCTCACATACCTTTATTACTTTAAGGTGGGGGTAGGGATGGTACGGGAGGGGTGTTAAATTACTTTCCCTATGGGGAAAACAAGTAAGCTTTTCCCCATTACCCAATTGTGTTACAGAGTCCTGTCAGTTCCTATAGAGCAATAAATGCAGTTTCAATGGACAAAGGCTGAAAAAAATCACAATATTAGCCCACAAATGGAGGTGAAAATGAAGAGGTTAAAAAGTATATTATTTGTTTGAAAAGTACCCAGGATCAAAACTTCTTTAGAATGTAAGAGCCCAAGCGAACCCTGGGCTCTTTCCTCAGGCAACAGAGACCTCTGGCTAGAGAAATATATTTGTAGTCTCCTGCTCGAGATTTTCTCTGATTCTCATTTTATTTTTATTCCAGTTGCTACATTGATGGCCGGGTGGTCAAGGTGATGGACTTCCTGAAAACTCGCCTATTAGACACACTCTCTGACCAGATTAGGAAAATTCAGAAAGTGAGTAAAAATCTCTGGGGAAGAAGAGGAGTGAGTTTGGGGGTAAGGTGAGGAAAATGTCACAGGGTTCCAGCTGGGTGTTAGCACTGTGGGTAGAAAAATAGTGCAGTCTGGATTTGCATGGCCAAGAGGTGCCTCTCACAGCTGATGATTGCTGTTTATTGCTTTTCAGATTAAAAAGGATTTGAATGTACCATATCCAAGTTTAAAAGCTTCTCTATTTTAATAACAAACATTTTGTAACAGATGGCTTCTAAATTGTGAGTTTCTTAAGGGAAGAATAGGTTTACTTTCTTTTTGCAGGAGTTTATTTTGGGTTAGTTTAGGAGAGAATGATTACATTCATTCAGTGGAGTTGTGGTCTGGGATATTGGCAATTCTGAGCCACATTTACACTATTCCTAGGTGTCTTAGAATCAGCCAAGTAACATCTTACTTTTGTAGAGATGTTGGAGAAGACAAGGTTAAATTAAGCAATTGTATGTAGGTCCTACTGGCAGGACACCTGTGGTTAGTAGTTCTCAAACTTGAATACAATCAAAATCACCAGAGATTGCTTGTAGTTTCCAATCTCACTTCTGATGTTCTGATTTAGTATGTCTGGAGTGGATCCCAGACATCTCTATTTTTAATAGTCATCTGTCAAGTGATTCCACCCAATGCAGATCATGTTTTGAAATACACTAGATTAGTTAATTCTGAACTGTGAGGATCTTATGCCTACAATTTCCATCTGCCTCTACAAAATGGTGATATCTCATCTTCAGTTTCCTAGTCAGGTCCTTTTCCAGGGAATGAGGACCTTTTGAACATTCAACTTTATTTTGAGCAAATTAAACACATCTTTGCAGAAAAATAGCAACAGGTAGGCCCCCATTGATATGGGATGAATGAGGAGAGTTCCCCGGTGGTCCAGTGGTTAGGACTGCATGCTTTCACTGCCAAGGGCATGGGTTCAATCCCCGGTCCGGGAACTAAGATCCTGCAAGCCGTGAGGTGCGGCCGAAAACACAAAATATATATGGGATGAATGAATAAATGAATGGGCAAATAAATGAATGGCTCATTATAAAATTAGTTGTGAAAAAAATACTATTTGGAGCAATCATAGAAAAGCACTTTTGATTGCTAAAGGGGAGGTCTGTACACTTTTCTATATTCATAATACTCATACTCAGATTACATAATACTCAGATTACTCAGATTACATACTGATTACAAAATAGCTTTTGGAGTCTTTAAAGGCTGGGAGGCCTCAGGACTTCTGAATTTCTACATCCCAGTCTGATCCCTCTGGGGATCAGGTGCACTGACCAGCACCCTTATCTGTCACTGTCTCCTACTAGGCAAAGCCTAGGAGAACTAAATTATTTGAAATATCTCTGTCAATCTCTTTGACATTCACTTAGTTTTTAATATTTAAATATTTAATATTTACTGAGCTTTTAGCAAGTACCAGGCAAAGTGCCAGGTGCTGAGGATACAAAATGTAATAAGACATGGTCTCTGCCCTCAAGGAACTCACAGTTTTGAGGTTTAATACTTACTTTGAGCAGGTTGAAAAACATATTACCTAATGGAGTAGAATGTCAGCCTGTTGAACACTACAGTTTTCTAGCGCATTATGCTAATCCAGTATTAGTTATTGGCCTCTAAAAAAAGAGGAGGAGATTTCTTTCATTCATTCATTCTTTCATTCAGTAGATATTTATTGAGTGTTTACTGTGTTCCAGGCACTATACTAAGTTTCTGTATTACAACAGTGTACAAGACAACAAGTCTTTATATTTTTGGCTTTTCCAGTTTTGAGCCTAATGATCTGATCAAAGGATTGTCATTGGAAGTAAAATGATTCAGTGGTATCATGGCACTGTGAGTGAAGGTTCATGTAATTCTTTAAGTAGAATAGGTAGCTCTAGGTCAAAGCCAAGACAAATGGATTAGGAGTTAGGTTCTTCCCTTTCTCCCCACTACCCAGTACTCTCCACCACTGCATACACCTTCACCATCACAGAATGTTCAGAGACTGAAATAAGTGGCTAAACTCACCTCCTGAATTGGCCAGGCAAGGCCAAAGAAACTTAGAGTAAAGGACTCAAACCCTGTGCTCAATTGAAATTCAGACCTTTAAAAACATGTTTGATGGACTTGGAAGGGGAGAGCTAAGTGCGGTTGCAGGGGGGAGCAGTGGAGTCTCCAAGAGAAATAACCTATATACAGAAGGCACCTGGCAGGGGATGGCTAGAATTAGCAGTAGGACCTGGAGTCACCTTTTGGCTGTTGCAAATACAGCATGCTCAGAGGTCCCCTCAGGCTTATGTTCCTGTTCCGGTTATGTCTTGCCGTGCAACAAATTACCCCAAAACTTAGCGGCTTAGAACAGTCATCTATTATGACTATGAATCCTGTGGGTCAGGAATTCCCATAAGGATAACTTGTCTTTGCTCCATTAGCTTCAGCTGGAAAACTCAAAGACTGGGGTAATTCAAAGGCTGGCGACTGGAATTATCAGAAGGCTCGTTCACTCATGTGTCTGGCAGTTGGTTGATGTCAGTTGTCAGCTAGTACCTTTGTGGGGCTGATAACGGGAATGCCTCTTTGTGTAGCCTGGGCTTCCTCCCAAGGTTTTAAAATCAGATGCCCAAGAGAGAGAGCCAGGGGAAGCTCTGTCACCTTTTCTATCTACCCTCAGAAGTCATAGGGCATCACTTCAACCACAGTCTATACATTGAGACAGTCACCAAGACCCATAGGGATTTAAGACAAGAGGAAATAAACTTCTCTGGATGGGGGAGTGGCAAGGTTCTGGAAGGGCATATAAGACCAGAAATATTTTTTCAGTCATTTTTGGAAAATACTGTCTGCCAAAGTTCCATGCTCCTTGTTTCATTTAGTAGCTCATTCAGTTATTTCTCTGACTGGTTTTCTTTTTCCAATTCTCTTTTGCAAAGCTCTTGCCAGATATTGCCTTAAATGGGTATCTGCTAGGGCTGTTGCTGGATCACAGATTCCTTGAGCTTTGATCCATGGGATAGACCTTCTATTGGCTACAGCAGCCTGGACCCAGTTGTTAGGGCCTCGAGGATGAGAGTCTCTACCACAGCCCAGGATATGCCAGGTACTGGCCTGACTTGGGGAGATGAGGGCTGGGAGACCAGAGAAGGGTCACCAAGATTTTCCAGTTGAAAAGTTACTTTGGCTGTTCCTGAAGTCCCCTGTGGATGGGTGGGGGTTTGGGGAATTAGATTCCAGGGTACAAACTGGGGCAGAGTGATCAAACTCCTTCTTTTGAGCCCCCAAAACCAATTTGGAGATGGACCAAGTAAGATTTTAACATGTATATAACTGGAACTCTCATCCAAAAGCTAGAAATGGAATCTTTGTTTCTTCTCTATTTTGAGAAGTTCAGAGAAGTCCTAATGACCTCTCCTTAGGTCCACAGTAATGGAAAAAAGGGCAAATTTCCCACCAAAACAGATTCACGTGGTTAGATAAACCAGTGGTGAGGCTGTTTGAAGAAGAGATAGGATACAGGATTTGAAGTCTAGTGGCTTCAAAGTCTAGTGGGTTGTATGACCTTGGGCCATTCACGTAACTTCTCTGATTTTGTTTCTTCATCTGTAAAATGAGGATGCTAAGAATACAGTCAGCCCTCTGTATCTGTATCCATGTGTTCTGCATCTGTGGATTCAACCAACCACAGACTGAAAATATTTAAGAAAAAAATTTTCAGAAGGTTCCAAAAGGCAAAACTTGAATTTGCCATGTACCAGCAACTGTTTACATAGCACTTACATTGTATTAGGTAGTGTAAGTAATCTAGAGATGATTTAAAGTACATGGAAGGATGTGCATAGGTTATAATACAAACACCATGCCATTTTATATACAGGACTTGAGCAACTGCAGATTTTGATATCCACAATTGTTCCTGGAACGAGTACCCGACAGATAGGGACCACTGTACTATCCTCCTTCCCTCTTAGGGAGATTAGGAAGGTCACATGAGGCCCTGTTTTGTTAACTGCTGGTGAATGCTAGTTCTTATTGCTATTATTATTGTTATTTCAGTTATTGTGGTTATTTTTTTTACATCTTTATTGGAGTATAATTGCTTTACAATGGTGTGTTAGTTTCTGCTTTATAACAAAGTGAATCAGTTATACATATACATATGTTCCCATATCTCTTCCCTCTTGTGTCTCCCTCCCTCCCACCCTCCCTATCCCACCCCTCCAGGTGGTCACAAAGCACCGAGCTGATCTCCCTGTGCTATGTGGCTGCTTCCCACTAGCTATCTACCTTACGTTTGGTAGTGTATATATGTCCATGCCTCTCTCTCGCTTTGTCTATTGTGGTTATTTTTAATAATAATTTACGTAACTGGAGAAGCTTCATGTTACCTTTATCCTCAACTTGTTCTTTGCTTTTTTCCTCTTTCCTCTTTCTTTGAACCCTGGAGAATATGATAGGTGATATTTTTGGCACCTGAAAGGCAGTGCTAAAAACAGTTGTGGTTTCCAAATTTGGACTGCCACTTAAGAATTTTCAGTTTTCTGAGCAGTGGGTGAATTCTGATTATGTGAAAATCTATGTGATGCATTTGAAAGCCTAACAGAGACAACGTTTGGACAACCCACTCCTTTGCATGATCCACACACTCTCTCCCTTCCATTAGAATGAGGATAATCATCTGTACTTTGGGAGATGAGTCAAGGGAAAGAGTTGAGAATCTCTCAATGCAGGCAAGAGTCAGACGGGAAAGTGAGAGATGTTCAGGATACAGTGCAGATGGTATAGCATGGATAGCTGGGTTGACTCCAAAACAATAACATAAGAACCAAGATGAACCACTTCGGCTTAAGTCACTTGGACTCTATGATTTGTGTCATCTCCTAGAGGAATCAGAGGAGGAAATAACACTTTTTGATATTATTTTCAGCAATTCAATAGGCACAGGAAGGAGTTGGTGAAATCCCAGTCATAAGGGAAGTATTTCCAAAAGTACTGTCCTTATGATTGCATTTTGAATACTAAATAAAATGAACAATTGGCTTCCCTAATATTTGAAAATGTCCTTCCTTCCTCCCTTCCTTCTTTCTTCCCTTCCTTCCTTCATTTATCAACTGTTTATGACATTCTTGTATCTTCAAGACTCCTGAGGATAAAATGGAGAACAAGACTGGTGTGGTGGTTATCCTCAAAGACCTTATGGTCTAATGGGAAAATAGTTAATGAAGCAAGCAATGATAGTAAGATGCAATGATTCCCATAACAGGGGATGTTTCGGGTGCTACAGGAGCCCATGGTGAGATGTATCTACCTTAGTTTGTAAAGGAAGGGAAATTGGGCAAGTCTTCCCAGAGGAAGTGACATTTAGGCTAATTCTGAAAGGATAGACACCTTCTAATTTATACAGTTCTTCTTAGGGTGTGATCAGAGGACTCCTGGTGGTAGATGTATATGGTGGAGGGAATGGTTTACATGATTTATAATATGACCATGATCATTCTTTTGTTAATATCATCATTGCTTATGATTGCTCATAATACTTAATAAAGATTAATTCTTTTGAAATCTCAATAAATGCAGTAACATTATACCCCTTTTTCCAATATATCCTAGTTGCAATATCATGGAAGTAGGTAAGGCAGAGGAATATTTAATCCTTTGGAAGTAACGAATAGATTAAAAAGGAAACTTTTTTCTCAGCCAACTGCTGGTTTACCTACTTATATCAAAGTATATCAAAGGGGAAGAGGGTAAAAGAATAACAGTTATTCTTGAGGATCATAGAATAACTGGATGCACAACTAAAGGAAAATGAGGACAATGACAATGTTAACCTTCTCTAATGAAGAAAAGTGGAAAATGAAAATACCTTAGTAGGGTAAGAACAGTAGTATCACTACTGGAAAAAAAATCACTGTTTCATTGGTTGATTCATTCATTCACTCATTCATTCATTCATTCAATAATGTTGACGGCTTATTTCAATGTGCCAGTGCCTGCCATAGTGCCTGTCACTTGGCAGGTGCTCAGTCAATATTGGAGGGAGGCAGTTAGGGAGTGGAAGGTGAATGAGCAGAGTAAAATAGTGGGAGAAATGTAAAAGAAGCAAAGTAATGTGTATGTCTCAATCGCATTTGGATCTGCTATCTCAGCTGTTCACATGCAAAAGAAGCTAGTCTGCTACTAACTTTGTAACATAGTGTTGAATAGATAGATATTGATTTAGGCAACCAAAAATGGGCTATGCCTATATGTAGGCACAGTAGGAGAGTATCTTCTGGGTATATGCTTAAGGGTGAAAGAAAGTTCTCTTTGTGGCTCAAAGTAACATTTCAGTCAGTTTGCTAATGCCAGATATTTCATTTTAGAAAAATAATTTTTCATTTTACATTAGGGGGAGGAAGCAGAATGTAATAACTTGAGAAGAGGCAAACTACACTGATTTAAAATCACACTAAGGTGTTAATATCAAATAATCGTTTCCCAAGAGCAGGGTTTTTTTCTTTGCAATAATTTTAGTTTATTTAAAAAAATTTTTTTAATTGAAGTATAATTGAATTGCCATGTTATGTTAATTACTGCTGTACAGCAAAGTGACTCAGTTATACATATTTGTGCATTCTTTTTCATATTCCTTTCTATTATGGTTTATCACAGGATATTGAATATAGTTCCCTGTGCTATACAGTAGGACCTTCTTGTTTATCCATTCTATATATACCAGTTTGCATCTGCTAATCCCAAATTCCCAACCCAACCCTCTCCCACCTGCCTCCCCCTTGACAACCACCAGTCTATTCTCTATGTCCATGTTTCTGCTTCTGTTTCATAGATAGGTTCATTTGTGTCATATTTTAGATTCCATATATAAGTGATATCATATGGTATCTGTCCTTTCCAAGAGCAGGTTTTGATGGAGGGGAAGAGAAACACAGGGCAAAGAAATACTTAAGAGAGTCAGAGGACCCTAAACACAAACTGTGCCACAGTAATACCTTAGGTGACATCCAGGTGTGAGTCTAAGTTTTATGGGGCTGGAAGCTTATACAATGGGGACCTCTTTAAGAAAAAGAAAACAAAACAAATTTGCATGTTTTAGAAATATATCTGACCATATTAACACATTATCATGGCCCTTCCCAGGACATTAGTAGAGGCCTGTGAAAACGGGGAGCTGGAAGTTGACGAGCTTCCCAGTAAATTAGCCTCTGTGACTCAACTTGGCTATCTGAAAATGGGAGAATATGTCCCAAGGGAAACTTTGGCTCTTCTCTTTCAGATATAAGACACTAATGATAAATAGGGGAATCTAGCTGGAAAGGTATGTTTACCACAAAAGAGCTCCAAAGTTTTGGTCAGTGTCCTTCCAAGAACCACATTTCCTTGATTCTTAAACACAAACAATTATAAAATGTAACATCAATTTAATAACAGCTGAGGGGAGAGAGTAAACAGCTGGCAAATTTCTTTTGAAGAAAAACATTCTGATTTCAAAACCATTAAAATGTGGAAAATGCATCATCAACTGACAAAAATATAGTAATTGTATCACCTTTTAGGCTACAAATGCCATCTATTGAGTGCATCATATATTGCTAACCCATTGAAGAGACCAGTAATTTTTTTCAAGGCCACACTTACTAAGTAGTAAAATTAGAACTCCTAACTCCAGGGCCCACACGCTATCCAATACACCGTTCTGAATCTCCCATGCTAGTTAACCATTAATTTTGTAGCCCATGGAATACTTATATTCCTGACCATCCAGGATGAGGAAACCTTTTTAAATAGAAGAATACTGAATGTTCCTGGTGAAAGAATATCAAATTGACCTCTTGGTCAGTTGATATAATCTGAGGTGGGTGTCCTAGAAGTGAAAGCTGAATGAAAGTTGGAGGCCACAATCTTAGGTGATATCTAATATTATCACAATGTTAGATAGTGGAAGCAGACAAGGATTTTCAGGGAGTGATTTGCATTCATTCACTGGGCACCATTCGTATGTTTCATGTGCACATGTATAGTGAGGTCCTGCTGTGTGGAAGGCAATGACCATATGAAGGACATATTGGGGGAAGGGCCCTGAGAACAAACTGCTACTTGGGGCAAAAATCTTCTTCAGGAGGAAAAGGCAGCTTGGGGTGACCTTCTAACATTTCCACATGGAAGTGGGGAGATTACAGGGTTTGTCTTGAACGAGAGGAAATTACCTCTGAGGCTGGTGGAGCCTATGACTCGTCAGTAGGTAGACAGTAAGCCTGAGGGATTGGTTAGTCATAGAAGAGGACTGGAGAAGGGAAGAAGAGTGTTTTATGTGCAGGTAGCTGCTGTCCAGTCTTTCCCTCCACCAGCACTTATCCTTGAACATAGTCATTGCTTTGGGACTGTGAAACTTTCTTCCTCATTTTCTTGCATATGATCATAATTTCCTTGCCTCCCCAGTGACTTTCTTTTTTGTGTATTTTCTTATTTTAATTTTATGTTTAGTTGCAATTACACTCGATTGCTTTTCCGCGGTTTGAGATAACAAGAGCAGAGAATACAATTTTAAATCCTAAAAATGACACAGAAACAGAAGCCACAAATTAAAAATTGATCTGATACCAAAAGAAAATGGGCAAATATGGCACTCCGGAACAGGAAGATGTTAAAAAGAAATTATACAGAAAAAATTAATGAAACTGACAGGAAGTTCATTAGACAGAAGAAATAAATCAGGAAGAATGTGATGAGATATTGGAATTGGCTGAGCTCAGAATAGCTCGGCTTGTCTAACCTGAGAAGGACATATTAAATATGGAGGCAGTTTAGTGAACCAGAAGCTTCTAGTTCTCCTCAAACAGGAAAATTCAATTAGAAAGTGAACAGAGTCCCGAAATGGAACTGTGAGGATTTGATGTTTGCTCTTATGGTTTTGAGGTTATTAGTTATCTTCTCTGATATCTACTCAGCATTTCCATTGGTAAAATATTACCTCTCTCACTTATTAACAAGTAAACTACTTCACTGTCTCATTATTTAACAAGTTTTTAATAAGCGAAGTGGCTGACAAGTATTTTATAGGGCATGCAAAATGGAAAAAAACGTGGCTTTCTCAAGTAGCTTATGGTGTAGGAGGGTGAGGCAAACAGAAAGTTACAACTCAGTATAATAAGGTCAAGGATAGCAATAGGTTCCAAGAACTTTGGAGGCCAGAGGAGAGAATTAATTTTCTGAAGTTTTGAGAAAAGTTTCACAGAGGAGGTAACATTTAAAATAAGCCATGAAAAAAAAAAAATCAGACAACATGGCTGAGGAGTGAGTAAGGGACAAAGTGATCATCAAAAACCTAAAAGAAAATCATGTAGTTGAAAAATGGTGAGTCCATTTTGTGTGGTGAACCTCAGATCTTGTGGGGACGGAGAGGAGAAAAGGTAGCCAAGGAGTAGTTATGAAAGGTCTTACATACCAAGTAAAGGAGTTGGTATCATATCCCATGGATCCGTGTTTATCACCACGATTTCACCATGTTTAACATGCTCCCATGGACAAGTGGATAAAATAGACTACGGGGCTCTGTGTAGTTTACTGGCTCCTTTGCTTTTTTTTCCATGTTAAGGAAACATTTCGTAGTTCTGACGAATGAAAAGAATATTATTGTGATAACATTGAATCTACTTTCTTTTATTTTTAAGTAAATCATTTCCCAAATCACTGCTTTCAATATTATCTGAAACAAGTCACTCATAGCGCATCTGCCAGATAGTCGCACAGAACACTCTGTGAGCACATGATTGAGTTCTGCTGCTGGTAATGGAAAGCCACAGAGGTTCTGCAACTAGGGAGGAACTTGTCAAGTTAACAGACAGCAGCACTGTAGAGGATAGTCTTGAGAAGGATACACTTTCAGGAAGACCAAGGGAGAAATGATAAGATCCGGAACTCAGGAAGGGACAGTGAGTGAGAAAGGAGAGGGCAGAATGGAATGATCCTGTCCTCTTCTAATATAGTAGGTAGCTTAGAGTCAAAAACACACAAGAAGGATGGAAAAATAATTGGAGCATTACTCTCAAGAGCTCTCACCTGGACCTCTTATAAATATAATAAGGAACAAAGAGGCAGGGGCACCCCCAAGAAGAGCTATGTGCATGGGTAAGGTTTAAGAAGCTCCCTAAAGCTATTCAGCTCCTTTTAACCAGTGACATAGGGGACCAGTTCTGGCTGCTTAAAGAGCTACTGCTCTTCCTGAAGTCCTGGGGGAAGTTGATTTCCAACTATATGAGATGCTGGAATTAATGGATTCCAGCGTCTTTTGGAGGGTGGGCCTCTTGCCAGGGCTGATTAGCCCCACTGGCCTGTCCACTATTCCTGTTTTATTGCTTCCTTTCTCATTAAGGAAGGTGTTGGGTTTGGATAACCATAAGCGACATGTCTGCTGTTAGAAGTCTGCCATCACTTGCACACTGAAACCAGGCTCTCAGGATTCTTTTTTAAACAGATCACAGATTGAGAGAAACAGGAAAAGGAAGCCCAGGTTTGAAAATATGCCACAAAAAAGGTTATTTTCCTATTTTTACTGTTTTCTTTTTTAAAAAATATTCAAAGTGGTAGGGAAAATAAAACTTAAAAGAAAAAAAATCAATACTGTTTTTCTCTCTCACCCCTCCTCTCTCAGTATAGCCACACGAAGCAGTCCTGATGTCCTCAACCCCTGAAATGAGAGGAAAGGGAGTTTGAGGGTTTCCCTTCATACCACCCTGACCCCAGCTGGCCCCAGGATTCTGAGCAGCCACTGGCAACTTGCTAAGCTGTTCTGTGGATGCCTCAAAGCTCCCTTGTCCACATGGGCCCAAGGCCTGAAGTCTAATGGGGACAAAAGAACTGCTGAAAGGGAGACAACCACTCAACTCCGCTCTCCCTTCACTTCAGTAATCTCAGCATTTGTACTTCTTCTCCCTCCCCAGACAATGTGTTCCTTAAAATAATCTTCATTGGCACATCATTTCTCACCAGGAACTGTACCCTTGTTCTTTCCAGTCCTCCAGTTTTCTCTCTTCCAGCACAGGGGGGATCATATTTACTCAGAAAACCACAGTGTTAAACTATAGCCCTTAGTTTCTTAGAGTTTCGCTTTCTAAGGGAATTTTGCAGCTGGTTCCATCTGTTTTTCCTGATTTTTTTCTCTTCTGTCCATGCTAATTTCCTCTACAGTCCCAACCAGCACCCAGCCTCAGCACCTCCCCTACACGTTGCTATGATGGTCTTCTCCGCTCATAGTAGACACACAGTTCATTAAGCCTCTCACCATGTCCGAAATAGGCCTTTCCCTGCTACTTAGCATACATCTGGTCTATTACCTACCACCACAAACGTATCCAAAAGAAAAGCAACCAACTGTAATGTTAGATTGATCCAGACACAATCTCATGTGCTTTGGACAAAGAGAGTTGTCTAGGTAACATTTGCTTTACTTT
This sequence comes from Orcinus orca, assembly GCF_937001465.1. Lineage (NCBI taxonomy): Eukaryota > Metazoa > Chordata > Mammalia > Artiodactyla > Delphinidae > Orcinus > Orcinus orca. The sequence continues at coordinate 61,424,005 of NC_064572.1, read as the reverse complement.
AAGCGCAAGAGGGAGGAGATGTGGGGATATATGTATATGCATAGCTGATTCACTTTGTTATAAAGCAGAAACTAACACACCATTGTAAAGCAATTATACTCCAATAAAGATGTTAAAAAAAAAAAAGAGCTTACCATATGCCAGACACCTTTCCAAGTGCTTTACAAATATTAGGTCACTTAAATATTAGAAAATGCTCTCCTTTTCTAATTTTACAGCTGAGGAAATTAAGGCACAGTGAGGTCAACAGTGAGTCAATGATAAAACCAGTATTCAAACACAGGCAATGTGTGTAGAGTCCATGCCCCTAACCACTAATCAATTCTGCCTCACCAATTACAAGAAGTTTTAGATTGTTTCCTTCCAAATCTTCCTGCAAGTCAGAAGACAATTCAGATGAACTTTATTTACACAGAGTCTGTGTCCTTGCTGAGTCCTGTGTACACAGTAATTTATAAATCCAACCATTTTCTGGAATCAAGTCCTCATTTAAAGGAACTAGACTTTAAAGTCCTTATATAAGGAGCTAGAGGGATCTCTCCTGACTACCATCTAAAATATCAACCCTCCCCTCCTGCCAAGGCACTTTCTGTCAGATTACTCTGTTTCATTTTCCTTCTAGCACTTACTATTTCTAAATTTATGTTTGTGTGTTTATTGTCAGTCTCCTCCCCTTGACTAAAATATAAGCCAGTGAGAGCAGAGACTTCTGTTTCATTCACTGTCTGCCCCTAGAACTCTGCTTGGCATAGAGCAAATGCTCAGTATTTGTTGAGTGAATGAATAAATGCATTCGATAATGCCTTAATGTTTTTGGATGGACATCCTTCGCCCTTTTTCAGTCTAATTTAAAATATTCCCCTTAGGAAATTTCACCTACTCCTGTGGCTTTTTCCACCACTCTCAATACTTACCTCTGGCCCAGATCTTCAGATCTTTGTTTTTGAGATTACCAGCTCTGACCAGCTCTGGCTTTTTTTTTTTTTTTTTTTTGTCTCCCATATTTGTTATCTAATTTTAATTTCCATAATCAAATTTACTCTTGACCTTTGAGGGATAGGAGCCAAGGGGACCTGCATAAGCATTACAAAATACTAATACATTTTAACATTTTGTATTTGGAAAGGACTTAGATTTCATCTACTTCAAATTTGTGGCTTTACATGTTGGTGAAGAAATTGAATTCCAAGATAATGCTGAGCCAGAAGTCTCACAGCTGCTGTGTGTGGTAGAACCCCAGACTTCCAGGACGTATTCCTCTTTCCACATCAGTTATCTGCCTATTAGCGTCTACCTCTCCTTTTGCTAATGATACATACACACAAACACACACACACACGGCTTTATTGAGGTATAATTCATGTAGCGTAAGATTCACCCTTTAAAAGTGTGAAATTCAGTGGTTTTTAGTATATTCACAGAATTGTGAAACCATCACCACTGTTTAATTTTAGAACATGTTCATTACCCTGCAGAGAAACCCCATACCTATTTGTAGTCACTCCCCATCCTCCCCCCTCATTCTCCCTCACTTTTTCCAACCCTAGAAAACCACTAATCTCCTTTCTGTCTCTGTGGATCTGCCTATTCTGGACATCTCATATAAATGAAAGAATATAATATGTGGCCTTTTGTGTCTGGCTTCTTTCACTTAGCTCGATGATTTCAAGGTTCATCATCTTATACTAGTTACCTTTTTGTTTTGTTTAACCAAACCACCTTTCTCTAACTGCCTCAATCATTTCAATATCTTGGAGCAAAAGTTAATCTTTGACTATCCTGGAAGCCAAAGGCAAAAAATAAAAACACAGATATGTTACTCAGTTCCAGTTAGTCACAGCTCCAGATCCCGTCCGGGCGCAGCCTCTCTGCACACGGCCTGCGTTGCTGCCTCCATCTTGAGTTGGGAAGTTGTGCAGCCGCTTTGCACTAGAAACTCTGGTCTGAAAGTGCTAGGTTTGAGACCTCTGCCCGCCGCACCCTATGAGCCAGTGAAACTAGACTAAGTGCAAAAGAAAAGAAGAGAAAAAAAGTGGCCTGGAACCGAACCAGTAATATCTTTGAGGTCTGCCTGTATACAATTTGATGAATTTGGACATATGCAAACACTCATGAAACCATCACCATGATCAAGGGAGAAGATGGCAGAAGAGTAAGACGCGGAGATTACCTTCCTCCCCACAGATACATCAGAAATACAGCTACACGTGGAACTGCTCCTATAGTTCCAGTTAGTCATGAAGGAAGCACAAAGTTTATCAGAAGCATGGATGTTTTAAGGGGAATCATCACTGTAGGCCTTTAATTTCACCATATGACTCTGTCTTCTGATCATTTAAGGTGTTTTTCTCCCTTTCTTATTTATACTATTTCCAGCTGCCCTTGGGTTGGGCACTCTGAGCAGTGTCAAGAAGGGGGAGAGGACCACCTTGTGGTGTCCTCAATGACTCTGGGTGCAAGGGGAAATTCTTATTTAATCTTTAACAGTTTCCAGCTTGACCTCCGCTATTAATTTTTTCTTCTATTCTTGATCATAATCCTTACTTACATCTCAAATTTTTAAAATATATTTACAACTTTAACCCTGAAAGGGTCAAGTACTTTACCAACCCTGATTTTAAAATAGGTCTCAAATAATGCATATTCTCTAGTAGATGCAGGGGAGAGAGCAGAGGGCAGGGAGCTATACATAGGGAGAGATGAAAAGAGGAATATGATTGCTTGTTAATGTCTGCCCACGGGTCTGGGAAAAGGAAAGTTCTGGCATATATGTTACAACATACATATGGTTTTTTTTTTTTTTTAGACCTGAGGTGCAGAGAATTAATTACCCTCAACTACAGCAAACTATTATCATCAGTTCATGCAAAGCCCTCCTTTTGTTTTAATTTTCACCTTCATCTCTAATCCCCACTTATATTCACCTCCCTTTTATACATGCCTTCCTTATGTCTTTTTTTTCTTTTTTTTCTTTTTGTTTTCCTTTTTTTTTCTTATGTCTTTGATATATGTCCTTAACAGAGATGTATCTTTATATACTCTTAGTGTTATTGGGTATGAATGAGTAATTACATAAATAATATTGTGCCATAAACCTCATTCTGTTTCTATTTTTTAAAAGCTCACTAAATCTTTAAAGCCTGTTCATGTTGCTGGACTTATATAGAATGTATTGCTATAACTGCTGCATAATATTTCATGTATGTATTTTACTTTTTCATTCCTCTAGCAATGGACACCTGCCACAAACAGTGACATAGTAAACATCTTCATACTTGTCCCCTTAGAGACCTGAGGCAGAATTGCTTTGTTCTATATGTCTAGGAGAGGAATTGGTGGGCCGTAGGACCTAAATACACTACTGTCTTTATCCAGCCCCTCTTGTGCACAACCCGCATCCTCTCAGTCCCACCTCCTACTCTAGCCATCCCTGCAGAGACCAGAGCTAGGCAGCTGCACAGGCTGCAACCAGCTTGGTGCTGGTGTGGTGCGGGAGGACCTCTCATTTTCTGCTCTGGGACTTCTCTAAGGCAGAGTGTGGAATGGTGGGAACCTGCTCAGCACTCATGCCTGCACAGTGAAATGGGGTGATCACAGTCACAAGGCTGCTCTTGACCTTTGGAGAACAGGAGCCAAATGATGAACGCTTCCCCTGGTCACCCCCCGCCTTGGGGGACAGTTCTGAGACACAGTTCTTAAGGCTTTTACCAAGTTCCCTGTAGAATTGAGTATAAGTTGCCAGTAGTTACCAACTTGAAAACTCCTTCTTGTACTGTTTTTTTCTTCTTCCTTTTCACAGTCCCCAGTTCCTCATTCCTGCTCCCGGTTATTTCTTCCCAAATGAACTATGTATAGACAAGCCTTTGTCTTAGACTCTGCTCTCAGAGATTACCCAGCATACAACATGATCCCTAAGTACTGCCAGATTGCTCTCCAGAGAATCTGAGACCACATCTAGTAGTCTGGCCAATCTCCAGCTTGTGGATCAGAGACGAGGATATTTCAAAATTTCAGAGGGCCACCTTTTGACAAGAGGCTCTGTGTATGCTTAGAAGGCAGCTCCCTGTGTAGGATGTTTCACGTGTGAGTCAGTGGTTTTTCTTTTTACACTTACTGCAGTTAGTTTCAAAATGTGGTTGTAATATACATACATGCCTTGGTAATGATAATATACCTCTCCCAAACATTGATCTCTGCCCTCTCTCATGATTCACAACTGCTGATGCATGGACGGTACACTCATCCATGGATGTGCCATAACAGAGTATTAAGAAAATTTGCTTCTCAATGCTTGTTAATATGGAAACGTCATACCACCTGCATCTTCCAGTGAAGGGTGTTGCAGTCAACTTATGTCCTAGATAAGGATGCATTGTTCTTCTGTCACATTGTCACTTGGGTTTTCTTATGGGAAAAAAATGATCATTTCTTTGAGTGGACATGTATCAATATTAATTCTTTTGTGTGTGTGTGCCAGCTATCTGTATGGGGTGCATCACCATGAAAAGAGCACAGGTCATGACCACCTGGGAGCAGGGGATGAGAGGAACTTCTTTAAGGGAATGTATGTTCCTTCTCATTTGGGAACAGCTTTTAAAAATCTCATCATCTCCTTCTGCTTTTGTTGTGTGAACAGGTGGTTAACACATACACCCCAGGAAAGAAGATTTGGCTTGAAGGTGTGGTGACCACCTCAGTTGGAGGCACAAACAATCTGTCAGATTCCTATGCTGCAGGATTCTTGTGAGTAACACTTGCAATTTCACTCCCAAGGGCTTTGAGGAAAGGACAGTGAAATTGCTCATTATTCTGCCCATTGGCCGGAGTGGGGGAGGTTCGTTTCCCACTGAAAATTCTTCATCCATTTCTTTGTAAATGTGTTTAATCACTCAACAAACAGCGATTAGGGACTTGTCTAGTTACTAAGATCTCAGGTACGAGCATTAGAGCAAAAGTAATAATAGTAGTAATCATGATAGTAATAAGAGCTTTATTTTATGTCTTCAGTGCAAAATACAGTACAGACAACATACATTTTCTCTTCTACTTTTCACCTGAGTCCTGGGAGATAGGTAAGAGTAAGACAGGAGTTTTGCCCCTTAGAAACTTATGATTGGAGGAATGGAGATGGGGAATAAGAAAAGCTGTAGGAGAAAAGTGTCATAATAATAATAATTTTAACTTCATAGTGCTTACCATGTGCTAAGGACTATCTGATGTGCTTTATATGTATTTACTAATTTAACAACCAGTGTATTAGATACGCTTATTATATCCTTATACCCTTATAAGAACCCAGTGAGGTAAATGTGATTATTGGTTAGTGGCAGAGCTTGGACTCAAGCCAAGGCAGTTTGCTCCAGAGTCCAGCCTCTTTGCCACTACAGTATGCCATCTCTCTTTCTGCCTTACGTGGGCTATCCACAAAAGGGGTAGACATGCAAAAGAATCAAGATTCTGAATGGGAGGATCAGGAAGGGCTTTGCGGAGGAAGAGGCATTTTAGTGGAACATAGATTTCTCTAATTTCTATAGGTGAAGATTGTTGCTGATGGTAGTGGGAGCATAGAGACTGAAGGAACATTATGAGGGGAAATGATTAGTGTGAGAAAGCCTCAGTATCTTCAGGGGTGTAGTGAGGGCTCTGATTAGGGACAGAGTTTTACCACCAAATCATGGAAGACCTTGAAAACCAGGCAGGGGAAATGAGGCCTTGTTCTATACTCAGTGGCTAAACCATTGATGATTTTGGAGGAAGAGAGAGACCCATCTGACCTGTATTTAAAACGTTGGTTTTGATAATAGTATGCACAAGAGTTTGGATAGGCAAGAGGTAGGAAAATGAACTTGAAGGCTACTGCAGTCGTCTGGAGAACAACTTAAGCCAGAAGCATGAGGACCTCTGGCTGGCCTGCCATTGTCATGGACCGCAGATTAACCAAGTGACCTGTTCCTGGTCCAGTCTAGTCTGTGGTCCTGGTTTTTTGTCTGAGCAAGGTTCTCCTAAGAACTGCAGCTCTGCCCTCAACTATGCGTTTCACTACTAACAGCTGCTCCTAATTATATAGCTGTAGATCTCCATGAAGGCAACTTCTTCAATACAGTTGTGAAGGACAAATCAGGCTGGTCAAGTAGATTGTCTTTAAGATGGCATCCTGGCAGATGCAGATGAAGATAATGAGTCAATGTCTACATGATGATGGCTGGGGTCTTCCAGCCCTGTGTCCTCACATGAGAGGCACAGAGAGGTTGTTCAGGGAGCATGGTTCAGTGAAGGAAATGGAGTGAATCAGCATTTGCTACAGTGTTGCTGAGGGTCTTCTTTCAAAAATACTCTCCTCACGGGGTTTCACTGTGAGAGGCAGGTTGACAGTCCGTACTGCAGGAGGCCTCTGGAATCAGAAGAAGAATGGCCTTTGCTCAGCCTTCACAGAAGGACTCCTCTGCAGGGCCCAGCAAGCAGCCCTCTTGTACTGTTTTCGTGAACATTCTTCCCTTTAGAGAGTGATGTGAAATGAGAAATAGCACAGACCTTCATGAAGAGAGCTAGAGAGAGACCTGCCTTTTCATGAGCATCAGCCAGATATCCATAGATCTCTGAGTCGCTTTGCAAACACAGATAAATATTGTTGTTTAGATTTTGGTTGTAGTTCAGATGTCCAATGCTTTGTTGACAGATCAAATGACAACCAGCTCATTCTGCCCCTGGTCTTCTCTCTTACCTCTTTATCACCCATTTCCTCTCAACCCCACTGGCAGTACCTAGATATATGCCCTTTGAGTCCAGTTCTCCAAGGGGCATAAATTGCTTCCTGGGAAAAAAAATGTAAAGCATTCTAGGAAGCTCCAGAAGGCTAGCAAGGAGTTGGAAAGAAGGCATTTTGCAGCCCTTTTTCAATACATGGCATAACTATAAGCTTACCAGGGCATATACAAATGCATGCACAAATGAGAATTCTCTGCTGCCAAGTATTCAAGGGTAGTTTTCTCAATCAGGGCTTTGAGATTCTTTGATGCCCTACCCTTGGCATACTGCTGTGTCTGCAGCACCTAGTAATGTCTGCCATGTAGTAGATATTCAATAAAGTTTTGTGGATGAAAGATAATGGCTGCAGAAGCATCCTTGGTGAGATATACCAGTTACCTTGACACTTTTCTCTACTTGAACATAAAAGGGAGACCTGGAACATCATTTATTTCCCCTACTCAGGAGATTTATTATTACAGGAGGAAGATGAGGACAACTCCAGAACTAACCATCTATTCTGAAAAGCCATGGGGAAACAAGGGCTCTGGCCATAGTCATTAATTAGCAATGGTCTTCATGTCAGTAAGGTCACTGGTTTGGAGCTCCATACAGTCTCAGATTTGGGAAATCAGAACTATGCATTATTTGTCCCTAGTATGCTGAATGGTGATTCTCAAAGTCCTAGAATCTAATTTTATCCAGATCAATTTCAACTTAGAGTATTGAGCACCTATAGTGTGCCAGGAACTGTGATGGTTGTTTTGGGTACAAAGCTAAAATGTGTCTATTTTTGATGAGCTCATACCAGCTGGGAGAAGACAGAGAAGTTAAGTAATTATCATTCAGTGGGCCAGCAGAGGGTATGAATAAGAGTTCTGGGGAAGTACAGAGGAGAAAGATACTACTATTGGCTGGGGCAGCAGAGTTCAGAAGGAAATGACACTTGACTTGGAGATTAACAGATGGGAAGAAATTTGCCAGGTGAGGTGGGTTAGTGGAAGAGAGGAAGGAAATTCTAAGGAGAAGTTAAAACATATAAAAAGGCTCAGGTAAGTATGTGAGAGCAGCCAAAAGTAGTTGTTTTTTTTTTTTAAGATGTTGGGGGTAGGAGTTTAGTAATTTATTTATTTATTTTTTGCTGTGTTGGGTCTTTGTTTCTGTGCGTGGGCTTTTCTCTAGTTGTGGCAAGCGGGGGCCACTCTTCATCACGGTGCGCGGGCCTCTCACTATCTCGGTCTCTCTTGTTGCGGAGCACAGGCTCCAGACACGCAGGCTCAGTAGTTGTGGCTCATGGGCCTAGTTGCTCCGCGGCATGTGGGATCCTCCCAGACCAGAGCTCGAACCCATGTCCCCTGCATTAGCAGGCAGATTCTCAACCACTGCGCCACCAGGGAAGCCCCCAAAAGTAGTTTTATGTGGCTTAGAGCCTGGGGAATAAAGTTTAGGGTGAGAGAAGACGTGATAGGTGAAGCCAGACAATATATTCTTAGGAAAGATTGTGAAATGCCTTATCTTTTACCCTGAGAAGACTGAAGCTCTAAGTCACCTTTCTTACACACATATATTATTACAATTGGAAGTTTCCTTGCATTTCAGAATACAAAGAAAGAAAATGAAATCAATTCACAAATGAATGAATGAATGAATGAGTTAAATGTGTAAATGGTGAAGGCAGAGTTAGCAGTAGGTGTTAGAAAAACCATGAGGGCAGTATTTTTGAAGGATAGCATGCCCTGGAGAGTGGGTATTTGGCATGATGGGGTATGTAATAAGTGTGTGAGCAATGCAGGTCCTCCACTGCAACATATGTGTGATGGTAGCATACTCCAATCCCTGTATAGTTAGTTATAGTGCCAAGGGAAATTATTACTGCATTGCCTACTGACAGTGATATATGAGGGATGCAAATGACTGGACCATAGGTCACAGGAGTATGTGGGTTAGCGTCATATGTAAAGTACATGGACAGTGAATAGGTGCAAGCAGAGGAGTTTGAGTGATGGAAAATATAGTGTGTGTGCTTCTGTGATTGTGTGTTTTGTGGTCAAGGGGGATGACTTTAGGCTTACAAGTGGCTAGGGTGTTCATTTTATTTGTTAGTATTATAGGAATAAGAGATGTCATTAGCAACAAGCTATTTTATGACCAAGGCAATTCATTTTACTCCTCTGGACCTCTTTATTTTCTTATAAAATGAAGAGGTTAGATTTGATCATCTCTATAGATCTCTTCCATCTGTGTATTTAATGCTTAAAATAGTTTTCTCTAAAGTACTAGGTAAATTTGATGGGTGTGGGTGGTGGTGTGTATGTGTGTATGTTGGCCAATTTTTATAGAGCTTGTTTTATGCTATTTTTAAAATGTATTGATGTAGCTTTTTTCCCCTGCTTCTCAGATGGTTGAACACTTTAGGAATGCTGGCCAATCGGGGCATTGATGTTGTGATTCGGCACTCATTTTTTGACCATGGATACAATCACCTCGTGGACCAGAATTTTAACCCATTACCAGTAAGTGTAATAGAAAGGTTCCCAACTCCTTTTCCATGTCCTTCCGTTCTTTTGATCATGCTTTGTTCCACACTGGTAGAATTTTTCTCCTCCTTCTGTTACCAGTTAATTTCATAAATTGAACAGAAGAATTCTTGACCCATTTTACAGACTCTTGGCTTCACCTCCCACACATACCCCAATATATACACACACGTATGTACATATGGGTTTATGCATATACACATATATACATTTATATGTAGTTATATACTTACCACTATTATTTTAACAAACCTTGTGCTGTTGAGATTCCAAATCTACTTGTGGCCTGTTTGAACTCTGCTTGAGTGAATTTTTCCAGATTGTTTTCTTTTAATGCTAATAGGAGACTTAGTTAATGTTAGATGCAGCATGTTGAAAGCAGATGGGAGAGTGTTGGCCAAGATCAGATACAGTAGGAACCCATCCCTTGGAAAGTGGCTGAAGTACACTTACACTAGATGCTGATCCCTATGTGACAATGAGGGGATTTGCCCAGGGTATCACCTTCTCTAGGAAAGCAAAGGAAAGGGAAGGCTAAAGAAGAATGGCAAAAGCAGAGATCTGGGTTTGTCCAGTGACTTTATTGACCAATCAAAGAAATCCCACTTAGTCCAGAAAAGCTGTGCTTATCAAAAATATTACATGAGTTATCCTTCTCACAGACATCTTAGTCATGATAAAAGGTCAGAGTCCTCTCATTAACCCATAGAATGTCAGAGCTGGCATTCCCCTTCGAGATGATCCAGTTCCACCTCATATAACAGAGGGAATGATAGCCTGGGGTGGGGGGGAGGGGCATGTAGAGCCAGCCCTAGAACCTGCTTCTGTGCCCTGGTCCAGTAATCTTCCTACAGAATTACTGCTGCCCTGGGGTCCACAGTAAACAAACCCAACTGGAACCAGTGAGTGTTCCTGCCATTTGCTTCCCCCTGCCCATTTCCACCCCCCTATTCTTCTCACTACCCAGGCCTCCAAGCCCAGAACAGAGAACATCTTGGCACCCAACAGCACCATTGCCATGTCTCAAAAGAATCCCTCTAGTTAGAGTACTAAGTAATTATTGTATCCCTGATTGTACATGACTCCAATTAAGTCACAAATATTAAAGCTGACTGGCACAGTTGCTTTTATTCACAGGGCCAGGATACCTCTCTCTCAGTGTATGTGGGGCTGGGGTATGGAGGAGTGAGAGGGAATTTTCAGTTTGTAACCATAGGGGGTTTCCTTTGTTTGTCCTTTCTTTTGAGCTCCTAAACTTGTGGTGATAAAATAAATAATAATTAGAAAAGCATCTATGAAATGTAAGCACTGAACAAATATAATGTCACACAAATGTAAATATTTATTGACCATCAGGCACTGGGGAAGAGACTAGTAGTAGATACCTGAATAAGTAGATAGTGGATTACTATAAGAGGGGGTCAGTGAGGACTCCTTTAGAGTATATACAAGGAAGACCTCTCTGAGAAGGTGACATTTAAGCCAAGAGCCCAGTGACAAGAAGGAGCCAGACATGCAGATTTTTGCAGAAGAGCTTTCAGGCCGGGGGAGGGGCTAGCACAAAGACTCCGAGGCAGGAACAGAGTTGGCATGTTTGAGGAAACATAAGAACACCAGAGTGCTGGGGGCCTGGCAGGGAAGGGGGAGACTGGACATGAGGCCAGCCCGGGTCAGATCACGAAGGGCTTTGAAAGCTAAAAGGAGTTTGACTTTTATTGTAAGTAGTATGAAAAGCCATTGGAGGGTTTTCTACAGGGCAGTAACATGATCTAACTTACATTTTTAAAAGATCACCCTGGTATAATTAATGCACCAAATATTATTTGTATATTTAATAATGTGTATAATACTTAACAGTTTACAGACCACTTTCATATACCACACATCAGCAAAACTCCAAACACTCTGTCCTTCCTTCCTCCTGTCTTTCCTTTATTCCTTCCTTCACACATTCAAATCTCTTTAACTCCTCTTGATCATGTACTATATGCTGATCGCTATTCCTGGCAAACAGCCACTGTGACGAGCCAAAAAGACAAGGTCCTTGAACTCCTGGAGCTTATAGTCTAGTGAAGTGAACTGAGAAACGGAAAGTATATAAACACATAAATAAGATAAAAAAGTTTGTCATAATTGCTCTGAAGAGAGCCTGGTGAGATGAGTATGACTATTTATACTTATTTTGCTGAAGAGAAACTAGGGTTCTTTCAAGTTGTTAAGTGACTTATCTAAGGTCAGACAAGTAGTAAGAGCTGGAACTCAGAGTTTTTCAGTTCTAAATGCTATTTTCTTTTCACCGTGCCACACTATTTCTTGCAGTACTCTCTTTGGTGTCTGTGCTGTGGTCTGATGCCACTGTTTGTCTCAGAATTGAGTCTGGAGATGGGAACAGGCATCTTGAGGAACTGGAGAGAAGAAAACCTAGGCTAGAAGAAAACCTATGGTCTGTGGGTGACTAGACTGGTTTGATTTCCGGAGCTGGACAAACCTGGATTGCGTATCAGCTCTCTATGTACCTTCGCATGGCCATGTGTTAGGTTAAAGATGCAAGTTCTCATGGCTTCGTTCTCCCCAAACGAGCGATAATACAGGTGACTTTCTTTAAAAGCTACCGTGAGACACCTTGGTTGATAGGTAGTAGCGGCACAGAGGTTCATTGGAAGCTCAAACAAGTCCTATTGATTTAGTACAAAGGCTCAAATGTTCTGCACAGCTGTATTTCTGGAAATGCCAAGCTCTAGTAAAGAAACTATGTAAAAGCACTTTAAAAGGTAGCAGGCTTTCTTTTTCTCTTTCTTTGGGCTAATAAATTCTGTACCTTATAAGCAGAGAACTTTGCAGCTGGGAGAGTATGTCCTAAGTCTCCTGGAAAGAATTTACTAGGCTAGACCCGGGCACCAATCTGACAGACCTTGCCAGCAGGCCCCTGAGATGTGCAATGGTCACAGACCTAGGATCATACTGTTGCCGCTTCAGAGAGTTGTACAGTTGATATCCAAACACTGACAATAAAAACTTGTGGGTTTTACACTGTGATTAAATCTTCAAGAGTGTTAAGAGTTTAGGGCATTAGTGAGTTATGTTTTAGTTGCCTCCCAGAAAAATCAGTATTTTCTATTACAGTCCCTTCAAATTCAGCTCAGTGCATTTCAGGAAAAGATCCTATTGGCAGATAGTGGTTTTATTTCTGTTGTTGTCGTTATCGGGTCTTAGCCTAATGGCACCTCAACCCATATCCCATATTACCCCTCCACCTACCCAGTCAGCTTTTGATTCGAGTTTGTAGGATTCCAGTCCAGCTCTGGCAAGGCCATTCCAATCTAAGGTAAGAGAGAATATTGAAGGTAGTCCTTTTTGTCTTGAGAAAAGATCATTTTCAACTACAGCCCATGTTGTTTCTGGCTGTTCCTCTAGAAATGTGCCAACTCTCCTCCTCTTGTGAGATTTTCCTTCTCCTGGGAAGAGGAGAACATTTAGTCCAGCAGTGCTTCATCACTCGACTCCCACCCCTTTCCCCTGACCTGCTCGCCATTGGGAAGGAGGGAACTTGTGAGTCTCCACAGCCTGTCGGCTAGTCATGGGCTCTCTTGGGAGTAAGGGATGTTTGTGCAGAAGAGATCTGCACATTCAGTGGACATAGTCCAGACCCCACCAGCCATGGGCATTTCTCCTAAGAAACGGTTTTGGAATTTAGCTTGCTGCTTTTTTTAAGAGCTTGATTTACAGAGCTTTCAAGGAAAGGAATAGTGAATTACTAGCCAACATCTTCTTAACTCCCACACCGGCCTAGCAAATACAATTCAATTCAAAAAACATTGACACTTCAAATGTGTCTGGCTCTAGGCTAGGTGTTCTGGGGACATGAAGATAAATAAGATTTGGTTCTCTCATCTGTAGAGCTAACAATCTGGTGTGTGTCTAAGGGATTACAATTTAGTCCTTTGCTTAGAATAAAATAGAAAGGTAGTTCACATTGGATAGCCTTTTCTATACTGGGCATAGTGGTAGGGATATTTATATTTGCTGGCAACATTCTTTTTTGCTGACTACCCCTTATGAATAACTATAAACATTCAATTCAGCCCAATGCACAGTTACTGAACACTTGCTTTGTACGTTGTTCTGGAATACAGTCAGTGCATAGAAAACTCACTAGTCTATGACGGGATTGAACCTATAGCTGTGGTTCCTGTAGCAACATGCTCTGAGCCAAGCCATCACTGTTCAGATGTCATTTGGCTATTGGAAAGAAACTGTGCATCTTAATGATATCTGCGTAGCTCCACTTCTTAACCTATCACAGGGATGAGATCCTAGGTGCTCCATCCTTGTTTCCCTTTGAAACATTAGATTCTTATGCACTACACAACCATGATGTGGAAACAGGATGAGCTTAAATCTGTCCCTTTCCTGAGGAAGAACATCCAGTTGCAAACCCATGTCCCATGGATGCTGGATGTTGCACACTCTCTTGCAAGAAGAGCACCACCTAATGAGGAGGCCTCAGGGGAGCAGCAGGAGCCTGGTACTGTGACAAGGTTCATAGATTCCAGTCCCGGCTCTGCCGTCCATTAGACATGTGTCTTTGGGTTCCAGTTTTCTCATCACTCAAATTGTGATAAAAATGTCTCCTCTATCTGCCTCCAAAAGATACTGTTATAATCCTTGAGAAAACTAGATATGACAGTAGGATTCTGATTTCATATGTACGTGTACACATAGAAAATTACTGGAAGGGACTACATCTAAATGTTAAAAGTGGTTTTCTTTGGTTGGTGGGATTACAGATAGTTTTTATTTTCTTCTTTGTGGATTTTGTATGAAAAATTGGTGCAATCGGCATTATTGATTTCATAATCTGAAAAATAAAAGGCTATTTTTAAAAGAAAAAATAGAGTGTTTAGAAAGAAGTAAGTGCTTTATTACACTTGTGCTTTGTGCTCGATACTGTGCTGGACCCTGGAGACAGTGTCCCTGCCCTCAAGGAGCTTACAGTGTGGATAGGAGATGGATCAGTCAGCAGGGACTATGGCAGAAGTGCTTTAGCAGGACAGAAGAGGAACAGATGCCAGCCTGGGTAGAGGGCAGGCATGGGGCATCAAGGAAGGCTTTCTGGAGGAGACAGTACCTGAGCTGGATCTTGAAGGAGAAGGGCAAGCTAGCCACAGGAAGAAGAGTTTGAGGTCTGGGGAGAATCTTCCAAACAGAGGCAATGGCATGTACAAAGGGTCAGAGGCTTTAATATTCCAGAGAGTCATGGTGGATGGATTATGAAAAATTACTTAGGAAAGCTTTTCCCATCGCTCTCTGTTGGCCACACAGGCTGTGTAAAAACTAAGGAATCTCAAAGTTACAAACCTGGAGGTGGTGGGGCAGGGGTGGTACAGAACCTTGCCAAATTAGCCTGTGACCTGTTTCTTGGCGTAGCTTCCTTTCTCTTTCTTTTCTTTCCCGTGGGAGCCATCAGGAAGATGAAAGAAGCAGAGAGTACCTGTTTAGGGGTAGCTGTGATGTGAAACCCAATCCTCTCATTAGAGTCCCTGACAAAGACTTCTCCATGTGCAACCTTCCTTTGTGGGAACCTGCGGCTGCTGAGAGAAGGACATCCTCAGCTGCAGGATCAATCACTGGGACTCAGGCCGGCTCCATGTCAGTGGCTGAAGCGCCTGGGCTGCATGCCCAGTGGGCATGACTTGCTTCTTTCCTCCTCTGTGCCTCTGAACCCTGGCCTCTCAGATCAGAGCCTGCACCTGCGCCATGTGACCAGGCACGCAGCTCTTTTGCTCCTGATGCTTTAAAGAGAAGCCCCTCTGATTTTTAACTACCAGTCTTCGTCCGTTGCTTATTTATCAACCTGAGTGGTGCGCATGGGATGTAAGTGACACATGTCAGCAGTTGAACAGCTCACCCTGGTGGAAGCTGTCTCGGGAAGTAGAAAGAGCTCTGCACCTGGAATCAGAAGATGTAGGCTCCAGGGCAGCACCACAGTGTTCCAGTTGCTTGAGTTTGCATTTCCTGCTTTGTAAAATGGGGCTAACTGTGCTGGGGTCAGGGAGTGGGGAGTATCTGAATGTCATGCTTAAAAGTATTGGCACTGGAATCAGACTGACCTGAGTTTCAGACCCAGCTCTGTCATTTACTACTGTGTCCCTGGGCGGATTACTAAACCTCAACAATCATCCATTTCCCTTCATAAAATGGAGACAATAATAGTGTCTATCTCAGAGCATTGTTGGAAAGGATTGAATGAACCAGTGTATATGTATCTTTTACCACATAGTAAGCACTCAACAAATATCAGCGGCTATTATTATTTTACAAAGTCACTTTGTAAAATTCTGTAAGTCAGTAATATCAGTAATTATCATTAATAATGAATATAACTGTGGCAAGATAATATACATTTGAATATTCATACAGATACCTGGAAATCAACCAAGTAATGATAGCTAAAGTATGAAAAGTAAATTTTTTTGCAAAAATTAAGTGACTGGAGAATTAGAAGAACAAAAGAGGAAAGCTGTGATTCCTGCACTTGAAAGGAATTGACTGCAAATGGTTAAAGACAAACTAAAAATTACATTTTATTTTCCTCCAGAGAAGATGCTGCCAACCTTTCCCACTGAAGGCAATTAAGACAGTAACCACACTGCAACGCTAGCTCTAATACCTTCCTGTGGTATTTATAAATGGCCCAATAAGCCCTGGAAACCATGATATGTCACATAAAAAGTGCTAATGACAGCACATTATATGAATCACTGAGAAGCAACAATTGAAAATCTCACTCTACCGTCAACCATTTATACTGCTCCCAGATTGCAATACTGAGGGATTACAGTTGCAGTAAGTTGTGCAGCAACCTAAATAAATCAGGGAGAGGGAGAAGAAGCAATTGCAGCCTCACTGTGCTTGAGCTTAGGAGCATAGTGTGCCATCCTCGAAGCAACCTTCAGATGATGGAGGAGCAAGGCCAGCCCTGGAAATGCGAAAAGCTGCACCTTACCTAACTTCATCGGTTCACCTCAAACACTAGAATATTATCTAAAAATAATCTGACTAGAAAGAGAGGAAGGGAGGGAGGGAGGAAGAAAAAGAATGAAAGGAGACGAAAAGTGGAATGCCTTTGGTAGGTTGGAAAGATCTTTTGCGAGTGCCAAAATATGACAAACTTGTAGTTATTTCACCTTAAACATTATATTTACAAACATTAAGGGCACAATGATGTCTGGTTATGACATTTAGGAACCAAGAAATAGGCCTCTGATAGAAGTGACCATGAGAGCCAAACATAATACATTGTCTTTTCTAACTCAATTTTGATTTTT
Organism: Orcinus orca; assembly: GCF_937001465.1. Taxonomy (NCBI): domain Eukaryota; kingdom Metazoa; phylum Chordata; class Mammalia; order Artiodactyla; family Delphinidae; genus Orcinus; species Orcinus orca. Next base: position 61,407,396 of record NC_064572.1, on the reverse strand, counting down.
TGTTTGTTTAAATAAAAGCAGAAGTCTTTAAAAATAGAATATTGTTTTTAATTCTTATTTAAATGCACTACACTATTTATAAAGTTTAAAAAATCTATCAGTCATTAGGTACTTCACTCACTAACTTTCAACTATTATCAATCTCTGTTTATTTCATCTCTGATTTGGTTTTAAGCATTGAAAGGATTGAATAGAACACGTCATTTTGACTCACTCTAAATCTGACTTGAGCAGACCTGCCTTCTGCTCCAAATTCACTGCCTTCATCTTAATGTCAAAATCCTTGTAGTGTTTCTTCATTAGAGCAGCGATTCTCAAGTCTATGCACATTATAGTCACCTAGAGGGCTTAAAAAAAAATACCTATGCTTTGGAACCACCCCCCAGGGATTCTGATTCAGTTTGTCTATAGAGGAGGGCAGGTGTTTGTATTTTTTAAAACTCCCGGAGTGATTCTAATGTGCAGCCAGAATTGAGAACCACTTAGTTACAGGGTGCCATTTACCCTGATGAAATTAAAAATTACCCTTTCGTTTTCCTGTACTCTTTTGTACCCAACTTGTGCTTCAACAGTCAAGATATTAACAGAAATTTAAAACTGTCTATCATTAATTCATTTGCCAAATATTTATTGAGTATCTATTATGTGTCAGACACTTTTCTAGTTTCTGAGGAGATAGAGGTAAAGGAGGAAGACAAGATCCCTGCCCTCATTGGAGATTACAGTCTAGCAGGGGAGACTAAAAATAAACAAGTAAACTAACACTAACATAATTAATTACAAAATTGAGAATGGTATGTAGGAAGTTGAAGAATAATGAGGAGAGGATACCTCTTTGGGAAGTGTGGCCGAGGAAGTCTTCACTGGGAAAGCAGCCATGGGAGAAGCTGGTGGAAGAGCAGAGCGTCCTAGCAGAGGAAGCAGCATCCGCAAAGGCTGCAGTGGGGAGAGGCTCTGTCACACATCAGAGGCTGCGCAGTGTCTCTAAGACTACCCTGAAGCATGCACCAGGCACAGAGGCAGCCAGCCAACTGCTGGGTACAATTTATCTCGGGCTCCCACACCTGATTCCCGACCCTACCTGCGTCACCAGCACTTGGCAAACTGCTTTGCTTCCTGGCTCTTCGTGTGAATGATGGTATCCCACTGCCTGCCCCTACGTCTGGGGTCCTTGACCAAGCCTGATGCCTACTGCGTTTCCCTGTCACCGACCTGGCCATTTCCATGTGCACCCTCTGTCACCTCTCAGCAGGCTCTGAAACAAGAATGGCAGAATAACAATACTTGTGGAAGCTGGTGATGAACATTTTGGAGTTTGTCATGCAATTCTGTTTTTGTGTATGTTTAAAAATTCAGTCATTTTTTAAATGTCTTCATGCTAGTGTGTTGTGACATACAATAAAGCCAAGCACTGTTTTGGTTGTTCTGGGACATAAAAAATAAAAGTCAAATTCCTTCTCTCCATGTTCACAATCTCTTTGGGTTGGCAGAACATAGAGCCTTTGAGAGGGAGCTAATAGATGATGCCCTAAGGTCTGTCTTGTTCGCTCAGTATCTCCAAAGCCAGACCTCCAAGTAGGAGATATTACTGTTGTCTGGAAAGAAAGTGCTAGAGGGGAGAGTCAGGGAAGGCTTGTACAACAAGATGTCATTAGTGGACACTTGGAAGATTAGTTACCCGAAGAATACATGTTCCTGAGAAAGCTCCTTGCCCCAGGGCACCATCTGCTAGACAGTGGGAAGGAAGGAGTGCCTTAGGATGGAAGGAAGACCAGGAGTTCTGTATCTGATCCCAGTTTTTGCCACCAGCTCATTCATCCTGGGGCACTGGGTACTCTGGGTTCACCTCAGATGTGGGTGTTGAACTCGACCATTTGAGGTCCCCTTCAGCTCTGATGTTTTCTTATTCACTGTCAAGATTTCTATACCGGTATCTTCAGACATACCTCCCAGCTGAACTGACACTAATAAAACTTTAAAAAATAAAACTAAACCACACTGTTTTACTTTTAAATCACACAGGGAGTAATTCCTCTTTTCTCAAGGCTCTTGTAACCCTGTTATAGCAGTTATCACTTTCGTTATTAGAGTTGTTGGGGTACATCTAATTTCCTCTCTCTGACGGTAAGCTCCTTGAAAACACAAGCCATCTCTCATATCTTTATATCTCTCACAATTCCCTGATCATAGTCCTTACTGAATTCTAAAGATGCTCAGTGACTGGGAATCTGGGGGCTGCAGAGCACTACTTAGTAATGGAAATATGGAAGGCAGGTGTTTATTGTCAGGTATTGCATGCACACTGTGTAAAAGAAGATAGTTAGCTTGGTCCTTAAGAGACTGGGCTCTGGAGTCAGATCTGGATGTGAATTCCTCTCCACTGTCTACTTGCTGTGTCACATTTGGCAGATTTTCTCATCTTCCATCATCTGTATAATGAGGATGCCTATAGTTTGTACATCACAGGGTCCTTGTGAATGCTTAAGAAAGTACCTGACAGTAAGTATATAATAATGTGACCATTATTCTAAATATATGAAAATTATTCCTTGGACATAAATTGTAGTAATATTTTCTTAGGTCAGTCTCCCCAGGCAAAAGAAATAAAAGCAAAAATAAATAAATGGGACCCAATAAAACTTATAAGCTTTTGCAAAGGAAACCATAACAAAACAAAAAGACAACCTATGGACTGGGAGAAAATATTTGCAAATGATGCTACTGACAAGGGCTTAATTTCCAAAGTATACAGATACCTCATATAACTTAATATTAAAAAAAAAGAAAAGCAAACAACCCAATCCAAAAATGGGCAGAAGACCTAAATAGACATTTCTCCAAAGAAGACATACAGATGGCCAGTAGGCACATGAAAGGATGCTCCCCATCTCTAATTATTAGAGAAATGCAAATCAAAACTACAATGAGGTGGGACTTCCCTGCTGGTCTAGTGGGTAAGACTCCATGCTCCCAGTGCAGGGGGCCTGGGTTCAATCCCTGGTCAGAGAACTAGATCCCACATGCATGCTGCAACTAAGAAGCCCACGTGTCACAACTAAGAAGTGCACATGCCATAGCTAAGAAGTCCACATGCCGCAACTAAGAAGCCCACATGCTGCAACTAAGAGTCCGCATGCTGCAACTAAAGACCCCACATGCCACAGTGAAGATCCCACCTGTTGCAACTAAGACCCAGTGCAGCCAAAATAAATAAATAAATATTTAAATATTTTTTTAAAAAACTACAATGAGATATTACCTCACACTGGTCAGAATGGCCATCATCAAAAAGTCTACAAATAATAAATGCTGGACAGGTTGTGGAGAAAAGGGAACCCTCCTACACTGTTGGTGGGAATGTAAATTGGTGCAGCCACTATGGAAAACAGTATGGAGGTTCCTTAAAAAACTAAAAATAGAACTACCATATGATCCAGTAATCCCATTCCTGGGCATATATCTGGAAAAGATGAAAACTAATTTGAAAAGATACATGCACACCAATGTTCATAGCAGCACTATTCACAATAGCCAAGATATGGAAGCAACCTAAGTGTCCATCAACAGATGAATGGATAAGATGTGGTATATGTATACAATGGAATATTACTCAGCCATAAAAAAGAATGAAATATTATCATTTGCAGCAACATGGATGGACCTAGAGATTATCATACTAAGTGAAGTAAGTCAGACAAAGACAAACATTATATCACTTATATGTGGAATCAAAAAAAAAACAAATCAACATATTACAAAACAGAAACAGATTCACAGACATAAAAAACCAATTTATGGTTACCAAAAGGGAAAAGGGAGGGGGAGGGATAAATTAGGAGTATGGTTTTTTTTGGCGAGGAGGCCGGCATTAGCGCGCCCGGCGCCAAGATTTTCTGCCCGTCGAGCTACATTCCCAGGCCTTAATACAACCTCTCAGAGTGTTTTCCAATCCCTCCTCTGATCCAGTCAAACTTGCTTGTAGTGAAGTCCAGAAAAGAACTACTTTTAATGAAGTACACCATCCATTGTGAAAGTGGAGAAGTAAAGATTATTCATCATGCCTGCTGTGGCTTCAGTTCCTAAAGAACTCTACCTCAGTTCTTCACTAAAAGACCTCAATAAGAAGACAGAAGTTAAACCAGAGAAAATAAGCACTAGGAAGGCCAGTGAATCAGAGTGCAGTTCAGCCATTGTGTAGAAAACTCTAAAAGATTGAACTCATGTCCCCTTTCCTGTCCCTAGTTTCTTGAGTTTTTAGTTATGTACAGAGTGCCCTGAAGATCTTCAAGACCGCAGAAGAAAGCAGATTAGATCGTGATGAGGAAAGGGCCTATGTGCTATATATGAAATATGTGACTGTTTATAATCTTATCAAAAAAAGGCCTGATTTCAAGCAACAGCAGGACTACTTTCATTCAATACTTGGACCTGCAAACATCAAAAAAGCTATTGAAGAAGCTGAGAGACTCTCTGAAAGCCTTAAACTCAGATATGAAGAAGCTGAAGTTCGGAAAAAACTTGAAGAAAAGGACAGACAGGAGAAAGAGCAGCTGCAGAAACAGAAAAGGCAGGAAACAGGAAGAGAGGATGGTGGCACATCAGCTAAAAGTTCTTTGGAAAATGTATTGGATGCCAAAGACAAAGCCCACAAGATAAATGGTGAAAAGAGTGAAAAAAATGAGACTACAGAGAAAGGAGCAATCACAGCAAAGGAGCTTTACACAATGAGGATGGATAAAAACATCAGCTTGATTATAATGGATGCTCGAAGAATGCAGGATTATCTGGATTCCCATATTTCAAATTCTCTCAGTGTTCCTGAAGAAGCCATCAGTCCAGGAGTCACTGCTAGTTGGATTGAAGCAAACCTCCCAGATGATTCTAAAGACACGTGGAAGAAGAGAGGGAATGTGGATTATGTGGTACTTCTTGACTGGTTTAGTACTGCAAAAGATTTACAACTTGGAACAACTCTGCGGAGTCTGAAAGATGCACTTTTCAAGTGGGAAAGTAAAACTGTCCTGCACAATGAGCCTTTGGTTTTAGAAGGAGGCTATGAAAATTGGCTCCTTTGTTATCCACAGTATACAACAAATGCTAAAGTCACTCCACCCCCACGAGGCAAGAATGAAGAGGTGTCTGTCTCATTGGATTTTACTTACCCCTCACTGGAAGAATCAGTTCCTTCTAAACCTACTGCCCAGATGACACCTCCTACAGAAGTCAATGAAAACACAGAATTGATAAACAATCAAGATGAGAGAGTGGGACCACTGAATATATCAACTCCAGTTGAACCAATTGCTGCTTCTAAATCTGATGTTTCACCCATAATTCAGCCAGTGCCTATTATAAAGAATGTTCCACAGATTGATCGTACTAAAAAACCGGCAGTCAAATTGCCTGAAGATCATAGAATAAAATCTGAAATTACAGATCATGAGCAACAGTCTCCTCAGAATGGAAAAGTTGTTCCTGATCGGTCCACAAAACCGGTATTTCCCCTTCCAACTGCCATGTTAACAGATGAAGAAAAAGCTCGTATTCATGCAGAAACTGCTCTTCTAATGGAGAAAAACAAACAAGAAAAAGAACTTAGAGAAAGGCAGCAAGAGGAACAGAAAGAGAAACTGAGGAAAGAAGAAGAAGAACAAAAAGACAGGAAGAAACAAGAAGCTGAAGAAAATGAAATCACAGAGAAGGAACAAAAAGCAAAAGAACAAATGGAAAAGAAAGAAAGTGAACAGACCAAGAAAGAAGATAAAGAAACCTCAGCAAAGAAGGGCAGAGAAATAACAGGAGTAAAAAGACAAAGTAAAAGTGAACATGAAACTACTGATGCCAAGAAATCTGTGGAAGATAGGGGGAAAAGGTGTCCAACCCCAGAAGTGCAGAAAAAGTCAACAGGAGATGTGCCCCATGCCTCTGTGGCAGGAGATTCCAGTTCAGGCAAGTCTCGAGAGCCTTTGACAAGAGCACGAAGTGAAGAAATGGGGAAGATCGTACCAGGACTGCCTTCAGGCTGGGCCAAGTTTCTTGACCCTATCACTGGAACTTTTCGTTACTATCATTCGCCTACCAACACTGTTCATATGTATCCACCGGAAATGGCTCCTTCATCAGCACCTCCTTCCACCCCTCCAACTCATAAAGCCAAGCCACAGATTCCTGCCGAGCGGGATAGAGAACCGTCCAAGCTGAAGCGCTCCTACTCCTCCCCAGATATAACCCAAGCCATTCAAGAGGAAGAGAAGAGGAGACCAGCAGTAACTCCAACAGTTAATCGGGAAACCAAGCCAACCAGCTACCCTAAAACTGAGATCACAAGGCTTTCTGCTTCTCAAATTCGGAACCTCAATCCTGTTTTTGGAGGATCTGGACCAGCTCTCACCGGACTTCGTAATTTAGGAAATACTTGTTACATGAACTCAATACTGCAGTGCCTATGTAATACTCCACATCTGGCTGATTATTTCAACCGCAACTGTTATCAGGATGATATTAATAGGTCAAATTTGTTGGGGCATAAAGGTGAAGTGGCGGAAGAATTTGGCATAATCATGAAAGCCCTGTGGACAGGACAGTACAGGTATATCAGTCCAAAAGACTTTAAAATCACTATTGGGAAGATCAATGACCAGTTTGCAGGATACAGCCAGCAAGATTCACAAGAACTGCTTCTGTTCCTAATGGATGGTCTCCATGAAGATCTTAATAAAGCTGATAATCGGAAGAGACATAAAGAAGAAAATAATGATCATCTCGATGACTTTAAAGCTGCAGAACACGCTTGGCAGAAGCACAAGCAGCTCAATGAATCTATCATTGTTGCCCTTTTTCAGGGTCAATTCAAATCCACAGTACAGTGCCTCACCTGCCACAGAAAGTCTAGGACATTTGAGGCGTTCATGTATCTGTCTCTACCACTAGCATCTACAAGTAAATGTACATTACAGGATTGCCTTAGATTATTTTCCAAAGAAGAAAAACTCACAGATAACAACAGGTTTTACTGCAGTCATTGCAGAACTCGACGGGATTCGCTAAAAAAGATAGAAATCTGGAAGTTGCCACCTGTACTTTTAGTGCATCTGAAACGTTTTTCCTATGATGGCAGATGGAAGCAAAAATTACAGACATCTGTGGACTTCCCATTAGAAAATCTTGACTTGTCACAGTATGTTATTGGTCCAAAGAACAATTTGAGGAAATATAACTTGTTTTCTGTTTCGAATCACTATGGTGGGCTGGATGGAGGCCACTACACTGCCTATTGTAAAAATGCAGCAAGACAGCGGTGGTTTAAATTTGATGATCATGAAGTTTCTGATATTTCCGTTTCTTCTGTGAAATCTTCAGCAGCTTATATCCTCTTTTATACGTCATTGGGACCACGAGTAACTGATGTAGCCACATAAGGAGAAGTAGGTTATAAGCTAGTTATCTTTTAACAGGCTGAGCAACACAATTCTTGAAATGCTTAGATTCTGGATAGCTATAGCTGGCCATTTAAAGGAATTCTAGGACAGTGAGAGTTGTGTTACTATACCATATACTTCAGGTCAGTGCTATTATCAAACAACTGACCAAGCACATTTAACGAGTATTGCAGTAAGCATTCCTTACAGGTACCATTTATTTCAAAACAACTTTTTTAGTTTGCTCCAAAGTTAAAATAATTAGCTAAGCATAATTATTCTACTGGTCTAAAAACCATTGTATCCTTTATTTTCCTTTTTACTGTTATGGCCTTTTCACATTTCTAAATCCCAGCTTGATCTATGAATACTCTAGAATGATGTAAAACAGATAGGAATGTATGTGTATATATTTATTGCACACTTGCACATCAAATCGATGTACATAGTATAAGATGTGGTCCTTTTGTGAAGCCTAGAACTCAGAGGATTGCTTTTTTTTTTCTTTCCTTTTGGCCTATTCTGAGTAATTGCAGTGCTTTCTTAGGCAAATGACAGGGCAAAGCTATTTTTCTGTTGGCTTTGGGCTGTATTTGTGCACTAAATCTTTATTCTAAAAAAATAAATGGAAACTTTCTTTAAAAAAAAAAAATTAGGAGTATGGAATTAACAGATACACACCACTATATATAAAATAAATAAATAACAAGGACTAACTGTATAGCACAGGCAACTATATTCAGTATCTTGTATAATAACTTTCGTCTTTGGCTTCTTTTAATTTATTCTTTATGTTCCACCATAAGTTCCACAGCTTATTTCCACCCACTAAATCATCTGGCTTTTCCAGCTCCCTGATAAGGCAGGTAGATAGCACAGATATACTTATCCTGTTTGGCAGAGAAGAAAACTGAGGCTCAGAGAGGTCCAGCAACTTATTCAAGGGGACACAGCAAGACGGAGCCAGTTGTTCTGAGTTCTGTGATTCTTCATTACTACTTCATCTCCTCCCTCTGGTTGGTTCTGCCACAGCTTTGTCAAGTTAAGAATTCAGGTTAACCGTATCTGCTAGCGGTCAAGGCAGATAGAAATGGCAATGAGGAAGCAAAATAAAAAGCTGGCTTCAGGGTAAAATAAAATGATTCAAGAGATAAAACCTGGGATTTAACAGTGACTGACTTATAGATTTACATTTTTACTGAATAATGAAAGAACAAAGGAAGAAAGGAACAAATTTTCAATTTCATGCAACAGCAGGTTAGTTTCACTGCTTATAGTGACTATATTTTAGAGATACAGAGTTTACCTGTCCTATGGCAGCTGTCATTTTCCTCATTATTATTTATGTATATGTCTACCTCCTTGAAAGTGGGGCTACTTTAAAACCTTTCCACCAATGCAAGAGCTGAGCCTTCCCCTGACGTTTAGCCATCTGATGATGGATGGCAGATCCAGTTCCAGAAGTCAATTAGATTGTTTGGGAGAGCCACAGCAGGGCATTTTCCTGAGGAAAGTTCCAAGGTGGCTCTGAAAGACAAAAGATAATTAATGTCCCTTCATTAACCGTACCTCCTGAGAAGTACTGCAAACATATATTTGAAGATTTGCCATGAATGCAAACTGGTCTGGACCCTTGCCCTTGTGGGCAAATAAAGGAAAGGTGTTGTCAATGTCCAGGACAGCATACCAAGTGCCATCAGTCTGTGCAGTGGATTCAGCTGCAGCTACAATGTCTGGAATAGCGGGGGCTGCAGGAGTAACAACTTAATTCAGTTGGTGATAATCTACCATAAGTCTCCAGTTCCTGTTCCTCTGGACCTACAGAGCTATAGTATTGAGATATTATATCTCTTAATATCCCTGCTGCCTTTTAGACCTTAATCAAGACTGTGATTTCCCTTTCTCCTCCTGGGACCACCTGGAGATAGAATAGGGAGGTGGGCTGGGGAGTGATTAACATGTCCCACTAGATGTGAATATTCCCACTACATGTAAATGTCCTAATACATGTCTCATTACTTCTCTACATGTGACTCTTCTAGATCAGGAGAATCCCCTCTGGATATTATGAGCATTCACAGCACAAACATGTAAAACATCAATGCCAATACACATTCTATAGGGAATATACATTGGAAGCCACAGAAACAAGACATTGAATTGGTCCAAAGGGCCTCACCCACAAGATCACTTTAGATTTATTTTTCCTACTGGAAACCCTGCCCAAACCTTATTAGTTGAATTCAGGAGCCTCCTCCCCAATGAAACGGGTAGAATGGTGGCTTGGGCACCTGTATCTAAAAGAACCATAAGAGTTTGAGTTCCTTCCTCCCCAAAGTTTCCCAACTTACTTGAATGGACGCATATGGTCTTTGGTCCTCATGGAGAAAGGGAGACCTCAATTCTACCTTTAGTCATCCTTCTCCTTAAAACAGCTAGAACCGGGATAGAGGGGAAGGGAAGGATCAGGGATGCTGAGGAAGAGAGCAGCTCCACACCAGTAAGCAAGGCTTTGCATTTACATTAAGTTAGGCATCTTAAAAAGAACAGCTTTTTGAGGTAAAAATTCACCTACCAGAACATTCACCCTCTAAAAGTGTACAGTTCAATTGTTTTAGTACTAATATATTCATAGAGTCGTGCAACCATCACCACAATCTATTTTAGAATATCACCCAAAAAGGAAACCCCATGCCTATTAGCAATTACTCCCCATTCTCCTTTTCCCCCAGCCTCTGGCAACCACTAATCCACTTTCTATCTCTGTAGATTTGCCTATTCTAGATATTTCATATAAATATGATCATACAGTATGTGTCCCTTTGTGACTGGCTTTTTTCACTTAGCATAATGTTTTGAAGGCTCATCTGTATTGTAATATGTATCGATACTGCATTCCCTTCTATTGCTGAATAATATTCTGTTGTATGGCTATACCATGTTCTATTTACCTACTCGTCAGTTGATAGACATTAGAACTATTTCTACATTTTGGCTATTATGAAAAATCCTGCTATTAAACATAAGTGTACAAGTTTTTATGTGGCATATGTTTTCATTTTGCTTTGGTATATACCTTGGAGTGAAATTGCTAGGTCATGTGTTTAACTTTTTGAGGAACTGCCAAACTGTTTTCAAAGTGACTTCACCATTTTTTATTCCCACAAGCCATGTATGAGGGTTCTAATTTCTCCACTTCCTCACCAACACTTGTTATTGTCTGTCTTTTGATTATAACCATCCTAGTGAGTGTGACTTATATCTCATTATGGTTTTGATTTGCTCTTCCCTAATGACTAATGATGTTGAGCATCTTTTCATGTGCTTATTGGCCATTTATGAATCTTCTTTGGATAAATGTCTATTCAAATTCTTTGCCATTCTTTAAGTGGGGGCCTATTTGTCTTTTATTGTTGGATTGTAAGAGTTCTTAATAATACAAATGCTTTATTGGATATGTGATTTGCAAACATATTTCCAATTCTGTATGTTGTCTTTTCATTCTCTTGATAGTGTCTTTTAAGCACAAAAGTTTCTAATTCTGATAAAATCCAACGTATATATTTTTCTTTTTGTCACTTATGCTTTTTGTGTCTAATCCAAGGCCACGAAGATTTACTCTGATGTTTTCTTCTAAGAGTTTTATAGTTGGCTCTTACGTGTAGATCTCTGATCCATTTTGAGTTAATTTTTGTATATGATGTGAGATAGGGATTCAGTTTCATCCTTTTGCATGTGGATACAGTTGTTCCAGCACCATCTGTTGAAAAGACTATTTTTTTTCCTCATTAAATTGTCTTGGCATCCTTGTTGAAAATCAATTGACCATAAATGTAAGGGCTTTTTTCTGTACTTTTAATTCTATTCTATTAATCTAAATGTCTTTCTTTATGCCAGTACCACACTCTCTTGATTACTGCAGATTTGTAGTAAATTTTGAAATTGAGTATGAGTCCCATGAAGAAAATGTTCTTCAGTTACAAAATTGTCTTAGCAACTACTTTCAGTTTTGAGCATTGTGTCAGCTGCTCATAGCTCAACCAAATGAACTGCCAACGTTCAGTCCACCCAAAGACCCATATTGGGTGGCAAGGTCATCATTACTGACATCACCTATTTCAGCTTTAGGAATCCCTTGGCTCAGTAACCTCAGCCACATTGACTTTAGGTTGGGGTAACAGGACTCACTGCCCCCATTGTCATGATAATATCCTTTCCCTCACCCAGCTGGGGAGAGTGAACAACAGACATGGTACAATTTTGGTGGCTTGTTTCAATCCTACCTCTCACTGCTCAGCCTCTAAATATTAATTCAACTTTTGTTCATTAATAGGCAGGACACTGGGGGACCCTTACTCCCCAACCTCACCCACCACTTGGGTGAGAGCGTTCACCACCAGATCCTGGGAAGGCTTCATATATCCCTAAACCTGGCCTACAAAGCCCTTGTCCTTCCTCTTCCATAAAATCATGCCACTGTCAGCACCCCATCCTCATCACTACAGCTGTCAAGAACTGTGAAGGGCCTGAGATTTTACCCTGCTTGCAAACTAGTATGTTAGCCTTTGCTGCTTCATAGATGTAGGCAGAAGACACAAGACTCCTGGGTCAGCAACAAAAGACTATGTACTCATACACAGCAAGCATCATGAACATTAGCATATTTGCACTGGGTCTTCTGGCCACCAGGTCCCAAAGGGGCAGTGCAGTGGGCCCATGTGTATGCTCCCCATGCAGTGGGTTTGAGTTGCAGCTGAGGAATTCAGGACCAAGGACCCAGCACTTTTTGAGCAAGCAGCAAACATTGTAGCAAGCAGTACACAAACCAATGTTCCTCCCCCCAGAAGCATGCATGGTAGTTATATACCGTGGTCACTGACCCATTTTATTGCCTATGTGAGTAGCTACATAAACTGCTCTTTATCAGAATACAGATAAACCTTGTAGACTGGCACACTCACCAAGAACATGCAAGACAATCAGGGCTGGTGGCCACCAGTTTGGTGGCCTCTCCCAAAATTCCACCCCTTGGCCCTATATGTTCTTGGCTGAGCTCAAATTTACATCTAAGTGTGACAGTTTGTCAGTCAGTCTGGTTAATCTGACTGACAGAAGTCTGGGACCAAATTTGTTCAATTTGTTTCATACAGTATGATGGTTAATTTTATGTGTCAAGTTGGCTAGGCCGTGGTACCCAAATATTTAGTCAAACATTCTAGATATTTCAGTTAAGGTATTTTTTTAGATGAGATTAACATTTAAATCAGTAGACTTTAAGTAAAGCAGATTGTCCTCCATAATGTGGGTGGGCCTCATCCAATCAGTTGAAGACCTTAATAGAAACAAAACTGACCTCCCCTGAGCAAGAAGGAATTCTGCCAACAGACTGCCTTCCAACTCTAACTGCAACATAACTCTTCCCTAGGTCTTCAATCTGCTGGCCTACCCTACAGATTTTAGACTTGCTAGCTTCCACAATCATGTGAGCCAATTACTTAAAATCAATCTCTCAGGTAGGTAGGTAGGTATGTAGATAGGTAGATAGATAGATAGAGAGAGAGAGAGAGAGAGAGAGAGAGAGAGATACACACATAACATCCTATTGGTTCTGTTTCTCTAGAGAACTCTAATTCATATAGCATTTAATTAAGGTTACTATCAGAAGGACCTTTATAAAATACTGACAATATTGTATTACAATTCACCTGTTCATCTTTCTTTCTTCTTCTTTCCCAGGAGAGGAGAAACATTTGAGTTGAAAGAGATTGTGAAACTTTGGGTATAGAGACTCTATTTTAGTAATCTCTCTGTTCCTCAACTATAGTAGGCATTCAATGAAGGTTTGTTGAATGAGAGGGACTGAGTATGTGAGTACATGATTGGAGTTCTTCTATTGCCTATGGTTGGCTTCCCTAACATCTCCATCCAGCAAAAATGTCTAGTTATCTTTCAAGCTTCATATCACCAATCAACTCTTTCTCAGAGCTGTTCTTGAATTCTTCTAAGTGAATGTTTTCTCTCCTGCTTCTAAATTTCATTAACATTTTATCTGTATCCCTTTATGCATTTAGTAGGTATGATGTTGTCTATAAATATTCATAGTCTTTTGCAAACTTGTCATATTTCCCTTCCTAGAGTATAAGTTCCTTGAGAGTAGGGACTTGGTATACTGATTCTTACATCTCCTCTAGCACCTAGTACACAGTTGGTACCTAATAAACAGTCAAAAATTGTCTGCTGACTTGGGCTGTCTCAAATGAGAGTAGGGAATCAGTGACACAAATGTGCTAATTATCCACATCTGGTCTTAAAGGTGTTTCTGATTATTAGTTAGCAGTTCAGTTTCCCTTTAGGAAACACGGCCCTTTTGCTAATGATCACTTTAACTACCACACATCTCTGTAATGACTGGTTGCCTTTAAAATGAGCCAATAACTAGATGTTTATGGAGAGCATACATGTGAAAGACCTGTGAAGAGAATACACAAAAGGTTCAGAGACCCAGTAGAATGGGTGGTGAATTTTTCTAGAAATCCTTCTTCATATATCTCATTATCATCTTCATCTTCTGAGCTACCATAAAATGAGAGCCTGCTATATGCCAGGAACTAGGTCATTTCATACCATGTTTTTTAATCTTTAAAATAACTGGAATTTTTCTTTAATTGTTACTTTTTAATTTTAGATTTATTTTTTATCAAGGTAACATTGGTTTATAACATTGTATAAGTTTCATGTGTACCCTATTGTATTTCTACTTCTGTGTACCATACAGTGTACTCACCACCAAAGAACTGGAAATACTATCTTTAATCTACTGTTGAGGAAACGGAGGCCTAAGGACTTTAGGTAATTTACCCAGAGATCACTCACAGCCTACCTAATCTTCATATCCTGCTCATATCTAAGCTCTCTGAAGTCCATCTCAGCAGTATTTCTCAAAGTCAAGACATCCACTATCATTACTCCAGTCTCTCTGTCATTGTTTAGTCCCTCTTTAGCTCTTGTCTGGGTCATCACAGGGGGCTTCTCATGGTTCCCCTGCCTGTAGTTTCTTCTACTTCCAGTATGTCTTCCACAGTATTAGACAGAGACATAGACATAGTCATGTCACTCACCTTCTTCAAAAACCTTTGTTAGATTCCCATTGCCCTCAACTCCTAAGCATGGCATTCAAGGATTTTTGTAACCTGGACTTGCCCTCACTTTCTAGTCCTATTTTGAACCATTTACTCCCAGATTAATATCCACAATAGGAATCCCTCACTCTGGTTCTCTAGTAGCACTTTAATTATGTTACACCTGGTTCTCCAATACTGTCTATCATAGTTGTAAATACACAGGTCAGTCTCTCCTTTTAGACAATGAACAAATTTAAGGCAGAGAATATTATGACTTACTGTGCCTAGCACATAATAGGTGCATAAGGAAAGATTATTAAATTGGCTGAATTAAATTGAAATGAGCTTGAATTTGGGGTGAATAAGTCATTAGAAGCCATACCCCATTTTGAGGAACAATTACAGCTGTGGCCTAAAGGGACACATTTATGATTATGAATTGATTATAAAATGATTATAAATTCTTAAATCGGTCTCTATACTGTAAGACGCCAACCATTCAGGCAGTTGTGTATCAACTACAGTATGGACAGAATGGATCTCAGATACATTTAGGACAACTTTTCTAAGTGTTTTGCTAGCTCTGAAAAGAACCTGGGTGCAGTGGTTCCATACCAACTCAAATAAGACTTGAGAGGGGATTTGAAGGGTGAGAGAGAGGTAGCTTGCCAAGTGAAATGTCTTAGAAACACCAATTTAATGACTTACATATAAGTTAATCATAAACACATGCCACAGAAAAGGCATGTTTTGGCTCTCTGTGGACCACAAATGATTGAAAAATAGTTGGAGATATTTCCTGAGCCTAAAAATGAAGAGAGAGCAGGTCTATACTTCTTTAACTATGAATATTAGTGCAACAGATAAATTATCCAGGGGGTCTGGGGAAGGTAGAAATATGGACAGGAAATAAGAGAATGAGATTCAGCTTGAAAGTATGCTCCAGGTACATCTGGGGCAAAATAATCAGAAACAGAAAATTTTGTTTGAGGGAGAATGCAATAAAGTTATGGAGAGTACAAGGCATTCAGGGTAATTTCTAGTTGGCATGGCCATTGTGCTTTTGGTAATATCAAGATTTACCTGGCAGAAGAAAGCTTTTGCTAAAATTGGACTAACTTTTCCAGATAACTCAAGGAAATAAATGAACAAAGTCAAAACTGTACTCTTTGAGCATAGAGTCCAGAGGCAAATGGAGTCTGAGATCCAAAGCAAGAGAAAACTGAAGTTCAAGTTCAAATGAGACACCTTTGCTAGGAAAGGACACAATCTTTGTCTGAAGCCATGAACACATTATGGACCATCAACAGAAGACCTTCCTAGAAGTGTTTATCCGTCCTTATAATTTGAAAACACTTTTTGAAGAGATCAGACATCTGAATAGGCCAAGCTAACGTCCAGTCATGATAGGCAAGTTCTGACCTTGGAAACTGGGCCATGCAGTGTTATACAGGTACATTGAAGTGAAGACCAAATGCTCTAATGACAAGGAAATACAAAGATGTTTTCTTCAAGTCTAGAAAAGAGAGTTGAAGAAAATAATCTATTGCTTTCTAGGAGGCAGGATATCTTGATCTTATAAAAATCTCTGGATGCCCAATCAAGTATGAGAAAAATAATAATGATCAATGATAATTATAATCTTTTACATTTGTACAATGTGTTACCATTTACCTGGTGCTTCTTACTCATTGCCCCATAATCTTCTCAGTAACCACCAGGCAATATTACTATTTCATTTTTACGGGTAAGAAACTGAAGCACAGAAATGCCAATTTGCTAGCTAGTGGCAGTGTCAGGGACTCAAGACTGGTTCTTCTGAGCCCTAATTCAGTATTCTTTCTGTATCTAGATAATTTTATAGCTTATTGGTATAACTCTGTAGGGAAGATAACTATAGCTTGTTGAAAGTTTCTTTACATAGTTCATAGCTCTTGTTGATTGAATTGATTGGATGGTCTAAGCATTTTACTATACTAACTCACTTAATATTCACAGCAATACTGTGAGGTAGACCTTATTATTACCCTCATTTTAAAGATAGAGAAACAGGTAAAGAGCAATTAACTTGCCCACTGGTTAGTAAGTGGAGGGGCTGGAATTCAAATCCAGGCAGTCTGGCTCAAGGACTTACTCTTTACTACATTTTGCTGAATTTAGAAGCTACTTTATCATAAATATCATTTTTCCTGGTGAGGGGAAATCCATAACAAAAAGAAGTTGGCATCTAATTCTGGGTGTATCTAATCCTGAAATACAGATTTCAATTAACTGCATGTTTCTGTACTGGAGAAAAGTTAAAGTGACATGCCTATCAGCAGATGACACCCTGTGACTCCAACCTAGACATGTAGCTCTAGTCTCAGCCACTATTGTGACTGCTAAATCCTCGGTGGAAAGAGATTTCCAAAGTGTAAGAATAAGGAGTGAGAGTCTGTCCGAGCCCATTGAGAGAACGGGCTGAGACAAAGCAATAGCCAAAGGCCCCTGAGACAATAAAGCCCAGAGGATCTGAACTGGTTTGGTAACCTGGTGAGCCACAACCAACCCCCATCTCTGCATGAGACCCTCCAACACTAGCAGGTGCTGCTGCTAACATCTGCAGAAGATTTGGACTGCACTCCTGATTTTAGCAGAAATTGTTCCATATCAATCAGCCAGCTGAATTCATCGAGGACCAGGCAATTCTAAACTGGTCTTGGTCCTCTGGCAGGGTGTCAGGCCTGAGCCTGGGAGGTGAGAGAGCCGAGTTCAGGACATTGGTCCACCAGAGACCTCCCGGCCCCTGGTAATATCAATCGGCAAGAGCTCTCCCAGAGATCTCCGTCTCAATGCTAAGACTCAGCTCCACTCAACGACCAGCAAGTTCCAGTGCTGGACACCCCTGCCAAACAACTAGCAAGACAGGAACACAACCACACCCATCAGCAGAGAGGATGCCTAAAATCATAATAAGTTCATAGACACCACAAAACACACCATCGGACCTGATCCTGCCCGCCAGAAAGATAAGATCCAGCCTCATCCATCAGAACACAGGCACCAGTCCCCTCCACCAGGAAGCATACACAACCCACTGAAACAACTTACCCACTGGGGTCAGACACCAAAAACAATGAGAATTACGAACCGGCAGCCTGTGAAAAGGAGACCCCAAACACAGTAAGTTAAGCAAAATGAGAAGACAGAAAAATACACAGCAGATGAAGGAGCAAGGTGAAAACACACCAGACCAAACAAATGAAGAGGAAATAGGCAGTCTACCTGAAAAAGAATTCAGAGTAATGAGAGTAAAGATGATCCAAATCTTGGAAATAGAATGGAGAAAATAGAAGAAACGTTTAACAAGGACATAGAAGAAATAGAGAGCAAACAAACAATGATGAACAACACAATAAATGAAATTAAAAACTCTCTGGTAGGAATCAATAGCAGAATAACTGAGGCAGAAAAATGAATAAGTGACATGGAAGACAAAATAGTGGAAATAACTACTGCAGAGAAGAATAAAGAAAAAAGAATGAAAAGAATTGAGGACAGTCTCAGAGACTTCTGAGACAACATTAAATGCACCAACATTCGAATTATAGGGGTCCCAGAAGACGAAGAGAAAAAGAAAGGACTTGAAAATATTTGAAGAGATTATAGTTGAAAACTTCCCTAATGTGGGAAAGGAAATAGTCAATCAAGTCCAGGAAGCGCAGAGTCCCATAGAGGATAAATCCAAGGAGAAACATGCCAAGACACATATTAATCAAACTATCAAAAATTAAATACAAAGAAAAAATATTAAAAGCAACAAGGGAAAGTCAACAAATAACATACAAGGGAATCCCCATAAGGTTAGCAACTGATCGTTCAGCAGAAACTCTGCAAGCCAGAAGGGAGTGGCAGGACATATATAACGTGATGAAAGGGAAAAACCTACAACCAAGATTACTCTACCCAGCAAGGATCTCATTCAGATTCAACGGAGAAATTAAAACCTTTACAGACAAGCAAAAGCTAAGAGAATTCAGCACCACCAAACCAGCTTTACAACAAATGTTAAAGGAACTTCTCTATGCAGGAAACACAAGAGAAGGAAAAGACCTACAATAACAAACCCAAAACAATTAAGAAAATGGTAATAGGAACATACATATCCATAACCACCTTAAATTTAAATGGATTAAATGCTCCAATCAAAAGACATAGACTGGCTGAATGGATACAAAAACACGAGCCGTATATATATAGGCTCTCTACAGAGACCCACTTCAGACCTAGGGACACATACAGACTGAAAGTGAGGGGATGGAAAAAGATATTCCACGCAAATGCAAATCAAAAGAAAGCTGGAGTAGCAATTCTCCTATCAGACAAAATAGACTTTAAAAGAAAGACTATTACAAGAGACAAAGAAGGACACTACATAATGATCAAGGGATCAATCCAAGAAGAAATTATAACAATTGTAAATATTTATGCATCCAACGTAGGAGCACCTCAATACATAAGGCAAGTGCTATCAATCATAAAAGGGGAAATCGATAGTAACACAATCATAATAGGAGACTTTAACACCCCACTTTCCCCAATGGACAGATCATCCAAAATGAAAATAAAAAAGGAAACACAAGCTTTAAATGACACATTAAACAAGATGGACTTAATTGATATTTATAGGACATTCCATCCAAAAACAACAGAATACACATTCTTCTCAAGTGCTTATGGAACATTCTCCAGGATAGATCATATCTTGGGTCACGAATCAAGCTTCAGTAAATTTCAGAAAATTGAAATTTTAACAAGTATCTTTTCCGACCACAACACTATAGGACTAGATATCAGTTACAGGAACAAAACTGTAAAAAATACAAACACGTGGAGGCTAAACAATACACTACTAAATAACCAAAAGATCACTGAGGAAATCAAAAAATACCTAGAAACAAATGACAATGAAAACACAATGACCCAAAACCTATGTGATGCAGTAAAAGCAGTTCTAAGAGGGAAGTTTATAGCAATACAATCCTACCTCAAGAAACAAGAAACATCTCAAATAAACAACCTAACCTTACACCTAAAGCAATTAGAGAAAGAAGAACAAAAAAAAAAAAAAACCCCAAAGTTAGCAGAAAGAAAGAAATCATAAAATCACATCAGAAATAAATGAAAAAGAAATGAAGGAAACAATAGCAAAGATCAATAAAACTAAAAGGTGGTTCTCTGAGAAGATAAACAAAATTGATAAACCATTAGGCAGACTCATCAGGAAAAAAGGGAGAAGACTCAAATCAACAGAATTAGAAATGAAATTGGAGAAGTAAAAACTGACACTGCAGAAATACAAAGGATCATGTGAGATTACTACAAGCAACTATATGCCAATAATGGTCAACCTGGAAGAAATGGACAAATTCTTAGAAAAGCACAACCTTCCGAGACTGAACCAGGAAGAAATAGCAAATATAAACAGACCAATCACAAGCACTGAAATTGAAACTGTGATTAAAAATCTTCCAACAAACAAAAGCCCAGGACCAGATGGATTCACAGGTGAATTCTATCAAACATTTAGAGAAGAGCTAACACCTATCCTTCTCAAACTCTTCCAAAATATATCAGAGGGAGGAACACTCCCAAAATCATTCTGCGAGGCCACCATCAGCCTGATACCAAAACCAAAGATGTCACAAAAAAAGAAAATTACAGGCAAACATCACTAATGAACATAGATGCAAAGATCCTCAATAAAATACTAGCAAACAGAATCCAGCAGCACATTAAAAGGATCATACACCATGATCAAGTGGGGTTTATCCCAGGAATGCAAGGATTCTTCAATATACGCAAATCAATCAATGTGATACACCATATTAATACATTGAAGGAGAAAAACCATATGATCATCTCAATAAATGCAGAAAAAGCTTTCAACAAAATTCAAGACCAATTTATGCTAAATACCCTCCAGAAAGTAGGCATAGAGGGAACTTACCTCAACATAATAAAGGCCACATATGACAAACCCACAGCCAACATTGTTCTCAATGGTGAAAAACTGAATGCATTTCCACTAAGATCAGGAACAAGACAAGGTTGCCCACTCTCACCACTATTATTCAACATAGTTTGGGAAGTTTTAGCCAGAGCAATCAGAGAAGAAAAATAAAAGGAATCGAAATCAGAAAAGAAGAAATAAAACTGTCACTGTTTGCACATGACATGATACTATACATAGAGAATCCTAAAGATGCTACCAGAAAACTACTAGAGCTAATCAATGAATTTGGTAAAGCAGCAGGATACAAAATTAATGCACAGAAAGCTCTTGTATTCCTGTACACTAATGATGAAAAATCTGAAAGAGAAATTAAGGAATCACTCTCATTTACCATTACAACAAAAAGAATAAAATACCTAGGAATAAACCTACCAAAGGAGGTAAAGACCTGTATGCAGAAAACTATAAGGCACTGTTGAAAGAAATTAAAGATGATATAAACAGATGGAGAGGTATACCATGTTCTTGGATTGGAAGAATCAATATTGTGAAATTTACTATACTACCCAAAGCAACCTACAGATTCAATGCAATCCCTATCAAACTACCAGTGGCATTTTTCACAGAACTAGAACAAAACATTTCACAATTTGTGTGGAAACACTAAAGACCCCAAATAGCCAAAGCAATCTTGAGAAAAAAACAGAGCTGGAGGAATCAGGCTCCCTGACTTCAGACTATACTACAAAGCTACAGTAATCAAGACAGTATGATACTGGCACAAAAACAGAAATATAGATCAATGGAACAGGATAGAAAGCCCAGAGGTAAACCCACACACATATGGTCACCTTATCTTTGATAAAGGAGGCAAGAATATACAATGGAGAAAAGACAGCCTCTTCAATAAGTGTTGCTGGGAAAACTGGAGAGCTACATGTAAAAGAATGAAATTAGAACACTCCCTAACACCATACACTAAAATAAACTCAAAATGGATTAAAGACCTAAATGTAAGGCCAGACACTATAAAACTCTTAGAGGAAAACATAGACAGTACACTCTATGACATAAATCACAGCAAGATCCTTTCTGACCCACCTCCTAGAGAAATGGAAATAAAAACAAAAATAAACAAAGGGGACCTAATGAAACTTAAAAGCTTTTGCACAGTAAAAGGAAACCGTAAACAAGACAAAAATACAACCCTCAGAATGGGAGAAAATATTTGCAAATGAAGTAGCAAAGGATTAATCTCCAAAATATGCAAGGAACTCATGCAGCTCAATATCAAAAAAACAAACAACCCAATCCAAAAATTGGCAGAAGACCTAAATAGACATTTCTCCAAAGAAGATATACAGATTGCAAACAAACACATGAAAGGATGCTCAACTTCACTAATTATTAGAGAAATGCAAATCAAAACTACAATGAGGTATCACCTCACACTGCTCAGAATGGCCATCATCAAAAAGTCTACAAACAATAAATGCTGGAGAGGCTGTGGAGTAAAGGGAACCCTCTTGCACTGTTGGTGCAAATGTAAACTGATACAGCCACTAAGGAGAACAGTATGGAGGTTCCTTAAAAAACTAAAAATAGAACTACCATACGACCCAGCAATCCCACTCCTAGGCATATACACTGAGAAGACCATAATTCAAGAATAGTCATGTACCACAATGTTCACTGAAGCCCTATTTACAATAGACAGGACATGGAAGCAACCTACGTGTCCGTCGACAGATGAATGGATAAAGAAGATGTGGTACATATATACAATGGAATATTACTCAGCCATGAAAAGAAACAAAACAGTTATTTGTAGTGAGGTGGATGGACCTAGATTCTGTCATACAGAGTGCAGTAAGTCAGAAAGAGAAAGACAAATACCATATGCTAACACATATATATGGAATCTAAAAAAAAGTTTCTGAAGAACCTAGGGGCAGGACAGGAATAAAGACACAGGCATAGAGTATGGACTTAAGGACAAGGGGAGGGGGAAGGGTAAGCTGGGACGAAGTGAGAGAGTGGCATGGACTTACAAATACTACCAACTGTAAAATCGATAGCTAGTGGGAAGCAGCCGCATAGTACAGGGAGATCAGCTTGGTGCTTTGTGACCACCTGGAGAGGTGGGAAACAGAGGGTGGGAGTGAGAGGCAAGAGGGAAGAGATATGGAGATATATGTATACGTATAGCTGATTCACTTTGTTATAGAGCAGAAAGTAGCACACCATTGTAAAGCAATTATACTCCAATAAAGATGTTAAAATAAAAGAATAAGTAGTGATATTTAAATTGTACAATATTTAAATGATATGACCCTGGAAGCATAATCAGAGATTCCCATTGGCAGGATGGTTGCTTTTTCCTTCTTAATGGGGGATGGAGATAATGGAGTTCTCTTTTTTTTCATTAGAAGAAAGGGGAATAAGCTTTTGGGATTTGATGTTGGGACATGCAGATACCCCTTGCCTTACTCTCTTATTTTTCTATTCTTGCTCTGTAGAGAAATGGTGACCAGGGGACTTGGACCCAATAGCTGACCTTCTAATTCAGCTCCTCCTTGTTTAAATCTACCAGCTTAATGGAGACAAGGCAGGGAAAATCGTGAACATCTGGATAGTTGACTCACAGCTGACAGAAGGCCTTTTCCTAACAGGCTGAGTAAATTCTGCAGTAATTCCATATGGGGTTTAAGTCACAGATGAGGATTCAAAGGGAATGAAAAGAACCATTCCAATCAAGGCTGAGGATAAAAATGCAGTGTTATCAAGCAGTGACATGCAGCAGTGTGGAATGAGTGTGAAGGGAATATAGACGACTTGCAAAGGCTTCTAGGCAGGGCCATCTGGATGGTGAAGGGACTCCAAGTCATATAATATGAGTATGGGTTGAAAGTCCTGGAGAAAGAAGGTGAAACAAGGGCAGACTCACAGGTGATGTGACGGTTGTCTTCCAACATCTGAAAGGCTGTCACTTAAGAGAATTTAGATTTCTTCTATAAGGCATAGATTTCTTGTAATGCACAGGACTGCACCCTTGGGTGGAAACTAAAAAGAGAAGGATTTCAGCTCCTGCCGCAAGTGATGAGCCAGGATTTGAAGCCCAAGTCTGACCCCAGAGCACTTCATCTTTTTTTTTAATTTAATTTTTATTTTACATTGGAGTATAGTTGATTTACAATGTTGTGTTAGCTTCAGGTATACAGGAAAGTGATTCAGTTATACATATACATATATCCATATTTTTTCAGATTCTTTTCCCATAAAGGTTATTACAGAATATTGAGTAGAGTTCCCTGTACTATACAGTAGGTCCTTGTTGATTATCTGTTTTATATATAGTAGTATGTATTTGTTAATCCCAAATTCCTAATTTATCCCTCCCCCCAGCCTTTCCCCTTTGGTAATCATAAGTTTGTTTTTGAAGTCTGTGTTTCTATTTTGTAAATAAGTTCATTTGTATCATTTTTTAAGATTCCACATATAAGTGATATCATATATTTGTCTTTCTCTGACTTACTTCACTTAGTACAATAATCTCTAGGTCCATCCATGTTGCTGCAAATGGCATTCATTCTTTTTTATGGCTGAGTAATGTTCTGTTGTATGCATGTACCACTATGTTAACCACTATATTATTTTAATAGCAGGGCTTGAATTTATACTCTACAACTCAGATATTTTAAAAAATCAAACTTTATTTTACTAACTGATCCTTCTGAGCCGCTACCTGGGAGTAATAGAACAACAACCAAAAATCAACTTGCCAGTTAAAGGTAGCTCAGTCTTTTCTTCCTGGTAATTTTGCAGACTTTTCATAGTTTCTGTCTCTTACTCCTCCTTCCTTTCTTCCTCCTAGATGCCATCAGAATACAAAGGGATGCTGACATTTTGTTCTGGTAATGGGGAGGGGCAGCATGGTTCATGTGCTATCATCTGGTTACTCAGTCATCCCCCCGATAACATGGCGCACTACCCTGGTATTTACTGAGGTGTAGGGGTGCTGCCATTGGCTTCATGTTGGCACTTGCCATTGAGCATGGGCATTACCATTGCTCCATGCTAAGTTCCCCATACTTTGGGACTTCCTTGTACTGTCACCAAGATTCTTCCAGACACCAGTCCCCTCAGCAGTTCTCCATGACCTAACAGAGCACAGGGGAACTTGTGGGTCTCCTGCAGCCAAATGGAAGCCAAAGCAGACAGGAAGCACTGACTCAGCCTCTCTTTTCGTGGAGTCTCACTAAGCCACTGTTTCTGTGCCACTGTAGCTGCCCATGTTGGTATGTGAAGCCTCCCTCCAGAGTTCCATATGAAAAGTGGAACATACTACCATCTTCTTTCAGTTTCTCCTTCCTGGCCTGAGAACTAGGGGATGAACACAGAGTCTCTTTTCTGTGATCTAGGCAACTTCCTAACCCTGGTCCTCCAAAATTTCCGTATGTCATATTCTCAATCCTCTCTACAATAAGAGCTCCGGTGAAACTTTTATGTTCAGACCTCTGAGCTTTGCTATGTTAAGACTAGCTTTAAGAACTTAGGGGGGGATTTCCCCCCTTGGTGTCCATATGTTTGTTCTCTACATCTGTGTCTCAACTTCTGCCCTGCAAACCGGTTCATCTGTACCATTTTTCTCGGTTCCACATACATGGCGTTAATATACGATATTTGTTTTTCTCTTTCTGGCTTACTTCACTCTGTATGACAGTCTCTAGATCCATCCACATCTCAACAAATGACTCAATTTCGTTCTTTTTTATGGCTGAGTAATATTGCATTGTATATATGTACCACAACTTCTTTATCCATTTGTCAGTTTATTTATCTCTTGTAAAAATAAAATACAGTGTGTGTGTGTGTGTGTGTGTGTGTGTGTGCATGTGTGTGTGGAAAAAAAACATATTGAAAGCAATGTCAAAAATAAATTTCACTATGTATACTCCAAGTTCAACTTGAACTGTATGGAGCATATGTAATAGTTATAATTTTAGGACAGAAAATATATGTGTACAAATAAAAAAAAACAGCCAAAAAAAAAAGAACTTGGGGGGGAAAGAAATTAGCAAAATCTGTTTTACAAGACTTTGCCTCATGAAGCTTTCTTACGCTAATTTGAAACTCAAAGCTGAGCACTGACCCTGTTGATTTAAGTGGTTTCTAACTTTCTAAAGAAACTTGAATATCCTTGATTCAATATACAAAGAGCTGAATCAATATATAAAGATTTATAGGGAATGAAAGCTAAAATTGGTTATAGAGAATGAAAACTAAATTGATTATTTTATGTATCCTCTGTTTCAAGAAATATTTTATAATAAAAAATTTAAATACATTGGTTTAATCTTAAAATATCATTGTCATTATATTTTACTGCCTTCTATAGTAAAGAAAATAACCCAACAACCTGTTAGCATAAGTCTTTTTTCAAAAATGCCAGGCCAGAAAATGTTCCACAGGAGCTATCTTAGGGAAGAAGGGCAGAAGTTTTCCATAGGGCTTTAGCAAGAGGGGCTAGCTGAAGTTCGGCTAATTTCGGGAATAGTTGGATCAAGAGAGTTCTCAGAAGAGGGAGGAATTGCACTTGTGAGTTAGCAGCCATTGTTTGGGCAATTTGAATTTATTAAGAGTAGAGAGGAACAGCTGTGGGAGACAAGGACATGCTAGGGTCATAGTGGAAAATTCTCTGGACTTAAGTGTCTCTTAACTTACAAAATGGAAAAATATACTAGTTGCTCTTTTCAGCATGTAAAAGGCTGTTTTCTGAGCAACTGTTCTAATGATGTGACCATAACCCACCCTGAGTACTCTGTCTTTCAGTAACCAAATTTGCAAAATTTCTCCAGATAATGCTGTGGTTCAAAAAGCTTTGAACACAGTAGACTTTCAATCAATGTCTGCTTTGCTGGGCTGAAAAGAGGCCCTGCCTTTGAAGAACTCACCAAACAACAAGTGAGACAGATGTAAACAAATTATTCTATCAAAATGAAAGAATATTCAGAGTATTGTGATTTCAAGGAAGAAAGTGGCATTTTTGCCAAGCGAATGACATTTGATTTACACCTTGAAGGATGGTAGTGATAATGATGATAAAGATAATAATATTAATATAAACTACTGTTCATTTAGACCAATCATGTGCTAGTCACTCTATATATACGTTATCTCAAATCTTCAAAATATTCCACTCTCTTTATTCATTTTGGCTGCTATAACAAAAATCCCATAAACTGGCTAGTTTACAAACAACATAAATTAATTTTTCACAGTTCTGGAGGGTCGGAAGTCCAAGATCAAGTTACCAGCAGATTCCACGTCTGGTGAGACCTGCTTTCTGGTTCATAGATGGCTGCCTTTTCTCTGTGTCATCCCATAGAGGAAGGGGTGAGGGATGTCTCTGGGGTCTCTTTTATAAGGACCCTGATTCATTCATGAGGGTGGAACCTTTCAAAGGCCCCACCTCCAAATACTATCACGTTTGGAAATTAGGATTTCAACACATGAATTTTGCTGAGTGGGACACATTCAGTCTATAGCACCCCCTGAGATAGATCTTATATGCAGGTCTTAATAAGAAGTAAAACGTGAAGCTCACAGAGGTTTAGTGACTTGTCTAAAGCCAAATTTACTAATGGCAGAGCTCAGACTCAAGCCCAGAACAATCTAGCTCCAAAGCCAACCATTGTTCTCAATGCACCAATGTTCCCAAAGTGGGGAACAAGCATCAGTGGTGATGAGGGAGATAAATCTAGGTGTGCTGTGAAACAAGGAGAAACAAGGCATAGGAGAAACAACACATTGAATCCCATAGTGGGGGAATTATTCCCATTTCATTGTTCTGTTAAAGTCTGGGAGGAATTTCAATTTGATGGAATATGTCCTTACAGCTCTTTAATCTTTTTTTTTTAACATCTTTATTGGAGCATAATTGCTTTACAGTGGTGTGCTACTTTCTGCTCTAAAACAAAGTGAATCAGCTATACATATACATATATCCCCATATCTCTTCCCTCTTCCGTCTCCCTCCCACCCTCCCTTTCCCACCCCTCTAGGTGGTCACAAAGCACCAAGCTGATCTCCCTGTGCTATGTGGCTGCTTCCCACTAGCTATCTGTTTTACATTTGGTAGTATTTATAAGTGCATGCCACTCTCTCACTTCATCCCAGCTTACCCTTCCCACTCCCCTTGTCCTCAAGTCCATTCTCTACATCTGCGTCTTTATTCCTGTCCTGCCCTTAGGTTCTTCAGAACCTTTTTTTAGATTCCATATATATGTTAGCATACGGTATTTGTTTTTCTCTTTCTGACTTACTTCACTCTGTATGACAGACTCTAGGTCCATCCACCTCATTACAAATAACTCAGTTTTGTTTCTTTTTTATGGTTGAATAATATTCCATTGTATATATGTACCACATCTTCTTTATCCTTTCATCTGTCGATGGACACGTAGGTTGCTTCCATGTCCTGGCTATTGTAAATACAGCTTCAGTGAACATTGAGGTACATGACTCTTTTTGAATTATGGTTTTCTCAGGGTATATGCACAGTAGTGGGATTGCTGGGTCATATGGTAGTTCTATTTTTAGTTTTTTAAGGAACCTCCATACTGTTTTCCTTAGTGGCTATATCAGTTTACATTTCCACCAACTATGCAAGAGGGTTCCCTTTTCTCCACACCCTCTCCAGCATTTATTGTTTGTAGACTTTTTGATGATGGCCATTCTGACCAGTGTGAGGTGATACCTCATTGTAGTTTTGATTTGCACTTCTCTGATAATTAGTGAAGTTGAGCATCCTTTCATGTGTTTGTTTGCAATCTGTATATCTTCTTTGGAGAAATGTCTATTTACGTCTTCAGCCCATTTTTGGATTGGGTTGTTTGTTTTTTTGATATTGAGCTAAATGAGCTGCTTGTATATTTTGGAGATTAATTCTTGTCATTGCTTCATTTGCAAATATTTTCTCCCATTCTGAGGGTTGTCTTTTTGTCTTGTTTATGTTTTCCTGTGCTGTGCAAAAGCTTTTAAGTTTCATTAGGTCCCATTTTTTATTTTTGTTTTTATTTCCATTTCTCTAGGAGGTGGGTCAGAAAGGATCTTGCTGTGATTTATGTCATAGAGTGTACTGTCTATGTTTTCCTCTAAGAGTTTTATAGTGTCTGGCCTTACATTTAGGTCTTTAATCCATTTTGAGTTTATTTTCATGTATGGTGTTAGGGAGTGTTCTAATTTCATTCTTTTACATGTAGCTCTCCAGTTTTCCCAGCAACACTTATCGAAGAGGCTGTCTTTTCTCCATTGTATATTCTTGCCTCCTTTATCAAAGATAAGGTGACCATATATGCATGGGTTTACCTCTGGGCTTTCTATCCTGTTCCATTGATCTATATTTCTGTTTTTATGCCACTACCATCCTGTCTTGATTACTGTGACTTTGTAGTATAGTCTCAAGTCAGGGAGCCTGATTCCTCCAGCTCTGTATTTCTTTCTCAAGATTGCTTTGGTTATTCGGGGTCTTTTGTGTTTACATACACATTGTGAAATTTTTTGTTCTAGTTCTGTGAAAAATGCCATTGGTAATTTATAGGAATTGCATTGAATCTGTAGATTGCTTTGGATAGTATAGTCATTTTCACAATATTGATTCTTCCAATCCAAAGAAATGGTATATCTCTCCATCTGTTTGTATCATCTTTAATTTCTTTCATCAGTGTCTTATAGTTTTCTGCGTACAGATCTTTA
Organism: Orcinus orca; assembly: GCF_937001465.1. Classification (NCBI taxonomy): domain Eukaryota; kingdom Metazoa; phylum Chordata; class Mammalia; order Artiodactyla; family Delphinidae; genus Orcinus; species Orcinus orca. The sequence goes on along the minus strand of NC_064572.1, from coordinate 61,378,105 downwards.
GTCTCCTTAGGTATATTCCTAGGTATTTTATTCTTTTTGTTGTAATGGTAAATGGGAGAGTTTCCTTAACTTCTCTTTCAGATTTTTCATCATTAGTGTGTAGGAATACAAGAGATTTCTGTGCATTAATTTTATATCCTGCTATTTTACCAAATAAATTGATTAGCTCCAGTAGTTTTCCGGTAGCATCTTTAGGATTCTCTATGTATAGTATCTGTCATGTGTAAACAGTGACAGCTTTACTTCCTCTTTTCTGTTTTGGATTCCTTTTATTTCTTTTTCTTCTCTGGTTGCTCTGGCTAAAACTTCCAAACTATGTTGAATAATAGTGGTGAGAGTGGACAACCTTGTCTTGTTCCTGATCTTAGAGGAAACTGTTTCAGTTTTTCACCATTGAGAACGATTTGGCTGTGGGTTTGTCATATATGGCCTTTATTATGTTGAGGTAGGTTCCCTCTGTGCCCACATTCTGGAGAGTTTTTATCATAAATCGGTGTTGAATTTTGTCAAAAGCTTTTTCTGCATCTATTGAGATTGTCATATGGTTTTTCTCCTTCAATTTGTTAATATGGTGTATCACATTGATTGATTTGCGTATATTGAAGAGTTCTTGCATTCCTCGGATAAACCCCACTTGATCATGGTGTCTGATCCTTTTAATGTGCTGCTGGATTCTGTTTGCTAGTATTTTGTTGAGGATTTTTACATCCCTGTTCATCAGTGATGTTTGCCTGTAATTTTCTTTTTTTGTGACATCTTTGTCTGGTTTTGGTATCAGGGTGATGGTGGCCTTGTAGAATGATTTTGGGGGTGTTCCTCCCTCTGCTATATTTTGCAAGAGTTTGAGAAGGATAGGTGTTAGCTCTTCTCTAAATGTTTGAAGGAATATGCCTGTGAATCCATCTGGTCCTGGGCTTTTGTTTGTTGGAAGATTTTTAATCACAGTTTCAATTTCAGTGCTTGTGATTGGTCTGTTTATATTTGCTGTTTCTTCCTGGTTCAGTCTCAGAAGGTTGTGCTTTTCTAAGAATTTGTCCATTTCTTCCAGGTTGTCCATTATTGGCATATAGTTGCTTGTAGTAATCTCTCATGATCCTTTGTATTTCTGCAGCGTCAGTTTTTTTTGTTTGTTTTTTTTGTTTTTTTTTTTGCCGTACGCGGGCCTCTCACTGCCGTGGCCCCTCCTACTGCGGAGCACAGGCTCCGGACGCGCAGGCTCAGTGGCCATGGCTCACGGGCCCAGCCGCCCCGTGGCATGTGGGATCCTCCCAGACCCGGGGCACGAACCCGCATCTCCTGCATCAGCAGGCGGACTCTCAACCACCGCGCCACCAGGGAAGCCCTGCAGCGTCAGTTTTTACTTCCCCATTTTCATTTCTAATTCTGTTGATTTGAGTCTTCTTCCTTTTTTTCCTGATGAGTCTGCCTAATGGTTTATCAATTTTGTTTATCTTCTCAGAGAACCAGCTTTTAGTTTTATTGATCTTTGCTATTGTTTCCTTCATTTCTTTTTCATTTATTTCTGATGTGATCTTTATGATTTCTTTCCTTCTGCTAACTTTGGGGAGGTTTTTGTTCTTCTTTCTCTAATTGCTTTAGGTGTAATGTTAGGTTGTTTATTTGAGATGTTTCTTGTTTCTTGAGGTAGGATTGTATTGCTGTAAACTTCCCTCTTAGAACTGCTTTTGGTGCATCCCATAGGTTTTGGGTTGTCGTGTTTTCATTGTCATTTGTTTCTAGGTATTTTTGGATTTTCTCTTTGATTTCTTCAGTGATCTCTTGGTTATTTAGTAGTTTATTGTTTAGCCTCCATGTGTTTGTATTTTTTTACAGATTTTTTCGTGTAATTGATATCTAATCTCATAGTGTTGTGGTCAGAAAAGATACTTGATACAATTTCAATTTTCTTAAATTTACCAAGGCTTGATTTGTGACCCAAGATATGATCTAATCTGGAGAATGTTCCATGAGCACTTGAGAAGAACGTGTATTCTGTTGTTTTTGGATGGAAGGTCCTATAACTATCAATTAAGTCCTTCTTGTTTAATGTGTCATTTAAAGCTTGTGTTTCCTTTTTTATTTTCATTTTGGATGATCTGTCCATTGGGGAAAGTGGGGTGTTAAAGTGCTTATTTTGGCCCTTACACTGCTGAAGATTCATTGAGGCTTTTTGGTCATCAGGGTAGCACACTGAAAATTGCCGGGGTTTAGGAGTTAATATATTTTGTATAGCCCAGTGCTCAGCAAATGTTCCTTTCCTCCACCCTTCCTTTCCTCTTCCTGCTTCCAAAGGCTTCTGTTAAGATGTGGACCAACTGGAATGCTCATATATTTCTCATGGAAATGAAAATTGGTGCAGCCACTTGGGAAAACAGTTTTGCAGTTTCCTTAAAAGATAAACGTAAACTTACTCTACAGCCCAACAAATCTACTGCTAGGAATCTATCCAAGAGAATTAAAAACATGTGTCTATACAAAAGCTTGTGCATGGATGTTCTTAGCAGTGTTATTCACAATAGCTAAAAAGTGAAAACAACTCAAATGCCCATCAGTATTTGAATGGATAAATAAAGTGTTATATGTCCATGCAATGGAGTATTATTTGGCAATAAAAGGAAAAAATTATTATATATGCTACAACATGGATGAAACTTGAAAACATTATTCTCAATAAAAGAAGCGAGTCACAAAAGACCACATAGTGTATCATTGCATTTATATAAAATGTTCAGAATAGGTAAATTTATTGACACAGAAAGTAGAATAGTGATTGCCTGGGGCTGGCAGGTAGGAGGGAGAAGATGAGCTGGGGGGAATGAAGACTGACTACTGATAGTCATGGGGTTTCCTATTTGGGGTGATGAAAATGTTCTAAAATTGTGGTGATGATTGTGCAACTCTGTGAACATAGTAAGAATCAGATGGTACATTTTAAATGGGTGAATTTTATAATATGTGAATTACATTTTAATAAAGCTGTTGTTAAAAAATGTTCCCATAAAATGTAAGTATTCTTTAGAGAGAACCATGCTGTAAAAGAATAGAGCATGAGTGCTGAGTGAAATTTCAGAAAAGGAATCTTGTATTTGGTGAAAAATGGGATGGGGACTGGAAAGGAACAGGGCCTGAAAGAGGAAACGCCCGTGGAGCTAATGAACTGACACCACCAACCTCTCTTGCTTCAAACACCGCCTGGACTGCCCTAGCGGCCAGCCAAGTCACACAGGAGCGTGCTCCATGTGCTTTGGCACTCAGAGGAGGATCATTTTTTAAAATCCTCATTCCTCAATATGACAGTTATTAGTAGTGATAATCAGTAATAGCATTATTTTCTTGATTCTTTTTTTTAGTATTAAAAAGTTGCCAATGTAAGAGTGAATATAGTTCTATTTTAAAGAAATTTCTATTTAAATAGATATTTCAAATTCAGAAAAGATTTTAGTATAAATTAAAATTTGCATTTATCAAACAGGAATAGTACACCTTACAGCTTGTATTTTGTTTTACTGTTTAAATTTTAAACAAAAATCTCCAAGTGGTCACATAAAATAACAGCATTGAAATAACTCTAGTTATGTTTTTTTTCATCTTTAAGATCACCATGCAATTGCTGTTTATTTAGAATCTCTAGTTTAAATGTAGGAATATGTAGTATCACAGGGGTTGGAGATGTGAAGTTCTGGCTGAAAAAGAGTTTACACAATTCCGAACAGCTCCCACTGTTCTGAACTGATTCTCAAAAGGAACATGTGTTGCCAACTCCATGTGTGTAGGGAACCCACTGAATAACTGATGGCTCTCAGAATAACTTCCATGTAGAATACAATGTTTACTGACAGTTCAATTATTAAAATGTGATAATTTGAAGCTTACACGTACATTATTAAAATTCAGCAGTAACCATTGTGGTTGTCTCAACTCTTCAGGGAAGAGTACTTTATCAATGGCAATGTTTAGAACTGTTGGCACATGGTGATAATAAAAAGCAGACTGACTTTTAGTTGGTTTTATCACTGTTTTTGAAATCTCTGTAAATAATGCACCCCCCGGATGCCTGTACCAGGGCAGACTGCCCCCACTACCCTACACTGGAACACCACTGATGTTTTTGCGTAAGTCTGAGTAGATGTAACTGTATCCATGGTAAGTGATGGCTTATGTATTCTAACAACTATAGTTACTGTAAATAAAATATGTAAACCTAAGAGTAAAAAATTGTATCCTTTAAATCTAAATTTGCTATAAGACTGTTATATAAGCCTAGCACTGGAATTAAACGGTTAACTTTTAGCAAACCTCTGAGCTCACAGAGGTTCTAAAGCCCACACTAAGTTGTAATAAGTTAAAATGGATTTCCCAAGGTAAAAATTGGTTTTGTTCATTAAGAAGAAAAGACTGATTTTTTAAATTTTATTTTTTTATTGAAGTATAGTTGATTTACAATGCTGTGCCAATCTCTGCTGCACAGCAAAGTGACTCAGTTATACACATATAGACGTTTTTTAAATATTCTTTTCTATTATGATTTATCACAGGATATTGAATATAGTTCCCTGTGCTATACAGTAGGACCTTGTTATTTATCCCTCCTATATATAATAGTCTATATCTGCTAATCCCAAACTCCCAGTCCTTCCCTCCCCCACCTCCCTCCCCCTTGGCAATCACAAGTCTGTTCTCTATGTCTGTGAGTCTGTTTCTGTTTCATAGATAGGTTCATTTGTGCCATATTTTAGATTCCACATATAAGTGATATCGTGGTATTTGTCTTTCTCTTTCTGACTTATTTCACTTAGTATGATAATCTCTAGTTGCATCCATGTTACTGCAAATGGCACTATTTTCTATGGCTGAGTAGTATTCCATTGTATATATGTACATCTTCTTTATCCATTCATATGTCAGTGGACATTTAGGTTGTTTCCATGTTTTGGCTATTGTGAACAGTGCTGCTATGAACATATGGGTGCATGTATCTTTTTGAATTATAGTTTTGTCCACGTATATTCCCAGAAGTGGGATTGCTGGATTATATGGTAATTCTATTTTTAGTTTTCTGAGGAACCTTCATACTGTTCTCCATAGTGGCTGTACCAACTTACATTCCCACCAACAGTGCAGGAGGGTTCCCTTTTCTCCACACCCTCTCCAGCATTTCTTATTTGTAGACTTGTTAATGATGGCCATTCTGACCAGTGTGAGGTGGTACCTCATTGTAGTTTTGATTTGCATTTCTCTAATAATTAGTGATGTTGAGCATCTTTTCATGTGCCTACTGGCCATCTGTATGAGAAAAGACTGACTTTTACAAACTACTGTTGAGATCTTGGGGCACCCGACACACTTTTTGTTTTTAAATGTTGAAAATATTTTAATATAAAAAATAGCTAGAACATGAAAAGAAGAAAATAATAAGCAAACAATTATAACAATGCTGTATAAGAGCATTTAACATAGTAATGACATATTGTCTGGATTTACCTCTTTTTCACCAGAAAGGTGTATGAAATATAACATAAATATGTACACGTAAAACAAAACCAGTTGACCCTATACCCTGAATCATTAAGACTTCTAGAGACTTCTTATATAATTTACTCATATATTAGAGATCTAAAGTTTGTTTAGAGAGCTAAAATATCCCATCAACCTATCCATCCATTCTTTTTTTTAGCTGCCTGCCTTTCCGCCCTTTTTTTTTTTTGCGGTACGCGGGCCTCTCACTGTTGTGGCCTCTCCCGTTGTGGAGCACAGGCTCTGGACGCACAGGCTCAGCAGCCATGGCTCACGGGCCCAGCCGCTCCGCGGCATGTGGGATCTTCCCGGACCGGGGCATGAACCCGTGTCCCCTGCATTGGCAGGCGGACTCTCAACCACTGCGCCACCAGGGAAGCCCCCTTTTCCGACCTTTTTACTTTCCATTTTTTTAATTCTTCATTCATTCAGTTCCTCTTATATTCCAGGCACTATGCTAAGTAATGAATTACAAAGATGAATGTTATAATTTCTGCCCTCAAAACTCTCTCAGTCTGGTGGCAAAGACAGACAGACAAACAACTTATTATCATTCAGTATGGTTAGTGCTGCAATATAAGAATGTACAGAGAGCTGCAGGAGCATTGAGGAAGGGTTAACTAGCCCTATATGGGCATAGAGAAACTCTACAAGAGGTGACATCAAACTGAGTGTTAAGGGCTTCAAGAGTTCTCCAGGTGGTGTACACATGTGTGGTGGCTGGTGGTGGTGGAGCAGAGGGAAGACATTCTACAGTGAGAGTTCAAGACTTGTTTTGCTTTCTTCTCATGTTCCTCAATTTTATATTGAAGTAGTTTAAAAACTAATTTATCCTCAGTGTTTTACTGAGCACCTCATATGGGCAACATTCAATTAATGGGAAATTCCTGGATTATTGACAGCTTACAAGACATTAACTGACTTTGTAGAACAGGTTGTCAAGCTCACTTAAATAGGACCTTTACAAATTTGAATTTTTACTCTAAAATCTTTTCTTTCTGCTCAGCTCTATACACAAGAGTGAGTTTGGGATAAGCAATACTTTATAACTTTTCCCCATCTCCATTTTTCAGGTTTAAGAGGTCCTATTAATTCTAATAGTCCATAACAAAACCTGCTTACACTGGTTGATTCCCTTGAGAACAGGGTTAGGGAAGCCACTACACCTCGCCCTGAGAATTCCTTTCCTCAGAAAGCTGTTTTAGGGTGAGAGGCCTGCTCAACCTTATTAGAGGAAGGGCCATCAGGCCCATCTAAGGGCTACTTTCTCCAGCCCCTGAAGTTCCCAACCACAACAAAATTAGACAGTCGAGAAAAAGAGAGCTACTTCTACTCAGAAATACAGCTTCTCCCATGTGGATTTAGGTCGATGAAAATTCACTCAACTAAAACCCTAAATGTATGCTTGAGCCTTATTATTTTCTAAACTACCACAATATCACCCATCCCACATGTTCTTCTTATACTGTGACCTTGCCATTCCACCCATAGAGTAGAGGGCACTGTGTTCGCTCTTTTTATCTGGGCACACCACTGTGACTGCCTCCACTGATGGAGTACAGTGGAAGATACACCACGTGACTAACAAGACTAGATCACTAAAATACTAGGCACTCTGATTACTTCTTAGAACACTTACTCTTGTATCCCAGACTCCAGGCTGTGAGGAAGCCCAAGCTAGCCTAAACAGAGAAACCACGTGGAGAAGCCACATGGAAGTGCTCCAACCACTGGTCCATCTGAGGTCCCAGCCAACAGCCAACTCAGTCAACAGATAAGTGACTAAAAATGCCTCCAGATAGCTCTAGTCCCCAGCCTAAGTACCTGTAATTATTTTGTTAACATTTTATTTTCTAAATTAACCTCATACCAATAACCTATAAATCCATTTGACCTAGTATGCTAAAATAGCCTAGTGTATGAATCTACCATGACAAACATTATACTTATAGGTTTGTGTTGGGTTAATTTAAGTAGGACACACTATAATGGGAAATGTCACCTAAATTATTTTCTTCATGCCTTTCCTGTTCACATCTGAGGGGGAAAAAAAACAAAAACAAAAAGCTAGTCTAGCTCTTCTGCCCCCACCGGAGATTATAATGCTTTCATCATGGCTGGGAGTCTGAGAGCTGCAAATGAATCTAATGTGAATGATTTAAGGTCACCCTGCCTGTCATACTATCAGCCCAGGATTTGAATTGCACTCTTCTCTACCTCCCACTTCCTGGCTCTACTCAGCAGGATATATCGTCCCATTATCCACCGGGTTTCAACGTAACCACACAGTCTCCTATCATTCTGTTTTTCCTGTTGGTTAGCCTAAGAGAATGGCCCAATACATAGAAGTTTCAGAAGCTTAGAAGAGAGAGAAAATTGGTATTTCTGCAGTTCTGTGAATATTAACAAGCTACCTCAGATTTGTCTACCTATTACAGTTTCAATTGCTTTATATTGCTGCTGAGGATGCAGAGAAACTGGATCTCTCACACCTTGCTGTGAAATGGTACGGCCACTCTGGAAAAAAATTTGGCAATTTTTTTGAAAACTAAATACACACTTCCCATGAAACCCAGCAATCATACTCCTAAGCGTTTATCCCAGAGAAATTAAAACTTAAAACTTATATACTGTTGTTCATAGCAGCTTCATTAGTAATAGTTAACAACCTGTTAACAACCAAAATGTCTCTCAATAGGTGAATGGTTAAACTGTGAGACAGCCATACCATGGAATACTACTCATCAATAAAAATAAATAAATAAATAAATAATGAACTATTGATGCATCCAACAACTTGAATGGATTTCAAGGGCGATATGCTGAGTGAGAAAAGCCAGTGTCAAGAGGTCAAATAATATATGATTCTATTTATATAACATCCTTGAAATAGCAAAATTACAGAGATGGAGAACAGATTCATGGCTGCCAGGGACTAGAGATGCTGGGAGGTTGTGAGGTGGGTGAGACTATGCAGAGGTAGCATGAGGGAGATCTTTGTGGTGAAACAGTTCTCTCTCTTGATTGTGGTGGTGGTTGCAGTATTGTACACATGAGATAGAATGACATATAGCTATACACATTATACTTATGTCAAATTCCTTGTTTTGATATTGTATTATCATTACATTAAGATGTAACCATTAAGGAAAACTTGGTGAAGGGTACATGAGACCAATCTGTACTATCTTTACAACTTCCTAAGAATCTCTAATAATTTCAAAATAAATTATTTTAACTGAGTTTTTGTCTCACTCTCTTAAAAATCCTTTCAGACATACAAGCATTTTATCTTTATCCCCACCCCATTTTACAAATGAAGAAACTGAGTCTCAGAAAGGTTTCGACTTTCCTAAAGCCCCATGGCTAAGATGATTCTTGAACTGGGTCTTTTGATTCCAATTCCAGTGCTCTTTCATTCAGGTTTTAGTAGAGCCAGCTTAGCTCTAAGGATCAGAAGCTTAAGGCTTCTGTTCTTATTTCACAAATGCTATATTAGGTAAACTTCTCATGCTTTATTCAGTTGAAAGTTTTAACGATCTGAATTTACTAGATAGTGTGTCATTTTATGAAATGGCCATTTGTAACTCTGTAAAATTAATTCCTTATTTATATGAGTGGAAATATCACAGAACCAAAAGAACATGAATTATCTATTTGAGTACTAAGATTGAACTCAAGATCTTTTTAAAAAACCTGTACTAGATATATTTGGAGCTTTAGGGCTTAAAAAATAGAAAATCTCAAAATATTTGGGGTTTCTTTCTGCAAAATGGCAGGTCAAAGTGTATTTGCCCATCATTTTTGTAGTCTCAGTATTTATACAACTTAAAAAAGAACACAGAAGTTGCTAATCCAAAATGTATATAACTTCATACAAATTTTAGGATTATTTGTCCTACTTCTGTGAAAATGCCATGGGTATTTTGATAGGGATTGCACTGCATTGGTAGATTGCTTTGGGTAGTATGGACATTTTGACAATATTAATTCTTCCAATTCATGAGCATTTATTTGTGTCATTTTCATGTTCTTTCATCAGTGTCTTACAATTTTCCCAGTATCGGTCTTTTGCCTCCTTGGCTAAATTTATTCCTAGGTATTTTATTCTTTATGATGCAGTTGTAAATGTGATTATTTTCTTCATTTCTCTTTCTGACAGTTTATTAGTATATAGAAATGCAACAGGTTTCTGTAGATTAATTTTGTATCCTGCAACTTTATTGAATTCACTTATTAGTTCTAATAGTTTTTTGGTGGTATCTTTAGGACTTTCTGTATATATTATCATGTCATCTGGAAATAGCAATAGTTTTACTTTTTCTCATCTGATTTAGATGCCTTTTATTTCTTTCTCTTGTCTACTTGCTGTGGCTAGGACTTTCAGTACTATGTTGGCTAGAAGAGGTGAGAGTGGGCATCCTTGTCTTGTTCTTGATCTTAGAGGAAAAGCTTTCAGCTTTTCACTGTTGAGTATTGTTAGCTGTGGGTTTGTCATATATGACCTTTTATTATGTTGAGGTATGTTCTTTCTATACCCACTTTGTTGAGAGTTTTTATCATAAATGGATGTTGAATTTTTTCAAAAGCTTTTTCAGACATGAAACTCCAAAAAGCACGAGCTGTGTAGCAAATTTACAGAGCAGGTGGTCCAGATTGGAGCCATTGGAAGATGGAGGACTCCAAGAGGATAGTTTCAGGGGAGAAAATGGCAATTTGATGAAACAGGCAGAATGTGGAGATTTTAGCAAAAACTGAAGAAAGGTCTTTTAGAAACTCTAAGGTGGAGAGGAAAAGTGAGGAGAAAGGAGTGAACCAAATGAGAAAGTCATGATTCAAATACGAGCAAACTAAGAGTTGATATGACCTTCAGCAGTTGATATTCAGTGTTTAGAATACACCAATAGACAAATAATAAAAGACAGTCATGGTTATAGAAAAGATCGTAAATATTGTTGGCCTTGGAAAAATGTAAAAAACAAAGGCGTGGCTGATAGAAGTTGGGAAGTGGAAAGTGAGAGGAGAGATGGAGGGAAAGATGAGAGAACTAATGACATTCTCTTACAAAGTGGAGTTGAGTGTACTGCAAATACCACCCAAATGACCTGTTGATGTGGAAAGATGAGTATATTGCTTACTGCAGTAATGGAGAAAATGGAGAACACTAACATGGCAAATCTTATTCTGTTTTTGTTCTCAAACTCTTTTTTAATATACAGTGAGGTATTGATGATCTGGCAACAGGACTCTTTCCCATTCTAGATTTTGGTTGCATATTAAATCCCCTATTTCTGGCTTAAGGCTATTCACAAAAAGTGAGGAGAGAGCTAGAGTCACCTCTGCTTCAGGATCGACTCCTGAATGCTGTCTAAAGGTGCTGAAAAGCTTATCCTTGAAGTTTCAGATGCACTCATTCTTTCTTTACTTATAGGACTGAATCAGAGCTTCCGATGCAGTTCTAGATCTTTTTTTTTTTAATTTTAATCCACTTTATTTTTATTTACTTTTCCCTTTTTTCAGTTCTAGATCTTTTAAGTCATCCTCAGAGTCTTCCCATTCTGCCTTCTCCATCTGTTTGTTTGCAGCTGAGGTCCCCACTAACAAATTAAATATTGGGTGTGGATTTGGGAGCCCTAGATTGTGCACAACCAAAACTACTCTAAATTCCTCTGCAAATTTCACTATATCTTGTCTAGACTTTGCAAAGTCTTTTTACAATGGCTGTCAGCTCAGGTTGAGATCAGGAACTAAAAGCTGGGGATTTTCCCTGTTCTGAAAAGGGTTTAACTTTAAGGAGAGTTGAGGGTTTCCGGCCAGCAAGGAGAGAAGTAGAGTGGGTGAAGAAGAGATAGAAACAGAGGTAAATGGAAGAAATTATGGTGAAATTATGACATTTACAAAGTAAGTTCATGAATTTGGACTTTGTATAAGTACATGTGAGAAGCAGGAGTAGAGCCTGGAAGGTTGAATCATTAGATTTAGACTGAGACAAACACATGAGAGGCTGGAAACAGTTGGTTATAAGTGTCACTGTGCTCCTCATGACCTAGGTCCCCATCTAAATGGCTGGGCCATTGCCACTGGAAAATTTGATGGATTTCCAGTTCCCAAACAGAAAGTTTGAAGAGAAGATCTCTCCCAGAATCAGAATCTCACAGACAAAATAGCAAGAGTGAGAAAATTTCTTATAATGTTTTGAAAACTTACCTGAAGCATAGTTTACCCAAAGGATGGTGGTCAAGAAGAAACTGCTGGGGTTCAGGACACATTACCCCAAAATACGGCACCTTGTCGTGTTGAATATTTTAAGCTGAAGGAGTTGAAGACCACAATAGAAGCATAAAGGTCACTCTGTCCTTTCTCCCTCTCTCCTTCTTTCCTGGAGCAGGGAAGCCAAGAAGAATTCAACAAACAGGACTTGCTAGATTTCCCCACTTTGCTACACTTATCTCATACTCTTTGACCGATCACATTTCTCCATGACTATCCACTCTTCATCACCCAACATAAAAATACTCAGGTTTTAATGTTTCCATGGGTCTTCATTTCTTTATGAAGGCCCATGTGTCATGCAAAAACTTACATTAATATATTCATTTACTTTTTTCCTGTTAATCTGTATTTGTTGATTTAACTTTTAGACCCAACCAGGGACCCTCAGAGGGTTGAGGAAAACTTTTTCCACCCTAACAAAACCTCCTGAACTTCTTAGTTCTTGGGGCCAGCTTGAGGAACAGACTCTGAGTCTTTGTCCTGTCCCCTCTGAACTTTCATCTTAAAGATGCCCAATAAAAAATGGGAAGGACAGAACTAACTGCTGAACAATCATCGACAGGAAGACACTGGAACTCACCAAAAAAGATACCCCACATCCAAAGACAAAGGAGAAGCCACAATGAGACGGTAGGAGGGGCGCAATCACAATAAAATCAAATCCCATAACTGCTGGGTGGGTGACTCACAAACTGGAGAACACATATACCACAGAAGTCCACCCACTGGAGTGAAGGTTCTGAGCCCCACGTCAGGCTTCCCAACCTGGGGGTCCGGAAACGGGAGGAGGAATGCCTAGAGAATCAGACTTTGAAGCCTAGCAGGATTTGATTGCAGGACTTCAACAGGACCGGAGGAAACCGAGACTCCACTCTTGAGGGCACATACAAAGTAGTGTGTGCATCAGGACCCAGGGGAAGGAGCAGTGACCCCAGGGAAGACTGAACCAGACCTACCTGCTAGTGTTGGAGGGTCTCCTGCAGAGGCAGGGGGTGGCTGTGTCTCACCGTGAAGACAAGGACACTGGCAGCAGAAGTTCCTGGAAGTACTCCTTGATGTGAGCCCTCCCAGAGTCCGCCATTAGCCCCACCAAAGAGCCTGGGTAGGCTCCAGTGTTGGGCCGCCTCAGGCCAAACAACCAACAGGGAGGGAACCCAGCCCCACCCATCAGCAGACAAGCAGATTAAAGTTTTACTGAGCTCTGCCCACCAGAGCAATAGTCATCTCTACCCACCACCAGTCCCTCCCATCAGGAAACTTGCACAAGCCTCTTAGATAGCCTCATCCACCAGAAGGCAGACAGCAGAAGCAAGAAGAACTACAGTCCTGCAGCCTGTGGAACTAAAACCACATTCACAGAAAGATAGACGAGATGAAAAGGCAGAGGGCTATGTATCAGATGAAGGAACAAGATAAAACCCCAGAAAAACAACTAAATGAAGTGGAGATAGACAACCTTCCAGAAAAAGAATTCAGATTAATGATAGTGAAGATGATCCAGGGCCTCGGAAAAAGAATGGAGGCAAAGATCGAGTAGATGCAAGAAATGTTTAACAAAGACCTAGAAGAATTAAAGAACAAACAAACAGAGATGAACAATACAATAACTGAAATGAAAAATACACTAGGAAGAATCAATAGCAGAATAACTGAGGCAGAAGAACGGATAAGTGACCTGGAAGACAGAATGGTGGAATTCGCTGCTGGGGAACAGAATAAAGAAAAAGGAATGAAAAGTAATGAAGACAGCCTAAGAGAACTCTGGGACAACATTAAATGCAACAACATTTGCATTATAGGGGTCCCAGAAGGAGAAGAGAGAGAAAAAGACCCAAGAAAATATTAAAAGAGATTATAGTCGAAAACTTCCCTAACATGGGAAAGGAAATAGCCACCCAAGTCCAGGAAGCGCAGAGAGTACCATATAGGATAAACCCAAGGAGAAACACGCTGAGACACCTAGTAGTCAAATTGGCGAAAATTAAAGACAAAGAAAAATTATTGAAAGCAGCAAGGGAAAAAATGACAAATAACATACAAGGGAACTCCCATAAGGTTAACAGCTGATTTCTCAGTAGAAACTCTACAAGCCAGAAGGGAGTGGCAGGACATATTTAAAGTGATGAAAGGGAAGAACATACAACCAAGATTACTCTACCCAGCAAGGATCTCATTCAGATTCAATGGAGAAATCAAAAGCTTTACAGACAAGCAAAAGCCAAGAGAATTCAGCACCACCAAACCAGCTCTATAGCAAATGCTAAAGGAACTTCTCTAACTGGGAAACACAAGAGAAGAAAAGGACCTACGAAAACAAACCCAAAACAATTAAGAAAATGGTAAGAGGAACATACATATTGATAATTACCTTAAGCATGAATGCATTAAATGCTCCAACCAAAAGACACAAGCTTGCTGAATAGATATGAAAACAAGACCCATATATATGCTGTTGACAAGAGACCTACTTCAGACCTAGGGACACATACAGACTGAAAGTGAGGGGATGGAAAAAGATATACCACACAAATGGAAATCAAAAGAAAGCTGGAGTAGCAATACTCATATCAGATAAAATAGACTTTAAACTAAAGAATGTTACAAGAGACAAAGAAGGACACTACATAATGATCAAGGGGTCAATCCAAGAAGAAGCTATAACAATTATAAATATATATGCACCCAACATAGGAGCACCTCAATACAGAAAGCATCTGCTAACAGCTATAAAAGAGGAAATTGACAGTAACACAGTAATAGTGGAGGACTTTAACACCTCACTTACACCAATGGACAGATCATCCAGACAGAAAATTAATAAGGAAACACAAGCTTTAAATGACACAATAGACCAGATAGATTGAATTGATATTTATAGGACATTCCATCCAAAAACAGCAGATTACACTTTCTCCTCAAGTGCACACAGAACGTTCTCCAGGATAGATCACATCTTGGGTCACAAATCAAGCCTCAGTAAATTTAAGAAAATTGAAATCATATCAAGCATCTTTTCTGACCACAGTGCTATGAGATTAAAAATCAATTACAGGGGAAAAAACGTAAAAAACACAAACACATGAAGGCTAAACAATATGTTACTAAATAACCAAGAGTTCACTGAAGAAATCAAAGAGGAAATCAAAAAATACCTAGGGACAAATGACAATGAAAAGACGATGGCCCAAAACCTATGGGATGCAGCAAAAGCAGTTCTAGGGGGAAGTTTATAGCAATACAATTGTACCTCAAGAAACAACAAACATCTCAAATAAACAGTCTAACCTTACACCTAAAGGAACTAGAGAAAAAAGAACAAACAAAACCCAAAGTCAGTAGAAGGAAAGAAATCATAAAGATCAGAGCAGAAATAAATGAAATAGAAACAAAGAAAACAATAGCAAAGATCAATAAAACTAAAATCTGGTTCTTTGAGAAGATAAACAAAATTGATAAACCATTAGCCAGACTCATCAAGAAAAAGAGAGAGAGGAATCAAATCAATAAAATTAGGAATAAAAAAGGAGATGTTACAACAGACACCGCAGAAATACAAAGCATCCTAAGAGACTACTACAAGCAACTCTATTCCAATAAAATGGACAACCTGGAAGAAATGGACAAATTCTTAGGAAGGTATAACCTTCCCAGACTGAACCAGGAAGAAATAGAACATATGAACAGGCCAATCACAAGTAATGAAATTGAAACTGTGATTAAAAATCTTCCAACAAACAAAAGTCCAGGACCAGATGGCTTCACAGGTGAATTCTATCAAACATTTAGAGAAGAGCTAACACCCATCCTTCTCAAACTCTTCCAAAAAATTTCAAAGGAAGGAACACTCCCAAACTCATTCTATGAGGCCACCATCACCCTGATACCAAAACCAGACAAAGATACTACAAAAAAAGAAAATTACAGGCCAATATCGCTGATGAATATAGATGCAAAAATCCTCAACAAAATACTAGGAAACAGAATCCAAAAACACTTTTATTTTTATTTTTTTTTGCGGTATGCGGGCCTCTCACTGTTGTGGCCTCTCCCATTGTCGAGCACAGGCTCCGGACATGCAGGCTCAGCGGCCATGGCTCACGGGCCTAACCGCTCCGTGGCATGTGGGATCTTCCTGGACCGGGGCACGAACCCGTGTCCCCTGCATCGGCAGGCGGACTCTCAACCACTGCGCCACCAGGGAAGCCCAAAACAAGGGTTTTGAGGCGAGGGTTTCTTAATGTCTTGGAGAGTTAACAGTCATTTTATACTATCTATTGAAAATTTGACCTGATGTTCCTTTAAATGGGTTTTCATAAAGTTACTGAAACAAACAATAAACTTTTTTCAAGTTGTATCTGCCTGGGCAAGAGCTTCCTGGAGTAGTAAAGTCATGTTGATGAAGAGAGTAGTTGGTTTCCTTTCTCAGTGAGGTATCAACAGATAACTGTGTGTGGTTGCTAACAAAAGAATTATCCGCTTAAATGTGTTGTTGGAAATTACAGAGGTGAACAGAAGAGGAAGCCAAAATATAATTTAATCCTATTGAGAGGAGGAAGGAATGAATGGTGGTGGGGGTGCTTTTAAAGACCTAAATCCTTGGGCTTCCCTGGTGGCGCAGTGGCTAAGAATCTGCCTGCCAATGCAGGGGACACAGGTTCGAGCCCTGGTCTGGGAAGATCCCACATGCCGCGGAGCAACTAAGCCCATGCACCACAGCTACTGAGCCTGCACTCTAGAGCCCTCAAGCCATAACTGTTGAGCCCTTGTGCCGCAACTACTGAAGGCCATGCGCCTAGAGTTCATGCCCCACAAAAAGAGAAGCCACCGCAATGAGAAGCCTGCACACTGCAACAGAAAGTAGCTCCCGCTCGCCGCAACTAGAGAAAGCCCGCGCACAGCAACAAAGACCCAACACAGCCAAAAATAAAATAAATACATAAATTTATAAAGAGCTAAACCCTTACCTTTCATACAAGGAAATCTGGGATAATTTCCAAAATTGATAATTAAGAAATGGTAGTATATTTGGTGGGAGAGGCAGTACTCTTCATTATGAACCTTTTGTTTTTTTTAACTATCTGAATAGATATTACTCTGGTAATTAAAAAATAATAATAATGAAGGAAAGACTAATTAGCAATTGATTGTTCAGTAGAAAGACTAGAGAATAAGGGTTTTGGTTAGACAAGGGGTCATTGAATATCTTCTCCAAGTTTGCTCAGAGTGGTGAGGGGGGAGTGTTAGGGAGAGCATGGGGGAGGGGAAGAAAGTAGAAGCAAAGGGAGTGCTTGAGAAGTTTAGGCAGCAAGGAAACAAAGAAATGGGAGAGTCAGGAGGAGGGCACTCAGAGAGGGAAGGAGGTCTGCTTGTGACAGATGCAAAGGTGGCTGGGACCCAGCTGAGGGTCCTCTTTTCTGTCCCCTGCACTCCCTTCCTCTTTACTTCTCCTTTTCCTCTTTCACTGGCTGTAACATGGGCCTGGAGTAGTTTTTATTACATTTTTGGTGTATTTATTGACTATAGTTTTATGTTTCCTGTTCATAATTGAAAAAGCAGATGAGTTAAACATGTTCTGTTTCTCACGAGAAAAAAAAAATCAAACTAAATTGAGTTACTTTTTATTTCTCTGTGGTCTTCAGTTGACTTCCTTCTGTGGGTGAGTATTCTTCAAAGCCTTGCCCCTCCCCCACCCCCCAGCCTACACTATTCCCTTTGGTAAATGTAATCTGCCTTCTCATATGCCAGAATTTTTATTGTTTCCCTGGTGATTTGTGCTCTTCTATGACACTTTTCATTATTTTAACCTACTCTAGGTTTTATCTATGAGGTCGTAAGTTGGTCACTTTATAGTTTAGTATATAATATTAAAATTATTTCTAAACTTACTTTTGACCTTTACATATATTTTCCCAGGAAAAAAGTGAAGCAGGGGTTTCATTCCACTTAGAAACTCAGGAGTCAATTTCAAGTTTTAGTTAAATAGTGATAATAAACACTTAGATTTTAAGTGTCAGCATATGAAAATATTAACTGGAGGTTTACACAGGATGAGCAAAATTCCAGCAGATAATTATTTACTAAAATAACCTTTTGTCTTTATCAGATAAATTTAGCTCAAATATACAGTTAGAAATGATGAGAAAAGATTAAGTAACCTGTATTCAATTTGAAAACTTCTAAGGAATTAAAGATTTCAGTGGTTGTAGGAGGCCTAGGGCAAGAAAGTCAAGAATTGGCATCATGGCACAGCAGAGTCCTGGACTGGAGTCAGAAGACATGAGGTATACATCTAGCCTCTTATGAGCTGTGTGACCTTACTGGCTAGCAAACTACTTAATCGCTCTGAGAATCTATTTCTTTATCTGTGAAATGGGGATAATGATACCATCTACATCATAGAGCCATTGTGAGGATTAATTGAAATAATGAATATGAAATGCTTGGCACATAGTAAGTACATAATAAATATTAACTTATATATTATTATATATGTATAATATTTATATTATGTATATATATGGTGACCTTTGAACAACATGGGCTGGAACTGAATGGATCCACTTGTACGTGGTTTTTCAATAGTAAGTACGACAGTAGTACCCTCATGATGCACAGTTGGTTGAATCTGTGGATGCAGAACCACTGATATGGACAAAGTGCATATAAGGAGGGCCAGCTAGCTATGAGTTACACATGGATTTTTGACTGCATGGAGGGTTGACACCCTTAACCCCTGCATTGTTCAGGGGTCAACTGATTATATATTATATTTAATATATTTTAATATTTTATTAAAATTATGTTCTATAAATATAATTAATAATCTATCATCAATGTTACTATGACTGCTGCTGCTACAAATTCACCATTTCGCTTCAGGCAAATGATTTTACCTATCTGGATGTCTGTTACAATAGATGAGTTCTCTCTTATCTCTGTTTTTATGTGACACTCCAATTCGGCTCTCTTCTGCCCAGGACCCACCACGGACCACCCATCATGTGGTGACCTGTATTCTGTCCACAGGTAGGGAGATAGCAGACATCCCTTCTAAGGTTATTACATAAGCAGATTCAGTTATGCTTAGGTCTTAAGCAACATCAGAGTCTATTGACAACAAACCTAAATTCTTTTCATGATCCATACATAATTAGCTGCTTAAACCCAGGATCCTATCTGAGGTCTTTTCCTTGTCAAGGCTGCTCAGCCTGTTTTTCCCTATTACTAGCTGGAGAACTAACCTGCCCAGCTTCTTTCTTTCCTGCTATCCCAGAAAACAGTTAAAAAAAAAAAAAAAAGAAAAGAAAAAAGTTCCCTTCCTCTTTTTGTTTTAAGAGCGATTCCACTAATCTCTGTGGAGACTCCTGAGGTTGAGGTAGTTCCCGAGGTTCTAGAAATTGGATCCTGGTTTCTGTGTAATTGTCCTGGGAAATGAGTTCCTGCCCCCCTTGTATTTCCTGGATCTTGGTGGTTTCTCTCAATGCTCACAGTCCCCAGTCTCCCACTTCCCTTTAAATTAGTAGAAAACTGAGGACAACTTGGGATTGTCCTGAGGTTGAAGTAGACCTTGTTCCTGACTCCCATGCTCAAAGGAGAGCATCTCATTCTGGGCTTTGCTCTGGGTCTGAATCTTATCCTAGGAGTTGTCTGCACATTGGGTCAACTGAATGGGTCTATGACGTCAGAATGGTTCCAAGTTCTTCAGGATGCATCAGCGCACCTATGACTTACTGTCCAGATTCTGAGTCTTTCCAAGGAAAGCTCCCACTTCTCTCTCTCTCATTTCTAACATTCTCTTTCCCAGTTTTTGTTCTCTTTGCTTTTCAGTTTTTGGGGATTCTGTTGAGATACCCTCTAGCTCAGAGATTCTTTCCTCAGCTAGGTCCAGTCTACTAGCAAGCCCATCAATGGAATTCTTCATTTCTTGTTACAGTGTTTTTGATCCCTAGCATTTCTTTTTGGTTCTTTTTTGGGATTTCCATCTCTCTACTTACATTGCTGTCTATTCTTGTATGCTGTCTACTTTATCCGTTAGAGCCCTCAGTACATTAATCATAATTGTTTGAAATTCCTGGCCTAATAATTTCCAGCATCCCTGCTGTGTCTGATTCTGATGCTTACTCAGTCTCTTGTGTTTTTTGCTTTTTGGTACTCCTTGTAATTTTTTATTGATAGCTGGACATGATGTACTGAGTAAAAGGAATTGCTGTATATAGGACTTGAGCAAAGTGGTGGTGAGGTATGGGTGGAGGGGAAAAATTCTATAGTGCCACTATTAGATCTCAGTCTTTTAGTGAGCGTGTGCTTCTGGACTGTGAACTTCACAATGTTTCTCAATTTTTTTTCTCCTCCCCTTAGGTGGGACAGGATGCCCAGAGTGGGTTGGAGTTGGGTATTTCCTTCCCCAGGTCATTTCGGCTCTGATAATACCCCAGTAGATTAGGCACTGGTTAACTAGTTTTCCCTGAGGGTAGGCCTTGTTAAGAACAACAGTGAACTCTGCTCTGTTTCAGTATGGTTCCTTTTCTCCTCCTCCTGCTGGAAGCGTTAGGGATTTTTCTCCATTATTTACTGTGGGAACCTGGTCGAGCTCCTGGTGGTAAATCACACAGTATTGGGGGTGGGGAGGGGGGAGCCGTGACTGGGACCCCCCGGAGTTTTGGTTTTGTTTTTTTATTTTTGTTTTTACATATTTATTGAAGTATAGTTGCTTCACAATGTCGTGTTAGTTTCTGCTGTATACGAAAGTGAATCAGCTATATGTATACATATATCCCCATATCTCCTCCCTCTTGCGTCTCCCTCCCACCCTCCCTATCCCACCCCTCTAGGTGGTCACAAAACACTGAGTTGATCTCCCTGTGCTATGTGGCTGCTTCCCACTAGCTATCTGTTTTACATTTGGTAGTGTATATATGTCAGTGCTACCCCCTAGAGTTTTAAACTCTCAGAGTCAGTCACAGTTCAGGTCTCCCTGCCCAGGCACTGGTCCCCAAGATGGTTTCCATTCCCAGGTTTCTACTCCAGTTAGCAGTAATGACCTGTATTTGCCTGTCTGACTCTCCAATCTTGGGAGAAGTAGTGTGCACTATGTCCTCCCCTCTCTTATAGATCCAAGAAGAGTTGTTGATTTCTCAGCCTGTTCAGCTTTTTACTCATAGTTAGGATGGGATGGCGACTTCCAAGCTCCTTACATGTAGAACTGGAAACTAGAAATCTAATGTTCTCTTTTAAATTAATTCTTAATTATAAAAGTAATGCATGAATAAACTATCCTTGAAAAAAATTAATATATTCTAAATAAGAAGAGCCTTCTTTGTATTCCATCCCCAGTCTTATTCCCATCTCTTTCTCCTTGGAAGTTTCCACTTTTATCATTTTGGTGTGTATTTTTCCAGATTTAATATGTATGTGCATGTCCTGGAGACCTTTATTATATATGTAGATCTACCTAATGTTTTAAAGTGCTACAGTAATCCACAGTATGGCTGCACTCTGCTTTATTTAGCAATTTCCCTTCTGACAGACTTTGACATTACTCCTGCCTTCAAGAAATAAAGTAGTGCTAAATGAAAGAAACCAGTCACAAAGGACCACGTATTGTATGATTCTGTTTATATGAAATATCCAGAATAGGCAAATGTGTAGAGGCAGAAAGTAGATTAGTGGTTTCCTGGCTGGGGGTGGGAAGGAGAGCAACGTTGGGAAGTGATGGCTGAGGGGTACAGGCTTTCTTTTCAGGGTAATGAAAATATTCTAAAATTGTGTTGATGGACACACAACTCTATGAATATACTAAAAGCCATTGAATTGTACACATTAATTGATGAATTATATGGTATATGCATTATATCTCAATAAAGCTATATAAAAGAAAAAGAAATATATTAATAATCTCATTAGATATGCTTCTTCAGGCCTGATTGAATCAGAGGCTCTCTCCAAGGACTGCTTACTGGTGCTGGTGGTTTTGGTTTTTTTTTTTTCCTATAAATTTATTTTCATACCAAAAGAAATAACATTCTAAGGCAATGTTTTTATTGTATAGTATAAAATAACTTCCACTAAATTAAAAATGGAATTTTTTTTTGCTATAAGCCATTGATAACTTTTCCATGAAAAAAATTTACAATTTGCAGCACCTGTAGAAAAAAACACCTGTTCAATAATTATATAAATACTGTTGACAGATCCCAGTAGCCCATTATGTATCCTTTTTGGCAATGTCAGCTTCCTAAAGTCAATTAGCTTCTAAATTTGAAAGGCACCTGGTGGCCAACATTCTGCTTATTATTCAAGGCATCCATTTTAATTTTTTGGAAACAGACTTGAGAAGTCTGAAAAATCTATTAAGTTAAAAAGAATGAAGAAGTATCATACAGTTGATATTAGCAAACAACATTTTTTCCCTTAGCTGCAAGTTTTCCCCAGGGGATTTACAAAGTGCACCAGTTAAATACGTCTGTACATTTAAAAGCTCCTCATCTATGCAGGTAGCATGTTCTGTGATAAGCCTAGTCTCTTTAGCAGTTAAAGTTTTTTAGGTTTGAGCCATGACCTATGTGAACTGTGACCTTTGTGTAGAAGTGAGGAGGGGTAGACGGACTGAGCAGTGCAGAGCTCCTGGTGGTTCCCATCATCTACCCTCAGAGCAGGAGTCAAGTGGGAAACTTGCTCTCACCCCATATCCCTTGTGAGTCTAAAATGGAAGGCAGCAAACTCAATGTCCTCCTCTTCATCCTTGTGGGCCTGAGCAATAGACAATACTTCCCAGAGTGGGCTCTCCAAAGAGTTCTTCAATGCCTCATGGTAAAAATGGGCCCTTTCCTTAGGAGTAAAAAGATGTTCTATATGCCAGGCTCAACAGTCAGGCTTACCAATGAGGCTGGAGCAATTTCTCTCTCCTCTGTACTAAAAGCTTCTCTGTGAAGGCTTTTCTACAATAGAAGTAGGTTTCAGATTTTGTATTGCTGACTCTGGGCACTAATAGTAAACACTGCTATATTAGAAAACATTAAATAATCAATCACCATATGTTGAATGCCTAGTATATACCACTCACAGTAGTAAATTCTCACAAGAAACCCTATGACAAAGGTGTCATCTCCTTTCACAATTGGGGAGAATAAGGTTAAGTAGCTAGCCTGAAGTCATGCAGATCTATTGCCCCCAAGCCTATGCCCCTTCTACTACATATGCTGTCTTCTGTGTATTTTAGCCTTGAATATCATGCTAAGGACCTGAGAACACGAGGTCAGAGGGCTTACTCGATTAATCCCTGTCTCATTCACCACCTCTCGCAGGCTGCTCCACACACAGTTGGTTCCTGGTACATGTCAGTGGAAATGTACTCTTAGTACCTTCTGCCTTACATTGTCTGTGCAGGCCTTGTCTGAGCGTGGCCATGTACTACCTGAGGCATGAGCTCCCTATCGGGTTCACACAGGAGGCCAGGTGGAGCCTCTGACTAACTCTGAGAAGGGGATTTTTTTTAAAAAAAGAGGATGTTAGGAAGAGTCTAAAGGGAAATCTTAGGAAATTAAAATCTGTGGAATCAGCATGAAGGCTGCCTACAGATTGCATTAGTCATGGAAGGTAAATTCACTCTCAAGAAAGCAGAAAAGTGGAGAGATAGGGAGGATGCAGTTGGCAGGATGCAAATGATAGGTACAGGAGTTAACAAAGTACCTTCAGAAGGAAGAAACCCAACCCCAGTCCTCCCTAATGCTCATGAGCATGTGTGGATCAGATTAGGAAGGAGAGAAAATTAGAGGATGGCCAAAGCAGAATGATATACATTGAGATATGGTTACATGTTCATAGAAACAAATAAAACTGACCTCTGGAACACGCAGATGCTATCTCAAGACAAAAAGAAAAATCCATTAGAGTGTCTTGCCTCAATGGAAGGGAGATACTACTGTATTTGGAAAGTAGTTTTGTTTTGAAATTAGATGTAAGGCCAGATAGGAACAGAAAAGGATTAAAGGAATCTTCTTCCTCTGGATTAGAACTTCAGGACTTGGAGCTCAGAATAGATAGATAAAAGTCCTTGTGAGACAGACAGCTTTGAAAATAAGGCTGGCCTAACTGCCAGTGCCAGAAATGAATGAGGCTGGACTTGAGGACCCTCTCTTGCCTACCAATTATTTTGTGTGAGATATTTTATATAACTTTTTTTTAGAGGAATTTTTGAATGCCCTCTATTCTGCTTGTAATTTCTTCATCTCATGAAATAAGTCAGCGGTCCATGAACATTTTAGCTTCAAAACTGGAGTCGGGTCTCTGGAGTAAAGTAAATCTTGAATTCACTCCTAGGTCTACTATGGACATGTTAGGAGACACAAGTCAGTTCCTCAATTGTTCCTCAATGTCTCCTTTTGTAACAGAGATAATGTAGTTTTAGTGGTCAGTGACCTCAAGATAAATGCTTTTAAAAATGTAAAATTGGGCTTCCCTGGTGGCGCAGTTGTTGAGAGTCCGCCTGCCGATGCAGGGCACATGGGTTCGTGCCCCGGTCCGGGAAGATCCCACATGCCGCGGAGCAGCTGGGCCCGTGAGCCATGGCCGCTGAGCCTGCGCGTCCGTAGCCTGTGCTCCGCAACAGGAGAGGCCACAACAGTGAGAGGCCCGCGTACCGCAAAAAAAAAAAAAAAAAGTAAAATTATTTTACTCCTTTGAAACCCATTCAACAATCATTCATTAAATATTGGTCTCCTTTGTGCAAGGTACAGGGCTAGAGTCTCTGGAACATGATCCCATGCTTAATCCACAGGATTATTGTATCAGGCAGCAAATGGGCCAAGCAGTGACATGCATTAGGGCTCTTCTACTTTCTTTTCTAGAAATATTTCTCCTGGAGTCCGCCTCTGGTATTTCCTGAGTTTTCCAAGTTTAGATAATAAATCTTCCATTGCACTAGGATAACTTAATGCCTTTATTTGCCTGAATTATATTTTTAAAAGAGAGTTGTATATTCCTGCTGCCCTCAGTGAGGCCACACTAAGCATATTTCATTAGATTTATACTCTTGAGATTTTATACTATACAGTACCAAGGACTTTAAACATACAGTAAGTAATACTATACAACTGAAAACAGAATCTGGGAAGGAATAGTATTTATTAAATTATGCAGGATAGATTATTTCAAGCCTCCAACTTCAAGTCAGAAGATCCAAGGTACAGTTTAGTCAAGATCCAGTTGACCAATACTGGTTAGTTGTCTACCCCTGGACCCCGCATCTCTGGCCACAGGGTCACATTGTACAAAGGGCTGCTTCTATTTAGTAACCATCAGATGGCTCTGTTTTAATGAAAAAATTTAATGAATTGGTAGATGGGGGCTGAGCAGACAAAACAATGAAACCAACTACCAGGTGACCACTAACTGCTGGATTCCTGTTCTTAGCACATGGACAATTAAGAGCTAATTATTAATTAACAGTTTATTTTAAAAAGCAAAACAGGGCTTCCCTGGTGGCGCAGTGGTTGAGAGTCTGCCTGCCGATGCAGGGGACACGGGTTTGTGCCCTGGTCCAGGAAGATCCCACATGCGGCGGTGTGACTGGGCCCGTGAGCCATGGCCGCTGAGCCTGCACGTCCGGAGCCTGTGCTCCACAACGGGAGAGGCCACAACAATGAGAGGCCCGCGTACCGCAAAAAAAAAAAAAAAAAAAAAAAAGCAAAACAAACCTTCTCATAGTCCAGAGGGAGAGCTCTGAAGCAGCCAGGACATATTTCTTAAAAAAGAAAAGTCAAGTCAGCAAACATTCAAATACTTACTGGAGACAGTGTATCTTACTGTGTGGTGAGGGCATTAAAGTGATAGAAGCCACGCCACATAGACATGACCAGCTAGGGCAAAATAATGGACCATAAGCTGAACAAAGAAAGATCAGGTAAGTGTGGAATAAGGCTCCTTAGGGGAGGACTTCCTTCAAGGAGAAGGAATGTTCAGACCTGGCTTTGGAAAGAGGTGAGGGTCAAAGAAGGGGCAGCTTGGAGAAAGGATTCCACCTGCCAGGAAAAACCCTTTGAGACAACAAGTGGGTATATTGGGAAGTGGCAGTAGATGCCAGTGAGATATAAAACAGCTGGTCCAGAGAAGGCCTCTTAGCACTTAGATGGACTCAATTAGCAATTGGGACCATGTTGGGCTCTCAATTCAGAGAGGAAAGTCAATGGAAGTGGTGTTTGAGAAAGCTTCTTTTGCAGCAGCTCTTTGGGAGTCAGTGGAGTAGGAGGATCCAGGAAGCAGGAAAGTCTTCTGGGCATCAACCCAGGTCTGAGTCGGAGATTGGAGCTCTCCTGAAAGAAGTGAACGGGAGAGACTTCTGGGTGGAGGAGTCTCCAAGAGTGGTCCTGTTGGGCTTCCCTGGTGGCGCAGTAGTTGAGAGTCCGCCTGCCGATGCAGGGGACACGGGTTCGTGCCCCGGTCCGGGAAGATCCCACATGCCGCAGAGCGGCTGGGCCCGTGAGCCATGGCCGCTGAGCCTGCGCGTCCGGAGCCTGTGCTCCGCAGCGGGAGAGGCCACAATAACAGTGAGAGGCCTGCGTACCACCAAAAAAAAAAAAAAAAAAAGAGTGGTCCTGTTAATATCCTCCTTCACCTCGTCATCTTTACACCCCAGAGCCTGGTTCCATGCAGACCAGACAGGAGTAACCAAGCACAGGTTTTATACATGATTAGAGAGAGGAGACTTGCTGGTGGAAACCAGGAAAGGCTTTCTGGGATAAATTTGGAAAGATGAATTGAATTTTGACAGGTACACGGTACTTGAGGAGGAGGAGAAAGAGAGAATGAGAAGGAATATATACTTGCAAGAGTGGAGGTAGTATTTTAATCTTAGTTCAAAATGCTACATGGTATGTTATGGCTCTTTATAATTTAATTAAATTTGTATTTTATAATTTAAATTTGTAATTTAATTTTATAATTAGATTATAATTTATATTTCAATTAAAACTAGAGAAAGAAGAATGGAAAGCTAGATAGTCTGAACTATTTAATTTATAACAGCTTTATTGAGATATAACTCACATAACAGAAAATTCACTTTAAAGTGTACAATTCAGTGGTTTTAGTATATTCACAGAGTTATGCAACCATCACCACTCTCTAATTTTAGAACATTTTCATTACCCTAAAAAGAAACCCCATACCCATGAGCAGTAGACTGACCTATTTAAAACTCAGGAACACAATGAGAATGGAGGTTCTGATTGCCAGGAATTCTCTCTTTCTTAGCTGGATAGAAACCCCGAATGACTCTCATTAATCTTTGAGTCCCATGTCATGGCTGCTCTAGGGAAAAACATCCTGATGTGACCAGGCTGCAGGGATGAAGAGGAAAGGGCCTGGAGCACTGGAGCCCAGAAAGGAGGGACAGGTAAGAGAACCTGGGGAGAGAAAGGGAGCTGTTGGGCCCCGAGGGAAGGAGAAGCCAACTTGGGTTAAGACTGTGGAGCAGAGAGCAAGGCAGCACTTCCCCAGCAGCCCTGGTAATGCAAGAATCTGATAGGACAATCGTGCAACTGCTCTTGCCCCGTAGACCTTCCGGGGTTCACCTGAACAGGAAGTTATTTCCCTATTGCTGTGGCCCCTCCCTGGAGCCGTTGAGCGTGCTCAACTCCACCTTTCTGCCCTGGTGCTGCTAAGTGCCAGGCCTGAACTAGGGACCATCTCTGAGTTATCTCCCAGAGGTAATTAATCCTCACAACAGCCCTATGAAATTGAGATGGCTATCCCTCTTTTTGAGAGATTAACAAACTGCAGCTCATAGAGTTAAAGTAACTTGCTTAGAATCGTATACCTGACAGGTATTTCAAACCCAGGACTCCAATCAGGACTCATTTAGCTTCTACGTCTTTACTGTCACTGCCTCAGTGGGGTCAATGTCCTTATGCAACCCTCTTGACTCCCCAGGACAGAGAACTAACGTATAAGAAAAAGTCTACTACCCAAGACTGAGAAAAGCACTGTGGTGACTAAGGTTAGAAAAATCTTTGAACCCCTCACTCATGTTTTTGAGAGCGACGTGATCTTCCCAGCCGTGTCCTTTCTGCGTTAGCCCTTTGCACATCTGGCATGCTAGATCCCAGATGTGTGATTTTCATCCCATGTGGTGGGGCCATAGTACTGGGGATCCTGCCTGTTCAGCTGTGCTCGTGAAGGCCTGTTTCTTTGACAGGGCCTGCAGGAGGTGGCTAGTGGTGCTTTTGTAGCCCCTGATTTATTACTGTCTCCAACCAGACACAAGTGCTACACAATTTTGTACACACACACACTCACACTCACACCCCATCCATTTGGAGAGGAACACAAAGAAGGAAACATTCACAAGGCATCACCATTGATTTCTCTTTTCTCCCAGATCAACTGGTCTGACTTCTCCCTGTTGCCTCCTTTGCCTGTGGTCTGTCAGCTGGAGGTGATGACAAGGAGTATTTCAGACTCTTTCCCCATCTGCTCCAAACACCAGGAAGCTGCAGGCCTGCTTCCCTCCAGGCCAGCTTAGAAATCCTGGTGTCAGGATAGAGCAGCCTTCCAAAAGCCAACCACAGAACATTTAATACCTGTGCAAACTCCACGGAGAATTCATGTGCCATAGGGTCATGGCTTTATGAGTGTTTCCATGACATGGTATTATTACACCCCAGATCTCTCACCTCATATGTCACTCAAGCATTCTCTGTCAGGAAACCAAAGAATAAACATCCAAAAAGAAGATTAATATTAGAGAGACTAAAAGAGTAAAGTTCACCCAAACCGTATGGTTCAGCTCAGAAGGGATGTGTATCAGCCCTACTCTCTCCGTTCACCCCTGCCTTCCACCTCATCTCCTCTCACACTCCAAACAGGAACCCCTTTACAGCAGTTTTGCTTGGATACCTGTGTCAGAGTCAGCAAGGAAGCTTGTTAAAAATGCAGATTCCTGGGAATCATCATTATGGGGAAATGGCCACAAGAAGCAGACCATCTACCCCTGTCTTATGTACAATAGAATTCACTATGCACTTTCATGCATTTTGTCATGTACAATAGAATTCACTACTTCCTTGGGCAGCTGAGTCTAGTCTAAGATAATTGTAATGAGGGGAAAGATCTCTTTCATTGGGCTGAATTTGACCTCCTATAATTGTCACCCACTTTTCTTCCCATTTTTCCTCTTCCCTCTCGAGCCACAGGGACTAAGTGACCTCACTTTCATGGGAGAGCCTCTAGCTTAGACTCTTCCGAGTCCCAGCTCAAGAAGGAGAGAACTGAATCCACTCACTGGACTGGTATAGCCAGTCAGGGTAGGGCACTGAAGCAAAAATCTTTGACCTTCCGGGGTCTTGCAGAGGCTTGGAGCTGAGTGTCTTTGTTAAAAGCCCAGCCTCTAGACTCCTGCTAGGGGCAGACCCTGGATGCATGCCCTTGGGTAAGACGTTCCCTCTCTCTGTGGCCCATTTCTTCACCTTGAAAAACAAGGATTATGATGATGATATTATAAGTTTTGTGAAGGTTAAATAAAATAATACATGTAAAGCTCTCACAAGAGAGTCTGGTATATATTAAGTGCTCTATTAAGTATCATTATCATCATCATCATCAAGTGGGAAGACAACAAGGAAAAAAATTCTTCCAGTTTTCCTGCTTAGGTTTTCTGCTTCCTATTTTTCCATTCCACAAGTTGACAAAAAAAGGAAAGGCTTATGAATATAAGGCTGTTATATAGACCATGAGAACCAGTTGTTCTGTTCCACTGAATATCAAGTAAAATGATGTGGGCAGCACTCATAACGGGAGGGATTGCCATTAGTGGGGTGACTGGAATGCCCAGCAGTTTGCCCAGAATTGCCCCACTTTTTCCTGTTGTAATTATTAATACTCTTAAAAATGTCCCAGTTTGGATGACAATTGTTGAGTCTCCCCAAACATTAGATTTTCAAAAGATATTCAATGTAGGTTAGAAGCATTAAGACAGGTTACTAAGAGAGCTTGTGAAATCTCTTCCTTGGAAATACTTAAAACATGCCTGGCTGGGATGATTTAGAACAACTGCAAATAAGTACTCATTTATAAACCCCTAAAATGCTTTGTTTGGTTTGGTTTAACTAAACTGCCTTGCCCTGCCCCCAGGAGGTACGTAGGTAGTAAAATTAATGTAAACAACATTCTTAACTACTCAGTTTGCCAAACAAAAATTTCTCTGTGCTATGAGCTGGTGGATGTGAATGAGCAACGATTATGAGTTTAGAGCCAGTGACACTCTGCCTCAGATTGTGGAAAAGAGATACTGTAGGTTTGGAAATTTACAAATTCTTGGACAACTAAACATTTGAAATAAGAATGCAGACAACTACTTGGGTAAAAATATTGTAATAATTAACAACGTGCCAGGTACTGTACAGATATTAACACATTTCATCCTCAAAAAACCCCATGAATTTAGTACTACTATTAATCATAGTTACAGATAAGAAAACTGAGTCACAGAGAGATAAGGAACTTGCTCAAGTTAACGGCAGAGTCACAATTTGTCCCAGGTGGTTTGGATCCAGAGCCTGTGCTCTTCACCACTGTACTGCAAACTTTCCAGACAGATAGAACGCTTCCGTTTAAATGAAGTGGGGACAATAGTACCAGGTAGCTTCTAGTCTATCTGGGCTGGTTACTGGTGAGATCGGACTGCCTTGCAACTGAGGGAAACAGACTGGTCTTCGCTGAGGAATAAATGAAGAAAAATTGTATTTAATCCTCCTGACATTTAATCCTCCTGACATCATGGAAAGTAGATATCGCATTTACATTTCACAGTTAAGGAAAGTGAGGGCTTAGAGAGGTTAAGGAGTTTGCCCAGGCCTCACAGCAAGTTAGAGGCAGAAGCAAGATTCTGACTCAGGAACCTATTATGGACAAGTACCTATTATGGACATTTCATATAGATTTGATCATACAATGTATGGCCTTTTGTTAATTGCTTCTTTCCCTTAGCATAGTGTTTTCAAGGTTCATAAATTTGTAACATGTATTTGTACTTTATTTCTTTTTATTGCCAAATAATATTCCATTATATGGATATATCACATTTTACTTATCCACCCAACAGTTGATGAACGTTTGTGTCCAATTTTTTGTCTATTATGAACGTTTTTGTACAAGTTTTTTGTGTGCACATATGTTTTCATGTTTCTCTTAGGCATATACGTAGGAGTGGAATTGCTGGGTCATATGGTAACTCTATGTGTAAATTTTTGAGGAACACATGTATCCTTTTAATTTTTTAAAAAGCCAGGACCCCCAGAACCACTTATATGATAGTTGGAGCACAGAAAATTATCTTAAAATTATATGTTCCATGTCAAGCCTCTTATAAAATCGAATAACAAAGAGAAAAATAGAATAAAAAATATGAAACTCATCCTCGAGAGATTGAAATATACATTGAATAATTTGTTCATATTGCAATTTTTTTGTGTGTATCTATTATATACAAGAAAAGACCAATGGATTTGAAGTTAAAAGATCTACTCACTGCCTTTCCAAGCTCTCTTGAAAGGTGTCTGTGAGGCTCCAATGGGATCAGGTGCTTAGTATACTGTAAATGGCTGTTCAGTTGTGAAGGAGTTGTAGTAGGAGTGTTCTCAGGGAGGTGAAGTTCTCCTGAGGTGGACCAAGAAAATGCACTCAGTAGAGAAGAAAAGGCCTGAGAGGCAAAGAGGAAGGTGGACCCTACATGGGGACAGGACTAGGCTTTGGTCTCAGGCTGCTCAGGGCTTATCAGCAGGCCCCAAAGAAAGGGGCAGGGCCCAGGACCACCTGTGAGGTGCATCTCAGGGCAGAGACAAGTCCTGTGTGGCTTCGTCCCTTCCTCTGCCTGCTCTTTATCCCAATAAAAACTGACTGGAAGAAGAAGGTAGCACATGACCTCATGAGACTGCAGTCTCACTAGCAAAGGAATAGGGAGAAAGAAGCAAGTTGTGACCACCATTCCCAGTACCTAGGACTGCTGTGGTGGTTGGGGGAAGAGACTTTCAAGGAGATTTAGGGATGCAATTGGGAGTAATGATAGGTAGAGCTTCAGCAGTGGCCAAGGGATTTAGAGAGAACGAGAGAAGTGAGCATGGATGAAACAGATTCTTTATAACCCCAGCTCTGCAATTCCATTTTTCAAAACCTTTCAATAGTCTGAACTACCTATAAAATGAAGTCCTTAGTGAGACATCCATGACCCTTCAAGGTCTGACCCCAGCTTTATTTTCCAACCTTACTTCCCATTGCTCCCCTTCAGTACCTCTAGGGTACTTACTCTCTCCCAAATGAAACCAGAATCTAGCCTTTGTCTGGAATTATCTCCTTTAGTCTCTGTGTAGCCAAATAAGTGCCAGTTCTTCAAAACTCAGCTCACAAACTACCTTTTCCACAAGTACTCTCCAAAATCTCCACACCCTGCTTCCCAGACAGAATTAATCTCAAACTTGCCAGGATACATATAGTGCTTTTCCTGCATAATGACACTAACAGGTTGTCTTTATTTCTTATCAGAGGGTAGGCCTATCAGGGGCAAAGACTGTCTCCTAATTCACCTGTCCATGACACAGGGTCTGGTATGTAATGGGTATTCAATAAATGTTTGTTGAATCAGTGGATGGATGACAATGAAATAGAGATGTGGATAAGGGGAGCAAGAAGGGAGTTGGGGGATGGGAAGCTGGACATAATCAGATAAGTGCCAGTGCAGGCCAGGAGAGAAGGCTTCAGGTGAGATGACAAGAGGTATGCTAAGGTATAGTCAGCTGGGAGTGGAGATCGGTGGTGGAGAGTGCAAGTGGGCAGAGGAGAAGGGAGTATTCAGGGCAAAGAGGGAGCTCTATCCTAGGACTCAGCCTTGAGCTAAAGAACCAACTGACAGAATGGCTTTTAATCTCAGGGATAAACTCAGATGCTTAGAGAGGCTGGACAGAGAGCATGGATGAGTGAGGTGAGTGGGGAGCAATGCGAACCTTCTGTGATGGGCACAGCCTCTGCTCAGCCACAGTGGGTTCTTGCAGGTGAGCCACCATGGATAGATCTTGAAATGTTTTCAAGAGAAGCCAGAAATATGTATTTTTGGTAAAATCTCCCATTTGTGAAACATTAGAAACTAATTAGAGTTCTTAAAACTTTTTACTGGAACATTATATATATATATATATATATATATATACACACATATGTATATACAGAAATGTACACATGTCCTAAGTGAATTTTCACAAACCAAACACATCCATGTAACCAGTACCCTGATCAAGTATCAGAATATTATCAGAAACATGCCTCAGATGCTCCCTTCCAGTCCTTACTGTCGCTTGACGTCCAATATCACAGAATAATTTTGCCAGTTTTATATGCTATATAAATGGAATCATGTAGTTCATTTTTTGTGTGGCTAGGTTCTTTCATTCAACATTATGCTTGAGGGTGTAGTTGTAGATTGCTCATTCTCAGCTGTATAATATCCCACCGTGTGAGTGTGCCACAACTTATACGTCTGTGCTACTGCTGAAGGACATTTAGTTTCAGTGTTTTAACTACTACACACAGTGCTACTAGGAACATCTAGTAGATGTCTTTTGGTAAACATATGTGCACACTTCTACTGAGTATATACCTAGGAATGAAGTATAGCGGTCATAAAATAGGTATATGTTCAGCTTTAGTAGATACTTCCAGAGTGTTTGTATAGATTTACATTCTCACCAGCAAGGTATGAAAGTTCCAGTTTCTCCACAACCTTGTCAACCGTGATTTTTTTTTTCATTTTAGCCATTCTCATGCATGTGTAGTGGTATTGCATTGTGGTTTTTATTTATATCACCCTGATGAATATTGAAGTTGAAAACATTTTCCTATGTTCACTGACCATTTAGATAGCCTATTTTATGAGGTGGCTGTTCAAGTTATTTTCTCATTTTTCTATTGAGTTATCTATCCTTTTCTTTCTATATTCTGGATGTGAATGTACTCTCAGTATCTTCTCCTACTCAGTCACCTGCCTTTTCGCTCCTGAGTGTCTTTTGATAAACACAAGTTCTTAACTTTAACATCATCCAATTTATCAATTTTCTCTTTATGTTCAGAATTGTTTGTGTCTCGTTTAAGAAATATTTGCAGACTTCACTGTCACAAAGATGTTATCCTATGTTTCCTCTAAAAGCTTTATTGTTTTACCTTTCATACTTAACTCTGCAATCCATCTGGAATTGTTTTATTGTATGATATAAGGTAGGGTCAGTAAGTATTTTTCCAGATGGATATCCAATTGTCTCAACACCATTTACTAAGAAAGATCATCCTTTTCCCAATGCTCTGCAATGTTGCCTTTGTCATAAATCAGGTTATCATATATGTGAGGGTCTGTTTCTGGATTCTGTATTACATTTCATTTGTTACTTTGTCTATTCTTGCACCAAAACCTCAGTGTCTTAATTACTATAGGTTTGTAATAAGCCTTCATATCTAATGGTATAAGTCTCTTCCAGCTTTGTTTTTCTTCCTCAAGTTTACTTTAGATATTTTTGGCCCCTTGCATTTGGTCTTTTTCATGTAAATTTTAAAGCCAGCTTGTTAATTTCTGCAAAAGAACCTCCTGAAGATTTTTTTGTTTTTTGTTCTTAGTTTTTTGTTTTTAAAAAATAACATCTATGCAAGGGTTGAAATTTAATAAAATCAATATTTTAAAAAATTTTTATTTTATATTGGAGCATCGTTGATTAACAATGTTGTGTTAGTTTCAGGTGCTCAGCAAAGTGATTCAGTTATACCTGCTGAAGTTTTGATAGAAGTTGCATTATATCTGTAGTTTAATTTAGGGAGAATTAACATCTTTTCAATGGTGTGTCTTGCATTCCATTACTATGGTATATCTCTTCATCTCTTTGGATTTCTTAGTTCCTCTCAATAATTCAGTTTTCAGGGTAGAGGCCTAATATTTCATTAGATATATTCCTAGATATTTGATATTTGTTTAAGTTATATCTTTTATAAAGTTTTTTCTATGTAGTTGTTGCTAGTATATAGCAATCAAATTGATTTTTGTATGTTGACCTTATATCTAGTGATCTTGCTAAATTCACTTAATTCTAATAGTTTGTAGATTCTTTTGGATTTTTTCTACATACACAATAATATTATCAGCAAATAATGACAGTTTTATTTCTCTTATTCTGATTATTACTCATCTTTGATTGGGGTCATCTCTTTCCTGAAGAAGTATGTTTTTGGGGGTGATCTACCATTACTATTGGGATTCGTTGTTCATACCTCCTTCTGCCAAGTTCATAGTTCCTTTGCTCTGGAAGTATGCTCCTTCCTCTGTTCTCTGCATCCCAGGGGTCAGTGTATCTCACAGTAAATTCCTTTAGATTTAGACTGTCAATATCTGGTAGACTCACCCTTCCCATTATCATCACCAGTCTCTTTTGGCTAGAAGCACATGTGGTAAACAATAAAAGTGAGAAGTCAGCATGGTTTATTATTCACTCAGTCTTTTCTGGTTAGGGAGCTAAGTCCCTAGTAGGAACAGTCTCCACTTCTCTGGTGGTCCACCTGTGCCCTTAGATTTCTTAGTGCTCACAAGAATGTACTTTCAAGACTGTGACTCTATTCTACCTGAAGCAAACCAGCCTAACATTTGTAAGGATGCTAATTATGGTGTATGGTGCTAATGATGAATTATTGTGGTTGTTTCCTTGTTTCATTGATTATGGGCCTTTTTCTTAATGCTGCTTTTCACTCTGTTTTTGTCGGTGGGTTTTGAAGGAGGGTAATGAAGTTAAAATGCCTTTATTACATCATCTGCAACCAGATGTCCCCTTCACTTTTCCCTCTTCACATTTTTAAAAACTAAAATTTATAGTTTTTTATTATAAACTTTATACAAGCTCATTGTAGAAAGTATAGAAAATAAATGGAAATGCACAGAAGAATCGTTAAGAACAGAATAGTAAGGACTTATTTGCCTGAGGCGAGAGCAGCAAAGACTGGTATATCTGCAAGACAAGAGGTGTTAATGGACAAAAGAATCCCTTAGAGAGCTAGACTGTGCCAAAATATACAGCCCTCAAAGGGGAGTTTAGTTAGACAAGTCCACAGGACAAGCCGGGTGTGCAAACATAAACAGCCCTCAGAGGAAAGATCTGGGCAGGCAAACACAGACAGAGCTCTGCAGAAAAGGTAGAATATGTGCAAACAGCACCGCTCAGAGGGGAGACATAAAGGGTGGAATCCCAGGCATTAGAGGTGCTGGAAGTCTTATTAAGTTACATTCCATTCCCTGGGGCTAATGCTGAATCCTTCCTAAAGATTCATTTAATGCATTTTGCTAAATGGCTCAAGAGGGGCATGACATCCCCAGAGAAGACAGAGCTCAGAGGGACCTCAGGGAGAGTTTAGGCCAATACCTTGTAAAGCGTGGTCCATGTGCCACTACTGGCATAAGAAGTTATTTTAATGGTTCACAGTTTTTTTAATAGTTATATTTATTTTAATTTGTGTTAGAAACAAAGTATAGCTAATACAATGAAACCACAATTTCACGGATATCCTTATTTAGGATAAGGCTAAAATTGGTAGTAATGTTAGGCCTGGGTTGATTTAAAGATAACTAATAAACAAATAAAGCACAGGTATTGTGCAGATATTGCAAAAATTAAGGTGGTCTGGGAAATACTGAACTAGAGCAACCCCCTCATCTCAACTGTGAGGAAACTAAGCCAGAGAAGAGACAAGGCAGAACCAAGACAAACACTCAAGTTTCTTAATTCCCATACCAGTGTGCCTTCTTTTGCTACTAACAAGATTTCCTAGTTAATTTAAGATAATTCAAAATTGGAAGAGTTGCTAGGTATTCAACTTACCCTTCTGTCTACTATTTACCCTTATGATACTTGTTTAACTATAAACAAACTCTCTGTCTTTATGTAGTCATTCACTGAATAAACATTACAAAGTATTGTGGGGAGTAATATAACAAATACTGAGATAGGAAGATGGGGTTCCTGACCACAAAGAATGTAATTTTATGGGGAATTAGATGGTTAAGTAAAAATAATTATTCAAGACACAATAGAATAAGTGTAGATACAGCAATACAAGAAAAGAGTTGGAGAAGAGTAGAGGAAGAGGCGGTTACTTCCAGGTGGAAACTGAGGCTTCATGAAGTAGGTGCTGCGTAAGTTAGGCTTGGCATGATGAATGGATTTCATTGGGCAAAAAGGAGGGAGAGGATCTCAAATAGATGTTTGTACATCCATCCATGTTCATAGCAGCATTATTCACAATAGCTAAAATGTGGAGGTGACCCAAATGTGCATTGACAGATGAGTGGATAAACAAAATGTGGTATATGCATACTATGGACTATTCAGCCTTTAAAAGGAAGGAAATTCTGACACATGCTACAACATAGATGTTGAGGACATTATGCTAAGTGAAATAAGCCAGTCACGGAAAGACAAATATTGTATGAATCCACTCATATGAAGAAGTACTTTGAGAAGTCAAAATCATAGAGACAGAAAGTAGATGGTGGTTGCCAGGGGCTGGGAGAAGAGGCAAATGGGGAGTTATTGTTTAATGGGTATAACATTTCCATTTTACAGAATACAAAGTGTTCTACAGGTGGATGGTGGTGATGATTACACAATTTGAATGTACATAGTACCACAGAATTGTATATTTGAAAACGGTTAAGATAGTAAATTTTATGTTCTATGTATGTTACCACAATAAGAAAAGAATTGGAGAAAAAAAAAGAAGGAAGTAAGAAAATCCCAGGCTTAAGTAAAGAGCAGGAACAAAGTCTGCAAGATGCCTGAGTACATGGTGAGTTTGGGAGGCCTACGTAGAGGAGTCAGTGTGTAGGATGTTCTGAGAGGTAAGGCTTGAAGGACAGGATGAGTCTGAGTCTTGGTGGGCATTGGTTGCAGTGCCAAGAAATTTGAATTCTATTCTATAGATGATGAGACAAGGTAAATGGGACTGAGGAGTCACATATTCTCATAGTGACCATTACATGCCTATATCCCCATTTGCTTAACACTAAGAATACCTGAAGTACCTGAATCTTTGGTGAGTTCTGAGGAGGACAGAGCACTAATGAACAAGGTCATGATGCCCAATTGTACTATAAAAAGAAACAGGGGCTAGAGGACCGACTAGACAGAGACACAGTTGGCTGTCCACCTGGACAAAAGGAGTTTCAGTGGGACTGAAAAGCAACTCCTCAACTAGCACAGGAAGAGCCACAGAGAGAAACAAAATAGCAATCATTGTGAGGACAAGTAAGTTCCT
Source organism: Orcinus orca (assembly GCF_937001465.1). Taxonomy (NCBI): domain Eukaryota; kingdom Metazoa; phylum Chordata; class Mammalia; order Artiodactyla; family Delphinidae; genus Orcinus; species Orcinus orca. Next base: position 61,339,996 of record NC_064572.1, on the reverse strand, counting down.
CTTTTCTGTTGTGACGCTAGAGAGGCTTCAGCAACCTAAGGCCTTGGGAAAGAAGGAAGGCTAATGACTTCATGCGATCTGAGGATCCAGAAGGTAAAGAGGTGAAATCAAGGCTTGAGCAATGGGATGGCAGGACTAGAAGTGGTAGAGAGAAGGCTGGTAGAAATATCAGCTGGAACAGACCAAGAGAATTTACCCGGCCATTGCCAAAGCTTGAAGTTTGCTCTGTGCAACGGGTAGGTTTGGGGGAGAGGTGAGCCCTTTACTTCACTTAGGGATGCATGTCTGAGCATGTAATTGACCCCTGGGGATCCTGGGAGACTGAACACACAGGTAAGAGCCATCCAAAGTCCCACATCTCAAAAAGGAAAGGAATAAAGCTTCATTAACAGAAAGAACAGACAATGCAAATTGAGATCACTCAAAAAGAATAAGCATCTACTACAATTACATAATTAATCATTAATATCTGTGTGAACATTGTACTCCGTTCTCAATATAACTTTGTGGTAAGATTTCTGGTCCTATCTTTTAAATTCCTAGGAATGACAAGAATATGTTTTCTTGAAATAGTTCATATAATCAGCTACCTGTGGAATTCATGTGACAGATGCTTTGAATCAGGTGCAATGTTAGTAATCCGCAAATAAGTGTGTTTATGCATGTCAAATTAAGGGATGGGAACAGTGATGAGGCTAATTGCAAAATATCAGAAATTCTAAAAATATTGATATCCTGCTTTGTAATCCAGTTTAATTCAAGTATTTTTATTGTTGTCCTTCTGCAGGCAGAACCGTTTAGTGTGTCCTTAGAGAAACAAAAAGGAGAATCAGGGTTTTCTTGATCCTTGGGGACCTCACAGTCTAGTAGTCAACAGACATCTCTAATACAGGAAAACTAAAATAAATGTTATAGGGGAAGCTCATCTAGTATGTCTTGAAGGCTCAAAGAAGAGAGATCATACTCCTTATATCTCATTAAATCTGGATGCTGTCAATTGAGAGACACACCACTATTTTTTGCCCCACTAAGAAAAAAAGAATTCTGATAATTAAATTACGACATGTCATTGATTTTAAGAGGCATTCCTTTTCAGGAGATGTTAAATCACTTTAGAATTGATGAAATGTGGTCATTGAAGAATTCTGACAGGTTGAAATAAGAGAAAAAGCCCACCAAGCAGGGGTTCTTCTGTTTTTTTTTATATTACATACTTTCTTTGATCATTCACATGACTTCAATCACTCCCTATAGGATCATAACTCACAAATATTCATCTCCTGCCAGAATTTCTCCCCTTAAATGCAGATCCTTATATCCAACTTTATTTCATTCATTTATTCATTCATTATTCATTATTTCATTCATGTAGTAGTACCTGTCATGTTCCAAGCAGCATTCTAAATGTTTTATATTGTGTCATAAAAACTCTATGAATAAGAATTATTATTATTATCCCCATTATAGAAGTTAAGTAACTTGCCCAAAGTCATACAGCTAGTAAGTGGCAGAAACAGAAAAAATGGACATGAGAGACATTGCAAATCCGTAGGATTTAAATCTACAATACTTGTCAGCTGAGTGGGGATGGAAGCTGAGAGAGAAGGAAGGTTTTAAAAGGGGATAACGGGAAAAATCACTGTCATAGTTCAGGCTGCTATAACAAAATGCCACAGACTGGGTGGCTTAAACAACAGAAATTTGTTTCTCACAGTTCCGGAGCCTGAGAAGTCCAGTATCAAGATGCCAGCAGAATCAGTTCCTGGCGAGAGCCCTCTTCTTGGCTTGTAGATGGCTGCCCTCTCACTGTGTCCTCACATTGGTGGAGAGAGAAAGAACTCTGGTCTCTCTTCCTCTTCTTTTAAGGACACTAATCCCATCATGGGGCTCCACTCTCATGACTTTCATCTAAATCTAATTACCTCCCAATGGCCCCATCTCCAAATACCATCACATTGGGGGGTTAGGGCTTCAACATATTAATCTGAGGGGGACATAAACATTCAGTTCATAATAATTATCAACAGGGATAAGGAGGTCAAATAAAATTTCCCTCGGAAGGAAAATATTTAAACTGGACAAGTTGAGTTCTTAAGTGCTACAAGAAATGCAGATGCAAATATCCATTACTCAGTTGGAAACACTAGTGTGTAGGTTTGGGCAGATATTGGGCCAGGGGTATTGATTTGGGAGTGTGGGAGTAGATGATATTGCTGGTAGAAACAAGCTAAGGACAACTTGAGAAAACTCCACATCTAAGAGAGATAGAAGAGAAGGCTCAGTCTGAGGTAGGAAGAGTACTGAAACCGTGAAAGGTCTCAGAAGGCAAAGAAGAGAGTTTCGAGAAGGAGGAGGTTGTTGGTCAATGTTTAACTGACAATGTTAAATGCAGAGGTGGAGAAGAATGAGTAAGGAAAACCCTCACATTAGGTAATGAGAATCTCACTCGTGATGAGAAAGAGCACTGGCTTCAGATGGATTAGATGGAAACTAGTGGGTAGGTGATTTTTTTTTTTTTTACGTCTTTATTGGAGTATAATTGCTTTACAATGGTGTGTTAGTTTCTGCTTTACAACAAAGTGAATCAGTTATACATATACATATGTTCCCATATGTCTTCCCTCTTGCGTCTCCCTCCCTCCCACCCTCCCTATCCCACCCCTCTAGGTGGTCACAAAGCACCGAGCTGAGCTCCCTGTGCTATGCGGCTGCTTCCCACTAGCTATCTATTTTACGTTTGGTAGTGTATATATGTCCATGCCACTCTCTTGCTTTGTCACAGCTCACCCTTCCCCTTCCCCATATCCTCAAGTCCATTCTCTAGTAGGTCTGTGTCTTTATTCCTGTCTTACCCCTAGGTTCTTCATGACATTTTTTTCCCCTTAAATTCCATATATATGTGTTAGCATACGGTATTTGTCTTTCTCTTTCTGACTTACTTCACTCTGTATGACAGACTCTAGGTCTATCCATCTCATTACAAAGAGCTCAATTTCATTTCTTTTTATGGCTGAGTAATATTCCATTGTATATATGTGCCACATCTTCTTTATCCATTCATCCGATGATGGACACTTAGGTTGTTTCCATCTCCAGGCTATTTTTCAAGAAGTTTGTCCATGCTGTGAGGAAGAGTCACAGTTGTATAGCAGGAGTGAGGAAACAGGTTTTTAAAATGAAATTTTGATGTAGTGGGGGAATTGACTTAATGGAAATAAGTCAAGATATAAGATGCACATAATTAGAGGAGTTGACTTCTGAAGGAGGCCAGAGGAAAGGGAGATCCTTAACAAGGAGGACACTTCATTCTCTGCAATGGAGGAGTAATAATAATAACAGTATTATTATTTTGAACTTTAGCTAAGTATCAAGAATTATTCTAAGAAGTTTATAAGTGTTTAATCTTATCTAAAATTCTGTGAGGTAAGCACTATTATTTTCCTCATTTTACAGATGAAAAATTTGAGGCTTAGAGTTTTAAACAACTTTTCTGAGGTCTCAAAGCCAGTAAGTGGTATATGCAAGACTTAATTCCAAGTAACTTGATTCCAGAGTCTCCAGCCTAAACCAGCACACTGTAAGATAATAAAGATTTTGAGGTTGCTAGAATGGAAGTTTAGGATACTTGTGTCAGATGGCCTAAAACTATGTAGTAAAATAGAACTTGAGGCCATCTGCTGCAGTTGGGCGAAAGAAGGCAAGGTTGGGGGCCTCTGTGGGAACAGAGGTAACTTGGGAATCTACTGTAAGGAATTCAACAGAGAGCTATCAAGAGACGAATAACAAGATTCATATCCTTCTTAACCGCCATAGTGAGAGAAGTGATCATCACAGGACAATTAATGTGTTTATTTTTCTTGACCCTTCCAAGATGTATCCAGATGCTAAAGTACTTGATTGTAGAATTAAAGGCAGGGGAATGGGCCTAATGTCTCAGCTTCTCAGTGTGCTAAACAGGGTTCCGACAGTGGTAGGCCCGTATCGGTGTGCAAAGGAGCTCTTGCAACCCCTTAACTGAGGGTTAAAAATAGTAAGTATCCATCTCTGAATCTCTGAATTTCTACAGGAAGATAGAGGGGAAAGGGATTTGTCCACCCACTGTCAACAATATATTTTTTGTTGACACTGTTCACTAAGTCAGAGAATCAAGATGATGGCAAAAGTTTTATAAGAGCTATTAGATATGAGTAATATATCCTTCTCCTCTGTGGCCTTTATGCTTTGTCTTATAGAATGTATAACTTTCATTACATTATACTATTTTGTGGGAATTTTTTGTCCACCTATGAGACCATTAGCTTTGGAAGGCAGGGACTATGTGTTGTCCATATCTGTATTTCCAGTGCCTAGATTCTCATAAGTGCATAATAAGTCTTTAAATTGAATTACTGTAGGAAAGAAAGACCTCTTGCCCTACTTCTTGGAAATTATGTCTGGTTCAAATAATTGTGAACTTAAATGAATTCTTGGACATGGACGTGTCAGTTTCAATATCACTTTAGTTATTATTTAAGTAATCTGCAGAGACAGTTGCAATGTTTCAATAAATATAATGCTTGTATATGGTTCAGAATTTGACACATGCAGCATATTTCAGGGGAGTAAAGTTCAACTTTGAAAAATTACATTTTAGTGATTAAACCCTGCTGTAGCAGTATAAGGATATTCTAATGTTAAAGCCTTTTAAATTATGAAAGTAGAAAACTATTTTCCAACTGTAATGACTCTAAACATTTATACCACACTAAATTATTACATTGAAACACTTTTTAAAATTATATGAAGTGAATTAATACAAAATTCTCTAAGTAGTCATCTGATACTAAATAAGGATTATTTCTAAAAGAATAGCTATTCCTCTTCTTCGCATTGTTCTTGCTTCTCCTTTATAATTTGATTCAGTTTATGTCACAGTCCTTAAGTCTACACAACCTTAAATTTAATAATCCTGATATTTCCTTTTTACATCTAGAATCCAATTATATCATGGTGGATGCATTTGAAATGGCTGTGCATTTCAAACTCGCTGTTTCCTAACTGGATTATAAGTCTTAATGAGCTATGGTTTAGTTGCTTTTGTTTACTTAATTTTCTTACTGTTTAACTTTTGCTCCATCTTGCAAACTATATTTTCAGAGAGAAAACATTCTCTACTTAAGTTATTTATGTGCTTTTGAAGGAATTTATGTTTTATATCATTGGCTTATTGCTCCAAGATCCTTTGGACTCTGTTCTCTATTCATGTAGTCTAAAAAGATTCTTTTGCTTTCTTCATATGCTCTTGATTTCCTCAAAAATGTGTTTAAGGCACACTTGTAAATGGTTTTAGAGAGTGGTCAAGCCAACCATAATTGCATTTGGCCCACTCCGTCTTCGTCATGGTCCAGTGATGGTCAAGGTCACAAGCCCTTTACCACATGGGCCAGCTTATGTCGCACCATTTACAGCTCACAGCCCTTGCTCATGACCTTGTTCAAAATTCACACAAATGTATATTTTTAGGCAGAAGAGAAACTAGGGGAAAACATATGTATGAATAAATCCAAATCCAACCCACTGCTTAAAAAATGGTTCAATTATGTGCTCTATCATTGATGTCCTATTCAAGCAAAAACTTTATTCATTTATTCAACAAAAAGTTATTAACTTCTTTCTATATTTCCATGTACTCTTTTAGCTACTGGAGATACACAGGGAACAAAAGGGACTATTCTAGCCCTCATGGAATTTTTATAGCCCCCTCCCACCGTATATAATAAACATAATAACTAAGTAAGATATATAGCATGTAACATGATTTCTAAAGAAAGTAAGTAAGATGGTTAGAAAGTGCTAGTGAGAAAGGTAAAATTTTACAGAGTGGCATCTCTGCAAATATCTTTTGGACACCTGCTCTGTTCCATGCATTTGGTGAAGAGGCAGACACAGTTCCTGCCTTCAGGGAGCTAACAGTCCAGTAGGTATGACAGATATTGAACAAGAAATTACAGTCTGATAAGTGTCCTAAAAGGGGAGAGTACAGCTAGTTATTATAAGGGATGCCAACCTGAGGGTCAGGGGAAATCCATTTGAAGAAGTGGCATTTAAAAAGAGACCTAGTGGGGCTTCCCTGGTGGCGCAGTGGTTGAGAGCCTGCCTGCCGATGCAGGGGACACGGCTTCGTGCCCCGGTCGGGGAAGATCCCACATACTGCGTACTGGTTGGGCCCGTGAGCCATGGCCGCTGGGCCTGCGCGTCCGGAGCCTGTGCTCCCCAATGGGAGAGGCCACAGCAGTGAGAAGCCCGCGTACCGCAAAAAAAAAAAAAAAAAAAAAAAGAGACCTAGTGGATGAGGGGTTAGCTAGGTGATAAGAAGGGCAACATTCCAGGTAAATCAGTAGGGTCACCTTGAAAAGCCCAGTCAAAATTATAGAATCATAGAATTCAGGGGGCCCTTAGATATCACTCTCTCCAAATTCTTCATTTCATGCATGGGAAAACTAAGCCCTAGGAAGATCCAGTTATTTATCCAAGTTATGCAATGAGTTAGGGACAGGATTAGGAGTAAAACCCAAACCCCCAGAAGGAAAGCTCCACAGAAAAGGGATTTTCATCTGTTTTCTTCACTACTATATTCCTAATACTTAGAACAGTAAACATTTCATTGAATTAAATAGCCAATGAGTTGCCTGATTGGTTTGTCAGTGGTTTTTTTTTTCCCACTCTGTCATAAAGCTCATACATAATATTGTACTAGGCCCGTAGGGCTGAGTGTGATGCATGAAGTTAAACAGATACATTTCCTGTCCTCCAATAGCTTGTCGTATTAGACAGCAGGTGTCAACCGTTTTGATCTCGGGTTCCCTGTACACTCTTAAAAATAATTGAAGAACCTAAAGATATGTGGGTTAAATCTATCAATATTTACCTTGCAGAAATTAAAACTGAGAAAAAAAATTTAAGTATTTATGTATTAATTCATTCAAAGATAATAATAGAGCTTCCCTGGTGGAGCAGTAGTTAAGAATCCGCCTGCCAATGCAGGGGACACAGATTCGAGCCCTGGTCCGGGAAGATCCGACATGCCGCAGAGCAGCTAAGCCCATGCACAACAATTACTGAGCCTGCGCTCTAGAGCCCGCAAGCCACAACTACTGAGCCCGCCTGCCACAACTACTGAAGTCCGTGTACCTACAGCCTGTGCTCCACAACAAGAGAAGCCACCGCGATGAGAAGCCTGTGCACCGCAATGAAGAGTAGCCCCCACTCGCTGCAACTAGAGAAAGCCCGCATGCAGCAACGAAGACCCAACACAGCCAAAAATAAATAAAAATATATAAATTAAAAAAAAATAAGTTCCATTATATGTTAATATAAATAATACATCTTATGAAAAATAGCTCTATTTTCCAAACAAAAAAGTAATTAATGAGAGGAGTGGCGTTGTTTTACATTTTTGCAAATCTCTTCCTGTCTGGTTTAAGAGAAGATAGCTGGATTTTCATCTGCTTCTGCATTCAGTTTTTTTGCCATATGTTGTTTTGGTTGAACCATATGAAGAAAATCTGTACTTACACAGATATGTAGTTGGAAAAGGGAGGGTTATTTAACAGGCTTTTCAGCTAATTCAGATATTCCTGTTTGATACTATATCAATTAGCAGTGATTTTTCAAAGGTTAATTGCAATGTGGAATCTACACCTCACCAATGAACTTTTTAATACTCTGTTGCATTAAAATCCATTAGTCTGTCTTGTAATTCGAATGGATCTTTTACTCATAGATGATTTCGTAACATTCATTGGTCATTTGGAAAATATTGGTTCACTGAGCTATATGGATCTTCCAAATATTTTATTATTGAATTATACAATATGAAAAAATCACTTTGTTGATATCTCTACCAATCTCATCAGGAAACTCTTTAATTAGTGGGAAGCTGTCACACTCGCAGAGGTAGATTGACCTTTTCTACAATTCTGATTTTCACTTGAAAGCTCAGATTTTTATTTTCGGCAACAAGTGCTGTCAGTCATTTTCCTTGAAGTGACAGACTCGCTTCATTCATTTTGGAGAAAATGTCTGTTAAAATACCCACGTCTGAATAATCATAGTTTGTCTCTTAATCATTCATTCAAGCAAAAATTATGTTCCATGAGAAAAGCAGTTAGTTTAGCTAGGAGTCAATCACATTAACTCTTCTCCTTGAGCTCTTCTCCTTGTGCTTTGGTACACAGTAGAAGTACTTTATGCATACTTATTTCGTCACATGGGATATTTTAAAAAGACATGCATTTGAGGGTCAAGAATTAATAATTTTTTTTTACTGCTTCTTCAAGAACATCCTTAAGTGAAACTGATTTTGTTGTCATTGTTGTTCACTGTGAGTGTGTGGTGGTGAAGAATACGACTGCTAGTACAGTTTGGTGGCGCCGCCTTGATTTGTACCAAGGCTCTAGTAGTTCTACCCTCTGTTGCTTTTCCACCATAAATCCAAATGCAACATAGTGAATGAGGCAAATAATGTCTTAGTATTGCGGAAATATTTTTGACTTCACAGACCCTGTGAAAGGGTCTTGGATCCCCTGGGATTTGCAGACCATCCTTTGAAATCTGTTGAATTAGACGATCCCTAACCGTTCTTCTAGTGTCTCTGTATCAGTAGTTCTATAAAATTGAAATTCTTGATTTTTTTCAACATTTTAAACTTTTTATTCATGTTAACATTTCTGATTGGCACTTAGATTAGTGCTTTACCTCCTCATTGAAGTTTTCCGTGCGCATATCTTACTCCTTTTCCATGCTCCTTTACTGTGTGACATTTGCTTCATACAAGTCATTACTGATGTGGTTAAATTAAATGTGCCTTCCAGCCGATCCTTTCAGACTCCTTTTTAATTGCATCCTTAGTGCTATTTGCTCATCCCCATTTGTTCTTACTCAGCCTTGAAAACCTAGAACCTTGGAACTATGAAATTGGAAAGCTTTCCAAAGCAGAGCCAGAAATGCTATAGGCAAAAAAAATGGGACGGAATTGTGGAGGTTCTGAGAGCAATCTCCTTATAACTCTTTAGGCAGAGGAAAGTGAACCTGGCAATGGTTTCATCAGCACATATTTTGATTTCACTGATCTGGAATGTGACACTGACATTGGAATTTGTTAAAAAGCTTTCCAGATGATCCTACCCTATGCAGTCAGGGTTAAGAACAGATGAGGAAACTGAGGCTTATCAGTGTTTAAGTGGCTTATTCCAGTTAATACAACTGTCAGGGTGGAGGACGAAATCCAGGTTTCATACTCCTCCACTCAAGGTCTTTGCTGCCATAAAGACTCCTCTTAAAGATGTAGTGAGACTTCAAGGGTCCAGGGAGAATTGTGGAAGACAGAGCTAAAAACTATGTGCTTAACAGTGGGTAAAACCAGGAGTGAATATGGAGGTTAAAAGAGAGAGAAGAGGCAAAGGGCTTAGGGCAAAGTGCCAAGAAACTGAAAGAAGCAGATGTGTGGGAGACAGAGAAGAAAAGAGAAGGAAGTGGAGGGAAAGAGTAAAGAAGGGAGGTATGGAACAGACAGAGCTGGGATGAAAGCAAGAAAAAGTGGTGACAAGAAAAAGGGAGGTGGAAACGCTGCTGAAGTAGAATGCCACCTACACTCTTCTAATAATATGAGTAAAATGTTAAAAGTAGGATCACACATCTTTCTTTTTTTTTTTTTTGCTGTACGTGGGCCTCTCACTGTGGTGGCCTCTCCTGTTTCGGAGCACAGGCTCCGGACGCGCAGGCTCAGCTTCCATGGCTCACAGGCCCAGCCGCTCCGCGGCATGTGAGATCTTCCCGGACCGGGGCACGAAACCATGTCCCCTGCATCGGCAGGCGGACTCTCAACCACTGCGCCACCAGGGAAGCCCCACACATCTTTCTTAACATGCCTTTTAAGGATGGGTAAGCACCATGCTGTGCACTTAGCAGACTGTTAAATATTGAGGAGTTGATTTGTTGATAAAAGGGTTGGACAAGAGAGGGCCATCAATTTCCTGAGCCTAATAGTAAGCAATCACTTATTGCTTTCCCCGTGTAATGAGTCAGTAATTCTAGGGAGCAATATTCTAGTTCTGTTTGGTGCTGCTACTAGAGAGCCACCCTATGTCGCTTCCCAGCAATGGACAATTTAGACAAGATATGTCAAAATACTTGGCATTTCATAAGAAACCATCTGCTGTGGTCCCACCAATGTCTTCGCTATCCCCAGAAATGGGTATGCTCACTCCATTCACTTGCATTCCTGAAAAGCCTGCCCAAACTTTTCACTTTTTCCATTAAGCTAAACCAAGCAGTTCTCTAGAGATTAATGCATGTCCTTTATTGGGAAACACTGATGCAAGATCAGAAGCCATCTTAATTAAGGTCAATTGTTCTCAGTTTTGGCTACACATTTAGGATCACCTGGGGAGTTTTTAAAAATTCCAATTCCTAGGCATCATTCTAGACCACTTAAATCAGGGAGCGATGAGTAAGACCCATTTATCAGTATTTTTTTAAACTCCCCAGATGATTCTAGTGTACAGCCAAGGTTCAGAACCTGGGCCTTCTTAATGAGATATACTGGGGAACATTACAGAGACCTAGAGAATAAACAATTTGCCTTGTTTGCTCCCAGCTGCCCCAAGAAACAAACGTAAAATTGTAATAAATACATTCCCAAATCTACTAGTAATATTAGGCAAACCAAGTTTCAGGAAACTTCATGACTGTCAGGACCCACAGGAAGATGATGAAAGCCCCATGGAGGAGAAGGCTGATGGTAGATGCGTCACGTTGAGACACCATTCTTTCCTAGCTTCTTGCCTACCTCTCTGGCAATACTTCATTTCCCTTTGCAAGCTCTTCTTCCTCTATTCATCCTATAAACATCAATATTCTTTAGGGTTCTTTCCTACTCTTACTTCTTTTCTTATTCTACACATACCTTATGTAAGCTCATCCACTCACATAGCTCCAGTTATCATCCATTCATTGCGCATTCATAAATGCGTATGTCTAACCCATTTCTCTCTCCTAACTTTGAGCTTCCTACTGGATATATCTGAATGGATGCTTCACAGGCATGTCTAAATGTAAACTCAACATCTCAGCTCCCCTACCTCTCCACTCCCGTGCTGTAAGTTTGAATGTCCTCCTGTGCCACATCTAAAGGAATGGCACCAACACCCACCCTCTAGCTAGAAGTCTTGACTTCGCCCTTCATCTCACTCCCCAAGTCTTAATTTGTCTGTCTTTCTGCTGTGCCTCTCTTCAATCTATTTTCTATAGTGCAATCAAAGCTATTATCTAAAACACAATGTCTGTTAAAACTTTATTAAAAACCCTTTAACTCATTGCCTCGGGAATAAAATTCAGATTCATTAAAATGGTGCCCAGGGACCCACATTATGTGGTCTCTACTTATACCTCTATTCCCATCAACTGCCATTATTTTTCTTGCTCTCTGTGCTCCAGCCAAATTGAATTTCCTTTAGTTCCTTGAATGTTGTATTTCTCATCTCTGGGTAAACTCTATCATGTTCATTGCTGCAATCCCAGTGCCTCCCACAGTACCTGGTACAAAGTAAGCACCCAAGGAGCACTTGTGGCTTGTGTGTGTGTGTGCATGAAAAACTGAATATGTTTTCAGGCACTCAAAGCCTTAGAATGTTCTCCTCTCTGATAATGGGCTAATTCACTAGCACTAATCTATTGATTCAGAATAATAATGCTCCTCTTACCCTACCTGATCCTGATCTCTGTTTTTCTTAGCCTCGGTTTAGCAAACCTGACTCTGGCCTCTTATCCTACTGACCTCACTTCTTGATGTTTTACCACCAACCCTGACCTTTCCCTTTCTTCCCCCTCTCTGATAACCAGGTCCATCTCTGCTTAATTCTGCCTTAATAGTTCAGTAGGAAGGACATTAATATTCACTGTTCACATCAGAAGTACTCTCTCCTTCTAGGATCACCTCAAAGTTTCCTACCAGAACTGCTTCTTTAGCAGTTTTGTTTGGGTTCTCTACTAACCCAAAATAAAGCAATAGAGAAATAGTTATGTCTGAAATGATTTTCCTTTTCATAAACTGAAAATATCCTTTCATTCTGCCTTGGCTCTGATTCTCATTGTGCCTCTTCTTGTGTAACAAATGGGACTTTTCTGTTGTCCATTTCAGCTGAGACCCCAAAGCTGAGGTCAGTGGGTATAACGTGCCACACATCTTAAAGAGAGATTAGAGTTATTTAGACCATCCATGTAGGACCTCCTACAGGATAGCCCCAAATGAGTTCTGGACCCAAACCAAGAGGGATCCATTGTCCATATCCTGTCTACATGTAAGAAGAGGCTAGGAGATTGATGAGAGAGAAGATTATTTCTGTGTATGAAGAAAGTTTTATCAGCTCAGAAGTAGGGACAGGAAGAAGGTTCTTCCTCTCTACCCCAAGCCAAGTGAGAGGGCTCTTCGGCCCCAGATGTGTCCTAGAAGAACTAAAAGGAGAATTCTTAGGAGGACTTGACATGTGTTCTCTGAAGTTTGGCAGGCACAGAGTCCAGAGCCTCGTCCTCCCCTGGAAAGGTCTAATGAAGAGGCTGGCTGGAGATGTCCTTGACAATTGAATGAGGTGAGAGAGCTTGGACTACAGTGGACACCACAGAAAGCAACCAAGCTTCAGCTGTCTTTAAAGAATCACACCCCAGCAGAAAGAGGTTGTGAGAGATATATCATCAGGGTAGAAGCTTAGAGGAGTTTTAAGGAGTTAGTCGTAAAGCCTATCGCCTGTATAAGAAAACAGTATAATGTGGAGGGTCCCAGCAGGAAAGCATTGGAAGAACCCACAAAAATGTCCCAAAAGAGAAGGATCTTGGGCATCTCCCTCCAAGAGAGCACCAAAGCCAGATTACTATAACACTAGTCAATAAAGCATTTTTGCTCCCATTTTACCTTTCTTCTTTACCTCTACTCCTTCAGGAATTACTGGAGAAGAGGATTAAATAAACAAACAAAAACATGTATCCCCTTCCTCCACTACAGTTTCTGATTTATGTCAAGCCTACACTGGTCAAGATATGAATCAAATTAGATGAAAAACTAAAGTTTTGATATAAGATTAGGCTGGTATTTTTAATACCTGAAAAATGAAATTATTTATTAATATCCAAAAGCTAAGAAATAAGCTTTGAGATGAGATTCAGGATTAGGAAACTGGCTTTGAAAGGCAGTGGTTAAAAAAAAGCATAGGGGCTTCCCTGGTGGCGCAGTGGTTGAGAATCTGCCTGCCAATGCAGGGGACACGGGTTTGAGCCCTGGTCTGGGAAGATCCCACATGCCGCGGAGCAACTGGGCCCGTGCGCCACAACTACTGAGCCTGTGCATCTGGAGTCTGTGCTCCGCAACAAGAGAGGCCGCGATAGTGAGAGGTCCGCGCACCGCAATGAAGAGTGGCCTCAGCTCGCCGCAACTAGAGAAGGCCCTCGCACAGAAACGAAGACCCAACACAGCCAAAAATTAATTAATTAATTAATTAATTAATTTTTTTAAAAAAAGCATGAAGGTCTTTGCTGTGGGTATTCCACCAAGTTGAGCCCTTTCAATAAACCATTACGCTTGTACTCTTAATGTCTCATAGGGCGGGAAAAGGGGCATATGAGGTAAGCTTAGTAGATAGTATGCTAACTTTTTATCAAACATGCCAGAACTAATATACCCAAATGGAGTTCTCTTCAAAAGGAATCACTTCAGAAGGCTCTGCAGTTCTTTTACTGATATTGCCGTTGCTCAAAGTATCTCTGAAACATCTCTTTACGAATTGCTTCCTGGGTTTATCGCACATTCTTTTGTATCTATCCATGGATAATCTTTACCCTGTAGTGGTGGGCTGGATTTTTTGAAATAGCTAAATGTTATCTGGAGCCAAGACTAATGACTAGAGTGGATAATTTAGCTGAGAAATTTCACTTGTGGTGAAAAACTTCCCAGGTTATGATTATGAAGTGGATTTCTTCCATGACTTTTACTGGCTGAAAAGAATTTAAGTATCCAAATGGTTGTGAGTCATGGCAGTGTTATTTGAAGCACCAAGTGACCAAGTTGGTGTCCAACTTTAAGAATCAGGTTGTTCCCAATCTCTTGGTAGGACAAAACAGGTGGTAGTTTTCAGATCTTCAGAGCAGATGCCACCCATCCCTCAGTATGATGGTTTTTGTCAGTTCTTCTCATTGTGATATCCTGGAATTTAAAGCTTTATGTCTGACCCTTATTTCTGTTACTTTTTAAACTATAAATTTCTTCTTGTCCTGAAAAGCTAAGTCATCTCACAGCCTCCTTTTCTTTAGACAAAACAACAAGCACAGTTGTTGGACACCAACGAAAAGTCTGGTTAATTGCTCTCTGAGGACTGAGTAAAACTGTTTCACATCATTAGAAAAAAATGAAAATGGTCATTTTGAAATTCAGAATGACTATTAATGACCAACAAAATCAGTATGTTCTCCAGCTGCAGTTAAAGTCCCCATGAAAGGGTTCACACATTGGCTTTCATTGTTCTGTCCAATTTTGAAATTTCCAGAACCTACCAAGTCTGCTGGACAGCTTTGTAACTCCCTCCATTCCTCAGAGTGAGCAATAGTCACTGAGCTATCCCAGACCTTCATGCTTTGCTTCAGGAGGTACCTTTGCAATTCCTTTGCTGACCCTGTTGCTGGAGTGATCTGAGGAGTTCTCCCTATCTTGAATACCAATCAGAACCACCACTGAAAAATCAGACCCTAACTTCATCAAAGAGTTAACTGGTGCTTGGAACCATTCAGGTCTATTCAATTTTAAAAACATATGTTTAAAATTGACATCTGGACCAATTTTTGCATTCATTAGATCCCAGATTTAGAAGAATTGCATGTGATTAACATTACAAAACATAAACACTGTGTTCCAGTGATTCAAAAGAAAGCCAGGATATTTTGTATTACGGTGTTTTTATATCTTCAGAATGTCCCATTGTGACTCCCATAAATATCTCCCCAAATCTACCTTATTCTATAAAATTCTACTTTACACTGTTTGAGCTGCAAGTTATAGTGATGCTTCTTGACATCACAGCAGCTCCATTTGCAGTCTAGCCCATTGGCTGAAATCTTTGTTGCCCACTCTGCCTTTGAACTCATCCAGCTTTGTGGCAGTCACAGCCAAATACCCACTGGAAAAGGGTACCAACTGAGATGTGCAGACTCATAAAACACTGAAATTAGAAGTGTTTAGAGATCATCCAGTCCCTACTACTGAGAATACTGAGGCTCCAAGAAGGGGCATATCTGGCCCTATGTCTTCAGTGAACATCACGATACCAAGGGATCAGAGTAAGTTCAGAGTGTCTGAAAAAATGGAACAGACGCAGACCCATGAAGAGAAAGAACCAGATTAGCCCTTGTCCCAGAGAATCAATAAGGTCAGAAGCAATAAATGTCAAAATAGACAAACAAAGGGAAACTTTTCCAGGGTCTGCAGTCTGTTCTCTAAATACCAGAGAGAGAGAAGGCTATGTTGTTCCACTCTCTGAAAGGTAAGATGATAGGCTAAAATCAGCTGATTAGACTTGGGAAGAATCTTTTGAAATCATCCTTTCCTGATCCTTTATTTTATCTTTATTTTATTTTTTTAAAAAATGAAACTAAGGCCCCAGGAAGTTGCCTAATATCATAAAGATTATTAGTGGCACACCTGGACTAAAAATCTGTTACTTCAACTTCCAGTATAATCTTTCCATTATGCTACAAGACCTAATACTATTGAGTGCTTGTTATGTGCCAAGCTTTACCTAAAATATGTTATTTTGGTAATATAAAATCTTCCTGACAACCTCTTGAGGGTAGGTACATATATCAACTCTATTTTTTCAGATAAGTAAAGTTGGGCAAGGAGAGGTTAAGGTACATGTCCAGGATCACAAAGCAGAGGCAGGATCCAGACACACGCTGACTCAAGACTCAGTAAACTTGCCATTCCATACTCCCTTTGGAGAAAGAGGCAACTCAAGACTTCTGTGCTCATCATTGTGTTGTAAATTGTCCCTTAGGACCTGATGTACCTTCTCTGTTTTTCTAACTTTGTACCTCATAAAAAGTTTAGGAGAAGTATTAAAGATATACTAGAGGGCTTCCCTGGTAGCGCAGTGGTTGAGAGTCCGCCTGCCGATGCAGGGGATGCGGGTTCGTGCCCCGGTCCGGGAAGATCCCACGTGCCGCGGAGCGGCTGGGCCCGTGAGCCATGGCCACTGAGCCTGCGCGTCCGGAGCCTGTGCTCCACAGCGGGAGAGGCCGCAGCAGTGAGAGGCCCACGTACCGCAAAAAAAAAAAAAAAGAATACTAGAGACTATACATATCAGAAAGAGGAGAGTTTTCTTCCCCCAAGCTCTCAAATATCTGAAGAACGGCTCAGCCATAGAACTTAATTAGGTGCCTTCCATGTTGAAAAGGCAAGCATTGCACATAGCATGTCAAGGAAGGGCCCTTATGAAATCCAGATAGCGTTCTGAATTAAAGATATGGAAAACAAAAAGTGGAAATTGGCCCTAGAAGGGCCAATTCACCTAAAAATACATTTGCTTGGCTCAAGTGTCAATAGAAAAAGAAAAGAAAAACAACTAATAGTTATTGAGTGCTTACACTTACTAATTCATTTAATTCTTACAACATCCCTATGAGTGTAGGTATTATTATGATATCCATTTATGGATAAGGAAACTTGAGGCACAGAGAGATAAGGCAACTTACTAAGGATTACATAATTGGGAATTAGATAATAGAGTGGAAGTTCAAAGTCACTAGAAGGCTTTCTGTGTTGAATTTTCAATTAAATATTCAGAAAAATAACTACTCCATTTCCTATGTCACTGGGTCTAAAGAAAGCCCACGTGTCTAGTAAGGCCATGTCTGAAATGTAGGTACATATTTGCAAATGAGATGTATAAGACTGATCTTGCTGTTCTACATTTGGAAAACTGGGCATCTTTCCCTAGGAAGACCCCCTTTGAGGTTTTAAACTATGAATATTAATCACGGGCTCCCCACCCATTTTTAGCCTACATATGCTCTAAAGTTGCTAGGTCCAGAGTAAAACAGATCTCGGGGCAGCTACAAACTTAGGAAGCTTACAAATACCCCTGGAGGGCAGAGCTACAGTTGGAAAGATCTGATGCTTTTGTTGGCACCAAGTAAAAGCTTGGAACTACACTGTTTCCCATCTTCTGTTCCCCAAAGCAGACTCCTTGCTCTTCCCATACTCCTCCTGTGGCCAGCTGAAATGGCAACCTCTTTCTGAAGTCTTACTTATTTCTCCAATTAGAAGCAATTGTTCCTACTTCCTCCTCCTTGTTCTGCCACAGATTTGCATTTTAGCACTTGCTGCTTTTGATCTTCCGTGGTAACGACTTAGATGTCTGTTCCCTCCACTGGGGTATAAACTGTTTGAGGGTGGGGACCAGAACAGCAGCATCACCTGGGAGCTTACTGGAAATGCAATTTCTTGGGGCCACCCCAGTCCTACTGAATCAGAATCTCTGGGGATGGGGCTCAGGAATCTGGGTTTTAGCAAGCCCTCCAGGTGATTCTTTATGCACCCTAAAATTTGAGAACCACTAGAGGATTTAAAGCCCTCCAAGTGGGGGATGGAACACACAAGTGAACCGAAGTAAGCTGGCTGGGCTTCATACCTTTGAGTGGAAGAGACCACATACCTCACCCTGCCCCATCCCCACCTACATACACCCCTCCATACGTCTGTCTATAAATACAAATGAAGCAGCCAGAAGGAAAGCGATAGAAGCCAGTGTGCAGTAATGTGGCCTGCAAGTTTTCAAATCAGACAAAGCCCTGGCAATTGGGGAGGATCGCGAAAATCTGTGCCAGAGGCATCAGGGATGATTCTAATCATCTAAGCAATTTACAACTAAAGGCAACTCCGTGTTATTACTGTTAGCAGAGGAGCAATGGGAGTGTTACCTGGTTTGTGGTTTTTAAATCATAAAATGTTATAAAGAGGTTAAATTTGCTCTGGTATAGTAGCTTTCCTGGCTGCCCAGATTGAACTTTTTAAAGCTCAAAGTCTTCTGTGATCCCCTTGTTCCCATCCAGTTAAGTGCAGACCACTTGCTCTGCATACAGGCTCCTCCCTGATCTGGTTACAAATCCACCTTTTCTAACTGTTACATAGAACACAGTTATTCGTAGCCACCTCAAGTTAATTTTTTGGAATAAGGCAGAGCAGGTCTCCATGAATGAAAATGATTTCTTACACCTGTGTCCTTTACCCCAGTAGCTTCTAGCAAATGGGGACTAGTACCCCTTGGAGCAGGAACACAATACATGGCTAAGTTTTTGTTAATTAATATATGTTTATATTTTAATTTTAAGAAATTTTTCAAAATATAAAAGTAACACATAATTATGGTAGGAGATTCAAGTTGTATGTGAGGACATAAATGATTCCTTAAACAAACAGAAGTATCAACTGTTAACAGTTTCTCATGGAGCACAGGCTCCGGACGCGCAGGCTCAGCAGCCATGTCTCACAGGCCCAGCTGCTCCACGGCATGTGGGATCTTCCCAGACTGGGGCACGAACCCATGTCCCCTGCATCGGCAGGCGGACTCTCAACCACTGTGCCACCAGGGAAGCCCTGCTTTTTTTGCTTACTTTATCTTGGACAGCTTTCTACCTCTGCAAATAGTTCCACCTCTTAGTATTATAAAGATATGCCATCATTTATATAACTTTTCACTTTTTAAGAGACACTTAAGTTGTTTACATTTTTGCTGTTATCACAATGCTATAACTAACATTCTTGTATTCAT
Organism: Orcinus orca; assembly: GCF_937001465.1. Taxonomy (NCBI): domain Eukaryota; kingdom Metazoa; phylum Chordata; class Mammalia; order Artiodactyla; family Delphinidae; genus Orcinus; species Orcinus orca. The sequence goes on along the minus strand of NC_064572.1, from coordinate 61,321,148 downwards.
TAATTCATTTACTCAAATATTCATCAATAGTTATTGGTCTCTTTATGTGTAACATACTGTGGGAAGGACTAGGTATACATATCTGAATAATATTCCTTGCCTTATGGAGCTTACAATCTAGCAGCAAAAATATATAGACTAAGTGAAGATATAAATATATAATTACAAATGATGAGAAGTGCTATGAGAGAAATGAAGTGTGCTAATGTAGAGTTAGCTAGGAACACTTACCTGAACACAGAACCAGGGAAGGACTTTTTGAGAACTTGACATTTAAATTGAGACTCAAAGATGGTAGAGCATTCCAGGCATAAGGAACACCATTTGCAAAGCCCTAGACGGGAAGAAACTTAGCATTTTCAAGGAATTGAAAACAGGCCAATGTGGCTAAAAGATGATGGATGAGAGAGAGTGGCATGAAATAACATTGGAAAGGTAGGGAGAGACCAATCGTAAAATACCTTGTAAGCCATGGTAAGAAGTTTGTGTTCTATCTGAAGAGTTAAGGGAAGCCAATGGAGAATTTTATTCAGGGGAGTAGTGTGATCAGATATAGATACAGATATAAGTATAGATATAGGTGTATAAAAAACTACTCAGATACTCTGTGGAGAACAGATTGTAATGGGACAAGGGTGAAGCCAGGAAGGAACCTGTGTTAGCAGTATAGGCAAGATGGTGATGGATGGTTTGGGCCAGGCTAGTGGCAATAGAGATAGACATATTCAAAATATTTTTAAAAGGCAGAATTGACATGAATAACAGGAATGGATGTGGGGATTGAAGAAGAGAAACCTGGACAATTCACTGCATGGGGAAGATAAGGGGAGAATTAGTTTGGGGGGAAGGCTGAATTGAGGGTCTATTTTGAGCATGTTAAGTCTGAGATGCTTGGGAGCCATCCAAATGTAGCATTGAGTATGCAGATTAATCACAAGTCTGGAGCTCGAAGGAGATGTTTGGACTGAAGATATAAATTTGTCAGTGTATTTATAAAGCCATGTGAAAATATGAGGATTGACGATGCACAAGAGAAAGAACAGGAGAGATAGAGACTAACCTTCTTTAGGAAAAGCAGCACTTCTGACTTGTACAGGAAGAGTAGGGTACAGAGACAACCGTGCATAAATTGGGTGATGGGAAGAAAGGAACTCCCAAATCATGATTTCTTATATTGCTTAAAGCGTAACGCAAGGTCATGGACTGAGAGGAAGGGAAGTGAGTAGAGAAGAGGATTTGAACAGAGAGGAAATGTACAAAATAGTCATCTCAGAGATTAGAAAAGCGAGCTTGATAAAGAAACTAGAGAAACCTCATAGGATTACTGGTAGCACCAAAAACACATCTGAGGCATGGAATCATATTTAAAGTGAAACCTGTCTGCCTGATTGTATGCTTTTCTCCAGCTACATTCAGCTGCTTGGGTACAAAAATGAAGAAGACAGGTGGGTAAGGATGTCTCTATGTATTGCTGTAGGTCTGTAGTAAAAATACCTGGAAATAAAGTTACTTAATAAGGGTAGGTGTATTTTGAATGTTGATAGATATCACTATCAATCGATATATTTGCAGATTTAACTGGAATTTTTAAAATTTTATTTATTTTTAGCTGCATTGGGTCTTCATTGCTGTGCACAGGTTTTCTCTAGTTGTGGCGAGCGGGGGCTACGCTTAGTTGTGGTACGCAGGCCTCTCATTGTGGTGGCTTCTCTTGTTGCAGAGCATGGGCTCTAGGTGCACGGGTTTCAGCAGTTGTGGCTAGTGGGCTCTAGAGCACAGGTTCAGTAGTTGTAGCGCATGGGCTTAGTTGCTCCACGGCATGTGGGATCTTCCGGGACCAGGGCTCGAACCTGTGTCCCCTGAATTGGCAGGCGGATTCTTAACCACTGTGCCACCAGGGAAGCCTGGAATTTTAAAAAACAAAACAAAAACACTGTTTTCATCTCTGTCTCTTTCAACACAACAAAAACAAAAACACTAACTGGATAATAGTGTTATGAAGACCAATAACTCAGAAGTTTCAAAACAGAAAAGTTTAATATAATTTCAGGAGAAAAACAATTTACTTGCATAATTTATCTTGTGTGTATGAGTTTTTTGCTGCATGTTTGTTGGTTGAGTAAGGGTTTGGGGTATGTGTGTGTGTGTGTGTGTGTGTGTGTGTGTGTGTGTGTGTGTGTGTGTGTGTTTGAAAATTGAAGATGACCTACCTTGCCCTGAACAGACCCAAAGACATCATGATTGAGCCCAGAGTGCACTGTAAGTGGTTTGTGGTTACTACCACTGATTTTTCACAGTGCCTTCCCACTGTGCATGTCTATGTCAGGAAAATAGAGTGGTTTGGCTAGATATGATTGGGATTTGCTGTGAGTGGGGTGGAGCTGTCAGATTTATATGGCTTTTTCTCTTAAAAATATATGGCCTTCCTTTTTCATTCCCAGTAACTGTAAAGCTCATTTGGAACTGTTGCTTCCCAATCACGTGGCTCCCCATGTTCTAATGAATGCACAGCACAGTTCTCAGAGGGACTACACTTCCGGCTGACACATCAGACCGGAAACTCAGAGTGGTTTGATCCCAAAATTCTTTCTGGGTATCCACAATTTCATTGGTCTCTCCTTTCACCTACCAGTCAGAGGTTATTGTAACTAATTGGGTGTCTGTCCTCCACTGGCTCTCAGGGTTTGATTTGCACACACTTAGCTCCACTGATGGAATCACCACGTGGCCTAGGGAATGAGCGTTGATCAAAGTACCATCCATCCTCTTGCTCTCCAACTTTTTTTTTTTTTAATTCCAGCTCTGCCTCTGGAAATGCCCTCTAAAACTCTCATCACATGCTTTTTTGATAAAATGACATGACTCAGAGAATGTAAGCGTCTAGAATTATATCTCATAAAGCTCAGCTTTCAAAACTTAAGTATGGGGCTTCCCTGGTGGCGCAGTGGTTGAGAATCTGCCTGCTAATGCAGGGGACACGGGTTCGAGCCCTGGTCTGGGAAGATCCCACATGCTGCGGAGCAACTAGGCCTGTGAGCCACAACTACTGAGCCTGCGCGTCTGGAGCCTGTGCTCCGCAACAAGAGAGGCTGCGATAGTGAGAGGCGTGCACTGCGATGAAGAGTGGCCCCCACTTGCCAGAACTAGAGAAAGCCCTCACACAGAAATGAAGACCCAACACAGCCAAAAATAAATACATAAATATTTTTTTAAAACTTAAGTGTGTTGAATTGAAGCCAGTCAAGTGAACTAAAAGCTGGCTGGGGGAAGACAAACACAGGAGAGTGAGGAGTGACTCTGGGCTGAACAGAGGGATGCCTGCTGTGAGGCTGTCAGGGATGAGCAACCATTTAATTGTTCTCGCTCTCATCATCATTCACAATCTAGAAGGCAGATATTAAAGTCACCTTAATGAGACTGTAGGTGACACTAAATTTAGAGGCATTCTCCAAGGCATAGAAAATGTTGGTGGAAAGTACACAAAAGAAAAAAATGTTTTCTCCAAAGCTGCCAGTACTGTAATAGAAGGTTCAGAGGTTCAGAGATCATCCAACCATGCGTGATACCTACCTGTCCCACACATGAAGGGCCTCAGATACGCAACTTGGGAGCTTGAAAATATGGTTAATTTTACTGTCCAAGTACGTTCATCCACTCTGTGGCCGTAGACCGTAGGATTCAGAGGTCCATTTTTACAATATGCTGGGCACTGCACTGGCCATGTGACAGGAGATGAGTTTAGTTATTCAACACACACTTATTGAGTACCAACCAGCCTTGTGCTAACACTGTGCTAGTTTCTAGGAGTAGGAACTTCCTCTGAAGGAAACAGACAGGATCTCTTGCTCTCAAGAAGCTCAGAGTCTATCTAGGGAAGAGACATAATAAATAAGTAACCAGATAAAGAAAATAATTACTACAGATTGTGAGAAATGCAATAAAGGTTTGGAGAAATCTGGTGAAGGGGCTATTTTGGATAAAGTGATAAAGATATGTCCCTTAAGAGGGACACTTAAGCAGAGACCTAAAGGATGGGCATGAGGTGGTTTCAAGAAGAGCTAGAGGGATCGCTTTTCCACTGGGGCCATAGAAGGGAGCGGGGTCCAGAGGATTCACAGAGCAGAAAAGGAAGCTACATGTAGTGAGGCAGGAGAAGAGTGACAGGACGAGGGGCTGGAGAGCTAAGCAGGAGCCAGCTGGTAGAGAGCATGAAGATCACCACGAAGAGCTTGGATTTTAGTTTAAGAGCAATGAGCGGCCACTGACAGGGTTTAACAAGGAGCTGATATGATCTGATTTAAGTTTGAGGAGGACGACTTTAGCTGATCTGTGGAGAATGGATTGTCTAGAGCGGAAGCAGAGAAGTCTAGATAGAAGGCGTTTGCAGACCAGATGGAAACTGAGATGACTCAGACTAGGGTAATAGCAATGAAGAGGGCAGAAGGGGACAGATGAGAGATGGAGTAGGAGGTAGAAATGAAAGGACATGTGGATGGACTGGATGGGAAGTAGTAAGGATAAGAAAAAAAACATTTTTCCATTCTACCTCCTTTTATGCAAACCCCCGGATAGTATTATCCTAAATCACAACAATGCTGTACAAACCCCAACATGGGTTTGAACTCTCCTGAAAACATGTTTCTACCCCTCCCCAAGCAAGGGTAGACTGGCTGAAAATCTTTGCAAGGGACTTGAATTGATATTAGCACAGTTGGACACTGGTCCCTGTTCCAGAGTAGTAGGCCCCAGAAATTGATACCAGCTTCATCTCCCCCAACCCCAGTGAGCCCTGATCCTAATCTAGTCATGATCACACAAAGGCAGTCCTCCACCATCATTCACTTTTATGGTTGAGGTTTTCTCTCCAGGCCTCTACCCTGCATTTATTCCTACTTGAATTCCTAACCCACCCTTCTTCCCATTAGTGTCATCTGTAAACTTAATGATGACCATGTTCTGTATTTTCGCCTCTAGGTCCTTTAGAAACAATGTTCTCTGTATTTATTTTTGAAGTCATGAGCAGATGCCCATGCTGGGTGAACACAGACACTGAAATCTGAACCAAGGAAATGTGATTTTGGAATGAGACTGGTTCCCCATGACTCGTGCTAAACTTTTTACTATGGAGTTTAATTTAATATCGGAGTTAGTGTTGTAACCAAAATAAAACTTAAATCAGAGTTGATCTGATACATCTAATAATGTGATTGTTGTTATGCTACGAGAAATGATGTTTGTGTAAATGACTTACATACGTTTCTATTTCACAGTCACACCAAAGCTATAAACCTGTAGTTTTCTTGTAAGAATTGTCAGTTATTACCTCTATCACCCATGTGAACACAAACTCATAGTAAAAGACAATTTCCTTACTTCTAATCATTGTACTCACAGGACTGAGGTTTCCCTTGCTGCACCCAGTCCTATCCTATACCTTCCCCCTACACTCCGGTCCTTAAGTAGCACACATAACTCATTCTACTCTAACCATACTACAAGGATAGACACAGCAGAAACTCTAACTTCTGCGGCTGTGGACTTTTTGCCTGAGGCAATTATAATATCCCAGTTCTGTGGCATGACTAAGGGGTATGTAATGTTGGAAAATTACATTTTAGACAATGCATTTTTAGACAACTCTTCATGTAATTTTGCCTTACCATCATGGGAGCATCTAACCTACAGGATAGTTATTCTTACAGGAGAGTTACATCAAAAATTTTAAGTTGAAACATTCATAATGGATGTCAAAAGCTCCCAAGTGCTACTTCTCTCATGCTGCCAAATTCCCAAACCCTTTTATGGAAGTAAAATATTGAAGGATTTTTCTACCAGTCTTGCCCTTCTGAGCTCACATGCTACCCAGCCCACCCTACTCCTAATGTTTCATTTCCTGTTCTTCTGAGATCTGGAGGCCACAGAGGTAGGTGTAGGTCACTACAGCAGCCCAAAGGCCTGCTTTGCTTTCTCTGAAACTTGTGGGCTTCACCCGTGAAACCCAGTTTTCACCAGAGGAAGATCCTTCTATCTCCCTTAATTAGCAGCTGCTATCTTTTCTTCTCCTTCTATGGCTTTTCCTTTTATAGTCAAAAAGCCACTTTGGATCTCTCTTAGGCCTGTCTTCCCAGAAAGTAGTCCGTCATTCTCTCTTGTGTTTTTGGACTCCCACCCTATTTTATAGTATCTGCCTGTGAAATATACAAGAAGAAGGAGATATTACAATGCTGTAGCGTTGTTAAGAAAAGTGAGGACTGATCATTCCTCCTACGTAATACGCGGGACCCCATGCAAAATGAAAATGTGGGACCTCAAATTTTAAAAAGTGATATTAAAGGTACCAGAATGCAAAGCTTTTTTCCTTTCTGCCAGTCTCTCTCTTGACTATGGTATTTTTTATTTGCCATTTAATGTTGTTCTAAGTAAAGAAATAAAGTTTTAAATAATTAGCATGAATTTTGCCTTTCATCTTTGTATTGTGCACATGAGACTTAAAAGCTAATATAAGAGCATTTAGGTTGTGTGTGAATTATCAAAATTATACAATTTGTACTTCATAGGTTGTACATACATATGTATTTTGTTCTTACCAGAACAAATGGAAACACTGCACAAAATTAACTCAACTGTTTTTTATTTCACTTCTTGATGTGTGGACATTCTACCAATATTCCCTACCTTCAGATTATTGATAAATAAGAAAGGACTGAAAGAAAAAGAACTGTGAGTTGCCCTATCTTTCCCTTTACTTCTGCTTTCATTTTCAGCAAAAGTGATTGGCTGATACAGAGAAGTAATATGAGTAAGAAAGGATGTGATAGGATTCTTTTCTGTTTCATAGAACGCTATTGCCTTCTCCCTGTGTTTGAAACGAGTTCTGGTGTGAACAGAAAGTGTGGCTTCTTGAGGCTGTCAGCCCCTCTGCTCCCCACTTACACACACTCATTTTGCACTCCCACGTGTCATGGATACACCAGAATTCTGTGCTGTGGTACATCACAAACACTGTATTAACTGGATAGCAAAGAACTATAGACACACATATTGGGTATATCTCCTCTGCTCACATGCATGCTCCCTTGTCCCATTAGACTTCATTTACAAAACAGGAGTTGAAAGACAAAATTATTAAGAATTTCAAGACAGCAACAGTAGAGCATTAAGCCAAATGCAGGGCTTTTTTGAGCACAGGGCCCTTCTGAGAATGGGGACAGACAGAGGGTTATAGGATTGGGTAGTTGGGAGAGCAGGTGGAACAGAACCTTGACTTTGCCAAAGGAAATGTCTTATTATGAAAATCCCCTAACCTATTGGACTTTATGCTCCAGTTTCTGTCAGGAACATCTGAAAATTTTGTTTATATCTTTGGCTGAGAAAGTAGAGAAGATAGGAGGGAACTCTGCCAATTTTTTCATTCCAATTGACAAGGAAACTTCACTGAGGTAAAAGTGAGAGACCAGGTATTGAACCTATATGACACAGACTTTAATTCCTAATTATAAGGGAAATTTTAAATGCATTTTCAGTGTCCCACTTATACTTTTAAAACACCTGTTGTCACTTAAAACGAAGAAATGGTGATCAGAGCAAAATTAGAATAAAATTTTCCACCCGGCTTCTTTTGTGTGGAGAATTTGCTTTTGTGCAATTCAAGACTATGTCAGTGTGCTTCTGCAAATGTCAGAATTATCAGATTATGTAGTGAGATTTATAATAATGTCTTCATTCAGGGTTCAATAAGCTGTTTTCCAGCTGGCAGTTTCCTGGAATTGGACTTTCTTTTGAACTTTGAAATTTTTGCACATTTCTAAGGGTCCATATTCTATTTCATACTGGGTTTCTGCGCCAAGGTACTGTTGTTTCCAGCTTCTCCATCAACTAATATTTCTTTGTGCAAAGTCTGTAAAACCCTGTAAATGAAGCTCTTTGGGTTTGTAATGATTGCTTTCCAACATGTGAGGAAATATCAAAAGTAATTACTGAGTTGGTACTGTGGCTTCCCATTTGCACTTACTAAGAATGATAATATATATTGGCAAAGTACCTACTCCGAAGTGTTCCTGTCACTAACCCTCAATCACTCCCTGAATAGTAAGGATGAGGTAATGGCTGGAAATAAAAACCTCTTCCAATGGTTCTGTGCTGTGTCCAACCAGGAGGACGGCTTGTTGTCCCTGGTCAGAGGCCAGCACCCATGAAAAAAAAAAGTTAAGCCCCAATCCAGAAAAATTTTGCCATACGAATGACGACTTTGGTTAATTTTGTTTCTAGTGTATTTTCTGTTGGGAATGATCCAGGTTGGCAATATGGGTTTGCTAGTTAATTACCAGATCTTCTCTTCACTTGATGTTGACAAGAATGGTCACCATAATGAGAACTAGACTCAAGGCACGGGATAGATGCAGGTCTTCTGCCTTTTCTCTCTACTGCCTCTGTCTCCTCCTCTCGAGATTCCCTGATGGAGGTGGGCTCTTTTCCACAAGACCTACTTACTCCCATCCCAGAACTGCCTCAAAACCTCACACACTTCTTTGCTTTTCATAACAAGGGAGCAAAGTACCTCCCAGCGTCTATTACAGGAAATGAAGGGGAACCAAGATTCTCTGTCCCTCCCCAGCTTGATTCTTTATCCTTTTCACATGCCCTGGCTTTGGGGTGGTAAATATACTTTGGTGATTGCAAAGTTAACTATTCTTTTAAGATCACATAAAGTTTGATATCAATGAAAATATCCTAAAAGCCATTAGATATATAGTTTCACCTTAAAGGATGGATCTTACCCTGCACCTTGAAGTCCACTTTACTGGGAGGCCTGGATCCACTTGAGATGGGCCTTGTAGAGCAGGATCTGGACTCTAGACAACCTTAACGGACCCCATACAAACACAGACAGCATATTCTACACGTAAAACAGTAAAATGTGAGGTTATTTGGGACAATTTCCTGAAAATCAGTTTTTAAGTCTCTCTGTAGGTGATCCTAGGGTCTATAAGTTGTGGTGTTCATAGTAATTTAACTTCTGCCCAAGAGCAAGGGGAGAGGTAGAGAGACTAATCGAGTTATCTGCAACCAGCATTTCTTTTCCTCAGGAAAGATCTTGACCTTAGAAATTCCTGAAGCGTAGAAAACCCTTCTCCAGTGTTCAGAAAAAGTAAAGGGAACTAGCCCCTTCTGCTAACCCAGGCTGAGTGTGGGGTGTATTTGTCCTGCAGAGGGTGGATTGATAGACAGAACTGCGTTGGCCATGCTTTCCCACCAGTTCCACATTGTAGCCATTTCAGGTTCAGCCATGTGTGCCAGATTGGATTAAAGGCTTTTTTAAAAGTCTCCAAAGCAGGAAAACATCTTTCTCCGACTGGTATGTTTTTACGTATTTGCTAATGAGTGTCTGCACAATAAAGACATGGTCTGTAGCTTGTTTTGCCAAAAGGAGAAATCCAATTTGGCTCTGGTGGATGTTGCTGCTAGTCAGATATAGTTTAATTCTTTAATTGAAGCGGCTTCAAAATAGCTTGTGGACAATGCAGTGTTCCACAGGCTTTCCTAGACCTGTCTGGGTGGAGACCACCTTCACTTTGTGGTTCTGAATCCCCTGAGCTTGTCAGAGTGTCTGTCAAGAAAATGTCTCCTCTGCAGTTGGTTGACCCTGCCGTTGGCCTGTTGGAGCTGTGGTTAGGTCTGTGGCTGACTTCACGGACTTTAATTCCCTCCTTGTTAGCCAGAAAGGTGCTAGCATTCTGCCACCCTGGACAAAAGAGTGAGCCAGCTCCTCTCCAAAGGCTTCCAGGAATCTCTCCACTGGCTCAGCTTCAGTAGCCTGCCTAGAAGGCAGCCTGTTATTATGAAGCCTCTATGCTCTAAGTACCTTACATGCACTTAACTTTCCTGATTTGTACAAATACTTTGGGGACAGAAAAGTTTGGTGTAAAAGAGGACAAGTTTGGGGAAAGATCTGCTCCAGGTCACAGGTGCTTGTGCCCCTCTGACCACCAACACCCAAAGGATGAGTCAGTTAAGGAGAGAGACATGGGAACTCAGAGTTTGCTCAAAATCTACTTAGAGACCTTACTGGCTTTGGCCAAGTAAACGCTAAGCTCTTCAAGGTGTGAAACTGTGTCTTAGTTATTTCTACTTGTCCAGTATATCACAGGTGCTCAGCAAATGTAGACTGATGATAATAATGATGATGATGATATCTAGACAAAAAACACATATCTACTACCTATTCATTCATTTCTAGTGAAGGCAGGACCTTGTCCCTGGCCTGATTCTCTAAGACTTTGGTGCACGCAAGTAATTGTCCCCAGCTTTTTCATAAAAGTGCCACTGTTCACTTGTAACCTTTATCTTTTTTGCCCACTTTTTCTTTCTGTCTTGTTCCTGAGTTTTTCTCCGTATATACTTTATCCTCTGCTTGTTCTCTTTTGATTGGCTAGTTGTTTGAGTTATGTCTTATCTACCTTGGGCCATGCTTTCCCCATCATTCATCCTTTCTAGAATATATTCAGATACCATACATACAAGCACAGGCATTTATATAGAAGATGATTATTAATAGTAATATCAGCTGATATTTCTCTGTGTCTGTTACTCACCAGGCACTGGGCCTTTGCATTCATTATGTTAATCCTCACAACATCTTCAGAGGTAGGCACAAGTGTTATCCTGTTTTACAGATGACAATTCTGAGGCTTAGAGGGAGAGTAACTTGCCCCAGGTGGTAGTCATACCCAGGAAGTGCTGAAGTTGAACTAGAGCCCAAGTCTGACTTCAGTTACTGCCACCCACGTTATAGGTCACAAAAATGATGTCAATGAGGTCTCCTGAGTGAAACAAAACCTCTGTACCAGTAGCCCCCTCACTCTGTGAGGACATTCTCCTTGACAAAGCCCTAGCCACTCAAGCCCAGTCTTCACTCACTGCCTCTCAACTTCTGACCAACTCCAGGTGAAAGCTGTAAGTCATACTCGAGAGCCTTCCTTGATTACCCCAGCATGACTTTGCCACCTGCCCTCATTGTGTTTTGAGAAGAGCTGAAGGAATATTCTGGGGCACTAGACACTGGGATGGAAGCTTTCCCTTACTCTACTTCCTGAGTGATAAGCACCAAAAGAAAGAAAACATTCATGGGTAAGAACTGGTTCTACCTTCCAGGACTGGGCCAGGCACTTTCCCAGACCCCATCTCATTTAAAGTTCATCATGATCAAGCAAGAAAGGTTTTCGTGGTTGAGGAACTTGTGGCTTAAAGCAGTTGACTGACTTGCAATGAACACAGATAAATGAAATTTAACTGGAATTCCAATCCAGGGTGCCTGACTCCAAAGCTCATGCTTTTCTGCCTCTGCTAGGATCATACACAAGTGTCTGGAAACCCAAAGTAGTCCAGGGAGCCAACACCATTGCAAAAGCAAAGAGCATAATATAAGTTTTTCCATGCTTGGAACTAGTTGACTGGGGTGAATGGAAGGAAAGTTCTTAAATGATTCTTAACAAGGTCTTAGACATTCTTACATGTCACCATCGAACATAAAGTGTTAGGTTTAATGGGATATTATTTACTTCCACTCCACATAAATAAACAAGTATGGGTGTGTCCACATGTATATTTATGAGATACCCTATGAAGTGTGGGAGGGAGATGCACCAATATTTTCTACTTTCCACACTCTAGGTCAGTGGTTTGCCAAACGAGGAGCCCCAGGGGAGATTTGGCAATGTCTGAACAAATTATTGGTTATCACAACTCGAGGCAGGCTGTGATACTGGCATCTAGTAATTGTAGGCTGGGGATGTTGCTAAATATCCTACAATGCACAGGACAACCTGCCGCAACAGAGAATCATCAAACCCAAGCTACCAGGAGTGCTGAGGCTGAAATGCCCTGCTCTACATTTTAAGATGAGGGAAATGGTACACTTTCTCCCAGGTTCCTGGCATTACAGAGAAGGGCTTATTCCTAGCATATTCCTCCTGCATCCTGGGTAAAAAAATAACTGTGCCTGGAACCAGGAATCTGTTTAGGAAAAACTCACTGTTTTTTCCTTTACTCTCATACTACTGTCATACTCACAGCAATCCTGACACCAGATGTGTGGATTTTTTTCTAATACCAACCAATTATTGGACACCAGCTGGGTGTCCTACAATTCAATGTAGTTCTGACACTGTCTACCTGGAGTTAGCGTTAGATCCCACAACTTAATGGTTCAGTCTCACAAGACTGCCCCCACTTCAGATGCCAATTACAAGTCTCAGGTTGTCCCTGGTACTTTTGACCGACAACCTGGTATAAATCAGCATTTATACCAGGTTGTCGGTCAAAAGTGTCTTCCTCCTCAGGTTTGATAATTTGCTAGATCAGCTCACAAAACTCAGGGAAACACTAACTTAAGTTTATCAGTTTATTATATGATAAAGATACAGATGAACAACCAGTTGAAGAGATACATACATAGGATGAAGTCCAGAAGAGTTTTGTGCATAGGAGCTTCTGTTCCTATGGAGTTGGGGTGCACCACCCTGCAGCACATGGATGTGTTTACCAACCCAGAAGCTCTCCAAACCTCATATTTTGGGGATTTTATGAAGGCTGCGTCATATAGATGTTATCAATTATTAACTCAATGTCTAGTTCCTCTACCCTCTCCAGAGAATGGGGGAGTGGGGCTGAATGTTCCAAACTTGTAAATATGCTTGGTCTTCTGGTGACCAGCCTCCATCCAGGAGCCCAATAAGAGTAGCTGAATTAGAGCAAAAGATGCTCCAATCACCCAGGAAATTCAAGGGGTTTAGGAACTCTGTGTCAGGAACCAGCGTCAAAGAACTGAGGAGCTGAGGGCAGATAATAATAATGTGTAACATTACTTCAGAGACTCTCTCAATCAGGGAGAACCCAATGAATTGAGGAAGTTTGACAATCCTAGTGAAATCAGATTTCTCACCACTTACTTTTCTGTTTGCTGAATCCCAACTTAAATTGAGATTCTGGCAGCCTGATTCTTTTCTCTTCCCTGCAGTGCTCAATTGATTAGCACATTTGTCCCAGGTTAGTTCTTCATATTTCAGGCCTATTCTGGGCCTGCTCGGGCTCTGCTCAGGTCTTCAAAGTGCAGCAAAGAGGGGTACAGGGCATCTTAGGGGCTAGTTCAGCAAGGAGGAGTGTGTTTACCTGTACCTAATTCAGCCAGTGACGTGTGGCCTCTATTTTACTAATTCAGAGCATTCAGAGGAGGAGAGAGGATGGGGCTGATTTTTATCTCCAGGCAGCACTAGCTCTGAATTTTTAAGGGAGCTTCAGACTGAATTCACTTATCAGTAAAATAAGATGTTTGGCTGCGTACTGACATCTTACCCATTTGATCAGGCCAGTACTTTTAATTCTAGCAATACTTTTGACTCATAGATTCAGAGACCTGCAGTAGTGAAAGTTATCTACATAATTTTAGTATTTTCATTCATTAATTCAACAAACATTTATTAAGCACTGGTGCTGGGGCTATAATTCTGTCACCTCTGTACATTGCTTTTATCTATGTCTAAGCCTCAGTATCCTCACCCGTAAAAAGAAAGATAACAGTGCTTCGTCATAGGATTTATTGGTGAATTCAGTGAGATAATACATGTTAAGCACTCAAGAAATGTTTGTTGACATTGTTGGAAGAAACATGGACCCTGATCTCACTGACGGGTCTAGGGGAGAATACACTAGTGAATAGACAATTAACAAACACTGTGAAAACTGTTGAGGGGGTTACCTCAGTGTTCACAGGATCACATACAAGAGAAACCCTAACCTGGACATGGGGCTTCAGAGAGGTTTCTAAGAGGAAATTTCATTTAGGCTGAAACCCAAAGAATGAGAAGGAGTTGGCTAGGCAGGGCATGGGCAGAAAAAATACCCTAGACAAAGGGAGCGGTATTTCTAAAGGCCCAGAGGTGTGGGAGAATAGACCTTTCAAGGAACTGGAAGAAGGAAAGGAGTAGTAGTCAGAGATAACTACTGTTTTCATTTAGGTGTATATCCTTCAAGTTTAATTGCACAGAGATACTTATTTCCCCTCAAAAATAAGATCACCCTATTTTAGAGTCTGTTCTTTTTCTACACACTATAATGAACATCTTTTGACATCATTAAATATGCTTCTAAAATAGAATTTCTGTGACTGAAAACTCTCCATAGTTGGATCCACCACAATTTGCTTATCTAGTAATTTATTTATTGAACATTTAATTGTTTTGAAGCTTTTTCCCCAGTAAAAATACAGCTGTGATGATCATGGAACCAATTAAGATTCTTTGGTCATAAGAAAAAAAGGGAGAGAAGGAATCTAGGGAACTTAAGCAGAGAAGAAATGGAGTTGTTGAAAAGCTGAAGCACCCAGCTTGGAAGGGATAAGATTCAGGGCAATGAAGAATCCAGGTGGCAGCACCAATGAACATTCAGTCCCCTCAAGTTGCCACTCCACAGAGTAAATCCAGTCCAGCCGCTCTTAATATGCTTGGCCATCCCATTCAGTTTCCAGATTCCCTGGAAAGAAAGTCCAACTGGCCTAATATGATCAGTTACTCTCCTCAAGGGAGATCAGGGAAACTTGATAAACAGGATACAATCATGGCTGAACCATATCCCAAAAGAAAATCCAGATGCTGTGATCAAAAGGAGGAAGAATTGATATTAAGGCACAAAACCAACGACTACTACAACCATCTTACTGATAAATCTTTGCACACATCTATGATTATTTCTTTGGAATAAATTATGAGAAGTGGAGTTGTTAGGTCAAAGGGTATAGAGCAATTTGAGGCTTTTGATGCATATTACCAGGTTATTCTCAAGAAGGATTACTTCTGGCAATTCATCCTTTTTTTTTCTCTTTTTTTATTGTGGTAAAATATATGTAACATAAAATTTGCTGATTTAACCATTTTGAAGTATACAATTCAGTGACATTAAGTACAGTCACAATGTCATGCAACCATCTCCCATGTCTATTCCAAAAATTTTTCATCACTCTGAACCCATTAAGCAATAACTCTCCATTCTCACCTTCCCCCCAGATTCTGGTAGCCTCTATTCTGCTCCCCGTATCATGAATTTACCTATTCTAGATATTTCGTATAAGTGGAACCATACAATATTTGTCCTTTTATGTCTGGCTTCCTTCACTTAGCGTGTTTTCAAGGTTCATCCATGTTGTAGCATGTATCAGAACTTCATTCCTTTCTATGACTAAATAATATTCCATTATATGGATATACCACATTTTGTTTATCCATTCTTCTGTTGATGAACACTTGGGTTGTTTCCACCTTTTGGCTTTTGTGAATTATGTTGTAATGAACATTCACATACAAGTTTCTGTTTGAGTACCTGTTTTAAATTCTTTGGGGCATATACCCGTATACCTAGGAGTGGAATTGCTGTGTTAGGGTAATTCTATGTTTAACTCTTTGAGGAACTGTCAAACTGTTTTCCACAGTGGCTATACCATTTGGCAAATCATTCTTGATACTAAGCTCTGGGAAATGTTTCACAGATATGTTAAACTTCATGACTGGAGTATTCAAGATAAGCAAGAATAGTTCAATTGCATTTTTTGCCAAAAGTAACTCTCATTAAAAGCATGTAGCTTGGCATTTTTATAGCGAACTTATCAGTT
Source organism: Orcinus orca (assembly GCF_937001465.1). Taxonomy (NCBI): domain Eukaryota; kingdom Metazoa; phylum Chordata; class Mammalia; order Artiodactyla; family Delphinidae; genus Orcinus; species Orcinus orca. The sequence goes on along the minus strand of NC_064572.1, from coordinate 61,305,490 downwards.
TTTCCCCTGCCATTTTGAACCCAGACAACATCACCTATCTTGTCTCAATGAGCAGGTGAAGGCAGGCCTGTATAATTCTTTGTGCAAGTTTGTGATTTCCTTCACTTGCAGCATGCCTAGAATTCTGATTTCATATTCAGTGCTTCCGGTGCCCCTTGTATGATGACCTTCTGGGCTGTATTTCTAGGTTGGAGGCTTCCTGATTCTCCATTCCACTCAGTTCTCTGGTTTGGGCATCATTCCCACTGGATTGGGCTAGAAATTCCTCACTACTACTACTGTGCACCACAGAACCCCAGCTGAGCCAGTGCTTCCTTCCACCTTTACTCAGGTCTGGGATTGATGGGGCTCAGTACAGAAAAACTCTGTAATTTGTTTCAGAACACATTACCTGAAGTCCAGTTGTAGATAAGACTGGCTAAGAGAAGCAAGGAGCAGGGGATCAGACTGGGGGATGTGGGTACCTTCAGGCCCTTCTAGTTCCAACTGTTTATTGAACACAGGTTCTAGGTGCTCAGGTTCTAGGTGCTGTATTAGGCAGCTGTGAGAAAACACAGTCCTATCATCATTGAATTCATAGTCTAGAAAATAAGACACACATGAATCAGAAAATCCTACTAATAAATGTGTAAATATAAACTGAATCAAATGTCCTAAGGGAAAGAAATTGTTTTCTGAGGACACATAACAGAAATGTGGTCCAGGAAAACTTCCCTGGAAAAGTGACCCTAGAGTTAACATCTGAGCTAAGAGTTAACAAATTTTGTGTGTGTGTGCACCCACACATGTTGGGGAGGGGTGTGCGGGATAGGAATGGGAGATAATTAGAGAAACAAGAAGGCCCTGTCCATGGTGGAAGGGATAAAAAAAATCAATGTCCTTGAGGATAAAAGGCCAAGTAGAGAAAGGTGGGAAGGGACTAATTCATGGTAGAACCACTGGTTTTAGCCACTGTCTCTACCTGCAAGCGATGCGGAGCCATTTGGCAGTTTTAAGTAAGGTGGTCAAAAAATGGATTGGAGGGGATTTCATTCCCTCTAGAGAGGGCAGCAGGGAAAACTGTAGCTTTTAGTATTATTTCCAAAGATGCTTCAGTCACATGGAAACTTTCTAGATCTGCCCTGCAGCTCTCCCTCCGTGGAGGAAGTTGGAGCAGCAGCGTTCTTTCTTTTACACGTGAGCTCTGGCCCACCGCCACATCTAGAGCAAAACTCCATGGGGATGTTCCACTTCACTTGTTCTTGGCTCTCTATGGTCAGCTATCTAGAGAAAGAGTGGCTAGCGGGGTAGCCTCGTGCCTACTAGAGCTATGTTTTTGTGACTTTGGAAGTCAGGCAAGAGGCTCCACGATGGAAAAATATTTGTCATTTGGCTGTCACACTTCAGTGCGTGTACACTTCCCAGAAACAGAAAATATTGAGATTAAACAAGTTTAGGCACCTGCAGCAACGCCTATCAGTGCTCAGGAAAACCATAACCTTTGAACCTTGCGAAGTTATCATTTCACTACCATTCAGCCCTGAAAAACCTCCCATCAGTTTCAGGAGGTGAATCTTGATTTGATCATTCATTCAATCAAATATTTACTGAGTACCAATATCTATGTTCACAGGCACCAGATATGCAAAAGTAAGCCCTGATCTCAAGGAGTTTCCTTCCAACCTTCCCAACACATGCACACGTGCACACACACGTACACACACGAGTTATATTTATGTTTTCAGGGCAACTTAGAGCATAATTGTGTACATACTAGAATACAACTATTTTCATGAGGCTAAAAAACATCTTTCAAGGAATAAAGAGAAGAAGAAGCAACATTTATTAAATATTTCGATATATCAGGCACTAATAGATATTTCCAGGTATATTATCTCATTAAATCCCTATGAGGAAACTGAGTTTTATTTTATTTTATTTTAAACATTTTTTATTTCTTTAATTTTGTATCTATTTTATTTATTTATTTTGGGCTGCATTGGGTCTTCGTTGCTGCGCGCAGGCTTTCTCTAGTTGCGGTGAGCGGGGGCACCCTGTTTTTTTTTTAACATCTTTATTGGAGTATAATTGCTTTACAATGGTGTGTTAGTTTATGCTTTATAACAAAGTGAATCAGCCATACATATACACACATCCCCATATCTCTTCCCTCTTGCGTCTCCCTCTCTCCCACCCTCCCTATCCCACCCCTCTAGGTGGTCACAAAGCACCAAGCTGATCTCCCTGTGCTATGTGGCTGCTTCCCACTAGCTATCGGTTTTACATTTGGTAGTGTATATAGTCATGTACCACAATGCTCATTGCAGCTCTATTTACAATAGCCATGACATGGAAGCAACCTCAGTGTCCATTGACAGATGAATGGATAAAGAAAGTGTGGCACATATATACAATGGAATATTACTCAGCCATAAAAAGAAACGAAATTGAGTTATTTGTAGCAGGGGCTACTCTTCGTTGCAGTGTTCTCATTGTGGTGGCTTCTCAGCGCAGGCTTCTCTCGTTGTGGAGCACAGGCTCTAGGTGCGCGGGCTTCAGTAGGTGTGGTACACGGGCTCAGTAGTTGTGGCTCACGGGCTCTAGAGCGCAGGCTCAGTAGCTGTGGCACAGGGGCTTAGTTGCTCCGCGTCACGTGGCATCTTCCCAGACCAGGGCTCGAACCCGTGCCCCTTGCATTGGCAGGCGGATTCTCAACCACTGCGCCACCAGGGAAGCCCCGGAAACTGAGATTTAGAGGTAATAAATAACTTTCCAGGATTTGAATATATATCTTTCAACTCTAAGCAAATTAATTGTCCACTTTTGTTTCTCTGTGAAGACTTCCTGGAATCCCCTGGTCATAAATAATTGTTTTGGCGTCTGAATTCCCTAAGTTCTACGAGTGGTTCCCGCTTCTGTGGTGTTTACTTTAGTCAGCCTCATTTTACAGAGAATTGCTTACATGTATCTTGACCCCTAGGTTCCTTGAGGACAGGAAGATGTCCTGTTCATCTTAGTATCACTTGGACTGAGCAGAATATCTGCATGCCACTAATATGTGCTCAGAAAGTGCTTGTAGAACGGAAGATGTATTCGCAGGCCTCACATGGGTGGTCAGAGCCTAAGGCCACAACCCAGCACCCCCTCCCCACTCCTAGTTCTGTAGTGTATCACCAAGGGTCTCATGGTCATGCAGTGTGGACCACCCAGGCTGCAAGCCCAAGCCCTGATCACATTTCCATCAGCAGCTGCCCCTTGCCACCTTTCCAGCCTAGTGGTGCACACTCCAAAGCTACAGTCCACTCCCAGGAAGCCAGACTCCAGGTTGAGGTCCACACAGGTTCTGGCAACAAGACTCCTTCGCTGACCATACACCCCGCCCAGACTGGGTCACATGTATGATACTATACGGTCTCATAGATTTCTCCATTACCATTTGTTCTATTGAAATTAATTGCATAACTCATTGGCTTAAGGACTATTTTTCTTGGTAAGATTTATAAACTTCATGATGGCAAGAACTGTATTTGTCTTATTCACCACTATGTTCCTAATGCCTAGCATGGAGCCTTGAACATAGTACACATTCCATAATCGAATTCTAGCACCTCCTATAAGCCAGGCACTCTACTAGGCATGGGCTTTAGGAATGAGTAAGTAGTCTTAGACCTTGAGGAACACATCGTTCAGTGATTAATCCAGTAAATTCTGCAACCCTCTGTCAATTTCTTTTTTTTTTCCCATTTATTTTGGTTGAACTTACTCTATATACTGCGTTTTCCAGCTTTCAGACCACAATTGACTTTCTGACAAATACTAAAGAAAAAGAAAAGATTTAAAACCTCTGTCTTTTTAGTGTCATCTGTTATTAATTTTCCTTCTCCAACTAATAAATGGACTCTATTTTTCTTCAACTTCTTCTCATGTCTGACACACTTAAAGAATGTTTGTTTGGGGCTCTCTTTGTCCCTTGAAAATTGCAATACATTCCTTGCTTTGGATTTTTTTATTGTTGACATGAAAAGCTATTATATTTGCCTTCCTTTTTTATGACTGTTATTGTTTGAAAAGTTCTCTTTCTATTGCATCTTTCATGCACTGTCCTTTTGTTGTTGTTGCTGTTGTTAGATATATATGTGCATTCTTTATTTTTTTCCTATCTCATCTATGCATAAAGATAATTTTTTCTGCATTTTCATGTCATTGCCTTAAGAGATATTCAGGAATTATTCCATTTGTTTAATTTTATTTGTGATTATATAAATGGCACATATCATAGCAAAATAAAAGAAAGGAGAAAGGGAGGGAGGGAGGAAGGAAATATAATTTGGTTCTGCTGCTTTACATGAGGGAGAGATAAGGACAGTGAGAGAGGGAAAGTGGAGTTTTTTAAAAAGAGGCAGGCTAAATAGGGAACTGAGAAAAGAATAAGGGTGAGAGAGGCGTCTGAAGGTGGTGCACGGAGCTAAGTAAAGGTGCAAATTTCACATTCACTTTGGCTTTAACCTACTGTCAGCTGACTTACCAACCCAAATCCTAGATTCCCCTGAGGGGAATCTACATTCTACTTTGATTAAAGACTTAACTATGAAAGAAAAACTCTAAAAGTTTTAAAAGAAAACATAAAATATCTTTATGAAATAGACATGAGGAAGGACTTCTTAACACAAAAATAAATAGATTATTTTATGCCCACTAGACTGGCAAAAATTAAGAAGTGTGAAAATAACAGGTGTTAGCAAGGATGTGGATCACAGGGAACACATACAGACACTGCTGGAGGAAGTGTAAGTTGGAATAATTGGAATCACTTTGGAAAACAGTTTGGCATTATCCTGTAAACCTGAATATTGTTATACCTGCGTGTAACCCAGCAATTCCAGTACTACAGTTTGTACTATAGAACCGTGCTTCTCTTTTAACTTTGACAAGCAACCGAATCACCTAGAGAGCCACACAATTTGGGGGCCTCACCCCTGGAGATTCTGATTCAGTACATCTAGGATAAAGTCCATGTATTCGCATTCCTAAGAAGCACCCAAGTGATGAGGCACTGCTGGTTTCCAATCACAACTGGAGTAATGCTTCTCCAGATTTCTTCACCTGGGTCTTAGGAAACAGGAACAAGAATGTTCAAAGACACGTTGTTCATAATAGCAAAAATCTGGACACAACTCAAATATCTATCAGCGAATAATGGATAAGTAAATTGTAGTATTTTTACACAATGGAGTATCATACAATATTGAAAATGAATAAACTGTAAGTACGCGTAACTACCTGGATGAATCGTTGAAGCATAATGTTAAGTGAAAAAAGTAAGTCAAAGAAAACTACATACAGCGTGATACCACTTTTATAAAGCTAACAGATTAAATAATGTATTGCTTAGGAGCAAACATATATATATATGGATAAAACTAAACTATGAAGGAAGGGAATGAACAACATAAAAACGAGAAAAGGAAGACTCACATAACTAAATGCAACAGTGTGGGTATTATGGTAGCTTTTAAGATGGATGGTGGGTTCTCATATGCTTCAGAACTGTCATTAAGTTACATATATCCTCCTGTATATGGAAAACATATACATAAGAACTTGAAGCTATATTTAAAGAAAATTCTCACAGGTTGAAGAAAAGGCTTAGTCTTTCTGATTAAAAGTAGTCCCCGATGGTGCTTTGTGACCGCCTGGAGGGGTGGGATAGGGAGGGTGGGAGGGAGGGAGACGCAAGAGGGAAGAGATATGGGAACATATGTATATGTATAACTGATTCACTTTGTTATAAAGCAGAAACTAACACACCATTGTAAAGCAATTATACCCCAATAAAGATGTTAAAAAAAAAATCCCCAAATACAGGCAAATTAATGCAGAAACTCACATTGACACATTCCTGGTAAAAATTCAAATATCAAGGATAAAACGTGACTCCTATAAGCATCCTGGCGGGACACAAAAGATAGAAAACAAACAGGCTAACCAAACATAGAAAGAAATTCATGCTAGCTTCAAACTTCTCTGCAACAACTGCTGCAAAAAAATAATTTCAGAATTTATTTGGAAAAATAAATGAATATTACTAATTAAGGAACATTTGAACAAAGAAAGGAAAATTATAATGAAATGAACTTGAATCTCGAGATATTAAATGCTAACTATAATAATGAAAATGATGTGAAACTGATTTTTTAAAAATAGAGAGTTCAGGGCTTTCCTGGTAGCGCAGTGGTTGAGAGTCCGCCTGCTGATGCAGGGGACGCGGGTTCATGCCCCGGTCCGGGAAGATCCCACATGCCACGGAGTGGCTAAGCCCATGAGCCATGGCCTCTGGGCCTGCGCGTCCAGAGCCTGTGCTCCGCAATGGGAGAGGCCACAACAGTGAGAGGCCCACGTACTGCAAAAAAAAAAAAAAATAGAGAGTTCAGTAGAAGAGAATAGAAAATCCAGACACGGAATTATATATAACATTTCTTATCAGTATATGTATCATGATATACATATCATAATCTATTATATATGACATATGCATATATTTATATGTTTTTATGTGTTATATATAACATGATTTTAAATATGTTATATAATACACATTATATATAATTATATATCATTTATATTATATATCACAATGTATATTATATTGTACATATGTGTGTATGTATATATATGTATATGTATATATAGTATATATGTATTATAATATATATACACATTATACCATATCATATATTGTATAATATATACAATATACATTATAATACAATATAGTATATACAGTATATTATATATTAGATAATAACAGACATGATAATGTGTAATATTATATAATATAAACATTTATATTTCATATGTATAAATTTTAGTTTGTGATAAAGGTGGGTTTAGGGATAGGTTATTCACTATATGATGCTACAACAACTAGTAGATAATTTAGACAATAGTAAAGTTAGTACCATACACCCAAATATTTTTCAGTGAATTAAAAGTTTAAATTTTTAAATGATAATATAAAAAGAACTAGAAAAAATATCAATGAAGATTGATCTTACCTTTGTGTGTGGAAGGACTTTCTAAGGATAAAAGAAAAAGAAGAAATCAAAAGAAAAAGATTGATATATTTTTCTATAAAAATTTTTGAAATTCTTCATGTCAAAAAAATAATAAAAAGTGATAAAAAGCAAACTACAAATTTGGACAGAATATTTGTTTCATAAATATTCCAAAGGATTCTTACCACTAATATTAAAAGGTATGTTACAAATCAATGAGAAAAAGGTGGACATCCCATTGGAAATACTGTGAATGTGATAATCTCTTCACAAAGATTACTTCAAATCAAAGACACAGAAATTGTAGTCAAGTAAGAGCAATGAATTTTTTTATCTATATGATTGACAATAATGAAATATTTGCTATTTTGAATATAAGGAAACCATATTTAGCAGCCATCCTAAGTCCACTTAAAGTTAATTAAGGTAAATGGGCAAGGCTTAGTGCTCAGGGCAGATTTGGAGCTATTCTGGAGACAAACAAGCTCTGGGACTTTGTTCTGATTTATTCAATTCACCAGACATTTTTAAGCAGCTGATGTTATAGATGACCACAAAAGGGAAAAAAAAAAAGATTATTGAAAGATGAAGGCTGAGAAGACATGATTGATGTCTTTAAGATCTTGAATAGAATGCCTGCACTGAAGAGTATGTTCACTGAATTCCAGAAATGGGGGGAGGGGGGAAGCTCCTAAACAAATTAGGAGGCCCTATTTACATGGTGAGTTATAAACACTGAAGTCATTACCCCATAATAGGGTTTAAGAGCAAATACAAAACAAATACAAAATATGTTTTGTATCCAATATAAAAATAAAACATGATAATAGCAAATACAGTAGAAATTAAGGTGGCGGTAAATAGGCATTTGTAAGTTCAAACTCCTGTGTGGATTACAGATTGAGTATTTATTTATTTATTTATTTATTTATTGGCGGTACGCGGTCCTCTCACTGTTGTGGCCTCTCCCGCTGCGGAGCACAGGCTCCGGACGCGCAGGCTCAGCAGCCATGGCTCACGGGCCCAGCCACTCCGCGGTATGTGGGATCCTCCGGGACCGGGGCACGAACCCGTGTCCCCTGCATCAGCAGGCGGACTCCCAACCACTGCGCCACCAGGGAAGCCCCTGAGTATTTATTAATCGCTACAAATGGACCCTGGAATGTTTAAAAGCACCACATTGTTTTTAGTTTAGAATTATTGAAGGTGACCAAGAATTAGCACCATGGTTTGCAGACATTCTTCTGTTTGTATTTTCACCTCTGGAATCAGGACTCTGGTCTCCTGTCTGGAGGAACGTCATCCTCCTCCCACCACATTAAGAGTGACAATACTTGGAGGATGCTATGTTGGATTCTCACATTGGTGACAATCCCGAAGATTGGAAATCTTCCATTCTATAATTAAACAGAAGTCATAAACCAGTATGAAAGTAAAGTCATAGGAAAAGAAAGTTGAAAATTCAAGGCCCAGCTGGTTGGTCTTTTATATGTGAAAAACGGACCCATTTGCTTTGTTTGCCACTCGGGGCTCGCCCCACTGACACTTCCTCATTTGGCCAGCTGCAAAGGCCACTGGAGGTAATGCCCACTTCATTATGAACCGAAATGAGCACGTCATCGGGGTGATCATGCTTACAGGGTTAGGGTCTCGCTGGTCCTGATTCACCATATTCCTGGTAAGAAGTGGATTCTGGCCTGCGTGTTTGTATGTTTACTCAGAACACCCGAATGTGTGTCTATCTCTGACTCTCTGCCTCTCTATTCTCCTCAGGACTACTGGCTCTCTCTCCTTTACAAGCGCCTGATTGGCCCCAAAGTCTTGGCTGTGCATGTGGCTGGGCTCCAGCGGAAGCCACGGCCAGGCCGAGTGATCCGGGACAAACTAAGGATTTATGCTCACTGCACAAACCACCACAAGTAAGTCTGCAGAGAGATGGCACAGAAAGCCACCCCTGGGGAGCTTCAGGCCCCTTTGAGAATTTCATACATGGGGCCCCTTCAAGACTTATTGAAAACCACTTCTGGATTCACTTTACCTGCTCTTTGCAGGATTCAAATGGTTTCTGATAAACAGCTTTTTCTCCAAGTAAACCCCCTCTCTCACACTTACAGGATTTATTCATAAAATGTTCATAAAAATACATGCCATTTGTTCATTTACTTCTTCATCCAACAAATTTTTACTGAGCATTTTCTCTCAGCCAGTTGATGTAATGTCCAGGAGGCTTATTTATATGCCTATGCCTGAACCAAGGGTAGAGATATAAAATCTGTACCTAAGATACACCAGGCGAGCTTGAGGAAATAAGTCTACATCTCTAAGATGCATTTTGGAGAGCTATACCACTAGAAACCTAACCATATACCAGTGCATCCCAAACTGAGAGTGCCCAAAAGTAGTCAGGCCAGCTTTAGAGCTATTTCAGTATTTGGAAAACCTTTTCAGCTATTTTAAAGGTTAAATAAAATCTAGGCTTCCTTTTTTAGGGGGCCGGACTTTGAACAATCAGCACGGTAACAGGTATGATTATGCTCTTTTTCATCTGAAGCTCTGGTTGTCAGAGTTGTCTTTTTAAAAATAGGAAAAATAATTAGTAAATAAATAAAGTTGGCAGATAAAATATTTTAAAACGTGAGGTTCATAAGGTAAAAACTTAAAACTGAGCCTAAAACAAAACCCATCAGACCAAACATGGCTTTCTTACATCACTTTCTATTTAAGGAACAGAGTAGGCAGCTCTGGAAGTAAGAACTTTTCTCTTCCTGCAGAGAAACCTTGTGTGGAGTGGGAGTGAGGGAGGAGGAGGCACGTGCCCCCAGCCAGATCTTCACTCCAGTGAGCCTGTCAGGAGCTGATCACGGGTAGTGGAGGCACAAAGAGCTCCAGCGGTCAGGTTACAACAGACGCTCCTTCCCCTTCCTTGATGACAGAGGAGCCAAGCCAGTTAATTTATCAGGATAAGATTTTTCAAAGACTCACTCTGAGCATAGCGGGGTCAGGGGCCAGTTGTCTTGTCTGTAGATACAAGTGCCTATTGTGGATGAGTGGAGGCTGGTTTGGGCAGAGGCCAGAGGCTTTCAACGTCCCTTTTGCTCAACAGGAAGCTCAATCCAATACCTGACAGAGAGTGACTGCTTTATGGCCTTGGCTGGAGTTATCTGATCACCACACAAGGAAACATTGTATTCCTTGTCTCCACCCTGGCCTTGAGGTAACCACCCAAAAGGTGGACCCCCAGCTTCAAGAGAGAAAAATTACTCTTGGCACCTTTTGTCTCTTTTGGGAAGCACATCAGTATGTGCCCTTTATACTACAGGTCTGAGGACGCAGGGGAAAATGTCAGTAGTCAAGCCACGGGCTTAGCAGAATTTGAGGGTCTTCACAGAGGTCTCTTCACATTGTTTCATCCCAGTGTTCATCCTGACGTTCTTTGACATTCTTGTGGGAAGTTGTCACTAATGTTCTGAATATACTGTGCCCTCAGGGCCAGTGCCTCATGCATTTTTGTATTCTTGGTGTCCAGTAGAGTGACGGGCCTGAGGAAGGTCTCAGTGAATGTTTGATGAATGGGCAAGTGAATGAATGCAGAAATAGGGCATCAAGACATCACTGATGATTTACAGTTATAGCTCTCTTTCCCTTTGCTGTTACCACACTGGCCAGAAGGAAGGGGTGTGGTGGAATGGTTAAGAATTCTGCCATTCACTAGCATCAAATCATTCATTGCATTCAATATTCTCTCTCCATCACCAGGTCTCCTCTGCTTTCTATGGAAAGTCACTCCAGAACCTCTCTGGGGAAACAGTGCCACTATGCTTCTGTCAGTTCCATCCCTCTTTCTCCCTGTTACATAAAAGAAAGAAATGACTTTACTAATCTATTCCACAGATGACCTTAGTGATTACTGGGGTGAAGGTCTTTTTGTTCCTATTAGAGAAGAAAGCCCACAGTGGATACACTGAGCTGGCTGAGTTTGCAGATCTTCTCCATGTTAGTGGGTGTCCGGTGCCTTAGATAGGTGGGCGCAAAGATAGAAGTGTCTCTGCTCCTTCCCTGTGGGAAGCCACGTGCCCTGTCTGTGCCCCCTCATCCTCCATAGCAGTCACGAGGAAGCACTCCTGGTTCACTTAGTTTATTTGTGGCCAAAGAAGCCAAGGTCACAGAAATGTCCCAGAGTGCGCATGTTAGCTTCACGCTGTCCAGTCTTGACCAATACTATGAAAATATATATCCTTGCTCAAAATAGGGAATTGGGTGGAAAAGTATAAGTTTACCAGTAGAATAAACCAAAGAAGGGGTCTTTTAAAATAACTCCTGCACTCCAGTCTGTATTGAACACTTGCTGTGTGCCAAGCATCTTGCCAGATACTCGCATTTGTATTATTGTATTAAATTCCAAAGGTTCTATGGTATCACACGTATAGGCAAGTAGCAACATTAATAATGTAAAGATTTTTACATTTGGAAAGAACCCTTAGAGATCTTTGGCCTGGTGTCCTATATAACACAGAAATGCCCTTTACAATCTCCCTGACAGTCATGAACCTCTACTTGAATACCTCACTCCCTCTCATGGCATCTCTTACACTGTGGGTCGTTTCTGACCTAGTAGACGATTGTCTTTTATGACTGATTTAGGATAAAGAGTTAGATACCAACACTAGCAGGTGATTTTCTGCTTTCTGTTCTAGAGCCAACAAATTAGGACACTGGCAGCATAGCAGTTCTCACCCTAAGTCTTCTTATTCAGAGAACGAATAAGTTTTGACTAGGAAACCTTCTTTTTCTAAACCATTCTGCTAACACAATGTATGTTTCTGGGAGGAGCTGAGGTCCTTAGCCAAGTTCAGAACCAGTTGAAGCCTGGTGGATACTGAAGCAAAATTGAGCCTTTTGGGGTTCAAGTTCGTTTATTATTGGCAAAGCACAACTTCCTGTTTTTCAGAAGAAGTTTTTTTAAAGACTCATAAAAAGGTTCCTGAGGCTTCTTGGACATCAAATGGCTCTTACAAAACAATATTTTGATGAGTTAAGTGTAAATGAATCAGAAACATGTGGATTAAATTTCCCTTAAAATACACAATGCTTTGAAATTAGGGGAAAAGATGTTTGGCAAAATATGGCCTGACTTTTACCGAACCTAAGAACTTTGAATTAGATTTGGAGACAATGGACCAACACAGTTTTCAAACACATAGACTTTCACTGGAAATGGCCACGGATTTCAAAGCATCACCCTCCCTTCCCTTTCCTAGTCTCCCAGCTTCACTAGAGACATTTCTAGAACAGGGACTGTTTTTCATCTGTAAGTCAAGATGCACCTCCCCATATGACACCCCTCGCCTCTTCTATCCATGATATTCCAGGCCCAGTCCCCACCCCTGACTCACTTCCTCCCCCTCCCACATGGCAACATAGGGATGTCAGGCAGCAAAAGAACAGCCAGAAGGATGAACTCCAGATACACGCATTCTCTGCTGGTGACAAAGTCTTACCATGAGTGAGACATGGAACAAGACAGATGTTCTACCAGACAGCAGGGGCATTAACTAAGAGAACAAAAAGCCCCCTGGACTTGACAACATCAGAAGGTCAGCAGTTGCCTCCAGTCCACACCTTCAGTAAGACCCCATTTCCTTAGGGAACAGATAGTCCTCCAAGATTATTTTTCTGTCGGCAGAGAATGTACATTCTTCAGGAATCTGGTTTCTCAACATAGTACTTTCAGGTTGGTGCTGCGTTCCCCAGCCAAGAATGTGTCTTCACAGCCAAAGGCCTCTGCTTAGTGTCCTTGCCCATCAGCCAAGCAGGGAAAGCGATGACCGAGGGGGTCTTCAATGACAGTTCCTACCTGAGGAGGCTCCGTGAGCTCTGTGAGAGCCTCGGCAGGTTGGTGTCTGGGCTGGCTTTCAGTACTGGCTTGTCTCCCCCAGTGGAACTGTGTAAATGGAAATCAGACCACTGCCGAGCAGCTTGAAAAGATAGCTTTCCCTGAAGCAGTGGTGTGATTTCAGGTCTCCCTCCCACCCACCACTTCCCCACATCCCTCCCTTCTCCTCTGCCATCTCCAAGGGCTCATTCTGCCCCAGCTCTGCAGAGGAGAAACTCCTAAATGCAAACACGCAGCTCTGTCCGCCTCTGCTGCTAGCCTTTGAGAAGGTTGTTTGATGGGAGTTAGCAGAAGGCTTCACCACAGTCTGTGAAAATTGGTACTCATGCATGCCTGCTTTTGCTCACACGCTGAAGCCCACAGTGCCTGTAGTTAATGTAGTTTTGCACACAGCTAAGCTAAGCTTAAAGCCCACCAATGGAATTTAGTTGGTGTTCTTTAATGTTGCTAAATGCTAACATCGGCTAGCAGCATCTTTCTTCAGATCTCTGATGACACAAGTCTGCACAAATAAATTGGCATTCTCTCCTGACCTAACTCATTGGCTCCAAAAGCTAGTTCACATGCTTCAGGGGACTGAGAAGAAGGACCAGAGGAGGAGGGACCAAATAGAAGAGTCATTTAATGATTTATCAGAATATCAATTCAGGTATCCAAAAAACCTTGAATGCAATAATGTACCCTCCTACAGATGCAAGGAAAATCATCGGACACACAGCCAAAAGGGTATACTCTGGGGATTCTTCTCATAACCTTAATGGATTGCTCTAGGCAAGTGGTTCCCAGACCAAACTCATCTGCCAAATATCTTGGAAAGATTTTTTTTTTAATATCGATTCCCAGACCCCAATCACAAATGGATTAAATAAAGGGATGAGACCTGGAAACTGTATTCTGTATTTCTTTTTAGTCCAAGTTATCACAATGACTGGCCCTTGGTCACTCAACTCTTAATTAGCACATTTAGAGGCATAGATGAGTGACCCAGAGGCTGAGGTGTGCTGTTTCTGCAGAGAATGATATTTTCCTGTGGGCACAGTTGACTTAGAGTTGCTCTGAATTTCTCCTTTGAAAGCAGGATGGGGCCATTTTTTAAACCTGTGCTGGTTTAAAAGGATTCCAAAAAGTGAATAGTTATATAATCATGGGGTAGGTAAAGTAGCAAAAGTAGAAATCAAAAAGATCAATAAATTTGACTGCCTAGAAGTTTTGAACTTTTATACATCAGAATACAACGCGAACAAACTGAATCAGTCAAAGAAAACTGGGAAAAATTTTGCAATATACATGCAAACAAAGGATCACTATCTTTAATAAATAAATAGTTTTTATATATCAATAGAAAAATGGGCAAAGGCCATGAACAGTCAGTTTACAAAAGAAGAAGTGGCAAAGAGACAAATGAAAAAAAAATACTGTGCCTCAGTGTGAATTTTTTAAAAATACAAATTAATACAACATTGAAATCCCATTATCACCTCTCAGGTTGAGAAAGATATTTTAAAAGGTTAATATCCAGTGTTCTTAGGGGTATGAGGATATGGGTGCTCTCATACGTAGGTGATCAGAGCAAACTGATACAAGCTTTCTAGATAATATCCATATTATCAAAATGTGTATATTAGTCAGGATAGATGAGGTTATGCTCTGATAACAAAGGACCTCCAAATCTCCATGGCTTTCAACAAGAAAATGTATTTCTCTTTCACATTACTTGTCTGTCATGGCTCAGCTGTGTATCTCTCCACATCATCCTCATTCCAGGATGCAGATCAATAGAGCAGCCTCTCTCAAGAACATTGTCAGTCTTCTGGCAGAGGGAAAAGAGACATGGCAAAATATGGGCTGCTTACTAAAGCCTCTGCCCCAGAGGTTTTAACATGTCCACCCACATTGCATTGACCAAAGCCAATCATGTGATCACTCTAGTGTTCAACAGAGCAGGGACAAAATAATCTTCCCACAGAGAGGGGCACCAACTGGGTAGGAATCAGATTTGGTGAGGAATCATACACTGCATTCCCTTTGACCTAGTGTTTCCAACTTCCAGCACTTTATCCATCAGAAATAATCATGAAGTGCAAAAAGTTTATATAAATGAAGTCCTGCACCACATAATTTATAATGGCAAAAAATTACAAACAACGTAAGTCCCCAAAGGAGGAGCCTAGTTAAATAAATTTCTATGATTGAAGAACTTAATATTCTTTCATAAGTGAAGAACATATAGGGCTTCCCTGGTGGCGCAGTGGTTGGGAGTCCGCCTGCCAATGCAGGCGACGTGGGTTCGTGCCCTGGTCCGGGAGGATCCCACGTGCCACGGAGCGGCTAGGCCCGTGGGCCATGGCCACTGAGCCTGCGCGTCCGGAGCCTGTGCTCCGCAACAGGAGAGGCCACAACAGTGAGAGGCCCACGTACTGCAAAAAAAAAAAAAAAAAAAGAATATATAATAACAATAACATGGCAGCATGTTTAAGATGTTCACGAACTAAAAAAACTGGTGAACAATGTGATCCCAATTATGTAAAAACTGAGAAATATATATATGTATGTGTCAAAGAACTCAGTAAATATTTGTTGAATTAATAAACTAAAAAATACTGGAAGGGTATCTACCAAAATGTTATCATATCTTAAGACACTTGGATTATGGGGGATTTTTCTTTTTCTTCTTTGTGTTTCTCTATATTTTTCCTTTTTTTTTTCCAATCAGCATATTTTACTTCCATATTCAGGAAAAGATATTTTGTTTTCTAAATTGCAATACATTTAAACAAAAACAAAAGGGGTGTGGTGGGCAGTGGGTATCTTCTTTGCAGGACACCACAGTAACAAGGCCTTCCTGTCTTTGAAGGGCTAGGATGGCCAAGAACCATAAAATAATTGCCCTTTCCTGGGGTAGTCCTGTTTCATGCAGCCTGTAAATGATCTAGAAGCACCTAACAGACCACTGTGTTTCCATCTTTCCCTCTGTCTCTCTCTCTCTCTCTCTCTCTCTGGATATCAGCCACAACTATGTTCGAGGGTCCATTACACTTTTTATCATCAACTTGCACCGATCAAGAAAGAAAATTAAACTGGCCGGGACTCTCAGGGACAAGCTTGTGCACCAGTACCTACTGCAGCCCTATGGACAGGAGGGCCTGAAGTCCAAGTAAGTGCCGACCCGGAAGTAGCTTAGGAGCGAGCGCAGCAGGAGCTGGGTGTGCGGGGAGTTGGAGTGCCGCTTTGCTGAGGGCACCAAGGCTGCTGCTAATTCACTCAGGGACTGCTTACTCCCTTTAGGACCCTGGTCAAGCCCCTCCCTGTCTCTAGGCTTAGAGTCCCCAACCATAAAGTCAAACGATGGACAAAATATATCTCAACAAGGACACTCTTGGATTCTGGACCGCAGGATTCTTCATTATGCAGGATGATCACATTTTAAGCCATTTAGCATCCTTGGTCCCTACCCACTAAATGCTAATAGCACCCCCAGTCATGTGACAACCAAAAACAGCTGTAGTTAAGAACCACATCCATTCCAGCTGTAACATTCTGTAATGCTGTAACTCCCTGTTTGTCTCCATCTACAAACCTTGTGGGGCTTAAAGGAAGGAGCACTGGACAAAGGATCAGAAGTTCAGAGATCAGGAGTCAGTGCTAATGAATTAAAGATTTGGATTTAATTAAAAGATTTAATTTGGGGTTAATTTGGATTAATTTTTAATTTAATAAAAAATAAATGTAAATAAAACCCTGGAGAAATAAATAAAATAAAATCACTGTAAGAATAAAAAAAGGAGTCAGTTCTGCCCCTAACTTTATAGTTCTGGGCACATCACCTCTCTGGAACGCAGTTTCCTTATCTGAACATTAAGAGAGAAATTATATTCTGGGGGCCCTGTAGTCTCTTCAAACTCTGTAAGTGTGATTCTGTGATACTCTACCTCCCTCAGTCTCTTCTAGAGACTTTGGCAACACAGAAAGCAGCTCTAGGCCACCCCATCCTGGAGGAAGGCCTCCCAGGAAGGGTATGGGATACTGTACAAACTGGGAGCGCTCCCATTCCTTTTTTAATGTTTACCAAGTTTAACAAAGCTATAAACTTGGAGCAGGTGGCTTGTGTTCCCACAGCTGCCCACAACTATTTGCGCTATAATTGTTTGCTGTTTCACAGCAACCTTGGTGGCTTGCATTTGGTTTCCAACTGTATGCAATGGGAACAAAACACAATCTGGGAAGTCACTTACTGAGCCTCTTTAGCCCACGCTAGATCTGTATTCAGTCTTGGTTCACATACTGGCTCTTTTTTCTGGCTATAAGTACATTGCTCCCACTTTTCTTTCCCCTCAATCCTATCTATCCCAGCAGAACTCCCGTGAGCATTTTATCCCCTCTCTCCATTTCCCAGTAGTTCATGACTGGTGTGCTGAGTTCCTGGTCTTCATTCTAGGCAGGAGACTCGGTTCTGGTTCACTAAATAACCTGGGCACATCCTTTAATCCTAACCCCTAGGCCTCAGTTTCCTCATCTGCAAAATTCAAGAGTTGCTGTGTATTTGGTAAGGTCCCTTCCGGCTCTAAAATTCTCATCCTGGTCTGATCTTCTGAGGCCCGTATGTTTAAGTCTCCCACTGCCATTCAGTAATGACTCACAAAGTCACGTCTGGCAGAGGGACTGACTCCTCAGCAGTGATTGTGACAGTTCAGGGTCCTCTAGAACCCAAGATATTAGGAGCTGAGCCTGCCCAATGTCAGGAAGACCACATGTACCACGTGGAAGGAACCGACCAAATGCCTTAGTCTAACAGGCTAAGGTGTCAAATCCCAGCTCTACCACTTGCTGGCTGTGTCCTGAGGCAAGTTACATCATCTCTATGAGCCTCAGTTTCTTCAACTGTAAAACTTCTCCTGTGAAGAGAAGTAAATGAAGTCATCTATGTAAAGTTCCTGATACCTAGTAAACGCTCAGTAAATGCCCATTGCCTTCCTCTTCCTCAACTCAGAACTCTAGCCAGTTGGGGACGAAGAGGGGAACAACTGCTCTAAGAATGTTCTTCAAAAGTAGCATCTTCTCAGACTTTTAAGATAATGTGTGGATAAGACATCTGTTAAGATTATGGTAAAAAGACATAAGAACTGCATAAATGCAAAACCATGAAACATGAGGAAATGATGGTCCAGGGTGGCACCATTTTATGAGCTTGTTTCTCCATCAGCCAAGGGCACAGGCCTCTAACCCTGTTTACCCAATTCTGTGTCCCTGCCTCCAGGATCACAGCTCTGATGTTTGAACCTGGCCACACCTTGGCCCCTGTCCTGCTTATACGTTCTCTTTAGAGTGACTGAAGTGACTCTCACTGGCTTACCGATATGCTGCATTTCCAATTATGCTCTCGTGCATCTAACCTTGTCACCATCTTGGTGAGGAGCTATGTTCTGGCTTTGTTGACAACGTCAGAGAAGGACAGGGAAAAAGAGAATTTCATTCCACAGGGGTCCTGAAGAGGAATTTGGTAACACCCACTGAAATCAAATAGCAATGCTATGCAATTAGAAGAGGGAGCTGGAACCCGAAAGCCTGGATATGAATCCAGGCTACCATTACCTGTGTGACCTCAGCTCCCTTACCTGTCAAGTGGGGTTATTGTGAGAATCAAATTAGAGCATATGGGTGAAATGAAGCCTTCTACAAATGAAAATTTCACACATCCATGCATGCACATACATATAGAAGTATAAATACAGACACACACATATGATTTTACATATATTGTATTAAAGAGAGTTTTGGATTAGAAGTCAACAGAACTGGATTCCAGCCCTATTCCTGCCAGTACTTCACTGTGGAACTCTGGGCCCTTCACTCACTTCTCCAAGCCTGTTCCTCTTCCTGTGAACTCCTACTAATTTAACACCTCTCTCGTTCTAGAGAGAACGTGCTGAGCCATCTCTGACTGTAAGCTGCCGGACAGGGACTGCCGTGCACACGTTCAGGTGGTACATCCCACTCTCCTGCTCAGTAACTGCTCAGAAGAGCAGGAGCCCTCCGTGGTTCTGGGATGGGGGTCTCACAGGAAGAGTGTGGTTTTGGTGCAGCAGACTCTGCAGGGAAGGATGAAAGGAAATGCTCGGAAGTGATTTCAGCCTTTGGTGTCTCCCCCTCTCTCTTATAAACCTCTGGGGCCAGATTCTGTGTTCTGTGCCTGCTAATTCCTTGCTGTAGCCTGAAGCCATGTCAGTTCAGAAGAGGATGGAAAGCTCTGGGAACCTGTAACTGCTTCTGTCTTTAGGGACCAGGAAGAGGCTATAAAGAAGATCAGTGTGCCATTCAAGCCACCAGCTGGGCCTTTTGGCCTGGGGATTTAAGATTAGGGAGATACCGGCAAACTTTTTTGATGGGTAGAGAACATGGGGTAATTCTCCTTCTCTTAGAATTGCCATCAGGGTTGGAAATAGTTCAGATCTCTGAAAGGGTAGCTGCATGTGAACTTGGGGCTCAGGGATGTTAGGTATTGTACAGGAAGCACCTTTGAGGCCACTCATCAGGCATAGTCCAGACATCCAGGTCCACAGTGAAGGTTCCTGTTTCTGATATCAGTGAGTGAACCAGTTGTAAGACCCGCCGCTCAAGTCTCAACTCTTTATGTAAGAGATGGTTCTCACTCTGGGAACCAGACAAAAGGTGGGTGCCCTATACCCTATGGGACAGAAGAAGGGAAACTTTTAGAAAACTGCAGTGTGTACCAGAGAAGGGTATTCTGTGTCTGGAATATATATTCTTCAAAGATGGCTGAAGAAAATAGGGAGATTTAATTTAGACAAGAAAAATAAGGTAAGTTGGGAGGACTTTCTTCAGATATTCAAAGGGCTGCTAAGTGAAAGAAAACAGATTTGGCCCAGGATCCTCTAAAATGACAGAAAACCAGGGACTACAATTTAAAAGAGAAAGATTTCACCACAAAACGAGCTCATTTTCCAAAGGCATGCCTGGCTTAACTGAGGACAGGACAGGCTTTCTCAGGAGGTAGACTATTAATCAAGGAATGAGTGGCCATGGCCACCTCAGAGGTGCTCTGAGATTCCTTACTCAGTGGGAGGTTGAGGTGAAAGATTACTGCTTCCCATCAAACTCTAAAATTCTATTAGTCTCTTCCATTTCCCTCCCCCCACACCCACTTCACTTTTGGAGCCTATTGTCTCTATGGTCACCAGAAAAGTAGCTTCTTCAAGCCACCAAAAAGACACACAAAGAAACTGGTGCTACAAGAGAAAGTGGTAGTTATACCACGCTAGTTCTCTTCCAAAAAACCTCCAGCTGTAGGTCCCTCCCCTGTCATTTTCACTGCTTCCTCACCTTTCTGGGGGAAACACTTACCATTCACACCTAAGACAGTAATATTTCCCCTTCTAGGTAAGGCTAAGAGCACCTTTGGGGCAGCTCTACCATCTGCGAGAGAATCTGCCCAATGCCTCGTGTGATCACAAATCAATGAACATTGTCCTTTAGGGAATCATCTCTACCCAAGACATAAATATCTCCAATGTCTTTCAGCAAACAGAAAAGCAACATAAAGTTGGGTCAAGCAAGGCAATTTACATCAAAGAACAGGAAGACTCACTTTGTAGGGGAAAGTCAAACCAGGAGCAGGTGTCTCACCAGACCCCAGCATTCTGCCCTATGTGTCATATTCAATTCCATTTGGAGAGAAAATGATCCAAAAATTGGAAAAGAAGGAAACAACTTTCATCACACTGGTTCTTCTATTCTGATGCACTGATGCTAAGAACCCTGGGGTGGAATAATGCTTTGAGGTGGTCTGGTTCACTCCCCTGCCCTCAGACAGTCTGTAGCTAGGACATCTGGACCAGAAGATGCTCTATATCTAAAGACCTCTAGGGAAGGAGTGCCCACAGTTTCAATCCTGTCTGAACATTTAATTTTATAGGAACACTGGGGCAGACCGTGCCTGTGGCTGGGACTTTATATATAATAAACAGCACCATGAAGCATTTTAGAGTTGAAGAAACTGAATTTTAGGGCACTAAGTGACTCATTCAAGAGTCACACAACTTGGGCTTCCCTGGTGGCGCAGTGGTTGAAAGTCTGCCTGCCGATGCAGGGGACACGGGTTCGTGCTCCGGTCCGGGAAGATCCCACATGCCGCGGAGAAGCTAGGCCCGTGAGCCATGGCCGCTGAGCCTGCGCGTCCAGAGCCTGTGCTCCGCAACGGGAGAGGCCACAACAGTGAGAGGCCCACATACCGCAAAAAAAAAAAAAAAAGTCACACAAGTATTAAGTGACAGGTCTAGAAAGTACCTATCATCCAGTTCTCCTGACCCCAAGTCCACTGCACTTTCTTCAACACTGTGCTACCCTAAGAGTCCAGTAATGTAAAATTATAATGATATTGAAAAATATACATTATATATAGCCGAGCTCTGTCATGATACTGTCTGAGTTCATTTCATCTTAGGCTTAAGAATACAATGTATTATGTATTCATGATACATTATGAATATATTTGAAAAGTATTAGGTGACCCACCAGTTTTCTCTCCTTTAGGCTAACTCATCCCTTTTCCATTAACTTTTCTTCACAAGTCCTAATTTCAGATCCTCTGTGAAAGTTCTTCTTTGAGCTGCTTCTAAGATTCCATTTCCCAATCACAGAATTTTAGGGAAAGCCATTTTTTTTCTCAGCAAAACCAGGGAATTCCCTTCTGTTTCTTCTATGCTCTTCTCAAACCAAATGATTATTAAATACCAGGAGTGCCTGTAAGTTGGTTTAACTTGAGGTCTCTAAAAATCCATCTCAGCATTTTATATTCTGACCCCATGCACACAGACACTGCCAGATCCCCTGAACCTCATGGAGCCCCACCCTCAGAGGGAAAGATGCTGTCAGGGGAGGACTCCCAGGGAAACTGGGGAGTGTGTATCTTTATCCATTCATCAACTTTGATTGAGATCCTGCTTTGTGCCAGACATAACTCTTCCTCTTCATCACTCTGACTTTCAGTGGCAATTAATCTGGCTAAATTCTTAATGAATTGTGGTCCCATAATTAATAAGAACTCGGGAAACACGAGTAGACAAATTAGGAAAAAAGTCTGAACATAAAGTTGAACGTGATGTTTCGGATCAGAATGTCTCTTGATTGCCAGGCCACGTCATCACCTGACCTTCAAGAGCTATTTAATAGGGATGTTTGGAGGGGAAAGGGATTCTGAGGTCTCTGCGCTCAAAAAGTTCATCTCTATTATTAGAAGCAAAAAAACAAACAGGAAGCAGACTGTGGGTGGTGCCATGAGAGAGGTGCAGAATATTTCTGCTTTGGGGCTAATAGGTTTCATATTAAATGTTTAAATTTCATATCTGTATGAGCCTCTCCTTCAGCTGCCATGTTTTAGCTGAAAGAATTTCAAGCCTCCTATGAACCAAGAATCTTATTGCCTGTTCTGTGAAGAAATGAACATCTTTTTCTTCTTTTTTCTATGTACTGCTTATTTTTTCCATCTCTCTGGGATATAACTTTTGCTTTGATTTCAGCCTCATTAAATCCTATATCAAAGGAAAGCATTGGCATCTAACTGCGTGCCTTTAGAGAGGTGTCATTTGATGTTAGCCAAACAGAGAGGTTCTGAAAATACTGAAGTAACTCCCAGGTGCTAAGACTTTAAAAATATCTTCATGTCCCTGTTGGAACAGACCACATTATGATACTTCATCTCCAGATTCAGAGCTTGGCTAGTATGAAAAGTTCTGAGGGCTGAACTGGCCACCACCTGACCCACCACAGATATCGGGAAGCATCACATTTATTTTGGGACATGGACAGATCTGGTAAAAGGAGCTTTAGGAAAAACCTTAACCTTAAGAATTCTAGGGCTTCTCTGGTGGCACAGCGGTTGGGAGTCTGCCTGCCAGTGCGGGGGACATGGGTTCGGGCCCTGGTCAGGGAGGATCCCACGTGCCGCGGAGCAACTAAGCCCATAAGGCCACAACTAAAGAAAGCCCACGCGCAGCAACGAAGACCCAACGCAGCCATAAATAAATAAATAAATTTATAAAAAAAAAAATAAAAGAATTCTATACCAAGAATTCTCACTCAGAAACAAAACCTGAAGACCTGTCTTCTGGGACTAAAGGGGCCATTACTCCATATATCTCAGCAGATTCAAGACATCTAAGTGTTCAAGTTCTATACTGCTTATATTAGTTGGTACTTGGAGTTTTTGAACTCTGGTCGCCCAGATGTACTCCCTGCAGGTTTCCATTATCCTCACTTGTCTGGGATCATTTAAATTACTTTCTTCTTAAAATAAACCACTCTATAAAAGTTCTGAAATTATTAAAAGATGACTTTATAGAGGAAAATTTTGGAAGTACTCTTAGAGATCAAGAAGTTTCTTCTATAACATCCCTGACAAAAAGCCCGTCAGCTTCTGTTTGATAAGACTCTTCATCTCATGAGTTGGCCCACTTTAGGACTAGACAGGTCTTATTGCAGGAAAGATCCTCCTTACTTGTGGCCAAAGGGTGTTTTCTTCCCATTTCTATCCTTGCTTTAGAAAAATTAAGCAGAGTAAATCTATACCATCCTTGTAACGATTTTCCAATATGTGTTCCCTTAGAGTTCTAGCCTCCAATCTAAACACTCTCAGCTTCTTCAGCCATTCCTCAAATAGCAGGTTCCGTGATCACTCACTGTCTGTTCACCTTGGAATCCATTGAGTTATATAAACTTATCTCATATGATTAACTGTTCAATTTTCTTACCTCAGACAAGCTTAGTTGTGGAGGTCTGAGAAGGAGTAGGAAATGTGAACATTTTGTTATTACAATTTACCTCACCAACACAGAACAGTAATATTTTAAAATCTTTTCCAACTTCATAATGAATAACAGTATTATTATGTTAAGTTGTATTCTTTAAGTATTAGTGAGGTTGAAATTTTTGCATCTATTAGCATTTTATTGCTTTTGTGAATTTTCTACATCCCCTTTGTTTATTTTTCTATTGGGCTGTTATCCACTTTATTAATGATTTGTAAGTTTTTTCTAATATAAGGCAATTTCCCCTTTGCTACCTATCATATGTGTTGAAATATTTTCCTCAGCATTTTATTTGCTATTTTTCCAACTATTTCATTTTTAGGGTGTTATCTTGACATACAGAAGTGTTCCCTTTTTATACAGTTAAATCTACCTTTTGCTTTGTGGTTCCTTCTTTCCATTTATATGGTTATCTACTTATATTCCTGAAATCAGATAAATATATATCTTTATCTTCTTCTAGTTTCTTTTTTGTTTCATTTGTTATATTCATTACTTTAATGCATTTGGAATTTGCTTTGATGTTCTGTAAGAGCTAAGGAACATCAATAGTGCTTTTTAAGCTGAGAGTGTGTGAGGAAACCTGTTAACCTCTGCAGGGCTTCAGGTGCCAGTTTTAAAATGTCAGAAAAAAAGATGGTGGAGACCTCTTTTTCCTGGAGGTAAAGGCCCTGCTGTTGCACATGTAACCACATCACCTGCAGGCCTTTTGAAAGGCCACTCAGAGCCCCTCAGAGGGACAGAGGAGCCGCAGAGGCTGGGAGCAAGGAGAGGCAAGAGAGATGCCTGGGATTGGGGAGGTTTACGAAATGGTTGAAGGTGAACAGGAAGGTGGTACTTCTAACCAGCAAAGTTCAAGTTAGTGTTCCAGTTCAGAAAGTCTGAAATAGATGCTGTGAAAGTATAAATATAAATATATATGACTATATGTATTTATAAGAATTCTTATACTTAAGGCTCAGAGTCAGTCTGTAGAAAAAATAAGGAGAAGTAAAAGCGTAGAGAAATAAGCCTTCCAGTTTTTACTCAGTGTGCGCTTACTCAGCAAGACCTAGAGGAGTCTGGATTCTTTTTACCCTTTGCTCCTTTGAGGCTTTTTGGTGGCTCCTAAAGAGAGAGTAGCTGTAAGCAATGCACACAGCGTTATCTAAGCAACTAAGTGTATACGTATCTGGGAAATATAGCGAGGGTACTGAACGATATATTTAACCCCCTTAGTGCCTTCTGCCTGAAGAGAGCTTGAGCTGCTCTTTGTCTGTGGGGAGCTCTCCGTGACACAGCCCAAGACCTGAGAGGAATCTAAATGACTTTAGCGACCTTGCTTCTCAAGAAAAGCACGCTTTTCCTTCTCAGTGCTAAAGAAATACAGAGTTTTTTATCTGTGCAGATGCTCCATTGGATTTGGTTCTGAATTCCTGCTGTGAAGGGCCACGCACACACCTCCCTGGTGCATGTTGAGGAGCTCATCCATCGCACCAGAGTACTCACTACAGGGAAAACATTAGATGCAGCAGTTCTGCAGAAGTGCTCACTCTACACTATTCAACAAAAAATTTGCCTTTGAAAAGTTCACATGTTTTTTTTCGTTTAAAAAACGTGGCCTCTTACATGGTACTCCAAAAGAGTAAGAAAAGACCTGTTTATTCAAAAGAAATTTAGAACGTCATGGTTAGAAAACTATTTGATCCCCGACCCCTGCCCCAGCTACCAACATACTCCCACTCTTTCATCATCAGCTCGTGCTGATCAACCATGGCTGCACTTTGAATTACCTGGGGGCCTTTAAAAGCCCCAGTGCCCAAGCCGCACCCCAGGCCAATTAAATCAGTCTCTGGACTGGGACCCAGAAACCAGTATTTTTTTAAAGCTCCCAGGTGATTCAAATATGTGGCCAAAGTTGAGAACTATTGTCCCTCTAGAAAATGCTGGAACAAGATTCCAGCTGATTTGCATCTCTGATTTCACCCAGATTGTATTCTTCATTCAGGCACTAAGCCATTTTGCCAAAGGTGCGAACATGCCAGGAGCCCCTGGGAGTTCTCTATGACTAAGTGGAAAGATGTGTACGGTTGCCAAAGGTTTTACTGTTTGTTTTGTTTTAACTCCCAGATTAGTAATGTACAGATCTCTGTGCAGATTAGAGGATTATAAAATGCTTTTATATTTTACAGTGACTTGACATCTTAAACCAAGATGTTTAGGAATTCAGCATTTTCACTGTTACTTTCTGAGAGATTTCATTTGCTCTCAGCTCTAGAATACATTTTCTTCCAGATCACTCCCAGCAGCTGGAATCTCTCTGCATAGCTGTCCATCAATACTGTGGTGTCCCCACCCCAGCTCCACTCACTTGGGGACCCTCGTTGCAAGCAGAGATTTCCGTTCTGTTCCAGGTGACCCAGATGAAATCCTGGTAAATGAGCACTTTAGAGTAAAGCTAACACGTTTCTGGGCAGTTGATTCTAAACTGAGGGGCAGGGAAGCAGAATACATAGGCAGTTCTGGTGGGCAGAGAAGAAATTATCCTGTCTTCTCCTTTCTCCACATCCTCCAGAGGCTGTGGTTTAGGTGATGGACAAAAATAAGCCTCAGGGAACTGAAAAGTCCTAATCCACCTCATCCCTGTAGCAGGTCCAGGGCCTTGAGTCAGTATTTCTTTGGCTGCCAAGCATCGGGAACCCACAACAGGATGTGGTTCATTCAGACAAGGGGTTGGAGCTCCAAGCTGTGGACCAGCTGCCAAACACCAGCAGTCGCTTGACAGCCTATCCTCCTCCCCACTCACCTTCTCTAGAACAACTCAGAGTCACCACACTCGTTGTACTCTGACATCTGTGGACCCTGGAGCAGAAACTGTGCCACCGGGACATCTTATTTTTCCCTTTTGAGGGTACACCAGTGCACCTGATGCTATAGGAACACTGTCAAAATCTGATCAAACTGAGCTATTTATCCCTTTGGTTTAACATATTTGAATAGGTTTCCAGGAAGCCTTGACCTTACAGTAATGGAACTCATTTTGGGCATGACTAATGGACTCTATTTCATACCCTCACATATGGAAAACCTGTCTGTGCACACACACGCCTGCCCTTTTACCTGACTCTCTTGATCTCACCTGCAGACTGCCTGTAATAAAGAGAATGCTTCTGATCCTCTACTGCCCCTTCCAGCTCCACACAACTAGGACTGGGGAAACCTGGTCCCTCCCCACACAGGATACTTTAAGACAAGACCGACCACAGAGGGTAAATATAGGAGGATGCAGGCGTAAGGAAGGGAGAGTTGAATTCTAACCTGGGAATCTGGGAAATCCTCAGGGCTGAGGACCATTGAGCAGGAGCTGTAAGGATGAGCTATACATCTAGGAAATGCTGGAGGGAAGGCTATTCCAGGCAATGGAATGAGCTTACTAAAGGTTTAGAAGTACGCAAGTTCAAGGGCCATTTTGTTTGGGGCCATAGCATATCGTCTCACGTGACTGGAATAGAGGATGCTTTATGAGGTGAGGGGAGAGGCCATAAAAATACGTTAGTGCCAGAATGCAGAAGGCCTTGAAATCCAGGCCATGAGGTTTGATTTTCTTTCTCTCTCTCCCCTTGTGTAATGTGTTAATTATAGCGCCTCTGACCACACATTTGCATATTTCTGTGTTTTCTGTCATAGTGGGTAAGGATTACATCTGTTATAATTGAATTTGTACAACACAAAGAACAGTAGGACTATGAATAATGCCCCTTTCATACCATTTGTGAATGTCGGTGATCATGGCACCAAGTCTTTACAATGGGAGGGAACAGGGCTAACCACATGGTAAAGTCTCCATGATTTTAATAGCTGGTTCTATTGTGGTTTGAGTGTGCTATGCCTATGACATGGAGCTTCGAGATGGTCACAGAATCAAACTGTCTTCCCAGAGTGCCCCCAGATGACGGCCTCCTCTGTTGGAAGTTAACAATATCAGTGTAAATCCAGGTTCCTTAGCTGGGCTCTCACCTTGTTTGCCGAGTGTGCTGTTATTTTAAACCACTAGAAGCAGATGGTAGGATCCCATGATGGCATAAACCATTATTACACAGACCTGGATAGAACACAGATCAAATCATGACCCCCAAACCTAACTGCAAACAGGAAAAGCTTACATCCCTAACAACTTGCCTAAAAATCCCCAGCTCTGCTTGCATAAAGGAGTCCTAGTTCAGTGATACAGAAGCTAGATTGAAACTCCTCATTATTTCAATATGCTCTCAAAGAACAGGACATAGGGCGAATGATCTTATCAGCCTCAAACTGTCTAAGTGGCCAGGAACTTCATATATAATGCGGGCTTTTCAAGGGGTAAGGGGAAAAGGAAGCATTCACCTCCATTTTTCACGTTGTCTCCTCTCTTTAACAACAGCAGAGTAAGGGACTGGAGTGTCCAACCAACCACATGAGAACCCTTGGAGAGGCTGACTGAGTGGAACCCGACAAGCATTAATGTGAACTACTATCATGCGCCAGAAGGCACTGAACCACGTGCCACTGAAAATCTAGAAATGAGAACAATTAGCCTAGCAGGAGAACAATCCCCTAACACACAGGAGAAAGCTTCAGGACACGCTTGGGAGGAAGTAATCCTCCCAACGACCCCTCAGGAGTAGGAGCTCCCCTGAGAGGGTCATGAGCATCCTACAGCTTTTGCTTCAGCTGGGCAAGTGCGGACTAGCCTGCTGCGGCCACCTCCGAGCGGCCCTCCTCAGCGGGTAGCATCACTCACGGCCATTTCAAAGGAACCTCCTCTCTAAGCTACTCCAGATGCACAGCCTCTCCCGGAGCAGGGAAATTGAGCGAGGCCCCTCCGTCCTCAAACCCGGCCGGCCTCCCTCCCGGCTCTAACCTGCCCCTGAGCTGGAGAAGGGCAGGGCAGCTGCACACACCAGCTTCCTAACTCAGCGAGGGGGCCTCCACGGGCAACTGGGCCTCGGGGGCCTGTAAAGCGCACACAGGTGCGGCTGGCGGGAGGGCGGGGCGCCGGGACCCAGGCAGGAGAGCCAGGCGCTGAGTCGCGCGTTGCTGCCAGCCCCGCACCTGCGCCCCCCTTCCCTGCACGCCAGCCGGGAAGCCGCACCCCCGGCAGGAATCGCAGCCCGGGCTCGGACGGTTCCTTAATATTAGCCACATTGCGGGGGCGCGGGGGTGCCGAGTGCACCGCAACGAAGTTTTTGTCGGGACTGGAGTGATCCTGCGGTTTGTTGCTCCAGGAGGCCAAGGGCCGCACACGTCTCCGGGCCTTGCCGGGACCGGAGAGCAGGCTGGAGGGGCAGAGGCAGGGGCTCCGCTTCGGGGGAGCCGGCGCGCGGGCTCTCAGCACCGTTGTGAAGAGCAAGGGGGACCTCTAGTGGCGCGCGGGGAAGCACGCTGGCACCAGAGTCGAAGCCAGGAGGTTGTGCGGGTTATTGAGCAGGAAAGGGAGCTGATACCCTCCCCGCCCCACACTCCTCAGATTATTACACCTTCTCCCTTCTCTCCTCCTTCCTCCCTCCCTTCTGCTCCCCACTCCTGCTTTCCCTCCCTCCCTCCCTCTCTCTCATTTAACAATCCAGAAACCCAGACCAGAGCCAACTGTGACATTTCTAGGCCTGCACACGTCATGCTCAGATGTGGACTGTAACTCAAGTCTCTGTCCTCCCACCACAGTGTCTTTTCCTTCCAGATTGTAGTTCGTCTACCCATGTATTTATATCCCATCCTTCTTTTACTGAGCACCTGCTATATGTGGGTTAGTGGACAGGAGAGCACGAGATGAGCAGGGCGGACACATGGTCTTCCTGACTAGGGGAGGGACTGACAAGCAGTCAGCGATCCCAGTGCTGTGACGAGTGCAGAGACAGGAGAAGTACTGGGTGATAGGGAGTGCTTTGCGGGCACCTGACCTGAAGGACAGGTAGGAGTTAGCAGGGCAAAGGAGGCTGGAAGCAGGGATGGAATACAGAGAAGTTTCCAGGAAGAGTGACAACACGTACAAAAACGCTGAGAGTAGAGAGATTGTGACTGGAACACAGAACGCAAGGAGGTGGGAGGTGGTGGGGAGCTGCAATGGGCAGCAGCTACAGGGGCCTCTACGGGCTGCAGACGGAGGTAAATGGCCTCGCTCGTGGGGTCTTGTAAGGACTTTGGAGAATGTTCTAAGATCAGCAGGAAGCTACTGAGCATTTAGACAGGTGAATGTCATGATCAGATTTCTACCTGTGCAGGATCACTCTGAATTTGGCATTAAACTCTGCTTCAGGCTAGCTATTAGGCTGTGGGCAGCCAACCTGAAAGATGTGGGAGCCAGAAAGAATCTTAGGGTTCATCTAGTCTGTCATACAAATGGAGAAACCCAAGCTCACAGAAGGCAAATCACTTTCTCAAAGTGGCTGAGGTGGAACTAGTTATCTCTAAGTCCCATTCAAGGCCCTAAATATGCCAGCAGAAACCAGACACTAGCTCCCCAGGCTGCTCCCGATAATACGCAGGCTTCCCTTGCCTCTGCTCCCACAGAAGTCCAGCCAGAGTCAGGCCAGAGACCAGCAAAGTATCTTCAAAACTGGCAAAGAACATGCTCACTGGACTTGCTTCCCTGAGACCTCAGAACAGCTGAAAGCTTGCTTCAGTATCCATGGCTAGCAAGAACCATAAAGTAAACCATGAAGACCAGAGATTGTAGACAGGTGGTGGGGGAAGGAGGGTGACCCAGCCAAGGGGATCCCACAGAGACCTGGGAAGCAGAGGGCTTGACTCCAAATTGAGACACTGAATCCCATTTCAAATAGCATGCAAAGAAAACAAGTTTAGGAACAAAGCAATTCAGACTTTGAAAAAACAGATGGTGATAAAAACTCAGTTGTCCTAATATTTGGATAATTTAAAAGCCCTCAGCAGCTAGGGAATTAAGAGAAATAGCTCAACATAGACTGGATCATTTAGCATTTGGTTTGAAATGTCACAGGCCAGGAAGGAGGTCCCAGAATGTGATGAAAATATGATAAGAAAGGTTTTCAAAGAAAGAAACATGATCCTAGTGAGTGCCATCTGGAATTGGGGAACAACACGAAATAGTAGAAACAGGTATCAGGAGGCCTGAATCCAAGACAGAGCTTAGCCACCTATTAGCTATGTGACCTTGCCCAGGCCACCTAACCTCTCTGACCTCATCTCAATAGTGAAGTTACAAAAATAATAATAATAATACTTGCCTGCGTACCTCACAGGGCTCTTTTAGCAGTCACAAGGGAGGCCAAATAGGACTATGGTGAAGGGCTGCAGGGCAAATCTCAGCTCTACCGCTTACCAGCTATGTGACTTAGGTGAATCTTAGACCCCTCTAAACTTTGATGTCTTCATCTGTAGGAATGCTAACACCTGCCTCAGTTGGTAGTTGTGAGGACTAAATGTGATAGAATAAATCACAGCATCCTGCCTTTTGCATAGACAGTGCTCAGTAATCAGTGATTTTTTATCATTAACATATGTTTGTAAACTTACAAGTTGTTCAGTGCATAAGAGTGGAAGATAATTGTAATATTTAGTGTGATATGACTTAACTGGGTAATAGGATAAATATTAAAATAAAAATGTAAGCAGGAAAATTAGAATGGAGGTGGTAAAGCACACTGTCCATCGTTACAGTGACGGAACTTTGTAAATAAGGTTGTATGAGGACTTAAGTTCTCACAAAATTAACTCAAGTTGGCTTAGCTAAGAGGTGGTCATATAGATCTTTTTTAAGGATGAAAAAACGCTATCAATGATCAACGGCCACGTGTCCAGTTGGGATAAGCTATCTAGTGAGTGACTGTGAGAATCAGCGATAATTCAGGTCTTATCTAACATCTCCAGGGCCACTGAGAGCAAGAGTAATTGGTACATTAATGAAATCTGTAAAGACGCTCAGCAAACCTCCAGGGAGCCTCTTTAGAGCTGGAGAAACTCAGTCCAGGAATACCAGAAATAATGTGAAAGAGCCTCAAAAGTCCATTCACTTGTTCAGAAAATATTCCATCCCAATTCTACGCCACTTGGTTAGGCACCGAGTATTTAGGGGTGAAAGGCACTGTACCTTTCCTCATCCAGCTCACAGCCCAGTGAGGGGCAGAGTGGGTAAGTCCCTACAGTTCAGTGAGGTGGTTATAAGCTTTGGGTACACGAGAGTGCAGAGTTGGGGCTCCTAACCCAAGGGTCAAAGAAGGTTCCCCAGAGGGGGCAACACGAGAGCAGGCTCCAGGGCCCCAGGGCAGTTAGTCCCGCAGAGGAGGAGGAGGGAGCACCACACACAGCAACCCAAAGTGGAACTACAAGTCATTTAATCTGGTCATGCTGGGCCAAAGGTACGCTCAGGTTCCGAGGTTCCTTTGTAATGGCATCAAATGTCGTAGCCCTCCCACACTAGCACTTGTCCCTTTAAAAACCTCTTGCTTGAAAAAAGCACTTGATGCCCCCTTCCTCCCAAAAAAATCTATTAGGAATTTTATAGCAGTTTTAAATGAACTTGTGTCTTATTAATCCCAAGTGTCTACAGGCATTCACATTTGAAAAATATTTAATTTTTTTTTTAATGAACTGGTATATTTTATTCCCACCAGGATCTACTGACATATTCATTTGAGAAAGATCTACCTCATTTATGGGCAAAATTTAACTGTTTTTCATTGGGAACAACCTGTTCATGCGTATACTGATGATGTCCTTACAATGACTGCCTACTCAGCCCAAGCCCACCCCCAGAGGTCTGGGATCCACAGGTAGCACCGCAGTAAGGGGCACTGGCAGCATCTGAGACTGGGGAGGTGGCCGGAGCTTGGTTTCATCGTCCGGATTAAGGTGGAAGGGATGGCGTTGTTGGAGAGTTTGAAGCAGGGACAGCAGCAGATGGCTCTGTCAGTAATGTGGCCAGCACAGGAGACGTAGGCAAGGCCAGGGGCAAGGAGGTAGTTCACAGGGAAAACTCTGAACTAAAATAATAGCAGTGAAGGGAGAGAAAGAAGCAGATCTGAAAAATATTTAAAGGTAGAATTGGTTGGATTTAGCGACTCCATACCTGGGACCTGAGGAAGAAGACCCAGATGACCACAGCTTTCTGGCTTAGGTAATCTTATAGAGGGTGGTACCAGCCCAAAGATAAGAAGGCAGAGAAAAGGACAGAGTTTGAGGAGAAGATCTTGACTTTCGACACGTGACTATAAAGTTCCTGTGGAACAGCCAAGTGGAGATATAAGTTAGAAGAAGGATTCAGCCTTGAGATACAGGTTTGGGAAGCATCGACATGCAGATAGTAATTAAAGTCCTGGGTGTTGGTAACAGCACCCAGCTGGAGCATGTAGTGTGGGAAGCAAAGAGGTCCCAGGACCAAGCACCAGCAACCCCAGCATCTGAGAGGCAGCTATAAGGGAAGAGTCCCCCCAAAAGGAAACAACATGCAGAAATGAAGGCGGAAAATGGAGGGAAAGAGAGAGAGAGAGAGAGAGAAAGAGAGAGAGAGAGAACGCTACCACGGGAGCCAAGGGAAGAGAGGGCTTTAGGAAAGGAGTCATGAAACTCGTCAGTGCCACAGTACAAGGACCAAGAAGTTTACCTACCCAGAATGACAATGAAAAGAGTAACAAAAAAAACACCATCTCCCACTTACATGGCTCACTATGCTTTCAAAGCACTTTCACATTTTTTATTTCATTTCATTCGTACTACATCCTATATAGCCTATATTCTCACAGATGCAAAACCGAGGGAAGTGAGGTAAGGAGACTTGCCAGAGCCGTCTAGGAAGTTAGTGGCCGGCTCCTGGAATTAGAGACCAGTCCACAATCTTGATCATGCTCCCTGGTTCCAACCATACCTGAGTCAGCTTTTTAACCAACCAATAAGGAAATCAGAATGGAGCCTGTTGCAGAATAACTACTCGTTATTAGTATGGAAATGAAAAGGCTTGCTTCTCACACTTTGTTTTGACTTCCTAGAACCCAGAGATGGCAATACTCTGGGATCATCTGAATCTAAGGGGGTGTTGCCTAACTCCTCAGGGGGAGGGCTTGCACCTAACTCCATATATAGGAGGGACCACTGAAGGTTCTCAAGTGATAGCAATTTGAGTATGCTTTGGAAAGATTAATTAGTATTATTGAACTAGTATTTGATAGTGCATATGTCTGGTTGTTGGATATTCACACAACCTAGAACCAAATAATAAAATACACTGTGAAGACCTGTCCTGGCTTTTTTTGCACCTGAACCCCCTCTCCTCACCCTGCCCTCCACTCCCATGAGTACGCTGTACTCACCAGAGAGGGTCACAGAAGGTTCTTGCATGTTTGGTGAGGTCAACATTGACCTTTAGATCTCAATTCTCACACCTCCACATCTTCCAGAGGCAGGCCTGGCTCTCCACCCAGGAGCCCCCTGCTTGTTCATTCATTCCTCAGTCATACCAACAAGAGAGGGGGGCTGCCCCCTGGCCTGTCAGATCTGGACTGGGCCCAAACTGGTCCACATCGGGCCGGGCCTGGAGCTGTCTCTCTGCCCAGCTCTCCCCTGGGAGCAATTTACATTGCACTTATCTCTGGGGGTTCATGGCTGTACTGAGCAAGGGGTCTGATGATCTCTCTCTAAACCTATCATTCGTAGCACAGAAGGAACACTAAACCAAGACCTCTTTATCAATTTCTAACAGTTTATTCTCTTCACAGCTCAGATGATACCACTACAATGTTATCACACTGGAGGCTGGGCAAGGCCCAGAAACAGTCATCACTGTAAGGCTGATTTTCCAAAGTGACTGACAGCCTTATTTCCAGCTAGTAGCCTGGTTCTGGCCTTTTCTACTGACCCATAAAACTGAGCTTCAGTGGGTACTTGGCTGTCCGAGTCACTCCCCCGTCAGAAACAGCTGGGAGACTGTCTGGATTCTGTACCACAGGCCTAGGATGGGTGATGAGCCGTTCCCCTTTGCTCTAAGTCCTTCTCAGGGCTGAAAATGACTGATACACAGGAAGGATAAAAGCAAGCAACTCAGGTGAACTGAGATCACAAATGCCTGCTTTATCACCTACTTCTTTGTGTCTCTAAAATGTAAACATTCATTAAATATTAGATATGGAAACTCATGCTCAGATTAGAGAAAGGAAGGTTGTTACATAAGTCTCTGTCCTCCTCCAGAACCGCCCTAGACAAGTGACACAATGTCAGTTCTCTCATCTCTCAAATAAACTCATGAAAGATGCCAGTTAAATAGGAACTTCTGAAGTCACCTTAAGCCTATGCATCATTCCACACTTTAGGTAGAAGAAAATTCTTTAGGTAGAAGAGTCAAACTGAACTGCTATTATGATTTAAAGACAAAAAAAAAAAGACATGAGACACTTTTCAGCTTCTGCCTCAGAGGCATTTAACTTGTCAAAATAAATGATGTGTCTCTGGAACTAGACTACCTGTGTTCAAATCCTGGCTCCCAGGACTACAAGCTGTATAGCCTTGGGCAAGTCATCTAAGTACTCTAGGTAGAATGGGGCAAGGACAGTTTCTTCCTCAGAGCATTGCTGGGATGTTCGAGTGTGTTATCAAAGCACCCAGCTGAGAGCCTGGGCAGAGTAAGTATCAGTCAGTGATAGCCAGCCGGGCACGGTCAGCAGACGGGGGCAATCTGAGGCTGCCCAGGCTTTGCTGCAATGGCTTCCTTTCAAGGCAATAACGAGTCCCATGCTGTTTTTCCTCACTGTAGGTCAGTGCAGCTGAACGGCCAGCCCTTAGTGATGGTGGACGATGGGACCCTCCCAGAACTGAAGCCCCGCCCCCTGCGGGCCGGCCGGACATTGGTCATCCCTCCAGTCACCATGGGCTTTTATGTGGTCAAGAATGTCAACGCTTTGGCCTGCCGCTACCGATAAACCCCCTCACACCCACAAGTCGCCAGCAGGCCTGCTGGACTGCTTTCCACTCTTCTGCCCTAATGGTATCAGTATTTTTCAGGCATCTTCTGAGCAACAAACCAGTCTCTGCCGCCCCATCCTGCTGGAATCAACACTAACTTGCTCTCCAAAGAGACAAATACCCTAGCATGAGCTTAGCCTAGGTAGGTCACTTCTACCCCAAAGGAAAATGTAGACCTCTTAAGCACGAAGGTATGTGTGTAGAGCTGTACGCACCCTTGTACATGCACCATGAGAACAAGCTGACAGTGCACTTCCAGGACAAATGAAATAACTCCCCACAATCCTGGTCACATAGCAAAATAACTACAGACCTTAGCCTGTGGCTGCTGCCCTCGGCAGAAGATGAGGAAGGAAAAAAACCCGGTGGACATTTGAGAGCCCAGTCCCCCCTAACTCCTTTCCTTTGTTTGTTCCCTGCTGTTGCCCTGGGTTTCATATCACCTCTCCTCCCATAGGGGAGCAAGTGGGTGAGTCAGTGCTGGCCTGCTGGGCGAGCTGTTAATGTAATTTCCTGGCGCATGTATGAGTGTGTGCATCTGGGTTTCTGACAGTGGCATCAATCACTAGCTATTCCTCTGGGAAGCGGGTGCTTCAAAAGTAAAATTGCAATCATACTCCAGATTTTGTAAGAAGGTTCTATTCCTCTGTGAATCCAGATTCCCCCAGGGCTAGAATGGAAGTCAGGTAACAGTATTCACTGAGTGGACAGCAATGTATCAGGCAGCACAAAAAGCAGTCATCATCTGTCACGTGGCTGCGAGGGAGAGAGTTTCAGTACAAAGAGAAAGCGCACCCAACCACCAAACACAGACACACACACAAACACACACACACGTGTCCCTCGGCTGAACAAAGCAAATAATTAGACCTACCTCAATTTTGAGAGAATATTAAGGGCTTGATAGGGTAAGTCCTTAATGGTTTGGTTGACCAAAACCATTTTAAACCAAGGGATAAATCAAAGGTCATCACAACTGTAAGACACAACTGAATCTAACCTTTCTGCTTCTTCCCAAGTATCTGAGTGCTCTCAATGTCTTGTACTAGGCAGAAATCTAATGTGCTCATGAAAGATGACCAGGTCCATGCTCTCCCAGACCAGCTTATCTGAGCATAGAACTAAGCTTTCAGTTCACCACGTTGGGGAAGGGCGATCTGGAGACTGAGGTCTGATGGGGAAACTGTGGAATGGGAGGTGGGAGGCCCCCGAGTTGGGCAGGGGGGAGTGGAGTGGTGTAAAGTTCACGATGGGGACCTTCTGTATGATTCAAGAGGTTTGTGTGGGTCTTTGCAAAAAAGCTGCAACTGAAATGACTTTCTTTTCTGTGGATATGATTTTCTTTTGCAGGATGAATGACACAAAGGATGTTTTTTTTTAAGGAGGAGATATTAGACAATGTCACAGGGTTCCAGTAGAGAGAGATACAACTTCTGCTGATGTGAAAGGATAGAAATGGAAGAGAGGGGCAAGGTGGCTGAGGCCAGAGGCCAGGGAGACTGCCTAAGGAGGAGTTAGGAGCAGGGCCAGGTCTGCAGAGTGAGTGATAAGGAAGACTAGATGGGAGCAGGAAGGGACTCAGCATGGAGAACTGGGAATCTGGGAGAGGGAAACCAGCAGGCTCAGTTTACGCGACGGGAAGAGAGTGGAGTCAGTTTTGACCTAAGCTTATTATCGGGTAGAGGAGGAACAGCACCAGGAGGTGTGAAGTGGGAAAGGGGGAGACTGAGGACTGGCTGGCCTCGGTCAGTGGAGGCTCAGCCTGGAAGCAGCTGCAGAGAGAGGACCAGACCCTGGCACATCCCCGCAAGGCTGCCCAGAGGGGCCCCTCGTCTCACCGGAAGCAGGCCTCTCCCATGACGCTTCAGATCTGGGAGGGAGGGAAGTGCCAAGACTGGGGGTAGAAAGGCAGGGAAGAAGCAGCAGAGGAAAGTGAAGAAGAGAAGGGAAAAGAGATAGTACAGATAGCAGATAGCAAAGTCTCGTCTACATACTGGTACAGCTGCAGGCCCCTCATAATAACGGGGGTAACCAGAGGTCCCTGCAGGCTGGCCCTGGGCTAGTTTGCTTTACATACATAGCCTCAGCTCGGCGAGTTACTATTCTTAGCTCCATTTTTCCTATGAGGCCTGGAGAGGGTCTGTAACTTGCTCAGGGTCATCCAGGGGAATGGGTTGCTGAGATCAGAATAGTCTGGAGCCTGTTCATTTAACCGCCCAGCTCAGCGGCTGCCCAATTCACAGACTCACCTCTTTACCTCTTCATAGGTTCTGCTAATTCAGTACAGCCAGGACCTCCGGAGCTCCATTCAGACACACTTTCTCTAAATAAGTGTTGACTCTTCACTAAGCCTCTAGACTTGCAGAATATAGGCAGTCCCTGCTTCTTTTGTCTTTATATCTTAAATACTGCTCCTAAGAGGTTTAAGTTTTGGGTTTGGGTTTTTTTTCTTTTTTAATTAATAAAAAGGGAAGGGAATCAATGAAATTTATCTTTGGAGTCCTGCAATTCTAACTTTGCAGCCGCCTCATGGAAGAAGTATTTGCATTGTACAAAGGATACCGAGACACTCACTATAACATCACATTCTGTAAGGATTTTAGTACAGGGCATCTGTCCTGGCTTTCTCATTTAGGGGTGAGGGGTAATTACTAAATCAGTAGGGATCCCCCCTTATAAGGGATTGTCCTACCACACTCCCCCCAAAAGACAGCTTGTGGCAAAACTCAGCATCACGCTGCACGTCAGGGGAGCAGCTTGCCAGGCTGGGCCCCAGGACAAAAGAGCTCATCAACCAGCTTCCCCCCATCAGATTTTTCCTCCCAAAACAAGACACAGCCGAGATAGTCTTAAGACTTAAGAGCCACTTTATTTTAAACAAAAGAATGTGCTTGCACAAATGCTTCTTTGAAAGCATAATAATGTATAATGAGAAGTTTGTGCCTTTTGTTGAGATGGCTTTCTGCTCCCCCTGCCTCTAAGAATGATTTTCTTTCTCCTTTCTTATCACAAAGGCTCAGAACAAATGCTCATTGTTATTTGAAGAGAAAGTCTCAATCTTCCAGTGCCCTGAAAAAGCTGCCAGTGTGGGATATTAGCATTATCTCCAGCTGGAGACAAGCTTGAAAACACCAGACCTGGGCTACATTGAGCCTAAGGCTGGGGACTCCCAGAACCACAATTCCCAAAGGCCCACTGGCCCTCCGTAGTCCCTGCCCCTCCCCAGCTGTTGGGCAGTCCCTGGGCAGATGAGTCCCAGCCCTGTACCCTCCAACAGGGCAGAGGTTGTGGGCAGATTCTGCCTGAGAGGCCTCCCCCACCACAGCTCTCAGCACCAGGGACCCTCAACGGTGGGGAGGACCCAGCAGGACTGAACTGCTGAGCAGCCGTGTGGTCCAGGCCAGGCCCAGCATCTGCAGGTGGGCCCTGCTGCCTGCACTCAAGGCCCCTGTGTTTGGGATGGATGCAGCTGCAGGATTCACTGTGGAAATGCAGTGAGAGCTTTACTTCTGAAAACAAAACAGGAAGTGTTTCATCTCTGCAAAAGCCAAGGCAAACCAGGTGGGTCCCTCGGACAATAAAAACACTGGGACAAAGAAGGACTTCAAACTTTTGAAATATCAATAGAGCAAACAAAAGTAATAAAGATATGGCTTGGAGAAGGCAAGGGAAGGGGGCCATAAACACTTCCCCCTCTCCCCAACCTCAACACCACGGCCCCAGCCTGAACACTGCCCATTGCTCTTTTCCACACCTTCTCTCCAGTTCCACAGCCTCACCTCTGCCAGCCACTCTATTCCCCAACCCAGAGCCCAGGGAAATCCGCCGTACTGAAAGGGAATTAAGTTCTGATTGTAGAATAGTTCACAATCTTTTTCTTAAGATGTACCAGAATTGCAAATAAGATAGTAAGGAGTACTCAAAGAGAAATAGTTATTATAAAGCCCAAGAGCATTAGAATCCCCACCTCCGGGTTCTGCTAACAGTTTCTGTAACTGCCTTCCCGTGCCCAGTCCTGGTGGTGGTGACTAGCTGGGGCGTTCAGAAGAACCAGAGTGGCATAACTAGAACTTGAACCCAGATCTGTCAGAGTCCAAATTCTGCTCTCATTGCACGGGGCTCACTCTCGCTGGACTGGCTATGGCCAACTTCCTGTCACCTCTGCTGCCCACAGCTAGCTTTCGTGAGGTCCTGGGTGTGTCTACACAGAACCCTAGCGGTGCCTTCGCCCAGGAGAGTTGATCTCAGGGTTTGGAGGGACTGACCAGTAGCTCTGACGAGTAGTGAGTCGAGCTGTGACCAGCCTTAGCTGTAGAATTTTGAATCCAGGCTCACCTTGGCCTACCAGGGGCCCTCTGGGTCTGCTCCTCGCCTACGTTTGTCTGGGGCCACTCCTACCGCTACCACCCACCATAGGTGATGACTCTTGGTATTTCAAAGTCCCAGAGGTAAGTGGCAGAGCCAGTCAGCACCCACACAGGCACTGCCTCTGAGCACTGCTCCTCCCCCACCACCACCCAGAGCTTTGGAAGTTTCTCTTCACCTTCCCAGACTAAGTAACAAATCCATTAACTACTGCCCTAGGGGTAGTATTTGCAAGTATCACTGTAAAGCAAGAAAGCCACAATACAGCAAACCAACTGCTTGGACATCCATTTCCTTCTAAACAGCAGAGCAACCCCAGGGGCCCTGGGAGCATCTGGGGGAGCACACCAAGCTCCACATGACTGGTTCAAGAGTAAACCCCACTGTCCTGTGCGCCCAGCAGAGAAAAGGGGGGCCCTTCTTTTTAGCCCACGTCAGGCACATTACTCTTCTAATTATTATTCATGAAAATAGTCTCGGATTCTTTTTCAAGTTGTAAATGTTACGTAGTAAATTATATTTTGGGAAGAAGCAAAAAGAAACCTTAGTTTTATTCATCTTGAAATTGGCAAAATGAGTGCAGGAACACCTCCCAGGGAAATGTTCTCTGTGCAGGGGATTTTAACAGGTGTTAATATTTTCTTCCAGGGAACGGATTATATTAAGGTTTATATGAGCCTGGTGATTGGCAGAGAGTTTGGGTCCCTGAGGTAGTTCATATTTTGAGGTAATGTTCTGTAAGTAATAAAATGTGGATACTCTAACTTTCTGTTCTCAGGGTGTTCTGTGGGGAGAGGAAGGCTGCTATTGTCCACACGACACCTCGACCTGAAGACTGATTGCCTGATGAACTAATATACGCTAGGGATCTTTGATCTCATGCTGTGCTATGCTTTCCCTCTACTCTCTTCCCCACAAGTGTTGCTTCAAGTACTCCAAATGGAAATTCAATTTTATTATTCAAATTAGATGTCACTATGTTAAAGTAACCGTTAGCTGCAATACCAGGTAAACACTAGTATCTCAATGGCTTAACACAATCCAAGTTTATTTCTTGCTAATACATCATGTAAAGTTCAGTTGGTGATAATGGATAAGGTAGGCAGTGCTTCTCTTCTATGTAGTCCTTTAGGGATCCAGACTGATGTAGGCTCTCTGCCACCTTCAGCACTTGGCCTCCAAGGCTGCTATGGCATCAACATGCAGTTGGCAGACAAGGAAAGACAGTATGCAGATCATATGGGAGTATTTTAGGGGCCTAACCTGGCATAAATTCCTTCCCTTCAATTCCTTAGGCCCTAAGTCAGTCACATGGTCCCATCAAATGCCGGGGATCTAGGAAATGAAGTCCTCGGCTGGGCAGCCACTTTCCAACAATAATTATATTTCCTTCCTATAGATTGAATGTCTGTGTCCCCCCAAAAGTCTGAAACATGCTGAAACTTAATCCCCAACATGATAGTAGTTGGAGGCGGGGCCTCTGGGAAGTGATTAGGTCATGAAGGTGGAGCCCTCGTGAATGGGATTATAAAAGAGACCCCAGAGAGCTCCCCTGCCCCTTCCACCATGTGAGGACTTTTCCAAAAGGACATATCCTATGATCCAGAAGGCATGTTCTCATCAGACACTGAATCTGCCTGAGCCTTGATCTTGGACTTCCCAGCCTCCAGAACTGCGAGGAATAAATTTCTGTTGTTTATAAGCCACCCAGTCTATGGTATTTTTGTTATAGCAGCCTGAATGGACTAAGACATTCATGAAAAAGGAGCACAAAACTTCGATGGACAGCTAGGAGACCAGAGAATGAGCCAACGCTATTGGGTCCCTCCAGTCGATTTGCCATCAAGTGAGTGTTACACACTATGTGTGGTGATATCTAAATTCAAAGGATTTTTTTTTTTAGCATACTTCATGATGACCTAAAGGAGCTTTCTTCTCCATCTCTCCCATTCCTTAAGTCCCACCTCTCCTAGTACTTGGCTGATTTTTAGCAGAAAATAATTTCTGTGTTGTTCCACTGCTATCCAGTTAGGCTTTACCTAGCACTAGACACTGTGCCTCTACTAGACACATCAAAAATATCATTTAAAGCCTCAAATAGCAAAGTGGGTTAATGGTTCACTGGAGAATCATAGAGGCCTCAGCTACTGACCAAATGGGTGAGTTCCCATACCTGCAGATCACAAGAACATATCCCACTGATTGAATCCATTTGAGGAGAGCAGGTAATTGAAGGCGACTGCTCTGACCAAGGGACCTTGATTCCAGTCCCAGCCCTCCACCAACTAACGGTGAGATGTCAGACAAGTCACTCAGCCTCTCTGGGCTTAAGCGTCCCCATCTGTAAAATGAGGACTTTGGATTAAGTGAACTCTAGGGTCACCTAAAACTACCCATTGTCCATCTATGTTAGATGGTCCCTGTTCCAGGTGCTATTGCTATTGTCTTCCTATTTCCTCCTCATATATAACATGTTTTATATATATATATAATCAACTCAGATATATCTTTTTGAGAGGTTTCAAAGTTAGCCTTAAAGTTTTTGGCGCTATTTCTACATGAACGCAATGTGCTTTTCAGGATGCATGCAAGTGAAATTCAACACAAACAACACATTTGATGGTAGTTTCTTTTTTTCTAGAGATAATGTCAATGTCATGATTTTTCTTTGAGTTAATGACATGACTCCTTCCATCCAAGTTCTTCCAAGCAGTGATTTAGTGCAAATTTAATGTAGATGAAGCATGCCCCAAGGTACACTCACCTTGTTATTAGTTTTTGAAAGAAACAGATTGACCTCACTTTTGAGAAATTAGTTAAATCAAACCTTAAGACACATACATGGGATTACTACAAAAGCATCTGATGTAGCATAGTAGAATTTTATCATGTGTGTACCTAATATCCTGGAATTCAACTAATTACAGGTGGAGGCAGGCAGTAGGAGATGGGATATTGGAGGGACAATGAAAAGAAAGATGGGGGAGCAAAAGAATGCATAATCACAAAAATGCTAAGGGAGATGCAGGAAAGAACAAAGAGCAACATAAAGGGTAAACATGTAGGAAAGTCTAAATAAATATAAAACAATAATAGTAATGTCTCATGAGATTTAATATATAGAGAGAATTTAAAATGCATTACAGCAGTAGCATACATATTGAAAGCAGGTAAATGGAAAGTATTCTAACGTCCTTCCATTTCTGAGGAAGAGGTAAAAGTACCAATTTATATTAAACTTTGATAAGTCAAGGATGCATGTTTTAACCTCTAGGGTAACCACTGAAAGGATATTAAAAGAGTGCATTACTTCTAACTGAATGGTGGGGGGTGGGTGGAATCATAATAAAAAATAGTTGATCTAAAAGAAAGCAAGAAAGAAGAGAAAGACAACAAAGAATAGGTGGGACTAATAGAAAAGCAAATAGTAAGATGATGAATTTAAACACACATTTATTTGTAGTGTTATTGTCAATAGAACAAATGCTCCCATTAAAAGAAAAAGATTTTCAGATGAAATACAAAGAAACAAAGTCCAACTAAATGCTGTTTCAAAAGAACATCTAAAATATAAGAAGGTAAAAAGGATTAAGGAAAAGCTGTGTCATGCAACAAAAGGTAATTAGCTACACTGATATGAAACAGCAGATGCTTTTGTAAAACGAAAAGCAGTGTAAATAATAGAAAGGGATATTTCATAAAGAAGGAAATTTAACAGTAAAAATTCTCAATTTGCATGCACCTTATGAAGTACCCTATATGTAAAGCAAAACCTCACAGAAATAAAAGGAGAAATAGGCAAATTCACAATTAAAATAGGAGATTTTTAACATATTTCTCTCAGAAAATACAATAAACAAATTTCACCTAAGTAATATATATATAGAACAGCAGAGCCAACAAATGAATACAGAGCATTTTTTTCAAGGGCATGTGGAAATACTTACAAAACTTGACTATATGCTGTGACATAAAAAAGTTTCAAAAACTTCAAAGAATGATAACATATAAAGTATTTCTCTGACAATAGTGAAATACAGGTGGAAATATTTTTAAAAAGACAACTGGAATATCTACCTATGTTTGGAAATTAAGAAACAGACCTGTAAGCAATCCATGGATCAAAAAAAAAATCAGAAATCACAATAAAAAGTAGAAAATATTTCAAATTCAATGAAAAATACTACATATCAAATTCTGCAAGAACTCCCAACTTCTGGTAATTAACATTATTTTGTCAGACTGACCCTTGTGCCAACAGCAATTCTAAACGGCTGACAAGATACAAAAAAACAAAAAGACACCCCCCCACACACACAGCTCTTTGAAGGCAATAGCAAACAGCTGAACAGCTAAAAGCAGGCAGAAACTACAGGAGACTAGACCCTTGAATGACAGGAATCAAACAGGATAAGAACCACATTTATCTGGCTTTTCCCCTGAAGGAATTCCCCCAGTTCACAACAAAAAGGGGATTGAGGTCAAGCAGAAAGCAGCTGTGTATTGCACTGTGGAGTAAGAGACTGGTTTTCAGGAATGACAGAGCAACTGAAAATGAAAGGGGGTAGAAAAAGGAGAAATAATGGGAGAAGCCAACAAAGCCAGTATGAAGTACCC
The DNA here is from genome assembly GCF_937001465.1 of Orcinus orca. NCBI lineage: Eukaryota > Metazoa > Chordata > Mammalia > Artiodactyla > Delphinidae > Orcinus > Orcinus orca. The sequence continues at coordinate 61,260,818 of NC_064572.1, read as the reverse complement.
TCAAATATTTGGCTGACCTCTGAATTATGTATGCACAGAGTGAGACTCCAAAAACCCTGGTAGAAAGAAAGAGCCGGAAGGCTGAGAGAGCAGCAGAGATATAAATTGCTGCCTAGTGGGAGGGAGTTTGAGTTCAGGTCCTACCAAGTTAGAGGAGCTTGGTAAACACTTCAGACTTCCCACTGAAACCCCCCAAAGGCCACACCTTAACACTAAGTATCACACCCTCTTAGGATTAAGGAAGAAAACGAAATACATCCACTCTAACAAAGCCAAAAATCAAGCCTCCACAATCAAAATGAACTGCCGTTATCAACTGCCACCTAGAACAAAAATCCGCACTTCGGTGGAAGACAACAGAATCCAGAGTCTTCAATGCATCCCTTACAGTGTCCAGTATAAAATATAAAAATTAATAGACACAAAGAAGCAGGAATATGTGACTCACTGTCAGTAATAGTGTCATGTTGAGCTATACTGAAACCTGAGGCAAAAGGAAAAATCAGAAATAATGATCATGTTTATATTTAAAATTTTGATATTTTATTTATCATGGATTTTTACAGTAATTTTGATTTTAAAAACATTAATTCATATAGTATTTATCTTGATTACTAAGTTTTTTGACATCCCTTTAAATTTTGCATTCAAGGTAAATATCTCATTCTCACCCCAGTCCTAGTCCTGAAGCCAACAAAGGATAGAAAACAGAATCATAAAAATACTCAATACGTTTCTTGAAAAGGCATTAAAAAGATGAAAGAAGGAACAAAGACAGGACAAATAGAAAACAAATAGCAAGATAACAGACTGATAAACTTAAACCAAACCATATTAATAATCACATTACATGTAAGTTGTCTTAACATACAATCTGACAATTTAGTCTGGCAGAGATTGTCAGTCCGCATAAAAAATTAGATCCAACTACATGCTGCCTACCAAAAAATGCACTATAAATATGAAGACAGAAGTAGGTTAAATATAAGAGAATGGAAAATTACATATGTAGGGGAGGTCTCCTCAACCCTCTTAGGATTTCTGGCTAGGACTGACATAAAACAGATTAATAGGAGAAAAGCATACAAGTTTTATTTAGTAATTTTTCACATGGGCATGGGAGCTCCCACGAGAAAAATGAAGACCCAGAGAAATGGCAGGGCCTAAGTGCGTATATACTAGGTTCAACAAATTGCGGCAATTGTGGAAAAGTAAACTGTTTGGGGAGACTAAAGAAAGATAAGAATTATTTTAACGAAGTCTATTTGTACAGATTTCTCTCTGCCTGGACTCCTCATCTCTGGTAATAAGCATGTTTCTTTTCTCCTGGTATAAGGAGGGTATTTTTCATGTGGGAGTTTCACGCCTGCTTTCAGGAAGAAAAGGGAAGGTCAGAGCACCCTTCTTGCATGCACCTGCTGTTTTTTCAAGTGCCTTTAGCTCAAAATAATCAATATACCAAAGTAGCATGTTTTGGGGTGGCATGTCCTGAACTCCTTCACGTGCCATGTTAACACTAATCAGAAGAAAGCTGTAGTAGCTATACTATTCTCAGACAAAGTAGATTTAATGCAATAAATATTACCAAAGATTAAAAGATAATTTCATAATGGTATGGGGTTAATACACTGAGAGAACATAACAATCATAAATGTTTATGCATCAATATAAAATGAGCTTCAAAATAATATGAAGTAAAAGATGACAACTACAAGGAGAAACAGACAAATCCACAATTATGATTAGAGAGTTCAATACCACTCTCTCAATATTTGATATAATAACTTCACAGAAAACCACTAAGGATATAGAAAACTTGAATGCTGCTATCAACCAACTTAACCTAATTGACAATTACAGATCCCTCAACTCAACAAAAGAAGAATCCATATTCTTTTCAAGTACATATGGAACATTCGCCAAGACAGAACCTACCCTAGACCATCAATAAATGTAAAAGTATTCAAATCACACAAAGCATATTCTCTGACCAAATGGAATTGAAATAGAAACCAATAACAGAAAGATACATGGAAATCCTCCAAATGTCTGGAAATTAATAACACACTTCTAAATAACTCACGGGTCAAAAAAATCAAAACAGAAGTTAGAAAGCATTTTGAACTAATTAAAAATGAAAAGACAACACATCAAAAGTGTGGGTGCTGAGAAGCAGTACCTTGGGGGAAATTTATAGCAGTAAACTCCTTTGTTAGAAAAGACAGGAAGTCTCAAATCAATGGGTCAGTTTCGGTCTTAAGAAACTATAAAAAAAAAGAGCAAATTAAAACCAAAGTAAACAGAAGAAAAGAAAGTAAATATCAGTGTAGAAATTGGTGAAATAAAAACCAGGCAACCAATGAAAACTGATGAAACCAACAGCTGTTTCTTTGAGAAAATCAGTAAAATCCTTGGTGTGACCTGAATCCCTCTAAATTTATTGAACAGAATAGATTCCAGAAATATATCCACACATACATGGTCAATTGATTTGAGACAAATGTGTCAAAGTAATTCAGTGATGAAAAGATATTTTTTCAGCAAATGATGTTAGAAAAACTGCACCTCTATATGCAAGAAAAAAAAAAAAAATCTGAACCCTTCTCTCACACCACCTACAAAAATCAACTCAAAGTGGATCACCAACCTAAACGCAAATCCTAAAACTATAAAACTTCTGGAAGAAAACACAAGATAAAATCTTTGTGACCCTGGCTTAGGTGAAGACTTTTTATCAATAGACAGTACACAAAGAAGCACAAAGATTTCTGTTCTTCAAAAGTCAGCATAAAGAGAATGAAAAGACAAAGCCACAGACTGGCAAAAATAATAATAATAATGCAAAACAGATATCTGATAAAGAATTTGTATCTAAATACATAAAGAAACCATATAAATAATAATAAGAAAAATGATCCAATTTAAAAACGGGCAAATGATTTGAATGCTTTACCAGAGAAGAGATACAGATGGCATATAAGCACGTGAAAAGAAGTTCAACATCATTAGTCCATTTTCCAGGAAAATGGAAATTAAAACCACAATGAGATGCCACCATATACCTACTTGAATGGCTAAAGTTAGAAAAGGATATTATCAAGTGCTAAGGAGGCTACAGAGCAGCTAAAACCCTTAGTATTGCTAGAGGGAATGTAAAATCGTTCATGCACTTTAGAAAACAGTTCAGCAGTATAATATAAACTTAAACATACACTTACCATACAGCCCAGCCACCCCAGTCCTAGGTGTTTACCCAAGTGAAATAAAAATTTATGTTGACATCAAAACCTGGACATAATTACAAACAGATAAACTGAATTACATCAAAACTGAAAACTTTTGTGCTACAAGTGATACCATTAAGAGAGTGAAAAGAAACCACATAACAGGACATTTTTGCAAATCTTATATCTAAAAAGGTACTGGTATGCATAATATATAACAAACACGACTCGATAATAAAAACACAATTTTAAAACAGGCAAAGAATCTGCATAAACATTTCCCCAAGAAAATGGTCAAAAATCACATGAAAAGATGTTGAACATCATTAGTCTCAGTATCAAATCAAAATCACAATGAGCTATCACTTCACACCCACTAGGATGGCTAAATTATAATAGACAATAAAAGTGTTGGTGAAGATGTGGGGAAACTAGGACGTTGATGTTGCTGGCAGGAATGAAAACTACTAGTAACAGAAGTGAGTACGTAAACAGCAGCGTATCTATTTGATGGAATTTATTCAACCACTGAAATTCATGCTCAGGAAATGTTTGACACAGAGAAACATGGTGAGTGAAAATAGCAGGGTAAAGAGTGCGCAGCCAGAATGATCTCAACTGTGGGCTGCAGAGATGCCTGCAGAGGGGCTGTGTGCTGTAGATGGGGGGCTGGAAGGTCTGCGGCTTAAGGTGGGCTGGGAGGGGTGGGCGGTGAAGGGGGGCGTGGAGAGTGATAACTCGCTTTGTCTGCAGGTGGTGGAGGCATTAATTATTGGCCCCTGCCTTGCCCCAGGTGGCGCTCAAACTGCTGTACCCCAGCCAGTCCTCGAAAGTCATCCCCTGCTGGGCTGTGCTCAAAGCTCGCAGGTGGCACCAGGGCACTAAGGGGTGGCTTGGGTGGGAATTTCATCCCTTCCATTATCTTCATCAGCTCCCCCCACCTTCAGCCACTACACATACAATTTAAGAGACTAGCAAACACAGGTTCAAAACAAAGACCCTGATGTGCACCCCTATCCCCAAAATGGATTGAGAACCCTTATAAAGAAAGTCCAGCGGTGGTACTCTGGGGGTAACTGCGTCCTTCTGCAGGTTGCCTCTCCTCTCAAGGAGCTGAGGGAAACCGGTGACAGAAGGGCAGCTCCCACCGAGAACTGCAGCTCAGCAAGAAAAGCCAGAGGGTGGGGAAGAGCCCAGCGGGGCGCCGGGAAACCTGCGTTCTGATCCTAACTCGGCCCCTCAGCAAGTTATTTCTTCTCTCTGGGCGTCAGTTTCCTCTTCTGTAAATGGAGACTTCCCTAGTACCTCGGTGGGGAGTGGCTTGAGCTAAGGCAGGTTGCAGGGCCGGAAGCAGCAGGTGCCTCTGACGGCTGCCTGCAAAGTCCCCCACACTGTGGGCCTCGGTGCCCTCCTTGTTGACGGGAGGAATGTGGCCACCGCCCGGCAGGAGTCAAAGCGCAGGAGCCAGGGTTCGCTGGGCCCGGCCTCCGAGCGGAAGCAAACCGAACAACAGGCAGAGGCGTAAGCCAAGCAGAGGCGGGGCGGGCTTCCAGTCCCTCCCCGGGCGTCACGTGGGCGGTCACGTGGCCACACCCGGAAGCGCGCCCGCGAGCTCCTGGCAGGCTGGCCGGTGTCTGGGTACTACGCGGTATGTGGGCCTCCGGCGCTGTCGGAGGGCCTCGGTAGTCGGTGGGGCTTACTCCGGGACCCCGGCGCTTCCCTCCCGGAAGTGGGGGCGTCTCCACCTCCAGCCTCACCCACCCGGCGTGGGGCCGTGGGCCCGTCGCCTCACCTCTCGGAGCCAGAGTTACTGCAGCTACGAAGTGGGGCAGTAGTCACAAGCCGGGCCTTCTTCCCAGGGTATCTGTGAGGTTCGGGGGACTTGGGGGTGAAACTGCTGCATAAACTGTAAAGTGCAGGGCAAACTGGAAGGCCTGCCATTCGGCGGGCGCGCCCTGCAGGTCTTCACTCCTGCGTCCTCCAGCCCATCAGGGGCAAGGACGAGGCTGTGAGGGTGTGGGCTGCTGGCAGGCAGGGGCGGCGGCCATAGGGACAGTTTGCTGGGAGGATGGCGAATATGGGCGTGGGGGCGTTTCCCCAGGTTGCCCCGGCGCCATCTGGGGCTCCAGTGAGTCCTGTGTTCCCTCAGAGCATAAATAATCAGAAAATAACATAATCAGATAATAATAATCAGAAAATAACACCGGTGAGGTTCTCTTTCCAGCAACCTTGTGGAATAAAAGTAGAACCTAACGTCCACTGAAGAGCATTTCCATTCTTCTGGGAATATGGCGTTAAGGTCAATCATGCTGGTGATGTAGTGGGTCTCATGTTGCACAAGATGCTGAGCCCCTAACAGCCCTTTCTTGTGTCTTGTTTGTTTACAATATTTGGTTTCCTAATTAAGCTAAAGCTTTATATTGTTCCTGCTTTTTATCATCAAAATATGAGTGATTCTGAAACCAGTTAAGTTCACCTGTTATGGAGGGGAAGCTGGGAAGTAAGGATAACGAGCCCCCACCCCACCTCTGTGTAAGAAAGTTTGCTAGGGGTGTGTCTGCCTGGTTACTCCCAGGCTCTCACTAGAACCCTGGAGGGAGGTGGAGCCAGAGGTTGAGGCTCAGAGAGGTTTAAGTGTCTTGGCAAAGACAAAACTAGAACCGGGTCTCCCCTGCCGGTTGTATTGCTTTACTGCCATTCATTGCATTACCCTAGGATACCTCCTCTCTTCCCCAGGACTGCTTTTCTGTCTCCCTGGGATGCGCTATGCTGTTTCCCAATAGTCACTCATAGCAGGCTTCCCGGGGCTGCTCAGGGTGGGTTTGCTGACCACACCATGGCTCAGAGTGACCCATGGGGAAGTGAGAATGCTCAGAAGGAAACAGTAGGTGAGAATTAATGTTTGTGGACACGTGCTATGGCCAAAGGACTGTGCTTGCCGGGTTCGTGTTCTCCATTGTGGGAGGGCAGGGTGGGCAGAATGTGGGGCACTTGGACACCTCCTGGCCGAGGGGAGTATGTTCTGAGCAGAAGGCCTTAGAGCCAGAGAGAGATCTTTGAGCACTCTGTCCTTCACCAGCTTGTCCACTCCTGGGAACAGGCAGCAGCTGGAACGAGAGCCTCTGCTTGCCCTCATGACCTCCCTGTTTTAAGCAGGACCTGGGATGCTATGCTGCTCTCCATGAACTGGTCACTGAGTCTGTCTACCGCAGCCCTTTCTGAATCTTTGGCTGTCTGGAAGCTCCGCTGTGCTCCTTGCCAAGGTAGATGATCCTGCCTGAGATGGAGGCAGGCAGCACCCACCCTGGGGCTACTCGGGCTCTGGGAGGTGGACAGGGTGAGGTAGGTAGTAGACTGAGCTCTCGCCGGCTGTGCAGAGTCATCTCATCTCCATCCCCTATCCCAGCTCTGCATCCTGATGTCAACTTTGCCTGTTCTGTCCTTCCTCCCTTGCATCCAGGAGGTCATCATGGCCTACCAAGTCTCTAAGCTACACCTCTTGAATCAGCCCCTTCCTCCCCTGGCCTCCACCAAGGAGTGGACCCACATTACCCCGCACCAGGACAATAGCCTCCGTAACCTTGACCCCACCCATCCATGATCCACACCCTTACCAGCCTACGGGGGCTCTCTGCTGTTCACAGCCTCCATTCTCCAGCCCACTGTTCTCCAGCCCGTGCACTCCCTTCCCGTCAAGCCCACCTGCCCTCGTCCAGCAACCTTTCCTTCACACTCCATTGCTCTCCCAGTCTCTGCCTAGTGTTTAGCAATTCCATGGGACTAGGATACATTCTTTGTTTTTCACTGTGCTGGAAACACCATCAAGCTAGGTTCTCCGAGTTAAAGTTGGTAAACCAACTAGAGATTTGGGAGGAATTGGGTAAGTACCACTAAGCTGGTCACGTAGGGGATCCTGAAGAATGTTACTGAGTCTGAGACCTCGAGATGCTATGATCCTGTTGAGGAAGCTGGACATCCACCATGGAAGGGTTAGAACAGAGCTTCCTCATCATTACCACGTCCTAGCACATGGGTGATGCGTGCATATCTGTGTGACATGCTGAGCTATAGGAGAAGGTTTGAAGCCCTTGACTGGAGCAAGCAGCTGGCCTGACAGCTCTGGCTTCACCAGGCATGGTCAGGCTTCCCTAAGCGCTGAGAAGATCAATGTCTTGCTGCACCTCACAGGGCCAAGGCCCAGCATGGGAAGCTCTGGATTAAGAATCTACCAGTTGGTGAATGTGAAAACACATTGTATATAGTCAAGCATTATAATGTGTGGCACAGAGGGTACATGTGTGGGTGCTGGGGAAGGAGGTCCGGAAGGGCAGGAGATACTGGTGGAGGTGGCTGAGGAAGCAGCAGCTGAGCAGGAGTGAGAATGAGCCGTGGCCAAGGTCACATTGCCTTTGTGTCCACCAGAGCAGGAGGAACTTGTGAATCAAACTCCTGTAATACTGAATCCCCTGCCTGTGGGCTTTGAAGCTCGTCCTCTGGAGCTATCTGTGACTTGAGGAGAAGCACATTTTTTCTGGACTTCCTGGAGGGAGGTGCACCAGCCGCCCTCCATTCCAGACCAGGCCCTGACTGCCTGTCCCCCTTGTACAGTTGACCCCGTGCTCAGATCAAGAGCTGGGTCCTTCCTTGCCTTTGGTCCCAGTAGGCTGGTGGTGGGTCTGATGCTGTGTTCAGAGAGGCCAGATAACACAGGAAAGAGCCCCAGCCTTGGAATTAGACAGGCCTGGGTTTGGCTCCCACTTCTGTCACTTAAAAATAGGAGTAACTGAAGATTCCTGCTTAGTCCAGTTGCTGTGAGGGTGGCGCAGAGTAACACCAGGAAGGCCCTCGTGGTGCCTGGCGCACAGTAAAGGCCAGTAGGTGTTTGCGGGATTATGATCCTGTTCATTACTCAGGCCAAGCCTATGGATGTGGGGCTGGGAGGTGACCTTGACCTTGCTTCTCCCTGGCAGATGAAGTGCGTCTTGGTGGCCACAGAGGGTGCAGACGTCCTCTTCTACTGGATGGACGAGGAGTTTGAAGAGAGTCTGCGGCTGAAGTTTGGGCAGTCGGAGAATGAGGGAGAAGGGGTGAGTGCAGGGTAGGAGGGACGGATGGGAGGGAACAACCCAGAACTACCAGGAGGCAGGAGAGCCTGTCCACCTGTCCTGGCCCAGCCAGAGGGATGAACACGGCATTGTGTGTGGTCCGGCGCCCCTCGCTCCTGCGCACCCTTAGAGGTCAGCCCTTGATGCTCTCCAGTGACCCACCCCCACCCTATGAAGAAATTTTCATTTCCTTCATGACTAATGATTTTGAGCATCTTCTCATGTGCTTATTTGCCATCTTTATGTCTTCTTTAATGAAATGTCTGTTCAAATCTTTTTGCCTAGTTTTCATTGGGTTGATTGTTTCTTATTATTCCTACTGAGTTTTGAGAGTTTCCTAGATATGGATATGTCCTTTTGTAGATCTACGTTGTGCAAATATTTTCTTTCAGTCTGTGTCTTGTCTTCGCATCTGCTTCACAGTACCTTTCAAAAAGCAGAAGTTTTTAATTTTGATAACTCCATGTTTTCCATTTTTTGCTTTTATGGATCACACTTTTGGTGTCATATCTAAGAAATCTTTGCCCAACCCAAGATCACAAAGAGTTTTCCCCACATATTCTTCTGGAAGTTTTATAGTTTTAGGTTTTATATTCAGTCTAATGATCCATTTTGAATTTTGGTATGTGGTGTAAAGTATAAAGTTTATTTTTTTGCATGTGGATATCCATTTTAACGCTTTAATATCACAACTCAGAGACAGTTGTCATTTTCACTTAGATAATTTCTGCTCTACATTCTAAAGGAGTAATTTATTTTGAAATTTTTTCCAGATCAATTTTGGATTAAAAACTTTTGTATTCGGGATGCAGTAGACAGTCCTTGCATTTCTGCAGCCACACAGACTGGTTGCCTCTCAGTGCCCTTCCTGCTCCAGTGAGCCTGGTCATCAGCCGGACCAACTCCACATCAGCAAGTTCACCTCGACATCGCTGATACTCTTTAGGAATGATACGACGTGTCAGAGATCATAGGCATTTAAGCGGTCTTATTTAAGCTAAAAAACAGGTCTATCTGTTAGGCTCTTTTATTTTTTAGCAGTCAATATGTATAATTTTTTAATTTAAGAATTTTAAAGTATTTTAGTTCTTAAACCACTATATCAACTTGGTCAATTTAAGAGGCAAACTATTTGATAGTGTTTCTCTTCCTCTTTATTAAAAACCTCATAAAGGAACAAACTCCTGACTTTTCAGTTCCTAAATGACTAAGGTAAAGAAAAAAAGTCTTCAAAGTTTTATTTTTCAAGTATCCAACACTTTTCTTTCCTGATCCTATGGATAATGTGAACTAATTGTAGAAAATTTGGGAAATAACAGAAATAGTTTTTAAATGACCCATAATTCTACTACCCTGAGCTATTAGCTCTTCAATATATTTTCTTTGGCTCTTTATCGTTTATAAATAGTTGGGATCATACCACACTTACAATTTTATTTCCTGGTTTTTTTTTTTTCCACTTGCCATTATAGGAAAAGCATTATTCCATTTTGTTAAATATTCTCAAAAGCATAAATCTTAATGGAAACATTATATTCAATATATGAATAAATGTAGCATCATTTATTTAACCATTTCCCCAGTATTGGACATGTATATTGCTTTTAGTTTGCTATAGCTGTTGCTGTAGGGAACATTTGTGCTTGAATTTTATCCCACATCTCATTATTTCCTTAGGATAAATTCCTAAAAGTAGAATCATTGATTCAAAAGCCATTCAAAGATACTGTACCACTTTATGATCGCACCAAGTAATATAGGAGAATTCTCTTTACACTCTAGCTACACAAAGATTATAATTTCCCCCCAACCAAAAGAATTCTTGCTACACCTATATCCCTACAGAAAAAGCTACTACTTTTAAAGTGAGTTGCTATACACCATCTAGGTTTTTAAGTGACATTTCTATTAACGTAATTGGTTCGTGATGGTTCAAGAATATTGTCGTACATGAATAATTCAACCAACGTTTGCCTATGTGAAGGGATATTCATTCAACGAATACTAATCGAGAATGGACTGTTTACAGTGAACATAGCAACGTGACCCTGCACTTGTGGAATTCAGAGTCTAAAGAAAATGAGCCAGGTGGCAAATAAACACCACGGGTTTATTTCACAGGTGTGCGGTGGGCAGGCTGGGGTGGTGTGGCCTGGGGTGGTCAGGAGAGGAGCTGCCTGCCTGAGTGGAGACCTGTCGCAGGGGACTGACAGCCTCCACAGCAGTGGACACGGCGCTGGGCTCCTAAATGTTGAGTCTGTGGGAGGAAACGACACCCCTCGTGACGCGGACCCCCTTTTATTTTAAGTGCCACACAGTACCCCTGGCTGCTTGCCTGTTCTTCTGAAGGCAAGGTCTTACTCAGCTCCTTGTGTACAAGTTAAAATTAGGACTCCGCTTTCTCCCTGTTTCAGTCGAGGCTCCTGAGATCAGCATGGGGAAGGTCAGCTGTCTCCTCCTATCTTTCCATTCCAGTGTTGAGAACTTGAGTTATTACCATTCCCTTGGCTTTATCCCATCTTTATTCCCAGACCTTCAGCAAATTTGTCCAGTTTCTTTTTGGTTTTGTCTGTTTGTTCTGTTTCTTATTTGGAGGTCAGAGAGAATGGATGAGTGAAGAGATTATAGAAGTAAAAGCATACTTGTTACTGAAATAGGGAAAGTACAGAAAGATGTAAAAACTGGGGGGAAGATCATTCCTGATCCTTCTCTTCAGAAGCAGTAACTTTAATAGTGTGAATTTCTCATTGGTTTTTCAATACCTTGTTTTTTTTATCATTTGAAAATACAGAGCATTCACAACCATTTTTTTAAACATTACATTGTATCATAGGAATTTTCCATGTCACTGAAACACTCTAATATTTTAAGTGCTATATATTCTCCCATCATTCAGATGTACTGTTGTTTATTTAACTCTTTCCCTGGTACTAGACATTTACATTCTTTCCAGTTGCTTCTACTATAAATTACGCTGTAGGGAACATTTTTGCGCATGTATCTCTGCCTCATTTCTGATTATTTTCCTTAGGATACATTCCCCAAAGGGAACTTAACTGCAACAAAGGGCATGGACTTTGGTACACATACTGAACTTTCTTAGAGTTGGCCAGCTCTCTATTAAATGCCCCAAACATTCCTCTATGGAAATGTGGCCTAATTCCTTAATGTTTCCTTCTAGAATCACAGCCTGAGCAGCACAATTAGCTGCCTGACCCTTCCCAGCCTTCCTAACTACTACCCAAGTGTCTCCCTGTCAGGACAGTGATAGCCTCCCAGGTGGGTCTAGAACTATGGAGCCCTTGATGGCAAGGCCTGGGTCTTGTCCATTCCTTTGTCCCAGGGTCTGGCACACTAAGCAGTATTATTCTCTATCCCCTCTTGCAGCTTCCCGCCCTGGAGGACCAGCTCAGCACCCTCCTGGCCCCAGTCATTATCTCCTCTATGACGATGCTGGAGAAGCTCTCAGACACATACACCTGCTTCTCGACGGAAAATGGCAACTACCTGTACGTCCTTCACCTGGTGAGCGTGTGGCCCTGGGGCCCGTGTTCCTCTTCCCTCGGCTCCTTGGGCAGTCCACACGCCTCCTCCTCATCTTGAACCTCAGACTCTTTTAGAAGGCAGAAGCTGCATCTTAACAAAATCCCCTGGGAGCTGAGCCCCCCTCACTGTCCCCAGCGATCAGGGGAGGTGAGGGGGTCCCCTGGGGCTGGCTGACACCCACTGACCGCTGTGCCTGCAGTTTGGAGAGTGCCTGTTCATTGCCATCAATGGAGACCACACCGAGGGCGAGGGGGACCTGCGGCAGAAGCTGTGCGTGCTCAAGTACCTTTTCGAGGTGCACTTCGGGCTGGTTACCATGGACGGCCAGCTCATCCGAAAGGAGTGAGTCCCCTGGGTGCTGTGCTGAGCCCCTCTCAAGGCCAGGTGGTGTGCACCCAGCCTCAGTGAAGCTGCCTGTCACACTCTGCCCCTGGCCTCTTCCTGGGTCTCTCTAGCTGGCTGTTGTCATGTGTGTGTGTGTGAGAGAGGTTGAGAAGTGAGGCGATCTGCTCAGGCGCCCACCTCTTGCTTCCGTGCCCATCCCACTTGGCAGAGCCCGACACGCCCCCTCTGTGCTGTGTGGGCTCCTGCAGGGGTCTGGTCATGTCACATGAGCTTGCCTGGTGCTGGCAGTGATGTCAGGCCGCTCCTTTGGCTGAAGCTGGGGACAGCCGGCTTTCTTATGGGTCTCCCCTGCTCTGCCCCCAGGCTGCGGCCCCCGGACCTGGGGCAGCGTGTGCAGGTGTGGGAGCACTTCCAGAGCCTGCTGTGGACCTACGGCCGCCTGCGGCAGCAGGAGCAGTGTTTCGCTGTGGAGGTGACTGCTGGGTGCGGGAGTCCTCGGGCCACAGAGATGTCAGGTCAGAGGGGCTGAGCAGCATTAAGACCATGTTTTGACACCACCCTCCCCTCCATGAGTGAGGACACAGGCAGTGCCTCAAGCCCATGCATTTCTGAGGGTTGCTCTTTCTGGCCACATGCTGGGCTGGGCACACTGATGGGCCTCCCTATCTTAACACAGCTAGATTTTGGATAAAATGGACGTTTTAATGCAGTTTTGGGGCTCTCAGTAAATTATGGAAATCTCTGAAGATAGCCCCCTCCACTCTGATCACCCCCCAAATTATATTGAGCTGAAACTAGAGTGGAAAGTAGTGAAAAATAAGCAGCACTAAAGGCAAGATTGCCCGAGTACAGATGACGGTACCAACACTACAACCAGAAAACTAAACCTTAGGCCAACAGCGACAGGAGAGCTGAGCCTGCAACTCCTACTTAAGCCCAGACCTGAAGAGTAAGGTGGCCGTCAGCAGCACCCGCTTGCTCCTTGTACAGACAAACACAGATTCTCTCTAAGTCGGTGATTCTCACACTCCGTGTGCATCAGAATCGTCTGGAGGACTTGTTAGATATAGGTTTCTGGGCCTCACTTTTCTCATTGACTGTGGGGGCCAAGGGTGGGAGGCTCTACAATGTGCGTTTCTAACTAGCTCCCAGGTGATGCTGGTTATGCTGGTCTGGGAGCTACATGTTGAAAGCCGTTGATTTTGAGGACAGGTTAAGCGCAGACAAATACGAGCTCACAGTTTAACAGTCAGATGCACAAGAGAATAAGCCACCATGAGTAGGAGTCAGGGAAATCAATCACCAGCAGATGTAGATCCCAAGGAGCTTGATACACTAGAATTTTTAGGTACAGGACATAAAACAACCAAGAAATATTTGCAGACATAAAAGCTAGGGAGAAACCCCATATAGATGTTTTAGAAGTGAAAACATAATTGTTAAAATGAAAACCTTAAGAGATGGGTTAAATAATAGATGAGACATAGCTGGAAAGAGAATTAGTGAACAGGAAAATAGATCTGAAGGAATTCATTTTCACACCCCACTCATTCAGTCTTCCAGTAAACATATAGTACCTCGCATATGCTAAGAGGTGTGCCAGGCCCTGGGAATACAGAGATGAATAAAGTCTCTGCCCTTGAGGGGAAATCAGCCATTCATATGTACTAAAAACAATAAAGTATACTGGGTGCTGCCAGGCTGGGTTTCTCAAAATCCATGATGGCACAGAGGTTGGCGTGGTCAACTCCTTCTGAGGCATCAGCAAAAGGCTTCTTGTAGGAGGTGACCTAATGCAGTTAAGATAAAATCCACAGTCCTTACCAAGCCTATCAGGCCCTGTATGATCCACCACTGCCTGTCTTGCCCCAGCCTCATCTCATGCCTCTCTTGTCCTTACTCACCATGCACTGCCCACCTGGAACTTCTTCCCATTTCCGGGGCACTCTGTGTTCAACTCTGTCCAGTGTGGTAGTCATTAGCTACATGTCTTTGTTGAATATTTGAAGTATAGTTAGTCCAAATTGAGTTATGCTATACCTGTAAAATATACACTGGATATTGATGACTTAGGACAAAAAAGGAATGTCAAATGCAAAAAAAAAAAAATAGAATGTCAAATAGGATTATTAACTATCCCATTAATAATGCTTTTATTCCTTATGTTGAAATGATAATATTTTAGATGTATTAGGTTAAATCAATTATTAAAATTAATTTCACTTTTTACTTTTTAATGTAGTTACTAGAAAATTTTAAATTACGTGTAGGGGTTGCCTTTGTAATCAGTTAGGCAGCACTGCTCCAAACTCTGTCTCCACCTCAAGGCCTTTGCATGTGCTCTTTCCTCAGCTTGTGGCATTCACCCCTCCCTCCTTCTCTGACGGGGGTTTCTTGTTCTCTAGATATCAGTTTAAAGGTCACCTCCTCAGGGACATTTTCTTTGAACACCCTACACACTTAGGTCTCTGCTCTTCTTCTCTAGTCCAATACTGTATATTTCCTACACAGCAGTTGTTAGCACTTATTTTATCTCTTTCTCTGCATATTGTCTGTCTCATCCACTAGAGTCTAGTGACCACACTAAGGCCCAGAAGGGCAGACTCTGTGCTGGTCCGAGCCTCCCTGTTCCCAAGCATCTGGCACGTGGTGTGTGCTCACTGTGGCCTGAGTGAATGTATTGCCATCCTGGGGCTGGAGCGGGAGGTGTGGGGGTGATGTGACTTCCTCTCCCTGCCCGCATGCCCAGGCTGTGGAGCGGCTGATCCACCCTCAGCTATGTGAGCTGTGCATCGAGGTGCTGGAGCGGCACGTCGTCCAGGCCATCAACTCCAGCCCTGGGCGGGCTGGCGAGGAGGCCCTGCATGCCTTCCTGCTCGTGCACTCCAAGTTGCTGGCTTTCTACTCCAGGTGAGTCCAAGGGCCCCAGCATGGGGTGGCCCGGAGGCCCTGGGTCCCCTCACCTTCACCCTTTCTTATCCCCCCTACCTGAAAAGCACCACCTCCTGGGCCAGGGAAACCTTCCAGACCCATCTCTTCCAGGAAGCCTTCTTAGATTCTTCAGTTCTTCTCCCCCTCTCAGCTCACTTCCTTCTCTGAATTATTTCTTCCTGGAACACTGTCTCAGAATCTTAATTTAGGGTTTCCTGATATGCTGTTACTCGTCCCTGGTGGTTTTCCACTGGTAATTTTTTTTTTCAACACAACCAAGTTTTATTTTTTAAATGGATGAGTTACTTTCTCCAGAAAGGATGAGGTCAGCGGGCACATTTGTAAACTCCTTGAGGGCAGGGATCATGCTCCAGACTCCCTTAACTTACTTGCCCCTGTCCACTGCCACCTGTGGGCTGGGGGCAGCGGGCACATGCTGACCTGCTGCCTGTTCTCTCCGCAGCCACAGCGCCGGCTCCCTGCGCCCACCCGACCTCCTTGCCCTCATCCTTCTGGTGCAGGACCTCTACCCCAGCGAGAGCATGGCGGAGGACAGCGACACCCAGGTCTCGGGGCAGCTCTCTGGGCAGCAGGAGGCCTTCAGGAAGGCGACTTGGAAAACCAGTCAGGAGAGTGCTGGGCAGGCTGCTGGGGAGGCTGTGGTTTCCAAGTCACAGTCCTGGGCATGTGGCTGGGCATGACTTTTTTCCAGCTGCTTTCAGATGTGAGGGGAATTCTAGAATGCATGTAGTTTAGTGGGTTAAAAGTGCAGATTTTTGGAGTCCCAAAAATAGTCCCAACATAGTCCCAACTTTACCACTCAGCTGTTTGCTGTGCAAGTACTTACCCCATCTGAACCTTGATTCCCTTATCTGTGCAATGGGACAGCGATGGCATCTACCTCTCAGGGTTGTCATGAGGAATAAAGGAAACAGTTTACCTAGAGCTCAGCAGTGCCTGGGGTGTAGTGAACACTCTCAGTAAGTGCTGGCAGTGGTTTGGGTGCCAATGTGTTGGACTTTCTGGAATTTCTAAAATTGAAACATCCCTGGAAAGTGAGGGCGCACACCCAGGGCTGCACAGTGGAGTGTGCGCAGGGGCTAGCGGCCCCCGCCCCCCAGGGCTGCGCTGTGAAGTGCAGGAGGCAGAGGAGCCAGGCAGGCAGCTCTAACTAGCATCCCCGGATCTGTTGCAGCCTTCCCCACAGAGGCCCCTCCGCAGCCAGAGCATCCCCGTGCAGCAGGCCTGGAGCTCTTGTTCTGCAGACCCAACCAGGAGTTCTGCAGGGACTGTATGTGCTATGTTCTGGGGAGGGGTGGGAGGGAGGGGGGAGGGGTGGGAGGGAGGGGGAGGGGAGGGGAGGCTCAGCCTCTCCCCAGAGAGCAGGGACCAGGGTCGAGCCCCCTGGGAGAGCCTCTCTGAGACCTCAACCCAGCTGCCCCTTCTCCCTCCCAGGAGACAGACAGCCTCTCCCTCCCTGAGGAGTATTTCACACCAGCTCCTTCTCCCGGGGAGCAGAGTTCAGGTGAGACCTGGAGAGGAGGAGGGGCACAGGACAGGGACCTGGAGAAGGCAAGGCGGATAGGCAGCCCTGGGAGAATCTGTCTTAGGGTTCAGTGGATCCCAACGCCCTGTAAGGGTCCAGGCACAGACACCCAAATTCCTAGAGCCCAGGACACTGTGTGCAGCAAACCCTCTGTCTACCCTTCCGGCTCCAGCTTGAATTCAAGGACTGTTAAGGCCACTCAAAGGATCCCTAAAATTTTTTATGACAAGTTGATATCATTTAAAAATTCATCTCTCATATATGTGCTCTTTGCCTTCTCTTTCTTTTTTATAATTAATAAGTAATCAAATAAGTAATAATCATTTTATTTCTAGTACAGTGATTTAAAATATAAATATTCAGTCTATATGGTTTATAGCTTACCTGCTTTTCCAAAGTATGTGGGTAAACAATAAAAAGAAATGAAAAATATTGGAAATATTATTAACAAAACAAAAAAGGAGCCTGGGACCCCTGAGACCATGTGCCCATTCTTCCCTGCTTGTCCATTTCTCTATGGCTGGGATCATAACTGTCCTGGGTTCTCTAAGCTCTCCACGAGCCCAAAACGTCAAAAAGCACTACTTTGGGGTAATGGCTGAAGTTCCATTTTCTTCTCACTGCTCCCTTCCCTCATTCCTCCTCCTGGCCCCTTTCTCTCAGTAGTTTTTTCATGCCTCAAAGCTGTAAATAATGCCTGTTCCACAGTGCACGGAACTCACAGCTTACAAATGGGTGGAGTTGCATTCATCCATTCGTAAGTCAGGTGTTTGAAACACAGACACAGGCTTCCGCAGAAAAACATGATTATAAATGATAGTTATTTGCAATGAAATACACGAGAGAGCACTATTATTACAAGCCTACAATATTTCAAATATGCGGTTGGTTCAGCTGGTTTTTGTGAGCTGACCTAGGAAAGGAAATCTAGTTCAGTTCCCAGCACATAGTAGATACTCAGTTAAAGTTTGCTGATTGATTAAATAAATGGGGAACTGTAGACAGTGTGTGCTGCCTCCCAGTGAAGAGGCACTGTTATAGCCAGGGAGGGGCCTGAAGGGTTAGGGAGGGCAGAAACAAGGAGGGGATTGGGGACCGAGGAGGGGGTTGAGGGACACCCCCCCACACCGCCAGGTACACGTGCAGGAGCTCCTCCCCGCAGCCCACTGGGGCATCAGGGAGCCTCTCTTCCCCAGCCCAGGCTGCTCTAGCTCTGGTACCTCTGAGCTTGCCCTGCACTCACCAGTTTGGGATAGGATGAGAAGGGGAAGTCTCCCCAGCTCACACTAATGTGCGTGAGCTGCTGATGGCATGGGGCCATCTCTGCTCCATCCTCCCCTGCTGACAGGCTGTTGGGCCAGTATTTACATTTTGCCATTATTTATGTTGTTATGTTAATACCTATGGCCTGCAGGTAGCACAGTCTGGCTGGATGGGGGTACCCCTCCCACTGATGATCCCCATGTCCAGGTGAGTTTCTCCTGGGGGGCTCGGGGGTGGGGGGGTTTGGCCGGGGCGCCAGCTGATCTGAGATGATGCAGTGAGCACTGGAGACTCTGAGGGCTTCTCCTGGGGTGACTCTCCAGCCACGCTGGCCTTCCTGTGCCCTCTCACGGCTGGCCAGCCAGTGCAGGGGCGGGGGGAGTGGTGGATGAGGGTGACCGCCTCCCTCCCCTCCCCCTCCCCCAGACATCTGGCCTCCACTCCTGAGAAATCCCCACCCTCACTGTTCTTGGGAGGAAAGTCCAGCTTAATTTTTAATGGTTTCTAAATGATAAAGTAAATACGTTCATTGTAGAAAAATTGGGATAAACAGAAGTAAAATACGGAAAAGGAAAAAGATCACTCTCAGATCCCAGCCCCAGATGTTAACTACTATTAAGATTTTGGAGTGTTTCCTTCTAGTCTTTCTATGACTTTATATGTGCATTGACACATACACACACGACATATATATTTTTTCTTTTACTAAATTTGAATCCTGACGTACTTCGTTATTCTTTCTGTTTTTGAGCGTTTTCGCATTAACTAGGCGCTCCTCAGCAGTGTGCTTCTTAACAAGGCTGTTCAGGGTGCGTTGCGTGCGCACGTTATTGTTTACTTAGCAAATTCCTGGACAGCCAGTGTGTTGTACGGAGTCCTCTGCTGTTATCGGAAGACTTCCTTATAGAGAAGTTTCTGTGGCATCCCTAACGATTTCCTTAATTCTCTGCTTTTGCCCGTAAAGACTTTGTTACTCAGAGCCCTCGTAAGGCTGGTTGTCTTGCTTGTTTAGCCCTGTTATGCCCCACTTGCCCCCCTTGAATGACTGTCGGGATGTCCTGAAGGTGGCGAAATGACAGGTGTTAATCAGCTTTAAATGCTTCGTGTTCAGAAAGCTGTAGAGGAGCCTCCTCCCCTTCATGCCACCCCACGCCGGCTGCTTTTCCCACCTTTCTTGTCCTTTCTTACCACCCGCTACCCCCGTGTGGTATCCAGTCCTGACTCCCGGCAGAAGGGCCCCGAGGATGTTGAGAGAGAGAGGGGCAGCAGGACAGGAGCTGCCAGGGCAGCCGCAGCAGAGCGCAGGGATTTAGGAACTGGGATTTCTTGGGGCTAGAAAAGTTTATGCCTCGTGGTTCACAGGGAGGACGGCAAGTGGGCAGCTGTGGGTGGACCCAATGTGGGGAGGAGGCCAGACGCCTGCCCACCCCTTCCTGCTGACAGCTCCTCTTCCTCCGCAGATGGCTGAGGACACCCTCCAGATGCTGGTCCCTCGCTCCCCAGGACCCTCCAGCCCCAGAAGGATTTTCCTGGATGCCACCGTGAAAGAGAGCTACTGCCCCATGGTGCCCCACACCATGTACTGCCTGCCGCTGTGGCCAGGCATCAACATGGTGCTCCTGACCAAGGTACGAGCACTCCCGCCTGCCCTGGCAACGCCCTAGCCTAGATGCCCGCCCCACGGCTGCCCCTGTCTGCCCTGCCCTGCTCTCCTAACCTTAGAGCCCCAGTACGGCCCTGGCCCTGGCCCTGTACCAGCTGCTGGATGGGTTTTCTCTACTGGAGAAGAAGCTGAAGGAGGGGCAGGAGGCCGGGAGTGCCCTGCGGTCCCACCCCCTCATGGGGGACCTACGCCAGAGGATGGACAAGTTTGTCAAGAATCGAGGTGGGCAAGAGCTTCAGGTGAGACGCAAGCCCTGGGCACCCCACCTTGGGGAGAGGGTGCAGGGCCCATTCTGTCCACACTAGGTGAGGGGCCCAGGCTCTGGGCCCTGCCCCACCCCACCGTGGGCTTGTGATCCTTGTTTCCCCCATTAGGAAACAGAAACAGAAACTTCCAGCAGTGGCACTTGACATTTCCAAAATGTTTTTGTGTGACAAGTTATAGCTCCCATTTTTCAGATGAGGAAACCCAGGCTCAGATAGATGGTGATTTGGCCAAAGTTACTGGACTGGTGAGCAGTGGAGCCAGAGCCCAACTCGAGGGCTCAGCGACGGCCAGCGGTCTGCCCGCCACACCCCTCACCACCTGGCTGGTCTCAGACGTGCAGGACACAGGGAGGCCGCTGCACCCACAGGGGGCGTAGAACCCAGGTTGGGAGATGAGGCCAAGACCCTGGGACAGTGCGCAAGCAGAGCAGGAAACGGGGCACAGCCCAGGCCGGAGCCTGGGGGGGAGCTCTCAAGGGTAGAACACTGGGCTGAGATCTGAGGCCACTCGTGTAGCTGGCAGGGCTCAAGGAACTGAGATTCGTTGTGCACGGAATTTGCACTGGTCTGAAAACGAGCAGAGGGGTTAGAAGAGGCAGAGCAGCCAACTGAAGCCCAGACGCAAATTAACAGTCAGCCCGCAGCGCTCAGCATCTCTCCGTGCCCAGCGCACTCCAGTGAGCACGTGTTAGGATGCAAAGCTCCCCTGAGGGGGGTCAGCACCCCAGCTCTTGCCTGCGTCCGCCTCTCCCTTGAGGCGCCTACCTGTCACGCTGGCATCATTGGTTTACGGTATCTGCCAGCGAGGCAGTGAGCCTGGTACTTGGCACACAGAAACTGCTCTTTAAATACATGCCTGCTCAATGGGTAGCCTGGTGTACAGTGGGGTGCAGGGTGCTGGGGGACCTGCCAGAGACCTAGCTTGGCTGTGGATGGCAGGTGTGTGCTGGGCCTAAATAAGCCACGGAGGCAGGGCACCTTTTGGAGCCTTTCAGAGCACAAGGTAGGGTGTCCCCTGGACCTCGCTGTGGGAATGTTGTCAGGAAGCTGCCTGTCACCTGTCCTCCTTACAGAGCACCTGGCTGGAGTTCAAGACCAAGGCCTTCTCCAGAAGTGAGCCTGGATCATCCTGGCAGTGAGTGGTGGGCTCTGAGGTCAAGGGGGGAGTCGTTTGGACAGAGGAGCAAGTTTCCTCCAGGCCCAGAGGGAGAGGATGCTCAGGAAGGCGCTTCTGAGGGCAGAGCGGGTCCTGGGAGGGCGGGTCCAGCCCACGGATGCTGAGGGGAGGCTGGGAGCAGAGAGGACAGAGATTGAGGAGCAGGGCCTGAGGGCCCGACACGGCCAGCAGAGGCCCGGCTCCAGCACGGACTCAGTGTGTGACCTCGGGCGAGTCACTACCCCTTGTTTCTCCATAAAATAAACCATGAGGTTGGATGAGGTTCTAAGTGCTCAGAGCACACACTGGGGGAAAACTGGGAAGCTGCCTCCTGGCTCAGTGAGGGCCAGGGTGTGGGGCATCAGCTGTGCTGTACGTCAGTCCAGGAGGAGGGTGATCACAGGGGATGGGGTACCATCCTGGGCGTGCCCTCCTAGGGCCCTTCCGGCTGTGACATCTCACCTCTCTGTGCCCAGGCTGCTCCAGGCATGCGGGAGGCTGAAGAGGCAGCTTTGCGCCATCTACCGGCTCAGCTTCCTGACCACGGCTCCGGGCCGGGGAGGCCCCTCCCTGCCCCAGCACCTGCAGGACCAGGTCCAGACGCTCATGCAGTAAGTGTCGGTGTGGCCCCTTGGCGGCCAGGGCAGGAGCTGGGGCGCACCTGACCCCAGCCCTGTTCCCCCTGCTTCCTCGGCAGAGAAAAGCTGGCAGACTGGAAGGACTTCCTGTTGGTGAAGAGCAGGAGGAATGTCACCATGGTGTCATATCCTGATGGCTGGCCCTGAGGAGGCCTTTCGGGACTACCTGCCTCCTCCACCCACTCACTTGAAGGGCTGCGGCTTTGGGGAGAAAGAGCATATATTTCACCACCTCAGCTTCCTTTCTCTGAAGAAAAATGATAGGAGGTAGTGTCCCAGGGGCCTTGTCTGTAGGAACACTCCACAGCTGGAATTTCAGAAAGTCCTGCTCTCCCACGGTTACTTGTGAGAGCCCTGGGGATCGTTTATGTCGGTGTTGTCCAGCCAGCTAGGTGGCAGTGGGTCTCCCACGAGGGACAGGGGCCTGGGGTTGGGTAGGTTTGAGTGGCCACGTCCTCCTTCTTAGAGGTCACAGTACACAGTGGCACGTGAAGGCTCTGAGAAGGCCTGCAGTAAATGTGTTTATTTGTCCCCATTTGAAAAGCCACCTCCAAGACTTACCCTTTTATTACAGAACTAATTTTACCAAATACTGATTTTCCCTGGAACTTTATATGAAACAGCTTTTTCTGTATTAAAATCTCTAAAGGGTGTGGCCTCCTGTCTCTGGAGACTTCGGTCTTCAATGCACAGGTGAGAAGGCCTTGCTAGCCATCAGCCACTGCCCTTCCTCTCAGATGGGAACGTTCCAGCCTCTGGAGATGAAGTGTAGAGGTGAACAGGATCACGGTGAGGCGGGTGGGTGGGCGGCCAGCTAGCCTCACTCTTCAGCTCTATAGCTCTGCTCTCATACCAGCCGCAGCATGTGTATCATTTAAACCCATCCCGCATGAAAATGGTAAAACATGAACATACCATGTTCCTGTTGGGACCAGAACTCCCTGCATTAAATGTGCCAGAGCCAAGGATCCGTTGTATTTGCATCTTAGACCTTCTCAGGGGTGGAGGTTCGACAGTAAAGAGAGACCTGGGAAAGGGGGGGGATCCTGGGGGCGGGTGGCGGGCCTCGCTGGAAGCCTAGGTCGAGGACAGAGGAGCTCCCTCCCTGGTTCTGGCTTAACAAGCACCTTAACTCAGACCCTCACCTACCTGGAAGACTTCCCCGGCCTGGTGCATTTCATCTACGTGGACCGCACCACCGGCCAGATGGTGGCCCCTTCCCTCAGCAGCACTGAAAGGACTTCATCGGAGCTGGGCAGGGGGCCCCTGGCCACCTTCGTCAGAACCAAGGTAACCTGGCCTGGCCTGGGCCCTCTCCTCACGCATCAGATGGGTGTGCTGACCCCTGCCCAGAGGACTAGCCCCCGCCCTCGGGCTCCCGGGAGGCTCTGAGCACCCCCGCCAGAACCCTTCATGGCACTCTTCCTGGTGTCTGCACCCAGCTCTTCAGGCTCCTAAGAATAGTTGCCCATCTTCGTCACCCCAGGATGCCGGTCGGCACTCAGGGCCACCTTCCCAGGTATGTCAGTGTGCCTGGAGCAGCAGAGTCTGGGCAGTGAGTTCAGGGGAGGAAATGGCCAGGGCCTAACTCAGTGCCTGGCATAAATAAGTGCCCGATAAGTGTTGGCTGAGTTCATTAAAACAGAAAGAAGACACATGGGTTAATCAACTTGAGTATCAGAATGTAAAACTAGGTGGTTTCTATGAAGGAAACAGTCTCCAGGGGTCCTTTTCTTTGATTCATCTTCATAGCAAACTAGTATTTTTGGTGGGGAGAACAGAGGACCTCTGCCACTTTCTAAAAAACTATATATCTTCATATACATTGTGTATACAAATAAGGTGTATCATAATGGTTAAAACAAGATCCTGACAAAAGGCCCGTTGGAGACCCAGCTCTGCCCCTCACTAGCTGTGTAGCTGGGGTATTATGAAGTCTAAGTTTCAGTTTTCTTATGTGTAAAAGAGGATAGTAACTCTAGTGACATCATAGAATTGCTGCGGAGATTATAAGTGTATGAGATGATGCATGTAATATTCTTAACACAGCGTGTGGCACAGACCGCAGCTGGAGTTGGTTGAGCATTTCCTGGTACCATCCTTCCCGGCATCTTCGTCTCCTTCTGGAGCTAGTTGGGGTTATCTTGGTACATTTCTTTTCGTTGTTTTTCTGTGCGGTTTGCTATAGTTGAGATCATTCTGTGTAAGCAGTGTGTTTACCACATTTTCACTTCACTTTATATCTGGTGCATTTCCTCATGTCATTAATTCTTTATCAACGTGGTTATCATCAGCTCCACAATAGTCCATCATGTGAACGTAACGTCATGTACTTAGTTGAACGTTTAGATTGTTCCCAGGCTCTTTCGGTTGTAAGTAATTCTGCGGCACATGCCTCTGGGCATACATCCTTGTCCTCGTCTCTGATTATTTTCTCAATATGGAATCCCAGAAATGGAATTACAAAGGCAAATGGAAGGAGTGTTTTTAAGGTTATTGATACATGTTGTCGAATTGCTTTCCTGAAAAACAGAGCAAACCCGTGTATTTGTTTGCAGGTTTCATTAGACATTGTGTTGTGGGCAGGTTTGGAGTAGCTCCTGTATGCCTGCCGCTAAGCTTTTTCTAAGCTCTTTGGTGAGAGCGCAGCAGGCCTTTCCAGGCCCTGGGAGGTGGGGGAGCAGAGCTGCCCCTGCTGCCAGCTTCCCTAGGGCAGTTCACAGGCAACGTCAGAAGTCCTTGAATTAGGCAGGAGAATCTCGCGGAGGGGATCTGAGGCACGTTGTCCCTTGGTCACTGTGTTCCCGTCGGTGCCCTTGGTGAGCCCTCGTTCAGACTTCGCCCTGGAGCAGAGGATATTCCTGGACCAGGGCACTCTGTGCGTTCAAACACTTTTCTAGCAACTTCATGGCATAGAGCCTGTGCCAGAGATCCTCAGTCCTGAGGGGCCCAGGTGAGTGGCTGGCCCTCGACAGCAGGAGGGTTCCAGGGGGCCACCCCCTCATCTTCTCTTAAGTCCCTGGCTCTGTTCTGGCCTGAAAGATGAATCTCTTTATGGCTTGTGTGTATAGTAAAGGTATATAAAGTGTTTATACGTGTATTTTGTCGTCACAGTAACTGGAGGGGTGGCTAGTCCATCCGTGCATCCATCCATCACCCATTTATTATTAAGCTCCTGCTTTGAGCCACGGCTGGGCCCGGACACTAAGGAAGAAGATGAGCAGGAGAGGCCCCTGGCCTTCCAGGAGCTCCTCCTCTGAGTGCTTTTCTCCCCTCGGGATTTGAGAGCCTGAGCCCAGTCCCTGCCGTGGAGAGAGGGCCGCCCCACAGGCTGCAGAGATGAGCACTGTCTCCTCTCCCCAGGTCTGGTCTCTGATCCAGCTGGCACGCAGATACCTGCAGAAGGGCTACACCACGCTGCTGTGCCGCGAGGGGGACTTCTACTGCTCCTATTTCCTGTGGTTCGAGAACGAGATGGTGGGTGTGGCCAGCCCGGGGCAGGGCCGTCCTGAAATGCTTGCTTTCCCTGTGACTCTTGGATCCTTTTCTCCTGGATTCTGTTCAGTCTGTGTCTCCAGCTCTTCTTGTCCCTGGTGGAGCTGACAGCTAAGCCCAGCTGGTTGGCACCCAGAACTCAGGTCCCGTTTGCGCTCAGGCCCCTCCACCCCATTCTCTGAAAATCTCATGCCATTGATTAAGGCAGCATCCAGGTGACATGTGAACAGATGTGCGCCCGCGTGAGCAAGGCCGCCCAGCCCGCGCTTCCTCGGTGGTGTTTCAGTGGCATCAGCTGCACTTACAGAGCCCGGCTCCCTGTTCCCATTGTAGAGGCTGATAAACCGAAGCTCAGAGCAGTTAACCAGCCTGCCCAGGGCAAGGCTAGCAGGAAGGCTCAGCTCTCTTGCGTCGGCTGTGTTGGCCAAACCTCACCATTGCTGCAGTATGAGCACGGGTCACGGGAGTTTATTATCTGTGTCCTCCCACCCCCTCGCGCTGTTGCTCTCCCTCACTGTCTCGCTCTGTGTCTCCCCTCTTTCCTCTGCTTTCGTTTCCTTTTTCTCTTCTTGTTTCCTCCTCACTTGTCACCCTTGGCCATCATTCCAGCTCTCTGAGGGCCATTGCTTCTCCCTCCCACATTCCCTTGGCCCCTCGTCCTGTCCTCTCCCCTGCTCGTGCCTTGCCCTCTCTCTGCCCCTGTCAGCGAGCCCTCCTTCCCCCCTTCCTGCACGGCACAGTGCAGCCGTCGGGGTCTCTCACTCTGTTCTCACGGCCTCACATCCGCACAGCCCGTGTGATGGTCGGAGCAGGTGTCACTGACCCCATTTTGCAGATGGAGACGCTGACGCCCTGAGATCAGACACCATGGCCAGGGCCACCGAGGTCCTAGGTGATGATGTCAGAACCCAGGCTCGGCTCTCCTGACCTGCAGGCTCCCATCTTTGCTCTGTGCTCGCCTCAGAAGCGCCCAGGATGTGGGTGTGACCATCACCTTAGCTTCTAGGGAGGGACAGGGCTCCACGTGTGTGTGTGTGTGTGTGTGTGTGTGTGTGTGTGTGTGGAGGGACAGGGCTCCGTGTGTGTGTGGGTGTGTGTGTGTGTAGGGACAGGGCTCCGTGTGTGTGTGTGTGTGTGTGTGTGTGTGTGTAGGGACAGGGCTCCGTGTGTGTGTGTGTGTGTGTGTGTGTGTGTGTGTGTGTGGAGGGACAGGGCTCCGTGTGTGTGTGTGTGTGTGTGTGTGTGTGTGTGTGTGTGTGTGTGTGGTTAGCCCCACAGGGCAGTAGGCTGTGGTGCGGGGAGACCCAGGTGTGAAGTCTGGCTGCAACTGGGCCGCCACCAAGTCCTCCTCCTCCCCTGTGCGGCAGGCCCGGTGAGCACAGCGCCGCAGGAGCCCCGTGAGGGCGCCTGGCACACAGTGGGAGCCCAACAGAGCTTGAGTCCCTTCCCCGCCATGTCCTGCCCTGGGAATACCTGTTGCTTTCAGAGAGAGACTTGGCCTTTGGTAACGCTTTGTTCTTCATGACACGTCCCCGGGTCGTCCTCCCTCACGTGTGCCTGTCGCTGACCCAGGTCCACTGGTTGATGGGACTGAGAGCTACCAGGTGCCGGGCACGACACTCGGAACTTTACATCCATGTCTAATGTTCTTTGGGAGTTTATTCTTATTCCTGCTTCACAGGTGAGAAGACAAGGTAAAAAGAGGCCAGTGCCTTTTCCCAGCACCAGGCACACGCCAAGCAGGGCTGAGCCCGGCCTCAGACCGAGTGTCTGGCTCAAGCCCGTGCTCTTCCCCCCACACCCACCGCCTCCCCACTCAAGACGCCCTGCCTCCTTCCCCAGGGGTACAAACTCCAGATCATCGAGGTGCCTGTCCTGTCCGATGACTCGGCTCCTGTCGGCATGCTGGGAGGAGACTACTACAGGTGATGCTGATCCAGAGGGCCCTGGGCACAGAGGGGAACAGACGATGGGCGGTCAGTGCCAGTCCCCACAGGGCGTGCAGCCCGTCCTTCAGGAATGTCCCCCTGAGCCTGTCTCCCCTTGTTAGAAGCTCCTCACAGCCAGGCATTCAGTGAGAGGAAGAGAGTGGGGCGCTTGCTGGGGTTCTTCCCGCTGGCACATCGAGGCAGCATTTGCCGGCGTCTCTGCTGGGCTCCTGAAGACCTTCTCTGACGGCTCTGTGTGCCCCATAGATGGGGCCCTGCCATCTAGTGGACCCCATTCCAGGATCAGGAACCCAGAGGGTTGGGCCGTGGCAGCCTGGGGCTGAACCTTGTAAGGTTGGGTCAGCGAGGGGCAGGGAAGGCCTCTCGCCCGGTGCCGGGGCCTAGTGAGGTGACTTTGTACCTGTGCAGTGCCGGGAAGACCCCTTGGCCTGGCTCCCTCCTCAATCCTGTCCTCCTTCCCGCTCCCTCCCCCAGGAAGCTCCTGCGCTACTACAGCAAGGGCCACCCGGCGGAGGCTGTCAGGTGCCGGGAGCTGCTGACCCTCCACCTGTCGGTCATCCCCACGGACGTGCTGGTGCAGCAGGCCGGCGAGCTGGCCCGGCGCCTGGGCGAGGCCTCCCGTGTCCCCCTGCTCTAGGCCAGGGTGGGCTGCCCCCGTGCATCTGCCCGTGCACCCGTTCTCCAGGCCCACCTGGCTTGCAGACATCCCCATGGTGAAGCCTCCTCCTGTGCACGGCAGCCTCCTGAGGGTAGCACAGTCCCCAGGGCGGCCCCAGAGTTTCTTAAAGAAACTCCACTTAGACCAGTCTCCACTCCGGGTGATGAGCAAACCCCCAAGTCCTTCCCTCTGAAGGGAGAGGAGGGCCAGAGGGTTTCTTTGGTCTCTTAAGAACAGCAGTGGCTGTGAGCTTAGACCCAGGACAGCCCCTCTTTCGGATCTGCCTCTCCGTTTACCCCTAGGAGACAAAGGAAGTCCCCACAGCCTGTGGGTGTCTGCTGTTCTCAGAATAGAGAAAGCTTCCCAGGAAGCTGTTTCCCTCCCCAGGTGAAAGGAGCTCTCCTGGCTGGGTTGAACTCCAGCTCTGCCACGCCCCCTCTGCGGCTCTGGGCAAGTTTCCCCACCTCTCAGCCTGTCTCCCCACATTCAGAGTGACGGCACCCGTCTCTCAGGATGGTCATGGGGCTGCCGGCTGTGGCAGCCACTCAATAAATGCTGGTTATGGTTATTGTTACTGTTCAAGCCCCTGGCCCTTCTCGGTGGCCTCTTTGTGCCCTTCTTGGTCCTTGCCTCTTGCCCCAGCCTCGCCGCAGAGATTCGTGTCACTCGGTCCAATGGATCCCAGGCTTTAAGGTTTTCCAAAGCTTCTCTAGGGGTCCTGGTGTGCCCTGGGTTGAGAGCACTGCCCCAGGGGTACAGCCCTTCCTCTAACCTGAAAGTCCCCCCCAAACGGACACAAGGACAAGAGGCCGTCAGAACCCTGGGACTTGGGAGCATCCACTGCTCTGGGGCCGAGAGGCCACAGCTGGGACAGAGGGAAGTGAGGAGGCAGAAGTACACAGCGCAGCGAGGCGGTGGGTTTGCGTGTGACACCAGACAGTGGTCAGGCCTTCCGTGCCTTCAGTCTTGAGCTAAAATTCATAAGAGCACACTGATCTTTCCTGTTAAGCGAACAGCTTACTGGGACAGAGATACTGAAGGAGCTAGACCAACACCGCGGGCTGAAGTCCTCAGAAGGTGGCAGTGAGGGACAGAGTCACGGGGTGACTGGGACTGCCTTTCTCCTTAATATCGTGACTTTATGGACAGGAATTATGACATGATCGGGAAAGTACAGAGGAGCAGAAGGGAAAGACTAAGTGTAGAAGCCCACTGCTGTTTCGGATCCTCACTCCTGTCACCTAGTATTTTCCCTTCACTTTCAGCAGCTGCATGCTGTGACACGTCTAGTTTAACCAGTCCCCCTAGTTTTTCAATATTATAAATAACACTGGAGGGAAGATGCTGACTCGGATTTTAGCAGAGACACACACGGTGTAAACGTTACGTGGCGTGTGGAGGGGTGTCTGATTCGAGGGTAGAAGTGTCCCCAGAAGTCCCTCTTACCCAGAAGCGACTTTCCACATACTCTTCTAATTTTGAGATGCACTTCTAATAACGGGTTTCTAGATGTCAGAGCAGTACAGAAACTCCCAGCCCCTAGGGTGCTTTTTCCTATACGGGGAATGTCCTAACCAATGGGCAGGGAGTGAAAGAGGCTCCCTGTCCTAATTCAGGACAGGCCAGAGGATAGTAAGCACTAAGCCAAAGATATTTACGATGCGGTCTTTAATCCTTGAGGATTCTTGGAAAATGGGAAACGTTCCAAAACACAGAAGAGAAATGTTCAGGCCTTCAAAAGAAAAAGGCGAACCCCCAAAATCACGAGGACTGAACTGGCCCCCAGACCTTTCCAGCTGTGCGGCAGCCTGAGAAGTGGATGGCGTTTAAGCATTTGGATGGCGTTTAAGCAAGGACGTGTGGCTCTCTGGGGGCCCCAGGGGCAGATGCCCACCCCCACCCCCCCTGCCGCAGTGTTGCTGAGGCCCTGGTGTCGGCAGTGCAGAGGGCCTGCCCCAGAGGCCTTCAGGCAGCGGGTCCCTGAGCCTGCTGTGGGCATAGAGCAGTTACCCCCCTACAAGCCGGAGGGACAGGAAACTGGAGCAGAGTCTGACCCAAGTCCCTCTCTTTACTTGGATTCCCACCCCCAACTCATCCGGGACCTTTAATTCCTTAACCAGAAGCAGGACAGCACAGGGGAGGAGACAGACCTTTGGAACACTCATTAGCACGCTCACACACACACACGCACATTCTCCGAGCCTCAGTGCCCCTCGTCTGGGGCTTACACGAGGGGCTGCACGACCGTGGTCAGCACAGGGCCTGGCACACAGGAGCCGTAGAGAATTAGCAGCACGGTGGTTACTCTCTGGGGGCCTGGAGGTGCAGGACTTCTGCCTGGCTAACAGGCGACCTCCCGCGACTCGGCTGGGTGTGGACGGGGTCAGGCTGGGCTGTGGGCAGCTCAGCCTCCCCTGTTTAGTCATGGCCCAGGGCCAAGTACGGCAGCTGGGCTGCAGCTCCTCCTCTCTTCCTGCTTTCTCCCTGCTCCTCCCCCTGCCTGGAGAGGCACGAAAAGCTGCTTGCAAGCAAATTCTTGGCCTAGCCCGGGCAGAAATGGCTGCATGTGGCCGAGGGCTCTGCAGGGCCGTGGCTGCCTCTCCCCACCCCGCTTTGAGACGAGCTCACTCCGACGCCAGGGGACGTCTGAAGCCGGAGTACGATGCAGTGGTAATAGGAGCAGGTAAAGTGGCTGGGCCGGAGCTGAGGGGCTGAAGGGCAGCCCTGCTCAGAAGGCCCTTGCGTCCCTCTACTCTGGCACGAGCTGGCCAGGAGTTGGGATGAGAGCAGGTGCTGGTGTGGAAAGCCCACCTGTCTGCGAGCAGATGCCGGGGTTCTGGGGTTGGCTTTGCTGTTGACTCACTGTGTGGCCTGGGGCAGATTCTTGCCCTCTCTGGGCTTGAGTCTTCCCATCTAGAATGACCAGGGAGGACTAGGTGAATTCAGGGGTTTCCACGTATCTCCTGTGAAATTAGCTAGTTGCCACCATACTCTTGGAAAGCATATGGTACGTAAGGTTTGGAAGGAAAGAGCCCTGGGACAAGAAGTGTGAAATCCAGCCGCCCCAAGTGCCCTGAGTTCTGGTCACCACCACCTGACCACTGAGACACCCCACCCCCGAGGACACTGCAGTTGCTCCATAAAGGGGAGTTAGGAAAAAATAGAAATGAGTCCCAGAGATTCTCCTGCCTACGCACAGAGGGTGACAGCCCCTGTTGCCTTGCCTGCCTGGGCACATGGGAGACCTGCTGCAGTGACCCTGCTATGCTTTGCTGAGCCCCAGGCTGCAGGGCACCTGATTCCACTGCGAGTGTGTGAGGCTGCGGGCCAGGACCAGGCTGCCTTTCCTCCGGGCCTTCCACTCACACTCACACAGAGCCCCAGTTTCAGCTTCTGGCATTATTTCCAACTGGGTTTATACAGAGCGACCATGACAGGCCTGGAAGGACATGCTCATCACACAGCTTTAAAGCTGTGTCCCTGTTTGGGCATTTCTTCATTTTTACCCCTACAAAGAGCAGTCGTGTGCTGGCCAATGTTTACTAGTCACCTCTCCAGGGAAAATGTGCGCATGTATATCCATACGTAAGTTTATTATAAATACGGAAGTAAAATAAGTGTAGCACACAGTTTTGCAGATAAAAAATACAATACTGGGCTTCTCTGGTGGCGCAGTGGTTGAGAGTCCGCCTGCCGATGCAGGGGACACGGGTTCGTGCCCCAGTCCGGGAAGATCCCACATGCCGCGGAGCGGCTGGGCCCGTGAACCATGGCCACTGAGCCTGCGCTCCGCAACAGGAGAGGCCACAGCAGTGAGAGGCCCGCGTACCGCAAAAAAAAAAAAAAAAATATATATATATATATATACACAATACTGTAAATTCCAGGTAGCCAATCTGTTCTTACCAAGTACCTGTGACTTCTGCCAAACTCAGTAACCAACCTGTGGTTGCAATTTGACAAATGAAAATAGTTCTGAAAAGAATGTTGTTTGATATTTTTATTTAAACAGCAGAAAGAAAGTGAAACAAAGATTTATGTCTGAACTTCACTCCTTCCTCAACGACGGGAATGACTGCTCAATCAGATAATGTTTTTCGAACACTGGAAGAACAATTCCTCAATTTTTTGCACATTTCACAGTGTAACAGCTACAGACACAAGTTTAATCTACTTTATTAGCAGGTTCTCCATCACTTTCTTAAGTCTAACAACCAAAAACATAATAATTCAAGCCCTGGTGTGTAATGTTTGCAGATTTCCATAGTGTGAATACTCCTACTGTGGCCTTTTTCAAAGTTACCAATGTGATGTCACCAAAGGTGGATTTGGGAGAGAAATGCAGCCAAGGACCATCATGTAGCGTGGCCCCTCTGTGGGTCTATAGAGGTAAATAACTGTGAAAGCAGAGCCAACCGTTAAAGCAAAGTAAAACAGTTAGGAAGTGACAAGCTTTGAATATTTATTACCTTGGTTTTTAATATAATTATTTCATTGTAAGTTGATGTAATTTAATTTTTTACCAGGGGCTGCGTTTGACAACTATCTCACCGACTTCCAGGGCTGGGGGACTCCTGCTCCAGCCCCCACTGTCTGGGCTCAGGAAGTGGAAGTGCCTCCCACCTTTCCTGCCCTTGGTGACAGCCCAGCCCTGCCGTCTCTTGGCAGAGAGGTTGATCGTAGGTCCCCAGATAGACACCTGGGTGAATTGCCACAAGTGTGAGTCTCAGGCCTGAGTTTTTCTTTGACATTGCTTCTCTAATTGCTGGTTTGAAGGCATTTCCAGCCTGAGTGAGGAACACAGTGGCATCTTCTAAGATAAAGATTATCTCTGCTCCCTGAAGCCACACTGGGAGCCACCTTAAAAGAGGACCCTGATTTAGTCATTTGACTAACTTTGCCTAAGAATGAGCCAAGGAACTTGTTAAAATGCAGTTCCTGGGCCCCCTACCTGGTGATTAGGATTCTAGGAAGACAGCACATCTAACCAACACTTGGAATGGATCTCATGGGGGCATCTGCAGCCCACACATTCAAGAACCCACGTTCAGAGCAGCTTCTCTCCAGAGCTCCCCCGTGCCTGCTGCATAAGGAACCCTGCAGTCTGGCCTGGAGATGAGCTGAGCCCGAGCCCACAGCTTAAGACTCCTTCAGGGGGAAAGGAGAGGTCACCAGAAGCTGCAGGAAGGCTCAGCCAGGACTGGGGGTAGGGGAGTGGGGGAGGACAGAGGAGCTTGGGCTGTTGGATCCTCGACCTTTGCCCTTTGAGGTCTGTTTGTGCATTTGTGGGCTTACATGTGTTGACTGAACTGGACCTTGCTGCCTGGAAGCTTTTATTAGTTTTCCAAGATTTATGATCAGC
Source organism: Orcinus orca (assembly GCF_937001465.1). NCBI lineage: Eukaryota > Metazoa > Chordata > Mammalia > Artiodactyla > Delphinidae > Orcinus > Orcinus orca. Next base: position 61,227,671 of record NC_064572.1, on the reverse strand, counting down.
ACTGATTAAAAGGCAGCTACCTTTTATTGTCTGCTAAGGGACAGGTGCTTTACGTGCATTACCGGTTATCCTCCCTTCAACACTGCAGGTCCGGCAGGCCCTCTGTTTTTACGTGTGAGGAAGACAGCAGAAGCCAGGATGAGCCCAGGACAGTCTGCCTTTAATTTGTCATATGTATTTGAGAGCAGGGCTTTCCAAATTTCAGCTTGCAATCCATCCATTCATGATTCCCTTCCATCATATTTTTGAAACTTTCTTAAGAAAACTATCAAAAACATATTAAAAATAGTACTATATCAATCAGCATTTTTAAATGAAATATAATCAAGTAGATCATCACATGCTTATCACATGATGATTTAATATTAGTTCCTGAAACTTTTGTTTCTGTGGAATACATTTATTCGTGTGTGGGGGTGTCAGGTCACAGAGTAAAATGCGTTTCTTCCTCAGATCACGGCCAAAGGGGTTTAAAAAACTCCGTTTCAGAGATTCCTTTAATGGCTGATAAATTGGCTCAATGACCTAGAAAATTCTGGCAGGTCTCTATGTGGAAAATGTAAAACAAAACCAACTCAGCCATGAGAAATCCATCATGTGGGTCACTGCTGCCTCCTGTTTGTGGATGTTTGTCAGTTTAATGGCCGAGCCTTTTATTAGAGTCAACGCTGGGTTCAGGTTGGCGCTCAGAGAACACAGTTACCTTCTGGCATCTTTGAAGACTCAGAGTGACTTCCCACCACCAAAGAGAAGCATGTGCCGTGTGTCCCAGGGGAGGCCTGGCCCCCCTCCCTGAAAGCAACCAGGGCCTGTTCTCCGCCCATCGAGGACTTCTCCAGCTGCTGCATTTTATTCTGAGACTAAGGAAAGGGGAGGCCCCACCCCCAGGGCCCCATGTGCTCGGCCTGTGGGTCTGAGACCACCTGCATCAGAATGACCAGGGAGCTTCTGTGAAGTACATCCTGGTCCACGCCCCCAGCCTGCTGAGTAGATTTCTGGGGAGGGGTTGGGGAATCGGTGTTTACTCGAGTTCTCATGTGATCCTGGAGCTTCTCAGGGCTGGAGAGGCACTTGCTAGCTTGGTGTGCTAGCTTGCTAGCTTGGAGGCACTTGCACTTGGGCTTGGTGTGGAGCATCGGATCCCAAGCCCAGTTTCAGGGCTCCTACCCCAGGGGCAGCCTGCCTAAAATTTTTGGAAAGAAGCTCTATAGTAGACCAATCTGCCCAGTCAGCTGGCACCCCTGAAGCACGCTGAGCTACTCTAGCGCACGTCAAAGCCGTGTGTGTTTCATTCATTTTGAGCTGTTCCTGTTTTATTTGGGGAACACTGGGAATTGACAAAGACGCCCCTTCTGGGGCACTGTTGTGAGCCACGCTTGGGCACAACAAGCCATGCCTGGCAGCAACTGTCCACAGGACCAGCGCTCACCCGGACGGCTGGTGATTCCATGCCAGCCAGGGACGTCTGGCATCATCGTACAGCCTCGCCTCCCTCTCTTCCCTGCTAAGTCAACTGTCACACTCCCTCTGACAGTCACCCACTCGTCCCCAAGTGCCAGAAGCCCAGCAATGCGAGGCTTCGTGGGATAATTTTCAACTAATGACTGTGGATTTCTCCTTGTCCCCACTCCAGCATGAGCCACTGGCCAAGCCAGGGTGACAGGACTTTTTTCAGTTCAGGGCAAGAACCGGGGTTTTCTGACTCCCCAGAGACTGGTGTCTTACAGCATTGAGCTAGATGCTGTTCCAACATCGAGGTACAGTTGAGGGGGTCCCCCAAGTTCTGCTACTTCTCCAGGATCTTCATGGGCATGGGGACAGGGGTGGGTGGCCACACTCCTCAAGGAATGTGTCTGTCTGCCCACTGACCACTGTCGCTTTCCTCCCCCCTCCTCCTTCTCGTTGCAGGACACAACGGGCTGGTGGCTGTGAGTCCCTCCCACTCTGCCCCGCTTCACTGGTCCCTGGGTGTGTGGCCCTCAGCAGAAGTGTAAGGAAGCCACAGGATGAATGCCGAGGGGGAGAAGGAAAGGCCGGCTAGTCCTCGTGCCCTGGTGCTGACCAGCGGCTGGCTCGAATGGACATCTGCAGTTGCTAAGGAGGATATCAGGGGCTCCCTTGTTCTCTTCTCCTTAATGCTCATAGGTTTCCCCCATGACCTTTTAAAAGCAAGGTGATAAATAGCTGGGAAAGTGTGTAATGGGCATAGCCTGGGAGGCAGGTTGGAGCTTGCAGGGTCAGGTAACTGGGGCTGGGGGGCCTTTGACTCCAGATAGTGGGCTGTCCTTGTGTACAGACCCCATGTTCCCCAGCTAGGTTTAGGCCAGGTACCAACCCGGGGAACACAGCAGCTATACACGGTCCAAAGTGCGCCCTGGAGACAGCGAGGAAGCCGACCTAGCAGAGGAAGCGGGGTCCTGCCCCAGCACAGGTGGCTTCTGGGTCCCAAGCTGAGCCAGGCCAGGGTTACCCTAAGGCTGTGCTTCTCAGACCAGAGTCCATGTACCCCTAGGAGACCACAGTGTGTGCTACAGGGCTTCAGGCCACAAGCCTAACGTGCTCTAGAATATCAATGCAGGGGCTCAGCAACATGGAGAGCCAGGAGACCTGTGTTCAATCTTAAGACTTTCCCTGACACAGCAGTTTTACTTGAACATTTCACAGGGGACATTATTTAACTCAACCGATCAGTAATTTAAAACACTGATTTTGTATTAATACCAACGTGGGTTTGTCCCCAGCTCTGCCACTTTCCATTTGCAAAGGTTAAGGCGAGTCAGTTTGTCTCTCTGAGCCATGGTAAAATGAGAATTAAAATGCCCACCCTCACCGAATTGAGGTGAAGGGAATAGATGATGTGCCCCAAGGACCCAGCTCATAAAGCCTTACACAAATGGTGAGCATGGGGACAGCATGGGGCGTCCCAGGATAAGAGGTATAGGAGGAACTTAACTCTAGGACACGCACTTCGGTTGACTGATTTGGGGAGAGCCTAAGGAAGTAGGGGTCGGCTCTAGATTGGACACTGTCAGAGTGGGGGCAGCCCTGTGAGCGGGCATCTCAGTAACCGTGTGTGCGGGGAGGGGAGACTAGGGTGAGGAGAGCAGTCACTGTGCACACGTAGCATCACTCATCGTGGCCGAGAGAGATGGTATTGTGGTGGCCCAGTAGACCCTGTCTCGTTTGTGCTTAGACACAATTGTGAAGTGGGCTTGCTCTGTCCCATTTTGTCGTGGTCTAGATTATCCCTGTCTGCGGTCATCGTTATGAGATTGTTCACGTCTAGTGGGAGAAACAGGGCTTACCTCTGAGGGCCAGGCCACCTTCTGAATGTCATGTTGGGCTGCTCTTTTCTCCTTTCTCGTTAGGATGTGTCAGGAGTGTAGATTCTGGGTCCAGACCGCCCGGGTTCAGTTCCTGACACCTCTACTCACCTGTTCTGTGATCCTGAGCTATTAGCCTCACTGAGCCTCGGTTTCCTTCTCCGTGAAATGGGGAGAATCACGGTGCCTACCTCTAGGGTGGATTATACGAGATGATGCTCGCACGGTGTCTGGCACATTGTAGTAGCCAAGCGAACTTTTCAAAAAGTCTGCCTTCAGAGCTACAGCATCCCTGTGGTCACCTTGGGGGTGGTAGCTGCAGTGGTGTGAGGACCAGCATTTTAGGTCTGTAGACTCAGGACTAGTTCAGTTCAACAAATATTTATTGATTTTCCACTAAGTGCTAGAGAAAAGTTAATCCCCCCCCCCCCGCATCATTTGTTCCCCAAAATAAGGCTGTGCTATAATCATGGCTTCACTGATTGAACACGTCCCATGTGCCAGGGACCCTGTGTAAGCCCCTTCTAGGGACCAGCTCAGAGAATTCTCACAGTGACCCCGTGAAGCAGTCAAAGTGGGTGTTATTATCATCAGCCCCATTTTTGCACATGAGGAAACTGAGGCTGGATGGATTAGGTACTGAGGCCGCCCCAGCAGAAAAGAGAAAGAGGAATGGAACCTGGGTGGTCTGGCTCAGCACTCATAAGGCAAGCTCACCATGCTGCCTGCCTCAGGCCAGTGAGGAGAGCGAGGCTTGCCACCCCACCTCCCCAGGAGATGAAGAGTTCACAGAGGCACTGGACCCTGCAGGAGGGAAGGTCACCTCCGGCTGGGAAGTGGAGGGGCAGGACCAATCATGTCAGGTCTTAGAGAACATCTCGGGGGGGGGTGAACATTCACGGGTGGCAGGGGGAAGGGCATCTCAGAGGCAGGGACAGCTTGAGCCAGCCCTGTGGTGAGGACCCTGGGAGTGCGGGTCAGCCCCCAGGGGTAAAGGGAGGGCCCTGTGTGCCCCGCCCCAGGCGGCATACCTGCAGAGACTGGGGGTGAACACGGCAGTCTTCGAGAGACGCCACGTGATCGGGGGTGCAGCTGTCACAGAGGAAATAATCCCAGGTGAGCCAAAGAGGTGGGTGAGGGGCATGGGGGGTGACCATTGGTGACCCCTGGTTACTGTCTTCATCCAATTCATTTTCAGGGTTTAAGTTCTCCCGAGCATCCTACCTCCTCAGCCTGCTACGACCGCAGATTTACACCGACCTGGAGCTGAAGGTAGAGCATATGTGTGTGTGTGTGTGTGTGTGTGTGTCCACCTGCTCCGTGGCTTGGGGGCTGGGGAAGTGGGCAGTTGCTATTCTTCCCTCCGAGGGTGTGTCTATCTCCCATGGTCTCCGTAGTGCCTGCCCACAAATGGGCTTTGTCTGGCCCACCCAGTGTCTTAAAGATCAGGAAATTTCATACACAATCAAAGCTCTCGAAGAACAAGCTTTGTCAACATCAGGCCCATGTTCCTACGTGCTGCACCGGCTGGCCCTCTACGTGGATTCGGTCCCGGCTCTGCTTTGTCACATCACTTCCTGGGGTCTGTCCAGCCCCCATAGGAAACCTGCTAGGACCCTTGGGCATCTGAGTTTGCAAAGCTGCCTTAGGACCTGAGCTGATTTCTGCCCTCATTACACATGAGAGCCTGTCACCGTCCTCGGCAGCTTGAGCAGGAAGTCGGACTCGGGGACTTTCACCTCTCTGGGCTCCTGGGCCATTTTGAGGGCATCCTGAGAACTCACAGTCTGCCTCTGTCGACTCCTCATAGCCTCACCTTGGTCCACAGTCTTGTCCCCCGCCCCTTCAGATTCCTTCACCCCCTCACTGCCTCTTTGACAAACTTGGTCATGCATTCCAGGAGCCCACTTAGCTTACCTGCTTGGCGCCTCTGTCGCCCACCACTTGGAGAAAGGTCGCCTGCGCCATCTGTATACGACGCTGACGGTACTTCAGCACCAGCTTTGCCCTAAATTGTAAATTAATAAGACATTGATCCGCTGACACCCATTAAATAAATTATTCTTTGTGCCCCTAAGAGAGACACAGAGAGAGAGCACACACCTGTCACCAGCCAGGACTGGATGAAACCCTGCCAAGGCCTGGGAATGGGTCTGTGGACTTCAGTCCAAACCAGACTATAGGTGAAGGCAATTTTCTGACACACCAATTATGCAGAGTGGCAAGTGTGAGGGGAGGGGTGGGGGTAGACCCTCCTTTTAAAAATCTAACTTATGAAAGCTGAGGATCACAGAACAGAAATTTTCACATAATTATTCTCTTTATTTATTTTTTCTTTTTAAAATAATTTCCTGGGATTTCTTTTAATTTATTTTTTTGGCTGCATTGGGTTTTCGTTGCTGCGAGCGAGCTTTCTCTGGTTGAGGTGAGCGGGGGCTACTCTTTGTTGCGGTGCGCAGGCTTCTCATTGCAGTGGCTTCTCTTGTTGCGGAGCACGGGCTCTAGGCACGCGGGCTTCAGTAGTTGTGGCTCAAGGGCTCTAGAGCACAGGCTCAATAGTTGTGGCACACGGGCTTAGTTGCCCTGCGGCATGTGGGATCTTCCCGGACCAGGGCTCAAACCCATGTTCCCTGCATTGGCAGGCGGATTCTTAACCACTGCGCCACCAGGGAAGTCCATTCTCTTTATTTTTTAAAAAAAGTTACTCATTTGAAAATGGTATTCTCATAGGGTTCCTTTAACTAGCAGCTCCCAAGTGAATTGAGCATATCCTTTGATCTCTGATCTTGGGCTGCATTAATAGGAGAATGGTGCTCAGATCAAGGTGGGAAGCAGTCCTGCTGCGTGATGCACGGAACTAATCCCATCTGGAGTGCGGGGTGCCTTATTTTAACAGGACGTTGACAACTCAGAAGATACCTATAGGAGGGCAACTGCTCCTCTTTCTGGGAATATTCTGTTTCCAAAACAATAATAAAGAGCAGTTATTTTACCAGTGTCACATCGTGGGCTACGAGCTTTCATGCTCTGTCAATTTGTCCTCGTCTGTGAGACGCGAGCAGGTAGTGTCCCCATTTTATGATGAGGGAACTGAGATTCAGGGGGGTTAAGTTCGCACACTAGGAAGTGACCAAGAACTTGAGCCAGGTCTAACTGACTCCTCCTCGTTCTGTGCGGTGCCGCCGCCATGGGCACCTTGATAGCCACCCAGCTCAGCCTCGTGCATCTCCAGGCACTTTGCCGATGACAGTGGGCCAGGTCACAGACATAAGCTCTTCCAGCAGCTCTGGCCTCGGTAGAGCACGGGACTGAGACTGCAGACTTTGGAACCTAACTGGTCGGTTTTGAATCCCTGCTCTGCTGTTACCAGCTGTATGACTTGGCCTGGTGGTGCCTCATCTTCCTCATCTGTAAGATGGAGATGTAATAGTACTTGCCTCATAAGGCTATTGTAGTGGTTGGTGTTCGCTAATCATTAGTACAGTGCCTGGGGCATGGTCAGTGCTCGACAACTGTCAGCTAGTATTACTGGGTTGGCCAGAAAGTTCATTCGATTTTTCCATGTTACAGAAAAACCCGAGCGGACTTTTTGGCCAAACCCAATATTATGCCCATTCGTCAGTTGAGAAAACTGAGGCTCCAGAAGGACCTGTGGCCTGCTACTTCCTCTCAGACCTTCCCACTGTGGGCCTGTGCCCGATTAGACTGAGCTCTACTTGAGCCAGAGGATGACTCCGCCAACCTGCTTGAGGCCTCACTGGGCCTGTTTTCCAAGTCTCAGTTTCCCCAGCTGTCGATGAGATCATCTCGCAGTTCTATCCACCTGGATAGTAAGCTTGCTTTTACAGTGGCCCCACAGTGAGTCGTGGGATCCAGACAAGGAGGGCAGAGCTTTTGCCCTGGGTGTATGTGGCAGAGGGGAGGTGGTGTCTTTCATCCTGTATCAGCCAGCAGCTGCCTTCCCCAGCTCTCCCTGGACCAGCCTTGACCTCATTCAAGTGGCACCCCCTTGTCCTCCCTCCCACCTGCACTCACCTTCTGGCTCCCAACCCCATCCCTTTGCTCCTGCTTTCCTCGGAAATCTCTCTAAGGCAGGGCTCTCAAACTCTCAGGTCCCTGAGAACAATCTGGGTACCTGGTGGGAAAGTGGTTCTTGCTCAGAGGAACGAAGGGTGATCCTGTGGGACTGTGGTGGGTCCAGGAGCCAATGATTCTGAAGCAGGAGGACCCCAGAGCACAACTCTGAGAACCACACCCCTTAACTCTCCCATTTCTCTGCTCCCTAATGCACGGCTTGTCCCTTCCCGGCAGTTTCCAGCCAGGACAGCTGTACATGCTGAGAAATCCCATGGGTAAATCAGAAGCGTTTTGTTTTTTACAAGAGGGAAACTGCGTGATCTGAGCAAATCTAATGGGGATAATATAACGGTGGTTTAACAGCCCCTTCTTATTCTGACACCACATCATCAAAACCATCAAGAATAACAACGGCTCCCTTTATGAGAGAAAGTCCTGGAATCAGATAAATACATTAATCCTGTTCAATTATTGAGACTTGAAACAACCCTTGGGATCCTCTTGGGTCCCTTTTTCCGTGAGGGGAGGTTATTGATTCATTCATTCAGCAAATGCTTCTGAGCACTTGCCCTGTGCCAGGCCCTGGGAGAGGCATGTGGGGAGACAGCGGCGAGGGAAGGGGGCAAGGCTTCTGCTCTTAGTGAGAGGACTTCAGGGAGAGGTAAGTGCCACCTAAAGAAAGGAAAATAAAGTAATGTGACAGGAACTGGAGGCCCAGCCTGGACTGGTGACCAGGAAAACCTCCTGAAGGGGTGACGTTTGAGCTAGCATTCAAATGCCAAGAAGTCACCAGCCCTGTGAACATCTGAGCAGAAAGCGTTGCAGTCAGAGGGAAGTGAAGGTGGACAGGCCCAAGGGGAGGGAAGATCATGTGGCCGGAGCAGACAGTGCCCGGCCGAGAGGCAGCAGGTGGTGTGAGAGAGGGCCAGGGGCCAGAGGAGACGGGCCTCGCGCGCTGTAAGCAAGGGCCTGTGCTTTATCCTGAGCTCCGGGGGCAGCAGAGGTGTTAAATCGACAAGTGGAGTGATGGGATTTATGACTTTATGAAAGGTCACACCACCTGCTGGATGGTGTGGATTGTGGTGGAAGCAGCCATGGTCGCAGGGTGGTGGCTCAGGCTGAGTCAGGGCGGGGACATGTGGACCAGGTCTGGAGGCTGAGCTGTGAGACTTGGTGATGGATGTGATGCCAAGGGTGAGAGACACAGAGGAACTAGGGACGCCACCTGGGTGGGAAAGAGTTCACTGTATCAGGAGGAACCAAGCTGGAAGTTCCTCCAGTTTGGAATCAAAGGCATTCCCCATCTTAGTGTTAGAAAGGATCCTGCGGGTCTCCCAGCCTGCCCCTACCAACGCTCAGACTCACCTCCACAGAACCCTCAACCGTGGAGACCCTGCCATCTGGAACACCCGTGGTTTGGGGAAACTTCTGCTGTAATTATTGGAAAAATCTCTTTTGGTTTCCTCATGTTTTCCTAAAACTTCTGCTCACAGATCTCATTTCGGGGGCAGGGGATGGGGGTGGGGAGATTGCTACTCAGGTGACATTTGAGCAAAGACCTCAAAGAGGTGAGGGAGCAGACCAAGTATCTGGGGGAAGAAGTCCCTAAACGCCAAGTTCGTCAAGTTGCACATTAAATACGTACAGCTCTTTGTACGTCGATTATACTTCAATAAAGTGGTTTAAGAAGAAAGAAGTCTCCAGCGGGAGCAGGAAGTCTTATTGGTGGAGGCAGCACAGGCCCTTTTTGTTTTATCTCCACCTTCTTTGAAGAAGTAAATGTACTCTTGGAAAGTTCTGTGTGCTAGTCAAATATTTGTAAATCAAATCATATTCTCAATGCATCAAGGGAACTTCCATTTAAAGTGACCCTGGAGTAAATGAGTCTGCAAAGTAAATAAGTTGTTTCTGATGTGAACGATTTATCCACCTTGTAAATATGGGTTTTCACATGACCGTGGCTTTATTGCGTCTTTCTCAGTTTTAGTTATTATTTCTGAGATGGGGGCATTTAAAGACTAACACTGAGAGCCAGAGCTTTGGAGTCACAGGGGTGTGGTTTTGAAACCAGGATCCGCCTCCCCATGTGACCTTGGACAAGTTATTTCACTTCTCTGAGCCTCTGCTGTGGCATTTGTACAATGAGGATGATATACTTACAGAGCTGTTGTGATGTAACCATTGTAAACGCTAGTACAGTCCCTGGCACTGGGTAGCGTGGCGTGGTATGGTATGGTCTGCCATAGGGTGCCTGGGCAAGAGGGCTTTTTATACATTTGTATCAAAATTAGGAACCAGGACCACAGACCTTGGGAACCTGCATGCAGGTACCTAAGTGGTCACACAAACACAGTCAGAGAAGGGTCATGGGCAGATCCCCTCAAATGTTACCTGTGCTGTCTATGTTCTGCAGAAACACGGGCTGAGGCTTCATCTTCGAAACCCCCACTCATTCACACCTATGCTGGAAGAGGGCACAGCCGGCAAGGTGCCCAGGTCCCTTCTGCTGGGCACAGACATGGCAGAAAACCAGAAGCAGATCGCCCAGTTCTCACGGAAGGATGCCCAGGTAGGGAAGGTGACCAGAGACTGATCTCCTCCATCTCAGCCTGGTGGCCGCTCTTGGAAAAAAATGGGCTTGGTTGGAGTTGTCCTACAGCAGGTTGTCAAAGGCCACAAGGGTGTGGACAGGCCACTTCATCCGCCCTAGGAAGTCTCCAGTCTGTGCCAGCCTTTGATCTTGGGCACTGCAAAGAGAAGGGGCGGAGGACAGTTGGTTAAGACCAGTGAACACTGGAGACCCTCAAACCTGTGTGTGTTCAGCATGAGGCCACTGTTCAGGTGGCCTCCGCCTGAATTTCAAAAGGGAGTCCACTGATACGTCCTTATGCTCTAAGTGCTTTCTAGCTCTCCTGCTTTCAGACAGAATTCCAGGTGGTCATCAATATTAAAGCACATGAAGGCCAGAAAGAAGAAGGGGAGATCAGAGACAGTTAAGGATAGAACACACTGGATCAGGAATTTAGGACAAGAGCATCGTAATAAATATTCATTTACTTTGGCATCGTCCCCTGGCAGCCCAAGGCAAGAATGTGTCCATGATGGTGAGCAGGTCTGGTGAAGGGAGTACACACATCTGACGGAGAAAGCACATTTCTTTTCCTAGGATTGCACCGTGAGGAATTGGCTGGGTAGCTTTGTCTAGATGAGTCGTTGAATGTAACGGGCCCGGTGTGATTGGTTTTACAGACATAAAACGATTCTTTGAATGGCCGTGTTTTGTACCAAGCCTAGATACCAGTTGAAGGCACAGCATTAGCTCATATCTTGGTGGAAACATTTTTATAAGAAGAACCTGGGTTAACCAATCCGTGTGTGTTGCTTTTTGTTGTGTTAATCTAGTATTGGGTAAAACCAAGAAAACCACAGACACAGCATCTCTCTTCAGCCAGTGGTTTCCAAACACTGGCTGATGATCAAGTCAACCAAAAAAAAGTGCTTTTCAAGTGATTCTTTTGCACAGTGAGTTGGGGTCCGCTGCCTACACCCTCTGCTCCAAGCCCTGCTCGTCTCAGATGCACTAGAGAGGATTCAGGACAAGGCCAGTTCCCTGGGCCTAGAGAGCAGTGGCCTTGGCCGTGTGTGGTCGGGGCCCTGTGTGCTGGTGACCACAGGAGCAGGAGGCAGAGGCCACATCCCACGGTGGAAAGTAAGGAGCTGAATTCTGGTTTTGTCTTTGCACGTTGTCACATTAAAGACCCGCTGCAGAGAAAGCCGTTTACTTTCATTTTAATCAAGATTCTCCAATGTACTTCAACACAGAGCTTTTCTTTATGTAAGAGTCGTTAAAGTTCCATGGGTATATCCATGAGTCTAGATGAACCAAAAATTAAAAGCTCTCAGCTGAGAATTAAGATAGGGCCTCGGGTACCACGGGTGCCCATCCTTGCTCCTGTCGCCCATCCAGGGAAGGGGGTGTGGGGGTCATAACCAGGCTGTCGAAGTGGATTCTGTTGCGGGAGGTTGTGGGGTGAAGGGATGCAAGCTTCTGCCCCTGCTGATGACAAGAGGATGCGGGAGATTTGCAGCCCAGGAAGGAGCAGTCAGCATGCTGGAATACAGGCAGAGAGATCTTACTTTTATCAGTAAGATATAGAAAGACAGGACAGAGAGGAGAAACTTTTCAGTGGTTTTTGGTTTATCACAGAGACCACTTCCTAGGATACTTGAGGATTCCGTGGCTGACGACTGGTCTTGGCCTACATCAACCCCCTTGTCCCTGCCACTACATGGTGACCCTCCTACTACCCAGGCTCTCTCTGACCTCACCTAGTGTTGACATCAGCACACAGACCTAGAACTGGGGGTAACTCAGCACAGCCAGGCTGAGCCACACTGGGCGTGAGGCCTGAGGAATTGAGCCTCAGCTGGGGGGCAGCAGGCCACATGGGGCAGCTGGAGGGCCAAGCATGGGGACAGCGTCTTTATGGGGTTCTAGGCAATGGGGCCTTGACTTGGAGCTCTGTTCCAGGCCTTTCCCAAATATGAGGCCTTCATGAATCGCTTGGCGTTAGCCATTGGCCCTCTGCTGGACGCAGCCCCGGTGGACATGGAGGCCTTCCAGCGGGGCTCCCTGCTGCAGAGGCTCAAGTCGCTCTCCACCCTCAAGCCCCTGTTGCAGGCGGGTAAGTCCAAGGGCAGGCATCTGGGCATGATGAGCACCTTCATGTGATTGAGCCCATCTTCTCCACAATTGGACATGAGCCTGAACCTCCAAGGCAGCCTGCCAACTGCCATCAATTAATAGGGGCCACCTGGAGCACTTGAAGTGGCAAAGGTTTAGGATGGCGTGCTCAAAATAGAGCCCGAGCCAAAGGCTTATGTGCAAGTAGTTCATTTTGAAGGGGGATCCCAAGGAAAGGAGGAGAAACGGGAAAGAGGGAGAGTCGATACCGGGGTGCATTACTGAGCTGGCCACCACTGTGGCTGGTGAGGTCCTTCCCTCTGAGAAGCCTTAGGAAATGCACATGAGGACATGCCCAGGAGGAGAAAGGGGAAACATTTACTCATTGGGTTCTGTCCTCCAGTGGTCAGAGGTTGCCCCCTGGGGTATTAACTCCCACATGAGGCATTAACTTCTGGGTTGTGCATCCATGGGTGCCAAGTGGGTTCCCGTAGGTGTCCTGTCGTGATGCCAGAGAAGCCCCAGGGAAGAAATGAAGAGGCACATCTTCAGGTCTGAGGTGGGATGCTGTCAGGTTGCCCTGTGTGAAGCTGACCAGAGCCTGCACGGAGTTCGTCACCATAGGCATGGCTGGAATAAGAGAGTTTGAAAAGATGCCCCCATACAAGAAGGATGCTAGATTATTGGGCTCAGCAAGAAAAAAGTCTGTGATGAATTAGTGATGTCTGCGGTGGGTATGAGAATGGAAGTTTCACCAAGCCTGCTATTATTTCCTACCACTCCTCTAGGGGACAAAAATCAGTTTAGCTTCTATATTCTAGAAAAATACTGCAACAGTTAGCTGTGGTCACAAAATTGCTGCATAACAGACTACAAAATTCCAGTGGCATATAAAAATAAACATCTATTTCTCAAGTGTCTGCATGGTTCAGCTGATCCCAGCTGGGCTGAGCTGATCTGGTCTGGTCTCACGCATGTGGCTGTGGCTGGGGCAGCTCTGCCCCAGGTGTCTCTAATCCTCTTCTTGGAAGCCACAGGTTAGTCCAGGAGTGGCCTTCTTATGTCAATGACAGAAGCACAGAGGGCAAGCCCCAATGTGCAGGCCAGTTTCAAGCCTCTGACTGCATCCCATCAGTAAACATTCCACTGGCCAAGCAAATCATTTGAGTCCAGAATCAAGGGGCAGGGCGGTCAACTCAGCTAGGGAGGGAAGCAGTGCAGAGCTACATGGCAAAGTGTGTGGACACGGGGAGGGGTGACGGGTCAGAGCCAGTAGAATCTACCACAGATGCCAGAAGTAGACATCGCCTCCCAGATTACCAGTCCAAGGAGAGTCATACAATAAACATTCATGTAGTAAATATTTATTGAGCATCTGCTATGTGCCAGGCACCAAGCTGGGCACTGGGGCTGCAATGCCTAGGGTTCATGACCTCTGCCTTCAAGGTCCTAGTGCCCAGTTACTCTCGGAGATCGTTTGAATCAGTATCAGAGGAATGGATTAGCCATGCTGCTGCCTCCCAGGGCACGGCCTTACAGAACTCAAAGTGGGGGAATAAGATACAAATTAAAAATTGCCCCAAAATAATTCTAACAGGTAAAATGTATTAAGTGCCTATGAAATGCTCTACATACCTCGTTTAATCCTCAATAGCTCTTAGGAGTACAGAATATTTTGTACTCCCATTTTACAGGTAAAGAAACAGGTGCAGAGACATTACGGATCAGAGTGTTCCTTTCTTGCCTGTCTCAGTTCACATTTTATGGATCTCCTCCTTTAGGTCGCATCCTGGGAGCCCAGCTGCCCCAGTATTACCAGGTCCTCACAGCTCCAGCTGTCAAGGTGAGGGGCTCCCCAGCCTCAGGCTGGACCTTGCAGTGAGGGGGCCTCTGCTCCCGAGGTGAGCCCTTCTCCTGGCTGTCTTGCCGTCCCAGGTGCTGGATCAGTGGTTTGAGTCTGAGCCTCTAAAAGCTACTCTAGCAACGGATTCTGTGATTGGAGCCATGACGAGTCCCTACATTCCGGGGAGTGGGTGAGTGTGGCAGGTGAGGTGGGGCAGCAGCAGTGGAGCCGATCCCCCCTCGAGAGCGTTAACTCCCGTTCCCTGAGCTCACCCAGTGAGCCAGGCAGGAGGAAGCACTTCACACAGGATTCATTTAAGCCTCAAAGCAACACCTGAGAGCCGTGGTTCAGAGAAGGGAAGTATCCCTCCCAAAGTCACACAGCTAGTAAGTGGCAGAGCTGATTTCTAGCCCAAGTTGTCTGACCTGCCCCCAACCCCACCCTGGGTCTTCCTTCTTAGCCACTACTCCCTACTGCTTCAGTAGAAACACCTCTGTCCTGCTGCCTGTGATATCTCAACATGAGCATCTTCTTCCCTATCATCTATCTATCTACCTGTCTACCTACCTATCTACCTGTCTACCTACCTATCTATCTACCTACCTACCTATCTATCATCTCTTCCCTTCCCACAAATCCCCGTTGCCTGTCCCTCTCCCGCAGATCCTTTCCCTGGCTTCTAGGACTCGCACACACACAGATACCTTCACGTGGATGGGAAGCTGCCTTTCCCCTTGTGAGCGGGAGGTGTGCTGACAGCCTCATCCGAGAGGGGGCAGTCAGACACAGTGAAGTGTGTAGCTGTGGTATGATTTAATGAGCCCCTGTAGGAGCAGGAATGGAGGGGTGCGTGTGTGGTGTGTGTGTGTGTGTGTGTTGTGTGTTGTGTGTGTGTGTTGTGTGTGTGTTTTGTGTGTTGTTTGTGTGCGTTGTGTGTTGTGTATGTGTGTTTTGTGTGCGTGTGTGTGTTGTGGTGTGTGTATGTTTTGTGTGCGTGTGTGTGTGTATGTGTTTTGTGTGCGTGTGTGTTGTTTGTGTGCGTGTGTGTGTGTTGTGTGTATGTGTTTTGTGTGCGTGTGTGTTGTTTGTGTGTGTGTTGTGTTTTGTGTGTGTGTTGTGTGTGTGTGCACGTTGTGTGTTGTGTGTGCGTGTGTGTGTGTGTGTTGTGTGTGTGTGTGTTGTTTGTGTGTGTTGTGTGTGTGTTTTGTGTGTGTGTGTGTTGTTTGTGTGCGTTGTGTGTTGTGTGTGTGTGTGTGTGTTGGGATAGAGGATGCTGCCAAGTCTTGGGCCATTTCCAGTGCACCAGAAGATGCAGCTGGAAGCTGTCTCTCGAGGGATAAGAGCGCTTGGTAGTGCTTTTCCGGCACACACTGAGCCGGCCCCGAATCCCCAGGGCCATGGAGAAGTGGGAGCTGGCAGCAGTTGCAGCATCTTGGCCAAGATCAACCAGCCAATTTGGATTTGCCAGCTGGGGCCTCTGGTCCTTTTCTCTGTGGGTGTTCAGGAGGCTTAGCTACTGCCCAGTTTGTGAAATGGGCCTTTAAGTCATTTGTTTTTTCATTGATTCTTTCAATAAATATCGATGGAGCACTTGCCTGGGGACTAGGTCCGGGGACACGGTAGTGAATGGGGTTGAAATCCTAATGGGGGAGGTAGACACAGAGCAAGGAGTGGAATGGAGAGCTGTGGGCACTGTGATGGTGGGGCAACGTGGTCCAGGCTCAGAGAAGCCCCCCATGAGACAGAGATGTTTCATCTGAGACTCTAAGGACAGGAGGAACTAGCCAAATAAAAGAAGAGGGAGGAAGGGGCTTCTAGACTCTGGAACAGCACGTGCAAACGTAGGAGCTGCACATGCATCGTATGATCTATTCAAGGCACTGAGAGTTGGCTTAACAGGAGTGCGGGGGTGGGGGGAGTGTAGGGAGGGACGAGGCTGACGAGCAGGCAGGAGCCCTGAAGGCCGGTTTTGAGACTGGCCATCGTCCTCAGAGCACCGACAAGCCAGTGAAGGCTTGAAAAGAGCTGAGTGACAGGAGCATAGCTGAGTTTTGAGACTGGGCTCCAGGTTCTACGTGGAGAAAGGTCTACAGGGAAGAACGAGTGGGAGAAGTGGGTCCGATTAGGAGGACGTTACTGCAGCAACTTAAGAAAGAGAAGAGAATGGCCTGGACCAGGGAGGAAGCAGCGGGGAGTGGGGCCTTGGAAAGTTCTTTGGGGGGCACTCGACGATGTAGGTGGTGAGGGCCTAGTAGGAGGCAAGACTGACACGCAGTTTTCTGTTGGAAATTGAAGGTGCCATTCACTGGGATGGAGAAACAGGCTGGGGAGTGGGGACAAGGGGATGGGTTTAAGATGCCTGCCCAAAGCCATGCCAGTGGAGATATCTGTGGGTAGCTGGGCATACAGGCTGGCACTCAGGAGAGAGCTGGAGAGGCAGGTTTGGGCATTGCTGCCACATTGTTGGAACCAAAGCTCTGCCCGCAGATGTTTACAGGGGGAGAGGATGCAGAATGGGAAGCGAAGGGCTCTTGCAAGAGTCTCGAGCTCATTTAAAGGATAGTCGGACAGGGCTGGATGGGGGCAGGGAGGGGCTGAAGATACAGGAGGGGAAGGACTCTCTGCACCTAGAACTCTGAGGAGATTAAACCCCACCTCCAGCCACTGATTCTGATGATCTGTCCTCAGGTATGTGTTACTCCATCACATGATGGGGGGTCTGGAGGGGATGCGGGGGGCCTGGGGCTACGTCCAGGGTGGCATGGGTGCCCTCTCCGACGCCATCGCGAGCTCAGCCACCGCACACGGAGCAAGTATCTTCACTGAAAAGGTGAACAGCCCCTCTACCCCGCCCCAATTTTTGGCAAGGATCTTAGAATAGAACAAAGTATCGGATTTGGAGGGTCCCTCATTTTACTGATGGACAAGGCCTGGCTCACGATCGAGGAGCTCGGGCTCTGCAGCCTGTACTGCTGTGAACCAGGTCCCAGTTCTTCTGCCTACCCCATTTGAATTCACAGCCACTAGCCCACATTTGGGCTGAGCCTTTGCATCGGAGGGGTGGGCTAACGCCTCACCAGGAGCTGCAGAGAATCGGGGCCAGGGCTGATGAGGCTGCGAGTGCCTAGGGGCAGCCTGGACAGCGGAAATCCCCCCAGACTCACCTGCATTTCCCTGCCCGGGGACCCTGGGGGCTCTTTCCCGTGGCTTTAGACAGTGGCTAAGGTGCAGGTGAGCAGTGGAGGGCGCGTTCAAGGAGTCGTGCTGCAAGACGGCTCGGAGGTAAGGAGCAAAGTGGTGCTGTCCAGCGCGTCACCGCAGATCACCTTCCTGAAGCTGACGCCACAGGTGAGGCTGGGGGTGGAGGTGAGATGTCTGCCTGGGGTTGGAATGTGGAGGGATCAAGGGGACCAGGGCTGCATCAGGGTGGGAGATATGAGTGCCAAGTCTCTCCGGATGTGGGGAAATCTGTCTTCTCTCCTTACCTAACGGGCAGGGAGCAAACAGCAAAGAAGCCTCACAGGTGAGGGGAAAGGTCCGGGGACGTGAGGTGACCGAGGCCAGGCAGTTAGCAATTGGCAGAGCCAGAGCTAGAACTCAGGTCTGACTTTCAACCCAGGGTTACTTCTACAGCTTTCCTGCTGTCCTGATTTCTCTCCTCTAACCAGCTCTAATTCCACTGTTTGTGTCAGTGATCTGTTGCCCCATGAATGCTGCGTAACAACCACACAGCTTCTGGGCATATCAAGAAATACGGATTTAGCACACAGAGCGGTAGAAATCAGTTGATCCTGGCTGAGTTCAAGTGATCTGGGCTCACTCATGCACTCCTCCAGCAGCTGCGGGTCACTAGTGGGCCCTGCTGATGGTTGTGGCTAATCGAGAGGTCTCTGTCAGAGTGTGCAGGATGACTCAGCTCTGCTCCATGTGTCTCTCATCCCCAGGCACATAGTCCAGATCTGGCAAAAGGCAAAGTTGAGCAAACTCAGTCACGCAAGTGCTTCTGTTTGCATCCTATTTGCTAACATTAGCTTTGTCTCATGGCCAAGCTCAGTCACAGTGGGAGGGCAATAAAAAGGGGTGTGCATACAAGGAGGGTTGGGGACTTGGGGCAGTTTTTGCAATTGATCACACCTTCCCTGTCCCCCAAAGATATGATAATGTGTGTATGAGCATGGAGCTCCCAGCGATTGGGGGATTATTCTTGGGGACAAGGCACCACTTTTTCTGAGTGATTCCACTAATCAAATTCAGCAAACATCAGTTCAAAAGCATCTTGAGACAATTTTGAGATCATCAAGACTTCCAAGAGCTTACAGACCAGAGGTGAAAGACGCTGCAGCCCACGGGCCATATCCGTAGCAGGAACTGGTGTGGGCCATTTACAGCCAGGACGCTGGCAGACTGCAAATGAAGAAGTGGTTAGCGCAGAGCTGGAGGGGTCCAGGAGGGCTTCACAGAGGAAGTGGTTTGGCCGAGCTCTGAGGGAGAGAGAGGGTCTCCAGCAGTACAGGTTGAGGGGCCAGTCTGAGCAAAGGAGTAAAGCAGCCCCCTTGGGGCCTTGGCCACCCCCAGGGTAGAACCTTCTTCTTTCAGGAGTGGCTTCCTGAGGAGTTCGTGGAGAGAATCTCCCAGCTGGACACCCAGTCGCCTGTTACCAAGATCAATGGTAAGAGGCACACCAGATTGTAGAGCTGTTTCTCTTGAGGTTATCTGAGTGAGAAATCTCCATGTCTGGGAAAGACTGACCTTCATCATCACCTCTATCCCCTGCCCCACAGCCTGCCCCCCAGTTTGAAGGTGAAACACTTTTTCATACTTTTTCTTTCCAGTCCACCATGTGGGTGAGCAGGTGATGGGTAGAGATAGAGGACCCTGGGGGGCTGAGGACACAGGCCTTTGGGCCCTGACCCTCCTCTTTGGTCCCTCAGTGGCTGTCGACAGGCTGCCTGACTTCCTGGCGGCCCCCAATGCTCCCAGGGGCCAGCCGCTGCCCCATCACCAATGCTCAATCCACCTGAACTGTGAGGATACCCTCCTTCTCCATCAGGCTTTTGAAGACGCCATGGATGGCCTGCCTTCCCACAGGTGGGGACCCTGGAGACACTTGAGCCCCTGGTTAGAGCACAGGAGGTGTGGTGGGACGGCAGGGACCACGCTCATTCACCACCCTGGCCTGGGAGGGACCAGAGAGCCCCGAGCCTGCCGGTCTGGCCGGGGACAGGGGCCTGGAGATGAGGGAGCTCCCCGTTGATGGTCTGGACTGTCCTGGTGGTCACCGAGCCCGTGCAGGCAAACACCACCATGACCTTGCAGAGATCATCGGCCTGGCCCCAGCATCCTCCCATCTCAGGCCTTCATTTTGTCCCGTCATCTCAGAGTGGCTCCCCAGCCCCTTCCCTCTCTCCTCCCCATGTCGCACGCAGACCTATGATTGAGCTCTGCATCCCTTCCTCGCTGGACCCCACGTTGGCTCCCCCTGGCTGCCATGTCATCTCCCTCTTCACTCAGTACACGCCCTACACACTGGCTGCAGGCAAGGCCTGGGACGAGCAGGAGAGAAACGCTCATGCAGACAGAGGTAAGGAGGGCTAGACCGCCCTGGCTTCACAGTGACAGCTGGCCGAGCATCCCGTATGGCCTCCTCTCCTCCTGACTGCCCCATTCAGGATTAACACCTGCAAGTTCTGTGCCAGGGAGAGAGGAGTACCCAGGGAAACCTAAATCAACACAGTGAGTAACTGCTGGGGTCAGGCCCTGAGCAAAGAAAGCCAAAAAGACATCGTTCCTGCCCTCAGGTTGCTCACGGTCCTGCGGGGGAGACTAACAAACCAGTCTTACAGTACAACGGACTGGGGGAACCAAAGGAGGAAGCTGTGAGCCAGAGAGACAGGAGAGCTTTCCAAAGGAAGGGACATTTGAGCTGGGTTTTAAAGGATGAATAGGAGTCGACCAGGCAGCAAAGTGCATTCCAAGCAAAAGAAATAACTTGAGCAGAGCAATGAGGTGAAGAAATTTTTGCATGTTCAAGGGGAGACAAGTGTTTAGGGTTGGAGTAAAAAGGTGGGAAAGAGTGGGAGGCTCTACTAGCCTGACACCCATAGGTCTCTGTAATGAATTATTTATTTGCCTGTGGACTGTTTTTGTTTTTTTGCTTATTGAGGTATAATTTGCATATGAAAAAATATCCATTTTAGATGGGTCTTGGGGACAAGGCACCACTTTTTAGTAAATATGAATGAATTTAGTAAATATGCCGAGCTGTACAATCGTAATGCCTCTTTCTCCTAACACCATCTCTTTTCCCTGTGTTCGACACCTAGTGTGTGATTGCATTGAGGCCTACGCCCCCGGCTTCAAGGGCTCCGTGGT
This sequence comes from Orcinus orca, assembly GCF_937001465.1. Lineage (NCBI taxonomy): Eukaryota > Metazoa > Chordata > Mammalia > Artiodactyla > Delphinidae > Orcinus > Orcinus orca. The sequence continues at coordinate 61,207,372 of NC_064572.1, read as the reverse complement.
GGGCAGAGACATCCTCACACCCCCTGACTTGGAGAGAGTCTTTGGGCTTCCTGGGGGGGTGAGTACAGGACTGGGGTCTCTCGTCACACTCTCCCTGTACCCCGACTCCCTGGCAGGCCCACGTGGCTTTATCTTGTCCCTCCACACCCAGCCTTCAGCAGGAAGAGAGGAGAGGCAGAGACCACAGCAGAGAGGGGACAGAGACACCGTCAGATTTAGGCAGTGAAGGAGGAGTGAGGAGAGGCAGCGTCTGCTGAGCAGGTCACCAGGACTGCGGCCCTTCTGCCTGGATGTCCGTGTCAGCCCCTCCCATCTGCCTTTCTTCAGAGGGACCACCCCTCCCCCAGGCAGCATGTGCTCACACTTCTCTTATCAAAAACTCACTGAGCCTGGAGGCAGGGGGATGGGTCAGGAGGCCAGGTCAAATACAGCAGTGACTAGCTTCGTGTGGCTGTTGAGCCCTTACATGTGGCCAGGCCAAAATGAGATGTGCTTCGAGTATAAAATGCACCCCAGATTGCAAAGACCAAGTACAGAAAAATGTAGCATGTCTCATCAATAATTTTAATACCAACCACATGTTGAAATGATAATACTTTGGATCTATTGGCTTAAATTAAATACATCATTTAATTGGGTTAAATTAAATATATTATTAACATTAATTTCACCAGTTTCCTTTTAAGTGTTAACGTGGCTACTGGAAAATCTAAAATTACATGTGCGACTCCCGTTATATTTTTACTGGACAGCGCTGGGCCGGATAGAGAGTGAGAGAGGCCAGGCAGTGGGAAGGGAAGGGAAAGGGTGGAGGCGGAAGGCTTGGGCAGGTGGATTGAGAAGTCTTGATACATGTGCGTGCAGAGGGCAGGTGGAGGGGACGTAAAGGGTCCACCTGAAGGCCAAGGAGGGGGAGGTGACGCCATCCACAGAGGCAGGGAAGACGGGACAGGAGCCGACTCGACTCGAGGGAAGAAGACGAGCTCAGTTTGGGACACGTTGATGGGGCAGGTGAAGGTCATCCCCACGGGGACGTCCAGCAGATGTTGGTCTTTTTGTCCAGACCTGCCCCGCAGGAGTGCCCTTCCCCCTTCCCCACACCTCCTCCCTCCTCGGCTGGTCTGACCCAGGCCAGTGGAGCAGAAACGCGCTCAGCGCCCAGTATCCATCTGCCATTTACTGTGACCTTGGAACCCCAGGGCACAAGCTCAGCTGGGTGTCTTGGCCAAAGAAACATGTACCAGAGTCAAAATAAATCAACTTCCTCTATTTTTCAAACAGAGTGAGGGGGATTCAGAGTCCACAGCAACATCCTTAAAATCTCCCTTTTCTTTCCCATTCAGTTTCCTTACCCTCTGAAGATGCTCCCTACCCTTTTTCCTTCTTGAAAAATGCCTCTAGGAAACTTCACCCCCAGCCCTAGGACTTGTGCCTATTCTCTCTCTTCCCCTCCTCATTCTGCATCACAAGAGCCCAAGAAAACATCCTGGAAGGAGAGGAACCTTCCTTGGAGAACAGGGGAGGGGAGCGGAGTGGAGAATGTAAAACTCCTATGTTAACGACTGTGGCCCTGCCTCCTGCAGAATATATTCCACTGCGCCATGGCCCTGGACCAGCTGTACTTTGCCCGCCCTGTGCCCCTGCACTCCAGCTACCGCTGCCCTCTCCAGGGCCTGTATCTCTGCGGAAGTGGGGCCCATCCTGGTGAGTGACCCTCGGTCCCACTACCCTGTGCAGGCATCGAGGGCTGGCAGAGGCTTGCAGACGGGAGCAGGGTAAACAAGGGGGGAAGTGAGAGGGGGGGAACTCCCGGGAGATCAAGCCATCACCCATGTTGAGAATTCTCCGGCCACAACCCTCAGGTTAGCTCACCTCCTCCCCACGAGGCCTGGGGATACGTCCCAGTGGAGGCATCTCTCCAAGTTCCCATGGTGGGTTGTGTAAGACCCATGCCTCTAAATTCCCATCCGTATTTGAGACCAGTAAGAATCGGCAAAGTTCAGTTTCTCAATTTTAAAATTCTTCCCTGCTCCCCTCCCAGGCCTACTGACCCCACGGAAGCTCATCTCATACAGATGCTTCCTCTGAGCTATGTGGGCCCCGCCCCCCCAGACGGGGTCCATACTTCCATGACTTCCTCTCAAATCCTTAATCCCTCATTCTAGTTTCACGTGCTGGGAGTCTCGCCATCTGGCCCATTGGCTCTCAGGCTGGGGGGGCAGAGGGAGGGGGCCACTTGCTTGGACCAGGCACCTGGCCCTTCCTGCCCTGATGCAGGGGAGTCCAGGATCTGTCTTAAGAATCATCCCAGGTGGTTCTGATACCCACAGCCCCAGCATCACCCTTGAGGCGTCCCTGCTCTGCTTTGTGGCTGGTGCCTCAGCAAGTCCCATGGGGGGACGGAAGGGTGGGAGGGGGGTGAGCACGGCTTTGGTTCATGGGAGACTCCCTTCCAGGAGGAGGTGTCATGGGAGCCGCTGGACGCAATGCAGCTCACGTGGTCTTTAGGGACCTCAGGAGCATGTGACCCCAAAACCAACTCTGACCCAGGAAGATGAATTCACCCTTGAGATGTTAAGTCTCCATTGGGTCAGCTTCCCAGGATATTGCTTGAGGCAGGCAAGTCCTCAAGGCTCAAGCCACTATTCTAGAAAAAACAGTACAAGTTACATTGGGTCCCAGTTAACCTCGCATCTATGGCTTCTTGAATGAACCGGTTTTGTTTTATATCGATAGTTTGCATCTTTCTGTGTATTAGTACAATAGGTAATATGTAATAACCGGATGGGATAAACTTGTCTGAGGTACCCAGTAATCTCACAGCATCAGCTCCAAACAGTCCGTCTGATCAACAAGCATCCTCTCCACACTGTCGGGCGCCCTCTACCAGCTGATTGAAGGACTGCCCTGGGGAGGCCCAGTCTACTGCTGTCACATTTCCGGCAAACTGTATAAGAAAGGACCCAGTTCCCCAGTGCCCCACAAAGTCACCCACAGGGGCCTTGGCCTGAGCAGTGCATGGCCTCTCAGGCCGTCAAAGCTGCCAGAGTCAGACAAACAGCAGTCAGGGTGAGTGCAAGGGGGGTGTAGCTGAGGGCCGTCTGGGGACCCACATTCCCAGTTCTGGAGATTCAACCGCTTACTTCCCACGAGCGAGCCATACCCGTCACATCACCAAAATCTTTCCACATAAACCTGTGTTGTTCTGAAGTGAGTTGGGTTGTCACTCTTGATCAGAAAGTGTCACACATCCCATGGTAATCCAGCTTCTTCCATCCCAGCAGCCAAGGCCGTGGTCCCGCGCCCCCATCAGCAGAGGAGGTGCAATGTTCCCTGGGGCATCACCTCCCTCCCTTTCCTGGGCAAATTTATAGATTAACAAATACCTGCCTTATTACTTAACCTCGATAAACCCAGATCTGTCATCTGTAAAGGAGTTGTTCTAAAGATCAAATAAGACAATAGATCATGGTTTAGTCCACCGTCTGGCACAAGATAAGCATTTGGTACACAGTGGTGGTCTTGCTGCTGGTATTGATGGTGGAGATATTATTGTCACTTCTGGATTCTGCAGAAAGCAGTCTTTTTGACATCCTTTTTTTTAACCAGCCCACTAGAAGCAGTGTGACCAGGGCAGAGCAGAGCAATCTTTGGGTCCACCAAGGTCTTCCCACAATAAGGGCTGTCAATCTTGTCCCCTACCTCTGCTTCATGCAACATTGGTACAACTAAATTTTTGAGCTTGTTGAAAATTTGGTTTTGGTCTAGTTTCTAAGATTTGCTTTTCTCAAAAGATTTGCCAGGGCCCAAGAGGGGGCAAATGTAAGGAAGAAAGAAAGAAGGAAGGAAGGGTGGGAGGGAGGGAGGGAGGAAGGAAAGCTGTGGGGTGAGGGCAAGCACATCCGTCCCTAACACTAGCTTAAGGAGAGCAGAACTGATTAACAAATAGGAACTTGTGAAATCCCGGGGGCCTGGGGCAGATCACGTCAGGCTCGGTCTTTCAAAATATTATTTTCTTTTTGTAAATAAAAGTTATAAATGCTTAGTGTAGGAAAATGTTTAAATAAAATAATCAAGAACATAAAACTCAAACCTAATCTTACCTGCAGAGATCCTCAGTCACCATTTTACAATACTTCCAGCTAGTCTTACATAATTGGAATCATATTCCACAGGTGGGTTTTACACCTTTCTTTCCTTCACTTTACTTCATGTCATGAGCATTTTTCAGTCTCATAAAAATTCTTTGACAACGTTCTTCTTAATGGCTGCCTAATATTCTCTTGTAAGGGTTATACCATGACTTACTGGGCTGGCCAAAAAGTTCGTTCAGGAGTTTGGTATGCTCTTACGGAAAAACCCGAACTTTTTGGCCAGCCCAATATTTGGGGACATTGAGTGCAGTCTTGGCTTTGATTGCTAAATAGCACCAGCCTCTCTTTTGTCATGTCCACTCCAACTCGAATGACTCACTGTCACACCTACCAGGGTGCAGCTGTCATCCTGGCAAACATTCCCTCTGAAGGAGGAGGAACTTGGCTCCAGGAGGCTGGGGGGTGTGAAAGAGCAGTGTTAGCAGTGAGGGGGAGAAATTCCCGCTGTTTGGTGACTTCCTGTCTCTGTCTTGCATCTCTGGAAGATAACATTTGGTTCCAACTGAGATACGATCGGGTCTGGCCCGGTGGGGTGCCTTGCCTCGTGCACGCCCCCTGCATGCCATCCAGCTGAGCAAGGGGATTGAGCTTTCCCAGAGTGATGACTGAAAATTGGCCCTGGATCAGGCGACGGGTCCCCTGCTGACTTCAGAATGTAAAACTCTTACAAGGATAAATAAGTCAGTGCCATATTGTTACCTGATTTACAGATGCCTGTTTCCCCAGAGCAGTAGGGAACACTCCCTCTGAGGCACAGTCATGCACACGTGAACCTCACCTGGTTAAGTCATTAGGCACCGTGGCCAGCCCCTCCTGCTCTGACGGCCCCTGGGTGAAGGTCCAGAGTCTGGGTGAGATGTGAGGTTTACAGCTCTGGGAGGGATTCGGGGATCCTAATGGGAGGAATGACAGATGTGGCTGGCCAAGCCACCTGCGGGCCTTGTGAACGTGCATTTTTCTGACATATGTTCTGTTTGCAAAGCATTTGACCATACCGAGTTCTATGGGACACTAATATCACTCCCGTGGTAAAGGCAGGGATGCAGCAGGGAAAGAGGCTTGCCCGAGCACAGGGTGGCATTCTGTGGAGGAGTGGGAAAACACATGGCATAAAAAGGAACACAAAACGCAAAATAAAGAGAAACGCAAATGGACAGCAAGTCTGAAAAAATATTTAACCTCACCAGGAGCCAATTAAAGTCAAACAATCGTGTTTTACCTATAAAATTGAGAAAAATTATTTATAATAGAAAATTACCAGGGTGGGCAGAAAAGACACTCTATACACTGTTGGCAGCAGCATAAATTTAAATTTAATACTGAGACTCAAAAGTCAACATCCAAAAGCCAACCCATTTGGTAGGTTATTCAGCATCTTGTCATTTAGCCTAAGGAAAATATCAGGAATGTCCCCAAGGATTTAGGTACAGACATATTCATGTAGTGTTATTAGCAATGGCAAAATATTAGAAACAGCTTAAACATCCCCAAATAGAGAATTAGTTAAATTAATCATGGTAACTGCATGTGATGGAATATCAAACAGCAATATTTTTTTATTTTTTTGTGGTACGCTGGCCTCTCACTGCTGTGGCCTCTCCCGTTGCGGAGCACAGACTCCAGATGCGCAGGCTCAGCGGCCATGGCTCACGGGCCCAGCCGCTCCGCGGCATGTGGGATCTTCCTGGACCGGGGCACGAACCCGTGTCCCCTGCATCGGCAGGCGGACTCTCAACCACTGCGCCACCAGGGAAGCCCGAAACAGCAATATTTTTTAAATCATGTTTTTGAAATTACTTTTTTAATTGCATAGAAAAAAATGCTAATAAAAAAGTAAGATACCGTGGGATCCCAATTTTGTTGATAGAGATAGAGATATAAAGATAGACGTCTTTCTGTCTCTCTAATATATATGTAGATATTACATATGTGTATATACAGGAGATATATGTATATGAGAGAGATTTGTGTGGTATATATGTCATACATACACATATAGAGAGAGACACACTGAGAGAGACAGAGAAAGAGAAACAGATGGAGAAGAACAGAAACAAAGGGGAAAGAACCTAGTACTCCCACATGTAAGCAATAGCCTGAATCTTTCTGGCCACTTGGAGGCAGTTTGGAAAGTGTTCCTTACTATCTTCTCATAACCTATCTTAGTTTAAGAATAAGCCCATAATAAATGGTTGGGGCTTTGAAAGTTTGTTTGAAAAGATGATCTAGGTCTAGTCTGAGTGATTTGTGAATTACTTATGCACTAATATATATTTATTGATCACAAATCAGAGGATTTCAGACAGGGTCTGGGTCTTAGATTTCCTTAGTGGAGGGGTGGGGATCTCCGTCACCTGGAGTTCCCTCACATCACAAGGGGAAGGACAGCAGACTGTCAGTGTTTCCACAGCCCTTTAGAAACCCTGTGTTCTTGTAAGGAGGCTACAGAGGTGAACCCAAACCAGGACTTCCTTTGTCTTTTTCTGAAATTATATCAGTTCTGTTATACCTGTTGTTGGATCAGCCACACTGCAGCCAGTTAGATATGTCTTTGACTAATAAGAGAATTGGAAGATGAATTAAATGACAGTGAACAAACGACATTTGCTTGGTAGCTTGATGTGCAGAACTCTTCCAAAACGATGGGTCTCTTAAACAAAAGTAATAAAGAGGGTTGCCGATAGTGAAAAAGCATTAGAGCCAGACCTACACTTTCTCCACTGTGCCTTCCCTCCGGTCTAATCTTTCAGGAGCTCTGGAAGAAGTGCGGGTCTGGCTCAAATGTTGTCATGCATAAAGGGGATGATGACGACTTCCTCACAGAGGGGATGTGAGGATTCTATATAGAAACATAGCCCATGGAAATATGCACACCCTACGACCCAGCAATGCCACTCTCATGGAGATTTCCAACAGAAATGCTTACAGGTGTTCACCAAAAGGTACATAATACACTGCTCACAGCAGCACCATTTGTAACACCTCCAAACTGGCGACAACTCAGTGCCCATCAACAGTGGAACGGATAAGCAAATTGTGGTACATTCACACAAGGGAATCCTGTTTAGCCATGAGAACAAACAGCCTAGAACCGCAAGCCACAGCACTATGTTGAGTCGAGAAAGCCAGACATAAAATAACACAGGCTGTAGGACGCCATTTATAAAATGTACAGAAACGGGAAGAGATAATCTATGCTGTTAGAGATTTACCTTTGAGGATGTAGGGACTGGAAGGGAGCTTGCAGAGGGCCTTGGGGTGCTGGTAATATCCTGCTGTTTGATCTGTGGGATGGTTACACGGGTATGTTCGGTCTCAAACAAATTCATCAAACTCTCCACTTTGGATGTTGCAGATTTCTGTGTGTCTATTATACTTTAAGAGAAAGTTAAAAAGAAAACTAGCTTGGTGCCTGGCACAAAGTCATATTACTTGTTAACGTCATTGCTGTAAAGCTCTTACTTACTGGCAAAGCCCTAGGTCTGAGTCTAGATGAGGATGATGGTGAAATGAAGAAAAAGAGAAAGAAAGAACAGGGAAAGGACAAGAGGGATGTGGTGGGCAGACCCCCAAGGTGCCCCCAGCCCATGATCTCTGCTTCCTTGTGTCCATGCCCTTGTGTGACTCTCTCCCCTTGAGTGTGGGCAGGACCTGTGACTTGATTCTAACCAACAGACTATGACAAAGTTGATGGGATGTATGTGATTATGTCACACAAGATGTTAGCGCCCATCTTGCAGGAAACTCTCTCTCCTGGGCTGGCTGTGAGGAAACAGGTGGCCACACTGGGAATCCCCACATGGAAAACAGCCTGTAGGACCTGAGAGCAGCCTCCAACCAAGAGCCAGCAAAAAACAAGCTCTCAGTCCTACAACCTCAAGGAACTGAATGCTGCCAACAGACGTGTGAGCAGGGAAATGGATCCATCCCCAGTCGAGCCTCCAGAGGAGAGTGCAGCCCTGGGCAACATCTTGATGGCAGCATTATGAGACCCTAAGCAGAGGATTCAGCTAAACCTGCCTGGAGTCCTGACCGGCAGAAACTATGGGATAATAAATGGGTATTAAGCTGCTAAGTTTGTGGTAATTTGTTACACAGCAATACATAGTACAAGGGAGGGCAAACAGCCATGCACATGGTGGGTATAAAATATGTCTAATGACATGAATGGAAATTGTGACCCTACATTTCAGAGTATTTCTATTTAAGGTGACCCTGTGTTCTAGATGTCCCTCCTGTAATGGCTGGCCATTTGTCCCCCAGCAGGACTAAGCTTGGAGTCTGCCATCACTGAGGTCATCACTCAGACACACCTGGGCATGGATCTTGGCTCTACTGCCATTTGACCTTGGGAAAGTTCCTTAACACCTCTGAGTCTCAGTTTTTTTTGACTGATGGGGATAGTGATGTTTTGCCTGGCACAAGGCACACAACGAAGACTAGGTTTCTTCCTTCCTTGCGAAATGACATGTTACTGCACTCAGAAACAGAAGGTCAGACAGAGTGAGAGGAAGTCTGGAACATTCTGGGCCCACCTGAAGCAGACGAATGAAATTAAGCTACCACATGAAGAAATGGAGCAAGAGACCTTCTAGTTTCAGGCTTGGCGATCCCTCAGACAGAGGGCCCCCAAGCCAGGAGCTTCCATCCTGGGACAGTAGCACACACACACAGACCTCTACAATCAACTGCACCAACTCACACATACAGATCAATAGATCAGAGCAAGAGAGAAGGAAGCAGGCAGGGCAGTTTGCCAAAGACAGATTCTGTGCATGGGCTATTGAGCTGAATTTCTGGTCCAATAAATCAATCTGCCTTAAGAGAGCTCTTCCAAGTCCACGACTGTAATTGGAGCTACCTTCCTCACGGGCTGTTTGTTATGTTCAACGTCAGGTGACAAGTACAGGTCTTCAGAGTCACACATAGTCACTCTTCACCTGCCTCTGGAAAAACTCTGCAATATCTGGAGAATCGGCTAAGAGCTAGTCTGTCTGCAGGTGGTTGAAAAGTTGGGAGAAATAGGGTTGGCTTAACCCCTGATTTCTCTCCTTATTGGATCTCCAGGCCTCACTTCAACATTCTCACTAGGATGCCTCCCCTAAAACCAACATTAATTTGCTATTTGCTGAGTCTTGCTGTAGCAGAGATACCTGGGCACCAGCCCAAAAAAGAATCAGATAATAATAACGGTTGCTGTTTATTGAGACCTGATTCGGTGCCAGCCAATGCACCAACCATGCATTTCACATGTGTTACTTCGTTTAAATCCACAACAAACCCGAGAGCCAATTCCACTGGGTGTCTGTTTTCACAGATGAAAAACAAGTCCAATGAAGTTAAATAGCTTTTGCCTAAGGTCATAAAGCTGGGAGTTGACACAGTCAAGATGAGAAGTGAGGTCTTTCTGACACCAAAAGCAGTTTCTAAGCAAGAAGCTACACTCTGGGTCTGACTAGTAGATAACTGGTTGTATCATCATCAAGTCTCACTCATTGTTGGCCTACTCATGTGAAGGGCTGTGCATGAATGTGAAGCAATAGTCCCTAGTCTCACAGTATCCACAGGGTACCGGGGGAAGGCAGAGAACACGCATGTAAGGATTATTAACGTCTCCAGTGCCATATGAACCTGTACTGAGCACACTAGTGGAATTTGATGGAGAGAGAGCTGCCTGTGGACAGGTAGGGTCAGGGAGTATTTCTTCCAGCAGAGGGGACCTGAGCTAGAGTGAGGTCACTCCAGACTTGATGGTTGAAAAGGATGAGGAGGGCATTCTAGTCCTCCAGAGTGCCACGCGGCAAAGGAGGTGGCAATGGGCAGAGAGCTCAGGAGCACACGATTGGCTGGGAAGAGGATTTGTGAAAAGCAATGATGGGAAATAGGCAGGACAGAAGGCTCAAGCCTGGCTGAAGGCTGATTTCATTCTACAGCCAACACGAGGTTTATTTGAGAAGACACCTGCGACTGTATACAACTTGGAAGGTGACCGGTCCCTTCGCTTGTTTAAGTGACCACATTCACATGTTGGCAGCGCCCCTCCAGGGCAAGCTTTGCGGCTGCCTTCTCTCGGCTTCTCCTAGGCACCCAAATGAGCTGTTCGGAGATGGAAGCGACTTAGGAGTGGGGCAGTGTCTCCAGAAGGCTAGAACCAGATCTTCAGACCATCACCCCCACTGTCTGCTCAGGCCAGGAGCTCGATATGGGGGTGTCCGCAGGGGGCCAGCCTGGATCCTTCTGTTCTCAGTAGAAGAGCCCTGTCACCAGCAACCTCAGTGCCAACAGTTCCTCGCTCACCCCTCCCACAAGAAAGGTGAAAGACCCTGGCCAGGGGACCTTTATTGTAGAAGCGTTACTGAGCAGACCCTGCTTTTTAGAGATGTTTGTAAAACCTGGTAAGTAACGGCCCGGGCAAGCTCTTTATTCTAAGAGCAGCCCGGACACCTTGGCCGTGAGCGCCTGCTTTGGGACTGTGCAGCTGACCTGCATTTCATCAAGGATGGAGACAGGTGAGAAACCCAGGGGCCGGGTTTGCGCTAGAGAAGGTGGAAAGTCATCTGCACACTGTATAAACTGGAGCAGCCCGCACTTGGAGTGGGGAAGAAGTTTAATAATAGTAAACAAACTTCCTTGGAAAGGGGTGACCTAAAGGGGAACCGGTTATTAGGGGAAAAAAAAAACACCACCACTGCTTTTATAGTAACCCTCCTCAGTCTATAACGAGAAAACCTCTCTTCGGTGTAAACAACCTCCTAACATGAGTCACCCCAAGACCAGCTCCCAACCCTCAGCCCAGGAAGCAGGGCACAGAGAAGCAGTCAGGTGTCAACTACAGGAGGCCTTCAGGGCAGGAAGCAAGGGGAGTTAGAATAGTAAATCAATTTCACATAAGTGGGATTAGCAGGTAAATAAATAGCAGTGCCACTGCTCAGCTGCCTGGAATGCTGTCTGTCCCTTGCCAGGAGACAGAAAAACCTTAACGGCTGAGCAGGAGCCAGGTCACAGCACTGTCGCCTACCCGCGCTTAAGGACACCTCCTCTGGAAATGTAAGGCAGAGAAATGTTTGTGTTTGAAAAGACATTCCAAGTTGGAAAGAGATGTACGTGGGGGGAAAGCAGCCTCCCATCCATGGTTCGGCCACCTTTTATGGTGGCCATGATGCCCCATGAGCCAATGGAACCCTAAATGCAACCTAAACAGTGGCAGAGGGGTCGCCCAGGGCTTGGGGTGAATCGGGGGCAGTGCGTTCTAAGGACGGACCCATCAGGAGCTTCCATTCCAGGCTCAGTATGTGTTGGTTTTATTTTTAAATTGTCAACCTCTTGTTTGTTTGTTTGAGCTTCTTAAGGCTTCTGCTCCTTTCACAGTTTGAGAGCGGCCTCTGCTCAGGCAAGTGGAGTGGTCGGTTCTCCGGGACCCTGGGGACTACGGGGCACAGGGTTTGAGGTATGTCAGGCCAGCTAGGTTCCTCATCTGCAAAGTCGGGTTAGTCAGACTTCACAGAGTTGCTGCGAGGACTAAAGTAAATTAAGTTAGAAGCAAAAAGCCCCAAATCTGAGCTCTGCCATGCTGAAGGTGTACACGTCAATTAATAGCAGCTCCCTTCCCCCCACCCCTGCCTCCCATAATACAGAGGATCTGTACTGGACACTATCTAAGGAGTCTCTCAGTATCAAAATCTTCCTAAGGTGGTGAGAATCACCCTCCCTTGAGGTAGTTCTCAGTCAGGACCTCTAGGGATACTTCACGAGGCTGTGGTCCTCACTCTGCCTTTGCCTAGAACCTTGAGCTAAATCAAGGTGGATCTGCAACCCGAGGCTGCAGAGGGGAGGCGGCAGGGAGGAACATTCTTCTGAGTCCTTTAACCAGGGGTTCCTAAACCTTTTCAACTATACCCACTTGGGCAGCTCCAAAGAACACCAACGTCCCACCTATTGATTCCATGCCTCTCCTGAGTTTGGTAATTAGGGGAATGAGCTTAAAGGGAAGGAGGCGAGAATCAGAGAGGAACCCAATGAATTTGTTGCACTGAACTTGTTGAACATGTGACATCAGACTCACTACCCATTTGTATTAAAAGAGAAGAGCCTGACATACACTGGATTTTACATCGTGAGTGAACGGCCTCTGGTCTCAAAAACAACCCTACTTAGATGTATTACACTAATCTAAATTGTGAGATGCAAGTTAGAATAGAATAGCATAAATCCACAGGCAGGCAAGACACCAAGGAAGTGTGCCTACACTAGAGTGTGGCCAATGGTGCCAGGTTGCCCAGATTTTCCCAGTTTTAGCACTGAAAATTCCACATCCTGGCGAAACCCTCAGTCCTGACCAGACTGGGATGGCTGGCTGTTCACTCTACCATACAAGCAAACTGTGAGGGATTGTGCGTCTGTCTCCTTTAGCAACTGGGATCTATAAGGGATTATTTACTAAACTACAATTCATTTATATCCACGTCTGAATGGTGGACTATTTTATAGGACCAAAATACCCACTCTAGGACAAACCAAAATCTCTCATCAGACTAAAATGGAAAATGAGGGCACAAAACCAATAGTGACTTATAAATAAAAAGTATGAATAGCAGCTATTGGAAACCACAACAACTCAAAATGAATGCCAAACAACTAACCAAAAAGCATCCTTCCAAAAACTGGAGGAATTCCACCTGTGTATAGCCTGGAATAACAAACTTGAGTCCTTGGTGAACCCTGCAAACACTAATTTTAGCTTATGAATACCAAATTCTTGAGGGTTGCTGTCAAGCAGCCTTTAATTGTACATGAGAAGGAAAGTGTATGAGTCGCCTGCAGGCACCAGGAGAAAGACTGGCGTTCCTGGGTCACTAACAGTCATCAAAACAACACTTAGTTCCCACCAGTGTCATGGCCAACGCCTTCACAGGCACTGCATTAACTCATTTCATAAATGAGAAAACTAAGACCCAGGGAAACTAAATGACGTTTCAAAGCTATGATTGTCATAGAGACCCCAAAAAGATTTTCTGAGTATTATAGAGGTGTGTTAGAGAGCAGAGTTGTAGGGTTTTCAGGTACTTAATCTGTCCTGTTTAATCACTCCCTCCAGATACATCTAAATACTGAAAGAGGATTGATTCAGTCGGTCCCCAAAAAGATATGTTGTGGTTCTAACCCCCAGGATCTGTGAATGTGACCTTGTTGGGAAATAGAGTCTGTGAAGATGTAATCCAGTTAAGACACAGTCATCAGGGTGTGTCCTAATCCAGTATGACAGGTGTCCTTATAGGAAGAGGTAGAATGAGACACACACACAGGAGAACACCATGTGAAGGCACCGACACAGAGGGAAGATGGCCATGTGAAGACAGAGACCTGAGAGATGCTGCCACCAGCCAAGGAACACCTGGGGCTACGAGAAGCAAGAGGCAAGGGAGGATCCTCCCCTAGAAGCTTCAAAGGGGGTACAGCCCTGCCCACACTTTGATTTCCAACTTCTAGCCTCCAGGACTGTGAGGGAATACATTTCTGTTGTTTTAAGCCACTTGGTTTGTGGTACTTAGTCGCAGCTGCTCCAGGAAACTCATACAAGACCTCTAAGTGGCTCTCAGCCCTCAGGGGCTGGGTATCTGGGGAACAAAAGAGGGAGGGACAGTTCCTAATCCGTGTCTCCACTGTGTCTTCCCTGTCTCTGTGACAGCAACATCAGAGTGCTTTGGAGTCTCCCTCCCTGGGGGGGTGGGCACACAGCTCAGGCACGGAGAGGGTGGATGATGTCTGGGCAGCAGGAGGGTGGGGGGCCCTGGCAGGCACGCTCCCTTGCTCACTGAGGGTGCTGTTCTTGGTCGAGTGCTTCCAGGAGGACCCCTTGACAATTTCCTGTCCACACGCCATTTGGCAAGGGCGCTGGATTCGATGAGCCATCCTGCCCTTCTCTGTTTTTTTCTAGGACAAAAGCAAATTGCTCATCAGATTACTGGGGGAGGGGCTACCTCTGTGGAAACTAAGAAGATTGCACATTATTTTGATTTCAGGTTTAATATCTTACAAAGCAACATACAGACTTGGTTGGGTTACAAACTGCTCTGTGATCTGACTGCCCGTGAGCTTCCACCCAGAGGAAAGAGGAAGCTTCCCAGGGCCAGGATGGTATCAGCCAGTGCAAAGTCGATGGTTATAAACATTCACCAGACACAAGTATTATTCTAATTTTATAAAATAAATGTACTTACATATGTATCTGTATATGAAAATACCTGGAAAGGAAACACCAAATGCTATCTATCCAGGGTAGAATTACGAATGTTTTAATCTACTTTTATCACTTTTCTAATATTGCTACAATAAACTCTAATGGAAGGGAAGTTGTAATAAAACTAACAAAAGGAAAGCCACCCATAGCTACAGCTCTTGAGCACAAATGCCGTTATTATTTTATTGCCTGATGGACAGCTGAAAACATGCAGAGAGCGATAATGATGTAAGTACACATAATACGTAACGTTAACCCTTTCTTACTCTGTAAAGGAATAAAGAGAGCTTTTTCCAGTGAAGCACCTTTTTTCCTAGCTGGAAACACATTATCCTGTGGTTTCACTTGAAGTCATCACAAGCATCTCCCATGTTGTTCTGAACCCTTCATTCTTAGTAAGATTTAATAGGTGCATAACAGTCCCCTAAGTGTATAAACCTTCATTTACTTAGTCCCTATAATTGGACATTTTAATTTTAGGTTTGGAATTTTAAAATTAGGAATTTTGTGTTTCACTTCTAACATCAAAAATTCAGAGCGCCAGAGAATTTACAGGTTGTATTATGTCTTTTAATCCCTTTGGTTTATTTTTATTAATAAGCAGTAATTTACTCTGTAACTCTCTGTGGCTCATATGCATGTGTTTATTTATGTCTCATCAAAGTGTTATCCCCCTTTCTTTAAATTACAACTTTTTAAATGTCTCCAGCATTTTGTGTCCCAGGATACACTTTGATTTGCCCTCCCCTGTGGGATGGCAACTTCCCTTCTGCTGAAGCTGAAAGAGGGTTTGCAGAAGCTGCTTTAGAGCTGAGATTCTCCTAACATGCTGGTCCATGAAGTCGGCTGCACCTGGTCTGAGGGAGGTGGGGCTCTGCTGGTCAGCCACCGCCCTGTGCTCCCACCAACACTCACGATCTGGAAATCAGCCGAGTTGCAGCTTTGGTGGTTTGACGGAAGCTTGGGTTTGGGCCTGTTTTGCCCCATACCAGCCGGGTGGCATTCTTGCCACTATTTTGCACTTTGCTACTAGTCTTGTTGGAATGAAAGTGATTTTGAATATCAGTTGATATTGAGTAAAAGAATACTATTTCTGCCACCATGCCTCCACTTTCCTGAAACCCCAGGGCTATTTTCAACTTGAATCCTGCCCTTCCTTCACCCATATGACTCCCCTGCCTTTCTGCAAGGAGGCAGATATGTGACATATGTCACTCTTCATCCCATGCCTGTGGCCAAATCACCGAGTGGTCACTACATTTTTTCCGGCAAAGCCTGGATGCAGCGCTGGTTGGCAAGACACCTGAGGAAGAAAACTGTGTGATCCTTGGACTCAGTGATGTTTCGTGTCTCTTCCAATGATGATATTCTATGAACCTCTATCCACATCTTTCCACTTTCACCTTTCTAATTTAAAATCTGGATTGTGTAGGATTGCAATCAGAACACAAGAAGTCTCTGCAGTGACACAAGTCCTTGTGTGGGGAATCCTGGTGCAGGGAGCGGAGCCTCCCGGGACCGTGCAGTGTGAAGCAGGAACAGCCTGGAAGCTGGAGGAAGAAGATCTGTGAGTGGCACGCTGACAATAAACCCAAACCAGGTGAAACAGGGACATTTCCTTAACTGCACCTGGCTAAGGATTTTCACCAATCCTTGGTGAGGAGTGAGTGGAAATTAATATCAGAATCCCACTGTATATCTGTACTTCACAGTATATAGTTATGCTTGTTTACTTTACAGTAAGCCGTCTAAGATTCTCGTTCCAGAGTGAAGATTCAGACCGTCTCAAATAATTCTTTTGCTGTCTTTAGAAGTCCTATAGTAAAAACGTTATTGGATATCATTATAATTATAAATCTGTAATGGAGGGTCCCACAGGTGACTGACCCAACAAGATTGCAACTCCCAAATTGAGACAACGAGGTTAACAGAACCCTTTCCAGATTGCTGCTTTAATGATGCTTACTTTAGAACCAGGGGTACCACATGTTACAGCAGCGTCAGAGGGCTTATCCGTGCAGGCATGGCCTGCATTTATTGAGCCCTTACGATGGGGTGGGCGTGTGCTGGGTGTTAGGGATACAGACGAAAATAAAACAGAGACCATAACCTCAGGAAGCCTCTGGGAAGTAAATAAGCAATAAAAATGTGAGTGGGAATAGGATTTTAAAGAAGAGAGGGTCCGGAATAGTCACTAAGGGACAAGGATATGGAAGACAATGAGAAATTAATAAAAAGACTATGTTAGACCAAGCCCATCTTGTGACAGACCAGGTCCATGGAACCTGTATGAAACATTTAGAATAAAGAGATGAGAGAGCTGCTTTCTGTTTCATGCTCCGAGGGCATAAATAGCACAAGCAGTGAGATTCCAGAGGATCTGGATGGTTTTGAACATCAAGATGTCAGGTGGCAAGTGTCCTGTAGTGCGTGCAGATGGCTTAAAGTGGGGCATGTAAGCGAGGAGCGGAATTCACATCCCGCTGGAGTGGGGGAGATGAAGCTATTAAGGAACAACGATTGAAATGTTCATCTTGGAGCACAGCTGCAGGAAACACGGCCAGCGAGATACAGGTAGGCGATGGAAGAGGGAGTGTTTTATCAGCTTCCATCCTTGCGTGATGCCAACCTGTGAGAGGCGAGGAAGGGAGTCTGGAGGCAACCCAGCTTTGTCAATGCTCAGCCTCAAGAAGCTTAATTGCCAGGAAGCTTTCGCAGTTGGGGGTCTCAGTAAAGGAGACAGAGCTTAAAACAGAGCTGTTACATATATATGGAATTTAAGAAAAAAAAAATGTCATGAAGAACCTAGGGGTAAGACAGGAATAAAGACACAGACCTACTGGAGAACGGACTTGAGGTTATGGGGAGGGGGAAGGGTGAGCTGTGACAGGGCGAGAGAGAGTCATGGACATATACACACTAACAAACGTAGTAAGGTAGATAGCTAGTGGGAAGCAGCCGCATGGCACAGGGATATTGGCTCGGTGCTTTGTGACCGCCTGGAGGGGTGGGATAGGGAGGGTGGGAGGGAGGGAGACGCAAGAGGGAAGACATATGGGAACATGTGTACATGTATAACTGATTCACTTTGTTATAAAGCAGAAACTAACACACCATTGTAAAGCAATTATACCCCAATAAAGATGTTAAAAAAAAAAAACAAAAAAACAGAGCTGTTAAAATTACTGGTGGAATTTATAACTCTACCCTCAAGCCATTTGGCCTTGGGATGTGTGACGGCATCTAGTGGAGCCTCACCTATTCATAGAGCTTGACCTTGAGAAGAATCGGAAAGCCTAGATGACTGCCCTCTAAGCTCCCATCCTCCACTCCTCAAACCTCCCCTCAGGTACTGTGGTTTCCAGCTGCATTTCCTGCCTCTGTCCACTTATTCAAGCAGCCTGGCCTCACTTGATAATAATGAAAATTATAGCATGCCTCTTTGTATCTGTATATAGCTCACAGCTTACAAACTCTGACAATTTTTATTTCATTTGATAGAACGACATGTAGACGGAGGCAGAGTACATGTTATTATCTCCCCATTTTACAGCAGAACAAACTGAGGCTCAGAGAGTACATAGGTGTTTTCTCAGAGGCTCATAACAGGTAAGTAGTGCTAGATGTCCAACTCAAGTCATTTGACCATAAAGACCACTGCATTATGAGTGGTCTTTATAAGACAGTGTGTCTACACAGTTGATTGTAAGTCGCTGATTGGTCTACCACCTTATAGCTGGACCTTATGTTTTTGGATGAGGACTACTTCCTGAGAGAAGAAATGCTCCCCCCCGCAGCAGCCAGGTTTGGAGAATGTAGGGGCCCAGCCCCCCTTTCCTAGATAGAAAGAGATGGTGGTAATGATGGCGGCCATGCCAATGTCATGAATAAGACTCAACCTGCAGGGCCCTGCCCCAGCCCTAATCCAGTTTGCGGTGGCCAGAATCTTCGTCCCCAACACCTAGAAAGTTTTGGCATAGTAGTCATTTGTCGTTTGGGCACTCAGCATCCATTTCCCCTTCATTTGCTAACAGCGTGTAGAGAGTTAGATGTCTCCCCTGCACTGTGTGTCATCTTGGGGCTCTTCTCTTTCCTGGCCTAAGGTACACAAGTAGTCCTAGTACAACCAATCAGGCTCTCTCCTGACAATTGCTCCAAGTGAGACAGAAATTGTGGGAGCGAATTTGTTCCAGGGACAGAGCCCCAAGGCAGCTATCATTAATTAGTTTCTCCTGCCCAGACCCCAGTACGCTCTGGTTCCTGTCCTTTTCGAAGCCCTGTTCTTGGACCCGCCACTGGATTCTGAAAGCCACCTGGTGCCCCTCTAATAAAATCCTTTCCCATCTAAGCTAGATGTCAGTTTCTGTCGCTTGCAACTAGAGACAAACACCACCCCCGTCTCTTCCCTATTTCCTCCTTCTCCTCTGTCTCCCTCTTAGGGGAAGGAGAGTAGCGTAAAGGGAAGAGCCATAGCATCAAAGTAAAAATCTGAGTTTGCATCTAATCTATGCCAAGGCCTCGACTTAACATCAAATTAGCAGTGATTTCCATGCACACAGGACACTTTTAGTGGTGCTTTTATCAATAGATCATGAGACATGGGGTCAATTAAAAATAGCTTCTAAGATAAGTAAGAATAAGGAAGGAATTCGTAAAGCTGAGGGTAAAGCTGTTTATCCTGGGGGGAGACACGGAACCAGAGCAGGTTCCACAGTCCTCCCTCCATCTGTAAGGGGAGCTTTGTCCTAGATAGTGTGGGAGAAAAGAGGACGGGCCCAGAAATATTCTCTACAAAGAAGAGTAAACATTCTGGGGACCCTGGGCACCAAGTGAGACAACCATCCCTTTTCACCTGGGATAAAGAGGACACTGAGTTGGTGAGCGCACTGAGGGTGAAGTCGGCAATTCCCGCAACATCAGCTGGTCCGGCTCAGAAGGTGTGACAGCCCTTTCCTGTTATGCATCATCTCCCACTTCACACTGCACGTGCAAAGAGGGGTCATGGGGCTGTGCGTGGGCCTCCCTGCGTTACCCAGAGGAATGTGTGTGTGTCCCCCCAGCCTCCCCAGGGGGCTGTAATTAGGCTTCAGGAAGTCAACAGGCGGCTAAAATATCATGGGTTGACTCAGGCTTTTGAAATGTGGAGGCAAAGCCCCAGGCTGCTTTGCTTCAGCCCCGCCCGTTTTGGTTGCTTGGAGCAGCTCCTGCTCTGTGCTCAGCGCCCTGAGTCTCCTTCCGTCAAACTTGAAAGCAGCATTTTTGGGGTGTTTTTAAAAAATGTTTTGGTCTTAGATGATGATTAAGCATTGACTTGGCTCCATCCACGCAGCTTCCACCAGACCTGGAGGCAGGAGCCTCTCCTGCGGGAACGGCAGAAGTTCCAGTGGGGTGCCCTGACCGGCCCCACCTTTGTTTGGAGCCAGAATTCAGCTCAGATCTCTCGTCCAGCAAGTGATTTGAGTGTCTGTTCAGATGCCTGTGCCCAAATGAGCTTTACAGGGTGGGCCACATCCGTAGGCCTCCTGGGATTTTCTATCAGGTGAGAGCTGTCTGAACTAGGCCCTCTGCGTGGCCTATCTAGAGTTGAGTTTATAGCCCGGAACTTTCAAAATTGTTAAAAACTTGTGTCTGAGGGTTTTGGTGACCAGTGATTCCTTAGAGGCAAGCCTGACATTAGACAGGGCAGGAAAGAAGAAGTCTCCTTCAGATCCCCTCACTGCAGGGGTGTCAGCTCTGGGACTCTGCTGCCAAAGGACACCTTGCTTCCCATCTCCCTCTTTTTTCTCATCACCTCCAGTAATGAGGATTGGAGAATCCCGGGCACCCATGGATACCATTGCTGCTGGCTAATGTCTGCCCAGAGAGAGGCTGTGCCTTCTTAGGGGAGGAACTGGATCTACTTGGTAGCTTCATTCACGTATTTGATTGAGATGGACTTCTGTGTGGTCTTGTGGCATCTTTTCACTGTGATTAATTTGTATTTCTCTCGGGGATCAGGTTCCACCCAGCTCCCCAACTGCACAGGTTTGAATCTCTGCTCTGACATTTGCTAACTGCATGGGCAAGTGACTCAATATCTCTGAGTGATGCTTCCTCAGCCCTAAATGGAGATACTAGTGCTTAGAGAATTGTGGTGTTTAAATAAGATAAAGGGTAAAGCATTTGGCACAGTCCCTGGCATATAGTAGGTGTCTAATAAATGTTAGTTTCCTTCCTGTGGTTGATTGATGGTAGTAACAGCCACCATCTCTTCCCTGGGATCAAAACAGGTCAGTATGAAAGAACATCCTGATGGATTAGTGATGTCTGCATGAGCGCAGGAATGGCAGCATTCTGACGACAATTTACCATCTTCAGCCTAGATGATATTTAAAGTCCCTTTGATCTTTAATGGTACATGACTAATGGCATTTGTTTCAAGACACAGCCATGCCACCCAGAGTCTACGTTACTTAGGGTGGTCATGGGAGAGGGAAGATCTCGTCTGGATCTTGTCTGGATCTTGTCTGGATCTTGTCTGGATTTCTCACCCAGAAACCTGAAAATGGTTAGTCTGGTCTAGAATCCTCCCCACTGCAAACATGCTGGCTGCTATGGGCAAACAAACAAACAACCAGAAACCTTAGAAAACAATAGATGGAAAGAAAAGTAAAGGAAGGATTAACATAAAATTCAGAGTTTCCTTTGGGAAAAGGAAAAGAATTCCACTGGAGTGAGTAATATTCTAATTTTTAAGCAGGCTGGTAAGTACTTGGGTGTATAGTATGTGAATATTTTTAGGATATTCACAGAGTTGAACAACCATCACCAGGAGCAATTTTAGAGTATTTTCATCACCCCCAAAAGAAACCCCATAACCATTTCTCCCCATTTCTCCCTAAGCCCCCCAGTCCTAGACAACAAATAATCCACTTTCTCTCTGTAGGGAGTTACCTATTCTGGACATTTCATATAAGTGCAGTCGTACAATGTGGTCTTTCACGGTTGGCTTCTTTCACTTAGCATAATGTTTTCAAAGGTCATCCTTTTGGTAGCATATATCAGTACTTCATTCCTTTTTAGTGCTGAATAATATTCCATTATGTGGAGAGACCACATTTTATTTATCCATTTATCAACTGATAGACATTTGGGTTGTTTCCACTTTCTGGCTGTTATGAATAATACTGCTATGAATATACATGTACAAGTTTTTGTGTCAACCTGTGTTTTTACTTCACTTGGGTATGCACATAGGAATGGAATTGCTCAGTGATATGGTAACTCTATGTTTAACATTTTGAGAAACCGCCAGACTGTTTCTCAAAGTAGTTGCACTGTTTTACATTCCCATGTATACAGCAATGTATAAGGGGTTGAATTTCTTCACATCCATGTCAACACTTGTTATTGTCTACTTTTTTTATTATAGCCATCCTAATGGGTGTAAAGTGGTATTTCATTGTGATTTTGATTTGCATTTCCCTCATGGCCAGTGATGTTGAGCATCTTTTCATGTGCTTATTGGCCATGTGTATATCTCCTTTGGAGAAATGTCTATTCAGACCCTTTATTTGTCTTTTTATTATTGAGTTATAAGTGTTCTTTATATACTCTAAATATAAGATCCTTATCAAATATAATTTGCAAAAGTTTTCTCCCATTTTTTGGGTTTTATTTTCACTTTCTTGATCAAGACTTTGGTCTTGAAGCACAAAAAATTTTAATTTTGATGGTGTCCAGTTTATCTATTTTTCTTTTGTTCTCTTGTGCTTTTGGTGTCATATCTAAGAAACCATTGCCTAATCCGAGGTCATAAGGATTTCCCTAGGTTTCTTCTAAGAGTTTTATATAGTTCTAGTTCTTACATTCAGGTCTTTGACCCATTTTGAGTAAACTGTTTGCATATGGTGTGAGATAAGAATCCAACCTCAATCACTTGCATACAGATACAATGTATTTTATGACCTAATCTCAGAAGTGACTTTCCATTATTTCTGCCATATTCTATTGACCACACAGGCCAATCCTATGCAATATGGAAGGACTACACATCCCCCTCTAGTCATGAAGGCCAGGAGTCCCTGGGCATCAGCTTGGCAGCTGGTTACCATACCACAGACTTTCAATATTCATAAATCAGAGAAATACCTTGATATTACCCTTACTGAATAACAAAAGTGAGATTACAAAATATTCCCTCAGCTATAAATGATAGCTAACCTCTTCCTCTATTATTGACTTACTTTCTTTTTTTTTTTTTTTTTTTTTTTTTAGCAGTACACGGGCCTCTCACTGTTGTGGCCTCTCCCGTTGCGGAGCACAGGCTCCGGATGCGCAGGCTCAGCAGCCATGGCTCACGGGCCCAGCCGCTCCGCGGCATGTGGAATCTTCCCGGACCGGGGCACAAACCCGTGTCCCCTGCATCGGCGGACGGACTCTCAACCACTGCGCCACCAGGGAAGCCCTCAGCTGCCATTCTTGTTGCCACAGCAGAGCTCTAAGGTATTGGTGCCAAAATGCAAACATAGTCCAGGTACATTTCTATTTGCATTTTATAGTTTATTTTGAATAGCTGAACTCCTTAATAGTCATCCAAAGTGTATTATTTTCCTTTAAGAGCACACTTTAAAATGTTTCACAGCATCCAATATGATTTTATTACATCCTAGAGTCAAAGTGTTTTCTAAAATTAATGTCTCATTTTATGACTCAAGACTATCGGAAAATAAGCCGAGTTACACATTCAGAAATTACATTACTGGATACTTCTATGTGTAAGAGGTATGCTATGCTTCTCTCTCTCTCTTTCTCTCTCCTTCCTGCATTTCAAGGAGAGTCAGAGACTAGCTGATGGGCATACAGATAACAGGACTATTTCTGGTCCCAAAAGAGATTGGAAACCATTTTCAAACGTTAAGTTCCTGGTACCTTTTTAGTAGGATGAGATATTGCAATCTGGGGCTTTTTCACTGTTTAAGCATTTGCTAGTAAAAAAACAGCTGCTGTTTTTCTCGTTTAAAACACACACAGCAAACCACACAGACGGGGTTCTCAGCTCCATCCCACCTCCTAACCCCTGGGGATTTTATGTTTCTGGGGAGGGGCGGCACATTGGAGATATAATTCACCTAGCAAAGCTTCAGAAAAAAAGCAAACAGCCATAAAAGTGGCTCATTTCTTTTGCTGTATTTAGTTGCTTCATGCACCTCAGGTGGCTCTCAAGTCCCTCCAGGTCACAAAAACAAGCTTGTCGCTTCAGAGGGTTGCCCGCAGCTCCAGTGGGCCCTCTGAAATGCAGACAGGAAGGCAGCCCTTGTTTACAAGAGATCATCTGCAAGGCTGGAAGGCAGCAGCTGCTGAGATCACTGCAGGAGCTTCCCAACTGGCTGGCCTGCCTCCAAGTCTCCCTAACTCTGCCCAGACTCCGCTCTACAGAGAGCCCTTTCTGAAATGCCCAGCATTTCTCTTCCTGCATAATATCATGCTGATGGCAGGAAGGGAGACGACCAGGCGTTATGACCCTCCTGAAGTAGTCTCGGGGGAAAAAAAGAACAATCAAACCTGAATCTGATGACATCTCTAGCTCTAACTCCCAATTTACAGGAGACACAGATAGAGGCACATGTTAAATGACCCTGGGCACACCTGCAAAATCCAGCCTGTGAAAAGCTCTGCAGGACAAATGACTAGGTTTCTTCAACAAAACATTGCAAGAGAAAGAAAAAAAAAGAGAGACAGAAATGAAAGGGGAGCCTATGAATTAAAAGAGGCTTTAAAGACCAATTTACAAGCTTTATATGGGTCCTGAATCAAATAAGCAAACTGATAATAAAAATAAGGGGATGTAAACACTTGACTGGATAGTTGATGATATTAAGGAAATGTTGTTAAACATTTTAGATGACTTAAGCTTGTGGGTTTTTTTTTTAAGAATCCTTATCTTTTGGATACATACTGAATGTTTACAATTGAAACAATATTATGTCTGGAATTCATGTCAAATTAATTTGGGAGTGTGGGAAGAGGTGGAGGAACAGCTGAAAGAAGACTGGCCGTGAGCTGGTCATCACTGAAGTGGGGCATTTTGATGCCATTATATTGGGTCCATTACTTTTGGTATACTTGGAAAATCTCTATAATAAATAAGTTTTTTAAAGTTCTGATGGGTCCCCTATGGTCTAGATCAGCAGTGAGGTATCTCACTGAGTCCCTGATAAAATGTATAGTCTCCCCTTAAAAAATGCATGTACACTCAGATATTTCCGTACCGTATGAGAGATCAGACTCCTGACCCTTCCCTGGCTGCCAGGTTTGAGTATTAACCAGTGCTCTTTGTGGTCTGGTCCCAACTCCCTCTCCAGCTTCTCTCCCCACCCGCCACAGGCTGCCTGCACCCCCTCCTCTGTGCCTCTTCTGTCTGAAGACCTCCCAAGAAAGCTCACTTCAGGTCTCCCTCTTCTCTGTAGCTGTCTCTAAACCAGCAGCTGTACACGGCCCACTAGTCCCTGTGGAAGGAATTGTCCCTCTGCCCTGCCCTCCGGCAGGCTGCTCATTCCCCAGACCCGCCCAGCCCGGTACTGGAAGCCTGGGCTTACAGGTTTGTTCCTGTTACACTGGGAGCTCCCCTGGGGCCAATTCACCATTAGCTTTTCTGTGCTGAGCCCAGAGCTTTGCACACAACCAATAAATGTTGGTTAAAATTAATTCAATGGAAAATGTAAAGCCCCAGGGTCACGGGAGAGCTAATGGGATCTCACAGCTCAAATACTACATGTCACAGCAGGGAAATAAAACGCTGAGCTCACTGTGAGCAGGTCTTGGTCACGTTTGCCAGGTGAGAAGTCTGTGCCCAGGGGGGCAGGGGCGGATGTGGGCAGCTCAGCCACTGGCCGGCAGGGACTCAGCCCACAGGGCCTCTGCCCTTGATCTCAGCTACAACGTTGAGGCCGCCAAAGACTGGGGGCCAATACGAACTCATCCAGTGCTTCATCCTCTCCCCGCGAGCCTGGGGAGAATGTGTCTGTGAGTGAGGAGGGGTCTTCTCGGGCCAGGGGCAGTCACACCGCTCCTGACGGTGTGTGCTGGCCTGTGAACCTGGTGACCGCACCCCGCCCCCTGCACACCCCCTCCTGCAGCCCTCACCCCTCACCCCTCCTGTACTCCTGGGCTGCAGATATATTCATGAGTTCAGCCTCGTTCGCCCCTCAGCGTGGATTCGTGCGATCTACTAGGCAAGGTGAAATGGAAGACTTCTTCACATTCAGGGGGCAGCCTGAGAGCCAAGGCTTCTGGGACTACAAAAGCGGGAGTTACAGAAGAGTTCAGAGGGATGGGGAAGGTTTAATCCAGGGCAGACGGAGTGGCTGGAACTAGGAAAGAAGCCACCAGGCCCCAGAGGAGTGAATACAGGGCAGAGGTGGATCCCAGGGGCTAAGACCCTCACCCGCCCACCGCAACATTTGCCTGGAACTTGGTATTTCTTTTAAACAGTTTGCCTTTCCTGACTTTTAAAAGGCACCCCTGGGCTTGAAAAAGATGGGAGTGGGACAAAGGAGAATACGGTGACTTCTCTGAGCTTGCCTCAATGGCTAAATGACAGTGTTAGGTGCAGTCTGTGCAGCTGCAAACTAAGATTCTATTTGCCTTGGTTTCCCTGAATGCCCTGGTAAGGAACCGCTTTCTTGAGCACAGTACTGCAGTGTAGCCCTGGGCACTGCACCTGTTACCTTAGGTCATCTACTTGATCGTCCTCTGGGGGACGTAATGTCATTCCTGTCTTACAGCTGAGAAAACTGAATCTCAGCGAGTAAACTGAGTAGTTAAGTCCCTTTCCAAGGAGACAAGTTTAGCAGGTAGGGGCCCCAGGATCAGAAGCCAG
Organism: Orcinus orca; assembly: GCF_937001465.1. NCBI lineage: Eukaryota > Metazoa > Chordata > Mammalia > Artiodactyla > Delphinidae > Orcinus > Orcinus orca. Next base: position 61,181,121 of record NC_064572.1, on the reverse strand, counting down.
GTCTGCCTTGTTTAGAAGCTCAGGTCCTGTCACACCATTCTTTTCCACGTGTGGTCCTTGCGATGCGACTCCAAGCTTCTTCAGGGAACTTTCTGTGCCTCGAGAATCACTCCCTCAGCTCTCACCATTAATAGTAATGTGGCTCAAACGTCAGCTGGCGTTAAATACAAATTATTGCAAATGTTACATGGTATGGACCGGGTACCGGCCTTCCAGGCTGTAAGGGGAGCTGGCAGGGAAGCTGACCCCAGGAACTGAGTGGGGTCACGCCCACCACTGCAGGCTTGGTCAGGACTTGCTCTCTCCATCCCCCATCCCTCTTCCTCTCTGAACAGTGAGGTGAGAATTAGGAGGAGAAAGTCCTTTGATATCTGTTCCGGAAGTGGTCCTTCCCCTCCAGGGCAAGGTTTCTGATCCTAAAATCCCCCGCTTCCCCTTCTGTCAGTAACATCTTAGAGGGGACCCCCAAATCATGTTCCAGGCTTAGTCACGCCCACATTCTCTGACAGATCTGGAAATTGCTCTTATTAACCTCTCATTATCTCATCAGCCATGTGGTTTCGACTTGCCCCGTTTTGTCCTTCAAAGCTGTGCACTGCCCCTCCCTCCTTCCCAGGGCGGAAGAAGGATGTAATGAAGGATGTATGTGCAGGGAGGGTTGGGGTTGTTTCCTCCCCTCCTTTTCTTGTCTGCAGAACTTTAATTCTCGTTATTCATTTTCACATTTCTTCTTTAATCATAGATCTCTGTAGCCTGACGCGCATACTTACCATTTTTCTTCTTTGCTCTTTGAAGGCTTTCGTGGTCACTTCCTGAGTCTCCTGAGCCTGTTCCATACAGAGCTCTTCCTGTGCGTATTTTTCAGTTATTTCCTTTGTTGCGATTTTAACTCCCATACAGCATCTCCAGCATCTGGAGCAGAACCCACCATCCTAGCCTCTTTACCCCTTCCTTCTCCCAGGAAAATGGCCCCAAACTCCAAAACCTCTGCTTCTTCATGTGTCGTAATAGCAATGCCACCTGCCACTGGAGAGGTGTGTTACAATTTTCAAAGCCTGTTTGCTGTCCCAGGTAATCTTCCTAGTAACCCCATGCCTGTTTCACAGAAGGGGAAACTGAGGTTCAGAGACTATGGGAGGTTGCACTGCTGTGGGAAGAGGCTACCCTACAGGGTCAGGCCTTCAGGACCTGGGGAGAGCCCTGCTCACACAGCGAGATATTCCTCCTTGACACAGGATTCTCCCAGTGCAACCTTTCCTCTTGTCTTGGAGCTTTTGCCTGAGAAGTCAGAGCACATGAGGTGTGTGTCTTGTTGCAAGTAGGGCAGGACTGGAGGAACTTCCCGTGGGAGTGACATACCAGGGAAGAATGTTTTCTCCAGGACAGCAAGGAAGGGCAAGCATCAGAAGAGGTGTGAGCCAGAGGCTATCACAGAAGAAGGTCGGGCCATGTAGCATCAGGCTTGGGAGGGCATTGCCGAAAGTCTCTGGGGGAGGGATGGGAGAGCTGGAGCCCCCGCCATGCGTGCTCAGGCAGGGGCCATCGATACACAAGGTCTGCAAATCTCAGTGTTTTTCCTACCGCCACGGCAGTGATGCTGCCCAGAGCAGACTCTTGGAGTACTTGCCCCAATTTCTGCCTCAATGACTCTATTCTGTAAAAGAAGAACTTTCCACCTGCAGCATCATTTGTCTTGGAGGTATCAAAACTAGATGCCATGTTTCACCCCTACTGGGTCTAACCAGACAAAACTGGTAGTGGACATAAAGGAAGACTCTCTTGCGCAGTGAAAGGTGGGATTTGTTTTAACTCGTCATATACAGACTTATGGATTCGTCATATATTTCATAGGATGCATGTTCACAATGTGGATATGGGTTCACACATATGGACTTATGGATTTATTCCACCCTCCCCAAGCTATAAGCTTCAGTCCTTAATGAGCATGATCACAAAGAAACTCCCTTTTCTAGAATATGAAATCCCCAGGCTATCATTAGACATCGTAGACCCATTTGGTGAACTTCCTCCCTTGTGTGATGAGTTCCCTCACAAGGCAGGCGGTTTTTCTCCCATTTAGTGGATCACTGTTGTGGTCTTTGTTTCCCCTTTAATAACTTCTCTCTCTCTCCCTCCAGGAAATCCGTTCAAAATGTAAGTGAGATGATGATGTTTAGCACAGAGAAATCTCAAATATGTTTTCTCTCTTTTTCTTCCCAGCATGAATTCTTTACTTTCGAAACAAATGAGTTGTAACATGTCACACCTGATTATGACAACGCAGTTTGAGAACCAGCCAACCAACCCCCATCATTTTTCCTGCAGGATGCGTCCTATTTTTTAAAGTCAACTGCAAGGACATCAGAGACTCTAGCAAACTGACTGTGGTCAGAATCTCCGTACAGTTCGTGTGGCTGCTGGCAGAACGGTACTAATTTCGAGATTCCTTAAGGCAGTCTCCACTTGGCAAACAAGATGACTGCTCTTCGGCGAGATGGAGCTTTTGGAAGTGGCTTGATGTGGCCATGCACACAGCCATTACTTACGTGCTAACTTCTTTCCCTTCTCTTTTTATGGCTGCAACATTTTATAGTTACATGTTAATCACATTTTCTACTTCCTCCTCCGCTAAGCTCGGCCAAGGCAGTGATCTGTTTAAGAGCTTCCTCTCAGCACGAGGCAAGGATGCCTGAATTCCTGGCTGGCAGCAGCTTGTAGACTTGGAAGCTCTCCCTCTGTTATCCTGGAGAATGTGGGCTTGTTTGAGTTCAGGATGCGGGAAGTGTCTGTGCTGGCCAGACCTGCTGGGTCCTCGGGGAGCCATACTTCAACAGCAAGAAAAATGTATAGCTCTTGCTCTTACTGGGCGTCCAGATGTGCACACTCTGATGAGACGGCACGCTGAGAAGTGTTCAGGGCAAGCACTCAGGCCAGCTGCTCCTCAGAAGCGGGGCCTGTAATTCGGCACCAGGTACCCTCTCCTGCCGGTTGTCTGGAATTGACATTGCTGTCCAGGGTGTTTTGAGATAAACTATAAATCTCTCCCTGCCTCTGATTTGATCTAACAAGCTGCCAGTGCTCATGGGCTGAGTGGGTAGGTTGGCTCCTCAGTCGGGGACCTCCAGGTGTCCTTCAGGGGGTGGCCTCAGGGAATGAATTATAGCCCCGGGGCCATGATCGTTACTTGGAAATTGTGCACATGGGATTATGGCCTATGTCTGCAGGGCTCAGGAGGGCAGGAGAGCGTAAATGTTCCGGCAGGCTGGTTGATTCACTGAGCCGTGATTCCAAAAGTCTACGGAGAGGAGCACATGAAGGACTTCTTGGATGTGGATGTTAGGAGAGGCTGCTGTTGGTAGACGATGCACACTTTCCCAAAGAGTAACTGATAAACAAGTGGGAACTTCAAGTTCAATGTCCAGAGGAGGCAGCTTTGACGGGGGCAGGTGGTTTATGTCATGGCTGTTGTTTGTTTCTTCCAAGGGATCACACCAAGAGATGCTCATGCCTCAAGACAAAGGTATCTTCCTTTAAATCTAACGTTTTCTAAGGTAAAGTTTTACTGTGTCCCACATACCCTAATAAGACTCCTCCCTTAATCCTCGCAGTAGCTCTCTATGATAAATGTTGAGATCCACATTTTACCAACGAGTACACTGCGGCTCAGAGAGAAAAAACAATGTACCCGAGGGCCCCCTGGTAGTAAGTGGCAGAACTGAAGTTCAAATCATGCCTTTTTCTTGAAGTTACTTTACCTCTAAGAGGGTGTATTCATCTTCTTATTCTGCTATAACAATATATCATAATGACTTAAACAACAGAAATGTATTTTCTCGGAGTTCTAGAAGGTGGGAAGTGCAAGATCAAGGTGCTTGGCTGATTCAGTTTCTGGTGAGGACTCTTCCTGGCTTGCAGACACCTACCTTCTCACAGTGTCCTCACACGGGAGAGAGAGAGAGAGAACACGAGTGATCACTTCGGTGTCTCTTCTCATAAGGACACTAATACTATTGGATCAGGGCTCCACCTTTATGACCTCATTTAACCTTAACCACTTTTTGTGGAGGCCCCATCTCCAAATATAGCCACATATGAATTTAGGGTTAGGGTTTCAACATACGAATTTTGGCAGGACACAAACATGCAATCTATGAGGGCTATCAAATCCCACTCGGTATGAGTATTTTGAGGTCATACATGAAAAGCCCTTCTTATGAAGTAAATAGCTGTCTTGCTTATACTAAAGGAGAGCAGGTGGAGAGCTGCCCCTAGGACGGTCTGATGGGAGGGGTGACTAAGGATTGAGGTGACTGGAGCTGAGGGCTAGACTCAGGCCATGTGACCCAGCGAGAGGCGTAGATATGGCTGGAGAAGGAGCATGTGAACCATGGGTTGTTCTGAGTTGAGTGTGGGTGGTGTCTGAGGTTCCCCAAGGGGGACCTGGGATTGTGGATGAAAAAGATTTTCAAGAAAGCAAATAGCAGAGGTCTCCATGTCTTCCCCTCCTTTCCCTGCTCCCCTTTCCTTTCTTTCTCTTTCCCTATTATTTTATATTATTTATTTATATTGGACTTTGCCTCCAGAGCCTTACAGGCAGGATTAAATAGGGCCATGGATGCCATCTTATATCTCATCTAGCAACATGGTAACTCAACCACCTACAACATTAGTTCCACAAATACATCTAGCCTCTTTTTGAATACCTCCTCTGACAAGAAACTCATGCCTCCTGGGACAACCTATTTTCAAATACCTTTAACTAAAACAAACTCCATATCTCCGCAGGTCCCCGTCTACCTTCTGGGGCAACCCAGAAGGAGTCAGCCCTTTAGGAGATGTTTAGAACAAATGTTTTCTCTCTACTCAAAATTCACAGTTCTCTTACCTGTTCCTCATGCTCAGTGTTTCCATCCATATTTCCATCTCTAAGAGATCTGGTCGCTTTCTAAGGTATATTTTCGTTTCTACACCAGCAGCAAGCTCTAGTTAGATAAACATGCATTCACAAGAATTAAGCCCATTTTAACTACTCCCTCCATTGCTTCCCTCTGAGCCAGAAAGCTGTCATTCCTCCACTCCAAAACTACTTAATTATCAATGTACCCAAACCAGCCAAGGCATAAGGACTACAGCTCTGAGTTAAGATGGTCAGAATTCCTGCTCTCAGAGAGCTTTGAGTCTAATGGAGGAGACAGGTAATAAAGAGGCAAACAGATAAGAATGTCAGGTAAAAAATGCCATGAAATAATAGCATTTTCTTTCACAATCAAACTACAGTTCTAAAGTCTAGTGAGCGCTTAGTTTAAGCAAGGCACTTTGCTAATTATGGAACTAATAATCTTGTTTGCAAGCGTAGTGTTTTTTATAGGCTTCATAGAACTTTACACTCTTTGATCCTCACAACAACCTCATAAAGTAAATAGGATGGGCATTGTTTTTGACTATTAAGCCCATTTTGCAGAAGAGGAAACTGAGACTTATTCCAGCAGCAACACAGCCAGTGAGTGTGTGAGAACACACAGCCCTCCAACACCAGCACGCTCTTCATGGTGTCCAGGTGCCACAAATTAACGAGTTTGCTAATAGCTTATCTGTGTTTCCCCAGCCAGCTCTGATTCAGTCACTAGCAGTATTGTGTGCCAGTTTTTAACAAATGTATACATTCATATATTTATGCAATGCCTTTGGTGGTTTGGCAAATGTGCCTTGCATCTTACTGTCATAATCAGCCTTTGTAGGAAGGGACCGATGTGGGGAGCCAGGAAGAGGTTTGCCAGTATCAAGAGATAGCAGAGCAAGAAGGCTGGTTTCCGGGTCAAGAAGTGCAGGGTGAGACATCTGGGGAGGTCAAGCGGCCACTAGTTCAATAGCCAGGACTCGGACTTCCCTGGCGGTGCAGTGGTTGAGAGTCCGCCTGCCGATGCAGGGGACACGGGTTCGTGCTCCGGTCCGGGAAGATCCCACATGCCGCGGAGCGGCTGGGCCCGTGAGCCATGGCCGCTGGGCCTGCGCGTCCGGAGCCTATTGCTCCGTAACGGGAGAGGCCACAACAGTGAGAGGCCGCGTACGGCAAAAAAAAAAAAAAAAAAAAAAAAAAAAAAAAAAAAATAGCCAGGACTCAGGGGCAGCTGGGGTGCCCCGGGCAGGTGCATCACGGTGCACGGCTGCAGGGGGACAGCCGAGCTGGGCCGGCAGGCTTTTGGGTGTCTGGGCACGAGCAGAATGAAATGTCTCCCAACAACTGAGGTGGTGGCTGCCTTTGGAAGTCTGCTAAATGAGGTGGCACTGGCTCCACTCCCCGCCCTCCCCCGCCCAGCGCTCTGCCTTCCTGGGACTCAGCGCTCGAAAAAGGACAAACCAGAACAGAATGTGCCCATCTTTCTTCGGGTTTCTCAGTTTTAGTCTTTTTGTTTAAAAAAACAAAACAAAAAACCCCACACAGGACATGTTTTTTTCATTCTCGAATCGGTTCTGTAATCATTCCGCTAGGTAACCTCTCTATGACATACACGCACACGGCTACATATCAATCCCTCGTGTTTGCGGGTACCGTGCGGTTAGATGAACCAGCGCCCAAACAGGGAAGCTCAGGTGGATTTGCCATCGAATTGGGGCTGAGCTCTGTCAAGACATCAGGTAAAACGGAGGGGTGGCAGGAAGCAGGCTCCGGGCAGGAAACCAGACAGAATCGAAGGAGACTTGCCCTTGGGCAAGAGAGAGCACGGTGATGCTGCAGACACGGGGGAGCAGAGGCTCTTTATTTTTTCCTCCTGCCTTGACCAGTGGGATGCAGACCCTGCAGAAGGTCATCCTTTCCAAAGTAGCCTGGTCAGAGCAGCAGAGAGTCAAAGGGTCTGAGCTGCGATAATTATCATTACTAGGAAGACAAGAGGTCTGGGGGCTGCTGAGTGAGCTTCTCTGTCACACAATAGTTAGACCCCATTTTTCTATAGTGATCAGGATGTCCTTAAAATGACATGTGGGATCAAAGTAAAATGTAAACTAGGGGAATAAAGAACAAAGCAAACCTTTAAATTAGAAGAGTCCGATGCTGACAACCTTTGATCAGTTTGATACCATTTGATTCGTTGCTTTTTTTTTTTTTTTTTTGGCTGCGTTGGGTCTTCATTGCTGCGTGCAGGCTTTCTCTAGTTGCAGCGAGCAGGGGCTACTCTTCGTTGCAGTGTGCAGGCTTCTCATTGCTGTGGCTTCTCTTGTTGTGGAGCATGGGCTCTAGGAGCATGGGCTTCAGTAGTTGTGGCATGCGGGCTCAGTAGTTGTGGCTTGCGGGCTCTAGAGCGCAGGCTCAGTAGTTGTGGCACACAGGCTTAGTTCATCCACGGCATGTGGGATCTTCCCGGACCAGGGCTCGAACACGTGTCCCCTGCATTGGCAGGCAGATTCTTAACCACTGTGCCGCCAGGGAAGTCCTGATTTGTTTTTTAATTAGCCGCTTTGTGACTGAATCTCTTGAACCCATTTCCTAGTCTAGAACAGGACGGGAACAGGCCAGAGGAACTCCAAGATCCTCCATCTCAGAGATACTGGGTTCCTGGGAATAAAACTGCAGGAGAGGGATAGAGGCAGAAGAATACTTGTAAAGAATTCTGCAAGGTCACTAGATGCGTTCAAATCTTGCTAATTCGCCTTTTCTCTGCATCGCATTTCACAGTGTATAGTGTTTTCAAATATATTAGCTCCCTCATTAAATCCTCACACTGACTAGGGGCCACCTCGTTTCACTGATGAGGATGGGGCTCAGTGGGTGGGATTAACTGAGTTACCCAAAGGGATGTGCATCACAGAACAGGACACACATGAGCCCGGGGAGTCTGACTCGGCCGCCCTTGGGCAACGTCTGGCCCTTGAACCTCTCATACGACTCACTTTGGCTATACATGCCTTCATCTGTTCCTTGCCTCACACACTCTCAAATTCTTACCTTGACTCCTGCCTACGGCTCACATTCCTGTCCTTGCCCCCCACTCCCGTCCTTGGGGTACATTTGTCATTGTTGATCCAGCTCAGAACCCGAGGTTTACCCGGTTACGCACATAAAGCAAAAGGGTCTTTCTGCCACATCTCCGAACGGGAAAATCAATTCAACAAATATTTATTGAGCATTTACTCTGAGCAAGGCATGATCTGTATATTAAAAAGAAAAATGGTATGGCCTTGGGGTAGTGGAAAAAATAAAAACATGGTTCAACCAACTTGTAAATGTCTGGGACAGTACAGGGAACAAGGGAGGCTCCACAAAGTGCTTTTCCAATCAGATTAATATCTCTATTTATTCCAGAATAGGAATAATGACATCTCGAAGGCTATGTCATCCCTTTGGATGGCACTATGACTTCCGTTCCAGAAGCCATACAAGGAGCTACATGAGGGAGTGGTCTTTGCCTGGGGAAGGAGCTGGGGTCAGAAAGTGAGCGGCCAGAGGCAGCGGGGCACGCACACCGGGAATGGAGTTACAGCGAAGTGGCTTCTGGGGTTGAAGCGAGATTAGCAGGGAATGTTGTGCTGTCTGCTTCTCCTTAGCTACTTTTCCAGGGTCCCTTCTTCTTTCCACTTCTAGTACCCAGTTTGGATCCATGTGCATCTTACGTGTGCTTTTTTCCTCGCAGAAGAATCACCATCCATAACCTTCTTGGCACCTGAAGCTAAGAGATTAATTCAAGGCTTCTAGAAATTTATTGACTGATAGAAGTTGGAGGTACAAAAGAAAGCAAGCAGACAGGGACTAAGGCCCCTGGAGAATATCCCCTTAGCAGTTAGGCTAAAAAAACATCTGCCTTCTGGGGCATCACGTGGAATCACAGAAATACAGGGACCCTTAGGGCATGTGGCACTCAAGTCCCTGACACCACTTCCAGCAGAAGGCACCCAGCCTCAGCCCAGACGCCTGTCCTGGCCATCACCACTCGTGCTGGCCAACCAGTGAATCTTCGGGCAGCTCTGCTTATGCAAGCTCCCTCTTAGAGCTCACATCCCCCATCACTTCCACTCTGTGATCACAACTTCTGCCCTGCGAGGCCATAACAAACAAGCATAACTCTTCGAATTTTCAGTGTCTAGGACTCTAATGCAAGATTAAGTGTTCCTAGCACGTAGGGACCAAATTAAACATTTGAGATCCTTCCAAAACCATGAAAGAAATACAGCTCACTATAGAAAATTCCAACCACACAGTAAAAACATTCAGGTCTTCCTGCACCCCTTCCCTGGGGACACCCACTATGAAGAGTTTGGTAGGATAGGTATGCTTCCAGATCTTTTACTATGCCTTTCTATTAATCAAGGGTGTGATTTGGTCCAATTTCCACTTCTGAAAAGCTCTCTCTGTAAATAAGATCGTCTAGACAATCTTATTCACAAAGCAGAAATAGAGACACACATGTAGAGAACAAATGTATGGATACCAACGGGGAGAGGTGGGGGGCAGGATGAATTGGGAGATTGGGATTGACATATATACACTGTTGATACTATGTATAAAATAGATACCTAATGAGAACCTATTGTGTAGCTCAGGGAACTCTACTCAGTGCTCTGTGGTGACCTAAAGGAATGGAAAGCCAAAAAAAGAGGGGACATATGTATACGTATAGCTGATCCACTTGCTCTACAGCAGAAACTAAGCAACTATACTCCAATAAAAATGCTTAAAATAAATAAATAAAAAGCAAAACTATAAAAAAAACCAAACAAAAAAAGGAATGAAAAACTCTCTCTGGCTGCAGGATGGAGAATGGACTCCTGGAGGAGCCTCCAGTGAAAACAGGAAGTCCACTTAGACAAGGTGAAAAATAATGGCCTCCTGGACAAATAAATATGGCAGCCAAGGAGATGGAGCCAAGTGGGTAGATCCAATGTATTTCGGGCAGTAGAAACAGTAAATAATCGTTAACTGACTCACTGAACCAATGTCTGAGGTGACCTTCCTTTACTGTGCTCCTCTTTTGTCCACCTTCTCCCTGGCAACAGTCAGAAAACCAGAGACCTTTAAAAATAGACCCGCGCTTCCCCTCATCTGTCGTCAAAACCCAGTCCCTGAAGAGCGGAGCAAACAGCAGCACAGGGAACCGCCACCGCTAGACACGGAGGAGACTTTTGCTTCTAAATCCCTATTTTTATAAACACTGAGCGCTTACTAGAAAGTGACCCTCCAACATTCGTGTATATTTAGCTCATGATGGTTTCCAACCCAACGGTGGAATTCAAAGAGGCCGGATATTTTGGAAAATAACCAACTTGCACTACCTTTTGAATTACCCCCAGGGTTATCCCTGGCGTGTGAGCTTATTTGTAGATTTCTTTTCTCTTCCCACTTGTTTTTAAGTTGCTGAGTCATCCCTATACATAGCTAGGGAAGAGGCTGGCTTTGCCATGAAAATAGCTGCTTAGGGAAACAGAGCAATTTGGAATAAGCAAGAATAGCTCTTTGTGGTAACTTGAGTGTCTCATTTTCGATACTGATCTCCGTGCCTCTCGGGTGTGGTTTTCTGGAATCTCATGTGGAGGCAGGTGACGGCACCGCCCTTGTTGATTTCCTGGTCCACACAATACTCGCTGGCGCTCTGGTCACATATGTTTAGAATGCTGAAATAAGCCCAGGGAGCAGATTTATTTTCACGTGTGGTCATAAAACCTGTAGATACCACATTCATGATGCCCCACAGATGTCTTACAATGTATTTCAGACAATACAGAGCATCTCATTTTTGTCTATGAAATGTGATTCTTACCACCAGGTGCTGCCCTAATTCCCTCCCTTTTGCTTTAATGTTTACTGCCCAGGTGGCTTTAGGAAATTCGTGCCATTACTTGAGAACAGCGTTCTTCAACCACACCATCCCTCAGACCTATGAATCCTGGGGATGGGGTCTGGGCACGTGTCATGTGAGAAGGCTGCCTGGTGTGTGCCCTTGAAGTCCTGCTGCATTTGAGCCACCTGCACTTGCATGCTACTGGGACACAGGGAGCAACCGAGTGCTCAGAGCGCAAGTGTTAGAAACCTCAGGCAGCCGCAAGTGTACGCCTAGAAACCGCAGCCAGGACCTTGAGGAGGTGCTCCACGGGTCCACATCTCTCACTTGGAAATACTTTGTCCATCATGTGAGGGAGAAAAGGACGATACCCCCCCAAAAACAAGTCAATAATAAATAGGATAGATGAATCTCAAAATAATTATGCTGAGTAAAAGAAGCCAGACAAAAAAGCAAGTGCCTACAGTAGGATTCCATCCATAAAAATTCTAGAAAATGCAAGCTAATGTATAGTGACAGAAAGCAGACCCGTGTTTGCTGGGGGACAAGGAGGGAGGGGGAGGGGTGGATTATAAAAGAGCACAAGGGAGCTTTGCGACGTGGTGGATATGTTCATCATCTTGATTGTGGTGATGGTTTCATGGGCATATACATACGTCAAAACTCATCAAACTGTACACTTTAAGTACGTGCAGATTATTGTATGTCAGTTGTACTTCAAAAAAATTGAAGGAAAAACAAAAGACTACTTCAAAAGAATGAGATCGGGAGTATTATTCGTGAGCCATAGGAAGAACATTAGACTACAGTAACAGTTCTTCCACAGCACCACACCAGGCCCACGCTAAGCCTTCACAGGCATTATCTCATTTAATCCTCACAACACACCTAGGAGGAAAGGGAGGTGTAGAAACAATGAGTAGTTTGCTCAAATTCCCTCAGTGAGTGAGTGATAAACCTGGGATTGGACCCACATCAGAACAATCCCACAGGCCAAGCTCCAAAGTCCAAGGAAGTATTTAGTCCTGGCTCTGCCAGTAAACAGCCGCGGAACTGAGTTGAGAGGGTCCCCAGCGAATATCCTTTGGGGGCTTGAACATCCTCTAAGCACTATTTCTTTATAATAAGATTTTCTTTTGGGGGGAGGTCACCAAATTGTCCTCTAAATGAGTCAAAGCCTATAGGTCTTACATAAAGAACTAGCTGATGCCATTTCATTGTAACACGGCAATATGAATGTAGAAGACGCTATGCTTGAAATGTAAAAGTGCGTCTTACTTGCAGCGCTCTGCTTTTAAAGGGTGGTGATTACTTGTGCCTGGGCAGCCCAGCCACTCAGTGGGAGCCCCTGCGGGGCACGTTTCCGGGGCAGCTGAGGTGACAGGCCATCTGTGGGTGGACACTGCTGACGCTGGCCTTCTAAGCTCCACAGACAGAAGGGCTGCTCCTCTCCTCACCAGAGGAGAAAGTACCAGAATCTTAGAGCCCTTCGGCCCTTCTCCACACCCCCGTGCTCCAGCCTGCTGGAGAAAGGATTTGAAAGTTTTCTTCCTGTCTTATCGGACCTTGGGCTTATTTTGCCCACCCCTCATAAGCCTTCCATGTCCTCCAAGTCTCAGCTTTCCCCCTTTATTGGGAAAAGAACCTGCTGCTTGGGCTTCCCTGGTGGCGCAGTGGTTGAGAATCCGCCTGCCGATGCAGGGGACACGGGTTCGAGCCCCGGTCCGGGAAGATCCCACATGCCGCGGAGCGGAGCGGCTGGGCCCATGAGCCATGGCCGCTGAGCCTGCGCGCCCGGAACCTGTGCTCCGCAACGGGAGAGGCCACAACAGTGAGAGGCCCGCGTACCAAGAAAAAAAAAAAAAGAACCTGCTGCTAATTTCCCCTTGAAACTAAAAAGCTAACCCTTCATCAGACTAATGCCGTGACCTTAAGCGAGTCACTTCAGTCTTTTCTGAACCAGTGTCTTTGAATGTAATAAAAATAACAACTAATCAGTTAAATGACCTTGGGCAAATCATCTAACCTCTCTGTGCCTTAGTTTCCTCATTTGTAAAATGGGAATAATATTACTTGTATGTCATATGGTTAGACATGTGATTGTTGTAAAGATTAAATGAAATAATGTAAGTGCTCAGAACAGAGCCTGTTACATACAGAATCCAGAACTGTTAGCGGTGGTTGAATTATTGTTGTTTACTTCGCTATTTACAAAGGGCTTTTGGTGTTGATTTTACACCCATTTTATAGAAGAGGGACCCCAATGTTCAGGAAAGTTAGTGAGTGAGTACAGTTAGAACTTGAGCCCGGAACTGCCTAGCTAGTGAGAAAGCTTCCTCCTGTTCTAGCACTGGGCAGTTTTTCTTCTTTTTGACATCAGCAATGTTAACTTTGCAATATCCTTCCTAAACGGTCCCCCAAATCACTAACAATTCTTGGATTGTATGGGAGAAGAATGGGATGGAGGAAGAGGGGACGGGGCTGGAGGGACCCCTCCACCCCCCCCACTCCCCTGCCCCCTGTTGGCAAGTCAGCTAACCCTGGGGAGCTTCCCTAATTAGCAGTCTGCTTCTGCTCACCTGGGGCCCACTGCCTCCTGTAAGGGGGATTAATTTTTACCTCTAAAAGTTATCTCCTGCTAGCGAGTCTCTAAACTTTTTCTGACATGAACTCTGAGGTTATTTGGAATTGGATTTAAAGCATGTCCAGTAATCTTGAATCAACAGTAATCCTGAAGGACACTCAGACACTTGATTTAGACGGCATTTTCGTGAGCCAGACTAAAAATCCGGGGTAGTGATGCCAAAACTATAACTTCTGATTCTTCTTTGTTTACTGCTGCAAAATCCCAAACCTTATCTGGCAATTCAGTGGTCTAGTTAAGAGGAATATTTTTCAGGGACAAAAACGTTGAGCTGAGTTGGCCTTCAAAATCGAAAGAAAAAAAATAGCTAGTGTCTGCTCGTTGTCAATGCTTTAATGCTCAGGGTTCTGGCTTCCTGGTGCAAGAATCAGAAAGCCATTTGGACTAATTTAATTAAAACAGTAATGGAAAGAGCAAGGAGTATCTAAAACCTTCAAGTTTATAGACTCGTATCCATCATCTTTTTCTTAAAGCGGCCCCCCAAGTGTAAGAGCGTCATGCTCCGCTTAAGCTGGACCCATGCCTGTGATCCCCAGCTCCCTGCAGACTGGCCCCCCACCTGCGTGCAGTGGCTGCCACGTCATTCAGCACAAGCCCCAGCTTTGCTGCCTAGAGCCCACCAGCTTCGGCTCAAGTCCTTGATAGAAAGGACTCAACCATCTCACCAATCGTTGGCCAACCAATGCCTTGACTCTCCGCCATCCAACCACCTGGAAGAGTGGGAGTCCTTTAGTATAAAAATAGGTCCATCCCTTTAGCATAGCCTAGGAGTGAGGGTGGTTCCCAGACTGGAATAAGTACAGAGGGAAGCAAGACAGAACGATCCTGAACAAAATGACCAAGGTCACAAATTCCTCCTCCTCCTCTTCTTCATCTTCCTTTCTCTTTCATTCCCTTGGAGGTACCAGTATGGCTGGGGGCTGAGAGGCAGCAGGGCCAAAGAGGTGATGAAGGGCCCTGGACCCAGGAAGTTGCCGTGGGCTGAGATGGTGGTGACAGGGCTGGAAACTCCGCAGGGTACAGAAAGGGGAGTGAGTGAAAAAGTAAGTATTTTGGGGCTAATTGGAGCCAAGTTTTTCACTGTGGGAGAAGGAATTTACAAATATGGAAGAGGGAAAGATTAGAAAGAATCCTGAGGTGACAGGCTGTAGCTGGAAGTGTTGATGTAAACTTGTGGTTAGATAGATAGATAGATAGACAGATAGATAGATGATAGATGATTAGATAGATGGATAGATAGATATAGATGATAGATAGATAGATAGTTAGATAGACAGAAATAGACAGACAAGTAAACCAGAAGAGGTGACTCTTCTTTACCACAAGATGTCCACAAACAAAGGTAGAAGGAATGATGGAAATCAATTTTCACTGTTCGGCAACCATCTTAGAGGCCGTTGGTACAGGCATACAGAGATGCTAAGTCTGGGTAGAGGTTTGATGAGGAATAAGATCTAGCACAGACTTAGACTATCTCTCCACAAAATACTTGTCAACCACAAAGGGGAACTGGTGAGCTTACAGCAGACACCTCTTGACCAGACGACAGAGGGTCTATCCCACTGGGGTGAAAGGTTGACATCGTGAGCCTCTGATGAGATGCACTGAGAAGACCTCAGCCTCGTTTCTGTGGTTTTCCTGTCAAAATGCATGGCTTGAGTCTACATGTGAAGAAGCGTTGGAAAAACCCAGTGAGAGATCTGTACCCTTTTTAAACTGCCAAGGTCAAGAAAGATAGGGAAAGACTGAGGAACTGATCCATACTGAATGGAAATAAAGGAACGTGACAGCCAAAAGCAACATGAACTTTTGGACTGGTCTTGAACCAGAAAAGAAAAAGAAACAGTGTTGGGACATTTGGCAAATTCTGAGTGAGATTTGTGAATTGGATGGTCCTATTGTAGCAGTGTCATCTCCTGATTTGGAGGATTTGTGGTTGTTACCTAAGATAGTGTCATTGATTTGGGGACGTTACACACTGAAGTATTTAGGGGTGTGAGGGATCACGTCTGCAGCTTGTTCTCAAATACTTCAGAAAAAGAATAATGATAATGGGTAGATACACACACACACACACACACACAGAGAGAGAGAGAGAGAGAGAGAGAGAGAGAGAGAAGAATGGAGGAAATGAAGTAACGTGTTAACAAATGGAGAATCGGGGTGAGGGGGTGATGGGAATTCTTGGTACTCTTCTTGCAATGTCCTTGTTCGTTTGAACGTACTTCAGAATCAATTATAAAAATCTGTTTCTTAAATAACCAAGCCCTGCAATTGCTATCCATGGCCCCCAAACCTTTGATAAAGGGAAGGGAGATCTTTACTGTGATGAGCAGAGCCTCTTAAAAAGGTCTAGCCATTATCCTCTCCAGTGAAGCAAGTCCAGACCCCTCTTCTGCTGACCAGTGCAAAATGCCAAAGCAAAATAAAATAAAGTTAAAAATCTCTCACAAGAGTAAATAGGAAACCGGTCCTGCTTTGGGAAGACACTATGAAGTGACCCTTTGTTTACAATCTCAAAAGCAAACAACTGATCTATGGCAGAAATAGAAAGCCTTTAAAGTTTTCAAAACAAGTGCTTCTGGAAGGTAGTTGGAGCTGACTGGTGCCAAGACAAAAGCACAGTCCTAAATATTCTCATCTACTTTTGTCATATTATAAATATTGACACCTAAGGAAATTGCATGGCAGAGTCAGACCCGTGTGGGTTCAAATTCAGACTCCTCTGCTTTCTAGCTGTGTGTCTTCAGGCAAGTTACTCAACCCTTCTGAACCTTAATCTCTGCACATATTGGGTGTGGGTAACAACAGCTCCTTCTTCTGGTTGTGGTGAGGCTTGATGAGATATCATATGCAAAGCATCCTGCATTTGGGGGACCCTCAATAAATACCTGTTTCCTTGTTTTCTGTGAAACACATGGGAAACCTTCACGACCCACCCAGATCCCTGGGCCATACTTTAAGAACCATCTCAACAGACAATGAGGCACTTGGCCAGCTTCATTTGTGTCTTGCCAAGCCCAGGACTCCTGTAGTCTGTGATTTCTTCCCTTCTCCCTAATGACATTTTTCCTGCCTGTCTTTATTTTGACCAGACATCCCTTTCATCTCATGGCCCCAAGTCCAGACAACACTTCTGACATGGCCAAATTTATTCTTTTCCCTTGAAAACATTTCCCTTCACTCCTCATGGCTTATAAGCTAGGGAAAGCAAGTGGGAAAATGTTCGTCTGTCTTAGCCTGTCTGCAAAGAGGAGAAACATGGTAAGAAACTGGACTGAGATGAATTTTTCCAAGGGCTGAACTTAATAGCAAAAAGCCAAATAAATCTCAAGGAGTGTATACACAAGACACAGGGGCACTGCTTTTGAGTCCTTGTCTCTGAGAAGCTGGTTTATCCTGAGAAGAACATGCCGTCTTTTAAAAGCCAGCCTGATGTCAGGGTCAGCAATTGTTCTTGGTCTTTCCTCCTGTCACTTCTCACACACACTACAGTAGGGGGCTTCACTCAGAAGCCGCTGTTTCAGGACAAGCCTCATAATCATCTCCTACCTAATCCTTTACCATCATGTCCGTTGGGATGGGAAGGGAAGGGAGAAGGATGGACCCGCTGGGCTTTCAGGCTCTTACATTAATTGCTTCAAGCCAAGGCAGGACAAAAAGGAAGAAGCAGAGGAGATAAATGGCCTAGAGATGCTCTGATTCTATTCAGCTCCAACTTCCTGTCCTGAAGCCAGCAAGCCTGTTCCAAACATGCGTCTTACAGAGCATCACAACATGAGAGATGTTCCTCTAGTTTTCCTCCAGAAAACAGAACTACGAAATAGTACTACTTTGAAAAAAAAAGCTTTCTTCCCCTTTTTTCTTCTTACCAAAGAAATGCATAGTCATACTAGAAATTTTAGCAAATACAGATAGGCCAAAACTAGGGGGAGGGGAAAAAAAGGAAAATCATCTATAATCCTTCTGATATATACATTTTTCCTTTCTCCAAAAATAGAATGGTCCCTGCAGTTTTCACTTAACAGAGAACTACAAAGCATCATCCCTTGCCATTAAGAAACCTTCCAAGCTCTTCTTTGTGATGGTTGTATTGTGTTCCTTAGGACCACAGTTTATTTAACTAAATCTCTAATGGTGAATATTTAGGTTGGTCCCCACATTTTACTGTTTTGATAATGCTGTCAGGGAAATTTTACTGTGCAGTCTTCACAGGTAGCCATGACTATTTCCTTAGAATAAGTACCCACAGGTAAACAGCAGTATGCACATTTTTGAGACTTTTGCCATGTATTGTCAGCTTTCCTGCCAGAGAACTTGTACCAACGAAGTAACACATTCTTATTTTCAGGCGATCACAGCTGCCAGAGTTCTTCCATTATTTTCTTTACCCCATTGTGAAACTAACATGTGATTTATTTACACAGTTTGGAAAGATGGGTTAGGTTTAGTAGCTTGTGGAGAATCAGAAAAAGAACAGAGTGCTTTAAGCATCTGTTCAAGAAAACATGGGTTGTTACTGGTGATACCCCTCCACCACATAGAGACCTCAAAAACCAGGATTTAGAAAATAAATCTTTTCTTTTTTCTTTCTTATTGTAAAAGTTACACAAGGTCAATCTAAAAGATTTGAAAATTAAAATCATTAAACATCCTCCAAATGTCCACAACCCAAAGGTTAGCACTATGAACGTTTTGGCAGATTTCCTTTCAGTCTTTTTTCTTTACATATATGTTTTGTTTGTGTAAATGAATAATATATTCCATTTTGTAGTCTGGTTTGTCTTCTTTTGGCCAAGGGCTTTCGTGACCTTCCCCTGCCTTGCTTATCTCTAATGCCTTTGGGGGAACAGGCAAAGTGGTGTCCCAGGCAAGGGGAGTGCATTCTCAGTCTGGCCTGCAGGAGGAAAGCCACACATCTCTCCAAGCATTTGACCTCTGTCTCCAGATTTTTATGCACTCCTAACTGGACCTGCCTCTACAACAATCCATAAGCCATTAGCTGGGGCTATATTAAATCCAGAAGGGCTCATCCCTAAGACCTCAGCTTTTATTCAGGGTCGATACAATAAACGACCATCTGAAGGATGTTTCTGCTTCTTCTGCAGAAGTCTTTGGAGGAAGTGTCTATTATGCGCCTCACTGTCCTTATATTGAGATTCTCATGATAAATTTGTGCTTATATTGAATGTCAGGGAAAAGTTTGCCTCTCCTGACAAATGGCTATGCTTCCTTTTATCCAATAACTCATCACATTTCCCCGTTCTCTTTAGCTCAGTCTAATGCACAATTGGAGTAACTCTCTTCTGCTGGGTTTCTGGTTTAATCATTTCCTCCCTTCACCCATATGACTTTGGAGAATTCATCTTTAATTTCACTGTCCTGGGGCCTCTATTTTTAAGTGTCAATCATCTCAAATTTGTTTGGACGTTAGCAGCAACACAAATCGTAAATAGTAACTGACAATCTTGACCCCTAGGCCATGTCTTTAAAGTCATAGGTGCCTTAGTAATTAATAATTCCTTTCATTAATTCCGAGTTCCTTCCTGGTATTTCAAGGCAACTGTGCCCAGAGAGCTATTATAAGATGCAGTTGAGGGCTTCCCTGGTGGCGCAGTGGTTGGGAGTCCGCCTCCCCTGCCCTGCAGGGGACACGGGTTCGTGCCCCGGTCCGGGAGGATCCCACGTGCCGCGGAGCGGCTGGGCCCGTGAGCCATGGCCGCTGAGCCTGCGCGTCTGGAGCCTGTGCTCCGCAACGGGAGAGGCCACGGCAGTGAGAGGCCCGCGTACCGCCAAAAAAAAAAAAAAAAGGATGCAGTTGAAGATATTAGGCCTGATTGAGAAGAATGGGATTTTTTAGGAATGAATTGCTATATGCTGGTGTCACTTAGTCCTTTTCCTATATAACTAAAGTCCGGGTAAGCCTCTCTGGTCGAACACGGCCTCTTATTGATATAACAGTAGGTTATTTCCCAGCAAGGATGATAGCCACGCCACTTCCATGCCGGTCCACGTGGCAACTGATGCAGTGGAATGGAGAGAGAGGCTTCTTGAAGTGCCCACGGACCCGTGAGAGGGGGTGTTCGCTGCCTAAGAGACCTACTCCTTGCAGTGGAGACCAAAGGTAGGCTCTGTTTCTGGTTGAGAACACTTCATCTATCTTTTATTGATTTCCTGGGAGCAAGGAGAAGAGAAGTTCCCTCCATTCACATCTTTACCCCCCGCACCCCCATCCATCCCTCCACACTGATGACCCACCCCAGGTCCCTCTCAGAGAGGGAGGCTGGGATCAGCCCAGGAAAGTCCCCAGAGGTCACCACCCAGCTGTCCCTCGGCAGAGACGTGTGTTATCACTGCCTTTCGGCAGGTCTGGGCGGGTGACAGCCTCGCAGTCTTCTGTCTTTCGGAGCTGCCCTGTGCCTCTCTCACCTCTCCTCTGAGGGCTGTAAATTGGTTCACAAATCCTGCAATTCCTTTAGCTCATGCTCCGCTGAGTTTCCTAGGTGATTTTCTGGTTTATTTCCCGTTGCCTGGTTGCTAAGATTCCTTGTAAATTGCATTGCCCTCTGCTTGGCTCTGCTCTGCCATTCGTCCAGGCTTGCGACGCGGAAGCTCTTGTCCCGGCATTTGCCATGTACCAGTCATGAATCGATCTAAAGCAACGGCTCTGCTGCAGGCGGTTCCCCCACGTGCACGGCAAGGAGGCTGCACAGCAAGGGGGCGGCACAGCGGGCAAAACCCCAAGGGCACAGAGCTAATTTATGCCACCAGGCAGAACTCATCTTTCATGTCTGTCTCACTCCGGAGGAGAAATCAATATACCGAGGTAGTGGGATTGCTCAGCGCTCTTGAAATGTTTCTTGACACCACCCCATCACACCCCGGGGACTGCAGGTGACTGAAAGACAGACAGACGCCCCTCCTCTAGCTCTACAAAGAGAGAAGATGTGAATGGGAAGAGGTGAAAAGTGCAGGCTCTAGTCAGAAGACCTAGGTTCAAATGCAAACTCTGCCACTTCCTGGCTGTTTGACCTTGGAGAATTTCCTTAAGCTCTCTGTGCTTTAATTGCTTTTCTATAAAATAGGAATAACAAGCGCACCTACTACATTGGATCGTCGTGAGGTTTAAATGAGATATTTGTAAAGCATAGTCCCTGGCAAAAAGTAAGTGCTCAATAAATGTTAACTATTATTACTATTATCATCATCAACGTCATCATCCCAGAGCAGCATGCCTGCAGCCACTGAGCCCTGCACCCTCCGCAGCCCTTTGCCTGGCCGATCCGTCTCCGTGCAGCAGCCCTGTTATTCTGACCACACCTTTGGCTTGGTGTTTCTTGTTAGTTCCGTCCCTTGTCTGTCTTCCTCTCCAGTTCCCTCTGGTTAACATGGCGGCTTTATATTTTCTTGCACCCTTTCATTGGGAGAGACGAGCCACTCATCATAATGAAAAGAGGGGCCCCGGCTTTCTCAGCAGCCACCAGTGGCCAATGTGCTGATGGAAGTATCATTCCACGTTGACCTTCCTCTTAGCTATCTTTACAAAAGAGCATTGCAGACCTTGGGGGCTTAGAAGCCTCTACTTTTGCAGAGCCCTTCATGGAAACTCAGAGGTGGAAGGAACCTTAGTGGTCATTGAATCCAAACTCCTACCATGCCTGGGAATGCTTTTCCAGCAACCATTGGTCAATGGAGACTGCAGATCTACAGAGGAAGAGCCTGTTCCGTTGATGGGAGGGCAGGTCAAGATGTTAGACAGTTATTTTTCAAATTGCACTGAAATGTGTCCCTTTACCATTCCTCACCCTGCGCCTCTTGGGAAACACTGGAAAAGACCAGCCCTTTTAAACACAGCAGGCTTTTCAGCCATTTGAATCTGCCTTCCCATCTTTCCTTAGCCTTCTCTTCTCCAGGCTAAATAGCCCATATTCGCTCAAACATTCCAGGCGTGGTTTCCTGCCTCTTCTTCATCCCCGTCATTTCCCTTGAACCACACCCTGGTGTATTAATATGCTCCTTCGAATGTAGAGCCCAGCCTGGGATGCCTTCTTCCACCTGTGGTCTGAGCAGCCCGGCAGCTCTCCCTGTCCCCCACCATCATGAAGTTAGATAGCTTCTGTAATCTAGCATTTGAATTGGCTTTTTCCAGTTGTAGCTTTGGCAGCTAAATCCTCTCCCGAGCTTCCTCTCCGGGACTTGATGGTAAGCCATGAATGACTCCCCTAACCTGTGCTTGCAACACTTTTTTTTTTTTTAATGTAAAAGTGGAGCTTTACATTTGTTCCTTGTGATCTTTGCCTCAGCATTTCTGTTTCCTCAACCAAGCCCAGATGCATGTGAAAAGGGGGTGGACTCGACCACACCAAACACTTCGAGAAATATGAATCTTTACAGTGACCTTGGGCCGTTCGTTTCTCTTTCAGCAGCGTCTCTCATGACACTGTGTACACAGTAGGCACTCAGTAATAGCTGAATCGGCATCTAGCCTGCTGTGTCACCCCCCAAAGTGTAAGCTCACGTATGTGCTGTGTGTGAAGACGCTTTGAATATCCTCAGGAACTGTGCAGATACCAGTTATTTGAATATCGCTATTCTTACGGCTGCTAGAAGCTTATCGAAGGCAAGAGTCATAGGTTGTTTTTCTCCATCTCCATAGGAGCTGGAAGGATGTCTTTTATACAGTGGGCACTCCATGAAAGCTGCTGGTTGAACTGAATTGAAGGCGCTTGCCCAGCATCTCAGACACAGAAGTCCAAACGTGGGATAGAAGTTTCTGGCTAGGGTGTGACAGGCGATGAGGGCACAGCACAAAAGGGGAAAGAAAGATGGGAGGTGGCGGCTATGCTGAACCTAAAAGGCATCATTTCCTGCATGTCTACATTGCGTCAGCTACGCCTACATAACTAGCCACTCCACGGCTAAATGGCTTAAAGCAACAAGCATTTATTACTGCTCACGAGACCACGGGTCAGCTGGGCAGATCTAAACCAGGCTCGTCTGACCTCAACTGGGCTCAGTCTTGCATCTGCAATCAGCTGGTGGGTCCGCTGGAGGCTCTTCACACACATGCTGGTGGTTGGCTGGCTGTAGGCTGAGGTGATGGGGTGACTGAGCCATGTGTCTCTCATCACCCGGAAAGCCAGCTCATGCTTATTCGCTCAGCCGCTTAACAGAGTTCCAAGAGAAAAAGCAGAAATGCACAGGGTGTCTTGAAGGGTTGGCTCATCACTTCCACTGCATTCCATTGGCCAAAGCCAGTCACAAGGCCAGCCCAGGTTTAAGGGATGGGGGAGGAAAAATCTCCACCTCTTCACGTGAGGAGCTGAAAGTCACATTGCGAAAGGTGTGGATACAGAAGAGCATGAAGAATTGGGGACATTTAAATCATCAGTTTATCCCATCCTCACTTCCTTCCCTCCTTCCCTCCCTCCCTCGCTCCCTCCCTCCCTCCCTCCCTCCATCCATCCAATACACATTGACTAGACACCTACTACACGACAGGACCATGCCAGGTGTTGGAGGCGTGGCTGGAGAATGTATAGATTGGTGACATGAACCCTAGACTTTGGAAGAAAACCACCACCGAGGCAGATTAGGAGGAGGACTCCTGGTAGCCACAGAGTTGCTTTTACAGGCGTGAATAACCTCTGTCTCGCGGTGGCCACAACAAGATGGTCCTCGGGCAGCTGATTCGTCCATGTGCATTTGCTTTTGCGACCAGGCTGAACCCACATGCCTGCCCAGGATTGCGGCTGCTGCAGCCAGAATCCTGAACAATTTACAAATTCAACCTGTCACTGTGCACCCTGCCACGCCACATGTCAATCCAGCCCCAGTGAGGACATAAACAACCTGATGGGCCCCTTGAGGACTCAAGAAGCCTGGCAGCTTTCATCGGCCACAGAACTCTCCCAGGGTGACTTGGGACAAGGCTGGGACCGCTGGGTCAGGTGCAGCCCAGGATAGAGAGCCCCGTGCAGAGCTGTTGGCAGGGCACTGTTATAGCTCAGTTTTATGAGCTCTTAGATCTCACCATTTACTAAAATGATGGAGTCTGGCAGGAAGATTAAGCACCGCTGGGCCCTTTAAATCATCAGCACCAACCATCCTGGGGGCTAGATTTGTTTGAGGCCCTGACATGATCTCTGTGTCCAAGACCGAGGGAAATGAGCAGCGGTTAAGAGCTTGGGTTCCTCGCCAAGTTCTGTCACTTACTAGCTGTGTGACCTTTAGCAGGTGACAGAACTTCTCTCTGCCTCAATTTCCTCTTCTGTAAATGGGGCTGTAAGCACTTGAAAGAGAATGCCTCTCGAGGTTCAAGCACACTGTTATAGAATCCAGTGACTCTGGGGGCTCGTGGTGGCTTCCAGTTCCAGGAAGAGCCCCTCCACTCCCAGCTCCCCCTGCAATGACTTGGAACTACTGGAGGCCTGGGACTCAGGTTTCTGTAGGAGCCAGAGTCAGAAGAGATGCCCCGCTCCGTACTTAGACGACCCCGACTCTGGGATACTCTGTAGTCACTCAGAATTGCCTTGGAGCTGCTTCATGCTGCTGACTTGCCAGGTAACTCTGGACAAGTCATTTAACCTCTCTGAGCCTCTGCGAGGTGCCATAATGCTCCCAGGGGCTTTGGTGGAACAAATAGTGCATCAGGGATGAAAATCCTTTAGCAATTGTGAATCTCTGTGTCATTTATTCATTTGTTCAACACACTTTTCCTCAGCACCACGAACCAAGCGCTCTGCCAGGCCCTGGAGAGAGAAAGATGAGTGAGTCTCATCCTAGCCAGACGCTCACAGCCACGTGGAGAAGCAGGCAGTCGACAAGCTCCTCACGGGCACGGGGTCTACAGGAGCCGAAGGAGAGGCAGCAGGTGCGCCTGCATGTCAGGGAGGCTTCACGGAGAAGGCAGGAGCAGTTAAAACATGGTGACCCGAAGGGGCCAGCCAGGCCAGAGACTCCTGGAGGCAAGCGTACCCCCAGTCAGAGCAGTAGGGCAGGTGACAGTGTGGCCTATGTGGCCATGATAGGCAACTGCAAGCTGTCTGGCTGGGACCTTATCAGCAGTGAGGAAGGCGGTCAGGATGGGAGAGGAGAGGGCAAGCTCGCGGAGGGCCTTGTGGGCCAGGCCGAGGGGGCTGGAGTCTAACCTGAAGGTCACAGGTGTCCATTAGCAGCCGCGGCAGCTGCTCTCGTGGGATCTAACCTGGGCTCGCCAGGCGGGAGCAGCAGTGCTGCCGGCCAGGCCCTCCTGAGCGCTTGCTCCGTGCAGGACGCTGTGCTACCGGCACACCTTCCCTGGCAAGCTCACCTAGAAGGTAGGGTGGCGATGATCTGCACTGTGCTCACAAAGCAACCTTGTATTTTGCCTGAGGCCATCCAGCGAATCAGAAGCAGCTCTGGCTCTGCCGAAATGCTTCACCTCCTCTCTGGGAGGCTGGATGCAATGCAGCCTCCTCCACTTTCCTGGGACCCCCAGGACAGGTCTCTGTCTCCTCGGGCCCCCAGCACGGGCTTCTACATCTACACCTGCAGTTTCACACTCCCAGGCTGCCCATCTCCCTCACCGGGAGCAGGCACCTCCTGATCTGAATTTAACCTCCCCCCTGAGGCCTAGACTGGACCTGCCAGGAAACCCTGTCCCCGGAGAGCACACTTTGAAATCCTCTCTATTAGACTCCTAGTGCAGGAGATTAAAACTGTGAGCTGGGAGGAGATATGGGGATGTGTGTATATGTATAGGTGATTCACTTTGTTACACAGCAGAAACTAACACACCATTGTAAAGCGATTATACTCCAATAAAGATGTTAAAAAAAACAAACTGCGAGCTTGAAGCTTTTCAGGGCAGCAACTATTATTTACGGTCATACCATTTTAGAAGATCAAATGTTTATAATAGAGTAGATTCCATCATGCTACCCGTTGTCTGAGCTTCTGGGGCTTCTGCAGCTGCATTATGAATGGGCCCAGTCACTAAAACGCTTTCAAAACCATTTGTGCTTCTGGTAGCTCCTCTGCGAGGGGCATGGTGTGGCCCAGTGTGAGAAATGCCACCAAGGGCCATGTAAGGCAGGATTCCGTCTGTACCAGTGACCATGGAGACGGGCACCCCTATGCCTATCCCCCCTGCCTAGGGGAGATGCCCCTCCTTTGTTCAGACGCTGGGTTTCCCATCATGACCCTTCCCGTCATTACACCTGATGTTGTAATTAGCACCTTTCTTCCTGGATTCCCATCAGGGAGTTCAGTGTCTGCCTTCTGCACGGCCGTTTCCCCAGGGCCCAGCACAGGACCTGACACATGTCAGGGACTGAATACATTATAACTGAACAGCATGCCCTAAACTCATAACTTTCTGTAAGAGCCAGTTGTGAATCCATTGAAGAGGGATTTTCCTGAATCTTTTTTTTTAGCTGTTTTCTGTGCACGCTTTCTTGTAATCTACTCCAGGTTACAAAGGAATGCTTTTGTCTGCTTGATTTCAAGTCACGCTTTCTAAGTCAAAAGTGTATCACTTGCTTCCTTGCCTTTTCTAAACCATCTTCTTCTTTCCCATCCTCATCTAATATTAGTAAAACAAGAATTGTGTTATTTGCATGGTCTAATTTGCATGGTCTAATTGTTCTGTTGATTTTTCTGTCCTTCGCAGTCCAAATCACTAGCCCGTTGGTCTTCCAGAAACTTCCTGTTTGAACTGACTCTGATGTGGGCGTGGCCAGTGACCAAGCTACATGCCACACTCCCCTGTGGCTAGTCCACTTCTGGGTTCAGAGGGAGAGCAATGCTTTCTGGCAAGAGGTCAGTCAATGTCCAGGCTTCTTGGCCTTTACAGAATGTCTTCTTAACAATAACTGCTGGGCCTCCAGGTCCCTTTCCTGGGTTTTATCTGATAGCTCAGTAGAATACAACGCAGGTCAAGGAGACAATGGCCCTAATCCCAGGAGATTCCCTTCTCTGGCGGGTGCTTCCTAAATCAAGGATGAGAGGTGGGGTGTGTGGACCGTGAGGCTGGGGACCAGTGCCTGTGATGTGGACTCTGCACATACAGCATCTATCTGCATGGACTGGCTGGGACAGACGAATCAAACTGTGGCCAGGAAGTCATGAGGCTATGTTTGGCTCGTGAAATAATGAGACTGATTTTCTGTAGCTCTGAAGGCCAAAAGAGGTCTTTGAGAGGGCTTTGTATCAATTCTATTAGACATGAAGTCTAATCAAATCCTCTTTGAAAAATTTAAATAACTTACATTTGTCAGTTGGCCCGTACCCGTATTCAGTTTCCACCTCCCAGAATGCTGATGGGTTAGTGACAAATGGCTTCTTTCAAACATCCTGCTTACTGTGTGTTCAATGATTTTACCCTTTATTATAGATCAGTTGCTCTCAGACTTGTCCCTGTGGCTGAGCACCTGGAAGTTACGGGGCTCTTTGCGGAACACCATGAAATACTGACATATTTAATCCCATTATGTGAGCCAGCAGCAATTTTACTAGCAGAAAATATGACTGCGTTAATGTGTGCAGTATCATATGTAACCACAAACACACGTGTCCTAGAAGAAAAAAAAATAAAAGCTACCAAGCTGAGACTGGCTGTGTGTGCGATTTCTCTTTCATATTCGTTTGCTGCTTGTTCATTCATGCTCTTGTCTCCTGAGGCTGCCCAGCAGTTAAGGAGCAGTAGGTACCAACGTTTTAAGAAAAAAATCAAGAACTGGGATGAGAATACTGAGCAGGGGTGAGCAGGAATCTGGGCCATGAAGGTCAGAAAACCCCTTCCAGATGCCCAGACATGGGGCTCTGATCTCAGAAGTGCCCCAGGGACTTGGGCAGCCCCCAGCACTGTCCCAGAGCCCTATCACTGCTGACACATCTGGTTGAAGTACTAGATTCCAGGGTGAGTTGGCTGCTGCTGAGCTGATATTGCTGCTAGTTTACGTTCTCAGCATCCTTAAGTCACCCGGGCAAATCTCTTCCTTGTGACCATGACAAGCCAGGTAGACACGACTGAAAGGATGGAGAAGCAGGAATCAACGGAAGTCACCACCTGACCATCCACGTCTCCCAGGAGAGGCCCTGTCCATTTAATACAGGATATCTCACCCCTGGCCCAAGCTTGTGCTGCCTGAGGAAGAGGATAAGAGGCTCTTGATCTCTATTCCCTTCTTTCCCTCCACCACCCTGCCTGGGCCCATTGCCTCTAAAGGTCCTACCTATTTGAGAGCCATGATCTTCGTGGGTTCCAGTCTTCAACCAATGTTTCCACCACTTCGTTCTGTACCCACTGTATCAGTTTCTTAGGGCTGCCATAACAAATTACCACACACTTGGGGTCTTAAAACAACAGAAATTTATTCTCTCACAGTTCTGGAGACGAGAATCCCAAAATCAGTATCCCTGGGTCAAAATCAAGGTTATCAGCAGGGCTGCACTCCCTCCAAAGGCTCTAGGGGAGAATCCTTGCCTCTTCCAGCTTCTGGTGGTTCCCAGTGTTCCACCAGAACACGTGTAATCAGGTTACGTGATTGTGATATCTGGCCTTCTGGCTCTTATAAGGATTTAGGACCCACCCAGAAAATCCAGGATGATCCTTAATTTGCTCACATCTGCAACGACTCTTTTTCCAAATAAGGTCACATTCATAGGTTCTGGGGATTAAGATGTGGACATATCTTGGAGGGGGTGGGCCCACTCAACCCACACCCCCCAAGACAAGATCACCCTAGTGGGAAATCTCAAACCAGGCACGATGCTAGTTCACTTAAATCCCTCCTGGATTTAAAGGGAATTTAAAAGGAATCCCTCCTGGATTCCCTTTCCTCCAATCTGTTTCTTCATCCTCCTCTTGCCCACAGGGTCTCGGCTAAACCGTACTGTCGTGTCTAGATCATGCCTGGACACGACAGTAGCCACTTCAGGGAACCAACAGTCCTGCCAGCAGGCAAACCTAAGAGTTACATTTACCTTCATTCCCATCTCGTCCTAAGACCAGCACACCTGACCTCTTAAAAGGAAGTAGCTTTTCCATACAGAGTGTGATTTATCCCCAAATGATAATTTTTTAATAATTAAAAATTTAAAGCTAGCTCCTAAAGATATGTTCTTTTGGGTATAAGGTTGACAATACGAAAGAAAAAAATTAGAATTGTTTATTTTCTACAATTAGGATCAGAGAGTGAGATTCTCACAAGTTTAATTAAAGCTGAGAATTTCTGGGGCCACTGGAAAGTCTTGTCCCCTCTGCCCCTGGAGAAATATTGTCCTTAAGATCATGAATATAATAAAGCAGGTGATACTTGAGAACAGAGTTCCACCTCTGGGTGATTCTTCCAGGTGCAGCAAAATGGAAAGACAAGCCCCCTACCAAGCCCAGCCAGCTGACCCGACCCCCATCCCCAGAGGAATTCCGCTGGGCCCGGGAGTGAGGGTCCCCAGCTTCACCCTACTAACCCCTTTCTGCTTTATCACTTCCAAAATGCTTATCACCTGCCAGAGGATTAGCATTGCATGTGCTGCTTGTCATCAGGCTGTTAAACTTCTTGCTATTATATATTCATTTTGGCCATTTGGATTTTCCATCTCGTTATCTCTTGTCTGCAGTGCAGAATTGTAAAGAATCCTCTGCAACTGTTTCCAATCCCAAGGTTTTTTCTCTCCTTTCAGAACGTGAAACTGAACAGGAGTAAAGCAGCGAGGCTCCCTGTCCTGGATCCTCCCCACGCACCCCACGGTCTCAGGGTGGCCGCAGTGTTTGCAGACGGATGCATCTACAGCGCGAAGCACAGAATAGGACCTCAGGGCATTTCATAGAGAGCAGGGAAGCAGGAAATTCTGACACCGCTACTTGGTGAAACTCAGCATCATTTCCTGGCCCCGAGTCATTAGGAAATTATCTGTTTCTTTTCATGTCTGTGTCTCACCAGACTGAACTCCCAAGGACAGAGATAATAATAGCACTGATAGCCACCATTTATTCAGCTCTTACCTATGTGCCATGCACTGTTCTAAGAATTTAATGTCCCTAATCTCATCTAATCCTCCATTGCAGCTTGGTGAGCTGAGCGTTGCCACTGTCCTCAGTTTGGAGAGGAGGATGCTGATACACAGAGAGGTTAAATGACTGGCTCAGGGACGGAGCTGGAATTTGAATGCAGTCCAACGTGCTCCAGAGCCTCTGTCTCTTATCCCCGGCACCAGCCATGGTGCCAGCCACGCAGCAGGCATTCCATACAGTGTGGTGAGAGGAGCGAGTGTGTGAGTGAATGAACGCCTGCTTCTGGCTTCCCGCTTTGCCCAGGCTCAGCCTGTACGAGCATCCCCCACCGCCTGGTCCCGCCCCATCAGTTCTGCCCAGCAGGGCGACTGCAGCCTGGCTCTTCCAACCACGTCCCTGATCTCTGCTGCAAAGACCTGGGCCTGGTGCCTTCTGTACTGCTATGAGGTACCAGTGTAAGCGTGCGATTCCGGAGAAGAAGAGTTGGTCATGACTTTGTCCCATGAAATGCCCAGAGGATGCAGGAAAAAGAAACCTAAATTCTCTGCTGACACTCTGGTGGGTGTGGCATCACAGGTGGAAGGCAGATGATTTGGTTCACCACACCAGGGCTTTTCTCCCTTTCATGGTTACGCTTTTTTTCCCCAACCATCTACCCTTGGGTCTGGGCTGCGAGGAAAGAGGTGGAAAGTAGACGTGAGCAGAGCCCTGGTCCCCCGAGTGTCCCAGTGAGAAGGACATGGTGCCCCTGGATCTTTCGTGGACTCAGCGCCTCAGAGAGCAGAGGGCTCCTAAGGGTGACCAAGGTGTAGAGGGACAAGGTGGGCTTTGGAGCCAGGCGGGCCTGGCGCCCCCTCCTCGCTGGGTGGCCTTGGAAGAGCCTCTAAACTCCCTCATCTGTAAAAGCAGGACAGTAAGGCCTACCTTCACCCTGCGGATTAATAAAATGTCAATACGTAAAGGGCCCACCCGGTTCTCTCCAAGCCTGGTTAGGAACTGGCTGTGTTTCCCCCTTTGGCCCTTCAGTGGGTGTGAAACAGCAGCATTATGCAGAGTGGTGGTGAGAGGCACAGGCCCTGGAGCGGGCATTCTGGCGTGGGTCTCAGCTCTGAAGCTCACTAGCTGGGTGACGGCACAGGTTTCCTCTGTACCTCAGCGTTCCCAGCTATATATAAACGAGGAGCCAGTTGCCCATCCTCACAGTTGTTGTGAGGACTGAACAAGACAAAGGGGTCAATCAACGTTCCTGTAACCAGTAACCTCCCAGCAGAGTAAGTGGCAGTGCCTTTATTACGACCCCCCCACCTCCTCTTCACCAGGAGGTGGGAAGTACTGTCACCTGCAGGGCCAGAGTGAGAAGAACCCTCCTCCCTCCCCACTCCTCGCCCTGGGACACCTGACCAAGAAACCTCAGGAAACAATATGAAGCCCTTAGAACCCTGTGCCCTCCTAGAACGTTCAGATCCCTGTCCCCCACCCCCAAAGAGATGCCCGAACAAAGATTCAGAAACTGAGGTCTGGGACTCTGCACAGATACACCTGGGTGGGAATCGCAGCTCCATTACATGTAACCTTAAGCTAGCGACATAACCTCTCTGGGTCTCAGTTTCCTCATCTGTAAAATGGAGAGAATCTTAGGATCTCCTAAGGGAGATCGCATAGGGTTTTGAGGCTTAAATGAGATAATACATGTAACTCAATTAGAACAGACCTTGGCAAAGAGTGAGCGCTCAGCAAAGTTTAGCTATAACCCTTTCTACTGTACAGCACTTTACAGTTTATGAAACTTTCTCACATACATTCTCTTCTTGACAATCCAATCATAATGGCAGACCCGGGGAAGGGGGGCCTTCAAATTCATCAAGCGCTAGACATGCCAAGGGAGGAATTATCCCTGTTTGATAGGAGAACCCCAGGCTCAGAAAGCTCACGTGACAGTCCCAAGGCAGGGCCAAACCTGCATGACACCGAAGAGCATCCTTTCAATCGCAGCGCCAGGGTATTTCCCCACCAAGGAGAAACGGCACCACACCCATGAAGGCGTTTAATTTTGTCACAGCCCTAGGCATCTAGGTCACTCCTTTGCATGCACTGGCTCTGCTGGGTAAGCAGCTCTGCTACGTGCCACTCCCAAGAAGAGGCCACTGTTACAAGGCCAGGGGTGGTGACATGCTGGAAACAGTTGCCCACCTACAGTTTCATCCTGCAAATAAATGCCTGGATTCTGGCCAGGGACGAGGTGACCTCAGTATAGATGAGAGCAGAGCCCTGTTGACAAACCCCCCAAGCTGGAGGCAGAGGGCCCCTCCTCGGTTGTTT
The DNA here is from genome assembly GCF_937001465.1 of Orcinus orca. Classification (NCBI taxonomy): domain Eukaryota; kingdom Metazoa; phylum Chordata; class Mammalia; order Artiodactyla; family Delphinidae; genus Orcinus; species Orcinus orca. Next base: position 61,149,392 of record NC_064572.1, on the reverse strand, counting down.
TCCAGTATGTTCTCCTTATTAAAATGCAGGCTGTGTCAATCTCTTGTTGGAAATTGTGCTCTTGCCTACGTTATGAAAGCCGTGACCCTACTCATGTTCCCCAAACACTTGTTTCCAACCCGAGAGATCCCTTTAGCTAAAAGGCACAAAGGCTGAGTAATCCCTCAATTTCAAAACACACACTTTTAAGAAAGCAGCCAAGTCTAAACCCAAGCATCTGCAGACACATCTTCTCCCCAAGAGAGCAAAGAGTGAGAAAGACCGATAGCCCCAAAAGGTAGAACCTTCTAGTTTATTTTAAAAGATGAGAATGTGTTCATCAACCTCCCAGCCCCACCATGAAGCTGCCCCAGGCCACCCACTGTGTCCCAAAATGTGTTCCATGGAATATTCTGAGGATGTTCATAAATAATTTACCGGCATCAAGAGAGCATGGGGAGAGGGGGCTCCATTGCCAAATAAGTTTGGGAACCTCTGGACTAAAGAAAGTTAAACCAATGTCCTTCCTTCTCAAGCCTTTGAAAATGCTGATGTGGATGAGCTACAAGAGAAGGGTCCAGAACGCAATGCTCCCCAAACATGTTTGGAGACCATCACCTGAAGACTCCATTCAATACGGTGATGCCAGAATCGCCCCCTCCCCCTCCCCCACCTCATCCCCCTCCGGAGAACTCCAAACCTACCTAAAGAGACAAAAGACCTGTATGCAGAAAATTATAAGACACTGATGAAAGAAATTAAAGATGATACAAATAGATGGAGAGATATACCATGTTCTTGGATTGGAAGAATCAACATTGTGAAAATGACTCTACTACCCAAAGCAATCTACAGATTCAATGCAATCCCTATCAAACTACCACTGGCATTTTTCATAGAACTAGAACAAAAAATTTCACAATTTGTATGGAAACGCAAAAGACCCCGAATAGCCAAAGCAACCTTGAGAACGAAAAACAGAGCTGGAGGAATCAGGCTCCCTGACTTCAGACTATACTACAAAGCTACAGTAATCAAGACAGTATGGTACTGGCACAAAAACAGAAATATAGATCAATGGAACAGCATAGAAAGCCCAGAGGTAAACCCACGCACATATGGTCACCTTATCTTTGATAAAGGAGGCAGGAATGTACAGTGGAGAAAGGATAGCCTCTTCAATAAGTGGTGCTGGGAAAACTGGACAGGTACATGTAAAAGTATGAGATTAGAACACTCCCTAACACCATACACAAAAATAAGCTCAAAATGGATTAAAGACCTAAATGTAAGGCCAGAAACTATCAGGCAGAGACCTGCCTTATTCATCTTTGCTTCCCCAAAGCACCAGGCCCAGCACCCCGTCAGGAGTAGCAGTAATAAACGTTTGTTGAATTGAATAGAATTCTAAAGCCCCTTAATTCTAAAGCTGTTTGTCAGCAGCTTTTGAAGGACTCTGTCCTTGGAATTCTTGACACAGATTTTAATGTTCTCAAGTGTCCCTGGTTTCTTGGAACAGTTTCTACTTTTGCCTCAATTAAATACAGCTTAGATTCCTGCCCAGGATGTTACTGGTTTCTGAGAACTCCTCTCTGGGATACCAGACCCTTACCCTTAGAGGCAGGAGAAAGGCAATCAGCGCCACACAAGTTCAAGACCAAGCTCCTCCCTTCCGTGGTGTAAGGCCCTGGGCAAGTTTCCATTTCTCATCTGAAACCTTGATTTCAGATGATTGATTACTTCTCAGGCTCAAGCAGAGGATTTAATGAGAGAATGGAAGTGACATACCTGGCACATGGCAGTCCCTTCCTCAATATTAATTCCCTTCCCTGTCACACTTCCAAAGTTACAGAAACAGGTTTAGCCTAAAGGCCGGGGGAGGGTGCTTGCGGAGGGGAAAATGCAAACGTTTAACAGACAATTATTACTGATGCCAAGGAAGAGCTTAGGAACTTCGACTCCACAAACAGCAAAGTTATGCACATCTCAGAACACACAACTCAGACCTAGATTCCCAGCCAAGGAAGCCCGGCTTACAAAAGCCCTCTACTTGAGGGAAGGCGTTTACACTTTGTCAAAACCACAGAATGCCTAGTACTTAGCCTGAGGTTTTAGCAAATAATTCATAACCCCCATCACCAAACTCGGCTTCCCGTTCAGAGCACTTCCGCTTATGCTGTGCAGTCCTCACCTCACAGCCAGCAAAGGGTGATGGTGGGGGTGGGGGGCAAACCTGGCCCAGGGTCCCTACTCAGCCACTGAGTAACTCTGTGATTTGGGACGAGCTAATGTCTTTGAGCCTAAGTTTCCTCACCTATAAAATGAGAATCTTAATATCTACCTCCTGAAAATGTTATTACAAAGATTAAACGAACTAGAGCAAAATGAAAGGACTTTACACACTGCACAGTGTCCAGCCGATGCGGTCTTGGCCCTGCCCTGCTGACAGAGATGCGCGCGGAGAACCTCTGCTCTTCCCTGACCCTGCTGAGCGATTCTGAAAGGGAACTTCTCGCCCATCCAACCTGGGCACATGGAGCAACCTTCCCTTTCACATTCAATTCCACAAGTGCTACATGAGCACCTACTGTGTGCAAGGTGCCTGGCCAGGCTTGGGGATGACCGGGACCCAGCCCCTGGCTCTCGGGGGCCCTGTTCCAAAGGCAGAGACAAGGCACATGCGTTCTCCAGAGGACCACAGTGCCAGGGCAGAAGAGAAATGCCGAGGAAATAATTTTAAAAGAAAAAAGTCTACATGCACAAAATCATTCTTTGAAATGACGTGTTGGGTTAGATATATAGTCATTAATTTACCTCTGTAATTTTTAAGTGTTTTAAAGCACAAAATTTTTTTCCAAATAAAATCTGTCCCAGAGCTCCAATGTATTACAATGACAACAAGAAGGAGAAAGAGGCTGTGAAAAAGATAAAAGCAGAGTTCCTGGGGTTGAATGAGAGGTCAGATGCCACCCCTTGGACACCCCTAAACCCAGATTGAGAAATCCCAGAAATCATGGAGCCATTGCATTACTGTTACAGGGAATAGGCAGCAACCAAAGAAAACGATCCTATAGTGATGAAAAAATCAAGAACAAATGCCAGGTGCACCTTGGCTCCTACTGAGTGGCTGCGCATCTAGGTGTGAGTAGTGGGGTTTCAGGTTGATTTTAACAGTAATTAATTGTGTCTTCTCAGTGGGGACTCGAGTCCACTGTGTGGGGCGCGCAGTGGGAGTAGGAAGTAGGATTTCCCAGGTGGGACTGGAGGTGCTTCAGGGCAGGAACCAGCATTTGCAAGTAAAGGGACTAACTGAGCAGAGATCTGAGGACTGCTGAGTCTGGAGGGTTTAATGGAGCACAAAGTAGGAGGAGGGAAATTGGGAGGAATAAGAGGGAGGGAAGTGGAGTGTAGAAGTGCTCCCCCATCACTGGTGTTTTTCTTTGACTTCCAGGTAGCAGAGAGCTGTGCTGGGGGTTGGGAGGGTGTGGAGCTGTCTCTGTTCCCTGGTGGAAAGAGGGTCCAAGGGTTGCCCCCAACATGGTCCCTGGAAGGAGCTCTCCCAGCTCCCCTCTCTGAGGCTGGATTTGAGCCCTCTGTCTCTCCTAGGAGCCAGGGCCCTGGACATCCTTGCTAAGGTCATTGGTGAACCCCGGGGAGCCCTGTAGCAGAGACTGGCTCAGGGGTGGCCATAAGAGGGCAGGAGAGGGCTGGTGATGGGCCTGCGCGCAGCCCCTCCTGGTGTGCTGGCCGGGCCTGCAGCTGGAGGCCCTGGGAACCTGCGCTGGCCTGCAGTCGGTACGGGTGGGGTGTGGGCAGGAGAGGGAGAAGGCAGGAGGAGCAAGGCTAACACTGCCCTCTGGGGACAAAGGCCATGACAAGAACTGGACAACGTCAGACAGACCGGGGCTGGATTCCCAGCTGAACCACTTCCTGGCTGTGTGAGATTGGATGAGTTAACTGACTTCTCTGTACCTCATTTCCTCTTGGGCAAATTGGGAGAGGTTAATAGCAAAGTTACGGAGGTGTTCACATGAAAGAAGGCAAGGGACAGCCTGTATTAATAATCCTAATACGCTGGCAGTGGTTGTCCTACATACGTGTGCATAGACTGAGGGTTGAGTGTGGTCAGGGCTGGAGTTTCTCTCGCCTTTACTGGAAGAAAGTCCCCTGGGGGCCGCTCGCCAACACCTGCAGCCTCCCCAGAGTCTTTCTCTGTGGCTGGACCACACTCCTCTCACCCTCTTTGTCTCTCTCCACCCCCATCACTTTCCCAGTCAACACCAGGAAACGACTTGCCCACCCAACCCCCTGACTGCTAGGAACCTAGCCTCCAACCTGCCGGAATGTGCTACCAGGTGTGGGGTCCCCTCCAGGGTTCCCTCCAGCCTTAGGGCCCCATCTGTGACCTAAGAACCCTGCATGGGTCACTTCCCCAGAATAAGTTCAGAGTCCAAGGAACGCACGCGTGTACGTGCGCGCGCACACACACACACATATATACACACAGGGTCTCCAAGCACAGACCCCAGAAGGAGGCCTCTCCAGGGAGTTGCCTGAAACAATCAGGACCTCAAACTTATCTTCCTCTACCCCCTACCCTTCCCCACTTTGTCCCTTCAGGACTTTGCTCCTTAAAGACTACAGGGTTAGGGAGATGGGCACTGGATCCCCCTTCACTGACTCCCCCAGGGCATGGAGGTGAGGACCACCCTGCGTCACTCTCCTTTGGGTTCCCGGCCTCTAACAGAGGGTCTATCTCTCAGTTCACACTTGATATATATTTATGGGCCAGAGGTCATCAGATTATGCTCCTGTTACCTTGTGACAACTGGGGACCGCTAGCTTCCCTGAGTCACTCACACAGAGGCACCAGCTGCTCAGGCCTCCTCCCCTGCCCTCACCCCAGATCATGCCAACAGGAGCAGCCAGCCCTGGGTCCTCTCTAGATCCTTACCATCAGGGGGTCATGGACCCCTTGAGAATCTGACGAAAGCAATAGAACTTCTTCCCAGAAAAAGCCACCATTCTTTTCTACATGCCTTTTTAGAGAACTTAATGGATGTCCCCACCCTCCTGCCCCTGCAAAGGCCACTCATGAGCCCTCCTGGGCAAGATTCCCTGCACCAGCTCCTAGGATAGCTCCCCTCACACTGAGAATCAGATCAGGGCTAGAACTGGCTCTGCAACCTTAAGCAATTTAGTTTGCCTCTGTGGGCCTCAGTTTCCTCATCTGTAAAATGGTGGTGAGGCTCACCACAGTGCCAGCCTTATGAAGTTGTTTGAGGAGAAGATGTGCTCACGTGCAGATCAGAAGCACAGTGGCTTATTCTTTGGGGGCAGCCTCCCTTCTAGGCTCTGAGGGGGGGTGCATAGCCCTTACCCTTGCAGAGCTATAGTTAGAGGTCCAAGCTTCTCATCTAGGACATTAAAAGAAGGACTATATCCTTGTCCCCAATTCCCTCTATCCCTTGAGCTCTCTATCTCTAGGAATGCCACAGTCCACCCAGGCTGGAAGCTTGGGCTCTTTTCTCCCCAGCCCCCCGTAGCCTCTCCGTCACAGACGTGCCTGCTTTACCCCTTAGATATCTCTTAATTCTGTCCTGCTCTCTCTCATTCTCTTGTCTGGATGACTCCAACCGCCCGCTGTCCACAGCCTTGCCTCCCCAATCGATTCTCAAAAGAATATCAGAAGGTGTCCCTAAAACACCAACAGGATCATGTCAGTGCCTTACTTAGCACTCCTCAGTGGCTCCCCATCACCCTCAGAGTAAAAATCACACAGCTTACCCACGGCCCCCGAAGTCTGTCCCACCTCACCAGCCTCATCAGTCCACATTCCCTAAGGCCCTGAGGCTCATGAGTGCTTGCTGCTCTCTCTGGGCCCAGGACCTTTGTACATGCTGCTCTTCTTCCCAGTATGCTCGTCCCCAGCCTTCCTCATCTCCTCCCCACCTTCTCCAAGCCAGCTCCTAGGTGTCCATCACCTCTCCACTTAAACCTCACATGCTCTGGGAAGCCCTCCTGTCCTCTCTCCCCAGGGCTCAATTAGGAGCTTCTGCCCTGTGCCCCTCTGCTTCCTCTGTCCCCCTGCCAAAGTACCAACCACTCTCGTTTTAGTCCCCCATCAGCCCACTCAGTCACAAGCTCCACAAGGGCAGGGACCAAGTCGGTACTGTGGCAGCCTCAACCCACGGCAGCACCTGGCTTGTGGTCGATGGATGTTCCTGAAGAGCGTGCTGAATGAATGCATGAACAAATGTACGCGTGGGGTGAGAGAGAGACACGGAACAGAAGCCATGGCCTTGGAGGGCTACTCTCCACCCTGGAGTGCTCAGGGACAGTGCAGTTGCCTGTCCCCTTGCCTGCTCTCTGTGGCACGTCCCTTGTCCTATAGAAAACCCCTATCCCAGCACCGAGCTGCAAAGAATCTTGGAATCCAATTAACTGATGTACCAGAAATATCCAAAGCTAACATCTAGGTACCCCAGGCATTGTGCTGAACTCTACAGGGGGCACTCTACTTAATCCTCAGCAAAAGCTGTATGAGGCTGCTGTCCCATTTCACGGATTAAGAAGCCAAGGCATGGAGGAGGTGATGGGTTTTGCAGGAACACGCAGCTGGCTCCCACAGCCTGGCTGTCGGATCTGAGAGGCCAATGCTTATCCCTCCGTTCACTCCCTGTTCTTATCCGACCGTGTGTTTCAGATAAGGAAACTGAGAGCCAACCCCTCCGGGGCCACACAGCGGATTTACAGAGATCTGGGATTTGCAGCTCAGACGTCCACACTCTGGGTCCAGGACTCTCACCTTCACCACCCTGCCCCCTCTGGGCAGCCCCCAAGCCCAGAGGATGCCAGAAATTTCCTTCTACTAGCCTGCCACCTGGACACCCTGAGGTGCTCCCTGAAAGCTGTGCTCCTCTCCAGACCCTGCAAACACCACAGGCATGCGCATGCGCATGCACACGAGGTCCCCGCGTGCCATCCCAGGTTCCTGCCCCCAAGACTGCCGCTGTCCTTGAGCTGCCACTCACGACGTAATGAGCTCAGTTCTTCAGGTGGCTTGATTGGGACTGTTTCACAGCCACCAGTATCTCATCCCAAACCCCTCTCCATCCAGTGGCCCTGTTTTGAGCTGCTTCCCCTCCCCGTCTTTGTGCGTGCCCCCTCCCCAACTCCTGCCTGCACACTGTCACTCCCGAGCATGGGCTAGAGGTTTGCCAACTAAGCCCTGGGAGCCTGGGAAGGTGCCTACATGGGTGGGGGCAGAGAGGGACCCTGTGCCCCTCCTCCACGTCACTCAGGATGCTCCGCTGTGGATCTGTTTACGGACTAGAATTCACTGTATGCTTTTGTTTAAACAAAGGATTCCTTCCGACTGTGAGAAAAAGGCTTCAAGCCCTCAGCAGGTTCTGTACTCCCTCCAAGCCTCCAGTCTTCACATTAGTGCCCAGTGAGACAGATTCCATCCTCTCTCCCTTGTTGTCACCTTGCAGATATTTATAGCATTACCCTGTCTACCAGAGAGCGTAATGGGCTTTTTAGGCTAAACCAATTAAACTCTCCTCCCGTAAGTCATGTCTCCTGGATTGCTTCTGCTGCCCTTCTCTGAACTTGCTCTATCTTCATTATCTAGGCTCTTCACGATGGGGGAGGGCAGGGCCTGGGAGTTCACACATTGGTTACTGGAGAATGTCTGCCTCTCTTTCTAGTCCCGCCGGCATCTTTCTGCCCCAATTGCCACTTCTCATTCCCTGGTGGTGTGGACATGCTCCAGACCTGGGCAATGCTGTCAACCCCCTTGTAAACTGGGAAGCAGAATATACTCAAAGAGGGGTCATTGATCTTTCCCTCCTTTTTACCTTTGCTAGCTCCCATCCACAGCTATTCAGCGCCTAAGCCTACAGCAAATGCACTGAGCTGGCGCCACAAAGGGGGAAACGCGCAAAGATGATTGAGCTCTGGGATGTGCCCCAGGCCCCGCAGTCTGATGGAAGCTGCTGCAAAGCATTTCCCAATGGTTGGTTGTGATCCCAAGGGCTCGTGAAGATAGTGCAAGGGATCCACGAGCTTAAAGGTAATGATACTATGTTCCCCCTTATTTTTTTTATTTGACTTTTATTTTATTTATTTTTTATACGGCATGTTCTTATTAGTTATCTATCTTATACATATTAGTGTATACATGTCAATCCCAATCTCCAGTTCATCCCACCACCACCCCACCCCCCATTTCCCCCCTTGGTGTCCATAACATATGTTCTCTACATTTGTGTCTCTATTTCTGTCTTGCAAACTGGTTCATCTGTACCAATTTTCTAGATTCCACATATATGAGTTAATATACGATATTTGTTTTTCTCTTTCTGACTTACTTCCCTCTGTATGACAGTCTTTAGGTCCAACCACAACTCTACAAATGACCCAATTTCATTCCTTTTTTAAAAAAAATTAATTTATTTTATTTATTTATTTTTGGCTGCATTGGGTCTTCGTTGCTGTGCGCGGGCTTTCTCTAATTGCTGCGAGCGGGGGCTACTCTTTGTTGCGGTGCGCGGGCTTCTCATTGCAGTGGCTTCTCTTGTTGCGGAACACAGGCTCTAGGCGTGTGGGCTTCAGTAGTTGTGGCACGCGGGCTCAGTAGTTGTGGCGCACGGGCTTAGTTGCTCCGTGGCATGTGGGATCTTCCCGGACCAGGGCTTGAACCCGTGTCCCCTGTATTGGCAGGCAGATTCTTAACCACTGCACCACCAGGGAAGCCCCAATTTCATTCCTTTTTATTTTTTAACATCTTTATTGGAGTATAATTGCTTTACAATGGTATGTTAGTTTCTGCTTTATAACAAAGTGAATCAGCTATACATGTACATATATCCCCATATCTCCTCCCTCTTGCCTCTGCCTCCCACCGTCCTTATCCCACCCCTCTAGGCGGCCACAAAGCACTGAGCTGATCTCCCTGTGCTATGTGGCTGTTTCCCACTAGCTATCTATTTTACATTTGGTAGTATATGTAAGTACATGCCACTCTCTCACTTCGTTCCAGCTTATCCTTCCCCCTCCCCATGTCCTCAAGTCCATTCTCTACGTCTGCGTCTTTATTCCTGTCCTGCCCCTAGGTTCTTCATAATCTTTTTTTTTTTTTAGATTCCATATATATGTATTAACATACGGTATTTGTTTTTCTCTTTCTGACTTACTTCACTCTGTATGACAGACTCTAGGTCCATCCACCTCACTACAAATAACTCAATTTTGTTTCTTTTTATGGCTGAGTAATATTCCATTGTATATATGTGCCACATCTTCTTTATCCATTCATCTGTCGATGGGCACTTAGGTTGCTTCCACGTCCTGGCTATTGTAAATAGAGCTGCAATGAACATTCTGGTACATGACTCTTTTTGAATTTTGGTTTTCTCAAGCTATATGCCCAGTAGTGGGATTGCTGGGTCGTATGGTAGTTCTATTTGTAGTTTTTTAAGGAACCTCCATACTGTTCTCCATAGTGGCTGTATCAATTTACATTCCCACTAACAGTGCAAGAGGGTTCCCTTTCCTCCACACCCCCTCCAGCATTTGTTGTTTGTAGATTTTCTGATGATGCCCATTCTAACTGGTGTGAAGTGATACCTCATTGTAGTTTTGATTTGCATTTCTCTAATAATTAGTGATGTTGAGCAGCTTTTCATGTGCTTCTTGGCCATCTGTATGTCTTCTTTGGAGAAATATCTATTTAGGTCTTCTGCCTATTTTTGGATTGGGTTGTTTGTTGTTTTAATATTGAGCTGCATGAGCTGTTTATATATTTTGGAGATTAATCCTTTGTCCATTGATTCGTTTGCAAATATTTTCTCCCATTCTGAGGGTTGTCTTTTGGTCTTGTTTATAGTTTCCTTTGCTGTGCAAAAGCTTTTAAGTTTCAGTAGGTCCCATTTGTTTATTTTTGGTTTTATTTCCATTACTCTAGGAGGTGGATCAAAAAAGATCTTGCTGTGATGTATGTCAAAGAGTGTTCTTCCTATGTTTTCCTCTAAGTGTTTTATAGTGTCTGGTCTTACATTTAGGTCTTTAATCCATTTTGAGTTTATTTTTGTGTATGGTGTTAGGGAGTGTTCTAATTTCATTTTTTTACATGTAGCTGTCCAGTTTTCCCAGCACCACTTATTGAAGAGACTTCCTTTTCTCCATTGTATATCCTTGCCTCCTTTGTCATAGATTAATTGACCATAGTTTCTCCTTTCTTTTCTAAATCAATAAAATATTTACTTTTTAAGATGGGATGGTGTGAGTGCTCTGAAGGCATGCCATGAGAGGGCACCCACCTCGAGTCCACTGAGATCAGATAAGTCTGCCCATGACTCAGTCTCAAGATCATTGGCTCGTCACTCAGCCGATTGCCGAAAACCATCCTGGTGGTTTTCACTATCATGCAGTATTCAATTCTTTTTATGTTTAGTCATACTCAGTTTAATTTACACCCAGTATAGACCATTGGTTTAAGTCAAGAAGCATAAGGAACTCTGAGATGGAAATACCGTATCAAGTTAATGAGGAACATAAAAAACAGAATAATTCTCAAAATTTTCCTAGGACTCCATAAACCAGTGCTAAAAAGGGAAAACACACTGTGGCAATTATAGTCAATTTGGTTTTTTACTTATTAAGAATAAAGATGATCCACTTCTATAACGCGTTTTTGAAAAGTGCTTACAAATAGCACTTTCAAACTTTCTCTTCCATCTCAATATCCAATGGAAGAAAACTCTTTACGTTTAAAAAACTAGCTGATTTTTCAAAACATAAAAATTTCAGTAACTCCAAATAAGAGGTCCTAAGAATGGTTTTTTATACTGCAACTATATTTACAACCTGCATTTTAAAATATATTTGGTCCCCAAATGAAACATATAATATATCAAATTAAAATTTGTCAATAAATCACCTTTTCACATAATTAAAGTAAATTAAACAACATTTATCACTTGTTCAATGGGGAAAATGCCCAAGCTTTATACATAATGGATATAATTAAAGAGTGATTAAAATAAACTTTATAATACAACCTTTAATAATACACTGAACTAAAATTACATTATTACATTTAAAAACCACTCTCTTATATATCACAGAAAAATTACAAAATGATTTTAAAATATTCGTTAGTGTTGTTCTCTAAATCTTTCTGTTTTTCCTCTTCCTGGTTCCCATGGGAGAGTTGCGTTTTTTGGGCCCCTATGGTTGAATAAGGCTGTGTGTTTACTCCTGGCCAATGAGGACAGAGTGGAAGGTTCTATACCTTCCAAAGCTCCTTTCCCTCTGGCACAGTGACTGGCAACATTTGAGCTGGTGGCTGTTCCATGAGCCCAGCTCCCTGAGCCAGAATGATGAGCATAACATCCTGTTGACCCGTAGTGGACATGCTGACCCAGCAAGAAAGAAAACTCTTTTAAGCCACTGAGATTTTGGGGCTTGTTTGTCACTGTATCGTAACCAAGCCAATCCTGACTAATACAATTCCCACGTGGGAATATGTTAGATTACCTATCACCTTATTCCTAGTGATAGATAATCTCTATCACTAGGAATAACCAGGCAATGGGTCAAGCTTAGGCCTTGGGGGAAACCACACCTATGTCTGAGTCCTGGACTAACTACTTACTAGCTACGTGGCTTGGATAAGTTACTTAACTTCTCTGAACTTAGTTTCCTCATCTTTAAAAATAGGGTGCACCATACTCGCCTTGATTGGCTATTAAAAGATTAGAAATAGCAAGTGGAAAAGGTCTTGCACCAAGTCTAACACATAGACACTATAGAAGTAGAAGCCATTATAAGATTATTTTAGTAAGCTTCTTTTATCTGCCCAGCACCCCTTTTCCATGTCCCTTTCTTTGGCAAACTTCTCCTCCCCGTCTCTGATCATGTGATTCTAGTGAGGTTGCCAATAACAGTGGCCTGTGCCTGGCTGAAAGGATGTGCGTGTAACCAAGGCCTCATCAATTCCCTTCCCCATTCACAGTGACTGGTCAAAGGGCTGGGCATGTGACCCAAGAAGGGCCAATTAGGACATTCTGGGGGATTTGATATAAGGACAACGGGAGAGAGGCTCATCCTCCATGGACAGTGACCAATGATGAAATAAGCCTGGCAGTGACAGTGGTCATATTCCCTACTACATAGAGAAAACTCTTCAGTGAAGAAGAATGAGGTCCCTGTACAGAGAGAAGAGCCAAGAGATGGAGCAATGAGGAGAGAGGTGGAGAAGAAAAGAGAGATGTAGGAGAGGAGAATGAGAGAGACAGAGAGACAGGAGAGAGAGAAAAGAGCTCCCCTCATAGTTGCCCTGCATCCATCCAGCCAAGTCCAACGCTAGCGGCTCCTCTTTATTCCTAGTTACATGAGTCAGTAAATTCCACTCGGGTTATGTTAGTTTGCATTGAGTTTCTGTTGTTTGCCATCAAAAGCATCCTGATGAATTCAGAGATGCACACATAAGACATAAGACATGTGCACACAAATGTAGCACAATCCCGGCAGAAGGTAGTCAGCACCACAGAAGACATCCCAGGTGAGAAAGGTGAGAAAAGATACAGGGGAACGAGCAGTCATGTCTGACTGGCTAAGGTAGATGGTGATCAAGGAGGGCTTCCTGAGAGAGGTAGCTTTTCCAACAAAGCCTCGAAGAAGCGTAGCCTGTCAATGGATGTTGTATTTATTATTCTACCTTTTAAGGACCAGCAAGAGCATACCTCTCTTCCCCCACGTCATCTCTTTCCGACCCGGACAATAAAACCAGAAGGCGATGTGAACTTTCCCTACTTTCCCATGACTGAAGATTGAATTCGTGTTAAAGAAAATGTTTCAGAAAAGTTCCCAGAGAGGTTTTTCCTCAGCCTTGCAGCTTCCCCACATCCCCCACCTCCCCGAATACTAATCAGGTGCCAGCAAAGTGGGAGGTGCTAAGGATATACAGGTAAGCAAGACTGACTCGCACCCCCAGCCCCACGGAGCTGACAGTCCATTGGGAGTGGGCGGGGGCAAGACCTCACAAATACTGGTGAGAGCCATGGAAGAAAGCAACGAGGAGAGAGACGGAAAATGGCTGTGGGGTAGAGAGTGCAGGCAGCCACCTCAGATGGGTGGTCCAAAGCTTCGTTCAGGACTGGACAGAGAGAAGGAGACTGTCACTGGCTCATCAGGGCAAAGGACCCGCGTGTTCAGAGGCTCGGAGGTGGGGAGGAGCGTATAGTAGGGGAACTAAAAGAAGAGCAATATACGGGGTTTCCCTGGTGGCACAGTGGTTGAGAGTCCGCCTGCCGATGCAGGGGACGTGGGTCCGTGCCTCGGTCCGGGAGGATCCCACATGCCGCGGAGCGGCTGGGCCCGTGAGCCATGGCCGCTGAGCCTGCGCGTCCGGAGCCTGCGCTCCGCAATGGGAGAGGCCACAACAGTGAGAGGCCCGTGTACCGCAAAAAAAAAAAGAAGAGCAATATGGATACAGCAGGACCAGGATGAGGAGCCTGAAGGGGGACGAGGCCCAAGAGACAGCCAAGGGCTCGATCACGCAGCGTCTTGACGGTCATGGAAGTTGACTAGGTTTATCCCGTAGGTATAGGGAGCCCCCACAGAGTTTTAAGTGGGGAGATGACACTTCCAGCCCAAATCCTAACCTTTGCCCCGTCAGCCCCACGTGGCGGGATCTGAGGGCCTCGCTCACCCGGCAGAGGCACCTGTGCCACTGTCCTGGCGGCCGGCCCCTGTCTTGCGTCTCGGTGCTCCAGCTTCAGCCTTTACTTGACCCAAAGCCCATTTTCTCCGAGATTCGGGCCCTCCCAGCTCTCATCACTTCTCCTGGACTGGAGTTGCCAGAAGTATTGCCATCCCCTGCTGCCCCCTCCCAAGCATCTGAATCAGAATCACCCAAAGGAGCTTGTGCAAAACCAGCTGCAGAACCCTCTCCCCGGAGAGGCTGATTGGACAGGCCTGGGGTTCCAAGTTTATAGAAAATTTGAAGGCTTTAGAAGAATCCCCAAGTGTGCGGCGGGGCTCCCCCTCCTGGCATCCCTCCCCAGGGCCGACCTCTGCTTGCTGGCCCACCTGTTTGCTGTCCTGCTAGACGTCCAAACATGGACGACCTACCCAGAGTTCCCCTGCCTCTCCAGACTCCAGATAGCCGAGGCCATCTGCCAGCCCCGTAACCTGGTTATTTCCTGCAGGACATCCCCCCGAGTGCTGGACATCTGTCTGAGCCACCAGCACCTGTCATCTCTCTGTCCTCCTCTCCATGGCCCCTGGCTGCTCAACGTTCCCCCTTTGCAGCTTGGGATCCGCAAGCCCCACAGGCAGGTCTGCTCCCCTCACCACCAGGTGGCTACGCACGTGGGCTTTATGGCTGCACAGACATGACTTGGAATTCTGGCCTCACTATGGGCCAGGTGGGTGGCTGCAGGCAGTTACTCTCTTTGAGCTTCCATTTCTTGTCTGGGAAATGGAGCTAATAATAACAGCTTATACTTTTGCTATGAAGATTAAGTGAAAAATACATTTAACAGTTCCCAGCATATAGCCAGCACTCACTAAATTTAGCAACTATTGCTACTATTACCATGGTTACTATTATTATTCCCGGTCAGGGGTGATCTGCTTGACAACCGTTCTCTTAAATAGTGATAGGAGCCTTCCTCCTGACAGGAGCTTCTTCTCCCTGTTGTCCCTCCCTGAGTGAGGATGCTGGTCCATGCACTGTCATACCTGGTTCAGGAGATGGGAGATGGCAGGAAACTATTGCTCCAGGAAACAGATGTCCCCTTCCCCTGGCTGGGGCGCATGACCTGTGCTGAATTCTCAGGAAGGAGAGGGTCTGAGCCCCTGTCCTCTCCTCCCATTTCTGCTGCTCTGGCTAAAGTCTATTTTTATCAGACTATTCTGTAGTCCCATGAGCTGAGATGTTTGGCTGCAGAGAACAGCTTCTCCAGGGAAAAAGAAAACACATGACCTCCAAGCTTCTCTCTAAAATCAATTGCTTGAGTAGTTCTGCTGCCCTGGCACCTCTGTGTACTCCAGCTGGGGGACCAGCTGTCTAGGAGCGGGGGCCACTGAGCTGGGCTGAGGCATGCCTGGCCCTGGATGAGAGAGGAGTGCATTTTCTTCCAACCCAACTGCCTGAGGGTGGCCAGAGAGCTCCAGGGACAGCGCCAAGACAGACACAAACCCACATGTAAGCCATCCCCTTACCTGGCACCTACAGGCCGCGTCAGGAAGAGAGCTGCCCAGAACCACACCTATTAGAGCTGGCAAGGACAACAGAGATCATCTCTTTCAACCCTTCCATTGACCAGCTGGGGAACTAACATCCAGAGGGGGAAGGCACTCTCTTCTCTGCGTTCTCAGTGAGGCAAAGCCACAGCTCCTGGCCTTACAGTGATCTCCCTGGGGACTCGCTGGCTGGGCTGTTCACCGGGTCATCTGTTGCCTGGAGTAACGGATCCACACTTGGCTTGACCGGCGCTCCTTTCCAGCCATATGGCTGGCCCCTGGTCCCACTCTGTTTACTGCCAGCATTGCCTTCCTGTTTGTTTTCTTACGGGAAGAGCCAGAAGGGCCAGGCAGGGCCACAGCTACTGAATGGCTCTTCTGAGAAGCAGACTGTTATTCCAGCAGCTCTGGAATGTCTAGAAGGATGAAATGGAACTGCTGTTTGTAGTGGTGGGGAGTGACCTGGCCCCTGCTTCAGCTCTGTGTATTATAGGGTCAGAGTTTTTAGACAATGCCAAACTCCAGATTCCAAAGCACGTGCGTGTCATTTTCATGCCTGCGCCTCCCAACGACCCTGGGAGGTCAAGGTCAGTGGGCTTTACAGCCACCACAATCTGTAGATGATCAGCTGAGTTCTGCCCAGTCAAGTGAGCAGCCCGGTCTACAGCTCCCATACTTCCCGCACTGAATTGAGGGTTTGGAAACCAGTTTAGTACCACGTTCCCAGGGCCAGGCACAATTGGTGGAGTGAGATTTTCTCTATGCATGATACGGCAAGTCCCTCAAAATTTATGGGGTTTCCAAATAGAGGACACTCCAGCCTATGCAGCATCCTTGCGCAAAGTAGAAAATAGTTCCCCTTCCACGACCTTTCGAGAATTGTGGTAACATATTGATTTTGTTAGTACAAGACACCTGATTGCCAGGAAACTGTCATAACTCATTTACAAATCTGTAATGTATATGATATGAACGGGGCCTCCACAGCTGTGCGATGCCTCACCTGCGTGGCAGTGTGAGGTGGCCTGGGCTGATAGCTCTGCTCAGCCTCTTATCTCAGATCCTCCCAAACTGGCCCCGTCAAGACCTTTGACTGTCTGCTTCCATTCCCTGAACAGTTGGCTCAGCCTGGGATGGACAGCCTGCAGTGCCCCATAAATTCGGACAGTCTATTGATGGGGCCCTAAGTGCCTCCTCCACCCTCCCCAGCACAAAGAAATGGCCCGAGGCCCCAGGGCAGAGAAAGGAGCCCAGGCCAACATCTGCTTGGAACCAGAAGAGCTGGGCAGGAGCCTGAGAGCTGCCCCTGGCAGTGTAAATAGAGGATGCTGTTGGGGGTGATATAGGTATAAGGAGGCAAGACAGCGTGGGAGAGAAGCAAATAGAAGCACAAAGCCAAATGCGTCCAAAATGCGTCCCTGCCTCCAGGGTCTCTCTCTAAGCTGGGTAAGGAAAACGCTAGCTAACTTCCCCTCCAGAGGGAGAACATGAGAGGGGAGGGCTGGGAGAGCTGACTCCTGGGTCTCGTTCTCCTACACAGGCTGGGGAAGAAGAGCCTGAACTGTTGATACTCTCCACCAAAATCTCTCCAAATGGGGGGAGAAGAGAAAAGTCAGACCCGGGCGGGGGCGTGCGGTGGTTCATTTTCCCCTTGCTTTAGCAGCCAGAAAGACAGCGTTGCTCCCACTTCCTCTCATTCACCCCACGCCCCCCCTTTCCTCCATCTGGGCCCTCACCCCGTCACCGCCTCTGGGCTCATTATCTGCCCATTGATATTCAGAATGATTTCATTAACGTCATGGCAGATGCAGTCATGGAGAACTTATTAAGGAAGTTCGAACTGGCCAACGCTTCCCACAAAAAGCCAATTTAAATACCAAGCAAAGGGTCCATTCATGGTGTCAAAGACAACTCCCAGTGCATAGGGTCAAAGAAATATCGTTGCTTTTGGTTAATGCAGATGGTGCTGCCAGAAAGCTGCAGCAAAACTGTTAATATCTATTTTGGGAAAACGTGGATTAAAAATAAACAGCCTTAGCTGAGGGCAGACATGTGACGATGGAGCAAATGTGAAAGGCAAGTGCAAGGATGCTCAGTCACAGATTTCGAGCCTGAATGATCAAGCTTTATTTGTTCCCTGTACGGTTCATAATTTTATTACACAAAGCAGCCAGTTTGGTTTTACACTGCCAAAGGAGGCTTGGCATGATTAACAGATCGCATTTGCCAATCACTTCATCTATGAAAAGGAGGGTTAGCTTGAAAGAGATTAAGTTATTTTCAACTCTTTAAACATGGAGACATGGGCAGCCTAAGTCATCATTCTCTCCCGAAAGCTGGTGCAGAGAAACACTTACGGTGGGTATGGGAGTGCATGGGCTGGCCCAGGATAATCCCTGGGGTCCTGAGGAATAAACCCTCCCTGTGTAGCCAGCGAACAGCCTTCAGCCTCCAGAGGTTCATGACAGAGGCTGAGCTACCAGGCAGAAGGGGTTAGGCTTTGTTGGTCCTCGGGAGCTCTCCAGGGTCCTGGACAGCTTCTGCTAAAACTCTTTCTGACCTAGTGGACCCTCAGGCCTTGAGCTGGGTCCACCGCCTCTGCCTTCCTGGTTTTGCCCTCCAGATACCAGCTACACCAAACATGAACAGCTTGCCAGTGTCTGCACCCTCCTTAGTCTCATACAACATGAAAAAGCTGCGAGGTGTAGTTGAAAGAGGCTAGATTTTCAAGTCAGACAGACGTGGGTTTGAATCTGTTCTACACTCACTGTGTGAGTTGGGAATGTTATCTCTTCTCCTTGAGCCTTGGCTCCCTTTACTGTAAAATGAGATAATAACATTTGTCTTTTAGGGTCGTTGTAAATGTTTTAAAAGTTGGTGAATATAGAACACTTATCTTGTGTCTGGCATACAGTAGGTGCTCAATAACAAATGCCTAACATTATTATCCAGTCAGCTTCAATGCTGTGCTTAGGCTGCTTCGGCAGCCTGTCAATCCCTGGACTGGTGACCCTTTTCCCTGTTCATGAGTTGGGACTCAGTGGTGGCAAGGAACAGAAAATGGGCATTGGCTTACGTAAGAAAAAAAAAAAGTCGAGGTTGCATTACAAGGACGTGGTAGTGTCTGGTGGAAGCCAAGAGCCTGACGCACCGACCTCATCAGGATGCGCCACCATCTCCCATCTCTGCTCCTCTCCTTATTCCATCTGTAGGCGGTTGTCTCTGTTATTCCATCCACCTGGCAGAACGTGCCCTCCATTGTTTATGAGTATTCACTTTGTAGGGCCAGAGTAGAGACTGGTCCAGACAGGCTCCATTCTCTCAGTCCCAATTCCAGTTTATTAGAGAGGAAAAAAAAAACCGGATCGGACCAGTTTGGAATGACCCTTGACCCAAACAAGCCAGACTAGGGGCAGGTCACCCAACAGGAAGATGACTACTGGGCAGGGAGAGCCATTCCCAGGGGAGACAGGGTGAATGCACATCCAGTAGCATCATTTGGATTTCCAGTCCAAACCACTTTCAGATGCTGGTCGATGCATTAAAGCTGTTAAAATGTTGTACCATAGATACATAGAGAATAGATGATGATGATAGATAGATAGATAGGGCTCTAGGTGTGATAGACACAAAGGTACTTTAGTCACATATATTTTACATGTGTTTTTCTTATCATCAGACTCATGCAAAATAGAAAGCTAATGGCCTTGTCAAAGTGGGACATACCAATGCCGTCTGATAACTCTCACTATGTAGGGGCCGCAGTGGGAAACATTGCAACCTTGTATTTTCACAGAAGACCCCAGAGTCATCCTGTGTCCCTGGCAGGGAGGATGTCAGAGTGACTGGGCCTCTGTCACTGCTCCAGAGGCAGCATGACCCCAAATGAGATACTCCTGATCAAGAAGGGCTGGACATACCTAGAGAGACCCGAATCTAGCATCTGCCCCCATACAGCCTGTTCTAGGAGAAACGTTCAGCCCGAAAATGCCTAACTGCATAGCTTCATCCTCCAGGTCCTTCAAACCCTTCCCTGCATCCTTTTCTCCTACCAATGTGTCCTAACAGCCTTGCAGCAGCCTCTGTTATTTGTCTAGGCGGTGCTTCTCAACTTGGCTGAACATCAGAATCATTCAGAGAGTCTTTAAAATATAGACATCCTGGGACTTCCCTGGTGGCACAGTGGTTAAGAATCTGCCTGCCGATGCAGGGGACACGGGTTCAAGCCCTGGCCCGGGAAGATCCCACATGCCGCGGAGCAACTAAGCCTGTGCACCACAACTACTAAGCCTGTGCCCTAGGGTCCGAGAGCCACAACTACTGAGCCCGCATACCACAACTACTGAAGCCCACGTGCCTAGAGCCCGTGCTCTGCAACAAGAGAAGCCACCGCAATGAGAAGCCTGTGCACTGCAATGAAGAGTAGCCCCTGTTTGCCGCAACTAGAGAAAGCCCGCGGGCAGCAACGAAGACCCAATGCAGCCAAAAAAATAAATTAAATTAAATATAAATAAATTAAAAAAAATATATAGACAGATCCTAAGACCACCACCCCTCCCCTTCCCAGGGACTGTTTTGAAAGCTCAGTGGTACTGGGTCAGGGGGTAGAGGGACAGAAACTTATTTTTAAACAGCTTCCCCAGTGATTTGGATTTACTTCAGACTTGACAGCCCTGAACTAGGGTAAACAGTCTCACGGCACAAACATAAGCTGAGGCTCTATTGTGCTATGCCCGGGTGTAAAAGCTTTAGATGTGATTTCTAAGAACTGCCTCTGCTTCACTCCTCAAAGGAAATGATGGCTTTCCTTTTTCTGCGCTGGCAAGCTCGCCAGAAAACGATGCCTTGGGGAGCACCCCAGGCTGATCCACAGGATGATGGCATCTGTACTCTTAAGGGTGTCATCCCATCTTCCCAAGAACCTTCAGAAGAATGGTACCCACAAGCCTGCAATTTGAGAAAAAGCAGTATTTGAGGAAAAGACAGCTAAATCAATGCCCATGGGGCAGCGGGGCAGGGACTTGCTGTGATTATAGGGTTATACTCTGCGTTGAGCCACTCTTTACATAAATCAGTAGCCAAGGCTAACTGCTAAGAGTTCATTGGGAATGGGAAAGAGAGAGCTCCCAGCCCCCCTAAGAGGGACAGAGAGGCCTGGGCCTGGGTGGGAGAGGGCAGTTAGGACCATCAGAGAATCAGGAGAGCTGGACCAGAAGCAGAGAATAAGAAGAAGCTAGAGGGACAGGGAAGCTCAGAGGAAACTCAGGGCTAAATCAGGGGAAGGAGAGAACTAGATAGAAAATACTAATTCTCAGGAAGTCTAGGAGAGAAGGATGCTGCGCAGAAACAAGCTAACCTTAGCTGGCCTGCAAAGACTTGCAGGCTAAGTAATTTCAGTGTAGCTCATGGAGAGACCTTGGAACTCTCCCACATAGACAGAGAATTGTTAGCGATGGGCATGTCTCTAACAAGCTGTGTGACCTTGGGCAAGCTGCCTAACCTCTCTGGGTCACGGTTTCCCCATCAGTAGAACGGCAGGGTGGGAGCGGTTGATCCCTATGTTCTCTTCTAACTCCAAGACTGTGGATGCTGTTGCCGCCGAGCTGGGAAAAACTCATCCCTGGCTGCCGTGCGTGCTGGAATCTCCCCCTCAGCCCCAGTCTGGGCCCTGTGAGGACCCTTCCACCACACCGAGGGGACCACCTGTAATGACTGAGTGGGAGGACGGAAGGTGGCACTGGGAGGGAACCATGGGAGGGGTGTCACGGCCATCTGGGGAGCAGAGAGGCCTGCAAGAATTAGGAGACCTGAGTCCAGATCGATGTTCCCATCGTGGTCTTCCTCCCTCACCACTGAACCCCCCACCCCAAGGATCTCAACGGACCCTGCAAGGAAGCCTAACCACTTCTAAAGACAGAAGGGAACACATACTCTGCTCATGACCAGGTTACACAGGCTGACCAAGGCATCGGGTTTCTTTGCTTTGGGCTGGAACGGCCTCATTGCAGCGTGGTAATTGCGTAAGCTGGCAGACACCTACGCCTTTGACGGATGAAGAATGACAGTGAATTACAACTTCCTTGCGTAGTCTGTTGGCAGCCGTGGGTCTGTATCAGTCAGTGTCTGGTAGGGTAAACAGAAACCACAGCAGTTATTTTAACAGAGAGAATTTGATCTAGAGAATTGCTTAAACAGGTGTTGGATGACTGAGAAGGAGGAGACAAAAGGGAGGGGAGACACACTGAGAAAACAGAGTGTAAGTGCAAGAGCAGCTGCCACCCCAGGGCAGGAACAAGGAGGGTTTGGGGGTGCGGGGGTGCTGAAGCTAAAAAGAGGGGTTCAGGGGGAGGAGCCGGGCCCCGGGCTTCTGAGGAGGGGTGCTGCCCAGCCTGCCTGGCATATCTGAGTGGGCACAAGGAGGCTGACTCTAGAAGTGAGGCAGAAAAGCTGGAAACTGGAACTGCCTTCTGCTGCCAGGATGTGAACCACCGTTGGGGTGAGGGTGACCAGAACAAGAAGCAAATCCAGTCCGGGAGGAGCGAGTTCCAGCTCCCCCCTCCCCCTGCTTCTTGTTTCCCCCCGGCCTCCCCATCAGCAGAACCTACCAGGGACCCGCTGGTGTGCAGGGTCCCAGCCTGGGCGCCCCAGAGCCCCATCTAGAAGAGTAGGGCTGGGCTGAGAGCCTACATTTGGCAGCCGCGGGGTCTGCGGCAGGTGGGGAGAGTTAAGAAGGCCCGGGGTGCGGTGTGAACACGAAGCTACAGTCTGCCGGGCGCCCGTGGAACGGCAAGGGCCCCCCAGTAGCTGGGTTTGGGGGGAGGTTCAAGCTCGGCATGGCCATGGGCTGCTAGCCGGCACCCCTGGAATTCGGGGCCAGACAACCCCATTCTGGAGACAGGAAACCAAGGCGAGGCCGGCTTGCAGGCTCATCGCCTCCACTTCCAGCACCTCTCCTTCCTTCCTGCGGAGGACTCGATGCGGACGCAGGGAGAGAGGGGCAAGCCCCGCTCCAGGAAAATCTCCCCCTGAACAACGTCCCCTCGGGGGTGGGGGCACTGCCTCTGCCTCCACCAGCTGCTGTCCTTGCTGGGCCTAAGCCACTCGGCCCCCTGGAAGGAGGGACGGGAGCGCTTTTTCTCGTCACAGAGCTGCCAGCAGCGTGTTGGGGGCGTCGTCCCATCTTCAGGGCTGCAGCGCTGTTGGAGTGTGGGGCCTGGGAAGCAGCTGCTTGCACGGGCCGGGCGCAGAAATGCAGCCCAGCGGAGCGGCCACACTGTGCCAGGCCGCTGTCCCTCAGCCTCTACTGCCTCCGAGCTGGCAGCCCAGCCCCCACGGCTGCCAGCACCGCAGCCTGCTCTGCCGTGGATCACGGAATTGCCCTAACCAATGCCTGATGGAGCATAAATACCCCGGTTCCCTTGCTCCCGGAGGGGCTAACTCTGAGTGGCCGGTCTGTGCTGTTTCCCAGCAGAATTCAACCCCAGATGCCCACGGTAGTAACTCGCTTGGTCATCCTCTCCTCCCTGCTGTGCCCCTTCCTGCTCCAGCAGCAGTGTTTCCTGGGACCCACCTCTAGGTCTGCGGGAATGAAGAGACCAGAAAATGGGAAAAAAGGAGAGGGGCCTCGTGTCCAGACAGAAGCCAGCCCCAGGAGAGGAGCCAGCCGGGGACAGTGTGGTGGGCTGAAGCCTCACCCTCTGCAGGCGGCCCCAGCGGCCCCCTCAGGAAGTGTCCGCAGCCGGCCTGCCCTTTGGCGTCTGGCCTGACCCTCAGGCTTGAAGTTTCTCTGAGCAAGGCTGCAGCTGTGCCTGACTGCTGTGTTTTCCCCAAGACTGTCGTGCCCGTAGCTACATGACACCCGGGGCTTTGAGCTCTGAGTGTACTTTTGAAAAGGGAAAATCTGGGTCAGGCAGTCACCATCCAAGTGTGGTTTCAAAGGACTTTCTATCCCCCAAGGCTTTCCCCTTGAACTTAGCCAAAAGTTTCCTCCCAGGCTGATATTTCTTCCACAGCATTGTAGCCCAAAGTGAAAAATGCAGGGCCTCGCTCACCACCAGCGGGTGGGGTTGTTTTTGAGACTGATGAGTAAGCGAGGAAAAGTACTGGCAGCTGAGAGGCCAGCGGCCCAGGCCCGCCTGGGGTTGCCCCACTCTGTGCCAAGGCCTCGCCTGTCATTCGTGACATGAGCTGCCACGCACGGAGCCCCCGTCTTGGAACCACAGCTGGTTAAAAGCACCGCCTCGGCCTTTTCTCCTCCTGCTTCCAGTACGGCCCTATGGTATGTGGGTCACCCCAAGAGCTCCAGCTCAGACAGGGCCAGAGGCCACTACCAACGTCGGTGTCACCACCCTGGGGGCCCTGTCCTGCATCCTTGGGTCATCCGTGCCCATGTGCTCCGGGCTCAGGTGGCCAATCCAGGCTGACTTGATTCTGGAAGTCTTTTCCCATTCGTAGGGTGGAGTGACCGGGAGTCGGTGGCCCTGTGTATGCATGTGATTTGGGGGTAGGGAGTCGGGTGGAGGGTTGACTTCCTTTCTCCAGGACCCCAGCAGGGCTCAGAGAAAGCCTCGGGGCCTGCTGCCCTCACACCCCGACTCCATGAGGGGAAAGGAGGTGGACACTCCTCTGAGAGCTGAGGGGAGTGCCCCCCAATAGGTCCGAGCCCAAAGCAGAGTCAGAGCCGGAAGCAGGGCTCCGTCCTGCTGGTTTGGAGAACAGAAAGGCAGCTTCCACGAGGATGCCCCCAGAACGACCCTCCTCCACGTGAAGTCCCCCTTCCTGTGGCTGTCAGAGCTGGATGTGTTCCAGCAGTGGCGGGTCTTCTTTTTTATTTTCATTTTGTTTTGTTTTGGGCGTAGAGTTCTATGAGTTTTAGCACATGTATAGATTCACATACCCTCACCACTCTCAGGATACAGGACAGTTCAGTTCCCCCAAAACTGGTGCTGCCTTTGGAATCATACTCTCCCTGCCATATCCCCTGGCAACCAATGACCTCCTGCCAAGGTCAAGGTAGGGAGAGGGGAACCCAGTAAACGGCAATGAAAAGGAAGTCTAAGAAGGAATAACGTGGTGGGCCGGGTGCTTGTGAACCATCTGGAACTTTCCACTAAATCCCAGGTGCGCTTAAGGCTGAGAACACCTCAAGTTGAGGCTTCAGGCAGATGCAGGTGGACGTGAGCATCACGGGGAGAGACTGGGCTTGGTCACAGGAGCACCGGGTCTCAGCCTGGACTCGGCTGTGTGCCTGTCGTCAGGCTTCTTGGCTTCCCTGAGCCTCGGTTTCCTGGATTGATCCCTGTAGGCTTGATAAGGGCGCTTCGATCTTGAAGTGGCCAGGCTTTGTGCTGAGCATAAGAAGGTCTAAACAAAGGCTTAGGCCCGGCGAGTAGCTGACCTCCAACCATGCTGAGGCAAAGAACACCGCCTGGAATATTGAGCAAAAGTTACTTTGTAGCTACACAAAAACTGTGCTGCACAGCTCCGAAGTCTCTGGTGCTGTGGGAACTGTTCTCAGACTTAGGGGACAGGGAACCCTAAGGGGGACAGATGTGATGAAGAGGATGGAGACCCATTCTGGCACAAGTGGCGAGTATATCTATGGTTGTGTCTGGACTTTCTCTCTGGACCGTGCCATGCCTCTGCCCTTGCCTGTCTCCCTAGGTCTGGATCTCAAGAATCTAAGCCTCTGCCCCCCTTCCCAACTCAACAACAGAGGGCTGAGAGCTTGGGCTTGGCACCAGGGGGACCTCATTCAATGCCGAGCCACTCTCTGGCTGGGTGACCATGGATAAATCACTCACCTTCACTGGCCTCAATTTCCTTGGTTGTAAGTGGGGTAATAAGTGTGCCTCCATTGGAGGGCTGTTCTGAGGGTCAAATGAGGCAGAAGGTCAGTTTTGTTTGTGGCCTGGTTTTGGTTATTGTTGTTTTTTAAACTTCAGAGATGGATGTTGGACCTCAGATCTCTAAACTCTGTCCCAGCTCTTGTGTTAATTAAAACAGACTGGGTCCTACTTCAGCCATTCTAGAAATTTAAAGTTATGCAAAATTGATTTACTGGAAACAAGAGCTGCTCCGGAAGAAGGGCTAGTTCTGGCCCCGTTTTAACCACTGAACCCAAACTGACTCAGCATCAGTTTTCTTGACTGTAGAAGACCAGGAATTCCTCAGCATCTCCTCCTCGCAGGTGGAAAGAGTCGCTGCTGAGAGGTCAGGGGCCCAGGGGAAGCGCTTCTGGAGGCTGAGTGAAAATGCAAGAGGGGAGCTGCGTGTTCCTATCTCCTCCCTCCCCCATCCACACGCGCATCTACCCCTCATAACCCACTCCGCTCCTCAGTGACCCTCCAAACTCATGTTTTAAGTCACAGAAGTTTTCTTCTGGACTTTGTTTCGGCCACATGAGGGGAGGGGACATTCAACCACCCCCGACCTTGTAAATATACAAACAGACTCCATTTTGTCTCAACAGGTACCCGAAAACTGCATAATAAAATAGATTGTAGTAAAGCGGCCCACATTTTCCCAGAGGCCCAGGGTTGTAATTGGTGGTTACTGGTCTGATCAGTGGTGACTTAGCAGCAAATTTATACCACCACCAGCATCATAAAAGCAAACACTGTATGTCTCTATAATCACCTGCAGTGCTTTAGTTATGCTCCAGGTCCTATAAAACGGGCATAAATAGACACAACACTTTATTACATGAGAGGAACCAATGGCCTACATGCAATATATGTGTAGCTATAAAAAATACAACCATGTCATAAATTTGAACTAATATTATTGAACTAAACTAATAATATTGAACAAAACCAATATTCCGGCCTAATGGGCATCAATTATATATTTAGTTAATGCCAGTTTTCCCCCACTTGCTTTGAATTCCAAATGAATTTGGGAAGGATGATTTCGGTAGCTCAGATCTCTTTTAAAAAGTGCCCAGGGAAGTTTGAGTGGTTACCTTTGTCCCTCAATATATATGAAGGCCCCAGAGGCGGCAGCGGCATCCAGCTCAATGCAATCGGCTCGGAGCTGAGTGACTTTGGTTGTTAAGAATGGTGTTTATCCCGCTGGAGAGTATGTGCCAAAGGAAGGGCTGCCCCACACAATACTCCCCTGGCCTCTCCACCTCTGAACTCCACCCAGTTCCCCAGCGAGGCTGGGGGCCAAGCGCCCGAGCTACGGGAGGGAGGGCAGTTTTACAGAGTTGCCCTGGGAGTGTTGCGAAGGACAATTGGTATGAGAATCATGGCAAGATGGGTAAAATGCAGATGTCTAGGCCTCACCCTAACATCCTACTCAGTATGGCTGTGATGGGGCCGAGGAACCTTCATTAAACCAGACCGTTGGTGACTCTGGTGCACAGCGGGGTTTAAGAATCCCTGAAACGGGGGGTCATTCTCATCTCACCCCTCCCGGCCATGCATTGCAGGCCACCACTGTTCCCCAGCTCTACAAAAAAAATGGGGCGTCAGGGCCCTCCTCGCACTGTGCTGTAGCTGCCCTCCCTTCCCTGGAGGTAACCCCGTCAGTCACTGGCTGTGCATCTTTCTGGACCACTTTTTAAAAATGTATCTGCACACTCACATACGACAAGAGGTTGGTACCATGTACACCAACGGCATCGTTCCACAGGCATTGGTATGGAACTTGGTTTTTTTCACTCTACAAAGTGCAGGGAAACCATTCTGCATCAGTGCGTGGAGATCGGCCTCGTTCTTTTTCTCTTGCATCATATTCCACACCAGGGCTCTGCCACGGGTTATTTCATCTCCCCTCCGTCCTTTCCTGGTAAACTACCATGTTTCTCTGCACAGGTCCTTGGGTCCATTCATAATGTCTCACTTCCAAGGCCTGGGCCCTGGGCTGGGGGCAGGAGGAGGGAACAATGACCCGAGCTGTTGACGCTCCGCACGTCAATGAAAAACCTTTAAATAATCACCAGGCCATTAGCTCAGGCGTTAGCTTCTCTGCTAACTTGCCCCCGCCTTAACTGAAGGTCCTCTTCACTTCACACCTGGGGTAACCAACCTCCCAGCTATTTCTCCACTCAGGGGTCTCAGCCTGCGCTGCCAAACTGCTCTTCCTGACCCACCACTTGATCGTTGCAGCCCCACTAAGCCTGCAGCAGAGGGCAGGGGCCCGAATCCACACCCGGGCTGTCGTGCTCCCTCACCCCAGCACCGGACCCTCCTTTCTAGCCTTACCTCCCTTTGGTCCCCTGCGCTGATCTGATGCTCCAGACAGGCCGGGAGTCTCTGTGTTCTCAGGCCTGTGTGGGAGGCTGTGGAGATGCCCGCCCGCCCTGTTTGTATCCGCATGGGAATCCCTCTGGGATTGCTCGTAGTGCAAGACTCGCCTCCATCCTTCCCAGACACTCCCCGGGCGCTCATGTCCCCTCCTCCACTGGAGTTCCTCCCTCCAAACAGGGCTGCTCCCTGCGTGCAGGTCTCCTCTTCCCAGCTGGACGCAGCCCCTCAAGGGCAGGATTGCCTCTGTGCTGCAGGCATCAGGGCTAATTCAGCACAGTGCAGACGCTCTGGGCCCTGGTGAGCGGGTTCTGAAGGACACGGATGCCGCACTCAGCTCCTTCACCCCTTCCCACTTCCCGCGCAGGACCTAAACCTACTTGCTGTTGAGTAAGTACATCTCCAGCCCTGCATCTCCCAAAGTAAAGACGACACTCCTTAGCTGGCTGCTAGAACTATCTATACGGAGGTCTCTGTGTGCCTGAAACAGGAGATAGAACCTGCTGCACTCTCCAGCCTCCGTGGTCTCTGATGCAGCAAACGAGCATGGCCGCCCAACCCTCTTCTCACCCGGCACAGGCCTCTGAAGTAGTTTTATTCTCAGCCTCCTCCGCGGAGCCTGTCTCAGTGGGAGTAAGGAAGCTCTCAGCCTACTGGATCAGCCTTACCAGGGCCCTCGGCTGACCCAGAACGAATCCATCAACAAACGACGAGGGGCTCCCTCCCCATGGCAGTAGTTCCCCACTGTAGCGTGCATGAGCTTCATCCAGGGGATTTGCTAGGACACACATGGCTGGGCCTCGCCAGTTCCTGATTCAGGAGGCCTAGGGTCGGGCCTGGTGATTGGCACTTCCACTAAGGGCTCAGGCGATGTTGAAGCTGTTGATCTGAGGACCACGCTTGGAGAACCACTGCCTTTCAGGTTTGGAATTGGTTCCTGCTGCCCTAATTTTGGGTCAGAGGAGCCTGAGGCAGATCCCTAGTTACTTCACATCTGCCTCCAAATCTTGTCTTTTTGCAGATGGTTTCAAGCAGCTGATAGAGAAGTTACCCGGCAGGGCTGGTGGCCAGGTTATCTGGCTGCTGAGCTAAAGGAGGAAGGGCCATTTTGTGGGGTCGTGACAGAAGGGCTTCAAGGGACTCCTGGCATCAGCATCACCGTGGCTCGAGTCCCCCCTCCTCTTCCCTGGCTCAGGCCCTCTATCCCCTTTATTTCAGTGCTTTGTGTCCTTTGCAAGGTCACAAGACTGTGAGAATCTGATGAAAGCAATAAATTCCTCTCCCTAGAAAAGCTTACATACAGATAATTTTGCATCAGGGGACATCAGAGATACCCCCAAGGCCCGCCAAAGATCTCAGGTTGAGGACCATGCTAACTCAGTGATTCTTAACCTTCGATACCCAATAAAATGTCACCTGGGAAGTTAGAAAATACAGATGCCCTGAAACGCCCCCCTGCCCCCACCACTGCAGAGATTCTGATACAGTGAGTCTGGGCTAGACTGAGGCATGGGTCTTTTTTAACGTGCAGCCAGGTTGAAACGCTGCAACTTGCCTCCTTGCTTTGACCTAGCCCTTCCTCCCCTTTCTACGCTGCCTGTACCTGTGGCATCTCCAGGCCTTCTGCTCAGTGGGGCTCCTGGACAGGCCTGAGCCCCTGTTGCTGCCATGATGATTATGGGTGGATGGGGTGACTTGGTGTCTGTCCAGGGTCACCTCTTCTCAACTGTCATCCTCACAAGGGTGCACGGCCAATCTCTAGGCTGTGTCCCGTCTCTTCTCTGCGAGGGCATCTGGAACAGCGAACGCCATCCTTCCCACCTGGGAACGTCTGTATGCACCATTAACCGGGCCGCTCCTTCTCACTTAGATTCAGATTAGCAAGAGGAGCTGCTACTGTGTCCTGTCGTCAGAGACAATCAAGATGAAAAAGTATCTCAAGCAACCACATGGAAATGTTGGCTTCAGCACAGGGTGTCCACACGCCTGTGAGACCCCCAGTGCCTGTGGTAGCATGCCAGGAGGACACTCTAAGATTTCCAGAAGGCAGGACTCTATCATCAATACCTGGAGACAGCATAGGCGATTGTCATTGATTAAGTGAGATGCTTAAATAGACCGATCACAGTCTAATTATCGCTCATCGCTGACTCGAGGTACCCTCTGAAGTTATAAAAAACAGTCTGTGTCTTCTCCTTACTCCTTCTGAGGAACTGAGCAGGAGGAGTAGAGATTGGGGGAGGGGAATCAGGGTGGGAAGAGGAACAGGGGGCTGGCTGTTGCCCCTGGCCTGGGCAGCTGGGGTTTCTGCCCGCCTAGTGCCCTTGCCCCTTTGTGGTATCAGCACTCCAGTTTCCCTTTGAGGAACTACCCGCCCCCTCCATTCCAGGATGCCTTGGTAACACTGTCAAAGCGCTCCCTTCCCACCCACCCCCTTGCCCCTGAGCAAGCTCTGGCCCAGAACAGCATCAGCCCCAATCAGACCTTCTGGTTGAATTTAAACTTGAGTGAGACGACCTGAGGCCATTCCACGTGCAGCAACTGGAGTCAGCTGCCCTTTCGTTCCTGCTAATAACCAGGTTCCCTGAAGCTGTTAGCCTGCCTTTAACCAGCCTGCGTTATTTAGCTTTTCCTGTTTCTTTCCAGTAAGTCCCTTTCTTGTTTAAGTTAGCGGAAGTTGGTGTCTATGGTCTGAAAGGTCAGAAGGATGACGGATAAGAGGCTGTATCCCATGTCTCTGTCAGGGCAGGGCCTGGGCAACTAAGCCACTTCAGGGTTACCGAAAGTGGGGTCACCATGCAGGTCAGGGCCATATTGCCGCTGAGTCCTTGTGGGATTTTTTTTTTTTTATTCAAATGGAAAGTCACAAAAATTATAATCATCCTCATCAGTTCACTCAGTCCCATGTAGTTAATTTTTTTTATCTTGATCTTTTGTTAGCACTTTTATGAATTCATCAGTTTTCCATTAGGGTTCTGAAAATGCTTATTCATTCAGTTCAGCAGTATAGTCAGTTACCAGAAACCTGTATTTGTCAGAGTCTTTTCCATGAATTCCTTGAAGATGAAACCCTTTTATAGGAACATTTTTGCAGGTCAAGGTCATATTGCATGGGTACAAAACCCACAGATATGGCCAGCTGAGTCACATCGGGGATGAGGTCCATGAGGCCAGCAGACTACAGAGTGGCCACATCCCAGCAACCAGAGGTGACACAGCAATGGGGTAGCCGCTACATCTTTGGGGTACTTGGTCCTCTCACAGCAAAAGTTTTAGTCCGTGGCTGGTGTGCTAGCTTCCCGTGGCTGCCGTAACAAATTACTACAAACTAGGTGGTTATAACAACAGAAATTTATTCTCTCACAGTCAGAGGCGGCCAGAGGTCTGAAATCAAGGTGTCGGCAGGGCTACACTCCCTCTCGAGGATTCTCAGGAATCCTTCCTTGGCTCTTCCAGTTTCTGGCAGCTCTGGTTTCTTGACTTGCGGCAGCCTAACTCCAATCTGTGACTTCATTTTCACATGGCCTTCATCCCTGTCTGTGTGTCTCAAATCTCCCTTTCCTTTCGCTTATAAAGACACCAGTCATTGGATTTAGGGCCCACCCTAAATCCAGGATGATCTCATCTCTAGGTTTTTAACCTAATTGCATCTGCCACGGTTCTTTTTCCAAACAAGGTCACTTTCATAGATTCAGGGAGTTAGGACTTGGATATATCTTATTCGGCCAGTTTCACAGGATACAAGGTCAATATGTAAAACTTGATTGTATTTTTAGATGCTAGCAAGGATCAAGTGGAAATTGAAAAACTTTTAAGTGCCGTTTACAATAGTACCAAAATGTGGAATACTGAGGCATAAATCTAACAAACGTATGTTATATGTGGGATCTTTATGCCAAAAAGTATAAATTACTGATTAAATAAATAAAAGGAGAAAAATAAACGGAGACCTATACCGTGGTCATGGATTAGAAGGCCCAATTTTCTTAAAATACCACTTCTTCTTACCGACTTATAAATTCAGCACAATCCCAGTCAAAATTCTGGCAGGCTTTTTTGGGTAGAAATTGACAAGCTGATGCTAAAATGTATACGGAAAGGCTAAGGAATTAGAATAACTAAAACAATTTTGAAAAAGAACAAAGTTGGAAGAGTCACTATCCGTTGTAAGACTTACTCTAAAGCGTTGACAACACAGTGTGATATTGGTGAAAAAATAGGCCAGAGGCCAGGGAAACAGGATAGAGTACAGGGAACACAGCACCGCCCCGTCTGGGAGAGGCGTTCCCTCACTCTGAGGGCAGGTAGCACCATTGCTTTAGAAGCATCAACAAGTAGCCCCTCTGGCTTGGAACTCAGCATTTTTGGCCCATGAGCACTAGCTACAAATACATGAAAAGTTTTTCTAGAAGCTTCTTAGGTAATGGACATCAGTGGTGGTGGTGGGCAGGGTTGGGGGTGTAAAGCTGGGTGGAAGATTATGGAAGATGCTGCAACCTAACTGTAGCTTACAGCCTGCTTTATGAGCGCATGTTGCCCACACCTTGAAAACTCCTAGATGTAAACTGAGTGAGATTGGTTGGGGGGGTGGGGTGGGTGCTGAATGTGTTACCGGAATAATAGAGAGAAGAACCTGGAAAATATTGCCTTTACTGTTACTGTGACCCCAGCAGTACCCTGGAGCCTGGGAAATTGGGTTAAGTTTACTTTTCTGGATTTCTCAAAGTGGCTACATAAATAATAGATGCTTAGCAAATATCACTGAACAAATAAGTAAATGAACCATCGGCTCCACACAAACAGATTGCACTGGCTGATGGAATTCACGTAACTCACATAAGGATATAAATATAATTCATGACTTCTATTGAGGGCAGGAACTGGGTCTGCCCCTTGCCTGTGCCTAGCAATGTGTTCTCTGTGCAAATATGACAGATCCACGCCTAACATTTCGTACAGGATAATGCTCCCATCTGAATGAAACATTCACCCGTTAGCTCCGGTTTACAGATCCTTGCCCAAAGCATAAGGCGTTAACACCAAGCTCCCGGCACACCACCTCACCACAGTGACAGTAACTCAAAGAGGGCTGGTGGGCAGAATCATATGCTCATTAACTGGTAATGAGGAGAGGAAATTATTTCCCCTAAGAAGTTAATTTTCTGCTGATATCTTGGTGGAATTCCTTCTCTCCCACCATGTTTACTAGCACTCAGTGCTAAAAGGAGACATCGTTTATCTACATTTTTTCTGGATAGTTCAGTCAACACCTTAGGGGTCGAGCAGTCCTAGGAAGAGTGGTTTTCAGTTAATGGCTAGGAAATGAAGCTTTTGTTGTACTTTCTGGGCAGTTTCCTTTGTGAACAAATCAATGACCTTGTAACTGTTTAACTCCTCTCTGGCCACTGGCGTATCCAGAATGGTCCAGGACTAAGAATCGTTCCTGCAACTCAGGATCCACTGGGCATTATGAAAGCCAGGACCTACAAGGGGAAGGAGAGGGCATTTGCACGGGGCTCCAGGTCCCTCTGCCTGCCCAGAGCTGATGGACGGCAATGACACCTGTTGGCCAGCCCCAGACATTCAGTCTTATGTTCACCACGGCGTAGATTGCTGTGGGGTTGGAGAGATGTTGAACTTCCTGTCATGGAGGAAGAGTCTGCCAGAAGCTAGATGCTGGCCTGACCTCCCACTCCTGGCCCAGCACACGTAGGGCCTCCCAAGGACAATAACGAGGAATCCACCACCACACACGCCAATGATGTGCTCCTCAGGGACACGGAGGTTCTGGCAGAACTCTACATAGGACAGACGATACGGCCCTCCCACCCCCACCATGAAGGGACTGAAATCCCTTTGGGAATAACTGCGATATAGAAGACTGTGACCCTCGAAAATCAGCCCGTCGTACAAGGAGGGGGTCCTTCATAATGCAGGAGGGGCGCTGAGGGGGCTGACCCACCAGACAGGTCTGAGACTCCTAGGAAAATGGCATCCACAGGGCCCCAAACTCCCTCAGGCAAACATTTTCTGAGGGTGTGGTCTAGAGGTGGTTCTCAAATGTTAGCAGGCATTAGAATTATCTGAAGGACTTGTTAAAACACAGATGTTGGGCCGCATCCAGGGAGCTCCTCATGGAGTGCGTCTGGGGTGGGACCTGATAACTGGCGTCTCTAACAGGTACCCAGGTGACGCTGATGTTGCTGGTCTGGGACCACACTCGGAGCGCTGCTGGGCTGGAGCTGAGCTTGCCAGCCTGCTTCCTGCCCTGTCTGGTGTTGTCTGAACAGATTAGCCCTGCCTTCTGGTGCGGCTTGTCTCTCACCCCTTGGCCCCCAGACTCGCTGGTTTGGCCTTTGACCGCCCTGATGCCCGTGGCTCCCCGTGTCACCTCTGGCTCTCGGCCCGGTCTTGGCTTAGCTCCTGCTTCATCCAGGGATTTCCCTTGACCTCTATTGTGGCAGGTCCCACCCTCTGCCCTGGGGCAGGCCTGGTCAGGGAAATTCCCCACGGGACAGCTCCTTGCTGCCCCCTCCTGGCTCCTGGAAGCTGAACATTGGCTGGTGCATGGAAAATTAACCCTTCGTCGTAGTTTGTCAGTCCCAGCCTTGATCTTACATTCTAGCTGGGGAGATAAAACCAATTCTTCACAAAGAACCTTAAAAACGTGTGCAAAGCTCTAGATCAACAGAGTCAAATGCAACAGAATACAAAACCGTGTTTAGGTTGCGTGTACCTCTCTCTGGTCTATAGCTCTGTTCCAGAACTCATTCATATTTCTCACTGACGGCCTCAATTAATTCCAGAGATAATCCACAAATGGTTGATCTGGGGCTGTGAGTGGTAACTAATACTTTCGCGTTCAGTTTGGCTCGGCCCCCAAGTAGTCAACGATCTTGCCAAAGGGGCCAAGAAGAGGCAAGGCCCTGGGTAAGGGAGTGCTGTGCAAACTGCGACGTTCCCGGTCTAGCCCACTAAGGCCAGCTGACCTCACCTGCCACAGGAAACCTGGAGAAGCAATGAGGTTACTGTATTAGTCATTTTAAGAGATCCAGGAAAATACCACGGAATAAGAAATGGTTTTTAATTTAACTTGTCTGGTGTCACTTGAGGAAAAAGGGGTTCAATTACTGGCGGGTGAGAAGGTCAGCGTAGTAGACTTGCGTGAGATTCTGAAGGGACCTCGGGGGCTTCGGGACTGTGGCACTGAGTCTTCATTGCATCTCATTTCTCCCAGAACTTATGACTTCCATTTACCTGAGTAGAAGCACGTCCAGGCACTGTGCCCATGTTTAGCTGCTGAGACAGGGAAACCTGGGGTTTGCAGGTGGAACTGGGGGGAAGAAGGAGAACGGGATGGGGTCATATTCTTAAGGGGCCTGGAGAAGACCCATCCCGGGCCCTTGGCAATGAGAGCGTGGAGTCCTAACCACTGGACCACCAGGGAATTCCCTGGGGGAGAGTTTAGAGAGGGGTGTGTGGCTGAAAGGGAAGAGGCAGGGAGAGAAAAGGAAAGGGGGGAGCAGGGCGTGGGGAGGGGTCTAGAGGGAGAGGGAGGGAATGATGATGGGTGGGGAGGAGGACGATGGTGAGGATGACAGCCTTCCTCAGCCTAGGACTTAACCTGAGACGCGAGATAATGAGCTGAGAGCACGTGTCTTCCTGCGGACGGAGGTGGCAGAAAAAAGGCTATGGGGCAAAGATGAGGGAGAACTATTGGTGTCAAATCAGATGAAGAGCCAAACATCTGTGGGAACTCAGGGCCTTTGCGCGGGGGATGCAGAGGTGGAGGCGGAAACGGGGGAGTCTCAGTCGGGCTCTCTGCCTTTTAGCAGCTTACTGGTTACTAAGATCCTCCCTGTCCTCGCCCCAGCTCCCCGCCTTTCCCAGGCCCTACCCCCTCCCACCAAAAGCTATGAATCCGTGAAGAGTTATACCAGCTCAAGATAGTACCGGAAAGATTAAGGTTCCTACAGCCCAGCTCTAATCAAACCCACCCCCAGCCCTCCTGGGAAAGCTTCCATGGCCCCACACCTGCCGAGGTAGGGCAGGGCCCACATCTGGCTCTGGGGCTGGACGGCCCAAGGCTTTCTTTTTATTTATTTATTTTTGGCTGTGTTGGGTCTTCGTTTCTGTGCGCGGGCTTTCTCTAGTTGCGGCGAGCCAGGGCCACTCTTCATCGCGGTGCGCGGGCCTCTCACTGTTGCGGCCTCTCTCGTTGCGGAGCACAGGCTCCAGACGCGCAGGCTCAGCAGTTGTGGCTCACGGGACCAGTTGCTCCGCGGCATGTGGGATCTTCTGGGACCAGGCCTCGAACCCGTGTCCCCTGCCTCGGCAGGTGGACTCTCAACCACTGCGTCACCAGGGAAGCCCGGCCCGAGGCTCTCTAAGCAGAGCTTGAGTGACTTGATACCCCATCCGCAGCCCCAGAGCCCACCTCGAAGCCACATCCCCGCCTCCTCATGGCACCTCCTCCCCCCGCCCCCAAGACTGTCCTTAGACTGGGCAAGGACTCCCTGCTTCAGGAGGCATCACTGTGGCCCTTGTCCAATCATGGTCCCCCAGAGGACGTGGCGTTCACAGGGCCAAGGGGATGTGCCCACTGGAGCCCACACCCAATTTCTAAACCCAGGCTCGGGGAATTCTTGCCCAAGAGGCCCGAGCCAGCTCCCAGCCCTTCCTCCTGAGGGTAGACTTCACCCAGGCTGTGCGCCCAGGCTCAGGGGGCCAAAGGGCCACGGCTGCAGAGGTCTGGACAGGGCCTGGTGTGCTCATGTTTCTGTCACAGCAGAAGGACCCTTGCCGTGTGGGATGGAGCAGAGGGTGGGAGGGGGAGGCAGGTGGGCCAGGCTGGGGCTCAGGGCCAGGGGTAGATACTCCCTGTAATAACATGTTTGACACAGAACTCCAAGAAGTAGAAAGTTCTGGATTCACACCTGGCCTATTCCAGGGCTTTCCAAAGGTGTATTTGTCAAGGCAGGAGGACAGACCATGTTTTATTTGACAGTGAGTGAGTTTGATTTTTAACTCTTAGATATGTGGACATACGGTACGAGGCCCCCTTTGACTCATGACC
Organism: Orcinus orca; assembly: GCF_937001465.1. NCBI lineage: Eukaryota > Metazoa > Chordata > Mammalia > Artiodactyla > Delphinidae > Orcinus > Orcinus orca. The sequence continues at coordinate 61,112,828 of NC_064572.1, read as the reverse complement.
AAGCCCTGCAAATATTATTGAGTAACAGAGATTTTCCGGAAGTTTTTAGAGGAACAGGGAGGAAGACGACATTCCATATCACAAAGCAAAGCTTGCTAACGTTTCCACTGAGCCAGCTCTTCCCTCACATGTCCTCCCCTTACCCAGCAGACCGTTTGCTCCTGTCTCCCCAGGGCCCATCTCCTTGGTGAGCCTCTCCAGCCTGGCTAGATCCACCTCCTCGCTCCCCCATCCCTAAGATTTCTTAAGGTCCCCTCAGCTCCCACTCCCCAAACCCCACTCTAAACGCAAGCCTAATAAACAGCTCTCAGCAAAGGGAAAACCTGTCCTCTGTTGAAATGGTCTCTCCTCCTGCATCTGTCCTGCTTTGTGTTATCACGGTCTGCTCTCCACCACTGCTGTGTCTTCGAGCCATCTCGCCCACTAGGCGGTGAGCAGAGACTGTGTCTGGTTCAGCGCCGTGACTCGGCCAGCACCTTATATTTGAGACCATTTATGCAAGGTTTCATGGACGAATTCGTGGAGAAGTTAGAATTGGAGTTAGGCCTGGAGAACAGGTAGAAGGTGGAAAATGAAGTCAGGAGAAGAAAGGAACAGAGGGGACAGGAGAAGCAACAGTGGAGTCACTGTATCCTGTGGGCAACAGCGAGCCACTGAAGATTCTTGAGCTAGGGCATGACAACACGTTAGGAAGATCCATCCGCGCAGGATTTACTGAAGTCAGGGTCAGCCGAGATGCAGGGAAGAGAGGAGAGCAGTTTGGCCCTGGGATGTCAGAGGGCAGGAGTACAAAGGCAGGACAAATGGATGCTGGAGGCCGTACACTGGCCTCAGCAAAATGGCTTGCCTGACGCCACATGGCTCAGTCAGTTAGAACTAGAATTCAGGTCCCCAATTCCCAAGATGTACAATTTCCTCCATACTGAGTCTCAAAGGAGGTGGGGCTGAGTCCCAAAGGCTGCTGAGGAGGAAGTTTTGCCCAGCGGGCATGGCACTGGGTACTCTAGCCAGGTTCTCCCCGGGCGGCTGCTGGCAACGTGCGCGATCACAGCTTTGTGCAGGAGATTCGGGCCTTCCCACTTGGGAGGAAAGGCCAGGCTCTGATTTGGGCGAGGACGAGGAACACCCCGTGGGGAAGGGATTCGTGTTAGCTACTGTTTAATCTCTCAGCTCCTCACTCAGAGGGGTGGGCAGATGGCAAAGCTTACACCTGGGGCCCTGGGGGACTGGGTGAGGGGTGAGGGGACATGGGAAATTCCTGACATCTGTAAAGTGCTCCATGACTTCCAAAGCTTTATTCATGACCACCCCACTTTCCCACCTCTCTAGCTAGTGAATCATAGCCACCCTCCAAGGCTCTTCTTCCATGAAGGCTTCAATCCTCAGACTTCCCTCCTCTGTAACCTCACAGCCCTGTGCTTAGGCTCCAATCTACCACTTGCTACCCTCTGCCGATAGGAGCTGTGTGACTTTGGCCAACTCACTTAACCTCTCTGTGCCCCAAGTTCATCATTAGTAAAAGGAGGGTAATAAAAGTATTGTCCACAGGGATTTTAAGAGTAAATAAGATGATACAGGGAACAACAGCTCCACACCTGCAAGCTGTTATGATGATGACGACGATGCCTCATCTGTTTGGTTGACTGTGGGTCTGTCTCCCCCACCACTCTGCAAATTCCTTGAGGACAGGGATCTCACATCCAGCTTGTCTGCTTCTCCACCAGGTCTGGCTCAAAGCACAAAGCAGCCCATTTATTCAATCCATCAGCACCTACTGAACACTTGCTATGGGTGCTAAGCCCTGTGATAGAAACTGAGTTTAGAGATAAATAAGAAGCTCGAGGGGGGCCCCAGAGTCGAGGTGGACACAGACCTGTATATCAAGAGCGCGGCAGAGGGTTTTGGCGGCAGCTGAGGCTGTGAGCACAGTCAGGCACGAAGGAGGAAGCGGACAGTCTCCATCAAGTCAAAGCTTATTGAGATGAATTGAATTGTCCCATTTGACCCCCAGAGCAACAGCATTTAAGGATGAGGAGATGGCCCTCAGCTGAGAAAATCCCACCGCTAGCACGTCATGGAGCTGGGCCTGGGACCCGAGCCCCTCCCTTCTGAAGCAGGGGGCTCACACTGACCCCCTGGGAAGTCCCTCCTTCCACTGCTCCCCGGCCTCAGCCTCTGCCCAGACTTGTAGGTTAGACTTCTGGGCAGCATCCGTTCATTCCCTGGGCTCTAGCCCAGGCCGGGCCCTGGCCTCCAGGGTATTTTTAGTTCTGGGCGGCCAGGCCTGGGAGGGTGATTGGCAGCAGGTGGAGCCCATGTTTTTCGAGCTTCCCGTGTTGTTCCTGGCTCAGCATGAGAGGTGGCTGGGCATGGGGAGGGGGCCGAAGCATACCTGGCACCCCAGCCCACAGCGGGCTCATTGTCCCTGGGGGAGGGGCTGGGCCACTACTGCTGCCACTGACCAAGGCTGGAAGCATTCTTTGCTGTTGATTCATCACAGGGTACTCTTTGAGCCCAGCTGGGGTGGGGCAGGGCATTGGGGGGACATCTGGGGCATGGGCAGCCAGGGGTGAACATTAGTCCTCCAGTGGCCAGGTCAGTGTGACCTGGCTGTCACCCAGGAATCAAAAAGGTCTACCTTGCCACCCTAGCCCTTATCACATTCTGCCTTATAGTGATGTTTGCTTACTTGCGTCTGCCTCCGGGACCAGACTGGGAAGCCCCTCCCATCCACCCCCTGCAATGTCTAGCACTCTAGCCCCCTGTCCAGCAAGTAGGAGAAAATCAAAGATGTGCTGAATGATGGAGCCTTTGGAAGACCGTCAGGCAAGGTGGGGGGGAACAAGGGGAATCAAACTGCACTGATCTGGGCCTAGGGAGGAAGCTGGGAGGCTGGAACTCTGACCATTTTACAGACCGGGGCACTGAGGAACTGGGAGGAACCAGGACTAGGGGAAAGAATCTGGAGGAACCAGGCTGGGATTCAGGCGTCTGGGTGCCCCCCAAAACTGATGGGACTCCCCTCTGTCAGCCCCTCCTACTTTTGTCTTATTCCACCGTCTCCCCGCACCCCACCCTCCGCATACACTCTCCGCCTACGAGCCTGTCAAGGGCCAGGGCTGCCTCATTCAGCTCTGTAAGCGGTTGTAGTGGAGGATTTCAGCTTGTTCCATTATGGTTTATTACGTTGGGGAGCAAGTCGTGTCTCTTGGGGCTCAGTATTCCCAACTGTACAAGGGGCCTCATGCCCCCGCAGTACTCAATAAACTTCGAGGGACCAGGGCAATGGAGAGGACTGCCTGTTACCCCAAAGACAGCACACCTACACCCCACCATCCCGACCTCATCTGAACAGAGCCACCTCGCCCCCGTGCCCGCCCCCGCCGAAAGGAGCCTGCGTTGTCCGAAGTAAACAAGCCGGTGGGACAGTGAGGCGCTACCACGTGAAGGGCGCTGCGCATCTTAGGGACCCACTGACTGTAATCCCCAGGACAGCTCTGGTGGTGGCCACACCACCTGGCTTTGCAGAAGAGGAAGCTGCGCCTCCGACAGGCACTCACGAGGCCACAGCGGCACTCGCGCAAACGCAGCCAGCTGGCGCCGAGCCGCAGTCTTTTCCCGGGAACGCCGATCCTCCCACAGTCCCTCCTGCTGTAGCGCGCCAGTTCCCTCCACGGAAAACAGCTGCCCCGACCCCCGCAGCCTAGCGACCCCGGGACTTCCCGGGCCGGCGGGCGGCGAGTGGGCGCCGGGCCGCCCCGGGCCGCGTCCGGGGGAGGGGGTCGCCGGGCCCTCGAGGGGGGGGCGGACAGGGCGGGGCGCCCGCCGCGTCCAGGTCCGTCCGGGGGCGGGGCCTGCGGGCCTCCTCCGCGGCTGGCGGGCTGGAGGGCGGGACGGGCGGAGCGGGGCGGGGCGCGGGCGCCCGTGGGCCGCAGCTGGATAAAAGGGCCCCAGGGTGCCCCAGGAGGCCCGTTAGCGCTGCCCGGCCGCGGAGCCCCGGCCCCAGCCCCGCAACGTCGCACTCCAGCTGGTAAGCCCCTGCCTGGCCACTGGCCAGGTCTGTCTCTCGCTGTCCTGCCTGTCTGTCCGACTTCTGTCTCTCTGGGGGTCAGCAAGTCTCTGAGGGTTCCTGAAGGCTGGGAATGGCAGGCGTGGGGGTCCCATGAACAGTTAGCCTAGACCCCAAGTCGCTCACCAGCCTGCTGCCAATGGAAGTGACCGAGTTGGGGAGCTTGGCCCCATGGCCGCCCAGGGTGATGCGTCGTGGCCTCGGGGTGCCTGCGTGTCTTGTTTGTGGACACGCTGCGTGTAGTGTAGCCATTTCTCTGGCCTCTCCCGGGGCAGGGTAGGGGGAGGCAGGGGAAGGGACAGGTGGGTTCAGACGTCATTCCTGTGACAGGGGACAAAGAGGCAGGGTGGAGCCGGGCTCTCTGAAAAAAACAGACCAAAACTGAGTATGCTGGGGGTCGGGGGGAGACTGGGGACAGAGATGGAGGGTGGGCAGAGGGCTTCAAACTCTACATGTCCTATGCCTGGACAGGTGGATATTTGCTGGCACTGTGTCAGGTCACCACAATCAGTGGTCCCAGGGAGGCAATCTGGGCTGAGAGGGGAAACCCCACCCCCTCCTCAAAGAGCTAGAGAGAAGAGGCTTCCAGTGATTCCGGAGCCTGGTTCCCACCAGGACAGCACCCCAGCGCTCTTTCCTGAACACCTTTGGGCACTTCCAGCCTCTCTAGCAAGGCCAGGTCAAGCCAGGTGCCAGAGTCCCCTGGCAGCACCTGGATCAGGTGCCTCTCTCCTCCAAGCTGGCAGGATCCTGGATCTGCCACTTGGTTGCACTTAGCGCTGGCATCCAGCCCAATGCCCTCACACCACGGCTGGGTCATAAATCAACCAGCAACAGGGTGGAATTTCATTCATCTCCCTGCCTCCCTTCCTTCTTCCCCTGCTCCCGTGTCCATCTCTCTCCTGACTGGGAGCCTGGCGCTGGAGCCAGGCTGCCTGGGTTTAAATCCTGGCTGGGCAAGTTACTTAGCTTCTCTGGACCTCGTGTCCTCACCTATAAAGTGGAGATAAGTATTCAGTAAATATTTTTAAATGTATAATAAACTTATTGTGATTAGCCTGCCCTCCTCCTCAGCCTCACTCTAGCCCTTTCTCCTTCACTTTGGAAAAGATCCACTTTTGAGGCTGTTTCCTTCTCTGAGGGGGGCTTCTCAGCCTGGTCCTCTTTTTGCGCAGCTCTGGGGGAGCAGTTATGGGAGACACTCCCCTGGGTTGTGGAGACAGGAAGCAAAGACACCAAGTGCTAGGAAGGTGGGGGTCCGGGCGGGGGACTTAATGGAGGGGGTGGCGTTTGAACTGGGTGTGGAAAGATGTGTAGGAATTTAACAATCTGAGATTGAGGGAAGGGGTACCCCAAGTAGAAGGAACAGTGAGAGCAAATGCTTGGAGGCTGGGAACTGAAGGATGTGTTTGGGGAATGTGAGAAGACAAGTGTGATGTGAGCCAAAGCTGCAGAGGCACCTGCAGTGGGCAGGAGGGCTGGGAAGTGGGCTCTCCCTGCATATGACTCGGTTCCTGCTACCGCCCATCCACCTCCTGGGCGGCTTTCATAGAAGGGAGCTGATCTAGCACCAGGATTCTTCAGCAGAAGGCCACCCCTGTCCCCACGGAGGCCCCTTGGAGGGGAGGGGGCCTGTAGGCCCAGGAGTGTCCACAGCCTCTAATAAGACCTCCACAGTACTCTGGGGATGTCAGCCACAGCTACACAACTGACCTGCCCAGCCCACCCCCTGGCCCATATCGTAGATGGGGGACCTCTAGTGCCACCCCCTCATTTTAGAGGTGTTGCACCTGAGTCTCAGAAGAAAGCATCTGAATCATGTCACCTAATTTGGTGGCAGAATGAGGAGCATCCTGACAGGGAGCAGGGTCATCTCTCAGGCCAGACCCAATGTGACCCCTGGGTCCTAACAGCTGGTGGGCCCTGAGCCCAATCTTTCTATCCTCTCATGTCATCTGGGGGAGGTCTCTATCCACAGTGACTTCGGTTTGGCTCAGTCCCTCGCTGTCTACCTCCTCCTTAGGGATGCAGGGAGGAGGGAATGGGAACATCCCAAGCAGCAGAGAGCCTTCTGCATGTGGTGACAGCCAGCAGGGAGCCTCCCCTGGCTCCTGAGTGGGGAGGGACATGAAGAAAACAGTGCTTAAGTCTGAGAAGGAAGTGTCGCAAAGAAGGGTAGCAGTACTGGGGACTTGATGTTGAGTTGGGAACGCGGCCTCCATTCCTTCTTTATCCAAAGAGAGGCTGGGACCAACCTAGACCAATGGTTCTGTAGTAGCTGTTTCAGTTGCTGTTAATAACAGCTGTCAGATGAGAGCTTGCTCTTCTAAGGGCTTAACGTGTATTCATTCATTTGATCTTCACAAGAATCTCACCCCCATTTTATAGAGGGGATAAACTCCATGAGAAAACTAAATCACTTGAGATTGAGAAACTAAATCACTTGCCCAAGACCACCCAGAAACCAGTTGGTGGAGGCGGGACGTGAACTCAGGCAGCCTGACTCCCAGTCTGTACGCCTAAGCGCAGTGCTATGCCACCTTGCACCCACGCATCTGCAGATATCTACGGGGTGCCACCTACATAGCTGGCACTGCTCTGGGCACTGGGGGCACAATACAAAGTCCCTGTTCCCGTGGACCTTCATTCCTGAGCTCATCATGTGCACTTCTAGGAGCCCACTGCCCCCAGCCCTGGGCTCACCAAAGCAGGCGGCTTGGTAGCTGAAGTGGGTGGGACTGGGCGCGGCCAGGAATAAGGACCGATTCTCAGCCAGAAACCAGCTTGTGGGGAAGGGAATGGCAGGGGGCCCTGTAAGACGCTCCCTACTGAGACTGACCAGCTAAGGAATCCCCCTAAGAATAGCAGTGGCCATGGGGAAAGAGGGAGTCTCCCCAGAATGAGCCCTTTTAAGCCTCAAGCACCGAAGAGAAGCCCAGGACCCGACTTTCTCCATCCACTTCCAGGCCAGCCTCAGCTTCCCGTCAGCAGTAGAACTGGCCGTGCAGGAGCTTCGGCACTGGTGGCTGCAGATACTCTAACAGCTCCAGCCGGGGATGACCGTCCTCTGTGCTCGTCCCAACCCTGCTCCTAGGAGCAAGGCTGCTAATGTATGAGGAGAGCCCCCAACTCGTCCCCTGTAAGGACCCAGAGAGCATATGACAACAGCTTCCTGGAGATGGGAGCCCTCTTCTGTGTATGGTCACTGCCTAAAGCCCTCCCAGGGCCCTTTACTTCCTGCAGGATGAAGGGCAAACCCTCTGCATGGTGCACAAGGCCCTTGATCATCTGGCCCCAGCCCATCCCTCCACCTTAGTCCCCTCCAGGCCCCCAATACTGCAGTACAGGGTTAAGAAAGGGCACTCCCTGCTCTTGCACAAACTCACCTCTTTCCCTCTTTCCCTCTTTCCCCATCCTGTTCTCTCTACCTGGAATTCCCCTTCTCTGAAGGGGAATAAGAGAACTCATTCATCCAACAAGGCCCTGGTTAAGTGTCCCTTCTCTGATTCCTCATCTCTGAGCTTCGTGAGGGCAGAGAGTAGTGTCTGATGTGTTCACTTCTGTGTCCCAGCACCTGGCCTAATAGTTGGCCTGAAGCAAATATTTCAGAAATGTTCGTTGACTCAATGTACAAATTATGCATGTAGGTGGACCTAGAGGTGGAGCTTGCTGTGTGGCTTGGGCAAGTCTCTTAAACTCTCTAGGTCCCAATTCCTTATGTCTAGAGTCAGGAAGTTGATCCAAATACCCTCTATCTCCTCCAGCTTGGACAGTCTAGCCCTTGGGGGCTCCCCATGGCTCAAAGTGTAGGCACCCCCACCTTCTACCTATAAGACGACATCAAAAACTGCTGTTCATTGAGCACTGGCCATGTGGCAGGCTCGTGATAAGCACTTTATGTAGGCACTTTACATCCATACTTTATTCAACACTCACAACAGCACTGGGAGATAAGGATTACTACCCCCACTTTACAGATGAGGAGACTGAGGCTCGGGAAGGCTAAACTTCAACTTCCTCAAGGTCATATGGCCAAGGAATGGTGGGTTTGAACCAGATCGACTAATCTCAGAGCCCAGACCCAATCCATGCCACTACACACACACACACACACACACACACACACACACACACACACACACACACGCACACTCTTGGAGGGACCTGTGCTACCCTTTGTCTCTGCTAGCAGAAGAGACCCGAGGTCAGGGGTAGACGTGGTCATCATTGTCACATTTACTCGTTCCCAGGTGCCTTGACCCCAGCAGCCCTTGGAGTCACCACAATGTGGTCCCTACCAGCTGCCTTCCCTCCTCTCCTGCTGCTCCTGCTGCTGGGCCAGACCCCTCCCAGCAGGCTGCAGTCACTGAGCACCATGAAGCTACGGCTGGTGGGCCCAGGGAGCAGGCCGGAGGAGGGCCGCCTGGAGGTGCTGCACCAGGGCCAGTGGGGCACCGTGTGTGATGACGACTTTGCGCTTCAGGAGGCCACGGTGGCCTGCCGCCAGCTGGGCTTTGAAGCCGCCTTGACCTGGGCCCACAGCGCCAAGTATGGCCCAGGGGAGGGTGAGTGACCGGTGCTCCCCTGCAGGATGATGAGGAGATGGTAGCGGGCTTCTCTCAGGGGCTGGGCTCCCTGAGGCTCCAATAGAACCTGTCACGTTCCCACCAGTCCTTTGATACCCAGCTCAAGTGACCACCTCTGTGAGGCATTTCCTGAGTGCTCCAGCTGCAAATGACCTGTCCTACTCTCCCATTCTCACTTGCAGTGAGGCCACCACCATCACCACCATCACTACCACTCAACTCTCAGTTCCTTGAATATAGCAATCACACACAATGGGTGCTCAGCAAATGCTGTTGAGTGAATGACTAGATGGATGAATGAGGGAACAGGTAGATCTAATTAACAGACCTACCTGGCATTTTCCAAAAGCAGATTCTATGGGACCTGAGGCCAAGAGGAGACACTAGGCAGGGATGGAGATACCAAGCTCCCAGGAGAACCAACTCGTCTCTCCACCCCCATTTTCTACTCAGGCTTTGGAAGAGGAATGTTGATAACTGTGGGGTCCTATCCAGGAGGTAGAGCCCGTGACTTGCCTCTCTGTGCCTGTCGCTGAGCATCACTCATCCCCTCCCACACAGGACCCATCTGGCTGGACAACGTTCACTGTGTGGGCACAGAGAGCTCCCTGGACCAGTGCAGGTCTAATGGCTGGGGCGTCAGTGACTGCAGCCACTCGGAGGACGTCGGGGTGGTGTGCCACCCGCAGCGCCAGCGTGGCTACCTTTCTGAGAGGGTCTCCAATGCCCTTGGGCCCCAGGTGAGAAGGCCGTTCAGGCCCTGGCCTGAGCTGAGGAGGGGGTCAGGGGACAGAGGGCCTCCAGGTGGCAAGCCTGGAGGAGGAGGGAGAAGAAAGGGAGCAGAGCGCGGGCTGCGAAGCATCCCTGGGGCCCTGAGGCCTGCTTGTGGCCTGGAGCAGGTGCATGGGTAGAGGGCCCCAGCTTGAGAAAGGGCGGGCAGGGAGTCAGAGGCTGGGCCTGCCGGGAATCACTGAAGCTGCTCCCCACGAGCGAGGCAGCAGCAGGTAGGGCTTGCCTCAGCCACAAGGCCCGGCCACAGTTGCTGTCTTTTCCTGGCACAGACAGCTCCAAGCTAAGAACAGCCCAAGCCGAACAGCAGGAGCAGGCAGGGCAGGTCTCTTGACTCTACCCTCTGCTGCCAGACGGCCTCAGCCTGAGGACAGCTGGCCGTGGCCCACTGAACGGGTTAGGCCCTGACAGGGGGCTTCGCACCGGTCTAAGTCGTCCAGGGTTAGGGCGGGGGTCTCGTGGGCCAGAGGATCCTGCTGGTGGTCTCAGGCAGCTGGTCTGTGCCCATCCTCTGCCCTCCCCAGGGTGGCGTGAAGAAGGCCCCCTTGTGCCTGGTGGAAGCCTCCCAGTCTCCAAGGGCTCCCATCCTGGCCCCAGGAGAGCGTGGGTCTGCTTGGTTCTCTCGAGTTGAGGAAAGGACCCTAAACAAACCGAGCTTCTGCCTCCTACTCACTGTGTGGCTTTCAGCAAATGCCTCCCCATCATCCCCAAGGACGGAGCCACGTGGCCTCTGTTTCCTGGCCCGTCCCATGAGGGCGCTGGGTGGGGTGATCTCTAAGTGCTCCGAGCCCCAGCTTTCCCATGTGAAGACCTGCAGCGGGCTCAGTGGGGGCAGGAATCCTGGGGCCCACGGTGACCACGCGTCCCACAGGGCCGGCGGCTGGAGGAGGTGCGGCTCAAGCCCATCCTTGCCAGTGCCAAGAGGCAGAGCCTGGTGACCGAGGGAGCTGTGGAGGTGAAGTACGAGGGCCACTGGCGGCAGGTGTGTGACCAGGGCTGGACCAGGAACAACAGCAGGGTGGTGTGCGGGATGCTGGGCTTCCCCAGCGAGGCGCCTGTCGTCAGCCACTACTACAGGTAGGAGGACGGCTGGCTGGAGGGCCGCGCGGAAGGCGGGGTTGTGGAAGCGTCTGAGTGTGTGTGTGTGCGCGTGCACGTGTCTGTGTGTGACGTGGGACCTTGGAGACTGCAGTGAGATTGGCAGGAGTAGTGTCTGTGGGAGGACATTCAGTGGGTGTTGGGATTGGGAGGGAAACAGGCCCGGTGGAGAAATGCGCCTGGGTTTCCTGGGTTATGGATCCCTCAGTAATTACGACAAGAGTGAGGATGAACTTGGAGACCCTGGGAAATTTCTAGAAACAATCAGAAAATAAACATCGTACTTGCCAATCAGATAAAAAGAATTGACTGTAGTGCAGAGTACTCCCCAAATGAAATGTAAATAAATGTAAAATTGTGTCCCTGATTAAAAAATTAGACCTAACTAGTAAAGATACAGTGCTGCTCACAAGTACAGATGGCCTGGGTTCTGGTCTAAGCTTTGCCAACAACGAGCTGTGGGTCTCGGTAGGGCATCTGGGCCTCAATTATCCAATCCGCAGGGAACTGTCTGAACTTTGTCTCAGTGAATTTCCTCAACTGCTATCCAAGCCAGGCTCTGACTGGGTTGCGTCCAAGCCAGGCGTGGGGTGGGGCGGCATTTGGGAGAGGGAACATAAAAATATTCTGTCAGAAACGTGACAGAACTGTCCCAAGATTGCATTAGCCTGTAAACGATGACGAGTCATAGTTCTACCAGCTCCGTCAGTGAAAACTTCGTATGTTTCTCATCAAGGGATAAACCTCCCACGAAACATCTGAGTCATCTACCCTTGCCCATCCCCAATCACTTTTAGTTGGTCTGTCCCGTGTCTCTGACTTAGATGACCCTGGTTTCCAAGGCCAGCCACGTGGCCCCATCCTTGGGGATGACTGGGAGCTGGGCCCCTGACTCCCTGCTGCCCGGTAATTGCACATCTGGGCCTGGCTGGCTTGCCTACCTCCCCTGAGGAGGGCAGCCCTGATTATAGCCTCAGTATCTCTGCCTGGGCAGCTCCCACCAGAAAGGCCTTCAACTTGCACCTGTCCCCAGAGGACTTTCCCCAGGGCCCCTTTTCTCCGGTTGCCCCCTGAAGGCTGACCTTCATCTGGACGGGGGAAGGGCGAGCTTGGAGCTGCCTGCCCCAGGGCAGCCCGGTGCAGAAGAGACACCCACTTTGGGCTTAGTCAAGGGAACTTGCTCGCCCTGCTTTCCTTCCCTGTAAAATGGAGATCATCGTTATCTGTGGGGTGGCCACTCTCTCAGGACTGTGGTGAAGCTCAGCATTGAAGTAAGATTAATGAACAAGTTTACAAACTGAGTCTAGTACAGACTCAAGGACAAGTATGGAGAGGCAGGGTGACAGCGGGTAGGACTTCTGCACCCACTCGACTCCCCGCCTGTTTGTTCCCATCCAGGAAAGTCTGGAATTCGAAGATGAAGGATCCCAAGTCTAGGTAAGGAGCAGCACCCTCAGGGGAGGGTGCAAAGGGGTGTGGCATGAAGGGCCTGCTTCCCCTCCCTTCTCCTCCCCTCCAGTCCCCTCTCCCCTCCCCAGTGCCTTGGCCTCCCTGAGTCCTGAGCACAGCCCTCAACCCCTCTCCTGCCCTCAGTCTCCCTTGTCTTCCAGACTGAAGAGCTTGACAAAGAAGAATTCCTTCTGGATCCACCGGGTCAACTGCCTGGGAACAGAGCCCCACATGGCCAACTGCCAGGTGCAGGTGGCACCAGCCCAGGGCAAGCTGCGGCCGGCCTGCCCGGGGGGCATGCACGCTGTGGTCAGCTGTGTGGCAGGGCCCCACTTCCGCCCTCTGAAGGAGAAGCCCGGGAGCAAGGAGTCCTGGGCAGAGGTGGGTCCCATGCAGGCCTGGAGGCACAGGCCCTACCCCACGGGGAGGCGCTGATGGGGAGGCAGGGGAGGAGCGGCGAACCACCCCTATCAAGGGGGCATCAGTTCAGACCAGGAGGAGGAGAGCAACTCACAGAACATAGAACTTTGGGATTTACTTAAAAGGGACATTTATAACCCTACCGTAAATGGAAAGCTGACAACTGTAATTACATTGTAGCTACATCCCATTGAGGGCCGAAGGTATGGAGCCCAAGCCTGGCCCTTCGTCATAAAAAGCAATGAGCAAGTGCTGGTAGGCACTGGGGCAGGGCAGCACCATGTGAGGTGGTCTCCTCGATGAAATCGGAGCAGGCGGGAGGGCATTAGAACGGAAGTGACTTGCCCACTGTGCGTTTCATTGACACACGTCCCCACGGGTCTCTAAAATCATTTCACAGATCTGCTGTGGAAGTGTTGCTCTGGGTTCAGCCCCAAAGGACAAAGCAGCAGTGAGGCTGGGCAAGAGGAAGGGACTCGCCTAGTGAGCAGGTGGCAGGCTGTGAAGCCCAGGGACCCCCAGCTCCTAAGGCTCTTTCGTTAGGGCTGGAATCTGTGATTACTGTGGCCGCTCTTTGTCACCGAGGAAGGGGGAGGTCGAGAAAGAGCTTATTCAGAGAAATGGCCACAGAAGTCAGAACTCCAGGCCTTGGCTCTGCCTGTCCTGAAGGGGCTCTGCCGGGGGTGTAGCCCCTACCCCTGCCTCCTCGGCCCTCCCTGAGGCCGGGTTTTCTCCTAGCAGGAGACGAGGGTGCGCCTCCGCTCGGGGGCCCAGGTGGGCGAGGGCCGGGTGGAGGTGCTCAGGAACCGCCGGTGGGGCACGGTCTGCGACCACGGGTGGAACCTCATCTCCGCCAGCGTCGTGTGTCGTCAGCTCGGCTTCGGCTCTGCTCGGGAGGCCCTCTTTGGGGCCCAGCTGGGCCAAGGTGAGCGAGGAGGCCTGGGGTGGGGTGGGAGAGCCTGGATGTGCCACCGGTCCACCCTCTGGTGGTCCTGGGGTGCCAGGACCCAGGCCGGTTCTCCCCTTCTGTGGAGGGGGAGCCGCAGGTGTGGGGTTGCAGAGATGGACCTCCCATGGCCTCTCTCCCTCCCTTCTGCAGCGCTGGGGCCCATCCACCTGAGTGAGGTGCGCTGCGGGGGCTATGAGCGGACCCTCAGTGACTGCCCCTCCCTGGAAGGCTCCCAGAGTGGTTGCCAGCATGACAATGATGCTGCCGTGAGGTGCAACATCCCTAACTTGGGCTTCCAGGATCAGGTGAGCCCCGAGCTAGCCTGGGACACTGCTTGGAGCCAGTGGGGAGCGGTTCATGAGAGCCTGCCTGGAGCCAGCCTGGAATGCCCTCTCCTCTGGGAGTCTCCCCTGGCCTGGCCTACTTCCCCTCAGGGCCAGGTTCTAGCCTTCAGAGTTGTCAGAATATCAGTGGGACTCTTCAGGTGCATGGGCTCTCCCACCCCACCCTCTCAGGTCCCCTGTGAAGCTGAGAGAGACGGTGCCTAGGGCAGAGGGCCACAGGATGTCAGCACCCAGGAGTGGCACTGGGAGGCTGAGTGGGGTGGTCAGAGTTCAAGGGTCACACTAACATGGACTGTGGGCAAGTCTCTCGCCTCAGACCTTGGTTCTCTTCTGTAAAATGGGGTCAGCTGTCCCATAGGGTCATTGTGAATGGGACTATAGCTATGAAAGCCCTTTGCAATAGGCACGTTGTCATCAGTGGTAGGATTTCAGGTAGCAGGAGGGCAAGTACCAGAGTGAGAGCCCCAGGTGCAGGCACCCAGTCAGATTTCTCGAGCGGGCAGGGACGTTAGGGACTATCTGATAAAACGTCCTCACTTTACAGAGGAGACTAAGCCAGAGAAGGGGAGTGTCATGTCCAGGCCTGCAGGTTTCCAGGCCGGCAGCCCCGAGCTCTCCTCTGCTAAGGCGGCCCCGCCCCTTACACACCCCTGACCATTGCAGGTGCGCTTGGCCGGCGGACGCAGCCCCGAGGAGGGGGTGGTGGAGGTGCAGGTGGACGTGAACGGGGTCCAGCGCTGGGGGGCTGTGTGCAGCGACCACTGGGGCCTCAGCGAAGCCATGGTGGCCTGCCGACAGCTTGGTCTGGGCTTTGCCAACCATGCCATCAAGGTAGGTCCTATAATGCTGGGTGCTGGGATACTGTGGTGAACAGGACACACAGTTCCTGCCTAACGGAGCAGTCAGTCGCCACATACAGTCAAGAGAGGGATGCAGTCATTCATAAAACGTTCACACAACAGGCACATAATTGTGTCTGTAGGAAAAATGAATAGAAGTGAGCCAGACGAGGTGGGGGAGGAATAAAGAGCCCACGCAAAGACCTTGTGGCCGGAGAACGCTTGACTCTGTTGAGGAAATCAGGGGCCGGGGGTGGAGTGCGGCTATCAAGAGGCAGTGGTGTGAAGCGCCAGGGTGAAGGAGGAGACGGGCCACACCATTCAAAGCCCGCAATGCAGACTTTTAAAAGATTTCTTCCTTGCTGTTCGGCAAACAGTTGGGGTGGAGATTAACATGAGTACAGAGAAACACTATTGCAGTAGCCCAGCTGAGAATGGTGCTGGCTTGGACCCGGGGAAACAAGTGGATAGATTCCAAAGATATCAAGGAAACAAAATCAAGAGGCCTGGGGCATGGCTGCCATGGAGAAACCTCTTCAACTTCGCCCACACTGGCCTGCCAGGCAATACTGGGCATACTTCACCCAGGAGAACTGGGCTCAACCCCGAGCACAACCGACCATCTAGGGTTGTATGAAGAACAGCTGGGGAAATGGGACAGGCCTGAGTGAACAGGAAGGGAACAGGACCTTCCTCTTCAAACAGCTGAGGTCTGCCGTCAGGGAGAGTGATGGCAACAGGGCCAGCGGTGGAAGCCATAGCAGTGGATTTTTGCCTCGACACATGGAAGGCATTTCTAATACCAGAGGGGTCCAGAGTAGCATCACTAAAGATTTCAGGCCAAGGCTGGGCACAGCCCGGTGTGGGTGGTCTGATGGGGTCCAAGCCTCAGATGGGAGTCAGGTGACTCTAAGAGCACATCTCAGCCCTGACTGGGTGATGCTGGCTGTTTTCTTAGGACACCTGGTACTGGCAGGGGACGCCGGGGGCCGGAGAAGTGGTGATGAGCGGGGTGCACTGCTCAGGCACAGAGCTGGCCTTGCAGCAGTGCCAAAGGCACGGGCCGGTGCACTGCTCCCACGGTGCAGGGCACTTCTCAGCCGGAGTCTCCTGCACAGACAGTGAGTAACGGGAGGGGCTGGTGGGACAGGCTGGCCCGGGCTCCCCTAATTTTGCAAGCCCACACCTCCTGTCCTCAGGGAGGGCCCTGAGTGCTGGTCCCAGCTCCAAGGCCAGCAGGGTTAAGGGGTGGAAGGAGGGCTGGATGCAGAACACCAGCTCTGCCATTTACCACGTGTGTGGCCAAATCACCTGCCACACGGGGATACAAACCCTGCCCTGCCCATCTCATGGAGCTACTGTGAGAATTAAAACAGAGAATATGTGAAAATATAAGGATACACAACAGTGTTTTCCAATCGTCACATCACGACCAATAGTTTATAAAAACAGGATAGAAAACAATGATGTGATACATTTAGTAAGGGTAATATTTTTCTCTTGGAATTATTTATGTGTGTCACAACATTAAATATATTTCTTACTACAGTCTGTAGTAAGAAAAGAGTTTGAAAACTGTTGTAGAGGGTATGGAAATGTGAGGACACATGGGGCCTACGGTGAGCTGTGGGACTTACCCGAAAGACTTTAGGTCAAGACCATTTTGAGGCATCGGTCTGCCCCACACCCCCAGATTCTTGGGGTAGAAGCATCTGTTTGACATCTGCCAACCTGGTCTGGGCCAGGATAACCATATCCAGTCCAAAGGCTGCAGGCTGCCACCAACCTGAGTGGCCACTTGACCTTCTTCCCAGCCAGGCTTCAATGCCCAGACATCCTTAACTCTTGTCAGCGAGCTCTAGGGCTTCCTCTCTGTCCAGCGCACGCTGGAAGAGCGCTAGCCCTTACAGTACACCCTGCCCTGCAGGGCGATGGGGCCTGCTCCCCCGTCTCTCCCCTCCCAGGAACCTGTACCCCTCTGTCCTACCGCCTGGAGTGGCAGCTCTTCTCCTAAATGCATGTGATGTTTCACAACGGCTGAGCACAGACGGCCGACCTGCCATCTCTGTGGTCATCCCCATTCCTCCTCTGTAATTTTTCTCCCTTCTTTCTTGCCTTTACCCTCTCTTCTTCTCTCTGAAAGCACTCTTTTCCCTCAGGAATTCTGGGGTCTGTCAGTGGGCATACCCTTAGCTCTCTCCAAAATATGCCTCAGGAATTTCAAGAGCATTTAGTGGTAGTACAGACACCATCCAGCAAACAAGCTCCCACCCTCGACGCCTGTGTTCCCATCTCACCATTGTCAGTGCAAGGCTCACCCATGTGACAGCTCTGCCCCAAATCTAAAGTGTAACCCAGTTTTTGCATGAACAAACATTGAGAATTGGCAAATTTCTCTCTTGACGTTACATGCAAAAGCTGTCCATTTCCTCATTTCTGTGCTGACACAGTGAGGGACAACACGCTGGCCTCTGAGGAGGGTAAGAGCCCCCGTGACAGGAAGGGAGCGGGAGAGGCACTGAGCAGCTTACGGAGACACAGGCTCTAGCATGTTGGATTTTTATGCACCAGAATGTCCACGATGCCTCAGAGGAGAATGCACGGGATGCCCTGGTACGAACACCCCTGATAGCAACCGGGTAGAACAGGACCCTTGGAAGAAGCACAGGCTTAGGAACTGCGGCAGAATGCACCAGAACGGTAGAACCCGGGGCAGGCTCGGTGCTTAACTCTTGCAGCTCTCCAGCCCTCTCCCTCTGCCCCTCGCATTGCTGGAACTGAGGCCCAGAGAAAGAGTGAGCTGAGGTAACAAGCTAGGGGTCAGCAGAGCTTACTGAGGGGTTATATGAGCTAGGCTACAGAGGCACTTATGGGCTGAAACGCATTCTACAGAAGAAATACTAGCTTACATCAACCGCATGCTTACCGTGGGCCAACCATGATCTAAGCACGTTACAGGTACTATCACACTAATCTTCTTCTTCTTCTCCCCGTCATCCAGATGAGGAAAATGAAAGACAAAAGGCTGAGCAAGTCCCAGAGCTAGTTAATGGTGTAACTAAAAACCAAGCCAAGAGAGGAACCCAGGCAGTCTGGCCCCAAAGCCAGCAAGCTTAGGCTAAGGTGATAGAGCTTTCCTGCTATTAGAGTTCACATCTCCTGACTCCTAAACCGCCCTCCTCTTCTGGCGCCTCCAAAAGAGCTTCGTCTGGAGGCAAGGCTGTCCCCTAGGCCAGGGAGCCAAACCGGCTGCCTTCCTAGCCTCTGGGTCTCCACCGTGCCCAGGTGCTGCAGACCTCGTGCTGAACGCCCAGCTAGTGCAGGAGACGGCCTACCTGGAGGACCGCCCGCTCAGCCAGCTGTACTGTGCCCATGAAGAGAACTGCCTCTCCCGGTCCGCTGACCGCATGGACTGGCCCTACGGACACCGGCGCCTCTTGCGCTTCTCCTCACAGATCCACAACCTGGGCCGGGCCGACTTTCGTCCCAAGACAGGACGCCACAGCTGGATTTGGCACCAGTGCCACAGGTTAGTGCCTGCTTAGGCCTTGGCTCTAGGGGAACAAAACCAGGGTCCAGGGAGCCAACCCGTGTGGTCTCTTCCGGGCAAGCCTTCCTGGGAGGGGCGTGCGCTCTGGGAAAGAGCCTTCCTTCCTAGACGCCTCACTGGCCTTGCCTCCGGGCGGCAGTGAGGAATCCCAGGAGCATCAACCTGCCCTCTCCCTCACTCCGTCGGCTGCCCAGGAGGTACCCACATGTCCATCTCCACCACAGTGTCCAACAGAGCAGTCCTTGCCAGCAGAGCTGGTCTCTGTTAGAATGATAGTGGACAATTTTTCTGTTGGCCCTGAGGCCTTGTCTTTAAAAGCCAGGTGAAGTGGGGACTCGTAGAAACCTGGAGACCCAAAATAGCCATCCCATCCAGGATGCTGGCTGTGCAGAAAAAGCTAGCTGGTTTCTGCAGCAGCAAAGCGAGGCCCGCAAGGAAGAGCTGCTGGCGCTGGAAGGAGACAATGAGCGTTCTTTCCTATCAGGAGCCTCCAGCCCAGACAGAAGGAGAGATGATGTCTGTGACAAAGGCAGAATGGAAAAGGGTGTTTTTTTCCTTCAGGACACAGCCGTGGGTGGGGAAAGCTGAGAAGAACAGGCAGTGACTTTGGGACTTGGCCTTGCTGAGAAAATAAGTACCTTTCCCGGCAGCATGAAGAGCTGTCATTAGAACTGGAAACAGTGGTAGCAATTTGGGCCCAGGCTGGCAGGGAGCAGAGGAAGCATCCCTCCTCACTCAGCAACTCCGCTCCTGGGCTGGTCCCTGGACGTGTCTCTTCTTTCCACCTGCAGGCCTCAGGCCTTGTAGCCAGGCAGCCTCCTGGAGCTTTGACCTCTCCTCACCCGGGTGAGACCCTAGGTGATGAGGGCAGCTGTCTTGCTGCCTGGCAGGGGTGCCAGGAAAGTAGGCCACGGGTCACACTCATCTTGGGTTTGGGGGGGAGAAGGGCACTGCCCTGCTATTGTAACACTCCTCTCTGGGTAAGGATGGGGCCTAGTGCCTCAGCCTTCCCTACCAGCTCCTCTGTGAGGACCCTCTCCTGTTGCTGCTGGCCTGACAGCTCTGCCCCTTCTGCAGGCACTACCACAGCATTGAGGTCTTCACCCACTATGACCTGCTCACTCTCAATGGCTCCAAGGTGGCTGAGGGGCACAAGGCCAGCTTCTGTCTAGAGGACACAAGTTGCCCTACAGGTATGTGGTTTCCTGTCGGCATATCCTCCTCTGTTAGATTCCTCGGCCCCTTTGGGCTCAGGATCCCCTCTGCCCTGCTTAACAGCCTCAGGCAGCTGGAGACTCCAGCCTGGCAACAGTCAGCACTCATGGCGACTCAAAAAGATAAATTTCTTACCCTCTCTACTTCCTCTGCATTCCCAACATACTGTGTACCACTTTTGAAATGCTTAACGCTTTCTCTTTTGGATAATAGTTGCAGACCTGTTTCACTTCTAAGTCCTTTGGGACTTAGCATGGATTGATTGTCTGATTCCTATTCGCACACCCACAGTTCCTAGCCCTTAGAAATGGCATGGTAAAACACTGGCTCTCCTCAGGGTTGTATGGGCAAATGAATTAGCCTAGTAGGGCTGGAATCTTCTAATCACATTTCCTAGGCCAACAGGAATTTCCACTAGTGCATCCAAAGAAATAATCTCTGTCACAGATGGGCTTTGCTATGGTGCTGGATTCATGCTTAGTAGGAATTCTGGCTCCAACCGGCAAGATATTTAGCTGAAGCCCAGGCCCCTAGTCTGACTGCATTTAATTGGCAATTCAGGGACTCAATAACTGTCAGCACCCTCCATTACAGGAATGCAGAGGCGCTACGCATGTGCCAACTTTGGGGAACAGGGAGTGACCGTTGGCTGCTGGGACACCTACCGACATGACATTGATTGCCAGTGGGTGGATATCACAGACGTGGGCCCTGGGGATTATATCTTCCAGGTAAGTGAGCTTAGGGATTCCCCACAGGAGGTCCATTTCTTCCAGATGTTCCAAAAGCTCCCTGAGGTCAAATGAAGAAAGAGAGCTTCATAAATAGGATCTCTGCCAGGTCTGGCGCTTGAAGGAGCTACACCGTAGGGGAAGGGATCAGAATCCAGGACCTAGGTTTGAGTCCTGATTCAGTGAACAAGGGGCACGTCACAACTCGGTCCCCATCTATAAAATAAGGACCTTAATGCCTACTTCCTGGGCTGGCTGTAAGGGTTAATGAAGAAGAGGAGCACAGTTTGCAAGACAACATGAAATGTAAAGGATGTCACAGCCACTGTCAACTCAGAAGCCAAGTCACCTGTTTTCAGCTGGCCCATCTCTCACCCCAGGTGGTTGTGAACCCCAAGCTCGAGGTGGCAGAGTCCGATTTCTCGAACAACGTGATGCGGTGCCGCTGCAAATACGACGGGCAACGGGTCTGGCTGCACGACTGCCACACAGGTGACTGCGGGCCACTGTGAGACCAGCCCCATGCGAGCTCGGGGAGCTGGAAGACCCTGTGTCCCTGTGTGTGACTTCAGTGTGTGTATACAAGGCTGGGGAGGGGACAGAGATGAATTGCCTTTGACAACTTCATAGAAGTTCATAGATTTCTGGAACAAGCTGCATCAGCCCCACCCAGTAACTATTCCTACATCCCTCTTTGTCCTTAAGGTTGTTTGGATTGTAATCTCAGTCTGCCATCTGTCCTGGAATCTTTCCTGTTACTTCAGGCCATGTCAGGATTTCGCCTTTCCAGTCTGTTATTTCTCCCCTTCCTTTCATAGGGTCTTTCTTAGTTGCCTCCATCCCAGGCTGACTGCCTCACAGGCAAACGTAGAAGTTCCCCGGATCCGTGTTGCTACCGCCAGCCCTGATCACTGCTTACAGGACGCAGACCACGGAGAACAGGGCTCAGGACACTTGCAGGATTGGTAATTTCAGGCAAAGAAGCAACAATCCAGTGGGGAGCAGAGTAAGGAGGTGGCTGCCTCACTTGCCTGTACAGAAAGGAAGCAGTTCCTCTACCTTAGAGTTTAAAGTGCTTGTATTTGCTGTGGGGGTGTGTGCAGTCACTCCCACGCTTTGCACACAGAGGGTGGGGCAGGTGTGTTCATTTAGTCCACAAACATTTATTAAGACCTACCTCTGTGTTGAGCACTGCCAGCAGGCACTAGGAACATAAATAGGAGTAACAGGCAGAGCTAAGTGTCAGGTAGGGTAAGCAGACATGCAAATGGGTAACCCCAGTCCTACTGGGTGCCCCAGAGCGCTGTGAACCACTGCTGAGCAAGCAGAGCGCCCTCCGAGCAACCACCTGGAGGCCAGCCGGGGTTTCGCAGAGGAAGGGACATCTGAGCTGGCTGCAAGGAGAGGCACAGGCCAGAGAGGGGATGAGGAGAAGGCGCATAGGATTTGGCTTCAGAGGGCTTCACTGGGCAGCAAATCCAGTTCCACCACCTTCTGGCTTTAAGACAGTCAGGAAATCTCCTCCTCAGAAGCTGTCTCTTTTGTAAAATAGGGCTATGCAGTCACACCTACTAGAGCTCTTTGCAGGGAGGGTTACGGTGGCTCCTGCTGAGAGAATGGACTTGATCCCGTGGGCTTCTGGGAACCACTAACAAATTTCAGCCAAGGAGGCAGGGAGATCAGATCAGATTTTCAAAAGATAGCTCTGGCAACAGATGAAGACAGCGAGAAGAGGAATATAAGGATTTGAAACTCGTGAGACTGCGTAGATGCTGCTGCCATTAAGTGAGACAGGAGCGTGAGCGAGATCAGGGGTTGGAACCTAAGGCTGCCGGCGTGGAGGCACAGCCTCCGTGATGCTGCGGGCAGGCTGCAAGGGGGCCAGGGCAGCAAGCAAGGAAAGAACACTACGCAGCTCTGACCCCTCCAGGGTCCTTGCAGGAAACGCAGGGCACACTCAGGTGAGAGTAGGAGGTTATTTAATGAGAGGACTACACTGAGGTGTGAGTAGGACTAAGGAGATGAGGAGTGTTGAGACGTCCAGGGATAAGCAAGAGTGGAATGTTGTTATCACCTTGGGCTTGAAGGGGCAAAGTGTGTCCTGGAGCCAGGCGAGCGCTAGCACTGAGGAGGAGGGAGCAGCAGGCAGGAGACCATCACTGCACAAAGAGGGGAAGAAATGCCCCAGCCTCTCTCCTTCCATCCTCTAATCTCGTGCTGTTTCTTCCCAGTGACCTATATCAGTCGGCAGTCTCTAGGGGTCAGGTCTCCAGGGCATGAGAGAACAAGAAGGGTAGAGCATGAACCTGCGGAGGGGCGAGAGAGAGTGGCCAGCACAACCCTTCCCACTCAAAAGCCTATCTTCCCGATGTCCCTGCAGCTACGCATCTGTTGGCATCCATTTCCATAAAACGGATTGTTTGTGCCCACGACTAACCTGATGGAAAGGCTGAGCTGGGCAGGATGTCTTGGTGTTTGTGACGTTGTCAGGGAGGGGATGAGACTCCGATCAGGTCGACGACTTACCTGCCCTCCTCTGGTCCGCAGGGGACGCACACCGAGCTAACACAGAGCACTCCCCGGAACAGGAGCAGCGTCTCAGGAACAACCTCATCTGAAGGCACCCCTGCGCACCCCCAGCTGCTGCCCACACACCAGATACCTCAGCTTATTGGAGCCATGCCCTTCACAGAGCCCTAACTCAGAGGGTAAGGGGCCAGTGCCAAGGGGCACCAAGAACCAGCTCAGGAAGCCTTCTGATGGCAAGATCACCACACCAGGGTGGCACTGCTCCCTCAGGATGGCTCTGGGTCTATCCCCTGAGGGCCTTTGGTCTCTGGACTATGGCCTTCGGACTTTGTTCAGCTGAGCTCCTCTTCCATAGGAGACCCAGTCCTTCCCGGATCTTGCCCCAGAGTTCATGGTTCAAGAGCTATCAGTTCCTTAGGAATGGACTGTGGCCCAGTCCCCCATCTAAATGGTGCTTTGCAAATGTCTTGGAGGAGGACCGAAATACACAGGAGGAGAGGTCAGCTCTCTGCTAGGAGCTCTGTGCAACACAACTTGTATCAAAGTCACAACTGGCAAAGAAGCTGGTGAATTCAGTCCCTTGCTTGATAGGTCCGCATTTAGGATTCAGCTACCATACTCTCTAAGAGTCTGTTCTTTAGTGCCCTTACCTTTATCCTACAGCACATATGGGTGTTTCTAATATCCCTGGAAGCTTAGGCCTCAGGCATCCCCTTATCTCCTGACGGGCCCAAACCACCAGTTACTGAGCGCTTGAGACGGGGCAAGATTCACAGGAGTGGCCAGATATGGCCTTCCCGCAGAGCAGCAAGAGGAGGCCGAACAGGAAGAGTCCCGGGGTGCTGTGGACCCCAGCTGCTGCCAGGCCCTCTGCCAAGGGAAGAACACTTGCCCTGACCCCGGCAGGCAAGGTCACTGTGCGCCTCAGGACCGGCCTAAAGGTCGGGTCCCCCAGGCTTCTGGAGTGAATTTTGCATTGAATAAAGTTTTGCAGTGGAAAGAACATGGGTCAAACAGGCCGCTCATCTCTGCAGGAAAAAGAAGACAGGTCTGGTAGAGTGGAGGACAGGAGACTACGGAGAGGTCAGAAGGGGAACATTTAATTTAGTTAAGGACTAAACCTAGGAAAGGCCACCATCCCTGCTTGACCTGGCTGTTGGCAGGCCCTTGCTCAGATGGTATAAAATCCCATGGTCTTCCTGGACATGATTCTTAATCCTGTCTCCACTAAGACACACTTGAGAGATGATCCTTACAGGTCTGATGCCCTAATGCCAATAAAGGTTGCTCACTATGGACTGCTACAAAGACAAGACTGGCTGTGATTCTTGGCAGTTCCCAGCACCCTAACTCTCCCCCTTTTCACTCCTGGTGACCTGGTTACTAAGATGTGTGGAGCCCACATACTACTCACAACAGCCCCACTGCACTCCTCCGACATCAGCCTACAGTCTGCTTCGCAATTCCCTCCCTAGGCTCCGTGGTGAAACATGGGTTGGAAAGGTTAAGGGATGAAAAGTAGGAGGAAAGAAGAAAAAGTCCAAAGATGGTAAACTTTTACAACCAAGGCTGCAAGGCCAGAGTGAATGGTGGTAGATGGGGCAAGATTACAATAGTCCTCCCGTCCTCACATATGAGAGCTGCCCTTCCTTAGCCGGTAAAAAGGGACCTGCTCTGGGGTATCCTCTGTGAATACAAAGAAGCGCGCTTTTCCTTCTCCTCTACCATCCCTCTTCTCAACTCCCTCACCTCCTTCATTAGGGCAGAGGGACAGCTTTACTTTGGCATGGCAGTTTAGGTAAACAAGGGAAGGACTGATTTCCTGTTGGATCCAGCAAACATCTCCCAAACAGTAACAACATTATACTCGCACATGCACCCAATGGTCTGTGAAAGAACGTGTAGCTGGCGGGGGAGCGTGTGGTGACTGATGACTAGATTCAGGCAGGGAGGTTACCTACAGCTTCTGGCTGGATCCAAGTTTCCAAGAAGGCCAGAAAAAGCAGGCCAGGCAGCCAGCCACCCGCTGTGGTCTCAGTCTTGCTGCCCACATCACACATTTGATAGGTGCAGCCAGTTCTAATTCTTGGAAAAAGCTATACAAGGGTTGTGCTGTTACACCTCTGACTTGGAAGGATATGGGAAGATGCGGCTGGCATGACTTGTAACTAGATGAGGAATGTTAACAGAATAGCAACCACCAAATTCCAGACAGAACCAAAAATGTCTGATGATTTTCACCTCAGCATTCTTGTCTCAGAGAAACTGAAGTACTAGGAACCTCAGCTTACCATTCAGATGCCTAATTTATTCCTATTCCACAAAGACTTCCACTCCATGAGGAGTATACTGGAACTCAAGGGGAATGTCTCTATCTACTATAAATTCCAGGTGATACTGGGATTCAGAAGTTCAACATACATGAAGCAACATATAACACACAGCAGAGTGCGTTAGCTGTCTTCTCAAATATCTACCAGAGGAGCCAGTGGCAGCTACAGGGTGCTCTCCAGTTAGCTCAGTGTACAAAGGCATGGTGTAGATATGACCAAGGATCTGATTCCTGTCTGGACAAGCTCAAGTAGTCCGTGCTGGGTCAGGGCAGGTGCTCTTTCTTACCTCCAGCCAGTATACATCAATTCCAGCTACTGGAAAAATACAACTAAAAAGCACATTCTCTACTAAGGGCCGAAGCAGGAGCACTCCTTAGCTTTCAGTTTTGGCTAAAAAAATCCTTTCTCTGGATCTACTTATAAGGATAAATCTGAAAGTTAGAGGTGGCTGACTGTTATCCGAAAAAAAGTGTAAGTTACTAGCCACCAAGTACACAGCATTAGAATGAGGACAAAAGTAACTTCTTGAAATTATGAGACTACAAGAAAACTGGGTAATAAACACAGGACTATGTGTTACCATCAACAATGCCCTTAGAAGCCAAAATGCTGCCAGATAGGGGAAGCACCCTCAAAGGCAAGTGATAGGAACAATCACTTTTTTTTTTTTTACCACCCAAGGCCATTCTCAGCCTTGAAGAATCAAAACAGAGCAAAGGTCTACCTCAGAGGTATACTGTTCAGTACGAAACCTGGCTAGTTTCCTGCATTTCCTTTCAAAGGCAGCCATACTGTTCAAACAGACTTCCCTCTGTTCTACGATGACAGCACAAGCTGTACAGCCAGGTGCCCTAAGCAGTGCTGGGGCAGAGGGTCGAGAGGACCTAATGACCCCTCCAAACTTGGAATGGAGGTATTGAACATGAACAAGGGACAGTTTCAGAACAGACAAAGGATGAGAAAAACAATGCTGAGGAACTGT
Source organism: Orcinus orca (assembly GCF_937001465.1). NCBI lineage: Eukaryota > Metazoa > Chordata > Mammalia > Artiodactyla > Delphinidae > Orcinus > Orcinus orca. The sequence goes on along the minus strand of NC_064572.1, from coordinate 61,086,945 downwards.
AAGAGGGCTCTAAGACCGAAACAGCGGCAGGGATCAAGACCCACGGCCAGTGTCATTTGAGGAACGTTTGGACGGAGCCCCACTACACCATCTTCTAGGCAATGCTATAACCCATCATTGTCATGGGCACTAAATCATACAAAAATGAGGCTGCTGCCCTCACTGAAAGCACAATGAGACATCATTTCTTGCTCTCTCAGCATCTGGAGGTCTACCACTACGATTTCTTCAAAAACACTGAGAATGCAGATATGAGAAGGATAAAGCCTGAGCTGACTGCTCTGACTTGTCCACGTCTTTTAGGAAATCTCTTACTGCCCAGAGGTGTGTGACTTGCTGCTCTTCACTATAATGGACGAGCTGGTACGGCTTTTGCCAAATGCCTCTGGCAAAGGCAGAGAAGATCATACCAAGAACATGCTGTGTGCCAGATGCCTCCTGCAGGATGTCAGATTGGACAAAAATGGCGAAAGGCAAGAGGGTGGAGTGGGGATGTGCAAAGAGGGCAAGAAGGGGAGAGGAGCCACCACATACCAATGCCAGGAGAGTATTTTGTAGTATACTCTGGGGCACAGAGATGATCAGCAGTCTACTGCTGATCAATAAAACCAACAGATCCACCGAATCCACGCACAGCATTACAGGGGTGAAGATAAGGGAAGAACTGCTCTCTAATTTCTTTAGGGGCATGACAAAACTGGCCAACAGCAGAGTGATGTATGTCATAAAATGGGCTTTAATGTCTTTCTCTTACAACGTGATAGTACTGCTTAAACTGGAACTGGCACACAGCTCCCAAGACTGGCTTCCTGTAAGGAATGAAGCGGGCACGCCCCAGGCTGCCATGCGGCTGGAGCAGCCCCAGGCACTCAGCTTAGTACAAGCTCTGGAGTCCAAATACCTACACCTGCTGCAGTTCACCAACTTTGGGGCTCTGGAACCGGCAGTGCAGATTCTGTGAATACCAAGCACTCCAGATACCGTTCCATCTCCTTGTACTAACAGCTCCCTCCCCTCTGACCGCCCACCTCACCCGCCCCCTGCAATACTGCTGTTCTCAGCTTTGTGAGGTACTAAGGAACACCCTGCCTTTGCGGTGCCTTAATCTCCCATCATCACAGGTTTGAATCCTCTGTTTTGCATTTGCTTAAAACATCTTGGAAGTGTGACTTGCCCTGTCCAGAGGACTCTTGGAAGTCACATCTTCCAAGTTTCTTCCTAGCTGATGGCTTCCTTCCACGTCCAACACAGTTAAGGCAGTTCCAAAGAACTGCATTTAGGAGTGAAGACAAACAGGAGTCTGTCTTCCTCCTATACCTCATCAGCCCTTGTCTTGATCGCTTATCTCTTTCTTTCGTTAACATGCACATCTGCATGTACACAGAGCTCTGGAAAAATCCTCTGAAGACTGGAAATATTTTCTGAATTCCTGGAATTATCCCTGTCATCAAATGATGTTCAAACTGCAGACTGGTCTCTGCCTTCCCAGATGTCTTCCCGTTGCTTGGCTTCCAATTGTTTTCTCTCTGTAAATAAGGGCAGTGTTAAGATGGTGAAGTATAACTTCACATAACCAGTGACTTTCACTTAATCTGAATTACAAGGCAAACTTTAATCATGAGACAGGTGAATTCCCTGGTTTTCTCTTACCTGATTCCAAGAGTCAATATTTTTAACTTTCCAAGTGCTTTGTAAGTGGGAACAATGTTTCTCTTACTATATAATAAAAACAGAAAGATCTGTGGCTAATAGAAATAAAAAGCATATGGAGTAAGTCAGAACCGAGCAGGATCCAGATTTTTGTCTTGCTGATAATAATATATTTATTTTAATTATCTTTCTAAACTGTGTTAGTGCTTCAGTAAAATTGCCCATTATTCCCAGTCTACTGATCTATATAAATATTTCAATAGGCATCAAGAATATGTTTCAATATTTTTCTTCTACTTTTTTGCTCAAATGGAAATAGTAGCCACTGGGCTTTAGTCATATCTCTCTACTACAATTCTACAAAAGAAAGAAAAAAAAATTTCACAGGAAAATCAAATTTCAATATTTTCAGAGCACTTTCAGGAGCCAGAAATCTTCTGGAACACCAATTCCAACATGGAAAAATGACCACATATAATGGAGGGAAACTAAGAACTGTTTCTAAAAACAAAAAATGCACAAATCTGGGCAATCCATCTTCAAATTTTAACACAGAAGCTTAGTTTCCATTTAACACTTTCACCAATACCTGAGACAATAAAGACCTTACACGGTGTGGTGACCCAAGTACTTCACTAGATGCCACAATACCAGTTCTAATTTCATGGCTAGTCAGTCATTGATCTTGACACCATAAAATGTAGATGATTAAGCCTAAGTGCTTCCTTCCAAGGGCAATTATTTCGACTAAAAGATTTTGCAAGTCATGAACCAGGGGGATTACAGAAATCAAGGTGAGTTTAGAGTTAATTCTTGCTATTCTGACATATCTTTCCAAATCAGCAGAATCCCTTACGGAATTCCTATACTATATTTGACTCAACTTTAAGGGCAAAGAACTTGATAAGGAAGCTAACTGGCACTTGGAAATGTGAGAAAGAGAAATTTGCTGCTATTTGGGCACCATCTTGTGGCATTATCTGAAAATAGCAGCAAAGTTACAAGAGGCAAAAAATGGGGGTCAGTAAATTCCAAACTGAAGGCTCAGTGTCATGTGACTCAGCTTTAAGGCAGGCTTAAATTGGGTTGAGGTTCTCCAGGGAGATAGCACGAAGGATAACTGGCTTGTCTAAAGGATTCTGGGATTTCTTAGGAAGGCTGACTGTGGCTCTGATTCAGAGAAAAGTTAGGAGAGGATCTAAAGGCAAAGGCAACCTTGGATGAAAACAATCAAAAAGTGGTCCTGGGTTCCAAGAAAAAGTGAAGAAACTAGAAAAGTGAATTATTAGAACTCAGATTTTTCAATAAACTCAGAAACTTAAACCAGAGAGGCAATATGGAAAGCTTTAGGAAAAGAAATCCAGGAGCAGTAGAAAAACGAATGACTGGTCCATAATCCACGATTTCAAAATCGAAGTAGCACTGAAAAAAAAGTTTTTTGTTTTTTAAAAAGTTTGGGGTCAAAACTCCTTTGGTGGCAAATATAACCTGAAAGGACATAAGGCCACAGAAATATTAATGCTAATGTGTTCGATTTTGGTGTTATGAAACATGTATTAATATATTATTTTTCTAAAATTGGAAAAGTTTAGAATTCTGAAACATTTCCTACACTAATGCTTTCCAACAAAAGACTGTAGATCTGTATTACCAAATATATGTAAATATAAGAGGAAATTCTGGTGGTAAACCATATGATAAAGTCAGCAAGAATAGAGAGACAAACTGAGAAGCACAAAGAAATAGTGAAAATGTGAGGCTTAAATTTATAAATATAGAACATGAACAGAATACAGAAATACAGGTTAGGATGAGACCTAAAAATATTTTCTTCATCTTAAAAGAAAAAATGGAAGCTTGGAGGTGTTAAGTAACTTGCCTACGATTACATAATCAGTGAAAACCTGAAGCTGGAACCCAGGTCCTTAATTCTTAAATCAGCATACTTTCTACTGTCCTGACCTCTGAAGAGAGGATCTGAAAATATTTACACAGAAAAGGAACAAATGTGGGGGAAAAAAAGTATTTTGCGAAAGATAAAGAATAAACATGTTTCCACTTTATCAAAGAGAAAAGAAAGTAGGTAATAGCTGATAGACTGTATTAAAAAAGCTCCTATTAACTTTAACTCCACCAATTAAAAAAAGTAAGAGAAAGCCCAACAGCAGCCATAAGGGCAAGGAACTAAAGAAGAATATAGTGTTAGCATGAAATGACTAACCTAAAGCACTAACGTAAGCTGGCCCTGAAGACTTTTATTTCTCAGTATAATAAATAAATTGGCAGAAACGATTACATTAAATGAGTTGACTTCTCACTGAGGGAACAGAAAGTGCTAAAGATGAAAAAGGGGCCAGTTTGGTGTCGTGTTTACAAAAATAAAGAAAAGGGATGGAAATTAAAACCTTCAAAATTTACTTCTACACCTAAGAAAATAATGAAGAAAAATCATCACAAAATCCACTTGTAGCCACCTACAGAGTAATAATCAACCTGAAGACTTGAAGTACAAGTCTGGTCAAACTAATCTAACTGCCTTCTTTTATGGATTGACAGACCTGGTAGATCAAGGAGAGGTAACATAAATGACCTCTTCGTTTTAGATTTCAGGCTTACCAAGTATGTATTAATCATTAATATACTGGGAAAAAATAGTCTGGCTCACGTAAGTGTTAAGGGAGCATTTAACTCTAGAGGGTGGAATGATTATCAATGTATTAAGTATAACACGTGTTATTTACTTAGCAATAACTGGTGAAATGGTCAGTCAGTCCATAAACATTTTCATCTCTGATATAGGTCAGAGACGTGAGTTTACTAAACAGCAGGTGACACCAAAAATATGGATAAATACTGCATTCCACAGAAAAAGGTCAGATTAAAATGAAAGGAAATGTGGTTAGAAATGAAGGGAACTTCACGTCCAGGGAGAAAAGACACCAAGAAAATGCCGTAAGACCTAGATTATGAGTCAGCAACGCAGCACTGTTCTTGAAGGCAGAATAATGGAATTCCTAAAAAGGATTTCAGAAGGCAGCTGACTGTGATTAAATTTTTATTACAGTTGACTAAGTATCCTATAGAGATGATTTTACTTTTAAGTTCTCAGTGATTTCATTAATCAAACTAAGGGATCAATTTATTGTTTACCTAACTCTGCCTCTCAGGCCTATGACCCAAAAGATGGCCTTTTAGAACCAGCCAATTAATCATATACCCCCCAAGAATAAAATGGAACAAAGTTATGAAATAAAATTATGGCAGGCTTTGAAAATGAGAGTGGCTTATTCTGAAAACTTTGATTCCAACTTTAGGTGGGAATCAAATGTTCTGATAAGTGGAACATGGGGAAATTTTACACGTATTCCTGAGTCTGGTCTTTAAAATGTGGTTTTATCATTTAGTGTGAATCCTTGATTTAAAACGTGATTAAGTCAAATACAAAGTACTCAAGGACGATCTCTGTTTTCATTTCCCACTCTTAGTATAGTTCTAATCTGTCATGCGCTCTGCTAGACTAAAAGATCTATCTGTTCCTCACACTCAGGGACTTGTGTCTAAAGTTCTTATTTTCCAGATATATAAAATATGATTTGCTTAAAATGATTTGAGTACTTCCTTTTTCTCGATTCTCCCCAGAGTAGCTTTAATTTCTTAATCTCCTTTTTAAGGATTAAGACAAAGACTTCTCAATAAAAGGATAAGAAGACCAAAGTAGGGTAAAGGAAGTTATCAGGAAAGTATTTATACCTCAAAATCCCAAATTCCAAATTCATTAATTAGAAGGGTTCCATATGTAATGTTCAACTCTGGATTTTATAAAGAAAATCATGGAGGACTTGAAAGGGTTCAGAGTAGAATCATGAGTGAAATAAGACATATGAAGAAAAATTAGAGTAACAAATGTCATTCATGTATTCAGTCAATGAATATGCACACTGAGTATCTCTTTATGAACTAGGCACTGTGCCAGACAGCAGAACTCTTGAAGTGGGAAAAAGAAAGGCTAGGAAATTATTCTATAGTATTATTAATAAAAGTACCTATATCAGGATGGCACAAAGATTTCAATTTCGATTTCTATGCTAATTCTGATCTATTGGCTACGGTCAAGTCAAAACTCACCAAGAGTGTCATGACTGATTAGCACTGTCTGTCATGGATAATGAATGGGGAGCAACAGTACACAGTACACATTTGTCATTACTGGCTTATATTATTATAATGAATACTAATTTCCCAAGAGTCACATAAATAATAGTATTCTAAATACGTAAAGCACCTTTTAAACATTTTTATACATGTTAACTTATGTTGCTCAAAAAATTCTCCATGGTTAGGTAAGTCAGGCATTGCTTTCACTTTGTTGGAAACTGGGGCACAGAGAAGTATAAGAAAATTGCCCATGGCCATATAGCTAGTTAACGGCAAAAACTCTATTATAGCCCAGATCCTCTCACTCCTAAATGATCTGCCCTGATCTTTACAGTTAAAGGCTGTTAGAACAGAATGATGTCCAGATGTTCCTGAATTTCTACTAAATAAAAAAGAAGAGGAAACTGTATTAAACTATTGTACAGATTTAAGTTAGACCTATGGAAGAATTTTCTGACAGTAAAAGCTCTAACCATTGGAAAGGATAACTAAAAAGAAGCCTGTCATATTTTATTTTCTGAAGACCTTAAAATGTTTTAATTTTTTTTTTTGGAAAAAAATGTTAATTACCCCAAAACTCCTTCAAAAGGGATTACACTATTATAAAAGGAACATGGGTTTTAATTAGAGGAGGCCTAGGTTCAAATGTCTCCTTTCAATTTACCAGTTGGGTGACCTTAGATCAGCTACTTCACCTCTCTGGGCCAGCTCTAAACTGGAGATAATACCATCCCCATCCAGAGTTATCATAACATGTTATATTGCCAGGAATTTCCTTCCAATCCTTTTAATTGCAAAAACCTCTATGTGGCTTTTAATCTTAAAATCTTCAGAACTGAAGAGAGAGGAGAAACAACTGCTTAAAATATCAGGTTCATATTTTCTTTCTTACTCAAGGCAGATATCCCCACCAGACTGCAAGTCTTAAGGAGAGGAACAACATCTTGCTGTTTCTCTAACTTTCCTAATTAGGGAGCACCATGCCTTGCACACGGTAGGTACACAGTGAATTCCAAATGTAGGTGATAGTGTATCACAGGCAATTGAAAATAAAAAGAGTAATGACAAGAAAAAAATACGTACTGGAATCTGTGCTGGACTCACCATAAAATGATATTTTGCTACTATTACTAAAAACAGCAGCAGCTCATATTTATCACACACTTATTATAGGCCTAGAGAAACAGGAGGGAGAGTGTTCCTATCGTTTTTAAAGATGACTAAGTATCTTTTGTGGATTATCTCACTTGATTCCCATTTTATGGATGAGGAAACAGAGGCCTCCAGAGAGTAATTACCCAACTGGTAATTTGCCTAAGGTGACATAGCCAGTAAATGGCAGAGTTTAGATGTAGACCCAGGCAGTCTGATTCCAGAGTCTATAATGTTATTTCCTATGCTGTACTGACCCCTTTCCCTCCAGTGGAAGAAGAACTGGAACAGAAGTATCTGTTCTGTTTAATACCTAAACAGTACTTTTAATTTCCACAGAAAAAAATCTTTAAGTGAGAAGTCTTGGGCTCCATGCAATTACAAGAGTATATGCTCAATGCATAAAGAAGCCAGAAAGCTATATCAGGAATTTTTCCATACGCATTTTCTCAGATATAAAGAATGGGAGAGTTCTGAAACATAATAAAGGAAGAGTCCTCTATAACCTGTAAAGATTCAGGACCAATGGATAGGAGAAACTTACCACCGTGGGTCTCTATTCACAACTAAACGCCTTCTTTAAAAAAGTAAGTAACAGGGTACCCACTTAGCCAACAGCCTCATTTTTAATTTCATCACTGAAATGTCCTTTGCATAGCTGAGCATTTAAAACAAATTCAAGGGGAACAGTAGTATGCTGATGTGCCTACAGAGAAACAGAGGGGGATACTCAGGTGATAGCCATACAAAACTATTATTGCAGTACCTGTAGAAATACAAGTGATATTACACACATAGGGAAGCAGGAAACATTGCAAAAAGAATCACATCTCCTTTTATAGATACCATTGCTATTACCCTCTATTGATTTTCTGAGATAACTGTGGTTATCACAGAGAAATCATTTTCCTCAGAGATAACCAATTAATAAAGGGTTAATTAATTAGGACACTGCACATTCTACTTTAATCTAGCTCTGACAGTGCCATATATAAAAACCAGAGGAATCTTCCCCTGTTTCTATAGTCTGTAGGAAGCCTTTGAGTCAAGAATGCATGGAAAAAATCAAAACTGCCTCATTATAATCATTAACGTTTCAAAAATTAGTTGGGTTCAACTCTGAAACTCTAGCACCTGCCATGACACCCTCTGTCACTGGTTATCTGGCCAGTGCAGCTGAGAGTCTGCAAGCTGCCTGCTATCACCAAAGCAGAGTGGACAGGAAGTATTAATGGCCTTGTTAGACCGGCAATAAACAAGGAGTTTGAAACTTCCATTCGTTTAATGGAAAAATGAAGTTACTTTTCGGTAAGTGGAATTTTCAGAATAAATTGTCTTCACAGATTCCACAGATCGAGGGCTAAGACAATCAGACTGTCTAAAGCCTGAAGGTTGATAAAAAGCACTTAAGTGCTAACCGGAGTCCCAAGACTTTACGTACAAGTCAACAGCCTATAAAGGGGAGAGAGACATTTAACCTCAACTACAAACTATAGGGAAAGAAAAACCCTGCTTGTGGATCAGTTGAAATATTCTGAGGACTCTTAAGTACTGGAAAATAATCAGAAGATTAGGCTAACCTAGATGTGCTCTAATGGAGCCACTCAGGACTGTCTTTAAAGAAAAAATTACCTTCTACAGTTATTATCAATGTCAGATGCTGCCTTCTCCTTAATTTGTCTTCTATCTAAGATCTAAACCATCTGATAATATCATGGCAATCATGGCCCAGTAAAACCACAGCAAATAATGTTTTCTGCCTGGGAGACTATTATGTCTTCATAGGAATATTTTTCTGAGAGTCGGGAGCAAGAACTATAGAAATAGCCATGGATAAGCTAAAAGGACTGAACCTATCTCTTGGAAAACAACAGTAGGAACATGGATTAAGATGCCTTGGTGTGGAACAGGCAGACAAATTCTAAAATGTCTTCCTCCTAAATATAAGGCATGAAAACAATTTCAATATATGTAGGAGGCTTCTAGGAAATGGAAATGCCGAAATGGAATGGGCTTCATTCTTTTTTTTTTTTAACACATGCCTTATAGTGAACTCTAAAGGGACTAAAGAAAACACCATCAACTTCAACTCACCGCGGGCTTCTTGCAGTTTCTTAAGTTCTGCTTCCCGTTCGGTTTTGCTCTGCTTACTTCGAACCCCAAGGGCACTGATGACTAACCTTCTGGCTAGGGCTGCTGAAGTCTCAGGACGCTCCTTTGCTGGCTGGAGAAACTCTGAATGGGAGAAAGGGAGGGAGCAGGAGGGAGTAAGGAAGAGAAAGCACTCTAGCTCCAAGTGATTTAACTCAGTAATTAACATACCAAATAGACTAACAAGGGCTGTATCAGCAGTAATTAATACAAGCCTGATAGATGAAAAGCAGAGGAAATTAACATGGCAAAGCACAAACAACCCTGCCTTCATTATCTATATTAACAATTTCTTATAGTGACTCTATCAAACAGCTAAACACAGAGGTAAACTAGATAAGGATGTCATCAGAAAATGGTTGCTGCATTGCTTGCAGTTAGTATCTCCCACTCTCTCCAAGTGGCTACTCCAGTGCTATATTTCCAACACAGCCTTTTCTCCTTAAAATAATATTTCCTTTAACACTAAAAATAAAAGTGATATGTCCTTAGAACTCTGGATGCTATACAAGTGCTGGAAAAAACAATATCACCACTATCAACAAGAAAAAGCTCCTGAGATTATAGGCTTACCAGCATAAGCTCTAGCTTTGGCCTTGGCTGCTCTCGTGGCCTGCGACAAGGGCCGGATCTTCACCATGGTATGTTTACTACCCAGAGCATCACGAGCTGTTAAGAGAATAAATATAAAGAAGTAGAAGACATGAAGAAGAGTGATGCAAAAAAATATTTAAGGCTAGTTCTTAAAAGTATTTCCTAGATGTTATGCTTTATTTTTCATCATGAGCAAAAGAAATGGTAAGCTCTAGAAAATCCGTAAGGAACAAAATGGCAGTGATTATTTTAGAACAGGGATCAGTAAACTATGGCTTTGTGACCAAATCCAGCCAACCACCTGTTTCTGTAAAGTTTTACTGAAACAGAGCCATGCTCATTCATTTGCATACTGTCTAGGGATGCTTTCTGGCTACAACACAAGAGTTAAGTAGTGACAGAAACCTTATACCCTAAAATATCTACTATCTGGCTCTTTACAGAATAAGTTTGCAGACCCCTATTTTAGGTGATTCAGACAGGAATCAACATCTCTAATTTCTTTGAATGCTTCTGCATCAGATCTATCATGAGGCCAATGATATAAGTGAAAAGGCCAAATCATATATTCAGAAAGTAGGTATTACAAATGCTCACTGGACAGGTTAAAGGGCTACTGCAAATTCATTTGTCGGGGAGGGGGGTAGAATCAAAAATACTTTAAGATTTAGTCATACTGGCTTCTTAAATCTTTACCTATAATCTGTCTATGCACTATCATAACTGACAGCTATGCAGCAAATAACCTTGGAAGGAGCTCTCTCTCCAAATACCACTGGATTAGGATAAAAAGGGAGAGGCGGAGCAAATGGGTACCAAAGTAACATGCCTCAAAAACCTCTACCTGCCAATTATCTGTATTAACTGAATAAAATGTCAGGTGGCTGGAACAGAAAGCAAATAAGGACAAGTAGTCCTTAGGAGACTACTTGTAAGAGAAAGTAGGAGAAAACGGACAACAAGCACACTGAAATCCATTGGGTGAATACCTGTAATCGGACTGGAGAATACTCCTAGGGCGTGTGTATCATCCACCCATTTAATATCAAATCCTTTCTTTCTGCAACAAAAGAACAGAATTTTATTCCTTAAAATAAAATTTACTTTTAAAAAACATCTTTCAAATAGAGTCTCATAAAGCATTTCATAATGAGATAGAAACACTCAACAAGCACACAGGTGGAATGGGGATAATGACACACAAAATGGCTTGGGGTACAGAAGAAGCCACTGAACTTTAAAAGCAATAATACCATCATAAAGAACTACCTGGGAGCATTTTACATTGTAAGCCAGTTTACAGACATCAACTAATTAATCCTCACGTGTTCCCTGGGGAGGTAAAGTATTTATCACACTATTTACAAGAGATGTTTTTAGGGGACTGGAACTAGAAGAGGTGGAACAGGAAGCATAGGAGGGGTAGAAGAATATTAGAGGAGGAGGTAGGCAGGGAAGGTCACCTGGATTTAATGCAAATGTAGGCTCAAGGACAGAGAGGAAGAGGGAGACAGGTCATTCAAAGCAAAATCAATCAATCAATCAATCAATCAAATAAGGGAGAAAAGGGACAACTCTAATCAGAGAGGCTGACCTATTCTTTCTTTCCAGTTGTAGAAGTGAAGTAAGAAAGGGAAACTCAGGTTCTGCCACCTTCAGACCATGGGCAGGTTTAATCTCTCTGTAAGCTAGGTCTGCTCATCTGTAGAAATGGGTACAGTTCCTTCATAACAGAGTTGCTGTGAAAACGGAAGTGAGATCATCCATGACAAGGTAAAGGGCACAGTGTTGAGCACTTAGTGGACATCTAATAAATGAATAGTGCCCATTATTTTTTATTATTAATAGCAATATTCATCAGGAAGATGATTAATATTGATGAAGATGTGATTAAAATATGACGTTGACTCTGGTGTTTGACTCAACAGGCATTATTATTATACGCTTTTGCACCATGACCTTTTCTTTTTTTTATAAAGCACTATAAAGAAAAAAAAAAGGCAACTGCTAAAATATCTTCCCTCTTTAACAACTAGTCAAGAAAAAATTTCCTTTGAAGGAAAAAGGAATAAAGAGGCTTTGAAGGTTAGTTAGACAATTTCCTGAATGTAAGGGTCAGTTTGACCATCGCATAAAATGACCACAGGGGTTGAAGACTATGAGAAAGTTCAACAGTGGAAGTCTATATTATAAGATAGTTGACAAAAGAAAGAGAAAAACTTAGACGGGCTCTGGAGGGCCTTTTAGACTTCAGAATTTCATAACCCTTTAAAATGCTTCCCCCTTTTGAGAATGTTTTCCTGTTTCATAGAAAAATGATCTGCAGGTAAGATTAGGAAGAAACAAAGCAAGGGAAGTTAATAATTCTTAAGAAATAACTAATCTTCAGGAAATTCCAGACATCAACAAAATCAATTCTTGGTCTTAAAAGTCATCATTATTAATGACAACCTAAGGTAGTTCTAATTTTGGATTTAATCTCATTGACTGCTTTTTAAAACCTATTATGCACTTTATCTGGAACAGACCCTGATACCGAGTCTTAACATAATTGTAATGAATTAGACTGACTGATCTACACTATATGTTTAGTGTAAGATCTATGGCAGAGAGTGTTAACTGTCCTCCATGATCTAGTCACTCCTCCTCTCTTTTAGTTACATAACTGATAAGTGCTACTCCTGTCCCCTCAACCAACAAAATTTAAGTGAGATACCTGGCTGCTAGTTTTGCCTGTTCTAGAGCTTTACAAAAAAACAGGGTGCTTGTTTTTGTACATAAAGTTTCAATGAATACAGCCACACTCATTGTCTGTAGCCACACCTGTTGTCTATGGCTACTTTTGTGCAACGATGGCAGAGTTGCCTAAAATAATTACTATCTAACCCTTAAGGAAAAGTTGGGAGCTATACCCTAATTCAAGATGTACATGAATTGAATTTTAACTTTAAATTTGTATATCAGACAATAGACCTGGTTCATTGTTAGATCTGGTTCATTGTTAATGTCAGGATTGGAGCATTAAAGTATAATCCCTTCTTGGTAATGACTTTCTTCCAGACCCTGAAAATCTTTTTCTTAATAACTTATTTTGGGGATTATTTCTTTATTCCTGAAGCTTATTTTTTCTTATAAGCTAAAGATACAGAGGTATACTTCTGACTCTTTTACCTTCTCATACATATGTATGAATTACATACATATATAAGAAGTAGTGCAATTATTCTCAAACCCACTTATATCAGTTTTAATTTACATTTTCACTACATAATTTAATTTATTAAATAAAATTAAAACGATGAAATATGAGTGTGAAAAAGAAAAGTTGTGTCTATGGTTTGGAAGACTAGAGAAAGATAAAGTCACTAAAAAAACCAAAACAGCTATTATCAATTATGTTTGGGCAAAAGAGCTAAAAAAAAATAAAAATAAAAAAGAGAGAGAGAGAGAGAGAGAGAGAATTCCCTGGTGGTCCAGTGGTTAGGACCTGGCACTTTCACTGCTGTGGCCTGGGTTCAATCCCTGGTCAGGGAACTAAGACCCTGGAAGCCATGCGGCACAGCCAAAAAAAATTTTACACAGAGAGAGAGAGAGAGAAAACATTTTAACCTATAAGGAATTTGCACTCAGGTGACTCTGAAGGGACATTAAAGTTCTTGCTGGAAGACACAGGTGATATCAGGGTGACATATAAGAACTCAATAGAAGATAGTCTGCCATCAACAGACTAGTTACTTAAAAAAAAAAAGGCCTTGGCACCACATCAAAGACTGGCAAGTAAATGGACATTTATATGTCTTAAAATAAACTGGTTGAGACATATAACCATCATTTTTTTATCATTCTCTACTTGACTATTTCTATCTCAGTGGTCAGAATAACCTCAAATCAATAATTTAATTTACAGCTCTTTTGGACTGTTAGGGCCCTTGGTGCCTGGCAGAAGAAAACACATATCCTCTCAGGAGATATCCTCTTCTTTTACTGTAAGCCTCAATTCTCATAAGTAAAATTCCAAAGGAAATGGTCAGCTGTACAGTTTTTTAAAAAAGTAACTAAACCTCCAAAAAAGAAGCAAGGCACTATGAGTGAGAATTTGCAGAAAGAGAATTAAAAGGACTTCAGGTAAAGAAATTACCAGACATAGACTATAGAAGGTCTATGTTCAATATACTTCTTGAAAATATTTGGAGAAAAAAAAGAAACTAATGACCATGCAGATTTGAAAAATAGAGAACTTTGAAAAATGAGAAACATAAAATGAAATTTAAAAATTCAATGGACAGATTTAACAGCAAATTAAACACAGCTGAAGAAATCAGAAAGCGGAAATTAGAGCTAAAAAAATTACTCAGCATGTAATGGAGACAAAGAAATGGAAAATATGAAAGAGATAACACGAGGATTAAGTGAGAAGGTTTAATCTACTTTTAACTGGCATTTTAGAGAATATAAAAGAGACTAGTACAGAGGCAATATTTGAAGAGAGAATGTCTAGTCTTCTCCAAAACCAATGAAAAATACAAGCTCAATAATAATAATAACAAAAGAAACACAAAGCCACATCATACTGAAAATGCACAATACCAAAGACAAAGAGAAAACATTAAGAGCACCCAAAGAGAAAAGACAGATTACTCTCAGAAGCAATAGTCAGATTTTCAGCTGGCTTCTCATCCTACACTAAGAAAGCCAGGAGAAAGTAGAATAAAATTTTCAAGTTTCTGAGAAAAACAATTACCAACCTAGGATTCTCTACCCAGCAAAAATGTCTTTCAAGAATGAAGTTGAAATAAAGCCATTAAGAAACAACGACGATGATGACAACAAAACCCAACTGAGTGTGTTACCAGCAGACTGTTACTAAATTAAATACTAAAGAACATGTTTCATGCAAGAGGAAAAAGATTTCAGATGAAAGGTATAAGACACAAGAAGGTATAAATGAAGAATACAGGAAGTGGATGAATCTGAATGCTGATAATATAAAACAATAATGTAACATCAAATGGAATTTAAAAAGAAAAAAAGATTCAAAATACTAAATCACAATAGCATATTAGTTGGAGGTTCAGGAGACACTGGAATGGAATTGGGGAATGGAGTTTAAAACCCTTAGAATGTTTGGAATGAGTGTAAAAATATTAACTTTAGCCATTGATAAATTAAGCAAGCATTTTATAATTTCTAACGTAACCACCAAACAATAGAAACAGGATCATTTCCCAAAAATATGGAAGGAGAAAAAAATACCTCATCAATCCAAAAGAAGGCAAGAGAAAAGAGAAAAAGATGGGACAAGTAAACACACAAAAAAAGATGGCAGGCATACATCCAAATATATCAATAATTACAATAAATATAAATGGACTAAATGTACCATGAAGACAGATTCCAAAGTCATTATTGATGACATTCTTCTTAAATGCTAAAATGGGGTCTAGAAAGACTATTTAGCATTTTTTAAAGGAACTGAGAAGAAGACTGGTTTGATACGGATTTCTAACGGACTTGGAAAAGACAATAAACAAACTTGATGCTAAAGTAAACGCCGGGAATAGAAAAACAAAAAAGATGATCTTTCAGAAGACATTTTAGGAAAACTTCATTCCACCTTCCCTAACATCCCCAAATCATTTGCAAGTACTTACTGATAAGTGCAGAAAATCCGTAGAAGATCTTCAGTACGAAATTCTTGGGGGAAGTCATAAATTTCAATGACATGTGGGAATTCACAATCACTGAGGTCAATATCAGGAACTTCATGGTTGTAATAATCAAATATAGGTTCTTGGATGCTTTCTCTATTCTTCATATTCCCTGATAACTAGAGAGGAGGAAGCATATGTGACTGTTACATCAAGCCAGAGCATTGTAAAATATCCTCCCATATATAAACAATCCTTTTTGTCTCCATGTTCCTATTCCTTAACCTTTATCATTTGTCTCTGTTCATGAACACAATAATGACTGGGCTCTATCACCCAGCTTATATTATACATGTGGAATACTTTGATTAATGTGGTGAGTTATGAACAACACATCTTAGAAAATGAATTTCAGAAAATAGCTGAAGAGATGAATTAATAACATTTGTTTTATTTGAACTTATTGATCAGATCCATAGTTTTGTTTCTGAAGGTGAACAAAAAACAAAATTTTTAAGAATAAAAACACTTTGTTAGTCTACCTTTCGTTGACAGTAGCTTACAAAGAAATTTGTTATGACAAATGTAAGTGGCACAAGTAATTATATTTAAGTTCCCTAGCATGAGAGCTACCTAAAGGAATTTCCATAAAGCAGGTTAATACAGGAATTAATAGTAATGAAGAATACTTAAAATTCTACTATTCTGTGGTGTGCAGATTAAATGAGATGATGCAGTAAGTGTTAGCACACTACGTGTCACCTAAGTAAGAATTCAATTTCAACCCAATTTAAACATATTTTAACTAGGTGCTAAATCTATTATAGGCCAAGCACCATGTTATTTCTACCCTGCTTAGGATGTAGAAATCAGGAAGAGAATATTCCTCACACCGTAACAATGAGAAAAGACCAACTGACCTATAAAATCATAACTTTTCTTGAGTTTACCATACAGCTGAGTATGCAACACAGAGTACACAAGGAAATTGAAATCCACAGGATGACATGTCCCTCCAAAGAGAAACAATATATAAACTGTTTTGCCTCTGGCAGATCATGGGAAGAAGTGGCCACCACATGAGTGGGCAAGAAGATATCAGCTAAATGTTTAACAAATTCTTAAAAGCCTAGAGTGGACTGGTGTATCAGTTTAGAATAACTCAGAGCCCCAGAAAGGAGGGTAATCTGCAATTACTTGCAAGTCCATCCTTATGCCAGTGCCACACTGTCTTGATTACTGTTGTTTTATAAGTTTTGAAATCAGGAAGTTTGAGTCTTCCTACTTTGTTCTTTTTCAAAATCATTTTGGCTATTCTGAGTCCCTTGCATTTCCAAATGAATTAGAGGATCATTTTGTCAATTTCTGCAAAAAATACAGGACAGCTGGGATTGAGCTGGATGTGTTAATCACTTTGGGTAGTATCTTAACAATATTAAAGAAGATAAACATGGGATGTTTATTTAGGTCTTCTTTAATTTCTTCCAAAAATGTGTTGTAGTTTTAGGGTACAAGTTTTACACTTCTTTTGTTAAATTTATTTCTAACTTTTTAATGCTACTGTCCTTGGAACTATTTGCTTCATTTTTGAATTTCTGGCATGGACTTTTTGAGTTACTTTGCAAAAACCAAACCAAACAAACCACTGCATGTCCATGCATTTATAAATTGGGGCTAAATAATGCATTTTGAGAGGTAAACAATGCCTAACTACAAATATCTTGGAACTATAAGAACTGATTATAAAGAGGAAGAAAAAAGAGAGGCAGGATAGTCTGGCAAGGAAATTTGATTATGGCCCTTTGCTCTAATCTGGTCAGCAAATTTGAACTTGTATACTTACATCCCATTTTTGAGGTACTTATTAAAGACTTCAGCTTCTGGTACTGATTAAATGCAAAGTGTAAATAATAGCAAAACACACAATTCCTACTCTACATTTCATGGGAAAATAGATATAAAGCCTACAAGTAACATACTCCTGACTAGTTTTTCCTGTAACACTCAAGACTCCACTATTATCAGGGACTCCTAACTTTTCTTAAGAGGAGAAGAACTTTGTTTCATACTCCCATGGTACTGATATTGTTGGAATCAGCTTACATGTCTACTGGCAACACATTTTTGGGGGAGGTAGGCTGAGAAGTAGCAGGCCATACTATTAATGGTGTTTTCTCCTGAGAATTTCAACAAAACATTCAAGGGGGCCTTGACAGGGTAAAGAGAAAGGAATATGTGGCACAGAAGGGGGAAATGCCTAAGAGAAGACAATATGGTATAAAGTGAGGATCAGAGCATGATTGTGAGAGGGGAGTGGGGGCGGGTAGGGTAGAGACCACTATCAGACAGGGGTTAGACACAGTAATACAGATGTATTTCAGGAAAGGCCCTAAGATTTGATGCAATGACTTTTTTGCAGTAGACCTGTACTGTCCAACACAGTAGCTGTCAGCCACATGTGGTTACTGAGTACTAGAAACATGGCTAGTCTGAATTGAGATGTGTTTTATGTATAAAATACACATCAAATTTCAAAGACTTAATACAAAAAATGAAAGATCTCACTAATAATTTCTTATATTGATTACATGTTGAAATGATATTTTGGATATATTAAAAATACATTCTTGACTTTACCTGTTTATTTTTACCTTTTTAAATGTGCCTCATAGAAATTTTAAATTATATACATGGCTCACATTTGTAGTTTGCATCATATTTCTACTGTAGACAACTGAAACATTTACTGTTAAGAGTCACATGTATTGAGACAATATTTGTCACAACTGTCAATGTGAAACCTTCATATTTTATGACCAACCTTCATATATTTTTCTTTCATATGGCTAATAAATGTTTGATAGAGCAACAATAGAGGGGAAAGCTTTACAATTTGATTCATTCTAATCTATTACAGTCCACAGGAAAGGAAAGTTTGCAAACAACTCAGCAAATAATTTTGAGTTATGAATCACAAATATTTTATGATTTTTACCAAGGGCCTGCTTGCTGTTTATAAAGCATAAGTGAAATCTGAGTAGTCCTTCATATGTAGAACCAGCTTCCACAAAATCAACTAAATTAAATTATCTTCCCAAAGTGAGGTTTTAAGACTCTTATAAGCCTAGTAACCTGCTCTTGAAAACAAGTCTAAAAAATAGTACCGCTTCAGAGCTAGGGACACATACAGACTGAAAATGAGGGGATGGAAAAAGATACTCCATGCAAATGGAAATCAAAAGAAAGTTGGAGTAGCAATTCTCCTATCAGACAAAATAGACTTTAAAATAAAGACTATTACAGGAGACAAAGAAGGACACTACCTAATGATCAAGGGATCAATTCAAGAAGATATAACAATTGTAAATATTTATGCACCCAACATAGGAGCACCTCAGTACGTTAAGGCAAATGCTAACAGCCATAAAAGGGGAAATCGACAGTAACACAATCATAGTAGGGGACTTTAACACCCCACTTTCACCAATGAACATATCATCCAAAATGAAAATAAAAAAGGAAACACAAGCTTTAAATAACACATTAAACAAGATGGACATAATTGATATTTATAGGACATTTCATCCAAAAACAACAGGATACACTTTCTTCTCAAGTGCTCATGGAACATTCTTCAGGATAGATCATATCTTGGGCCACAAATCAAGCTTTGGTAAATTTAAGAAAACTGAAATTGTATCAAGTATCTTTGCCAACCACAACACTATGAGACTAGATATCAATTACAGAAAAAAATCTGTAAAAAATACAAACACATGGAGGCTAAACAATATGCTACTAAATAACCAAGAGATCACTGAAGAAATCAAAGAGGAAACCAAAAAATACCTAGAAACAAATGACAATGAAAACACGATGACCCAAAACCTATGGGGTGCAGCAAAAGCAGTTCTAAGAGGGAAATTTACAGCAATACGATCCTACCTCAAGAAAGAAGAAAAATCTCAAATAAACAACTAACCTTACACCTAAAACAATTAGAGAAAGAAGAACAAAAAAACCCCCAAAGTTAGCAGAAGGAAAGAAATCATAAAGATCAGATCAGAAATAAATGAAAAAGAAATGAAGGAAACAACAGCAAAGATGAATAAAACTAAAAGCTGGTTCTTTGAGAAGATAAACAAAACTGATAAACCATTAGTCAGACTCATCAAGAAAAAAAGGGAGAAGACTCAAATTAACAGAATTAGAATGAAAAAGGAGAAGTCACAACTGACACTGCAGAAATACAAAGGGTCATGAGAGGTTACTACAAGCAACTATATGCCAATAAAATGGACAATCTGGAAGAAATGGACAAATTCTTAGAAAAGCACAACCTTCCGAGACTGAACCAGGAAGAAATAGAAAATATGAACAGACCAATCACAAGCACTGAAATTGAAACTGTGATTAAACATCTTCCAACAAACAAAAGCCCAGGACCAGACGGTTTCACAGGCAAATTCTATCAAACATTTAGAGAAGAGCTAACACCTATCCTTCTCAAACTCTTCCAAAATATAGCAGAGGGAGGAACACTCCCAAATTCAGTCTGTGAGGCCACCACCACCCTGATACCAAAAGCAGACAAAGATGTCACAAAAAAAGAAAACTACAGGCCAATATCACTGATGAACATAGATGCAAAAAATCCTTAACAAAATACTAGCAAACAGAATCCAGCAGCACATTAAAAGGATCATACACCATGATCAAGTGGGGTTTATCCCAGGAATGCAAAGATTCTTCAATATACACAAATCAATCAATGTGATAAACCATATTAACAAATTGAAGCAGAAAAAACATATGATCATCTCAATAGATGCAGAAAAAGCTTTCAACAAAATTCAACACCCATTTATGATAAAATCCCTCCAGAAAGTAGGCATAGAGGGAACTTACCTCAACATAATAAAGGCCACATATGACAAACCCACAGCCAACATTGTTCTCAATGGTGAAAAACTGAAACCATTTCCAGTAAGATTGACAACAAGGCAAGGTTGCCCACTCTCACCACTATTATTCAACATAGTTTTGGAAGTTTTAGCCACGGCAATCAGAGAAGAAAAAGAAATAAAGGGAATCCAAATCGGAAAAGAAGTAAAACTGTCACTGTTTTCAGATGACAAGATACTATAGATGCTACCAGAAAACTACTAGAGCTAATCAATGAATTTGGTAAAGTAGCAGGATATAAAATTAATGCACAGAAATCTCTTGCATTCCTATACACTAATGAATAGGAATAGATGAAAAATCTGAAACACTCCCATTTACCATTGCAGCAAAAAGAATAAAATACCTAGGAATAAACCTACCTAAGGAGACAAAAGAACTGTATGCAGAAAACTGTAACACACTGATGAAAGAAATTAAAGATGATACCGACAGACGGAGAGATATACCATGTCCTTGGATTGGAAGAATCAACATTGTGAAAATGACTATACTACCCAAAGCAATCTACAGATTCAATGCAATCCCCATCAAACTACCAATGGCGTTTTTCACAGAACTAGAACAAAAAATTTCACAATTTGTATGGAAACACAAAAGATCCCGAATAGCCAAAGCAATATTGAGAAAGAAAAACAGAGCTGGAAGAATCAGGCTCCCTGACTTCAGACTGTACTACAAAGCTACAGTAATCAAGACAGTATGGTACTGGCACAAAAACAGAAATATAGATCAATGGAATAGGATAGAAAGCCCAGAGATAAACCCACACTCATACAGTCACCTTATCTTTGATAAAGGAGGCAAGAATATACAATGGAGAAAAGACAGCCTCTTCAATAAGTGGTGCTGGGAAAACTGGACAGCTACACATAAAAGAATGAAATTAGTACACTCCCTAAAGCAATACACAAAAATAAACTCAAAATGGATTAAAGACCTAAACGTAAGGCCAGACACTATAAAACTCTCAGAGGAAAACATAGGCAGAACACTCTTTGACATAAATCACAGCAAGATCCTTTTTGACCCACTCCTAGAAAAATAGAAATAAAACAAAAATACACAAATGGGACTTAATTAAACCTAAAAGCTTTTGCACAGCAAAGGAAACCACAAACAAGATGAAAAGACTGTAGCACGGCCTGCCAATGCAGGGGACATGGGTTCGAGCCTTGGTCTGGGAAGATCCCACATGCTGCGGAGCAACTAAGCCCCTGCACCACAACTACTGAAGCCTGCGTGCCTAGAGCCAGTACTCTCAACAAGAGAAGTCACCACAATGAGAAGCCTGCACACCACAACGAAGAGTAGCCCTAGCTCGCCGTAACTAGAGAAAGCCCACATGCAGCAATGAAGACCCAATGCAGCAATAAATAAAATAAATAAAATAAACAAATTTACCAAAAATAAAGAATGGGAGAAAATATTTGCAAACGAAGCAACTGACAAAGGATTAATCTCCAAAATATACAAGCAGCTCATGCAGTTCAATATCAAAAAAACAAACAAACCAATCAAAAAATGGGAAGACCTAAATAGACATTTCTCCAAAGACACACAGGAGGAATTAGAGAAACGTACATCAAAACCACAATGAGGTATCACCTCACACCAGTCAGAATGGCCAGCGTCAAAAAATCTACAAACAATAAATGCTGGAGAGGGTGTGGAGAAAAGGGAACCCTCCTGCATTGTTGGTGGGAATGTAAATTGATACAGCCACTATGGAGAACAGTATGGAGGTTCCTTAAACTAAAAATAGAACTACCATATGACCCAGTAATCCCACTACTGTGCATACATACCCTGAGAAAACCATAATTCAAAAAGATACATGTACCACAACGTTCACTGCAGCACTATTTACAATAGCCAGGACATGGAAGCAGCCTAAGTGTCCACCGACAGATGAATGGTTAAAGAAGATGTGGCACATATATACAATGGAATATTACTCAGCCATAAAAAGAAAAAAAATTGAGTTATTTGTACTGAGGTGGATGGACCTAGAGTCTGTCATACAGAGTGAAGTAAGTCAGAAAGAGAAAAAGAAATACTGTATGCTAACACATACATATGGAATCTAAAAAAAAAAACCAAAAAACAAATGGTTCTGATGAACCTAGGGGCAGGACAGGAATAAAGATGCAGACCTAGAGAATGGACTTGAGGACAAGGGGACGGGGAAGGGTAAGCTGGGATGAAGTGAGAGAGTGGCATGGACTTATAAATACTATCAAATGTAAAATAGATAGCTAGTGGGAAGCAGCCACATAGCACAGGGAGATCAGCTTGGTGCTCTGTGACCACCTAGGGGGTGGGATAGGGAGGGTGGGAGGGAGATGCAAGAGGGAGGGGATATGGGGATATATGTATACATATAGCTGATTCACTTTGTGATAACAGCAGAAACTAACACACCATTGTAAAGCAATTACACTCCAAAAAACATGTTAAAAAAAAAAATAGTACCTGACTTGCTATGACATAATTGCCTGATTCCTATTTGTAGAAGGGGACAAAAAGGGTGCAGAGAGCAGAAGGTCAACTAGGCATGGATCACTGAGCTTTTTATTTTTTGTTTGATACTCGGTTCTTCAAGATACAAAAGGAAAAACAAAAAGTTCTGAAGTCACAAGTTACTCTCTACAAACAAAAAATAAATATATGCTACATTATTTTGGGATAAAGTTATATTTATATCTGTCAGATGGGCATGTTAGATCAGCTGCTACTGTTATCCCAATTATAAGGATGGAAAATTACATCACAGAGAGACTAAAGGACATCCCTAAGGTTACAAATCAAATTACTGATAAAGTTTGAATCATAACTCAGGTCTCCTGACCGCTAGTCTAGTATTCCTTCCGTAACATAATGAAATGGCCTTACAGTGAACAGAATCAGAAACAGTGGCTATATCAATGTTCAGGACAACTAATTCCCTCTGATTAAGGATTTATGGATACAAGCAGTTCTGGGAGGAAAGGAGGGATGGAGGGAGGATCAATGGCAAAGCTGAAAAGAACTCAGGGGTGCTGATTTCTTTCCAGTCCTATATTCGAGACACCATATAGCTTATAGATTAAACTTCCCAAAATACTGCTTTGATCATGACATTCCTTTGATTAAAAATCTTCAATGGCTGTATTTAAAGCTCATAACCTGGACCCAACCTACCTGTGGTTGGCAGAATGACAGCCTCTCAAAGATGTCCATGTCCTAATTCCCTCAACTTATGAACATGATACATGGCAAAGGAGAATTAAGGTAGCAGGTGGAATTAAAGATGCTAATCAGATGACTGTAAAATAGAGAGATAATGCTGGATTATCTAGGTGGGCCCAATATAATCACAAGGGTCCTTAAAAGCAAATTGTTTCAGAAGAGTCAGTGTGTCAGAGTGAGGCAATATGAGAAAGACTTGGCTGGCCACTGCTGGCTTTGAAAACGGAAGGGGGCCATGAGCCAAGGAATGTGGGCAGCGTGTAGGAGAAGCTGAAAGAGGTAAGAAAATGGGTTCTCCCCTAGAGTCTTCAGAAAGGATCACAATCCTGCCAATACCCTAATTTTAGTCCAGTGAGACCCATTTTGGACTTCTACCTACAGAACTGTAAAAGACAAATTTGTGTTGTTTTAAGACAGTAGTTTGTGGTAATTTATTACCTCATTAATAGTGTACTAAAATATATACTACATTTCTAGCTTTATGTCATGTCATCCCTTAAAATATGCTACATTCCAACCAAAGAGTAATACTATGCCTAAACACATCTTGCTTCTTCCTGCCTATTGCTTTGATCACATTATTTTTGGTCACATGTATAATCTGACTCTTCCTCTAGACTTCTACAGCGTTTACCTCATCTGCACTACTTTTACAGTACTCACTGTATAACACCCTATATTAATAAGACCTGTCTCTTCCTCCAACCTCAACCTGACCACCTAACCAACATTTAATGTACATTGAACATAACATTAGAGAAAGAACTTGAACAAAGAATTTTAATATGTAATAAAGTTATAAGAATGAAGAAGGTATTACCAGTGGATAGAGGGGAATGAACTTTGTTTCGTTCACTGCCCAAGTAAAGAAATTATACAGAGAAAAGTACCATAGGCAGAAGTGTGCAAAGGCATGCAAGGAGTGTGGTATTCATTAAACAGTTCAGTGTGGCTACACTAAATAATGTGAGGGCTTGGGGGAGTGCTATGGGCTTAATTGTGTCCTCTCAAAATTCATGAGTTAAAGCCATAAACCCCAGTACCTTAGAAAATGACTGTATTTAGAGATAATGCCTTTAAACAGGTATTAAGTTAAAATAGGGTAGACCCTAATCTGAGTGGTATCTTTATAAAAAGAGGAAATTTGGACACAGACACAGAGGGAAGACCATGTAAAGACACAGGGAGAAGATAGCCATCTACAAACCGAGGAGAGAGGCCTCAGAAGAATCTAACCCTTGCTGCCACCTTGATCTTGGACTTCTAGCCTCCAGAATTGTGAGAAAACAAATTTATGTGGTACTTTGCCATAGTCAGTCTAGGGTACTATGCTCTGGCAGCCTTAGCAAACTAATACAGGGAGTAAGGCTGGAAAGAAAGGCTGGTGTTTCAGTCTCCTCATCAATATTCTGATTCCATAATTCAACTACAAGGGATGTGTCATATTTATCCCTATATTCCCCCCCTGCACACGTTACCTTGCACAAACTAGGCGTTCAAAA
The DNA here is from genome assembly GCF_937001465.1 of Orcinus orca. Classification (NCBI taxonomy): domain Eukaryota; kingdom Metazoa; phylum Chordata; class Mammalia; order Artiodactyla; family Delphinidae; genus Orcinus; species Orcinus orca. The sequence goes on along the minus strand of NC_064572.1, from coordinate 61,061,897 downwards.
AATACTTGTGGAATGAATAAAATGCACATGCCCCAAGTTAATTACTTTGTCCAAATGCATGCTTATCGAGACTGATTCTACATAGAGCCCCCATCAATAAGAATTTGATTTATGAAATATATATTTTTTAAATGATTCTGGATGGCATTCTGAAATTTTGGGGGAAAATGACACTTTTTTTATTTCCCTTTGCCAATAAACTTTAATTGTTCTGGCTATATAAATCATGCAGAAAATCCAATTTAATAAATTATAAAAGGAAAACAACAACAACAAAAACAAAATTTCAAAACAGATCATCTAAACTTCTGATAGTGACAAATTCAGGACCTAAGCCTGGGAACGGTCCATATTTTTTACAAGCTCTCACAGCCTGGAATGCCTTGTCTGCTCCTGATCCTTCTCTTTTAACACCAGCTTCAATCTTCATCTCCTCTTGAAGCGTTCCCTATTGATTCTATTTTGATGGTTTCTCCATTCCCTATACTACCATATCATAACCCTTGGCAGTTGGATATATACCGTATTTCATCAGTTCTAAGATGCACATTTTAACATCTCCAACACCAGTATGCATCTTAATCATGCATATTGTCACTGCTTGTCTGAATATGAATGAGCACCAAAAGCACCAGTACCAAAATTTGCAGAAAGGGTGGTCAGCAGGGTGGAAGAAAATCTGAATATAAGAATAGCCCTATATAAGTGCAAAGCTGGCTTAAGAATCCAGCAACAATGATTTTTGCTTCTTTTATGTATTCTTTTAAGAAATGCTGTATCATCAAAGTTGCTGATGGAACAGAAGATGGTAACAGGATGGAAAGACATCAGTATCAATGACTGAGTCAAAAAATTATTAGGACTTCCCTGGTGTTCCAGTGGTAAAGAATCCACCTTCCAATGCAGGGGACATGGGTTCGATCCCTGGTTGGGGAACTAGGTTCCCACCTGCCATGGGGCAGCTAAGCCTGCACGCCACAACTTCTGAGCTCACGTGCCTCAACTAGAGAGCCCAGGTGCCACAAACTACAGAGCCCACGTGCCCTGGAGCCTGCACGCCACAAGTGGAGAAGAGAAAACCTGCACATCACAACTAAAGAGAAGCCCATGCTCCACAACGAAAGATTCTGCATGCCTCAAATGGAGATCTCACGTGCTGCAACTAACACCTGACGCAGCCAAAAAAACAAATAAATAAAATTAAATTTTAAAAAAAAGGAATAAAAAGGAACACTTGGGTTCTAATTCAAAAAAAAAAGAAATCATTAGAAAGAGTTGGACTATAAACACAAAGTTTTAGGAAATGAGAACCAATTTATTTCACCTCCATTTTCTTTATGTAAGAGATGACATGTGATAAAAAATTTATGTCTAATTAAGAGCTCTTTCAGTATGTATAAAATTAAAATTCTAAAGGGTAAGCATTGTGTAAAAGTTTGATTTCTTTCTTAGTGATACATAAAATAATGATATATTTCACAATCAACAGCATTTTCAATTCAATGAGATAGAATACTTCTTTATCTTTTTCTAGACATCTCTGAGAATAAGTTTCATCAGCTCCACAAGACTATAAACTCCTTAAACATTCTTATCCTTCTCTTTTATCCCTCATATCACCAATATCAGAGCTGGGCACAGTACAGTTGTACAATGTCTGTTGATTGGCTGAGAGCTTTAGGTAGAGGCAAAGGCTTACTGTCATGGAAAAAGCCCAGGGTTAGAAACCAGGAGACTGGGATTCTAGTGCCAACTCTGGTACTAACCTTAGCTAGGTCAGTAACAACCTTTCTGGGCCTTACTTGCCTTATCTATAAAGCAAGAGGTAAACATAAAACATTATGTTACAGGTCCCTTTCAATGCTAACATTCCACTTTTTAAAAAAAGACGTACCGTTTTCTCTCTTAGACAGGTTAAAGTTCCAGGTCTTAGTCCTTATTGTTCAAGGCCTATGTTATAATCCTGCCTCTGATCTTGGAAGGTAGGAATAAGAACACTTCTGTAGGTACCTTTTTTTTTTTTTGCGGTACGCGGGCCTCTCACTGTTGTGGCCTCTCCTGTCGCGGAGCACAGGCTCCGGATGCGCAGGCTCAGCGGCCATGGCTCACGGGCCCAGCCGCTCCGCGGCATGTGGGATCTTCCCGGACCGGGGCACAAACCCGCGTCCTCTGCATTGGCAGGCGGACTCTCAACCACTGCGCCACCAGGGAAGCCCCAGGTACTTTTAATTAAACGTAATAAACCATTTTAGTAGTACTCTTTCTTTTTTTTTGCGGTACGTGGGCCTCTCACTGTTGTGGCTTCTCCCGTTGCGGAGCACAGGCTCCGGACGCGCAGGCTCCGGACGCGCAGGCTCGGCGGCCTTGGCTCACGGGCCCAGCCGCTCCGCCGCGTGTGGGATCCTCCCGGACCAGGGCACGAACCCGTGTCCCCTGCATCGGCAGGCGGACTCTCAACCACTGCGCCACCAGGGAAGCCCCCATTTTAAACTATAGTTGTGGCTATAGCAAATTTAAATATTAGGGATATCAGGAGGTTACAGGGACATGGACAACAGAGACTTGACCAGGAGTTAATGGTATAACATTACTGCGGTTGCTTCAAATATCACCATGTCTATTTACATAATTACTTACAGAATTAACCCATATAGCTAATTCTCAATTATGTAGGTTAGGTTATTCAAACCTTTTGTTTCTATTTTCTCTTCCACTATTACCCTGTAGCTACTTAACTGCTTACTAACTCAGTTGCTACTCTTCAGTAGAAACTGAAGCAAATAAATTTTTCATGTTTGTCCATGGTAATGTGAATAAATCAAAAGCTAGAATTAAAACGTTTCCCCCATTTAACTTCCTAACTTTGGCAAATAGGGAAATAACACTTTCGTAAAAAGTATTTCAAGCCTTTTCAAATTTTTCATGACCTAAGTTCTAACACATCCAAAAAGAGTTCCCTGAAAAGATAATAAAACTACAGTGTATAATATACAGCATAAGTTATGGCTTTCATCCCTTTTCTATACTGCTTTGGGCGTAAATCCTTTACAACAGCAGAAGGATACATTCAGACTTTTAAACTCCAAGTTTTTTTAAAATTAATTTTTATTAGAGTATAGTTGCTTTACATAACATTTTATACATTAAATATAAGAGTAGATAATGTCTTCAGTGGTGTTTCCTATCTGCAAATAAAATTATCTAATATATCTAGGCTATGCCTCCACTGACCTTATCAAGAAACCAAGGCCAGAAATGCAAACTTTGACTTCATAAAATTTATTAACACAGAATGAGTAGAATGCCATTCAAGGTGCCATCTAAAGACTTCTCTAGGGACTTCCCTGGTGGTCCAGTGGTAAAGAATCCACCTTATAATGCAGGTTCGATACGGGTTCAATCCCTGGTCAGGGAACTAAGATCCCACATGCCGCTGGGCAACTAAGCCCGCGTGCCACAACTAGAGCCCACATGCCGCAAAGTTCAGAGCCCACTCGCTCTGGAATCTGCGTGCCACAAACTACAGAGCACATGCACCCTGGAGCCTGCGTGCCACAACTAGAGAAGAGAAAACCCACATGCCACAACTAGAGAGAAGCTCACAGCCCGCAACGAAGAGCCCACGCACCACAAGGAAAGAGCCCGCATGCCTCAATGAATATCCCACGTGCTGCAACTAAAACCTGATGCAGCCAAAAATAAATAAATAATAAATAAATCTTAAAAAAAATATTTCTCTAGAATAGGTATCAGCAACATCTCAATATCACTGATTATCATCAATGAGAGAAATCCATGGCCATAGCTTTGGATTAAGGCACAGTAAAAGAGAAGAAAGGGCAAAAGTGAATAAGAATGCAGAAAAGGAGAACCAAAGGAAGAAAAAAGAAAGCTACAATAATGAAGCATGTCAGATGATCACTTACTGACCCCAGTGCCAGAGGACAAATTTGAGAGCTCCAGTTTCCTCTAATGAATAGTAACATATGGTACACGAATATATGGGCAGGGACCAAGTGAATATCCTGAACCAACTTGGACTTGGCTCCTATTTAGACAGTACAGAAAGGTTAATATGGCAAACTGATGCTGGCATTCTTGGGAAGATGCTATCCAGACTGAACAGTGAAAACACTGTGGCAGATTAAATTTTAGTCAAGAGGAAGACTGAGAAAGCCGAGGAGACATATCTGGATTTCCTCGTCTTCCCAGCATGATTGGGAAGACCAGATGGAAAGATACCACTGATGAAGTATGAACATGAGTAGGCACACACAGAAGGAAGATGGTTTGGGAATGAATGGTGTTCCTTTTCTCTTTTCCATGGTCATACCTTGTTAGCAACCTTCTATAACAAAAGGAAACTCCTACCTAAATATTTACCGCTATCTAAAAACACACATCAGGACCAGAAATGGCCAGTGAAGGGACCAGATGTCAGTGTCTATCAACATCAATGTTATGCTGCTGGTATCTTACTAACCCTCCTACCAATAGGTTTGCTGATCAGTACAGGAGGCAGCAGAGGAAGTTTTATCTAGACAACAATAATTCCTGTGTGCTGGTACCAAGATCTCAAAGGGTTAAAAGAAGTCATGCCAACATCCTTTTCTTTATCAATTATCAACTTCAATTTCTGGGCATCCCATACCACGGTTTTAGGAGATGTGTAATCTTTGGAGACTCATCAAGAGTTGCAGTTCTGGGAGCTCAACAATGACCTAAACCCTTCAGGCAGTTTCAGAAGTTCAAATGTCACAGGAAACTGCTTCACATGCCAATGGCTACCACACCCTGCTCTAGAGCATACTGCCCTGCCTATTAGAAGTACTAGGCATACCTGTATGGCTAGCCATTGTCAACAAAGAAATAGGCCAGCTGGGAAAAGAGCCAAAAATCTTTGGTTGGAAAGTTTTCAAGGTAGACAGACACTCTGGTTTAGCCTTTAATAACGTACATTTGGAACAGTATAAATAATAAATTAGGAGTAATAGTCACCAAAGCTATTAATGTTCTTGGATTTGTGACATCTTTTAATAACATTATTATTATTACATCTTCTAAAACCCAGAGCACAGGAGGCAATAGCTTGGAGTTGGATCCATTACTTGCATTCTCAGTCCAACTTCTTTCTTGCTCTCTTCTATCCTCATGCCTCCACACAGACTCCAATCTCTACCAAACACCTCAGAAGATATACAAACGCAATACCCAGGCACTGGCTGTCTTCAGCTTAAAACACTACCTGCTCTGTTTTCCTGCCATTCCCAGCTTTAGGTCAGGCTAGTGTCCTCTGGCTATATTACTATGCTTCTCAAAAGACTCAGTTGCCTAAATTCTTTTGCACCTAAACAGTGTTAAGAGCTGAACAACAGAGTTGCACACCTAAACCTCCCTCCCGCCAATACAGAAGCCATATCCCTAACCTACCACACAGAATCCAAGTTCCGGCAGCAATGATGTTTTGAAAGCTCCTGGAGGCTAACCTAAAAAGGCAGAAAGCAACTCTGCCCTACTGCCTACATCCATTCAGTAAATATTTACTAGGTCTACCATGTACAAAAGGCTCTGTGTCCCATGCCCTTCTTTTGTAGGAAGCTGTTTCTTCTCTCCCACGTACACCTGTGCTCTCCTACCCCCTTAAGCAGTCCCTTTGCCAACTCCTAAGAACACTGCTTCCTTCCCCAGACTAAGGCCTTCTCCCAATGTCTGGATCCTTATTAACTTCTCTATATTCACCTAACTTACCATATTATTAGTACATCTTAGCCTGATTTGGGTCTAAAACCTCTGCTGAACAGTGTTTTGCTTTCTGATTATGAGCTGACAGCCACTTCTGGTTACCACACTCACATCTTGATATAATTTAAGTTTGTATGTTGTCTTTGAGCTGTGATTCTCACTTTATGTGCATCAGAATCACTTGAAAGTCTCATAAACATAAAGACAGCCTGGCTGAAGAGTCTGCATTTCTAACAAGTTCCCAGGTGCTGCTTATGCTGCTGGTCCAGGGACCATACTTTGGGGAACTATCACCTTTGAGAATCCGATAAAAGTTATGAAAAACTGCACTTACCTACAAAAGTCTGCATGCAATTTCAAAGGATTCATGAATGTTAATTTGTAGGTGCCTTCTGCTCTATATTCTTTTAAGAAATGTTTAAGACCTGCTGTTTCCTGACTCGCCCATAAGAAGTACTAACTGTGGTACAAATGTGCATGCAAACACCTCCTAAGAATAAGGAGGAAGTGCATGGTACTGGAAAGTCAATTCTGTCCAATGCGCTGCCCTCTTCAGTCTCACGTGTCTCTTTTATACATGCTTGTGAACATTTTTCTGTACTTCTGGTTCAACTCTCAGAATCAAAAGACTCATCACTTAGTATTTAAAAGGCTCTATGGAGTCACTCAAACAAAACTATTTTATAGGGGAGGAAGTGGTCTGGTAGAAAGAACATATATACTGGATTAAGACAGAAGTAGATTGAAATACTGATTCCGCTTGTCTTAAAGATACAACCATTAACCTTCAATTTCCCCATTTACAAAACTGGAGATTTTATAGGGAAAATCATTTTTTCCCCTTCTGGGCAAAGGTGTAAGGAATAAAAGGGGGAATGATTCTACTATTCAAAACCAATGATTCTTATTTATGGTAAGGAATTTAAATGCTGGAAGAGGGAATGTCTAAACTAAGAAAATGAAAAAAATTGAACTAAATAATTTCTAAGATGCCTTCAAATCCAACATTTTGTATTTATGAACTCTAACTAGCCAGCATATTCAACAATCATTTACTCTTCAACTCAGCACAAACTCCTTAAAAAAACAATCATACCTTCCTTTATTACACCCTTCCCTTCCCTCTATAGTGTCTAACATCATTCCAACATCTGCTGGAAAAATAAAATAAATATGAATAATAAATTATTCTTCTCCCCTCAAATAGGCCAGTGTGAAATACATCTTGTCAACACAGAAAAGCCCTTTGGAAGAAGTTTCCCTCTGTATCTTCTCAACAGTTAGCCAGAATCCATTAAATTCATCTTTAACCTATTCAGTAAGATCTCTCAGGATTTGGCTATAATAGATATAGTTCAACACTGTATGCTTTGTTTCTTAAAGATCTATCAGATATTCTTTTCTCAATCTACAATCCTATTACTGGGTTGGCCAAAAAGTTCGTTCAGGTTTTTCCGTAAGATATTATGGAAAGACCCGAACGAACTTTTTGGCCAACCTAACAGTTTCTTGCAAAACTGTTACATTGGATGTAATGTGTGTGAATGTATAAATATGTCTATCAAAATTACCCCTAAAATCCTAGGTCCTATGAATTGATGAACCACCTAAGAGCCAACCAGTTTCCACTAAAACATACCTCTTGTAGAAGACGTGGGTCCAGGCAGTCACCATCATCATTAAACATAGACTCCCAGCTCTCCTCAGTAGCAGCACTTGCTTCTGTGTGAGACGTATCAGTTGCTTTCGATTCCATGGATGTTTCCACAGACACTGATTCTATATCAGGAAAGGTTACACCAAATTCTGTAGTCTCTGAGCCATCTTCTTCTTTTGTTTTGAACTCTTCAGCAGTTTTAAGTTCATGCAATGCCTCTGTTATATCACCAGTACAATCTTGATCACTGCCCAAAGCACTGTCTGAAAATACTTTTGTCCCACTTAACATACTGAGTTCAGAGTCCAAAAAAGTGTTACAATTACTACCAGCAATCTTCTTTACAGGTAAGGAGGAAGCACAATCTGACAAGCTCTCTATCAACTTTCCTGTTGACTCTGTGAAACTAGATGAAACACTCTCAGCATAAATATCTGAGCAAGCAGTCAGGTTGCTGAAATGTTCAGTGTCATTCCCCCTTTTAGCTACATGAAGAGGGGATGTATCTGCACTTATTTCGAAATAGTCTGAGAAACTACTTGTGTTGCTACAGGCCTCATGAGCTACTCTAACAGCAACTACAGTTATTTGATCAGATATGATATCTGTAATGTCCATCATACATGTCTTATTGGTAATGTCACCTACACTCTTAGATCCATTATTTGTATATGTTTCATGAGCAAGGACAGCTGTATCAGAAGATTCACACTTTACACATAACTCATCAGCAGTGCTGTCATTCTCCTCACACTCTCTAATCATTGTTGGATCAAAAATGCCATTTATGCTCTCTAATTTGCTGATTGTAGTCATCTGATGAGAGATGTGACCCATAGTCTCAGGAATGGAATCTATACCTTTCTGACCCAAGATGAAATCTGTACTGTTGGCTGTATCACCAACATTCTCAGCATCCAAGTCTATGCAAGTCTGATCAATGATACCAACTGGACTTCCAGGAACAGAATCAGTGGTGATGCCTCCGTTGCTGCGCTTCAGCATTCCACCCGATGTCTGCATGCCTTGTTGTACAATTCCAGAATCAGAGCTTGGTTTTACTGGTGCAATCATACTCTCAGGTTTCACCACAGAACTAAAATCTCCAGGAAATTGGGATAGTATCTCTGCAACCCTGGCATCAGTTTCCATTCTGCTTTCCAAATTTCTATCTTCAAATGTTTCCCCATTTAGTTCATGCCTATTGAAATCACAGAATTCCACATTTTGGAATGGTTTGTTTGGAACCTGAGCCTTACTGATTTCTGAACAAGACTGAGATTGAAGCAACCCATCCTGTTCTGTCACATCTCTGGTTTCAACCTCCAAACACTCTACCTTCTTTGGTTTAAAATGTCTTTGTAAAGGTATGATAGGTATAATCCCAGGATTTGGGACTCTTTGCTGATGTCCTTGGGATAATACTTTTTTGGATTCTGTGGTTGCCCTCTTAGTACAAACACTATCTTTATTTCTTTCTTGAAGCCACACATCTTTATTAAATTTTGTTGAAGATTTCTTTCCTTCCCTATGATTGTGTTCCTTTTTATCTGGATTAATACTTAGTCTTTGAGCCTCACGCTTGTCTCTAATGATCCCCTTTTGAGAGAAAGAATCTTCCTTTTGTTCTTCTTTTACCACGGAGTTAGGTGGACCACAGCTTTTTCCCTCATCACCTGATTTGTGCACTACTATGCCCCTTCGAGCTTTGGGTACATAAAGTGCCATGTCAGGCCTCCTGACTCGAACTCTGCATCTCTCTGCTTCTCGCTGCATGGCACCCCCTCAATCTGCAAGAAAAAAGAGAGAAAGATTCAATTACCAAAAACTAATTACAATGTATTGAGCCAAGAGATTTTAAAAGACTAGGTAGAGGGCCTACTAATCCATCCTATAGAAACCCTTAAGTTAAAAAAAAGTAAAACCTGCCATAAAATAATTAATGCAATCAGGTAAGCAACTAAGGAGAGTAAATTCCAAAATAACTCATGAGCCCATGAATTTTATCCATATAGCCTCTTTCCTCCACCTTCCAAGTCCTCTCTACTTTTTAACAAGTAGCCTTGTCTTCAGCTGAATTAAAACAGATGAGAAAAGTGATTACAGGCTATCAGGTACTCATAAAACACAACCATCTTAGGAGCTCAAAATTTACACTGAAGAATACATTCAAGGAGAACCCCTAAAAGCACATTTGTTCAACATAAATATATATACATAAATATGATTTTAAGAGTAACATATGAATGAGAGTAACTTGAATGTGGGCTAGAAAATGAGACAACTAATCATGGACTGCTTTCTAGAAGATGCTGCTTGTGCACTATGATTTTTAGGAAAGAAACAGGTAGTGGGAAAGAGAAAGTCATCATTCTATTAACACTATTTAATCAAGTGACCTACTATAAATTTTTCTTCCTTCTAGTAGCAATAAAATGGGTCTGGGTAGGATAAAGGAGGGTGGAGGCCAAGGAATGTGATGGGACAACTCACTGGTAACTCCCTGACAATCTCTACCATGGTTGGTCGATGGAATTTAACAAGGAGAAAAAATTTAACAAAGGTTAAATAAAACTTTATTTACTATCTACAAAATATGAGGAAATGCACTAGACAATCTCATACTGAGTTATTCTTTTCATCTTCAAAATAATACTGTGAAGTACATACTAGTTTGCCCAGAGCAAAGAGAATAAGAAGGTCCTACACATAGCAAAGAAACACCCATATACACTCAGAAGCACCCACTGTTAATATTTCACCACATACCTTTCAAAGGAAAAAGGCAGTAAGAGGGAAAGGCTAACAAATCCTGTCCACTCTATTACAGATCCCTAAAATTTCACCTGATCAGAATACTTCCTCAGCGAAGAAGCTCCACTTTCATGGCCAGGCAATTTTCTTTTCAGCCCAGGGATATACCATGGCCCTGATCATCAAGTGTCTCCAGTGATCCACCTGTTCCTTTTCTCTTTTGATGTCTTAATTATTATCTAGCTCATCATTCTGCATGGCTTTTCTATCTTTCCATTTGTGGAAGAATATGACTTCAACATTTAGCCATGCCAAATCTTTTTAAAACGTCTATTTTTCAAAATAGAAGTACTAAAGTATATTTCATTGGAGGGGATGCCATAGACACAATGTATCTTGATCTCAGGTAGCAAAACACCTGACAAAATATATCATGATGAACTGTAAGATGGTAAAATATGGGCTACTAAGAACTGGTAGGTGGACTCACAATAAAAAGTAATGATAATGGGTAGAAGCAAATTTAGAGAGGGTTATGTAACGGAGAACTATGTCCCCATTGCCCTTTAAAATTCAACATTTTAAACAATAATTTGGATGCAAACAATGAACACAGTGTTTATCGAATGTGAACCGACACAAAATCGACAGGATTAATAAATAACAAAAATGATTAAATTACAATTTAATATCATTTCTATAATCTGGAATGCTGTGCTGAAAGCAATATGAAGACTAGGAATGAATAAATACAAAGACCTGCTTTGGGTTAACAGAAAAAAAAAAAAGAAGCAACACAGAATAAAATGTATAATTTGCACAGAAAAAAAAAAAAAGATCTGAAGGCTTTTACTTCATCTACAAAGTCAATAAAAGCCAAAAGATAGTGATGTGGATGTTTAGAAAGGCAACAGTCTTAGATTACAAAGTCTAGAAAATATACAACACAAGGTATGGTTAAAGGAACTAAAGGTATACTCCTTACCCAAAAAGGTCTAAATGGAAACATCCCAGCTACCTTTATACGTGAAGACTGGTTGCTCTACGGGATTGGTTGGTTCCATATTTCTTCAGAAGTCAGTTACCAGAACCAACTGGTAGAAATTAAAAGAAAACAAAGTTTACCTCAATATAAAAAAGAACTCTACTTTTAGAGTTCTCCAACGCCATTATCAGGTATTCTGTCTCTAGAATAATTTAAATACAATCTAGACAATGGACTAATACTAGAGAAAGAATTTCTATCTGTAAGGCAGATTGGTCTGGATTAATTTTAAGTGTTCTTCAAACTCTATGATTCTATTTGTCATACACAACAGACATATATCAAAGGCTTCAAATTTAAAATTATTTTGTGCTACAGCAAATGGCTTTTAAAACTCTACCTTCTTTTTTTCTTAGTTAATGTCTACATGTCATCATGGTTATTTCAAAAGCTGAATAACAGTATAATAAATTTAGAGTATTATCTATTTCTTACCAAAGCACTGAATTCAATTATGCCCATCCAGCACTGTGCTGGTAAATGTTTAGCAACTGGCTTTCCAAGTGTAGTTTGGAGTATTATTTTCACTTACATCAATGATGTCACCAGTGTGAGTGATGTGACTTCTTTATGGAAGTGGATAATCATTTTTGAATGAAAGAATATATTCTCAATTTTTTGAGCTATGCACAATATAATAAATAGCTAAAGACATAGCACTTTTGTAAGTCAGCATTATTACCATTTCTCCATCACTTTAAGTCTAGACAATCAATAAGCAATAAATCAAACCGTGATTTATGGCATTTGCTGATCTCTGTGATGTAAATATTCCTACCGTGGCTAATTTCAAGCTACCAATGTGGTGTTATCAATGAACCTGGAGTTAGGAAAAGGACACACAGTAGCCTACCACGACACAGTATTTCAACCATAAAGGTACACTATACATAAATAACTTCAAGAGCACAGATCATAGTAAAATGAAATAATTAGGAAGTGATGAATTTTAAATATTTATTAACTTTTTATAAATGTCACTTATTTAATAATGAGCTATAATTTAATTTTTAATAATGGATAGGTTTAATAATCAGTTTGAAAAATTCCTAAACAGTTAGCTCTTACACCAGTAGGAGATGCTCCAATACACCACCACTGGCCGTTTTGTTAAAATCAGTATCCAAAAAGATCTACACACTGCACTGGTCTTTCATAGGTGCCTGTCGCACTGGCTTTGTTTTTGTTTTCCCATCTTGCCATTCATTTGTTAAAGAAACTGGGTTATATGTCCTTTAGAATCTCCCACATTCTCGAGTTTGCTCATTGTACTCTTTAGCATTAATAAGTTTTTATATATAATCTCTGTGCTTCCTAAAAAGTAGTGGTTGATCTAGAGTCTTGATAAAATTGGGGTTTAATTATTTTATAGCAAGAATATGTCATATATGGTGCTATGAACTTCCTACTGCATCACATCAGATAGCAATAATGTCTGATTATTTCCTTTTTGTAATAATACACATTGATCAGTGGGTTCAGGTCCATCAGCCTGAACCGTCCACTATAAAGTTCCCTCTCAGTCTTTTACCCAGTGGTTTTAATAGCTTTAGAGGAATACTGCCAAGATACACTATTTCATCAGGGTTTGCAAAATGATGACATTCTAATTCTGACATTCATTGTGCATTTATTAGCTGGAATTCTTTTACAGTAAACTTTCCCTCATCAACTATTTTGTGATTCTGAGGTACAGTTTATATAGATAAGACAGAATATTTGATTATTTATTTACCAGTTTCTAAATGAATTGGTTCCATGACCAACATTTTGTTGTTGTTGTTGATTTTAACAAAACCAAAAAACCTCACAGATTTTCACTTATTTTGTTTCAATCCAGTGCAATAATTATTCCTCTTGAAGCTCAAACTATCTTTGGCCAATGGCAGCCCCTTCAAGGTCGTTTCTACACAAGCCCAAGTTATCCTTGATAGTTCCTTGCTTTGTAGTATGACAGCTTGTCATACTAGACCAGAGCTGGAATCAGCCACTTTTTTCAAGAAGCCCTAGTTCACTTTAGTGAAAAACAGTATTTTAACATGGGCACTACAGGAATTCACTGCTACTTGGTTAGTCACTGTGTCTAAGCCTTTTCAGATCTCACAGTCAATCTCACATTGATTTTTGCAATGACATGATAATGAAAATACATATTTCCATGCTTTCTTCATCTCATAAGTTATTTAGAAGTGTCTGCCAAATGTATATATGTATTTTTAATTACTTTTAAATTGATTTCCAACTTAATTACACTGTGGTATAAATGAGATCAAGTCTTCAAAATGTGTTGATTTTGTTTCATGGTCTAGTAAATGGTCAATTTTGGTAACTGTCTCATCTGTGCCTAAAAATAATGTATAACAGCTAAATTTGGGGGTTCTGTGTATGTGTATTCATAAAATCAAGTTTATTAAAGTATTGTTCAAATCATACTATTTACTGTCTGTGCTTAATCACTGCAAAGTATGGATAAAATACCCACTGTGTTTGTGGATTTATTGATTTCTCTACGTTTGTATATTTATTTTTATATAATTTGTCAAAGTAATGTTATCAGATACTTACATTTAGGATTGTTCTGTATTCCTGGTAAATTGTTACTTTTGCCATTATGAAGTGATCCCTTCTACTGGTGACCCTAAAGGGGATCCCTTCTATTGGCGGGGTTGGGGGGGAACGACCCAAAAGTCTATTTTGTCTGAAAGTAATATAGCTATAGCAACTATATTACTTAGTTAGGTATCTCTTCTTATCCTTTTACTTTCAGACTTTCTGTGTCATCATGTTTCAGGTATCTCTTGCAAACAGTATACAATCAAGTTATGAATTATTTAATGTCTGTCAAATTGTCAATCAAATTTGACATTCTGTCAATGTCAAACTGTCAAATTTAGTCAATTAACATTATTGTGATAATAGATACATCTGGAAGTATTTCTACCTTTTTATTTTGTGCTTCCTTTCCATTTATCCTATTTTTTGTAGTTTTCTTCTTTTCCTGCTTTCTTTCAGGTTGATGGAGTTCTTCTACTGCTCAGAAAGCTCTATACTATATTCCTAGTCTGTTCTTTATCATTTTATCAATAACATGAGTACTTGTCTAAATATCTCAAGTTGATCATTATTTGTATCTGTCTCCTAGACAACTGTACAATGGTTTTATTTTACAATCCCTTCATATATACCCTTAGTTTTTGTTTGAAAATATCTTTACATTGCTCCCATTCTTTAATGGATTTTGACTTCTACTGTTACTGTTAAGAAATCTGTTGTCAGTTTGTCACTGATTTTTAAGTGGTCTCTCTTTCCTCTCTGATGATTCTCAAGATATTCTATTATGTGTATGGTGTTCTCAAGTGTGTACTATGTGTTTTAGTTTGTGTTTTGTATTATTTTTCTACTGGGATAACACTATGCTTTTGAATTTTACCAGTTTTATTTATTCAGGGCAGTATCTTCAGATCCATCTTCTAAACCACTAGTTTTCTCTTCACATTTGTCTATTTTGCATTCTATCTTATCCAATCAGTTTTTTTTAAAAATTTTAATGACTGAAGTTTTATTATACAAGTCCTATTTATCCTCCACCCTGCCTCTGTTCTCCCTGGCCTTATGTTTTTGATAGTTTTGTTGTTCTTCTATTTGTTTTCTTCTTTTATCTTTAATCATTTTTAACATTTCTATTTTATTATTTAATGTTCATTATTATAACTGTGGCATTTACTTTTAAATTAATTTTTAATTGGTTTTAATTATTTAATATTAAATATTTATTATTCAATAGTTCTACTTTGTGAAGTTCCTGAGGATTTAACTCTGCTGTCTCTTGCGTCTCTGACTTTTACTTAAAGCACTGTCTTCTTTTGTTGGTGGTGGCGGTGCTGTAACTTTGGGTAGTGAGTTCAGCATCAATGCGCCTTTATCAGTGGGAATTCCATACAGCCAGACTATAAGTATTCCTCTATACAGTGATTCTTCATTA
Source organism: Orcinus orca (assembly GCF_937001465.1). Lineage (NCBI taxonomy): Eukaryota > Metazoa > Chordata > Mammalia > Artiodactyla > Delphinidae > Orcinus > Orcinus orca. The sequence continues at coordinate 61,046,717 of NC_064572.1, read as the reverse complement.
ATGTGAATTTTTAAGTTTGAAGTTTTCTGAATGATGCAGTAAATATAAATATGAAACACAAACCCAGATGAGAGTAAAACAGTAGCTATACAATCTCAGGAAACATTCCCCCCTCACTCAGAACCCAGGTGAGAACAGACAAGCGTCCTTATTTTCTTTCTGTAACTCTGAATAATTTTTTTTCCCTAGTCTACTCTTTGAATGAGGGTATAACACTTTGAGGTTTAAGGCTTTAAGTGGTGAACTCAGTTCCAACTCATCTCTCTCAGGCCAATGCCTCCACTCTTATTTCCCACATGGCTATTAAAATCCAAGCCTCTTAGCTACCAAGAACGGCAACATTAGTAAAATAAAAAATAAATAAAAACTGTAAAGAAAATCTAAATAGGGGAACTGTCTTAAAATTACAGCCCATCCACATAATGGGTTGATATCCAAAACATAATACTAACTGAAACAAGAAAATTACAATCCAATTCATTTTTTTTGTTTGTTTGTTTTTGCACAAAAGTGTACCATCAAGTATAGGCTATGGTTCCCAGCCCAACGTTTGACTAGCCCTTATATCAGACAAATTACTTAATTTTATTGTGGCAGAAGTTACCACTTTAAGCCTTAGTTTACTCAAAGTATAAAATGAGGATAACAACAGACCTATATCATAGACACATTGAACAGATTAATTAAATGATGCACATATAGAAACTTGCTAGTCATGTTAAAAGTCTCAATAAAAGTTAGCTATTATTTAAATAGGCAGTTGAGTTCCTTAAGTTACAAGTTTACACAAGGAATCAAAAGTCCTTATAATACAATAATATTCAAAATGTGCCTTGATCACATATAAAATCCATTTCTACTTGACACTAACATCTACTGCAACTATATATCCTGGCTTTGCCCATCAATCTCTCACTAATAGTCTAATGTTATAAGCATCTAATAATACAAAGTAAACACAATGCAATTCAATTGTCAAGTGAAAATACAAATGTTGAAAAGAATGCAGGATTTCATGAAGTCTATAAAAATACTGAAGGAAGTACTCATCTCAGAGCAAAACCCTTGGGGAATGAAGTTCTGGCAGAATCAAACCAGTGAACAACTGAAGAAGGGAAAATCTAACAAGGATGATGACAGGACAGGAATCAAGAAAGGAAATGTCAAGGGCTAAAGAAAAATCTCTTGAGAAACTGTTAAAGCTCTCAACAGTTTTGGTAAAACTGAAGCTCTTGTCTAATCTGTATGATAAATACTAAGAAAATCAAAGTAAAGGATGCTATCAGACTATCACACAATTTTAGTGAAAAAAATTATACAAAGAAAGCATTTATATATATATAAAGCATATATATATAATATAATATATATAATATAAATATAATATATATATATCTATTATATTTATATCTATTATATTTATATATATATTATATATATAAATATAATATATATATATATAAAGCATATATATATAAAGCATATATATATATATAGCATATATATATAGCACAACTGTAATTACAACCTCAATTTTATTAAATATGTGGTAAAATAAACATTTTCATGTCAGAAAAAATAAACCTAACAGGTTTTTTTTCATTAATAATTATGAAACTTTAGTCTCCATTTTAAATAGGTCCACTTTAAGACATATTTTCAAAGTACCAATTTTCTCATTTAACAAAGTTTTCTCATAAATATATATTCCTAAGGGGAGAAAGGCTATCATCTAAACTGTTAACAGTGGTTACATCTGGGAGAGCAGAAAATGAGAGAGGGAAAAGAATTAAGAATTACTATCTTTTTATACATTTACCTCAGTTTGTTTGAATTTGTTACAATAAATGTAGTTATTTTTGTAATTAAAAACAAAATCACTAAAATTTAAAGATATGCTATTGCTTTAGTATAAGAGGCCATTACCATAAATTGGTGTAGGAGAAAGCAAAGGTAATGAAAACTGACAAACAGATCTTTATTGGACAAAATTACTATAAGTAGGAAAATGATGAATGGAGAAAAGGGCTACTCTTTAATATACTTCATAGAATAATAAAACAAACAGCACAGAAATTACTTGACATTGGAAAGATAATCTCACAAATGTTGCAGAATGCTGAGCAACCTCTACTTTTTGGTCTAAGAATAATCTAGAACTACATTGTCCAATACACTAGCCACTATCCACATGCAGTTACTGAGCACTTGAAAAGTGGCCAGTCTAAATTAAGATGTGCTGTGCTTGTAAAATATCTCTGGATTTCAATGATTTGGTATAGCAAATAAAAAGTAAAATGCCTCATTAATATTCTTAAATTGATTATATGTTTAATAATACTATTTTGTATATAATGGATTAAATAAAACACATTGAAAGTAATTCCATCTGTTTATTTTTATATTTTTTAATATGGCTACTAGAGAATTTAAAGTTACATACGTGGCTCATATTTTTGGTCTGTGTTATATTTCTAATGGAACCGTTGCACTAGTCTAAGATCTGGCCATGTCCTTAATGCCACAAGAACACAGTCTGGCTTTTCCTCTTGTGTCTTGCCTGTTTCAGATTTTTTCACTTTCAGCAAAAAGGGAATGTACCAAACCAAGGAATCAACTAAAACATGAATGTATAGATAAGCTTATCTTGGTACAAACAATTTAATTTTCCCAAATTTCATAATGATAAAAAAATAAAGCATCAAAAGAAGTAAAGTCTACTTATATTTCATAAATCAGAAAATAAGACTGATTGGACATTCCCATGTGGTGAAATCTACCCTCAACAAATTTAGGAGCATTTTTTCATATATGTTTAAAACTGTGCAGGGCCTTAGATTTAGAATCATTTAACAACTGCCTTTGTTTTACTGGACTATCAAGAGCATTCACATTCTCACTGGTCTACTTAGAAGCGGGCAAAACTAAGAAACGCCAACATCCTTCAGTTCGGTAGCATATATGTGCATCTGTAAAGGAATAAAAGTATCCTAAAAGCAGATTTAGTACGTTTATAATTAAACGTAATATACAAAATATATTAAGTGACACACGTAAACCAATAGATTTCTGAGCACTAAAATATAATTATACACTTTTAACTTCTAGGCATCCCCTCAGAAGATTCACTGTCCTTCCCTCCCTAATTTCATAGTCTGGTGAATGGTATCACTATCAACCCAGCAGTTCAAGCCAGAAACTGGGAAGTCATTATCTATGACATTTCAATCAATTAACAAGCCCTGTTCATTCTACTTCTATACTGCTTCCCATGATTTTCTAAAATACAAGTCAGATTTGGTCATTTCCTTGTTCAAAACTCTTCAGTGGCTCTTTATCACGTACATAAAGTATCTTGCATAGCAGATTTGGCCCTACATGATCTAGCTCCATTGCCACACTAAAACTGCCTAGCTGCCCTCAGCGGGCTGTCTCAACTCCAGCCGCTCCTAATATCAGACTTTAGAGTCCACTGATTCCAACTCCTGATAGTACTAGAAACATGCCCAGCTGCCTTCTCACATCTCTGTGATTTAACACACATTATTTTCTCAGTCTGATGTCTGCCTGATACTCTCATACCTGCCCTTCAAATCTCACCTTAAAGGTCACCTCCTCTATAATTTCATCACTGACTCCCTGATATACTACGGTCCTGCCCATAAGTTCCCACTACATATCGTTACAAATACCTTCATTAAAACAATTATCATATTGCTTTACAGGTATGTGTTTGCACGTCTGGCTCTCTTCTAAACAGTAAGTTCCTTCAGTGTAGGGTTAGTGTCTTTTTGTCTCATAGCACTGCATTTGGCACTAAATAAATACTATCTGTTAAAACATGGCAAGTAAGACTTCTCAATAGGTGATGCTCTCCCAACCCCCAGTTGAGATTTGGGGTCCCATTCACTCCACAAACATTTATTGAATACCTAGTATGTGCTAAGTCCCCTCTTAGACACTGGGAACACAGCAATGAACAAAACAAAGTCTGGCCTCATGGAGCTTACACTGTAATGGTGGAGATAAAAAATAAGCATTTAAATATATATTATAATGTTTGACAGTGGTAAATGTGGTGGAGTGAAATGAAGGAGGGACAAGAATACAGAGTGATGGGTGTGTGGCTATTTTAGAAGGGAAGACCATATGGAAAAGTGGGGAAGACCACTCTGAGGATTTAATACCTGAGTTTATACTTGAGTTGAATCAGTGAGTCACAGAAATTATCTGGAAAAGAGAATTCCAGGAAAAAAAGAAGAGCAAGTACAAAAGCTATGAGGCAGGCCAAGCTTGAAATGTTCCCGGAATAACGGGAAACAAGTGCGGTAACAGAGTAAAAAGGGGCACCGAAGTTGGTAAGACAGCTAAGGGCCAGAACAAACAGGGACCTGCAGGCCAAGACAAGGTCTTTGGATTTTATTTTGAATGTGTGGGGAAATCACTGGAAGCAAGAGAATGACAAGATCTCACTTAACCTTTGCTAAAGATCATTCTAGCAAAAATGTGAGGAATTGACAATAACGGATAAGAAATGAGGAGGAAAATCTGCAAGTCTAACAATAGACATGCAGCAAGTCTAGAGTAGTAACAAAGGAGGTCACAAGAAAAGGTTGGATTAATCATATATTCTGAAGGCAAAGCTAACAAAAACTTGGTGGTATGGTTCTATGGGATGTAACGGGAAGAGAGGAGTCACTTTGAGAGTTTCGGTATGATCAACCTGGGTGATGACGGTTAAATTTACTAAGATAGGGAAGACTGGGGAAGGAAATAAGAAAAGAGGAATCAGGAGTTGTGACATGGACACTTTAAATTTGAATGCCTGTTGGACACTGTACAGTTGTTAAGGAAGCAACTGGAAATATAAGTCTGAAGCTCAGGGGAGGTGTAAGAATTGGAGATAAAAATTTGGAAGTCATCACCATAAAGATTCAAGCCAAGAACAGAAATAAAACTACCCAGGGAGTGACAGAGAGAGAAAAGGCTGGGGGAATTGAGTCATGGGGGAACTACAACTCTAGAGGTCAGGAAGGGGAGATGCAGCCAAGCACAGGAGATGGAGGAAGAAAATAGGAAGAAAACAGAAGCATGTAGTATCCCAGAAACCAAATGAAGGAAATTTCTTTAAAAGGCAAGAGTAATCATTTGCATTAAATGTTGAAAAGTCAAGTAGTAAGAACTGAGAATTTTCTATTGGATTTGACAGGATAGAGGTTGCTGGTGACACTGGAATAGTTTCAGTGGAGCTGGGGAGATAAACACCTCACTGGAATGAGGTGAGGAAGAATGACCCAATAGGAAGGGAGAAACTGATGATGAAAATAGGAGATGCGGAGTTTAACTGTAATAAAGGCATATTTACAATAGTTTTTAAATCTTGTAACAAAAAGTTGGCAATTATAAGATTAGAAATTCTATCAATACCAGCTTTGTCATATTATTAGAGACACAAGGGGAGTATTAAATAGAATATGATACTCTGAATTGCTCAAATATTCACCTCAGGACAGTTAAGGTACCTTGAGCCTCAGTATTTCATATATAAATTAAGCTTACATACTCAACATCTTTCTTTAAAGTTTTTTTTTTTTTTTTTGTGGTATGCGGGCCTCTCACTGTTGTGGCCGCTCCCGTTGCAGAGCGCGCAGGCTCAGCGGCCATGGCCCATGGGCCCAGCCGCTACACGGCATGTGGGATCCTCCCGGACCGGGGCACGATCCCGTGTCCCCTGCATCGGCAGGCGGACTCTCAACAACTGCGCCATCAGGGAAGCCCTTTAAAGTTATTTTTGCCTTAGCAAATTTCAGGATTTATTAAAGCCTACTGAAAATCAGTCCTTCAGGCATCTGAATTCAATCTAAGAAACACAAACAAATGAATTCTGCTTCTTTAGCAATGGCCACTATACACATACATACATTTTTGGAGCATGGGTAATCTTATGAATGTAGCAGTAAATATTCATTTACAAACTTTTAGAGAGTGTTCAGTGTTCTGCTGACAAAACTAGATTACAAAGTTCTTTTACTTGGTTACTATGGCCTGAAGACTCCAGGTAGGAAAAAATGGGATTTCCTTAAACAGGCAACCCTTTCTTAAAGGATAATAGATGGCTCAAAGGTCTATAAAAGAGGGGAAATCTAGTTTTAAGAAAAAATTTAATGAAGTGTAAAGCTAACCAAAAAAAGTGATTTTTTTTCCCCTTAATACAAAAGCATCATGCAATAAACCTAAAAATAAATTTTAAAAAAATCTGTGTTCTCACTTTACAGAGATAACCACTATAAACACCTTACTATATGCTTCTGGATCTTTTTATATTTTTTAAAAAGCTTTGTGAATGAAACTGATCGGCTGTGAGCACAGATTCCTGTATAGAAAGACTTTCTGAGCCAGTTTTTTTAAACTTTTTTCTGCACTCCAGTTAAAAACATTTCACATCATGACACAGTACACAGATTCACATATTTATACGTGACTGAAAAAAGTTTCATAAAATACATATTTACCCTTACTGTTCGCACTGCTCTTATTTTTTTTAATGTTTATTTATTTACTTATTTATTTTCTTATTAGTCATCCATTTTATACACATCAGTGTATACATGTCAATCCCAATGTCCCAATTCATCACACCACAACCCCTATCCCTGGCCGCTTTCCCTCCTTGGTGTCCATACGTTTGTTCTCTACATCTGTCTCAATTTCTGCTCTGCAAACCGGTTCATCTGTACCATTTTCTAGGTTCCACATATATGCGTTAATATACGATATTTGTTTTTCTCTTTCTGACTTAACTTCACTCTGTATGATAGTATATAGATGCATCCACGTCTCTACAAATGATCCAATTTCGTTCCTTTTTATGGCTGAGTAATATTCCATTGTATATATGTACCACAACTTCTTTAGCCATTCGTCTATCCATGGACGTTTAGGTTTACCCATGACCTGGCTATTGTAAATAGTGCTGCAATGAACATTGGGGTGCATGTGTCTTTTTGAATTATTGTTTTCTCTGGGTATATGCCCAGTAGTGGGATTGCTGGGTCATATGGTAATTCTATTTTTAGTTCTTTAAGGAACATCCATACTGTTCTAAATAGTGGCTGTATCAATTTACATTCCCACCAACAGGGCAAGAGGGTTCCCTTTTCTCCACACCCTCTCCAGCATTTGTTGTTTGTAGATTTTCTGATGATGCCCATTCTAACTGGTGTGAGGTGATACCTCATTGTAGCTTTGGTTTGCATTTCTCTAATAATTAGTGATGTTGAGCAGCTTTTCATGTGCTTCTTGGCCATCTGGATGTCTTCTTTGGAGAAAAGTCTTCTTTGGAGAAATGTCTATTTAGGTCTTCTGCCCATTTTTGGATTGGGTTTTTTTTTAATATTGAGCTGCATGAGCTGTTTATATATTTTGGAGATTAATCCTTTGATGATTCATTTGCAAATATTTTCTCCCATTCTCAGGGTTGTCTTTTCATCTTGTTTATGGTTTCCTTTGCTGTGCAAAAGCTTTTAAGTTTCATTAGTTCTCATTTGTTTATTTTTGTTTTTATTTCCATTACTCTAGGAGATGGATCAAAAAAGATCTTGCTGTGATTTATGTCAGAGTGTTCTTCCTATGTTTTCCTCTAAGAGTTTTATACTGCCCGGTCTTACATTTAGGTCTCTAATCCATTTTGAGTTTATTTTTGTGTATGGTGTTAGGGAGTGCTCTAATTTCATTCTTTTACATGTAGCTGTCCAGTTTTCCCAGCACCACTTATGGAAGAGACTGTCTTTTCTCCATTGTATATCCTTGCCTCCTTTGTCATAGATTAATTGACCATAGGTGTGTGGGTTTATCTCTGGGTTTTCTATCCTGTTCCATTGATCTATATTTCTGTTTTTGTGCCAGTACCATATTGTCTTGATGACTGTAGCTTTGTAGTATAGTATGAAGTCAGGGAGTCTGATTCCTCCAGCTCCGTTTTTTTCCCTCAAGACTGCTTTGGCTATTCGGGGTCTTTTGTGTCTCCATACAAATTTTAAGATTTCTTTGTTCTAGTTCTGTAAAAAAGGCCATTGGTAACTTGATAGGGATTGCACTGATTCACTAGATTGCTTTGGATAGTACAGTCCTTTCACAATATTGATTCTTCCAATCCAAGAACATGGTATATCTCTCCATCTGTTGGTATCATCTTTAATTTCTTTCATCAGAGTCTTATAGTTCTCTGCATACAGGTCTTTTGTCTCCCTAGGTAGGTTTATTCCTAGGTATTTTATTCTTTTTGTTGCAATGGTAAATGGGAGTGTTTCCTTAATTTCTCTTACAGATTTTTCATCATTAGTGTATAAGAATGCAAGAGATTTCTGTGCATTAATTTTGTATTCCGCAAGTTTACCAAACTCATTGATTAGCTCTAGTAGTTTTCTGGTGGCATCTTTAGGATTCTCTATGTATAATATCATGTCATCTGCAAACAGTGACAGTTTTCCTTCTTCTTTTGCAATTTGTATTCCTTTTATTTCTTTTTCTTCCCTGATTGCCAGGGCTAGGACTTCCAAAACTATGTTGAATAACAGTGGTGAGAGTGGACATCCTTGTCTTGTTCCTGATCTCAGAGGAAATGCTTTCAGTTTTTCACCATTGAAAATGATGTTTGCTGTGGGTTTGTCGTATATGGCCTTTATGATGTTGAGGTAGGTTCCCTCTGTGCCCACTTTCTGGAGAGTTTTTATCATAAATGGGTGTTGAATTTTGTCAAAAGCTTTTTCTGCATCTACTGAGATGATCATATGGTTTTTACTCTTCAATTTGTTAATGTGGTGTATCACATTGATTGATTTGCATATATTGAAGAATCCTTGCATCCCTGGGGTAAATCCCACTTGATCACGGTGTATGATCCTTTTAACGTGTTGTTGGATTCTGTTTGCTAGTATTCTGTTGAGGATTTTTGCATCTATATTCATCAGTGATATTGGTCTGTAATTTTCTTTTTTTGTAGTACCTTTGTCTGGTTTTGGTATCAGTGTGATGGTGGACTCATAGAATGAGTTTGGGAGTGTTCCTTACTGCAATTTTTTGGAAGAGTTTGAGAAGGATGGGTGTTAGCTCTTCTCTAGATGTTTGATAGAATTCACCTGTGAAGCCATATGGTCCTGGGCTTTTGTTTGCTGGAAGACTTTTAATCACAGTTTCAATTTCATTACTTGCGATTGGTCTGTTCATTTTTTCTATTTCTTCCTGGTTCAGTCTTGGAAGGTTATACCTTTCTAAGAATTTGTCCGTTTCCTCCAGGTTGTCCATTTTATTGGCATAGAGTTGCCTGTAGTAGTCTCTTAGGATGCTTTGTATTTCTGCGGTGTCTGTTGTAACTTCTCCTTTTTCATTTCTAATTTTATTGATCTGAGTCCTCTCCTTCTTTTTCTTGATGAATCTGGCTAATGGTTTATCAATTTTGTTTACCTTCTCAGAGAACCAGCTTTTAGTTTTATTGATCTTTGCTACTGTTTTATTTGTTTCTATTTCATTTTTCTGCTCTGTTCTTTATGATTTCTTTCCTTCTGCTAACTTTGGGTTTTGTTTGTTCTTCTTTCTCTAGTTCCTTTAAGGTGTAAGGATAGATTGTTTATTTGAGATTTTTCTTGTTTCTTGAGATAGGCTTGTAGAGCTATAAACTTCCCTCTTAGAACTGCTTTTGCTGCATCCCATAGGTTTTGGATCATTGCGCTTTCATTGTCATTTGTCTCTAAGTATTTTTTGATTTCCTCTTTGATTTCTTCAGTGATCTCTTGGTTATTTAGTAACGTATTGTTTAGCGTCTGTGTGTTTGTGTTTTGTTCGTTTTTTTCCATGTAATTCATTTCTAATCTCATAGCGTTGTGGTCAGAAGAGATGCTTGATATGATTTCAATTTTCTTAAATTTACTGAGGCTTGATTTGTGACCCAAGATGTGATCCATCCTGGAGAATGTTCCGTGCGCATTTGAGAAGAAAGTGTAATCTGTTTTTGGATGGAATGTCCTATAAATATCAGTTAAATCTATCTGGTCTATTGTGTCATTTAAAGCTTGTGTTTCCTTATTAATTTTCTGTCTGGATGATATGTCCATTGGTGTAAGTGAGGTGTTAAAGTCCCCCACTATTACTGTGTTACTGTCGATTTCCTCTCTTAGAGCTGTTAGCAGTTGCCTTATGTATTGAGGTGCTCCTATGTTGGGTGTATACATATTTATAATTGCTATATCTTCTTCTTGGATTGATCCCTTGATCATTACATAGTGTCCTTCCTTGTCTCTTGTAGCATTCTTCATTTTAAAGTCTATTTTATCTGATATGAGTATTGATACTCCAGCTTTCTTTAGATTTCCATTTGCATGGAATTTCTTTTTCCATGCCCTCACTTTCAGTCTGTACGTGTCCCTAGGTCTGAAGTGGGTCTCTTGCAGACAGCATATATATGTGTCTTCTTTCTGTATCCATTCAGCAAGCCTGTGTCTTTTGGTTGGAGCATTTATCCATTCACGTTTAAGGTAATTATTGATACATATGTTCCTATGACCATTTTCTTAATTGTTTTGGGTTTGTTTTCGTAGGTCCTTTTCTTCTCTGTGTTTCCCACTTAGAGAAGTTCCTTAAGTATTTGTTGTAGAGCTGAATTCTCTTAGCTTTTTCTTGTCTGTAAAGCTTTTGATTTCTCCATCGAATCTGAATAAGATCCTTGCTGGGTAGAGTAATCTTGGTTGTAGGTTCTTCCCTTTCATCACTTTAAGTATATCATGCCACTCCCTTCTGGCTTGTAGAGTTTCTGCTGAGAAATCAGTTGTTAACCTTATGGGAGTTCCCTTGTATGTTATTTGTCATTTTTCCCTTGCTGCTTTCAATAATTTTTCTTTGTCCTTAAGTTTTGTCAATTTGATTACTATGTGTCTTAGTATGTTTCTCCTTGGGTTTATCCTGTATGGGACTCTCTGCACTTCCTGGACTTGGGTGGCTATTTCCTTTCCCATGTTAGGGAAGTTTTCAACTATAATCTCTTCAAATATTTTCTTGGGTCCTTTCTCCCTCTCTTCTCCTTCTGGGACCCCTATAATGCAAATGTTGTTGCGTTTAATGTTGTTCCAGAGGTCTCTTAGGCTGTCTTCATTTCTTTTCATTCTTTTTTCTTTATTCTGTTCCACAGCAGTGAATTCCACCATTCTCTCTTCCAGGTCACTTATCCGTTCTTCTGCCTCAGTTATTCTGCTATTGATTCCTTCTAGTGTAGTTTTCATTTCAGTTATTGTATTGTTCATCTCTGTTTATTTGTTCTTTAATTCTTCTAGGTCTTTGTTAAACATTTCTTGCATCTTCTTGATCTTTGCCTCCATTCTTTTTCTGAGGCCCTGGATCATCTTCACTATCATTATTCTGAATTCTTTTTCTGGAAGATTACCTATCTCCATTACATTTAGTTGTTTTTCTGGGGTTTTATCTTGTTCCTTCATCTGGTACATAGCCCTCTGCCTTTTCATCTTGTCTATCTTTCTGTAAATGTGTTTTCTGTTCCACAGGCTCCAGGATTGTAGTTCTTCTTGCTTCTGCTGTCTGCCCTCTGGTGGATGAGGCTATCTAAGAGGCTTGTGCAAGTTTCCTGATGGCAGGGACTGGTGGTAGGTAGAGCTGGCTGTTGCTCTGGTGGGCAGAGCTCAGTAAAACTTTAATCTGCTTCTCTGCTGATGGGTGGGGCTGGGCTCCCTCCCTGTTGCTTGTTTGGCCTTAGGCGACCCAACACTGGAGCCTACCCGGGCTCTTTGGTGGGGCTAATGGCAGACTCTGGGAGGGCTCATGCCAAGGAGTACTTCCCAAAACTTCTGCTGCCAGTGTCCTTGTCCCTTGGTGAGCCACAGCTGCCCCCCGCCTCTGCAAAAGGTCCTCCAACACTAGCAAGTAGGTCTGGTTCAGTCTCCTATGGGGTCACTGCTCCTTCCCCTGGGTCCCGATAGGAGACCACTACTTTGTGTGTGCCCTCCAAGAGTGGAGTCTCTGTTTCCCCCAGTCCTGCCAAAGTCCTGCAATGAAATCCTGCTAGCCTTCAAAGTCTGATTCTCTATGAATTCCTCCTCCCGTTGCCAGACCCCCAGGTTGGGACACCTGACGTGTGGCTCAGAACCTTCACTCCAGTGGGTGGACTTCTGTGGTATAAATGTTCTCCAGTTTGTGAGTCACCCACCCAGCAGTTATGGGATTTGATTTTATTGTGATAGCGCCCCTCCTACCATCTCATTGCAGCTTCTCCTTTGTCTTTGCATGTGGGGTATCTTTTTTGGTGAGTTCCAGTGTCTTCCTGTCAATGACTGTTCCCGCACTGCTCTTATTTTTTAAAATCTATTCCATTTCACTTTTTTAATTAAAAAAATATTTAGATTCTTATAACTTAAAATCAATTTATTCACTAAGTTGTTTCACTTGATTGAAAAACTATTCTAAAACAGCATATTCAATGTCAGAAATTTTCACAGCAGGGATAGAAAACATGCTCTATTTCAACTGATTTGCAATTTTGGTTGTGGAGCAAGATAAAAGAAAAAGTAAAATATGAGTGAAAAATTAGCAGATTATATCACCTGACCAGAAGTCTTTAGTAAAATAATAAAATGAGGGATATACCCAATCTTTGCACACTTTCAAGTTCCAGCACTCCCAGTGTCAAGCACATTTCTACAAACAAGAAACCAAGAAATGTCCTCCCTTTGCAAAAGGGCTTCACTTAAAAAACAAAAAACAAAACCTGATCCAAACACAACAAAGAGACACTTGTGTGTGATATAATAACATGATAAATTATACTTGGACAGCAAAGAAATGGTTTCATATTTTTAAAACTATAAAATCTGTTAATGAACCACAATTGATTCTGCTGTAGTTTTCTTAATGCATCCTTCCATAAATGCACTTGCACTAGTTAATACAATGACATATTTCACACTTGAAAACACAAAATAATTTCTACATCCACCTGGTTTATTCTTCCATTCAAACCAGGTTTATAAAATATATGCTGTGATTTAAATTAACAGAATAAAGACAATAATGTGTGACATTAGTGAATCTAGGCCTTCTCTTTAACATACCTGGACTGAAGAGAAAAAAGGTTTTAAATCAGGTAAACATTCATTTAGAGGCCCTTACTCAAAGGTAAACAGATTCACTAATGGGAAGCAAATGAGGAGTCAAACAGCCCTATTCAAACTGCTAAACTGGCCACTTGTTGAGTGACACATCAAGGCCTTATTCATTGTGAAAGAATGTGTTCTCACCTCACAGACAACGCAACTATATTATGACCTCAGTTTACTATTTTTTAGCAGAGTACAGGATTTTTATTGTCTCTGTCTCTTCACCACCTGTCACTTCTTGCCACTCTAAGCATTTTTATTTTTTTGAATCTAACAGGTACTGTAAATTCCAGCGTGTTCAAATTATATACAAAATAAGAATAAAAAGGCTTCTCAGTAAGGATCTGAGATGCTTCTTATTTGAGCAAAGTTTATGAACTTTAATATATGAACTTTATGATACCTATTTTGGCCACTTACCAAATCTTATGTAGCTTACTTGATGACATTCGAAATAGTTAACACCCTCACTGAAGCCTCCCAACAACCCTACAAAGTGAGATTATTACCAGTCCAATTCTACAGATGGGAAAATGAGGCATAGGATGTTAAATAATACGTCAAAGGCCAAGGACCTAGAAAGTGCCTGATTCTAATCTAGATAATATAACTCCAGCGTTTGTGCTCATAACTGCCTTATGTATGCAATATGAATACAATATGAATACAACAGTGTTTAATGCCCTCCACTTTAATATCTTACAGTGCTCTGGGAAAGAAAAATATTAGGAATAACTGTATCAATCAGTTGATGTCTCAGAAATGAGAAACCTTAACCACCCTCCTTTCTCTTCAAAAGCTACTCCAAAAGACATAATGGAGCCATGGAAGTGAAAAGCCAGAGGAACACCAGTGGGTCAACAAAACTGATCAGGAAGTTTTCAGGGGTCTAACCTTGTCTAGGATTACACTGTGCCTGTCCTATAGTGAATCCAACCCCAATACTGCCCATTGCCATTTGAAGACCTACTTGCCTAGGATCGTTTTGGACTGTTCCTTTTGAGATACAGCCCTAAATGATCTCTGAATGCCTGCTGCATGCTGTAGATTTCAATAAATATTCTTTGAGAAAATATGGGTTAGGTATTTTCAACTCCCTACTGTCATACCAAACTGTTAGCTTGTCTGACTCCAATTATACCTTGAACTCCTTGAAAGTAAGAAATGCCTTATCATTTTTAAATCCTCAATGCACAACACCATTCCTGGCACATGGATGGCATTCAATAAATGTTTGGTAAAAAATGAGGATAAAAACAAATGTTCCTAACACAAAGTAGTATCAACTCAGATATTTCTCCTTAACTTGAGACTGTGAATAGATGAAAGGTATGTGTATTCTTGATCAAAGTTAAGAATTCTTTACCGTTGTGTTTTTTTTTTAAATTCAACTCATTAGCTATTTTCCTACTAATATAGACCCTTCTTAACTTGTATATGTGACACATGATATAAATATATTTACAGAAAGAGGCCTTATGTGCAAACTAATGGTGAGAGCAAAATCAAACTATAGCCAGATTAAAGGCCTGTCCCCTGTACCTGGTTCACTCTTGAAAACCACAATGTCCTGCCACCATTAAAGAAATGATGCTCTACATTTTTAAGTATTACCCATTTTTACAGGTAGATACAGAGACATATCCCAATCACAAGAAATACTGGAAAGCACTAAGACTACGAATATTTCTGAGATTATAAAAAATCTTATAGTATATTGGATCTTAAAAACTACAGAGTATTTGTCCTGCACTAAAGAAGTCAATGAGTGGAAGCACTGTGCTAAGTGCTCATATATTATCTCATTTAACCATCATAACAACTCCTTGAGGTATGTATAGTTATTATCACCATTTCACAGATAAGGTAACTAAACCTGTAGGTCACACAACTAGCATGTAGGAGCCATAAGTGAAACCAAGTTTTGACTGCTTCCAACTATGCCTCCCATAGTATATCCTCAACAAAACAACTCTGAATTTTCTGAATCATAGATGCCTAACTTTAACACTGTGCTAACATACCATGGTTACTGTTAACGTCATCACTTTGAGAAGTAAAATTGTTTACCTTTATGAGCTCCACACATACTGTCCCACCTTAACCACTGAAATCTTGAATCACAGGGGTGCTGTTTATCATTAACTTTCCCTTCTCTGAAAATTAGACTTTGTCCCTCCTATACCAGGAAAACACTGTTGGCACCCACCACACTGTTCTGTATAAAACTTGCCACAGCTATTAGTGGTGCTGGTCACTACCTTAGATAACTCTGGAGTCTTAGAAGACTTGAACTCTCTAACACAGTTTCTAAAATATCTACCACAATAAATGCTGAGTAAAAACGTCTGGGAAAAACAAGGAAATTATGTGATTAAATACAGTAAGTTTCTCTCTGCATGGACCAGCTCTTTGAGAAGATCAATTGTATGCTATTTTTGTTCCAAAAGAACAAGAAAGCCAGTTTGCGGATTTTATTTGTTTATATGCCAACAGGCTAAACATCAAAATTGAAGGTATCAAACTGCTTCTCTTTTTCTCAACACTCAAAAACGACCAGGGAAGAAAATTTTATTTGTCATGACTTAGATATGATTTAGATATTTTCCTTTTCCCCTTTTCTGACTTACTTTCACCCAAAATCTCAATGAATGTGGAATCATGCATGGGCCATGAATGGTGGTATTTATTAAAGCAAACCAAGGATCTTTTCTTCTACTCTCCCTCTCAAAAGAGGAAGAAGATTTGGAGGTTCTGCAGAAACATATCAAGACTTATGGATACACTTCAAGTCTTCCCTTGCCCTCACCCTCTACATTCAATCGACAAATTCCACTGATCTTCATACCTGCTTATCTCTTTAATCTGCCTAGTTTTCCCTATCCTAACGCTATCCCAAGGTAAACCAACACAAACAAATGCCTATATAGTATTTTTTTTTTTTCCAGTATGCGGGCCTCTCACTGTTGCGGCCTCTCCCGTTGCAGAGCACAGGCTCCGGACGCGCAGGCTCAGCGGCCATGGCTCATGGGCTCAGCCGCTCCGCGACATGTGGGTTCTTCCCGGACCGGGGCACGGGAAAAAAAAAAACAACAAATGAACAAAACAAACAAAATAAAAACCTAAAACTATAACACTACTAGAAGAAAATATGGGAGAAAAAATCTCTGTGACTCTGGGTTCAGCAAAGATTTCTTAAATACAACACAACAAGCATAATTCATAACATTTAAAAAAATTAATCAATAAACTGGACTTCAGAGAAATTAAGACCTTCTGCTCTTCAAAGACACTGTTAAAAGAGAATGAAAAGACAAACCACAAACGGAGAGAAAGTATTTGCAAACTGCATAAACGAGAAAGAACTTTTATCCAGAATACATACTGAACTCTTAAAACATAATATCCAAAAACAAACAACAATTTGTTAATTTTTTTTTTTTTTTTTTTCTGCAGCACGCGGGCCTCTCACTGCTGTGGCCTCCCCATTGTGGAGCACAGGCTCCGGACGTGCAGGCTCAGCGGCCATGGCTCACGGGCCCAGCCGCTCCGTGGCATGTGGGATCTTCCCGGACCGGGGCACGAACCCGTGTCCCCGGCATTGGCAGGTGGACTCCCAACCACTGCGCCACCAGGGAAGCCCACAAACAACAATTTGAACAATACTTCACCAAAGAAGATACAAAGATCAAAAAATGCTCAACATCATATATATCAGTAGGGAAATACAATTCCATTTATATGACTTCTGGAAAAGGCAAAACTTTAAGGACAGAAAATGTATCTGCAGTTGCCAGAAGCTCAGGTTCAAGTAAGGGGTTGACTACAAAGGGGCACAAGGGAATTTTTTGGATCGATGAACTGTTCTGTATATTAACTGTGTGGGAGTTATATGACTATGCTTTTGTCAAAATTCACAGAATGTACTCTAAGAAAAGTGAACTTCATATAAATTATATCTTAATTTTTTAAATGAAAAATAATCACATTCTCTAGAAATTCCTACCAAAACATAGCTGACCCCACTGACTCTTTAATTTTTGATTCTTGCCTTTAAAATATACCTATTTTATACAGTGAGTAAGCAGTGCAGCCTCAATGATGTTATATTAGCATGACTAAAGATCAATTTCGCTCAGGATTTCAGGCTACAGTCTTTCCTAATTTAATTGTGCAGTCATTACTTAAAACTTCCATTGTCTTCTCAACTTTGCATGAGTAAAAACTGTAAAACTTGGTCTCCCTTGACTGTCTGTTATTTACTCCATATATAACCAAAACACAATTCTTTGCATTGCATTCAGGGAGCTATATAAATCTGGATATTCTGATTCTGAACAACCTTAGAAAAGAAGGGTGTATTCTAAGATACTCTGGCAATTCCAAATGACATTGGCACATGAATATATAATAATTTTTTCTAAAACACCTTTTTTCATAATTCCTTGCTCAAAAACCTTAGTGATTCACTAGAGTCACTAAACTTAGCCAGCATTCAAGGCTCTCCATGATTTGGTGTCAATCTGCTGTTCCAGTCATATTTCTTCCACTCTCAGACACAAATCCTCCATTCTGTACCAAATGGCCTCATGATCTGTTCATTCCAAATTCTGAAATATCCTCCATGAATTATCTCAGCTTAAACACTCCTAGTTACTAGTCATTCAAAAGACTTACATCTTTATTTGAAGACACGCTGATTTCACCCTTCTGTGAATTCATGTACCTATGGTATTCATGCATTACCTATGGTATTCATTTGTCATTATAAACAACCTTATATTCCTGTTTTACTTATGAATGTCATTCTCATACTCTATAATAGTTTCTTGAGGGCAGATACTGTTTCTCAAATGCTTCTTGTATCCTCAGGAACACAAAAGGTACTCAACAAATATTTAGAAAAAAAAATTAATGTGGAAGTTAATTTTAAATTAATTTTAAATCCCTTTAATTTCAGATTAATTTTAAATTAATTTAAAATACTTACACAACGTTCTGGAAAAGCTTACTTTATAGCTTGAGAGACTAAAGCTAGGGGCACTAGACTTTGCTCCCTGCGGTCTGCTGCTATATCACATTCATCTTCATATTTCCAGAGTTGAATACAATGTCTGACACATGGAAAACGCTCAAATATTTAAATATTTAACTGAATTTCACTTTCTAAGGCCACAAAGTAGGAAATGGAACCCTGGAGTTCTATCCCAATCCCCCCAAGATTATATTAGTGCCTTGAAATGTTCTCTAATTTCTCATATTTCTTCAGATTCTCCCTGAACAGACTACAAACATCAAAAAGACAAAACTGTGCTTTCTCCCCTCTTTAAAGCTCACAGAGCAATTATTACAGGACATGCACAGTAGGGCAGGCAATATTTCCATCAGATTTCTTAAAAGTAACAGAAAGGCAGCTTATATATACTTCTCTGCCCCATGAAAAAACACCAGTTACTACTCTTCCTACTAGGAAGATTTATTTTTCATCATCTTTAGCACAAATTCTAGAATGCTATCTGCCAGCTCCCATGCCCCAATAAATATGCATCCACAAGCAATTATGGAGATAGATAGCTTATGGGGAGGGGGCACTCTTTGGTCAGGTCCCAATGCTGTCCCGTGGTTAGGTGGAAGGGTAAGTGGGGGTGGGGGGGGCGGCCTTGTGATAAATTACTGCCCACTCTGCTTAGGGGTATTTATCACAGCCCGCTGTCAGGTAAATCACTGGAAAAACACCTCTTCGGTAATTAATGTGAAGTGACGGATGGACAGCCCCTGGGCCCATTAATCAGGAACATCAGCAGCCTACTGAGATTATGAATGTCAGGATGCATAAACTGCCGGTGGATCAATAGGCCCAGGAACTCATCCAAGGCTCTCATTTCCGAGGCATCTCTGGTACATTAGGCTCCCTCGACCCCTCCCCCAATCTAAAATGAAAAGCAAGCCTTCAGAACAAAGGGCAAGAGCTGAGGTCTAAAGTGACCACTGCAAGAAAACAGTCAAGGAACGTGGCCATGGCTAGGGAAGTCACCAGGATAGGTAACATGAGCACAGAGCTATACTGACCAAGAGGCTCTCAGAAGTCTCAGTGCACTGGAAAAGCAGGAAGATAACAGTTAACATTCAATACTCAGAGTCTGATTATCTATTTTAGGGGTAATCCAGGTTCTTGCTTCTAATCTTTTACCCTTTTTCCTGTCCACATTTTCCTTTCTTTCGTATTGGCACCACTAATACAGAGTAGAGAGAAATAAGCAATTTCTGCTCTCTAACAACCTAGGTAAAAATTTCAATTTTAGAGGAAAAAGAATCTGTATAAAATAAAATCATTGAATTATCCCTGAATTTAATTTAGCCTCATCCTTCATTACCATGACGAACTGAGAATTGCCAGCAGAAGTACCCACAGTGTTTACAATTGAGAAAAAGGTGATCTTCCTGTTTCATTAGCATTTACAAAGCTGCCTGCCAATATACGACATGGGTTAAAGGCTAAACTGTGTGGTAGGATTCCAGAGAATTAAATCAGCTCTTAATTCTATTTCTTCTCCAAGTCAAACAAAACATTCTCCATCAAAAGAGTCTGCTCAACTTGTAAAACAGAATGGACCTGAAAGAGAATTACTGTTTGCTCGTCACCCAAAGTTTAGTCAAATTTGTATGGGAGATTCGGCTGTGCTTCAGCCTCGTACTGAACACACTCTAGGCTGGCAGTGGCGGGAATGTGACTGCACTTGCTGTCACATCCCGCCAGACCCCAGCGCGGTGCTCTGTGGTCAGACTAAGGCCAGGGCTGCAAGCGTTGGTTAGAAAGTGTCTCAGAGTTATGGCTGCCTGTTCCGCTAAATCTCATTTCATCCTACTGATGGATGGATGGACAGATGGCTGCTTGGTGAAAGCAGCATTATCAGGCAGCTTCTATGAAGCCTCTGAATGATGGATAGCCCTCTTTCTACTTTCTCCAAACCACCATCGATCCAAGCCATATTTCAACGGTCAGAAGCCCAGTAATATTAAGACACGCAATAAGGTTAAGTTACTTGCAGTGTAAACCTTTAGAACAGAAATTCTAACACCTCTGCTTTGCTGTCAGGAACTAGGCTGAAAATGTTACAGTCCATTCTTTCTAGCTGCTAACCCAATGAATTCCAACAGCTCAAAGCCCAACAGCTGGGCTCCATTCCTAGGAGCACTTGAAAAGCTAACTTGCCTGCCAAATTTTTTACTAGCCAGTTCTGTGAAATGAATTCTGCAGTTGTAGTGAACAGATCTGTGACTATGCATATCCACTGGAGTGTGAAGCTATTAGAAGCATACAAACCATGCAGAGTTTGTCAATGATATGTAATCGCTAGCCTCAAACGTGTGGTGCCCTGGATATACCAAGTTGGCATGACTACCAACATCAAGGAGGGTGATTAAAACCAGGATAGATTAAAATTTTGTCTTCTGCACATAATCCTAAAATGCTGTTTCTATCTAGCTCGCCTGGCTGGCTTCTACTCTCTTGTGTACATATCAAATCATAAGTACTAATCCTTGCCTGTTTTCACAAGCACACTTTTACATCCACTTGTCTGTCACCTTCTAGACACTTATCTCAGCTTGTTTATTTGGACTACATGCCCTCTTTGTTCCTTCCATGTTATCCTGTGCCCTCAGACTCATACAACTGGACTCTATATCAAAGTTACTTCCATTCATGTGGTTAAAGAAATGGACTCTGAATCCAGCTTTGTGATATAGATTCCTAGACCCCACATGCCCTCTCTTTCTAAGCTCACTCATCCCCAGATGACTTCTCTAAATGCTTCACTATCAACTATACCCCATATCAGCTTGGCTTGGCTCCTGGTCCTGCCCTTCTTGACTGACTCACTGCCACTCTGAGCCAATGTTCAGAGAATTTGTTTGTATTTGTTTTGGGGGTTAGAAAAATATCTCAGTGGAGTGGCAATTGTCGTTCTTCTTGCCATAATGGTAGTTTAGTTTAATACTTTAATATTTGTGCCTTAACAACACCTATAGTTCTATTCCTAGCAAAAAGAAAAAGAAAAAAATCATGTGCTATTTTTATAAGATATTGCTTAATTATAATGTCTTATCAAGAATAGCAGTGTTGGGTGGGAGGGAGGGAGACACAAGAGGGAAGAGATATGGGAACATATGTATATGTATAACTGATTCACTTTGTTATAAAGCAGAAACTAACACACCATTGTAAAGCAATTATACCCCAATAAAGATGTTAAAAAAAAAAAGAATAGCAGTGTCCTTCACATAAACATTAAAGAATTTTTACAGAATCTTAAATTACATTATTGAAAAAGATTGTATAGGTCAGAATTCAAATAAAGAAATTGAGGATCTGAGCTTGTAATGTGCATGGTTAGATAGATACTAAGTAGCAAAGCAAAACTGGAACCCAGATTTCAATTAAAAGTATTGTGCTTATTTTATTATATTTCTCAGACATCCCACTTTCATCCTTGGGATTTCAGAGGGAGTGAGGGTAATAAGGACTGAATGTCACTTGTATGTGTGCCTGTGTGTTTGTGGGGAGGAAGGTGTCCACAAGTAATTTAAATTTAGCCACTCATACTATTGTGCTTCCCATCAAAGTTGCCAATGGGTCATCTGAGACTCACTCTCTACCTTAGAGAACAAAATTAGATGAATCCCTGACAACTAGAAACCGCTACCTTTCTCTTCTCCCTTCTTTACCTAGAAGGTTGAAAAGAAAAAAAGCAGAAAAAAAGCAGAAAGATGTCAAATTCAAGTAGAATCGTAACAGCAAGAAGCTCCACAACTTAAATTAAATGGATAGAGGAGCAATGTGTCCTCTTAATTTCCAAGCTTGTCACATACTGGTCAAATACAGAGCACAAGCTGACTGATTGGACTTCACCCTCTGTTGGTGAAAATGTGTCACTGCTGCATTTCCTGATTGTCAAGCTACTCCATACAGATCTTTATACCTTACAGCTAGCTGAAAAAGACCTTGGAAAATCATGTCCTATAACCTCCTCATTTTAAAGATGAGGAAACTGTTTGAGGAATTTACTTAAGACTTGTAGCTGTTTGAGTGGTAAGTGAGACCAGAACCCAGATCTCCCATCAACTAAACTAAGTAGTTTTATCACCATCATAGCTGCCTTAACCGGTTTTCCACCTAGTATATATACTCAGGATATACTAGCTGAGCAAAGTTTAATCAGGAAGTCAATTGTGCTGCAAAAATAATCACATAATATACATCAAAATACAAAAAAAATAAACACATAATACACATCAAAACCAAATATATTATTCACACTAAGGCACATCTTCATTAGTAAATGATCAGGATGACTTTTCCCTCCCATTCCCACAAAAATGTCCTCGAACATTGGACAAGAACTCTACTACAACTATTCTTAGGACCAGACAAAACATTTCTCCTAGGAATTCAAAAAAAGGCAACTCCTCAGAAAAAATAACTGGTGCTAGGTGAATAATAAGGAATGACAATTCCTTAAACTCTTACTTTATTTCTATATACTCCCTAAGTTTATAGAAAAGCTGTTTTATTTGCATTAACCAAATACACTTTAGAATAATCAATTTTTTTACAAGGCTATCTCAAGCCAACACAAAGATCCTTTCCTTTCACTAAAAAGTCTTTTTATAGAGTTTCTATTTGGTTAAGAAAGATCTATTAAGCAATAGATTAAGCAAGAGAACAGTGACATATTTTTCAAAATCTGCTGCTGTGAATCACATCTAATTACGTTTTCTGTTCCATTAAGGTGTAGGCTCTACAAGCAAAAGTGAAGTAGTGGCAAAGTAGTACCAACAGTAGTAGCAGAGGAAGAGAAAGAAAAATTAAACAGCTACCTACCATTCAATGAGGACTTAGATATGACAGGGACCGTGCTACATATTTCATATATCTAATTTCTCATTTGATTCCAACTATAATACTATGAGGTAAATATTATTACCTCAATTTTACAAATGAGAAATCTGAAGCTTAAATAACTCAAGATCACATAGCTTCTAAGTGTTGGTTAGGATTTCAAAGTCCCTGCTTTTAACTACTACACTAGACTGCCTGATATTCAGCAAGATGATCTCTTACAATCATCTATTAATTTCATAAATATCAACAATTTGCTTAGAATCTGTATAAATGCATAGCAACCAAAGAGAGCTCAAAGACTGCTGCAGTAAAACAGGAAAATCAACTAGGATAAGAATGAAAGATTAATGCTTTCATGGCATGACTACTCCCAATAACCTTCCAGACTTAAAAGTGCTGACAATAATAATCTACTACTATCTCTGAAACTTCCTCATTCACCTTGCCTCATCCTCAAAGCCATATGGTGAAGAACCTCACCAGGTGTCAGGAGAGGAATTCCCTGTCTTCTATTCCCCGTAAGAATAATCTCTATACTTCTTCCTGCCAACTCCCCTGACCATTTGAAAACGTTACCCTTCTCTACATACTTCCCTTTCTCCAGAGGCACATGGGAACATGGGAACAATGACCAGTGAAACTGATGACACAGTTCCTAGACTGCAGAAGCCTTCAAAGCAGAATATAGAGTACACTTTCAAATCTGAATCTAAAAAGAAAAGAAACTTGTACATAAAATACCTGCTGCAGAAGGTATTTTCAGATGTCATCTTAAATAGAATATAACAGTTACAGTATTTTAATATTAGTCTGCTTCAGACATTTACAGCCTTCGCCTCTGTGCATGCAGTTGAACAAAGAATATAGCTTGCATAACTGGAAGAAACATTTCACAAAAAATCTGAGTATCAAGACAATGAAAGATGATTGTCTGGATAGATGATTCCAACGGGATCTTGAGGGCCCCAAAATATGTAAACAAACTATGGCATGAAAAGGTTTTTCTTACAACATAACACAATTCACGCTCCCAACTTATTTTACACTCCACTGGCCACAGTCGCCATGCATTGGCACCAACTGATTTCATGCTTTACAGGCTGGGAAACAGTCCGCAACTTAGTCTCTTTCACACTCCACTGATGTGGTAACCCCATGGTTCACCAACTTAACTGTTCCAAATTTAATGTTTGCACCTACTGTTGACCACCTCAAAAGGTAGTCAGATCAAAGCTTTAATATAACTGAACAACAGCAATATAATATGTAACAGAAATGTAGAGAGAAAAGTCTGCTATCTGCTCTGTATATATACCTGGTGGTAGGGAGGAGAGAGGAAAACTCCCTCCTAAAATTTCTTTCCCTCACTATACATCTGGAGGTTGGTCTGTCCTTCTAGACTTATTTGAAATTAGTTCCTCTCCTGGGTCTATCCTGGGTTGCATTGATATCCTATACTTGACAATAAAAGAGTTGAAATGAATAAGGCTTTCAGGGCTGTGCCTCAAACCTGACATACATTAAGCTTGATTTTTTTTCCCCTTTAGGATTCACAAACTAAAGCTAATAAACCATTAAGTAAATTTTGAAAGTAGAGACTACTAGGCTTAATCTGTGCTAAGTGTCTTATATATGTTATCTCATTTGACCCCAAGTACATACTAAGAGGTAGCTATTATTTTCTCAATTTTACAGATGAGAAATCTGAAACTTACTTAAGATCACACAGCTTCCAAGTGTTGGTTAGGATTTCGAAGTCCCTGCACTTAACTACTACAGTAGACTAGAATACATGCCTTCTAAAAAATGGGGTAAAACAAAGCATAGCACAGTTTTAAAAAACAGAAATACCAAAGTGCAATAATAACAAAAGAGAATAATTGTAAAGGAGATGGAGTACTTATGTTAGAGATATAGTTACAACAACTCTATGTCTCCTTCCTCTTCGTAGCTACAGTACCAAGTGTGAAAGCCAAATGTGGCTAAGAAACTGAGACACCAAAAGAAGCAAGCTTCATTCTAAAGCAGGCAAAGAAAACATCAGATAATTAATAAAAGCTTCTCTTATACGCAGATTGAAAGTTTACTAATTAGAGTTTCAAGAATAACAAACAATTATCTTAGAATACAGTGATATCTTCAGAGAACTGCCCCTTTAAGGATCAGGAAGACTGTACAGAGTGCTACAAAAGGTTTTCAAAGTAGAATAATCTACTGAACAAACATGGCTCAGGTACTAAATCCTATTCTAATCTATTATTTTTATGATACAAAAAGCAAGATAAATGTTAAAGGTTGGTAAAAGCTAACAATAGGTGATGGTATTTTCTTGCAGCAAACAAATATTTATTAAGTGCACATATTGTACTGAGACCTATGCTGGGACAGTGGAAACTGTAAAGTTGGACCACAGGTAAGAACATGGTTTGAACCACATGAATAATGTAGCCTCCTCTTTAAGTTATCTCTACTTAATTGGGAAGATAAGAAATTTTAGAAAAACAAAAAAAGTTGTTTTAAGGTAGTATATAATTGCCAAACAAAGAGAAAAGTTGTAAATGATAAAAAGAGAGCTATCACTTAGGGCCTGGAATAGCTGAAGAAGATGTCATAAGGTAGGAGGAACTGGAAGCTGGTATGTAGACTGAGAATTGAAGGGAGAGATTCCAAGTAAAAGGAATAGCCTGAACAATTTGAAGACGCAGTAAGCAAAAAGCATTATTTTGGGACTTCCCTGGTAACACAGTGGTTAAGAATCCACCTGCCAATGCAGGGCACACGCGTTTGAGCCCTGGTCTGGGAAGATCCCACATGCCGCCGAGCAACTAAGCCTGTGTGCCACAACTACTGAGCCTGCGTGCCACAACTACTGAAGCCCACGCACCTAGAGCCCGTGCTCCACAACAAGAGAAGCCACTGCAATGAGAAGTCTGCACACCGCAACAAAGAGTAGCCCCCGCTCGCGGCAACTAGAGAAAGCCTACGTGCAGCAATGAAGACCCAACGCAGCCAAACATAAATAAATTAAAAAAATAAATTTTTTTAAAAAAAGCATTATTTTGGAGACAGCTATAGAAACTACTAGAGCCAAGGTTCAATATAGGAAAGTGTGGAACATTCTGCCAGAAAGATTGTTTTCAGCCTGGAGGGCCTTCAACACTAGGTTTAGACATTCAGTACCCCAAGCAATGGAGAGTCAAGTCTAGACCATACAGACAATTCCTGAGAAGTGATACTATTACTGTGTCTCTAGTTCTCCATACCTTCCCTTACACCATCTGCCCATTCATTTACCCTGTCATCTTTTTTAATAGGTACCATCAGGTAAATGTGATGAGACAGCACACAATGTTAACACTGACATTTCTCTTATGCTTGCTTAACCCGATGGTATCAATGAGCAAGTGTAACATTTAACCAAAACCCAGAAACAGGATCAACACGAGGGATGGGCTCCAAAACAATGTGCCCCAAGTCTAATCCCATACTCAGTAACAAACATTACATCTAGGGGAGCAATCAAATACACTTATTTTGTATAGCCATTCTCAGAACCAGAGAAAGAACTGAACCAAAGCCTGCCCCACATTATATTCTACTCCACAATCCAAATAATACCCAGAAACTCATGCCTTGATACCTGATGAAGACTCCTATAGTTGGCCAAGTGTTTCTGAAACAAATAGCTGGTGATATATGTATATGTGTATAAAATCTAATAAACAAATAAGTAACAGGATATACATTTGTCTGAGATAAAAGCCCAGTCATTCTGGATCTAGATATGGTAACTGGCCTTACTACCATTGTAACAGTTCCTAGAAAAGATAAGACCCATCCCCATTACACTGATTTTTATAGTTTCATTTTCCAGCATGAAGTGATATTTCTAGTCTCTTCAAAACTTTTCAATCCATCCAATCCCTACTCTCATCAATAGAACATCTAACCTTACAGTTTTGAAGACAGAATGAAACAATAACAGCTTGAAAGGAAAAGTAAAACACACTACTTCTACCCCACCAAAACCAACTCCAGCTGTTCGTTTCACAATTGTATCAGCAGAGCTAACAAGGAGAATAGCTACCATTCTAATTGCCCACAGAACCTGAGATGCTCTGCTCTTCTCTCATTTCTCCCCCTTCCCATCTCCTCTGTAACTTGCACACGACCACCTCACTCTGCTGTCCATCCTCCCCAACTGCTGCCCAACAATTCACAGGCTGCCACAGATTGTCAGCACTGTGTTTGGGGACTTGAGAATTACCCCTGTGGGACAGCGCAGTGTGTTAGGACAGCATTTGCCTGGACACAATGTCGCTCTTTATAGCCAGTTGCAAATTAGTTTCTTCTTAAAAAAAAATAATACTCTCAATAAGACAGGTACAAGGAGATTTTAAATAACCAAGATTAAAACTCACTTGGTTTGCTCTGAGATCTGGGCCGTTTCAGAGTCAGGTACAATAAAATCCCATGCCTCTACTCACACGAGCCATGCACATCATCTAGGAACATCTGAAGTCAGCTTTCCAATGCTAACAGAAGCAAAGAGGCTACCAAAAAACATATCAAAGGAGAATCTTCCTTCCCCTTTTTTCTGTGCCTATGGCTCCTCATCCTTAAATTTTATCTGACAGTACTTTGTTTTAAGCTCAGCTCTCAATATTAACATTAAAAGGAAATTCTGGAAATCACCAGTATCGTTTCATTATAGTTTCCATCCAATTCTTTGCCATGTGCTTCAGCAGCACACAAGTACAGTCATCTTCTGACAGTTGCTGTGCCTGACCCTCTGAAAAATCCTTCATCCTATATATCAGCTTCCCGGTTGCCACTGGCTACACATGAGAGTCAGAAGCTGGAACAGACTGAAAAGATCATCAGAGGATGTGGGGAAGAAAAACCTCTCACAAAACAGCAGGTCATATCAACTTAAGTCTTCTTAGAAAAAGGAATTAATTAAAAATAAACACCTATAGAGTAATATTTTAAAAATTAAAATCAGTTTTACTAGTTATCTAATTAGTTTTCATTTCTAAGTTCTTTGATAGCATTACTCATTCTGCTTTATTATGCTGTACTGAGGATTTAATTGCCCATCTAGTCTTCCCGAATCAGTTCATCAAACCTCTACAATAAAACTGCATCTTTGCTGCTCCCTAACTGAACTACAGGGAAGCTAGAGCTGGACAGGAAGGATATTAATTCTCAGTTCTTACAGTAGAAAGAGACTGAAAAGAGCAAAGATAGTAATTCAACTTTGAGAAATAATTCCAATATTTAACCAGCCCCTGTTCTCTCTACAACAAAACCAAAATTTAAGAAAGACAGTAAATAGAAGCAAGAAAATCTTCAAAAGACCCTGAACGCCTTTCAGGATATTGCCACTTTCAAACTTGTTTTACATGAGAGTTACAAAATAAAATGACACTTAAAAAACAAAATATAAGCAAACAGAGTAAATAAACAATATTTCTAAAATATACATAAGTATAGTTAACTGACTTACCAAATAAGTGACATTTATTTTTTGAATAATAAAACTCTAGAACGTGCAGATAGACCGTGTCTGAGGCAAATGGTACAAAAAGTTCCCTTCTGACAGATAGCAGCCTCACCTGGAAAATAACAGTAATAAAAATTATTTTTATAAAAATATGTAGTTATCACTTCTTTGACACCTGTCTGTGCATTTAACTTTCATGATCTCATTTCATGAATACTAACAGTTTAACACAATGATTTACCATAGAAAGTGCATTGAAAATAAACACACACTTTTTAGAAGCTCAACAACAGAACAGAATAAGGAAATGTCATCTTCTCTCACTCTCAGTCCTCTGAGAACTAGTCTGAGGGGGACAAAACATCTAACTGCCATCAAAAAAAGAGAGAGAGAGATAAGAAAATAATACAAATGATCAAAACACAAAAAGATGTTCAACTTCTAGTCATTACTATAGTTCTAACTTTTAGGATGGCACATGGTGGATGTTCAATAAGAATATGCTGAGTGGGGCTTCCCTGGTGGCGCAGTGGTTGAGAGTCCGCCTGCCAATGCAGGGGACACGGGTTCGTGCCCCGGTCCGGGAAGATCCCACATGCCGTGGAGCGGCTGGGCCCGTGAGCCATGGCCGCTGAGCCTGCGCGTCCGGAGCCTGTGCTCCGCAACAGGAGAGGTCACAACAGTGAGAGGCCCACATACCGCAAAAAAAACAAAACAAAACAAAAAAAACAAACAATATTTTGAGTGGATGGCTGGATGGATGAATAAAAAATAAAACTTATCAGTTAGCAAAGAAAAAATAAATCACATCAGTTAGCAAAGAAATCCAAAATAAATATATTATTTTACCCATCAAACTGGTAAAGATGAAAAAAAGAGCAATAAGGTCCTGTTTTGGTAAGTACAGACTAAACAGGACTCCACACTGTTCATGGAGGTACACATTTTATTAATGTAGAAAGCATTTTAACAATATTTCAAAATCTTTTCTATATCAAAGGACCTTTGGACCAGGCAATTCTCCTTCAAAGAATGTGTCATAAGGAAATAACTGGATTTCTACAGGATACTTATTCCACAACTATTTATAATAGTGAAAAATTATAAATAACTTTAATGTCCATCTATATGGGCCAGGTTAAATTATGGTACATTTATACTATGGAAAACAATACAGACATTAAAAAGAATAATGTGGGGCTTCCCTGGTGGCGCAATGGTTAAGAATCCGCCTGCCAATGCAGGAGACACAGATTCAAGCCCTGGTCCGGGAAGATCTCACATGCCGCTGAACAACTAAGCCCGTGTGCCACAACTATTGAAACCCGTGCGCCTAGAGCCTGTGCTCCCAACAAGAGAAGCCACCACAATGAGAAGCCTGCACACCACAACGAAGAGTAGCCCCCACTCGCCACAACCAGAGAAAAGCCCGCGTGCAGCAACAAAGACCCAACACAGCCAAAAATAAAATAAGTAAAATAAATTTATTTAAAATAAAAGAATAATGTAGTTCTACAAATACTGGCATAAAAATCTACAAACCATATTAATAAGTTTTTAAGAAATGGAGAATTTGACAAGAAGTGTTCAAAAACAATATAAAGAAAACTTTAAAACATTCCTGAAAGACAAAAAGTAGATTTGAACAAATGGAAAGATATTCCTCATTCTTGGATGGAAAACTCAACATCGTAAAGATGTCAGTTCTTCCTAAATTAATTTATAAATGTAATGTAATCCCAATAAAAATCTCAATATGAGCAAGCTTTTTTACAGAGACAGACAGCTGATACTAAAATTCAACAGAAAAATAAACTTGTAAGAATAGCCAATAAAACATAAAAAATTTTAAAGCTGGCCCTTGATATACTATCAAGCCTCTATAATTAAAAGTGTGATAATGATGCAGGAATAAACAAACTGGTATAAAAGAACAGAAGTCCAGAAATAAACTCAATGGAAACTTAATATAGGATAAAGGTGGCATTTCAAGATATTAGGCAAGATTGTACTTTTTAAAGAAAATATGTTGAAACAAGTAATTAGCATCTAGAAAAAGATTAGTAACTCATACATTATGCATTAGAATAATTCCAAATGAATCAGGGATCCAAATGTAACAACTAAAACCATACAAGTACTAGAAGAAAACGTGTGTGAATTCCTCTTTACCCTGGGTAAAGGGAAAGGTTTTCTAATTATAACCCAAAATTCAGATGCAACAAAAGACTGAAAAATTGGACCACATAAAAGCTCAAACACATGCACAGATGCACAGACACACAGACACAGACACACACACACAGTAAAAGACAACTGACAAACTGGGAGAAAAATATGTGCAACATATATCACTATAAACAGCTAATATACCTAATATATATATATTTATTTATATATATATATTTTTAAAGACACTTAAATATTGAGGGAGAAAACATCAAAAACCTGATAGAAAAATGAATTTAAAAATACAAGACAATTCACACAAAAAGATATTAAAATGGCCTTTATATATTCTATGAAAAGATCATTAACTACTACTAAGTGAATATTAAAACTGTATCGAGATACTATCTCAAACTATAAACAGGTTAGCAAAAATTTAAAAGCATACCAACATACTCTGACGATGAGGCTGTGGGAAAACTCATGCACTGCTGGTGGGAATTCAAATTCGTACAACCCCTACAGAAAGGGATTTAGCAATACTTAAGAAAACTATATTTGCTTTTAAACTTTTGACCCAACTCTCCTATTTTAGGGATTTACCCAAACATACATTTCCAATGTACAAAAATATATATAAACAAGGTTAGTACTGCAGCAATGTTTATAAATTCAAAATACTGGAAATGGCCATAGAGAATGGTTAACATCCTCACAATAGAGTACTATGCAACCCTAAGAGGGAGGAAAAGACAAAGGGAGGGAGGGAGGGAGGGCAAGCTCTACAAATTGATATGGAATGGATACCAAAATATATTTAAGTGAAATGTTAAATTAAAAAAGCAAAGTACAAAAGACTATCCATAGTATGCTAAATTTTGTGTAAAAAGTTAAGAAATAAGAAAATAAACGTGTATCTCCTCATTCCTGGGGGAAAAACACACAAGAAGGATAATTCAGAGAAAGATAAGATTGGTTACCTATAGAGGATGGGTGGAAACAGGGTGAAAAGGAAGAAGAAATGGGTGACAATGCTTTGAGTATATATATACATATATTTTAATACAATTCTGACTTTTGGAACCATATTAATGTTTCACATGCTCAAAAATAAATAAGATCAATTAGGATGGGGAGAAAAACTTAGAATACAATAGAAATGAACTGTATTTCAAATAACTAACATAACCACGTTATAGGAAGAATGTTGGGGAGAGAAAACTAATCCAAGTAACTTCTGAACATGGTTTCTTGCTCAGTGATGTCCAACAGAGAGACAATGGATGCCACATATGAAATTTAATATTTTCTAGTAGCCACATTAAAATAAAAATAGGTAAAATTAATTTTATAAATTTATTTTACCTAACATATCTAAAATATTTCAACATATAACCACCATATTATTTAAATATTAATGAGGTATTTCACATTTCTTATTTCATACTAACTTTACAAACTGTGTACAGTTCTCACTCACAACACATCTCAATTCATGTGGTTAGTGGCTACTTTATTGGCCAGTGGAGATTTAGACTATATGCCCATAGGGTACAGGAAAAAACTATAAACAAATATTGAACTCTACTTACTAGGTGTCTTTTAAGTAGTGGTATGAGCTAGCAATTCTTAAACTATTTTCTGGTATTCCAGGATTAGGCCAATAAGTAAAAACATGAATAATGGGGGCAGGTTTCTCACTTTTGGAACAGGGAGTTATAAATACAGAATGAATAAACCCTGTAGTGTTGGACTGGAATCAGAGGTATCAATATAAACTCATTGCTTTCAGTAGACAGATGAAGATGTATATGAGCGTGAGTGGACACACACACATATCACATATTTCTATTTCCTAGATGTCTACTGAAAGGGCCTAAAGGCAATGATACTGACACCCAGCAGCACTGTCAATGGACATCTAGAGTCCAGTACCTGGCTTATAGAGCCATTCTCTACTAAAACAAACCAGAGCTCTTTGAGGAAATAACTTATTGCAGGACTCAGGCTGGAAGAGTGCAAGATAAGCCTAGAACATCTTGTAGTAAAAAGTGAGGAAGTGCTCCAAGAATGACAAGGGCAAGGCAAAAGGAGACAGGAATCAGCCTGAATGGGGCTCCCACTGGCCAAATCAGGAACAGCGTCAAAGTAAATAATGAAATAAAGTATTATAAATAAGTGTATTAGACATGATGGAATTAGAAAATCGCCATTTAGGAACCATCATGAAAATGATTCAGGCAGAAATCACCAATGGATACTAAAGTTAGTGAGTAAAAGTTCAAGGAGTAACAGGATATTTATAAAATCTCAAAGTATTTTTGCAAAGATGCCTCAAAATTACAAACAAAATGTCAATGCACTTAATCCCACTGAACTGTATACTTAAAACTGGTTAAAGTGATAGTTTCTGGCCTTACATTTCGGTCTTTAATCCATTTTGAGCTTATTTTTGTGTATGGTGTTAGGGAGTGTTCTAATCTCATGCTTTTACAGGTACCTGTCCAGTTTTCCCAGCACCACTTATTGAAGAGGCTGTCTTTTCTCCACTGTATATTCTTGCCTCCTTTATCAAATATAAGGTGACCATATGTGCGTGGGTTTATCTCTGGGCTTTCTATCCTGTTCCATTGATCTATATTTCTGTTTTTGTGCCAGTACCAAACTCTTAGAGGAAAACATAGGCCGAACACTCTATGACATAAATCACAGCAAGATCCTTTTTGACCCACCTCCTAGAGAAAGGGAAATAAAAACAAAAATAAACAAATGGGACCTAATGAAACTTAAAAGCTTTTGCACAGCAAAGGAAACCATAAACAAGACCAAAAGACAACCCTCAGAATGGGAGAAAATATTTGCAAATGAAGCAAATGACAAAGGATTAATCTCCAAAATTTACAAGCAGCTCATGCAGCTCAATATCAAAAAAACAAACAACCCAATCCAAGAATGGGCTGAAGACCTAAATAGACATTTCTCCAAAGAAGATATACAGATTGCCAACAAACACATGAAAGAACGCTCAACATCATTAATCATTACAGAAATGCAAATCAAAACCACAATGAGATATCATCTCACACCGGTCAGAATGGCCATCATCAAAAAATCTACAAACAATAAATGCTGGAGAGGGTGTGGAGAAAATGGAACACTCTTGTACTGTTGGTGGGAATGTAAATTGATACAGCCACTATGGAGAACAGTATGGAGGTTCCTTAAAAAACTACAAATAGAACTACCATATGACCCAGCAATCCCACTACTGGGCATATACCCAGAGAAAACCATAATTCAAAAAGAGTCATGTACCAAAATGTTCATTGCAGCTCTATTTACAATAGCCAGGAGATGGAAGCAACCTAAGTGTCCATCGACAGATGAATGGATAAAGAAGATGTGGCACATATATACAATGGAATATTACTCAGCCATAAAAAGAAACGAAATTGAGTTATTTGTAGAGAGGTAGATGGACCTAAAGTCAGTCATACATAGTGAAGTAAGTCAGAAAGAGAAAAACAAATACCGTATGCTAACACATATATATGGGATCTAAGAAAAAAAAAAAAGGTCATGAAGAATCTAGGGGTAAGATGGAAATGGAGACACAGACCTACTAGAGAATGGACTTGAGGATGTGGGGAGGGGGAAGGGTAAGCTGTGACAAAGTGAGAGAGTGGCATGGACATATATACACTACCAAACGTAGAATAGATGGCTAGTGGGAAGCAGCCGCATAGCACAGGGAGATCAGCTCGGTGCTTTGTGACCACCTAGAGGGGTGGGATAGGGAGGGTGGGAGGGAGGGAGACGTAAGAGGGAAGAGATGTGGGAACGTGTGTATATGTATAACTGATTCACTTTGTTATAA
This sequence comes from Orcinus orca, assembly GCF_937001465.1. NCBI lineage: Eukaryota > Metazoa > Chordata > Mammalia > Artiodactyla > Delphinidae > Orcinus > Orcinus orca. The sequence continues at coordinate 61,012,107 of NC_064572.1, read as the reverse complement.
AGCAGAAACTAACACACCATTGTAAAGCAATTATACTCCAATAAAGATGTTAAAAAAATAATAAATTAAAAAAATGTTAAAGTGATAAAATTTTGTTATGTATATTTTACCACCAAGAAAAATTATAAAAGGAAAAATAGTGGAAAACCTGGCAGATACTACCTTAATGAAGTGATCCAAGATCACATTACTAATATTTCAACATCCTGTGCCTCCTGACATGATGCCCTGAGAAGCATAACATTACTCCTGTGGTACTCGTGCCAGAAATGAGAAAACAGCAGATATACCCAAATTACAAGCATTTTACAAATTAACTGGCCTGTACTCTTCAAAAATGTCAATCTCATGCAAAAACAAAGACTGAGGAAATGTTCCAGATTAAAGGAAACTAAAGAGACATGACAACTGAATACACTTCATGAGCCAGAATTTCCTTCTGCTATAAAACAGTACATTATTGGGACAATGAGTGAAATGTGAAAAAGTCTGTGGACTTCATAATAATATTAAATCAATGTTAATTTCCTGATTTTGACAACTGTACTGTGCATTCATACAAGAATGTCCTTGTTTTTAGAAAATGCACTCTGAAGTATTTAAGTATACAGGGGAATAGATCTGTACCTTACTCTCAAACAGTTCAAGAAACAAATATTGCAGGTTGGGGGGAAGAGACAGAGAAAGGAAATACAGTAAAGTGGCAACATTTGGGGTATCTGGGTAAATTTTTTGTTCATTCTTGTAATTTTCTGTAGTGTGAAATAATGTCAACATGAATTAAACAGAAGAAAGATGTTAGCACAGTACCTGGCACATAAATCAAATACATAAATCAAAACAAAGAAAGACACGGGATATGGAAAACAGGATATCCAACACAAGAGAGAAGTGAAGGAATATTGGTGAATGGGAATTCCAGGATGCTAACTGTGAACTAGAAGTAGAATGCAACCATTTCAGATTAAAGCTTTGCGACAGAGACAGGCATGTTGAAGGCAGTCATCCCCAGGCTCTCCGCCATAGTACCATCTTTTTAATACAACACAACTACTAGAGGATGTGCTCCACTCAAGCAAGAGGGTAAATGAAGAATGAAGAAGATAAGAGTTCCAACAATATTGGGAATCATATCCAAAACAGAGAAAAGTCTAAGGATGACAACAAAGGAAAATCATCCCAGGAAAAGAGCTGTGCAGCAGGCCCAAAGAGTAGGCTCAGACAGGAGGACAAAGAAAGTCTCCAGAAGAGAAATTTCCAAGAATTTTTTTAAAAAAGAAAGAAAATTTGAAATGACAGATTACTGTTACTGACCTTGTGGAAAACTGCACTTAGAGGCCACTATTTAAGACACTATAAGCAAATAAAATTTGCACAGACATAATGTAAACACAACATTAGCTATTTGATTTAACCAAATATTGTAACAGAAACTGCGAGGCCAGGGGAGGAGTAGCAGTGGTGATTGTGGTTTAAGAACAATAAAACTGGGCTTCCCTGGTGGCACAGTGATTAAGAATCCGCCTGCCAAGGCAGGGGACACGGGCTCGAGCCCTGGTCTGGGAAGAACCCACATGTCACGGAGCACCTAAGCCCGTGCGTCACAACTACTGTATCTGCGCTCTAGAGCCCGTGAGCCACAACTACTGAGCCTGCGTGCCACAACTACTGAAGCCCGCATGCCTAGAGCCCGTGCTCCGCAACAAGAGAAGTCACTGCACCGCAACGAAGAGTAACCCCCGCTCGCAGCAACGAAGACCCAATGCAGCCATAAATAAATAAATAAATAAATTTATAAGAACAATAAAACTTTATCATAACAGAAACACAACATATAATGAATAAATTGGTGAATCAAAAGACAGCATTACACACATATTATTTTAAAACACGGAGATTTGTAAATGCCAGAAGGAACAGCTTAAGGAATTGAAAGTGTTTACCTTTAGGGAGAGGACTAGAGAGAGTGGGCAGGAATGACACAGTAACTATTCACTATATTTTGTTACAAACCCTTTTTAAACTATATCTATTTTAAACTATATGTCTGTTGACAAAATATAAATAGCAACATATGAATTTCTTATCTTAAATATATTGTTCATCGTTCAAAAATATATAAATAAAACATTTTCAATTGAAAGGGACAAAAATCCTAGGGAAAACATAGTCCCCTTTTTGTTAGAAGACCTTCATATTTCCAACACTAAAAGAACATAAACATACAAAATATGGAAGCTTTAAAAATAAAAAAAAAAACTCTAAAGCAAATAATTACCAATTTAGTGGATAGAGAGAATTCAGTCATGGTAATACTAGGAAGATTGTAGGTCTGACCTTACTTACAAATTGATTAATGATCAGGACAGTGCAAATAACACATTTAATTAAATATGCTCATTTATCTATTTTGGGAAGTATTAACAGCAGTGAGAGAGAGTGGTAATATAAAAGGACAGAGACAGATTAAAAACAGTGGCCCAAAACAACCAAATTGGAGAGTGGATAGAAGGCTAGGTAAATTAGAAGCTGAAAACAACTGAAGAAAGATATCAGAGGCTTAATTATCATCAATTTTACTGCATGCTGCTGCCATATGAAGAAATTCTGGCAAACACTAATGTTAAGTGAGACGATATATACATTATATATATAATATTATGTCTATGTCACACGTATATATACATACCCATAATCTTTTTCGTTATAAGAGACTGACAATCCTAATTAAGTAGGGATTCATGAAGGGATTATACCCTAAAAATAAAGTACTGTTGATGCAATTTGATAAGAGTAGTTTCATACTCATAGTTTCGCCAAGTACTGAAACTCTTATCAAGGATTACCAATAATGAATTAAACTATCCTAAAGACAATTAACTCTGTTATCTACCTGATAGTCCTCATCTAGCTACCCTTGGATTATCCTTATTGTTCCTGTTTTTTCTTCCCAGGCACTGACCATTCAAAATAGTTTACATTTCCCAACCTCTCCTGCAGGAAGATGTGGCTATGTGACCAATGGAATATGAGCAAAAGTGGTATATATAACTTTTAGGAAGTATCCTTAAAGGGAGGGAGATATGTTCTTATCTTCCTCCTTTCTGTTGGTTCGAACATGGATGAAAAGGCTGGAACTCCAATAGCCATCTTAGACCATCAAGTGAATCCATGCACAGTGGAGCAACAACATGACACCATGATAAACCACAACAGTCCTAGACTACTTCTGGAATTCATGACATCGAGAGAAATGAAATCTATCATGCTTAAGTCTCTGTTATTTGGTTGCAAACAAATCTAATCCTAATTAATATAACTTCTATACTAATGTACACTCCTTGTTTTCTTTTGTTCTCTAAACAATCTTCCACTGCCCTTCTGCCGGCTCGTTTTCTGCCTCCCACTCCGTTACTATGAATATTCCCCAATATTCCATCCTTGGTCTTTTCTGCTCTCCTCCCACTAAGTTCTAGGTCAAACATTCTATGAAACTTCATCACTATATGTCTGATCATTTATTTGAGGTCTACTTTTATCTCCAGCTGTCTATCATTCCATTTGTACAAGACATAATTAAACAGGAACACAAGTGATTTTTAAAACAAAAAAGATAAATAGCCAAAGTGGTGGTGGTAGCAGTAGTGGTAGTTGTTGTGATGGTAATAAACAGCTAATATTTACTGAGCTTTTAATATTTGCCAGGCATTGTTCTAAGAGCCAACCCTCACAATAATCCTATGAAGTAGGGCATATTATCACCATCCTCATCATAAAAATGAGGAAACTTGAGACCCAGACAAGTTAAGTAACTTACTCAATACACAGAACTAATGTACTAAAGAGATCATTCAAATCTAGGCTTCCAGAACCCACCCTCTTAACCAGCATGCACTACCACCTTTTCTAAGGATGCTGTCACAGCTTTTTAAGGTTGTTCTCAGCAACGATGATAGTTATTTAAATATTCACCACGGTAATAAATTTCATGTCTCTGCAGATTAACTTTTAGGAACTGTCAAATATCACTTAGAAATAAAAATGGTAAATAAGATGAGTGATCAAGCAAGATAATACTCTTGGGCACAAAAGATATGACCATAAAGTAATGAGACTGGTTTTCTTATATGGTTTTATTGGTTCTGAAAGCAGTTCCAAAAGACAAATTCCAAAGAATATTTATTTGCTAAAATAAATGCATGGTCTTAAAAATGGATTACTTTCAAAGGGACAGCATTCATTTATATTATTAAGTTCTTTATTTTTAAAGCACCAGATTTTTTCAACTGCCACTCAAATTATCCAATACCTAAAACTTGTATTAGCAGTTGAACTCATTATCTTTCTCCCTAGACCTATCTGAGATCCTTTCTCAGATAATGTCATTATCAAGACACCACAATAGGGACTTCCCTGGTGGTCCAGTGGTTGGGACTTCACCTTCCAATGCAGGGGGGGTGCACATTCAATCCCTGGTCAGGGAGCTAGGATCCCGCATGCCTCGAGGCCAAGAAACCAAACATTAAAAACCAGAAGCGAATTCAATAAAGACTTTAAAAATGGTCCACATCAAAACAGATCTTAAAAAAAAAGACACCTGGGGCTTCCCTGGTGGCGCAGTGGTTGAGAGTCCGCCTGCCGATGCAGGGGAAACGGGTTCGTGCCCCGGTCTGGGAGGATCCCACATGCCGCAGAGCGGCTAGGCCCATGAGCCATGGCCGCTGAGCCTGCGCGTCCGGAGCCTGTGCTCCGCAATAGGAGAGGCCACAACAGTGAGAGGCCCGCATAACGCAAAAAAAAAAAAAAAAAAAAAAAGACTTCATGTCCATAACATCTTTATCTACTGGTAATTTTGGGGCTTCCCTGGTGGTGCGGTGGTAGGGAGTCCGCCTGCCAATGCAGGGGACACAGGTTCGTGCCCCGGTCCGGGAGGATCCCACATGCTGCAGAGCGGCTGGGCCCATGACCCATGGCCGCTGAGATTGCGCGTCCGGAGCCTGTGCTCTGCAACAGGAGAGGCCACAACCGTGAGAGGCCCGCATAACGCAAAAAAAAAAAAAAGACACCACGATACACTTGATTTGTCAGGCTCAAAACTTTGAGGTATTCCGACTCTTTCAGCTTTTCTAACCCCATTCTTACTGCTCTTCCTTCACAAGAGCTATCATGTTTTCTATTTCCATATTATTCCATGATTGTCCTATTGAGATACCCTACAGCCACTCCCTGCTTGACGTTATCCCACAAAGCTACCAGGACAACCTTTCTCAAATACTGTTTTCATCATATGACTTTCAACAAAAATACCATCATCTATAGGATCAAATCTAAGTTCTTCAGCCTAGCCTTCAAAGCTTCCCATTAATTCTTCATTACCCCCACAGACATGTAAGCCTGACAAATCACATCTCTTTACTACTCATCATCATCAGTAAAATCAAACCTTCCATTTGTGCAATATTTTTAAAATACCCTTTTTGTCTCATTCAGTTCACATATATTGTACTTTTTGGCTTCTAACGTCTCATCACCCTATGTGGAATTTTCTTCTGTCCTCTCAAGTCAATTTGTCATTCTATCACTTCCTTCAAGATCCTCCTCTTGCTTGAAGCCCTAATAACCTCAAATAGATACTGCTATATTTTGCATTCCTCAACATACAGTTCATCTAGTAGAATGGGAAGAATTGCAAAGATTGACCGGACTATGTAACAAAATTGAGAGCCCAGAAATAAACCCACACTTATACGGTCAATTACTCTATGACACTGGAGGCAAGAATACACAGTGGGGAAAATATAGTCTCTTTAATAAACGATGTTGGGAAAACTGGACACCAACATGCAAAAGAATATAACTTGACCTCTTTCTTACACCAAATACAAAAATAAACTCAAAATGGATTAAAGTCTTAAATGTAAGACCTGAAACCATAAAACTGCTAGAAGAAAACACAGGCAGCATGCTCTCTGCCATCAGTCTTAGCAATATTTTTTTGGATCTGTTTCCTTGCGCAAGGACAACAAAACCAAAAATAAACAAATGGGACTACATCAAACTCAAAAGCTTTTGCAAAGCTTTTGCAAAGCATCAGCAAAATGAAAAGACAACCTACTGAATGGGAGAAGATATTTGCAAATGATATGTTCGATAAGGAGTTAATATCTAAAATATATGAAGAACTCGTACAACTCAATGTCAAAAATTTCACAGCCACCATGCTGTGAAGAAGCCCAATTAAGTCTATGTGGAGAGACCATATGTAGGTGTTCCAGGGGACAGTCAACTTCAATCATGAGGCTCATGAGTGGAGAAGGCTCCAGATTCTAGTTTCCAGCCACAAAATTACCACCAGCTTTCAAGCCTTTCTAGCTAAGGTTCAAGCCATCTCCACACTGCCCTGTCTGAATTCTGGCAGAATCCATAGCATAATAAAAGGCTGTTTTATTGATACATCACTAAATTTCAGAGTAGCTTGCTACATAACGAAAGCTGACCGGAAAAAGCACCCCTTTCCTAGTTCAGTAACTTCATATTAAACACACACACACACACACACACACACACACAGCCTAAAATCAAGCTTTTCTCAACATTAAGGAAGATCCAGTCTGCCGATGAGAAATTGGACAGAACTATTTAAATAGGAAAGTTTCTAATTAGAGAACTTAACAATTCATCTCAAATATATTGAGTACTTACTATATGTAAGACACTTGGTTAGTCTAAAACACAAATATGAATAACAGATAGCCTAGTTATTAATCTAACCTAGGGAGGTAGGAAATAAAAATAGGTATACAAATACTATAGTTTATGGAAGTACCTAAGTGCCAAAATAGGAATATAAAGTTAACTCCACCACAAACAGTTAATTTAAAAATGATTTGGGGGACTTCCCTGGTGGCACAGTGGTTAAGAATCCACCTGCCAATGCAGGGAACACGGGTTCGAGCCCTGGTCCGGGAAGATCCCACATGCCACGGAGCAACTAAGCCTGTGTGCCACAACTACTGAGCCCGTGTGCCACGACTACTGAAGCCCGTGTGCCTAGAGCCCGTGCTCTGCAACGAGAAGCCACCACAATGAGAAGCCCGCAATGAAGAGTAGCCCCTGCTCGCCACAACTAGAGAAAGCCCACATGCAGCAATGAAGACCCAACGAAGCCAAAAATTAATTAATTAATTAATTAATTTTTAAAAAATGATTTTGGACTTATAAACAGCTTTTTGGTTCTGTTAGGAAAGAAGAAGAGCTTTAATAAATACCTAAAAAAAAAAAAGACTGTAAGTAAACATGAAAAATGCAGGCCTCATTGTGTGTTGCTTAGGTTGCGAGATTATGAGTTTTGTTGTTCTTTAAATTTTTCTGTATCTCCCAGGTTTTCTACAGTAAGCATATATTAGATATTTTTAAGAAGAAATATTTCTAAAAAAGAAAATAACCATTTTATTTCATTTTTTAAAATGTGTTTAAACTATACTATGAAGGGGTCAAGTAAGTAGTCAACAAGCCTGTAACAAAAGTTGGCTTGGTGTTTATATGTTTAATATGCAAAATAAAGTTAGTGTTTAAGGGAAAATTTTAGTGTAATAAAAACTGCATAAACATGTTTCTTGATTTACTATTAATATCTGCATTTCTTCCCTTTCCTGGCTAATTACAAATGTCTACAAGATCTCCCCAAATAACAGACAAAAACTCAATAAGCTCCCATCTCTTGGTCATGCCCTCCTGGTTGTTCCCCCTCACAGTCTCTCTTTCTCCAGCTCCCTCCCTGCATCCACCTGTCATTTCTAAGTCAGCCCTTCTCTCTACATCTCTGATTACCCTTCTTTCTAACTCTAAATGCCTCAGTCTGACTGTCCCTCTGTGTTTCCAATGTCCCCTCTCTATCTCTGACTGACCCTAACTCTCTGCCTTTGGTGTGTGTGTATTCCTCTTTCTATCTCTCCCTAAGTGACCCACCCCAGTGTGTGTGTTTTCCCCTCTCAGACTCTGCCTTTCTATAAGTCTCTCCCCTATAGTTACCCAATTTCCAAGAAATTCTTGTTAACTTTTCCCTCTAATCTTTATAAATAAGCAGGCTTGATATTATTAACTCTATTTTACAGATGATAAAGAAAAACAAACAGGATTATTGGTATAAATTTGAGAGATGAAGATTTAAATCCAAGTGCTTCCCTTCTTTCTTTAATACTCTTCTGGTATTCCATGGCAAAGAACTTGAAACAGCCCAGATGCAAGCCAGTATTAACACTACACATATTTTTTCCTTAGAGGCAAACCTGATATTAAGGAGCACCACACACCATTTGCCCATATTTTTGCCTCTGCACCAGGTTAAACAGTCATGAACTGTCAGCCACTTGCCCATTCCAGAAATCCATTATCATATGCACAGGTTAACCCGTGTTATTTGGGAACCTCAGAATACTAGACACCAGAATCTGCTGTTTCCAACAGTGCTTCTCTGCTTGTCTGTTTTTATCCCTAGTCCAAAACCAGCCATGTTTGACTTAAAAAAAAAAAAAAAAAGAGATACAAGAGGGACAATAGATAGTAATGAAACTGAAGAGCAAATTGGAAGAATGAAAAACTAGACAGAAGGCTAGCATGAGATCATGAAAAATACACACCACAAACTGGGAGAAACTGGTCCATGTTTTTACTGAGAGGAGAAAATCCTCTTCAAATGCAGGCTTACCGCTGCAAAGCAATACCCTATAACTTCTCTCCTATCTAAACCTCTGACAACTGGAATTTCTCTGTAATTCAATAAGCTCTTAGGAGTTACCAGGGCTTCATCCATCCTACTGGGCTCATTAACAGAAAACTCTAAATGTTTTTCCCCACTAGGTAAGAGCACATTTTCGGTGGGTGGCACAGTAGAAGTAGGGTTCTCTTTCAAGACATGAACAGCCTAGTTCCATTTCTTCTCACTTCTCCTGTGGGTGGGAAGCCTGCAACCAGTACACTTCAACAACTAAAAGAAACGTCTAAATTATAGTTCAGGTTAGTGATTGTCAAAGATCATCCTACAGGTCACCAGTTTTATACATAGTGTGACGGCTACTCTTGTATTATAGGTTTATAATTAAAAATATATACTTTTACTTCTGCCACTAGTTCATTTACTTCTACGATATCTAATGAGTGCACAGGTGCCAAATCAACAATATACCAGTCTTATCATTCATTCTGGTGAGATATTTTGTGAACACTGAGCTTATGGAGCTAATGAGGACAGGGTCACAGATTCAAAAATATTAGCCAATTAATTTTGCTGTTTTTCAGGGTTCAATGGTCACAGTCAACAAACTTAACCTTGACTAACAAAAAAATACAGTGATCATGTGAAGCATTTTGGGAATGAATACATATGTATCACCAAAATTCATGACTATAAGAAAAAATATAATAATAAAATTAAATATAGTAATAATAATAATACGATCTTTCACTAAGCCTGAAAATGGGTCTACCTTCCAAAAACTCAAGTAAAAACCAATCAAGAACAAAAATGTTTAAAACATAAAGGAAAAAATAACACATTATAGCACACAAAGTAGATTTTAATGGAAATGACTCTCTACTGTCATAGTTTATACACAAGTCTGTAGTAAAAAAAATAGTTATCTTGCTGATTCTTAACTATATGTCAGGATGAAACTGGCAAAGCAGAGCCAGGGAAAACCACATCAAGAAAGACAGTAAAGGAAACATTTGCATCTGCAGACATCTTGTAGTCAACACAGCATCTGAAGGAATGAAAAGTAAACATTTCAATTCTTAACTCTAAGACTTTGCTTTGACCAACACATCAGTTTTCTCTATTAGGCATTCCTCCTTGGTTTCTCTGAACTCACTCCTTACAGATACACACACACACCAGTGCCACCATCAGCACCTGTCACTAAGTGTTTCCACTTTCAAAAATGCCGGTCACCAAATCTTCTGGACACTACCCACTAGAATGAACTTTTACAGTCAAATACTCTGGCTTTAAAAAAAAGAAAGGTGGGGAGGATGGGGAACCAACAAAAAATGCTCTGTAAAACTCTGTCCTACATAAATCACAGAAAGATCTTTTTTGATCCACCTCCTAGAGTAATGGAAATAAAAACAAAAATAAACAAATGGGACCTAATGAAACTTTTGCACAGCAGAGGAAACCATAAACAAGACAAAGACAACCCTCAGAATGGGAGAAGATATTTGCAAATGAAACAACTGACAAAGGATTAATCTCCAAAATATACAAGCAGCTCATGCAGCTCAATATCAAAAAAACAAACAACCCAATCCAAAAATGGGCTGAAGACCTAAATAGACATTTCTCCAAAGACACACAGGCTGCCAACAAACACATGAAAAGATGCTCAACATCATTAATCATTAGAGAAATGCAAATCAAAACCACAATGAGGTATCACCTCACACCAGTCAGAATGGCCAGCATCAAAAAATCTAGAAACAATAAATGCTGGAGAGGGTGTGGAGAAAAGGGAACCCTCCTGCACTGTTGGTGGGAATGTAAATTGATACAGCCACTATGGAGTATGGAGGTTCCTTAAAAAACTACAAATAGAACTACCGTATGACCCAGCGATCCCACTACTGGGCATATACCCTGAGAAAACCATAATTCAAAAAGAGTCATGTACCACAATGTTCACTGCAGCTCTATTTACAATAGCCAGGACATGGAAGCCACCTAAGTATCCATCGACAGATGAATGGATAAAGAAGATGTGGCACATATATACAATGGAATATTAATCAGCCATAAAAAGAAACAAAACTGAGTTATTTGTAGTGAGGTGGATGGACCTAGAGTGTGTCATACAAAGTGAATAAGTCAGAAAGAGAAAAACAAATACCGTATGCTAACGCATATATATGGAATCTAAAAAAAAACGGTACTGATGAACCTAGGGGCAGGGCAGGAATAAAGACGCAGATGTAGAGAACGGACTTGAGGACAAGGTGGGGGTGGGAGCTAAGACGAAGTGAGAGAGTGACATGGACATACATACACTACCAAATGTAAAACAGATAGCTAGTGGGAAGCAGCCACATAGCACAGGGAGATCAGCTCGATGCTTTATGACCACCTAGAGGGGTGGGATAGGGAGGGTGGGAGGGAGGTTCAAGAGGGAGGGGATACATGTATATGTATAGCTGATTCACTTTGTTGTACAGCAGAAACACAACACTATAAAGCAATTATACTCCATTAAGATGTAAAAAAAAAAAAACAAACTCTGTCCTAGTAAATAGTCAATATCTAAGTCATAAACACAGATAATTGTTCTGCTACAAGCTCCAATGTACAGACAGAAAACTGCATTCTTACTATGGGTTATAAATGAAGCAGCAGTCCAACAGCACACCCCAACAACAAGAGCATTTTGGAAACCTCTAAAAAGTAAAAAATAGCCTAATATAATCTTTAGATAAAATGCAATTGCTTAAAAAAAATTAAAAAAAAACAACCCTGCAATCTGAGCACTTCTATTTACAGCTTTTTTTTTTAAGTTTATCAGTTAAGGATAACTATCCTCATTTTACAAACAACAACAAAAAAGAAATGGAATCTCAAGAAAATGCTTTACCTAAAATTATCATCGTCATTTTTTACCATCATCATAGTCATCAATTACAACAGCAACAAAATAATGAGCACGTACTCACTCCAACACTACTTTATATTCACATCTCATTTAATCCTTATAGACAGACACCTTGTGAGGTAAATGCTATCATCTCCATTTTATAAATTAGTAGACAGGCTTAGGAGAAATAATTTGCCAAAAGTCATAAACTAGAAGTCACAGCACTGGGATTTGAACTCGAATTTGTTCAACTTTGTATATTCAACTAAGTCACTGTACTGCCATCCTCTTTGTTTTTAGAACCACATTCAGGTATTCTTCAACCAATGATTGCAGAATAAATACAAGATTACCTCATTACTATACCTCCAAACCCACAAAAAGTTGTTTGTAAAATCCTCTCTCTCTACAAGGGGAAAAATACCACAAAAAGCCACCTGCTTGGAGTCTCAGAGCTGAACAGCCAGAATAAAAACTAGACTGGAATATTGGCTGTTTAGATTCTGAATTCTAACTGTAAGGTAACACAGACTCCGAACACACATACCTAGGGAGGTGAAAATAACCCCAATAGTCCTTGTTTCAGCTAGTATACACAGGATAGTGGTACCGTATTAGAATCAGAGCTAGGTTTAGCACAAGCAGTATCTGAAAACGGGGAAGAGACAGCAGACCATCTAGAGACAGGCATCAGCTTAGCGCATGTGAGGAACATTAAGCGCTCTCTGGGATACTCGTACCTGTGTAGCACTGAGGAAAGGACGGCTATAACAAAGCAAGAGGGGAGCGAGCGAGCGAGCGAGAGAGTGTGTGTGTGTGTGTAGACAGAAAGATAGTGAGCTTGCTGTATTTGAAACGTGCTTTCTCGCACATGTCACTTCTGCTGAACCCCATAACACCGGAAGGCAGGCAGGCCAAAGACGATTACCCCCATTTTTCGGACTGGGAAAACGAGGCTGCGGTAAATGTGCTACAAAGGACCACAGATCTAGCAAGTGACATACCCGAAACTCCTCCCAGCACATCAGATTCCAAATCCCGTGCTTCTTCCCTACTCAACCCTGAGAGGAGGCTTTACTGATAAAAGAAACTTTAAAAATCGGACCTGGAGTTTTCCGAGGGCGGCCCAAGAAAACCAGGAAGTACACCCTCTCTACTAGACTGCTCACTCCCAGCCGACAGCCCGGGGCTCCCTGGCAGTGCAGCAGACTCGCTCCAGAGAAATCGCCGGCAGCGCCGGGGTCGTCTCGAGCGGCCCCCGCCGTCCACAGCCCCGTACCCCTGGGGAGAGAAAGGGGTCGCCACGTCCCCGCTCAGTACCTGTTGAAACCAGGAAAGGAACGGCCCCTCCGCAGACAGTAACTGGGGAGAGGGCCCCAAGCGAGCACGCAGCCCTGGGAAGTAAAAAGGGCCTTGAGAGGGTCCCCAGCAACCCAGGGCCCGCTGGGGTCGAAGGACGGGAGCTTCCCAGTAACCTCCGCCCCAGGAGGGGGCCGGCCCCACGCCTCACTTGAGAAAAACACCGATAACAAACAAAGGGGAAAGAAAGCTTGTGCCAAGTGTGGAGAGAGAAGTGGAAGCAACGAGCCCCAGCCTGGGGTGCGGCGAGAGGGAGGGACAAGGACGCAGAGAGGATCTTTACCGGCGGCACAGTCGCTCCCCGCATCCACCGCCTCCTCAAAGTTCCAGCTCTTCCGCTCGCGCCGTCGGAGCGCGCGCCAGGCCTCGGCTCCGCCCCCCCCAGCGCCGCGGGGCCTTCTGGGGGCTGTAGTTTCCGCGAGGCGGCCTCCGCGGGCCGCCTCCCGGTCACGTGGGAGGAGGAGGCAGTCAAAATGGCGCGAGAGGGCAGATGTTTGCGATCCTGTCTGCTCAACCCTTCCCCTACGTCTTAGCTGTAAACGGGCTCAAATCTCCTCACATACAGCTCGATCATACCATCCCTCCTCTTTCCACAGATAAGTTTCTTGAAAAAATTAGTCTAAACTCGCTGTCTCCGGTTCCTTCGTCCTCTACCCGGCAGCTTCTGCCCCCACAGAAAGTGGTCTTGTTGCCATCACTCATGTCATCTAACTTAAGATTTAGGCACCATTTGACGCTGTTGGACATTATCACTTATTTTCTGACACTATTCAGGTTTTCCTTCTTCCTCTCCGGTCATTCTTCTCAGTCTCCTTCAACAATTCTTTTTCTAACCTGCTTCTTAAATATTAGTGTTCACAAGAATTCTTGGAGAACACTAATATTTAAGTGTCCCTTCATGTCCCACAGGCATCTCAAATGTAGCAATTTCAAAGAGACTCTTCCCTCCTCCCTATTCACTAATATTCACTCCAACCTTCAACCTAGATTCCTCCCTCTGTCTCACTCCTTCATCCACTTATGTCCAAATGGGCACCAAATTGTGTAGATTCTATGTCCTGAGTATCTCTTGAATCTGCTCCCTCTTCACACCACTGCCAGAGATTTAAATCAGACCCGTCTCATTTCTTACCTGGTCACAGTGTGGGCTTCCTTACTGGTCCCAGCACTTCAGCACCTCTGAGTCCTCCCTACTGCCATCAGGCCTAGTTATGCAGCCAGCAAAAATTAATCATATCACACTTTTGGTTAAAGCATTTAAAGGATCCACTTGATTGGCTTTGGGAAGAGAAATGGAAGTGAACCTCCTAAGTGGTTTTTACAAAATATGGACACCAGCCCTACTACTTACTCTCCATCCTTACACATGTTGTGGTTCGGAGGTTCAGAGAAGAGAGATTTATAGCAGATCTTATTTCAGGGTAGGTGGATATCGGCATGTTTTAAACATTCCCCAGATGATTCAGTCATTCAGCAAGATGTATTTGGTTGATGCTATATACCAGACTTTGTGCTGAGTACTGAGAAAATAATAGTGAACAAGACAGTCCCTGCCCTTGTGGAGTTGATGGTCTCTTGGAAGAGATAGATATTAATCAAATGATCCCATACCAAAAAAATGAAACCAACAAAAACAAAACCCCACAATTACCAGCTGTGAATTATGCAGGAATTATTATGCAGGAAAAGTAATCAATTCCTTTCCCTTTCCCTCTGCCACCCACCCTATGGTATGAATCAGCATATCAAACAAAGCCTGTCAGGAGCTAATCTCCTCCCACTGCCTCCTATATACTTCTAGATTTACCGAAATGCTGAACTGCATAAATTGTTCCTCTGTTTGGAAAACCCTTCCCTTTCTCCCTTGACTAACTTCTGTCTTACTCTGCTGCATTCGAAGCAAACCAGTAGAATACCAGGCTCATGGAAGGATTTTCTGAGGATTGGACTACGTCAGGTGATAACTCCCGGGCAAGCAGAGATGAGCTAGCTGAGTAGAGGAGCCAGGCACATTTGAACATGGGCTACTGGCGGCAGGGCTGTGTTAGCCGCTTTGGAGGCAAAGGGCCTGAGCCAACATACCCAACCTTCAAAACACAAGTCAAGTGTCACCTCCTCCAGGAAGCCTTTGCTGAGCTCTCCCAGGATGAACTAATTGTTCTTTCCTGGGTTCTCATTGCACCCATGCTGACCTCTCTTTCAGTGATAGGCTAGAGCCAGCTCATTCCGGCTTTGAAAAGCTGTTTAATATTCAGGAATATTACAAGTCCGTTTTTAAACCATTGGTAACTTGAAATCAGCTGTGATGGGACTATTTACACCACCATGGAAATCAGCAAATGACAAATCAGGGGGGTTTTGTTTGTTTGCTTGCTTTTGAGCATCAGTTTACCAGCATATCACTGCCTGTGTCTCAAAATGCATCTCTACACTGTATTGTAGTGATTACTCCCATATGAGAGACAAATTCTTTGTAACGACTTCATTTAGCAAATATTTATTGATATTTATCACTGTGCACCTGAGACTAGCAAAATGCTGAAGGGATTTACAGTGAAGAACAAACAAACACGGTCCCTACTGTTATGGAGCTTACAATCTAGCAGATATGACAGAATGTAAACAAAGAACTGTGTGCTTACAAACTGAGCTGGGCTGCTTTGTTGTAGAACATACTGGCAATGAGCGGCGGTGGACATAGAATACTATGCTACTTTAACAAGATGGTCCAGGAAGGCTTCTCTGAGGAGGTCACATTTCCAGTGAGCACTGAAGGATGAGAAAGAGATGATCAAGGGGAGAACCAGGGAATCAGTGTTCCAGCCAAAGGGATGAGACCACACAAAGAATGAGCTAGGCTGTTTGAAGGACAGTATGGTCAGTTTTGTGGAATGGTGTGAAAGGTAATTTTATGTGTCAACTTGACTGGGCCACTGAGTGACCAGATCAAACATTATTTCTGGGTGTGTCTATGAGGATGTTTCCAGATGAGATTAGCATTTGAGTGCGTGGACTCAGATAAGTAGCTTATTTGCCCTCCCTAATGTGGGTGGGCATCACCCAATCTGCTGAGGGTGTGAATAGAATAAAAAAGGGGAAAGGGAGGAGTCCTTCCCTTCTTGCCTGCCTGCTTGAGCTGGGACATCAGTCTGTTGGTATTCTTCTGCCCTCAAACTGGGATTTACACCATTGGCTCCCTGGTTCTCAGGCCTTCGGACTTGGACTGGAATTACACCACTGGCTTTCCGGGGTCTTCAACTTGCAGACAGCAAATTGTGGGACTTCTCAGCCTCAATAAGATCACATGAGCCAATTCCTCACAATAAATCTCCTTTTATATATGCATATATACACACACATACATATATACAGCTATAGAGGAGATATATATTTATCCTATTTATATACACATATGTAGGAGATGCATATATATCCTATTGGTTCCTATTTCTGTGAAGAACCCCTGACTCATACAGATGGCAAGAGTGTGGGTTGAGTGATCCAGATGACGCGACAAGGTAATTAGGACCAGATGTGCACAGCCTTGAGGACATGATGAGGACCCTGGACTAAATTATAGCCAAGAAAATGTTTAAACAAGGGGCTAATGTTATCTGATTGACATTTTTATACAGTCATTCTTGCTTTTGTTCGGAGGACCAGAGTAGAAGTAGAAGCCCATTTGCTGCAGTAGTCTAGGTAAGAAATTATAAAATGAAGTGCTGGAAGTGAAAAAGGTGGGTGGTAGACTTCCCTGATGGCACAGTGGCTAAGAATCCGCCTGCCAATGCAGGGGACACGGGTTCGATCCATGGTCCGGGAAGATCCCACATGCTGTGGAGCAACTAAGCCCATGTGCCACAACTACCAAGCCTGTGCTCTAGAGCCAGAGAGCCACAACTACTGAAGCCCGCGGGCCCTAGGGCCTGAGTGCTGCAGCTACTGAGCCCACATGCCGCAACTACTGAAGCCCGTGCGCTCTAGGGCCCATGCTCCGCAACAAGAGAAGCCACCGCAGTGAGAAGCCTGTGCACCACAACGAAGAGTAGCCCCCGCTTGCCGCAGCTAGAGAAAGCCTGCGCCCCGCAACGAAGACCCAACGCAGCTAAAAAATAAAAATAAATAAAAATATTTTAAGTTAAAAAAATGTTTTAAAGACTTAAAAAGAAAAGAAAAAAGTTGAGTGGACTTGACATATATTTTGCAGTTTGAGTCTACAAGACTTGCTGATGATTGAACGTTAGGGGAGGATGGGCGGTGAAGGAAAGAGGACCCAAGGGCAGAAATTGTTTACATCCATCTCCATATTCTCAGCCCCTAGATTAGGGCCTGGCACATAGTAGGTGTTCAAAAACCGGGTGTTGAATAAACGCAGCCATTCTATGAGCTGAGCTCTGTGCCCTATCACTACCACCTTGCTTCACACAGGGCCCCTACGAGCCCATATACTACTTTGTGCAAATTAGAATAAAGTGTCCCTTTCTCCAGGCGGACCCTGTCCATCACCAGGATGCACAGATTGATGAGCAGAGTGTGGGCTACATTTCAGCACCCACTTACCCGCTCAGTTGGCACCCTTGTGCACTGCATAGTCTGTAAAACCACATATGGCAGCCCTGGCTTAACATCCCTGGGAGACGGTTTTGTGGAATTAATCCTAGTATTCATGGGGAGAATTTGAGGTCCAGGGAAAGGAAGCTTCCTGCCTGGGGTCGCCAGAGCTGCTGCTGTGACTGAGATCCAAACCTTTGCCCTCTTAATCCCTGTGGGCTCTTTAGCTTTGGAGCCACACTGTCTCTTCCAAATCACTCAGCCCATCAATAAAGAGCTAAACTCAAAATGGTAACTTTGCTTCCTTGAGTTTCTCATCTGTCTCAGTTACTATTGTTAGAGTATTTCCCATTTACATAGCATCCAATATGTGCTCGGTGCCTTACAAAATACAATAAAGGAATGTGAAACAAAAGGACCTTGATTTTTTTTTTAACAGAATAAATAAGGAATGGCTGGTTTAAAGGGCCCTTAGCTCTTGGATTAAAATGAACTGTGGTAGATTGGTTTACGGTGATGCTGTAAGCAATGCAGAAGAAAATATGCCCATGTGCAAGCTGTTTTTCCTTTGCATGCCTGACCAGAAGAAGAGAGGATATTGGAGCAGCTGGCTTCAGAAATATAAACAAGGGGGATGGGGGGTTAAGGACATAAGGAGGAGAAACACCCTAGAGCAGGAAAAGAATTCTCCCTTTAAGAAATAATAGCGTTTAACACTGAGGTGCTTAATGTGTGCAGGAGCTGTGCTAAGCCCTTTATATGCCTGATCTGAGTCAATCCTCACACAACCCTACAAGGTATCATCTATTATTACCGTCATTTTAGAGTGGAGGCAGCTGAGAGACAAGACTGTGCAGCTAATAACTGACAAACCTGACATTTGAACCAAGACAATCTGGCTCTGGAGTCTGAGCTCTCAACCACTAAATTACATCACCTCTTATTCACAATCTCCTGATGCCAGGTCCCCTCCTTTAGTAGTGTGACCCTTCGGAATCCTTGAGTAACTAATAGAGGATATCTGGTCCTCGGACTCTTGGAGATTCCATGTTGCCTGTCTGTTCAATGATTAGGGCTTGGTCATCTACAGCCTAGCTTCAAAATGGACAATTTGAACAAGGCATATATAAGAGAAGAACTCTGCTGGGGACATTTCACAGTCTCCTTGGAGTTTCAATATCCTCCTAATATAATACTATAATTACCCAGATGGCATGGATGGTGGAGGAGAAAATGTTATTAGGAAAGAGGGACTAAATGAGCCTGCCCCTTGGAAATGTGGGCCCTATTGGTCCCTCCTAACTTGAGAATTCTTTCCTTCAGTGACCTGCAACCAATAAATGCAGAAGGATCCAAATTTTATTGGGCTTTTGGGCACTTGGTTCCTTCCCTCATGACTAGCATCAGTAAGTGCTACTATCTAGAACTGTATCAGTCTTGGGTATCAACTGGAGGAAAAATAAGACTTTTTAGGACAATAGGAGGGCAGAGCATCAACCAGACAGCTCCTATGTAATTCATGAGGAAAACATGACAGAGGACTCTGATGAGCAACAATGACTTCAGACCCCAAGCCTTAGTTAGGAGCCCAGAAAAATCTCCCGGCTCTAATTGAAACCACCTTTAAAAGGGCATGGCAGGGCTTCCCTGGTGGTGCAGTGGTTAAGAATCTGCCTCCCAATGCAGGCGACACGGGTTCGAGCCCTGGTTCGGGAATATCCCTCATGCTGCGGAGCAACTAAGCCCGTGCGCCACAACTACTGAGCCCGCATGCCACAACTACTGAAGCCCGCGCACCGCAACGAAGAGCAGCCCCCGCTCACCGCAACTAGAGAAAACCAGCACTTAGCAACGAAGACCCGACGCAGCCAAAAATAAATAAATAAAAATAAATACCTTTATTTTAAAAAAAAAGGGCATGGCAGCAACTATTTTTTTTTTTGGTTGACTGTCTGCTGTGAGGTCACATATCTGATGCTCTAATCCAACAGCAAGCTGTGCCAGTACCTCCAACACACACACACACACACACACACACACAACACACACACACACGACACACACACACGCACACACAATTAGCTTTCCTGCACCAAGCCTATTCTACCCGCCTCTTGACCTCAAGGCTTGTCCGGCTAAACTATCCAAAACCACAATGTCACTTGGAGGGAAGGGCTAGGTCATATTATGTCCATATTCATCCTGATCTGAGGGCAACTTGACTCCTTGGAGCTATAATTGAGAAAATAGTGTAATAACTTCTGCCACTTAGAATTTCCCGGCTCAGCTCTAACCGAGCCAGATATTTACAGCTGGGCTTTAGGTTCCAATGCAACACCATCTGTGCCTTGATTTTAACATTCTCAATACCTACCTCAGGATGTACAGCAAGACACCTCCCACCCCAGGGTGCCATCGGGAACCCCTGGCATGCACAGCACAGAGGCTGTGCTGACCGCTGACTTAGAAGGCAAGGCGGTGTGTGTAATAGAACAAACATGAGATCAGGATGGGGAAACTTTCTACTGCTATAAAGCATGTAACCTTGGATAGTCACCAAACCTCAGTTTCCTCATCTATAAAATGGAGACCAACCAAGGCCACCTGCATCATTGGGTTATCATGAGGATTAAGTATATAATGGATGGGAAATGGTTTGGTAAACTCTAGAGAGGCAGCAAGGAAAAGGGACATACATATTACACAAAGTTTTGCTCATAAGGGACAGGGGTGAGTAGGGAACAAAGAGATTTTTTAAATTGCAACACTAATTCTTTTTTCCCTTAGCAGAGTAGTAGGGGTAGAGTGACCCTTTTACAAAATTTCCTTCCCGGCATACAGTCCCTCGGCCCCAGACTCTTTCCCACGGCCCCATAGCACTCAGAGTCCTGATCCCTTATCCACAACACCCAGAACAGTGCCTTGCGTACAGTAGAACTTGCTAAATATTAGCTAAACAATCATCTTTCCTACTCAGCCGTAGAACGCCAAGAATTGGGCTAGACAGGTCACAAAGAGTTACATTCTCAGGGATAACCTAGAATTGGTAACCTGGCCCCTCATCTAGGGCAGTGGGACCCCAAATCCGCTTACTCAAATCAAGAAAGCGAGAAGCCCATTTCCACATAAACAGAACTTCTTGCACTCCAAACTGCCATGCTGTTTCACATCTCCCTTCCTTTGTACATGTTCTCCCCTCTGCCTGGAATGCCCTTTCTCTCCTTCCTCCATCTCCACCAGGATCTAACTTGTGTCACCGCCACAAAACTTCCCCAACTTCCCTAGACTAACAAGTCACTTCTGCCTCCTCTGTCCCATGAGCTCTCATACCGCTTGGTTGTAGTACTCCCGACCCAATCATAATGATTTACGTGTGTCTCTACCCCACCAGCGCGAGTGTCATAACTAAGCACAGTGCATGGCACATGGGCCCCACCCTCGCTTATTGGATGAACTAGTCCTCTCTCTGTCCTTTTAGGCAGGGCTGGGAATGCGGAGCCAAGGGCAGAATCAAAGGAAATCGAGTAACCAGCAACTTTCGTTTACACTCTCCTTCCTCAAGCACACTTTCGCAGACAGCCCCCTCACCCCCACCTAATTCCTTTACCTTCAGAAATAATCTTGCAAGGCATATGATGAATTGCCTGGGAGTAGACAGAACTTCAGCAAGAGTAATTCCACTTTACTCGGTCCCTCTACCCACCCTTAGCCTGGTTCATATTGGTTAAAGTTCTCTGAAGAAGAATAGCTTGGTTTAAATCCTGGCTCTACCAATTACTGGGCAACTTTAAGCAAGTTACTTAATCTTTCTGTGCCTCAGTTCTCTGATGCATAAAATAATAATAGTAGTGACATCACAGAGGTGGGCAAGTGTTGTGAGAACTAAATGGTACATTCTATGTAAAGCACCCAGCTCTTGGCACATAATAAGCACTCCCTAAACAATAGCTGGTTTGTAACAGTCCAATCTTAGACATGACAAGCCCATTCTATTTAAAACTTCAGAAGGCTGGATTTGTTCCAACACATCCTGGGCAGAGAGGGGGCGCTGGGGCCACTCTGGAGTTCCACCTGGAGGCTCAGACAACTGGTCTCATCGACCTTTGATGCTAATCTGGATCCGTCACTCCCCAGCCATGGCCCTTGCCTAAGTGGCTTATCTTCCCAAAGCCTGATGTCCCCAGTAGGGCTAACAGTACTGAACTGCCTCACAAGGGGGTGCCGAAAAGATCAATTTGTGTTAGCAAAGTGCTTTGGAAATGTAACATGCTAAATATTAATGGGTATCTCTGAGTGTCGGGAAATGTGCAATCTGAACTCTGCTCAGGGCAGCTGAAGGTGGGGAGAGCAATTCTGGGCAGACCGATTGCCACATCCTCGGCCTAACTGGGAGGTGGTACTGATGAAGGAGTGAGTGCAGAGAGCATCTGGGGGCTGGGCTCCACTGCAGAGTGACCGCTGTGGAAGGAAGGATGTTCTGAGGAAGCACCTAATCCACAAATCGACAGAAACCCAGGGTAGGTTCTGGGCAAACCCAGAAATGTCCTCAGGCTTTCTTTACAAAGAGCAAACACAAATCCGCCTGCCAATGCAGGGGACACGGGTTGCTTGCTGTTCTCTCTTTCATGACTCAATTCTGGAGGGGATAGCACTGTGAGGACGTCAACCCTCTGAATTCTTGCCGTGCTCTCAGCCTCCCAAACCCCACGCATAGAGTGATAAACAGATTTTTTGTTAATCTTAGCCAGAACTCTCAGTGCAAAATCTTTAGTGTGACCAGACAGCAAAGACTCTGCCCCAGACCTTGCTGAACAGCTCTGGAGTAGCATCCTTTAGGACCCTGCTCAACCGTCACCTCTTCCAGGAAGACTTCTTAGATCTAACTAGGTTGAGTTGAAAGCTCCTCTTTACAGCTTCTGTAGTGCTTTGTAATTGTTCCTATAAGTGTGTGCAGCAGATACTGTCAGTGCTCTGCTCACATCCTATCGAAGCCATCATTTCTACACACCCATAGCTTTCTATTGCCCAGGGCCATGCATGTGCATAGCCAGAGGTCAGGGCAGACTAGAGGGTGGGAGTCAATGGGCAAATACCCCAGATTCTCAGCCTCAGATGGGGAAACACTGAGATAGCTTCCACACTAGCTGTGAGACATGCCCAGTGGGACTGAGCCCCCTTTGCCCTCAGCAGTAACATGTTCATTAACACACCCGGTATTGGTTTTCTTTACTTCCCCATTTCAGCTTCAGCTCCTCTACTGGTCCTTCTCGGATTGCCACCTGGGACAGATTCTGGGGCACCCGGCTTAACACATGGTACTTACCCTGCTGTGGGAACATTATCTGTTTGTGTTTTACTTTCTCACCAGACATAAGCAACCTAAGGGAAGAGACTGTCTACTTCATTTTTTTTTTTTTTTTTTTTTTTTTTGCGGTACTCAGGCCTCGCTCCGAGGCATGTGGGATCTTCCCAGACCGGGACACGAACCCGCGCCCCCTGCATCGGCAGGCGGACTCCCAACCACCGCACCACCAGGGAAGCCCCTACTTCATCTTTTTTACCCTCAATGTTTTGCCTCATGCCTAGTACATAAGTGCTCAGTAAGTATTTGCTGAATGAATGAACGAGTCCAGTAAGGAATCCTGTCCCAGGGCTTGGAAAGAAAGCAAATACCTGTAATAACTGAACCTTCCAGATGTGGTCAAAACTTGCTTGCACACCTGGTGGGAGCGCCCCCAAGAGCCCTGCATGGTTCCTGTCACTCTGGCCCCAGGGAGTTCAGCACATGCTGTAGGACAGTGGCTTCTGCCTATATAACAGCAAATGCTCCTTTCTCCTCATGCCAGCTCCTCAGGCCTCCTCTCTCTTTTCTGCTCTTCACATTAAAAAACAACAACAACAACAAAACTGGTTGGCTATTTTTTATGAATTTTCTGCAGTGTTGCCTTTCTTCCTGATTTTTTAACTTTCTCAGTGCTAAAAGAAAGGGAGAAACATGAATATGTAAGAATAGTGTCGAAAGCTAAAGCCAGAGAAGGAGTCAGTGCTCCAGGAAAAACTAACAGCAGTCAGAGGGACCCAATACCCATGTTTGCAGGAGAACATTAAGAAAAGGCTAAGCCGCTGTTGGCAGAAAGTGTGGGAATATGCGGGTGACAGAGACAAGGAGGTCAAACTAGTCCATGTTTGTTTTTTCTCGCCTTCTCCAGTCTTTGCAAAGGTGTTCAAACTAGAAATGGTACAAAAATCGATATAAGAATGCATAGAATTCCAGCAGAAGGAGAGCATCTAAGCAATTTACGGTGAGGGCGCATCATACAAATCCAACTATTGGCATTTGGGGAAAGAGAGAAATAGAGACAAAGAGAGCAAGAGAGAATGGGCAAGCAAGTACAATTTAAACAGTCTAGCACATTCTGCTTGCCTTTCCACCCACTGAGCATATGCCCCAGTAGGAACATGAAATGGGAGATAGTAAAATAATCGCTAACATTAATTGAAATACTACGTGCCAGGTGCTAGTCTGAGGACCTCATACACGTTGATGAATTTGGTCCTCAATATAACCCTATGAGACAGGTATGTATTGTTATTATCCCACTTTACAGACGAAGAAATGGATGCATAGAGAGGTTGAGTAACTTGCCTATAGTCACATAGCAAGTGGTAGAACCAGAATTCAAAATTAGACAGTCTGGCTCCAGCACTCACTAGACTTGGTTCCCAAACACTTCCTATAAGAAAAGCATCTAAGGGGCTGAGAGTGATTCAGGTAGTCAGAGATCCAGATTTTTCATAGTAGTGGGTTCCTAATGCAAACAAACCAATTCCTTGGGTGCAGAACTACAGAATCAGTGATTTGTTGCAGTGCTAAGGATATTCAAGGAAAATTCCAATATGTCACTTTTTAGCTTTCTATGCTGACTTGAGAACGTAACCTTCATGCTAGATGTGCATCCTTTGTGCCTGCAATTTGTCTAGGTCCCTAAGCCTAGGAGGAAAATCTCGCAGACAGCTGAAAGGATTTGCAATCTCAGAGTCACCATCAAAATCTCTGAGAAATCATAAAAATTAGGAAATGCCACAGGATTTCAAATGAGAAACTGGGCTCCTTTTCAAAAAGATTGGACTTGTTTTGAGAAACTATAGGCAAGAACACTGGATGCTACTAGGAACGGCTACTAGAATAGGTTTTCGAGGAGACTAACTCATTTGTTCACTCCACAAATATTTATTTGGTACCTGTTATGTGTCAGGCCCTATTCTTGGCACTGGGGATATAACAGGAACAAAACAGATAAAATCCATGCCTTTGTAAGCGTACGTTCTACTAGGAGAATGTCAGTTAATAAATATAAAGATAATTTCAGGTAGTTATAAATGTTACTAAGTAAATAAGGCAGGATAAGAGGATGACAACGTCTCTCTGCACAAGTGGCAATGGGGCAGAGACTGGGTGAAGTGAGGGATCAAGCCATGGGGAGGACCAAGGGACGGGGTTCCTGAGATGGAACACCCAGTGTAGAAGTCCTAAGATAGCAACTAGCAGGTTCGAGGCAAGAAGGTCTGTGTGGGGACTTCCCTGGTGGCGCAGTGGTTAAGAATCCGCCTGCCAATGCAGGGGACACGGGTTCAAGCCCTGGTCTGGGAAGATCCCACATGTCACGGAGCAACTAAGCCCATGCGCCACAACTACTGAGCCTGCACTCTACAGCCCGCGAGCCACAACTACTGAGCCCGTGTGCCACAACTACTGAAGCCTGAGCGCCTAGAGCCCATGCTCCCCAACAAGAGAAGCCACCGCAATGAGAAGCCCGCGCACCGCAACAAAGAGTAGCCCCCGCTCTCTGCAACTAGAGAAAGCCCATGTGCAGCAACGAAAACCCAAACACAGCAAAACATAAATAATAAATTAGTTAATTAAAAAAAAAGAAGGTCTGTGTGATCAGAGTGGAAAAGTGCACATTCACGCGGGCAAAGAGAGGTGGCCAGTGTCGGGCCACACACGATCCTACAGGCCACCGTAAGGACCTCGGGTCTATTTCTGTGTGTGATGGGAACCTTGGAGGGTTTTGAGCAGGAAAGTAATGTGATCTGATTTTTTTTTTAAAGAGAGAACTCTGGCTGCTGTGTAGACACAAGAACAAACCATCTCTACTCTCTTCATTGGAAGTAACTACCTTTTCCTCTGTATTTGTACACCATTTAGCCCATGTCTTGATGATAGTATTTGTTTTACTCTTTTGTGTGTCTCCCCGCTGGCCTGTAATTTCCTAGGAGACAAAAATATGAGTTTATTTGTCCTTGTCCTTCCTTCCACCTCAGTTACCCCTGTGGAGCGTTCATGTTCCTCGGCACACATGTGGCCATGTACACACAATGCCTAGGACAGTGCTGAGCAAATAAAATGCTCGATAAACGCCCCAAATGACTACCATTACAATCAGGCAGGTTTCAACTGAAAAGGAGGAACTTTTGAACACAGAAGTCAAAAAATTGAACGCTCTGCCTTCAAAAATAACAAAGTTCCCCATTAGAGAAGATACTCAAGACCTCCAGTCTTTCGCAGGGAATGTGGTAGCCTGGCAACTACATCTTCCAGTGGGTGATCGTGCCTTTTAAAGATCTTTGGGACTCTGAGGTTTTGTAATTCTAACGATACTGGTTAAGTCATGAAAAATAAAATGATCTGGTCCATACGAGAGTCTGCGTGATCCACCCCAAACAAGTCATGGTCACACTTTCATGGACGTTCTCATTCTCCCTGCCTAGAGACACCGTGATGAGCCTCGTCAACTTGGCCAACTCCTTTTCACCCATCAAGACTCAACCAAACGTCCTTTTGTGTTGGCCTGTGCTGTGATTTAGTAAGATGACAGATGAAGCACTGTGTATGTTCTGGGCACCACAGTTTAAGGGGAATGTAGACACGTTGGGGCATGACCATGGGAGGCTAACCAGAGACGGAGGGTCTGAAAAACCAAACACTATAAGAAATGGCGAGAAGCACTTAGACGATTTCCACTAGAAAAAGGAAAGACTGAGGTGGAATGGGGGCGGCGGGATGGAAGGCATGACAGCCCTCTTCAAGTAGTGAAAGGAATGTCATAGGACACAGGGAGAGCCTTACTGTGTGTCGTCCAGAAGGCAGGTAGAGGACCAAAGGGACGTAATTAAAAGGAGGCAGATTTCTGTCCTGCTTAAAACCCTCTCAACACCCAGCCCCGGGCCTTTCCTGTGGTAGGAACACAACGTGTTTTAATTGGATTGGAGTTCAACAACTAAATAGGCTCACAAAGCTTCCAGAGCAGCCCTCTAGAAAGCCATGGAAAGTAGTCCTGCTGAAGTGATGTTAGACTGGATTAGACCAGAGAAGGCAAAAGGCGTTCACGTTAGGTCTCAGCCATGAACGCTGTTGGGCACTGGCTGCCTGAAACGCTGGTGAGAACATTTTGAGGCTGCATCTCTGCTTGGCAAACAAGTGTGTGGATGCCCATGGGCAGTGTCTGCCGTGGGTAGAGGAGTAGGGAACAGCAGCAAGAAGGCCAGCCCCGACACTGAAAGGCGCTTTCAACGCTTCAATTGTGTGTTCCTCTGTTGCTGTAGCCTTGTATAGGGGGCTTTCGGTGGCTCGGGTAACAAGGCAGGTGTGAAATTCAGTAAAGTGTCGTTCAGTCTCCCAAATGGGTGCACGTTGTTGTGTTCTGCGAGGTCCACGTGGAGCCTCCACCCATGGGCCCCGTGGCTTTCAGATCTGCTCAGCTACCTGCGGCAGCCAGCATCGATCCTGTTTGCTTTCTTAGAAGGAACGGTATTGATCTGTTGGGCTGTGAAACCTGCTCTTGGGTCGCCTAGTTCCTTGTCTTCAGTGGCCATTTCAAAGTCCCCCAGACACTCCACTTCTATCTGGCTTAGCCTCCAGCTAACAATCTACTGAGGCTGGGCATCACTGAGCAGCCCCCGCTTAGACCTTCCTTTTTCACCTTCAAACAAAGCCACATTGAACGCCTACCTCTTAGGTGCCAGGAACGACGCTGGGCACGTGGCATGTGGCTGGCTCCAAATCTCAGTCCGGTGTAGACAACTGAAAAACAGACAGATTACCAAGTCTGATACAGGCAATACTGGCAAAGGAAAGTGAAGCTGGGGCTAGGTGGAGGCACAGGAGGGGAGCTGAGCTCTGCTGGGGCGTGGCGGGGGCTTGCTGGCAGCCGCTGGGTGTGCCTTGAGGGAAGGCGCGGCAGAGGAGGGTGGTGAGTCCTGAAGAATGAGTAAAGATCCCTCCTAAAGCAATGAGTACACTGTTGTAGTTTGGAAGTCACCTCCAGTGACCTGACAAGAGCTCTAAAGATTGATCAACAAAGTGTGAAATCAGGGCCAGGGCTGGACAAATTGTGAGGAAGATAAAAGTCTGGCATTTCCCTTCCTCTGGACCCTCTCCTTCAGACATGGACACACTGCCTCAGGCCCAGGAAACCATCCCTTCCACTAACCCCAGCCCACCCCCGAAGAGGGCACTCTGAACGCTCGTGCTGCCCCTTCACATGCGGGACTTGTCCATTTAGGGTTCTACTTGGGCCCTACCTCATGTGAATCCTGCCAAGCTCCGGAACACTTGGGTTCCTGCCATCAGAACTGATCTCCCCCACCAGGTTTGTAGCAGCGTTATTCACAGTAGCCAAAAGGTGGAAGCAATCCAAGCGTCCATCTGTGGATGAAAGGATAAACCGAACATGGTATAGACATACGATGGAATATTATTCAGCTTTAAAAAGGAAGGAAAATCTGACACACACTACAACGTGGGCGAAGCTTGAGGACGCAGTGCTAAGTGAAAAAAGCCAGGAGGACAAAAGCTGTGTGATCCCACTTATGCGAGGTGCCCAGAGTAGTCAAATTCATAAAGACGGAGTAGAACGGTGGCTGCCAGGGGCTGGGGGCAGAGAGAATGGAGAGTTGTTGTTTAATAGGAACAGACTTTCAGTTTTGCAAGACACAAGAGTTCCAGAGGTTGGTTTCACAAGAATGTGAATGTACTTAACACAACTGAACTATATTCTTAAAAATAGCTAAAAGGATAAATTTTATGTTTATGCATTTTACCACAATTTAAAAAATTTTTTATTACAAAAACAAACAGAAACAAGGCAAACAAACAAACAAGCCTGATCTTCTCCAGAACCGAGCACATGCTCTGAGGGAGCTGGCCTTACAAGTCCTTTCATCCCACAGCCTCTGATTCTCTGATCTCTGCCAGTTCAGCCAGCAAACTGATTGTGCTAAGTGGGTGATAACAGGATAAAGTGATGCTCCTCCCAGTTAAAATACTGTCCCATTGATTCTTCCGGAAATCATTACTGGAAGCCAAGGGTCACGGTTAGCGGAGAGACCTTAGAAACTGCGGCGGCTCATGCAGGGAGAGGTTTTTGAGCTCCACCAGAGGAAACCCATGTTTGTCTTCATCACCGCTTTACCCCAACCCTTGGCACTGGGCCTGGGGCTTAGGACACTCTCAAAATGATTTTATTTTCCTCAGTAACAGTGAATGAATAAATTAATAAGTAAATGAAGCTGGGCTCTTTAAATGACACAAAGTAGGCAGGCATCTTATGGGAAATGGTGTATTTTCTACTTGTGTGCTGAACAAGTTGGTCTTGTCTGCTGACACACCTTCTTTTGGAGGAACTAGCTCTCCCTCATTCCTGTGGTCTGAAGGACTGTCAACCACTGTGTCCTTCCCCATGGGCCACAGGGGTGGGCATGTGACCCAGGCTGAGCCAACTATCGTACTTCGTCCTTTAGACCCACTGGTCTTGATGTGGGCACAGAACCCAACCAGAGTCAGTGAAAATCCTTCCATGAGATTTGCATGCAACACAAAGATAAAAAGGGCCTCTCTTCCTCTCAGCTTGCAAGTCAGTAGCCATCCTTCCCACAAACTGGAGAGATCCTGCCCGAGGATGAAGCCATTGGAGCAGGGCCCAAAGCTGGAGAAAAAGAGACAGAATCCTGACTTCAGTATTTTAACCCCTGGGTGCAGCTCTGCTTAAAGCCAGATGCTCTCCAGAACTTCCCAATTATGGGAGCCAATTAAAATTTTTTTTTCCTTAAGATTGTTTGAATTGGGTTTATGGACCTTGCAACAAAGAATCTTGACAAATATAATCCTTTCATTTCAGTTTGAGTGTTTTCCATATGTGTTTCACCTTATGACATTGACTATTTTTAAGAGTCCACAGAATGTATCCTGCACATCTTTGTATGCAGGGCACCAAGACACGGCATACAAACCCAGAGAGAAAGAATTAGAAAAGCCAGTGTTTGTCCTAAGGGACATTCTAATGGACATGAAGGGTGGGGGAGGGAAGAATGTCAGTTAACTAGCTTTTTAAAATTATCTGCTACGTGCCATAAATGTGGTACATACTTATTTCACAGATAATTGCGGTTCATCATCACCAACCCTAAAAATAAGGTATTATTCTACCCTACAGATAAAATATGGTTCAGAGAGGGTAAACAATTTGCCCAGGACTACCCAGCTATGAAAGAGGTAGAACAAGTTTTCAAACTCAAGCTTCTGACTCCAAGGTCAGTGGCCTTGCCACTGTGCAAACCTGCCACTCGGACAGGAGATAAGACAATCTCAAGGAAAGGATAAGGAAAGTAGAGGAATCTGTTCACTGGTCCATTCAGTAAATATTCGTTCAGTGTTTGCTATTCACTAATGTCTGTGACAATACTTATTAAACTTGTGTACAGCACATAAATGTAAAATACCATCAACATGTGCAAGGCACTAGGCTGGGCACTATAGAAGGGGTGTGTGTGTCTGTGAATAAAACAGCATTTTCCTCAGGGGCATACAATAGAGTAGACCTAGAAATATTGCATGGCAAAGTATGATTAATGGCATAAGATTGGTTCAAAGTGCTGTGAGTGTTCTGAGCAGGAAATGCTCATACCTGATTGAGGGAGCCGGAAAGACCTCACCAAAAAAAAGTACATTAGGTAAGTGCAAATAAATGTATTGCTTAGGATGTGTATACTCAAGTGCTGATGGGATTTTGGAAGGACTGGAAAAGAAAAGAAGGAAAGAAGGAAGGAATGGAGGGAGGGAAGATAGAGGAGCAAGGAGAGAAGGACAGGGAAGAAAGAAAAGAATGAAAAAGGAAAAAAGAAAGGGACAGAGGGAAGGAGGGATAAGAAAGGAGGCAAGTGGGCAGACAGGCACCAGCTGCAGCAGAGTCCTGGGGCTGTGGCCTGGGTAGCAGGACATGGAACAGGGGTTCTCCTAAGCTTTCTTTCATAGACACGGTTAGGGCAAGATGTCTTCTCGGTTACTCACTCGACCGTTCTACTGATCTCTGCAAAATAACTCAAATTTTTACTTAATCCTGTAACCCTTACATTTTAAAACAGGAGGAACCTTGTAATTCCAAAATTCTAAAGGTATTTAACTTGAATGGAACAAGAAGCACTTGGGGAGCTTGCTCTAATGCAGACCCCTAGACCCTGTCCCCAAAGATTTGTTTTCCACAGCACTGGTTTGAGTCCAGGGAATTTGCATTTTTAAAAGCCACTCAGATGAATCTGATGCAAGTGTTCTGAGGACCACATTTTGAGAAACATTGGAGTTTAACCTTATTGTTTCACAGGTAAAGAAGTGATAGAGCCCCAGAGAGGTTTAAAGACTTGTGCGAGGTCACACATCTAATTAGTGAAAGATCCAGGCCCAGATCAGGTCTATGGACTCTTAGTCCATTGCTTTTTCCCCATTAGCCTTAATTGCTCTCCAGCTCAGAATTTGCCCTAAATATTGATACTGTAGGAGGGTAGATCAGACCTCAGTTGCCAGGAACATCCATATGGACCATACTCTGAGAACCACAGCTCTGAGTCATCTCAGGGTACAAGATTTCAAAGCTAGCTTCTCCCAGATCCCAGTGGTAACTTGCACGTAGTAAGTACTAAATATATATTTGTTGACTTGATAAATCCTTAGCTGGAATATAAAAAAGAAAAAGAAAAAAGAGGTTCTAGTGAATCGTCTCAAGCACGCTCATGTGGCATCTCGTTCCCATAAGGTTGCCCTTGATTCAAGCTAATTTAATGAGTATTTATTGAGCACCTACTACTTTCAAGGCCATGTGCTTTGGGAAAACAAAAATAAAAGTCAGTTTTTCTATTCTTATGTGTGACACAAGAGAGACGGGTCGGAGGTGTGTTCAAAAAAAGAAGTATCTATTCAGGGAAATCAGAGTACACTTTATCTAGATTTCTTTTGAAAGGAATCTTAAAGGCTGAGTAGGATGTTAATAGATGAAATATGAAGGGAAGGTGGTCCAGATGGGATTCATCTCATTGGCAGCAAGATGTGGAAGAAATAGAAAACAGCCCACTTTGGCTGTAGCTTGGGCACCAACGAGAGAGTAAAGAGATTATAAGACGGGGAAGATAATGGAAAGACCCTGTTGTGGAAGAATTAGATTTTGCTTGAAAAATCTGGACTAAATCTGAAACATATTGAGAAATCATTGAAAATATTTGACTGCTTTGAAGTTTTAGGAAGATGTTTTTGATAAAGGTGTGTAGGGTGATCAGAAGCTGGGGTATGCAGGAGGCAAGAAGACCAACTGGGAAGAGAGTCAGTTTGAGAGAGAGGTACTAAAGGTCAAGAAGCAGCTAGAGGCAAAAGTGCAAGCTCATGGCAGCCGGCTGGCTGTGGGGTATAAAAGAGAGAATGATGGGGCTTCCCTGGTGGCGCAGTGGTTGAGAGTCCGCCTGCCGATGCAAGGGACACGGGTTCGTGCCCCGGTCTGGGAGGATCCCACATGCCGCGGAGCGGCTAGGCCCGTGAGCCATGGCCACTGAGCCTGCGCGTTCGGAGCCTGTGCTCCGCAGCGGGAGAGGCCACAACAGTGAGAGGCCCGCGTACCGCAAAAAAAAAAAAAAAAAAGAGAGAGAGAATGATATGGATGACTCTAAAGTTTCAAACTTGGTAAAAGGAATAATCAGATATAGGGGAACAGGGAAGCGAGGTTGATCCGGCTTGGGTGGTGGTGGTGAAAATCTTGGTGTTAACATGTTAAGATTAAAGCTTCATAGACCACATACAGCTACCTAGCAAAAAGCTAGTAGTGCTGGAGTTGGAGGTGAGGAGACAGGTGTCAGGTAGGAGTGTAGAGGAATCATCCACATAGATGTGATCATGGAAGCTACTGGAACGGGTGAGAACAATGAGATATAAATTATAAAGGGAGAATAGTGAAGAGGGCTATAATGGTTATATGTTTCAACTGCAAATAACAGAAAGTTCTACACATTATGATTTAAATAATACAAGGAATTTCAGGCTGAGCACAAGATCCCTGGAGCACTGCCCTGTTACCTCACCACCAACCAATCAGAAGAAAGTAACCCATTCTGTAGCCCTCACCCTAAATTTTGCCTGTTAAAAACTTCTCCCCCAAAACCATCAGGGAGTTCGGGTTTTTTTGAGCATAAGGCACCTATTCTCCTTGTTTGGCCCTGTGATAAACCTTTCTCTGCTCAAAATAATAATAAATTATAAATAAATAAATAAAACAAGGAATCTATTGACTTCTGTAACTGTAAAATCCAGTAAAGTGGGCTTCAGGCATGGTTCAATCGGGAATCTGGATCCATTATGCTTCAGTTTTCTAAACCCTTCTCTATTCCGTGTTTTGCCTTCACCTTTACACTAGATTCTCTCAAGGTTGTAAGCTGGTGGCCAGCAGCAATTAGATTTAATGCTTTATCATTCATACCAAGAGGAGAGAAAGAACTGGCTTTCCTCAACTATAAAACTAAAGTCTTGAGCTTTGTTCTAGTTGAATCACCATAGGTCACATGTAAATGTCACATGTTGATTGCTTTGGTCTTCTTTTCCCTGAACCATCACTGCGGGAAGAGGAATGGGTTTATACTAAAGGGCTTAGATCAGTCATAAGCTCACCATGAGAGCTGGAAATGAAATCAATTCCATCCAATTCTCCTGGCAGCTGTACAATGGGAGGTAGGGATAATTTAGAGTTCACTAAAAGGTCCCAGAACAGATTCTTCTGCAGGTACAACACTGGTAGGATAGAAGGAGCTCTAAGGAAATTGCTCTGCCATGGAACCCCAGACCAGAGAAAGTCTCAACGAGGACACAATAGCCAACAAGGTGGTGGGGATGATGACTGATAAAAGGTCATTTGTTTGGGTGATTAAGAAAATGACTGGTGGCCTTGAGTTGGCCGCTTTGGTTGCGTGTTGGGCATCAACTAAAGAGAGCAAAAGGCTGAGAAGGAACTGGAAGATGAGAAGGTGACATGTAGACTATTCTTTCAGCAAGAGGGATGGTGATGGAAGAGAAGAGTAGTTCGGGGGAGAAGGGAAACCTTATTGCTTTTAGGAATAGGATATTTGCAGGCTGTGGGGAAAGATCAGGAGAAGAGGGAGAAAAAGATGATGTGAGAAGAGGAGAATAACTAATGCAGCATGGTTTTGAAGAGACAGGAGGAAATGAGGTCAAATATGCTAGAAGGAGGTTTGTTTGGAGAGGAAATTGGACACCTCTCCCTTGCAGATCAACCCAGGAAGGGAGCTAGGGTGAAAATAGAAAGGTTGCCTTGGAAGGAAGCTGAGGAAACTCGAGGACACATGCCTATAACTTTCTCAGTAAAACCACCTCTGGAGGGTGAGGGTAGCTGAACACCCCAGGCAGGCCCAGAAGATTTGGAACAACCCCTGGAGGAATACACTAAGAGGTTACAAAACAAGAATAAAAGGACTGGAGAATTGCAAATTAGTACAGTCTTTCTGGAGAGCAGCCTGGCGCCTTGCAACAAAAGTCGTGAAAGTGTTCCTAGCCTTTGACCCAATAATCCTCCTTCTAGGAATATACACCATGAAAATAACTGAAAAGCAAATGGACACTATTTGCAAGAAGATGTTTATTGTTGCCCTGTTCATTATTGGAAAACCCTGGAAATTGCCCAAATGCTCCACAGCTGGGGAATGGTTAAGCAAACTATGGGACATTAATATGGTAGAATATTATATAACCATTTCAAATGATAAATGTGAGTTCTCAATACATGAGAAAGTGTATACAGACAAATGTTAGGTGAACAAGGTAGAGTACGAAATGGGATGGATAAGTTGATTTCTACCCTGGAAAATGATGCTTATACAATGATGGTTCATAAAAGGTCACTGAATTACACAAACAGTTGGTGTGAGGAGGTGAAGAGATTTTTTTCTCCTTTAGAAAATTGTTTAAATACACATTTTTTAAGGAGGTGCCGAGCAGCTGAAGCTAGTCAGCATGGCTTTGCAGTGAAGCTGATCTGCAGGGCTCTCAGGCAATCTCCTCTCGCAGGGAAAATGAAAGTGGGGGGCTTTCAGAGCCAAAGACTGATAAAGTGGTGGGTGAGGACAGCAGGGGTCACCAAGAGATGACTAAGTTCTTCGCTGAAATGGTTCATCGTGGGGCAGGCTTTGTAGCGACGCGAGCAAAGACAGGACACATGGGGCTATTCAGGAAATTGGAAGGAGGGGAGAAACTGAAGATCCCAGGGGCTGAAAAGTTGTGCTGATGGAAGTGGATGAGTGGGAGCTTTGGGGGTCCTCAGAGGGGTGTCACAGAACTTGGGGTCATGGGGTGATGAGAAAGTGAGAACTGAGTGTGGTTGGGAGGTGGGGGTGGAGAGAGGTCCCTGGAGTAAGCAAGGTAGAAGGATGGTGATATTAGAGAAACTTGTCTACAATGAACAGAAAAGTACAAGAAACACAATGGCCATTCATTCATTTATCCACCCAACAAATACTTCTTGAGCTCTGATTATGTACTAGGCACTGTTTTAGGCAGTAGGGAAACAGCAGTGAACAAAACAATGAGATTTGCCCTACTGGCGATTGCAGCCCTCAGGGTGGCCCTGACCCACATTTCCTCTGGATGGCAGGTCCTAGTTTATAATCGGCATTCAGTTACCTTTTGTTACGTGAACCCAGAAATGAGATGAATCCCGTTGGTCTTTTAGAGTGGGGTCCATTCGGTGTGCTTGAGCCCCGGAAGCACAGGGAGGGCAGGTCCTCAGGGCTGCTGACCTGCCCTGGAGCAGCTGGAGAGTTGCTGCCCCACGAAGCGGGACAATAACGAGGAAGGGGTCAGCTGAAGAGGAGAGGAGACACCATCCTTTCTAGAACCAGAGGGAGTGATAAGAAGATTGATGCAAGGATAGGCTATTGCACGATGAAGAGTATATTCATGGAGTGTTCTTGGGGTTTTCCGTGGAGTCATTCATTCACCATTTACCAGGCGTCACCTGGGTGCACAGCTCTGGACGAGGGATGGTGGTGCCTGCAGAGATGAAAGAAACTCAGCTGCTGTTCTCAGAAAGTTTACAAGTTTTAAAATCAGAGTTGGTCTTGAAAACGGGCTAAAGAAGAGAGGGATTCCTCCTGAATCCCCCAGTGAAGGAAGAAGCTGTGAGACAGCTGGGCTCTATGCCCTCCAGAATTACCTGAAACCTGGGGCAGAAACTAGAACACCAGCCTGTGCAGGTTTTCCAGGGCTTAGCCTGAAGCCGGAGGAGCACTGGGGCCTGGGATGCAGGAGAGAGAAGCTGAAATACTGCTCAAGGAGCTGAGGTTGGGGAGGGCACAGAAAGGGATGGCCAGAGGGGCTGCTGACTGGGGAGAGAGAGAGGGGTGGGGTGATGGGGGCTCATTCTGGGGAGGTGGCAGAGAACTTTCTCCAGAGCCTTACCTTGTCCAGGGGAAAATGGATAAAAGGCTTCAGAGCAAGTAGTATTATGCCCTGGAGGCAGAGAAAGCCTGAGCTCACAGAGATGCGGAAGGGCATGGATGGATGGGATCTGGCTCAGGAGCTAGACACCACCACAGGTCCCCCTGCCAGTCTACCTAAGGGGCTGCTGGCACCAAAGCCAGGGGGAGGGGGTCATTCAGCCCGTCAGCAAAATTTATTGAGTTCAAGCCGTGCTGGTTTCTACTTCCTGCTCTGCCACAATTTAGCCGTGTGTCCTTGGACAGGTCACTTCACATCTCCGAGCCTCAGTTTCTTCATCTGCGAAACAGGTTTAATAACCTGGAGGATCACATGAAATCATGTACATGAAGGACCTTCAGAGTGCTGAGTAAGCCCTCAGTACGTGCTAGCTAGTGCATGTTTTTATTAAGAACTACGCCTAGCTCCGTGGGAGGTACAAAAAGGAGCAAGATACAGCCCTCCTCCCCTTCCTCCTAGAACTCCCTGTAATGAGGAGAGACAGATATAAACAAAGGATTACAACCAACTAGAATATAGTGGGGTCATTGTTAAAAGAGTAGCATGCCTGCTATGGGAGCCTGGAGGAGGAAATCATTAGTTCTGCCTGGACAGGTCAGGGAGGACTTCCCAGAGGAGGGGACATTTGAGCTGGGCTGTTAAGCAGATCACCTAGCAGAGAAGAAGGAGAAAGGCACTACAGGCAGAGCAGCCGCCTTGAGCAAAAGCAGCATGGGACTGGGGAACAGTGACTAGTGCAGCTAGCCTGCGGCCCAGCAGGGGAGATGGGTAGAGGGCTGGAGGGTCATTTGGGGTCAGTCTGGGAAGAGCGTTGAGCCAAGGGTCTGGGCTAAGACGTGTAGATGGATTCCTGCCGCAGTGGGCTGTTTCTGAGCATTTGTCAGCAAGGGAGTGACGTGCTCAGGAGAGATGTCTGCGGGTTGGAGGACTGGAGGAGGGAGGTGAGAGAAGGGGCAAGGACGCCCATGCGGAGGCTGCAGCTGGGATCCGCCCTGCCCCCGTGGCCACGCAGCAGGGCTCCTCCCAAACAGTTTCTTGTTTAGGGATCCAGGGCCCCTCTGCAGCAGTGTGTCAATCCCGGCACCCGGAGTATCCAGGTGCTGCCGCCACTGCCACCCACACTGTGTTCCCTGCAGTGTGAACACAGCACCAAGACACTGAGCTCCAAAGTCGCTCTCCTGCCATTCTGGGGGTGCTCTGTGAGCCCCGCACCAGTTTTGAAGCTGCCTGGGGGCAGCCTTGGACTCTTTCACAGGAGGAGTGAAAGGTCAGTCCCCACCTGTTAAGTTGATTTTCCTTTTGAAAAAGAGAGTGCGTTGGTGATGAAGATTGATAAGTGCCTTTCACTGGTGAAGAACAGATTTTAATAACGGCTGCCGATGACTATTGCCCTGCTCCGCTGAGATACAGAGGCTCATTCTTCTTCCCTTTAATAACCCAGGGCGACTGCACTGGGGAGTGAACCAGAGCTGGCCACTTCTCGCCCTAGTGCCACCTGCCTTCTCCCCCTGAGCCCAGGTATTTTCCTCTGTCTCCCCCTCTTCCCGTCTGCCAATCCCACTCTCATTTTTTCTCCCTTGCCTATCATTTTTCGCAGAGGGACATGAGGCTGGGAGGGACCTTATGGACAGGACACTCGCTCCAATGAGATGGATGGGCTGACCGGTGAGGGATCGAGCTCCCTGTCACCTTGGTGGTGATCATACAGGCTGGAGATCTTGCCAAGGAGATTCATGTTAGCACGTAAAATGTGGTTGTCAGACTTTCGTTTGGTTTAGAATATCAGAATTCAGGTATGTCATTAAAAACACAGTTCCTGCCCTGCGCCTGAGCTTCCAGGCCTGCAAAGGGCCAGGGAATTCCTGTTTCCGTAAGCCCCTTGGGAGGCCTAGGCAGGAGGCCGGCAGCCGCTGCTCGAGAAGCTCAGGGGTGAGCTCGGACAGGTTGCCATCTCAGACTCCTGCTACCCCCATCCAATAGCTTTTTATCCAACTCCACTGTTTTTCATAATCCATGTGTTTAAGTCCTGAGCCATTTTGGCGGTTTGGGAACTTGAACTGTATGATACGTCGAAGTTGGTTTTGTCATCACAGTAGCTCACGTGTATTGAGCAAGTGTGGAAGGAATCCGGGTAAGCTCTTTGTAAGCCTCTCATCAAATCCCCTGCCTCCGCTCCGAGGTGGGTCTTATTCCCTTCACTGCCGTTGTGTGACTGGCCCAGGGCTCCAGGCCAGTAAAGGCAGAGCAGGGCCCAGGCCTGAGCTGACAATCTCCCCATCCCATGCTCCAAACTCTGCTCCACACTCTCCACTTAGGAAACTTCTTTTCCCACAAGAAGTTCAAAGGAAAATGGTCTTCAGGAGAAAAGACCTGTTTTCCCAATTGTTTCCCTTCCCCTAGACCTTCCTGTGTTTGGCCTGATAGTCCTCATCCCAAATAACTCTCTCCTTTCTCCACCCCACACCCCTGAACCCAATTCCCAAACTACCCAGTTTGCCACCATGCTCCAGGCCTGTACGCGGATATCCCATTTGACACCCTCCGTCTTTTAGCCCTTACACCAAACCCTGGCGACCCCTTCACTGCAGCCTCTCTGACCTTCATCCCTTGATTATTTTCTGGCCTTCACACCAGCCCCTGCTACCACCACCACTCCATGCCCGGAAGACTTCCTTCATTTCTCTCCTCTCTAGAATTCAGTCCTCCAAACTTCCAACATTCCTGGATGGCTGGCGTCATTTACGTCTTCCTAAACCCGCTGCTGTCATCTTGCATTACCTTGCTTAACCGTCTACCCTGGCTCTGCATTGCTTTCCACGCTGAGTCTAAAATCCCCTCCCACCCCAGCCCACATCTCCCTGTTTCAGCAGCATGAATCTTCTTTCCTACAGAGCCAACATATTATACCACGTTCTTTCCAGCCACCAGGCCTTTGCTTCTGAGGTTTCTGCCACCAGTCAAGCCCTCCCTCTCGTTTTCCCTAATCCCAACCCTTCCTTCCTTTAACAGCCCAGTTCCAAACTCCTCGCCTCCACAAAGCCTTCTCTTTCACCTTTAATTCCCTGATGCTCCGTGTGCACGGTTGGCATTGCATACTCTCACACTTATTTGCTGTCTTAGAATTAGTCTAAGGTTGTTTCGGGTCTGCATGTTTTTCTCTCCCCAGCCAGATGCTATTGCTGTTGAAGAACAATGACCAGATCCCTTGCTCTGCAGCTCCTCCTCACCCAGAGCGCAGTGAGGGGCCTTAGTAACTTTGCACTGAATGGAAACAATTCCTAAATGACCATCCCTTTAATTACAGTGAACGACTCCAACGTCCAAAGCCAGTGGAGTGTGTGCTTTGTGGATGGAAATGATCAGGTGATAAAATGGGGGCAAAGAACACAGGACTGAAAGGTGGGACACCTGCTTTATAACTGCACCTTTTCTTCTGAGCAGCTGTGTGAATCACGGCAAGTCACTTTACTTCTCTGTCCTGAGGGGGTCCATCCAGATGTCCTGTGGGACCCTTTTCAGCGCTCACATCCTAAGATCTGTGCGCATCCACCCACTTCTCACCCAGCTGATGATCAAGGGCACGTGTGTCTCTCTGGACCTTACTTTATTTACATATGAAATGGAAACTACAGTAACAGTAGCCAATTTATAGAGTGGTTGTAAGGATTAAACGCAACAATTCAGAAAGCTCTTAGCCTACAGCCTGGCCCACAGAAAGTCATCAATAAATGGTAACTATTATGAAGTCACTTGGCCAGGGTGAGGAGGGTAGGGTGTGCCCACAGGAGACAAGAAGGTCGTCCCCCAGTGTTCTGACCCAGGTGGGAAGTCCCAGAGTCCATAAAGCCATCTGAGCTCTGAAGAGGTCAGGATGGGGCCCCAGTTCTGTCCAGCAGCCTTGCAGTGGCTAGAGCACCAACTGTCCCATTAACGACAGCACTGCTGGCAGTTGGGGTGACCCTGTTGTAGAGTCCCATCGATTTTCCCATTACCCTTTAATGCTGTGTATTAAAGGCTTTGCAGATCCACTCTGTTACCTTCTTTCTTATTGTCCCCAGGGCCTGCCCAACTGCTTGGGAGGATTAAATTGCCTGGATGCAGTAAACCTCTCCTCAGGGTAAGACACCTCTTCCTGGGCAGAGCTTGGAAGCCAGGAGCCTTGGAGTCCCTCCTGGCTCTCCCCTGAGGTCACGCACACACTGACAGGGACCCTACAGGGAGCACAGGCCATGCTCCTGGGCCCAGCACACAACCCACTGACAGCTGGAGGAAGAGATGCCCGCAGAGCCAGGTCCTCACTCCTCTGCTAGGTGTCTCCTCTGCTCTTACCTGGCCTCAGCCTGCTCCTGGTGAGTCACTGCCTTTGCCTGAGCCTCCCCTCCCATGTTCCTCATCTTGCTTCCTGCTGGCCCTTCCTCTCCCTGCCCAGATCCTAAGATTCATCTTCTGGCCCTGCCTCTCGGTGATTCCGTTTAGTGTTCTGGATACTAACACATACATGGTTTCACCTCATTCTGAACTTAAGTTTGCCTTCATTTTCTTATTTGTGAATGGGACTCTAAGTCCTCTCTTCAGGACTGGGGGAGATGGAGTCCATACGGTTCTCTGATGAGAGGTCAGAGGAACAAGCACTGCTCTTATTTTGAGGTATGACCAGAGATAATGAGGTTGATATTTCAGATGACAATCCATCTACGCAAAAAAGATTCGCCTCACAAAACAAAACACCACTTCAAAGATGTACCTGCAGCCCATCTTCAGCTGGCATCCTAGCGAGCAAGTCTCCATCTTCTGAGGGTAGATTTGAGTGTTGGATATGGTCACTCACAATTAAGTCTGGTATGTAAGGCCAGATGCTATCAAACTCTTAGAGGAAAACATAGGCCGAACACTCTAGGACATAAATCACAGCAAGATCCTTTTTGACCCACCTCCTAGAGAAAGGGAAATAAAAACAAAAATAAACAAATGGGACCTAATGAAACTCAAAAGCTTTTGCACAGCAAAGGAAACCATAAACAAGATGAAAAGACAACCCTCAGAATGGGAGAAAATATTTGCAAATGTAGCAACTGACAAAGGATTAATCTCCAAAATATACAAGCAGCTCATGCAGCTCAATATCAGGAAACAAACAGCCCAATCCAAAAATGGGCAGAAGACCTAAATAGACATTTCTCCAAAGAAGACACACAGGCTGCCAACAAACACGTGGAAGAATGCTCAACATCATTAATCATCAGAGAAATGCAAATCAAAACCACAATGAGGTATCACCTCACACCAGTCAGAACGGCCATCATCAAAAACTCTACAAACAATAAATGCTGGAGAGGGTGTGGAGAAAAGGGAACCCTCCTGCACTGTTGGTGGGAATGTAAATTGATACAGCCACTATGGAGAACAGTGTGGAGGTTCCTTAAAAAACTACAAATAGAACTACCATATGACCCAGCAATCCCACTACTGGGCATATACCCAGAGAAAACCATAATTCAAAAAGAGACATGTACCACAGTGTTCATTTCAGCACTATTTACAATAGCCAGGACATGGAAGCAACCTAAATGTCCATCAACAGATGAATGGATAAAGAAGATGTGGTACATATATACAATGGAATATTACTCAGCCATAAAACAAAACAAAATTGAGTTATTTGCAGTGAGGTGGATGGACCTAGAGACTGTCATACAGAGTGAAGTAAGTCAGAAAGAGAGAAACAAATGCCATATGCCAACACATATTTATGGAATCTAAAAAAAAATGGCTGTGATGAACCTAGGGGCAGGAAAGGAATAAAGACACAGACGTAGAGAAGGGACTTGAGGACACAGGGAGGGGGAAGGGTAAGCTGGGACGAAGTGAGAGAGTGGCATGGACATATATACACTACCAAATGTGAAATAGATAGCTAGTGGGAAGCAGCTGCATAGCATAGGGAGATCAGCTCTGTGCTTTGTGACCACCTAGAGGGGTGGGTTAGGGAGGGTGGGAGGGAGGCGCAAGAGGGAGGGGATATGGGGATATATGTATGTGTATAGCTGATTCACTTTGTTATACAGCAGAAACTAACACAACATTGTAAAGTAATTATACTCCAATAAAGATGTTACAAAAAAAAACTGTCTGGTGAACAAACAGAAAGCTCTTCTCCTCTCTCACAATGATATAAAGTAAGGAGATGCCATTCTCATTGTATTGATACAAGGGTTGTCTCAATGAAAAGTTCTAAAAACTACTTTGGAGTAAGTGTTGCTTCCCAAGGTGACAGCTTTGAAAGAAAAGGCACTTACATGATTCAGCTTTGATCTACTTGTATATTAAACAGGACTTTTTGGTGGCAGGTGAAAGAAATCCTTAAGGCAGAAGAAATAATTAATTGTCTCAGTGATTGACACACACACAGTTAGGTCTTGTTTCAGGCATACCTGGATCCACGGGCTGAAATAATACATTCGGGACCCGGCCTTTCTTGATCTCTCAGGTTTTTTCCTTTGCTTTCTCTTCACTCTCAAGCCAGTCTTCCAAACATGGTGGTCCCCAGCCACTCAATCTTCAAATCCAATGGAAAAGAGAGCTTTACTTTCCCATCAGTTTCAACAAAAGCCCCAAGATGGACTGTCATTGGCTGTCTTGTGTGATACCCTTCCCTAAACGATCACCATGGTCAAGGGGTTGGAATTCATGAATGACCAGTTCTGGGTCATATGTGTATTCTTAAAACCAGATTATCCCACAAGGACCAAGAGTGGGAAAGAAATGGTTCCACAGAGGAAAAAATGAGATGCTGGTACCAGAAGAAGAGGGGCAAATTCTTGCTTGTCAGACAAAAACAACAGATACCCACTGTTTTTTGTTTTAATGTGTTTCATAGTTGCCATATTAAAAGGGTAGGATCATGAAGGCTTTTCTTTTAAAATTTAACTTGATTCTTATATTACAGCTCATAAAATAGATAGGTATGTAGATATCCCTTGAAAGCAATTTATACTTGAGCAAACTAAAAATGAAACTGCTTCATTCATTTCTGGTGGCATCTTAAGCAGTGTCCTTGCACTGAAGTCTAGGACATTTGTCTGGAGAGGTTTTCGGGAAGGTCTAATCAATTAGCATGGATATGTTCTCATTTGTTCTTCCCTTTATACAACATCTGGTGGGCATGATGGGTAATACTCTGTGGTTATAGAATACAATAGTAGTTTTCAAACCCTTTTTAGAAACAGAACACTGTTTGCAAATGCCATCCCCCAACTTATCAAACAGTTGAGGGCAGAGCTGCTCTGGTTGACCTGGGGTAGAAAACCCCAACCCCCTCTGCCAAGTTCCCGTCCTCCCCTGTTCTCCTCCCCCTTTCCCTCAGCCTCTGATTCATGACCGCAGAGCTCTGAGCCTCCGAGAAATGCAATTTGAAAACCACTGGAATAGAGCGAAGTACCTGGCTCTCCTGAACAGTTTGGGGCTTTGGCTTCAGAACCACAGTTGGGAGGAGCGCAAAACGGACATTTATCGGGCACTTACTGTTCAGGTACTACACCTTCTCTATCTCAGTTAATGGCTATGACAACCCTGTGAGGTAGCAATTATTATCCCCTTTGACAGATGGAAAAATTGGGGCTCAGAATATCACAAAGCTGGCAAGACATGGAGCTGGTTTCGAAGCCAGGTCTTTCTGATTCAAACCACCCCATCTCCTTGGATATTCATGGAGTGCCTACAGGAGGCCAGGTACCATCCTAGGTCCTTCAATATGGACTGTTTCATTTTATTCTTACAACACCCTTTCCCCAAGGGAAAACATCCAGACACCAAAGAGCACATGCCGTATGATTTTGTATAAATTTCAAAACTACATCTACCTAACCTATAAGGATAGAAATCAGAAATAGTGGTTCCCCTTGGTGGAGCAGGGGTGGATGGGTGGTGCTGACTAGGAAGGAGCCAGAGGGAGCCCCGGGGAGCACAGGCAATGTTCTGTGTCTTGATCTGGGTGATGGTTACATGGATGTACTCATGTGTAAAAACTCATCAGCTGTACACTTA
This sequence comes from Orcinus orca, assembly GCF_937001465.1. Taxonomy (NCBI): domain Eukaryota; kingdom Metazoa; phylum Chordata; class Mammalia; order Artiodactyla; family Delphinidae; genus Orcinus; species Orcinus orca. The sequence continues at coordinate 60,967,719 of NC_064572.1, read as the reverse complement.
AGACTTGTATGATTTATCACATGTGAGTTAAACCTCAGTTTTTTTAAAAAAAATTAAAACCCTACTATTTAAAAAATTATCGTTGTAAATATGAGGAAACTATGGCTCGGGAAGGTAACTTGTCTAGAATCATATATCGGAATGGGAACCTTCCGAGGTCTTTGTGATGCAGTCCTCCTGACCCGTGGGCCCATCTAAGGCATTTGCAGTGACGCTTGGGTGGGAGCAGTGATGTCCGCAGATTGTCATCCAGAAAGAGCTGTGTGTTGCTCAGGATGGTGGTCAGTCACTTCAGATTCCCAGAGCCGTCCCCTCCCTCCCCTGCCACTGCACCCCAGCCTCGTCCCCCCTGTTTGGCTTTGGTTTGGTGGCCGCTTAGCTGTCCCTGATGTTCCTGTGTTGGTGTGATGGCTGAGGACGGGGCACTGGGCAAGGCCTGGGCTCAGAGCCACGAGAGGCGTAGGAAGAGGGGTCGTGAGCAGGTGAGGAAAGGGAAGCCAGTCCCTGCCGTCAGGGACGCTGTGTCTCCTGCCAGAAGGCCTGGCCTCCTGGGCCGGCCCCCATGCTCTCCAGAGAGCCCTCCCAGTGTCACGTCTGTCTATTCACACCCTGCCTGGGTCCTTCGCCTCTTCCCTTACGCTATAGGAGAGGCTTCTATGTTTAGGTTCCATTGTAAGGGAGACCCTGGCTTTCAGGCCAAGGATCCAGGGAGCTGGGAAACCACAGTCCCAGGGGCTGGATCAGCAACATAACTCTGTGGATAGAAAGGCAGCAGCCTTGGTATTGACTGGGTATAAAGGTAAGTCTGGTGGTGAATCACCGTGAGGCCCGAAGCAGGCCCCTGGCTCCCCGGATCTGAGGGGCAGGCTAGGGTCATGACCAGAGTGAAAGGCCTGCCTCCCTTCAGTCCCCTCCCCCTCAGACCCATCCCTCATGACACTTTCAGAACAATCAACCCCAAACCCAAATCTGCCCACATCACTTTTCCACTTAAAACACTTCAATTCCTCCCCTTCCATCCAGTAGCAAAGGGGAAGCATCAGAAGTTTTTAAGCAAAGAAACAGTGCCAAACTAGAGTTGGCATCTGAGCCAAGTCATGAAGGATGAGTATATTTCAGGAAGTGAGCAGAGAGCCCACTGAGAGGACTCATGAGACAGGAAGTTGGAATGACCGAGTAGGACAGGTTGCTGCCGTCAGGGCCAGGCTGGGATATTTGGATGTCACACACAAGCACTGGCGACGGGTGATAATTCCTGAACAGAAAAGTCTGGCCATGATGTTCACACCCAAAAAATTATTCTATATAGGATGATCCAGAAAGGAAATAGGTTGGAGGCAGGAAGATCATTTATTTATTCATTCAACAAGCATTTACCAAGCACCTACTATGCGCCATGCACTAGACTGTGTCTTGAGGAAACAGTGGCAAACAAAAAAGATATGGATCCTGGCCTCGTGAACTTTATCACCAGCAGAAAGGAAACGTATTGAACAGCAAGTTTCCAATGACATGTGTGACATGAAAGAGAAGTACCAGGTGTGGTAGGTAGTGGTGCTTACCAGGCTGAGGCAGGGAAGATATTTCAGCTGAACCTAAAGGATGGGTGAGGAGGTGCAGGGGTGGGGAGAAGAGAGCTCCAGGCAGAGGGGAACCACGGAAAAGGTCTGAGGCTGCAAAGAGGAACACGACACCCTTGGACATTTTTTACAAGTTGAATATGGCTTGAGCTGAGAGAGGAGAGGAGTCCTGGTAGATGAGGCTGGAGAGGCTGGGGGCGGAGGGGGAGGTATTGAAGCCAGGGGCCTGTGGGGAGCCCACCTGTCAGGTTAAAGACCACTCTCGCTACAGGGGAATGGATGGGGGCAGGGGGCAGGAGGGGTGCAGGGCAGCCATTTAGGACGTCATTGTGATGCCAGCAGAAAAGTGGCAGAGCCCTGACAGAGGCTGTAGTGGGGAACGGAGGGGAGCGGGTGGATGCCAGGGCCGTGGAGACAGAATCTGCAGGACTCAGCGGGGAGGGAGAGGGAGCCAGAGAAGCTGGGGAGGATTACAGTGTTCCTGGCTTGGAGATGACCACAGCAGAACTCTTTCCCCTGAATTCAGTCCCTCCTGAACACCAAATCGCGTGTTCCGTGCTTTGCCCTTTAACTGGATCATAAGCTCCTTGAAGCCAAATACCAGGTCTTGCTCTGCCCTGGACAACACCTGCCTGGGACATTCCAGGTAAGAGATATTCAGTAAATAGCTGGTAAATGAGTAACAACCATTGAGGAAACACTTGACTTAATCCTGTCCGTGGCCCGCTATGGCTAGACCTGGCCTTCCCTCCCCTCTCAGCCTTTGCTCCCCGCCTTATCCATTCCCCATTAGTGGCAGGCACAACCCAGGGGCAAGGGGCAGAAGTGGCTTGTGAGCCCGGTGCCACCTGGAATACTTAGAACATGAATCGCGAGCCAAGTGGCCCCTCTCACAGTTAATCGATGGCAGCATATCCTGATCGTTTTCATTATTATTATTTTCTTATGCACGTGGGATCGGGAGATTTATTGTTGAGGCTACAGAGGCAAAATCAATTATTCATGTTATAAATTAGAAAATGATTTATGCCTACAGGAGACGGGGCCTCAGCGAGCTGAGCCCATTACAGTTAAGCTTTGCTGAAAGAACCGAGATTTATCTGTAAACTTCACAAATTGCAGCTCCAGTCCTGTTCCCAACCCCTCCCCCAGGGCACCCATCCCTCTTCCTGAGTCATTCTGTCTTTCTCTGTTGTCCACCATCCTCTTGACTCCCATTTCCTCTCCCTGCTTCTCACTGACTTTTTGTTCTTCTCTCCTGGTTTTTTGTTTGTTTGTTTGTTTGTTTGCGGTACGCGGACCTCTCACTGTTGTGGCCTCTCCCGTTGCGGAACACAGGCTCCGGACACGCAGGCTCAGCGGCCATGGCTCACGGGCCCCGCGGCATATGGGATCTTCCCGGACCGGGGCACGAACCCGTGTCCCCTGCATCGGCAGGCGGACTCTCAACCACTGCGCCACCAGGGAAGCCCTTCTCTCCTGTTTTTTACCTTTGACAAATGCCCCAGCGCTTGCTCATATCTCTTTTGGGGGCAGACACTCTCGAAGCTTCTAAATAAACTTTCTGGTCACTGGGTACAGCCTGACCCGTACAGGAAGAGATAGGTAACAGCTGGGGGAAAATCCTCCTCGTTCAGTTTATCTGTAAACCTGTAGAGAGGATGAAGGACCGAATCACATCTCTTGGAGTAGCTGACTCCTGCCTCCAGTTAAAGACAACTGGTACCCAACATCTGCATTCCGTCTTCTCAAGGGTTCTTCCCAGAGAACATGGTAATGAGAAGCAAAGTGAGGATGTGGAAAACCCATGGGCTTTGGAGTCCAATGTACAGGGAGTTGAATCCCAGCTGTGCAAGTCACTTACCCTCTCTGGTCCTCAATTTTCTTCTCTGCAAAATGATTTTGCAGCATTGGCCCTACTTCACGGGATTGTTGAAGGAGTAACAAAGACAGAAGGCAGGAAGGAGTACAAGCACGGCAGCCCCAGCACTGTGCCTGGCACACCGGGAGTGCCCCCAAGATGTTAGTTTCATTTGGGTGGACAAAAAAAGTTTCATTTGGGTGGACAGTCTCTCTTCTGTCAAACAAAAACCGCCCTGGATTCAAAGATGAGTTGAACTGGGAGCCTGAGGACAGGGAAAGGTGTGTCCCGATGACGACCACCTCCAGTGAAGGCATCGTGGACATAGGGAAAAGGGGTCTAGCCCCAGGAGTAAGAAAACCAAGGTTCCAGACTTGCTCTCTCTTATGAACCTATGACCAGGACAAGTCACATCACTCTCTGAGTCTCGTTTTTCCCTGCTGTCAAGTGGGGATGAAATACTTGCCCTTCTGAACTCATAGGTCTTTGTGTCAAATGAAAGGAAGGCTCTGGAGTTGCTTGGAAAACTCTGAACTTCTCAACAATCTTGATAATAATCACAGCAGCACCTTGGAGTGTTCTTATGGGATGACGTTATAGGAGAAAATTGGCAAAAAAAGAGGTTTTGGTCAGCTGGAGGGCAACCGTGAAAGAAACGTGCTTAGGAAGAATCAGGCTCTTGAGTGACTGAGTGACGACACCTAGAATGCTCTGAAATGGCCCCAAAGCCCCCTGAGGGATCTGCACACTTCACGAGGGGCTGTGCTGGTCCTGCTGGCCCACCGATGCCCAAGACCCTGGAACCACCAGGCCCCCAGGTCCAAGGCTAATATGATGGCGCGGCGCAGTCTCATGGCTGACTTGGCGCAACGTCAGGAATCGCTGACCACAGAGAGCTAACCCTTCTGAGTGCCCACGTGTGCCAGGCGCCAGGGATAGTAGTGAGCACACCAGGCACAGCGGCTTCCCTCAGGAAGTGTGCAGTCTAGCGGAGGAGACAGACATGAGACAAAACCACACACACACACGTAAACCTGTAAATCGCACGCTGCAAAAAGGTGCTATGATAAGGACATACAGGGAGCTATGAGATCCAGGCAGGGGGCCTAGCCCCAGTCTGGGGAGTCAGGCAAGTCCCCCATGAAGAAGTGGGTCTAGGCCAAGACCCAAAGGATCAAAGGACAAGTAGGAGTAATGAGGGGAAAGGGGTAGGTTGGGGAGACTGCGTGAATCCCCTGGAGGGAGGGGAACAGGGAGTTAGAGGAAGGAAAGCGGCCAGTGTGGCTGGAGCATAGGACCCAGCAGGCAGTGACCAGAGGTGGGGTGGGGAGGCTGGCATGGGAAACTTTAAGAAAGAATCCAAACTGTCTCCAGCTCTCCAGCCAGGAACCTGCCTGCATTTGGGGGATTGTCTAACTGGAGCCCAGGAGCCGAATCCCAGGCCCATAGTCCTGACCTGGGAGACTCAGCCACATCCTCTTCCAAGGGCCCAGAACCCTGGGATCTGTTGGGTCTCCTCCTTCAAGGGATCCCATGTCGAAAGACAGAGCCCTTCCCCCTGTTCCTTGGAAGATCATGGGAGACCAGGCCCCGGGTTGCCAGGGGAAGTTCCACAGAGTCCACTCAGTACTGCCCCCAGAGTCCCGGCCCCTTTCCCCAGATCCATGGGCGCCTGCCCCCATGGAACCTGATGCCTGAAAGTAATTTTTCTCACCCCTATGGCTCTTTCTTGAAGTCCTGACACCTGGTCTTTCAGCTGACGGGAACCCAGTGAACCCATCCTCTCCCAGTGCCCCATGAGACAACCCCTCAGACCCCTGCCCTGGCCCAGGGAAGGACCACATCCCTGTTGACCAAGAAGCCTCAGACTGACCCCAGCTCCAATGATATTCTCACTGGATAAAACCACTAGATCCAACTTTAATTCTTTCATCTGATTCTCCAAGGACTAGTGCCAGCGTTTTCCTTGGAGTGTCAGATAATTCCCTCAGAGATTCCACCTACCTTAAAGCCCAGATTAGATGATCCTACGCCCTACCTCCAAAATCCAGTGGCTCCCCATTGGCCATACCTGTAATGAGGGTCAAAATCATTAACATGGTAAGAAAGACCCTCGAAGTGGGCCCCCATGTCCCTACCATATCCCTAGCCCTGTCTGTCTTCCAGCTGTGTTTGCCATGCACTGTCCCACATTCATGGCTTTCACACACACAACCTCACCATCAAAATCCTGCTTGTGCACCATGGCCCAGTTCAAACATTGTCCCCCCACCACGGCCGCCACCCCCGGGGCAGGGGGACAGCCTACAGGCATGGAGAGAGCACAGTGTCGTAGAGAGTGCCCTGGGCTTGAATCTTGGCTTCTCTACTTAATAGCTGTGTACCCTCACTCAAGACACAATCTCTTTGGGCGTCAGTCTCTCCATATTTTAAATACAGGTAGTACCATTTCCCTCCCAGGTAACAGGGTCTTTTTGGGGGCAGGAGCTAGGGTTTGGGGTTCAAACCTGGCTAAGGAGACAGATGAAGACTTGAACCCAGGAAAAGAGCTGGGGAGCAGCATTTCAGATAGTCTAGGCCTTTCAGGGCCACAAAGCACTCCAGAAATAGGGCCTTATTACTAAGGTGGAAATGAGATGACGCCTATGAAAATGCACCGTAAGTGGTAGATTGCTGTACATATCCTAGTTATCATCATCTCTGGATTATCAAAGAAGGAAACCGAGGGCTTTGGAGGGAGAAGAGGTAGCAGACTCATGACAGGAGCCAGCAGCTGCCCCTGGGACGCCAACCAGCTTATGTCAGGATGGAAGCTTCAGCTCTCGCCGGAGAGGCAAGTGCAGGAGGTTGATGAACTAGCTTTGGCAACGCTTGGTTACCTTGTCCTGCCAATAAAGTCACTAGGATTGAAAAATGGAACCAACTCCCTCCCTTGCCCTTGTGCTCGGGTGTTCTGTGTGTCTGAGCTCTGTCCTTTTTGCTGCCAAATTACCTTTGCTCCCCTCGCTCTGAAAAGCTGGCGGTGAAATGACCTCCCCATGTAGGTAATAAAGCTAAACTGGATGCAGTAGGGTGTGGATGGTGCTGGAACTAAAGGTGTCTCGACTCACAGGGGAGCGGACATGCGTCAGAAGGAAAGGCGCCATCTGCTCTCTCATCACAGGTGAGACACAAAGCCTCTGAGGCTTTGTTTAAAGACTAAAGAGATCAGTCTAAAGTGGGATTTATTAGCACAGGTTCAGAATCAGGTAAACCTGGAATGGAATATGAGCTCTGCCACTTAGTAGCTGTGTGACCTTGGACAAGTTAACTTAACCTCTCTGAGCCTCAGTGTGCTCATCTGAAAAAGGGGGGAATAATATCTACCTTACCAACTTGTTGTGAGGATTAAATACACTTACTTAACTTAATGCTTGACGTTATTATAACCGTTCAATAAGTGAGAGCCATTATTATTATTAATGACCTTCCCAGCTGAACCCTCCAGCTTTCTCTCAGAACTATGTGAGAAGGCCAGGAAGTACAGCACCTGGGAGAAAGAAGGTAAGATTGACATTAGGAAGATAATTATGGCTGAGAAGAAAATAAGCTTGTGTAGGGAGAAGACTTTGCCCAAGAACTTGAGACCCCTACCTCAAATCCCCTTTGGCATGCCATCATTTGTGGGAGTGAGCATAAGAATAGAGCAGCCAACAAGGTTTACCCTGCCCGGATACAGGGTGCAGGGAGGGTCTTGCAAAAACTCTGGACTGGGAGCCAGGCTAGCGTAACTATAACTGAGCCTGGGTGTTTCCTCTTTAAAAGGATCTCTAAGGCTCTATGCAGAAAAAAAAAAAAAAAAAAAAGCCTAGTGCAAATGTAATAAATGCTTAATAAATTTTTGTTGAAAGGAAGGGAGGTGATAGGGAGGATGAGAAGGAGGAAGAAGGGAGGAGAGGAGGAAAGAGAAGGCAGGCTCTAAGGGAGGAAGCCAGGGGAGCTGTATGGGGGTTGGGCTCGCACCTGTTCCCTGTCCACCATGTCTGCCAGGTAAGCAGCCTGCATCTGGTCAGCAGCACTGCCTCAGAAGCTCAGCTCTGTGCGGTGTAGTCTGATCACTCCGCACGCTGCTCAGAGGCCTGGAGCTGGCCCACAGCCCCTCTGTGTATGTCCTGGTAAGCCTGCGTCCCCCTCCCCTCCAGCCCCAGGCTCAGGCGGGGCAGCGTAGGTAGGAACTAAGATCTCCCAGGCTGCTTACTGCCGCCCTCCTCCTCTGACCCCACGGATCTTTTCAGCTGCCATCCCAGCTCCTTTCCTTGCTTCACTGACCAAACAGCTCGTCAGCGCCCTGTCCTTCTGGCTCTGGAGCCTTCCACGCCTTTGCGGCATTGGCCTGCTTCTCCCTTCCGAAAGGGCAGCATTGTCTGAAACCTCCCACATCCTCCCGCAGGCTGTAACTGCCTCTTCCCTCACCTCCCCGCTCACTGACTCTCCCCACCCCTCACCAGTAGCTTCTCCCATCCTCTGCATGGTGGGCCCACTTAGTTCTGAATTAAATCAGTATATCTGGTTATGGCCTGTATGGGCGCTTAGACATCCAAGGTCATGTTAGGAGATCCCCGCCCTCCCAAGCCACCTCCAAATTCAATCACAATCTTGGTCCAGAACAGTCTCCACTCCCCAATCCACCCTCCACCCTTCTCCTCCTGCCAAAGTCTGCAGATGCTGCCTCCATAAGTCCCTACATTTAGCTTGCCTCTTCCGACGTGGATGGCACATAAGGCCCAGCTCAAATGCCACCTCCTCCATGAGGCCTTCCCAGAGCTGAGCCATCAGAATTCATCACCAGCACTTTGCTAACAACAGTGTTTGAAACACAAATCACAGGCTGCCTGCATTAGGCTCAGTCATGTGGCTGCCTCCCCACTCGGCCTCTCATTTCTTAAACAGGAAGCTTCACTCATTCATTTCTGCCTCCTCCGCACCTAGCTTGTTGCCTGGAACATGGAAGGTACTACAATAACGTTTATTGAGTTGACTAAATGGTAGACACTACGGTTTGGCTGGTTTACGGAGCACTCAGCTCTCTCGGACGATGAAAAAGTGTGTTGTTTAGAAGGATGTCGCTTCAGGCTCACAGTCCCCCAAGGATGGAGCAATGACCTGGCAGTTTTCCTCTCCAGGCCTGTGGCCACCAGTGCCCATAGGGAAAGATCCCTTGATATCCAATTCCCATCTGTCATTGCACCACCACATTGCGATTGCTTTCTACAGCAGTCCTGATTTCTGGTTCGGAGTCAGATTATTCTCTACTAGGATGTCTGGGTCTTTTTCATCCCTATGAATAGATAGACACTGGGTACTTCCCTCACCTCCCCCACACTCCTTTTCATTCATATAGTTTATTCCTCCCTCCTTGGAGAAAAACATAGTTTTGATCCGTTTGCCTGTATAAATAAAAATACAGAAAATAGTCTAATTTGGGCGAGCAATCATCTTCGTCCCTTTCCTAATTTCCATTTTCCTTGTGGATAACACCTTCAGGTTAAAAACCTCAGACATCTTTGCCTCTTCAGATTTACTCCTTCCCCATAGCTAAGGAGCTAATTCATTCTTAGGAATGTTTCTAGGTTCATCCCTCCCTTCCCATTTTCAGAGGTTTTAGTCCTCAACGCCTCATACCTGAGAGAGAGCCCTTATGGAATGTTCAAGCAGGAAAGGACATTAAAAATCATGGTCCAGACTTCTCGTTTTAGAGATGGGGAAGCTGAGGCTCTGGCGTGAACCAACTGTCCAGTGTCATGTTGAAAAAGAGTGGTTGCCCCATGAGGGCAGGGCCAGGTCTGCCATATTCACCTGGGTATTCTCAGCGCCTGGCAAAGTGGCACACAGCCTCATACTCGATACGAACAAGGCTTGACTGATGGAAGCAGATTCAGAACTGGGTCTTCTGACTCTCAGCCCAGGGCTCTGTTCACCCCGCCAGTGCAGTGGCCACCTGACTCTCTCCCAGCTGCCAGCTCATCCCTTGCCATCTAAACTGTGCCTCAACATCCAATCATAGCTTCCTTTGACAGGCTATTTCCCTGCCTCAGGACTGAACACAGGTCCTTATTCATTGCCTTGTAATGAAACATACTTTCCCTCCTTTCTCAAATTATAGCGGCACTAATATATTTCTTTCCAAAAAAAAAAAAAAAGATGGAGGTATATATTGTTGAGGGTGATAGAAAGGAGAGAATGGGCTTTGACATTCTAAATTAATGAAAGTCCAGACCTGATCTCCCAGCAATAGGATCCCAGGCCAGGAAATGAAGAACCTCTTGAACTGGCCTGATGGGGAAGGGGAGGGGAGGGACAGAAGTGGGTACAGGGCCAGGCAGGAGAAGCCAGAGGGGCCGGAACCGAGGGAACCTTAGCCTTGTCTGAGGGAATCAGAGGTCAGCTCTGACCAGGGGCTCATCAAGTAACATGGTCAGGACATGCGCAGTCTTCAGAAAGGAAACTAGGAGGTGGTCTCACGCAGAATGGTATCTCCACCGAGTGCTTCCCTGTCTTGGGGTCTGGAGCTACCATACTGAAGGGAGGACTCTCTCCAAGCATCCTGATATCTTTAGTCAAACGTCCAAGACTGGGTTTTTCCCTCTGTATTAGTTTCCCAGGGCTGCCCAAACAAAGTAGCACAGACTGGGTGGCTTAAACAATGGAAATCTATTTTCTCACAGTCCTGAAGCCAGAAGTTTGAGATCAAGGTGTCAGCAGGGTTGGTTTTTTTCTGAGGCTTCTCTCCTTGGCTTATAGATGACTATCTTCTCCCTATGTCCTCACATGGCCTTTCCTCTATGCTAGTAAGTGTCTGTGTCCTAATCTCTTCTTACAAGGACCCAAGTCATATTGGATTAAGGCCCCCACTAATGACCTCCTTTTAATTTATCTACTTCTTTAAGCGTTGTCTCTCCAAATACAGTCAGATTGTGAGGTGCCAGGGGACTTCAACACATGAATTTGAGGGGACCAAAATTCAGCCCATAACATCCTCTCAGGGGACAGAGTCCAGGGTGGAATGGACATAGGATAAAGGCTGCAGAGGACCTACCTGGCTTCTTCTTGACGCATGTCCATGGGCAGGGAAGGCTTGGAAGTAATAGCAACTGATGAATGCCCACGGGTTTAGGGGTTTCCAGTTAAAGAGCTTTTAGAGCTTTTAGGGACTGGCAGCAGCAGACAGGTTTTGGCATGCAGTGTCTTCTTCACTGTCCTAGAAGAGACAAACTCAGCCTAGATTGGGCCATCCAAAAGTCTACCTGCACAGAACAAACGTACAAGACTCAGTTTGTTGTCCCAAGCTGTCCCAAGCTCACTCAGCGGGACCAAAATGGTGAGAAGTAGAATAAGGCAACAGAACAAAGACCCTGAGAATGGAGGCCTGGTGGTAGACTGATCGTGCTAATAGCTCTAGTTAATGGTCTTGCTGAATTACACCCCCTAACCTGTAATTTTGTAGTCCTGCCCACTCTGACTCTGGACTTGGCCATGTAATTTGCTTTAGCCAACAAAATGTTAGCAAATATTTGCAAGCAGAAACTTGAAAATTGGCTGTGTGTTTCCATTCCTTGTGTGATCAGCTTGTGGACATGTACCATGCCATGAGAACATGTCTGGGCTTGACATATTCTGTGCGGACACTTGACAGAGAGCTGAGTCACTTCGTTCATTGCAGTCATCCAAGCAATCCAGTCATAGCCATCCTAGATCAGCCGACAGCAAGCCAACCACCCCACAATTGCGGAAGAATCCAGAATAAGAAAACCTTCCAGGGGCTTCCCTGGTAGCGCAGTGGTTGAGAGTCTGCCTGCCGATGCAGGGGACACGGGTTCATGCCCCGGTCCGGGAAGATCCCACATGCCGCGGAGCGGCTGGGCCCGTGAGCCATGGCTGCTGAGCCTGTGCATCTGGAGCCTGTGCTCCACAACGGGAGAGGCCACAACAGTGAGAGGCCCGCGTACCGCCAAAAAAAGAAAATCTTCCGGCTAAGCCCAGTCACTGACCATAACAAGCTAAACAAGTGCTTATTGTTTTTAACACACTGAATATTGGAGTAGTTTGTGAGCATTATTGTGGCCACATAAAACTGATGCAAGAGACAAAGCAAGACGGCAAGCATCCAAGTACCAGACAACAGTCAGTGATCCAGAGACCCTCCAGAGGACCAGAGACCAGAGCAACAGCCAGACTTGAACCCTGATGTCAAGGCATCTTCCTCCTTACCTTGTATCCCTGACCCTCCCCAAGTCCTGCTTTTCACCTTCCTTCAATCAAGGTTACACGTGCATTTGCCTAATTCTCATACTAGGTTTTATACGTCTTGTTTTATCCATCACTCTCCTCCCCCTTCTCTCCATCTCCCAAGGGTACCAGAAAATCCCACTGAACCAGGAGACAGAGTCTGACTCTTCTAATACCAACTGGGTAATCTTGGGCAGCTCACTCCCCGGTCACTGATCCTCAGTTTTATCATTTGTAAAGTGAGAGGTGGGGCCGGATGACATCTAGGGCCCCTCCAGCTTTGATAGTCTAGGTTCCTTGTCATCCTGATCCCAGACCTTTAGTTCCATGCAGCCTCTTTCCCTTCACCTTTTACTCTCCAATTGTGTTTTCTTGCTTTCTGGTCTGTATGCAGTTTGTTCCAGCTACCCGAGGAATAAAGCATTAAAAACCTATGCATTTCTGGTGTCATCTATTATCAGCTTTCCCTCATCATCTATTAGGAAGAAACATTCCCCGTTATCTCCCTCTTGTTCCTGGTGTATTTTAAAGAATGTTTTTCTATTTCCTTTTATGTGTTTTTAGGTTGCATCTCATTCCTTTCTTTGATTTTCCTCTTCTCACACCTATAAATTCTGGCTATTTCTTTGTTCTTTTCTTGGGGGATCGGGCCAAGCTTCCTGTTTTTGCCTTTCCAACTGGCAGATCAGTTCCCTCTGCAGCTTTTTGTCTGGCCAATGAGATTTCTCCTCATCTCTTACCAATCTTGTTCATGCTGGAGGTTTTTGGGGTTGTTTTGTTTCTGGTTTTTTTCCAAAGGACTCTAATTCATCCTGTATGCCGGAGAGCTGGTTGACAGTCACGACTCTGCAACTTAACTAACTTGAGAGACCTTGGACGGATCGTTTAGCATCTCAGAGCCTCAGTTTCCTCACCTGTAAAATAGGGAAGTGACACCTGCCAGAGTTGTTATGAGGCTCTGAGGAGATGGGAAGAGAGACTTTGGGAAACTGCAGAGAATGGGATAAAGACAGGGGTCATTGTTTTTGTGGATAGGCTTTAACTTCTGCCTCATAAAGGTGAGCTCTGCAGAATAAAAGCAGAAGCCAGAGCTACATTTTATCCCAAAGAGCCCACTGAACAGGGCTGCTCAGCTTTCCTGAGCCCTGTTTCTCACAGCCTCCCCACTTCCCTCTCCGAAGATAAGACCCCTGGAGACTCCCTGACCTAACTGCCTGGGGCTGTGTGTTTCTACTTAACATTTTTACTGTCCAGTCTGATTCCCCATCATCTTTCTTCTGGTTCTTTAGGAAGGTCCTCCCTCACTTCACCATTTGAGCCGTTATTCTCATGCCCTGTTTGCCCTTCTACTCCCAACAGGTGAAGCCATGAGACTCAGGCTGATCAATAAGGTGACCTAAGCAGGGCCAGTCAGAATCTTACCTGCGATTGATACATGGATATTGGGAAAGAGAAGGTATTTTTCTGCTGGTGTTGCAAATCAGAGATGGTGTGATTCTGGGACTCCTGAGAGCCATCTTGTCATCAAATGAGAGCCTGTCTTCAGAATAAAGCAAAGCGGAGAATGAGGGCTAGAGGAAGGGGCAGAGTCATGATGACATCATGCGATAAACATCCTCTCCTCCTTCCCTCCCCCCACACATTGAGTCAGCATATCTGAACCTGGATCTATACCTATACCTAAACTTCCTAGTCCTGTGAGCTAATTACCTACCTTCCTGATTAGGCTTATTTGAGTTGAGAAACTATTATGCTACTGAAAGATCTAATACACCTCACACATCTCAAATAATTCTGGGGACCCTCTGCTCCCTCTCACCACCAGTTGGTAATGTTCCAGGGCCAAGATGGCAAGGAGACACATAGAGGAGGAAAGGGAGCAGAGGAGCTGGTCTTTCCATCATAAGCTTGAGTAAGCTGTGTGCAGACTGGAATGTTCCTTCCTCTGTAGTGGCCTCATAGGGGGAGTCATGAGAATTTAGAAAGACCCCAGGCTTTAGAGGGAAACAGGTATGGGTCTTGATCCTGCTCCTACTTTTTTTGTTTGTTTGTTTGTTTGTTTGTTTTTGCGGTACGCGGGCCTCTCACAGTTGTGGCCTCTCCCGTTGCGGAGCACAGGCTCCAGACGTGCAGGCTCAGTGGCCATGGCTCACAGGCCCAGCCGCTCTGCGGCATGTGGGATCTTCCCGGACCGGGGCACGAACCCGTGTCCCCTGCATCGGCAGGCGGACTCTCAACCACTGCGCCACCAGGGAAGCCCTGCTCCTACTTTTAAGCCATGTGATTTGAGACCCATACCCTCTCTGGGCTCCCATCTTACAGAACTATTTAGAAAGAATGAACATACAGACCCTGGTTTATAGTAGGCACTCAATAAATGGTATCTGTTATGGGAAGTTTCCTAATCATTCTGAATTCAACTTTCTAAACTGAAATTGTCTTTCTTTTGTGTTTTCTCTCCTGTTTTTCTTGGAAACCTATGTTGTAACAGTTTTTGGTGGTTTCCCCTAAGGTTATCTTCAACTTTAAAATACTCAAAGTCTTCTTCTTCCCTACTGTACCTAGATGCTGCCCGCACATAATAGACCTTTAATGAATGTTTATGGGGTAAATGAGTCAGTGAACACTGAATTAGAAAGTGCATTCACTTCATTATAGCTCTACCTTCAGCACCATGGAGCTGTCCGCAGTACTCTGGAAGTGGGGAGTAGAGTCAGAATTTAGAAGTTGAATGTGAGTTGTCTAGCAGACTTCTTTAACTATTTCAGGTGTATTATCTGGTCTCTCCAACCTGGAAGTAGGTTCCTTGGCAAGAGGGAACTTTTCATATGTTTTATTTTTCACCTCATTCATTCATTCCTTCATTCATCCAATAAAACTTTATGCAAGTTCCTAGAAAGATACCTATATTTCTCAAAGAGCCTATAGACTCCCCAAAGTAAACCTAAAAAAAAAAAAAAAAAAGACCTTTCCTCTACACATTTCTAGGCACATGGCATAGGCTCCATGGGGATGAAAACAGAATCTCATGATATTAAAAGTGGAAAAACCATTAGAAATCATTATATTCCACTCTCAGCACCACAACCCACCTTCCCCACCACAACTTATTTATTTATAAATGTAGAGACTGATGCCCCATGACTTTCCCAAGGCCACACTTCTGGTTTGCTGTTTGTTTTTCAACAAATTCCATGGGCCTCTATTCAAGTATTAAAAGATTTCCATCTTTGGGTTTCTGGAGGGCAGTCCAAAGTTCTTCATACTTTTCCCTCTGAACAACAGCCCTCTGGCACTCCTCATCATAGGTCTACATTGCTCCTTCCCCCTCCTTCTTCCCCATGAGATTGCCTGTGTTTTGTGTTCAAAGCCGCATCACTGCTCTATCCCTTGCTCTCAGATTAATCTGGCTGCAGAGCTGGCCCAGAATTTCAATCATCTACATCACATCATGGTCACCAACACCAGGAACACCTCTGGGGAGGATGTGTTTTGCAGATTGCCTCTGGTAAGCCAGGATGCCTCTGTCAGAGTATTTTGTCCTCCTTCCCATCACCTTTGGGTATAGAATGTATTCACCATTCTCCCCTCCCTTGTATAGAGCAGAAAAACTCTTCCATCTTCCTATAGTTCATGTCATTCAGAGAGGGATGTTATTCAGACATGAGACATTTATCTGACCCTCAAAAATGGAGATACGAAGCACCCGGTAGGGTCAGAAATATGGGAACCCAAGTAAGATTTTTAAGACCCTTTCAGACTGCCCCTTACACTCTACCACCATGAGGCTGGTATGCTTAGAGTCCTTTTATGCAGATATATTACCCCCACCCCTTTCTACCCATTTCTGGAAAGAGGTTTCCTGGAGGAGAGCTGTGCATGGAGGAGAGGAGGGCAGAGGAGAAAAGAAGTATGCGTATGGTTGTTAGTTGCTGGCTATCGCCCCCACCAGACTATAAGCTCCATGAGAACAGAAACCAAGTCCATTTTGTTCACATTGTTTACCTAGGACCTGGCAACAAGTATTCAATAAATACCTGTTAGATGAAGAAATTAAAAAATAAACAAAGAAGAGAAACTGAAGAGTCAAGCAGAGGAGAGGCACTTCCCTGTGCACATGTCTCCGTCTTATAGCTAATGGAATGGGATGGATGAGAGGGCAGCCCGCCCTCAGAGGCTTGTCTGAAGGGCCCTTGTACTCCCTCCCCTCACCCAAGGGCCAGGGTTGCTTCCCATGATTTCTGATCCAGGGCTGACATTAGTCTTCAGGGGAAGACACAACGGGCAGCTGACTCTCTCTCCTTATCCTTGTCCAATCATCTGTAACTGTGACAGATGGCAGCCAGGGAGGGCTGCGTGTGAAAAGGGGCAGAGGCAGTGAAAAGACCAGGACAGAGAGAAAGGAGCTGCCTCAGGGTTTCAGATTCAGGTCACTTCTGAGTTCTGAATAAGCAAGATGGACAAGCCTTTCTTTGGCCTTCTAACACAGACTGAGCTCTCTCTCCAGCCCACCATGCAGGCTCTGGGGACATGGGTGTTCTGGCCAGTCTGTGGCAGTCTCTGTGCAAGGCTTGGCAGACAAGTCTGTTAAGGTGGGGGTGGGGGGTGGCAGGACACCAGAAGTTAGCTCAGCTTCTTTAGAAATGCCCAGAAGTGCTGTGGGCTCTGCATGTCTTGGCTTGACAATCTAAGCCTCCATTATTTGGCTTTCAAGCTACTTTACCAACCTCATGGTCCATTACACTCCCTCTATGTCTCATGGCATTCCATTCATGCCCCCTATGATTTCTCAGGGAATTTGATTAGCAAGTTCTAGAATTCATACAGAGAAGTCATTGTGCAAGAATAGCCATAACTGTTTTGAAAAAGAAAAAAGAGAGTTTGTCCTACCAGATGTCAAGACATATTACAAAGGTATATGAATTTAAATAATGTGCTACTGGCTCAAGTGCAGAGAAAGAGGACAATGAAATGGAACAGAATCCAGAATGAGACCCAATAATTTAAGGGAATTTGTTATAAAAATAAGATGTTATTTTTAATTATTGGGGAAAGAATTGGAGATTAATTAAATTGTGTTAGGGCAATTAACCATCCATATAGAGAAAAATAAAGTCAGATCCCTACCTCACACCACATAAATATATTCCAGGTAGGTTACAACTTTTAAACACCCTTAATTCTACTGCTTACATTTCTTTAAACATAGATTTTTAAAAATTCACTTCTATATCTCTCTGCCTTTGCTTACACTGTTCCCTTTGTATAGAATATTACAAGTCCAAACTCTGCTCCTTCTTTCCTCCAAACTCCCTTCTGAAGGCCCAGGCTACATGCACCACCACATAGATGCTTCCCCTGATTGCCCCTTTGGATTGGAAGCTCCTCAAGGACAGCACCTATATCATACCTCTATATATCTATCCCCAGGATCTAGAAAAGTTTCTTGCAAGAAAAATGAGCTCTGTAAGTATATACCAATGATAATGTTTATGGTGATATTAATGGTAGCGATGATGATGATGAAACTTAGCTGAATGCCCAGGGAAATAGGACTGATACTCATGGTTTGCAAACAAAATAATCTTCATCAAGCTCTCTAATTACATCAGGAGTCAGGACTCCAATTCAGTTCATTTTCTGACATCTATCTATTAATTCCTGATTTGGAATCCAAAACTTACAATGATACTTGTCAGTCAATGCCATGCAAGATCTTCAATGGCTTATACTCAAAGAAGTTAAAATGCAACTATTTGGAAATAAATAGTTAAATCATAGGAATCAAAAAGACTTTTTAAAATCCTTACCCCTAATCAATTAATTAAAAAGCACTTATTGGGCTTCCCTGGTGGCGCAGTGGTTGAGAGTCCGCCTGCCGATGCAGGGGACACGGGTTCGTGTCCCGGTCCGGGAGGATCCCGCATGCCCTGGAGCGGCTGGGCCTGTGAGCCATGGCCGCTGAGCCTGCGTGTCCAGAGCCTGTGCTCCGCAACGGGAGAGGCCACAGTGGTGAGAGGCCCGCGTACCGCAAAAAAACAAACAAAAAAAAAAACAAAAAAAAAAAAAAAGGAAAAGCACTTATTGAGGCAGAGTCAAGATGGCGGTGTAGGAAGATGTGGAGTTAGTGACTTCCCACAACTAGGGTGCCTGCTAACCGCTGGTGGGGGACTCTGATGCCCAAGGAGACAGGAGGAACCCCAAAGTGAACCACTTGCGGGATCTTTGTTCTCAAGCCTGGGTCGGGCTGAAGCTCCTGCAGTGGGAGCTCCAAGTCCAAACCACTGGACTAACAAAGAACCTCAGGCCCCAGGGAATATTCACTGGAGTGAGGTCTCATGGAGTTCCTCATCTCAGCAGCAAGACCCAGCTCTACCCAATAGCTTACAAACTCTAGTGTTGAAAGCCTTAGGCCAAACAACCAGTAAGACAGGAACACAATCCTACTCATAAAAAAAAAAAAAAAATGAGATGGCAAAAAAATATGTCACAGATGAAGGAGCAAGGTAAAAACCTACAAGACCAAATAAATGAAGAGGAAATGGGCAATCTACCTGAAAAAGAATTCAGAGTAATGATAGTAAAGATGCTCCAGAATCTCAGAAATAGAATGGAAGCACAGATTGAGAAAATACAAGAAATGTTTAACAAAGATCTAGAAGAACTAAAGAACAAACAGAGATGAACAACACAATAACTGAAATGAAAAATACACTAGAAGGAAACAATAACAGAATAACTGAGGCAGAAGGATGAATAAGTGAGCTGGAAGACAAAATGGTGGAAATAACAACTGAGGAGCAGAATAAAGAAAAAAGAATGAAAAGAATTGAAGGCAATCTCAGAGACCTCTGGGACAACACTAAATGCACCAACATTCGAATTATAGGGGTCTCAGAAGAAGAAGAGAAAAACAAAGGGTCTGAGAAAATATCTGAAGAGATTACAGTTGAAAACTTCCCTAACATGGGAAAGGAAATAGTCACCCAAGTCCAGGAAGCACAGAAAGTCCCATACAGGATAAACCCTAGGAAAAACACACCAAGACACATATTAATCAAATTAACAAAATTTAAATTCAAAGAAAAAATATTAAAAGCAGCAAGGGAAAAACAAAAAATAACATACAAAGGAATCCCCATAAAGTTATCAGCTGATTTTTCAGCAGAAACTCTGCAGGCCGGAAGAGAGTGGCAAGACATTTAAAGTGATGGAAGAGAAAAACCTACAACCAAAATTACTCTACCCAGCAAGGATCACATTCAGACTTGATGGAGAAGTCAAAAGCTTTTCAGACAAACAAAAGCTAAGAGAATTCAGCACCAAACAAACCAGCTTTACAACAAATGCTAAAGAAACTTCTCTAAGCGGGAAACACAAGAGAAGAAAAAGACATACAAAAACAAACCCAAAACAATTAAGAAAATGGTAATAGGAACATACATATCGATAATAACCTTGAAAGTAAATGGATTAAATGCCCCAACCAAAAAACACAGACTGGCTGAATGGATACAAAACAAGACCCATACATATGCTGTCTACAAGAGACCCACTTCAGACCTAGGGACAAATACAGACTAAAAGTGAAGGGATGGAAAAAGATATTCCATGCAAATGGAAATCAAAAGAAAGCTGGAGTAACAATACTCATATCAGATAAAATAGACTTTAAAATAAAGAGATATAGGAGGGACACTCCATAATGATCAAAGGATCAATCCAAGAAAAAGATATCACAATTATAAATATATATGCACCCAACATAGGAGCACCTCAATACATAAGGCAAATGCTAACAACCATGAAAGGAGAAAACAACAGTAACACATTCATAGTAGGGGACTTTAACACCCCACTTTCACCAATGGACAGATCATCCAAACAGAAAATAGATAAGGAAACACAAGCTGTAAATGACATAATAGAACAGATAGATCTAAATGATATTTATAGAACATCCCACCTAAATGTGGCAGAATACACTTTCTTCTCAAATGCACAAGGAACATTCTCCAGGATAGACCACATCTTGGGTCACAAATCAAGCCTCAGAAAATTTAAGAAAATTGAAATCGTATAAAGCATCTTTTCTGACCACAACGCTATGAGATTGGAAATCAATTACAGGAAAAAAAACTGTAAAAAACACAAATACGTGGAGGCTAAACAGCATGCTACTAAATAAAAAGAGGATCACTGAAGAAATCAAAGAAGAAATTTTAAAAATACATAGAAACAAATGACAAGGAAAACACAATGACCCAAAACCTATGGGATGCAGCAAAAGCAGTTCTAAGAGGGAAGTTTATAGCAATTCAATCTCACCTCAAGAAACAAGAAAAATCTCAAATAAACAATCTAACCATACATTTAAAACAACTAGAGAAAGAAGAACAAACAAAACCCAAAGTCAGTAGAAGGAAAGAAATCATAATGATCAGAGCAGAAACAAATGAAATAGAAACAAAGAAAACAATAGCAAAGATCAATAAAACTAAAAGCTGGTTCTTTGAGAAGATAAACAAAATTGATAAACCCTTAGCCAGACTCATCAAGAAAAAAAAGGAGTGGACACAAATCAATAAAATTAGAAATGAAAAAGGAGAAAGCACAACTGCCACTGAAGAAATACAAAGGATTATAAGAGACTACTACAAACAACTATATGCCAATATAATGGACAACCACGAAGAAATGGACAAATTCTTCAAAAGGTACAATTTTCCAAGACTGAATCAGGAAGAATTAGAAAATATAAACAGACCTATCACAAGTAATGAAACTGAAACTGTGATTAAAAATCTTCCAACAACAAAACTCCAGAACTAGATGGCTTCACAGGCGAATTATATCAAACATTTAGAGAAGAGCTAACACTGAACCTTCTCAAATTCTTCCAAAAAATTGCAGAGGGAGAAACACTCCCAAATTCATTCTACAAAGCCACCATCACCCTGATACCAAAACCAGAAAAAGATATCACAAAAAAAAGAAAATTATAGACAAATATCACTGATGAACATAGAGGCAAAAATCCTGAACAAAATATGAGCAAACAGAATCCAACAGCACATTAAAAGGATCATATATCACGATCAAGTGGGATTTATCCCAGGGATGCAAGGATTCTTCAATATATGCAAATCAATCAATGTGATACACCACATTAACAAATTAAGGAATAAAAACCATATGATTATCTCAATAGATGCAGAAAAAGCTTTTGACAAAATTCAGTACCGATTTATGATAAAAACTCTCCACAAAATGGGCATAGGGAGAACTTACCTCAGCATAATAAAAGCCATATATGACAAACTCAGAGCAAGCATCATACTCAATGGTGAAAAACTGAAACCATTTCCACTAAGATCAGGAACAAGACAAGGATGTCCACTCGCAGCACTCTTATTCAACATAGTTTTGGAAGTCCTAGCCATTGCAATCAGAGAAGAAAAAGAAATAAAAGGAATCAAATTGGAAAAGAAGAAGTAAAACTGTCACTGTTTGCCAGTGACATAATACTATATATAGAAAATCCTAAAGATGCCACCAGAAAACTGCTAGAACTAATCAATGAATTTGGTAAGGTTGCAGGATACAAAATTGATGCACAGAAATCTCTGGCATTCCTATACACCAACAATGAAAAATCAGAAAGAGAAATTAAGGAAACACTGCCATTTACCATTGCAACAAAAAGAATAAAATACCTAGGAATAAACCTGCCTAAGGAGGTGAAAAACTTGTACTCAGAAAACTATAAAACACTGATGAAAGAAATCAAAGATGACACAAACAGATGGAGAGATATACCATGTTCCTGGACTGGAAGAAACAATATTGTGAAAATAACTATGCTACCCAAAGCAATCTACAGATTCAATGCAATCCCTATCAAACTACCAATGGCATTTTTCACAGAACTAGAACAAAAAATTTCACAATTTGTATGGAAACACAAAAGACCCCAAATAGCCAAAGCAATCTTGAGAAAGAAAAGTGGAGTTGGAAGAGTCAGGCTCCCCAACTTCAAACTATACTACAAAGCTACAGTAATCAAGACAGTATGGTACTGGCACAAAAACAGAAATATAGATCAGTGGTACAGGATAGAATGTCCAGAGATAACCCCACACACATATGGGCACCTAATTTATGACAAAGGAGGCAAGAACATACAATTGAGAAAAGACAGCCTCTTCAACAAGTGGTGCTGGGGAAACTGGACAGCTACATGTAAAAGAATGAAATTAGAACACTCCCTAACACCATACACAAAAATAAACTCCAAATGGATCAAAGACTTAAATGTAAGACCAGACACTATAAAACTCTTAGAGGAAAACATAGGAAAAACACACTTTGACATAAACCACAGCAAGATCTTTTTCTGACCTACCTCCTAGAGTAACAGAAATAAAAACAAAAATAAACAAATGGCACTTAATTAAACTTAAAAGCTTGTGCACAGCAAAGGAAACCATAAACAAGACAAAAAGACAACCCTCAGAATGGGAGAAAATATTTGCAAATGAAACAACAAAGGATTTATCTCCAAATTATACAAACAGCTCATGGGACTCAATATCAAAAAAACAAACAATCGGGCTTTCCTGGTGGCGCAGTGGTTGAGAGTCCGCCTGCCGATGCAGGGGACACGGGTTCGTGCCCCAGTCTGGGAAGATCCCACATGCTGCAGAGCGGCTGGGCCCATGAGCCATGGCCGCTGAGCCTGCACATCCGGAGCCTGTGCTCCGCGACGGGAGAGGCCGCAGTAGTGAGAGGCCCGCATACCGTAAAAAAACAAACAAACAAAAAAAAACAATCCAGTTAAAACATAGGTGGAAGACCTAAATAGACATTTCACCAAGGAAGACATATAGATGGCCAAGAGGCACATGAAAGGATGCTCAACATCACTAATTATTAGATAAATGCAAATCAAAACTACAATGAGGTATCACCTCATGCCAGTCAGAATGGCCATTATAAAAAAAATCTAGAAAAAATAAATGCTGGAAAGGGTGTGGTGAAAAGGGAACCCTCCTGTACTGTTGGTAGGAATGTAAATTGATACAACCACTATGGAGAACAGTATGGAGGTTCCTTAAAAAAGTAAAAATAGAACTACCATATGACCCAGCAATCCCACTACTGGGCATTTACCCTGAGAAAACCGTAATTCAAAAAGAGACGTGTACCACAATGTTCACTGCAGCACTATTTACAATAGCCAGGACATGAAACCAACCTAAGTGTCCATCAACAGATGAATGGATAAAGAAGATGTGGCACATATAAACAATGGAATATTACTCAGCCATAAAAATAAATGAAATTGAGTTATTTGTAGTGAGGAGGATGGACCTAGAGTCTGTCATACAGAGTGAAGTAAGTCAGAAAGAGAAAAACAAATACCGTATGCTAACGCATATACATGGAATCTAAAAAAAAAAAAAAAAAAAGGCATTGATTAACCTAGTTGCAGGGCAGGAATAGAAAGGTAAACATAGACAACGGACTTGAGGACATGGGGTGGGAGGGCGAAGCTGGGACAAAGTGAGAGTAGCATCGACATACATACACTACCGAATGTAAAATAGTTGGCTGGTGGGAAGCAGCAGCATAGCACAGGGAGATCAGCTCGGTGCTTTGTGATGACCTAGAGGGGTGGGATAGGGAGGGTGGGAGGGAGGCTCAAGAGGGAGGGGAGATGGGGACATGTGTATGCGTATGGCTGATTCGCTTGTTGTGCAACAGAAACTAACACAGTATTGTGAAGCAATTATACTCCAATAAAGATCTATTAAAAAATAAATAAATAAAATAAAAAGCATTTATTGAGCTTTTTCTATGTGCCAGGATTTACAGAAAACACAAAGAGCTAAATTCAAAGCAGCCAGTTATAAAGGATATACACAGTGTATGCCAAATTCTAGTTCTGTGATTAAGCACATGCATTTGAAATTAGAAATATGTGGGTCTAAGTCCTAACTCTGCCACTCGCTATCTGTGGGCCTGAGTGAATTATTTTACCCCTCTAAGCCTATGTTTCCTCATCTATAAAATGGAGACTGTAAGTATCTATTTTATAAGGTTGTCATGAGAATGAAATGGAATGTACGTAAAGCACTCAGCACTTAGCATAGTGGCAGACATGTAGGAGACACTCAGTGTACGATATCAACACATTTTTTGTTGTTGTTCTAGAATAGCCATGTCCAATCTGCAGGCAATAGACCTTAGTAGGGCCCCAGAATTATTATAAGGGAACCCCAAGTCCTGCATGACAACTAAGAAAAAGCCACAGAATGAATAAATACTATGCTTCTCACATATGTCTTACTATTTTTTAAATGCTGCTGTAGTGGGGAAAAAACTGATCTAAGATAAGAAGGGAATATCATTGTTCACTTTATCACTTGATATTTTGCCGACTTCTAAGCTACCCTCCCCTCAACATTAATCCAAAGACAGTAAGAAGGTTTTGCTTCTTTTCCTTGGGAAAAAGGAAACTCAGATGCATGTGCATGACTGGTAAGCAAAGGATTCTAAAAGCCCACTCTCTGTATAAGAATTTTGAGAGAAAATCCCAAAGTTCGGATTTGAGCTGGAGGTTCTACAGTCCTCTCACTACCTTTCCTCCCATCTGTAACTGCTCACAGATGGGAACTGAATGACCAGGATCCTTCCTGATGTCAATGCTTAGTGCAGGGTTGTTGTACCATCGCTAATCCTCCAGTTTTCCCATAATTGTCATTACAGAAAAGAAGACAAACCCCAAGCAGAAGTGGATTGGGTCCACTTGGGGAGCCTCTGCTCCGCGACGGGAGAGGCCGCAGTAGTGAGAGGCCCGTGCTGGTGAAGAGAGACCCAAGGAAAGGTGAAAGGGCCACTTCTTAATAGAGTGTAAGGGACTTGGAATTGTGAAAGGCAACATTAAGATTGATTTCCCAGCAAAGTGCCTTTTTCGTAAATGCTATCATTGGGTGTTTAACTGGATAATCTTTATTTTCAGGAACTTTTCTGAGGGAATTAGACTTGAATCTTTTAAATGCTGAAGTTTCATTTATTGAAACACCTGTTGGTCTCTAGTGGCCCAATATTTAGGTCTCCTCTAAAGTTATTGCCAACTTTGGATTTCCCAACTAAAAACTCCAAGCATCTGCAGGAAGGTGTGGCTGAGAGGGTACGTATACAGGGCAGGGGTCGGGCCAAAGAGATGTAAGCAGCTCACAAGGCAAGACCCAGACACAGAGACCAAGTACTCAACTTCCTCAGCAGAAAGAGAGAGACACACAGAGAGACAGAGATTCATTTTATCCGTTTCCAGACTTATAGAATCAACAAGCCACTGAAGCTCAGAGAAGGAAGACTCTTTCCCAAGGCCAAGGACTGAAGGTCTGAAAATTCTGTAATTAGAATTCAGGTCTCCTGGTTCACCAGTGACTCCCTCTGAATCTGCCACAGAGCCCATTCCCATGGTGGCATCGTGGAGAGGGGGACAAAGAAGCCAGGAACCCCAAGAGCTGAAGGTAGGAAAAGAAGACTGTGTTCACGTACCTTGTGCCACACAGCTTCTGACTGGCGCCAGAGTACAGATTTGGGAGAATCACAGGACAGAGAAGAAAGGAGACTGAAAACCCTTTCCTGTGGAATGCAGTTAGGAATTCTAAACAGGACAACCATGGAGTGCTGGTCTCTGTTCCGTCACCACCAGCAGCACTGAAGGCTCAGGCTTACTCAGTGTTCAGCTTACCTCAGCCGTGGAGACATTTTCCCAGTCTCTGTTCAGGAGCATTGCATCCGAAGATGGAGACCTGAGAACAGATTCAAGGAGTCTGATGATGAAAGAGAAAGTTGGCTCCTGGCTCAGCAGTGTTTCGGTATCAGGTGTCCTGAGCTGGTTTGGAAGGTAACATGATCTCTTCTGGTTGGTGGATGAGAAAGACAGCCAGTTGGACTTACTTTGGAAGAGGGGGCACCTGAGCAAGGGCTGCTCTCTGGGGCCTTGTGTGATTATGGAATAATCAAGGATATGCTGAAGTGCTTCTAAAGCCCGTAACTTGCCTCTCCCACCCTAACTAATTCACCTCCATAAAAGGCAGTAGTTGGAAGAGAGGCACCAACGTCTGCCACCAAATTAAAATATTTCAGAAGAAAGGTGGAAAGAGGAAATGTTGTTTCTGTTACCTCTTCTGGGTCCAGCCTCCCAGGAAGGCACCCAGTGTTCTCGTAATAGGGGCGAGGCAGGCACGCGACCATTAGCGCCCGAGGTTAAGAGTCCCGCTCTGTCGACAGTCAGCCTGGCAGTGGTCCTCGGGGCAGAGAGAGTGGTGAGAGGTGGATCATGGCCTTCTCCCCAGAGCCCTCCAGGCCCTGTGGCCTCAGGCCAGCGGGTGAGCCGGGGGGGCCGGGGGACAGGCTGAGGGCTGTGTCCCGCAGAGCTCCAGAGCCCTTGCCACGGCTGCCCACTGGCCGGGCCCAGGCCTTGAAGCAGCAGCGAACCTCTCCCCCATCCCCACCTACGCGACCTGATGGCGGTGGCAGTCTCCATGGGTCGCAGTCCCCGGGACCTGGCCCCCATTTGGGCGGCCTGAGGGCTGGCTGGGTCCTGGGTGCCTGGCTCCCTCAGTGATGACAGCTGGGCAGAGTCTGGGGACCCGGCCCTGAGGGCACCGCCAGCTGATATCTACCTCCTCAGAGCACCTAGGCTAGGTGGGGGGACCCAGACTGGGTGCTGGACAAACGCTCCCAGGCAAGGTAACCAGCCCGTGCAGGGACCCCCTCCTTCAGGGCCTGGACTCAGAGGGTGAAAGTTGAATCTCGGGACTTTGCCCTTTCTTGTCAGAACAGAGAATTACATTTATTTTGGTAGAGATTTACAGGAACATTGTGACCTGACTTCAAGAACAAAGAATCTGACATCAAGAAGTTTGCAACAACTAACCATGCCCCTCCCTCACCTTTCCTACAAAAGGGCTTCGCTGAAAGCTTTCGGGGAGTTCAGGGTTTTTTTAAGGCATGAGCCACCCGTCTCCTTGCATGGCCCTGCAATAAACCTTTCTCTGCTCCGAACTCCCATGTTTTGGTATTGTTTGGCCTCACTGTCCGTTGGGCACACAGACATGAGTTTGGTAACATTCTCATCCCTACCCATCCCCCCTTGCCCCCTTTGAATGGAGCTGACCCCTATATCAAATGCCAAACTGTGGGTATTGACTCCTGTCTCCAAAATCCATCTAGTCACCCCCCTGTCATTCACCAGTTTTGACTTCTCTATATGAATTCTTGCTTCTCCTGACTCTCCAACCCCCATTCGGTTCCTCGCTCCTCTCTGGATGCTGGCATCGGCACCCACCCACTCCTTGCTGATGATCATCGCGGATCTTTCTTGGATCAACTTCCATTCTCTTCTTCATATGTCATTCTTATGTTTTCCGCCAAGCCCCTTGCACGATGACACGTGTCTTTGCAGAAAAGAGACACGTGTGTTCAGCCTGCCTTGCAGAATAGACCATCTTCTTGTTCAGGACCAGCTCAAAGTGTACTCTCTCAGCACCTTCTCCTTTTGGCTGCTACATTACAGTTCAGCACTGAAGTTCTACTCTGCTAGATACTGAGGATGCAAAGATGAATAACACAACAGTCCCTGCTTTGGGGAAGCTTAGAGTCTGGTGAGACAGAAAGAGCAGCTAACAAGCAAAATGAATCAGTCAAGCTTCAGTTTGGGGGTGACCAGCTTAGGCAAAAAAGCGAGGGCGGGGGGAGTAAGGAGAGATGAATTTAATAGTTTGTTGGATCATATAACTTAAAAGTTGGAGGGTAAACTGGATTCAGGCACGGTGTCAACCAGGACCTCAAATGATGTCCTGAGGAATGTGTCACTCTCTTCTCTCCATTCTGCTTTCCTCTGCCTTTATTCTCAGACAGCCTCTCTCTCTATTATGTCCTCCAACCCCCACCCAGATGCTCCAGCCCTACACCCTTGGGGGTAGTTTAGCAACCCCCAAGAATATAACTCTGTCTCAATAGCAAGTCTAGGATACGCCTCCTATTGGCTTGATTCAAGTCACATGCTTATTCTTGAAACAATTACAGTGGCCAAGAGAATGCAATGCTCTGATTGGCTAAGACTAGGTCACATGCCCAGTGAAATTCCATGGATGAAGATGAAAGGTGAGATGGTTCCCCAAATAAAAATCGGGATCCCATGTCTAGAAAAAAAGGCATTGGGCAGGCACAACCAAATCATACCTTCTTCTCACCTGTACTCTCCCAGCTTTTCCAGGTCATCAGCTGGCTGGCTTGACACCTAAAATGACTGAAGTGTTATTGTGCACCAGTGCATTAATAAGTCACCACTTTCTCATCACATATTTATACACTTGGTCTTTAATGGAAGGCCCAACGCCACACCCTCTACAAGTGACCAATGGTGAGAAATCACCAACCCAAAGTAGGAGAGGGTACAGGAACTCTGAGAAAGAATGGCCTTTGAGGTGCCTCTCAGACACCATACCCCATCAGCAGCTCTTCCCCGACTCTCAAAGAGCTGACCCTAGCTTATGCCACACGCTACTTATATGTAACACCATTTTAATTGCATCATTTACCAGCAAACACAGCTGTTTGTACAATAAAGTTTTTTCACCACAGGATATTTGTGTATTTGTGTGCGTGCCTGAGTCTCATTTCAAGCACACACAGCCCAGCTTGAATCGTTAAAAGACTTCATCATTTGCAAATATGTAAACACACCCCCCTCTGTCTTCCAACTACCTCCACCCACCCTTGAGACTTTGAAAGCATTCTGCTAGATTAAAGAACTGCCGCCACTCTTTCTAGACTGTCTAGAACAGGGTTAAACGCTGCACCGTGTTGAAAGAAAACCCATAGGTTAGCTAACTAAGCTATTTGGCCCCCATCAGCAGTCCCAGCTGCCACAACACTGGCAATGTCCTGCCAAGGAATGACTCAACATTGTCAAGAATTCAGAAGGAGCTAAAAACACTGAAGAGAGGTCTACTATCTGCCAACCAAGGATGATTCATTGAACCTGGAAAAAAAACGTGCTGGCAATAAAAGTCAGTGGGCTAAAGGCACGATGTTTGTGAGGCCATACTGTCCCCCAACACTGAACTGGAATTCCCTGAGACTTCCAGGGGGCTGGATGAGTCTGGAGACCATCATGAGTCTGTGCCTGCATCCTGGGCTCTTCCTCTGGGGTTTATATAAAAGAACCATCTTCTTCAGGCAGCACCATAGAGTTGAAAACTCTCAGGTTTGGAGATCAGACAGATCTGGATTTAAGCCTTGGCTTTACCATCTACTTGTTCCATGGCTGTAGGCAAGCCTCAGTCTCCATATTTGTAAAATAGGGATGATAATACCAACCTTCCAGTTGGCTATCATTTAACAAATATTTACTGAGGACCTACTCAGCGCCAGACCCTGGGGGGTATAGCAGGGAACAGA
Source organism: Orcinus orca (assembly GCF_937001465.1). Taxonomy (NCBI): domain Eukaryota; kingdom Metazoa; phylum Chordata; class Mammalia; order Artiodactyla; family Delphinidae; genus Orcinus; species Orcinus orca. The sequence continues at coordinate 60,938,529 of NC_064572.1, read as the reverse complement.
TATGTGGTCCCTGTCATCAAAGAGCTCTAATTATTTAAGTCATGGAAGAGTGTATGCAAAGTAATTGCCCCATAGGAAATGGTAGTTATTAGTATAATGGAGACCCAGGAATTCCAAAACTTTACCTCTATTGTGGGGGTGGGGGGGTGTGACAGAGGGAAAGAGCATGGGAAACAGCCCCAAAGGACTTGGGGAAGTGGGCTGAGCTGAAGTCCTCCCTCAACTAAAGAAACAGTTTGTTAACAAACTATTAGTGAGTGCTGACTTTTAAGTAGAAAAATCATTTTCAAGCCTTACTTGGATGTAATCAGAACATTCGCAACCTTAAAACCATCCTAACAGTGGTAGGTCGCTGTCCTCATTTCACCCATGAGGGAGCTACGGCTCAGAGAGGTTAAGTGCCTTGCTCAAGGCCACACAGCTGGTGATGATGGAGCTGGGACCAGTACCTGAATCTGTCCAATGTTAACCCCCATGCTAGTAATCCCTTAACCGTATCGCCTATCTTTCCAGCCTGGAAAGGGATGTGAAGACCTCAGGTTCCAAAGAAGGCAACCCTTTTCCCATGGTCCACACAGCTACTAGAGATACTGAGCCCAAAGTTTACTCTGAACAATAGTTATTCTTGTATTCATTCAACAAATATTTATTAAGTGCCAGGCATTGTTTTGGCTTTAGGGATACAACACGGAAGAAGATAGGCAAAAATCCCTGCCCTCATGAAACCTAACCTCGTAGGGGTGAGACAATAAACACAACCAATGAGAAAAATGTATGGTAGGTTCAATAGTGATAAGAGCTAGAGAGAAAAATGAAGCAGGGAAAGAGGCAAGGCGGTGCTGGACAGAAAGTTGCAGTTCTAGCTGGAATAGCCAGGGAAGGCCTTGTAGAGAAAACCTGTAGATGAAGTAAGCCATGTGGATATCCACATGTGGATGTGGATATCCACATGTGGATATCCAGAGGAAGCCTAGAGAAAGAGTGTCCGTTGGAGTATAGAATCAGGCTGTGACTTGGCTTCAGGCATGCCAAACTAGACAGGGTCATGGTGCCCATGAAAATGTGCCCGACAGACCTCTAGCTGCAGGACTGACCAAGTCTCCCGGTATCTGGCTCTGAAACCCACTGCCCAGTTCACACCGAGTCCTTGCTTCCCACAAGCTGCTCCCAGCCAATGACAGAGCACAGCAGGGATGCCATGGCAGGCCCATTCTGGAGACATCAGACTCCTCCAACGGCCAACCCAGGCTCGAGGATGCCCCGACAGCCTTGCTGAACATTCCCAAGGTTGCAGGGCAGTCGAACACACTTCTGCCCAACCTTCTCCCCCTGTGCTCGAGGTCAGATTTGCATTGTTTCTTCCAGCCTTTTTTCAGCTCCCTCCCTATTTTCTCTCCCACAGGTGCTTCTCCCAGTAGAATTGATGCCCCTTTAATCCCATCTTGACATCTGCTTCTTGGAAGACCCAGACTAATGCAGGGTGGAGACAAAAAAGAAAGGAAGGAAGGAAGGAAAGGAGGGAGGGAGGGAAGAAAAAGAAGAAACGGAAAGGGAAGGGAAAAGAGGAGAGGAGAGGACAGGAGAAGAGAGGAGACAAAAGGAAAGGAAGGAAAGGGAAAAAAGGAAAAGAAAAGGAAAGAAAAAAAAGAGGCCCACATTTTAAGTAGGCTGTGCTCACTGAGCTGGTCTTGAGTGATCTTGAGTTGAAGAGTCCCTGCTCTGCAAACTCATCCATTTCTAGGCCTTTGTACTTTCCTTTCCTGATTTGTTTTGGTAATTTACTAGTGGAGTTCCTTTTAAGTAAGTGACAAGGACAACAATAAAAGCTCCCGTGCTATCTCAGCTAACCTAAGGCGAGAAAGGCACTCGTGCATGTCCGGACCCACAAGCAGCAGAAGCCTTGATGACAGTGGCAAGAGGGGATCAGAGGCCAGATGTGGTGGCAGCAGCCAGGCCGGTGGGAGGCTGAGGAAGACATTAACACTGGAGGCCCTCTGAGGATACGAGTGGGGAGGACCGAGCAGGGGCGGCAGGGGGTACCGAACCCATCGCCCAGGCCCGGGCTTCCGTGTCATTCTGGTGCTTGGGTTGATGTGTGGGTATTTCTGGGAGGGGGAGGAGAAGGGCAGGGTTCAGCAAAGTCTGTCCTAGACTCACTGACTTCAGTTTCCCAATTGTTTTTGAAGGCAAGTAAGTCATTTCCGGCTGTTCTGCAAACATCAGCTCCAATCGATAGCATCAGAATTGCTGCTTTGCCCCATTTGTTTTCAACAGCCTGCCACTGGCGGTCCCCCACGCTGACTTTCTCCAGCGGCAGCTGTGCTCTCTGTGCTCTTAAGGCTCCCTGTTGGTGAATGGCAGAGGCTCCCGCGGAGCAGCAATCACAAGTTCAGGCCTTTAATCTCCTGCTCAGAGGGATAAGGCCCAGTTCGCCTCGCTGAGCAGATTATAGGCACTTACTGTGCAAGCAACAGACAGCCTTCCCTTCCCTTGTTCTGTCTTTGCTCTTGCGAAGAGCATCTCTAGGTAGGCAGGACCTTCCCTCACTCACAGACACTCCCCAGGACTTTGTAAAGCTCAACAGTTTCAGGGAAGGCTAACAACTAGGTTTCTAGGAGGAAGAGACTCAGCAAGAAGAAAAGGGCTCATGCTCCATCCCCCCATGTGAAGGATTAGGTCTGGTCCAGCCCTGCCACTGCCAGACACCCCGCACCAAAGCAGATGCCTAGAGTACCTGGTCCCACCCCCACCCATTTACCCATCTATCCACATTTCTTCAGCAAATCTTTCTGAGCCCCTACTGTATGCCCAGCACTGTGTTACCCTGGAGCACACCAAGCCTGCTCCCACTGACTCTGCAGAACAACAGAAGAGAGGGCTGTGTGGACAGCTCATTTAGCTGAATGAAATGGTCTTCAAGTCCTGGAAGTCCACATGGTGGGCCTTGGGACCTGGGGAGGAGGTGTTATTTGCTTTGCCACTTATTCTGTTTTCCTTTGTATGTTGATTTATAACCAAGTCTGACTATACCAGGTAAGAGATTTCAGTCATGGAGGGGACTGTTCTATATGGCAGACCACTGATTCACAAAAACATATCAGCCAGGGAAGAAAAGTGGTAAAAATAGAAACTAAATATATTAAGTGAGCCCAGTGGGTGGAGGTGGGCAATCAACCCCTCTATAAATAAGTTCTATATGAGCAGGAAATTTAAACTACTTTTTTCACTGCTGTTCCCCCAACTCCTGGCACAGTGACTGGCACATAATAGATGCTCAATAAATGCTTATTGAATGAATGAGTATTGAATAAATTGACAAAGAGAGAGCTGTGATTTTAAAATCAAGAATAATGTATTATTCATTAAAAATAAAATAATGATGAGTATATTTCTTTTAATGGCTAAGTAAGAGTGGTCATAGGAGGAGATGCAGGAAGGAACGTCATCAAGGTAGTAGCCAGAGAGAAGCAGCAAAAGGGGAAGAGGAAAGCACCGCCAGCGAATGGGAAGGCCCACATTTCCCCATTACTTCTCTGACCCGTCTGCGTTCTTTGTTGCATCTGCTACCCAAATACTCACCAAAATTCAACCTCAAAATGACTCAGATTATTCATATTTCAAGCCTCTGGATCCCTCAAATGGAAAGGCTGCCCAGCCTGGAAGATCAGTGTGTGCAGCGGAAAGGACAAGGGTGGTGTGCCAACTGGATTATCTCATTTAGGCCTCAGAACAACACTGCAAGGTCAACATTACCATCCCCACTTTACTGATGGGAAAATTGAGGCTCAGAGGGTAAAGTAAGGTGCCCAAGGTCACACAATTAATAAGCATCAGAACTGGGAGTTACTTCCAGGTCTGACTTGAAACCCAGCTGTAGTTTTAGCTCTGCCACTACTCATGCAACCCTGTCAAGCCATTTCATCTATTCGGGCCTCACTTTCCCCAACTGTAAAACACGGAGCTCATGGGACACCCACCCAATACAGTCCCATTTCCAGATCTGTCTTTGCATCAGCGCAGCCCCTCCCGTCCCCACCAGTCTTCCTTTGTACCGCCTGGACACCCCACGTCTCTCTGCAGCTTGGACCCCATCCAGCAAAGAGTGGGCCAGGTAATCCCACCACTCACCTTCCCCCCTCTGAGCCAGCCTGACTCCTAGAGCTACTGCCGGCCATCAGCTTCCTCCCTCTTCCACACCAGCTCCTTTGCTGAAACTACTTCCTCTCTCCATCCTTTAAACCTCAACCAACCAAGAACCGCTTCTCCCTCTAGAAGCCTACCAGCTCAGAGTGAGAGAGAGGGGATAGGGTGGGCCTTCTTCCTTCATTTGCCATTAGAATTGTTGGCCAAACAGGCAGATGCTCAACTGAATCAATTGCTGTAAATAGTGGGAAATGGGCAAGAAGGGACAATAGAAACATGACATGACATAGACCACACATTCTTCTTTCTTCTCCACACCTTTTCCCTGTACCCCATGTCCTGGGACCTGGAGTTTGGTCTTCTCAGAAGTGGAACACAACACCTATTTATGACCCACAATGTTACGTGGCAGGATGGGGTAGAGGGCAAATGAGAACAAGGAGGGTAACGCTGCAGCACGTGGGCTGGTAGAGGCTGGCGATGGTTCATCGCCAGCGTTGGGAGCTGGCCAGGGCACCTGGGCAAAAGCACTGGCAAAACAAGTCAGTGTCTTGGCACATCTTCTCCTGGGATTTGGGTCGAGTTCTGAGCTAGAGGACAAAATGCCTCCTCTGATTTCCTCTGAGGGAAAACGGGGTTGTGGGGGGAGGAGGCGGGACCTTAGAGGAGCAGGTGGAGAAGTCTCTAGTCACCAGCTCCAGCAGAATCATAGGCTGTACATCACCCCAGGCAGCCGGGACGCTTAGAGCCACTCAACCAATAATGCTAATGGCGATGCCTTTAATTGGGCAATGCTCAGTGTTTGTAAAGCCTTTGGACCCAGGATCATTTGATGCACACTATAATTCTGTAAGAGAGTAGGGCATGAACAGTCCCCACTTTACAAGTGAGGAAACTGAGGCCAGATACGACACTCGAACCAGGGATTCATAAATTCTGCCTTGGCCCAGGCACGCCTCCTCCCAGCAATGACCCCGGCATGGATAGATGCACAAGTGAGACAGGGCCAGGGGAATGGTGCTCTCCTCTTGAAGAATATGCTACAGTAGTTAAGTGCATGGATTATGGAGCCAGACTTACTAGATTTGAATCCTGGCACCAAGACTTACTAGCTGTGTGACCTCAGGCTGATCATTTGCTTCCCCTCCTCATGCCTCAATTTCCTTGCCTCTGAGAAAGGGGTTATAATAGGGTTTATTTGCTAGGTTGCTGGGAGAACTAATTGCATTTAGTAGTTGGCACCGCACTACATAGGTGTTAGCTGTTATTGCCATGATTAGGTGGGGCTTTGAACTCATATCCCAGTAGGCTGGACTGTGCAGGGACACTCTTTCCTTGTACCAAAGGAGACCATTTATTCCCTTCAACATTCAAACTCAGGACTGAGAACATGAAGCCCCTATTGGATACAAGCCAAAGGATGAGTGAGAGGGCAAGAGAGGGGTGCTTGTCCCAATGCCCAGAATGAAGCTGGCCTAAGCGTCCTCCCCAAGGCTCCTCAGGTCTGGGGAGCAGCCCCAAGTGTGATGGCCTCCGGGAGAAATGAAAAGAGAAGAGGTAATGGAATGAGAAGAGATAATGGCACCTTCTCACAAGACTTGTTGCTATTGGACCATAACCCAACTTCAGCATCCTCAGGGGTGGGCCAGAAAGTGAGGTGGCCAGGACCAGCTATATCATCTGACAAGGGGTTTAACCTCCACTGCCCTGTGTTTCTTCACCAAGCCTCTGTAGCGGCCAAACAGAGCCCTTGAATTGGCCTGTTCCATCAGCTACACAGAGGCAGAACCTGGTGTGTAACTCAAATCCTCTGACTCTGGTCCTGACTGCCCACAGTGCTAATTTCACTCTGCACATCAACTCTGTTGGCCACTGTCCTGAGCATCTCTGAACCGTTTTCACCAGTGAAAAGATGGGGGTCATCCTTCTAAATGAGCTCACAGGCTTGTCTGGAATTACTCTGGGAACGGCGTGAGAGGCCTTTGCAAATGGGCAGGACTATTTAGATGGAATGAATAGCTAGCTCAGACTCATGTGCAGCGCTTATCAAAACAAGCAGGGTCTGGCAGGGTAGGACCTTGGATTCCTGGGTGCTGGAGAAAGATACAAGGGAAATGGACCCATATCTAGAATTGTCCCAGATGTCCACAGTGTTGACTCTATTCTCTCTCCACACTGTAAGGAACTCCACACATCCAGAGTTAACAGCAATATTGGGAAACTATAGTTTTCCTAGAGTTTCATGACGCCAGGGCAGCATTTCTTAACCTTTGGGGACTATGGACCTCTTTGGAAATATAACTAAAGCTATGGGCTCTCTCTCCAGAAGAGTAGGTTGTCTGATTTGCTCACATTTTGCAAACAGTTTTGAAGGCATCACAGTCCCCTCTGAAGACTGTCCCTGTATCCCTGACTCATGGCGCATCCTTGGGTTTGGTGGGTTTAAAGAAGAAAGAGATTTTCCTAAGCTATCTAAGCAACCTGTAAGAAATAAGAATTTTTACATTTATCGAGTACATCCCACTTTTTAAAATATTTTCCATTCCACACCCTCACACTTCTTACAACTATTACGTTCATGATGAAAATGAGGCTGAGAGGAGTTAAGTGACTCTTGCCCAATGTCACACAGTTAGTACTGATAGCTAGAGTTTACTACAAGTACCTGCTAGGCATTTTAGATATGTTAAATCTAATTTCCCAACAGTGCCATAAGGTAGACATTATTATTATTCCCAGTTTGCAGATGTGGAAACTGAGGCTTAGAAAAGCTGAATGGCTTACTCAAGATCACAGGTGGCAGAGCTGGGATTTGAACCCAGGACTGCCTGATTGCAAAGCCCATCCTGGCCATATAAGGGATCCTTAGAATATGAAGCAAACATTTTTGTAATAACAGGTTGTTTGGTTAACAAAGGAAGCTTAAAAGGAGCATTTGGATAGTGTATATATCCTCGTGTTTCTCCAATATGGAACAGGAAAAAATGTGTATGTCGATACACTTAACTGTCATAATAGCCTACCCAGATCTGGGTCTTTCAGCCCGGCCACACCACCCCAGCTGGCCCCAGTCACAGCAAGCTCTGGGCTTAGGCCCATTTGCCAAAAGCCCTGGACCCTCTCAGAGCATGCCCACTTTTGCTCCTTGGTTTTTCTAGCTCTTACTTGGTACCTGCCCTCTTGGCTTATCTCCCATGCCAAGCCCCATGCCTGCCCCTTAAACCTGATGACCAACTGAGCTTTACTTCTCATGGAGCCCTGGCCTCGCTCACAGATGCTGTTTGAGCTCATCCTCTGTCCTTGCCCCTGCCCTCTCTGGGGTCGGTCCCCTGTCCCACCCGCTATTTGGTCAACATTCTCCAGCCATGCATGTACCTCCTCCCTCCAGGTGGGGTCAGACAGTAGTTCTCAGAGTAAATATATATGCTGCATGCTGTTTAACAATCAGTCTCTTGTCAAGTTGGTTCGGTGGATACGAATCAGACATGCACTGATTAGTCTGTCACTATGTCAGTCTGAATGCCAGGGAGATATGAGACAGCCATTCAGGCAGGTATGCATCCATTCACACATTTATTGAGCACTTACTGAGCGTAAGGCCCTGAGCTATGTGCTGTGGGCACACAAAGGGAACTCATATGTTTTGGGCACCTACATTGGGCGGAGCTCTGGACTGGGTGCTTTTCATACATTCTTATTCAATGATTAAGGCACAGAACCTGACTTAAAGTATGTACTTTTTAAAAAATATTTATTTATTTAATTTATTTATTTGGTTGCACTGAGTCTTAGTTGCAGCAGGCGGGATCCTTAGTTGCAGCTCGTGGGATCCTTAGTTGCAGTTCATGGGTTCCTTAGTTGCAGCTCACCGCCTCTTTAGCTGTGACATGGGAACTCAGTTGCAGCATGCATGTGGGATCTAGTTGCCTGACCAGGGATCAAACCTGGTCCCCCTGCATTGGGAGCATGGGGACTTAACCACTGAGTCCCCAGGGAGGTTCTAAGGTATGTACTTTTTTTTTTTTTAACTATTTTATTTATTTATTTTAATTTTCTTTTTTTATTTTTGGCTGCATTGGGTCTTCATTGCTGCGCACGGACTTCCTCTAGTTGCGGCGAGAGGGGGCTACTCTTCTTTGCAGTGCATGGGCTTCTCATTGCGGTAGCTTCCCTTGTTGTGGAGCACGGGCTCTAGTTGTGTCATATGGGCTCAGTAGTTGTGGCTCTCAGGCTCTAGAGTGCAGGCTCAGTAGTAGTGGCACACAGGCTTAGTTGCTCCAAGGCATGTGGGATCTTCCTGGACCAGGGCTTGAACCCGTGTCCCCTACATTGGCAGGCAGATTCTTAACCACTGTGCCACCACGGAAGCCCCTAAGATATGTACTTTTGAACACATTTGCTAACAAGAAATATAAAAATGACTTGAGCAAAAGAAAAAAAGCAGAAAAAATTCAGAGGTTCATGGGGGAGATAAAAATCCATGCGATAATGACCATATAGGATAGACCATTATAATAAAACAATATGAACACTTGCAGGAGCAAGGTGATACTTGCTAGTGGGAGAGGTTAATGTACTAATCCACATTCTCCACAGTGAACCCTCATATTCTCAGTCATTTATACACTTGTTTTTCTTTTCCACCCCCCAGACAGGTAAATATCTCGTCCATCACATGTCAGCAGTAATTCGACTTGTTCTCAGAGCAGATCAAGGAAGTGATATGAACCCAATGCATCTTGATTTCAGCGTGGCATTTGACAAATGCTTTACCTGGTGCCCTTGAGGATGTGATGGGGAAATGAGAATTGGGTCAGAGGACAGGAAGTGGAGTCATAGCTGGATGAGCAACCTCAGTCAAGAATGTTGATTAGTTTTTCTGTGTCATCCCCACAGAGGTCTCTAGTGGCATGCCACAGAGCTCTGTCCTTGGCGCTGACCTCATTGGCATTGTTACCAGTGACTCAAAAGACAGTGTACAAGGTGTTCTAATCAAGTTTGCAGCAGACGCAAAGCTGGGAAGCATAGTTACCACTACAGATGACAGAATGGAAATAAGAAATGACCTCAACTAGTTACCACTACAGATGTCAGAGTGGAAATAAGAAATGACCTCAACAGGAAGGAACACAGGGCTGAAACCAACATGATGGAATGAGAAGAGAGAAATGCAAAGTCCTGCATTTAGGTTAAAAATTAATTGCACAAGTACCGGATGGGGTAGGCCTGGTTTGGCAGCAATCCATGAGAAAATGCCCTATTTGTTTGTTATTCTGTAAATTGGCCACTAGCTCAGCCTGGTCCAACTGTGTTATGCGGTTGATACATGATCCACAAAGTGAACACGATCTTGGGTACATCAAGGGAAGCAGAGTGTCTCTGGTCTAAGTCATAACATGACCTTAATGTGCTGAGAACTGGTCAGTCCTGTCTGGAGCACAACACTCAGCGCTGGGCATTATAGGGTAAGAAGGACGCTGAGAAATTGGGGCACTTCCTGAGAATGGCAGCCAGATGCTGCAGGAGCTGAAAGTTGCGTCCACCAAGAAGGCTTGAGGGAACTGGAAAACGCTGGTCCAGAAGGGGCAAACCAAGGGGCATGTGAGTGCTGTTTCCAACATGGACAGGTTGTCACGTGGAAGCTACGGACTTCCTCAGTGGGCACCTCTAGACCAGCCATTCCCAACAGTGTCTATCTGCTGGGACCCACGGGACAGATAAGGTTCACATACCCAACACATTCCCACGGCGGATCCTCATTTTTAGACACCGCACCCTCCCCCAGTTCTTGCAGGAAAGTAAAGAACTTACAATAACTTGTCATTGTCACAACAATCGAAATCCGTTAGTTGTGGTGACTTGGCCTCCAGCAGGAGTCTAGTGGTCAAGAAAATGTCTCAGCTTCTATTCCTGCTTCCTCAATTCCCAGGAAAGAGTGTGTTCAGCAGACCATCAGGTCTGAGGGTGTGCTGACTGGGGCATCCTGCTAGGGGTAGAGCCTGAGCAGGGTGGGGAATAAATAAATTCACGGTGTGCAAAGATGCTCGTGGTCTCTCAGGCTCTTGTCTACTTCTAGCCAGCAAGTATAGCCTTTCTTTGAGCTGAAATGTTAAAAGCCAAGAATTGGGTAGTATTTTGGCGTGCAAGTCAGCAGAGTGGGCCTTTCAGCTGGCTTTGGTTCTAGGGTGTCCTCATTGAGGTAAACGAGTTCTCTCCAAGCTCCAGCATGGTTCATTGGCACCTGCAATGGGGATCCGGGACAGAGTCCCAACAGGAGTAACCTGTTCCTTTGCTTTGCCTTTTTCCCTGTCTTCTATGATTCTGGAAGTGGCAGGATCCCCCTATTTGGGCTCCTGGACAAGGATTCTACAGGTCTTCCCAGCTGCCTCCAATAATCATGGGACAGTTAGAGACTACCGAGATAGACAGACCTACCCTACCTACCTGTTCAAGATCTTGTTCTGGTTTGTTTGTTTGTCAGCTAGGTGACCTCAAGCACATGACCTAACCTCTCCTCTCAGTTTCCTCACTTGTAAAATGAAGCTAATAATGGTTCCTCACTCTCCTAGGATTCATGTGAGCGGCCATTAACACCACATTCTTCTCCTGTAATCAAGAAAACATCCAGAAAGCGAGTAAAGGCGACACTATTATAGGAGTAATCTTGAATCTGCACAATTCAATTTAAGAAGTCAATAATTTGCAAATTTTGCCACTTTATTTTTAGGAAAAATTACTAGCAGCATATGTCACAACAGATCACACTGTTGGACACTGTGACACCAAGCTGAGACCCTGCTTGTGGGCCTGGTTCTTACAGCACTGTGCATGTGTGTGTGTGCGTGTGTGTGTGTGTGTGTGTGTGTGTGTGTGTGTGTGTGTGTATGTGTGTGTATAAGAGGGAGAGGGAGAGAGACATAGAGGGAGAAGAGAGAGGGAGCAGAAGATGGGGTAGAAAGAGAGGGAGAGAGAGAAAAAGGGGAAGGGGGAAAGAAACAGAGAGAGATGCAAATTCCTAAGTCCTACCCCTTGGAGATTTTGATTCTGTGTATCTTGGGGGACACTGAGCTCCATGCCACGTTTTCTGGAATATTGAGAAGCGCAGTTCCAGAAAATAGAACCAGAATTTATTTATGGAATTTAAGCATCATGTAAAGGGAGGATCAATAAAAAGAATTTTCTATAAAACAAGAGTTTCCACTGGTGGGCAGACAGGGGCCCTGGGCTCCCTGTCATCGGAGGTATGCACACAAGGACCCACCAGAGCACCCACAGGCAGAGCAGGTCAGCAGTGACCCCAGGCAGAGCAGCACTGGCCGAGCCTGCCTCCCTCCCTCTCCCCGCGCTGGGGTCTCTAAACAGCTGGTTGGGATGTCATGGAACTAGGTGTGAATCCCCACCACACCCTGGGAGAACTGAGAACTGAGAAGAAAACCTGGTCTTGGACAAGCTCTCTTTCCTTTCACTGCTCCCTCCGGTTTGGGTGGCAGGGAGGTGGGTAAAGACTCAAGGTCAAAGACTCAGTCTCTGCTCGGCCACCCCTGGACAACCCTGGGGAAGGCTTGGAGCAGCCCTTCTCTCCGAGGTGACCACACCTTACTAAGGGGACTCCTCATATTGGCAAAACCCTATGAACCTTCACTGAGGAGTGAGTGGTGACTTTTCTATCATGTCAGAACCTAGCATTTCAGTATTTCACATACTCACTGGAGACACATAGTGGGTGGTTATGAGCAGGGTTCCTAGGCCACACAGCTCAGGAGAAAAATAATGTGAGCCGCTGTGGCATTTAAAATTTTCTCGAGGAGATATTCAAGATGGTGGAAGAGTAAGACATGGAGATCACCTTCCTCCCCACAAATACATCAGAAATACATCTACATGTGGAACAGCTCCTACAGAACACCTACTGAATGCTGGCAGAAGACCTCAGACTTCCCAAAAGGCAAGAAACTCCCCAGGTACCTGGGTAGGGAAAAAGAAAAAGAAAAACAGAGACAAAAGATTAGGGACGGGACCTGCACCTCTGGGAGGGAGCCGTGAAGGAGGAAAGGTTTCCACACACTAGGAAGCCCCTTCACTGGTCAGGGGCTGGGCGGGGAGAGTGGGGGGAGGGAAGCTTCAGAGCCACGGAGGAGAGCGCAGCAACAGGGGTGCAGAGGGCAAGTGGAGAGATTCCCGCACGGAGGATCGGTGCCGACCAGCACTCACCAGCCCGAGAGGCTTGTCTGCTCAGCCGCCGGGACTGGCGGGGGCTGGGAGCTGAGGCTCGGGCTTCGGAGGTCAGACCCCAGGGAGAGGATTGGGGTTGGCTGCATGAACACAGCGTGAAGGGGGCTAGTGCGCCACAGCTATCCAGGAGGGAGTCTAGGGAAAAGTCTGGAGCTGCCGAAGAGGCAAGAGACCATTGTTTCAGGGTGCGTGAGGAGAGGGGATTCAGAGCACCGCCTAAATGAGTTCCAGAGATGGGCGCGAGCCGCGGCTATCAGCACAGACCCGAGACAGGCATGAAACGCTAAGGCTGCTGCTGGAGCCACCAAGAAGCCTGTGTGCAAGCACAGGTCACTATCCACACCTCCCCTCTCGGGAGCCTGTGCAGCCCGCCACTGCCAGGGTCCCGTGATCCAGGGACAACTTCCCCAGGAGAACACACGGCACGCCTAAGGCTGTTGCAACGTCACGCTGGCCTCTATCGCTGCAGGCTCGCCCCGCATTCTGTACCCCTCCCTCCCACCTGCCTGAGTGAGCCAGAGTCCCCTAATCAGCTGCTCCTTTAACCCCAACCTGTCTGGGCGGGAAGAGATGCCCTCAGGTGACCTATATGCAGAGGCGGGGCCAAAGCCAAAGCTGAACCCCAGGGACTGTGCAAACAAAGAAGAGAAAGGGAAATCTCTCCCAGCAGCCTCAGGAGCAGCAGATTAAACCTCCACAATCAACTTGATGTACCCTGAATCTCTGGAATACCTGAATAGACAACGAATCATCCCAAAATTGAGGTGGTGGACTTTGGGAGCAAATGTAGACTTAGGGTTTGCTTTCTGCATCTGATTTGTTTCTGGTTTTATGTTTATCTTAGTTTAGTATTTAGAGTTTATTATCATTGGTAGATTGGTTTATTGATTTGGTTGCTCTCTTCCTCCTTTTATATATATATATATATAGATAGATAGATAGATAAATATATTTTTTTCCTCCTCTTTTTGTGAGTGTCTATGTGTATGTTTCTTTGTGTGATTCTGTCTGTATAGCTTTGCTTTTACCATTTGTCCTAGGGTCCTGTCTGTCCATTCTTTGTTTGTTGGTTTGTTTTTAGTATAGCTTTTAGCGCTAGTTATCATTGGTGGATTCGTTTTTTGGTTTGGTTGCTCTCTTCTGTCTTTCTTTTTTTAATTACTTTTAATTCTTTTATTTTTAATAATTATTTTTTACTTTAATTACTTTTTTATTTTATTTTATCATTTTTTTTCTTTCTTTCCTTTTTTCTCCCTTTTCTCCTGAGCAGTGTGGCTGACTGGGTCTTGGTGCTCCAGCCGGTGTCAGGCCTGTGCCTCTGAGGTGGGAGAGCCAAGTTCAGGACATTGGTCCATCAGAGACCTTCCAGCTCCATGTAATATCAAATGGCAAAAGCTCTTCCAGAGATCTCCATCTCAATGTTAAGACCCAGCTCCACTCAACGACCAGCAAGCTACAGTGCTAGACACCCTATGCCAAACAACTGGCAAGACAGGAACACAACCCGACCCATTAGCAGAGAAGCTGCCTAAAATCATAATAAGGTCACAGACACCACAAAACACACCACCAGACACGGTCCTGCCCACCGCAAAGACAAGATCCAGCCTCATCCACCAGAACACAGGCACCACTCCCCTCCACCAGGAAGCCTACACAACCCACTGAACCAAACTTAACCACTGGGGGCAGACACCAAAACCAACGGGAACTACGAACCTGCAGCCTGCGAAAAGGAGACCCCAAACACAATAAGTTAAGCAAAATGAGAAGACAGAGAAACACACAGCAGATGAAGGAGCAAGGTAAAAACCCACCAGACCAAACAAATGAAGAGGAAATAGGCAGTCTACCTGAAAAAGAATTCAGAGTAATGATAGTAAAGATGATCAAAAATCTTGGAAATAGAAGAGAAAATACAAGAAACATTTAACAAGGACCTAGAAGAACTAAAGAGCAAACAAACAATGATAAGCAAAACAATAAATGAAATTAAAAATTGTCTAGAAGGAATCAATAGCAGAATAACTAAGGCAGAAGAACAGATAAGTGACCTGGAAGATAAAATAGTGGAAATAACTACTGCAGAGCAGAATAAAGAAAAAAGAATGAAAAGAAATGAGGATGGTCTCAGAGACATCTGGGACAACATTAAATGCACCAACATTCAAAATATAGGGGTCCCAGAAGAAGAAGAGAAAAAGAAAGGGACTGAGAAAATATTTGAAGAGATTATAATTGAAAACTTCCGTAATATGGGAAAGAAAATAGTCAATCAAGTCCAGGAAGCACAGAGAGTCTCATACAGGATAAATCCAAGGAGAAAAACGCCGAGACACATATGGGAAATTCCATCTAAAAACAACAGAATACACATTTTTCTCAAGTGCTCATGGGACATTCTCCAGGATAGATCATATCTTGGGTCACAAATCAAGCCTTGGTAAATTTAAGAAAATTGAAATTGTATCAAGTATCTTTTCCAACCACAACACTATGAGACTAGATATCAGTTGCAATAAAAAATCTGTAAAAAATACAAACACATGGAAGCTAAACAATACACTACCTGATAACCAAAAGATCACTGAAGAAATCAAAAAATACCTAGAAACAAATGACAATGAAAACACCTATGGGATGCAGCAAAAGCAGTTCTAAGAGGGAAGTTTATAGCAAAACAATCCTACCTCTAGAAACAAGAAACGTCTCAAATAAACAACCTAACCTTACACCTAAAGCAATTAGAGAAAGAAGAACAAAAAACCCCGATGTTAGCCGAAGGAAAAAAATCATAAAGATCAGATCAGAAAGAAATGACAGAAACAATAGCAAAGATCAATAAAACTAAAAGCTGGTTCTCTGAGAAGATAAATAAAATTGATAAACCATTAGCCTGACTCATCAAGAAAAAAAGGGAGAAAACTCAAATCAAGAGAATTAGACATGAAAAAGGAGAAGTAACAACTGACACTGCAGAAATACAAAGGATCATGAAAGATTACTACAAGCAACTATATGCCAATATAATGAACAACCTGGAAGAAATGGACAAATTCTTAGAAAAGCACAACCTTCCGAGACTGAAGCAGGAAGAAGTAGAAAATATAAACAGACCATTCACTAGCACTGAAATTGAGACTCTGATTACAAACCTTCCAAAAAACAAAAGCCCAGGACCAGATGGCTTCACAGGCGAATTCTATCAAACATTTAGAGAAGAGCTAACACCTATCCTTCTCAAACACTTCCAAAATATAGCAGAGGGAGGAACACTCCCAAACTCATTCTATGAGGCCACAATCACCCTGAAACCAAAACCCAACAAAGATGTCACATAGAAAGAAAACTACAGGCCAATATCACTGATGAACATAGATGCAAAAATCCTCAACAAAATACCAGCAAACAGAATCCAACAATACATTAAAAGGATCATACACCATGACCAAGTGGGGTTTATCCCAGGAATGCAAGGATTCTTCAATATCGCAAATCAATCAATGTGATAAACAATATTAACAAATTGAAGCAGAAAAAACATATGATCATCTCAATAGATGCAGAAAAAGCTTTTGACAAAATTCAACACCCATTTATGATAAAAATCCTCCAGAAAGTAGGCATTGAAGGAACTTACCTCAACTTAATAAAGGCCATATATGACAAACCCATGGCCAACATCATTCTCAATGGTGAAAAACTGAAACCATTTCCTCTAAGATCAGGAACAAGACAAGGAAGTCCATTCTCACCACTATTAATCAATATAGTTTTGGAAATTTAGCCACAGCTATCAGAGAAGAAAAAGAAATAAAAGGAATCCAAATCAGAAAAGAAGTAAAGCTGTCACTGTTTGCACATGACATGATACTATACATAGAGAATCCTAAAGATGCTACTGGAAAACTACTAGAGCTAATCAATGAGTTTAGTAAAGTAGCAGGATACAAAATTAATGCACAGAAATCTCTTGCATTCCTACATACTAATGATGAAAAATCTGAAAGAGAAATTAAGGAAACACTTCCATTTACCATTGCAACAAAAAGAATAAAATACCTAGGAATAAACCTACCTAAGGAGATAAAAGAGCTGTATGCAGAAAACTATAAGACACTGATGAAAGAAATTAAAGATGATACAAACAGATGGAGAGATATACCATGTTCTTGGGTTGGAAGAATCAACATTGTGAAAATGACTATACTACCCTAAGCAATCTACAGATTCAATGCAATCCCTATCAAACCACCAATGGCATTTTTCACAGAACTAGAATAAAAAAATTCACAATTTGTATGGAAACAAAAAAGACCCCGAATAGCCAAAGCAATCTTGAGAAGGAAAAACAGAGCTGGAGGAATCAGGCTCCCAGACTTCAGACTACACTACAAAGCTACAGTAATCTAGACAGTATGGTATTGGCACAAAAACAGAACAATAGATCAATGGAACAGGATAGAAAGCCCAGAGATAAACCCACGCACATATGGTCACCTTATTTTTGATAAAGGAGGCAAGAATATACAATGGAGCAAAGACAGCCTCTTCAATAAGTGATGCTGGGAAAACTGGACAGCTACGCATAAAAGAATGAAATTAGAACACGCCCTAACACCTTACACTAAATAAACTCAAAATGGATTAAAGACCTAAATGTAAGGCCAGACACTATAAAACTCTTAGAGGAAAACATAGGCAGAACACTCTTTGACATAAATCACAGCAAGATCCTTTTTGACCCACCTCCTAGAGAAATAGAAATAAAACAAAAATAAATAAATGGGACTTAATTAAACCTAAAAGCTTTCGCACAGCAAAGGAAACCATAAACAAGACAAAAAGACAACCTTCAGAATGGGAGAAAATATTTGCAAATGAAGCAACTGACAAAGGAATAATCTCCAAAATTTACAAGCAGCTCATGCAGCTCAATATCAAAAAAAAACAACCCAATCCAAAAATGGGTAGAAGATCTAAATGACATTTCTCCAAAGATATACAGATTGCCAACAACACATGAAAGGATGCTCAACCTCACTAATCATTAGAGAAATACAAATCAAAACTACAATGAGGTATCACCTCACACCAGTTAGAATGGCCATCATCAAAAAATCTACAAACAATAAATGCTGGAGGGGGTGTGGAGAAAAGGGAACCCTCTTGCAGTGTTGGTGGGAATGTAAATTGATACAGCCACTATGGAGAACAGTATGGTGGTTCCTTAAAAAAACTGAAAATAGAACTACCATACGACCCAGCAATCCCACTACTGGGCATATACCCAGAGAAAACCATAATTCAAAAAGAGTCATGTACCACAATATTCTTTGCAGCTCTATTTACAATAGCCAGGACATGGAAGCAACCTAAGTGTCCATCGACAGATGAATGGATAAAGAAGACGTGGCACAAATATTCAATGGAATATTACTCAGCCATAAAAAGAAACGAAATTGAGTTATTTGTAGTGAGGTGGATGGACCTAGAGTCTGTCAAACAGAATGAAGTAAGTCAGAAAGAGAAAAACAAATACTGCATGCTAACACATATATTTGGTATCTAAAAAAAAAAATATATATATATATATATATGGTTCTGGAGAACCTAGGGGCAGGACAGGAATAAAGACGCAGATGCAGAGAATGGATTTGAGGACATGGGGAGGGGGAAGGGTAAGCTGGGATGAAATAATAGAGTGGCATGACTTATATATACTACCAAATGTAAAATAGATTGTTAGTGGGAAGCAGCCATATAGCACAGGGAGATCCGCTTGGTGCTTTGTGACCACCTAGAGGGGTGGAATAGGGAGGGTGAAAGGGAGATGCAAGAGGGAGGAGATATGGGGATATATATATATGTATAGCTGATTCACTTCGTTATAAAGCAGAAACTAACACACCATTGTAAAGCAATTATACTCCAATAATGACGTTAAAAAAATAATTTTCTAGTAGCCACATTAAAAATAGGAGGGCTTCCCTGGTGGCGCAGTGGTTGAGAGTCCACCTGCCGATGCAGGGGACACGGGTTCGTGCCCCGGTCCAGGAAGATCTCACATGCCGCGGAGCAGCTGGGCCCGTGAGCCATGACCGCTGAGCCTGCGTGTCCGGAGCCTGTGCTCCGCAATGGGAGTGGCCACAACAGTGAGAGGCCCGCGTACCGCAAAAAAAATAAATAAATAAAATAGGAAAAAGAATTGTGTAAAATTCATTTTAATAACACATTTTATTTAACTCAATATATATCCAAAATTCTACCATTTTAACATATAATCAATATAAAAAATTATTAATGAACTCTTTTACATTGTCTCTCTCTTTTCTTACTGTCTTTGAAATAGGGGTTATAATTTACAATTAAAGTACATCTCATTTCAGACTGGCCATATAGCAAGAGCTCAATAACCGTATCTGGCAAATGGCAACATCATTGGACAACAGAGTTCTAGACCCTAAATGATCCTAAAAACTTCTTAGCTTTTCTAATTACTAGCACATGATCTCAGGTAAGTTATTTAGCTTTTCTTTATCTGAATTACCTCCTTCATAACTAAGGAGAATAATAATAGTGTCTCCATCACGGAGCTGTTGTGAGGAGTAAATGAGTTAATATGTATAAAGCATACAGAATAGTGGCTGGCACAGAGCAAGTGCTCAGAAATTCAGTCCTCCCAGCTCTGTCACATAGGAAGGGCAGGAGTTTTCATCTCTTTTTTATACGTAAGACATGAAGATTTATTAAGCCCCTCAGTCTGTCAGGCTCAGAGCTAGAGGTCATGATCTCATTAAATTCCCCAATAACCCAGTGAGGGAGAGACCATTGCCATGTTTTAATGATGAGGTCAGAGAGGTCATCTAACTTTGTCCAAGGCCACACAGCAAGTACACAGCAGAGCAGGGATTCTAACCCAAGTCTGCTGACTCCAAAACTCTATTCTTTTCACTGAATTTTGTGGCTTGAGATGAAAAGAGGTGACCCAAGCTTTCAGAGCAGGTGGTGACGACTCTGGGCCTTGAGCCACCACCTGAGTCCCCCAGTGCTCTCCCCCCCACCCAGCTGCCTGCCCAAGGGTAGACGTGTGGCCCCATAACAGGGTGCAGGGGCCATTTCTGGTGGAGTGATCCTTCCAGGGATTCCTTCAAGTTATATCTCTTTAGGTGGCTCTCCCAGTGTGCCAAGAAAACTGGGCCTTAGCGCCTGAGCCGAAGGTATAGAGGGCGTGGAGGGAATGAAAGTTTCTTAGCTTCACTAAACATACGTCACAACATCAGAACCCAATTCTTCCCCGGGTTCTGTCTAGTTTCTATGTCCTTGAATCCTCAATGCTTTGAACGAAGCAAGTGGGTGCTCTGGCCAGAATAATACAGCAAAAGGATGTATCCAGGGGGCTCTCCCGGGGTGCCCCCTGCCCCAGACACCCTAATTCCACAGCCTGCAGGTGAGAGCCTCTCAGAGGAAAAGGATTTAAAAAAACAACAGGAGACCCAGGAACTAGGATCTAGTTACAGAGAGAAAGGGGAGGAAAGAGAGCTAGTGAGAGTGATGGA
Organism: Orcinus orca; assembly: GCF_937001465.1. NCBI lineage: Eukaryota > Metazoa > Chordata > Mammalia > Artiodactyla > Delphinidae > Orcinus > Orcinus orca. The sequence continues at coordinate 60,918,595 of NC_064572.1, read as the reverse complement.
GAACAGCAATGCAGCAAAAAGAGCTTTTAGGGATAATTAATAATTAACATTTCTAATGATGTCCCGGGGACAGGAAGAGGCCAGCACAGGGCTCTGGGGCACGACTGGGGGCGATGGCGACCTCCAGGAGAGGACCGGCAGCCTGAGCCTCATTAACTTTCATGAGGGCCCCATGCAGCCCTTCATGCAGCCGGTGGGCTGCCTGCTGCTCAGATGGTCATTGTCATGACAATCTCGAGAAGGGGGAGCCTGGAGAGTGATTTAAGGGGCATAGGCTGCCAGTAGGAGAGGGGTCTAGGGAATTCATTTTCTGGACTTACAGATCCAGCTCCTATGAAAGCCAGGTTTCCCTTGGCCAAGGCAAGCAGTGGAGGAAAATTATGTTCATCACGTTCAAAGACAGAGCATTCCTCGGGAGCAGCAAAGGAAGTGGGTAAAGACAGGTGAATGCCTGGAGTGGGGAGCTGTCTCAAGAGGGGGCAGGTACAGCCAAAGCCTAGAGTGGAAGGGACTGGTTACATGGTTATGACTGTGATGGTAATGGTCAGACTGGATGGTGGATGGTCTCCCCAAAAACACCTGTGTTGAAGCCCTATCCCCATTGTGACTGCTTTTGGAGCTAGGGCCTTTACAGAAGAAATTAAGGTTAAATGAGGTCATAAGAGTGGGACCCCCCAGCCTGGTAGGATTGGCGTCCTTATAAGAGGACACACCTGAGAGTCCCCTCCACCCCATGCATGCACAGAAGGAAGGCCAGGTGAGGACACAGCTACAAGGTGGCCATCTGCAAGCCAGGAAGAGAGCTCTCACCAGAAACCGAGTCAGTCAGAACCTTGATCTTGGACTTCCCAGCCTCCAGAACTATAGAAAATAAATGTCTGTTGTTTAAGCCACCCAGTCTAAGTCCTTCCTTAGTGTGGCTTGAGCAGACTAATACAGTGATGGTTAAAGGGATTGTGGCAATCAGAAAACTAGTAATAGGCTCTCAGGTGACCAGCCATCTCAGTTTGCCCAGAACTGAGGGGTTTCCTGGGATACAGGGCTTTCAGTGCTAACACTGGGACAGTCTCAGGCAAACCAGGATGGTTGGTCATCCTAGCTAGTAGCAGTAGCGGCAGTAATAGTAGTAGTAATGGTAATATTTGTAGTAGTAGTAATAGTAGCATCACAGGTAGTCTAATAATTAGCTGATGCTTTATATTATATTTATATCATATTTATGTTTATTCACTTTTCAGCTGCCTCGTTCCTAAAGGATGTGGATGCTTTGAGCCCTCATACATATACAGTGCCTTACAGATACAAGCATTTTCACAAACACATCAGCTCTGCCGACTTGAGCCAACTCTTTGCCCCCCCAGATTCAAACTTGGCCCATTTTATCCCCAAGACCAATGTGACCTCAGCCAGCTGGAGGGGCTCTCTCCTGCCAAAGGCCCCATGGCCCTGAGGAGCCCTGGCTCCCTTACTAGGTGCCAGGCAGATGCCCAAGGTCTCCCTTTGGAGCTTCTGACCCCTTCCACCTGTGCAAGGCCTGGGACTTTGCAGGCTTAGTGAACCCTCCAGGGGGTTCTGAGGAAGGCCAGTGCTCTAAGGACCCAACAGTCGCTCTGTCTACTGCTACATATGTTTAGTTTATTTGTTGTCACTTTTTAATTTGATATAATGTTGAATTTACAGAACAATTTCAAGAACTGTATAAACAAACTGTCATATCCCCTTTACTCAGATTCACCAATTATTCATATTTGGTCCGTTTCCGTAATAATTTCTCTCATTTTTAAAATCTAAAAGTAAAACAGAAAGTAAACTTTTCTAGTGTGGATGATACAGATTGACAGCAGGACATATATAATATATAAGTAAATGCACCCATATATTGGGAGACATAAATACATATTGGCAGCTCAGCCCCAGCTTACTGTTAGAAATGTGCCGTCGTAACTTTGGTGGCAAAGATCATAGTGATCTGGGCTAGGGGAAAAGGGAGTTGACTAGGATGAGGGTTAAGGAAGCTTTGGGGGTGACTGAAACGTTCTATATCCTGATCATGGTGGTAGATGCCCAATGTAGAAATCCATCTAAATGTACGCTTACAACAGGTATATATTATTGTAGACAATTTGTACTTCAACAAGGTTGATTTTTAAAATGTAACCTTTTTTTAAGTTTAGTGGCCTCTGAAGGACCCAGCAGAGGAAAACTGATGCCTGAAGAAGTATGGATTTTATGCCATTAATTATCACATATTTATATGGCCCTTCTTACATGTGAGGCTCTGTTCTAAGCACTTTACAAAAACTAACTCGTCTGATTGTCGCAACAATCCTGCGGTGTAAGAGCAATCGTGGTGCCCATTTTACAGATCAGGAAGAGAAGCTACTGGGGGACAAGATGGCTCAGCTAAAAGCAGCCAGGCAGGCTGGCACCGGAGCCCTGCTCTTCGACACTATGCTTAGCTGCTTCTTTACGTGATAGTGAGAAACCAGGTCCCTTCTAAACATGGACTGTCTGCCCCAAAGAGCCCCCCGCCCTTCCCCGAGCAGCTGGGACCAGCGGGCAGGCAGAGCAAAGCTGACTGTCCCTGGGGCTTCCACTGGGCTACAACACCAGATTGATGAAAATCTGGGCTACAACACCAGATTTTCCTCCACTCTCCTCCATCCTCGACACTCCCCAGGGCTGTCAGTCTCATCTCTAGGCCTTTCCATTCGCCAAATTTTAGAAAGCACCCACTGATGCATTTTAGCCTATTGTTGGAGACAGAGTTGGCCACTTAAGCCACTCTGTCTGTCCCCAAGAGATACTAACAGAAAATAAATGTATGCATGTGTGTGATTTCCTGAGGTTCTGTGTTTCAGAGGCTGGAATTTCCTTGTTACCTGTGTGGTTCCTGTAAGTCAGGGCTCTGTGGCGAGAGACAGCGGGACAAGGTTTCAGGAGACCTGGTTCAAGCATGAACTTTGCTACTGAATTGCCGTGTGACGTAGGGCAAGTTACTTTCCTTCTCTGGGTCTCAGTTTTCATACCTAAAATAGCAGGAGATTAGATCAGATCAGAGGTTCTTGGCCTACGGATCCCTAGGAAGTCCATGGATGGGCTTCAAATGTTCTAGGAATTCCCCAAAATTTATATGCAGAGTGTTTTGTGCATGTGGTTAAAGGAGCCCATAAATTCTTCTGATTTTCAAAAGGATCTGCTATCACTCGAAAATTTCAGCATCACTCACCTGCCAAAATCCTTTCTAGTTCTAAAATTCTAAGATTCTGTGTGTTAATCTAAGACTTTGTATTCCACTCCAGCCTGGAACCTTCATTTATAGAGAATGATAAAGAAGACCCAGGACATTCGTGGCAACGTGAGGACTACCACATGGGTCTCCTGATTGAATCCAGTCTTTCTCACTCATTCATTCATTCAACATATATCTATTATAATAATTATGTTTTACTCAAATGATAACTTTTGACATATGCCCAGAGTCTCTATAATGTTCCAGGGCGTTAACATTAACATTAACACAGACCTAGCACATAGTAAATATTTGGTGAATGAAACAGTGACCAGGAAAGATGACTAGGTGCCAGGGATGGGAATGTGGAATGAAAAGGAGGAACCTCAAATCAGGAGACCTGAGTTTTAGCCCCAGCTTGGCTCCACACAAAGCCTCTTCCCCTCTGGCCTCTCTTTTTGCATCTGTAAAAGGAGGGAACTAGACAGCTAAGCTTTGAGGTCCCTTCTGGATTTAAGATTCCAGGATGTCGAAACTACCTCTGGCTATCCAGAAGGGGTTCTGGGAAAGAGCAGTGCCTTAGAGCTCCCATCCCAGGGAAGTCTCTATCTATTGTTGAGTAACAAATTAGCCTAAACTTTAGCAACAAATATTTATTATCTCACACAGTTTCTAAGGGTCAGGAATCTGGGCAGTTGGTTCAGGCTCTCGCGTAAGGTTGCAGTCAAGCTGTGGGCCAGAGTGGCAGTCCTCTGAAGGCTTGACTGCAGGTGGAGGTTCTGCTCCCAGGCTCACTCACATGGCTGTTGGCTGGAGGCCTCAGTTCCTTGTCCCATGGACTTCTACCTAGTGATGCTCATGCCATGGCAGTTGGCTTCCCCCAGAGCAAGCAATTTGAGAGAGAAAGAGGGTCACCAAGATGAAAGCTGCAATGCCTTTTTGTAACCTAACCAGGAAGTGACATGCTATGAATTATGCTGTATTTTAGTAGTTATGCAGATCAATCCTGGTGTGATATAGGCGGGAGGTACACAGGTTGGAATTTCGGGAGGTGGGGATCATTGAGGGCCATCTGGGAGGCTGGCTAACACACCCAGGCCAGAGCCGAATTCCACAAGGCCCCATTTAGACAAGGCCACCACTCATATTTTCTAGGAGTGCCCAGGCGGGAGAGTTCGGGCATGAGCCAGCCAGTATCATCAATGGAATGTCCTGCCTGCTCCTTTCCAAAGCAAGCACAGGAATTCTGCAGGGCTCCTCGCTGAAACCCTGCTGCCCAGCATAGCCCTGCAAGGGTGAGAGCAGAGCTGTGTAGGGGGATCAGCAGGGACCACCCTAAACAACCTAGCAAAACCTCGACTAACCAGAGCAAAGTGAGCCAGGACACTCACCTAATCGGATTTTTTCTGTGTTCAACTACCCCACTCTGATAAATACGTCTAAATACTATGGTTGATGATAAAGAGACAAACGACAGGAAAGTATATTGCTACTAAACATCTTTTAAAAACCTCCAAGGGTCCATACCTATAAGCTTGTATGCTCTCTACTTCTAAAGTATTGTCAAATCCTGCAAGTTCCAGAATTATCAGTGAATGATCTGCTACCTTTACTTTACTTTCAAAGGCAGAAAAGTGAAACAAAAATTTTAGGAAATTTTTAAAGATCAACATTTCTAACAATGGAGCCTTTCTACTGAACTTCCATCTAATTAGGAAATTAACCAGACCATTTCACTTCCTCAGTAAATGGGATTGAATTTCTTGTGGCTGGAACCCAGACTCGGTTCTCCATTTCCCTGACATGGTCGGCACTTCCCACCCTGCCTTTCATTCCTCCCTCAGCCTGGAATTCTTGGTGAGCCTGGAGTGGGAGTGAGAAGATGTGGGTTCCAGTCTCTGTTCCGCCTCTTACATCTGGGGCATGTGGTCTCTCCAAGCTCCTTTTTCCTTGCTTATAGAAGGAGGAGATGAAAGTACATGATCCTTTGGGTGTCTTTCATGCCTAACTTCTAGGACTCCACACACTGACCTTCTCTCTCTGTCACTTTCTGAAATCCCACTGCTTTTTCAGAATGCAAGCAAAATGTTATCACCACCATGAAGCCTCCTTTATCTTTGTGGACATAGTAATTTCTCCCTTCTCCATGACCCTGCAATTAACAGATATTAACACATTGTTTTATGTATTAGGTATAATATATATGCACCTTTTGTCTCTCTGACCGGACTCTAAGCTCTTTGAGAACAGGGGCCTCGTCCTTCTCATCTTCATACCCCTTAGCGCTGCATCTAGCACACAGTAGGTGTTCATACTGTAGTTTGAAGGAAGTCTGAAGAATGTTGTGACTTTGCAGCACACCCATGTACTGGCTGCCCTCAGCCAGCAGGGGGAGCACGTTCGCTCCTTAAAAGAAGTGGCCAATTCTGAACCTTTTCTCTGTGGAGAGCTGATGGGTGGATTTACCTCTGGGGATGAGAGAGGCCCACTGCCTTGGATGAAGGCAGGGATGAGGGAGAGCCTGTTATTTCTGACTAAGAAGACACCATTTATTTTGCAGCTTGGTAAACAGAATAACATCTCAAGAACAGAGAGCAACCTTCGTGATATATTCAGAGCACGTCCAATCTCTAAGGCCTACACGGAGTTATAATGGGGATACATTCTTGATTAAACACCGTGTAACCTGGGGCATTAAGTCTATGATAAATTAGAGATAGGTACCTGCAACCTCATTTCTTTTAAGGATATTTAATTATAAAATTTTGTAACGAAGTTACAGCCATATTAAAATGGTTTCTCACTGAAAAAAGGGTCTCAAAAGGTGAGACAATGCCGATAAGATAGGTACTGTGCCTTTAGGGTTTTCTAAGAGCTCCCACTGTGCCACTGCACGCTGCTGGAGATGAGAGAGAGGAGATAAAGCATCTATCTCCCTTCAGGAAATAGCCGCTTGGGGAAGGTGATCTCTCTCTTCACAAGCCTGCTGCCACAGATCCTGGAGTGTCATGCAGCTAGGACCCTGTCCGGGAGAAGCTGTCCAGCTTCTCTTTAAGAGGAGGTCACCTGCCAGTAATGGGCAGCTCGGTAGTCACTCATAACTAAGTATAAATTACACCAGTCTTCTTATTCCAGTTCCCCTCCTGCAAAAATGGGGAAATATTTAGCCTGAGAATGTTGGTTGTATGTCAGAAGACGTCATAATTTTGGAGCACAAGATACTATGGGACAGGGAGGCCAGGGTGAGGAGCCGGTGAGGGAAGACGTTGGGCAGCCGGAGGGTGGTGTGGGGGACATGGAACAGAGGGGACACTGAGAGGTAGATGACTGTGTTGATAGCAACTGCCCCTGGATTTTTCAAAGAGCCTGCTCCGTCACCAATCATTACATCAGACCATGTGTCCTGATTTGTCACTCAGAAAATACAGCTTCTTAGCTTTCCTGGTGAGTTAACACCTTCCCCACTATCTAGAAGCCAAAACATAGCAATCCTGATAGTCCGAGCTTGGGGTACTTGTTTCATTGCTCAGGCATTGAGAGCCCGTCTCCTCAACCAGTAAAAAAGAGGAGTCGTCTTACTCCGCTCCTAGCAAATGTCCTGCTAAGTACATTGCCCTGCCTGGCGCATCGTGAGCCCTCAGCTGCTGCTGCTGCTGTAGCTATTGTTATTGCCATTGCTGCTGTTTTTATTGTTGTTTTTGTTGCTGTTGTCGTCGGACCTGACACATAAGAGACCCTCAGTCAACACTGGCTGGTATAATTACGGAATCATTCTGTGTCCTGTATCCAGGGTCAGCCTGTGACACAAGGCCTCCTGCTCATTACTTACATTCACGTTAGCTTTTCACCCCTGAGCTGCCTAATTAGGGGCCGGAGAATGGTGTTGAAATAAACCGAGAAATCTGACACCAGCTGTGCTCCGCCTTCACCCCCCCCACCCCCACCCCCACCCCCTCCCCCCCCCCCCCCCCCCCCCCCCCCCCCCGGCAGTCGCTGTGCAGACCAGAGCAGAGCTCCTTAGGAGGCGAGTGCTACTTCTAGGAATTAGATATTCTGGAGCATTGGGTGGAGACGGTTTGTAAGTGCCAGATGCCTTGTGGCAAAGCCCTGTCACATTCCAGCTATGTGACTTGGGGTAAGTCACTTAACCTCCTTTTTTTTTCTTCTCATCTGCAAAATAGTTACCTTGCTCTTGAGGCTGCTATGAGGACCTGGTGTCACCGTGCCAAGATCAGTGCCGGATGCAGAGTGGGAATTCAATCGACATTAGCCTCCTTTCCTCCAGTCCCTTCTTCTGCCCCCCACACCCACCCTGAACCCCGGTAAAGGCCTAGAACATCAGAGCTGCAGGGGATCTGAAAGCCCAGCCAGCTCAGTCTTATTTTTCCAGATTATGAAAAGATATACAGCGAGACAGAGGCAAGGCCAGAGGAGGGTCAGGTTGCCCTCTCCTAGTTCGTGCCCACCTTCAGTATCACCCTATCACCAACTCACCATAGCAGAACTGTCAACTCAGAGCTAAATCCTCCTGCTTTCATTTAATTGGGATTGTGGCTCTCCTGTTCTCTGAAATTACATCAAGGAAGCTCTAATGACCATTAGCCACCATGGTTTTCCTTTCTGAGGTCGCTCATGCCTTTGGCTATAAGCTTATCTGTACAAGCATTTGTACTCCCCTCATGCTTTCTGCAGACCTTAAGAATTGTGCCTGGGTCTGGGGCTCCCCTTACAAGTGCAGGACTCTAAATTCAAATTCACAAACTGGAGTCTGTTTTCTGGAGCACATCCAGCGTGGGTGAGTGAGAACCGGCAGTTTTTAACCCTGAGATGCTCATCCACGTTTCCAGTTTGTGAATGTGGTGGAAGCAGTAATAAAGTTGGAGAACAGAAGAGGTTCCAGGCCTGAATGACCAGTAAAGCCTCTTTTCAAATGACCAAGAGTAATATCTATAAGGTACAAGCTAATTACAAGAATTAACAACAACCACTACCAAAAAACACAGACGTTTCAACTATATCAAATGCTGAGGACCAGAAACGCAAGCCAGCTTATTTTTACTGCATCTAATATTTTACTATCTGTCAAATTAAACCAAGTCCTAGTACTGGCCTCAGTTCACTTCTGGTCCTGGATGTATAAGGGAGGCATTCAAAAAAGAAGGGGGTAAGGAGGACAGGAAACCACAGGAGGGATAAGAGAACCTCTGACTGAAATGCATAAAATAGGAGTCAAAGGGCCTTTTCCCCCCTGCCTCCTTCTAATCATTCATCCAGTAAATATTTATGGAGCAATTACTTCCCAAGCACAGTACTAGGCACTGGGGATGCAGTGGTTCCTGCCACTGCAGAGCTGACATTCTTGGTGGCAAATACAGAGGACAAACAAGCCCTTAAACAGAGAAATAAGATAATCTCAGAGAGTGCGAAGCCGTAAGAAGGCAACGCGGTAAGTTAACGAGACAGCGAGGAACTGGGCTTGAGTAGGGGCCCCTCAGGTGGATGGTTGGAATAGCATCTTTGAGGAGGTAACCTCTATAAGCCTAGACTTGTATGATGAGTAGCCCGTGATGAGTAAAGCTGAGAGAGCATTTCAGGCAGAAGGCAAAGCAAACGCAAAGGCCCTGCGTGAGGATGAGCTCGAAAAACAGAGAAGGTCAGAGTAGCTGCAGCCCGGGGAGCCGGGGCTGTGGGTTGAGATAGGACAGGTGGCAGTGGCCCGATGGCATAAGGCGTGGGGAGGAAGTAGATGTGGCCCGTGGGGGCAGACAAACCTGGCTTCGAATCCCAGCTTTAAGATTTACCAGCAGCGTGACCTCGAGCAGATTGCTTAAGCTCTGAGCCCCAGCTTCCTCGTCTTTGAAATGGCGATGATGATAATAGGACCCACCTCAGGTGGTTAATGTGAGGAATAAATGAGAGGCACCATTGAAAGGGCTTCGCAGGGCACCTGGTATCCAGTTAGTGGTCAATAAGCTCCAACTTCTTCTCTCATGGACTTCTTATCACAGACTTCCAAGGTCACGGCTCACAGGCCCTAGGCCCAGTTTCAGCCGCCACCACTGAGAAAGCCACTAGGTGGCGGTCTTTCAAGCTTTTCTAGTTTCACCAGTTTTCCGGTCATGACTTTTGTCCTTGTTTTCACCCAATAGGAAAGTGCAAAGACCCAATCCTCCAAAGACTGATTGGGTACGCGGTTATCGGAAATGTATAGAGAATATTTTCTGATTTCAGCAACAAAATGTAATGAAAAGAACACCAGGCTGAGAGTCAGGCTGAGTCAGATCTGGATTCTAGTCTCTACTTTACCTACAGACCAATCAAGCTTGGCAGTGCATTGATCCTTCTGGGCCTCAGTTTCCCCATCTACTTATATCACAGTATCACCGTAAGGCCCAAAGGAGGTACTGGGTGTAGAATGGCTAGAGGCCGTACAAAGTGTGCTTGAATGGCAGTCCCAGGTGGTCACTTACTGGCTGTTTACTTAACCTCAGCTTTTTCATCTACAAAATGGGCATAATAATAGAATCGTAGGTTTGTTGGGACGATTAAAGCAGTCATAGCACACAAACAGCACCCAGCATGTGTCAGCGCAGCCTCAGTGTGAGCTGGCATCCTTTGTAAAGCACCGCTCAGGCGGATCAGCTTGTGAACACGGGCTGTGGTGGCTTTGATGCGGTGACTGCTGGGAACTGCAGAGAGAGAACATTTGACAGAAGGTGAGCTCTAGAGGACCACGAAGAAGCAGAGAGATGGGAGAACTCCACATGGAGATGGGGAGGGAAGGTGCCCAGTCACCCAATCAGGGAACCATCTCCTGCCCCATAGTTCCCAAGCAGACCTTGCAGGACGCAGGAGGGGCATGTCTCCCCGGACCACTCCTGTTCCCTGTCTCTTTTGGCACCAGTTGGGCAGCAGTTCCCTGTGTATTTTAAGCTCCTTGAAGGCAGAGAAGGTCTTATTCATCGCTGTTCCTCCCCTGGCCTAACCCAGAGCCCACACCTAACAAGCTCTGGATAAATGCTTGCTGGTGACCCATCCATCCTGGGCCATGTGGGGAACCAATCACATCCCAGACAGCCCTGGGCTATGCACTGAGCCTGAACTCCTCCAGCCTGCCCTGGAAATTGGGTGCTCTGCCTATGAGATGGGGACGTTGATGACTCTGTGCTAATGTCCTCATCTGTAGATGTATGCGGAACATGTCAGAATCCCCAGCAGAAGGAGAAAAGGCACAGGCACCAGCTGGATTTCCTGGGCTCCCCACGTGCCCTGCACCTGCCCCTCCTGCCTGAAAGGCTCTTAGGAGGGGGCACATGGCAGTGAGTGCCGTGCAATTGCTTAATGGCAGGACATAGGTGTGAGGAGGAATCAGAATCACGGGGAAGGCGCGGGCACGTGGGACAGGCACGGCTGCCCCAAAGGAGCACCCCCATTGCCAGCTCTGCTTTGCCACAGGAGAATTGTTGTTGGATGAGAACGAGCGATCATTCCATCTTTCTGGTCTGTTTCCTCAAGTCCACTACAAAGAAAATATAAATACCCACTTCTTTGTCATAAAGGGCATAATGCCGGGCCCACAGAAAGGGCTTAAATGCTTGTGGAATATCTTGATGAGACAGTGCCTCAGACACTGTAAATACTGAAGCAGCCCTGGTCAAACTTTTCTACCAAAGAATTCTAAAAGCAGAAGAAAGGGTTATCACACACCCCACCCCAGGGCTCTGGGGGTCTCACCCAGCAGGAAGCCTGAAAGGTCTTTGGTCTAAAATATGCATGCAGTTTTGCATTGGAGTCTGTGATATATCCAAATGGATCGAAATGAAAAGTGTAATTTTCAAAGTCTTACCAGCGAAATTACCTACCTCTCTTCCTCTCTCCCCCACCCCTAGCACATCTTCTAGCAAAAAGGATAGTCCAGGAAGATGAGGCACTTTTATCTGGAGTAATTTGTGGTTCTGGAACACTTCCCAAACACCCCTGTTTCAGAAGCACAGTAAAAGAGCACAGGTTTAATTATTTGTATTTAATATTTTGGTGGGCCATCCTGTGCACCCTGCTTTACTTACTGATAGATAGAACACATGGTCTTTGTTTGTTTGGCTCCAATGGCCCCCTCAGGGTCCACAAGGAGCCCGTTCCCTGCAGGCTGCCCCACTCTCGGCCCCAGCCAGCAGGCAGTATTGGACAGATCAGAAAACAAACAGCCTGCGGGCTCTCGCTCAGAACTCTACCCCAGTCTTCACGTCACCGTGGTTCCTGCTGCCTGACCTTCTGACCCCACCTCTGCAGGGCCTGCGCTCCCCTCCCTGGCCCAGCCCCTGGGCCTGCCTTTGAGCTCTTGCCTGCCTCCTGAGAGATGTCCTGGAAAGAAAATTGTGTTCCAGCTCTTAAAGACCTCCAGAGGAACAGTTTCTACAACCTCTGCAGGAATCTCGTTCTAACACACAACTCTCACGGAGAAGAAGCCTTCTTTTCATGAAATCGCAATTCCTTCCTCTTGCAATGAGCCTGGAGTTGCTTTTATTCTCTACTGGTCTGAGCTACACTTAACCCTAATTCCTCCTGATTTTCTCCTTGCTAGCCAGAGTGTGGAACATCGGCTTTGCTCTGGTCATCCCTCATCCTCCGCGTGCACAGCCCTGGGTCAGACCTGGGCTCCCAGCTCCGAGGTGTGAGCAGAGCAGCACGGGGGCAGAGTGTGCCCTCCTACCACCAAGGCAGGGCTGGGTCAAGGGTGGCTGTGTGCTGCTTTGGGGGCCTGGAGGAGGGGAATCAGCTGACTCTGGTTGAGAACCTCTTGTAGGCCAGAACATAGAGATGTTTATGAGAAATATAAAGCTGGGTCTTTATTCTCAAGAATAGCACCATTAAAGAAGCAATTACTTACTCAACTCTGTGGACAGTGGGCCATGCCCAAGAGACTTAAATTCACATCCCAGCTCTGCCTTTCATTAGCTGTGCCACGTTGGGCAACCACTTCACCTCTCTGAGCCTTTGCTTATGTGCCTACGTCAGAGGTAAGTGTTAGTGAGGATGTTTTAATTCTGTAAAGTGCTACACAAATGAAAGGTTTACTATAGCTTGGGTGAGGAGAATACAAAGGCGGGGAGACCTGCAGATCTACTTTGTAGGAATACAGTTGCGAAGTGCTAAAGGCCTGGGAGTGAAGAGAGAGAAATGAAAGTGAGTGGCATTTCAAAGGAAGGACAGGCAGGTGGAGGTGACAGCTTGGGCACAGAGATTGGAGGAGAGAAGAGAAGAATGACAGTAGTCATTGTTTATGGAACACTCACTACATACCAGGCGCTCTGCTAAGTGCTTCATGTGTTCCTTAGAAAAGCCCTATAATGAGTTTTATTATCCTTATTTTACCCTTGCATCTGGCAGGTCGTAACAGTAGTTCTGGACTCTGCAGCTGAACCTGTGAGAAATCCATTCTATCTCTAATGAAATTTGGTGTCAAGATGAGGGTGGAGTTTTAGGACAAATTGCGGAAGAACCAAGAGGTGCTGAGGTAGGTGGTGGGGAGGGGAGCTCTCAGCAAACCCTGGTTAATGAAATCAGGGTGAAGTAATCAGAAATAATGTCCCTTGCAAATTCCAAACATGGATTCTTTTTCCCAGAGGCCATCAACTCTTGTCCACCTGTTCTTATCGGTGTTCCACTTCTGTCCTACCTGCTTCCTGGGATAGCCCATCACCTCAGCTCTAACACACACACTCTCTCTCTCTTACCTTCTCTCTCTCTCTTCCCCATACACACACATACACACACACACACACACGCGCGCGCGCGTGCGCGCGCGCACGCGCCCTGGCTCAATTACCCTTTCCATCATCTTTTATGTCAATGCTGACTCTTTGTTGATGACAAGATCTTCATGCTCAGTTTAGACATTCAATACTGACTAGAAACATCCCCCCCCGCCACCCTTCGCTTCCTCTCCTGACCTCCCTTCCCTTTCTCTCTCCTCGTGTTTCTTTCCCTCCTTTTATTTCCTCCTTCCTGCTCACCTTTCTCTCATGTTCACTTTCCACCCATCCCTCTCTTCTCTTAGAATGAAACTGGCCAGGGCACCGCTAGCCCAGGAGCTCCCTGGCGTTTGCTGTCATCACTTCCCAACTGCTAAAGGCTTTTCTCTTCTTCTTTAAGCGATGACCATGAGCTCATGTCTATCAGAGATCCTGCTGGGTTGGCAGCTGGATATGACAGACCAGGATGGGCTGGAAGGTGAATCAAGACCTACCCACCAAGGCAGGGCCAGGACCTAGGGAGGTCCTGGCAGCTGGTGGGGGGAAGACGTGAGGCCAGGCTGGGGGCATGTCAACGGAAGCTGGCATGAGGCAGTTGGCAGAGCCTTGAGAAGGCAGTTGATGTCAGGAATGTGAGGCAGCAGGTGGTAAAGACTCAACCACAGGGAGGGAAGTAGAGTATCTGGACCCTGGAATCCTAGTCCCTGAGCATCTGGGTCATAGGATAGGGTACCAGGTTGGGAGAATGAAGGAGACACCCATTATTCTATCTGGGGGTACCAGACAGAGTTCTGTCAGAAGAAAAAAGGTAAGAGCAGATACTAGGACCTGGGAACAAAGGCAAAGCAGGACGAAGGTCAGCAACGTGGCTAGCCTTAAGATTCAAGATGAAGCTTCCCTGCTGTTGACCTTGGGCTCTGGCAAGCCCCTGACCGTGAAGGGTATGACTGGCTGAGCATCTCAAGCCGGCATAGAGAGCTGTGCAGTCCCAGGTCCACCATGGCCTTCCCTTTTACTGTCCTCCTCTCTGCATTATGCTCTCAGCCAACCACTCAGACTGCAAAGCCACTGCACTACAGTGGAGCAAAACCTCAAAGCACCCAGGCTGCCTGGGTACATATTAACATGATGATCAGTCATCTACCTTCATCATCACCCCCAGGCTCCCCCCAGCCCTAAGGGGCTCTGACTTTTCTCACCAGACTTCTCTAGGATCTCGTAACGTCCCCCTTTATCTAGTCTCCCTTTCCCAGGTCTGCCCTCTGCACCCGGAGAAGCCTGTAGCCTGTGCTCCCGTTTTAAGCTGTTCGGAACTAACTCTCTGGCCATCTGGAAGTCCACCGTGGTTTGTGGCTTCTCTTCAAGAGCTTCCGTCATCTTCACCCCTACTTGCCTCCCCTCAAAAGTGCGTTCTGTACTTCTGCCACTTACATGCCACTGTTAACACAAGTCCATCTGAAAACTCACCAGCCGCTGATAAATTTGTACTCCTTAGAAAAAAGGAGCTACAGGCCAGTGCAGCTTGGTCTGAGAAGGGGTTATTTCCTCACACTCTCTTAAACCCCTCACTTCTTTCCCAGTTTACGGTTTCTCTTTTGCTACGAGTGCTGCTTTTCCACACCCTCACAAAACATTCATTTCTTTTGGGACAACCAAGCCTAAAATATCATTCCATATATCCCCTACCTGCAATTCCAAATTTCCAAATCTCTGAAAATCAAGGCATGGATTTGGGGTTTTTTTTGGTTTTTTACAAGTTTGATGCCAGAACTCATCTGGTGACAAAACCAGACAAACTGAAGTGAAGCCATTTTATCCTCATACCCATTTAGTGTGAACATTCACACTAAATGTTTTATGTTTTACTGCAGAAATAATGAGGCTGATTAAGAGATGCTGCCCAGGATCTCACAGGGCATGTTCAGTGCGTTCGGTACCTTTCTGAATTCTAAAGCACCTCTGGCTTCAAGGGCCTCAGGTAAGATTTGTTGAAACAGAAGCATCTCTAAGAGCTGAGATTCCCTAGCCTTTCCTCTCTATCTGGAGAGTGCGAAGACAGCCAGGTGGATCAGTGAGGGTCAAAAGGAAACCAAGGAGAGCAAATCTTCTGATTTGGAGAAAGAAGGGTTGAGTTTGTGTGACTCTGAGTAGCTTGTGTAACCCTCTGATCCTGAACCAGAGGAGAGGGTTGGTTCCCAACAGCCTCTGCTCCAATGGGCTTTCGAGATGACTGAAATGACACACCCAAATGTCTTGAGCTTTTAGAAAATGAAGTGCTATGAAACTTTTCTAGTATTTTTTTTTGAAACATAAATACATTTAATTGGAATAAATTAATCAGCAAACCCTGTGTTCATTCTGTGCCCAGTTTCACGCTGGGTTCTATGAGGTAGTCAAGTACAAGCTACAAACTCTGGACTTAAAGGGGCTTCTATTCTGAGAGGAAGGCCAAGTTTTTCTGCATAAGAAACAATTAGAGAGAATGCAGGACAATATGTATAATAGAGTGCTAAGATGTTGCAGACCTGCAGCAGGGCTGAAAACGCAAAGCTCCAATGCAGGCCAGAGCAGTTTTGGAAGATGCTGTGAGAAGTGAGACTTAGTCGGGTGCCAGAAGATGAGAAAACATTTTAGGCAAGTGTCCCAGGTAAGAATGGACAAGGTTTGTGGGGGGACAGTACAGAGAGAGTCAGCGTGTTGGGAGGAGACTGAACAAGCTGGATGGGGGTAAGGAGCGTGTTGAAAACATATGTGTGTTAGTCTGCTCGGGCTGCCATAAGAAAATACCACAGATCAGGTGGCTTAAACAAATGAATTTTATTTTCTCACGGTAGGAGGCTGGAAGTCCCAGATCGAGGTGCCGGCAGGTTTTTGTTTCTTTGGGGGCTTCTCTCCTTAGCTTGCAAACGGCCACCTTTGTCTGTGTCCTAAAATGACCTTTCTTCTGTGTGTGCCCAGAGAGACAGGAAGATCTCCAGGGTCCCTTTCTTTTCTTATAAGGTCTCCAATGCTAAGGATTAGGGTCCCACACTTTTGACCTCATTTAACCGTAACTATCTCTTTAGAGGCCCTATCTCCAAGCATAGTCACATTGGAAGTTAAGTCTTCAACATATGCATTTGGAGGGGACACAATTCAGTCCATAAATGTGCATGTGCCCCGAGAAAGCAAGATATGTCTGGGAAATTTGTGAGGGCAAGATGTCTACAATGATACAGGCAGGGCACAGACATGAACTGAGTGAATGGACATGGAGGACATTAGAGGAATTAGAAATTACAGGACCAGAAAGGCCTGGCCCACCGACTGAACCCTTACAAGTTCAAGTGCAGAAACCAAATTGCATTCCCTAAAGAACTTCCTGGAGAGACTGTCTCCGTCATTTCCTGCATTTCTCTGTCCTTCCCCAGCACCTCTGGTCTGATGCACCCTTACTTGGCTAGCTGCCGGAAAGTGTGAGATCATTATAGAGCTGTTTTGTACAGAAAGCCTATTCACATCTGGATGGCTAATGCTGATAATTACTGCGCTGGTTACTAAATCTGTCGGGCTTAGGTGAGGTGAGGCTCCACAGCTGGGGCTCCTGCTAACAGCTTCACCGGCAAAGAGAGAGAGGTGAGAACAAAAACCACGAAAGATGTGCTCAGAAGCTTGGGATTGAGTGAACCTGGTTAATTACCAGTCACTTGCTGTCTCCCAGAGTTGGAGTTTCTGGCTAAGGAATGCTCATAGATCAGACAGAACATGACAACCTGCAACTTATTTCTACACTAAGAGGGTGGCGGGGACCGAGATGCAGAGACAAGTGTGGAGATGGTCTCTCAGGTGCCGGGGCCATCACCACATGACTCAGATGCCCTCAGAATACGGTGGTGGTATGAGGCAGCATGGTGCAGAACTCACCGGACTCCTTGTGGAGAGAGCTGGGGATCAGGTGTACCCATGGGGCAAAGTCTATTTGCTCTTTGCTGAAGCTTCTGAATCTGGTTTTGAGGATCCACGAACTCCCTAAAATTGCATGTCAACACGTGTGTATGTGATTGAGCAGTTTCCTGAGACACAGACTCATACCATTAATCAGATTCTTGAAAGGCTCAAAAGAGTTCTGTGATTCCCCAAAAGGAGGATGATTATAAACCACTGTCCTAGACCCCTAGAGAAACAGGAGCTTGACATTGGGCAGAGCCCCAAGAGAGACTCAGGGTCCCTAATGATCCTGAAATTATACTCAAGGTGTGTGTGTATGCCTGTAAATGTGTATGTGTATATTTTTCTAGAGAAAGGATTCAATGGTTTTCATCAGATTGAAAACAGTCAAAAGGTTTCATCACCCTCAAAAGGTTAAGAACCTGAGCTAGATCCAGGACCCCCAAAGCGAGAAAGATTGCCTGTCCTTAGCTATGTCTTTCCAGAGGACGATCACAGCCACCTGAAATCAGGGCCCAGAGTAGGCTCTGGTAGTTCTGCTCAAAACCTGGGGATAACCGGGTCTGGGGTCAGGGGCTGGCTGTCGGCGTCTTCCACGAAAGAGCACATTTGGAGTCAAGTGCCCAGACAGCAGGGTGGTGGTCATAAAGGCATCAATAGATGAGAAAACAGTTCTAGCTCCCTCCCTCTCTGATGGCTTATTCCCAGGTCTTTCTCTTCCCAAGCCCAGTACCCCAGCTCTCAGAAACCCCAAGTCCTTATTCAATT
The DNA here is from genome assembly GCF_937001465.1 of Orcinus orca. Classification (NCBI taxonomy): domain Eukaryota; kingdom Metazoa; phylum Chordata; class Mammalia; order Artiodactyla; family Delphinidae; genus Orcinus; species Orcinus orca. The sequence goes on along the minus strand of NC_064572.1, from coordinate 60,900,916 downwards.
CAAGGTTCATTCAGTAAATCCTTACTGAGCACCTACTACGTGCCAGGCCCTATTCTAGGCGCAAAATAAGGGACCTGACTTGAGAGTGTTATCGACCTAGGCCAGTTTCCTGCCCCGCACACGGGCACTTTGGGCACTGCTGACCAAGGGCTTTCTTCCCAAGCTTAGCCCCCCGCTGCACCCTGCCCTGAGAGGCTGAGATCGTCCCGCCCACGGCAGGGGGCTGGGGTTCGAGGAGGGGGGGAAGCAGTACCTGTGAGCAAAGCGGTGAGGGAGGCTGGATGGACGCACCGGACCAGAGTGGGTGGGCCGGGCTCAGCCTCGGCCCTGTCTGGGCAGGGGCTAGGAGGGGTAGGGTGGGGTGGGGGCACCGCCCGCAAGGCCGGCGGGCGGGCGGGGGACCAGGCGGGAGGGAGAGACGCTGCCCGCGACCGCCTCCGCCGCCGCGCCTCATCTCCGAGCTGTGCTCGCCCGCTCCCCGCCCTCTGGGGCCGTAGCGAAGCTCCGCTCTCCATACTGAGCAGTCCCCGGAAGGCACTCGGACACGTCCCCTGACCGGATAAAGATCGGCTCAGCGCTCGCTCCGCAGCGCGAAATCTCGCCATCACCGCGGCTCGCGCGGCCGCTCCGGCCCGGCCCGGCCCGGCGACGCCAGATCGCTATCTGGGGAAACGGGAAGGCACGCCGCTGTCCCAGCCGCCACTCTCGGCCCTGCGCGCAGGGGTGACCGCGGGGCCCTGGGGCTCGCCGCCCCCCCTCCCCCCTGCCTTCCTTCCCGGCGCTTCCTCCCGGGGGACCCCTGCTTCCCGCCAGCCCCCGGCCCCCAGCGCCCAGCCAGACGCCCTCGCCCCCCTCGCCAGGTCCCGCTGCCTCCTGAAGGTTACGCGACGCAGCGGTGGGGCGCAGGGGGGCACCCGCCCTCGCCGCCGCCCACCCCAGCGCCCGACGCGTCGCGCCCGGCCGGCCGGGCTGCCGGCGGCTGCCACCGCAATCCCGGCTCTAAATCAGCGAGGGGAGGCGCCCCTCCCCCAACCCGGCTCCCCGGGCTCCCCGGGCCGCGATTGGCCACGCGGGCGCCCCCCACCCCCGGGCCCTCAGCTCCAGCTGCGGCGCCATTGGCTGCGGGTCTCCGCCAGCCTTTACATAAGCCCGGGCGCGCTCGAGTGGAGTTGTATAAAGCGAGCGAGCGAGCGGCGTCGGGGCGGGAGGCTCCAGGCCAGCCCGGGACCGGGGCTGGGAGCTGGAAGGCAGCGGCGGCGGCGGCAGAGGCGGCAGCGAGCTCCCGCTCTCCGACGCCCCCAGGCGGTGGGGCTGAGAGAGCCCGAGGATGGCTCCGAGCGCAGACGCCGGCGTGAGTACCCGCTCCGGTGCCCCTCACCCACTCAGGCAGAGAAAGTTTCTCCCGCCCTTTGCGCCCCACCCCGATCCGCCCGCCGGGCTGGCGGGGGTGCCGCCCGGGAATCGGGGAAGACGGAGACCGCTAAGGCGGCGGCGGCTTGGCTTCCAACTTGCCAAGAGGCGCAGGACTCGACTGGCGCGCAGAGCCTCCCGCGGGCTGGGGTAGAGGCGGGTGCGGGGCCGGAGGTGGAGGAGAGGTGGGAGCGGAGGTGCGGGGGCGATAGCCCTCATAGTTGCAGAGAAGGTGTCGGGGGCGTCCTGGAGGTCAGCTGTTTGGGGAGAGGGCACCGGGGCTGGGAGGGGGCGGAGCAGGTGAGGAGGGATGTGCCTGGGGTAGTGGGGAGTCACCCAGCGAACCAGGCTCAGCTCCGGGCCTGGGAAGCTACTGGCCTCGGCCGGGTGCCTAGGCTTCCAAGATGGGGAGGAGCCCTAGGGGAAGCTAGCTCTTCTTCCCCGGGAAAGCCGAGCTCCCGGGCACAGCGCTGGGTGGCAGAGAGCTCGGGGAGCCAGCCCAGCGCGCGGCGTAGCTGCCGGCTGCCTTTGCTGGACCGAGGTGTGGTCCGCTTGCTTTCAGCCTATCTCAGGCAAGCCAGCTTCAGGCATTCCAGGGGGACCAGGGCTCCTCCTCAGCCCAGTGGGGACACATGGAGGCATTGATGGGGCAGCAGGCCGAGCTTGGGGGCATGCCCAGCAATGCAGCGCGCTTCTTCGCAGTACAGTAGTTGGGAGTCCTGGTTAGTCCTGTTTCTGCAGAAACCAACTCAAGAAACCAGAGTCATCCCAGCCTGGATAGGAGCCTCCCAGAGTGGCCGGGAAGTGTTTCTGGGGTTGGGGAGGGGGGTCACTTTCCTTCCTCGGGGAATGACTAATGAATATTGCCGCTGGTGGTGGTAAGGTGTGCACCTAGTGTGGCTTCTGTGTGTCCCAGGAGGTGCTTCAGCTCTCCAGGCAAGACATATTCTTGAGTCACACTTGAGGTGTCTTCTGGGATGGGTGCAGGACTTCCCAAGTGAAGCCAGGTGGAAAAGAAGGCAAGAAGGTTCCAGGGATAGGAGACAACTCTGTAGTGCTGCTTGAATCAGGGGAGAACTCTTGTGGGAAGAGAAACGCTGTTGGTGGGAGATTTTTTGACCCTGATGACTTGGGGCTGCAGCTACCCAAGACTGAATTAGAGCGAATTCAGAGTCACCCTGTACCTCATTCTCAGCCATGAGGAAGGGGAGATGGAGAATGGAAAGTGGGAATATGGCGGTTCTTCCAATATGGCCCTTGAGGAAGCTTTTTCTCTCAGTCTGACTTGACTAAGAACATGTTTCTGGCAGCAGGTCCTAAAGTCCATTTAAGGGACAATGAAGGGAGTTTAAGGTCTTGGTGCTGGCTCAGTGGACCACAGAATATCCTGGTTTACAGTTGGTACTAATGGTCTCTGGAGAAGGTCAAAAGTGGGCTGCTCAGTTGGGGCTGTATCCTGTACCTCATCCCTGAACATGAATGAGTGTTTTGAACTCCTAGGGCAGCTGCATCAGCCTGTAGATCTTTTAGTGGGGCTCTCAGTTCATACCCCCAAACCCAGCTCCATCCTCTACCTGCAGTCAACATTTTTCTGCTGCATTTCCCAAGACCTTCTCTCCACTGGGGATTTGTACAGCGAAATACCTGCTTGTTGCTTTCTTCTCTCCTCTCCATCTGGGCTGCACCTGGTGTTCTGAACCCTGAGGTTTATTACTCTGCACCTTGATGTTTGGTTAAGACGTCCTATAGCAGCACCGTAGTGCCCTCTGAATGTGTGGACCAATGGTCTGTGTAATTCTGGAGAGTGAAACATACTCTTATAGAGAGCGGACTACAGACCAGGAAGGTAGTCCTATTAAACAGCTGTGACAGTCCTGTTCTCAGTCTTGCTTGCTGCCTGCTGAGGCAATGGAAGCTGCCCAGCAGGCTCTTTGGTGCCCAGTAGGGGGCGCCAAAGGCACCCAGCTCAGGACCACTGACTTTTCACTTCTTGCCCTTCATTGGTCATAGTAACTTAATGCTTTAAGCAGGTTCAGGCTATAGCCTTTAACCATCACCTTCATGATTGGAACCCTTCTACCACGTACTTCCTGGACTTCAGGTGGTCTGTGGTCTCAGGTGCAATGAGACAGATACATGTACAGCATTCCAAGGAAATAGAGCTGGTACCTAGCCCCACCTGCTCTCTGAGATCATCCTTTGTGTTTGGTGCTGGTGTGTTCTTTGAACTTGTTTACGACTCATAGAGCCCAAGAATATTAGAGCTAGAAGAAAGGAACCTTGAAGAGCACCTACTCCAACGCCGTCCCACATGCACACTTAATTTACAGATGAGAAAACTGAAACCCAGTTAAGGCAAGTATCTTGCCCAAGGTCACATGGCTATTTGGTGGAAGGATAGGACTGGGTCCTAGGATTTCCAGTCCTCTACTTAGAGCTCTTTCCGCTCCCATGACCTGCTTCCTCTTTACTATGGAGATGGACGTGTGTTCTCTGCACAGTAAGTGTTCATAATTGCTGACTGATCAGACATCGGTAAATTAATAAATCTAGTAAACTGGGGGAAATTTCCTTTGAATCTGTTATTCAGACTGAGGAGGTGAGGAGCAGATAAAGTTCTCATAATGTACATATACAGGTAACAGAAATTCCTAATTATTCTTTCCCCTTCCTCCATTATCTTGTCTTGTTATTTCAAGTGGTCTTATAGGCAAAAGCAATGCGACTCCTGGTTTCTGTCCACACACGTAGGAATCAGAAATGCCCAGCCCCTTGCGGTGGTCTTGGAACCCAAGCCTGGAGCTTTTCCTTCCTTCTGTTCAGGCATGCTAGAGTGAGGTCTCTCTGACCTGTAGTCGCACCACTGCCTATGGGGCCTCCAGTACTCAGATCCTGGGTGAAGTGGAGAGTTTCCAATCAGTATTTGCCCATTTCCCCATCCTTGCTGCTCCCAGCTCAAGGTCAGAGTTCTAGGATGTTCTATTTTTGCAAAATCCTCATATTAGGGCTTCTTGGGTGACCTGGAAGATACTACCATTTCCATTGCCCTTTTTCTTTTCTGTGAGGCTGGCTGTTGACATCTGAGCCAGGCCCTGGGAAGGAGGTTTGCTGAGTGGTCTGTGGGCTGCCCCCTCTGTGTCCTCTCCCCACCCTGCTCCTTTGCAGTCTGCATAGAGCCCCCCCGCCCCGAGCCTCTGCAGACTTGCCAGCAACCCTCAGGAGGGACCAGTGCTGCGGAGCCAAAATTCCAAGAGGCGGATCCTCTTCTGTCCCTAAGGCTCACCTGAGGGATGCTTGTTGCCAGGGAAGGTGCTTGAGTTTCCTCATCTCCTTCAGGCTCACAGACAAGTTGGGTCTTTTTCTTCAGGTAGAGGAGGGAGGTGGTAGGATAATGTGGAACACCGGAGAGCCACAGCCCCCTCCTTGAAAGCAGGGTTTCTGAGAGGCTGTGCTTGGGATCTGCGCCTGATTCCAGCTCTAGCTGAAGAGTTGTGCCAGCATTCCCAAGGCATGGTTTGGTTCTGGATAAGCCCAGAGGAATATACTTACATAAAATACAGCTATAGCACAGTACCTCTGTATTTTTGTTTGAATGGGGGAGTGGCATTAGACACTGAGGAAACAAGAAGTCGCCTCTTTCATGAACCTCACCAGATGGTTGACCCTTAATCTTACTCTCGCTGGGAAGGCAGCTCAGTAGTGGAAATGACTCAGGCTTAGAATCCGACTCCTCACTTCCTGCTCAGGCGCCTTGGACAAACCGCTTAACCTCTGCATGCCTCAGTTTCCTCCTCTGCAAAATGATGAGGCTGGCAACCTGTGATGAGTGTAGGATAGTGAAAATCAAGGAAGATAGTCTTTAACATGCCTCTACCCTTGGTGAGATGTAAAGAGGTATTCAGCTGGGAGAGGACATTATTGCAGGACCCCTGGGAACCACACTGGGTCTTCCATTTCCCGGCGAATGAGACCGAGTGTCCAGGTTCGCACATCAGCCTCTGCTCACAGCAACATCTGGGCTGCGGACAAGGCCTCCTTGGCAGGACTCCCTCCTTGCCCTCTTCCCTCCCCCGTGTTGGGGTTTTCATTTCGGGGTTCTGCCATGCTTGGGGAAAAGAAATTTTACAGGTCCCAGGATAATTCTGAGTGTGATAGAAGGCCTTGAGCTATTGATTCCTAAGGAAGGATCTTTGTGCTGGGAGAAGGCTTCCTCAGAGCCCAGTGATTTAAGAGTGCTGACAAATCCGTGCTCACCGAGCCTCCTGCGGGCTGCAGATACAGGCTTCCAGGCCATCCAGGGTTCTGCGAGGGACTTCTGGGGAGCCTGGCTGGTTGCTTAGGGGACATAAACCTGTGAACTCTCTTTAAGAGAAGGTATGAAATCAATCGGTTCATTATCACACCAAACACACGCTGGACCGCGGAGGGCATTTAAGAAATGAGAAGTAGCAAAGAACTAGGAGGTTGTGTTTGAAAAGTATGTGGAAAAGTGTGCAGGGGTTGGGGAAGAGGCGGGGGCAGGAAGACCTTTCTCCACTGAACCACATGGTCTTGACCTTATTGAAGTCCTTGGGCAGTGAACGGAGGGATTACTTTGCCCACTTGACAATGTGTGTAGACATTTTTGATTGTGACAACTGGGGCATAGAGTGCTTTGGGCATCTAGTTGGTAGAGGCCAGGGATGACATTAACCATCCTACAATGCACAGGACAGCCCCCCAACAAAGAACTGTCTGGCCCAAGAAGTCACTAGTGCCAAGGTGGAGAAACCCTGGACCAGAGCATCACATCATGGAATCACAGCATGTTAGAGGTGGGAGGGATTTTAGAAGTATTTTCACCCAATGCTCCCACTTCATAGCTGAGAACCCTGAGATCCAGAGAGGTGAATACACCAGCCAGGGTCACACAGCAAACAAGTGGCAAAGCTGGTCTGGACCTCAGATCTGCTGTCTCCTGAGAATGACTTACCCAGACTCTCCACAAAGTTGTTGTAAAGATTCAATGTGAGCTGTGAAAACACTTAGAAAATTATAAAGAGACTATTATTAATATTGCTATGATTAGGAATTTGGGAGTTTGGAAAGTTCTATTTCTGGCTATGCCACTGACTCATGGTACAAGTTTGGGCACGTCATTCCCCTACCCCCAGGCCTCTCTGTGAGTGCGTGTGGGGTCAGGGGTGGTCTTAGCGAATGATAATTATATCATAATCATTGTCTTTAGAGAAAAGCCCAAAGATTTGCCCTTCAAAAACCCTAGACACTTACAAAAAAGAAAGGATAAAAATTTTCCTTGAAAGAAATCATGTTGACTTCGTAAGAAGCAAAGCGTTTGCTTCTTGGAAAAATTCCAGTACCCGGGCCCTGTGAGTTGGTTCCAGCCCAGGAAATCTGATCAACATCCGGCGGAGAAACCGATAGCTCCCCAACTGACACGCGGCTGGATTTGTCCCCGCTCCCTCCGCGACTTCACCACCCTTTCCTGCTCAGCCCTCTTGGCCCAGGGAAGTTCTGCAAGGAACTTGAAGGAGGGGTGGGCAGGCGTGTCATTAATTAGGAAAACCTTGTTTACTTAAAAGACATATTCTTAAAGATCTCGTCCAAGGGACATTTTGACATATTACTTAATTAGCCACAAAGGAATCGTGTTGCCGAGAGTGTAAAATGACCCTTCCTGTGGCTTCCAGTTACTCTTATCTTTGTTTGCACCCAACAAGTACAGTGGCAAGGTCATGGGAATCACTGTGGAGCTAAGGGGTCCTGTTGACTGAGGAAGGGACCGTGGGGACTTCTTCCCTCCCTAACAGCCGCTCCACCTACCTTGAGAGCCACCCCCTCCTCCGGAGTTCCTTTGTCCCTGCCCTCCTTCGGGACCAGCAGGTTGCCGGGGAACCCCTGTCCCCCACCTGGACAGGCAGAGGAGCCTTGCAGGGGTCATGGGAGCAGCCTCGGCTGGAGTTTCTCACAGAAGGCCCCGCCCTGCCCTTGCCCTCAGGGTTGGAGGTGGGACGTTCCTAGAGGCTGTCCTTAGAGGACCAAGGCTCCACCCCTCCCTGCCCAAATTGGGAGGGCAAGCTCACTCAAATCTCACCCAGTTCCTGTCGTGCAGGTGGTGAGCATCTTGCGTGTCCAGGGCAGCCCAGCCTCTGGAGGTCAGTCCCTGTAGTCAGAGTTGGTGAGCACACGGGCCCTTTCTGTCGCCTTGCCTTAGTGATGTCACGTTCCCTTTCGCCCTAGTCTAAGAACAGACTCTTTCTTGGAATCGCAATCATGCACCAGTCATCCGAGAAGCTATGTATATCCAAAGAGCCTTTTGCAGGTGGGGAAAGAAGAGTTCCCAAGAAGGAGAAATGCTGCCTTGCAAGCAGCGGGGGTGGAGACATGTGTCTTTTGTTCTCAGCTGTAAACCCAGTGCCTTGCACAGTGCTTGGCATATGGAGGGGCTCCACAGGTGCTCGGTGGGTGAACAAATGAATGTGTGAATGTAGGCGGCCAGTCTGGGGCAGATGTGGCCCTTGGTATTAAAGTGGATCTCCAGACAGGCCTGGGTCCATAAGGCCAGCTTTCCTTCGGGCTCCTTCTTCCCAGAGCTGACGCTTGGCCCCAGGGCTCTGTAAACCTCCAAAGGTCCCACGGATCAAGCAGGGTCTGAGGAGCCCACACAGGGCCCACTTGTGAGATGGTACCAGCTCTAAGCCTGGAGCAGGGCTGAGTTTCTCCTCCCCTTCACTTCTTGCGGGTGCCCACTGCCCCCATCCTCCACCAGGCTGCTACAAGGAAGCTCCGTGCAGGTCTATCTTGGTAGCTGTAAGCTGATAGAAGAGATGATCATTTGGATTTCCACCAAAGACAGACTGGAGAGTGAATCATTGCTTCACGGAAAGATTCCCAGGAGAACGCTTTTAAATAGCAAGGTCCGCTAATGCATTTTATTGCTTTTTTTTTTTTTTTTTTTTTTTTGCGGTGTGCGGGCCTCTCACTGTTGTGGCCTCTCCCGTTGCGGAGCACAGGCTCCGGACGCGCAGGCTCAGCGGCCATAGCTCACGGGCCCAGCCGCTCCACGGCATGTGGGATCTTCCCGGACCGGGGCACGAACCCGTGTCCCCTGCATCGGCAGGCGGACTCTCAACCACTGCGCCACCAGGGAAGCCCCGCTAATGCATTTTAAATGATTTAGAAAAAAAACCTGACCCGTAGACACTTAGGCTCGGAAGAGAACTTTGGAGGTCATCCAGTACCACACCGTCAACTGCCCACAGCTCCGGGACGTCCAGGTCCCCTCTGTGATACTCTCACTCACTTTTTGGAAACCAGCCAGTCTAGCCGTTCTGCACACTGTTGCCCCAAATCTAATCGGACCTCTACCCGACTTCAGACCTCCCTCACCGGGTGACTCCAGGCTCCTTCCCAGATGCGCCAGGCGGGTTCTACAGGCCCCAGCTGCTGCCTCCACGCAAGACTGTCTCCGCCTTCTCCTGCACCCTCCACTCCGCACCCCAGACACTGCATTCCAAAGGCATTGCCACCTGCACCGAGCTGAGTCAAATCCACCTGGAATGTAGCTCCCATTGGAATCCAGATTCCCTGTCTCCAGGGGGCCTTTCCTGCCTGCCCTTCCCACCCCCTACACACCTCGATACTTAATCCCTCCCTCCTACGGGCTACGTCTGCACTTTGTACCTGTTGCTACTCTGAATGCCTACGCCTGTATCATGTGTCCCCCCTAGAGGACTGTCAGCTCCTTGTGGTCAGAAGCCATGCCTCAGGCATTATTTCTAACCTGGCCCTTAGCATCTGCAAAATGCTTGAAAATGGATGTGTATGTGACTATAAACCGAGGGGTTTTGCATTTGGAAAGCAGTGTTTAAAATGTCAAAGAACTCCACCAGGTCCCTAGACGAATTAGTCACAGAAGCCAGCCTATGCCTCAACGTCTGACAGTCCCGTGGGTTCCATTCGACACTCGGCAGCTATTCCCCGACAGGGAGCACCTGGTGGGCCTGGACTCCGTCTCCTGAGATGCATTCGTTCATTCGAAAAACATTTATGTGGTAGTAATAGCATCACTGTCGTCGCCATTACCTACCACGTATGGACTTTGCCAGGCACTGCGCATGCGTTATCTCATTTCATTTCCCATTTTACAGACCCGGAAGTCCGAGCAGTTGATAATACTCATTAAGGACCTGCGCTGCCTTGTGCGTGAGGCTGGGAGACTCCATTTGTCCTCTCACTTTCAGAAACACCATTTCACTAGCCTGCGGGTCTCTGTGGCATCTCCCAGCCTGGGTCCCCTGCGTTTTCGTCTGCCTTGTTCTGGAGCAGGACCAAGCCTCTTTTGTATAAGTGCAGCCGCAGGCAGCATCTGGAGTTCTCTCCAGGTAGCGGGAAGGAAGAGGAAGGCTTATACTTTCACGGTGCTGGGGAAGATGCATAGGACATGGTGGCCCCGGGGGGCTGGGGAGGTACAGAAGGTCTGGTGTTTGTCTTCCAGGCTGGCAATGCGGAAGACGGGGTGGAGAAACGCCGATGACTGAGGCATTAGAATATACGCTCCACGGGAGCAAAGACTTCATTTTGTTCTCAGCTGTTTTCCCGATGCCCAGACAGTGCCTGACAGAGGTGCATAAGACTAGCGAATGAATGACCGAGTGAATGACTGAATGGCAGCTTTCTCTCCATTTGGGCCACAGTATTTGCTTCCTAGCTGGCCTCTCTGTTTCCAGGCCCACGCTCCCACGGCCTCCTCCACACCCCGCTGCTGCAGTGTTCTCTCCAACACGTCCCTCCAGCCAAGTCATCCCTCACCCTTCTGGCTTGTGTTGTGCCGGGCCTCCGCAGCCTCTTCTAACCTCCTAGCCACGCCGCGACCCACCATCCGTCCTGGCCCAGCCACTCCGAGCCTCCTGGGGCTTCATGACCCTGCTCAGCCACCATGCACGTGCTGGCTCCTCAGCCTGGAATGCTTTCTCCACCTTGGCCCTCTGGCCAGTTCATCACTGCCTCTTAGGCCTTCCCCAGCACCCCCAGGCAGAGATGCTTGCTCCTTCCATTGTGCTCCCATCTTACTTCCTTTAAGACAAGTCTGGTGTAGTGAAAGACACTGTTTAGTGTAGTGTCCAAGGGCACCATTTCTGGAGCCAAATGGCTTAGACACAAATCCTGGCTCTACCACGTACTAGTTGTGTGACCTTGAGCAAGTTACTTAACCTCTCTGTGCCTTCATTTCCTCATCTGTAAAATGGGGACAAAAGTGGTACCTACCTCACAAGGTTACTATGAGGATTAAATGAGATCATCCATGTAAAGGGTTGGAGTAGTGCCTGGCACATAGTCGGTGGTAGGTAAGTGTTGTTATTACTACCCATTCCTCATATAGTACTTGTTATATGAAATTGCAATTAAAAACAAATCTCCGTTTGCCTTGTGTACAGGGTCCCATGAATTAGATTGAAGAGTGACGTGATCAGCTCCGAGATTTAGAAAGGGAGCTCTGATGTGGAAGTAGGGAGAGATGAGAAGAAAGGGGGAACAGTGAACAAATATTACTGCTGTTCAGTTGAAGGATAAAGGGGGCAAATCCCCAGCAGTGGGGATAGAAAGAGTGGGCAGCTTCGAGAGAGATTCATGAAGTGGATTGACTTGGTGATCCAGCAGTTGTGAAGAATAAGGAAGGAGCAAGAACCAAATATGACTCCAGATCTCCAGTTTGAGTGTTGGGGTTTGAAAGGGTCCAATGAACAGCATCCCACTTCCCTGTTCAGATTCAGGACCAATGAAGGGAAAGAAAGGTGGGGAGGGACAGGGGAGGGGAAGAGAGAGGCAGGGCTCAAGACAGATGGAGGTTAAAACGCTGCCATCATTACAGATACAGCTGTTTGGAAGGCCAGGCTTCAAAGTGGGATTCACGGAGCTGATGTACCTGCATCCCCACTGCAGCCCTCCCTGTGGGTGGGGGCAGGCCTGAGCCTGCCTGGCCAAGCTCAGCACATGGCAGAGAGTGGCCTCTGCAGGGAGGCAGGTCCAGAAAAGGCTCTCCGGGCCCAGTTTTTCCAAACTGACCCGTCCGGTGAGTCCCTGCTCCGGCCCTTGGGAGGAGGGAGTGGGAAAAGGAGGGGAGTCAGGAATGATACACTAGTCCAGGGGTTCTCAGTCTCAGCACTGCTGACATTTTGGGCTGGATAATTCTTTGTTGTAGAGGGCTGTCCCCTGCATTGTAAGATGTTTTGGCAGCATCCCTGGCCTCTACCCACTAGATGCCAGTAGTACCCCCCTTCCCTGGTGGGACAACCCAAAATGCCTCCAGACATTGCCAGCTGTTGAGGGCAAGGGATGCAAATCACCCCTGGTTGAGAACCAGCGCTCTCATCCAATGGAAGGTCCTCCAGATGGAAACCTGGGGAGGGAAAAATAAGTGCTCCCTCTAACTTATGACCCAGTGTGGGACCTTTAAATATGCAGTGCTAGGAGGGCAGGTTGGGATGACATCTGGTTCGCCAGACCTTTGAGGAGTCTGCTGTCTTCCTTCTCTTCTCCTCCTCACTCTCCTTATCCAGCTAACTTCTTAGCATCCTTTACCGCTCAGCTACACCATCCTACCTCCACAAAACATTCTTCTTTTCCCCCTCCACCTGGCTAGTTTAGATACCTTTGTGCCCCTCCTCCACAGCACCCCTCACCTTGTACTGCAAATGTTGACTAGCTTTCTCCCTGTGACCCCAGCACCGAGCACAGCCCCAGGCCCATTGGAGGTCCACAGGAAGTGTCACTGTGGGTCAGTAAGCTCCCCTAGCTCTCCTCCAACGATGCCTTAGTCCCAGGCGCTCCTCTGTGTAGATCCGGTGGCCCAGCCCATGCAGGGCGGAATGCTTCTGTGGCTGCCTCTCTTCCTCAAGCCTTTGCCCTCCTACAGCTTCTAGAAAGGGTCTGTGCTCCCTGCTGGTTCCCAACATCTGAAGCATTCAGGGCTCTTCCTTTTGTGAGAGCTCAGGGCGGTGTCCTTGGCTCTTGCGATAATTGCTAAAGAACTGCTTGCCCTAAAAATTACCCTGGAAGCCACAGCTGCCTGACCCTACATCAGAGATCTAGGTTGCTTGGTTACCAGTTTTCAGACCCAATTCAGGAAAGTCCCGAGGCCGCAGAAAACTGAGTTTGGCTGCATGTGACCCACAGCCAGTGTCTAAAGACTGTCTAGCCTTACAGCTATCTGTGTGAAAGGAACGGAAATAAGCAGCGAGCCTGGCCCCCGAGAGCCGTTCACTAGCTCACTTTACCCTGGAAACCTCGGCATGTCATAGGATTCCCAGGTTACCGATGAGGACACTGGAGATCCGAAAGATTAAGAACCTGCTAGTTTCTGGTGGAGTTGAGGTCCAAATCCAGGTCCCCGACTCTGGGCTTTGGTTTGTTTATTTATCTTTCTCTCGATCCCACTGAGGATTGTTAGCTTGTAGAATACTTTTAAGAAATTATTACAAAGCAATTCTTCCCACCGCCTGAAACACAAGCCCGACCACCTCTCGCCCTTGTTAAGAGCCCTCTTTGCCCCCTCCTCTCCCTTCCCCTGCAGGAGCAGCCCAGGTGTTCCGGTCCTGCACCCTCTGGCCAAGCTCTGCCACTGATATTTATCCTCGCCTCCGCCGGGCTGCACTGCCCCAGATGTCTTCCCATTGCGCTAAACACTACTTACTTACTACTTAACGCCACTGCTACCTGTAGATAGCTAGTAGGTGCTTGTTACACAGCATTCAAGAAAACAAAAAAGTTCAGTTCAACATACTTTTTAAAATTCGATTTTTAGCTTTTCTCCACATTCTCCCCAAAGATTGAGATGTTCCCAGTGGGGTGACAGGTTTCTGAGCCAACTGTGTAAAACTTGAGGTCACTCCAGCACCTGCTGTCCTTCTGCTTCAGGCAGTACCATCCGGCTCTGCTTTCTTCCCCAAACTCCATATCCTGCCTCTTCCTGTGATACTCTCTGGCTAAATAGATTTTCTTGGTAGACCTCAACAAGCTGGTGATGAATTCCGGTAGTAGAAACATTTTTCACTTCAAATCAGAGTGTAGCTTACACTCCCAGCTGGGGACTGTGAGTCTGGGGCAGTGGTTCTCAGCCCAGGCTGCCCCTTAACATCATCAGAGGAGCTTCTAAAAATACACCCGACCCCCACCCCAGACCAGTTAAATCAGAAACTGGGGTGAAGGATCTGGGCAGCAGCATAGCTCTAAAAACTCCCCAGGGGATTCGATTGGACAGCTAGGGTTTAGAATCACTGGTCTAGAGCCTTGCTACTACAAGTGAAGTCTGCGGACCAGCAGCCTCGGCATCCCCTGAAAGCTTGTTAGAATGCAGAATCTCAGGCCCCACCCCAGACCTACCGAATCAGAATCTGCATTTTACCAAGACCCTCAGGTGATTGGTAAGCACGTTACAGTTTAAGAAGAATTGCTTTCGGGAAAGAACTGTTTTTTGGTTTTGTTTTTGTTTTGCGGTACGCAAGCCTGTCACTGTTGTGGCCTGTCCCGCTGCGGAGCACAGGCAGGCTCAGCGGCCACGGCTCACGGGCCTAGCTGCTCCGCGGCATGTGGGATCTTCCCGGACCGGGGCACGAACCCATGTCCCCTGCATCGGCAGGCAGACTCTCAACCACTGCGCCACCAGGGAAGCCCGAAAGAACAGTTTTAAGATAACTGTATGACAAGTTGCAAGCAATTTCTGCTGATTCACATTTTCATTTGGACTTATTCCTTCATCCATTTAACAAATGTTAATTGAGTGCCTCCTAGTACTGCGCACCACGATGGTTTGGGGGAACACATTGGCATGCATCTCTATCTTGGCTTGCAAATTCCTGCCCATACCCCATCTTCTCTAGGCTCTGGGCATTAATGGTAGCTATCTTTTGTCTACTAGACCTGACCCCCCACTCCAGTTCCAGCCCTTTCCTTCTTCTCAATTCTTTGCAAAAATTAGAGTCAGAATCCCTCTTTGTCAGTCCCTATCAATTGTGGTACTTTGACTGAGCTGAAGATAGCTAGTACTTTGAGTATCTAATGATCAACCGAGCCTGCAGCCCTGAGGATTGTATGGCCCTAGGATTGGTTTCAGACCCTTAGATCTAGAGGCAGAGGAGAAGTTTCTTGAACGAATCACTATAGCATATAGTATGGTTTCTTTTTTTTTTTTTTTTTTTTTAGTAAAAGGCGAAAGATTTATTCGATATGAAGAGAAACGAGAGTATATATATAGTATGGTTTCGTAACCCTGGCTATTCAACATGTAGTTTATGGACCAGGACGGTCAGAATCACATGGGAGCTTGTTCAAAATATATAATCTTGGGCTCTCCTGCAGATCAGCTGAATCAGAATCTGCATTTTAACAAGACCACCCAGTGATCCATGTACATATTAAAGTTTGAGAAGCACTGGAGCACTGGTATAAATTGTCAAATTTTGCAACATGTTAGAATCATGTAGGGAGCTTTTAAAATTCTGATGCCCCTGCTGCGTCCTATGCCAAGTGAGTGAGAATATCTTGGGATGAGACCAGGCGTGAGTATTTTTTTATTATGGTAAAATATACATAACATAAAACTTCCATTCTGACCATTTATAAGTGTATAGTTCAGTGATATTAAATGCATTCACGTTGTCGTGCAAACATCACCACCATCCATCTCCAGAACTTTTCATCTTCCCAAACTGAAACTCCATAACCGTGAAACACTAACTCCCCATTCCCCTGTCCCCCCAGCCCCTGGTAACCACCACTCTTCTTTCTGCCTCTATGAATTTGACTATTCCAGGTACCTCGTATAAGTGGGATCATACAGTGTTTGTATGACTGGCTTATTTCACTTAGCATAATGTCTTCTAGGTTCATCCATGTTGTAGCATGTGTCAGAATTTCCTTCCTTTTTAAGGCATATCATATTCCATTGTATGAACATGCCACACTTTGGACATATGGATTGATGGACACTTGGGTTGCTTGTGGCCACTGTGAATAATGCAATTACGAACTTGGGTATACAGATATCTGTTCCAGTCCCCTCTTTCAATTCTTTTGGGTATATACCCAGAAATGGAATTGCTGCATCACATGGTAATTGTTTTTTGGATTTTTTGAGGAACTGCTGCACAGCAGTTTTCCACAGCAGCTGCACCATTTTATAGTCCTATCAGCAATGCATAAGGGTCCCAATTTCTCCACGTCCTCACTAACAATTGTTATTTCCTGTTTTTTTGATTATAGCCATTCTAATGGGTGTGAAGTATTATCTCACTGTGGGTTTGATTTGCATTTCCCTAATGATTAGTGATGTTGAGCATCTTTTCATATACTTATTGACCAATTGTATATCTTCTTTGGAGAAATGTTTATTCAAGTCCTTTACCCATTTTGAATTGGATTGTTTTGTTGTTGTTGCTGAGTTGTAGGACTTCTTTATATATTTTGGATATTAATCCCTTATCAGATATATGATTTGCAAATATTTTCTCCCATTACATGGGTTGCCTTTTCACTCTATTGATAGTGTCCTGTGGTCCCCAAAAGTTTTAAATTTTGATGCAGTCCATGTAATCTATTTTTTCTTCTGTCACCTGTTCTTTTGGTGTCATATCCAAGAAATCATTTTCAGACAACGGTATTTTTTAAAGCTCCCCAAGTGATTCCAACGTACAGCTAAGGTCGAGCAATGTTTCTCAAATTTTAACGTGCATTCAGATCACCTGAAATCGTGTTAAAATGCACATTCTGATTTATTAGGTCTGGGGTAGGGCCCAAGATTCTGCATTTCTAACAAACTCCTCGCTAATGCCGATGCCGTTGGTCTGGCGACCACTGAGTAGCCAGAGTGTAGAGGGGCATTTCAGTGATTTCCTTCATCTGAGCCCTGAGCTAGAGGGGGGATATTTACCAGGCCTTTTCCTAAGTTTCCCACCACAACTGTTTCCCAGCTGGCCCTCGGCTGACCCTCTAACTTTCAGCTGCTGCTGAGCAGCCCTGGGAGCCTTTGGCATGTCAGAAGAATGAAATATAAAGGAATTGCTCTCCCTGCTCCACTCTCAGCCCACCCCCCCGGGGGGAGGCCGTCCACTGGTCTGCTCGTGCCTAGTGCATCCGGTTCCACACTAATGATGGCACGTTCCTGTCTGGGCTTGGCCCCTGCAAGGGAACTGCTACAGAGCTCTGCTGAATAGCTGTTTTGCTCAAAATATGTTTAATATGCTCAGAAAGGAAAACCACACAGGTTGGTCTGAAGTTTATAGAAGAAGCTGGGAAGAAAAACTGCCGAAGGTCTGCTTCTAAAAGGAATCCTTTAATTCATCATAGAATTTTAGAGCCGGAAAGGACCTTTAGAGATCTCCTCCCAGACCCTCATTTTGGAGAATCAAGCTCGGACCCGGCAAGGCTGTGACTTGTTCAAGGTCACCAAGCAAAACAGAGGTCATTCCACAGGTGTATTATTTCTGTTTAATCTTGCTTTAGGTTATTTATCTGGAACTGGATAACACAGAGGAGCTATTTCTTTCAGATGTCTCCTTTAATTAAAAGTTCTACTTTTCAAACAAAGGTAAAAATCAAGAGGCTGGATCACGGTTCTTGCCCCTCGTGGCCTTCGTTAGAAAACTTTACCAGATGCTTATATTACCCTAATAGGACCTGCCTCCCTGGTGGCAGTGACCCAAACTGCAAGTGTAGTAGTGCCTGGGAGGAACTTAATAGCTTCTAGAATGCATGCCCAATACCAGTTTTTCCTTCATGCCCATTGATTGCAAATGTTGTAAGCTGACCACAGTACTCTTTCAAGCCACTGCCAGTCAGTTTTTTCTGTCAAGTTGAAACTCATCTGCCATCCCTACAATAGAATTCATACCTTGAAAAGTCCTGTGACCTTCAGATCACGCTACATTTCAGCATGGCTAACCTGGTTGTTAAATACTCTTTAGCTTCTCATTCCCCCACCCCACCCCAGCTGCTCATTAATCCAATTATGAGTTTCCTTTATGCAACCAAACTTCTTGCCAAGTTGCAGAACTCTCGGAGTGATGTGTTTGCCTTTAGCGACTAGACAGCCCAGTAGATGCTGCTGTTGTGCTCAGACATCTCTGTAATTGGGACTGACCTCATTCTGATAGTGCAACACCCAGCATGTGCCCTCTAAGCACGCTACGAGAACTTTCTTCCCAGGAAGGCTCGCCGAGGTTAGTTTCTGCCCTGCAGTTAGAGCCCTGCCCCGTGCCTCTCTCCAGCCTCCCCAGCGAGGCATTAGGAAGGCTTCTGAATCACGTTTGGCTCCATAGACAGTGCCTGGGCCCTTCCTTTTGGTCTCTGGGTCCTGAACTGGAGCAGGCTCCTTTGCTGGCAGGAATGTCTGTCTCCATCTGGGGAGTCAGTCTTCAGGTCTTCTCTTCATTAAGACATCAGCCTCACTCAGCCTTGCTCTTGGCTGCCAGCCACACTGACAAGCCAGCAGGAGAAGTTCCATCAGGAAGAGGTGTGCCGCCCTCTGTAGGCAGGAAGGCACCGCCTTGCCTGCGGGGCTGCCTGTGCAGGCCTTGTGGGCCTTGTCCCAGGGGAGCCTTTGGAACACTCTCAGCGTTCTGATTCTAAGCCTGCGGGCAGCAGCTCGGGGTGGTGCTATCTGTAGCGTTCTCAGTGTCTCCCTGGCTCACGTCAGGAAAGGATGGAGTTCTTCCACCTCCTTGGCCACTCTCATCTGTCTCCTGCGTGCCTGCCACCAGCTCTCGCAGCTCCAGGCTGTTTGGCAACACCCTGAGTTATGTTAGAGATACAATAATGAATTATACAATGGATTATACATAATTAATTTATAATAAAACACACACACAGTGGTTTAATTTCTCCAAGTGAATGATGTGCCGCTCGCCAGATACTGCTGGAATACATTCCATAACTGACTGCTTCCTGGTCTGGAGGCGACGGCCAGCTGCCCTAGGGAGGGACCTTGGCAGGGGAACCTTCCAAGTCACAGATTCCCTCCAGGCTGCCTCTGGGGTAGGTCCCACAGAAGGATAATCCTTTACTGCCTCTACTATTGTTCTAGACATGGACCCTCATGGGGCTCTCACCCACCCCTGGACTGTCTGAGATCTGTTGTTTTCTTCATTCTCCCAGCCTTTCTCCCAGAGGATGGGAGATGCCCATGTGTTTATACTCTACCATTTCTTCCTTCCCTCCCTCCCTCCCTCCCTCCCTTTCCTTCCCTCCTTCCTTCCTTCCTTCCCTCCTTCCTTCCTTCCTTCCTCCCTCCCTCCCTCCCTCCCTTTCCTTCCTTCCTTCCTTCCTCCCTCCCTCCCTCCCTTCCTTCCTTTCCTTCCTTCCTTCCTTCCTTCCTTCCTAAATATGTACTGAGTGCCTCTTTTGTGCCAGACACTGTCCTTGGCTTTGAGTGCATACATGAACAAAACAGAGAGCCTTGCCCTGGTGGAGCTTATGTTCTGGCTGAGGGAGACAGACACTAAATAACAAAACATGAGGAATGAGGAAGTCATCCAGCATGTTATAAAGTGATAGGTGCTGTAGAAAAAGAAAAGGCAGAGCAGGATAAGGGTGACCTGACACGATGGGGACAGGTTGCAGTTTTAAAGAGCATAGTCGGGACAGGTCTTGTGGAAAAGTGGCAGCCTAGGAGTTGCCAAGCCCTCCAGGAACAGGGAAGAAAGGTACTGCTGCACCTAACATTTGTAACTTTTGGTTTCAGATGTTCCAGATGTTTCTGTTCCTGCTGCTGCTGTGGTTTCTGCCCCTGACTGAGGGGTCCCTGCGCGCTGAACCCATGTTCACGGCCGTCACCAACTCAGTCCTGCCCCCTGACTATGACAGCAACCCCACCCAGCTCAACTATGGAGTGGCGGTGACTGATGTGGACCACGACGGGGACTTTGAGATTGTCGTGGCAGGGTAAGTACCTCCCGCCCTGGGTTTGACAGATACATTAGTCAGCTTTTGCTGTAATAGGGCCAGATAACAAATAGCTCCAAAAGCCCAGGGGCTTGTAACAACACATATTCTCATGCACTTCGGTCTTGGCCGGACTCAGCTGGGTTCTGGTAGGCTGTGTCCTTGCCTTTTTGCTGTAGCAGTGAGTTGGGATGGAGGGTCGATTGGAAGAAAAGTGCTTAATCCACAGGCTTTCCAGGGAGAAGATTTGAATGCCCTGCTTCAAGGCACTCTGTTCATATTTTGGCCTCCTTGGTTCTGCAGGTGTTACTTCCTCACCAGTGAGACACTAGAATCTCTATATACGAGGGATTTAAGGGTGACAATTATGGTAGAAGGGGATGCTCAAAGCTGCCTTTGCACAGCATTCTACACAAGACTAAGAAAACATGAATTGCCTGTTTCAGAGAAGGGGGGAAGTTGGCGATGAAGAAGGATAGTTAAACTTCCTCTAAACCATGCCTCGGCGCCCCCGGTCCCTTCTCTCCTGAGACGCAACATTGTGTATCAAGAAAAGATTTGGAGTCCAAATAGCTTGAGTTCATGCCTTAGATCTACAGCTTTCTAGTTGCATGACCTTGAGTCAGCCCCTTACGCACCGAGATTCAGATGAATCACCTGCAGAAATGGAGATAGCAAGACGCCCCCCATTGTGAAGGTTCAGTCGCTGTTGCACGTGAGTGCATTGTAAATTCTGCCAATCACCACTGATAATCCTTATTTATGGAGCACTAATATGTGCCAGGCACTGTGCTAAGCCTTTCCACGCACTGTCTTATTTAATCCTCCTGACAACACTATGCAGTAAATATACAAGAAAAGGAAATTAGGATTCAGAGATGGTGAGTGACTCGCCCTCTATCAAGTAAATAGTAAGTGGATGAGTCAGGATTTGAACCCCACGGCTCCCTAACTATAGAGCTGCTAAACTACATTGTACAAAGTTTAGTTATCACTTCAAAAACCAGCCAATCAATAAATACACTCCAGGGCCCTGTCAACCTCATTCTAGAAGGCTGGAGCTTTTATGGCAGCACTGAACAAAGTAAATGGCAAGTAACATTATTTGTAGCAGTTGCATGTAACAGTAGAAACCACTGACTTTGGCATTGGAAAACCTGGTTTTAATCCTGTGTCATCCAATAGTTGTGAGCCTTGTGCAAGTTACTTAACTACACAGCCCCCACTTTCCTCATCTGTAAAATGGGCATGTTGAAATCTACCCCTGCCTACCATACAGGGCAGTGGTGAGGATTAGTGCTGATGATGTATAGAAAAGATACTTTGTAAGTGCATTTCTTCTTTCATTTATTCTTTTCTTGTACACCGTGAAGAGTAGAAGTTCCTAGATTCTAGATCTCATGGAAGTCTAGATTAGTGTGCTGACAAATAGAACTTTCTACGATGATGTAGAAGTTCTATCTTGGTTCCGTCCAATATGGCGTCCACTGGCCACGTGTGGCTGTTGAGCACTTGAGATGTGGCTACTGTGACCAAGGAACTGGATTTTTCATTTTATTGCATTTTAATATTATACAGCCGCATTTAAATTAGACAGCACTGTCTGGGACTTCGGAAGGAAAACTAAAGAGCAGAGTGTGATAGAAAAGGGGGAAATAGGAATGGTTGTAATGACCCTTATTGCCGGGGGTGACCTGTGCAGGGCCGGAGCCAAGCAGCTTGTCTGTGTTCAGTTCTGTGACTGTCCAGTCACTCTCTGAGTCCAAGAGAAGGCTTCCTGGCCAAATCCTGCTTCCTGGAGCCTGTGCCGCTCTGCCAGGGTCTCTGGGTAAGGGGCGGTGATGCACTTCTGAGATGTTCTAGTTGGCCCTGCCTCCTACCAGATGACACCAGCCTCCCTCTGGTAGGCACTGGGAGCTGACAGAGGACAGAGAACAGTGAGGCAACTTCCCTTCTTCCTATCTTTCCCTCCTCCTGGGCCCCCACAATGATGACCAGGTTCTCCTTTCATCTTGGACAATGGGTGGCAAGCTCAGATTTCCATCCCACCCATCCTTTGAGGGGCAGGGGATTGTTACTGCATCTCCTGAGCACCCAGCTTCTTGCTTTCCCAGTGCTGGGCGTGCATTTCACCTTCCTTTTCAGTGAACCTTTTTCTCTTTCTCTTCCAAGGAACTCAAGAAATTTGCTTTTGTGTCTTCTATGGCAGAGCAGCTAGACCATCATTCATAGGCAGTTTAGAGTAGATGTCTAAACCTTGTCTAGCTTGCTGCTTCCTATGGGGCCCGTAGCACTTTGGAGTTATCCTCTAGAAGCAAGAACCAGACCATCCTGGGTCTTTATTCTGAATCAGCCAGAGACCAGGGGAAGGCCCTTGTCTCTTCTCCCAGCGAAGGGCTGAGCCAGGCAGCCCCTGTCTGAGAAAACTTGGGCTGCCAGGTGTTCTTCTAAAAGATGACATTGCTCACCACCAGCAAAGAGGAAGATTTACATAGAGGACAGGATGGCGAAATTGGGCAGCCTCCCAGCTCCAGGTCAGGCCTCCTTTGTGGCTGTTATTGATGCATTGTGAATTCTCAGAGCATCAGAAAGACACGTTCTAATTTAAGTACCAAAATACATTCCAAAGGCAAATATAACTCTTTATTATCTTCAGCTTAGGATGATTTGTCACTGTCTTCTTCTTTGGGCTGGATAACCAGGGGCTGACTATACAGACATATTTAAATCAGGACCTTGGCAGGTCATTCGGTCCACCCCTTGCCTTCCAATAAGGTCACACCTATTGTTTTTGGAGGCTCCCTTTATTTAGAGCCTTCCAAGGGAATGTGTGCAATCTTTTCGTAATCCAGCTCAGTTACTTATGTCAAGAATCTATGTGACTAAACTGAATCCCTCATATTCGAGCTTAGTAAGCCATTTCTTTTAACTTTTGTTTTGCTGTTACCTTTGAAGATTTAAACCAAGTGGTCACTACCCTTTCAAATAATGACAGCTAGGATCACTGCCCTGCCTTTCATGCCCTGTGGACTCCTTGGCGACATATCTGACTTTGACTTGCATTCAGTTTTATCCACCCTACACCCATATTAACTCTGTTTGATGGTAGACTCTGTTTAGGAATCACACAGCAGGAATTGAAATTTTTAAAAATTGAATGTGAATGCCTTTACCTGGGGCCCCTGCAGTCCAGCTCCTGACAGGCCCACCCTCTATTATCTTATAGACCTTTCCATGAGCTGGCACCTGAAGGCCTTTGCGTTTCTGACCCCTGGGATATTGGGCAGCTCTTCAGTTTATGAAATGCCCGCACTTGAACTAGTCTTGGATTTGTTGACCTTGTAGTGTGTCTGACTCCAGCCCTGTTGCTTTGAGTATTTACTCTCTGAATAGATTTGTTTTGTTTTGCCTTTTTGGTATCCTCCTTCTGGGTATTGATGGCATTGATTTTGAGCATGTTGTGGGTGAGTTTGTGTTGTTTCAGAGTCTTAAGTTAATTGTGATGGAAGGCATGTGCACACTTCTGACTCTGGGAGGAGCAGAAAATGACCGCCCTTTGCTCCGCAGGGGTGGGGGAGGGAGAGGGCCGGCTCTGATCCTCCGACACAGCTGGGCGAGTGCCTCTGCACGTGGAGGGCTGATCTGTTAACCGGCAGGTGCGTGATCGCGGGTCTGGGTACAGTCTCCTCTTTGCGGGGGGAGGGGGAGGATTTGATCACCCCCAGGAGACGTCGGCGCAGGCACAGACCATTGAATATCTTCGAGACGGGTTCCCCGGGTAAATAAAAAGCCTGGTGGCTTCTCCTTTTCTCAGTGGCACTAAACACCCAATCTACAGTCTCACGCAGTCTGGAAAGGAATCCCTGTTGGTGTCAATCTTGCACAATTCCTTTAGAGGAGATTTTGTTTCCTGGGATATCCCCAGAGGTCTGAAATAACCCCTCTACCCTGTCAGTTTCCAAGAAGTTTTGCCCAAGTGGAAAGATTGTAGTGGTTCTAAAGTTTAAATCATGATTTAGATCAGTTTTTCTACACAAAGAGCATTCACTTGATAAAACCTTAACACATTCTTCACACTTGGAAGGGTTTCTTTTAAAGAGATGCTACGTATTGTAAACCAGCGTTTCATTTTTTCTTAATTTTGCAACTATGTCAGAAAACTTTTTTAATTTACTAAAATTAATTGAATTATTTTAAAGGCAAACAGTATTCAGTTACCAGATTAATCATAATCATATAGGAGATATTTTTGCCATTATAAGTAATAAGAACAATGATAAAGAATGAGATATTTATCTATGATTAAACCAAAGCAGCATTTATGCATTTTATTACCAGCATATATAGATATATGCAGTATATATAGATGTATATAGTGTGTATAGATAGACATAGTAGATAGATGTAGTATCCATGTACAAATATTTAGGTGTATGTAGTAAATATGAATATATACAGTACATATACATACACACACATACTTTCAACAAAATAGGAAAAGTACTTTTGAACTTTCAGTCTTAGCTGTTTTGTAAAATATCAATATGACGTTCTAATAGATTTGATCATCAGTTTTGACAACTTAAAAAGTTAGATTATATCAATTTCTCTTTTTTTAATTTAAAATACCTTTTACATTTTGATAACACAAATGTTTTATTGCAAAAAAATCCACACACGGGGCTTCCCTGGTGGCGCAGTGGTTGAGAGTCCGTCTGCCGATGCAGGGGACGCGGGTTCGTGCCCCAGTCCGGGAAGATCCCACATGCCGCAGAGCGGCTGGGCCCGTGAGCCATGGCCGCTGAGCCTGCGCGTCCGGAGCCTGTGCTCCGCAACGGGAGAGGCCACAACAGTGAGAGGCCCGCATACCGCAAAAAAAAAAACAAATCCACACAATATAGATGAAAGTAAAAATCCATCTTTACCAACTTCCCATCCCTACTCTAAGCTCATCCCAGTCCCCTTCCAGAATAACAATTGTTTCCAGTTTAGTGCTTATACTTCTGAAAATTTCTATGTTACATATATATTTTTTAAAAATATGTAATTTCAAGAGGAATCAAACTGATACACATTGTTCCAGAGCTTGCTTTTCTCAGTGTAACATATTCATTGTTCGAACATGGATCTAACCTATTTTTTAAGTTACTTAGTGTGGATGTGCCACATTTGTTTTGCCACTCCTCAAGTGACATTTAAGCTGTCGCTAATCTGTGACCATTGCAGACAATGCTGTACTGCACATCCTTACACACATATGTGGATGTTTCTCTGGGATGATACCAAGAAGTGGAAATGCTGGGAATGATATGTACATTTTATACCTTAATAGATATTGCCAGTGTTAACAATCTCAATCTTCTTCTATGTATTCATAGCCTAGAAATAAAGGGTAATTTGGGGGATTATTGATATCAACAGCTATTCAGACATCTACTGTGTGTACTGCCACATAGGCTCCAGGGTCTGAACTTTATCAATTTAGATGTAATAAAGAAGCGGGGGGGGAGGGGAAGTCCTATTCTACATCTGTAAAAGAAGCTGCTGCTGTTAAAAACTGGATTGAGGAACTTCAATGCTCTGATTCAAACTGCTAAAAAGACTTCCTCTAAAGCTTCCTCTGCAAAAATATATTTCTTAAATGGTTCACCCTTAACCCTAAGATTCATTGTCCTCGGTATCATGGAAGAATGATTACAGGGTGCCAGCTCTTCTGCTATGGTTAAGCATGGACTGCCCCTGATTTTTTTTTTTTTTTTTTTTGCGGTACGCGGGCCTCTCACTGTTGTGACCTCTCCCGTTGCAGAGCACAGGCTCCGGATGCGCAGGCTCAGTGGCCATGGCTCACGGGCCCAGCCGCTCCGCGGCATGTGGGATCTTCCCAGACCGGGGCACGAACCCGTGTCCCCTGCATCGGCAGGTGGACTCTCAACCACTGCACCACCAGGGAAGCCCTGCCCCTGATTTTGAATACTAATAAGACAGGAGCTGGAGCAGGAGCCAGGGCTTTTAAACCCATTCTTAAAACTTTTATAAAAGGGTTACTAAGTAGTGCATGACAGGTTTTTGAGAGACATCTCAAGGCTACATCTGAACCTCCTTCTCCCCAGCCCTGGGCAGCCAGAAGCAATGGGCAAAAATGCCACTTCCCACCTCAAGTCACAGATTCTCCTGACAGCTCAAAGGACTGAGGCCCCTATGTCGTTACCCTGGTCTCACACACACACACACACACACACACACACACACACACACACAGCAAGGTGTCAGGAGGTATGGTAGGCAGAATAATGGCCTTCTAAAGATGCTCATGTCCTACACCCCAGAATCATGAACATGTGACCTTGCACGGCAAAAGGGACTCCACAGAGGTGATTAAGTTAAGGACCTCAAGATAGGGACATTATCCTGGATTATCTGAGTGGGCCCAATGTAGTCACAGTCCTTAAACGTAGAAAAAGAGAGGCAGAAGAGGAGGTCATAGTGATCTGATGTGAGAGTGGCCATGGAGGAAGTGGCCCCAAGACAAGGAATGTGAATGGCCTCTAGGAGCTGGAAAAGGTAAGGAAATAGATTTATCCCTAGAGCTTCTTTTTGTTTGTTTGTTTGTTTGCGGTACGCGGGCCTCTCACTGTTGTGGCCTCTCCCATTGTGGAGCACAGGCTCCGGACGCGCAGGCTCAGTGGCCATGGCTCACGGGCCCAGCCACTCCACGGTATGTGGGATCTTCCCGGACCGGGGCACGAACCCGTGTCCCCTGCATCGACAGGCGGACTCTCAACCACTGTGCCACCAGGGAAGCCCCCTAGAGCTTCTTGAAGGGAATGCAGCTCTGCCAACACCTTGATTTCAGCACAGACCAGCGTTGGACTTGTGACAGAAGTGTCAGATAATCAACTTGTATTGTTTTATGCCACTAGGTTTGAGGTGATTTGTTACAGCAGCAATATGAAACTAATACATTAGGTAAAGGTCAGGTGCTTGGCGACATTTCTCAGAGAGGTGATGGCCGTTACCTCCGAAGATTTTAATAGTATTATTTTACTAATTTCACAGCAATAAAAGAAATACACCACCCACAAACATATTATTTAGAAGAATAAAAGAATATATTTAAAAGAAATACATCCCCAACAGAAGTATTATTTTTATTCAGTGGCATTCCCCTAAGAACAGGTTCGGTTTTGGAAAGAAGCCCTTACATCACACTTCATTCCTAGGTGGCCATCCACATTAATTCACCCTGCAGCTCGCTGTGTGACACCTGGTACCATGGGTGGTTGGAGGTGGGGAGAGGAGTTCAGAACTTTTAAAGATCTCACTGTCATTGCTGAGGCAAACACACTCACTTGGGTGAGGTCATAAGTGACTTGTGCCCCTGGGGAGATGCAAACATTCCGAGAGGTCAGAGCAGGTGGAGAGCACTTCTGGCTGAGAATCACAAAGGCCTTGGAGGGGCATTTGGATGGTCACAGGAAGGATAGGTTAGGTCTATTTAACAAGGGGGCAACGGCCTCTCCATGTTGAAGAGAACTTTAGGCTTATTTGGATTTTGTTGTTTGTTTGTTTTTAAATTAATTTTTTTTAAAGCATTTTAACAAAAGACTGATTTTCACAGAGTATTGAAGAGTATTTAAAAAAAGCTGCTCCAAAATAGTAATATAATTAAGACACTAAAATTGCCTTTGCTGAAAACGGCAAAGCTACTTTTAGTCTGAATTTTTCATCCATGCAGAAAGTAGATGTATGCCCTGTCTCCAGTCACTTTGCTTTAAACTCTCTTCTCCCATTTTTTTAAGCGGTGGGCTGGATGGAAGGTCTTCCTTGTCCACTGCGTCCCACACCAGGCTCCCCAAGGTTCAGGCCCACAGCAGGCAGGAGCCCAGACCAACCCTCCACCCCACCCTCACAGGCCTCAGGCCTTCTTCCTCTCCCCCCTCCCTCCTCCTCCCCTTCCTTCTCCCAAGCTCACCTCACACTTCCCTCTGGAACAGATGCTATTTCCACTCCTGGAATCACTTCTGCTCTGGGGGTCCAATCTGACCCCTGCCTCCCTCTCTTGTGTTTTTCCTCATACACCCCTTCTCCCCAGTGCTACTGACCTGATGAGTCACTTTCTTTCAAGAATGCTATGGTTTTGACTTAATTTTCCCTCTGAGGAATCAGTTACTTTTGAGGCGCAGGTATCTAAGAAAGCATTCAAGGATGTGAAGAAGCTAAAAGCAAACATTCCCCACTTCAGATTTTTACATGCTCTCCCCTCGTTTACCTTCACCTGTTTGCAGACTAAACTTGTGAAGGGGTGGAGGGCAGAAGCAATGTCTTGTATTTTACTTCCATCATCTCACTTTAAACCATCACAGCAGTCCATACGATGTGTAGTATTTAATTGTGTCTAAGTCACACATTTTTTCACACTTTTTTATTGACATATAGTTGATTTACAGTGTTATGTATTAGTTTTGGGTGTACAACACAGTGATTTAAAATTTTTATAGATTATACTCCATTTATAGTTATTATATATTGGCTACATTTCCTGTGCTGTACAACATATCCTTGTAGCTTATTTTATATATAGTAGTTTGTACCTCTTAATCCCCTACCCCTAGTGATTTTAACGTCTCTAAAATTGGGATGTGACCTACAACTGGCAGCTTGCATTTAATTGGCAGGGTTTTTTTCTCTAAAGATATATAAAAAAATGGTGTCTGATCCCTGATGATATTTTAGATTTGATGAAAGCACTGTAGATAGGGTTATCCCCATTTTGCAGATGAGGAAATCAAGGCCCAGAGATCTGCTGAGAGTCATAGAGATGGTGAGAGGTGGAACTGTTATTCTATATGTGCCCGTTAAATTAGGTTTGTTAATTGTGTTGTTCACGTCGTAACGGTAGTCCATTTCTTTCTGTGGTTCTGTGTTGTTGTGTATATGTTGAGGCTGCTTTATTAGATGCAATTTTAGGATTCTTTTTTTTAAATTGAGATATAATTGACAAATAACATTATATTAGTTTCAGGTATACAACATAATGATTTGTTATTTGTATATATTGCAGTGTCTTAAGAATTCTTATATTTTCCTGGTGAATGAAAGCCATTATCATTATGAAGTGACCCCAGCCATCGCTAATTCTGCTTTTGGTCTGATGTTATTATAGCCACTCCATCTTTCCTTTTGTTAATATTTGACAGGAATATCTTTTTCCCATACTTTTGCTTTGAACTCTCCAAAGCCCCTGTGTTTTAGGTATGTTTCTTGTATGCAGCATAAGTGTGGCATAAGTGTGGCTTATGTTTTTTTCAACTGTTTAACCATTCTGCTGTCCTGTTACTAATGAGGTTAGTCCATTCCATTTAATGGGAACATTGATATGTTTAAACTTGTTTCTATTATCTTATTTTTTTTAATTTCCAAGCTTTCAATGCTTCTTTTCTTTTTCTTTCTTGCTTTTTAAAAATTGATTGATTTAGGGGCTTCTCTTTTTTTTTTTTTGGTTGTGAGGTAAAGATTCTTGTTTTTGAAATTTCATTTTTTGCCTCTACTGATTTGAGATTTATACCCTCTACTTCTGTACTTTTAGTGGTTCCCTTTGAAATTTTATGGTACATTTTTAACCTAACAAACTCTAAAATTATCAACCCCTTTCTATAACAATACAGGGATTTTAGTACTCTTTAACTCTGAACACCATTTCCTGGTATACATATAGTACTTTAGTCTTGCCCTTTGCAAACCCTGTAAGTTATAATTATTGTTATTGTTTTTATCTAAAAGCAGTGTTTTTATTACTATCCATTTTTACCATCTTATTTGCTCATTTTTCTTCTTACATCTCAGAAAGACCTTCCTATCATTTTTCTTCTTCCCAGCATACCTCTTTTAGCTGTTCTTACTGAATGCCAGTTGCTGGTAAAATCTCTCAGTTGTTGTTTAATCTAAAAATATATTTATTGTATCTCCATTCTTGAAAGATAATTTTTCTGCATTCAAAAATTTTAGGCTGACAGTTTTTATTCCTCTGTCACTTGTTGCTAAGATGCCAATCACTAGTAATGTCACTCCTTTGTAGGTGGTCTGTCTCTTGCCTCTCTTTTTTGTCTTTTGGATTTTGCAGTTTCACTACTATATGTATTGATATGGGTCTTTTTTTTAACCCAGCATGTGCTTCCTGAGTCTGAGGATTCATGTCTCTCATCAGCTCTTAATGGTTCTCAGCCATCATCATTTTAAAACTCTGTCCCTTCTCTCTACTCACTCCTTATAGGACTTCACTCAGACATGTCAAGTTTTCTCATGCTAGCCTCCAAATCTCTTAACCTTTTTCATTTTATTCATCTCCTGTCTCTCTGTGATGCTGCATCCTGGGTAACTTTCTGGGTATATCTTCCAGTTCACTAATTCTTCCTTCAGTTGCATCCAAACTGTTGAGTTTTAATTTCAAAAACTGTTTCTCATTTCTAGGAGTTTCATATCCTTTTGCAAATCTCCCCAGTCATTTCTGATAGTGTCTTGTTGCTTACTCATTTATTTCATTCTTTGTTCCGTTAAACATTTCTTACATAGATATATTCTGTATTTGACAGTTCTGATATCTACAGTCCTTGGGGGTTTAATGTGTTCTTAGCTTTTTGTTTTTTTCTTATGCTTATTTGGAGTGGCTTCCCTTCTTAGTATATTTGCTTGATCTTAAAATGTGGGAAATCTGTGGCCCTAAAATGGAAATGCTTTTTACCAGAGAGGATTTGTAGTTATCTCTGCCGAGGGCCTGGCGGTCCTACTAACCTGGGAACACTATAGGTCTCTCCAAGGGTTAATTTAGGATTTAATGTAGGATTCTAGGGTTCAGCATCTCCACCATGCTGCCAGTTCAACCTATTTGTTTACCACTCATTGCTGCCAGATCTAGTTTTGGCTCACTTTTCTGTGGGATGGGGTAATTTGTGGAGACTTCCCTTAAGTTTGTACCCAGTAATATATTAAAGATATGTTTTATCTGGGACCTACTTGTTTTGTAGTGATAAGGTCCTTCAGCAGTCTATCATATGGATGGAAACATAAGTCTGGGGTTGTCAGTAGGTTTAGGATCTCCAAAACTTATTTTTCTATTACCAAGAAGACTTGGGAGGGTATGTGCAGTTGAAAGAAGTAGTATTTAAGAGATTCTCTTCCTTATCTCTTCAGAGGTGCTTTAATTTACTTTTTGCAAAATAGAAACATTTCTATGGCATGGGACACTTGGGTGTGAAATGGAGAAGTATAGGGATGTGTGTTTATGGGGAGAGAAGCTTGTGCAATAAGCCACATGCACTCAAGTAGCCAGGCCAGACCCTTGGACTGTACCTCAATGGAGGAACATGGGAAAGTCAAGATTAAAGTCCGTTTCCAGTGTAGATGATACCATATAAGGTCACTGGTGTTTGGTTATGTCAACCAAGGAAATGTGTGACTGTGCACATCAAAAAGGACCCCTTCCGCCTCAGCAGCCATCTTTCCATGTTGTTTATAGGATTACAGCCATATGAAGTCATGGGCAACTACCCAGTATCCTTTGACATGCCCTAGTGTTTTGGTCACCCTGTTTGCTGGCCACGAGTGGGCAGTGGTAGGATGAGCAGGCTAATGAGTCTACCTGGTTGGGAGCTACTCTGGAGAGCAGCATTGCATTGGTGGAATCATCAGAATAGGGTAGCAGAATCTTCTCTTTGAACCTCCACACTGTCTTCATTCCTTCTTTTGGGAAGAACGTTCCTTCTCCTTTGGCGAACTGTTCTAATCACAGGATCCTTTGGGGCTGCCAAAGTATCCTTTTGGCCACTAGGGATTAGTCTGGGGTTCTCTGTGACCTAAGACTGTCCAATCAGCTTCTTGATCTGAGATTTTTCATCCTGAATCTAAGGAAAGCTCTACCTTTGCTCTTCGATCATGAGTTGTAAGACTATATTACAGTACTACCACAGACATGTCCCCATCCCCCATCCCATGGAGGAACCTGAGAGAATAAAGGTTACACCCAGAAAGAAGAAGAGAGAATTCTAGGGGCATCAAGGCCATGGTTACTGTACCTTTGAGGTCCCTAATCCTATGGGTCTCCTGCACCTCTCCTTCAGTTCTGGGAGCACCTTGCATACCTTCAATAAATCCTCCTCTCCCCATTGTTTTCTAGACCTAGTTTTCTCATCTAATGCCAAAACTAATGATATGTAAATTTGGACAAGGCAGCCCCTTTACATGCTAGAGCAAGCACCCTATCTGGTGCTGTGTCGCAGACAAGAGCTTAACCGTCCTAGCCCCAAAGGAGATCCTGTGGCTGCCTAATCAGAGGAAAGATTCTTAAGGATATGTAAGAGCGGTTGACGATCTGTGATTAGTGTTAACCTATGTTTCTGAAGGAGTTTTTGCTAGCTGGATCAGATTGAAAAGGAAACTCAAACCAAAGAAATACCATAATGGTATTCAATTAAACAGTAAACATTCTGTATATATACTTTGATCAAGAATTCTTCTTAAAATTTGCTCTCACTTTAGATTGCGGACTCCTAAAGGCAGGAACTTTCTCTTTTTCGTCTGTGCACCTACAGTGCCTAACACATAGAGTTCAATAAATGAATGAAGTGAGATAGGCAGGAGTCTCAAGGATGGATAGAGGGTCTTAGGTAAGGGGGTTAATGACAATAATAAGCATTAGCTATACTCAGAAGCAATTGATTCAAGGACTTTAGTCTTGAGAGCAACCTCAGTCAAATCAATAAACAAATCCTACGTATGCCTACCTGCCACGTGCATAGCTGTGTGCTCTGTGCTTTGGCAGATACAAGAATACAGACCCTTCCTTCAAGCCATCTTAGTCGTAATGGAGATAAGGCACATGTGGAAGTAACAGGGCAGCGTGTCATATGAGCTCTAGAGGAGAAACTCAGTCCATGTTCAGCACACTTATCAGGCTCATCTCCCCAGTGAATATTTCAGTTTTCCAGTTTCTTAAAACACTGAATTTGATCTGAGGTTGCGGTCATAAGGCTTTTTCCCCGTCTGGAATCTCTCTATGATGTCACACGTTAGATCTTCTCTTATTACAGCCAAGGTCCCTGTGTTCATTTCCCTTTCATTCAACCACAATAATTGTTTGTTGACTGAGTAGTCCCAAGGAACTGACAACACTATTGAGCCTCCAGTCCTGGTTCTTCCCGGTTCCTGTCTAACACCTCAGAGAGGCAGTAAAATGCACCACTAGCTACAAGTGCCAGCAGCCTTGTTTTGTTTCTTTGTGATTTTCTTAACATAAACTTTTCCATCAGTCATCTGTTGTCCATATTCTTCCCTCCAAGCCAAAGCAAATTATGGAAGAAGAAGGAGGGAGAAGTAAGCTAGCCATTTCCCCCAATTCCCTCCAAATAAGATGGGCCATAATTCTAGTTCCTTTAGTATCTTTTGAAGTTGTTTCCCTATTCTGGGAAGCTGTGGATGCACCAGGCTATAGCCAAGGCTGCATTCCTCCATCCCCCCATCACTCATTGTTCCATCTGGCTGGCCCGGGAAGGCCTTGGTTAAGCCATTTCAGCCCCTGATTCCTGGACAGCACCAGAGCCTTGGAACAGACCCAGAGGCTGAACGCTGTCCTTCCCCCACTGCATCCCCACCCACACACAAACCATTTTGCCTCCACAAATTAGGAAAACTTTGAAACATATGGCAAGTCTCATTATAAAAGTTTCCTTTCCATACAATTCATGAATGTCAAAAGGCAAGAGCTAGTGAAATAACGTATCTCAAAGTATCTAAAATCCAAGTCAATCTTTGGAACATATCTAACATTTCATGGGGAAATAAATCTTTAATTTAAAACTAGGAATTAAAAAGAGGACAACTTCATTCTTGGTTCAGAAAGCTAGAGAGCTAAAGAAATTTTCAAGGGACACTGGTAACTTTATGATGACTTTCAGACAATAATACTTCCAAGGCTGTGGTGAAGACAAATGAGATAAGACATATGAAGTGCTTATAACAGCATCTGGCACATTCTAAATGCTCAATTTTTAGCATGTTGAGGGTGATTATGTTTATTTAATGCCTAATATAACAGAACCAACCCTCATCTTAGAAACCTAAGTGTTTCTCTCTATCCCTTTTTCCATCAATGGAAAAAGATAGCACTGTGGAACATTTTCTGTTTTTAAATTAGAACTATATCTCTTCTGTTCTTAATTTTTAACACAGTCATTTACACATTTTTATACTGTGCCGTCTGAAGACACGCTGTCCTAAAATAAGTTGTCTTGTATTTTACTTAGTTTCCTATAAATCAATGTCCCACCTAGAAAAAAGTTTGTTTATCCCTATTATATGACTCAGCTTTTATTCATTCATTCTGCAATTTTTTTTTATTAAGTTACCATGTGGCAGGCACCTTGCTGAGCCCTGGGGATTAGCAGTGAACTAGAACAACTCCCGCCTTCACAAAGCTCAAAGAGAATCAATGTGCCTGATGAATTAAAGAAATTTGTACTTTGGGAAAGAATTTCAACTTCCTTTAACCAAATCCTGTATCAGAATTCATAATTTGTAACCAGAGAGGTTTCTCACTTCCACTGTCCATTTTTGCTAAAATATGCTAATAAGAAATAGAATGATAAAACAAATAGTGATAGAAAAGAGAAGGCATGACTTGGGCAGTCCGTGAATTAATCAGCTCCTGAATAATCAAGAGGTGATATATAAAATGTAAGTATCATAGTTCATGCCTTCTTAAATAATTAAACCTATTAAAGAAGGGACCAAAAGACCGCATTTCAGAAGAAATTAGTAGCCTGAAGGCAGAGGGTTAGCAAAAAGGAGCTCTATAGTCGCATGTATAAGCCTTTTCTATATTGTAGTAAACCAAGCAGGTAGCAGTAAGAGGGATGGTTATATGGATTCTCCCATAT
The DNA here is from genome assembly GCF_937001465.1 of Orcinus orca. Taxonomy (NCBI): domain Eukaryota; kingdom Metazoa; phylum Chordata; class Mammalia; order Artiodactyla; family Delphinidae; genus Orcinus; species Orcinus orca. The sequence continues at coordinate 60,866,645 of NC_064572.1, read as the reverse complement.
ATTTTAAAGTAGCGGGTGCCAACGTAGAGGTTGCAGAATAATTACAAGGCATCTGAGAATCTACCTGTGCGTGGGCATTTTATCAATAGACACACAGCGACTCTTATACAGAGATTTTTTTTTAACATTAAAAAGGTATCTTCATACTTGAAAAGAGTTGAAAAGCCATGGTCTTAAAATATGTGCTCATGTACTGTCAAAGGAATGGGGCTAAAAGGAGCCAGAGAAGGGTCACTGAAAGGAGAAGAAAGAGTGAAGCCATCAGACAAGAGATGGAGAGAGGATGAGAGACTGGAGCAGTAGGAGAAAAAGAAGCGAAGGAGGAAATGTGCATGAGATATGGAAGGGAAATATGGAGTCGTGCAAACCTGCATTAAAAGTCCAGCTCTTATGGGGTTTCCCTGGTGGCGCAGTGGTTGAGAGTCCGCCTGCCGATGCGGGGGACACGGGTTCGTGCCCCGGTCTGGGAGGATCCCACATGCCGCAGAGCGGCTGGGCCCGTGAGCCATGGCTGCTGAGCCTGCGCGTCCGGAGCCTGTGCTCCGCAGCGGGAGAGGCCACAACAGCCAGAGGCCCGCGTACCGCAAAAACAAACAAACAAAAAAGTCCAGCTCTTAAAAACCTTGTGGTTGCCAAGGAGGGGGGGAGAGGTGGGGGAGGGATGGAATGGGAGCTTGGGGTTAGCAAATGCAAACTATTATATATAGAATGGATAAACAAGGTCCTACTGTAGAGCATAGGGAACTATATTCAATGTCCTGTGATAAACCATAATGGAAAAGAATGTTTTTAAAAAGAATGTATATATATATATATGTATAAGTGAATCGCTTTGCTGTACAGCAGAAATTAACACAACATCCAGCTCTTTCTCTTTCAAGCTGTGGGACCTTGGAAGAAGTTACCTAGCCTCTCAGAGATTTGGTTTCCTCATCTATAAAGTAGAGACAGGAATAACTGATAGCCTACTTCATAGCACTTGTGGTTACAGTTAAACAAAATAATGCACACAAAATGCTTGGTCTTGTGTCTGATGCGTGGAAAGTACCCAAAGGTCAGCTACCACCACCACCAGCATCATCATTTCTTACTGTCCCACCTTTCATCTGTCCATGAGATCTTTCAGAGTCTTACCTGTCAGCAAACACCTGACTGTACCTTCTGGTCAATTTTTACCTTTAATGAACTGGATTAGTCAGAACTCTTTTGATTGCAATAGAAAGTAACCCTTGCTAACTTATCCTCCCCCTCACCAAAACAAAAGAGGATGTAGTGGAGGCATATGGGGGTAACTCACATAACTCAAAGAAAGTCTGACCAACTGAGCCTCAAGAAAGCGGGCACAGGGGAAGCGGGGGGACGTCAGGATTGACAGGAGCCAGAATCCAGAGACGGCTGGGATCACTCTCCCTGACCTTCTGACTCTCATTCCTGCCTCTGCATCCTGGCCTGTCAGCCTGATACTTCAGAGCATCTTTCTCCCTGAGTCTGGAACCAAAACAGCCAGCAGCTCCTGGCTATATGTCTTCCCAGCCTGGCCACCAGAGAAAAAGTTCCAACGACAAGAAAGGGGTTCTGAGTAGCCGTGTGCCCATCCCTGTGGCTCAAGGAAACCATCTGGTTAGGAAAGGGGAAAGGGTTGATCCTCCAAATATAAGGGGTTCTGTTCCCAGATCTAAGAGGGCAGAGTGCTGAGCAGGCAGACAACCGTGATACAGCCACTTACTGAGCAAACGTTCATTAAACACCTACTATGTGCCCACACCTGTATTCAACACTACAGACACAGAGGTGGCCAAGACATCCATGGCCCTGCTCTCATGGAGCTAACATGCTAATGGCAGAGATAACAATAAACAAAGAAACAGGAAATCTGAATTTCTGTAGAGAGAGAAGATGCACACATATGCACAAATGTGCACACACATGCACACTCACACACACACACGTGCACACACACGCCTCTTGGGAAAATCCCACACAGCCAAGTGCTGATACACCTTCATGATCGCCCCCAGAGGCCTTGGGCACAGACCCATTCCCCTTTCCAGGCCTCCCTAGAATCCCTCAGTTAAATCGTCCACTTCAGCACCCATTTATCTTCCCTTCTAACCCTCAATTTTAGTCCTTTGAAACCTATTGAGATCCAGTGATGCAAAAAAGACACCAGCTAAATTTCCAAGAAAATTTGCATGTTCAGAATTATGAACTAAGGGTAGGGATGTCTGGAGAAATGTTCCACATGAACTCCAGTCAGGAAAAAAAACAAAAGAGAAGAGAATAAAATCGGTGTCTTCTCAGAGTGTGTCATCTGTGAGAACCATGGCTTAGGAAGGAATTAAGCAGGGCCTGTCACAGGGGGCCAAGGGGCTGCAGCATTCCAACCTCACTCTCACGCATGCTAGATGCATGTATTTTTATTGGATGCGTTGGATGTATATTCGTGTGGATGTGTTCCAAATATTTTTTTCTAATTTGAATATTTTTAAAATTATGTGAATGATTTTGGCAACCCTGTCTTAGCGTTCCTTCATTTTTAAAATATATTAAGAGTCTCAAAAACTGGAAATGACCCAGTCCTCTTAAATTTTGGGAGGGTCTGGTATTAGCGTTTAATGAGCACCTATTGTGTACCAAACTCTCTGCTTTGCCCCTCACATGCATTCTCATTTAAGGAGGTGCTATTGTTTCCTATTTGTAAAGGAAGAAAGTGAGACCCAGAGGGTCCTGCTAAAGGTCATGCAGTTGTTAAGGAGTGGAGCTGGGAGAAGACTGTGTCCCATTTGGCTCCAGGGCCCAGACTCTTTCCTTCCTGCCACAGGTTCCTGAGCTGGGAGGGTCTGGGAGGAAGTTGTTTTCACTTCGTAGCAAAATTAACTAAATAAGGATGATGTAATTTTTTCATAAAGCCAAAAATATTTCATCTAAAGGACTGATTTTTTAATTCTAAGATCCTGTCCTTTCTGATTTTTTTGGTATTAAAAATATTTTTATGGTTATCACATCATAGATGGTAGTTGTTGTTTTCTTCATTGCCCTTAGCTGGCAAAATAAAACATTGGCAATCCCGTGTGAGTGCTGCAAAGTCTGTGTTCTGAAATTTTACTGTGCCATATCTCCAAGTGTGGAAAGGACTGCTCTATATAACGTTGGCATCTCAGAAAAGCAGAGCTGCCCTTCATTGAGGGCCTGCCACGTGCGGGCACTGGGCTGGATAGTTTTCATCCATTATCTCAGATCAAAACACTAAAGGGAGGCCTTGCCCTGGTTTTACAGATTAGGAAACTGAGGCTTAGAGAGGTGAGGGTCCTTGCCGAAGCTCTCGGGCTCCAGCCCCACACGTTCACTCTCCCAGGGAAGGATGCAGGCTGCTTGTGAGCCCAGCGTCTCCCGCCCGCTGTGTATTTCACCCCCAAGCAGCCCCCTCCCACTTCCAGGGAGACACTAGTGTTCCCGGCTGAGGTTACAGCCTCCTCTTCACGTCACACTGCCTCTCACAGAGCCCACCCCTTCCCGCACACACTGAAGCTTTGATAGATTTCACAGCCTCCATAAACTGCATGTTAGGGTGCTGAGGCCAGCTTTGGCGACCATGTTCTGGTTCTCTGGTTGGAATAACTTCCTGGAGAAACTCAGCAGTGAGGTGGTGAGCTCGGTGTGTCTGTCGCTCATCGGCCAGGGCCACTGAGGTCGAATAAGTTCCCCGGAGCCCTTGGCAGTTCGCAAGGAGGTCTCTTCTTTCAGTGCAGGCCAGGTCGGGGCGGTGGGGGGCAGCGGCTGCCCAGAGGGCCTCGGGCCTGCCTTGCACGTTCACAGTGGTCCGGGTGCGTGCACGCAGCCTTCCCTCTGAGCAGGGTGTGGAGTGTGGTTTCCCCTGTGCAGGCTGGGGCTGGTAGTCTTGGGAGCATGCACATGTGGTCTACACGGGGGGACCTCGGCATTTTGCAGAGGCAGATGCACCTTTGGGTTGGGTCTCGCTCGTGCCCCAGCTGATCCGCAGTCCCAGCCTCAAGGTGTGGCCTCACGTGACTGCCAGCTGCGATGGTGGCAGCCATTCATGCAGACAGGAAGAGGGCCTGCTTTCTTCATTGGGAGAGGAGAAAACTGAGCTTGTTCCCTGGACTCTTGAGTCTCTGGGGGAAAGAGACAGGGTCTGGCTCTGCCTGGAGAAGATGGACCAGACGGTAGACCTATGTATTTTTTAGGCGATAATAGATAAAGGGAAAAACTTCCATCAGCTTTTGGAACTGGAGATGGCCAACAGGGCCAATGTAATTTACAAAGTGAGAAATATGTTGACGAATGGAGCAAAGCGGAACATTATACATAACGTTAGGCAGGAGTGGTACTAATCATAGCAGGACTGAGCTGTGTTCATGTTTGTCATTCTTGGGTGCTTAGTCTTTAGTCCCTCTTCCTAAAAACACCCTCCCTTCCTTCCTTGTGGGAAATTGCTTCTCCCCTTTCGAAGATTCTTCCATCAGATGCCAGGGGTGGAGCCAAGAGGGGGGCACGAGCCCTAAGCACATCTAATTGGATTCTCCCCGACACTGTCATTTTGCGGCAGAGCAATGTAAGGATGGAAGAAACATTTGGAATTTAGCCATGTTTGCTATAGCATCTGAGCTGGGCTGTCAGAGGATTCTGGCTCCTTCTGGAGCTGTCTGTCTGTCCTGAGCCTGGTCCTTAGGCCTTCCCTTTGAACCAACAAGCTCCCCAGTAGCCTGACAATCAGTTCCTTTTCACAGAAGTTAGACAGAGTCAGTTTCTGTTATTTATAACCAAAGAAACCCAGCAAGGCTCCCCTGCCCAAATCAGTGCCGTCCTCTTCTTGGCGGCCCCCTGGAAGGTCATACACCTGGCTCAGCGGTGCGGCCCTTGCTCAGTCGGTGCTGGGCCTCCTCCTCTGAAATGGCTTTAGGGGGCTGTTTCCATGTCACACAAGAACAAGTGATGCCTCAGTTTGGACCCAAACTATGCCTCAGTTTGGACCCAAAACAACATCACCAGCTCAATCGGCTGGTTATTCACCAGACTTGGCTACAAATGCCAAAAAAGCCTTTTGACTGTTTCCAAAAATAAAATCCAGCCTCACAGGGTGAGGATCTGCCACTGTTGTGCTTATTCCAAATAACATGGCATCGATCTTGAAGACAATTCTCCAGGGAGTCCCCAGAGTATCTGGAACAATGGCAGCAGCCTTGGGATAAATAACTGGCATCTCTGGATGACTGCTCAGCAGGGAGAGGGGTACCAGTTTGGACGGATATATTCCGGTATATTTATTAAATAGCTCATCTCATTATCTCATTATCTCAAAGTCATACTCCATGGTGGAGACATGTTTCTAAGCCTAAAAATTAGACTCCGTTTTAAAAACCCTTTGGAAAATCCCCTACATACAGCCTGAGAAAACTGCCCCACCCCAGCACCAAACTCACGCTCCAGACCTGGCCAGGTAAGGATTTCCCCCTTCACACTGGAAGCAGTGGCTCTAATCCGTTGTTCTTAAGCAGGATGTGTGTCCTCTGCTCGGGGATGGGCTGCAAACCTAAAAACAAGAGAACACATGACGTCCATTAGCAAATCCTGCTTCTAGAGCCTCTTATGTAGGCATCATGCTTCCTTGTTTTTTAAGTTTCTCTTAGATTGGGAAAAGTCTTGCCCTTAAGTCTCCCCAAATAAGAATGTGAGTGTGAGTGTGAGAGTGTGTGTGTGTGTGTGTGTGTGTGTGTGTGTGTGTGTTGCGTGTACATACGTTTAGATGACACTGTGGGCGCCAAATCGAAACAGTAAAGTGGACAGAACACACCCTCCCCACCCTCACCCCCATCTTGATGTGATCACCTGGCTGTGTACACATCCAGTCAGACAAGAAGAAGAATAAATCTGCCCTCATCCACTCCCTTGTCATTGCCCGGCTCAGGGTCCTGGACCACCCTGACAACTGAAGAATCCCACTTTCAGGCAGCAGGCAAGAAAAATGTGGTCGTTCTTGGTATTTCTTTTGATAGGGAAAAAAAAAAAAGGAAGAGTGAAGCTTCAGAATTGACTTCTGTCTTTTGGTGTCTTACAATTTCCATCTCTGTGATCAAAAGATCACAGTCCAACAAGGGGAGGGAAAGAAGAATCTCTACTTTTGGCAGGCTCCAAGACAGTCTTGGATTCTTTATTTGTTCGTAACTCATTTCTGTCAAACATTCTTTTTCTATCTCTTGTTATAAAAAGTTGAAATGCTAGTTTCTCAGTGGATGTCTTGTCTTTAACTATCTGTCTGACCTTGGACAAATTCTTTAACCTCTCCGAACCTGTTTTCTTGAGTGTTAGCACAGCATCTGACACAACACAGATGCTCAGTAAGTATGTGTGAGTGAATGAGATGACTTCTCAGGTCCTTTCAGCTGTAATGCCCTGTGGCTTTCCTGGTAATTGAAGGGAATATAACAGTGGGTTCCCTCCCTGTGGTGGACATCTCTGTTGCCCCTGGGCATGTTTCATATTCATTTGGGGCATTTATTCTCAAAAGCATGGTTATGCCATCCTCCTCAGCATGTTCGGTACCACACTAGGCATATAAGGTTCATCTTGGGAGTCTAGAATTCAGGGTTCACATGGTTTACCCAGAATTGACATTGACCGCCATTGCTCAATGCACCTGACTTTGGCTTGTCAAAAGTTGTTTGCTCATTTACTCTGTGTTTTTTGAAACCTTTTTGTAGACAACACCTCCCCTGTTTCCTTCAACTTTTATTAGTTGTTTATGTCATGTCACCCATAACAGAGAGGCGAGACCATAAACTTTGTTCAAATGTTGAGTCACTCTTTGCATTCCTGTTTCTCGGTTGACTAATTCCTGGATTTGCACAGTTGAGGTGCTTCTGGGGTTAATATTGCTCTTTTGTGAAGTTGATTTACAAAGTGTGTCCCCTAGAGGCTCGCTCCTAGTCTGAATTGTCAACTGGGGACCCGCCAGAGATTGATGACGGGGGATTATGATTGTCTACGTGTTGCGCTCTCATCCAGTTTTCTGATGTGTTTTGGTAATGATGTTGACAGTTGTGTGAAGATCTGTTAACTGAAATTAAAGCAGCAGCGTTTTTGAGCTTGATGGTTAGATTTGATTAGATCAGAGTGGGTTTTACTTCTCCCTCAGAGTCAGCAGAGATTTACTGTCCACCGACTGATTTAACTTTGTGATGGAAGATGGTTAGTGACATAACTTATCATCAGAAAAAGAAATGTCAAGGAGCATTGACATGAACACCTAACCTTTTTGAATTCTGTGATGACCTCGAAGGGGCTGGAAATGTACACATTATCAAAGCTTTCTACCCGTAGAGCATCATAGAGAAAATAAATGTTGACACGTTTTGGTGGACATTTGTCTTGATGAGCGTCTTCAAACAGTAGCTATCATTTGAGTCAGAGGCTTTCATGAAATCAGATATGGTAAAAAAAAAGAATAGGATTATGGTTTCTGGATTTTTCTTGCCACTGGCGAGAAGTGAAAGTAACCATTTATGAGTCCGAGTCTATATGACTTAAAGCCACAGTGAGATGCTAGGAGAAAGCTCATGAGCGATCAAATGCAGGAATTTCCTATAAGGTAATGTGTGAAATTTCACTCTGTATACGAATTCTTAAAATAATCCTAACCAATAATTTACAAAAGAAGAGATGTAAATGGATAATAGACAGGAAAGTAATATACAACTTCACTAAGAGTTTTCAAGATGCAGTGTAAAATCGACAATAGTTTTCAGTAACAAAACTGGCAAAAACACAGACAGATTATACTACTCTGTGTTGGCAAAGACGCAGCGAGGTGGGTATTTTCATGAACTACTGGTAGGAGCTCAAAAATCTGGAAAGAAATTTGTCAAAAGATACTGAGTCTTAAAAATATGCAGACCCGTTGACTGTAATTCTGCGTCTATAACTCTGTCCTAGGGAGATGATCAGACATATATGGTCAAAAATTTACGTGCAAAGCTATTTATTGCACCTTTCTTATAATAGCAAAAGCCAGAAGCAACTTTATTATCCATTAGTAACAAAATGGTTAAGTAAATTATGGAACACCAACATGGTGAAATTTTATGCGATCATCAAAAATTCTCTTCAAAGAATATTTAAAGGCGTGAGGGAAATATTCATGATGTCGTAACTAAGGGAAAGAAGCAGAATGTAAAACTTGAAACGGTACGGTCCTCACCTTGTAAAACATTTAAATATGCACAGAAAAAGACTAGAAGGAAATACACAATTATATTAAAAGTTATTCTAGGTGGCTGATTTAAAGGTGATTTAAGTTTCCTTCTTTATGACTTTATGTATTTTTCCAATTTTTGAAAAATTAGCACGAAGTAGTTTTTTATAATCAGGAAAAACTTTTAATGATCATAATCACAGCATCCGTAGGGTCACCCAAGAGTTTTTTTCAGCGTTTCAGATCCTCGGGACGAGAACGGGGGGAGCAGTTACGTGTTTCTCTTCACTAATTTGGAAAGTTTTAGCAGAAATTCCTTGGGCTCCAGATGCCTTGTTTTTTCAGCCACTTGACAATTTTCTGCACCTTGTCAAGAATCAGAGGGATTCTGCAGATTCTTTTGTCTGATATCGCAGGATAGAGCTGAAAACGTGTTGCTCAATAATTGTCTTAACTGGTAAAGCCTCTGAAATGCTCTTTCCAGAGCTCAGGGACAGCTTCATTCTTATTTAACAACACTCCATCCAGGAATAACAAGCGGGCTGGGGGCTATTCTGTGTGTGTGTGTGTGTGTGTGTGTGTGTGTGTGTGTGTGTGTGTGTCTGTGGCACTTAAATCTACACATGTTATAAAATGTTGGAGGAATGCTAGATGGTTTCATGGGGTCACTTTTCCACCTCTTGTTCGTGCCAAATTTCTTTGAGCCTCTGCCCTGTTTTATAGATGCCTCAGTTTCTCTCCCTCTGAGTGGGCGTCAGCACCTGGAAATTAAAAGCCTCTACCTCCCAGCCATGGTTTGAGGAGGTTGGACTACATGATCTAAGGTGTGGTTTAAAGTCGGTCACTCCCTCTATCCCCTCACTTTTCTTTTCTTTTTTCTTTTTTGCCTCACCGCACGTCATGTGGGACCTAAGTTCCCTGACCAGGGATCGAACGCACGCCCCCTACATTGGAAGGGCAAAGTCTTAACCACTGGACTGCCAGGGAAGTCCCCCCTCACTTTTCTTCAGAACCCAATTGTGATGTTTTGTGGGAGTGACTCCCAGGACTTCCACAGACACTACTGATGGTGGATTAAAACCCACCCTTCAGTTGACAAGAATGGAACCCTTGGAGTGTAGAATATGGTATTGGCAGTTCAAGAGGCTTCGAAGCAGATGACAGACAGGGTCTCTGATTTAAAGGGGAGGCAGGACCCAAACATTTTCCCATAACTTAAATGGATTGCATTGGAATGAAGTGCATTGCTAGATACAGCTTCCCAAAACCCACCTTACTGGGGGAGGGGGAACAAGTAACATTCATTGAGCACCTACTGTGTGCCTGGCATTGTGCCGAGCACTTTACATGAACCTTCTCATGTACTCCTCAGCAGTCCTCTAAGATAGATACTATTATCCCCACCCCAGCCCCATTTTAAAGATGAGGAAACAACAGAGGTTTAAGAAACTTTCCTGAAGTTGATTTAAGTTGCAAAGCTAGAATTCAGCCCCAGAGCTCACACAGGCCAAGCTTGCTCAGAAGAATCGCCCAGAGTGTCTGTTAAAGAGACAGCTTCCAGGCCCTTGGAGCCGCTCTGACAGGGTGGTCTAGAGAGGGACCCAGGAAGTGGTAGTTTTAACAAATTCCCCTGGTGATTCTTACCATGAGGAAGGCTTGGGAGAACCCACGTTGACAATACTGTGATGGTTTTCAGGCCTGGCTGTGCGTTAGAACCATCCGGGGAGCCTTTTTTAAAAATCCTGGTGCCCGGCTCCACTCCAAGACATTTTGATTTAATCGGACTCGGGCGGGACCCAGGCATCAGTATCTTAAAGCACTCCAGGTGATTCTCAAGTGCAGTCAGGGCTGAGAACCACGGCTCTGCTGCCTCAGCTGATTAAAATTAAATCAGCCTGACTCACTCTAGAAACACACTGGTAAAAGAAGAGTCACTCGGTGCCGACCAACTGTCTCTCACTTCCAGCCCCGCAAGCAGAGGCAGTCATGTGAAGGCTGAAGGCAGAAAAGCAAAATACCCAGCAGTTGCTCCCCAGCTCCTGATTGAACACCAAGGTCCATTTGTCCATTTGCTCCCCAGCTCCTGATTGAACACCAAGGTCTGAAACCCTGGAGGCACATCGTAGGCCAGAGCTTGGACGAAGAGGGGGATTCTCTTGCTCTTTTACTGCAGTGGTCCTCAAACTTTGGCAGGCGTCAGAATCACAGGTGGCAGGGAGCTTGTTAAAACAGGCGGCAGGACCCCGGGCCCATAGTTTCTGATGCAGTTGGTTGGAGGTGGGGCTGATGCTGGTCGGGAGACCACCCTTTTCGGACCACTGCTCTAGCACCTTGGCTGTCACTGAACTCACGTGCCGCATTAGCGCAAGGGTGGCCCAGCCCTGTTTCCTGGCCAGTGTAAAACTGTGCTTTGGAGGGAGAATTTCTCTGAGGGAGCCTTCAGTTGGGTCTCAGACCCTTTGACCATGACTTTTGCAGGAATCACCACGGAGGCATCTAAACAGATAAGTCAAGGACCAGTCCCGTTCCCTCCGCACCCCATCCCTGCCCTCAGTCACAGGTTATCACACACACACTTCCAGACACAAATGTTCATTCATCAGATCACTCAACAAAATGTATGCAATGCCTCCTGAATGCCAGGCAGTGTTCTAAGAGCTGGAAAAAAGGTAGACTAGTCAGACCAGAGTCTTACCTTCATAAAGCTCTTGCAGGGAACCAGCAAACATATCAAAAAAAAAAAAAAACCCAAGATAATTTCAGCGAGTGGTAAGTGATATGAAGCAAGCAGATCTGAAGGGAGGACGTTTGAGCTGAGCCTTGAGTGACAAAAAGAGCTAGTCTTTCAAGGACCTGATTGAAGAGTCCCTCTATCAAGAATATCACAACTGGCTTCTTAAGAATAATGAGGGCACAGAGGAAGCAGCCACCTCCAAGGGCCACAGGCAGAGGGAACAGCTCGTGCAAAACTCCCTGAGGCAGGGGGAGGTTGGTGCATGTGAGGAACAGAAAGCAAGAAAGCAAGCCGAGGTTGCTAGGTGTGCACCTGCCGCTGGAGCTTCCTAGCACTGTAAGGTTCTTCACATGCCTTCTTATGGGAGCCTCATAACAGCCCTGTGATGTAAGAGGAAAGAGACTGTATGTCCCCAATTGTTTGTATGAAAACACTGGAGGGAGGTAAAGGGTCTCTCCCAAGGTGACAAGGTAATAAGAAATGGAGCTGAAGGCAGAGCTTCTCAACTTTCATGGGCACACAGGTCACTGGGGGCCTTGTTAAAATGCAGGTTCTCACTCGGTAGGTCTGGGGTGGGGCCTGAGATTCTGCATTTCGGACAAGTCCCCAGGTGATGTCTGCCTGAGGTCATTATTTCGTATTTTGGCTCTTTGATCAGGCAGGCCACGTCCTTGGAATTGACCTCCTCCCGACCTAGCCAGGGCTCCAGTATCAGATGTTGCAGTCCTTCCAGACACTGACGTTACACCCAGGAGGAGGCCTTGGGGACCACTCCGCCCCCTCGGGGGCACCAAAAAGGCCGGCAGAGTTCGGCTGGTGTGAAATCCTTCCTTTGTCTGAGGCGCAGCCTCTGGGTCAGGCGGTCCGTGTTGATCAGCGTATTGGCTCCCTGCCACTCTGATTTACCCTCGTGAAGTGCTCATCGATTCCTATAGGCAACCTCTTGACTTATTTTAGGTTTTCAGTTTTGATAACAAAAACCAACTCTACGAAGCCAACATTTCTCCTCTCGGTTATGTTTCCAAGGATGGCACAGCTGTCTTCTGGCTCTCTGGGTGCCTTGCTAACCAGGTCTTGCTTCTCTTGGAGTCTCAGAGCTGGTGTCCATCCCCAAGCTCTCCAGTCTCCGATTTGGATTGGGACCCTGGAGAGATGCCATTAAGGCTACCCCAGGAAAGAAACCAGCATAGACTGTAAATAGCTGGCTTTCCTTTTCACAGCAGGAACGTCATTGCAGCAGCCAGTGTTACAGAGAGGGAAAAAACTGACAAGATGTGATTTGGGGGACCTTTCACAGTGCCCTGCTCCCAGAAACTGCGGAGGTGAAATTACAGCTCCCAAGCCTCGCTCCCATCTCGCTCAGGTGCCAGACAGTGTTCCCGGAACTCTGCTTTCCTCCCTGACCATAGTATTCCAGACATCACAGTTCCACTCCTGTCACGATGAGCAGCTTGCCAAAGGACTCCTAGAACCTGCCACAAAAGATGCCCGTGTGGAAGCCCCTTTATCCATTACCTGGGCCTGCTTAGCTGTCAGAGGCCCACCCGGCCCAGCTGTTCAGCACTTACCCGTAAATTCTAGGCAAACCCAATACTAATTTGTCAGTAAACTGCCCGGGAATACCAACTGCATAGAAATGCTTGGCAAGTACACCCACCTTGATGTGACATCCTGAAGGTCCAGCAAAGGTTCTCGACTTGCTGAGGGAATTATCTACTTCTCACCTTTCACCAAAATGATCCATAGACCTAAATTAGCAAAAATGACTGAGCTGACCTGTATTTGTCTACATTGTATTCAATTCAACAAATGCTTCTCGAGCTGTGTGAAGGAACCTTCACTGACTCAACCTTCACTTGAGAGGTGACTCTCAAGTCACCTTCAATGACTTGAGAAGGAACAAAGATGTAAAAGGTGCAGTCTTTATTGTCAAGAAGATTGTAATCTGTTAGCGTTGGGCCCGTAGATACATCCACAAATATCTGGCGCGCAAAATAGGATGTGACAAATCTGGGTTTCAAGGCAGGAACAGAGTGTGACTGGGAGCTGGTAGGAGAGGGATTAATTCTAACTGGGGAAGTCTGTAAAGATGTCGTGGAAAGGGTGGCAATGGATCTGGTTTGCCCATGGGATAGATAGAATTTCAACCCAGGGATGAGCATTTTTAGTGAAACGAACAATATTTACCATGTATTAGCTCTTACCATGTACCAGACGCTGTTCGAAGTGCTTTACATTTTAGCTCATTTGATCATCTCATTAACCCTGTGAGGTGGGTGCCTATATTATCATCCCCATATTACAGGTGAGACAGGTGAAGCCCAGCCAGGTCAGGTAACTTCCCGGGCTAACTACTGGTCCAGGGGGAGCTGGGATTTGAACGCAGGCAGGCTGGAGCCAGTGGCTAAGCTGGTAACTCTGAAACTCTATCGCCTCCACGTACAAGACATTTGGTTTCCTTTTTTATTACTTTCATTTAAAAAAAACACGAATCAACTCTGTTGAGCTTTGTTAGAAGCAGAGTAAGCACTGAGAACCTACTGAAGATGTTTGTTTACTCCTTCACTGCGGGCTTTTGAGCTTCCTAATCAGCGAGGCCCCTGAGGACAGCGGGCTGCTGCAGCCTGCCTTTCTGAGCTCTAGAAAGCCAGGAATGCGCTCTCCAGGCTGGCCGATCCCCTACCCTGGAGACCCTTTCCAGTCCTCAGAGGCCAGCTCAGCCCATCTCATGTCCACCGGAGCTTTGAGCTCAGTGTACATGGTCCCTTTAGGGTACTAAGATGTAAGATGTGGTTGGGGGATAAGGAGAACACCCCGAGGGAGGAGAAGATTCCTCTGCCTTCCATGGCTTCATGGCTTGGGGCTGTTCATGGCCCCCAAGAGACAGCAGCTGGTTCCTCACTGGACAAGCCCAGGAGCAAGCTCTGGCAGGGCCTCTGCCCGCGAGCTGAGGGCTCAGAAATCCCCCCCAGCCCTGCCCCCAGTGGGGGGCTGTACCAGCCTGGAGGAAGGGGCACCTTTCTGCCATCCAAGCAAAGGGTCCACTAGCGCTCTGCGAAGATGTGGCTGACAGGTTGGACAGAATGATGCCACCTGACAGCAACGCCGTGTCCTTAAGAAGGCTCAGTCTCGACCTGGGCCAAAGTACTGACAGGGTTAATCCTCTTTCTCCTCTGTGATGCCAAGTGATGCTGAATCTTTCAGCTACTTCTCCTCTGAAGAAAAGGAAGAAAAGAGAGGTTGGCAAGCCCCGCACCCCCATCCCTCCATCCTGCCCCCTCCCCCAGCAAAGCCCACATCTCCGTACTCAGGAGCTGGAGGTCTGAAGTCTTCTGAACCTTCCAGCCAGGAGGGAGGTCAGGGACAGGAGCTGCCTGCCTCTCACACCCCACAGTCTCTGAGAGGAGAGTGAGAGCCAGCCACATCAGCGAGCCAGGCCCCAGGTCCCTCTCCGCCCTGGGATTGGTCTGGTAGCATTTTGTGTTAAAAGCCGACATATAAATTTGTAGACGTTCCTTGTGAGCAAATTGGATTCCTTCATAGGGCTCTTAAGTGCTGCCATTTAGCCAGATTTAAAGGAGGCTCAGGCCACCGCCACTCCCCACCGCCACCCCTCCCTGCACTGACCCCTCCAGAGTCACCCAGGAATCGATTCCAGGCCAGTCCCACCGGGGACAGCCAGGGGCCTGTGCACACTCCAGCCCATCTCGGCGCTGCCCGTGTGTCCTCTTGGCTTTCCTCCCTGCCGCTCTCAGCTCTCCCTCCGTCCTCTCCCCAGCGTCCCGCTCCCTTTCTCTGAACCGCTCCCTCCTTCCCGCCTTCCCCTCTTTCCTCCAGTCTCTCCCTCCTCCTGTCTGCGCTGCCTGCCGTGGCAGCTGCTTCCAGTGCAGTGAGATGCACCAATTCATTCAGCCTCACAGACTCTTTAAGGTCGTTACTAAATATATCAAGCAGAAGAAAAGGGTCTTTTTTTCCTATCTCTGAGCAGGGAGAATAAATGCTGGCCTTAGGATCCAAGCTGGTCCTCCCTGATCCTGAACGGCAGGTAGTCCAGAGCCAGCCTGGTTACCGGAGTTCACCCCTCCCAGGCACAGGCAGGGGGGTGACCCCAAGATGAGGGGCAGAGGTGAAGTGGGGTGGGGTGCAGGGGATGCCAGGGAGACACCCGGCATTAGGGATGCAATCCATTCTATATCTTCAAGAGTTAAACAGTTTCCACCAAAGCTATTTCTCCCCATCTAGATTAATTTTTTTTCCTTTATTTTTAAGGCAGTTGTGCAGTGTTGAAGGAGGCTGACTTGCCAGTCCTGGAGAAAGTTTTCTGTTTGAATGCCCTAAGCAATGTTGTCTGATATTTTTCTAAGTTGGAAGCTGATCACCTTGCTGCTTGAGCGGTAACGGGTGGGTGAAGCGCCAGACTTCAGCGTTCTGATTAGATGAAATGTACAACAAAGTTAGCCTGCATGTTACACGCCAGGGTGAATGCCTGGCCAGCTCCCTCGTCTGCGGTCATGGCTTCACGGCAGCTCCTCACTCTATCCAGTCCTCCTCCCTACTACACACAGACACAAGGCCTTCCTGGGAGTCTCTGAGACTCCATCCCCTCCTCCTCGTGTGTGTGGGCAGAGCAGGCTGAGCCGTGAGTTCAGAGAAACGCCTCTTCCCCATGCAAAAATATCTCCCGCACACAGCACGCAGCACCCATCGTTCAGAAGTTCTTGGAGGGGAGATAAAAATATAAGTGATATTTTATCTTCAAATCAAAAGTAGCTAAGGTCAGTGGAGAACGTGTAGGGCAATCATTTGTAACCTTTTGTTCTTTTATGAGACAAAGAATGCTGTGGCTGTGTCCCCAGGTGAGATATGCATGCTGTCACAATCACAGAATTCTGCATACCCTTGTGGGTAATGGTGAACCTCTGGGGCCTGTCCTTAGACTTGCTGAACTTCCAACGAGGAGCCATGGGTCCAGGGAAGGGAGGCTGGGGACACAGACATTTCAGTGACCGTCCAAAAAGAAGGTGCAGTGACAGTGGTCAGGGAAGAGAAGTTCAGTGCAGGAGATGTCACTGACGCCCCAGGCTGTAATGGGTTCAGGCTGGAGGAAGTGGTGCCCAGGAAGTGTCTCAGGGAGCTCGGAGAACAGGACCGAGACGTTTTAATTCGAATTAGAACTCGGCAGGTTGTTGTTGGTGACCTGGGAGAAGAGTTCCAGTGGGAAAAGGGGAAGGAGTCAGATTTTCCAGGTGTGGCCCAGGGGCAGGATGGGGGGACGGTTAGTGTAGACTCTGTCCTCAAAATCTTGGGCCAGAGCAGGGAGAGGCAGCAAGTGCTTGGGAAACGCAGAAGAGGGAGCTGTTTTTTTCTGGGTGGGGAGTCAACAGGAGGACTTCAGAGGACAGGAGTTTTGAGATGGATCATTGAAAAATAAGTAGGAATTCACCAGGCAGAAGAGGGAGGCCACGGAGGGCATTTCAGGCGGGGAGAAGAGCATTTTCATGGAGACGGAGGCATGAAAGACCACACGCTGTATTTGGAGATCCAGGAATAATGTGTTGGCTTGGAGTCTGTGAGGAGAAGAGTGGGAGGGAGGTGTCACTGAAAGGCAGGCAGAAGCCAGAGGGCACAGGGGCTGAGGAGTTTGTGCTTCATCCTGTCAGGCAACGAGCAGTCGTGGAAGAGAGATTTTTAAACATACTTTTTTTTTTCCCCTTCTGACTCTAAAAGCCATACAAGCTCATTATAAAATTTCTTTAAAATGTGGAAAAATTATAAAGAAACATACACATAATTACTGTTAACATTTTGGCATATTACTCTTAGTCTTCTTCTCGTACACTGTGTTTCATTTAATCTAAGACACCATCACCGGGGAGCACATCATTACTTTATGTGCAGTTACACTTATACAATGCTTCTTTTCAGAGAGAGAGGCACCCCTTTTCAGATGGGTTAAAACGTTGAGGGTAGGGGTTGGAAATCTGTGCCTTGGAATCGATGAAATAAGGCTTTTTTTTTTTCAAACTTAAGTTCTTCTTGTGTTTCAAATTTGGCATCCTGCTTCTTGACTCAGAATTATAGCACAAAAATTCTTTCAGGTTATAAAAGTACTTGTAAAAATGATTTTTAACAACTGTGTAATATTCCATGGCATGGATATTCCACAATTTATACAGCTATCTTCCTATCAATAGGTATTATGTTGATTTCTACTACTGTACATAGTTCTTTTATTTTGTTTTCTGTTTTTAATATTTTTCTCAGGGACTTCCCTGGAGGTCCAGTGGTTAAGACTCTGTGCTCCCAATGCAAGGGGCGCAGGTTCAATCCCTGGTTGGGGAACTAAGATCCCATATGCCGTGCAGTGCAGCCAAAAAATATATTTTTTTTTTCTCAAAGATAAATGTATACACCACAAGCTAAACATTGATATTGTATAATAAGACTTATCTTTGACAAACATATGTTACACTTTCTATCTCTCCAAGGGATATAAATAAACTGTTAGTGAACTTAGCTGCAGCTCTCTGTTCAGTCCCTTTTTTCTACTTCAGTAATTAGAAAACTTCCGTAGCTTTTGTTTTCTAACTGTGGTAAAATGCACATATCATAAAGCTTACCATCTTAATCATTTTTAAGTGTACAGTTCATTGACATTAGGACATTCACACTGTTGTACTCCTGTCACCCCCAACCAACCACAGAACTTTTTTCATCTTGTCAAACTAAAACTCGGGACCTATTAGACAATACCTCCTCCCTCCCCTCCCCCCATCTCCTAGAAACCACCATTCCACTTTCTATGTTTTTGAATTTGACTGCTCCGGGTACCTCCTATAAGGGGAATCACGCAGTGTTTGTCCTTTTGTGACTGGCTTATTTCATTCAGCATAATGTCTTCAAGGTTCATCCTGTGGTAGCATGTGTCAGAATCTCCTTCCTTTTTAAGACAGAATAATATTCCTTAAAATACACCTTTTTAAGGTGTGTGTCGATACCACACTTTGTTTATCCATTCATCCATCTGTGTGCATAAGCGTTTATCTGAATTTTGGACTCTCTCTCTAGAATAGATTCTTAGTCATCGATCAAGAGATATTAAAAGAAATGTTTAACTCTTGACATGTATACAAAATTGCTTTCCAAAAACTTTATACAAATCTGTACTCTATCAGTGTATAAGTATGCAGGTCAGGACTTCCCCTGGTGGTCCAGTGGTTAAGAATCCGCCTGCCAATGCAAGGGACATGGGTTCGATCCCTGGTCCGGGAAATCCCCACATGCCGCGGGGCAACTAAGCCCGTGCGCCAGAACTACTGAGCCCACACTCTGGAGCCCGCGTGCTGCAACTACCGAAGCCCGCACGCCCAGAGCCTGTGCTCTGCAACAAGAGAAGTCACTGCAATGAGAATACCAAGCACTGCAATGAAAAGTAGCCCCTGCTCGCCACAACTAGAGAAAGCCTGCTCGCAGGAGTGAAGACCCAGTGCAGCCAAAAAAAAAAAAAAAAAGAAGTATGCATGTCAGCATTAGATATTATTTTTTGGTTTATTTTTATTACTTTGATACTAGAAAAATAACGTCATTTTTTTAACATGCATTTCTTTGAGCATTCTTAGTGAAGGTGAACTTTTTCTTGTATCTTCATTAGCTGGATATATTCCTTCTTTGTAAATTATTTTTGTGTCCTCTAATCATTTGTCTATTAAAGATGTAGTGTTTTACTTATTACTTTATATGTGCTGCCTACAGATTAACGATTCCTTCAAACAGTCACCAGTGTTCTCAGAGCCCCTCCCATCTGTGTCAGGCACTGTCTAGGCATTGGAGATACTGCTGTGAACCATCAGACAAAATCCCTGCCCTCATGGAATTTACGTCCTATTGAGGGAGACATTAAACAAGATAATAAGCACACCATGTAATATGTTAGATGGTGTAAGTGCTAAGGAGAAAGGATCAGTTGGGAAAGAGGTAAAGTGTTGGGGCTGGGTGTCAGGGGAGCCTCATGGAGTCTGAGACCAGCCCTGTGGGAGGTAAGGGAGGGAGCCCCACGGTCATCAGTCAAAGGGTCCAGCCCGTGCAAAGGCCCTGAGGCAGGAACACTGGTGCCGTGAAGTTAGGAAGGGGAGGGCGGTGAGAAATCACATCTGGGTGTGGCCAGAGCAGCAGACCATGTCGGTCCTGAGGGCTGCTTGCTCAGCCTTTGGCTTCTTCCTCTGAGTGAGGAGGCCATTAGGAGATGGATTTTGAGCAGAGGGGTGATGTGCTGTGAATTCCACTTTAAAGGATAGCTCTATTTCCACACTGAGAATAGACTGAAGGAAGGAAAGGAGGGAAGCCGAGACGAGTGTTGGGGAGATCTTAGAGCAATTCAGCTGAAAGGTAGTGGGGCTTAGACCAGAGGTCAGCAGAAGTGTGAGAAATCAACCAGACACTGGTTATATTTAAGGCGGAGGCAACAGGATTTGCTAATGAATGGGGAGTGAGAGGAGTCACATAAGACTTGGAGCTGTGAGCCCGAGCACGTGGAAATCAGCAGTTGAGAAAGGAAAGAGAGCAGGAGTGGCTCTAGGGGGCCGATGAGGAGCTCCGTTTTTGACAAGTTACATTTGAAACGTCTATTAAACATTCAAGAGCAATGTGGGGTAGGCAGCCGGATATATGAGTCTGGAGTTCAGGGAAGAGGTCCAGGGTGGAGATACAAATTTGGAAGTTGTCAGCATGTAGACGGTATTTAAAGCCCTGATACTGTATGAGGTCACCAAGGAGGAGGAAGTGGATGGGAGAGAGGGAGAAGCCCCAGAGCTGAGGCTGCTGCCTCCAACATTAGGAGAGATTTGCACCCTGCAGCATGGTGTTGGCACCCTGAGGGTTAGCAGGCTGGGAGCGGGCAGGGGTGGGGGCAAAGACGTGATCGGATCTGTGTTTCAGATCAGTGGCTCTGCAGGGTCACCTGTGGTTTATCCCATCTCCCCTGAACATGGAGGGAATATGAGAGCTTCCCATTAGAGGTCCCCAGCAGGCAATGGTGAATGTCTCAGATTTCCATTTACGTTTGACCAAAGATCAGCTAACTCTCTAATCTCGAGAGCCATCGTCAACAGGGCGAAGCACACTGGCAGCCCTTTGATATTGACATGGGGAAATGCAGGCTTTGGAGAAAGAAAGGAGGAGAAAGAGAGGAAGAGCAAGGGGTCCAAAGGGAGGCTTAGGGCTTAGGGCAGCACTGTCTTCATATCCATCCACTCCTTCTTTAAAGCGGTGATTCTTAAGGGGCTGGGGAAAGGGAGGAGCATCAAAACACCTACGCAGCTTTATCAACCTACTTTTTCCTGGCCCCCATACTCCTGACCCCAGGAGATTCTAGAACCCTTCCCTGCCCCAACATGAACCTCCCCCCATCCCCGATAGAGAGCCCTCACTTTCAAGGGCAAATATACTCTCAGATTGTAGCTGGGATGGAATAGCTTGGCCAAAAGGATGCCTTGCAGATTCATGAGTCTCTCCTATATGGCTCAGGAACATATCAGTGTTAAGAAGCATGACTATATAATTTGTCACTCAAACCAGGGCACTTTTGACATAATACCCAAATACCTAATAATTTCCCAGAACAAGAAACAAACTGGGATTGTCCTGGTGTTAAGACCACCAGCGTAGCTCCAAATGTGCTTGAGAAATTCCAATATCAGTATCACCTAAAAGAGATTTATCTAAAGATAATAAATCTCTGAGGGCTTCCCTGGTGGCACAGTGGTTGAGAGTCCGCCTGCCGATGCAGGGGACGCGGGTTCGTGCCCCGGTCCGGGAAGATCCCACATGCCGTGGAGCGGCTGGGCCCGTGAGCCATGGCCGCTGAGCCTGCGCGTCCGGAGCCTGTGCTCCGCAATGGGAGAGGCCGCAACAGTGAGAGGCCCGCGTACCGCAAAAATAAAAAAATAAAAAATAAGACAAATCTCTGAGCCCATCTCCGGATGTACTGGCTCAAAGTATTTGGGGATGGGACTCACCCTTGGGGGAGGAAGTCTCTCTTTATCCCTTCATCTCTCTTTTCTTTCCTCCAGAGGTGTTTTACAGTCTTTTTGGACAGGGCTTTAGCAAGAAGGAAGAACTGCTGGTTGAGGAGGGTTCCTTTTTCCTGCAGTGGGTTGCCATTCTGTTTCTAACTCATCCTAAAACTGTGGCAGCATCGCCTTCCTGGGAAACCCAGCCCTCACCATGTGTTCAGGACGGTCAATTCCTTGTCTCCTTCTCTTGGACACTGTGCTGCTACATTTTCCCTGACTAGACCTTGGGCTGTGATGGTAAGACAGAGAATTATCCCTCTGACTATGCACACTCAGGACTCTTAAAAGGGCAGCAGGATTAACTCCTTAGATGTCAATCCCCTGGCATGTGTCCTGCCCACAAGCCAGCCACTCCCCTTTCATAACCCATTCTGACTCTGTCATCTGTGAATTTAAAACCTTTTGAGTTTCATTTATATTTTAAGCTTGTTTTCTTTTCTTTGGATTACAAATGGCATAAATTTTCTACCTGTTGAATAGTGCTTCCTTTTTTTTTTTTTTTTTTTTTTGCGGTACGCGGGCCTCTCACTGCTGTGGCCTCTCCCGTTGCGGAGCACAGGCTCCGGACGCGCAGGCTCAGCGGCCATGGCTCACGGGCCCAGCCGCTCCGCGGCATGTGGGATCTTCCCAAACTGGCGCACGAACCTGTGTCCCCTGCACCAGCAGGCGGACTCTCAACCACTGCGCCACCAGGGAAGCCCGTGCTTCCTTTATTTGTCCTAGATATCAGCTCTTTCTCCTTGCCCAGCTCTTAGACTCCTGTAAGGTAGAAGACGATGAATCCTTTTTTTTTTTTTTTTTAATGAAGCACTAATAGCTTCTTTTTTAAAAAATATTTATTTATTTATTTATTTATTTGGTTGTGCCCAGTCTCAGTTGCTGCAGGTGGGCTTCTTAGTTGCGGCATGTGGACTCTTAGTTGCGGCATGCGTGTGGGATATAGTTCCCTGACCAGGGATCAGACCTGGGCCCCCTGCATTGGGAGTGCGGAGTCTTAACCACTATGCCACCAGGGAAGTCCCAAACGGCGATGAATCTTTAGGGGAAGCCATATAGACCCTTTCCTTATATGGCACAACGATTTCAACAATCATAGGGCTGGAAGGGATCTTGAACATGGGCAAGTTGAACTAGCTTTTCCAATTCCACCCACCAGATCTCCCCCTTCCTTGTAGTTGCCCCGTCTGCTGGAGTATACTCAGTGACAGAGCACTCGCTACTTCCATAAGCACCAGCTCCAGCTTTGCAGAATGTCTTTTTAATGGTGTCCCCACCAGCTTCATTGAGATATAATTGACATATAGCATTGTATAATTTTTGTATACAGCTAGATGATTTGATACACACATATATATTGAAATTGTTACCACAATAGGGTTAGTTAACACAGCCATCACCTCACAAAATGTTTTTTGTTGTTGCTGCTTAAAAATCAGCCTCCCCTAAGATAGAATGATTCATGTGGCAATGGATTAGAGTTGGAGACATCATTGTGACCTCATGTCTAGCTTAATATAGATACAGATGGTTACATATAAAAATATTTATAGATACGTATATATACATGGGTTAGTATACTTCCTTACTCTGTCATCTGAGGGCCTAGAAGCAGTGGACAATTCAGTAGCAATGAGCACACCGAGTCCCTATATCTTTGTTTCTAAAAACATTCTTCAATAAAAGGAACCAGGGCTTCCTGGAGAAATGGCTGATTCTAGGACTAGGGCAGGAAATATACAAGACAAACCTGGAGCATCTGGTAGTGCTAGAATGTAAGGACGTGATCAAAAATCCACAATGATGGGTATGTTAAATAGGCCAGGAGCCAATGGGAAGAGCTCCCAGTGGCCAAAGCTGGAGCAGTTTGAACAACAACAGAAAGAAGTATTGAATTATAACCCAAAGTATAAAACAAATAAATGAGCAAATATATAAGTGAGGGAGAATAGATAAATCTACCATGTAGAAGAATTCCAAATAACTTATAAAGATACTCCATCCTCAAGGAGGTGAAGCATAGCTCCCTACTCCTTAAGTGTGGGACCTCCCTCCAAAGGGTGCAGTATGTCAAGGAAGGGGAAGACTAACTTTGTAGCGGGCAAATCTGACAAACACTCCCGCAGCCAGGTGATCAAGGTCAACATCAATAGGAATAAGTCCTGTTGATAGTATGTACCCTTGATATGAGGTGATAAAAATGGGTCTTTACCTCTGTGGTTTTTCTTCCCAAAACCCATAACCTGGGTCTAACCATGAGAAAAACATCAGGAAAATCCCAACTAAGTGACATTCAACAAAATACCTGATCGGTACCCCTGAACCTGTCCAGGTCATCAAAACTAAGGAAAGTGAAAAGGTGTCAGAGCCAAGAAGAGCCTAAGGAGACATGACAACTACATGTAATGTGGTGTCATGGATGGGATCTGGGATAGAAAAGGGACCTTAAGTCAAAACTAAGGAAATCCGAAGAAAGCATGGACTTCAGTTGATGACTCGAGACAAATGTAACGTCCTAATGTAGGATGTTAATGACAGAAGAAATTGAGTATGGGATATATGGGAACTCTGTGCTATATATGCTGTTTCTCTGTAAATCTAAAACTATCCCAAACTTAAACGTTTCTTTTTTAGAAAGTCAGCCTTTCCTGCCTACCACTCACCTTGGCTCTGTCCTTGGCCTGAGTCCACTCCCCAGCACAGCCATCAGACTCACTTCTCCCCCTTCTCATCTCCAAGTCAGTTATCTCCATCTCCTTTATCAGATCCTCTGAGTCCTGGTTTCAGTGTCTCTCACTGACCAGATCACCCTTCTCCAGGCAGCTCAGTTTGACAACTGCCCCCCGAGTTCATTGACTTGCCCAGAACTGAACAGAGCACTCTGAGTGTGGCTGCTCAGCCCAGGGAAGAGCAGGGCTCTGTCACCTCCTTCAGCTGGTACACTATATCTCTATTAGTGTAAGCCACAGTGACTTCAATGACTTGTACTTTGGGGGGCTGCCACCTCATATTAATATCTCAACTCAACACCCCATTTTTTTCAAACAGACTCACTACAATCAACATAAGGAATAACTCTCTGCAAAGTTGAAGCTTACCCAAAAGATGGGGGATTGCCTCCGGAGGTAGTGAGTGTTCCATCAATGGGAGTATTCAAGTACACTTGGCAGTACAAAGAAAGGGGAGATTTGGCAGGTGGAACTGAAGAAGGAAGTTGAATCCAATAACATTTAAAATCCCCTGGACAAGTTACCTAACTGCTCCTGCCTCACTTTCCTCATCTTTAAAACAAGAATTACAATAGAACCTACCTTGCATGGTGTTGAGGATTAAGTACATTAATATGTATAAAGGCACTTAGAACAGTTTTTAGCGCACAGTACTCTATAAGCATTTGCTATTATTTTAAGTTACTATTTAATATTTGTTTCAAAGATGGAGATGGTCCAAGTATAAGACCTGCCAGCAGCCCCTATAAATCACTCCTGACCCAGGTCCCTTTTGGATCCTGGCTCCCTCCCAGCTTTATGTCATTTGCCCATTTGATCAGGAGGCCCATCAGTGTCCCGTTCCAGTTCATCTGTGTGCATGTTGAATAGAAGGGGATGGAGGGAAGAGCCCAGTGGTAAGTGTGATGGGGTGATAAGGCTGGGTCTCCCACCAGCTGGGCTGGGGTGACGCTGGGAAAATGAAATACCCTTCATCTCTCGGCACCAGATTGGTCTCCGCACAAATTATGACAAGCGCCTTACACATGCTAATGACCAGCTTCCTTTGGTTTTAAAGACCAGTCATTTCAGGAACATCAGGGTAAATGAGGGGCTCAGTAGCTACTGAGAAAGAAGTAGAGGTGCTGGCATCTGAACTTAATTAGACTCCTGTGCTCCTTATAAGACCTGATAAGGTCAGGCAAATACATTCAGCATTAATAACATTATCAGCACCGTGTGGTTGCCAAGCCTTGCCAGAGTCAATGTGTCAAGTTTTTGTGACTTGAAACATGTGGCTTCTATTCACACTCGGGCTTGTTTCTTATGTGCCAGCAGCTGGTGCCACATCTGGAAAGCCTGTCTCTGCTGAGACTTCTTTTCTCCTATGAGTGTTTTATGGGACACCCCACCCCAATCCTTTTAAGGGAAAAGAGCTCATTCGTTCATTCTCTGATGGCCTGTCAAGGGTCAAGAGGCAGCCCTGTGCATTTGCTGCAGGGGACCCAAGTGGACAAGATGAGCTCATGGTCCAGGGCAGTGAGCCTTGAACATCAATGTGCAGAATAACTCTGGGGGAGGGGGTGCTTAGGAGAGAGGCATCTCCAGACCCTACTCCAAGCCCACTGGGTTAGAATTGTGGGGCAGGGAGGGGACGGGGTCATGGCCTGGGGCTCTGCATTTCTCACAGGTGACTCTGATGCAGGTGATCTGATGACCACACTTTAGGAAATACTGATCGAAGGGTTGTCAGTCACCCATAAGCCACCTACCATAATGGCCTGGGATCATAGGTGTCCTTAGCAAGTATTTCATTCTGTCTTGAAACAGGATCAAGTGAGACTTCACAGAGGCTTACAGCACAAGCTGAAGCCTGAGAACTCATGTAGGTGGAAAGATAGTAAAATGGTCACTGAGATCTGATTTTGAACGGAAATCCATTTAAGGCATGAGCCCTGGAGACAGACAAACTGGAATGAACTCCAGCTCATCACTTGGTGTCTGTATGTTCTTAGGCAAGTTATATCAGCTCTCTGAGCCTCAACTTCTTCATCCATAAAGGGCACCTACCTGCCTCTACCTCTCAGGGCTGACAGGTTTAAAAAGGGAATAAAGAATAAATATCATAGTGCAGGGTATTTACCAAATTGTCAGTAAATTGCTCCACAAATGATAGCTACTAATAAAAATAGTACTAACAAGAAGTAACAGTCAGATACGATTCTACCTTACTGAGGAGTTTCTAGGTTATCTTGTACAGGCCATCAAGGTTTTAAAAGCAGAGTTTGTATTTCATTTAGTCAGCCAATAAAGATTTATTGTGCACCTACTATGTGCCAGGCTGCAATGAGCACCGGAGCTGATTAGTCTGTGTTTAAGAAGACGGCTCTGGTGGCCGGATTGAGGGATGGATTGGAGGCAAGAGATCATTACAGACCGTTGCGACGGTCCAAGCCAGTGGTCCTGAAACTTGAATGGGCATCAGAATCACCTGGAGGCCTACTTAAAAACACATTTTTCTGGGTTTCATCCTCAGAGTTTCTGATGTGAGGAGTCTGGGTTTGGGGTCTGAGAAATTTGCATTTTTAACTAGCTCCAGGGATGCTGATACTGCTGGTCAGGAGACCACTCTTTGAGAACCGCCGGTCCAGGCAAAAGAGGAGAACGTGAAAACATAAAGAAGATGTAGGCACTAACTAGGGATGGTGCGGAGCTGGTTCTAAAACGGACAGGAAATGGTGATGACACGGCCCCAGGGACACTGTGGCTGGGCAGCCTCCGCGTCCGGCTTCCAGGTTTGCTTGTCCTTGGATTTTCTGTGCACCTTGGGGTCCTGCCAGCCCACCAGCTTCAGGGGTAAGGAGGAGGTGCTGGCCATTGTGGGCTGGCCGTACCTTTGGAATCTTTAGTCCTGTTGTCCCAGCAGGGTTTCCCAATGTGGTCTCTCTATCTCTGTGTATGTTCAGAGGAGAGCCTTTTTTTTTTTTTTTTAAATGCCTTTCTATTCCTCCTGGGATGTCGATGCCGCCAAGATGCGCGGGTACCGTTCCGCAAGAGTGCCCGAGGTGTGTATTGAATTTCGGTCCTGGATCATTTAATGCGTGGTGACAGAGAGAGCGGCTGTTGTTGGGATTCATGTGGAATTCTCCACCTTTTCTATTTTCTGTACGGAAAGACCGCAGAGGCTTGCTCAGCAGCCGGCCCCGAGTTCCCTGCCTGTAAGATCCTCGTGGCACCAGGAACCCCCGGTCCCCGCGGCATTGCCAAAGCTCCTGTGAAAGCCAGTGGAAAATTGGAACATTTGTGCAGGTCTTCAGAACATCCGTTTCGTTTAAAGCTCTCCGCAACTGGAGCCGTTACTGAATCAAACAGCGAAACAAACACCAATCAATAGCCTAATAATATTATGCTCTGAATGTGTTCTTTAATAATGACTGTGAAGCTCTTTGAGGCTGGAATGAGTCTGTGTGTGCACTAAACGGTGATCTGCATTAATTCCTTTCCAGCTGCTAGTTTTGAAAAATGGTTCTGAGTATTTCTTACTGATGCAGGGTGTCCTGTTTTCTGTGGATCAGAAAACTTCTCCTGGGTAGCTGGCTGTGGCCCCCCCTCCTGGTCTTGTTTGGGAAGGCTGCTTCGGAGCCTCTCAGCCTCTCCTTTCTTTTACCTAGAGTGTTGCCTAAGAAACTGGACAGGGAGACCCAGCCCTGTGACCTGAGACCCAGTTACAGACGGGCACTGAGTGAAGGGCACAGCCACAGGTATGGAGGCTGCATGCCCAAGAATAGGGATCTGTTCCTGAGCACAGTGAGGTTCCAGGGCTTTCTGAAGAGAGTTAAAGACATGGAAACTGTCTTCTGGGATCTTGTGTTCTAAAACAGACACCACCAAAAAGGGTAGACACCAGCAATAAATGCATATGGAAATTAACCAGTTACCATTCAAATTAGATGCAAGCCTGGGGTAGGTGCTTATTGTAGACAAAGGCATGAGATCAATGCATGTGAGCATTGGGGTGTTTATGTTTAAGTGGAGTCAGAATTCTCTTCCTTAGCCACCACCACCCTAAGGGGAGGAAGAACGAGAAGAGAGTGTATATTGGCTTTGGGTTTAGGATTGGGAGGCCTTAGAGAAGTTAATAATTTCCCCAAGATCCTAGATCGACTTGGTCTACTCCATGAACACATTCCCCCCCTCTCCTTTCCCTCTGACCCAAGATCCAGACTGATATGTTTTCTAATATCATTGAAATTATTTTCATTGGTTTTAGAAAAAAATTATATTGAAGAATTTAAAACATATACAAAAGTAGACAGAATAGTATAATGAATCCCCTGTAATTGGGGTGGGTTTTTTCCCAATCATTGATGTCCCGGAGTGAAGTATTGGTATCTCTTGTTTGAAGTAACAAAAGATGAGAAAAAGAACAGGTTGTTGGCGTAGGTAGGGGGTGGGGTGGAATACAGTGTTACAAGTGATAGAAAGCAGAATTTACCACTTCTGTTGACTTCCGTTCCCTGAGGGGTCTTCAAACTTGGACTGGTAGAACCAATAATCTACTAAGGGAACGCAGCCTAGGCAGGTGAGGTGCACAACTGAAATTAAATCACAAGACAAGGCACATCCCAGGGACTGGGAACCAGCAGCTGTGCTCTTAAGGATACATGGTGATGCTGGAAGAATGGTGCAGTTGGAGAAGAGAAGAGGCAAATTGTTTCAAACGGGGAAAAAAGAGTGCCTGTCAACTAACCAACAGTAAGTTGGAACAAATAGCTCATATACTTTTAGGACACCGTGTGATCACCGGGACCTAGCACTGGCTGCCTAAGAATAATCGATACACAACTAACCTCGCTTCCTTGCAAGGAGGCATTTGGCTGGTGGATTGGCAGGGTGCTATCTAGGGACATAGCTTAGTTTCATTTTAGTGAAGCAGTTAACAGTCTCCCCACGTATTATTGTAACTAATATGTTGACCCATGAGCCAGATGATCATTCTCTTAGCAGGATCACGGTCCTGAAAGTTGATTCCGAAAGGGAGGCTTTAAAGTAGACTGCCTGGGGCTCCGTCCCGGGTCCTACCTTGATGAACCTCTTTCTTATCAATGACTCGGCTGAAGAAATGGAAATCGTACTAATCAGAACTGTAAATGGCAACTAAGACCAGAGATGAAGGAATTATGATCTGACGTTTGAAGAGGAAAAGGTTTAGTATGCAAGCAGTTACTTTATCTTAGAAACACGCTTGCACGTATAGGTAGGTGTGTGTGTGTGTGTGTGTGTGTGCACTTGTGTGCACAAGTGTTTTTCATTTTCCAAGTGGGTACCTGGTTTGACTTGGAGGACACTAGTGATGGTATGATGAGCTCTCCTTCCCGTAGAGAAAGGTAGAAAAAACATGACACTGCTGGTAATGATAGCTGCAATGTATGGAACGTCCACTGTGTGCCAAACGACAAAGCAGGCTGTGCAGAAAAGAGTTAACACAGTGGGCCTAAGCCTGTTATCCTTAGAAAACCCCGTTTGCAAGGTTGGCCTTTGGCTGGCATATGGGAACTTGGACCTGGGGAGAGTTACCACTACCCCCAGGAATTACCACGCCTAGACTGTGGTTTATGCCGAATACCTGCTTTCCTTCTGGGAGTATGGATTTTTGAGCAAAGGGTGCCTATTTGACCAGCTCTCAGTACAAGCCCTGGGTGCTGAGTCTCTAAGGAGCTTCACTAGCAGACAGCACTTCACACGGGTTGTCACAACCTGTTGCTGGGAAATTAAGCACAATTCTGTGTGAATCTACTGGGAGGGGCCTCTTGGAAGCTTGGTCTTCCAGACTTCGCCCGTGTATCTTTTCCCTCTGCTTGTTTTGCTTTTTACCCCTTCTCTCTAATAAATTGTAGCCGTGAATACTATATGCTGAGTTCTGAGAATCCTCCTGCAGAATCATTGAACGTGGGGTAGACTTGGGGAACCCTGATCCACAGGCTTGATTCTCATTACATCATAGAATTTTTATAGCAATTCTATATTTATAGCTGGTAACTCACAGATCCAGAGCTTGAACCAGGTCTAACTCCAAAGATTCGCTTGTCTTTGGAATCACAGAGTAGCGTGTTGCTCTTTCACACTCCCTCTGACACAGGCCCTGAGACTTTCACGGAGAGCCCTGCTGTTCCTGGATTTCCAGACAGTCTCCCAGGCTCATCTAAGTGTCTTCTGGGGGTGAGAATGAATCACTGAACAGCTCACCTTGAAGCAACAGGGGTGAGGGGTGATTCCTACTTCTTCAGGCCCATGGCATTTATTCCTGTTAGTTTCATCCCTGTGGACTCTCTCCACGCCTCTTTCTTGTTATCTGCCTCAGGAAGACCAGTTGATTGTATTTTCTGGTGAAGAAGGTGTCGGTGTGAGAGTAACCAAGGGTTAGGGGCTGACGTTGGCTGCAGCCTCACCCCACCACATGGCCACGAGCCTGTCATCCCTCCCTGTTCCTATCAGATAAGAAAAGGGACATGCTCCAAACCCACAGAATGTACAACCAAGACATAAACCATGGACTTTGGGTGATAACGATGTGTAAGTGTGGGTTCCTCGCTTGTAACAAATGCGCCACCGCAGTGAGGGATGTTGATTGTGGAGGAGGTTATATGTGTGTGGGATCAGGGGGCACATGGGAACTCTCTATGCCTTCCGCTCAGTTTTGCTATGAGTCTACAACTGCTCTAAAAAATAAAGTTTATTCATTAAAAAAAACAAAAAAGGACATGCTCTAGCTCTCCAGGTGTGGTTTGGGGTATGGATTAGGGCAGCAAGAGATCACCACTTTCTTAAGAGGGTAAGTAATTTCTAACGTCCCCTGTTACTATCTTTATTAAATGCACTGAAATATCTTTGAAAGAGAAGAAATTGTCCCTTTTCTTTTGCCAACTGGGATATGATATGTCCGTCCTCTCCTCCAGCCTGAGAAGGCATGGAATGCCCAGTTCTCTGACTTTAAACTGCATCCTTCACCTAAGGTGCCCTGGGCTGAGGGAGCCAGAGGTTTAGCGTGGAATTACCTTTTGTATGAGTATTCTGTTTCCAGTGCCCCCCACCCCTTGTCTGCTGTGGCTGCAACAGGACCCTCTCAGGAGTTAGAGGAGGCAAAGAAGGAAGGGACTTCCCACATGCAGCCCTGGAGGTGGTACAGGGACGGGAAGGAGGAGGGCTCATAGGACCTGCCCCAGTGCATCCAAATTCAAACCCACTTCTGCTGCTTGACACGGGAAGTGATGAGAGGTTATAGTACCTGTGAACAAATGTCATCGCCACTTCTGGTTTCTAAGCCCCTCCCCCATCCTCCCCATCACCCCACTAATGTGTCTTTAACTCTTCACACACTGTAAACCCAACTTCAAGGGTGTGAACAGTTCATCGCACTTTAATGCAATAGCTACAACCAATGCAGGGAGACAGCCCCACTGCTTCAAAAAGGTACCACCTTCTGAGTGCAGGGGACCAGCCAGCTGAAAGGCAAGCAGAAGGCTATGTAAGAACATGAGCTCTAGGATCCCACAGGCCTGGGTTTGAATCGGCTTCTGCCACTTTCCAGCTGTGCAATTTCGGGCAAGTTGTTTAACCTTGCTGAGCCTTAGTTTCCTCATCCGTAAAATAGGGGTAATAACAGTTCCTACCTTATAGGGTTGTTGTGAGGATTAAATGAGATCATTTGGGAAAAGTGCACATTACTCACTGTAAGCATTCCATGAATATCAGCGGCTGCTTCTGCCGTTCACTGACATTGCTGATGCTGTTAGGAACAAGCCCGCCTTCCCAGGGCCCAGTGAAAACATACTCTTTTGGTTATCACTCACTCCCTCTCTCCCTACCCCTCAATTCTGTTACCTCTCGCCGCGTTCTAAAAACATCTACCATTGGCCCCTGTAGAGAGCCCACCAATGCCAGACACACCCTTGCCCCAACGTCTTTTTGGAGCATTTCCTACTCTGCCCCAGAGCCATGCCTCTTCTCTCTTTTTTTTTTTTTTTGCGGTACGCAGGCCTTTCACTGCTGTGGCCTCTACTGCCGCGGAGCACAGGCTCCGGACGCGCAGGCTCAGCGGCCATGGCTCACGGACCCAGCCGCTCCGTGGCATGTAGGATCTTCCCGGACCGGGGCACGAACCCGTGTCCCCTGAATCGGCAGGCGGACTCTCAATCACTGCGCCACCAGGGAAGCCCCACCTCTTCTCGTAAAATGAGTGTTCTGCTTCTCACAGTGCACTTTCCAGAAAGTTCTCCCTGCCCTGTCACCTCCATCTGGGGGCATGTCTGTCACCCTGGCACACCACTGTGCCTTAAGAGGAACAGTCAAGATCTGTGTTAGTGCTCATTCCTTTTGTGAACCAATAGCTGTAGATTTCTGTGATTTAGAGGAAAATCTGACCCAAAGCAAAATTTTTCTTAGTTTGGGTTTTGTTGATGGTAGCGGTGTTTTGTGGGGTTTTTTTGCTTAATTACCACTATGACTGAATATAACATTTAATGATCAGGGGCAGATTCTTTCCAAAATGAAGATGTGAAAGAACAGGCAGTGCGAATCCTTTCTCTAGAACGCTGGTCCTAGAGGGTGGTCACGGGCGGGATTGAGAGCACAGCCTCCAGAGGCTCATGCAGACAAAGTCTGCACCGAGCACCACCACTTCACAACTAAGTGACCTTTGGGGAGTCACATGACCTCCTGGTCCTCACCTGTAAAAAGGGATAATCGGTTCACTGGGAGGGAACATGAGAACGTTCAGATAACGTCCTTAGCCCAGTGCCTGGCGGGCTGTAAGCAGTCAATAAGTTCTCATTATAACACGTTCTAAAATTCCGTCGGAACCTGTGCTTAAAGCAGCTGTTTGGGGGACTTCCCTGGTGGCGCAGTGGTTAAGAATCCGCCTGCCAAGGCAGGGGACACGGGCCCTGGTCCGGGAAGATCCCACATGCCACGGAGCAACTAAGCCCGTGCACCACAATTACTGAGCCTGTGCTCTAGAGCCCGTGAGCCACAACTGCTGAAGCCCACGTGCCTAGAGCCCGTGCTCCATAACAAGAGAAGCCACCGCAATGAGAAGCCCGTGCACCGCAATGAGGAGCAGCCCTGGCTCGCTGCAACTAGAGAAAGCCTGCGCACAGCAACGAAGACCCAGTGCAGCCAAAAATAAATTAATTTTTTTTTAAAAAGCAGCTGTTTTGGAATATATTGAAGAGGTTGGTGTCAGCCTGCTTCCTGAAACTCACGTGTCTCATTCAAATGGAAGCAAATGTAATCGTAAGCCCTTAGCAGAGTCAGGTAAGCTTCCCTTTGCCACTTACATCACACCTTACAAGGAGCTGTACTTGGTCATCGAGGCAGCAGCTGCGTACTGCAAGGTCACCTAGAACCCCACAGATATCGGCAAGTAAACTTCGTGACTACCAAAGATGTCAAAAAAGTCCCACCCCTCCTTCCAGGGCCCAGCTTTTGCAAGTTTCATCATTAGAGCCTCTTCAGGGACTCCTGTCTGAGGCAATGGCTGCACCTTGAATTCACCACGACTGGAACTCAGACCCTTTAGACATAAGTATGGATGACAGCTCCTAATACGTGAGCCAGGAAGAGTGACATCGCATGTCATTGTCCTGGGCTGACACCACCCCTCTCCTCTAGAAGCTCTAGTGAGGGGAAACCCACCTATTCTGGAGAAACATTTTCACTTTCAAGAGGTCCCAGATTGAATATCAAGGGAACTGATCAGTAGAGAAATGCACAAGCCAATGAAGATAACAATGAAAATAATAGCTCTTCTTTCTTGAGCATTTTTAAGCATTATAGGTGCACTCTAAGCTTGTTCCGTTCTCACGCCAACTCTTTGAGGTAGACAGCGTTACTATTTCCACTGCACAGATGAGAAACATGATGTTCAGAGATGTTAGGTAACTTGCCCAAAGACACAGAGCCCAGGTGTGTCTGCCTCCAAAGGTGGGGCTCCTGAACCTGGGCCGATGCCCAAACAATGCCAGGCAGTGAAATGCAGAGCTGTGGCTTGCAAACTTTATTTTCTCAGCCTAACCCTTTGGAGCAAAGAGAAATCTTCTGCAGTCTCCGAACGTCTAAATCAGACCAAAGTGGGGCTGCTGTGGTGGAAGAGGGTTCGGGACCCAGAGCCCTTCTCATCATCCTCTCTTCTTTTCCCCCGGATCCTTGAGGACCTTCAGGTCCCACAGGACACAAACCAAAAAGCTCTGGTGAAGCTGAAGGAGTGTGGGCTTCAGAGCTTCTGGTTCTTCTCTGCGTTGGAGAATACAAGTATTGACCTTCCAGAGTTGTGGGGAAGAGTATGTGGCTAATGCGTATGAAGCATCTAGTAGGCCCCCGCCCTCCGGCTACTACTAGTATTATCCTAACTGGTACGTCTTATGGGAAAATAAGAGTTAATTCAGAGGGGACTGTAGTGGGTTGATTGGTGAGCCCCCAAAAATGCACCCATGGCCTAATGCCTGGATCTTGTGAACATTACCTTATATGGGAAAATATGGGATTAAGTTAAAGATTTTGAGAAGAGCGTGTCCTGGACCATCCAGGTGGGCCCTAAATGCAATCACACGTTTCCTTAAAAGAAAGAGACACAGGCGGGGCTTAAAAGAGGAGGCGGTAATGTGACCACTGAGGCAGCGGTTAGAGGGAGGCGGCCCAAAGCCAAGCAATACCTACTGCTGCAAGAAGCTGCAAGAGGCAAGGAAGGGATTCTCTCCTGGAACTTGAAGAGATGCAGTCCTGCCCATACCTTGATTTGGGGTATCTGGACTCCAGAACTGTGAGACAATCCATTTCTGTTTTAAGCCGCCCAGGCTGTGGTAACGTTTGTTACAGCAGCCATAGGAAACTAATACAGGGGCTCGTTGTCCCCGCTCGGCCCCAGCGCACACTCCATACGCGGGGATTGTCTCACACAGAGGCAGGCGCGGAGGGCACATGCTGGAATCCTTGGAATAAGGCGTCAAAGGCACGCACGCACCTCACTCCTGGACACGGGCAAGCAGGCGGGAGTCCTCTCATCTCCAACAAGAGCTTTCCAAGGGTGGAGTCTCCCGGTCACTGTACATTCCTGCTCAGATATCCACTCTCCCCCTGCGCCTCATCCCCGACAATCACAACGTTCGGTCGGGTATTTGTAATTCCCAGTTGTCATTTCTGACAACACGTCTGTGTCTCTCTGTTGAGGCCAGTGGCTGTGCGGACGGGAGCCTTATTTGTTGTGCTGCCACCCTTGAGCTTCCTCACTGTCCACATCCGGGCCCGGAGGGGGCTCTCAAGACGAGCAGTCACGCCTCCTCGAGGCAGCTCTCACTACAGCACCTGTGCCCTCGTTTCACTCGACTGTCAGTCTTGAACATTGCACGTGGAGCTGAGCCAGGTCAGGTGTGTGCTGCCGTGCGGGGCTTGTGTGGTCTGGGGTCCGGCCGGGTCGTGCCATGTTCCTCAGCTGCAGAGACATTCTTCCCCTGGTGGTTCCTCGGCCGCCAGGCCGTGGAGACTTCTCCGTGAGAACCATCTGGCACTGATTTTTCACCTCCACCTTTGAGAATTCACCAGAGCCACAAAGGAAAGAAGCAGTAACTCTTCTTTGGCCACCACACCTGCTGAGGGACTATATCACATGCTAGTTCTGCCCTCACTGGTATAATTTGGAGAGAGCTTAGCCGAAAGGAATCCCTGGTCTAGTCAAAATAATATGTTAGTTCATGAATAGAAGAAAAATAAGTCCTTATGGTGGGGTAAAAAGAAACTAGAATTTGGAATCAAAGGAAGCAAATTCAAGACCCAGCCCTGACACTTTCCAGCGGTGTGATGGGCACATGACTAACCCCTGACCTTAGTTTTGCATTTAAAGGGGAGAAGGGATAAATAATAACCCCCACGGGATCGCTGAGAGGATTAAGCCATATGTGTAGGTAAACCAGAAAGCACTAGGCAGCCGCATACGCACCCCACGAGACCATGAGGTCTCTGTGTTTTGAGTCCTGGGATCTGGGCCAGGTTAGCCCAAGCCAGGTACTGTTCCACTAAAGGACTAAATGGCAAGGAGGGCCAGGCTCCTTGCCATTTATTGAAGCTCTGAGTCAAGAGAGATCCCCAGCCAGGCTCCCATCACACGTTGCCCCATCTCCACTTGTACATTGAATTTCAAAAGATGCTGGCTGGTTTTCTCTTATCTCTAAAACAGAGTGTTATGGTCGTGCCTCTTTCTCTCTGAAGGAACCAAATGCAGACATCAAAAGGAGAAGAAGAAAGCTCACGCCATCCCCAGGGGCTGATGCTGGCAGACTCCTAGGCTTGATCTGACCCTTTCCCGACCTGTGTGTGGGGAACAATGTGGCCAGAGCTGCAGAGGTCTGCACCCTGCTGGTCCTGGGAAGGGGTCGTGGGCATGAGGGGGAGAGGGGAGGGTTTATAGGAAAAGGCTAATGAAATGAATCACCAGTTTCCTATCTGCTCTGAGTGGGACGCTCGAGTAGCTGAGCCCTGGGCTGGGCTCTGCTTGGTAGCTCAAAAGAATGAATGGTCCCTTGGAGTGGGAGTCGACTCAGTTCCAGGAGAAGAGCTAGGAAGGGTGACGACAACCTGTCTGTTATTCTTCACCCTCAGGGAGGATGTACATCCACCAGTGTGGTTGGGAGACTCAAATGGATTGTGAATTAGTCAATAATATAATGCTTCTAGGTATTCACACCATAGCTTGTTCTCTACCTGTTCACCTGGAGCAATGTTGTTATAAACCCCTAGATGGCAGAGATCACGTCCATCCAGATCCTTTCGTACTGGACTCACAACACCGCGTGTCAACTGGTCCTTCCTGGATCTTGAGGAGATTGAAAGGACTAGGGCTGGGTCTCACAGTTTGGTGAACATAAAAACCACCCAGGAGTTTGTTTGAAATGCTGATCCCTGGGCTCAGGAATTTGCATTTTTAACAAGTTCACCAAGTATCTCCGAGGTAAATGGTCTACAGGCTACTCTCTGAGGAATACTGATCCAGACTCACCCTTCT
The DNA here is from genome assembly GCF_937001465.1 of Orcinus orca. Classification (NCBI taxonomy): domain Eukaryota; kingdom Metazoa; phylum Chordata; class Mammalia; order Artiodactyla; family Delphinidae; genus Orcinus; species Orcinus orca. The sequence continues at coordinate 60,829,876 of NC_064572.1, read as the reverse complement.
CAGACTTTAATGTGCACATGAATCACTGTGGCATCTTATTAAAATGCAGATTCTGACTCAGAGATCTGAGGCCCAAGATTTTGCATTTTTAACACGCTCCCAAACGTTGCTGGTGCCACCCGTCCCCACCCCCACTTAGAGTAGCAAGGGTCTCTCTACCTGCTGGTCCTCTGCAGTCCCGAGGTACCAGTCCCTGCAAGGTCTTTAGTCTAGATGGACGGTTCAAACGTAAAATGTCTGCGTTACCTAAGACCTTAGATTATAGTCATGTACCTTTCATTTGTAATTAAAACAACTGTTTATCTTGAGTTGCCAATCAGGTAGGTGATTTCTATACTACAAGCACTTTAAGGAATAAATATCTAGGTACATTGGATACTTTCTCACTAATACTTAACACACAACATTTTCTGTCCCTAGAGCTTTAATGCACACTCTCTCCAGCAGCCAGATTCTGATTAGTGTTAATGCGTGGCTAAGGGAATTCAAGCCATCGTGGCAACAAGGACCCCTCTGAGTGAACGCCTTTCATAATCGACAGCTTTATGTGTTTTTAAAGCAAGAGTCTCTTCTAGGACTGTTTCCTCCAAATCAAAATGAAGAGTTTAATTCATCAGTTAACACTCCATAGCAACTGGAAGGCTTTGCTGCTTCCTCCAACCATTATTTCTCAAGACACAGCCAGGCATGCCTCCATTAGCTGCAGCATGAGGGAAAACTGGAAGGAACTTGATTTTACCGCAGGGAGGGGACAGCCAGGTGCGTAGGGAATGGAGGCCAGCAAGCAGGACGACACCGTCCGCAGGGTCCGGAGAGAGCAAGCGGAGATCCCAGCAGGCAAAGTGGGGACAACGTGTGTGGCCCCTGTACCCTGTGGGGCATGGGTGCAGGGCTCCAGCAGTGACTTGTGTTAGCAATTCCAAGCAGATAGTTGTCACGGGGGAAGCTCGTCATCACGAAAAGGGCCTGCACCCAGCTAGAGTCTGGACCAGGACTCTGGGCGGACAGAGCCCTGGGCTAGAAGGACAGGCCTTTTCTAAGTTGAAGCTGGCCGTCTCCGTCCGCCCATGAACTGTGAGCCACGGGAGCCCACTGGTCCTTGTCCTCACATGGCAGCCTTGCCTTTCACCAGCCAAGACCTGTCTGTCCTCTGCCCTCACCAGGGCCTGTGACCTGTGTCTGGTGACCTATGTCTGCTTGCTTGTCCAACCCGGGCATCAGGCCAGGCTGACTGAGGGCAGCCTCCTGTACACCTCGCATCCAGTCCAGCGCCCAGCTCCGGACTTCCTGCCTGCTGGAGAAAACCACAGCTGTCTCTGACCAGACCCTCAGCAAATTCCTGTCGCCTCCATTTCACGGGGCGTTCCTGCAGCTCGATGGGTCTATCATTCAGCTCCTGTCAAACAGGGTAGAAGAACGAGGGCTCCTGGGGGGCTCAGTGAGGCTATCTCTGCTGCAGACAACAGCCATATATTGTGTGCACGTGTGTGCGTGCGTGCGTGCGTGCGTGTGTGTGTGAGCGTGTGTCTGTGCATGCGTGTGTGTGCATGTGTGTGTATGCGCACATGCAAAACCTGCAGCTGTGTCATAGTTTACACATTTTCTTTCATCTGACCTTGAGGTAGAGCAAATATTATTAGCCCCACTTTATAGATGAGGAAACTGAATCCTCGGGAATGTATGTACACAGGCTTCTTTATCAAACACTGTGATGGAGACTAGAAGTATAAAATACAGTCTAGAACTCCTTGGAGCTCACAGTCTTCTATGCTCAAGGCTACAGAGGTAATAATCATAATAATTCATTCTTTCAAAAGTATTTATCGAGTTCCCGTTACGTGTCAGGTACTAAGTGTAGATGGGAGAAGACAGACTGACTAGCTCGGGTTTATTGAGCATTTGCTCCACACTCAGCACTGTGTTGACTACTTTACAGGCTTTATCTTCATCCTTGGCACAACCCATGGCACAGGAGCTGGTATCAGGAAGCTGAGGCCTGGACCAGCTGGATGACTGGTTCAAGGATGCCCACACAGCTGGAGAGTTGCAAGCACGGACGTGCCCTCGGGCAGTCTGGCTTGTGGTCCAAGCTTCTCATTACGGAGCTGTACTGCCTCTCAGCCTTTCTGTTCTAACTTCAGGTCCAGTGTGCTTTCTGCTGTCCCGTGTTGCCCACACAGAGCCCACCTCACTCCCAAGAGAAGATGCTCCCACTGCCTTTTCCCAGCCATTCCAAAGGGCTGGAGGCAGGCAGTCCCCATTCTGGATTCAAAACTCCAAATGCCTGCCCTCACCTGCCCCCACCCTGAGCCAGCCCAACCTGTACTCCACCTCTGCCTGTGCCTCTCCCCAGGCCAGCTTCTGGCACCCTGTCCCGGCCTCCCTGCTGTGATTGCTCCACTGCTGAGATGCTGCTCTCATGAGCATTGGTCCTAGTCAAAGGCTGTCAACCGTAGGCTCCAGCTCCTCGCTCTCAGGATGGACATGTGACTGAAACGGGGCTAATCAGGGCCCTTTCCTGGGGTTTTTCACATCGGAACTGAGGAAAGCAAGCCTATCCACTCCGTGCTAAGGCTGAGGTGTGAGGCTGAGAGTGTATACAGGTCAGGCCTCGTGAAGAAGTGTGGTGTGAGACGATGAGGCCAACAGAGAAGAGGGGAGAAGCCAGGGGAGAGGAAGTCCTGACGACCTCCTGGTCAGAACCCTGGCTCCAGGCACCCCAAGGCCTCTCTGTTCCCCTGCTCTTCTGGCAGGTTGGACACCTGAACCAGTACTTTCTTCAATTAGTTTCAGGTGGAGTGTTTGCCACTTGCAACCAAAGAGTCCTGATTCACCCAGCCTCCATCTGTCACCTGAATCCCTCCTTTGACAGTGTATGCAATTCCTGCCTCCCTGTCTTCCTCTTTTCTTGAGATAAACATGCCTTGAGGGATGGAGTCATGGTCTTCTTCATCATCATCAACCATCAACATGAACACCATGACTGAGGACCCGTCTTTTCCTGGCATCATCCTAGGTATGGAGGGGCTAGAGCTGCAAACAGTAGCCTCTGCCTTCTGGTTGCCTCCATGTTCATCAAAATATAAGAAATTCCAAGGGCACAGAGCACGTGCTGAGCACAGATCTTTTTTAGAACAGGGCATAAATCAATCAGTCTGCGTGGAATTTTTACAGAACAGAGACACTCATCACTGCAGATTATTCTGACCTTTCGGTGCCAAACATCCCTTTCTTGAAAAACCATCCATCCCTTAGGACAAAAGGTTTTTATCCTTCATCTTAAAGTAACCTTCTTATTCTTTGCACTGCATTTGTGGGGTCTTTTCCACCCTGGTTAGCTCCTAGTTCAGGATCAAGTGTTTTTGTTTGTTTGTTTGTTTTCTGGGATGCCCTTTCCAGACTTATCCAATTCACTCCCCTGTAAGATCTCCAGCCCCAGATTTCTCATCATGGCTAGAAACCTCCCATTAACAGTCTCCTTTCCTTTAAACTAACGCCTGGCCTCTGGCTATGTCCCCTTCTAGGATACAGTCTGTGAGTCTCCTGTTGGAATGCCTTCCCATATGTTTTCTGGTCCTATTTAACTTCAGTGGCTTTCAAAGAATTAAATGCGTAAAAAGGAAAAAGGAGCATTACACACAGTTCCAAAGAAATGATCCATGTTCAAGGTTACGCTTTCAAAATGGGAAACAGATGTGGCTAGAAAGGAAAGAAGAATTCAAAGGAGGAGTAGAAAAATAGGGGTTTCTGGAATCCTTGTATTTCTCATTACCTTTCCACCCTTATGCTCTGCACAGACCCTCAAGATATTCTGAGATCCATGTGTCAACCCAACAGATCCAGGCCTCCCTTGTGTAGACCTGCCTACTGTGAATCAAAAGGCTATCTTAGGGCTTCCCTGGTGGTGCAGTGGTTGAGAGTCCGCCTGCTGATGCAGGGGACGCAGGTTCGTGCCCCAGTCCGGGAAGATCCCACATGCCGCAGAGCGGCTGGACCCGTGAGCCATGGCCGCTGAGCCTGTGTGTCCGGAGCCTGTGCTCCGCAGCGGGAGAGGCCACAACAGTGAGAGGCCTGCGTACTGCGCAAAAAAAAAAAAAAGGCTCTCTTAGAGAATTCTACTGATTACTGAGTAATGTTTTTTCCTATTTTCCAGAGATAAATTCTTCTTCCCCTTAGGTCTGAAATGATAGGTCATCGTTGTCTACTTTCTTGTCCAAAAATGTAGCTAGTTAAAAACAAGTTATCCTTTCTCACAGTTCTTTGAGTCGGGAATTTGGGCAGGGTCAGCTGGCAGGGGTGGAGGGGTGCTCTGCTCCATGTGACATCAGCTGGTGTCACTCACTCAGCTGCACTGTGTCGTCAGCTTGGCTGGGCTGGAAGGCCCACGAAGTCTTTGCTCATTTATCTGATGCCTCGGTGTTCTTCCACATGGCCTCTCCCTGGGGCTAGATTGGGCTTCCTCAGAGCATGGTGGTCTCAAGGTGGCCGAACTTCTTACATGGTGACTGGCTTCCCCCAGAGACAACGTGGGAGCTGGTAGGCCTCTTTGAGGCTAGGCCCAGAACTGGCCCACGTTCTGCCAACCAAGTCAAGTCACAAAGCCAGCCCTGAGTCAAGGGAGGCGAAATGGATTCCACCTCTTCATGGGTGGAGTAACACGTCCATACAAAGAGGAAAGAAAAGGATGGCAGCCATCTCTGGATATCAGCTACCGTATCCCTATAACCACTTCACTCAGAGGGCACGTGCTCATTTCTTAACCTTAGATAAACCCCATGTATAGAGCACTGTTCTCATCTTACTTAATTCTTCTCAGTCTCTTTTTTTCCCTGCAGATTATTTTACCTCACAATCTCTATTCTAAGACCTAACACCTTTCTTCCCTTCAACTTATACTCTCTCTAAATACTTGTTTCAGAAAACTGTGTGTTCCCAAGTACTGAGCTCAAATTAATTTTTACTAAAGCTTATTTTAATTTTGTGTTCTGTTATGATAACGATGACTTAGAACCTGTAATATACCCATAATATAAGGCTGACAAGCCTTTAAAATCGTTTTCTGTGAAGAACCAAAGGGTAAATATTCTCAACTTTTGGGCCATACAGTCTGTGTTGCAATTACTTAGCTCTGTTGTACAGGAAAAACAGCCACAGAAAACATGTAAATGAATGAGCAGGTCTGTGTTCCAATAAAACTTTATTTACAAATATAAGCAGCAGGCCAGACTTGGCCCAAAGGTCTTGATTTTGCTGATCCCTGCTTTAGACTAAGGGATCAGTTTGTCTTTCAATATATATTTTGTCTAATGATTAGCTGTTTGACTTTCAGAAAGTCACTCTTCTCTGAAATTCACTTCTTCATCTATAAAATAAGGGTATTGAAATAACCAAGAATAAAATAGCCCCTTACGCCTGTAGTCCTGAAAATGCCACACATCTTTAAAACCCTTTGAAGGAAATGCCCAGAAAGGCCATAAGATGAGTTGTTTCTCTATGATAATATCTCAGAGCTCTGTCGATATTTCCACGACTTTGTATCTTTCCAGGGATCTCTCCCTTTTTCTCTCTGAGTCTGTGTATCCTCCCTTCTGTGTGTCCCAGTGTCTTTACAGGCCAATCTCTTTATCTGCGTTTACAGTGTTTTTCTCTCTATGCTCAGGGCTTCATTGCCCCTCAGTTTCCATTTTTCTGTATTCTTGTGTGTCTCTCTCTTGCATTCGGATTTATACGTGCATCTGTCTCGTCTCCCTGCATCTCTCCCCTGATTATAATGTTGAATAGCTATATATTTTTCATTATTTTCCTTTTTAATGAAAAAAGTTCCCTATTCTTAGTTTTCAAAGTAGTATATTTTTCAGATTTCAGCCAAGTTTCTATTTATGTACAGTGAAATATCATGTATAAACTACGTAGCACAGTATCTAATATATAGTAGGTACCCAATAATCATTACATCCCTTCATCTGGCTTCCCCTTTATGTAACTGCCTAAATGATTTTTTTTCATGTAGGTCAACAGTTCTCAACAGAGAGAAAGGCTGGTCCTCTGTCTTTATCTATAATACCTTGCTACTCTCTCTCACCTTTACTCAGGACACCAGCTCCTCGCCTCCTCCTGGTGTTGTTACCATGTTTGTACATAACTTGAGGACTAATGTAAGCAGAGGATCAAAGACCAAGCAAGAGACTGGTGGCTCAGTTGACTTTGCTCGGCCACCCAGTGATGATCTGGTACCTCCCAGAGGCTCCTTCTATTTCGTTCGCTCTACAAGTATTTATTGAGTGCTTGTTACGCCCTAGGTGATGGGGAGACAGAAGTGAACACAGCAGACACAGTCCCTGCCCTCCTGAAGCTTATAGTTTCCTGGGAGAAATGGGCAATACGTAGGTAACCAAACCAGAGTAGGACAGAGGAGGCCGTGACTGGAATACGGAGGAGGAGAAGGTCTCTCCGAGATGCCTTTCAAGGTGAGACCTAAAGGATGAGATGAAGCCGGCCCAGGAGAGAGGTGGAGGGAGGGTGCTCTGGTCAGAGGGCTGGGACCTGCCTGCTGGACCTTTAGGAGCTGAAAGGGAGGTGGTGTGGTGTTATGCGGTCAGCAAGGCAGGAAGCAAAGCGAATATGCTCCCAGGACAGGCGTGATAAAAGGTCTGGGTTTCATTCCAACATAATGGGAAACCACCACAGGGTTTTAGGCAGGAGAATGGCTGATCTGATTTATGTGTTAAAAAGATGACTCTGGCTATGCCGTGGGGGATTTCAACTGGTGGGGGAAGTGGGGAAGCAGAGAAAGGAGGCTCTCCAGAGATGGTGGCAGTGGAGGGGGAAAGAAGAGAAAGGATTTGAAATATTTTAAGAGGTAGAAATGACGGGATTGACTGATGAATTAGATGTGAAGTCAAGGAAGTGGGAGAACCAAGGCTGACACCAGCTTTCTGGCTTTGGTATTTGGATGCCCATTGCAGGGAGGAGCGATCAATAGTTCCATTTTGGTCACATTCCATCGGAGATGACTGTGGCGCATGCAGGGGGAGATGTCAGGTAGGCAGTCGGATATATGAGTCTGAGGTTGGACTGGGGATTAGGGTTGGAGGTATAAATTTGGGAGTTGTCAGTCATGGGGTTGGATATTATCCCCTAGTGAAAGGGGATGGAGAGAGGAGAAGGGGCTCCTGGACCGGGCTTGGGGACTCCAACATTAAGAGGCAGAGAGAGGAGGGAGTGCCTACAAAGAGGAAAAGGAGGGGGAACCAGAGAGAAAGAAGGAAAACCAGAGGAGGACGGCATCCTCAGAGCCAAGAGAGCAGAGTGTTATAAGAGGCAAGTGGCCGAGAGCCCAGGCCACTGTGCCAGATACAGCTGAGGGTCCCCAGGAGATGGGACAGAAAGGGCATCCCTATTTGTGGCCTCATGAAAGCCACCAATGGCCATAACAAGGGCAGCTTTGCTGGAGTTGGGGGGGGGGGGTGGAATGTGGATAGCAGGTGGGGTAAATTGTCGGTAAGAAAATGGAGAGCACTTGTAAAGACATCTCTTTGAGTTTAGTGACAAAGGGGAATGAAGAAATATTCCAGCAGAAGATGAGAGGTCACAGGTGGGATGTTTGGGGATGAGAAATGTTAGTGTGTGTTTGGAAACTCGAAGTGATCACTATAGAGAGTGAGAGCTTGTTCCTCGGCTTTTTTTTTAAGTAACGATGAGAACTTATAATTGTGTAACCTCTTCACAGTTTACCAAGTGTTATCATAACACACACTGTCTCTTATCCTCACAGAGTTATAGTTGAGGAAGCTGAAGCTTAGAGGAATTGAGTGACAGGCTCAAGGTCAGAGCCAGGAAGTGGCAGGCCCAGGACCCCACGCCCTGGCTGCTCTTCTTGGCCTGACCCCAAGGCCCCTCCCTGTCGACAGTGGACCAGCGTGAAAACTGGGCGGCACTCACACGAGGATGGGTTGTGCCCCGCTGGTGTCTCGCAAGCAGATTTTTAAATTTCCACTGAGCCAATCACTTGTGCCTGCTGGCCCAGCCTTTGATATTATGAAGTCGCAGCTGCTTTTCGACAACACAGGACCCTGTCCCACTTCCTAAGCCTGTTTTTTTTTTTTTTGCGGTACACGGGCCTCTCACTGTTGTGGCCTCTCCCGCTGCGGAGCACAGGCTCTGGATGCGCAGGCTCAGCGGCCATGGCTCACGGGCCCAGCCGCTCCGCGGCACGTGGGATCCTCCCGTACCAGGGCACGAACCCGCGTCCCCTGCATCGGCAGGCGGACTCTCAACCACTGCGCCACCAGGGAAGCCCCCTAAGCCTGTTTAATTGAGCTTCAAAGCCTCCTGAATTTCTAGAAGTGCCCAACAATCTCGGGCGGTGTCAGAGAGAGGAAACATGAAATCCCACGTCCTTCACATCCATCTTCCCCGACTGGTGGGAACTGCAGCCCCAAAAGGACCGTGGTGGGACTGTGGCTGACCTCTGAACATCAGTCTCCACACCTGTAAAATCCTAGGATCGTCATGAGGATGAAGTGAAGTAGTGGGTGTGAAGTACTCAGAAGGGTGCTTGGCGCGTGGTGACTGCTCTGCGAATGCCACCCGTGATTATTTTCCTTTATTGCTCACTCACTCACTTTTATGACAGACACTTGCTGGGCATCTTCTCTCTGCCAACTATGGCTCTAGGCACAGCGAACACAGAGCTGTATCCACATGCTTCCTCGGCTCAAGAAGCATATGTTTTAATGAGGGGAAGTGATGTTGGAACACAAACAACTCTGCCTCGTGGTAATAAGCAAGGTGCAAAACGCTGTGGGTGTCCAGGGAAGAGAAGATCACATGTAGCCCAGGCAGCTGGGGCAGGCTTCGTGTGAGGAGCGTAGGGCGGGGTGGGATGGAACCAACTGGAGCGTCAGCCCCATGCAGAAGAGGGGGAGGGGATAAGCCTTCTTCATGCAGAAGAGGGGGAGGGGATAAGGCTGGCTGTCCTGGGGGGAGATTGTGAGAGACTTGGATATCAGTGCAGCAGACCCAGCCAGGTGGGTGGGGGGAAGGGGTGGCAGCTCCGTGCCCCACCTCTCAGCCTTCCACCCCGTGTTGCTGGGACCCCTACCTAGGAGCCCTTGGTCTGGCTTTGTGTCTGTAGTCCCTTGGCGGGGGGGGGCGGGTGGTGGGACGCAAGGGGACAGAGTGTCAGGATTCATCCCAGGCTGCCATGTAGGCTTGGGAGGACTCTGCGGCACGTGCTCACTCTGTAACAGATGGAGGATTTGAGCCAGCCTAGTACCCCGACCCCTCTACACCTTAGGGAGTACACTGGAACTAGCACCCCCAAGTCCTTCAAACAAGAGATGGTCCAGGGCCATCCACTCCCCCAGGGCCACCACCATGGGAGCAGGGACCTTGTGTGAATGCCCATCACCCCCCATTCAGGGTGAAAGGACTGGCCTCCAATAAGTGCAGAGGCCATGGCCTCTCCCCCCACTGGGGGTGGTAAAGACATTCTCCTTGGGGGAGACCCAAGGGACAGGGGGTGCGAGGAGGGGTGTCAGTGCTGGACTTCATGTGGAGGCTCCTCAGCCGTAGCCTGGGGGGGCCACGCCCGCTCTGTCCGTCTCCCGAGGTGGGTTAGACGCAAGGCACTATTGTTTCAAGAGCATTAGACTAAGAAGTGCTCTCACACGGCTTCTAGGCCAGTGGATCTGGAATCCCTTGTTTAAACAACATTTTATGGAACGTGACGCATAAAATAAAATGCATCGACATAGAAATGCTCTGGATGAAGCTGAGAGGAGAGGGCAGAAGCCCGTCCCCAAGACCGCGTTTGTCCACACATTTTGTGACCCTCTGATTTAGTCCCACTCTCGTTTTGCAGAAGAGAAACTCAGAACCTAGATTGGGGAACTGACCAGCCTAAGGTCACAAAACTAACCTCTGGAAGAGTCAAGACCTGCAGAGAAGCAAATGAAATCAAGGCTGAGAAAGTGTTTTATAAACTGTAAAGTGCGATAGAAATGTAGGGTCATTATCTCCACTTCATGTGAAGTTCTTGGGCATTTCCCATGTCGCTGCTTTGAGAGAGGCCACCAGAAGAAAAAAAAATGCAGAGGACAGAAAGTGTTGGCATCATAGGCAGTGTGGAAAGAGCACAGGGTTGGACCTGAAGACAGTTAGAAGCCTAGTGCTGCCATGTACGAGCTGTGTAACCTAGGACCTGCCATGTACGAGCTGTGTAACCTCACTTTGCCTCTCTGACCCTCTGTTTCCTTTTCTAGAAAAATGCCTTCTCTACCTTCTTTCTGGGATTACTAGGGCTCAGGTGAGGCAACGCATGGGAAAGTGCTTTTAGCAAGGCCTAGCGCCGCAGAACTGTACTATCTTGTGAGGAGCAGTAATGGTAGTAAACAGAAGACCTGGAGGCTTTGAGGCTTAGTGTTTAGCACCCACGAGGCACTTCCTGCCCCTGGGGGCTGGAGCCAGCTGCTGACGGTGCTGGAACCCAAGTGTTCCATCTCTGCTGCCTAGACACGTCCCATAGGTCATGCCGCGCCCTCAATGCACAGCCCTCAGACACTCTTTGTCAAGGTGTCTGAGGCGCAACCTCCCGTTACCGAGTGCTGACTCAGCCCCCAGTAAGCTCCGTCTCCCCTTCTGCACACTGTGGCTGCCAGAAGGCGCATGGCCAGTCACTCAGCATCCCCCAGACTTCACTGGCTCTGCATCTTGGTGACAAAGGGCTAAATTGGTTCTGTTTCAGGAAAGCAAGAAGTGATTTCTCTCAAAGACCTTGGAGAGTTCTTTCCTCCCTCCCCACAGTGTTTTCGGCTGGGGACCGTCCAGAGGCTGGCAGCTGAACTTCACTCTGGATGTACACGCTCAGGTTCAAACAAAGGCAGTAGCCCGGGGACTAATGGATGGGGGGTGGCCAGGTTCCTTTGGAGAGCCTGACAGGTGTTCCAGGAGGAGGGAGGAGTCCAGACATTCCTGGCTGTGCTGCCTGGGGTGACCTTGGACACACCACTTTCTCCACATGGGAAGGCAATGGGAAGAAATCGACCACGGGACACCTAAGCCCTTATACTCAGACATGGGGTCTGAGGATCCACTCATTCAATCAGTCAGCAAGGATTTACTGAGCACCTATTGTGTGCCAGGCATTGTGCTAGGTCCTGGGGGACAAAACAGACAAAAAGTTCTGCCCTTGTGGAGCTGACATTCTAGCAGGACCAGACAGAGAAGGAAGAGCTAAATGGGAAGCTAGAGACCGGTCAACCGGTGGTAAAAAGCCGTGGGAAAGAGAGCATGGGTGAGGGGCAAGGGTACGGGGTGACGGTGGTTGCAGGTTTCAGGAATGTGGGCAGGAAGGCCTCTCAGAGAAGGGAAGATTGCGTGAGGGCCTGAAGGACATGAAGGAGGGAGACAGCCATGTGGGTACCTGGAGGAAAAGTATCCTGGGTGGAGGGAACAGCAAGTGCGAATCCCTGAGGCAAGAGCAAGCATCAGGGAGGTCGCGTGGTTGCAGGAGAGTCAGACGAAGAGAGGTGAGGACTGAGGAGGTCTGTAGTGTTTTCCTTCCAGTGCCTCGGACAAAGCGATCCAGCAGGTCCACCTGATGGCTTTAGATGCATTTGTAATCTCCTGTCTGGGATGCCAGTTTCATCCTACTGTTTAAATGCTGGGACTTTCTGTCAAGAGAGAGTCATTCCAGACCTCAATGACAAAGGCTTCTGTGCTTCCAGAATTCACTCCAGGTCCCTTGGGTTAGCAGAGAGGGCCTGGGTTTGAGTTCCAGCACCTGATGCTTACTAGCTGCGTTACCTTGAGAAGGGCACTCAACCTCTCTGAGCCTCACTTTCCCTGATGAAGTTCATCAGTTGCCTCACCTGCAAAATGGGTTAATAATGCAGACTCCATGCCTACCTCACTTGATTGTTGTTAAATTTAAATTAATGAGATCATAAATATGAAAGTGCCTTTTACATTGAAATGAGCAAGATAAATGTCAGGGGGTTTATTTCAGCAAAGCCTATGGTAAGGGGCTTATCACTGACTGCCCACTCCCCTCCACCACCCTGCTCCTTGTTTGCATCCCACGTGGGACCTGCTGACTCTCACTTTGCTTCGGTCCACATCTGATTCAGGGACACTCGTCAAATACCCGGGGACCCCAAGGCAGGGCTGCCAAGGGTTCCCCAGGAATACAGCAGTTCCCCAGGAACGTTCCGGGGCTGATTTGTCCCCACATAGACCTGTCCGGGAAGACTCTGAGCCCACTGCTCTGGTCGGATAGAGCCAGGTGGGCCCAGCTCCTCCCCGCAACGTCCCTCCCCCTTCCTCCTCCAGGTACAATGGCCCCAACCTGGTTCTGAAGTACGACCGGGCCCAGAAGCGGCTGGTGAACATCGCGGTGGACGAGCGCAGCTCCCCCTACTACGCGCTGCGGGACCGGCAGGGCAACGCCATCGGGGTCACAGCCTGCGACATCGACGGGGATGGCCGTGAGGAGATCTACTTCCTCAACACCAATAATGCCTTCTCCGGTAAGGGCTGGGGGCCTTGGGCCTCCCCTGGCCCCCACCTTCTTCCTCCCGGCACTAGGTTACTGTCACCGGCTTCCCCAGGACCTCGCTCCATCCCAGCAGAGACAGCCCCAGGAGGCTCCGTTCTTCTCTTACACATGAAGCTGTTTCTCACCTCCCAGCCCCTGGAGAGGGAGGCCTTGAGCAGAAGACCTGTCCCCTCCCTCGGACTTTACGTCCTCCTCACCTCCCGTTCCGAGCGGCAGCCCGGTCCTCCTAACTGACCCCTCCTCCCTTCTCCCCGATTCTTGGCGGCTCAACCACTCAACGCTTCTCACTCCCATAGCTCGCAGACGACTCCCTGGCATAGCCCTCCGTGCTGCTTCTAGGGAACTTTCTAAAATGCTTTGAAATCCTTCAAAGGCCCCCATAGCTTTCAGCTGAGCTCATTTTTTCACCCCACATTCCTGCAGAGCACCTACAGCACGCCAGACCAGAGGCGGTAGGTGCTGGGGGTACAACTTGGTGGAAGACAGATCTGGGGCCTGTCCTGGCCCAGAGTGCCATCCCAGTCACTTCGGCTCTTGTGTAAATGCGGGTTCTGACTCAGCAGGCCTGGCTGGGCCCTGAGATCCTGCATTGCTAACATGCTCTCAGGCTATGATGCTGCTGCTTGTCTAGGGACCACACTTTGAGTAGTGAGGTCCTACACACCAAGGAATGGCTGAGAGAAACTGATACCCAGAAGGCTACATGATAGCAAGAGTAACGATAACAACTAATACTGAAGTAGCACCTACTGTGTGCCGGGCCAGGACCTAAGCACTTTGTATTCATCATCTCATTTAAGTCTCACAATAGCTCAGTTAGGTGGGTACTGGTGTGGCCCACTTTATAGTTGAGGAAACTGAGGCACAGTGAGGTCATATGACTTGCCCAAGGCCACACAACTTGTAACTCCCAGGATTCAAACCCAAGTGTTTGACTCCAGATCCATCCTTTTAATCAACACACTCTGTGGCTTTACTCAATCCAACGCCCTCGGGGCCTAGTGGAGAGCCAGGCTCATGGTTGGTGCTCAGTGTTTCATGAGTTGGGGGACTGTGTTCTTGGGGCTGCAGGTGGAAGTCTACTCCCTTGGGGCCATAACATCTGCAGGGAAGTCCCAGGCCATGGCTTCCTCCTGAAGGATGCAGGGCCCAGTGCCCCTTTGGGGCCAGGTTGGACATGCACTGCACTCTTCCAGATGGCAGCAGCCTTTCGGGTTGGTCTGAACAACACCCTGTGGTTCAGACCTGTGAATTCACCATTAAGGACCCTCCCAACCTCCTGGAGGCAGGTGACCGCCTGGCTATGGGGACCACCTTCCCTGCTCCCATAGAGACACACACACACACACACACACACACACACACACACACACACACACACACACACACACACACACACACACACACACACACACACACACACACACACACACACACACACACACACACACACACACACTGGCTTTACCCTGGGCCCATAATGCTGCCCCTGCTGGTTGCTGAGCCCAAGCCAGGATCCAGCCCCAGACTGCCCCTGCTGTTGAGCCCTGCCATGTGCATGAATGGCGAGGGAAGGGGTTGGGGCTGGTGCCAGGGGCAGGGGCAGGCGGAGCTGACTGGCTGACAGCCAGCTTTGTGCAGCCGAGAAACAATGAGCCACAGCCCCAAGTGGTGTTTTATGGGTTTTCATCTCATCTTGCCACCAAGTGAGGCCTGAGAGATAGTAATTATCCCTACACAAATATCAGGACATGATTACCCAGCTGGATTTACTGCCCTCTCTCCAGCCAAGCCAAGATTGGATTAGGACACAATTAATTGATGGGCTGATCAACCTTTAATGTGGGGCAAGGTCAGGAGGGGAACAGCAGCAAGGGACGGCTGTGGAAGGAGTGAGTGCCCAGGAAGATGCTGGAGGGACGCAGAAATGGGGAGAACTGTGGAAGGAGGTGTTTAACGTGGGCTCAGCAGGCACTGTGCCAGAGGAAGGGGACAGACTCTTCTACTCACTGAGTGCGGAGCACCGGGGCTGGGACCTGACCGTCAGGTGTCTTGAAGCGGCTGCCCTCCCACGCTCTTAGAGCATTTCATCGGGAATCCTCGAGCAGCGGTGCTCAGCCCAGGCTGCACACTAGGATCTCCTGAGGAGCTTTAACGTGCCCAGTTCCCAAGGAGCATCCCAGTCCAGTCCAATCTGAACCTCTGGGGGTGGGACCCAGTTATCAGACTGGAAAGCTTTCCAGGTGATTCCCTCGTGCAGTCGAGGTTGACAGCAGTACCCCAGAGTCATGCTGGTTCCGTGCTCAGCCTCACCATCACCCCATTTACTCACTAATGTATTCACTCATTGAGTATTTACTGAGCACCTACCGTATGCCAGGCACTGTTCTAGGCACTGATGATGCCCCAGTGAATGTAACAGACAAAAATCCTGCCCTGTCTCTCCAGTGCAGTCTTATATTTCTCTAGGAATCTGACTCCACTCTCCTAGCCACTAAGTTCCTCAAGGGCAAAGTCCATGTATTGGTTATTTTGTGCCTCCCTCTGGCCCAGCCAGAACTTGAACATCCTAAGAGTACAATTAAAACTTGATAAATAAATCCAGGAAGAACAGACAAGGCACAAGCATTTGGCCTGAGAGAAGGTTTAACAACAGAGGGAGGACAAGAAGAGGCAGACAAATGGAGCCCCCAGGAAGGTTCCTCTGGGAGAGGCTGGCGCTCGGCCCCAGGAGCTGGGGTAAGGGTGACACTGCCCCCCAGCCTCAGCCCCAGGCGTGCACCTCCCAGTGACCGTCTGTGGGTTTGAGGGATGTCTGTGGGTTTGAGTTAATCTTTCAGTTGAGTGATTCGATTGATTCATCGACAGTGGGTGGGGTGTGGAGCCATTTGTGTCAGGTCAGCACTTCCCTGGGTCCAGCTGGCATGACGCTCAGCCATTGCCACCCTGCCCACAATGAGGAACTGGCGATCCTCTCCAGGAGCCCCAGCCAGCCCACACCTGCCCATGGCTTATGACTGGGGGCTGCTTTAGCCTGTGCCCAAGCGTTGGAGAGACCTCTGGAAGGACGGACCCACCCTGTCCCTCAGCCAGCTTTTAGGATGTCAGCACTGGGGTCCTGCGTCCTGGCAGTGTCCCGTGGGAGTCAGTCTGTACAAACCTGGGACGTGCCCCTCACCTACTGGGTGACCTTGGGCAAGATGCTTGACCTCTCTCGGTCTCAACCCTTCGCCTGTAGTACAGGAAAATCATATCAACTTCATAAGTTCAACTCCCTCCTGTAGCCCCACAGGCTGTATCCAAAGTCTTTACCGTCACCCACCACAGCCCTCCGGCTGTGAGCCAGTCGCCCTTCTGGCTCCGTTTCCTCCACTCTTCCTCTTGCTCGCCGCTTTCCTACCCGAGGCCTTTGTACTTGCTGTTCCCTCCGCCTAAAATGCTTTTCCCACTGTTGTTCTCAAGGCTCACTCCTTCCCTTCATTCAGGCCCTTTCTCAGATGAGGTCTTCCCTGAAAGCCTTAAGACTGTACCCTATCACTCCCTATGCCCTTAACTTGCTTTATTTCTCTTCAGAGCACTTACTGCTGTCTGAAAATATGTTATATATTTGTTTGTTGTTCATCTCTTCTACTCTTCTGCTAAACACCATGGGGACAGAAACTTTGTCTTGTTTTCTGTTGTATCTCTAGGACCAAAGAAATACTTATGTCACTTAGTAAACATTTTTTTAAATTTTTATTTATTTATTTATTTTGGCTGTGTTGGGTCTTCGTTGCTGCCTACGGGCTTTCTCTAGTTGCAGCGAGCGGGGGCTTCATTGCGGTGCGCAGGCTTCTCATTGCGGTGGCTTCTCTTATTGCGGAGCATAGGCTCTAGGCGCGCGGGCTTCAGTAGTTGTGGCACGCGGGCTCAGTAGTTGTGGCTTGCGGGCTCAGTAGTTGTGGCTCACAGGCTTAGTTGCTACGCGACATGTGGGATCTTCCCCGACCAGGGCTCGAACCCATGTCCCCTGCATTGGCAGGCGGAGTCTTAACCACTGCACCACCAGGGAAGCCCATAAACATTTAATATATATATTTGAATGAACAGCTGAGATAATGAATGAAGAGTACTTATTATGGTGTCTAGGACCTAATCCATGCTCTCTAAGCTACGGCTGTCATAATTCTGTGGCTTGAAGAAAGGCAGAGACTTTAGAAACGTCCTGGATGGAGGGGCCACAGGCCTCCCTCCTGGCTGCTTGAAGAGAGAGACTCTTGGAGCAGAAAGAGAAAAGGACCATCATGTAAATAAGACACCACACAGATGAGGGTATCAGGTAGGCACAGCTCAAGGGTTAAGAACTGGAAAGTAGTAAGAGGGAGGGAACAGAGGAAGACTGACCACAATCCCAAGAGGCCTGGACCAGGAAAGCAGCGTATAGCTTAACTGACCTGGAAGAGTACTAGCCAGCGTGTTTCAGGCAACACTACTCTGTAAAAAACCAGGTAGGGGTGTGTGCAGGACAAAGGCAGACAAGAGGCCCGCTCCAACACCCCCTCCACATCCAGGAACCCGGACCTCCTGCAGTCCTGCCCAGAGCCCATCCCTCAGAGTTCCTGTGCTGGCTACTCCAGCTGCTGCTCCGCTTGGCCCTGAGCTCTCCTGCCCACGTGACCTGGCCTGGGGTAGTAGGAGTGTGGTGCTGAATGGGTCACTGTGGACTGTGAGCCCCACACCCTACCTTATTTATTAACTCATTCAGTTCAGCAGGATGGTCACCGACCCTCCGCCATCTTCAATCTACACATACCTCCCTCCCTTTCTACACAGATAGTAGCACGCTCTGTTCACAGTACTGCCCCTTACTTTTTTGTTTAACAATCAGCTTTGGACAGTATTTCACAGCAGCACACAGAGAGCGTTCTCATTCTTTTTATGGCTGTATAGTACTCTGTTGTATAGATTTGCCATTTGTTGAATTGGCCTCTGTTGATGAATAGTTAGATTGCTTGCAAACAGTGCCACCGAATGAATAAGCTTGTACAACATGTCATTCTCCACAATTCCAGGTGTATCTGTAAGGTAAGTTCATAGAAATGGAATTGCTGCATCAAAGGAATATACAGGGGTAGTTTTGATAGGCATGGCATGTCCTTCAAAGGGACAGTCCTAATTACACCCCTATCAGCCCTGATACCAGTGAGCCTTTCCCACCCCAATAGTCTCACCAATACATGTCATCATTTTTTAAAATATTTGCTAATCTGATAGGAAAAAAATTGGGATCTAAGTGTAGTTTTAATTTTTCTTAAAATGAGCGAGGCTGAACATTTTTTTTTATATTTGAGTCTCTTTTTTCTATTGATTATCAGCCTTCTTCGTACTGATTTGTAACACCTCTTTATAAATTAGGGAAACCAACCCTCTGTCTGTCATACAAGTTGCATATAGTTTCCTCTTGTTTGTCATTTTTCTTTTGTCTTCGCTCATGGTGGGTTTTGCAGTGCAGAACATTTTTCCTTTTATGAACTTGGATTTATGACTCTTTTCTCGGATGGCTTCTGAGCTCCATATTATACTTAGGCCTTCAGCAGGGCTTTTGTAACCTCTCAGAGAGGAGGCTTCAGTCACTGTGCCAGAGAGAAGAACGGAAATCGGGGGCGCCTTGCACTTCCAGGCTCTTCTGCCCCCCACAGCAAATGAGTCTGCCTTGAGAGAGCACCCACTGTCCACAGCTCTTCACTCAGGCCCAGTCCTGCTGCACCCAGATGCTCTACACCTCGCTTCTCAAAGCAGCTTTCGCAGCCCAGCACTGGCAACAGCTGGAAGCTCATAAATTTGCAGAATCTCAGGCCCCACCCCAGACTGACTAGACCAGAATCTGCATTTTACCAGGATGGCCAGGACTTCCTGTGCCTGGTAAAGCCTGACATGCACTAACCCTGAGGCTCCACCCTCTTTTCCTAGTATCCTCTAAGCCCTAAAATGGATCCTAGGGTCCCTGATCTCCAGCCATGTTTCCCTTGGACACAAGGCCCAGATTTTCGGCTCCCCCAGCATGATCCCATTTGGGGAGACGAGCACATGAACTGCTCAGGCTCCCCGCCCCCATCCCCACTGTGCCTCATTCCCACGTGGCCCCAGAAGAAGCAAGGATGGGATGAGGCTGTCAAAGCAGCATCATAAAGAGCATGGAGGGCTTCCCTGGTGGCGCAGTGGTTGAGAGTCCGCCTGCCGATGCAGGGGACGCGGGTTCGTGCCCCGGTCTGGGAAGATCCCACATGCCGCGGAGCGGCTAGGCCCGTGAGCCATGGCCGCTGAGCCTGCGCGTCCGGAGCCTGTGCTCCGCAACGGGAGAGGCCACAACAGTGAGAGGCCCGCGTACCGCGAAAAAAAAAAAAAAAAGAGCATGGAGCCCTGAAATCCATTTCCTCGGTCCTAACAAAAAATGCGGTTCCTCGGGAGCCAGGACTGCCCTCCACCAGCTCCCGCCCAGCTATTTATTTACTTATTTTTAGTGTCTGCTGTGCAGCAAAGTGAATCAGTTATACATATACATATATCCCCTCTTTTTTAGACTGTCTTCCCATTTAGGTCACCACAGAGCATTGAGTAGAGTTCCCTCTGCTATATAGTGTGTTCTCATTAGTTATCTATTTTATACATAGTAGTGTATATATGTCAATCCCAATCTCCCAATTCATCCCACACACCCCCTTCCCCCTTTGGTAACCATAAGTTTGTTCTCTACATCTGTGTCTCTATTTCTGCTTTGCAAATAAGTTCATCTGTGCCATTTTTCCAGATTCCACATATAAGCGATATTATATGATATTTGTCTCTTTCTGACTTACTTCACTCTGTATGACAATCTCTAGGTCCATCCATGTCTCTGCAAATGGCATTATTTCATTCCTTTTTATGGCTGAGTAATATTCCATTGTGTATATGTACTACATCTTCTTTATCCATTCCTCTGTCTATGGACATTTAGGTTGCTTCTATGTCCTGGCTTTTGTAACTAGAGCTGCAGTGAACATCAGAGTGCATGCATCCTTTCGAATTATGGTTTTGTCTGGATATATGCCCAGGAGTGGGATTGCTAGGTCATATGGTAGCTCTATTTTTAGTTTTTTAAGGAATCTCCATACTGTTCTCCATAATCTGCCCAGCTCTTTAATATGCGGTGGGGGGCTTTGCAGTCAGACCCTAGTTAGAGGCTCGGCATTGCCACTTAACAACAGCTGTGCATTAGGTAAACGGTTTAATCCTCTGAGCCCAATTTCTCTCTGTAAAACAAAGAATCTATCTTCCTGATGCGACTGTGGAGAGGACCAACTGGGCTAATGTGGGTGATGCACTCGGCAGAGGTTCATCGGCTTTCTCTCTTCTCCCTGGGATGGAAGAAGAAAGATTGAGAAGGAAGAAAGACTGGTCTTTCCCTTCCGCCCCAGCTCCAGCCTCACTGCTCTGCAACCTGCCATCCCTCATGGCCAGCAAGCCCTTGGGCATGCCTTCTCGGCGACCTTATGATCCCCTCAAAGGCCAAGCTCCTGCTTCCACCCTCGGCTGGCCCGATGTCCCTGCTTCCATCACTAACCCCGCACTGTGGACTGGCTCTCATCCGCCACACCGAGCCACGCCCTCCCGCCCCTCCTTCTCCAGCCTCCTGCACCCAGAGCTTCTTCCCCCTTTCCCTGTAGCATCACCCTGAGCTACTCCAGAAGCGGCCTCCCCACTTCATTTTCCCCGCTGTTAGCCCACACCTCGCTCCACTGCCAGGTGAATCTTCCAGAAACACTGTCTTCCCCAGATCAGAAACCACCCATGGCTCCTTCACCCTCAGGAGACCCTAGTGCTGGATTAGTGGCTATCTCCTGGCCTGCCATGCTGTTCCTCCTGCACCTGCACAAACCCTCCCCTCTAGGCAAACTCAGTGTCCCCTCTGTGCCTTTGCCGATGCTTCCCCGCCTGGCCTCAGCACCGCCCCTCCTCTCTGCCTAACGGGCAGTGGAGTGAGTGCTCAGAAGCACAGGCTTTGGAGTCAGAAAGACCTGGGTTTGACTCTGTCTCCACCACCCACTGGCTCCTGGGCAACTGACTTAACCTCTCTGCCCCTCAATTTCTCCATCTGTGAAATGGGGCTACACCACCTTTCAAGGTGCCTGAGGGGTTTAGGCAAGATGATGATTGTAAAAAAACAAGAAGAAGTGCTTCACGCAGAGCCTGGTTATCCTAAGTGCTCTGCACGCTGGAGCCGTGCTGTTGTTACTCTGATGCTTTGGTTCAGGTGCCTCCTCTGTCACGAAGCCCTCCCTGATCACTGTGGCCTGATTTCACAGCACCTCCGCGATGTACTGTCCTGTTGTCTCTGCGGGGCTCTGCTAGTTGGGGGATCATAGGCAAGTCCCCTTGCCTCTTGTGCCTCAGGTCCTTCATCTGTAAATTGGTCCTGAAAATAGTACCTACCTTGTGGGCTTGTGGCGAGGGTTAGTGAGTGAATGTGTGTGAAGCGCCTGGCACGTAGAAAGCTCTGTAGGAATGTGAAGTAGTATTAGTTTTACCGCAGTCCCATGGCATCGCCTCTGCCTATCCCTCCTGTCATCAAATGAACTATTAGTGCCCTGAGTGAGGGCCTGAGACTCCTACTTCCAAGAGGCCTCCCCCAGCACCCAGCAGGGAGTGGCGGGCCCTTGAGCCTCCTCCACTTGGCCTTCTCAACTGGCCACCTGGCAACAACTGCTGGTTCCACTGAGCTCTGAGACCTTCAATGCTCCCTTAATGCCGACGTGCCAAAGTCTGGGTGGGAATGGAAGTCCTCAGATGTGCCTCTCAGAGGGGCCGTGACCTCCAGAGCCCCCTACCCTGCCCTTGAATGCCCTGTTTCTCCCAGGCCTCCGGTCTGTAGGAGTCACCCCCAGGGACTCGGGAGAGCCCCTCTCTCCTACAGCTAACAGTCTCTCTTCTTCCCGAGCTGCTGCCCCCGACTCAGTGAGGGGCCCCAGGGCAGAGTGCAGCTACAAGGAGCCAGAAGGTGGGATTACACGCTGACATGGGCCAGGGGCCAGTGCTGGGTGTTTATTGCCAGTGCCATCGACCCACACAGCTCACTGTTTATCTGTCTTCCTGACACACCTAATTACCCAGGTTGCAGCTGCCAGAGCGTTTGCTCTTCCTAAATCACAGGCTCCCATCCCTCCTGTCGCCCAGGCCTCCAGGCCTCTGCCTGCAGAAGGGCTGCCATTGATTTTGCCGTTCCCGTTTATGATCTACAAGGCTGTGCATCACTGCTGCACATTCTACCTTAGTTTATTCTTCTGGGCGTCCCTGGTCAGCTCAGAAGTCAGGAGGCTGGAAGGGGGGGAAGAGGCTAACAGTACGTGGCGCCCTAACCCCTCTGGCCACAAAGCCCAGAACGTGGCCCGAAGTCAACACCCCCGTGCAGCAGTTTGCTAAGAACAAGGCTAGTTCTGCCGGATGCTGACAGGTGAGCTGCAAAAAGGGGTTCCATGGCCGAGTATGTTTGGGAAAGGCTGGCTCAAGTCAAATTAAGCCCGTGATTTATTGCAGGACTTTTCAAAGTTTCGATAGACTGATGTCCACTGAGAATCTCCAAGGGTGGATGGAAGGTGCAGTCTTTCCTGAACACAGACGATCACGAAATCTTTTCTCCAGGCAGCTGGCAGAGACCAGGGTTCCACAAAGCACACTTTAGGAAATGCTGGGAAATGTGGGCAGGGGGAATTGGGGGTGATGAGGCAAAGAGAGGGGTAGAGAGTCACCCTGGGCTTGTTTTTTCCTCTTGTCTAGCTGAGGCAGGAACTCGGCGGCTTGAGAAATTTCTCCCGCTGAATGCAGAGGTGCCCATCAGAGCTCTGCAGAGCCCCAGCTGCCCGCAGCTGCTGTCTCACCTAGGCTAAGCTTTGGTAGAGTTTAACCTCAGGATTTCAGGTGGGACTAGACAAGCTGGAGGTGCAGTCTAAAGAGGCCCTGGTTTGACAGAGAAGGGCAAGGTTGCTCGCTGTTGTGAAAGCTGGGCACCCAGAAGCCTGCAGTGCCGTCCTCGGAGGCCCCCAGGCATCAGAAGGCGATGACAAGGCTGCCACTGCCTCGGGAACAGGCATGAGGATGGCAGTCTCAGTCCACAGTCCCTTTTCCGCAGTCCTGAAATCCAGAACGCTCTGAAAACCTCAAGTGCTTTTTTTAAGTTCGTGGGAAAGTGAATTGATAGCAAAACCTGTCCTGAGCTGACGTGAGCTATTTATGGGCTATATTTATCCCACCTAGTGTGACTATTTGTATATTTCACTGCAGAAATATTAATGTGTTTAATTACAGGGTGCTTCCCCAGTCCCTGATGGGGGTGTTATGTAATAAACGGTGTATGCACTGTGTTACCTTTCTGACACGTGAAAGGAAAAAAATCTCAATCTCTAGACACATCTGGTCCCCGGGGATTGCGACGAGGGCCCGGGAGCCCGGGGTGGCACAGAGTGGCCAGAGGACAGTCCCCGCGTGCTGACCCGGGGCCCCAGAGTTTTCCCCTGCACTTCCCACAGCGATGCTGGGAGGGAGGAGGCACAGCCGTTACCCCCAACTCCCAGATGAGGAAACCGAGGCTGCGGAGAGGATAAGGAACCGGCCAAGGCCCCGAGCAAACAGGAGTCAGAGCTGGACACAGGCTCAGGCCCTCTGAGCCGGCACCTGCGCTTCTGTCCAGATCAGGCTGCTCAGCGGCCCCCGTGGGCCACCCTCCCAAGCCAGGCAGCTCTGTGCAGACCCCAGCTGCGGCTCCTCAGCCCAAGCCCCACCCCATAGACGCCGGCAGGGCCCCTGGATCTGCCTTCCGCTCTGCTGGGAAAGGGCCTTCCCCTCCTCCTCTGCGCCGCCGGGAGGGTCAGGCAGAGTGGCACAGCTCTGCCCCCGTGCCAGCTCCCTGGAATCTGGGGAGCATCCCGAAGGCCAGCTCCAGGCCCCACAGACGACACGCCAGCCCCTGTGTGTCCCCGGGGTCTTAGGAGGTGCCTGTGTGAGGCCACTCGGAGAGCACACCCTTGGTCCTCTCCCAGGTGGAACCACCTGAGGAGCCTCCTGTGCACAGCCCTCACCGCACACACTCACACTCATCCACTCACTCTCACACTCATTCTTACACTCGATCTCACACTCACACTCATTTTTACTCACATTCTCACTCTCACCCACCCACTCACTCCTGTGCATTCCCACACACTCACTTTCACACACTTATCCTCACACTCACTCTTACACTCACTCTCACCGCACCCCTGCAGTGCAGAGCTGAGGTCCCGGAAGCACCTCACAGGGTCCCCCTGTCTATGAACGGGAATAATCGACCTCCAACCCCTTGGGGGATGGGCGGCGCCGTGCTAACTCTTTCAGGGGCATCACCTCATTTACCCCTTGAATTAAGCTGGAATGCAGCTGTTATTGTCCCCATTTCCAGTAAGGACACTGAGGCTCAGACTTGCCCGAAGTCAACACCTAGAGCCCAGAAGTAGAACCTCGGTAGAACCCAGCCTGAGACTCAGTCCCGTTTACTCTAAACCCCGAGTTCCTGACCGTCACCTGCTCCCCTCAGGCTGCGCCCATTGCCTCTCCACAAACCCTCACCCCGTCGGAGTGCCGACCCCACTGCCATCCAGTTTTCCTGGAGTGTTGGTGACACACCTGTCAGAGCTCAACTTCCAGCCCCTTCCTCGATTTGGACTTAGAGACCCACCCGCCAGCCCGGACCATTTCTTCTGAGACCCAAATCAGGTCCTGTGGTTCAGCAGAGAATGTGGGCGGCAGCTCCTGGAGAAAGAGACGTCCTTGGTTGAGTTTGGGCGTGAAATACTGGCAATCCCAGGGTCGTGCTCGTGGTGCGGCAGGAGCACAGTGCAGACCGCGAGATCCCGGGTCAGCTCCAGGCCCCAAAACCCTGTGTTGAGGGTCAGCTCAGCGCCCAGGAGTGGGCACACGGCCTCCCAAGTTCCTGAGGGCTGGGCCGACCATTTTCATAAGCCTCAGAGTCTCTTCTCTCAACTGAGAATCCCTGCGTGTCCCCAGGAGAGGGGTCGCAGCTGCCTAAGCGCTCACCGTGCCGCAGGCGACCCGTTCACCTGTGGCCCCAACCCCTGCAGTAGGTGCCGCACCGGCCACCAGCCCTCCCTTCCCTCCTCTCTCCAGGGGTGGCCACGTACACGGACAAGTTGTTCAAGTTCCGCAATAACCGCTGGGAAGACATCCTGAGTGACGAGGTCAACGTGGCCCGCGGCGTGGCCAGCCTCTTTGCCGGGCGCTCTGTGGCCTGCGTGGACAGGAGGGTGAGTCCAGGGGTACATGGGGGCCTGGGGAGAAGGGGGGCACACAGCGATGTGTCGGCCAGGAGGGGAGACCCAGGCAGACGTCCCCGGACAGAACGTGGCTCCCGAGGGCAGAGCCCAAGGCCGCTCCCACAGGGCCTTACACGTAGTAGGTGCTAACATACCTTCACATCCTTTCTCCCCCGAGGCCTTTCCAGCAACCAGGGGCTGTCATCGTTGTGTCCACTGGACACAGGAGGGCACTGAGCCCCAGCTTGGAGCAGGGACCTGTCTGAGGACCCAAAACAGATTGGTGGTGTGGCTCGGACATGAATCAGGATCTCTCAGCTCTGACCCTTGTGCTCATTCATTCGTTTATTCAGCTCTTATCTATGAAGTGCCTACTATGTGCCGGGCATTGCACCATCAGGCCTCCTCCCCCATGAGTATTTATGGAACAAATGAAGGCACAAGCAAAGTGGCTCGTGGGTGGGTGAGTGGAGGGTGGCCTGAATTACAAGTACTTTAGTTAACCCATGGCTCCATCAATCCTTTCCCGCCCGGCTAGTCCACCCGGCACACAGGTGCTCAACTCGGAGTGCGGGGTAGAAAGGCCGAGTGGCGAGGGCAGGAGCAGCTGCAGCCATCTGCCCTGTGGGGCGCCCACCCCCCACCCCCGGGCGTGCGTCCCGGCCAACCAGCCAGAGCCAGAGCGCGGAGTGGAGGTGATTTATCCCTCCTGTCACCTGCTTCCCTGCCGCCCCCTCCCTGGCTTTACGAAACAGTCCTCACTAAGTCAGGGACCCAGCTGCTGCCCAGCTTCCATGGGAGCATCTCTGGCCCCCGTTCTGGGGACAGGCACAAGGGGGCCAACTCTTTCGGGACTGAGATGGGGACTGATATGGCACTGAGGGGACTGGGCATTCAGCGGGGGCCTCTAGGCCTTGGAGAAGGCAGGTGCCAGGTATAAATACTTATTTCTTACCAAGCTGGTGCCGGGGAGAGCACCAGGCCGGGCTGTGAAGCCACACTTGGCCCTGCCTGGTGGGAGGAAACCGGGAGGCGGCTCAGCGAGCCGCCCCGGGGACTGGGGGTTCTGGGGGGCGCCAGGCCTGGCCGCGCTGCTGCCAGGCCTCTTCCCGTGTCTCCTCCTGGCTTCCTGTCTCACCCCTTCAGGACCGGGGCTGCCACACTCGGCTAAGGCAGGAATCTTCTCAGCACTGGTGGGAGGGCCTGAAGGTTAATCACAGAGACTCGCTCTGTCCTAACAAGGTCATCTGAACACCAACGCACTTAACCACAGGAGGGGGGCGCCACGTGAAGTGCAAAAAGAGCAGCACAGGAGGCGGGCACTTAGTGGCTTGCTCACTGCCTACCCAGGCCCAGCCTCAGGGAACTAGAAAACGCCCACACAGCTGGTCTGCCGCCAGGAGAGGGGCTACTTGCTGCATCCAGCCACCACCTTGGCAAGCCCTGAGGCCTGAGAACTGTGGAGAGGTCAATGCCGGTGTGGAAGTTGAGAGACAGGGATGCAGTGTGGTATGGGAAAATACAAGAGCAGTCATAACGTTAAGAATATAATATTAACATAACAAAGACAATAATAATATTATAATAGCTAAGGCTTGTTAAACTGGCCACGTGCCAAGCTCTGTGCTCAGTGGTTTCCACGTACCATCTCACTGAATCCTCAAAGTAAGCCTATGAGGTACATGTTATCATTATCCCCATTTTACAGGTAGGGAAACTAAGGCTTCTAGCAGTAAGCTACTTGACCTTGGTCACAACAGTAAGCGGCAGGCAAAGGCAGGAATTGAGCCCTGCCTGGCTGCCTCCCTGCTGCCTCACCTCCCTGCTGCCCTGCCTCCGGGTAAACCTGTGTCAGACACACATTTCTAACCCCAGGTTCTATTACAACGTCTGACATCCTCCTTCCTCAGCCCCACAACCCCTACCTGGGGCCTGTTAGCATACCTGCTCCAGACTAGCAGCATCAGCATTGTTAGAAATGCAAATTCTCAGGTCCTACCCCACTCCACCCTCCAGACCTACCAATCAGAACCCCTGGGGGTGGGGCCCCGCAGCCTTGGTTTCAACTGGGCCCAAAGGTGACTCTGAATTATGCTAAAGCTTGACAGCTTCGCACCAGGTAATAGCCTCAACCCCTAGGTGTGCCGTTCTCTCCCGCTCCCCTCGCAGCCCTCATCCGTTCTCTGTCCCAAACCCGGAACACCTCTGCCCTTCATCTTCAGGTGCCTCATCACTCATCCACCTTTCTGGATCCAGCTCAAAGCCGATCTCTTACAAGAAGCGTTCCCTGATCGATAATGATTCTGCCTCATGTTTATATAGCATTTTTGTCTTTTCAAAGACCTTTCACATGCGTTGTCTCATTTCATCTTCTCAGCAGCCCTGCCAGGAAGCAGGGGGGCTATGATTCCCACTTAACACGTGAGGAGATACGGCCAAAGTGGGCGAGGGACCTGCCCAAGGGCACAGAGCCAGTTGGGGCAGAGCTGTGACTAGGATACAGACTGACAGCCCCAGACCAGTGGTTCTCAGAGTGTGGTTCCTGAAACAGCAGCACCAGCTTCACCTGGGAACTTGTTAGAAATGCAGATTCTCGGGGCTTCCTGAATCAGAAACTCTGGGTATAGGACCCAGCATCCATGTTTTCATAAGCCCCCCAGGTGATTCTGAGGTTGGCTACAGGGTGAGACCCACTGCCCTTGACCCAAAGCTGCAGAAACACCTTCCTTCCCCTGGAACTAGCTCCCCCTCCCAGAATTACTGGGTCAAGTTCACACGTGAATTTCTTCAGTCTTCTATAACTGTAACACATCTATGTTTTTCTGTCAACCCAATACACTGAAGTAAGGAACTAGGTATAAATGAATTTTATAAATATCCTAATTTCTAGCAGAGTGCATTTCAGTTCATCTGGGCTTAATTGCCCATTTGTCGATGAGATTGCTAACAGCTGGTACGGTCAGGAAGCGTCACAGTGGTGGTGCACTTTCCCCTTTGGCCCCATTCATTCTCTCTTCATCCAGCCATTCCACACACATATACCAAGCTCCTGTGATGGGCAAGAACCTTTCAAAGTTCTCCCCTAATCACAAAACCATGTTGTAACGCAGTGCAACTCAAAGTTCATTTTTGTGTAGGGATCACTGGGGATCTTGTGGCAATGCAGGTTCTGATTCAGCAGGTCTGGGCTGGGGCCTGAGAGTCTGTATTTCTAACACGCTCCCAGGTGACACGGCTGCTGCTGGTCCAGGGACCACTTTGAATAACAAGACTTGTAAAGCATCGGTTCCCAGATAGCAGGCTAGAGACTCACGGAACCAAAAATGAAGGGGCCAAGAAGTCTTTACAGAACAGGTTGGCCACCTTCTCCAGCGTCCTCCCCCGACAGGCCCCGCCTTGCTTTGTACATTCTGACAGCATTGAACGAACTGTTTGTGGCTTCCCGACATTCATCACTCTCTGTCTCATCTCTGCCTGGAAGGTTCTTTCCCCTCCACTTCACCTGGCCAAGACTTCTCCTAGAAAGCCTTTTCTGAACTCCCCATGGCGAGGTGCCCTTCCTCTGGGTTAAGAGCCCCTTTTCTGTGCACCCAGGAAACCCTGTACACACTCAATCAGACATATAATTGCTGATGCACCTGCTTCCGCCAGGAGACCCTGAACTCCTTCCTTGGCTTCACCCACCTGTTAGACCCAAGTGTCTCCTAATCAGTTTCCCCAAAGAAAATGGTCCCAAAGAAGGGATAAAGTGACCAGTTAGGTGAGAGAGGCTCTCATGGGACCATTGGACAGGAAATAGAGGAAAGCAAAGAGGGCTGAGAAGAGGTGGTGACAGAGCACACTTTGCTGCCTTAAATTCAGTGTTTTTCCTGGGTTGTTTTGTGTTTATAGCTTCCTTCGTTTTTTTTTTTTTTTTTTTATTTAAGTATAGTCGGTTTACAATGTTGTGCTAGTTTCAGGTGTACAGCAAAGTGATTCAATTATACATACATATATATCTATGTTTTTTAGATTCTTTTCTCTTATAGGTTATTACAAAATACTGAGTATAGTTCCCTGTGCTATACAGCAGGTCCTTGTCAGCTTCCTTTAAACTAGACTATAAGCAACCTAAGGACAAAGACTTGGTCTTAAGTACATTTATACCCCAGCACCTTGCACATCATTAGAGCTCAAGAAATATGTACTGTCTGATTAATTGGAGGGAAATGCTGCAAGGGATAAGAGGAAAGCTAGAAAACTGATTGAGAAATTGTGTGGATCTCTTGGGGGAAAGAAGGTATCCATTGAAGAAACACCATTATAATAACAGGCAGGAAAGAATCTTTCATCAGCTGTGGCTTGGACTAGAGAAGAGAATGCCTACAGCAAGGAGGAGCTGGTGCCCAGGGCTTCTCCTGGATGCAAAGGGGAAAATATACATACATATTTGAGACAGTGTTATAAAGGCAGGAGCAATATACTATTTCTTTCTGGTAACGTGGGAAAAACAAGGGGGTGGAAGTGGGAAGGAGGAGCCTGGCGTAGCTGAGCCTATCGAGCTACCCAAGTGGAGGAGTGAAGAAGTACAGGGTGGAGGTGGGGCAGGGAGATGGCTCACGAATTTGCTTGTCATCTTGGCTGGAGCGAGCTAGAATGGGAGAGCGAGACTGAGAATAATGGGAATTGGTAGATCAATCAATCAGCAAATATTTATTGAGCAGCTACCCCGGCTGGCAGCTGGAGAGAGCTCAGCTGGAGGAGAAGGCACATTAGAAAACTGTCTATAAAAAGGTGGTTGTGGAGGAGAGGGAGGGATGTTCTTCTGGAACAGGATGGAAGGAAAAGCGGGGCCGCTTTGCTGTAGGACTCTGGGGGTGTCGTGCGCTTCGTAGCCTCTATGAAAAGCACCTCTGGAGTTGTGTCGTGCAAGGTCACGCACGCCAGACCCCGGGAGCAGAGGCCGAACCTGTGAAAGAGCTATGGTCCTGCGAGAGGAGCGGGGGAGCTGCTCTCTGGGCCCCCCGACCCCCCACCCCGCGCCGTGGTCCTGCTCAACTACCCTCCTTCCCTTCCTCCTCAGGGCTCCGGACGCTACTCCATCTACATCGCCAATTACGCCTACGGTAATGTGGGCCCTGACGCCCTCATTGAAATGGATCCGGAGGCCAGTGACCTCTCCCGGGGCATTCTGGCGCTCAGAGACGTCGCTGCTGAGGCTGGGGTCAGCAAATACACAGGTAGGCGGCGTGACATGGGGGGGCTGTGAGCTGGAGGGGCTGGGGGCTGGAACCCTGCAAGGCTGAGTCTAATACATCAGAGACCACCGGAGAGGGTGGGTTTGTGTCTCTGGGGAGGGAGGATGAAGGCTTTATTCCATCCCACCACCCATAGACGGCTTCTTCCCACGCGACCTCTCCAGATGATGAGACATCTGGCAGGGGTGGGCTTTTGGGGGGGGCCAGTGGGTGACGTCAGACAGCCAAGAACATCACCACATCATCCTCTCCTTGGAACCTCTTGCCCCATTCCCTGCTGTAACCCGAATGATGGGTGAACAGGTTCTGTAGGAGAAAACTGACAAGTCACAGAGGCCCAGATTTAAAGCCTTCTTTATTGCCAAACAGCAGGTGAAATTATTTACCTGCACATAAGCGGCCAGGAATTGAGCGCTAAATCCCTAACCTGCAGCTGGGTCCCGTCTCAGATAACTGAGCTCAAAGAATTGTGTTCTTGTTCCAAAACCTCTCCAGCACTTTTTTTGAAGTCACGCTCCCCGCACATCTTTCTGGATGGGGGACCTATTGTCAGAGTCTCTGACAGGGAGATTGTTCTAGGGAAGGCTGTTTTTCTAATTCCAGCACGGCTGCTGACTAAACTCTGATCATCTGCCAATAGACTGCTGATGGCAGAGCAATCCGGTTCCTGTCTGGGGCGCCAAGAATCAGGAAGCCAGAGGTGTACACGGCTTCTCACGTGAACTCTGGCCTCACTCACACCCAACCTGCACTCTGGGTGTAGAAATTCCCTCAGTGGTTGACCTTCCCGATATATCCATCCCAATTTGCACTACAGAATTCCAAGTGGCAGCTGGCCTGGATCCAAATTTGGGGGCTGGAAGGATCCTTGAAGGGTCATTTGGGCCATTCCCCCTGCCGCCAGATACCTGGGTGGTGGCATCATCTCAAAGCCCTACCCAGAAAGGGTTGCCACAGCCTCTCCCGAGTTTACCATGCCTTTCTCCAGCCAGCTCTCCACCTCAGTGAGAGGGAAAGATTGATGTTGACCTGTCTGACAAAGTTTGTGGGAACAAACGGCTAGACAATAAAACAGTTTGCACAGCTCAGCTCCATCAGAATGCGCGAGAGCTCTGCCTGGGAACGTGCAGCAGAGAGGCTGAATGTCAGTAATAAACCATGTTTTCCTGGGAAAAGGAATAAACATGCAGGAGCTTCAGCCTCGACTTGTGCAGACAATTTTTCTGAACAGTTCTCAGTTCTATGCACTGGGCTGGTTTGGCAATTAAGTGCCTTGATCTGCAGGAGAAGGAGGGGAGACTGGGGAGATGAAGCACTTGAAAATGATGAGCTGGAAGGGAGGCAAGGTCTGGGAGCGAGGGTTATACACAGAATCAAAGAATTCAGAAGGCTGGGTGTGAGCATATAGGGGACACTGTTCACGCTGGTGGGGCTGGCAGAAGGGCTGGCAGGAACCAGGGACGGGGAAGGAGGGGACCAAGAGGAGACCGCTGAGGAGCACAGGGTGGGGATAGGGGCACCGGCCAACTGTGCCAGGCTGTGCTGGAAGGACGGGGCAGCTCAAGGAAGGAACAGCAGCTTCCGTGGAGCATGCAGGCAGGCCGGGGCAGCTGGCACGCCCCGAGGACATGTTAGAGCAGCGTTGCAGACTTCCAAAAGCCATTTGGCTGACAAGAACCTATTTGGCCCACCAAGTTACTATTCTGTCTGCCCGCCTTCCCAGCCCACCCTTTCCCTGCCCTCCAAACCCCGCAACGCTACCTTGCAGCCCCCGTCGTCACTCTGTTCACAACACATGGACATATGGCTGGAAAACTAGCCCAGAGCAACCTCCTGAGCCCCAGGAATGGACCCCAATGTAAGGGCCTGACTGCCGAGGCTCTGCCACGTGGCCAGTGCTCAGCTCCAGGCTGGTGCCTGGGGCCTGGGGAGTGGGGAGAGACGCAGGCAGTGAGGGAAGCAAGCCATGGCCAGATGTGCAGTCAGGTCCCCGGAGCCAAGGCACACAACACCCATCTGCCAGACAGACCCTGGAGAACCTCCTGTTTGCAAAAGAACAAATCCAGGTCCAGAGAGGAGAAGACACTTGCCCAAGGTCACACAGGAGGTTTGCAGAGAAACTAGCACTTAGAGCCCCGGCCCCTGATGCCTAAACTGCCACAACCAGCTGACCTTTCTGATGACCTCCAGCTTGAGAATCCTGCTCCAGCCTGCAAGACAGAAGGGGTTGGTGAAAGAGGAAGGGGCCCGACCACCGAAAACTCAGCCCCCGGGACTGGCCCTCTGGACTTTAATTGCGGCTCCCGGTTTTTTGTTTTTGATTTTGTTTTTTTTGCCTGAAACAGCTGCCTGGCCTGGGCTGCTCAGGGTAGCAGTGGGTTGGCCTGGGCATACCTGTCTGCAGGCCGGGCAATGGCGAAGCCCGCACCGGGCTGTCAGGCTCCGCGGGAGGAGGAGGGGAGGCATGTCGTCCGGACTCGGGATTCTGCCCGCGGCCGCCGCTCTACTGGGTCTACAGTGCCATCTAGCGGCCAGCGCGCCCGCTCTCGGGGGACTCGAGGGCCCCTGGAGGGCGGCGCAGCCAGAGCTGCTGGTGCAGAGTTGAGCAGAGGGAAGGCCACTCCCCCATGGTTCCTGGTTCTCCAAGACCCCCGCTGCCTGCAGCCTCTTGGAGCCTGAACTGCCCTGCATGGGAATCCTGAGAACTAGTTCTCCCCATGAGAGAGCCAGGCAGGAACTCAAGGTGGGGGAAGGTGGGGACCAAAAAGTTTGCACTGCCTCTCTGGCCCCAAATGATCTCAGGAACATCCCATAGGCTCTCTGAGGACCTTGAACTAGCCGTCGAGCAGAGCTGCTAAGTGGACAGGATCTGGAGCCAGAGTACTGGGTGCAGATCCTGCCTCCACCATGTCCTCCTTCCCAGGCAGCAGTGGGCAACTTATTAACCTCTCTGGGCCTCAGTTTTCTCACCTGAAAAATGGGGGGTATTAAAGGAGATAAACATAGAGCATGCCTGGCACAGGGCCTAGCACACAGGCAGTACCCACCGAGTGTAGCAGACATCAACACCCTCCTCTGAGGTTCTGAAGGAAGGATGCCAGGACCCTCTGCTGGGCATCTCCTGGGTGTAGGGAGCCCAGGGGGAAGCACAAAGCAAGCAGGGCTAACCCCTGCCCTGGAGGTATTCTGCATGTGTCTCCTGGCATGTCCTCCAGTCCTGGGCACAGGCGTGGGCATCTTCAGCCCTGTTCC
The DNA here is from genome assembly GCF_937001465.1 of Orcinus orca. Lineage (NCBI taxonomy): Eukaryota > Metazoa > Chordata > Mammalia > Artiodactyla > Delphinidae > Orcinus > Orcinus orca. The sequence goes on along the minus strand of NC_064572.1, from coordinate 60,796,508 downwards.
CACTGGAATCCATCTCTCTTCCCTTCTTCACTCTGGACCCTGTCTCGCCCTGGCCTCTACTCCCTCCCCAGGAGCTCTGCAATTTGGCCTCACCCTTTTAGGGAGCATCTGTCCAGGTTGCAAGGTGGTGATTAAAGAAGACTTAGAAGAAATTTGGAAAGAAAATGAAGGTGGATTTATGATATTGGGTGGGGAGTTTTGCTGTTGGCTGGGAGCAGTGTAGAACAAAACAGAGGGCAGATCTGATTTACAGGAAGTAAATGGAGGAGACAGAGATGCCTACAGCCCAGCTGAGGCCTTCTGGAGGACCCCTACCAGCCGCTCCAGAGAGGTGACCCGGGGCGGCAGAGTGGGGGCCTCAGAGTCTCCCAGGTTCCCAGGCAGTGCTGGCCTTTCAGTGGGCGTGCAGCCAGACCTGTCAGCTGGGGACAGGCAGGGCTAGAGTGACAGGCTCCTCAGCCAGGGCCCGGGACCCCCAGGGAGTACAGCCACAGGCCCGCCAAAGCCCCAGGAAACACGGAGTGTCAGAAGCATAAGGTGATTGACAGGGAGGGACATCATTTTTTATTCAAAGCAAACACAGATGTTATAGAATACAAATGCAATCTTGGTACACATTTTCTTCAGCTAAAACAAGAGAGTTGTTTTTTTTTAACGTCAAGCCTATGGCTGGCCATTCTGGGCCTTACCAGGAGTACAGATCCCTCTTCTGCTGAGAGGGAACTTGACTAGAAATGTTTGAGAGCATGCTGTGGGGAGAGAGTGGCTCTGGGGTCACTCAGACGTGGGTTTCAACTGTGATCCATTTCCTGCTGGCTGCAGTTATGCCTCCCTGAGCCTCGGTTTCCTCACCTAGAAAATGATGAGGTGAGGTGAATCGAGCATGATACCTAGTACACAGGACTGAACTGGAGCTATTCCTGCCCCTCCTTTTCCTGCCCTCCCTCGTGAAACAGCTACTTCCAGCCCCCTCCCTGCCTCGGGGGGTGGGCACACAGAGAGGAACGACTTCCCTCCTGTACCCACCAGGTGCCCAAGGTTTGAAAATCCCCACCAGTGGACAAATGATGGAGCCTGTCCTCCTGCCTCCCCATCTCCCTCAATGTCCTGCAGGGACAGACCAGAGGGATTAGGGGTGAGTGGGAATGTCCTTGTCTAATACCCTCCACACCAGTACACTCGGAACCCTGCCCAGCATCTGGACCACTCTCAGAGGACCCGGGGGTAGCAACACCAGCCCTAACACAGTATGATTCTGTGTTAGAATTTCAGGAAGTTTAGGCTGTTATCCTGCCCTTCTCACACCTCCTTCTCCAACACACACACACACATACACACACACACACTGTCCATTCCTCCACCCCTGCATGTTCCAGTGCTTTGCTATTCTTTTACGATATCTTGGATGTTCTCGGTAAACTGCAGGCCTTAGCATCCACTAGAATCATTAATCAGCAGAATAGTCCCACAGGTCCAGGTTCCTTGTCTGACAGCCTCGCCGCGGAGCCCCCATGGTGCAGACTGTAGAGGGGCCCAGGAGGATGCACTGAAAAGTAGAGCTGGAAGGAGCCTTGCAGACTTTCTCTCTCCCGCCTCCACTTCACGGAGGGAGACCAAGGCCTGGAGGGCACACTTCCCAAGTTCCTGCCTCCAGAGAAGGTGCAGAGGCCGGGCAGCCCCTGGAGGCTTTTGCTTAGCACCAGGAATCCCCTGCCTCTTCATCCCGGGCCCTCTGCTGTACAGTTGCCGCAGCATGCAAACGCCCCGCTCCCTGCAGCCTCTTTCCCTTCCCCACCTCCAAGCCCGAGGGCTGCCCTGATGCCGTCTAAGAGAGGGATTGGCTGCACCCAGATTGGACTTGGGTCTACATCTCCCAAGTGTAGGGGTTCAGAGGTTTAGGGGTGCAGTTCTTAAGGGTAAGCGGGGCTGCCCCGTGGGCTCAGGCCCACTGAGCGGATCAGAGGGGGTGTCAGAATGTGGCAGGAGGAAGAGGGGGCCGTAGGGAAGCATTTTCCCTTGTCACAACCTCTTCCACCCCGCCTGGTGGACAGAGTGAGAAGCCTTCAGGAAGGGATGGGCAGGGAGCAGCATTCACACCCAGCAGCAGAACAAGAGGCCTTTGAAGCTTGAAAGTGCTGCAAAAATAAAGGGACATTATTCACCCAACGGGTGGGAAGTAGTCCCACTAATGACTCTGTGGCACCTGACGTTTTCCAAGGTACCTTCCAAAAACCAGCTCACTTAATATTTATGACAACCTGGGAAGGGGCTATTATTATTATCAGTCTCGTGTTATAGGTGAGAAACCAGATGGCCGGAAAGGTTCAGTGACATGCCCAAGGTCACACAGCTCGAATTTCCTGATCCCCAGTCTTTCCTACCAACCAGTGTGCCTCTCCAGCCCCAACTGGGGAACTGCTTGCCCCCAAGAGGATGTTCTTGCCTCAAGTATAAAAGAATTAATCGATGTAAAGTGGAGTTCAACTCCCTATTGGAACATCATTTTCCAGGGCTAAATAAAGATGTTCCTAACTGCCCCCAGTAGCCCCATAAGGTGTGTGCTAAACCTTAGGAGGCCAGGAGACAGGGTGGATGTAACAGAGAAGACAGGGAGACTTAGGGGGAAGAGCTAGGGGAGGAGGGGAAGGTCCAGGTAGAAGATACTTGCGGAATAAGGGGCCTCTGTCATGGACTGGGCAGGGAGTGGGAGAGTCAGACTACACTTAAGATGGATGGATTTTATTAGTTTGAAGAGAGCTAACATGATGGACCTGGAAGTAGGGTTTCCCCTGCGGCCTCAGCGAGGGGTGCAGGCACCTGGCTGTCCCTGCCTGAGACCCCCACTTGGCTCTCCATCCTGAGGCTGCTGGGGCTCGTGCCCAAGAGGCTGGCTCCCCGGCTGCCGACTCACCTGCTCCCCAACTGTGCAGCAAACTTGCCAAGAAAGAGGTGTGGGTAACATCTCTGTTATGGTCCAGTTGCCATGGCAATAAATTGTCACTAATTAGTAGTGTGGTTACCATGGCAATTTTCTAGTAATTACAGGTTACAAATGGTGCAAGGCTTCAACCCAACCCAATTAGTTAATTAGAAAGATTTAGAAATTTGTCCAAGAGGGAAATAACCTGCCTTGTAGAAAATGAAGGGAATGTGTCACAGCTTGGGAGCCAGAGGCAGAGAGGAAATTGGAGGATGCTGGAGCGGTGGAAGAAGGATGGAGTTGCATGGCAGCGAGTCCCGGAGCCCCACCTGGAATTGCTGGGGACCCAGACAAGACCGAGGGTTTCTCACCAAAGCCTGATCCTGGGCTGGAGTTTGGCAGAACCAGGGCAGGGACAGCTGCCAGCAGCCACTCAGCAGCACTCTTTGAATGGGCAGAAGAGGTACCCAGGTTGTAGCCCAGCACCCTCCCTGCTGGCTTAGGAAAAGAAAGGCGCCTGAAAGCCTCCCGCCCTGCCCCATGCCTGGGCTCTCCTAATGAAGACTCTCCCGGAGTATCGTGGATTCAGTGGCTCCATTTTCACAAGGCTTGAGCTCTCCTTGAGAGCTAATTAGATTACCTGGGAGAAATCCGGGGGCACAGGGCCCAGGATGTGTTAACGAGGAGCCCCACCAGGAGAACCATGACTGCAGCAATGCCATTTGCCCCACTCTGGCCCCAAAGCCGGCCCCTGGTGGGCAAGCTCCACCTGCACAGGTGAGAAAGGCCCCATGATTTCCTCCAGGGACAAATCTCAGAGGATGGGAGGAGCCTGGGGACCAAAAGAACCTCCATCCAAAATTAGCACAGTGGAAACCTCTGCCCTGTCCAGAAGCGGGCTGGTGAGGGCACCTGACTTAGCATCACTCAGGTCCGCCTGAGTGCCCATTAACTTTTTAAAAAAATCACATGCTGGTGCTCTAATAACTGCTCTCATTGTACTGAACAGCCCTTCAGAGCAGCACTTTCCAAACTTTACTGCGCACATAAACCCCCCAGGGGTCCTGTTTGGGTGGGTGGGGACCTGAGATTCTGCATTTCTAACAAGCGCACAGGTGATACACCTTAGTAGCAAGGTTGTAGGATTCACAAAGACCTTTACCATCATTTGCTCCTCTTATTTTTCTCACCTCATTTGATCCTCTCAAAAACCCTGAAATAGAAAAGGCAGGTCACACTATCTGCATTTTTCAGATGAGAAAAACCTAGGCTAAATGGGTAAAATGTAAATTGCCCAAGACCACACAACCTGTAAAAAAGCCAAGGTGCGGCTAGAATGCATGTCCTGCTTCCGGTCCGGCTGTTTTCTGCACCATAGCTGGGGTAGGAGTGAGGCTGAGGGGAGGCTCTCAAGGCTCTATTTGAAACTCACTGGTTGGGGGTGGTTTGTTCAAGACACCTTAAGATTAGACTTGGTGACATGTCCACGTTGATCTTGGGCATTTCAAACCCTAACGGAGAGCTGGCTTGCTTGCTTGCTTTCTTAAAAAAGATATACACCTTATTGGATTTTTTCCTTTCAAACTACAGAAGCACTTCTTGTTACAATAAGCCAAACGATACAGACGTTCCCAAAAAAGGCCAACATACTGTCTCTCCTTCCCTCCCTAAATCCTACCCCATCAGGGCAGCCAATGCGAACAGCTCGGAGTGTGGCCTTCCCCACTCTTCCCCAAACTCAAAAACAAGTTTACACAAACACGTATATTCAGAAGTATCATTTGTTTTTTCCTTTTTCTGAAAAATATAAATAAAATCACACAATACCATTACCTGGCGAATTGCTTTTTCATTTAACAATATGTCATGGGCGTTCCTCCAAGTCAATACACGGGTATCTACACAGTCTCTTTAGTAGCTGCAGAAGAGTCCGTCACGTGGATGCACTGTAATCCATCTGCATCGCTGTTGATGGACAGGCAGGTGCTCGCATTTGTTTCCTACATCAAGCAAAACAAAGTAAGCATCCCTGTACCTGTGGCTGGAACGTGTTTCTTTAGGTCCTTAGAACAGGAACACACCCAGTATCTCGACCAGCGTATGTGTGATCAGGGTAAGGCTGGGGGCTGTCAGGGAATCTGTGACTTGATCAAGATGTTGCAGGTAGAGATGGGTTTAGGATTAGTGCAGTTCAGCTACCAAAGGGAAGAGAAGGCTCTGTGTGGTGGCCTCTGCGTTCCTCAGCTCATGGAATCATTCCTTCGGCACAAAGTAACTCCATCTTGCTCCTCACTTGCCTCATCGTCAGTGCAGTCACCCTCCACGTTGGTTTATGGAACTGTGAGCCCAGATCTGGGCTCCAGGAAGCATCTGGAATGTCAGAATCTGCCCCTCCCTGCCCCCCACCCCTGCCTCTTCCGAGGCATCACCATAGCAGCGCGTCATGGGCCTCTGAGGCGGCCCCCATCCTCCACGCGGGCCTGGGGCTTTGCTTCTGCCGCTCAGTGAGAGTCGCTGTGCTCTCCCAGGCGGCCGGGGCGTAAGCGTGGGCCCCATCCTCAGCAGCAGTGCCTCAGATATCTTCTGCGACAACGAGAACGGGCCCAACTTCCTCTTCCACAACCGGGGGGACGGCACTTTCGTGGATGCTGCGGCCAGTGCTGGTGAGTAAAACAGCCTCTGTCCTGTGACCCCCACCACCCTACAGGGGACTCTGGTCTGCCCTGCTCCCTCCAGGTCCCACAGGCCCCAGGGAGAGCGGGACAAGTCGTTGTCTGCACCGCACAGGGAAATGTTGCTTGTCACCTTTAATTCCACATCCCCATGGTTCAGGACGCAGGGGATGTTTGTGGCTGGGGAGACAGCGTCTGGAACGCCTGACTGTTATCCATTCTCCAGCGACTGGGATTGGCCCATGCCCCTCTGAGTCCTGCCTGTGTCTCTCAGCACTGGTTTCCACTCTAAGCTGCCTCTCTCCATTTCTTCTCCCCACATCCATCTTAAACATGCAACTCAATCCAATAGCCATTTATTGAACCTGTGCTAAGTGCCAGGCTGGTGCTAAGAGCTGGGGACGCTGACCTGAATAAGGCTAAGATCACCCTACCCCGCCCATACAAGGCACTGACATTTTAGAGGAGGAAACAGACAAATGAACGAATAGCTATAATATGAAGCAGAATAAAATCTACACAAAAATAGTGCTCCAGGCTCCCAGCTCTGCTCCCCTTCCTCCCTTTGTGTTCATCCATCGTCTGCCTCAGGACCTTTGCACCTGCCAATCCTCTCCACCTGTAGTACCCTCTCCCCCTTCTCTATCTGCAAAACTTCTATTTATCCTTCAACACTCAGCTTAGGTGTTATCTGTGAAGCCTTTCCTGCCTCTTTCTGTGCCGCCTGGCAGAGATTGGCACTGCCTCCTCTGTATTCCCAGTGCCTTTGCATGTGCCACTCACTCAGGCTCCTACATCACTATAATAATCTGTCTGTGTCTGCAAAGACTGGGACACATAATAAAAGTATGTGGATGTAATCAGTCTGCCCTTCAGCCACTTCTCCCCACCCACTTCCTCCCCACCTTGCCAAGGAATGGGAGGTTTGATCTCTCCTTGATGGCGTAGGGACGAGCTCCGGCCTCCAGAAGAAGAGGTGAGCGGGGATATAGACACATAGATCCAAGGTCCTCCAAGCGCCAGCTTGTCCTGACAGCTAGCATCCAATTCCTGAGCAGGTACTAATCCATTCTCTGTGACTTACAAGTACCTGCCCTTCCAGCACTCTGCCCGGGAGTTCCCATTTTGAACACCCCACAAATGCACCCTTGCAGCCAGTCAGCTCCCCTGTTCTTCCCGGGCAAAGCTAAAAAAGGAGGCAGCTCCCCGGCCCGTCCTCCCATGCAGCTCACCTGTTAAACGCTCCAGCAGCAAATTTTCTCATTGCTGAAAAATCATAAAATGAAGAGGAGGTGGTGGTGGAGAAAACCTAGAGGATTTGATAAGGTGTTAAAGAGACGGAAGCAGAGGTGAGCGAGCAAGTTGGAGTAGGAGAAGGTATCAGACGGGAGGAGAGAGGAAAGGTGCTATGCCCGTAATTGAAAGTCAGAGTGATTGCAGGGGTTTAACGAGACATGTCAAGAGGGCATTCATCACCCAAACAGATGCTGCTGTGAAGTGCAGCCTGGCACCGATTATTCTTGTGAAAGGGAACCAGCTCCTTGTCAAGGTACCTCATAGATAGGAGAGAAATGGGCCAACACAGAAGGCCACCGACATTCGGGCTGGGGAGTTTTGCAGAGAATTAATGGGGTATTTCATCCTAGAGGTTGGAGGCTGCCCCCATGCCTTTGCAAACCCTCTTTCTCCAGCCTGGGTCTCCCTGCCTCTTCTCCCCCACCCCCACCCATCCTCGCCTCCCCCAAGGGGATGCCCAGCCCCCAAGGTTCTCAGGGGGGCCCCACCTTGCTTTCTGCTGGCCCCTATCCTCAGGATCTCTGTATCTGCAGCTGGCAAGAGCTCGCTGTGTCCTGGGTCTGTGATCCCCGTCCCCCATCATATTGTCTTATCACCTGCCGTCTCTGAGGGCCTGATGACCAACGGCAGTTTGTCCTCCAGAAGACTCAGCATGGCCTCCACTGCCTGTCAGCTCTGCACTTGACCTGAAGGATCATGTCTGCCTTGGGCAGCTAGGAGGTCAGGCCATCCCTCTGGGCAAAGCCACCCTCCATCCTCCCCCAGGATCAGCTCAGTCCCACTGACCACTGGTAGATGCAGGGACAGCACAAACAGGTGACACTGGACCCACAAGCTTTCTTCCCAGATCTCACAAGGCACACTGTGCGTTTCTTAGTCATGGTGCTGTATTTTCTCTGCTGTCACCAAAGTCCCTGGTCGCCTTCTGTCAAATTATTTATGTCTCTTCATTCATTCAGCAAGTGTTTACAGAAAAATACCCGGTCACCACAAGCACTGAGATAGACTCTGTGGGAACACAGGTGAACAAGAAGACAGACCCTCACTTCATGGAGTGTAAGGTCTAGTAGGAAAACTGGACCCCACAAAGGAACATAACTGCACGTGTGATCAGCTCAATGGAGGAGAATGGGAGGCTGTCAGGATGAATAGCAGCATGGGTGGGAGGGGCTTATTTTCATGGGAGTGGTCAGGGAAGGCTTCCTTGAGGAGGTGACATTACAGCTGGGAGCAGAAGAAAAACAAGGAGCCAAGTAACCAAGAGCCTTGGCAAGAGCGTTCCAGAAGGAGAGACCAGCTTGAGCAAAAGCCCAGAAGCTGGAAAGAGCTTGGGTCATTTGAGAAATGAAAGGAATCCCGGGTGGCCGGTGCATATGCGGAAGGGGGAAGAGTGGTACCAGTTAAAGACCAGATAAGGTAGGCAGGGGCCTTGCGGTCCCCGGGCAGGAATTTGAACTTGACCCAAGAGTACTGGGGAAGCACTGAAATTTGAGCAAAAGAGTGATGATCAACTTAATGTATCCCAGTGTCAGGGGTGGCTGGGGAGGGCTTTGGTCCTCAGAATCTCCACAAGTCTCCTTCCCCCAGCCCATGCTGCCCCAAAAACGAGTAAAAATAGTACTTTCTGGGCAAGTGCAGCTTGAAGGCAAGTCTCTGGTTCTCTCTGCAACCAGGTGGCTGCCCACCTTCTGCCCCTGTGGAGAGATCGGGACAGGATGAGGTTCACCCTCCCTTGCTGCTCTTCACGGGGCCCTGGCAAGGTGAGTGTTTGTGGAGCCTGCAGGGGGCGCTGCCCTGAGGGCGCCTGCCTTTCCTCCCCAGGTGTGGATGACCCCCACCAGCACGGGCGAGGTGTCGCCCTGGCCGACTTCAACCGTGATGGCAAAGTGGACATCGTCTATGGCAACTGGAACGGCCCCCACCGCCTCTATCTGCAGATGAGCGCCCATGGGAAGGTGCACTTTCGGGTAAGAAGGAGCCTCTGCCTCGCTCCCCTGCTTTGTCCTCTTGGGGTTGCAGCCCCGCCTGTGCCTCCCCCCAGGCTGAGTAGGGGCTTGTGGCTCTGCAGAGCCTGGGGGCGGGGTGGCCACAAGGAAGGTAGCATCTGGGGGATGATGGGCTCCTGCCTGGGCTGCTGTGATGTCCGTAGTGCCCAGCGCACGGTCATGGGCAGAGGAGAGAGAGCAGCCTTGCAAGGTGCGCGGCAGCAGGGCAAAGGCCCAGTGAGGTGGGCTTCACTCTGGATCGGGAGCATTTTTCCATAGCCTGGGCCTGAGCTTTTCAAATTGAGGCTCAGGCCAAGGGCACAGTGGGGCTGGCGGGACAGGGGAGGTTGAGGCCACAGAGCTCCCAACAGTTGCCCCTTCTGGACAAATGGCAGGTGGGGGACAAGGTAACCTTGAGCCCCTCTCTGTGCCCCCTCCCTGAGCGATCAACCGTCTGTGACACCAAGAATTCTTCAGAAAGACTGTTTGGTGACAGTAAGGGATGTACCAGCAGCCCAGTGAGCTTGAGTCTGGGCCTTTCTCAGGAGGGTGATGGAGAGCATGGGGTGGTCAGAGCTGACCTCCGGGAGTCAGGGTGCTTCTGGAGGTACCTGGTCTTGCCAAAAGCCCCCGAGGAAGCAAGAAAGTGGCGGCATTTGCCAGAAGCTTGATGGTCCCAGGGGAGTCACCAGGGCACTTATGTCTGGGGCACTGCCACAAGCCCCTCCCCTGTAGGCAGCCACCTTGGGGTGCTCAGGGCCAGCCACTCCTTCCCTGCAGAGGCTTGAGACCCGGGCTCTCTGGGTGAAAAAGAGGTGCATCCTGACCACGGAGGAGCTGCTCCTGGGATCCTGGATGATTTCCATCTTTACTCAGCTTTTTCTTCTAACCCAGGTTCTCAACCAGGGGTGATTTCGTCCCTACCCCAGGACATTTGACAATATCTGGGGACATTCTTGGTTGTCACAAACGGGATAGAAAGTGCTACTGGCATCCACTGTGCAGAGGACAGACGTGCTGCTAAACGTCCTACAATGCACCGGCTGGAATAATCTAGCCCCAAATGTCAACGAACTCTTCTGATAGCCCAGCCCCAGAGCTCACAGGAGCAATAATAAGAATAAGAATAAGAATGGAGACCCCATTTATCAGGTGCCTTCTGTGTGCCAGGAACTGTGCTAAGCATCTTACATACATTATCTTGGAAGCCCAGGCGTCCAGTGGGGCAACCCCAAGGGGCCTATGTAGGTTTCCGTTAGAATAATAACAACTTCGAGATCCTGAGGTCTCTTTGTTACCAGCTCTCAAGGCCCTCTTCAGCCCACCCTGGACAGCGGGCCAGGCTCCCGATCAGCTTCATCACTGTGTTGTTGGGGACAGCCTATTCCCCTGGGCAACCCAGAGTGGGCAGCTCATTCCTGTGGCCAGGGGAGAGGGCCTGAAGTAGGAGGCCCAGGGGCAGGGCCAGGGCAGAGGACCGCTCCCAGAAACCCCAGCTGTGCCCTTCCCAATTCTCCCCACGTGGACCCTGGGACTTAGGCTCCTGCGTCTTTAAGGGACAAACCCACCCGGAATGGATGTTCTGCTGAGAAACAAAAGGTCGCCCTCCACAGCTCTTCTATTTCAAAGGCAAGTTCCACAGGTGGGACACTTCGCCAGGCCCACTGAGGCCCTCTTAGCACTTTGACATCCCTGCTGGGCTGTCCTGGGTCTGGGGTCTCCTCGTGAGCCCTGCGCAGAGGTATCTGATACTGCAACCCCCCAAGGCAAATATCTCAAAAAAAAAATCAAAAGACTCCCAAGAAACAAAGTAAGGTAATAAAGGCAGCAAAAACACAGCTAAAGGCCACCTCTGCCACCTTTCATGAGACTGATGTGGGCAGGGCCAGGACAGAGTGCCAGGGATCCACCTGGTGCCCACCCTGTGCCAGGCGCTGTACATGCAGTGCTCACAACCTGGACAGCTGTTATTCATCTCCGTGTCACCAATGAGGAAGGTGAGATCGGAGCGGTTAAGTAACCTGCCTGAGGCCACACAGCTAGTCTGCAGAGAAGCCTGGATTTAAATGCACAGCACTGCCCAGTGCCCTCCCAGCCTCCGCCTCTCACTGCGGAGGACGAAGGGCACGTACTAGGAAGGGCATAGCGTCTGGAATCAGAGCCCTGGTGACAGCCCCCACTCATTAGCTATGACAGTGGGCAATTCCCCTTCCTCTCCAGGACTCAGTTACCTCACCTGTAAAATGGGAGTGCTCACATCAGCCCTGCTTCGAGTGACTGATGGGAGGGCCCCATGTGGTCCGGACCAGGGAACAGCAAGGTGCTTCACCAGTGTGAATTAGGACTGTTCCTCTTACCTCCTTGTTCTCCTACAAGCAGCCTGAAGTTTATGTGATCCTAAACACAGCATACCTAGGGCCCTTACAGGGAAGGTGATAGAGGACGTGCTAGGTCAGGATTTTATCTTTGCGCATACGCGCACACACGGGGGTGGGGAGAGTTGGCCTCTAGGCCACCCCCATCGCCCCACGCATCTGTCCGCTGACCCGCAGCCCTCTCTCCTCCCAGGACATCGCCTCACCCAAGTTCTCCATGCCCTCGCCTGTCCGCACAGTCATCGCTGCCGACTTTGACAATGACCAGGAGCTGGAGATCTTCTTCAACAACTTTGCCCACCGCAGCTCTTCAGCCAACCGCCTCTTCCGGTAGATGCTTCAGCCTGGCTCGTGGCTACTCAGCCTTCGTGGGTGGGGGTCAGGGAGGAAGGCTTAGGACTCAAAAGAGGAGCTCCAAGGGGAGGGAGGAGGAAGGTCCCCGGATGAAGGAGCATTAGAAGCTGGAAGGACAGGGATTGAGCAAGAGGCTGAGAGAATGGGGGGTGGAAAGGTGAGGCGGGGAGTCCTGGGCCTCCTGCTGTTGGGGAGGAAACGGTCAGGGGGACATGCACAAAGTGTGCCTAGAAGCCAGGCTCCACTCTACCACCCAAAGGGGTTCCAGAGCCAAATCTGTTTGGGTGCATCTGGATGAAGCAAAGACAGGCAGGTGTATTGACTACAGGACTTCTCAGAGCCTTTAACATGACCATGAGTATTTTTACTTTCCAAGAGGTGAATGGAGTATTCCAAATAGATTTCAGTACAAGATACTTCTTTCAGAGATTTTTCTCTTGGGATTGGTGCTCTGCTAAACATCCTTTGGGAAATGCTGAATGAAACAATTAATGGTAGATGAGGGAATGGTAGACAAGAATGGAGGCAACTGAGCACTACATGCAGGGAGGAAAGGTTCGATTTTTCTCTGATTGGGGTCCGAGACCACTGGCGTCAGAACCACCCAGAGTGTTTATTTAAAGTACAGAATCCCTGGGCCCGCCCTGGATCTCCTGAATCAGAATCTCAGGGGCTGAGGCCCAGGAATCTGTCTTTTTAACACGTACACTAGGCATCAGGTGATTCTTATCACACCAGCGTTTGAGAACTGCTGTTGGGGAACAAACCTCAGGACACACGCGGCCCTGGTTCCTGGCCTAAAACATGCTAATGGGCCTCAGCACCAGGTGGCAAGAGGAGGGTGGGCCAGGGGCCTTGGATGCAGGAAATGGGCCAGAGCACCTGCTCAGTTCCCCAAGGCCCCCGTCCCCTCCCCCAGAAGGGCCCTCCACTATTAATAAAAGGCGAGAGCTGTGACTAAGCCGCGTTTTAAAATATAATTATTAACAAAGCATCAATCCCGACCAGCTGTAATCACCCCCTGAAGGCACCAGATTTGCTAATTAGGTGCCTTGCAAGAAGCTTTTTCACAACTTCCAGATTAATTGCGGAAGATCAATTGCTCGTTAACAGAGACTCTGCTTTCCTTCTCTGGCTGATAAAGTGTCACTCGCCAGGGCCCGGAGCACCAAGGAGTCTCTGTGGCCCGAGCACCCAGGCACCTCCTCTGCCTCTCTGGCCTCTGTCAAACCTCCCAGCTTCCCTCCCGCCACCCCAAGGGCAGGCCGGCCCCGGGCTGTCTGCGGACAGGGTCACCACACGGTCACCCTATGGGTTAGTGTGTTTGTTTCCGCACAGCGTCAGTGGAAGCCACTTCCCAGTTCCGTGGCTGTGCCCCGAGTGCCTGTGGCAGACGGCTGGGTCTGGAGCTCGCAGCAGAGTGTAGGGGCTACAGCTGGGGCCACCACTCAGCTGGCAACTCTAGAAGTTGAGCCCCTACCTGCCCCATACCACGTGGGCTTGTCACGTGTCACCGAAGGAAACATGGTGGGCTCCTTGTAGGAGTCACCAGGGATGCAAAGCCTCGGTGTGTGTGAGTCTGCCGGCCCTTCAGCGATGCCTGGGAAACCAGGGAACTCATCACCCACTCCAGGTGCTTAAGAAGAGTGCAGAGGCCCTGTTAACAATGGCGGGATGACAGGCGTGAGCAGGGACTGTCCCAGGCCGGGCAGGATGTGCGTTGATCTGGTCCCATGGCTCCACCCTGCACACTCCCTCTTCTCTAGCTGCCGCCCTGTGTCCAGTCCTGCAGAGCAAGCTGTTGAAAATGCGAATCTGACCACACCCCTCTTCCACTTAAACCCCTTAGAGGCTCCCCACTACCTTCCCTTCGATACATCCCACAGGCTGGCTTTGTCCCCAGCCTTGTCACTCTCCACTCCCCAGTTTACACCGAAGCGCCAGACACCCCAAGCTTTCCGTTCTGGGCTGCACCAGGCCTGGACCCCTCAGGCTGCCCACACCATCTGCCTCTCTCTCGCTTCTGAGTGACACACACTCACTCATCATTCTGGTTTCAGCTTTGCTGACCCTTCCTCCGAGAAGCCTGCTCTGGTTGCCCAAATCTGGGCTTTAGCCTTAGAAACCCCTAACTCCGTTGTCACCTGAACCCAGGGATGGCTCTGCCCAGCCGTGACAGAGCTTGCAGGACACGAGTGGTTGAAGGGACTGTGGATGCTAGCGGGCTGAGGCAGACACACACCTCCGGCAGGTGTGCACACACATAAAAGCACTGCAGGCCATGCTGCTCACTGCCCAGACTGCACACGTGGGTGTGCTCAGCACAGACGCTCCGCGCGGACAGAGGACACCTCCCAGGACATGTGCTCAACCCTGCAGACACCTTGCAGTTCTGCCAGCACCCTCTGCCATCCAGCCACCAGAAGCTCCAGCTCAGGGGACCCTGGCTCCCTCCTGAAAGAAAGCATTGGCCACAGCACAGCCCTCTGGTGACTGTGATTTAAGTGACAGCCCCACCTGCAACGTAAGGGGAGAGTGATACAGATCCTTCCTGGTCCTTTCTCCCCACCCCAGCCCCAAGATTGCTCCACACAGCCAGGACAGAGCGCCCAAGGCTGCGAGAATCTACCCAGTGAGAAAAATTAGAGAGGAAAGCTCAAAGCCATCATCAGCGTTCAGCTCAACGTGCAGAAAGAACAGGACTTTCACAGTGGACTTTTCTACAGCAAATATTATCATGATTCAGAGTTCAAAACAGACAAAGCCCTAGCAACCCAAAGGGACCCTTTCTTCCCTTTTGTCTCTGGATTCCTCCATGCACCCCACAGACATGTCTGTAGCTTCCTGAGAGCCAGGCACTGTGTTAGATGCTGCGGGAGATGCAAAGAAGAGTAATAATACATGGTTCCAGGTTGCAAAGAGTTCGCAGTCTAACTGAGGAGATAAGATGCATTCATATAGAGCTTCAACACAAGGCAGAAAGCGATAAAGGCCAGGAAAGTGACAGAGGCAGAGCAGGACGATCAGGGAGGGCTTAGAGGAGGTGGCACCGGAGTAGGGGTGGAACCCTGCGTAGCATTCAGAACTCAGAAACCCAGGGCCGCTAGAAGGAATGTGAAGGTCAGTTGAAGGTAGTTGCATCCCTGCCCCTTCTCCATCCATCAGCTGCCCTTCCCCAGGCTGTCTATAATTCATCCATTAGAGAAGGAAAAATCAATATTTACCAACGTGAATTAAAACCCAAGAAAGGCGCAGGCAGGGTCTGTGAGCAGAGTGGCTCTGTCGGCATGCAGGTGGCAGCCCACGTGCAGCAGGGTCTCAGGGTGCTCAGGGGCTGGAGAATGGAGCTAGTGGGCCTCGAGGTCCAGGGAGCCCACTGGGGCTTTGCCAGCACATTGTCGTCCATGAACAGCCTGTCTCCTGTCCCGCAGCATCATCCGTAGGGAACACGGCGACCCCCTCATCGAGGAGCTCAATCCTGGCGACGCCTTGGAGCCCGAGGGCCGGGGCACAGGTGAGGGCGCCTGAGGGCTCTGGCCTGCTCTCCCCTGTCTCAGTGCTGCCCTTAGCCTGGGGGGAGGGCGGGAGGGGTGGTGCAGCCTGTCCCACAGCAGGGCTCATCCTATCCCTGCCACTCTGAGGGCTGAGATCCTGGGGCAGGGGTGAGAGTGGGGGAGGAGGCCCTGGGAGTGCCAGGCGGGAAGCAGAGGAGGGGACGGTCCGTTCTCCCAGTCCCAGGGCCGCGGGGTCAGAGGCGTGGGATTCCACGGGCAGTAGCATCTCTGGTAATGCTCTGCCGGGAGGAGAGGCAAAGGCGAGGCTGGGCGTCCTGCTGTCTCACCCCTCCTGGCACTCAGCCTGGTGTCAGCAAGCGAGCACTGGATCAGGAGTCCCAAGACTCGGCCCTGCCGTTGCCTCGCCTGTGGCCTTGGAAGAGGCGCTTCCTCTTCCGGATCTTGTTCGCCACACCCATAAAATGGGGCTAATTGCATCCGCCCTCCTCACGTCTCTGGGTTGTAGTGAGGACCAAAAGGAGGCCAGGTATATGCAAACCCCCGATAGACTGACAAAAACCGTGCAAATATAAAGGGTGTGTATAAAGGACCAGAAAGCAGCCCTCATAGTCTGAATTATTTGCACCCATGCTTTCCTTCAAAAGTCCAGGGGGAGGAAATGGACCCCCTCTTCCATGAATGAGCGGCCACTGGAAAGGAGAGGAGCTTCAAGCTCCAGTCTTCGATCCCCAGCGCTGTGCTCTTTCCTGCCACACTCAGGGCGTGGACCTGGCACTGGTCAGGAGCCCCCCTCCCCTGTGGGTCTCCTGGCCGATGGACAGAGTGAAATCTGTGCCGTTGCAGGCGGTGTAGTGACAGACTTCGATGGAGATGGGATGCTGGACCTCATCTTGTCCCACGGAGAGTCCATGGCTCAGCCGCTGTCCGTCTTCCGGGGGAATCAGGTGTGCCTGGACCTGGGGACCCACAGAGCCCAGCCCAACGTGCTGAGCCTGGGCTGGATGAGGGCCAAGGAGCCCGGGATGCTTGCTTGACCAGAGCCGCAGGAAATGGACACCCGGGCCCTGGAGGAAGCAAATTCCCAGCAGCACAGTGAACTCCAAGAAGAGCTGCCTCCCAGAAGCCCTTTGCCCCTCAGCCTTCTGCTGGCACTCCTCCAAACACTGTTTTCCCCAAGTCTATTGGCTTTCCCTCCTCTTTTCCAGGACTGCTCTTTGCAAACTTCAGCCAGTCTGTCTCCCTGCCCGGCTCCCTCCTCCTCTCTTTCCTCTGCCCCTTTTCTTGTCCCCCTCTTTCTCCTTCTGTCCCTCTCTTACCCTCCCTCCCTGTTCCTTCTGCCCAGCCCGCTGATGCCCGGGCCTACCTTCCTCCCTCCCTGCAGGGCTTCAGCAACAACTGGCTGCGGGTGGTGCCGAGAACCCGGTTTGGGGCCTTCGCCAGGGGCGCTAAGGTTGTGCTCTACACCAAGAAGAGTGGGGCCCACCTGAGGATCATCGACGGGGGCTCAGGCTACCTGTGCGAGATGGAGCCCGTGGCACACTTTGGCTTGGGTGAGTCAGAGCTCGGGGCGGGGGGCGGTGGTGGGAGTGCGCGAGTGAGCTATTGGCGGGACAGTGGGTGCTGAAACTGCGTCCCGAATCCCGGCGAGATGCAGGGCTCACAGCCTGAGCATCTTCTAGATACCACGTTACTGTGACACCAGCTACTGGAGGCCGCCCTGCTTTGAAGTGAACCTGAGCTCAGCAGGGAGGTTTTCATGCCCCCTCCTTGCTGGGGTCCGCATCCTGGTGCCTCTGTCGAATTAGTTCACCTTGGGGTCAGAGTATCTAATCCTCCATTTGTCCGAGGCCATGGCCTTGTCCTTCAAACAATGGCCTGCATCGAACCTACCCAAACCAGCTGCTTCCCTGGCCGCGTGGGGGTCGGTTCAGTGGTTAAAATGTCTCACCAAACCCCTGGTGCCTTCTCTTGGCTAGAAGGCTTGGGGAAAGCATGCGTGATCAGTGGGAGTGATGTCAGGCCCGAGAGGGTGAAAACTGGTTCTTGGCTGGGGGTGGCATTAAAAAAAAATGCTAGTCTTTTATGTGTGTGTGTGTGTGTGTGTGTGTCTGTGTGTCTGTGTGTCTACACACATTAAAGACTAGCATTTGATGTATATATACACACATACGTATGTATATATATCTATATGCACATATAGATGTATGTATGTTACATATATGTGTGTGCATACACATATATAACATAACCAGGTATGCAGTATACCTGTGGTGTCAATAAAATATCACTATACACCTATTAGAACAGCTAAAGTAAAAAATAGTGACGAAACCAAGTGCTGGCAAGGAAGTGGAAAAGCCGGGTCTCTCGTTCGTTCCTGGAACAGCTACTCCAGAAGATGGTTTGGCAGTTCCTTTTAAGACAAAAACTAAACTACACAACCGTTATAGGACCCAGCAATTGCACTCCTGGGCATTTATCCCAGATGAATGGAAACTCATGTCCACACAAAAATCTATACATGGTTGTTCATAGTAGCGTTATCTGTAATAGCCCAAACTGGAAACGACCTTGATGTCCTTCAGTAGGTTAACGGTTCAACAAGCTGTGGTCTGTCCACACCATGGAATATTACTCAGCAATCAAAAGGAATAAACTACTGATACACACAGCAACTTGGATAGCTCTCATGGACATTATGATGAGTGAAAAAAAAAAGGCCAATCTCAGAAAGTTACATGCTGTTGATTCCATTTATATAATATTGTCAAAATGACAAAATTATAGAGATGGAAAGTAGATCAGTAGTTGCTGGGGGCTAGAAATGGTGAAAAGGAGAGGGGTGGGTGCGACTGTAAAGGGATAGCCCCAAGGAGGTCTCTGTGGTGACGGAGCAGCTCTGTGTTTTGATTGTGGTGGTAGTTGCATGCATCTACAGGTGCTCTGCATAAGATACCTTATTCCATTCTCACCACAACAAGATGAATTAAGAACCATAACCCCCATTTTACAGGTCAGGAAACTGAGGCTGAGGTTAAGTAACCTGCTCTAAATCACACCTCCAGAAAGGAGGGAGATCTGGATTTGGACCCCACTTCCTTGGACGCCACAGTCTGAGGTCTTAACCACTGTGACTTGACTGCCAGACCTCCCATAGCTGCTCTGTGCACAGCCAGCCAAGGTCGTTCTGCTCTGTCCCTTTCTTACTGGACATCCATGACCCCTCAGTTACTAGATGACCCAAGTGAGGCCATCCACGCCAAGGTGACTGCCATGGTCTCATAGGTAGGATGTTTACCCAGTTATCTGGCTTGGATATCAACCCACACCCCATTGTACAGGCTCACAAAGAAAATCAATGGTGAGGCCAGGGCTGGGGCTGGTTTCTCCTTCCACACGTCCCATGAGCTGCCTCTGCTATTTTGAGACGTGTATTATAGGTCTTATTGGGTCTCTTCTCTGGCCAGTACCTGTCCCCGCCAAGAGAACAGATCTGCTTCTTCAGCTGGGCAGCCTCAGCTGGGTCGTTTGGTGGGATCACAGGGGCCCAAGAGCCTCCGCGCCTCTTCACAACAGTCTGCCTCCCCTGCTTAGGGATACGGATCCTGCTCCTGCTTGGGAGTCCCTGACTGCCCTGACGCCAGTCTTTGCTGTTTTGCAAGGCTGTGGGATTTGTTCTGGGTCTGAGCTCTGGTTCAAACTGCTCCACGGGTCCCATGCAGCCTCCCCTGTTGCCGGATCCACTCCCAGAGAGGCGCAGAAGGAAGGCTGCTCTTGGAGACCGGCCCCGGTGGGTCAGCCTTGGGCCTGGCAGTGAGATTCCCTGAGGCCACTCAGCAGGCAGCAGGGCCAGCAGCCGGTGACACAGCGAGGGGCAGGTGGCTCCATGCCTGCAGCTCCAAGGCCCCCACGTCCAGAAGGAACTTCATGGACAGCACAGCACAGGCCTTCCTGATTGATGGAGGGCCAGCAGTGGGGCAGGAAGAGAGGGAGCTGATGGGAAGGCTGGATGGAAGGAAGGATTGAGGAAAGAGAGAGAACAGCGGGGAGACAGACAGAGACGGGGACCAGGGGAAACCAAGAGACGCAGAGAGACATGGCAAAGAGACAGATGAACAGAGAAATGCTCCCTCCCCTCCAGGCTCACGGTTGTGAGAGAGGCAGAGGGACACAGGAGCTCTCGTTGCAAGCAGATTTGGATGCCCCGTCATACTGGCCCAGTGGCTGTGAGGACTGAGATGGGAGAAATTCTCTCTGCTCTGGGCAGTTTTCCCAAGGAAGTGGGCCTTGAACTAGGTCTAGAAGGATGGTGGGAATTTGGAAGGTGTGGATGGGAGCTGAGGAGAGCATCCAGGGGCTGGGCTGGTTTGAAAAAAGGCCAGAGGTGGGAGTGTTCACTGTGTCCACAGAGTAGGAAAGGTCTGGTAGGAGCGGAGTCTGGAAAGGGAGGTCAGGGCCAAACTGTCAGGAGCACGCAGAGCCAGGTGGAGAGGGCGGGCGGAACAGAGGGAGCTGCGGAGCCAGGAAAGCCAAAGCCAGGCTTTGCTGTGGGAGGGCAGGGCCGCGAAGGAGCCCAGGAGCCACTCGCAGGGCATAGTTATCTATAAATGTGCTCCTGTGTGTTTTGCATGTAATAAAGTCAAATTAGAAGGCTTTAATTTTTTTCTGACTGCAGGAATAATGCATACTTGTTATAGGAAAATTAAAAAATATAACATCATTAAAAACAGAAAGTAAAAATAACCCATAATCTCGCCACTATGTTTGGAATATTAAGCAAAAAGGAAACATTCCCTCTTCACCCTCCGCCAGTGTCATTTGATTCATTTAGTCTCTACTCACTTACTGAGCACCTACTCTGTGCCAAAAACTAACTAGACAAAGAGCCTTACCATGGCTAACCCTACATTCTAGCGGAAGGAGGAGTAGCATATGACACCTAATAAACGTAACAACTAGGTAAATATATAAAATGTTAGATGTTAAGTGCTATGAAAAAAGAAAATGCAGAACAGGGTGAGGGGATTAGGAACGCAGAGGGGAAGGGGCAGGGAGCAGATTCAAATATAGTGTTCCAGGGTGGCCTTTTCCCAGTTCCATACTTTTGATATGATTTTATTGCATGCAAAATACACAGGAGCACATTTATAGATACATATGCCTTGGAACCTTTTTTAACAGAAATTATTATACTCTCCCTATTATTCCCAGACTTGCCTTTTTGTCTCTCTCTCTTAACGGTATATCCTGGACATCACTCCAAGTCTGTGCATGTCTCCTTTGTTTTCCTTTAGTGCTGCACAGTATTTTATTGTGTGGCCACATTCACAATTTGTTTAGCGAGTCCCCTACTGATGGACAGTTTGATGGTTTCCAATCCTGAACAGTTTGTTTTGTGGTATTTGGGCTGAGAAGGGGCAGGTCCAGAACAGGAATGCAGAAAGGGCTGCCTTGACGTCTGCATGACTGAGAAGGAGATGCGGGCCTGAGGCTGTGAGGGAAGGGCCGAGGGCTGCGGGAAGCCCCCCTTCCAGCACCCGCGACGCCCGTGCTCACCCCCTCTGACCCTGCTCCTTCCTCCCTCCAAAACCACCCCTGCCTCCTGACTTTGCAGCAAGGTGCGGTGAGCGGCTTGTCCGTGGACTTGTGTGTGGATGCACACGTGTGCCTCTCAGCAGCCGCCTCCTGGGCCCTTCTCTTCCCCACGTGCCTGGCCAGCTCATCTCTCGGTGGCTGGAGAAGGAACGCCTCCCAGCTCTGCAGGCCTTTGCTTGGTCAGCACTGAGCTGTGGTTAGAGGACTCAGCTTCTCAGACCCTCACTGTGCACCCCGAGGATCCAGACTGCATCGCATCACACAATGAAAACTCGGGGACCTTGCTGTGTTGCATTCTTCCGGGGGGTTCCCAGCAGGCCCACTCCGTTGTGCTCTCAGCTTCACCCTATAGAACCATTCCACGCGCCCCCGCTCGGGGGAGCCCCTGGCCTCGTTCGCTGCACCCTCCACCCTGCCCTGGCCTCCCCCTGCTCCCCCCGGTGCAGATGGCCCTCCAGGCTCATACATCAGCGTTTCTGCTCACAGCCCTTGTTGAGTGCCCCACTGGACCCCGGCTGCTCTGAACCGACATCCCAGCCCTGCACACCCACCGCACGTATCCCACACCCAGGCTCTCTGGCTCCGAGCGAGCCCAGAGCTGAGGCAGCTCTACCAAACCCAGTAAGTGAAAACAAGCGCCAGTAATCTCCTTGCCCCACCAGCCCCCGTTGGGGGCTCACCCCCTGGGCCAGCCTACCCCAGGCTTCGATGGCATCCCCAGCCCCTGCACACACACCCCTCCTTCCTTTCAGCTGCTGGTTTGCAAGTGACTCAGAGCCGCCTCCAAGCCGGTTGGTGCTCATTTAGGGAAGGAAAATTCAGTGGCCCACATAAAAATCGCTTTATTAAAGTGCAGAAATCTTCCCCCAACTGTATTCCCACCATCTGTTTTGCTTGTAATGCTTCTGAAAAGCGCGATTCTCTGTGCCTCCTTGGCCTTTGTCCTTTAAAAGCTGCCAGAGGCGACTCCCTGCTGCTCTTAAGGGGCCCTCCTCTGCGCACCAGCTCCCTGACACACTGGCCCCGCAGCCTGGCAGCTTAAAGGCCCCTTGGCTTGTGCAGCTGCGTGAAGACTTGAGCTTTCTGGGGCAGAGGGAACAGCGGGACCTGGGGGCAGGAGCCTGGGGTCCAGTCCCAGCTCAGACACCTGCAGGTCACTGCATCTTGCCCAGCCTCAGTGTCTACATCCAGGAAGTGGGGATAAACTCTCCCTCTCAGAGTAATTGGGAGGATTCAAGCCAGCCACACCTGTGAGGGCTCCGAAGTCCCTCCCCACATCGCCCACCCCCCGCCCTGCCTCCTCTCCCACCCACCCCACCTAACACACACGCTCACACCCTGCTGCTTCCACTTTGAGCTTCTCCCTGATCTTCAACACACATGCCCTTTTCATACCTCTATACCTTTGCCAGTGCTGTGCCCTCTGCCTGGAATGCCCCTTCCTTCCCTTCTCTGCCTCACAAGCTCTTGTTCCTCCTGAATCCTCCAACGAAATGACTTTTAACACCCACCTCTCTCACCAAGTGGTACCAATACTGTGGGTGCACTTTCCCAGTTTATTATAACATAATCACTGTGTTCATTGCCCTCATGGGGCTCAGCTCCTCCAGGATGGGGCCTGGGTCTGTGTCCTTCCTGCTGAATCCCAGATCCCTGCCTGATGCTTGGCCCATGGTGGGCTGGTCATCGGGGTGGGGTGGGCAGTAGAACAAGGGTTTAGCAGGTACGGGCTTTGGGATCAGATGCTCCCTCTCTGGGTAACTGTGAGCAATTCCCTTCTCCTCTCCAAGTTTCATCCCCCTTGACTCTAAAATAGAAATTATAAAACTAGTACCTTCTCATGGGACTGCCGTGAGGATCCAGTGCCCTAACACTGAGAATCACCTGGTACAGTTTGGGGTGCATACTCTCTAGCAGTATTGCCAACACGCAAAAGCCCTTTGGGAACTGCAGGGCTCCCCCCCCCATGTCTAAGAGATGATGAGGATGGGGCTGCTGAGGGTCCACATCGGCCAGGGCAGGGCTGACATCCAAGCAAGAGCTGTCCTTCCTGGATGGGGTAGAGCTCCCTTCTTACAGATGAGGAAACCAAGGACCCAAGTCGGCAAAGTAATCAGTGACGAAGGAGGGAGCCCTACTGAGATGCGCTCTCCCCGCGGCTGACATATCTCCTAGTCCTGTCCCTCCCTGGGTCTGGAGGAAGGGAGGAAGCAAGATTCAGAGGCAGGATGTAAGTTCGTGGTTGTCTATGAACATTCGGCAGCTCTTTCGAGTTATTTGTGGCACTTCTGTCAGGCTGGAAAATGTATTCATGTAGCTGTTCTGTTGGCTTAGGTGAGAAACATTTGCTCTTCTGTGTCTCCTTTGTTTTTTAGTAGAAAAGTGTTTATTTATTTATTTTTTGTGGTACGCGGGCCTCTCACTGTTGCGGCCTCTCCCATTGCGGAGCACAGGCTCCGGACGCGCAGGCTCAGCGGCCATGGCTCACGGGCCCAGCCGCTCCACGGCATGTAGGATCTTCCCGGACTGGGGCACGAACCCGTGTCCCCTGCATCGGCAGGCGGACTCTCAACCACTGCGCCACCAGGGAAGTCCAAGTGTTTGCTTTTTACATCTGCCATTTAATTTGGGTGCTGAACACCCAAAAAATGCCACATCTTTTGAACCTCAAGAGACTGCTTCAAAACAGTAAAAGAGGGGCTTCCCTGGTGGCGCAGTGGTTGGGAGTCCGCCTGCCAATGCAAGGGACACGGGTTCGTGCCCTGGTCCGGGAGGATCCCACATGCCGCAGAGCGGCTGGGCCCGTGAGCCATGGCCGCTGAGCCTGCGCGTCCGGAACCTGTGCTCCGCAACGGGAGAGGCCGCAACAGGGAGAGGCCCGCGTACCGCAAAAAAAAAAAAAACAGTAGAAGAGGGGGCAGCTGATACCTCCCCAATCCTATTTTCACCCCCTTCCCCCAAAATGAATTATTGTGGAAGGAGGGAGCGGGGCAGTAGGAGTTTATGAGAAATGTTTTCTGGCTTAATAAAGCCAACCCCAGAACCAGCAAGGCCAGGCCTGGAAGGGGAGAGTCTCCGCAGGAAGAGAAGCTGCACTGCGTCTTCGGGTCTCTGCACTGTGTGCGAGTCTCTGCTCCAGCGGCCTCTCTCTGGTGCTGCTGCCCCATCGCGGGCACAGGGGCAGGGGCTACTCACCTTTGACACTTCCGGACGGTAGCAGCTGGTCCCTGCCCTCGATAATTCACGGCGGCCCGAGACTGGAACGCTACAAAGAGACTTCTCTGGAGGCCTTGGGTTGGAGGCAGTAAAAGAGAACCAAACACAGGGAGGCTCAGGAAGTGGATGATGTGGCTGTCAAGGTGCACCTTCTTCTGGAAGCCCCGGACTGACGCACCGGGACTTGGGGAGAAAGATGCAGCTGAGTCCTTCCACGCCGTCCTGTCTTAGCTCCCACCCCAGAGCAGACCTCTGCACAGAGGCGTCTGTACATAGATTCCCCACAAAGTCTAGACATAGCTTCAACCCTTTTCTAAAATATGGGAACCCCTTTCATACGTGAAAATGTTGCACAGGCCACCCTCGACCCCCATAGCAGCGATCATTGTAAAATCCACTGGTTGACAGCAGTGACCAAAAGCTGCTATAAATCTGACAGCACTCTTCAGCTTCACTTGTTTTCTAACAGTGTCTGTATGCATTAAGGGGAAAGTAGTGCACACATGTGGGTGACATCATTTTTTCCGCCTACGAATGGTGCTTGGGGGAGTGTATGGATTGGTGGACCCCTGAGCACCAGGCCCACGTCTGGTCAGCCCAGGTAGGTGACTACCGACGAGGGGGCTGCGGCCTCCCTCCTGCATGTGCTGAGCACGGCCCTCTTCCCCAGGTGACTGATGGGAGAAAGGCCCCTCCCAGCAGGTGAGGCCCACCCCCCACTCCTCTCCACCCCAGTCCATCACCATGAGCCTGACCTTGCCTCGGTGACGGGCCTGTTGCCTTAAGCAGGGAGCTGGGGCCGGCTTTGACGATGCCTAAACACCTGACAAATCTTTCCAACCTGCTCCTGCCAGTGATGTAACACGTTGCTTTAAGGATGTGTGCAGGTGGATTCACCATGAATGTTCTCTGAGCTCCACCACCGTTCGTTTCTGTAAACATCTCAGCTTTGTAGGACGGCCTTTCTCTGCCTTTTGGTTCTTTGTCGCCTCAGCTTTTATTTGGAGCTCGGCTCAAATGCTTTCTCCCCAAGAGCCTATCCCTCACCACCCTGACTAGAAAAGCCCCCAGCCTACTCTTACTTCCTTTTTATCCCATCACCCTATTTTTGTTTTCCTCACAGAGCTTGTCAATATCTGGCATTATTTGTTCATCTGTGTGCCTGTCTATCCCCACTAGAGTGGAAGCTCCCTAAAAAGAGGGTTATTCCCAGTGACGGCCCCTAGCAGACTATAAACATCCAATATAAATACAAATACGAATAAACGCAACACGCCTGAGATTAAGTCAGATGTAAAGCTGAGATTTGTCCCCAGGTCTCCCAGATGCCCACCCCCCGCCATGTCCTTCCCAGCATGCTCGGTAAGTGGTACAGCCAAGATCTGAACCCAGGACTCTAAAGTCAACATGTTTACCACCAGGCTTTACTCTCTCCCCTCCAAAATCCACTAGAATATAAGTTCTAGAAATGTGCTGTCCAATATGGTAGCCACTAGCCGTGTGTGGCCATTTCAAGTCAGTCAGTTAAAATTAAATTGAATTTAAAATTCAGTTCCTTAATCACGCCACTAGCAGCTACCACAGCTGACAGAGCAGATAGAGAACATCGCCATCACTGCTGAAGTTGTCCTGGACGGCATTGTTCTAAAAGAGCAGGACCTCATCTGCCTTGTTCACTATTTCCCCAGCACTTAGAACAGTGTTCAATTCATATTTTTTATTAGGTGAGTGAATAAATGAATGATGATACTTTTGTGGAGAATCCCTCCCCGCCCCCTGCTCTGCAGCTGATCCTTTCATCCCCTAGGGAAGGATGAGGCCAGCAGCGTGGAGGTGACATGGCCCGATGGCAAGATGGCCAGCCGGAACGTGGCCAGCACGGAGATGAACTCGGTGCTGGAGATTCCCTACCCGCGGGATGAGGACAGACTTCGGGACCAGGCCCCCCTGGAGGTGAGCAAAGGCATCTGGGCCTCAGAGCCAGAAAAGCAAGCCCCACCCATGGGCTGAAGCTGGATTCCCAGGAATCTGCAGACTTTGTTTCTAGAATGATGGAAATCATCTTAGCAAAAGGCAGGCTTCATAGTGACCCCTCCATGCGTAGTTTGCACACCAGTGTCACACCCACATCTCTTCTGCTCCTCGCAGAAATCCTGGTGTATTGGAAGGGCAAGCATTTTTCACGCATTTTATAGAGAAGGAAAACCAAGACCAAGAAAGAGAACCCACCAAAACCGCACCGCCATTTGTGAGCAGAGTTAACAGTTGGCCCCAGGTCTCCCGCTTCACTTCTGGCTCTTTCCAAAGCTTCTGACAGAGCTGTTGCTTCTGAGGGCGGGGCAGGGCCTCTGGGGGCTCCTCAGGGAAGAGCTCTGGACACTCTGGAGAGGATCACGCCATCGTAGATAACAGGGGCCCACGTAAACTCACACAGAAGAGGGGGCTTACAGGGAGGGTTCTAGAGGAGCTCGCAAAATGCAAGGGATGCTCAGGGCGAGAGCCATGGCAGCTCAGGGGCCCCAGGAGCTCAAAGACCTTTGCCATTAGTGCACTGGCTCTGGGGGGAGAATTATCCTTCCCCAGGAAGCCGCACCAGCACCTCATCATTTGTCTTTTCCAACAGTCAACATTGCTGTCTTGTGTAAAGTGTTCTGTTTCGAGTCCCCGGCCACCCCACCTCCAGCCACCAGCCTGCTGTCTCTGAGACCTCCACATAGACACAGCAAAGCCTCCACAGCCCGGCGTGACCAGGCGCCAAAATCTGTCTCAGCCTCACTTAGTTCAGCTTCTAGCCGCAAAGCCTTTGAGTCCCTCCTCCTGCTGGGATGTCCACCTCTTGTCCAGTCAGCCCTGCCCAGAGGTGGGGGACGGCCTGCCCAGAGGTGGGGGACGGCCCTTGTGAGTGGGGAAGGTTCTCAGAGAAGGGGGTGCGGGGAGTGAGCAGACACCTCTAAAAGCTTCTCCACCCCTCTCTACACTTTGCCTTCCTGAGACCCGGCCTGTCTCAGGGTGATGCCACAGGAGGGACAGACTCTGTTAGGTGTCCCGGTACAGGCATGTGGATCCCATGCAAGGGGAGTGAGCAGGAGTTTGCACGGATCTGTCCGTGGCCTCCCCGCCCAGTCTCCTATTCTCAGTGCAAGGGAAGGGACCTGGCAGGAAGGGGATCTCCCAGGCGCAGAGCTAAGAGCAGCCCTCATGCTGGGGTCAGGGTGACAGCTGCTCTGCGGCTGTAACTAGGAGGGGACCTGAGATGGGATCTTCTCAACTCACTAGTGTCTCTGCTTCTGCCTACCTTGCAGTGCGGCCAAGGATTCTCCCAGCAGGAAAATGGCCATTGCATGGGTGAGTTGCCTGCCGGTACCAGGGGACAAGGCAGAGGCCGGCCTCTCACTGGGGAATGTCAGCCTGGGCCCTGGCAAGGCTCAGGTTGCAGACAAGGGGCGGAAGGGTGAGGAGGCGAATGTGTTGTTTGTCCCTGAGGCTTCAGATGCCAAGACCACCGCCAGGTGACTCGGCAAGGTGGGAGTGATGGTAGTGACCAGCAGGCTGAATGACTGCCGCTCTGGGAATTGACAGTGCTTTCCTGCCATGCATACAGAGAGAATGAGCATGGGGAACAGACGCACAACCATCTGGACAGAGCTCACAGGGAGGCCTGGCTCCCAGGGGGCCGTGGTGGCTAGGGCGGGCGTGCATCCTCCTTCCAACAGAACAGCAAGCAAGGGGGCCGGTGAGCAAGGATGGGCATGGCTGGGGGGCACTGGAGCAAACCAGAGTGCAGCATGTGGTCACAGTACAGAAGGGAAATTGCAGCCTTGTGCAGTGCTGGCGGGCACGTAACTACAGCATGGCCAGGCTCCGTGAGGCAGCTCTGTGAGGGTCCAGGGACCTTCTAAAAGTCCCCCGAGGATCTGGAATGGGCAAGGGGCAGCCTAGAGGCTCAGCACCCAGAAGGTCTTCAACCCAATGTCTTCCATCCCAGTGACCAGCAACGAGGGGTCAGGCCAAGGATTCCACCTGCCCTTTAGATGCTCAGGCAGCTTTCTTGCCAAGTCCCCTCTGCAGATACTCATCAGCCCCAGGTGAATGCGTTTGCTACTGAGATGCAAGAGTAAACAAGGAGGACGCAGTCCCTGCCCTCTTGGAGCTTAGAGCCAGTGGGAGGGGCACACAAGTAAACAGCGATGACCACACAGCCTGAGCAGGGCTGGGGTGGGGGAGGGGAGGGGACTGTGGGAGCACAAAGGTGGGGTCTTAAACCAGTCTAGGGAGGGTCCAAGAAGGTGTCCCAGAGAAAGTAAGGTGTGAGTTGAGACCTGAAGGGTGATGAGGCGTTCGCCCGGCAGAGGGGAGAAAGTGTTCCAGTGGAGGGCGCTGCATGGGCAAAGGACCACAAGTGAGAAGTGGAGGAGGATGGCTCGAAGGGGGGCTTGAGGAAGAAATTAGTCCCCTCTGCTCTTCATGTCCCCACAGACAGTGCATGTACACAGAAATTCCAGCTCCTTCCCCATGTGCTGGGCAGACCCCATGACACCCCCAGTGCAGCCGCCGCTTCCTTTCACCATCCAGCAGACATCTGTGTGCGTCGTACATAGCACCCCGCTCGGGGAGCTGGGGGTGCAGGCCAAGCACCTGCCCTGGAGGGGCGTCTGCTCTAGTCTGGGAGACAGGCCACAAACATGTGACCCGAACACTGGACGAGATGAGTTAAGAAACCTTCAAGCAAGGTGCTCTCTGAAGACTCTTCTAGGTGGCGTGGACAGGGAGAGGACCTTTGAGCTGAGACCTGAAGGATGAGAAGGGTCCAGGCACAGAAAGACTGGAGGGAGGAGCTTTCCTGGTAGAGGGAAGGGTGGGAGCAAAGACCAGGATACAGGTAAAAGGCTTGGTGTGTCAAAGGGACAGGAAGAAGGCCAGTGTGCCAGGAGACGATGGACGAGCCAAACGCCAAGTTAAGGAGGGTCTTGAGGCCCTAGAAAGGTGTCTGGACTTTGCTCTCAGGGCCCTTTGCAGTTAAGCAGGAGAGTATAGGCCAAACCAGCAGACATGGGACACATAATCAACTGAGCAAGGAACCGCCTGGGAGCCATCTTTGTTAAGGGCAAAATAAGCCGCTCATGACACTGGAGGATACAGAAAAGACAGGACTATCTTGATTCTTCTGAAGGAGTGAGGGAGGCTGGATGGGGTAAAAAACATGTGGTTCACATTTTCAAATGATCACCTGGTTGCTGAACTGCAGATAGAATTGGAGGGAGGGGGGCAGCCAGGAGGCCGGGAGGGAGGCAGCTGCAGAAATCCAGGCAAGAGCTGCTGGTGGTTGGGGACAGGCTGGTGGCAGAGGAGTGAGAAGGAGGTGGCCAAATGGGAGAGGTACTGTGGGGGCAGAACTGACAGGATCTGTTGTTAGATCACCTGCAGAGGTCAGGCAACCAGAGGAATCGGGGATCACTCTGATGTCTGCTTGAGCAGCCAAGTGACTGACAGTGGCGTTGCTTGAGTTGGGGGAGATGGGAACGGGGGGCAGAAGATGCTTGAGGGCCAGGGGGGATCTAGAGTTCCATTTGGACCCAGTAAGTTTGAGATGCATGGTAGACAGATTTACAAGTCTGGAGCCCCGGGGAGAGGTCGTGGCTGGAGTTGGAAGTTCTGGAATCATCCATGTACGAAGGGCCCACCTAGAGAAAGTGTGGTAGATAGAAGAGAAGACCCCGGACCAAGCCTGAATGCCCCCCACGTGTAGAGGTAAGCACAGGAGGAGCCAGCCAAGGGGACTGAAGCGAGGAAGTTGAGGCCCAGAGAGAAGAAAGGACATGCCCAAGGTCACGGCGGGGGAGGGGTGTGCAGCAGAGCCTGAGCAAGGATCCACTGCCCACAGCCCCCAGTGAGTGGCTCCCCTTGCCTTTCAGACACCAACGAATGCATCCAGTTCCCATTCGTGTGCCCTCGAGACAAGCCCGTGTGTGTTAACACGTACGGAAGCTACAGGTGCCGGACCAACAAGAGATGCAGTCGGGGCTACGAGCCCAACGAGGACGGCACAGCCTGTGTGGGTGAGTGGAGCCCCTGCCATAGTCCAGTAGCAAAGGGAACTTGCCTTCCACTGGGGAGCTCTGGGAGGCCCCAGATCCAGGTCCCCAGCCCCTGCCTTCCCCTGGCTGGAGGGAGTCTCCCTAGACCCTCGTGGGGTCTCCAAGGAAGACCATAACAGAGGCTTGGAGAAGCCCTACCACTACTGCCATCATCTGAAAGGCCCCTGGGGCGCTGTGTCCTGGCCAGAGGCTATTGCTCTTCTTGTTTCTCCCCTTCTCACATTTCCCAAAACTAATGCTCCTACCTTAAGCTCAGCCCGCCTTTTCCTACCTGGGATATAGACTAACCCCTACTACTCGCCTTTGTCTGAATTTCTGAACTGCTGTTTGTCTTCTTCCTCCCAAATGCTTCCCCACACCCACACCCCACCCCTACCCCCTTTCTCTTTTTCCCATTTTCTATCTCTCTGCCCCATGCTTTTTGCAGCTCAAGTGGCCTTTTTAGGTGGGTATCCTTCTGCCGCCTTTAGAATCTCTGAGCCTCTCTCTCGGGCCTCATCTCTTTCTCTAGGCCTTGGACTTTGCCTTCAGTTATATGCACTTTAAATTCCATCAATAAAGGAAAAAACAAAAACAAAACTAACAACCTTTGTGGCAAACTAAATCTCTCCCACTGCCTGTCTCTCTCTCCATGCCCAGTAGATTCTGCTGCGCGCTCCCTCTGAATGGACCGCGGGGGTGGCCATCTTTGAAAAGGGAAGTTTGGGAGATATTTGTGTCACCTTAGTTGTTTGTGAAGCTTCTTTGCATGCTTTCTGAGAACATGTTTTTTACCCCATCCAGCCTCCCTCACTCCTTCAGAAGAATCAAGATAGTCCTGTCTTTTCTGTATCCTCCAGTGTCATGAGCGGCTTATTTTGCCCTTAACAAAGATGGCTCCCAGGCGGTTCCTTGCTCAGTTGATTATGTGCCGCATGTCTGCCGGTTTGGCCTATGCTGTTTCTGCTCTGCGGGCCCTGACTGCCCGTGGTAGAGAAAGCCATATTGGGGTTGGTGGTCATAATGGGAGAGGGAAAGGGTGGCCCTTTGGGACTCTTGATAAAAATGTTAAAGTTTGAACTTGCGAAGTCTTCCAGCCTCTTTCTGGAGAAATTATGCCAATAAACTCTCTGCTGGGTGTTAGTGTCTAGCTAGTGAAAACAAAAATGTGTCCGAGGCAAGTAGAGCTGGTTGGAATGCTGAATTAGCAGCAGCCCTTCCATCACATGGCCCTTGGAAAGCAACTCATGAGATAGAGTGTCTGCCCCAGGCATAAGCAGTGGTTGGCTTTGTGCATCAGTGTCCACGTGTCAGGGACTGGGATTTGGACCAGGTAAGGGATGTGGGATGAGCAAGGGACAGACATGGAGTGCTCTGAGGAAGTCACTTCTCCACTCTGGGCCTCAGTTTCCCTCATCTAAATGACAAGAGAGTTGAGCCTAAGGGCCCTTTCCTTTCTAAGACCCCCTTAATATGTAGCTGGATATAGGCATGGCTAGTGTCAGGTTACCCTGCTTTCTAGAAAGAACCTTGCAATTTGGTCTCCCCTGAAATATTCTTGGAAACCTGGAAGCTCCTGGAAGCTTCACCTGTGGGAATGATGTAACACCTTAGAATACTTTCATGACAAGCTTCAGTAGTGAAGGTGTGTTATAAATCACAGATCTATTCTTTATGGGGAGAAAAGGCACCCCAAGATATAATAAAATCACACTTAAGAATGCACCAAGCCTAGGGCTTCCCTGGTGGCGTAGTGGTTGAGAGTCCGCCTGCCGGTGCGGGGTACGCGGGTTCGTGCCACGGTCCGGGAGGATCCCACGTGCAGTGGAGCGGCTGGGCCCGTGGGCCATGGCCGCTGGGCCTGCGCGTCCGGAGCCTGTGCTCCGCAGAGGGAGAGGCCACAGCGGTGAGAAGCCCGCGTACCGCAAAAAAAAAAAAAAAAAAAAAAAAAAAAAAAAAAAAGAATGCACCGAGCCTTTAAAAAATATATTTAACAAAAAAACTACCATTTTCTGATATAATAATAATATGCCCCATAAATCACAAACTATTAATTCCTCATAGCTAGTGCTGTTTCTACACTCGGAATAGGAGCTTAAATGAAAAATTTTAAAATAAAAACAGCTACAGTTTCACAGAAAAGATACACCCACTTAAAAATCGCTCCACTTCTGGGAAGCCCACTCCTGTGTGTTGACATGGAATTAAAGATCTGAAAGGGCCCCAGAGATGAGGCTCCAGAGAGATGAAGTGATCTGCCCAAGGTCACGAGCCAGCTGGTCCCCGAGCCAAAGCCGGAGCCCTGTGCCACCACCGCATCTTGTCAGGGGGTAACAGACAGCGCTGTCCCCATTCACGCTATTCCCTCGTCATTCTGGAAGATGCTGCCTTTTTAGAAAAGAACAAGTGGATCTAAGATAGTGAGATAAGTAAAACCCAAAGCCCACAGAGGTGATGGTTCCAAATGCAATGGTAAATAACAAGATAACAGTGTCCACTGATTGGCTGCACACACAACACGAGAAATAAGGGCTAAGACAGCTAGTGTGACAGCCTGACAAGGACATCGGGAGATCCGAGGTGACAGCGAACTTCAGAAGATGCCTTATGAGTAATAACCGTGAATTCCTGCACGCTGAGTCTCTCATAACTGGGTATATTTGTGTGGTTTTACCCTGCTTGGTGGGTGGGGCCAGATGAGTTAAAAGAGGAGTTCAGAATCCTTCCAGCTGCTAAGAGCACAACTGCAGTATCCTGACTCCAGGGTAAGAAGGCTTTCCGTTAGATTCATTCTTTCATTCATTCACTCTTTCAACAAATATTGGTTGAGCACCTATTATGTGCCAGGTACTGAGCTAGGCTCTGGGCATGCAATGGTAAGTGAAGGTGACATGGCTGCTGTCCCCATATTGCCTTCCTCCAGCCAGATGGAGGAGCCCAGGGCATGGGATGGGAATGGGACTCGGAGGCTTTCTAAAAAGTCTAGCTAAATTCTTGGATTGCTGTACCAGAAAGCTAGCTCTCTGCATTCGTTCATATATTCATTCAACAAGCATTTATTGAGAGCCTCCCTCCCGTGTGACAAGCACTGGGTCCCTCCCATGAGGACTGTGACAATGAGGGCGTCAAGTTCCCTGACCCAAAGATGCTTGTGTTGGAAGAAATACGAGGCTGAAGATACAGAGGACAGGCAGGTACTGAACCAACTCAGCATCACCTGCCCCCAAATAACAGACCTCCCCAGTGGGCCAGGAGCCCAGGCTTTCCAAGCCCAGTGCCTCAGTCCAGTGTGTTTACTGGTCTGTGCTGAACCAGCCACGGATGGGTGGGCACAGAGCCCCACCCAAGCTAGCCAGGCTCAACGTCACTCTTTCTTCTAATTCCTCTTGCCCTGAGGCCCCTGGGCGCCCAAAGCCTTGCCTTTCCCTTCTGAGCACAGACAATTCAGTCTTTTCTTTGTCTGCTAGCCCCACTTAGGCTCCTGAAATCTTTGTTCGCTTCTGCTGGACCTGAGTTTGTAACAGAAATAGCAAATGCCTTCAGGGGCTGACAAGTAATGGAATGGGCTAGAAGGGATTATGCAAATGGAGAGCTGGAGCCGCTGAAGGGGGCAGCCCTTACTCCAGCAGAGCAGGAAGATGGGCCAGCGTGGCCAGAACTTCCCATTTTTCAAGAAAAGCCATGTAATAATAATACCATTTTTACTCTGCCCAAGAATGCGCCTCTTCCCAGGAATGTACCCCTTAAAATGACGATAATAGCTTCCATTTAGTGAGCTCAGCATGTCTGGGTCAGCTCTAAACTAGATAGGAATCAACTTGTTGAATCCTCACAACAATCCCTGGAGGAAAGTGCTGTAATCATCCCAGTTTTACCGAGACGCATGCTGCTGGAACGGACGGAGGAAGGAGTCTGTCCGGGCAGTCTGTCCCCAGCCTGTGCTCTCCCTTCTCCATTCGGGCTGGCTGGTTACACAAAAGCACCGTCTCTCACGCTGCCCAGGGTCAAGGGGTGGGTTGGGTAGAAGAAATGGAGTCCCTGGAGGCCCAGGATCTGAGACAGTCTCCCCACAGTGACATTCAAGCTGCGAGAAGCAATGGCAGTACCTGTGTCGAGGCCCCTCGCCAGGCACAGAATTGCGAATCACCCACGTGACCTCTTCAAGCATCTACTCAGCTGCCAGCCCTGTTCTGGGGAGGGGCCATTCTGAGGGCCAGGAGTTTGATTTTGTGTCACTCTGGCTGCTACGGCCCCCTCCCAGGGCCTGGGCATCGCACCCTGACCGGCGCCTGCCACTGGACTGCAGCTCAAGCAGGGGTTCCATTCCCACCTCTGAACAGGACCCTTGGTCATCATTCCAGAGTCACGTGGAGACAGGAGGACGAACGCTTCTTTTTCTCAGGGAGCCAGCTGGGTTCTTCCAGCAGATTCCAGAATGATACCCCTCCTCAGACTCTCAGCCCAGGAGGCAAGCCTAGTCCCTCCCCTTCTCTCCCTCCCCGGGGTCAGCCATCACCTCTCTCCTTTGGTGTGGACCAGACCCCAGCCACGTCCCGTCAGGGGCTGATGTTGCATCTCCTTAACAACAGGCACATCCTAGGAGGAGGAGGAAGGGGGGCAAGAGAACACAGGCTGGTTAACTCCACAGATAATGCCAGCCCCCTCCTTCAGCGCTTGTTCTCTGAAGTGGCCGAAGGGTGGGCCATCAGAGAACAGTGAGAAGCAAGAAGAAAAAACCCTCCTTGGGGAAGGGAGCGAACATTTACAGAATGCCTGCCGTGTGCCAAAACTTTACGTCTCCAAGAATCCCCAAACCCATCCTATGGGATAAATGCTATTATTCTACTTTATGACCAAAGAAACTGAGGCTTAGAAACAATAAGTTACCCAAGGTCACACGGCTGGTTAAGTAACTGACACCTGGGCAGATGACTTAACCGGGTATCACTCGGCATACTATGTGCCAGGCACGGTTCTAGTGGCTTGGAATGTACATCTGTGAACATCACCGGCAAAGATTCCTGAAAGCCCTGGTGACATATGGCCGGCACTAAACAACATAATAAGTAAAGTATATAGTATGTTACAGGTTAGGTGGGAAGGAGGAAGCAGCATTAAGGCAGATCGGGAGCGCTGAGATAGGCAGGATGCCATTCAAATAGGGTGGCTCGGGGTAGGCCTTGCTGAGAAAGAGGGATTTGAGGTAGGTGAGCTGTTTTAAGCCTCAGTTTTCTTATCTGTAAAATGGGGATAATACCTACCACACAAAGTTTTTACATTAAACAAGATGATATAAAATACTTGACATAGGGCTGGCCTGGCACCTAGTAAGCCCTCAGTAAATCAGAAATGTTATCAATATTACTAAGTAGCAAAGTTCAGGATGGAGCCTAGATCTATTCAGTGCCAAATCTCATGCGGCTCCCAGCACAGCCTGCCATGGCCCAGGTCACCGGGGGCCTGCAGTGTGGGAGGTTTGGAGGACATTGGCCGCCCACAGGGAGCTGAAGCAATCTGAGGACCGAAAATGGCCATGAGGGAGCAGACCAAACCTTCCCGGGGCCTGGGCTGTGCTGAAGTGTTCAACTTAGTTCTCACGAGGTGCCATTTCCCAAGAGAATCCTCATAAAATGCGGTAAAGCCAGCAGGGAGGGCATGGCACTGACTGAGCTGCACAGAGCAGGAGTCACCCGGAGCTAGTGAACTGGCCCAGGGATTCGCCCCCGACCAGCACGGAATCCTAGATCATTAAACACAGAGGCACCTGAGACGTCATCTAGTTCTGCCCCATCCTTCTCAGATGTGGAAACGGAGGCCCAAAAATGAGCAGTGACTTTCCTGAGGGCCACAGCCTAATTGGGAAGCTGACTCCTGCCTGGGACTCCTTGCCTCACTCTGCCTCCTTCTCCAGAAACTCAAAGTATTTCAGAAGCACAGCTGCCTCAAGCATTTTAGGAACATGAGGGCCAGTGTTTGTCCTTTCTGTCCTGCTGACACAGAATCAAAGTCAGGGGAAGTGCCCACCAAGTGAATCCAGGCACCGTGCTTGGACCGTGGAACACAGCCAGGACGAGAGAGCCGGGGGAGGTACCAGGTGCCGAGAGGGCCCCGATCAGCTGAGAGAGGGGAGGCTGCAGACAGGGTCAGGAGCACAGGGGATGAGGCTGGGGACAGAAGGAGAATCTGTGTCACCCCTGCCCAGAATCTCATGACCTCAGCATGCCTGCCCACCTGCCTTCCAGAAGGGGCCCAGAATAATTCCCGTAAAGGTAACTCATTGTCCTTCTTCAAGGCCAGACCCAGAGAAGTCACAAAGGATTTATCCCCCAGAATCATTTAACACCCCCCGCAAAAAGATCTAAGGGCTGACTCTCCTTGCCCAGCCCAGACATGCGTGCGGAGCTCCGGGGGAGGGACAAAAGCACAGTCACGTTCCCAGACTGCTGGTGGGGACAAGCAGAGGGACACGCTTAGGCCGAAGGGAGAAAAGCAAATCCCACATATACCTTCTCTGCACTTTCCAGTCCCCAAGCTCAAGATGTATAGGCCTTGAAGGCAGACACAGAGAGGACAGAGGGAGAAGGAAGCCGGGAGCTCGCAAAGCTTCACCCAGGGCAGAAGTTGTCTCGTGTGTCAAAGACCACATTCTTTCTTACAGAGCTGATCCCCAAACCCTGCAGCCCTCCCTCCCTCCTTCTTTCCTTCCATCTCTCCTTAAAATTCTCTCTTCACCCTGAGACTATGGGATCAGATGGACTCAGGCTTGAATCCCAGGCACCCCACCAACGCACTCCGCAGTGGCCTTAAACAAGCGGCTTCACCTCTCCGAGACTCGTTTCTTCATCCACTGCAAATGGAGGCATAACCTCATAGAGCTTTTGTGAGGCTTCGTCGAGATAGAGCGTATAAGGTGCTCAGTACACTGCCCAGATTGTTAAAATGCAGATATTATGATGAAATCTGTTCCAGGCCCTTTAACCTCCTGCTTTCACTTCTAGCAGGGCCTGATTTTACAACAATCCATAAGTCATTAACTGGGGCCATGTTAGACCTATAAGAATCTTTCCCAACAAGACACAACCATCACTCACAGTTATAAATGTGGAGTTCATGTGGGGACTGGCCTACACAGCATCTTCCCTTTGAAGAGCTCCAGTCCTGTATTTAGACCTGTACTGGGGAGCACAGGGCCAACCAGTATCCATCCATTCACTGCTTCTCCACGGTCTGCGAGCATCCGTCTCAAGCCAGGCAGCCCTCTCCCTCACCTCTGATCCATCAGTCATCTCCCTATACACATCTTCTCTGTATCTATCCACTTATCCGTCCATCCATCCACCTACCCATCCACCCACGGTACTTCACCCTCTAGGACCCCAGGGCCAGACTTTCCGGGCAAAGCACTCACCCCCACAAGGAATTACCACCTCAAAGTAATGGTGCCCAGGCAGGGGCTGAGTAGGGTCGGGATGTACACTTCCTCCCCTTCCCTCCCCTCCCAGGTGGAGATCATGAGCAGAGCCACAAGATCACGGCCAGGGCAACGTTATTAAAGCTGCCTAGTGCAGGGGATGGCCTGGGGTCACCATTTAATTCAGTTACTCGGTGACCACTTACCTGTCTGTGTCTGCATCTGCCTAAGCTGCTTCTCAGTGGCACGTTGCCCCAGGGGCCTGAGGACCTCATGTCTGTATGTTCTTGTCTCTTCCTGCCAGCCTGTGATGGGCTGCACTTCTCGTTCACCTGCCAAGGGTGAGGCACTGCACCAGGCACTTGGGGTGGGGGAGGGCGGTGGTAGAAATAAGTAAGACAAGATCCCCACCCCCCACCAAGAGTTCAAGAGGAACTGGGACAGGAGGAAGGCCATCCCCACCACAAGGTCTTGTAAGC
This sequence comes from Orcinus orca, assembly GCF_937001465.1. NCBI lineage: Eukaryota > Metazoa > Chordata > Mammalia > Artiodactyla > Delphinidae > Orcinus > Orcinus orca. The sequence goes on along the minus strand of NC_064572.1, from coordinate 60,758,616 downwards.
TGTGTATAACATTTCCCCTTCCAGGGCCTTGCTCAGCACAGCTCTCAGGTGGTAGCTGGTACGCAATCACTTTTCCATTACAGAAATCGATAACTTGAATTACTCCAAAATAACCAGCCCCTTCGTGCCCCTGCAAATCTAATTTTTCTGTGTCTGCATTTGCCCACATGCTTCTCTCTGAGCCTGAAATCTGTCTTCATGAGTCAATCCAGGCAGAACGGAACCTTTTGTCTAACTGTGACACACAGTAACAGAATAAGAGACGGATTTGGGATCGGAGACTTAGGTTCAAGCTTTCGCTCCGACACTAACTAGCTGTGGGCGCTCGTGAAGCCACTTAACCATCTAATTTCCTCATCTATAAAATGAGAATTCAAATATAACCACCCACAAGAGCGTTAAAGAGCAAAATGGGATAATACTGTACAGGAGCTCCTCGCATATATTAGGGGATCAGTGAACCCTTGGATTTTGCTTGTTCTATGCAAGAATCTGGAACCTGGCTATAAATCTACATCCTGAGGCCACAGTATAATGAGATCCTAGCGTAACTCCAGCAATAACAATACCTTACATTGGAGAAACAGATTATCATTTACAACGATGCCTTCTCACAACGCTCTCATTCTGCAAATGACAAGCTAAGACTCAGTGTGGTTAAGCAATTGACCAGGGGTCTGCGGACCGGTACAGCTTTCTGACCCCCTCCATACCCTTCCACCTCCTCCATCATCCCTGTCAAAACCACGAGTCCCTGTGCAGCTCTGGGACGCTAAGTTCTGCTGTCCAGCAGATGCTGAAGTGACAGGCCCTTTAAATAGCCTCTTAGAGGAAGAGCTGTGAGTACAGCACAATCTGCTCTCAGTGCCGCCAGGAGAATAAATCCTCCCAAAGTCGCCTGAGAAGGGTTCTGTGGAAACCTCGGAAGGCTGGACTTTGAAAGGAGGGAAAGAACACCTATTTCATGCCAGGCACATTCGTGGCCAGCTTCTCACCGGCTCCTCAAAACCAGTTGTTCTTAACCTTTTGGTGGGGGTCACATACCCCTTTGAGAATCTGCTGAAAGCTGTGGATTCTCTTCCCCAGTTAAAGGTACATCGTTCTGCATACAAGGGCAAGGGGTCAAGATTAAGAGCTCCTGGCATAAACCTGGGCTGTTCTAAGATTTTCTTAGGTACCAGGAACCTTCTTTTTTAAGTGCCCCACCCCTCATCATATCAAACATTTCCATATACATCCGCAACCCGCACTAAATCACACACACACACACACACACACACACACACACACAACTCGAGTTAAATTGCAGTTGACTGTTTGACAATGTTACATTTTGTAGATATGTAATAAAACATTAATTTCAGTTTTGTGCTTTTCCTATTTTGAAGCCAATGAACTTTCTTGGTAAATTTCATTGAAGTGTATCATACTTGTAGAAAATATGCAAATCTTAATTGTACAACTCCATGAATGCTCTGAACGTGAGCACACCTATGTAACTGATGGAGAAACAGCTCATCAGGAGTCCCCAGAAGCCCCCAGGCCCCCTTCCACTCGCTGCCCCCCAACCCCAGGGCAGCTGCTATCCTGACTGCTAACACCATAGATTAGTTTTGCCTGTATTAGAACGTGTTATACATGCAATCATAGAGTTCATACTCATTTTGTGTCTGGCTGAATTCATGGAACCGATCAACTTTTCCATTCAGGTCTCAGATATCTTCAGAGGCCTGTGAAAAGCTCATAGGCTCTAGGTACCATCGAAACCAGGGGTTCTCAACCTTGCCTTCGCTCTAGAATCTCTAGGGGAAATTTTAAAACTCCTGATGCCCAGGCTGCACCCCAGAACAATGAAGTCAGAATCCCTGGGGACAGGACCAGGCATCAGTGGTTTTTCTTGCTCCCCAGGTAACTTTGATTACGACCAAGGATGAGAAGCACTTGTCTAGGCAATTCTGTAAAGTATTAGTATCCCGATTTTACAGCTGGGGAAACTAAAGCTCCAGGTCTTTCCACCATATGCAACTGTCATGAAGCCGGAGCTCCAATTTAGGTCTGACTTGGGGCGCTCTTTGCATTGCCTTCACGCGTGGTGAACAGTAAAGCCAAAACCAGGTGTGGGTGCCTCATGCCAGACACCTCGTCACTGTAAGTCCTTCCAGAGCTATGGAGAAGGGAGGTCGGGTTTCCCAGGCTGCAAGACCCCCAGGAGAAAGGCAGCACCCCGGTGGCTGGCCATAGGGAGAAAGAGTCACCACAGACTGGACTCCATCTTTGTCCCGCGCCACTCTGGAAGTCACAGAAAAGTCCTTGCAGGTGGGAGCAGCTGCTTGTTTGGGGGTCGCGGAGAATTTTCCCAGCCGCTGAGATGCTCTGGCCAGATCTGTTTTGATTTGGGGGTGCAGTGCAAGATGCCACCACTCGGTGGCACCATGAGCTTCTGTAAACCCTGTGGTTTTCACACACACCCCTGCCTTTGGCCAAAGGAAGCCAGAAAGCGGAGTCAGGGGACAGTGATGGGGTAGCAGCAGCCCAGAGCTGCCTGAGGGTTCCTCTGCTCCTGAGGCCTGATGGGGCCTGTCTCTGGCTGGCAAGGAGGTTGCAGGGATGTGGCTGCCACTTCCCCCATAACTGAGCCAGCAGAGGAAAGCCAGGCAGAGAAGCCACGCCTCAGCCGGCTTCTCCCCTCACTGCCCTTCACCAAACTGCCCCTGTGGGCCCCACACGCCCATGAGGAGCCCAACCACCTACACTCCCGTGATGCCCTGGGCTTGAAGGTACCAGACCTCCCTTGGAGCCGAGGCACACCTCCAAGTCCTTCCCTGGGTTATTGCCAAATCCTTACCCTAGGATGGCTGAGGGGGTCTCTGAAGCTGGTATCGTCTTCCCCACAGTTTGGAGTCAGACTGTCTGGATTCAAAGCCAAGCTCTGCCACTTTCTAGTTGTATAGTTTTGGGCAAGTTACTTAACTTCTGTGAGCCTCAGTCTTTTCATCTGTAAAGTGGGAATAATAGTCCACACCACAGAGGGTCGTTGTGAGGACTGAATGGTGAATTATGTAGAGTCTTAGCCTAGTGCCTGGCACATAGTCAGTGCTAAATAAATGTTAGCTACTATTGTTTGTTTATTATTACTAATAATAATAATGTTGCAAACAGGACAGACAAAATGAACCTACCTGCATGTTAAAGAACAGCCTCCATTGTGACAACCCACCCACACCCCAGGTTTCAGCAGAGTCAGCAAGTCCAGCTGCCCCTTAGAAGCAGAAAGTACAAACAGGGAAGAAACGCAGGGTCCTGTTCAGAGAGGGCCCCCCCCCAGACCCCCACCCAGAGGTGGAGCCATTGTTGCCATGGTCTGGTGGGTTCCTCTCTTGTCCCACAGACCTGAATGTGTGACCCCGGCCATCCTACAGCCTCGGGCAACTTCCATTAGGGTGTCATCCCCAAAGTGTCAGAGTGAGCACTGGGTCAGGAGACAACCTTGGTTCTAAACCTGGCACTATCATCAACCAGCTGTGTGACCTAGGTCAAGTCACTCACCCTCTCTGGGCCTCCATTCTGCCTCACTTAGATGATCTTTAAATGTCCTCCCACATCTGTGCCACATGGTTTTAGCAAAGTATCTGGCACACAGTAAGTGCTCATTAAATGTTATTTATTTTTATAAAAGCCAAGACACAGGGCTTCCCTGGTGGCGCAGTGGTTGAGAGTCCACCTGCCGATGCAGGGGACACAGGTTTGTGCCCCGGTCCGGGAGGATCCCACATGCCGCGGAGCAGCTGGGCCCGTGAGCCATGGCCGCTGAGACTGCGCGTCCGGAGCCTAAGCTAAGACACAACTCTACTAGGTTCCAACACCCACATACTTTTCTTTAGAACTGAGTGACCTGTGTGATCCAACCCCGAACAGATATGAGCTCAAGAAATGGGTATTTATCTAATTAATCCATGACTTGATTTTTTTTTTTTTTTTTGCGGTACACGGGCCTCTCACTGTTGTGGCCTCTCCCATTGGGGAGCGCAGGCTCAGCGGCCATGGCTCACGGGCCCAGCCGCTCTGCAGCATGTGGGATCTTCCCGGACTGGGGCACGAACCCGCGTCCCCTGCATCGGCAGGCGGACTCTCAACCGCTGCACCACCAGGGAAGCCCCGTGATTTTGACCTGGCTTTCAGTCTAACCTGTTCCCCCCACCTAAGGATCCCAGGGCCTCATAAAGCCTCCAGATTAGGGATGCAGAGTGTCTGCCTCCCACTAGACTGCAAGCTCCAAGAAGACAGGGCCCGTCCTGCCCGTGTCAGGGCGCTGCCTCTTCAGGAGCACACTCAGCCCTGCCTCCTCGCCGTGGTCCTGGGGCACAGATCTGGCCTCCCACCACCGTGGGGGAGAGAAGCAGCACAGAGCCTCAAGCTAGGCAAGGCCTTTTATTGGAAAAAGAAATAATAAAGCAAAAGGCCACCACATCGCCTACGCCCAGCCCTCCCACAGGAGACGCACAGGTCAGCCCCAGCCATACGGTGGGCCAGGGTGGGTATAGGGGTAGGGGCTGTGCTGGAGCCCACTGGGCTGTAAGCTCACCCGGGGCATCCTTGGACCGGCACCCACTTAGGCTCAGGGGCTGGGCTGCCCTCTCCAGCTCTCTGGAACTTTCCTACACGCTGCTCCTGCATCCAAAAGAAAACCAGGCCCCTCTTTGGCTCCAGAAAGCTACCTGGCTAGCTGGTCTTTCATATCCACTCTAGCACCTCCTGCCGGCTGAGGCAGGCAGTCTCCTTTGTCCATTTTCAGGCACCAGGATGGGGCTGCTGAGTGTCGGCAGCCAGGGCCTCATTGGCTGGACACCCCTCTTTCCTTTCAAGAAAGGAATTTGCCTTTTCCCCTGCGGGTTAGCAGCTCCTTTGACCTTCCAAAGAAGCCTCACTTACACAGCCTTAGGGAGCCCCGGAGCCTGGGCGGGCTGAATATGCAGTGTCCATGGCCCCGTTGCCTTGTCATGAGGGACTGAGAGGGGGGCACGGAAGGCCCTGGAAGGTTGGCTCCGTTCTCCTAGAACCCCAACTTCGTTTTTGTCAGAATGTACACAGTACAGTCAGAAGGTGGGGAGAACCTTGCAAGTAGGGGAGAGGCCAGGAAGAAGAGCCACCTGGCAGCCCAGGCAAGGGGCAAGGGACATTAGGACATTTATTTACAGGGGGACAGGCTGGACCCACACAGAGAAGCAGCCAGACCGTGGCGCACGAAGATAAGACAGGATGCAGAGAGGGGATCATTGGCCCAGCAGCCAAGGGGAACGTACAAGTGCACTCACATACATGCACACACGCGTGTGTGCACACACACAAGTGCACTCACCATGCACACACCTGCCCTCACACACAGTACACACAGGTGCATTCACGCACATAGTGCACTCACATGTGCACTTACACATGTGCCTACGTGCACACACACTCATTCTCACACACGTGCAGGTTCTAATCTCAGGAAGTTGGCTCCAGTTCTGGCGGTTAAACCCCCAAGGCTACATCTCTCCATGAGGCATTTCTCCAGACCCCCATATAACCTCCCAGAGCCCCAGGCCATGTGCCCCACCACCAGCACCTGGTGGCCTGCGAAGTCGCAGGACTCGGACGCTTCTTGGCAAGGCTAAGATGACCTCCAGGCTCTGGGTGGAGGACAGGGACACCATGAGTCTAGAAGAGGTCAGGAGGGGGCTGAAGAGCTCCCCACTGCAGCGCCCATACGCTGACCACTCCTGTCTCCCCAGACCTTGAATTCGGTGGAGGCAGGGTCACAGACAGGCAGACGCCCCGTGGTGGCATCAGAAAGAGCAGACACTGGGAGACGGCCATGGGGAGCAGGGCCCTGATGGAGGGAGTCCTGGTGGATGCGGGATTTGGGGTGAGGAATCGTGCAGGATGGGAATTCTCTACGTGACAGACCTGGATCCTCTTCTGGGGTGTTGGGAGGGGAGCTGCAGAAGAGAGGGGCTGTCCAAATTGTGTTGTCCTCACCCCAGCCTCCCCCTGGAAAACCTGCCTCTGTGTGACCCAGACCAGCCCTGTCGGGTAAGAGCCAGGTCAGGAAGTGGACCGTCCTGCCAGGGGGCGAGGGGCAGGGGGCGCCGTTGATGGCCCGCAGGCAACACTGGGCGGGTCACCCTCCCTCCTGCCCTGGGCAGCAGGGTGGGCCCAGAGAACGACTCAGAAGCGGGTGCTCTGGTAGCGTAGCCGCCGCAGGTCTGCAGGGCCCTCAGTCCAGTCGTACACCTCCCTGCAAGGACTCTCGGCCAGTCACCGGCCACCCGCCCCGCCGCTGCTGCTGCCGCTGCCACTGCTACTGCCACTGCTGGAGCTGCCACTGCTGCACCGGTCCTCGTAGATGGAGATCTCGATCTGGGGCGGCGTTAAGGAGGGATGCAAGCGGACAGGAACTGGCTGATGGAGGCCAGCAGGGAAGCGGGAGGCAGAGCTGGTGCTGGTTCCCAGACAGGAAGGACTCAGAGGCCCGGGGAGCCAGACCCGAGCCCCTCCTTGCACCTGCGCTCACTCAGCTCAGATGCTCCTGCCCAGAGCCAAGACCAGGAGCTTGCATTCTAGTGCGTCTAATCGCTGTGTCCCAGGCTGGGGATGTGCCCAAGAGGGGGTGGTACTGCACAGGAAGTGTGAGGACTTGGGTGTCCTACGTTCAGATCTCAGCTCACCCATCTCATCTGTAAAGTGGGGATAATAATAGAATCTTGGGGTTACTGCAAGGATTAAATGAAATAAAACAAGTAATGCGCAATGCCTGCACATAGTAAAGTCGCAAAGACGAGAAGAGGCTGGCCCTGGGCTTTGTAAGCATGAGATTCTGGGATTTGCATTTTCTTTACTCTTTTCCTGTCAGTTTTCCAGTAAAAGTTATTTTTAAACAATTCTACCCTCTGCTGCTGACTGGGGGACAGGATGTAGGTACACCTTGACCAGGTGGAGTGAGCAGACCTATAACCCTCTGGAACGCCAGCCTCCCACCGAGACCTCACTTTTCTCATCTGCGAAAGGGCAACAACAGGACCTGCTCATTGAACGGGCTTCAATGAGGGTTACATGCGAGAGCATTGACGAGTGGGCCTGAGCTCAGATCCTGGCTCTGGCGGTCACCAGCTGGGCGGCCCTGAGCCAGGGTCAGCTACAAAGGCAATAAGAAGAGTTAGCCACTTTATAGGGGTCTTATGAGAAGTACATGGATTCATATTTTCACAGCACTTACTATGATATCTGGCATGTATTAAGCACTGATTAAATGCAGCTCAATAAAAGCGAAGCCTAAAATGCACAAACAGCACTAACTTGGGGTGGAGGCAGGGGCCGATGACCAGGGGTGTGGGGAACCCTAGGAACTCCCTGAACAGAGGCCCCAAAGGTGGTCCCATCTCCCAGCAGCCTCACCAGGGGCCCACTGGCCGGCAGCTCTGTGCCCTCGCACGGAACAGCTGGAAAGGATACAACCCTCATCCCACGCTCCACGGGGTCTGTGAGCAGGAGACCTCGGGGGGCAAAGACCTTCTCATTTTGCTCCTGGATGTATCGGGAGATCTTCTTGAGGACCTGCAAGGACAGGGACCGGTTGAGGATGAGGGTGGAGCACAGGAGCCCTGGGGGAAGGGATGCGGGGCTGTGGGGGAAGGAACCACCTTCTCATAGTGGGTCTCCATGCAGAGGAAGATGAAGTAGGCCGTGGCACAGGCCAGGCAGCCCTCGAGGTAGGAGCTGCCCCCAATCTTCTCCGCCTCTGCGTAGAAGCTGTTGAGGGTCTTCACAGTCTCCTCAAAGAGCTGCCGCTCGATCTGGAGGGAGAGAGGGACAGGGAGCCAGGCCCAGGTCAGCCTCCCTGGAGGTGGCAGTGGTGGGCCCGCACCAGCGTTGGGGTTGGCGGCACACAGGGAAGACCGGCGAGGCTGCAGGAGCGCATGGAGCGCCACACAGGGAGTCAGGAGACCTGGGGTCCAGTCCAGACTTGGCCATCAGCTAGCTGTGTGACCTTGGACTGATGACTTAACCACTCTCGCCTCAGTTTCCACATCTGTAAAATGGGAGTAAGAATGACTACTTGACCTCCCTTGGAAACTGAAAATTCCCATGAAATCCAAGATGTGAACATTTTCTGCAGCGGATCAAGCAGGAATTCCAGTGACTGCCACACACACACACACACACACACACACACACACACACACCATTGTGATGGCTGTGAGAGGGCTCAGGACCTGATTAGTAGGGGCTCTCCACGTTTGGAGAGCATGAGACGGATTGGGTAAGACCTCAGGAGTGTCTTCCCAGGAGGAGGCACTTCCTCCCAGTTAAGAGGTCACCCAGGGGACGTCCCTCTTGGTGCAGTGGTTGAGAATCCGCCTGCCAATGCAGGCGACACGGGTTCGAGCCCTGGTCTGGGAAGATCCCACATGCCACGGAGCAACTGAGGCCATGAGCCACAACTACTGAGCCTGCGCTCTAGAACCCGCAAGCCACAACTACTGAGCCCATGTGCCAGAACTACTGAAGCCCTCGCACCTAGAGCCCATGCTCCGCAACAAGAGAAGCCACCACAATGAGAAGCCCGGGCACCACAACGAAGAGTAGCCCCCGCTCGCTGCAACTAGAGAAAGCCCACACGGATCAACAAAGACCCAACGCAGCCAAAAATTAATTAATTAATTACTTAAAAAAGAAAACAACAGGTTACCCAGAACAGGACAGCCCCATGCATTTGGACAACTGAGAAGCTATCCTGCCTGCATCCATGACCGTAATAGCTAATATCCATTAGGCATGTTCTCTGTGCCAGGCACTGTTTATGTATTCCTTCATTTAACCCTCATAACAATCCTATCAGAGAAGTACGACTCCCACCCCCATTTTACAGGGGAAGCCTGACGGAAGCTCTGCTCTGTGGTCCAGACCACCATCATCTCTGACCTCTTTAAGTGGTCTCCCTGCCCCCAGCCCTGCCAAGGGAGACTGTTAAAGTCAGATCATGTCATAACTCTGATCAAGAGCTTCCCAAGTCTCCCCATCTCTCTCCAAGTAAAATCCAAGGAGTCCTTACATGCCTGTGAGGCCCTCCAGGGCCCGGCCCTGCAACTCCTCTGATCCCATCTCCTGTTCTCTTGACTCCAGCCACACCGACTGCCCACTGCTTCCTGAAAATGCCACAGGTCCTTTGGGCCTGTGTCCTCAGCTGCAGTACTTTTCCCCAGACACCCCCTGCCCTGGCTCTTCCCTTACTTCCGCTTAGATCTCGCCTTATCTGACAGCACCCCGTGTCCTCTGCCCAGCTCCCCCTTTGTACTTGACCTTCTCTCTTTTATTTCCAGTATTTGTTACCACCTACATATTTTCTTGTTGCTTTTTAAATTTTTTTGTATCCTCTAATAGAAAATAAGGTCCATGTGTTCACTCCTACATCTCCAGTGCCCAATACATTGGAGGCGCCTAATAAATACTTGCTGAATGCTGCATGAACTTGGCCAAGTTTACACAGCTCTGACCCGAGTCTGTGCCCTTCACCATGCAGCCCTCCACTGGAGCCTGGAGTGGAAGGTCATGCTCCAAACTCAGTAGGTATCAGAGTGTCTCTCATCCCATTTTTTACATTCTTTAAGCACCCCCTCACCCCCACAGGACCAGAACTGCCCATCACATAAGATTAGGGACCTCCCATTCCTGTCTAGAACAAAAGCTCTCCCCCCAAATAGTCAGAAGCTTTGGGGTTCCCAGCCACTACTTCTATAAAGATCTGGAGTGAACATATAAAGAAAATTATGTCCATCCTGTCTGGGACCCAAGCCCTGCTGCTGTATCTCAGGGATCACCCCCGCACCAAAGGACAGGCATGCTAAGATGAGGAGATCTACATGGCTCCCCAAAAGTTGTTTAGGGGTCAGATCAGCAAAGGCCACCCCTGCCCCACCCTCCCAAACTCATTCAAATCTGCCTGGGCTGCTGAATGAAAGGTCATGGTCCTTCTTCTGCCCTCCCCCAACCCCAGGCCAGTTCTAAGGGGGCCTGGGGTGAGGGCTACATACACCCAGGACCAGGAGCAAAACTCAGCAGAAGAAGCTGATGCCTTGCAAGGGGCCAGTGGTCCATGAAACAACCAAGTAGCTGAGTTGGAGCGGGAGGCTGTGGGCAGAGCCCTTGCTTGACGGCCTCTGATGCCACCAGCAGACCCTGTGATGGCGTGTCAGGCTCTCCCCTCCGTCCGAGGTGGGGAGAAGGAGGGAAAAGCACCCTCCAGCCCTTCCTCCAGGTCTCTAAGCTTTCCCTGCCAAGACTCTGATCACCCAGGCACCCAGTTTTATCTATACCCACTAAGGAAACAGGAGTCCTGTGAAAAAGCAGAGTCGGACGCCAAGGCCCTTTCGGCCCTCAGTCAGTCACTTCCTCTTCCTGGCCCTGAGTTTCCTCTCTTAAATGAGAGGATGAACTAATGCAATGCTTCCCAAACATTTATGCACATATGAATAACTTCAGGATCTGGTTAAAATGCAAATTCTGAGTCAGTAGATCCAGGGTGGAGCCTGAGATTCTGTGTTTCCAGGGCACGTTGACGTTGCCTGTTTTGGTTCAAGGGCTTAGCTGTTCTCGATTGTGGTACACACTAAAATCACCTGAGCAGCTTTTGAAACATAGGCATACTCAGGTCTCGCCTCCAGGAGATTCTGATTCAAATGGTCTGAGAAGCGAGAGGGTGGTTCCAAGCAGCAAAGACTACCACCGTCCTATTCTACCCAAGCTGACGCCCTGCCAGGTTTTCTCAAAAGCTCCCAGGTGATTCTAACGGGCAGCCCAGCATGAGAATCACTGTACTAGGAGACCAGAGATTCTCAAAGTGGGATCTGTGAATCACCCAGTTCCACAGCACCTGGGGATTCCTCATTAAAAATTAAGATACTCAGCCCCGGACGCACAGTGGAACCACCCAGGGAAATTTAAAGCAATGCTGATGCCTGGGCCCCAGTCCCAGACACTCTGATTTAATTGATCCTGGGTGTGGGCTGGGCATTGGGATTTTTTTAAGCTCCCCAGGAAATTCTAATGTGCAGCTGGGGTTAAGAAGTGTTTCTAAAAAGAGATTCCTGAACCCAGTCCTGCAACTGAGTCAGCATCTCTGATGACAGCTAGTATCATCCAATAAGCAAATTCCAATAAGACCCAGGAATTTGCATTTGTTTGACAAGCTCTCTAGGTGATTCTCTGAAATCTGAGAGCCACTGAACTAGAAAATCTCTGAGGTGTTTCAGCTCTAACTTTCTAGAAGGTGACAGCAAGACAGTGTTAAGGACATTATTTAGTTCTTCCACCTGAAGTGGCTGAGCAAGTTGTTTCCTATACTACTTTTTTCTTGGAAAAATATACGTATTCTAATAAGCCCCTCAGTTCCATCATAGTCTATGATCCAACTTTAGCAAAAGACATCCTTACCCGGCTGTCCAGCTCTGGGGGGAATTTGGTCTGGAACTGACAGATGGTCCCATCGCTGTAGTCTCTCTGGATAAAGACCTTGGTGGCCAGCGAGGCACTTCGCCGGAGCTCCTGCAGATTGTGGACCTGGGGAGACGTTCAGGAGACACGCACTCAAGGTGATCATCCTTCTAGGTTTGTCCAAGACTGAGGGGTTTACTGGGGTGTGGGCCTTTCATTGCTAAAGTCAGGAAAGTTCCCAGCAAAGCAGGACAACTTGTCTACCCCACAAATGTTCAAGGAAGGTTGCGGGAAGCAGGCTTGTTGAGTTTACTCCAGAAGATGCCTCTAGCTATCCCAGAAAGATCTAGAAAAAGCCTGAAGCAGAGCCAAAGCTGAGCCAAAGCGAGAGGTTCTGGAACCACCAACAGAGCCAGGAACAAACTTTAACGAGAGGAAAACACTTCCTGGTGGCTAGCCCAGATCCTCTCTCTCTCTCTCTCTCTCTCTCTCTCTCTCTCTCTCTCTTTCTTTCTCTCTCTCTGTCTCTCTCTCTCTCTCTCTCTCACACACACACACACACACACATGCATGGTGGGGTCTTTCACTCTTTCATTCATTCAGCAAGTATCAAATGTTCACAGCTTGTCAGGCTGTGGCTTGGGGACCCCAGCACTGGACAAGACTGATGCCTCGGACCCATCCCGCCTAGTAGAGCTGACAGGGTTGGGGGAGGGGAGCTTGTGGGGCAAAGGAAGATGGGATGCGCCCATGAACTCAGAGGGAGATGGGTTCAGGCCAGGTTATGGCTTAAGTCAGAGACACCACAGATTGTTTCCACGTCCAGCACGTCTCATCACAGGAAAGAAGGGGCCCACATACATCCAAATGTCCCAGAGAAGATTGTGGATAAAGTGGGCTGAGGCCAGAAAATGAAGAAATCTCCTGCCCTTGTAGGAAGGAGTGGGGTGACTTCTGTCCCTTGTCCACACCTGCAAACTTGACATTGACACAGGCTCTAGCATTTCAGAGAAGTGGGCTCAATTCCACAGAAGAACTGGGCCTCTTTCTTCCACTTCCAGCCTCCATCACCCGCATTTGAGACAAGCTTCCCACCGGGTGAAATATTCCAGACGTTGGAACCACGTGGAGCCCAAGCGCCAAAGGCAGAGTGAACACAGCCAGTTCATCCTGTGTAATTAAGGTGAATCCGTTCAGTCACTCAGCTTTCATTTATTGAGTCCCTACTATTGCCAGGCTCTGGGGATGCTGAGCAAAAGGCAGTCTGTGAGCTCCAGGGAGGAAGACAAGTAAATACACAATGAATCAGACTGATAAATGCTGCGGAGAAGTAGCATCTCCCCCAGAAACGCTTACTCAGAAAAGGCTCCCTGAAGTCTGTGTGGAGTCATAAAGGAGCTACCAGCGGTGGGGGGTGGGCGGGGAGGGGGGTGAGGGAGGGAAGAAAAGGCAACCCAGAGGGAGGAGCTTGTGCAAAGTTAACGGAGACAACAGAGAACAAGGTCTACTCCAATGACTGGAGGCAGATTTCAGCAAGACTGAGGTTGGTTTGCAGAGCAGATAAGAGCAGTAGATGATGAGAGTGTAGAGAAGGCAAGGGTTAGATCACAAAGAGCTTGACAAGTTCCTACTGGAGCGGAGGGTTTACGATAGAAGATACTTAAATTGCTTAAGAGCTGGGGGAAGAATAAGAGAGAAAGGTTTTCAGTGTGGTAGTAGGATCAGATGATAGATCAAGGTAGATCAAGGTCCTGGGATGGTGCTAACAAGACTTTCCTGAATCCCAGTGAATTTTGCTCTGTGTAAGAGTGTGATCCTAAAGTACTGTAATTGGATGAAATACCGTATAAGGGCTCCTATAGTCCTTGATTCCCCTAATCAAGGTTTTAATTGAAGGAGTCCCCTTGACATTTAGTAGGAGCCTATGATAACTTTGAAAAATAAAAAATGCTTTGGTAATATAAAAATGTTATTCATTAGTGTGTCTGCTCTGTCTGGTTAAGGTTTCATACAGTTGTATTTTCAAAGGAAAAGGAAGGGGCTGTGACCTTCCTCCGACCTTCTAAACCAACCTACATGAGCCTGTCAATCTTGAGGATGGACTGCCCTAGCCCCAGAAAGATCATTCTGGTAGCTTCGTGAGTGGTGCCTGGGAAGTGGGCATGACTGGGGTAGGGGGCCAGGTGGAGGGATGACTATCTTTGTAGTAGTCCAGGGGAAAATTAAAGTGGGTCTAACTTAAGAAAAGTAATGGTGAGAATGGAAAGAAAAGGAAAGAACAGTGCTTCAGCCATTCTGAAATGGGCTCAGCTTCTTCCCCTCCAATACCCTCCTTTGTCTGTGACTGATGCACACACACTGTGTGCTACGTCTCTAGTGACTGCCTAGCTGTTGACTACAGCCACTTCTTCCTCTTGGTCACACAGCTAGATTAATTCCCAGCCTCCCTTTCAGTTAGGTGTGGCCATATGACTGAATGGAATGCGAATGGAAGTGATGAATGTCATGTACAGGCTTCGCTCATAAAGACCACCACTCCTCTGTGATTTTTCTCCCCTCCCACAGAAACCAAGAGAGCCATGAAGACAGTGGAACCACAAAATGAAGAGAGCCTGGGTCCCTGGATCACTGCCTAGAGGAGAGCCACCTACTGATCAGGAATGCCGGGCTGGGACTTTACTGAGCAGGAAATAAACCTCTATTTTATTACACCATTAAGATTTTAGGGGGCTACCTTACAGAGTACAGTCCCATTTCCTTTTGGCTTTTATCAATGTGTTCTCAAGTAGCCAGAGTGGGAGGGGTCAACACGCTTTCCAAACCCAACAATATTCTGAGCCTTAGAACACTGTCCTGGCTCTGGATGACTAGGGATCTTCTTCCCTCCCTGGAGAGTGTCTGTGGGGTCTCGAGGAGGTGCTAGAGGATGGTATCAGGCACACTTTGTATGCCAGAGCCCTAGTTTCCCAGATCTACTTAGAGCACACAGACTCTAAGACTGTAACGCATCTGTAGTTAGTAGGATCTAAGACAAGGCAGGGTCTCCTGCCTCTTACTTCTCATCTTCCTCAGCCCTCCCCTCTCTCCCATCACCATCCCCCAGCTGCTGGCAGCTGAGTCAGGACAGGACCAAGAGGCCCTGCATGAGGAAGAAAGAGAAAATCAGTGGTGAGATCTGCTGACACCAATTTTTGAACTGCATGGCAGGGAAAAGGAGGCTGCCAGGAGAGTGGGCATCCCAGGTCTCACATTTGGGGTCTGTACACTTGGCAGAGGCGGGGAGCAGCGAGCACTGGAGGGCAGATGAGCACCCCCAGGCAGGTTGGACCAAGACAAACAGGAGGTCCCATCTGGCCCACATCTCCAGGCTCGTTAAAAACCAGTGAATGCCAGAGGATGTGTTTGAGACTCAACTCAAGAATCACAAGGTTCAGCTGATGAGCCGACACCATCCTCCCTGGCTGGGGAGTGGAGGGGGAGTGAGGATCCTGAGTCACAGGCAGCCGAGCCGGGCTCAGGATGGAAACCCAGGCGCAGGGCCTCCTCCTCAGGCTGCACCAGAGCCCCAGCCCAGAGCATTGTCTGCTGCTTGTTAATTTCATGCCTCAGAGATCAAACCTCCAATGCCTTTCTTGGCTAACGCTACTTGGGTGCATTTAAAAATCTCTGAGGGGCCAAACTCCACCACTTGGACAAGCCCCTCCCAGCCAAGCATTTCCCAGTTGTCCTTGGCCATCTGGACTGGTTTCCAGGGCAGACCCTGCTCCCATGACACACATTCGCAGAGGTTTGTCACGCAGGAAATGGGCTCATTACAGTTTTCCAAATGAGGTCAGTGTATGGCTCAGGAGGCTTCATCCCTCCTCTGAGGTCCTCACACACACCCCTCCCCGAATGCTAACTCCTAAACAGAAATTAGGGAGTAGAAAATATCCAGTTTCCATGCCTTCCATCCAGGAATATCCAATCTTTCTCAATTCTCTCCCTCTGTCTCTTCTTCCCCCCCTCTCTCCCCTCTCCTCCTCTCAAAACACTTTCTGCTGGAGCTGAGGACCTCCCGTTCAAAATCCTAAGAGAATGGCCACAGGAGCTTGGCATGAGGTTTTACTTCTCCCAACAGGTTTTTCCTGGTAATCTTAACACAGTCCTAACAGTAAAAACAGCCTGGGGAAAATGACTCGCTCTGCAGCCCAGATAATGTGAACGTCCTGTGCCTTGGCAGAGCTAAGGCTTCCTCCCTCTGTGCTGCCATCAGAGTCCACCCAAGGCCAAATTGGGAAATGGGCAATATTTGTCCTCAGCCCCTCAACCCTGTGGGCACTCCTCCATCCCTCTGCCCTCAAGCTGAACCAGCCAGGCCAGTCAGGGTACCTGCGTCCCCATACTCCAGCCCTTCCAGAACTCCTTTGCATCCTTCCCCCATCAAAGTCTTATGTCAGGACCCCTAGTCCTCTACTCTCTACTGGGCAACACAGTTGGCTAATTGGATACACCTGGATGCAGCAAACAAAGCACTGGCCAGGGAGGCAGAAGACTCAAGTTCTAGTCCTGGCCCTGCCACTTTTTAGCCATATTTCCTTGGATAAGTCTCAGCACTCCGGTTGCATCATCTGTAAAATGGGATAATGATGCCTTCCTTGGCTCCTTCACAGGGATTAGGCAAGCTTCTGAGCCTCAGTTGTCTCATCTGTTAATTGGGGATAATGACACTATCCTCGCCTACTTCACAGGGTTGCTCTAAGGCTCAAAGGAGATCACTCATGTGATAGTGCTTTGTATACAGGAAAATGCTATATTCACGGAAGCATTACGAGCAGAGCTAACGGCAGGCTAACAGCAGCCTCCAGGAAACACTGCCTCGACCTAGAGATGTAAGCCTGCTGGTTAGAATCTGTGAACCACAGCAGACCTGAGAGGGAGATTTGCCGGGACAAATGGGCCTCATCACAGATGTGGCCACCTTTTCTGCCCACACTGCTGGCCCAACTGTCCCCACGTGGCTGAAGTCTCCCCTTCCTGTCCAACACCAGCAGCCTCTCTGCTGCAGTCTGCCAGCCCTGTCTGGAACATGACCAGCTCCTTGGCCATTTCTCCTTTGTTCTTCCTCCTCTTCTCAGTATCTCTGGCACTTTCTGAGCACTCTGCCTTCCTCCACCCTAGAAACCAAGCTCCACGGGTCTGCGCAGGGCTTGTCCCCTCACAGGGTCCTGAGGGACGAGCTCTCCTAGCTAACCCTGTGCCTTGTCAGAAAGCCGAGTGATGCCAAGCAACTGCACCTCGTTCTGTGGTGGCGACGACAGCAGAATAACAACAGTAACACTTGGTACTGATGTCACGCTGCTCAGCAGGGTGCCCAGAGGCACTGCATAGGATCATTCAAAAGCCCTTGCTGTCCCCCTGGCTTGTGTTCCAGCTGGGTTGGAAATGGGGAAACACCACAAAAAAAGTCAACATTAGAACTGGGGAAATCTGGTGTCCTGGGTTCCACTCCAAAATTCAAAGAAGAAACTTTCAGCTCTGCTGCTGACACGCTGTGTGAGTGTTAAATAGGTCCTCCCCTTCATGTATTAGCTTTACCACTTATGAAGTGGGAATATTAAGAGCTCCATTTCCCTTGTGAAGTGAGGGGGTAGAGGAGGTAATTCCTGATCTCTTAAGCAATGCACATAGATCCTGCCCTCAGTCAATAGGTCCCTGGTTCAGCTTCCAAGTCCCTTGAAGGTGGCACAGGTATAGGCACACCCTGAAGAAGGCAGCTCCTCCCATCGGACACAGGGGAGATGCGGTCTTCTGGTACAGCAAACTCAGAAGCGGTGAAGAAGCAGGAAAGGCTAATATGCAAAATTGAACTGGCGCAGGCAGCTCATTAAAACCAACCACTTGGGGCTTTGACCTGAGGATTCTTTGTCCCCTCCTGTCCCCCTGCCCCCGGGGAGGAAATGCAGATGTGAAGGCAGGTCTGTCATCTCTTAGCCAGGCTTTTGGGCTCAGAAGCTGGATGGCTGCACCGTGTAGCAACAGCAGCCAGCCGCCTTCTCTCCCCTAAAACTGGCTCAGGCTCGTCTCCAAGCCTCTAGGGAAGTGGTTTCAGGACTTTCAGTCCATGGGAAGGGGAAACCCCAGCTGAGGCCCCGGGAGCAAACCTGGCACTAGTGCCAACAAGTGGTGCGGACAGCTTCGGGACTCCGATGGGGAAGATTGACACGCCAGGGGTGAAATGAGCTCCAGTGAGGAGCCCCTCTCTTCCCCCCGGCCACTTCGCCCCTCCCCCACGCCTTCCCTCCGGACCCGATCCGGGAAACCACCCCATCCCATCCTACCCCACCCTCCTCTTCCTTCCCCGCCCCTTGCTGGGATCTCTTCCCACAGCAGCCGGGCACTGCCTGCGGGCCGGTGCTCGCTCCCTACCTCAGTGGCCATGTTCCGGGGGCGCTGACAGCTCCGAGCAGCTGCGGGGCCCGTCGAGGGGGGTTGTCCGCCGTGCTGACTCGGGGAGCAGGTGGGCTGGCGGCAAAGAGACGGGGCCCGGGGCGCTGTCCACGGTGCTGATGCGGACGCCGCAGACCCGTGCGCCCGTGGGCTGCTGGGCGGGCGGGCGCCTAGGTCCTGGAGACGGTCACTGTGCTCTCCGCGGTGCTGATGAGGTCGCCGTGCCGGAGAGGCGAAGCCTCAGCAGAGGCTCTTCCGGGCCCGATCGCTGGTTGCCGCTGCTCCTGCAGGCAGCATCCCGGTTTATCTTTAACAGGGGCGGCGGGCGTGGGGGCGGCGGGGGGTGGGGGCTGGCGGGGAGGAGGGGCCAGGCGCCTCGGCAGATCGGGTGGGAGAAGCGGCGGCCCCGGACTCCGGCGCCCGCCCGCCGGAGAGGAGCCCCGCCCGCAGCCAGAAGCTCCGCTCCTGCCCGGACCGGAGGCCCCGCCTCTCCTGCCTGCCCCTCCCCCTAGTAAGAGAGCCAGGACCTGGGCGCTCGCTACCGAGGCCTCCAGGGACTTGCAGACTCGGAGGAGAGAGAGGCAGGACCGTTCTGGGGCAAGACACTCTAGCCTGCCAGGGCTGAGGGTCCTCGACTCGTTCGCAGGCCCCTAGGTGCGGGCTCTTTACCTTTCCAACGCCCTTCTTCCCAACCCCTCCCCCATCGTGGCCCAGGCTGCCTCGTTTGCGTTTTTTTCCTCTTCTTTCTCTTCTGTTTCTTTGTGGCCCCCTCTCGAGGCTTGCATGGACGTTCCCTCCTCTCCCCTCTCTCCTTTTCACTGCCTTGAACCCTATTAGCTAGAGGAGGCTGCTGCAGACCGCAGAGAATCGTCTCCTTTCTTTAAATATGTACCCTTGTTTCATCCCCAGAGATACCCTGGGGTTCCTTCTTTCAGGGAGCTCCAGAACTGAAGCCAGCCTCTCCTTGCTGCTTTTCCTGGCCCTGCCCCCAACCCTTACTCTTCCCTCTCTCCTCTGAAATCCCAGAGTTGACATACACACCACCATCTCCAATTAAAAACCACAAGCAGATGGTGCCAAATGGGTACGCCCACTCTCTAGGGATGGCAGGTGTGGCTCCGGTGCCTCTTTCACATTTTCGACATCACACCTTTCTACCAGATGACCTATCTATATGCTTAATAAACAAGGAAATACCAACACAGGTGCCCTTTCACACACCCATACACCCCTTGGTGTCTGAGGGGAAGCTGGGTATGTTCCTCTGCAGCTCACAGCTGCCTAAGGGTCAACAGCAGCAACCCACACACAGGGAGCCATGGGCAGCCAGCAGACCTGGGTCCTGCCTCAGGCAGCATGACCTTAGGTAAATACTTCACACCTGACCTTCTTCCTGTAAAATGAGTGTTGGACTTCACTAGACTATTTCTAGGGTTCTTTCTTTTCCTCAACCTTTTATTTTGAAAATTTCAAACATACAGAAACATTGAAAGAATAGTACAATAAACTATACTATCCACCTAGCTTCAACAGTTGTTAACATTTTGTCACATTTGCTTGATAGATAGATAGACACAGAAACATAGAGATATATTTGGCTAGATTATTAGAAAGTAAGTGACAGACATTGTGAGGGTTTATTCTTAAGTACTTCACCATGTATCTCCTAAGAATAAGGGCATTCTCCTACCTAATCACAATACTATTATCACATTTTTTTCATTATTGCAAACACAAGATTTACTGGAAATTATCAGTGTTACCGAAGATAGCCACAAAGATGATACTCATACTAGCCACAGCATGTTGAAAGACTTTTCTTTAGTGTTGCACATCCTCTCATATGTATGGTCCACAGAAGCAGAAAACTCCATATTTTATCTATAAACCTATAGATATGTATTTTCAAATTTTATCTATAGCTTTAAAGGGAGAGGAGTTTCTATTTTGATGCCACCATTTTGTTTCACATGATCAAAACTGTTGACAGGAAAGCTCCCAATGTCATGCTTAATATCCTGGTCCTGGCTTACCTACAGTCTTCCAAGTTTTCTCACTCAGAGACATCAACTTGCTGGTCTTATGGAAATATTGTTTTCCAGCACAAAATACAGCCACCCTGGTCTCTGATAGGCTTAATATGCTCATTATTTCTCCAACCTGCTCTTGGGGGAATCTCCACAGAGCTGGCTTTTATAAGATTCCTCAGATTTCTTATAAGCAGTATTTACATTCATGTATAGTGGTATTCCTCAGGTTTTCCTTCCACGTGACTTTTGCTCAATGCTCTTCATTTTCTTGATATAGATATACTTGGTCATACCAAATTTTTCACAGCTTCCCTCAAGTGTCTTTTTCACTATCATCATCATGGGCTACCAAATCCAGCATTCATTTTGCAACCTTCAAATATTTTTCCTCAGGGTAGAAATTTCTCATGCTTGATCACAACCCAAAGATAGTTTGGTCCATCTTTTAGGGTTTCATAGCCAGAGCTACACACAATGCAGAGTAGAGAGCCAGGAATGTATGTTCCCTTTTCCTCCAAGCCAATGACCCACATACATCTTAGCAAAACCTATTATCACACTTTTAAAGATTCCATATCATCTGATATTCTAGGATAGCTTATTGCCCTTAAAACACATTAATAGCAATGACCCCTCAGAACTTCCCCCAGAACATCTCATTTTTAATAGCTAACATTTATTGAGCACCTGTGTGCCAGACCATATTCTACATGCTCTACATGTATTATCTTATATAAGACTCACAATTACTCTTTGAACTAAATGCTATTATTATCCTTTTATTATTCCCACTTTACAAATGAGGAAACTGAGTGAGTTACCTAAGGTCGTGTGGCCTGTGAGGAACAGAGGCAGGATTCAGGCACAGGCAGTCAAGCTCCAGAGCATGTGTGGTTCATCCTCCCAGCTGAACCACCTCCCTCCAGCGCACTGTAGACTATAAATTGGCAGAATATACCCACATCTCCAACTGCCCATTTCACAGATGAACACACTGAGTCCCCAAGGATAATGACATGCCAAAGAAGCTAAAGGCAGATTTTCATTTCACCTTAGAGTTCGGCAAATGATTTGGCACCAAGGAGCAACCTGAAAATATCTGTGGACCCTATGGTGGCCTCTGGTGATAAATAAATGCACATCTGATGATCTCCATGTACACCGCTCCCGGTTCCTCACACGTGGTTTTGATTATATTAATTAGACAACCATCTGGAAACCACTCTCTTCACTTGAAGCCAAGACATCTGGATGTGTGCATTCAACCAATCCATTCGTTCTATGTATATTTGTTAAACACCTACTATGTATCAGGCACTTTTCTAGGAGCTTGGGATACAGCAACGACTAAATGCACAAAGACTTTGTTCTTATTGAACCTATATTAGTGGGGTAACAATCAATAACAGATTAGCTAATAGTATAAAATATGTCAAGTTGTAATCATCACTAAGAAGTAAAGTAAAGCGTGGTAATGAGAGAGAGAGACGGGGGGAGGGAGTATTTCAGAAAAAAATAGTCAGGGCAAGTTTTTTTGTTAAGGTGAAATTGGGGCAGAGGCCTGAAGGAAGTGAGAGAATTGAACATGCAGGTATCTGAGGGAAGAGTGACGAAGCTTAGAGGACAGAGTACAAGGCCTCCAAGAAAGGAGCAGGCTTGGTGTGTTCAAAGAATAGCAGGGAGACCAGTTTAGCTAGACTGGAGTGGGCCAGGGGAAGAGAGATGGGAGCTGAAATCAGAAAGGTGGCAGGAGCCAGGTTTTAGATGACGTGTAGGCCCTCATAAGGATTTTGGATTGCACTCAGAAAGTGAGATGGCAAGCCTTACAAGATTTAGAGTAGAGGCGTGGTATTATCTAATTGCAGTTTTTAGAAGATTACTATGGACGCTAGGGTTGGCAGGGGGGCAAGGATAGAAGCAGTGAAGCCAGTTAGGAGGCTGTTAGAGTTGTCCAGGCAAGATACGGTGGTGGCTTAGATTAGGGTAGGAGCAGTGGGGTGAGAAGTGGCCAGATTCTAGATACAACTTGGAGGTAATGCTGAAAGGACCTGTAGATAGATTGAGGTTGCAGCATGAAAGAGAGTTAAAGACGATTCCGAGTTTTGAAGTCTCAGCCACTGGAAGAAAGGAGCTGCTATTTACTGAGGGAGGAAGACTAAGGGCTGAGTAGGAATGGGGAATACAGAGTTTGCATGTGCTTAGTTGATTTAAGTTGGAAGTTTGATATGCACGTTATACACCTTAGTAGAGTAGGAAGTTGGGGTTCAGGGGAGAGGTAGAGGGCTGGAAATATAACTTCAGGAGTCATCAGTATGTGAATGGTATTTAAAACCATGGGTCTAGATGAAATTATCTAGGAAGTGACTATAGCTAGAAAAAAATGTTTAAGAACTGATCCTGATGTAAATTGATACAGCCACTACGGAGAACAGTATGGAAGTTCCTTAAAAAATTAAAAATAGTATTACCATATGACCCAGCAATCCCACTACTGGGCATATATATATATACCCTGAGAAAACCATAATTCAAAAAGAGACATGTACCACAATGTTCATTGCAGCTCTATTTACAATAGCCAGGACATGGAAGCAACTTAAATGTCCATCAACAGATGAATGGATAAAGAAGATGTGGCACATATATACAATGGAATATTACTCAGCCATAAAAAGGAACGAAACTGAGTTATTTGTAATGAGGTGGATGGACTTAGAGTCTGTCATACAGAGTGAAGTAAGTCAGAAAGAGAAAAACAAATACTGTATGCTAACACATATATATGGAATCTTAAAAAAAAATGGTTCTCATGAACTAGGGGCAGGACAGGAATAAAGATGCAGATGTAGAGAATGGACCTGAGGACACGGAGAGGGGGAAGGGTAAGCTGGGACGAAGTGAGAGAGTAGCATTGGCATATATACACTAACAAATGTAAAATAAATAGCTAGTGGGTAGCAGCTGCATAGCACAGGGAGATCAGCTCAGTGCTTTGTGACCACCTAGAGGGACATGTCCCTCTAGGGACAAATTTTTAGAAAGGTATAACCTTCCAAGACTGAACCAGGAAGAAATAGAAAATATGAACAGACCAATCACAAGTAATGAAATTGAAACTGTGATTAAAAATCTTCCAACAAACAAAAGCCCAGGACCAGATGGCTTCACAGGTGAATTCTATCAAATATTTAGAGAAGAGCTAATGCCCATCCTTCTCAAACTCTTCCAAAAATTGCAGAGGAAGGAACACTCTCAAACTCATTCTATGAGGCCACCATCACCCTGATACCAAAACCAGACAAAGATACTACAAAAAAAGAAAATTACAGACCAATATCACTGATGAATATAGATGCAAAAATACTAGCAAACAGAATGCAACAACACATTAAAAGGATCAAACACCAGGATCAAGTGGGATTTATCCCAGGATTGCAAGGATTCTTCAATATACGCAAATCAGTCAATGTGATACACCATATTAACAAATTGAAGAAGAAAAACCATATGATCATCTCAATAGATGCAGAAAAAGCTTTTGACAAAATTCAACACCCATTTATGATAAAAAAAAAACTCTCCAGAAAATGGGCATAGAGGGAAGCTACCTCAACATAATAAAGGCCATATATGACAAACCCACAGCAAACATCATTCTCAATGGTGAAAAACTGAAAGCATTTCCTCTAAGATCAGGAAAAAGACAAGGATGTCCACTCTCACCACTATTATTCAACATAGTTTTGGAAGTCCTAGTCACGGCAATCAGAGAAGAAAAAGAAAGAAAAGGAATACAAATTGGAAAAGAAGAAGTAAAACTGTCACTGTTTGCAGATGACATGATACTATACATAGAGAATCCTAAAGATGCCACCAGAAAACTACTAGAGCTAATTAATGAATTTGGTAACGTTGCAGGATACAAAATTAATGCACAGAAATCTCTTGCATTCCTATACACTAATGATGAAAAGTCTGAAAGAGGAATTAAGGAAACACTCCCATTTACCATTGCAACAAAAAGAATAAAATACCTAGGAATAAACCTACCTAAGGAGGTAAAAGACCTGTACTCAGAAAGCTATAAGACACGGATGAAAGAAATTAAAGATGATACCAACAGATGGAGAGATATACCATGTTCTTGGATTGGAAGAATCAATATTGTGAAATGACTACACTACAAAAAGCAATCTACAGATTCAATGCTATCCCTATCAAATTACCAATGGCATTTTTTACAGAACTAGAACAAAAAATCTTAAAATTTATATGGAGACACAAAAGACCGTGAATAGCCAAAACAGTCTTGAGGGAAAAAACAGAGCTGGAGGAATCAGACTCCCTGGCTTCAGATCATACTACAAAGCTACAGTAATCAAGAAAATATGGTACTGGCACAAAAACAGAAACATAGATCAATGGAACAAGATAGAAAACCCAGAGACAAACCCACGCACCTATAGTCAACTAATCTATGACAAAGGAGGCAAGGATATACAATGGAGAAAAGACAGTCTCTTCAATAAGTGGTGCTGGGAAAACTGGACAGCTACATGTAAAAGAATGAAATTAGAACACTCCCTAACACCGTAAACAAAAATAAACTCAAAATGGATTAAAGACCTAAATGTAAGACCGGACACTATAAAACTCTTAGAGGAAAACATAGGAAGAACACTCTTTGACATAAATCACAGCAAGATCTTTTTTGATTCACCTCCTAGAGTAATGGAAATAAAAACAAAATTAAACAAATGGGACCTACTGAAACTTAAAAGCTTTTGCACAGCAAAGGAGACTACAAACAAGATGAAAAGACAACCCTCAGAAAGGGAGAAAATATTTACAAATGAATCAATGGACAAAGGATTAATCTCCAAAATATATAAACAGCTCATGCAGCTCAATATTAAAAAAATAAACAACCCAATCCAAAAATGGGCAGAAGACCTAAATAGACCTTTCTCCAAAGGAGACATACAGACTGCCAACAAACACATGAAAGAATGCTCAACATCACTAATTATTAGAGAAATGCAAATCAAAACTACAATGAGGTATCACCTCACACCAGTTAGAATGGGCATCATCAGAAAATCTACAAACAACAAATGCTGGAGAGCGTGTGGGGGAAAGGGAACCCTCTTGCTCTGTTGGTGGGAATGTAAATTGATACAGCCACTATGGAGAACAGTATGGAGGTTCCTTAAAAAACTAAAAATTGAATTACCATATGACCCAGCAATCCCACTAGTGGACATATACCCAGAGAAAACCAT
Source organism: Orcinus orca (assembly GCF_937001465.1). Taxonomy (NCBI): domain Eukaryota; kingdom Metazoa; phylum Chordata; class Mammalia; order Artiodactyla; family Delphinidae; genus Orcinus; species Orcinus orca. Next base: position 60,733,406 of record NC_064572.1, on the reverse strand, counting down.
AATTCAAGAAGACACATGGACCCCAAAGTTCATTGCAGCACTATTTACAATAGCCAGGTCATGGAAGCAGCCTAAATGCTCATCGACAGACAAATGGATAAATAAGATGTGGTACATATATATAATGGAATATTACTCAGCCATAGAAAGGAATGAAATTGGGTCATTTGTAGAGATGTGGATGAATCTAGAGACTGGCATACAGAGTGAAGTAAGTCAGAAAGAGAAAAACAAATATTGTATATTAATGCATATATGTGGAAACTAGAAAAATGGTACAGATGGACCAGTTTGCAGGGCAGAAATAGAGACACTGATGTAGAGAACAAACATATGGACACCAAGGGGGGAAAGTGGTGGTGGTGGTGGTGGTGTGATGAATTGGGAGATTGGGATTGACATGTATACACTAATATGTATAAAATAGATAACTAATAAGAACCTGCTGTATAGCACAGGGAACTCCACTGTACAGTAGAAACTAACACAACATTGTAAAACAACTCTACCCCAATTAAAAAAAATATATATCTACAGTGTCGTTCCATGTATATAAAGTTCCAAAACATGGAAAAACTAAAACAACATTACTTAGGTCTATAAACATAAGCAGCAAACCATTAAGAAAAGGAAAAAAAAAGATATACACAAAATTCCAGAAGGTGGTTTAGCTACAGGGCAGGGAAGGGAGACTGCATATGGGAAGGCAGCGTTCTTATCCTTAAATTGAGTGGTGAGTACACAGGTGTTCGCTGTACTCTTATTCCAGAAATATTCTTGTTGTGCCTGCTGACTAATTAATTAAAACAATTTAAAGATCAGAAAGAACAGAGAATCAAGGGCAGATGAAGGAATGGGAGCCAGCCCACAATGAGGGCAGAAGCCCCTCCCCTCCCATCAGCATTTAGAACATGCGGAGCTCAGACAAGTGGGCTTGTTAAGGCTGAAGTCTGATCAGTCCTGTTTGAGTGTCTGCTGGAATGGGGAGAGTCCCACATTTGAGAGGAGAAGGGATTGAGGACAGAGGTAGGATGGGAAAAGAGCCAAGGGGTTGAGATGTTTTTCCTTGAGGAACTAGGGGTGAAAATAAGAATAAGAATTGCTCCCCATATGGAGCACCAGTGCCACTACCAGGCACTGGTGTTTTCCATGGATTTCATCAAAGCCTCCTAGAAGTTTGTACAGGGAGAGTTACTAGTTCCATCCCACCAAAGAGAAGGCATAGGCTTAACTAAGTTAAGCTACATGCTCAGGTCACACAGTGAGTCCGTGGGAAAGGCAGGTACTTGCAATAATGCATAAAGCCCTCCAGTTCTCGGCTGCCTCACCCCTCCAACCTCAGCTTATGCCACGCTGGCCATCCGTCCATCTCTCCCCTTCGCTGGGTCTTTCCTGCATGGAACTTTGCACATCCTGTCCTTTCTTCCAGAAACCCACCTTCCCACATCTTTCCTTTGCAGGGTCCTTCCCACCTTCAGGTCTCAGCTTCAGTGCTCCCGCTCAGAGGCCCTCCTGGACCATCCACTCCAGGTGGCCCCTCTTACTCTCCTTCCCTGGACTCTGCACTTGGCCTCCTTGCACTTCACCTGTTCACATCTATCTGTCGCTTTGCTTATTTATTGTCACTCCAATGCACTAGAACATAAGCTTCTTGAGGGTAGGGATGACATGCCTCTTGTTTACCATAGTATCCCCAGTGCCTAGCCCTAGGCCTGGCATGTAGCAGGTGCTTAATAAATGTCTGATGAATGAATAAAAAGCTGGACCAGGGTGGTGAGAGGAGGCTGAGAGAGGAGACATGGAGACGGATTCAAACTTATGTCCCTGCTCAGAGAGGGCTCCATCCATCCTCTGTGCCCAGGAGGGCATTTGGGAAGCCCCCTCTGCCTTCAGACTGGTATCTGGGCAGCCCTGGGTGTCCAGGAAGGGAGGAGGGAAGACCTTCCAGATGGTCCTGTTACTGGCAGCCTGGGTCCAACTCTTGCCCAGTGGGGACGCCCCTTCCTCTGTCTGTTTCTAACGAGATCTTTCCCGATTGTGGAATTAGGTTCTTGGCATTGGGCTCTTGGCATCCACTGTTCCAGAAAGATACTCTGAAATTGGAGGATATTCAGAGATGAAATATCTGAAACAATGCAGGAACAGGGGAAATGGATTAATTATAACATGAAAAGACCCACATTCTGGGCTTTGCCAAGCTAAGTGGAATAGGTTCATTACATGCAAGACCTTAAGGGGGTGAAGGCCTACAAGGGAGGCACTGCCGGTGACATGAGAGAGTGTGATTATGTGAAACGGAATCAAAGGAATCCCTGGGGATTTTAGGCTCAGTGGCAGGAACCCTTTCCTCCCAGTGAAAGCTCTGCAGTTGGGCAGCATTTTTCTAATGAAAGGAGCGGGCTGCCACCCTAACAGCATAAGCCTATCTTAAGCCAAGCCCAGGAGCCTCTACAAGCGTGATGGCCTCATTATAGAGGCTGGGCTCAGGCGTTAGAGGGGAAGAAGCTATCTGGTGCCAGTGTGGAGTGATGGCTGCTTGCACAGGCTCTGTGGTCAGAGACTGGATTCCAGTCCCAGTGTCCTGGCTGGTGGAAAGAGCACTGGATGAGCAGTCAGGAAGCCCAGCTTTGAGTCCCAGCTCAGTGTCCTCCAGCTGTGTGACACTTGACAGCTCACAGTCCTTCTAGGGACCTCGGGCTCTTCGTCATTTAAAAGAGGAGGGAGGGCCTCATGACCCTAAGGGCTCTCCTAGGCCTGACACCTGAGATATGTAAATTCTCCTGTCTTACAGCTACTCATGTATGTCTAGATTTCTCTCCCTCATTAGAGTCATTTTACACACAAAGCCAAGGGAAATTGGAATCTGGAAGAGGTTTCTGTGAAACTGAAGTCACTGTCAGAAGAATACCCCCAACACAATGAGCAGGGATTCCCTCAGGGTTACCTCATCAGGGGCCCTGTGGTCGGGCAGAAAGAGAAAGCTGGAAGGACCGGGGGAGGTGGCCCCCTCTGCCTCTGTGACCCCAGTTCTGCACTGAGATCCACAGCCAGACAGAAGCCTGGCCCAGTGGAGTGACCAAGTGACCATGGTACCTTCCTCCCAGGCTTGGACTCAGCCCAGTAATATAGAAGGAGTGGGGATGCACAAGGGCAGGAGGTTTTGCAAACGCCTCAGAATGGGGTTCCAGCTGGATGTGAGGACTGCAGCTGGAGCCCTGCTCCCAGGATCTAAATCAGGCCATGAAGGCTCCTGGACTCCCAGGCACTGGGCTGCTTGCGGAACCAGGGAAATTCCTCTGAAATGAGCCATCCACCCGCCCCCATGCTCACTGAGTTTCCTGGAAGAGAGGAAGCCCCAGAGCAAATGGAGGGGGCTGTGTTTTGAAATAAGTGGGGAAGCCTGCAGAGAGGGATGAGGCTGTCAGCTAGAAGCCTGCAGGTTCTGGGCTCCTGTTGAAGAGACAGGAAGGACTGGAGGAAATGTCTTTCCAAAGAAGCAAGGCAAGCTCGGAGGCCCCAGTCATGGGCTGGCCATACCCCGCAGGGGAAGGTTACCCCACCCCACCCTCCATGCTCCAGAGATGATAATATAAAAATGACATGTATTAACGGGCACCAGTTGTGAGCTAGATGCTGGGATACAGCAGGGCACAAAACAGACAAAAAGCCCTGCCCTCATAAGGCGTATATTCTAATGGGTGACAAACAATAAACAATAAAAATACATAGTATGTTAGAAGGTGATAAATACAGAGAAGGGATATAAAGGAGGGAAGGGAGATGAGGAGTGCTGGCGTGGGTGAGGGGAGACAGTCTGTGATTTCAGACAGCTTAGCCAAAGACCTCACTGAGGAGGTGACACTTGAGTAAAGACATAAAGGAGGCTAGGGAGTGAGCCCTGTGGAAACCTGAGGAGAAGCATTCCAGTAAAAAGAAGCAGCAAGTGCAAAGGCCCTGGGGCAGGAGTAACTTGATACATTCAAGGCATAGCAAAGAGGCCAGTTTGGCTCAAGCAGAGTGACGGACATGTGTGGAGACAGGTTAGGGGAAGGTCAGGTCATGTAGGGGCTGGAAGACTAGTACAAGGGCTGTGGCTTTGGGGGAGTCCCTGAGTCTTGTGAGTAGAGGAGGAACATGATCTGCCAAGTTTTAACAGCATTACTCTTGCTGCTGTGTTAAGAATAGACCAAAGGGGGGCTTCCCTGGTGGCGCAGTGGTTGAGAATCTGCCTGCCAATGCAGGGGACACGGGTTCGAGCCCTGGTCTGGGAAGATCCCACATGCCACAGAGCAACTAGGCCCGTGAGCCACAACTACTGAGCCTGCGCGTCTGGAGCCTGCGCTCCGCAACAAGAGAGGCCGCGACAGTGAGAGCCCGCGCACCGCGATGAAGTGTGGCTCCCGCTCGCCGCAACTAGAAAAAGCCCTTGCACAGAAACGAAGACCCAACACACCCAAAAATAAATAAATAACTAAATTTAAAAAAAAAAAAAAAAGAATAGACCAAAGGGGAACTAGGAAGCCCAGTTATTATTATTACCATCATCGTCATCAACAACCACCACCACAAGAGTAACACCAGTTACTGAACCTGTGTCAGGCCCAGTACCACCCATTTTATTTTCATTATCTAGTTAAAATCTCACAACAACCCTGTACCAAGAGAAGGCCTTAATTTTCCCATTTTACATCTGAGGAGACGGGCTCAGCCAAAGTCAGAAAGTCACACAGACACATGCCCTCCCCAGTCTGGCCCCGCTCACCTGTCCAGCCCTGTCTCTCAGAGCCCCACTTCTTACCTACCCCCGTCTCCAGCCCCATAGAGCTGCTCCCAGTTTCTCCAACTCCACACACCCTTCCAGGCCTCTGAGCCTCTTGCCTATGCTCTTCCAGCTGCCTAGAACTCTCTCTTTTTTTTTTTATAAATGTATTTATTTTTGGCTGTGTTGGGTCTTTGTTGCTGAGCACAGGCTTTCTCTAGTTGCGGCGAGCAGGGGCTATTCTTTGTTGTGGTGCGCGGGCTTCTCATTGCGGTGGCTTCTCTTGCTGCAGAGCATGGGCTCTAGGAGCATGGGCTTCAGTAGTTGTGGCACGCAGGCTCAGTAGTTGTGGCTCTCAGGCTCTAGAGTGCAGGCTCAGTAGTTGTGGCGCACAGGCTTAGTTGCTCCACAGCATGTATATGGGATCTTCCCGGACCAGGGCTCGAACCCATGTCCCCTGCATTGGCAGGCAGATTCTTAACCACTGCGCTACCGGAACTCTCTTTTCCCACTCCTAACAGCCACGCAAATTCCACCTCATGCTCTGAGAGACAGCTGCAGCCCCACCTCCCTGATTGCCTCCAGCACAGAGGTCATGCCCTCCTCCCCAGAAATACCAGGTGTTGCAAAAATCCTGCAGCTGGCCTCCCAGGCACCATGTGAGCTCAAGGCCAGGGACCAGCGCGCCTTCGCCTCCATTTCCCCAGCAATCAGTCCTGCAACGAAGCAGGCCTCAGTTTCAAACCCTGCAGACATTGTATTGGGTTATCCTAGGATATTTCGAATTTATCTAGGGAAGTTTTATTCTAAATCACATTTCCTTCATGCATGTTAGCTTACATGCTCGTACCCTGACCTTGGGTAGATACTGGCAGAATCTTGGGCTGATGGGTGCATCACGCTTTAGGAGAATGACGCTCCCTCAGAAGAGGAGGCGCACAATGTGTGCTTTAGAATCAGCAGGACCCGAGTTCAAATCCTGCTCTGCCTCTCACCAGCTGTGTATCCGTGAGCACATCATTTAATCTGGGCCTTGCTATTGTCATCTGCAAACTGTGGCAAACAGTATCTTCTTGTATGGGTTGTGTGAGAGCTGGAAACAGTGCAATGCAATGCCTGGCCCTAGGCGTGCCCTCTGGAGATGAACGAATGCCTCCTTGCCACCCCATCCCTAATCCGGGTCTGTCTTCAGAAGCGTCCTGCACATTCATACTTGGCCACTGTGCTCTTGGGGGGCCTCATACTCTTCGGGACTTTAACAGTAATTAGCTGGGAATCCCCCTTCTGGCCGTAGGTCGAGCTCTGAGGTGCAGCCTATGGCTTCCCCAGCCCTGGTCCCTCATCTCAGAGCCCCTACCAGGCATGGCCCCCAAGTCTGTCCCCACGGCCTGAGCACACCTACATGTTCACCCCTTCCCTGCCCACCAACTGTCCTGACTCTGTTCCTGCAAGGCCTTCCTGCCTGATCGGCCGAGCCAGTCACACTTCCAGCAGACCCTGGGAAATTAAAAAGGGGGGGGCAGGAATCCTTTGGGAAGTAAGAAGGAGGAGAGACTCCACAGCAACAAAACAGGTCAGAACAACGTTTGATGCCAGAAACTAGACAAATACCCAGCTCCTGGTCTTTTGAGGTATTACAACACATCAGATCAGGGAGGACTTGAAAGTCCAACCCCCTCACTTTACAAATGAGAGACCCAGAGAGGATAAGGGACAAGCTCCAAGTCACACAGCAAGTGACGGGGTGTAAGGAGTCTGATCAGGGCTGTGGACTTGCCTGTAGCCACGTTCTTCCTAATGCACCAGGCTCCCCCTTGTCAGGGGCTGGGTTTGCACTGGACTAGCTGACAGAGCAAAGTGTCTTGTTGAAGGCCCTCTGTTCTGTTTCCCTCAATAGATCCCAAAACCTTTTTGGCACTTTAATCCCCAAAAGCATGATGCCTGACATTTGTTTCTTCAATGGCCTCCAAGGGGGCCGAGTCCATCGATTAAGACCACATTCACGGTCTCCTGAGGTTGCTGCTTGACCTTCCTCTACTGTCACTGTGTCAGTAGTTGCAAAGTGCTCAAAACCTACACGGCACGATACATTTAGGGTAAGGGGGCTGGGATATATTTAGCCCCAACCTTCTGAGGTCAGCACCATAGCATCACAGAACTGTAGGGCCCACATGGGGACGACATAGCTCAGAGACTCCTAGCCGCCACCCCTGGGAGTCCCATTCAGTAGGGGCGACGGTGGGAGGGGGGACTGGGGATCTGTATTATTAACAAACTCCTTCAGGGATCCAGATTCCCTGCCACACTGGGAACTACTGAACTACAGCCCTTCACTCCGTGGGGAATCCGTCCCTCCACACCCTTACATTAGAGCATTCATTCAGGGACAGGGAGCACACTACCTCACAAGTTAGAAAGGTTCTTACAGTAAGAGCACAGGATGCGCCGAGCTGACATGAGCCTTCCAGGTCCTAGCTGGCCTTCTGTGGTGACACAAGTCAAATGTCTCTTCTCCCTCAGGGACAATAATCAGGCTCTATCTGAGCACACCCTTCAGACCCTGCTTCCCCCCAACCCAGGTGGCTGTCCTTGGGTTGAAGGCTCCCAGTGTCCACCTGCCCTGACTAGCGAGAGATTCTCCTTGTCCAGCACACGGAGCTCCAGGTGTGGGTTACTGTACCTCCTCTTGCCCCCCAGTCCCCCTCACACTCATCTTGTGATGCAGGAATGTCTAGCCACTCATCCACACCTACAATGTGCCAGACACAGAATCAAAGCTGGAACTGCTGGACAGGACCTTAGCACTCGCCTAGCTCAACCCTCTCATTTTACCAGACTCAGAGAGGGGGAGTGACCTGTCCTGGGTCACCCAGCGAGTTTAGCCCATACTGGCTCAATTTGTCCATCCAGAAATTCCCCAGTGCACCTCACAGAAGGCAGGGGTGCTAACCACATCATAGCTGAGCAGAAGACTCCTTGGGGCCTCATAACTGCTGCAGGGCCGATCTCCAGAAGTTGACAATCCCTTCCCCCAGCATCTTTGGCCCTGGCTCCCGACCAGAGTGGGGCTGCTCTACCCTGACATCTAGGAAGCCCTGGGGCCCTCAGTCCTGCCACCTGCTCACAGAGTGCTGGGGGCACAGGGGCGGACAGCCCACATCCCTCCTCCCCACCAGGTTATTTATAAAGTGTTCTGGGATGAGTCAGGCACACAGCTGCCCAGCACCGGCAGAGACCGTTCCCTCAGAAATGCTATAAACGAACCTGGGCTCTGGAATCCCACGCCGACCCTTAATAGCGCCTCACAGGAACGTCGAGGCAGGAAGCTGGGACCAGCAGGGGTCTGTGGGGCTGTCGTGATGCCCCCATTAGTGGTCTGAGCCTCGAGCAGGAACATGAGCCCTGGCAGGCTAGTCTTGTGGGGACAGATGGAGGAACCCCAGGCAGGGGAAGAAGGGCCTTGGCCAGACACCCTCCCTGCACAGATCACATGCCCCTTTCCAGCCAGTGAGCCCCCCTGCACCTTCCCAAACCAGACTGACAGACAGACAAACCCAAGAAGACTGCTCCCACCCCCGTGCCCCCCAGGCACTGGCTCTCCCACCTCCATTCCTGTGTGTAAGGCTCTCCACCTCCGCCAACAGACCAGCTATTTTTAACTCTGGAAAGGGAGCCGGAGCCTCCAACACCCTCCTTGCTTCCTGCTCCTGGCAGCACTCTAATTACTTCCTCAGCGGGGTGCTGCCTGCCATGGGTACCCTGGCCGGGGCACCATAAATAATTGCCCCTCCCTTACACCCAGCTCCCCACGAGGCCGACCCAGGCGCCCACGCAGGGAGCGTGACCAGCCAGGGCCTGACCCCCGAGCAGATGCACGTCCTTTTATGAGGCTGAGCTGAGGGCACAGGGGGTCTTTGGAACCCACCCTCTTCTCTGCAGCCTCGGCCACAGTCCTGGAGGGGCCACTTGTGTGTCTGGCACACTCCGAGGGAGTAGGGATGGCAACAGATGAATAAGCGCTGTCCACCCTCGAGGGAGGCAAACACTTAAACAACTTATTATGCAAGAGAGAGGAATGAAATAAGTGCTAAATTAAGATACAAGCTGTGCCCAGGGCCTTCAGGCCCTCAATCCTTCTTCCCTACTTTATTTTTCTATTATAAAGCAATTCACATTCCTTTTGGAAAAAAAAAATTGTAAATGCAGATAACAAAAGGAAATTTATAATACATTCATTATCCAGCCACCCAAGGACACAGCCTTGTGCACACCTGAGGGCCGGACTTTTTTTAAACAGGGCAAGGTCAGACCTCAGATCTGAGGGTCCCAGGGACCCTCAGCCTGGCTCCAAGACAGTCACTGGAACAATTAAAATTTACAAGAAATGAACAGAAAGATTTCAAAGCAAGATAATACAGAGAGTAGTACATGTTTATGTAAAAAAGAAAATTCAAAAACTACATAAATGCCTTGAAAACTTTTGGAAGGATACAAACCAAAGGGTTAACACTGGTCAGCCACAGGCACAGGAGTAGGATAGGGGGTGGGGAACAGATTAAAAAACTTTTTTCTTCTAGAAATTTCTTTATTTGAATTGTTATAATAATCACATATTTTTATTAAAATTTTTTTATAATTTTAACTCCTTGAAAACTTTTTAAAATTGCTCAATAAATAATTTCCAAATGTTCTATAGTGTTGTATCATCTCTGCACTTAGAATAACATAATCTTAACACCAAAGGGAGGTGCAACTGCTGTGGAAAACAGTCTGGCAGTTTCTCAAAAGTTAAACATAGAGTTACCATGTGACCCAGCAATTCCACTCCTAGGTATGTGCACAAAATAATTTAGAACAGGTATTCAAGCAAATACTTGTTCACGAATGTTCATAACAGTACAATCCCCAACAGCCAAAATGTGGAAACAACCCAAACGTCATTAACAGACAAACTGGTCTACCAGTACAATGGAATATTATTCAGCCATAAAAGGGATTAAGTACTGATTCACTCGACGACTTTATGTTGTAATGTTAAAACATTATGTTAAGTGAAAGGAGCCAGACATAAAAAGGTCACATATTGTATGATTCTTTTTGTATGAAATAACTAGGACAGGCAAATCCACAGAGAGGGAGAGCAGATTTGTGGTTGCCAGGGGATGTGGAGACGAAGGGGATGGGAAGTGATTACTGAAGGTACAGGGGTGCTTTCAGGGTGATGAAAAAGTTGTGAAACAGAAAAGTGGCAGCTGCACAACACTAAATGCACTAAATGCCACTGAACTGTGTGCTTTGAATTGGTTGATCGTGTTATGAATTTCTCCTCGATTAAAAAAAAAAAAAGACCGGGCTTCCCTGGTGGCGCAGTGGTTGAGAGTCCGCCTGCCGATGCAGGGGACACGGGTTCGTGCCCTGGTCCGGGAGGATCCCACATGCTGCGGCCGTGGCTCATGGGCCCAGCCGCTCCGCGGCATGTGGGATCTTCCCAGACCAGAGCTCGAACCCGTGTCCCCTGCATTGGCAGGTGGATTCTTAACCACTGCGCCACCAGGGAAGCCCTCCAGGCACCACTGCACTGATGTTTCTGGGCCCCAGCTACTCCTGCCTGCCCTGCACTGCCCACCTCGGAGCTGCTGTGTGGTATTTCCTTTATTCCCTTGAGAACCAAATAGTTCCAGCACAGCTGCTGGGCTCTTTATAAGGATTCAGGTAGTCCAATTTCTAATAATTAAGGTCCAGTTACACCCGTATCATGTTTTACAGTGTACAAGGCATTTTCCCAGATATTACCCCACTTGGTTCTTACCAAAATCCAATGAGGCAAGGATCACCGTTTCCTATATTATAGATGTAGCTTAGATATAGATATACAAATACAGATCACCCAGGTAATATTCTTTGCTCTGAAGTCTACTTTGTCTGATATTAACATAGCCATTCCAGCTTTCTTTTCACTAGTGTCAGCATGGTATATCTTTCCCCATCCTTTTCCATTGCACATATTTATGTCTTTATATTTAAAGTGTGTTTCTTGGAAACAATCAGCAAAGTGAAAATGCAACCCATGGGGTGGGAGAAAATATTTGTAAACCATATATCTGATAAGAGGTGAATTTCCAAAATATATGATAATGTCTACATTTAATGTGATTATGGCTATGGTTAGGCTTCAGTCTGCCATCTTGCTTTGTTTTCTATTTTTTATTCCCTTTTTCCACCTTCTTTTGGATTGGATATTTTTGATGATTCTGTTTTATCTCCTTCACTAGCTGACTAACTCTAACCTTCTACTATCTGAGTGGTTGCTTTATCGTTTATAAGATACATCTTGACCTTATCACAGTCTAACTTCAAGTGATATCATACCACTGCACATGGAGCATAAGAACCTTACAACAGTATATTTCCATCTCTGCCCTCCTGGCCTCCTTCCCCTCCCCTGTGCCATGACATAGCAACTCTCACAAGGAAGTAAACAGAGAATCACTGAGCTCTCTGGGGTCACTGAACTTTGCGGCCTGATGTCGAGCGTCTTGAAAACCATTGTTTCATGTATTTGGTCTGTTTGTTTTTTTGTTTCAGGTGGAAGGGTAAATCCAATCCCTGTTACTCCATCTTAGATGGAAGCAAACTCCTCAGTATATTTATGAGGACACCAGGACTCAGGGCTAAGCCCCTTGCCCAAGGCAAGGTAGCCACTAAGTGGCCAGGTGGGACTCCAGCCAGATCTCTAGACACCAGGCCTGGTGTTCTCCTCCTTGCTTCACTGCTTCTGCAGGAACCACCCTGAGAAAGCAGAAAGAGTTAACGGCAGAAGACAGCAGACTTTGCCACCACTGCAAAAAAGCTGCTCACAGCATTGTCATCAGCTTTAGAAGCCAGAGTGATGATTATTTTGCAGAAAGTTACCCATTAAATAGCAACTTTCAGCATCTTTCAAGCCTCACCTTAAATGCTCGCTCTGCATCTTCAGAAGCCTCTGTGGCACAGTTTTTGTGTGTTTACTGTCTGTCTGCCAAGGATGCTGGGAGAAGTTCCCCACAATATGATGTGTCTGATTGAGCTGTCTCCCCCACTACCCTTCCGTAAGTATTTTCTGGTTGAATCCAATAACCTAACTGGTGGAATTACAGCAACTCTGGTATGTGCCTGCATGCATGTGTGAATGCATGCATGTGTATATGTGTGTGTGTGTGTGTGTGTTGATTTTGAGGCAAGAAGCGGGGGTCCCCTCTTTTTATCACACTACTTGACTTACTTTAGGTCCAGGGACCTATTTAGCTTAAAGGTGAGGGACTGAGAGAGAAGAAACTTTCCTTAAAATCACTTGGGGCACCTAGCTTAGACAAGACTCTGCCCAGACTCTGATGGGAGAGAAGAAGCCAGAAGAGCCTTCACTCCTCCCCACCCTCTGTCCTGCGGCAGAGAGGAGCTGGGGGCTCAGTTCTTTGCCAAGCCTCCTCCCCACGCCCCCAGCTGACCCCAGAAATGCTTTGTTTAAGAAACGAGTCTGGGGGCTTCCCTGGTGGCACAGTGGTTGAGAGTCCGCCTGCCGATGCAGGGGATACGGGTTCGTGCCCCGGTCTGGGAAGATCCCACATGCCGCAGAGCTGCTAGGCCCGTGAGCCATGGCCGCTGAGCCTGCGCGTCTGGAGGCTGTGCTCCGCAACAGGAAAGGCCAAAACAGTGAGAGGCCCGCGTACTGCAAAAAAAAAAAAAAAAAAAAAAGAAACGAGTCTGAAAGCAGCAGCACTGACTTCTATTCCCGCCGGTTGCCGGTCACATATCCATTTCATTCGAGGCACTGCCATCCCACAGCGGTGGGACCCAGACGAGTGGTTAACATGGCCAAGACTCAGGTTCCTCACCTGTAAACTGAGCCTGAGAATATCCACCTCCCAGGGCTGGTTGTTAAATAAAAACACGATGTGTCTGGCACAGACTGGGAACTGGGCTTTCTTTCCACTCTCCTCTTATCCCGTCTGCTTTGTTCTAAGTGTTCCTGTACTACCCTTAGAAGTCTGTGTCGAGACTGGTGGTCTGTTGCTCACAATGAAAACCCATGAAAGGAAAACCAGTGAACAGCACCCACCCTGCACGGTCTAGATCAGAGGTTCTCACGCTTCACTGCACACTAGAATCCCCTGGGGAGCTTCTAAAAACCCCAAGAGCAGGCTGCACCCCAAATCAATTAAATCAGAATCTCTGAGGATGGGGACCAGACATCAGGATGTTGTAAAGCTCGCAGGGGTTTCCAACGTACAGCCAGGGTTGAGAATGCATGGTCTTGTCCGAGAGACAAGAATGCTCTCGATGTCCTGCTCTCCCATCCTTTGCCTGCGATCCGAGCACATCTCAGGGGCTCCCTGAGGTGCAGTGACCAGGAGTGCAGGACAGGGACTAGGGGAGGGTGAGTGAGACAACATTTAAGGAGGCTCTCACTCTTAGGTCCCTGCAAGGGTGGGGTGACCACCTCTCGCATTTCGTCCCCTAGACACCACACCCTTAGGGAGGCACCACCCTCCACTTGCAAGATCCAGAGAACGAGGCCTCCTTACTCACTTCCTGCAGCCTAGCCCCACCCCGGCCATCCCAGCCTACACCTCCTCACCCCCCAGTTGAAGGCTCCAAAGGAAAAGGAATCCAAGGGCCCCGTCCTGCCTCCCCAACTCAGGAAAGCATCTCTCTTTGAACAAATCGCCAAATCCTCCTCCTTCCCTGCCCAGGGCCATGGTTCCAGTCCCCTGGCCAGAGCCCAGCAACTGTCAGGCCACCTGGCCGAGAAGGTGAAGGAGAGACAAGGTGGCCCTTACCTGCCAGCCAGCCACTGTCCCTCTCCCTAGAGTAGGCCCCCTGCCCAGCTGACAGTTCAAAGATTCAGGGAAATGACGAGGCTTGGCAAAAGCCAGCATGACCTTTCTTCCAGGTGCAGGGGTGGGGCAGGAAGGCTGGGGAAGACACTTCTCATGCCCTTAGCCTGGTGAGGGCCTCAGCTGTGCCGAGAAGGGGTAGAGGTGTTCAGACTACAACTCCATCAGGTGGCTGGAAGGTGGAGTGGGGTCCCCAGCTGTGCCCTGGAAAACATGATTTGTCTGGTCCCACTGCCCTATAAGCCCCAGCCTCCTCTTCCTTTTGGTTCTCAAATTTGAGCGACCTCAACAATTACCTGGAAACTTCCCTCCAGCTTCTGCTGCAGTAGGTCCATGTTTTGAACCTGCACCCTTAGGTGATTCTGATCCAGGTGTCCACACTTTAAGCACCACTTCCATGGGTCTTTGTGCCGTCAGCTCAGCATCTGATCTCCCACTCATCTCCCTGCCCCCCAGCACACACTGTAAATCCTCTCCCGGGAAAGGATCTGATGAAATCACTCACCCTGAGGAGTAGGATACAGAGAAGACTTGGAGGGGGACACGCGCTCCCAGGAGATCAAGACGCATTGCCCTCCTCTGTGAAGCCTGCACTAACTCCTCCTGTTGAAATTAGATGTCTACAGGAGCCAGGCAGGGAAGTGGTGAGAGAAGAGGACAAAAAGGCACAGTACCGTAGGGAGTGGTGGGGACTTCAGCACACTGGCGCGAGCATGCCCATCTGGGAGGGTGCAGAGGGGAGCAGCCACTTCCCAGCCCACCAGCTGTAGGTATGCAAACCATGGTTGCCAGATCTTCTGATTTGTTGAAAGAAGCCAGAAATCCGATTTTTATGGACGGTTTTCCAATTTTTAAACTATGGGGGCCGAAGCAAGCACGTCTGAGGGTCAAATCTGGATGGAAGTGGGCCAGCCGTTTGCAGCCTGGTCTAGACAGTGAGCTCCTTGGGTTGAGAGACCTTGTGTTCACCCCTGTGCCCTCGGTGCTAGCTCACTGCCCAGCATACCTAGGGGGTTCCCAGCAAATGCTGTTACAGGAGCAAATAAGTGAAGGCAAGATGGGACAGGCAGGTCAAAAGGGACTTCCTGCCCCATCACACCTAAGGTCAGCCGTGCTGGCCAGCAGGGGTGGGGCCTGTCTGAGAGCCCCTTCCCGGCTCCCTGGCAGAGGAAGCCTGGGCTGATGTCTAATTCACTCACACCTGGTAATTCACTCACATCCAGCACCCCTGGATGTTCCATGAGCATCCCCTGTGGTGCAGACCTCTCTTGGGTCTCCAGTTTTATCCACTCCCCCGCTAAAGCCCCCCAGCCTCTCACGCCTCCTGCAAGAACCTGGACCCAGCTTGTCCCCAGCCTGTCTTCACTTCAGGCCACTCCTCAGAAATCTTTGCCCAGGGGTTCCAGCCCCCAGCCCAGGCCCAGCTCCTCTGAGAGCAATGGCAAGAGCGGACAAAGCCTCACAGCTGCCCCTGGGAGAAGCAAGAGGGAGAAAAAGCCCAGCCTGCAGGTCCCTGGAAGTATCCACATGTCCTGGACACCCCCTGACAGGGGAGGCATGTCTGAGGGCTCTGCCCATCTCAGCAGATGAAATCAGAATGTCAGGAGTGACGTGCCAGAAGGGAGGAGCTCTGCCCATCAGGAAGAGGGGCTGACGGGCTGCCTAAAACTGATCAGAAAAAGGAAAATAGAAGAGAAGGTATTGCAAGAAGTATGTGAGATACAGGGTATACGGTGCCCTTCATAGGAAGTTCAAGAAGAGTTACTAAGTGATGTGAGGACAAGCTGCATTGATGAAGCAGCAGGTGGGGAGTAAGGCAGGGTGGGGTACTGATGGCGAGGGGATGAGGAAGCCTTCTGAAGTGATGGAAATGTTCTGTATCTTGCTCTGGATGGTACTTACACAGGTGTATACATACAGAAAAACACATAACCTACATAGTACATTTAAAGATTTGTGGACTTTGGACTTCCCTGGTGGCGCAGTTAAGAATTAACGGTTAAGAATCCGCCTACCAATGCAGGCGACACGGGTTTGAGCCCTGGTCCGGGAAGATCCCACATGCCGCGAAGCAACTAAGCTCGTGCGCCACAACTACTGAGCCTGCGCTCTAGAGCCCATGCGCTGCAACTACTGAAGCCTGCGCGCCTGGAGCCCGTGCTCCGCAACAAGAGATGCCACCGCAAAATGAAAAACTTGCGTACCGCAACGAAGACCCAACACAGCTAAAAACATTAAAAATATATATAGGGCTTCCCTGGTGGCGCAGTGGTTGAGAGTCAGCCTGCCCATGCAGGGGACGCGGGTTTGTGCCCCGGTCCGGGAGGATCCCACATGCCACGGCGTGGGCCGTGGCCCCTGGGCCTGCGTGTCCGGAGTTTGTGCTCCGTGGCGGGAGAGGCCACAGCAGCTGGAGGCCCGTGTACGGCAAAAAAAAAAAAAAAAAAAAAAAAAAAAAAAAAATATATATATATATATATATATATATATATATATATATATATATATATAAAGGTTTGTGGACTTTACTGCATACAAATTTTACCTCAACAATAAAAGAAAAAAGCAATGGAAGAAAAGAGGGGAAAAGCCTCTCACAGATACCCACAAATCAAGAAGCTGGAGACTGGCACCAGCTCTTTGGGACAAGCTTAAAAAGAGGCAAGAAGGCCAACGAGGTGTAAGAACCTTGCTCCCAAATGAGCCATGGAACTGATTTCTAAGTTAGTCAGCCAGCAGGTGGCCAATTTCAAGTGCAAATACGTAATTGAAAATGTGCTCATGGTGAAGGCAAGAAGTGACTACAGCTTTAGAGTACCACAGCCTTCTCCCTTTCAAGTCCTTTGGCTTCAGTTGTCCCAGTTCATCCTCACCGCAACCCTGGGGGTGGCTGTTAGGTCTCAGACTTAGAGTGGAACAAACAGAGGCCCCGGGAAGTTCAAGGACTTGCCCAAGGTCACATTGGCCATGCCAAGACTCAAATCTTGGCAGGAGTTACCAGGTCTGTGCCCTTGCTTCTGCACATGCCCCTCCTAGACCATGCTGCATTTGAAAGCAATGCAGACGTGTGGATTCTCTGTCTATAACAATAGCCAATTAGAGATAGTCAGTGTACCCAAACTTAATTTGGGGAATAATTGTGTGGGAGAGCTAATTAATGATCAGCTTTTTCTTAAGAAAAATCTCTGTTCTCAAGAGTCAGCAGTCTTGAGATGTGTTGAGGTGAGAGCTATCTCTGTCTTGCTCAGGCCTGGCAAAGAGTGCAATTCTATGAGATTTGTTGAAAGAGGACATCTCTTCCCTTTGACAGATTTAATAACAAACCCCAATGGAGGTGTTCCATTCTTTCTCCTCAGACAGGCAGGGGGTGGACCAGACAGTTTGAGCCAGTAGGTTGATGGTGACACGGGAAATTAGAAAGACTGGAGGATACTGTTAGTGTTACCCTAAAGCCATCTGCCCCTTCTCCTCACCACAGACCCTGGTTTTTTTCTAGCCCCAGGAGATGAATCATGATTAGGCTAAAGCCAACACAGTAATTTCATTTGCTTTTCCTAGATTCTCACTTTCCCGGTTTCCTTTGTAGTCAGGATACCATTCTAGCCAATGAGACATAAAGACAAATCTGCTGAAAGGCTTCTTGCTTCCTGATTAAAGAGTTAGAAACTACCCCTTAATGGGAGAAACTACCCCTTCCTCCTCCTTCCTGCCAGGAATGTGCTTGTGTGAGGACATGATGGCTGGAGCTGTGGCAGCCATCTTGCCATCAAAAGGTAATAAGCTTAAGAAAAGCAAGCACAGTGAATATGGCTGCACAGAGAGATCAATAGCGCCTGGTCCTTGCTGACATTTTTGATGTCAGACTCTGGATCAGACTTCATTTTTTTTTTAAGGTTTCAATATTTTATTCAAGTTTTATTTTAAGTGATGTTAATTACAGCATTTGAAGGGGAGGAACTAATTCCACACAAAATGGAAGACTCTAAAATGTACCCATTAAACTGCTAAAAAATAAACTGAGTGGCGAGAATACAAGAGAAGTTCAATTCAGATTCTGAGTGTTGTCACCATGTGATTACAGTCACACAGACTCCTCCCAGCTTGCACCTGGAGCTCTTAGAAGCTATTTCATACTCTGGTGCAAGGGCAAAAAAAACACAACATGAGAAAAAACACAATTAAGTCCTGAATTATTGGCTTCATCACATCCACCTTCTCCACCCCAAAATGGCACAGAAGAAACAGCTACCACACCCTGCAGACTACTTTTGGTGTAAAAGAGGTGATGGATTGGGGTGGAAAAAGTCCCTGCCTAAAAAAGTCCCTTTCAGATGAGTTTGTGTACACCACCCAACAGCCTCTCCTCAATCAGGATAGGAAACCAAGGTTCAATTCTCAGGAAGTCACAATTTCATTCATTTACTCAATACGAATTTACAAATTACAAAATGCCTGCAAATTATCAACTTCCACTTGCAGCCATTTCTAGGTAAAAAAGGAACCTGACATCTCTAGAGGGGCCAGCAAGCTCCCCCTCAAGTCTACAGCTGAAAGGACCTTTTTTGAAATTGGGTTTCTTCTGTACCTCTGAAAGGGTAACACCCTAAAGCTGAATCATCTTTAACCTGGAAGCCTAGCATGATATTTAGCGATACTTGCATCCCAGACATACAACATTAAAAGGTACACTAAATTCTGAAGGTAGCTATGCTGAAAAATAGTTTAATATTAAACGATTGTACAGTATTCATTTATGCTTGAAACTCCAGTCCTAGACCAAGCTTGTGGCCACCAGCGTTGACATTCTTGCCATCCAGCAGAGCTGACAGAGTCAGTTTGATACCTGGCTTTAGGGTCTGAGTATATCCTAACCCTATGAGGCTGGAGTTGTTCACTTTAGCCAAGAAGCAGGCGTCAGGGTCGATCTGGAAATTGGCTGCTATTCTGAAGCGAGTGTTACTGTTTCCCGCTGTCCAGGCTAGATTAACAGCAGTCTCCAACTTCTTGTTCACCTTCTGATAAATGGAGCCACCAAACTCTGTCCCGTCATTTATATTAGTGTGAAGCTGGAACTCATCGGTCTTGTAGCCAACTGCAAAATTGCTCTGGGTCACTCAAGACTTTGCGGTCTCAAAATTCATCTGGTAGCCAGCCAGCCAGCCCTCATAACCCAGCACCAGAGCACCCCAGATGGAAGGGCCAGCAATGTCGAAATCCACATCACAGCCCAGGTTGATATGTTCCAGCTTGTACCCTGTCTTGATTTTAGCATTTTTTTTTCCCCAGTGTTTGGAGAGAAGGATGAATTGAAGGTCAGCTTCAGGCCACGTGCAAACTGATCTTCCACAGTAATCTCCATGCCTA
The DNA here is from genome assembly GCF_937001465.1 of Orcinus orca. Taxonomy (NCBI): domain Eukaryota; kingdom Metazoa; phylum Chordata; class Mammalia; order Artiodactyla; family Delphinidae; genus Orcinus; species Orcinus orca. The sequence continues at coordinate 60,714,410 of NC_064572.1, read as the reverse complement.
GTGTGTTGTTAGCGTTCCATTTCTCCGTAAACGTCAGACCATATTCGGTCCATCTGTACTTGGTTTCCAGACTGTCCATCACTTCAGTGGTCTCGGTGTCGGCTGAACCTGAGCTTGTAAATTCCAGTCCATTCTCAGATTTTGTTTTCAAATCAAGTTTTATTAAGCCAAACCCATAGCCCTTGGTGAAGACATCCCTGGCAGATTTGCCAAGATCAGCATACGTGAGAGGCACAGCCATCTTCTGCACCCCTCTTTGCAGGTTGCACACCTTGGCAAACGCTGTTTTCTGTCCTAATGGCCGGACATCTAGGAATCATGCTCCATGAGCTGTGAATCCTCCAGGAAGAAATCCAGACTTCATATTGAGATAATTCAGTGTCATAATGATTTAGCCACAATCTGTTTAGGTCTTTCTTTTGTTACACGTAACCTATCTGACACAAAGGGCGGAGGCAGACAGACACCAGTTGCAGAATTCAAGTCACATGGATGAGACCTGATAAGAAGCAGGGGCAGGCCAGACAAGGACCTGGAAGGCAGCAAGAAGCAAAGCTCAGTGGCATCACCAGGCCAAGGAACAATTTCTTGGCATTTCCTGGGCTACGTGGCCTACCATCAACAGAAGCCTGAACCTGCTATACCGGCCCATGGATTTGATGGTACTCCAGGTGTCTCTCATCGGTGATTACCCAAAGCTAGTGCACAAAGAACTGTTGCCTTTCACAACCACAGAGTTACAGGGGTCTGGGGTTTTGACATATTGTAACCTTGGACAGAGGAAAGAAGCTGACCTTCTCTCTTTTTAATTCAGTTCAATACTAAAAAATAGCTAGACTCATTGCAACTGTAGTCCATGCATTAATTAATAGGGCAGCTATGGAAGTTCTTTGTATTCTTTCCTAATGGTTAGTTATTGTAAACTTTTTCTACTACAATGACCTGTTAAAGTCAGGAAGTAAGCTGCAAAATCCACATGAATTGAAGATCAGACATGAGGCTTCAGATACATTTCTCACTGTGGCGGACTCAAACAGTGTTCACACTCCTCTGTTGTCAGGGGTACTCTGGGGGAGAAGTTGGAGGCTCACAGCAACCTGTGAGCCAGTTCATCAGCAGGGAGGCTTTATCCTCAGGGCAGCCAACTGGGGCAGGTCAGAAGGGATACCTCCAGATCTGCAAGACAGGGACTTCCCTGGTGGTCCAGTGGGTAAGAGTCCGTGCTCCCGATGCAGGGGGCCCGGGTTCAGTCCCTGGTCAGGGAACTAGATCCCACATGCACGCCACAACCAAGAACTGGTACAGCCCAAATAAATTAATTAATTAAAATTAAATTAAGAAAAAAAATTGATAGATCTGCAAGACAAAGGAGTCCAAATTCATGGCCAGAAAAAAGCCACAGGCCTGGAGACCAATTCAGGATCTGTGTGAAGGGGGAAATCTGGGCTCAGGGGAAGAGCCGAGCCCTGAAATCCAGACCATGGAGAACAAAGGCACAGCACAAGCAAAAAGAAATAGAAGCATCCCTGAAGAAAGAGCTGCTTTGCCGGCAAGTTTCTTCTTCATCCCCACCTGCGGCAGGGGAGCCCAGACCTGCAGAGGGAGGAAAGCGCTTTGGCTGGTTCAGAACTGGTGGCAGGAGTGTGGCTGCAACCAGGGTTCTGACAGTGACTCATGCCTCAGGAATAGTCATCACAATGGCTTTCACTTGGGGGCCTGCCGTGGGCCACACACTGTGCTAAGTGTCTTTTCAAATCCTCACAAAACCCCATGATTTAGGCCCTATTATCATCCCCACTTAAGAGCTGAGAAACTGAGGCCGAGAGAGGTAAAGTCACTCTTGGTCTCTAAAGTCTCCCTGCTGGTGAGCGGTAGAGGCAGGTTTCAAAGCCCAAGTTCGGACTCACCTCTGTAATCTCAAGTCTACCCACTCGCCACCTTCCCGCCTCCTTCTCCATGAACTCTTCCCAAACCTGGCAGTTCCCACCAATCCTGTCCTTCTTTCCCACATTGCAGTGCCTGTAACAGCCTGCTTGGTGCTGAGTTACTTATTGCTGCCATACGGTGACCAAATGTTCCCTGAGTGTGCTCCCTGCCCTGTCCCCCCAGTAGCCCTGTAAGCTCTTCAGGGACCATAACAACTAGGAATGCTGCTAGCTGCAAGTAACAGAATGCCCAACTAAAGTAGCTCCCATAATAAGGTCACTTATTATCTCATACAAGAGTTAGCCTGGAGGCAAGCGTCTTCCAGATCATGTTAATTTAGTGGCTGGACAAAAACAGGGCTTTGGGTCAGCTTCCCTGGTATTCTTTTTTTTTTTTTTTTTAAGATTTATTTATTTTGTTTTTGGCTGTATTGGGTCTTCATTGCTGTGCATGCGCTTTCTGTAGTTGCGAGCAGGGGCCGCTCTTCATTGCTGTGTGCAGGCTTCTCATTGTGGTGGCTTCTCTTGTTGCAGAGCGTGGGCTCTAGGTGTGCAGGCTTCAGTAGTTGTGGCACATGGGCTCAGTAGTTGTGGCTCGCGGGCTCTAGAGTGCAGGCTCTGTAGTTGTGGCGCACGGGCTTAGTTGCTCCGCGGCATGTGGGATCTTCCCAGAACAGGGCTCGAACCTGTGTCCCCTGCATTGGCAGGCAGATTCTTAACCACTGTACCACCAGGGAAGCCCCTCTCTTTTTTTTAGCTGCGTTGGGTCTTCATTGCTGCGTGCGGGCTTTCTCTAGTTGCGGCGAGTGAGGGCTACTCTTTGTTGCCATGCACAGGCTTCTCATTGCGGTGGCTTGTCTTGTTGTGGAGCATGGGCTCTAGACGCGCAGGCTTCAGTAGTTGCAGCAGTCGGGCTCAGTAGTTGTGGCTCGCGGCTTAGTTGCTCCACAGCATGTGGGATCTTCCCGGACCAGGGTTCGAACCCGTGTCCCCTGAATTGGCAGGCAGACTCTTAACCACTGCACCCCCAGGGAAGTCCCCCTGGTATTCTCTTGACTTTATCCACATGGTCATAAGAGGCCTGCAACAGTGACAAGCAGTCCATGCTCACACCATATCATCCAAAGACAGGAAGTGACCCTTGCATCCCTTGTCTGGAGAGCCATTAAAATGTTCCCTGGTGCTCCCCCGTGATATTGTGATTTACAGCAAAAAATATATATTTGGTCTTCATCCCTGTTCCTGGCACAGAGCTCATTATACCCTCAGAATTTCCTAAGTGATAAGAGCCATAAGGTGAAAAGAGAATCTTTTGTTATTCATAACAAGGTCCTTTCAACCACACCTGAATTTATGTGAATTTTTGGAAAACCCCTAGATCAGCAACCACAGGATGGGGGCTGGTTGCCAAGGGGAAGCAATTATGTGATTAGAGATGTGGAACTTTCAGTCCCCGCACTCAGCCTCCTGGGAGGGGAGAGGAGCTGGGGACTGAGTTCAATCGCCAGTGGCTGATGGTTTAATCAATCACGTCTATGTGATGAGGCCTCCATTTAAAAATGTCCTAACTGAAGGGGCTCAGAGAACTTCTAGGTGGTGAACATGTAGAGGTGCTGGGAGGGTGGCACACCCAGAGGGCGTCCCTTCCCTGACACCTCGCCCTATGCTTCTCTTCCACCTGGCTGTTCTTGAGTTGTATCCTTTTATATTAAACTGGTGATCTCATAAGTAAACTTTTCCTGAGTTCTGTGAGCCATTCTAGGCAATTAATTGAACTCAAGGAGAGAGTCATGGGAACCTGCAACTTATAGAGAGTGAGTTAGAAGCACAGGTAACAACCCGGACTTGCAGTTGGTGTCCGAAGTTGGGGTTGGGAGGAGAGGGACACTCTCATGGGACTGAGCCCTTAACCTGTGGAATCTGACGCTAACTCCAGGTAGATAGTATCAGAACTGAACTGAATTGGACAACACCCAGCTGGTGTCACAGAATTGCTTGGTGTAGGAAAAGCCCTCACATATTGGGTGACCAGAAGCATCAGAAGTGAAGTATTAAGAGCAGAGAGTTTCTCCCTTTACATCCCCCCACACACGCTTCTCCTGATGTCTCATTGGCCAGCATTGTATCCCACACCCAGACCTAAGACAACCGCTAGCAAGAAGACTGGAATGATCATGACTGCTTTAGACCTGGCCCTGAGTGCACCTGGGGGGCCCACACACACACCTTGACAGTGTCTGACATAACTGTGGTCTGGAGCTCTCCTCACTTTTAAAACCTCTCTGGGTGATGCTAACATTCTGTCAGGGGTAAGAATGGCTGGTTTGGGCTTATTAACATTTGGCCTTTGGGGCTGGGGAAGGGGTCATGAAGCACATGGCCACCCAGTACCTGAACCAAATCTGAGTCAGGCTGCAAGGAAGGGGTTTGACTGTGAGTAAACAGCCGTAGGTCTGACACAGGGGCCTCTCCTTCTAGGCACGTGATAGGTGCTCAGTAAGCACTGGGTGTATTGAACAGTATTGGTCACTCCCAGAGATGGTTTGAAATACCCTCCTCCACCCAACAGTAGCAATTTCAGTTATCTTATAGTTATTTCAAGTTTGGAAAAGTATTTCCTTTGACATAATATATATTTGTCCATACATATATAAATGTATATAAAATATATATAATACATAATGTTGTATAACGTGTGAGCAGTGTCAAGCTCTAAGAATAATTTCAATAATTATATTAACCAGCGTTTCTCTGGGCAGCTTCCTAAGTGCCCATCATCCCCTGTGTTAAGCAGCGGAGGTTCTGATACAGGCATGATGATTGTGTGGGAAGGCAGACTTGGGCATAATGATGAAGAATGCAGGCTCTCGGGTCATAGCGCAGCTCTACCACTTGCTGCTGTGTGATTTAGGCAGATCCCTCCATTTCCCCATCTGTAAAATGGGGATCGTAATAGAGCTCTGGTTTTTGGTGTTCTAGTTGCCCTTGGGTTCAAATCCTAGTTCTGGCACAAACTAGTCATGTAACCTTAGGAAAGTTTCTTGGCCTCTTTGGGCCTATATTTCCTCACCTGTGAAATGGGGATAATAAATGCAAACTTATCAGGATGTTGGGAAGAGAAAATGAGAATACAGAGAAAGTTCAGAGCACAGAGTCATCATTCAAGAGAGCACGCAGGAGAGCAGCGTGTCTAGAGATCACAATAAAGACTGGTCCAAGGGACTTCCCTGGTGGCGCAGTGGATAAGACTCTGTGCTCCCAATGCAGGGGGCCCAGGTTTGATCCCTGGTCAGGGAACTAGATCCCACATGCTGCAACTAAGAGTTGGAATGCCACAACTAAGGAGCTGGCGAGCCGCAACTAAGGAGACCGCCTGTAGCAACTAAGACCCCATACAACCAAATAAATAAATAAGAAAGACTGGTCCAAAACACCAAGGATCTTGACATGACAGCAGCCTTCAGATGTCTGAAGAGAGGCATCTGGGAGAAGCATTCAGCTTGCTTGGTGTGATCCAGAGGGTGGAAATCCCAGAGAGGGAGATGCAGCTTTAAGGAAGAAAGATTCACCCTCTCCACCAGGAACAGCAGCCTCGAGGGTAGTAACTCAGGAGACCCGGCAGTGCCAGGCAGAGGCCAGCTGAGCCAAGGTCCCACTGTCTCTGGGTGCTAAATGCATGAAATCCAATCAAGGAAACCTAGCCCCAGCTCCCCAAAATGTTAAGGAGCATTTCTCTTACATGCATAAGAACAACTTGGGGGGGCATGTCCAAAAAGCTGACCAAGACCCCACCCTGGAGATTCCAGTTCAGTAGATCTGAGGAGATTCTGCATTCCAGCAGGATGATGCAGGCTCCAAGGACCAAACTTGAGGACACCTGGCCCAAACTTCCACCTGCTGCTGTCTCAGAGCCCCAAGGTGGGGCTAAGCCCACAGTTAAAATCACTGTATCCAAAGGAGAACTTTATGCTGAGAAAGATAGGCACAGAGAACCTGGCGCCTTGACAGTACTCAGAGAGAAAACAAAACAGGTGCTAATGCATTCTGGTCCTAAATCAAGAGGTGTGGCACACAGGCGCCTAGGGTGGAGAGAAGTTATTCAATGTGATCGCTAGAAAGGTCGGGGATAAGATAGCATATCAGGGTGCACTCCGAAAGGCACCCACCCAGCCAGCCCTTGGCTGGAGACTTGGGGGAGACCATGACCACGGAAGAGTGGAAGGGAAGAGTGGCAGGACCCAACTGTAGGGGGCGCCACTCATCTTGAAGTCCCTGTGAAAGGCTCCCCTAGAGTTGCTCGCTGCTGGGGACCCTGAAAATGAGGCTACAAATGCAGAGTCTACACCCTCTGGCACAGCACTCAAAGTCCCTCAGTGGCCCCAGCCTAGCCTACAGGTACCTTTTCCTCTGAGTGGCTCCTCCTGGAGCTGATTTATTTGCAAAAAACGGGGAATTCGGGCTTCCCTGGTGGCGCAGTGGTTGAGGGTCCGCCTGCCGACGCAGGGGACATGGGTTCTTGCCCCGGTCCGGGAAGATCCCACATGCCGCGGAGCGGCTGGGCCCGTGAGCCATGGCCGCTGAGCCTGCGCGTCCGGAGCCTGTGCTCCGCAACGGGAGAGGCCACAGCAGTGAGAGGCCCGCGTACCGTAAAAAAAAAAAAAACAAAAAAAAAAAACGGGGAATTCTGTTCCCCAGTTCTGTTCCGCTGTGTGCTCCGGCGAATCCCACTCAGCATTCAAGACCCCAGCCAATATCTCTTCTCATGTGAAGCCTTTCCCAGCGACCTGGACACACAGGCACACAGCAATCTTTCCTCCCACCTCTGGGCCCCCCATCACCATGCTGCACTCTAGAGCAGAACTGAATACATGCCCATATAGCCTCATGAGGGCAGGGAGCTTTGTCTGTTTCGCTCACTGGTGTGTCCCCAGCGCCTAGGACAGTAGCCAGCATGTAAGAGATGCAGTGTAAACATTTGTTGAATGAATGAATGAAATTTGCAAGACAGAAGCTGCCAGCCACTGCCACCAAGTGAACCAGCAAATCGCTCCTGGACCAATATTCTCAGTGGAGGGCAGAGTCCCAGGAGACCCTCTTGCTTATGCAACGCTGAGGCAAGTAGACATTCATTGCCCAGAACTTCCCACAACCGGCCAAAGACCACTGCTCCCAATCTCCCTTGGTATGCAGAAGTGAGTACTGAGGAACAGGGGGCTAAATTTGCAAAGGGCCACAAAAGTCTCCGGCGCAAGCCCTGCACCCTCAAAGAGGGATGTTGTGGGAAGCTCTCCGGTGAAGAGGTTTGATGTTGGCTGAAAACAACTTGCTAGAAAACACACCACGGTCTCCAAAGGGTGGGGGCCTGTGCATGCCCTGCGTCTACTCCTAATGCTGGGCTCTGACGTCAAAAAAGGGGCACAGCTTGGGGCTGAAGCTGACTCCTTCTTAGGACCCAGCCCCTCGGGCACTGAGTGAACATGAACTGAAAGAATTAAAACTTCGGGAGCTCAAGAATGAGCAGCCCCAAACTCCCCGAGAGCCAGGCCACAGCATCCCTGAGCAATCAGGTGAGGAAGTGCAGGACCATCCGGGACTGGGGCCGACAGTTAAAACCCTGAAAGCTGGGGCCCATGAGTGGACAGGTCACCCTCTCCAGACGTCTTCCCATGTAGCACTTCAAGGCTCGACCGAACGCATTGGACTGAGTAAGCACCATGGAATCTTGGATATTTTAGGAGGCCTCACTAGGGACACACCAGCAAATGGATTTTTTTCCATGATTAATTGGAAAAATAAGAGCCGTGATTGCATTTTGGAAAGCTGGTAATTTAGCACCCATTCAAACCATTGTTTTAAATTATTTACGTACACAACACGTATTTGGTGAAGATGAGGAGAAACTGATTCTCTCTTATAAAACTTGAATATCTTTCTTTAGGTTCAAAACAATGGATTTATTGCATGCATTTATTATAGGCAATTTTCTAAACCAGACAGCTTCCTGGGAAGCATAGACACCATTTAAAATTTGGATGCTAAAATAAATCACTTGTTCCTGATAAACAGCACTGCGCTGGCATTAATCAGCTTCAGGGTCACAACTGACTGCAGCTGGTAACTGCAGTGACCTGCAGAGGGCGGAACTCGGAGCGGTGGGATGATTTACTGTATGTACAATCAGCACATACTCTTGGGAAAGGAAAAAAACAAACTGCAGAAGTAGGTCAGCAGGGGTGAGGGGGAATTTGGTTTTGTTTTGCTTTTTTATTTCCACTGAGCACATCTCTTCAGTCTGAGCCAAACCAGTTAATTTAGGCCAGGGGTCGGCAAACTTCTTCTGTAAAGGGCCAGACAGTAAATATTTTAGGCTATGCAAGCCAAGAGGCAAAATTGAACAACTGTCAGCTAAAGGGCTACATGGTCTTTTTTCACATTTATATTTAAAACTGTGAAACCTATTCTTAGCTCTCTTAGCTCTTATATAAGACCAGGTGGCGGGCTGGATTTGGTCTGTGGGCCATCATTTGCCAAGTCCTGATTTAAGTTCCCAGGCCCTAGATGTCTGTCTTACAAAAGTGATGCTTTCGTTCCTTTACTGGCAATTTCATAGCTGATAACCCCTCAGAACAATTCTAAATAAAATAATGATACTACCCGATGTTTGCAGAGCACTCTACAACTCCTTCCCCATCTTTGTAAATGACACCATCAACCAGGAGTCATTCTTAATTCTACCCCTGCCCTTCCTTCCTACTATCAGCAAGTTCTGACGGTCTGGCTCCAAAACATATCTCAAAACCAACCACTGGACTCCAACAGATACTTGCACACCCGTGTGTGTTGCAGCATTCTTCACAATAGACAAAAGGTGGAAATGACCCAGATACCCACCAACAGATGAATGAATGAACAAAATGCATAATATCCATAGGATGGAATATTATTTAACTGTAAAAAGGAATGAAGTTCTAATACAAGCTACAATGTGGATGAGCCTTGAAGACATTATGCTAACTGAAATAAGCCAGATGCAAAACGACCACTAATATATGATTCTACTTATATGAATTATCCGAGAACAGTCAAATACATAGAAACAGAAAGTAAAATAGAGGTTACCAGAGACTGGGACAGGGGGAGGAATGGGGAGTTATTATTTAATGGGTACAGAGTCTCTGTTTGAAATGATGAGAATGTTCTGGAAGTGGATGGTGGTGATGGTTGCACAACATCGGGAATGTATATAATACCACTGAGTTGTACACTTAAAAATGGTTAAAATAATAAAATTTAAGTGTATTTTACCACAATTTTCTAAATTAAAAAAAATGTAAACACCCACCAGAGTCATATCCCCTGCCACCACCTTAACCCAAGTGACCATGATTTTTGGCTTCTTAACTAGCCTCCCAGTGTCCCCTCTTGTCCCCTACAGGGCATTCTCCACAGAACCACAGAAATCAAGTAACTACTCTCTTACTTAAAACTCTCCAGTGGGGCTTCCCTGGTGGTGCTGTGGTTAAGAATCCACCTGCTAATACAGGAGACACGCGTTCGAGCCCTGGTCCGGGAAGATCCCACATGCCGCGGAGCAACTAAGCCCGTGCACCACAACTACTGAGCCTGCGCTCGAGAGCCCGTGCGCCACAGCTACTGAGCCCACATGTCACAGCTACTGAAGCCCACGTGCCCTAGAGCCCGTGCTCCGCAACAAGAGAAGCCACTGCACTGAGAAGCCCACGCACCACAACAAAGAGTAGCCCCCCACTCGCCGCAACTAGAGAAAGCCTGTGCACAGCAATGAAGACCCAACACAGCCATAAATAAATAAATAAATAAATAATTTTTAAAGATCTCCAGTGGTGTCTACCCATATGCTCCTGGAAGTGTGGGCGACAGACCAGCCACATCAGCATCTCTGGAGAGCTCGTTTGAGATGCAGAACCTCAGGCCCAGCCCAGACCATCCTATGCCCGTGTGTGACAGAGAAGCACCTGTGCAGCAGACCACGCCCCACCTCAAGCCCCAGCTCTCCTTCCTGCCTCCAGTCTTGGGTCGGAGAAACTCATTCCTATACCAGACTCCTTTTCTAGTCTCCCTTGCAGCTAAGAACCATTCTGATTAGTCAGAAGTAAGCAAAATCATGGGACTTCCCTGGCGGTCCTGTGGTTAGGACTTAGCCTTCCAGTGTAAGGGGTGCGGGTTTCGATCCCTCATTGGGGAGCTAAGATCCCACATGCCCGGTAGCCAAAAAGCCAAAACATAAAAAAAAAAAACCAGAAGCAATATTGTAACAAATTCAATAAAGACTAAAAAAAAAAAAAAAAAAAGGCCCACATTAAAAGAAAAGAAGTAGTAAGCAGAATCTGCCTTGTATGTAGATGTGATGCCTGGAGTGGCCGCAGCCACTTACAACCAGTGGGGACAGGTTGAAGAGTGGCAGAATGTCAGCCCAACATCATCAAGCCATTGAACTGTATCAACAGCCAGCTGGGTTCCCATTACCGTGAGAGTAAAATCCAAGCTCCCTGCCAGTGCCCACAGGGCTCCCACAGCCAGCCTCTGCCTGACCCCCGGCTCCCCTCACACTGCTCCCCCCTCCACTTACGGCGCTCCAGCCACCAGCCAGAACTTCCTCGCTACCCCTCATGGGTGACATTTTTTTTTTTGCACCCCATGTAGGGCTGGTGGAAAATGGGGTTTAACCAGTGCTATTGCCATAGAAGGGTTGAACTGCTATGTGGTTTTTGAAACCACGTGCATAAATCATTTTGATAAAAGTTAATTTCTAAAAGGTGAAAACAAATTCACTGCCCAGGAACATCATTTTACAGCATCTTCTCTTTTCATTCCATGACTGGCTTACATTTGTACTCTAGTAGGGTTGTTTTTTATTTTATTTTTTTCTCTTTTCCAAAAAGCAGGCATGGAAATGGTACTTTTTAAATTTTTTTATTAATTATCCATTTTATACATATTAGTGTATACATGTCAATCTCAAGCTCCCAATTCATCTCACCACCACCACCGCTTTCCCCCCTTGGTGTCCATACGTTTGTTCTCTACATCCGTGTCTCTATTTCTTCCTTGCAAACTGCTTCATCTGTACCATTTTTCTAGATTCCACATATACGTGTTAATATACGATGTTTGTTTTTCTCTTTCTGACTTACTTCACTCTGTATGACAGTCTCTAGGTCCACCCACATCTCTGCAAATGACCCAATTTCGTTCCTTTTTATGGCTGAGTAATATTCCATTGTATATATGTACCACATCTTATTTATCCATTTGTCTGTCAATGGGCATTTAGGTTGCTTCCATGACCTAGCTATTGTAAATAGTGCTGCAATGAACATTGGGCTGCATGTGTCTTTTTGAATTATGGTTTTCTCAGGGTATATGTCCACTAGTGGGATTGCTGTGTCACATGGTAATTCTATTTTTAGTTTTTTAAGGAACATCCATACTGTTCTCCATAGTGGCTGTATCAATTTACATTCCCACCAACAGTGCAAGAGGGTTCCCTTTTCTCCACACCCTCAGCTTTTGCTGTTTGTAGATTTTCTGATGATGCCCATTCTAACTGGTGTGAGGTAATACCTCATTGTAGTTTTGATTTGCACTTCTCTAATAATTACTGATGTTGAGCATCTTTTCCTGTGCTTCTTGGCCATCTGTATGTCTTCTTTGGAGAAGTGTCTATTAAGGTCTTCTGCCCACTTTTTGGATTGGGTTGTTTGTTTTTTTAATATTGAGCTGCATGAGCTGTTTATATATTTTGGAGATTAATCCTGAGTCCGTTTATTTGTTTGCAAATATTTTCTCCCATTCTGAGGTTTGTCTTTTCGTCTTGTTTGTAGTCTCCTTTGCTGTGCAAAAGCTTTTAAGTTTCAGTAGGTCCCATTTGTTTATTTTTGTTTTTATTTCCATTACTCTAGGAGGTGGATCAAGAAAGATCTTGCTGTGATTTACGTCAAAGAGTGTTCTTCCTGTTTTCCTCTAAGAGTTTTATAGTGTCCAGTCTTACATTTAGGTCTCTAATCCATTTTGAGTTTATTTTTATGTATGGTGTTAGGGAGTGTTCTAATTTCATTCTTTTACATGTAGCTGTCCAGTTTTCCCAGCACCACTTATTGAAGAGACTGTCTTTTATCCATTGTATATCCTTGCCTCCTTTGTTATAGATTAGTTGACCATAGGTGCGTGGGTTTGTCTCTGGGTTTTCTATCTTGTTCCATTGATCTATGTTTCTGTTTTTGTGCCAGTACCATATTGTCTTGATTACTGTAGCTTTGTAGTATAGTTTGAAGTCAGGGAGTCTGATTCCTCTAGCTCCTTTTTTTTCCCTCAAGATTCCTTTGGCTATTCACGGTCTTTTGTGTCTCCATACAAATTTTAAGATTTTTTGTTCTAGTTCTGTAAAAAATGCCATTGGTAATTTGATAGGGATAGCATTGAATCTGTAGATTGCTTTTTGTAGTGTAGTCATTTCACAATATTGATTCTTCCAATCCAAGAACATGGTATATCTCTCCATCTGTTGGCATCATCTTTAATTTCTTTCATCAGTGTCTTATAGTTTTCTGAGTACAGGTCTTTTACCTCCTTAGGTAGGTTTATTCCTAGGTATTTTATTATTTTTGTTGCAGTGGTGAACAGGATTGTTCCCTTAATTTCTCTTCCTGATCTTTCGTTGTTAGTTATAGGAATGCAAGAAATTTCTGTGCATTAATTTTGTACCCTGCAACTTTACCAAATTCATTGATTAGCTCTAGCAGTTTTCTGGTGGGATCTTTAGGATTCTCTATGTATAATATCATGTCATCTGCAAACAGTGACAGTTTTACTTCTTTTCTAATTTGTATTCCTTTTCTTTTTCTTCTCTGATTGCCGTGGCCAGGACTTCCAAAACTATGTTGAATAATAGTGGTGAGAGTGGACATCCTTGTCTTGTTCCTGATCTTAGAGGAAATGCTTTCAGTTTTTCACCATTGAGAATGATGTTTGCTGTGGGTTTGTCATATATGGCCTTTATTATGTTGAGGTAGCTTCCCTCTATGCCCATTTTCTGGAGAATTTTTACCATAAATGGGTGTTGAATTTTGTCAAAAACTTTTTCGGCATCTATTGCATATATTGAAGAATCCTTGCATCCCTGGGATAAATCCCACTTGATCATGGTGTATGATCCTTTTAATGTGTTCTTGGATTCCATTTGCTAATATTTTGTTGAGGATTTTTGCATCTATATTCATCAGTGATATTGGTCTGTAATTTTCTTTTTTTGTAGTGTTTTTGTCTGGTTTTGGTATCAGGGTGATGTGGACTCGTAGAATGAGTTTGGGAGTGTTCCTTTCTCTGCAATTTTTTGGAAGGGTTTGAGAGGAACAGGTGTTAGCTCTTTTCTAAATGTTTGATAGAATTCACCTGTGAAGCCATCTGGTCCTGGACTTTTGTTTGTTGGAAGATCTTTAATCACAGTTTCAATTTCATTACTTGTGATTGGTCTGTTCATATTTTCTATTTCTTCCTGGTTCAGTCTTGGATGGTTATACCTTTCTAAAAATTTGTCCCTTTCTTCCAGGTTGTCCATTTTATTGGCATGGAGTTGCTGTAGTAGTCTCTTATGATATATTTCTGCGGTGTCCATTGTAACTTCTCCTTTTTCATTTCTAATTTTATTGCTTTGAGTCCTCTCCCTCTTTCTCTTGATGAGTCTAGCTAAAGGTTTATCAATTTTGTTTATCTTCTCCAAGAACCAGCTTTTAGTTTTATTGATCTTTGCTATTGTTTTCTTTGTTTCTATTTCATTTATTTCTGCTCTGTTCTTTATGATTTCTTTCCTCCTAACTTTGGGTTTTGTTTGTTCTTCTTTCTCTAGTTCCTTTAGGTGTAAGGTTAGATTGTTTATTTGAGATTTTTCTTGTTTCTTGAGGTAGGATTATATTGCTATAAACTTCCCCCTTAGAACTGTTTTTGCTGCAACCCATAGATTTTGGATCATCATGTTTTCATTGTCATTTGTCTCTAGGTATTTTTTGGTTTCCTCTTTGATTTCTTCAGTGATCTCTGGTTATTTAGTAATGTATTGTTTAATAACATTCTTTACATGGTTGGTGATTTACATCAACGGACTCCAACTCCAAGTGTCACCTGTTCAGATGGCCCCTCTCTACCAACACATCTGAAGTAGAGTGAATCCCATCACCTGTCTTAAAATTCATGGCACCGAGAACTATGAGAAATCAGCATACTTGTTCATTCATTGACTGGTTTGTTATGTCTCCCTACCCCACCCCCATTTTAGAGTTTAGATCCCACGAGGGGAACCAAGGCAGGACCTCGCCTGTTCTGCTTACTGTTGTATCTCTGGTCCCTAGAAGGGTGCCCAGCACCAGACTGGGGCTCAATAAATCATCGCTGATTGAATAATGAGTGAACTTACGAATATTTGTCACATCCCTCATTCAATTAGTTCTAACCACTACCCTGTGACATAATCAGTATAAAAGTATCTAAAACCATTTTGCTGATGAGCAAAAGGAAATCCAGAGAGACAAAGTGTTTCCCAGCTAATAAGTGGCATCTTCGTCCAGTGTGTAACCCATCAAGTTGACACAACGCAAAGCAGTCCAAGCCTCTGCTTTACCTCCTACATGACCTTGAACTAGTCACTTAGGCCTTCACAGTGCAGTTTCCTCTTTGAAAACAAAACTGACAGTACTTTCCTCATAAGACTAGAGGATTAAAGGAGACAGTCAGAGATAGCACATGGCACGATGCCTGGCACATAGGAAGCACTAAAAACACTAAAGCACTAAAAATAGTTATTCTCCTTGCTAGTGCATATTCATTATTCATGGACCTCTATAACAATAGTGCCGTAGTTATTATGTTAGCTCAGGGATACTGAATGCCACACCCAGGACCGCGCTCGCGTGGGTCCTGACCTCACACCCACACATCTGCCTCAAGCCCCGTGGCCCCCAGCACAGTCCTCACGCCCCTCTCCACACCTCAGGGCCACTGAACAGAGGGCAGGCAGGATGGCGAGCTGTAGAGCAGGGGAGAGGTGCTCCGAGCGGTGGCTCTGTTGGCCTCCCGTGTGCTTTCAGGACCCAGCCCTGCCTGCCCCCCTCCAAGACCCACTCCATTCATCCGCACCTTCCCTAGCAACAAGCAACTCGGGTCCTGAGCTGCTGGCTCACTCAAGGGAGCCCTTCGTGGGCCCCTCTACACCTCCCTGCCTGTGGCCTGGGCAGTTCCAACTCCCAGCACAGGTTCTGAGATGAGGCTGAAGGCAGTGCTCTAAGGCTGCATGCAAGCCTGCGTCTGCATCTCTGTCTGCACGGAAGCAGGTGGCTCTCTGAGCTCCAGAACTGTGCTGGGCACAGCCGAGGGCAGCTGGGGGCTCAGTGGAGCCCAGCTTGGCTCTGCTTGCTGTGTGGCCTCAGCTGGTCCACTCCCCACTCCCTCTGGGGAGCATGTCTCTTCACCACGGGGTGATGGAGCACATGAAGTTTGGCTGACTCTGGAACCTCAGGCAAGTTGCTTAAAACCTGGAAGCCATATTGTGTGCATCAGAATCTCCTGGCCAGGAATTAAGAGAGAGGTGGGGCTCCACCCAGAAGAGCAGGGACTACCACTTACTGAGTACCTACCGTATGCCAGGCACTCTTCTCCATGTTCTACCCATATTGTCTTATTTAAGCCTGATGGCAACCTTGTGAGGTATGAACTATTATTATTTCCATTTTGCAGATGAGGGAACAAACAAGAAAAAAAGCTTTCATCCAAAGTCACACAATTTTTTTAATTTATTTTTTATTTACTTATTTTTTGGTCGCACCACACAGCATGCGGGATCTTAGCTCCCCGACCAGGGATCAAACCTGTGCCCCCTGCAGTGGAAGCACAGAGCCCTAACCACCGCAACGTCAGGGAAGTCCCCCAAAGTCACACAGTTAAATAAGTGTGGGAACCAGGTTTGAATCTAGGCAGCATGACTCTGGAGCCTCACACGTCCTCCCCTGGCTCCATCAGATCTCACTGGTTTGAGCACCCCATGGTCCACCTAATTGCCACCCCTCACAGGGATCTCGGGCAGGAAAGGGCTGAGAGCCTGTGGTAGAGGAGGCAGCGCCCTTGGGCTTGGATCAGCCCTGCCAGATGTAGCATCTGCTGCCTCAAAGGTCAGACGGGCCCCCCTTATGAGGTCCCGCCAATGGACATGGGAGCCACTAATGAGGCCATCATGACAGACGGAGGCCAGCATGCCAGCTTCCCCGGAGATGGCTCTCCCTCCAGGGGCACGGCAAAGGGCCTTGGGAGGGGCAGTGGGCCCCTGGTGGGACCAGGTGTTCTGGGTTCCTGCCATTCCTTGGAAAGTTCTGTCCTGGCTCCTTCCTTCCTCTGTCCTTTCTCCTCCTCTGACCACCTGGAGGCCAGTGACCTTGGCTCTAGCTGCATAATGATTCCTTTCTCCTCCCAACGCTGGGGCGAACTAAAGAAGCAGACATTTGCATCTTCATCCTCTCCCCTCCACTTGCCCACGTGACACATGAAGTTACTATATCACTTCATAGAAGTGACATCGAATCATAGAATCACAGGCTCTCACAGAATGCCACTCTTAGGACTTTAGAATCGTCTTGTCCAAGGGTTTTCAACAGGGACTAGTATTATTCCCAAGGGGCAGTTAGAAAAGAGCAGGGTTGTTTTGGTGGTCACAATGCCTGGGGGTACTACTGGCACTTAGGCATGGCCCAGAGATGTTAATTGCCCTGTACTGCGTTAGAACAGTTCTGCACAGTGAAGAATCACACCACCCAAAATGCCAATAGTGCCCCAACCATCACCACCAATTTTTACAGAAGAGGACACTGAAGTTCAACAAGGAAAAGTGATTCCTTCAAGGTCACTGTGGCAGAAACTGCCAATGGCCTACCAATTTCCCTTTTCCTCGTATTCCTTAGAAAAAGAACCTTACAAACAGCTGAGTGCCACCCAGCTCAGAGATTCCGTGTCCCCACTTCCCCAGCAGCTCTGTGCAAGCTGTATGCAAGGTCCAGTCCAGGGAGTTAAGCGGGTGTGTTGTACGGGACTGCCGCGAAGTCCCCTTGAATGCGTGCCCTTTCCTGCCCTGCCTCCTCCTGCCGCCTGAGAGGCAGCTGAGCAGCACCCTTGCGCCACAAGGCAATGCACGAAGGATGGAGGAGCAGTAGGATGGAAGGTGTCCAAGGTCCGGACGAATGTGGAGTCCACCCCAGCCCTGAACTACCTGCCTTCAGATATCTGATACATGAAAGAGAAATAAATTCTTTTTAAAGCTATTGTTATTTGGGAGATTTTTCTAGTAGTTGCCCCTAAATCGATATAGTCATGTAACTGGTTCAGATGAACATTCATCAAACATTTTTGGAGCATCTAAATGTGTCAAGCAGCAAGTTGGGCATCTTCACAGGAATTATCTTCCGAGGAGATCTGATTCTTAATCCCATGTTGCAGATAAACATTTTTCTTTTTAAAAAAAAAGCAAAGACCTAAAAGAGGAAGTAAATTCCTTACCCATGGCAAAGAACGAGCAAGTGGCAAAGCCAGGACTGAAACCAAAACCTCCTAACGCCTTGACTATTGCTACTTCTACTTGTGGCAAGAGGAAAACTGGGGCAAAGAGAGTAACTACGTGAGGATGGCATCACTCATCCTGCATGACTAGGACAGACGTGTTCTTGGCCAGTGTGGGGCTCTTTGTGATGAAAATCAGCCCGGGAAGGCAGCAGAGCCTCCTGTAGTGACTAAGGCAGGGGTTGCTGTTTCTCAAGTAGGAAGGTCACAGTCACTCATTCTTCATGTGAACTTCCTGGTCACGGTGGACAAGGTAATTCAGGCCAGTTCTCTACTGAGGACAGTGAAAGGAAGGTCAGCCAGAAAATTGGAAAAACATCTTGAAAACGACAAAGACGACAAACCACTGAGGAAGTGCTGGGCTAAGATCTGGGAGAAGACAAGAATCCAGAAAGAGAAACCCAGCCCACAAAGCTGCTCTTGTCCAGAGGACATTTGCTTGCCTGGGAGAAACAGGTACTGTAGCAGGAGCTGGCTCTGAGTGTCCCCTCAGGGCTGGAGGGAAAGAAGTGAAAACCCAGAGCCTGTCACAGGTGGGAACTCTGAAACCCACACCCTGCACAGTAGTGAAACTACACACCCCAGGTGGGGTATGGAGAAGACATAAACCAGTCCTCGCACAGACTTGCACCCTGGTTTCTTTTTCTTTTTTTTTTTTTTTTTTGCGGTACGCGGGCCTCTCACTGTTGTGGCCTCTCCCGTTGCGGAGCGCAGGCTCCGGACGCGCAGGCTCAGCGGCCATGGCTCACGGGCCCAGCCGCTCTGCGGCATGTGGGATCCTCCCAGACCGGGGCACGAACCTGTGTCCCTTGCATCGGCAGGCAGACTCTCAACCACTGTGCCACCAGGGAAGCCCGCACCCTGGTTTCTTACCAAGAAATATCCAGCCTTGAAATTGAATTGTGGTGATTCCAGAACAGTAGCACCCCCAAGCATTTATGCAAAGCAAATAAAAATACTTTCTGGATTTTGAATCCAAGTCTTCAAGATAGTATTCCAACATCCATGAGAAAAACCAAGGAAACAACAGACAGTAGAAACAGACCCAAAGTACAGGAAGTATTGGTATTATCAGATGCAAGCTAAAAACAACTACGCTTACTGTGTTTAAAGAAATTAAAGGCCAAAATTTAAAAATCTGACAGGCAACTGGAAACTGTAAAAAGTGATATTGCAGATTTGAAAAGAACCAAATAGAAATTCTGGCTCTGAAAAAAATAGCCCAGAGAGATTAAAGAGAGAAAATACAGAAGTAAAAGGAAGAGACAGAGAAGACAGAGCAAGAAGGCCTATCATACTTCTAATAGAAGTCCCAGAAGAAGGGAGTAAAAAGCATGTGGCAAGGCATTCCTCATGCGAATCTATCCTGTGGGAGTTTTTTATGGTAATGAAGGGATTTTACCCTTCAGTAAGTAGAACACTGGTCACAGCCCTGGGAGAAAATGATCCAAACTTTTCCTCTTTGTCAAAGCCCTCTCCTAACTTTCAACCAGCAAAATCCTGAGCAGAGGGAGATCCTGTTGACATCGGGCTGAAGACTGAGATGGCAGAGTTTTGCAAGACACAGGAAGAGGTGTGGGGTTGGGACTCTTTCATCTTGAGAGGTGGGGAAGAGTATCCATAAGAACCAGGTGGGGACACCAAGACAGGGAGGGTGTAGAGAGACCTGGGGGAGGAGCCTGGGGAAGCCTGGGGAAACAGAGGTAAGACCTGAGGGGTTCCCAGGAACCCTTTTGAAGGTTTAAACTGCATTTAACTACCTCTCTCCCCTAAGTGTCTGGTTTCCAGTGGCCCAATCATACTCATCCTCGACCGTGGTCCCATCACCAGGGGTGGTCCTCTCAAGCCAAATCTAAAGCAGCTGCAGGCCACCTCTCCCTCACGCACGGCCCCAGATAGTCCACAGGAAACACGCTCACATCGTTTGCCTCGCCATCTGTGGAAGTGGAGTTGGCTCCCAAAGCACATGGGTTTTTTTGCTCACCCTTTGCTCTGCCTTCTCAAGTTGAAAGCCACAGACTCACCTTTAGATTCCGTTTTTTTTTTGGTGGGGGGGGCCACACCATGTGGTTTGCGGGATCTTTGTTCCCTGACCAGGGATCGAACCCAGGCCCCGGCAGTGAAAGCACCAAGTCCTAACCACTGGACCACCTGGGAATTCCCTAGACTCCTTCGATTTATGTCAGATATGACCTCCTGGGCCCCCCCAAACTCCAGGAGACATACATCAAGTATACACCAAGGGGTCTCCTTGAAGCTCACCTTAACAGGTTTGAGGTGAGGGGGAGCCCCTCCCTTTTGGGGTTGGAACCCCAACTGTCCAAGGGGTTGGGACTCATAGCACAGCTTTCTACAAAAAAACTCTCTCAAAATCCCCCATATCTCCAGTTCCTAATCCTCTTTTGCCCTCAGCCATCTCCCTGGTTCCCAACCACAGTGTCTGTCCTACAACTCCCTCTGCGGGGCATCTTGGTCTTCATGCCTCAGGCAAACCTGGAAGAGGAAGAGTCCTGATTTAATGTGTCATTATATGTGTCCCTATAACTAAATGGAAAGTTTTGGAAGGAGATACCATATAATACTAACAATATAATTATCAGAAGCTGGAGCTGTAATTTATGTCTTATTTTACCTTTATGCATATTTCAGATTTTCTAAAATGAACTGTTTCACAGAGAGAAAAAAATTTTCATTTATTCAAAAAAAAAAGGTGTGGTCCCTGGAGCAAACATTGCTGGTTACCCACACAACCACCACTTCCCCACTCCATCCCCACTAAATAACCCTTCAAGAATGTTTTTATATTAGGTGGCCTGAGCTTCAGAGGAGGCTGGACTCTGCTCTAAGTGATACCTGGCAGTCACATGTGATAATTCTTTTCCCCTTGCCAGCGACTGCCTTAGAAAGGAACACATGACACGAGAGTATAAATAAATTGTGGCGCATTAATGCAAAGGAATATTATTCAGTGAGAAAAAGAAATGAGCTATCAAAGCACAAAAAGACACGGCGGAAACTTAAATGCGTTATCACTAAGTGAAAGGAGCCAATCTGAAAAGACCGTATGATTCCAACTCTGTGACATTCAGGAAAAGCAAAACTATGAAGACAATAAAAAGATCCGTGGTTACCAGGGGTTATGGGAGAGGGAAGAATAAACAGGCAGAGGATTTTAGGTCAAACTACTCTCCTGAATGGTGGATATATTTGTTGTTATACGTTTGTTGTTATACATACAAATGTTGTTATACGTTTGCCCAAACTCATAGAGCTACAACTCCAAGAGTGAACTCTAAGGTAAACTACAGACTTTTGAATAACAATGATGTGTCAATGTAGGTTCATCGATTGTAACAAACAAAATGTACCCACTGTGCTGTGGGATGTCCATAGTGGGGGAGGTAGTGCATGTGGGGGGCAGGGGAAGATGGGAGCTCTCTACTTTCTGCTCAAATTTGCTGTGAACCTAAAACTGCTCTAAAAAATAAAGTTTACTGAAAATTAAACGTTTAAAAAGACATGAGAAAAAAAACAGTTCCTTTCCTGCCCGTTAACAAGACCTCACGAGATGTGATGCAGCATCCAATGACACGCTGTGCAGAGATGGAGAACACCAGCTTGTTGGCAGTGGTGGACCAAGGATGGGGCGGGCGTGGCCCACCCCAGTGCAGGCGAAACAGGGGTGCAATGGCAGAGATCTTAAAACCAGTAAAACAATTCCAAAGTCAGTCTCCATTTTGTTATCATCAAGCAGCAGTTTTAAACTATATCAGCGATAAAATATCCTTCCCTCAAAAATCTCTTGTCAGTCTAATTTCTAAAATTAGACAATAAAAAATTAGACCAAAAAAAACATGTATTGGGACTTCCCTGGTGGTGCAGTGGATAAGACTCCGTGCTCCCAATGCAGGGGGCCTGGGTTCGATCCCTAGTCAGGGAACTAGATCCCACAAGCATGCCGCAACTAAGAGTTCACATGCCACAACTAAGGAGCCTGCCTGCCACAACTAAGGTGCCCATGTGCTGCAACTAAGGAGCCTGCCTGCCACAACTAAGACCTGGCGCAACCAAATAAATTAATTAATTTTTTTTAAAAAGTGTGTTAAAGCTCCATGGTTACCGCTGGCCTTTAATACACGTTAACTTCCAATTAGCACATTTTCATTACTTATCCTTTAATAAACATGGTATTCCAGGTGACAGTTAATTCGGAAAGTTCCAATTATCTGGGCAGCATTTGATACATGCAGACTTATCTGCACATGTGGTATTTTTTTTTAATTAATAGACTTTATTATTTAGAGCGGTTTTAGGCTTACAGAAAATTTGAGTGCACAGAGTTTCCCCCATTATTAACATCTTGCATTAGTGTGGTACATTTGTCACAACTGATGAACCAGTGTTGATAGGCTGTTATTAACTAAAATCCACAATTTACATTAGGGTTCACTCTTTGCATTGTACTTTCTATGGATTCGGACAAATATACAATGTATCCACCATTCCACATTATATAAAATACATTAGCTGTCCTAAAAATCCCCTGTGCTCTGCCTATGCATCCCTCCCCAAGGCCCTGGAAACTACTGATCTTTTTTCTGTCACCACAGTTTTTCCTTTTCCAGAACGTCATAAAGTTGGAATCATACAGTAGGTAGCCTTCTCCGATTGGCTCCTTTCCCTTAGCAACATGCATTTAAAGTTCCTCCATGTCTTTTCATGGCTTGATAGCTCATTTCTTCTTCTCGTTGAATAATATTCCATTGTATGCATGTACCACAGTTTATCCATTCACTTGATGAAGGACATCTTGCTTACTTCCTGCCTGTGTGTTTCTGGGATAAGTTCCTAACTGTTCTGATTCATTCAAGCTCATTCAGGTGCAATTTGTGTCCCCAAACCCTACGATATGACACATTCCTGCATTTAAACAGTAAATTCAAAATAGAAAATGATAGCCCACTAGGTTTGAAAACAAAAAACAAACAAACAAAACCCCCAGAACTTGAGTTCCTTCAATTCTGTCATTCTATGGGACCACTGGAGGCTTGTTTTGTGTTTAAAATCAAAAGCTGTGATACAGACTGTGAAGTGAGAAGTAGAATGCTTTTTTTGGTAAGCACTATTTTTGTTTATATGTGAAATATTTTACTGAATTTAAACAATATCTTTAAAATTGAAATTTCTTCTGTGTTTGCTTGTTTTGAAACTAGAGAACAATTTAAGAAAATAATCATTACTGATCATTACATGATTACTAGTCAAAATAATTTCATCATGTTAATAATTCTAAGATGGTCTCCAAGATTCCCACCACCTGGTGTACATGGCCCAAATAATCCCCTCCCCTTGAGTGTGGGTAGAAGCAGTGAATATAATGGAATATTACAGTCAGTTGACTTTTAGCTAATCAAAAGGGATATTATCCTGGGTGGGCCTGACCTAATCAGGTGAGTCCTTTTAAAGCCGGTGACACAGCAGAAACGTCTTTCCTGCTGGCCTTGAAGATGCAGCCTCGATGAATTCCACAGCTACAAGGAAATTAGTTCTGCCAAAAGCCATGTGTGTTTGGAAAAGGCCCCCAGGCCTCAGATGACACCACTCCCAGCTGACACCTTGACTGCAGCTTTGTGAGCCCCTGAGCAGAGGACCCAGCTAACCCATACCTGGACTCCTGACCCACAGAGACTGAGATCATAAATGTGTGTAGGTTGTTTTAAGCTGCTAACTTTGTGGACATTTGTTACCGCAGCAATAGAAAACTATCACATGAGCCTAAGGCCCCCCGGCTGGCCAGAGGCAGAGCTGGATGAATGCATTCCAGTCTGCACGCTGTGAAGGAATCCCTGTTAGTGCTTGGAGATGCCAAAGCAGAGAAGTTAGGTGTCTCAGCCAAGATCACACAGTTGGCAAGTGAAGAAGTCAGGCTAAGCCAGGCCTGTCCAACTGCAGGGCCTCCAAGGCGTGTGCTCCAGGGATGATCCTGCAGGTGGCTGGTAGTCAGGCCCTACGGTGACGTGTGGGGATTTCTGGTGACAACGGGACCCCGAAGCTAGAAAGACCATGTAGAAGAAGTGGTTCCCACTCCAAGATTCCCTGACTGGCTTCACCTCAACCCCACCTGGTCACCTAGCTGAGCAGTGGAGCCAGGCCCCAAGACATTGCCTCTCCCAGCCCTCTGTTTATGTCCTTTATATCATGTTTGCAATTACTCCATTTGCACATCTGCCTGTCCCAGCCTCCCCACTCGAACGTCGGCCCTGTGAGGGTCCACATCTGACATGGGATCCCAGGGCCACCACGGTCCGGGGCACACAGTAGGCACTGAACGGCATTCACTGAACGGATTATGGAGTGAGAAATGATTACTTCTGTTCCTCCTCTGGATCCCTTTCTCTTCCTTTCCCATGGCCCCAACCTGGGCTCTAGGGCTCCAGAGGCGGCTCCCTTCATGGGCGATGAAGTCTTCACCCTTGCCAGTTCCACTCCAAGTCACCCCACTCCACCCCACTGAGGAGCTTCCAGGACCGGAGACCCCCTACGAGGGGGCCTGGAGCCTCCCAGGTTCCCAGACACAGCGCCTGTTCCCTCTGCTGGCAGAAGTGGGCAAGTGCATGGAGGTCCCTCCACTCTGGAGACGCTGGAAACACTGGGAAGGTAGGAGTATCCTGGCCTGAGTCCTGCCACAGTGAGGGGACTCCTGCCCTGAGGCCTGCAGCCCTGGAGCACTCGCTGGCCTCAGCCCTACCCACAGGGCTGGCAAAGCAGCAAATGCCTCAGATGCTCTGTATTTGCCAAGCAAGGCCTGGATGGGGGACCCCAGACCAGGAGGGGGTACATTGCTTCCACCAGGAGAGCACATTACTCAGAGGGAAGACAGTCCTCTAGCAGCCCAGCCCTGAGAGCTACCCGGTCCCACCCCATGATAATAACAGCTAGCACAGTACACCTACTACACGCATACCTCATCTATCCTTGCAGGGTGGGTACTACTACTTCACTATATAGACCAGAGGAACAGAGAAGGTGGTGGAGTCAAAATCCAAACCCAGGTCAGTGTGGCTCTAAAAGTCCCTGCTTTTTACATGCCCTGTGCAGGTGTGCCTCATGTATTATTTCTAATCCTACATCTAAGGAAGCCTTGTTACCCAAGATGGTCACACGTGGCTTCAAAGCCAAGGCTGGCTTGGGTGTGGTTGAAGCTGGGAGGTGCCTGGGATGGGAAATGGCCTCCCAAGACCAGACAGTGCCACGGGTACCTCCTGGCTGGGTGATCTTGGGCAAATCACTTAGCCTCTCTGAACCACTGTATTCTCATCCATAAAAGAAACATAATTCCTGTGGCTGTGGGGATTAGAGATCATGTGTGTCAAGTTCCCAGCACAGAGCACCCAGGCATAGAAAAGCTGGTACTGCATGTGTCTGTCTCTGATATTCCTCCCTTCCCTTGAGCATGGGCTGGCCTTAGTGACTTGCCTCTAACAAATGGGATAAAGGGGGGGTGATGGTGCAACTTCAGAGAGCAGGTGATGAAAAGCACTACGTTTCCTCCATGCTTGCTTCTCGATCACTCGACCCATAGAAGCCAGGTGCCACATCATGGAGACACTCAAGCTGGCCATGTGGCTTCCAGCCAGCAGCCCATAGAAGTGAACTTGGAAGCAAGTCCTCCAGCCCAAGTCAAGCCTTCAGATAACGGCAGCCCTGGACAACATCCTAACTGCAACCTCATGAGACATTCTGAGTCAGAACTACCCATCTAAGCAGCTGAATTTCCAACCCACAGAAACTGTGGAGATAATGTTTGCTGTTTTAAGTTTGTCATTTATTAGTTATAAAAATATAACTAATACACTTTATAATCAGCATCCTTGGACCAGCAATTGCTTTAGGGTTGAGCTGCCCCAATCTCCTCCCCACAGCTGTGGTCACAGAGAATCCACATTGAAGAGGGTCCAGGCCCTGTGGAGCTGGCCACAAAAGAAAGAATAATCACTAATATTTACTGAGCATCTGCCATCTGTCAGGCATTGAGCTAATAAGCACTTTACATTTATCTTCCTAACAAAAATCCCAGGCAGGAAATACCACCATCCTCTTTTTACAGATGGGAAAACTGAGGTGCCAAAAGGTTGAGTACCCACCCAAGATTACACAAGGCAGTAATCAAACTCCACAATTCCAGCCCCCAGAAGTAGTGAGTGGCCCCCTGAAGGGCACTGTGGCTCTAAGGCCCATTTCCCCTCTCCTGTCCCATCCCTAGCCCCCAGCATCACCACCACGGCCCACTTGCTCTCCTGTGAGGGTGACTAACATGGGGTCCGGGACAAATCCCACCCAGCCTGTTGTTTCTTAGCCAAGGCAGTGCCTCTGCCCTCTTCCTGCTGTCAGGTGAGCCCACCCCTCACCTGTCCCAGCACAGGTCACTGAGCACATTCATGGTGAAAGTTCCCTCCAGGTAGTCTAACCCAGCCCCCTCCCATTCATTCAGATGCAGAGACAGGCCCAGAGAGGTGCGGTGGCTTATCTAAAGACAGAGGCGGGGTGGGGGTGGGGGGGCACTGAGGCTGGAACCCAGGTCTCCTGGCTCCTCTCAACCCAGCCTGCACCCTGGGGCTGCCTTTCCCAGCATTACCTGCCCCCATACCCAGTGTAGTCTCCACCCACATGCCCAGATACCAGGGATTGGAACTTGAGGCCAAACTTCCCAGCATCCTCCACTACCCCCGCCCCCTGAGGGTAGAAGGGGGCTTATCTCCACCTGTGAGGTGGTGCTGTCCTCACCCCACCCCCACGGTCCCTGCCAGGCAGCCTTGATTAATGGGCTGGTGCTATCTTATCTCCCAGCTGCAGCAGTTAGGGATTAATGGGTGGTGGCCTGGGCCCTGGGAGGACACATCCTGCCCCCAGATCAACCCAAGAGCTCTGCAGGAGGGCGGGGAGCAGGGAGAAAGGGGACTAAGGGGGTTTGTTCTCCAGCTGCCATCTTGCTCACCCACCTGAACTGGCTGAGTCACCACAAAGCACCCAGGACTGGGCCTGGCACTCAATGGGGGCTCAATAAATGGTAGCCACTGTTACATTCTGCTGTTGTTAGTTCCTGGAGTCCTTGGGCCCATGCCTGCCCTTCGGTTAAACTGCCAAAGTCTCCACCACCGCACAGCCCACAGACTAACTAGGAAGTCACCTTCCCCACTCCAGCCTCAGGTGCCCCATCTATAAAATGGGCACAGGTTTGGGGTTTGGAAACAGGGTTGTCGGTCCGACATTATTTTATTGAGTGAACTGGGAGTGGGTTGAGGGATTTATTGATCCAGCTGTGAGGCTTTAGATAATCGATTCATCCTCAGCCTCAATTTCCTCATCTGTAAAGGGGTATGATAGTATCTGCATTGTTAGCATGAAACAACTTCTGGAAAGCCCTCCCAGGACTGTTCCATGTCATACTGAATGTGGGTTCCCAGATGGGGTCAGACACCAAACTCTGACCAAGGGGTTCATGCTGATGCAAGTTGCTACTGACAGAACCAAGCCCAAATCCAGGCTCAGCTTTGGGAGAGAAAGGCTGTCTAAGCACAGGCCCTCCTGCTAGGACTGAGGAAGGGGGACCAGATGTTCTGCTGTGCCCAGGACAGTGCCAGGTCACTCCATTGCCCGGGTACGACTGTTAGTACCACCCCCTTTCACTCTCCAAGTGTCCCCCCCTTGGAGAATCAGTTATGTGGTCCCTAGGCTGAAGGAACAAGGTTCTATCCTCCCTCGGAGAAAGAGAGACTCCATCTAACCTTGAGCATGTGGCCAGCGTGTGTGAAGTCAGGCAGCTAACTCCACCAGAGCCACACAGGGGTCCCGACTCAGAAGCCCATGACTCAAAGGACTCCCCGAAAACTCCTCCCTAGTTTTCTCAAGAAACACATGGTCACTATAAAAAGGTAAGAAAAGATAAGAAGATTAGTGAGAGACAGAGGGCAGGAAGAAGGGACTTTCAGATGAACAGACAGAATAAGGGAAGAATGGATGAATTAAATGAGAAAGAGGAAAGAAAAACGGATATGGGGACAATGGATGAAGGGAAGAAAGGAAGGATGGAAGGATATTGAAAGCGAGGATGAAAAGATGGATTGATGGGGGATCGACAAGGGTATGGATGACAAGAGATGAACGTCAGAGTCTCACTGGCCAGCTCTCTGACAGAGCACAGCAAACACGGAGGCCAGCAGAGGGCTTTCTTTCCAGAAGGACATACAGATTGACTCTTCGGGGCCCCAGGAAGCCAGTCTTCCCTCCCCCACTCCAAAGACATTCCTAGGACCACTCCTTCCCCTTCACTCTCTGCCTCTTCCCACTGCCCCTTCCCAAAGGGCAAAGGGCAGCACAGCCAGGAAAGCTATCTGCTGTTTATCCCAGCCCTGTTTACTCTGGGTCTGTAATTAACAGAGTCTCCTTCCCAGATCAAGGAGGGTCCAAGAGGGCCCAAAGAGGACACGGAGAGCCCTGACAGGCCAGGTTACTCATTGATAAGCAATGGGGAATTGAGGGAGGCTACACCTTATCCTCTTCTGTCCCGTCAGCCACACTTTCCTGACTCCCAAGGAGGCAGGGACCCAGGTCCCAAGCAGTTCTTAGCTCAGGAAGGCTGACATGGGATGGCCCTGCCTAGAAAGTCCTGCCTCAAGGTGTGCAGGTCTGTGCAGGTGCAGCTGGAGTCCTGGATCTGCCTTCACCTGGGCAGCTCCCAAGATCAGGGTCAAAAGACTGTGTAGCCTAGTGGTGAAGATCATGGGCCCTGGGAAGGGACCAGACCCAGGTTCATAGACCTATCTCTTCTCACTTACCAGCTGTGTGACCTTGGGCAAGTGACTTAATCCCTCTGAGCCTCAGTCTTCCCCTCTATAAAATAGGGATGATGGTAAATCAGACCCATGTCAAAAATGCTGCGAGGATGGAATGAGTTAACTTACATAACACACCAAGCATGCCAGGCATCAGTGACAGTTTTGGGCTCCTTTGGGGAACCCGGGGCACCCTTCTCAGCCTTTTCATCCTCCAGGTTCCTTCCACTTTCCCCTAGGATCCCCTCAGCTACCAGCAGACACTTGGAGGTTCTGTTTCCTCAGTTACCCAGAAGGGCTCCAGAGGTTCCTGGTTGTCCAGTACAGTAGCCACCAGCCACATGGGCCTATTTAAATTTCAATTAACTAAAATTAATATTATTTAGCCATGAAAAGGACTGCAGTACTGATTCATGGTACAACATGGATGAACTTCAAAAACATTCTGTTAAGTGAAAGAGGCCAGCACGGAAAGTCATGTACTGTATGACCACATTCCTATGAAATGTCCAGAAGAGGCAAATCCACAGAGACAGAAAGAAGCTTCGTGGTTTCCAGGGGCTGGGGGCAAGG
Source organism: Orcinus orca (assembly GCF_937001465.1). Lineage (NCBI taxonomy): Eukaryota > Metazoa > Chordata > Mammalia > Artiodactyla > Delphinidae > Orcinus > Orcinus orca. The sequence goes on along the minus strand of NC_064572.1, from coordinate 60,685,450 downwards.
GGAACGGGGAGAACCTGCTTAATGTGGACAGAGTTTCCTTTTGGGGTGATGAAAATGTTTAGAACTAGATAGAGGTGGTGGTTGCCTAACATTATGAATGTACTCAATGCCACAGAAGTATTCACTTTAAAACGGTTAATTTCATGTTATGTGAATTTCATCTCACTACAAATAATAATAATAATTTAATTTAAAATTTGGTTCTTTGTAGCACTAGCCACATTTTAAAAGCTCAGTAGCTACATGTGGCTAGTGGCTCCAGGATTAGAGGGCACAGGTACAGAACATGTCCATCACTGCAGAGAGTTTTTTTAACAACGTTGACCTTCAGGTAATCAAATATAATAGTGATAAAACCTCTTTACATACATTATCTCATCTGACCCTCTCACCAGGATGGCATTTTTTTTTAAGACATGGGGAGATTGGGACCCAGAGAAGGGAGGTACAAGCCCAAGGCTGCACAGGGAGTAGCAGGCTAAAGACCTGCACTGGGGTCTGTGGGCCTCTGGGGTCCTTTCTGCCCCCCTCAGAGACGGGCCCAGGAAGTAACAACCAAACTCTCTGGCCATCTGGCTGTCCTGCTCACATATCTGCTTTCTCCTGAAGGGGACTTGGCACCAGTTTAAAGCAGGCGAGGGTGTGAAATTGTACAGTCTAGAAGTTGAAGGGTGCTTGGTTCCTGTTTGCAAAAACTGTGGGGAAGAGAACTTAGTGCCAAGTGATTTGGAATTTTAACAAAAATTCCAGGAAGCCAAAGGCTGGGTAATGTGAGTGGAGGGGAAAGAATGCACCTTTCCCTGACCCCAAGTTGCCTGGCCACATAACTAGGTCAACAGGGCACAGACCTCTTTGTCTCTAGTGGACCCTGAGCTGTCTTCAGAGCCCTTCAAGGGGGGCTAAAAAGGCCTGAAAGTTTTCCTGGCCTTGGCATAATTCAGACTCGTGGAACAGTGGAAAAGCATGGAAGGTTGGGAGAGTCAGAGCTTTGTTCAATTCCAGCTCCATCGCTTACTGCCTGGATGACCTTGAGTAAGATACTTAACCTCTCTGAGCCTCAATTTCTTCACCTGTAAAATGAGGACTGACTGTGTGTCTCCCTCAGTTGCTGTAAGGATGAAGCAAGATAACAGATGTGACTCCCAAACACCCTATAAAGATGATTAATCTTCACCAGGACCCAAGCAGTTCTCAACCACTGTCCTTAGGAGAATCTCACCTTAAACATGAACCCTGGGGAAGTCTTAAGATTAAAATCCTCATCAATAATATTACTAATAATAGCAATGGTGCTGGCATGGGTCAGACTCACTGAAGGGTGATTATGAAATCGCAGATGGAGGGACAGGCTGGCTGCCCTGCCTGTACTCAAAATATGTGCAGTAGAGTCAGATCCATCTGGAAGATTCCCAGCTGTGTGACCTTGGACAAGTTCCTCAATCACCTCTGACTTCTCATCTGTAAACAGGGATGATAATAACATCTACCTCTCAGCATTGCTAAGAGATTTAAATGAGATGATAATGAACTTAGCACCATGCCTGGACATACAAACGTCTGCTAACACTGTTTATTAATCAGAGCCCTGAGCCGGGTGCTGGGGAAGGTAAGAAGGACAGGAAGCCAACTAACCACATCCCCAGGCAGAGGAGGCAGGTCGTGTGGAGCTTCCAGAAGGGAAAGAGTTCTCATTTTAGCCTCAAGGAGGTCCATGAGCCTTGGAGAGTGGCTGCAACCATGAACAGGACGAGGGGTGGAAGTGGGGAGCGGGCACGGCCCCCTCCGAGGCCAGTATTTCTTATCTTGGTCCCCAGGCCACTGCATCAGAACCACCTGAGAGTGACATATGCTGAACTGGAATCTGCAGGTGGCCCAGCAATCTGAATGGGTATTTTAACCAGCTTCCAAGCTGATGGCCTCACACTGCAAATTTGGGAACGTCTCTCCCCTCCTGGCTGTGGGGTGTGTCCTGTGACAGCCCACGTCAGCCAGCTTAGTCAAGGTAGGTCCAGGAGGCCAGGGATAATTCACAGGCACAGGAAGTCAACCCCAAACCTCATCTGCCCATCATACTTCCAACCATTAGACAAAAACAAAACACCATGGGGCATATGCAGGGGTGAGGAGTAACAGGTGGCACAATGCAGACACTGACTGATTTCAGAAGATGACCAATGAGGGTAGCCACCAACCAATCAGAACAGAGGTCTGACCAATCAGAACAGCCAAATAGGGCCCAGTCGGCTGCATGCACCCCTGGAGAGAGTCCATACTGGACAGGGGCCACTGCTGGGGACGGGAATGCTTGGTGGGTAGGGCTCTGGCCCACCCTAGCCCTTACCACACTCGACCCCTCTCATCTGTCTTATCTGTTGAGTTCCCACAAGCCACATTATTTGAAAACAGGATCTCCTTACTTTAAAAACACCATTGGTGAAAAGTGTTGATCCATGAGTGCTTCACAAGGGCTCTGCCAGCCTTTGGGGCAGGACAACCCTTGGTCGTGCAGGGCTGGGCTGGACGACACAGGAAGTTAGCATCCTTGGTCCCTGCCCAGTAAATGCCAGCAGCAGCCCCAACGGTCCTGATGACCAAACCCAGGCAGGGGCGGCCTATCCATCCAGCTGAGAAGCACTTCTAGCCCAACTCCCCCTGCTTTACAGCTGAAACAATTGAGAGCCAAGACATCGAGTGACCACAAGGCCACAGCACAGCGGGTGAGTGGGGAACTGGAGAGCCAAAAGAAGTGGGCTGAGCCCAGGTCTCAGACAAACCTGACTGGGGCCTCAGTTACCCAGAAGTGGGCAGGACAGAAGTAGGGGCCCCTTCCAGAGAGCCTTGTGTGGGCACCCATGCCCTGAACCGCCGCCAGATGGAAGAACAAGGACCAGGTAGCCCCACTAGAGCCAGAACCCTCAGCGTCCGAGCACAGAAGACCCATTCTGGGGCCAGGCAAAGAAGCTGTGACCACGTCGGCGGCCCTCGGGGCAAGCGCCCGGCAGTTCCCAGGCCAAGGCCCCAGCTCCCTCACAGCAGAGGACAATTGCTCCATTGGCTAGAGTGGGGGAGAGGAGATTCACTGGCCGGGGCCCTGCCCGGCTTCTCCCCACCCATACCCTCTCCTTAATGAGGCCATTGTTTGCCCAGGGTTCCCCCAACAGCCGGCCCTCACCCCAGCCACTCCTGCCCTGGGTTTCCCCTCCACAGCCTGCCCTCCAGGACCTCCTGGGGGCTTCCTGACTTTCTCCCTTGCACTTGGAGCACAAAGGTCCCTGGGGCCTCTCTGACCTATCGTTCCCCTTACAGGGCCACTCACTTCCCTCTCCCAGCCTCTGGTTTTTAAATTAATCAAAGAGGCGTGGACTGCCAATTGACTTCTGTTCAGCATGAGAGGAGTTCCATCCTGAGAGCATGTAATTCCAGTCAAAAGCAAAGAAATCTGCTCTTTTATTTACGGGCAAATGCACCATTCTGTGTTGATTTGGGGAAAGATGGTGAATAGCTTATGAAGCTTTAGTAGCTCCTTCCCAGACCCTGGGTGGTCAGGAACCAGCAGAATAGAGAATAGCTTTCAGCTGAAACATTTTATAAATCTGGGGTCCCAAGGGCCCCATGCAGCCACAGCCAGGGTTGAGAGTGGGAGCCGTGCACCACCTACCTCCTGTGATTGCACAAAACTCTTTCAGCACTCACACTAGAGCAGTTTTACGCATCTTCAGGTACTTATTTAATCTTACCAACAAATCTACAAAAGGAAAGTCCCCATTTTGCAGATGGGGAAACTAAGGCACCAGGAGCTGTGTCTTACCCAAGTTCCCACATAAGCAGTAAAGGCAAAAGCCTAATCATAGGTGCCTTTGACTGCATTCAGGGCTCATTCTCTTCTCCACCGAGAGGCTTTGGGGCACCTCTCCAAGCCCCCAACTAGGAACCCACTCTAGTTGTGATTAGAAGATACTTGTGTGTTTGTTCATCGGCTGGCTGCCCCTCTAGACCTCATACTCCCTGAGGGCAGTGGCCCAGGCAACCAGGGCCAAACCTGCTGCAGCCTCATTACCTGAGTCCCACTGAAGTTTCTGCTCTGGCCCCAGGGCTCCCCTTCCCCTGCAAGGCAGTTTGGGTCAGTGCTAGACAGTGTAGAACTCCCTCCAGACATTCTCACATGCAGACAGGAATCCACAAGCCACAGGGGGAAATCCTGGGTTCAAACCCTGGCTCTGCTTTTTGGCTGTGTGACTCTGGGCAAGTTACTAAACTTCTCTGAGTCTCAATTTTCTCATATTAAATGAGGATGATAATGCCTCCCTCATAGTGCTATTGGAAAAATTAAATGAGGTCATATATGGGAAAGCACAGAGCATTATGCCAGGTACCTAGGATGCCCTAAACAAGTGTTCAAGAGAGTAGGGGGAAGGAGGGAGCGGGGGAAGTCTACGTGAGCTTAGGGGGCTTGTCCATCACCCCAAGTCCCTCAGCAAGCATCTCATGCTACTCCACTTACTCCGCTCAGTCCTCACCAGCTCTCCCCACAGTCACCCTATAGCCCTCCGGATCTTCCCTGGGCCTCCCAAGAACTCCAACAGAGACCAAGAAAGGTTAAAGGAAGCTGGCTCCCACCTGAGCCCATCTGGCTCCAAAGACTCCTTTCTCCTGCCGCCTCCTTCCACCAAGCATTCATCTGTCCAGTCAGTCATTCACTCACGCAACATGTATTGAGCATCTACTACGTGACTGGCAGTATTCTAGGAGCCAGAGGAACGGAGATGGACAAGACAGGCCTTGCCTCTGTGGAACCCTCAGCCTACTGGGAAGCCAGAAATTGAAAAAAATCAACCTAGTGAGATGATGAACAGGAGATGAGGGCTGCACAGGGAGGTCTGGGGTTCTACGAGTGCGCCCAGCCAGAAGGCCTGGCCTACCTGGAGCCTTGGGAGGAACTTTATGCTAAAAGCAATCAGAGCAACTGAGGGTCTCGAGCTGAAGGGTGAGGCTACCGTGTTTGCAGTTTGAAATGATTCCCTCCTGCAGAGTGGAAAACAAGACCAGAAGGCAGCCCCAAGCAGTGAGGAAGGACAGCATTGAGGAGGAGCAACAGTGAGAAAGGGACAGCACAGGTGTATTTACGAGAAATTTAGGAGCAAGGAGCCACAGAATCTGGTGACACTCTCTAAAGACCATTGTCGTACCAATGTTCAATAGTTTTAACAATTATATAGAAAGCTCTCCTCTGTGCACCATTCCAAGCACTTTTTAAATGAACTCTAATCCTCCCAATAATCCTATAAGGCACTATTGTTATTATCCTCATTTTACAGATGAGGAAACTGAAGCACAGACAGGTTAAATAACTCGCCCAAGGTCAAGTAGCATTGAGGAAATTAGAATCCAGTCTTGCTCCAGAGTTCGTGGTTTTTTTTTTTTCTTCTTCCTCCTTTTTTTAAATATTTGAACATGCCAACAGCATCCAGGATCTTAGTTCCCCAACCAGGGATCGAACCTGTGTCCCCTGCAGTGGAAGGGGACTGGACTGCCAGGGAAGTCCCCAGGGTTTGTGGTCTTAACCCAAACATTTGGCTGCCTCTCTGATGTGCTTCTAGCTGGGCTGCCCACCAGCCACATCTCAGGGCTCCCAGGTGTGCTGGGGACTCAGAGAGAAGAGGAGAGCATTACTCAGCCTTCTCTCCATCCCAGCCCTGTCCAGAGACTACCAGCCGTGCCCACCCTCCACCCCACTTCCTTTTGTACTTCAGACAGTCATTCTTAGACTAGACCAAGGCGCAGGCCCAAGACAAGACTGGCCTCTGCTTTTTTTGCAGAGCTACATGAGATCCAGGACAAATGGAGAGCCTGCTGGTGCCCAGGCTCATAGAAGGAAGGACCACGTCACCTCCCTAGCCACTCGATTCAGTGACAGTGAGCCCAGCCCCTCCAGGACCAGGCCCCCACTGCCACCAGGGCACCCAGAGATCCTGAACAGGCCTTCTTGAACTGCTGCCCACAGCACAGGTTGTGCAGCAGGAAGGCTCGGCGCAGCTGGGGGCCTATGGGACAGATGTTGACTTTGCAATCAACAAAACTAAAACGCTGGAAAGTAAAGCAGTGCTGTAGGTGTGGTAGGAAGAGCACTGGACTGGAAGTCAGGAAGGTCAAGTTCTAGTTTCCTCTTATAGAAAGTGGTGGGGGATGGGAGGATGCTGGGGGACAATAGAAGTGGTTCCCTGTTAGCACTAATAGTTCTCTTAACTTCACAGACCACTCACCCTGCGCTCTTTGCTGAGCACTCAGCAGCAGCTGCTATGAAAACAGGTGTCCCAGCAGAGGAACACTGACACTGTAAAAGGCAGATACTTCCAGGAGGCTCTGGAACAAGGACAAGATTCTTTCTCACCTCTTCGGGCATCCCAGCCCTCCAGGAGGCAGGCAAGCCTGTGCTGGGAGGACCTCCTCACAGCCAGGGATGGAAGAGGTCCCACCTCAAGCCAAGGCTCCTCACAGCCTCACCTCCATCATCATTCCAGCCCCCTTCCTCTTCACTATCCTCAAGACAGCCCCATGGAGAATGCAGGGCATAGACTGCATTCCTCCTCATGTCCGCAGATGAGTAAACTGAGACTCAGGGTGTGGGAAGGACTTGCTATTAAGTTGAAAACATACAACTCAGATCTTCAGAATCCAAGCATGGTGCACTCCCCACTGCTACACACTGCCTCTCCCAGAGGCTTTGTAGAGGCATGAATGGGGCAGATCTCTTGGCTCCTGGCTCTGTTATAGCTCTGATCACAGAGCTACTGTACGCCAGGCACTCTGCCAGGTGCTTCTCTCATCCTTTATCTAGTAAATCTTCACGACCACCCAGTAAATAAACGTTACTAACCACATTTTACAAATGAATAAACGCAGGTCTGAAGTTCAATAGACATGTGTCCAAAGACACACAACTAGGATGTGGTCAGAATTCACCACCAGTCAGGCTGACTCAAAGCCCTGGCTCCTCCCACTACACTTCACTGCCTTCGTGTGTCTGTGTCCTCCACATGGGCTGGGACTGAGACTCTTACTCGTGTATGCCTGGCCCATAGCAGGCATTAGCTAAATGTTAGTTCATGGAATTATTTTTCCCAAGACTAAAGATTAAAAGGAACAAAGAAGGCTATTTCATACAGATAAAAATTACAATCCAACCAGAACATACAATAATCACAAAACTTTATGCTCCAGGGACTTCCCTGGTGGCGCAGTGGTTAAGAATCTGCCTGCCAATGCAGGGGACACGGGTTTGATCTCTGGTCCAAGAAGACCGCACATGCTGCGGAACAACTAAGTCCGTGCGCCACAACTACTGACGCCCACACACCTAGAGTCTGTGCTCTAGAAGCCACCGCAGTGAGAAGCCTGCGCACCGCAACGAAGTGTAGCCAAGTAGCCCCCGCTCACGGCAACTAGAGAAAGCCCGCAAGCAGCAGTGAAGACCCAACGCAGCCAAAAATAAATAAATAATTTGTTTTAAAAAAAGAAACGTTATGCTCCTAACAACACAGCTTCAAAGTATATAAAGCAAAATTGAATCAAAAGAAAAAAAAAGAAAAGAAAAGGAAAAATTAGCAAACCTCACAAAGTAGATTTTATACACCTCTATCAGAAATGAACAGAGGAAGTAAGCCAGTGGTTCTTGAACTTTTTGGTCTCAGGACCTCTTTACACTCTTAAAAATTATTGAGGTTTTAGATTAAATCAAAGAACTTTTGTTTATATAGATATCTACCATTTATATCAACATCTACAATGGTTAAAATGAAAACTGAGAAAAAATTTATATATTAATTCATTTCAAATAACCGTAATAATCCCTTATATGTCAACATAAATTTTTGTGAAAAGTAATTACATTTTACAAAACAAAAAAATTTAGTGAGAAGAGTAGCACTGTTTCACCTTTTTTTTTTGGCTGCGTTGGATCTTCGTTGCTGTGCAGGCCTTCTCTAGTTGCGGTGCACGGGCTTCTCACTGCGGTGGCTTCTCTTGTTGTGGAGCTCAGGCTCTAGGCACGCGGGCTTCAGTAGTTGTGGCGCGCGGGCTCAGTAGTTGTGGCTCACAGGCTCTAGAGTGCAGGCTCAGTAGTTGTGGCGCATGGGCTTAGTTGCTCCGCAGCATGTGGGATCTTCCCGGAGCAGGGCTTGAACCCGTGTCCCCTGCACTGGCAGGTGGATTCTTAACCACTGTGCCACCAGGGAAGCCCTGTCTTACACTTTTGCAAACTCTTTCATGTCTAGTTTAATAGAAGACAGTCAGATTCTTATACCTCCTGCATTCAATCTGTTGTATGTTGTTTTGGTTGACATATATGCAGAAAATTTGGCTTTACAGAGAAATGTAATTGAAAAAGAGTATTTTAATAGCCTTTTTAGATATTATGGCTATCAAATTGATACTACAAAAAAATTGACAGGTGACAATTCCTTAAATGTTGGTTGTAATGTAGAATCTGAATCCGCATCAATAAACTTTTCTTACTCAACAGAGTAAAATCCTTAAAATCCATTGGTCTATCCTGCACCTTGAGTGGATCTTCAAATTACGTACAATTTTGACCTTGCGGACTCCCTGAAAGGCACTTGGGGGCCCTCAAGGGAACCCTGACCACAAGGAGAACCACTGAAGTAGGCACTAAAAAAGTAGAAAAATGTAGGATTTGATAACATAATTAGCAATTTTTTTTTTTTTTTTTTTTTTTTTTTTTTGCGGTCGCAGGTCTCTCACTGTTGTGGCCTCTCCCGTTGTGGAGCACAGGCTCCGGACGCGCAGGCTCTGGACGCTCAGGCTCAGCGGCCATGGCTCATGGGCCCAGCTGCTCCGCGGCATGTGGGATCTTCCCGGACCGGGGCACGAACCCATGTACCCTGCATCGGCAGGCGGACTCTCAACCACTGCGCCACCAGGGAAGCCCTAGCAATTTTTTTTTTTTGGCCGCACCGCATGGCTTGCGGGATCTTAGCACGCAGTCCTAACCACTGGACTGCCAGGGAATTCCCCATAAGTAGCAAGTTTAATCTAAGAGTTCTCTGTGTAGAACTTTGCTCACAACAAACCATGAATACACATTTTGAACAAGTGGTTCCCTCCATCAGCTGGGGGAAACGTGTGCCTGGACAGACAGCAGACGCTCCAAGATGGACAGATGCCCAGCATGCCAGGTGTCCCAGCCAGCTGCCTAGACCCTGGGACGGCCTCATCAGAAAGGGATACGACATCAGAGCGCAGCCTCTTCCTTTCTCTGGCCACAGGGGGAGAGCGTCCTTGAACAGCTACCTCAGGGTGTAGCCCCCCACCTGGGTTCCTTTCCTGTGAAGGGCTTCCCTCCTCAATCTCATCATGGGCCCCATGTCAGGGCGCCTCAGGGGTCCGCAAGGCAAAGTTGCCGGGTAAAGCCTACCCATCCTCCTCTTCCAGGAAGTTTCTAGCCTGGCCCCTCTGCTCTTCGGAGCCCCTGGAACTGCCAGGTACAGACTCTCCTGGCTCTCAGACCATGTGCAGTCCTTACATAAGCAGCAGCAGGAACAATGCCTCACTCTGTCCAGGCCAGGCACTGGGATGCCAAGAACAGCACAGGAGACCAGCTACACAGGGAGCCAGCACCTTGTACAACCATCTGGGAACTCCAACACCCCCGTCAGGGACTGAAACCACAGCTCCCCCGGAGTGCAGAAGCCCTGCCAAGCCCAGAGGGGGTGGTGAGGGGTAAGCTGGAGTGCAAGGAGCAGAGCTGCCGCTGAGAGTCCCAAACCAGAGCCAGGGCCAAGGTGTCCGAGGGAGCTTTCAGAACACACGCATTTCTACCCTAAAGTCACACATCCCTTGGCAATCTAACATTCCTAGGTATCTACTATGTGCTGGCATTGTGCAGGAGGCTTTCTTTCCATGCACCATCCTGTTTGCCCCTCACAATAACTGCTGAGGCGGTTCTATTTTACAAACAAAGAAGTGAAGGGTTAGAATGGCTAAGTATTTGCCCAAGGTCACTCAGAGAGTATACACTTGCATTTGAACCTGGCTCTTTCCGTCTGCAGAGTCCAGGCTCGTGCACCATTACTACACTGTCTGGCCCTGCAGAGAGCAGTCCTTCACCTTCTGAGTGGTCATCCCCAGAACCTCTTCACGCTGGGGTTGGGAGAGGGAGAAGGGGCAGGAAAGCTTGTTCTCCCCAGACCCGACTAGGTCATCCTGGACATCAAAAGAACATCCTGTCCCACCCTAGGGCTCTGTCTGCTTAATTTTCTTCTGCCTCCTCTGCCCTGCCTTGTGTCTTTTTCTCACAACTGGATCAGATGAAGCAGGGCCTATGTCTTTTGTATTTCTGTAGCCCCATCTGTGGGATACACACCTCGAGCCTTGCACACAGTCAGTTCCCCAGCTAGGTTCTCAGGAAGGAGCCCCCCCACCACCACCCCCAAGCCTCTTGTCCAAAGCTCCTCCCACAGGAAAGCCAATGGCAGGCAGGGTCCAGACAAGGAAAAGACCCCAGACATGGGGTTCCTGAAAGCTGCCTCCTCTGTGATGCCTCCCTGGATATCCTCTTCAATTCCTTCCTTCTCTAGGCTCCCAGAGGAGGTACAGTCTCCTCCCTCAGCGTTTCCTACCCTAGGCTGGAATTTATCTTAGGGCAGAGTAGTTAAACCCTGGCCTTTGGAACCCAACACCTGGACTCAAATGATGGCTCCTTCATCTATTAGCAATGTGACAAAGGGCCAGTTACTTCACCTCTCTGAGCACCTCCCACCGCAGTCATTAAGCCTGCAGACTCAGAACCCAGACCTCCTGGTCATATCTGGGCTCTGACTCTGGAATCAGACTTCCTGGGTTCAAGTCCTGGCACCAATCTTTACTTAACCTTTTTGTCTCAGTGCCTTTATCTGTAAAGTGAGGATAGTAATAGTATCTGCCCACCTAATAGCATTATTATAAGAATTAAATGAGGTAGTTTATGCAATATGCTCAGAACAGACTTGACATACAGGAAGCACCCAATAAGTGTTAGCTATCATTGGAAATGGTTGATAAGGTCGTGAAGTGCTGTGCAGTGTCTGAAGCACTTAATAAGCGCTCACTAAATAGTAGGTATGATTATCTTTGCCCCCACTAAGCTGTGATGTCCCGGAGGTGGGTTCTGGATCATATCCCTCTCTGATTCCCCAGCACCTCGAGCCTTGCACACAGTCAGCACGCTGCCCAGCACCAAGCAGGAGCTCAATAAATGCGTGAGGACTGGGAGTGAAGAACTTGCCTGCCTGGACCAGGAGGGTGTGGGCAGCCAGGAGCCTCCTGCCGAGAGAAGGGAAAACCGAGGTGTCAGGGAAGAGAAAACAGAGCAGAGTGGTAAGGGCCGAGACGGAGAGATAACCAAGTGAAGTGAGTGAGAAAAGGAACAGGAGAGGCTGTGGCGGAGAGAGATAAGGAGGAAGGATGGAGAAGGCGAGGGGCGAGGAAGAAGCCTAGGGAAGTGAGGGAGCCCCGGGGAGAGGCGCAAGGCGAGGCTGGGTCAGTGGCAGGGGAGTGGGCGAGCGGGAGAGGGGCGCAGGAGCCGGCGCTGAGCGGGACGCACAGGCCGCGGGGCAGGAGGCGCAGGGGGGGCGCCACCCTGCCTCCCCGCCTCGGGGAGGGGGCCGGGCGGCCGGAGATTGGCTGGGGCGCGCGGCGAGGCCGGGGCTGGAGCTTCAAGGTGGGAGGCGCCAGGATCACTCTGTGCGCGCGGGCGCGGAACGAGGCTGCCACCCACTTGGGCGACCTCAGCGGCAGGGGAGTATCGGGGGCCTGTGCAGCCATGCGGGCGGCGGCGGGGGGCGCGCGGGCGGCCGCGCTGGCGCTGCTGCTGGGGGCGCTGCACGGGGCGCCGGGGCGCGGCGAAGAGTACGACTACTACGGCTGGCAGACCGAGCCGCTGCACGGGCGCTCGTACTCCAAACCACCCCAGTGCCTCGACATCCCCGCCGACCTGCCGCTCTGCCACACCGTGGGCTACAAGCGCATGCGGCTGCCCAACCTGCTGGAGCACGAGAGCCTGGCTGAGGTGAAGCAGCAGGCGAGCAGCTGGCTGCCGCTGCTGGCCAAGCGCTGCCACTCGGACACGCAGGTCTTCCTCTGCTCGCTCTTCGCGCCCGTCTGCCTCGACCGGCCCATCTACCCTTGCCGCTCGCTGTGCGAGGCCGTGCGCGCCGGCTGCGCGCCGCTCATGGAGGCCTATGGCTTTCCCTGGCCCGAGATGCTGCACTGCCACAAGTTCCCCCTGGACAACGACCTCTGCATCGCTGTGCAGTTCGGGCACTTGCCCGCCACCGCGCCTCCAGGTAGCGCTGCCGCCGCCGCCATCTCCCTACCCCCAGCCCCCAGCGCCCCGCGCGCTCCGACGGGATAGATGCCGCTCCCCCAACCCCTTAGCACAGCTCTTCAAGCCCCCAGAGGTGCCACACACACACGTCTTTGCTCAGCCCTGCATGTCGCCCGAAGCCTACCAGCCTTCCCACCTGCGGCTGTGGACATTCCCACTGGTTCTCCCCCATTCCAACTCCGTTCCTGAAACCTCCCCCACTTCCCTCACAGCTCCCACCTTCCCAAGCTTCTGGAATCCCTGGGGGAGCCCAATGCTGTCACTCCATCCTGAGGCCTCCAATAAATGCCTTATCACCTCTCTCAGCCCACAAATGCCCACGATTGCTAAGCACACTCTGGGCTATGAATTCCACCCTGTCCCCATTTTCTGCACGTGGGAACCCTAAATTTTCCCACTCTTTCCCCAGTCCCCCAGGTTGGGAGACCTTTGGGTAAGGCTCAGTGCAGAAGAGTGAGCAGATTGCCAGGCTTGGCCCCTGACAAGGAGCCCTTGGGCAAGTTGCTCAACTTTGAGCCTTGGTTTCCTCATCTGTAAAATAGGAAGCAATCCCAGGTTCCCAACATTTATGAGATCCTAAGTGCCACCTCCCACCCACCCACCCCCAATCCCATTACCCCTAATTCCTCTCTGGTCTCAGCCCCCCCTTCACTGTGCACCCCCTCTTCCAGACTCCTTCCAGGCAGAGTAAGCCCAGGCTGGGCACCAGACAGGAGAATAAACAGTGGCACCAAGCAGGGCAGCTTTGCCTGGGTGGCTAATACCCAGAATCTAGGGAGCCCCTGGCTCTGGGACTCTCCCAAGGGGCAGCACCACTCCCCCATTTTCCATTTGACCCGGCCCCCCAGAAACAACTGGACTCCACCACACCCCACCCACCCCTCAAAGCTAACCTCACCCATGCAGTCCCCAGTCCTACACACCCACACAGGATCTGAGAGTTGCAGCTGGGTGGGGGTCCTGTGACCAAAGAGTGTTGAGAGAAGAGAAACCCCCTATTCTCAGGTTAGTAATGGGACCAGGAAGCAGGGGAGAAAGACGCAGCTCAAGCAGAGACAGCATAGTCCCCAGCAGGGATCCTAGGCATGGCTCCTTTATTCTGGTTTTCTTGGAGCCCAAACATTAACATCCTGGAAAGCAGGGAAATCCCAGGCTTGGATTCCCACCTGGCTCTGCCCTCCCACTCTCACCCGCTTTGAGCCCCTTTCTCCCCCATGATGGGGCACCCACCAGAAGGCAGAGACACAGAGCGAGGTCAGATGCTGTGTGGTAGGACCAGAGGCAGCCCGAGGTATCTGTGTGGCCAACAGACAAACTGAGAATATTTCATACAAAAAGAGTTTTGGCTTCCCTTGAAAAATCGGAAGTTCTGGTAATGCTAAATTGGGTGCTCCTCAGTTTACCACAGTCCCTGCCCTGCCGGCGTCACTCATTTACCCACCTGTCTGGAGCCTGGGTTCCTAGAAAGACCCCGCAAACATCCCCACCCTAGCACTAGTCTAGGAGTCACAAATCCTGAGTTCTAAGCTCAGTTCTCACTAGCTTTGCAGACTTGGGTAGCCACTCTGGACCTCGGTTTCCTTTTCTTTAAAAGCGGAATAATGGGGCTTCCCTGGTGGCTCAGTGGTTGAGAGTCTGCCTGCCGATGCAGGGGACATGGGTTCGTGCCCCGCTCTGGGAAGATCCCACATGCCGCGGAGCAGCTAGGCCCGTGAGCCATGGCCGCTAAGCCTGCGCGTCCGGAGCCTGTGCTCCACAGTGGGAGAGGCCACAATGGTGAGAGGCCCGCGTACCGCAAAAAAAAAAAAAAAAAGAAAGAAAAAAGAGGAATAACGATACCTACTTCATAGGCTGAGGACTAAATGAGACAAAATTTAGAAAAAGACAGTGCACATCATGGTCACAGCTGCCAGGGTCACGGGGCAATCATGCCCACCTGGTCAGTTTTGTCCCTTCACGACCCTTTGAACTTCACAGCCACTCAGTGAGCATTACCATTATCATCATCCTGTTTCCTGATGAGGAAGTGGAGGCTTGGCAGGGGGAGGTGGCTGGTCAGTGGGGGAGCCTGAACCCTAAGTGGCTATATGGACTTTGATCCCCTCTCCCCACCCCTGCTTCTCTCTTCAGTGACCAAGATCTGCGCCCAGTGTGAGATGGAGCACAGCGCTGATGGCCTCATGGAGCAGATGTGTTCCAGCGACTTCGGTGAGTGTAGAGCCCACGTGGCCACTGCCCTCTCCCCAGAGGAATGTACCTCTTTTTTGCACGTCATCCCAGGGACTTCAAAAGCCCCTCAAGGCCATGGTCCATCCCTGGCCAGGGCTCCGGCAGCCCTCCCTTGACACTCTCTACAGAGGGGCCTCCAGGGCTGGATTCTCTTTAGGGGAAGGAGGCTTGGCCCAGAGATGGATGGAGGTAGCAGAGGGGAGAGATGGGCTCCAGGATGGAAGTGCAGCCCCCTCGTCCCTGGGCACCTCTGCCTGGTACCTGATGCACCTCTGGCCAGGGGAGCTGTGGTCACCCATCCCACAGCTTCATCCTGGAGCCTCCCCATTCCTGGGGCAGTCAGGACTTGGCTCCTGTGCGGACCACGCAGCCCAGCATGTCGTCTTGGCCAGGTCAGCTCCCCTTTTGTGTCTTAGCCTCCTCTGTCTATGAAAAAGAGAAAGCAATGAAATCCTTCCTGCAACAGGTCTTTGATGTCGTTAGTCTGTTTGGAAAGAGGACACTACTACTGCAAGGTGTGTGCGTGCCCGAGAGAGAAAGAGGGGGTGGGGGAGAAGGAAAGAGATTTTATAACACTGTCCTTTCCTGGGTGCCCAAAGTTATTCTCTGGCTTCTCCCTGGCTGCTCCCAGAGATGGGGACCCAGAGGCCCGCAGAAGGAGGACCCTGGCCTAAGTGACCGCCGCTAACTCCATTAGACTCTCTGGCCTTCAACCACCTCCTCCACTACCCCACACACTCACACTCCTACACACACCGCAGACATTCTCTCACACACAAAAACACACAGCACCACACTCCACACTCCCACCCACACTACACAGTCGCACACAAATGACAGCAGTGGGTTCGCCCAGCAAGAGCTGGTTGTACGCGGTGCTTCCCAACCCTGCGCTCCGTGACTCAGTGGGTCACGGTGGGAGCACTTACCCATGGAAATCAGCACATGCAACAGAGAAGGGCCCCCCCACCCCCCGCCAGAGCTGGCTGTCTAGCATTTAGAGCCACCACTGCTCCAAACACCACCCCCTGCAACACACACATACACACACACACACGCAGCCAGAAATCCGTTTGGAAGCATCCCCAGAGATCATGAAATCCAGCCTTCCTCCATCACAAGGACGCCCCCTCCACCAAACCCCCCCTCCAACTGTTCAGCTCCACCCCCAATATTTCCCTTCCCCAGGGAGCCCACACCCAGCTCCACTCCCCACGGAGAGCTCTCCACCCTGCACCTGGTGTCATGGAGAGGCACAGGCCAGACCTCAGTTCAACCCAGGCTCTAGAATTCAGGCACATCACCACCTCTCCAAACCTCATTTCCCCACCACGCCTCAAGGATGAAACATGATAATGCCCGTGCGAGTCCAGCACATGATGGGAGCTTCATAAATGTCAGCGTGTACACGCAGAAGCTCCATCTCCCCAAGCCCCAGGCCTGGAGCTTCAGGCAGAGCACCAAGCATGGGGCCACCAGCGTCCTGAGCAAACGTGACGGTTCTCAGGCCATCCCTCTGTCCACCCCGACACACAGTGGTCAAAATGCGCATCAGAGAGATCAAGATAGAGAACGCGGACCGGAAGCTGATTGGAGCCCAGAAAAAGAAGAAACTGCTCAAGCCGGGGCCCCTGAAGCGCAAGGACACCAAGAGGCTGGTGCTGCACATGAAGAACGGCGCTGGCTGCCCCTGCCCGCAGCTGGAGAGCCTGGCCGGCAGCTTCCTGGTCATGGGCCGCAAAGTGGACGGACAGCTGCTGCTCACGGCTGTCTACCGCTGGGACAAGAAGAACAAGGAGATGAAGTTCGCGGTCAAGTTCATGTTCTCCTACCCCTGCTCCCTCTACTATCCCTTCTTCTATGGGGCCGCAGAGCCCCACTGAAGGGCACTCCTCCCTGCCCCACCCAGCCAGCTGTGCCTTGTCTCTGTCTCCACCCCTGGGGCGCGCTCTCTCCTCCTGCCCACCTGGCCTCCCCCTACTCCCAGGCTGACCCAGCCCCTGCCGGAGGGTGGTTCGTGCAGAGCTGCTACCAGCACAGGCACTAAGGGATGGACATGGAGCCAGGCTGTCCTTGACCGAGGGGTTCTGGGGTCCTTGAAGGTTTCCTCCCATAGGAGCAGAGGTTTCTCAGTTGGGAGAAAGTAGGCAGAGAGAAAAGAGAGCTCTAGGCAGCCTGAGGAGGTGGTTTCCAGGATAGCCGGTGGTGTCAGCTCCCCTCTGTTGGCGGTGGGGCCTCGCCTGGGAGAGGGAAGTCCTGGTATTAGGCTGAGCTACTTGAGGGACAGTTCTTGGCCCCCAGGGCCCCTTCACGTGTCCTCATTGTAGCCCCCCCAAAAGGAAAGGGTCACAGTGCCCTCCAGGCACGCCTCCCCTCCTTCCCCGTCTCTGCCCGTTTCCCTTCCCGCTGGACCGGAGAGAAGCCCAGCCCAGCCCCGCTCCCAGACGCGCACTCCTCAGCCTCCGCATGTCCCTTTTATCCTGATGACCAGTAAATTACTGCTACTGCTGTGAGGCCATAGATACTAGACTGATGCAGGTAGGGTTTGGTTTTCTATTTTTTTTTAAAGTTTTTAATTAAATCAAAGAAAACAAACTGGTTTTAACCAGGTGATTTCTTTATCAGTTGGTTCCTCGGTGGGGTGTTCAGAAACGACTTCGCGAAAGAGGCCTTTTTGTAAGCCACGGCCTGTCCACACAGACATACTTGGAATGCCTAAAAAGAGCAATTCCCATGTTTTCGCAGGATCCCCCGAGAACACATAGAGAGGGTCACCCTTCTCATCCTCACAACGAGACTAACTGAGCGATGGAGATGACTGTCCTTTTGTCTCAGAGGAAGGACAGAGATGCCAAGTTCCCCAGCCTTCTCCCACCATCAGAAGGCTCCCACAGTCCTGCAGCATCTCCCTGACACGGACAGTGCCTGCTCTGAGGAGCACCCAAAAGGCTGGGCCACAGGGAACTACTCTGAAGACCCAGAGGCCTAAACGTGTCACTCCTACCCCTAGAGCTCAAACACCCCTGGGCACTGGACGTGTAGGAGATGATGGTGTGGACAGGTGCTACTCCAAGCTGGTCCCTGGACCACAGCATCAGTATCACCTCAGAGCTGGTGAGAACCACAGAAGCTCAGGCCCCACCCCGCACCTGCATTTTAATACATAAACCTTCGTATCATCTAGGGAGCTTTCACAAATTACTGGGCTCTGCTCTAAATCAATTAAATCTGAACCTCTGGAGGGTGGTCCAAAATCAGTATTGCTAGATGCCCACTGGGGCGGTGTGCAGCCAGGGCTGAGAACCTCCATCCGGATAAGCCGACAGCTAAGGCAGGAGGGCGAGGGGCTGAGGCTACCTCAGGCTGGAAGGGCCCTGGTCCTGCATGCGAGGAGCAGACCAGCTATAATGCCTCAGGGGGCTTCTTCAGCGAGCTCAGTGCAGATGGAGGCTGCTACCTTGAGCTGGATGGGACAGCGAGGGGAGAAGGCTTGAAACGGAGGTAACAGGCTGCTGTCAGTAACGCGTCCAGAACTTGGGAGGGGTGGTGCCCGGAAAGAGTCCTGAGGTGACCGCCAGCAGATGCTGAGGGACAGGGCAGACGTACCCAGAGCAGGGGGCTGGGGACACCTCCAGAAGGCGTTCCTCACCAACTGGGGTACAGCTGGGATGCCAAGTCCAGTCAAGGCCTGCTGATCGTCCAAAACAATGGAGCCACGTTCTCCTGAGGTGAGGAAAACCCTGGCTTGCTTCCGCAGCTCTCAGAGGAGCGCGCTGCCACAGAGAAACAAGGGGCCAGTGCGGGCTAACAGGTGGTCTGACAGCCTGCCCATAAGTCACCTCCCTGGCAGTCAGGTGCCCCACACAGGTCGGGGCGGCCGCGGCCTGCGTGTTTCTCCTCACCTCTGAGGAAGCCGCTGCCTCCCACCCTCGCCCAAAGCCTGCCCAGCCCACCTGGCTCCCTGAAACCGCCCCTTGTCTCCCAGCCTCCTACCCCGACCAAATATTTACAGGCCCTTCTAGGGTCAACCAGGACCAGGGATTCTTTTTTCACTGAACACACAGGACTCAGGCTGCTTCTGGCCGGAGCACAATACTGACCTCTGTCAGGTGCTGGCAGCCCATGAGAGGGAGCGGGCAGGGAGGGGCTCCCTTAGCCCATCCTGCGAGGCCCCAGCAAGGCGCTCCTCACCCACCGCCACAAAGGGGTCAGGCCCTGCTCTGCACCTTGGCTCTGTCCCCGGCACCTGCCGTCAGAGCCCCCGGCAGTCTCTTCCCTGGGACCAAAGACCAAGGAGGCCCTGCAAGGCCTGAGCGCTCCCTGCATTCAGTGCAGCCACAGAACACTCCCTCCTGGCCAGCCTGAGACAGGCGGCTGGTGGTGCCCAGCGAGCATCTGCGCGGCGTACCGGTGAATGATGGCATCTGACCGCGTGGAGCAGAACCCTCCAGAAACAGCGGGGCTTCCCCACTCAAGAGATCCGGAGGTGGGAGGTCCGTGTCCCAGGCTCATTTTGCCTTCCTGCTCTGCCAGTGGGTGGTGCCTCCTCCTCCCAACTTCTCAGCCACATTCCAGGGAGCAAAGCGGGAAAGGGCTAAGAGCAGAAGCAGCGCGTCAGCTGCCTCTGGTCCTTTTGATCAGGAAAACAGTAATTTCCCAACAAGTCCCACCTGGTAGATTTCCACTTCTCGCTCACCAGCCAAAACTAAGCTCACCAGCCAAAACTAAGTCACATGGCCAGTCCAAGTTGCAAGGGAGCAGAGGAAGTGTCTCAGCTGGGTGCAAAATGAGAGTTCTGAGAGAGAACAGAAGGGTTTTGGGGTAGGCCCATGACACTCAGGATCAGGCGAGAAGAGGCCAGTTCTGGTTTCCAGTGCTGTGACTTAATGACCATGTGACATTGGGGACATTTCCCAGCTGGAAAACGGAGTGATTCTGTCTACTTCACAGGGCGGCTGAGTGTTAAGCAGGGAAATGTATGAAAAATACCTGGCAACAATGCCCAGCATTTAGAAGATGCTCATTAAATGGTAATTAGTATTTTTATTAACCAAAGGCCTTGACCTAGCACAGTGCCTGCACAAAATAAGTGCTTATTAAATTCCTAATTGATTTGTTAATCAACTAAGAAATGCTACTGGCAGGAAGGCAAGGAAAAGACAGGAACATCTTATCTAAAGGCCAGAACTGTTACTTCCAGAAGGGGAAGAGAATTCACATTTGTGGTTTTGCATCAGAAAATACATCCCCAGATAGTATGTAGGGCAATAGAGAAAAGAAGACGTATAATACTATAGTAGCATTCAGTATATAGCAAGTCCATTAATATATAAATATTCAAGCACTTGGGCATTTTAATTTAAGCCTCCTGAGATAGGTACTATTATTATCCCCATTTTAATGGTGAGGAGACTGAGGTTCAGAAAGGTTAATGAACTCATTGAAGGACACACAGCTGTACTTAGTGGTGTGGTTAGGATTTGACCCCATGCTCTTAACCCCTGTACTACTGCCTGCAGGGGGCAAAGCTGAGGACAGGTGGGCAGGATCAGAGTACAAGCAGCCATGCGTCTGTTACCCTGCCTCCCAGGAAGATTTCTGGGGACCCTGCTCAGATCTCACTCCAAGCACCCTGAGAGCAGCAGAAGAGCCATCCTTGAACCATGGCTTTTCTCCCGAATCCCAGGGCAGCCCACCCCTTCGCCCCTCCTCCTCTCTCAGCCCCATCAGCATCCAGCCTCTCGGGTCCCACAAAGGAAGCTCACATCCCACAACTGTTTAGTCGACTGTAATCCTGGCTAAAGTTCACTCCTTGGGAAATCCAACGTGGGGGGTGGTTGCTGCTGGAATGTGTGTGGCTGGGACCCAGTGTCCCAGCCCAGACAGCAGGCTCTGCTGGGGCCAGGGGAATCCAGAACCTCCAGCCCCCAGCTGTGCCAGAGAATGGAATGTGCTACCCTAGGGTGTTGCAACAGACCCAGCCAAGGAGATGGGGCAGTGCTGGGAGCTGGGGGAGCTCCTGCCACAAGGCTGCCTCTGTTCCCCTGGAGGCTGAGCCCACTTCACTAGGGCTGGTGGTGGGCAGGCCCTCCTGTTAGCTCAATGGCTCAGAACCTCCTGGAGCTAGTGGGAACAAGGCAGAACAGAAGGGAGGTGACAGCCAGGACTGCTATGGTGACCAGTTTCTCTGAGGCATCCACAAGACCTGTGGCACAGTTCACATTGCGGCTCCACGGCTTACTAGCTGTGACCTGGGGCAGGTTACTTAACCTCCCTAGGCCTCCACTCACTCATTGGTGAAATGGAGTTAATGGTAGAACTTAGCTTTGGGGACAGTCACGAGGTTTAAATGAGACGACACACTCAGCTTACTGCCCAGTACAAGTGCTCAATAAACGTAGGTATTATGATCTTAGAGCCACCAGCTGCAGGACAGATGCTGGAGCCAGGGCCTCGAAGCTTCCATAGAGACAAAGGGATGAAAATGGCACTTCGTTTGGCTTCAGCTCTGAGAGCCAGGTGGCCAGCGACCTCAAATCCCAAAGACCCCACAAACCACGGCCAGTTCAAGGTCTGCCAAGACTCACTGGAGGCTGCTCCCCACCACTAGCAACCCATGAAAAGATGGCCAGAACCCTCAACCCAAGCCAGGCCGTGGGAGCTGGCCATCCATCCAGGTCTGCCCAGCAGGTTCCAGGGCTGTCGCAGACCTGGCTACTGTCCCCTCACTTGGTCCCTGAGAACGAACTGGGAAGCATCTTCTAAACCAGGCATCCAATTCTACAACGGACAGTCTGCTTTCCAGGCCATCCCACCTTTGGTCCTCTCCATGCTGTGGACCCCAGGCAGCGGGAAGGCACAATCCACTGCTAGTAAAACCCTCCATGGCTCCATTTTCCCAGTGGCACCTGCACTTTGAAGATGTCCATCACTGGCCTGCTCTGAGGCCCTCACACGCACCTCAAGGGGACAAGGAGGTGGCTTTCCCTCTATGAGGCCACTGACCCCCAATGATGAAAACCATGTTTCTCACACTCTGAATCCCATGTCCTGAAAGCTACTTGTGCTATAGTCTGTATTTCACCATTAGACATTGTTTTCATTTTCCCAACATAAAATATTGACTGCTTTTTCAAACTATACTCTGGCCTCATTCTTTCCTGAAAATAATCTATGATTATTCTCTAGTTTTAAAAAAAATTGCTGTTCTAAGCCATGCAGGGCAGAGTTGTTTTGATATTCCTAAAGATGGCCAGAATGAGAGAAATGAGTTAGTGTTTATTGAGCATTTACTATGTGCCAGGCACCTCGCTTCCCACCTGGAGTGGACTATCTCATTGAATCCTCACAGCAGCCACACAAGATAGAGATCACTATCTACCCACTTTACAGATGAGGAAAGCAGCACAAAAAGGCTTGGGGGCAAGGCCCCTGCAGCAACTCCAGTGTGGCTGCAGCCAATGGTAGAACAGGGCCAAGTGTGGAGCCGGTCCATCGCAGCACCCGCCTCTACTGTCACCGGGATGCTCTCTGGCTAGTGCAGGCTGCTCCTGCTCTAAGGGAAGTCCCTTCTGGTTCCATCCTCCAATGCTGCGGGGAACCCGCATCTTCAAGTGGGTATGGTGTGGCTCCCACAGTGAGGGGCTGGACTGGATTATCTCTGAGCATCCCTCCAACTGACCTACTATGACACACGCCCTCCATGAGAAAAACTGCCTTCCTGGGCCCGTGCTACCACTGCTGTCCCCTTTTGCTCGAAAGCCCTACTTTCCACTCCTCCAGCATCTTTACTGTTCCTCTGGACTACCAGGCTACTGAGGTCGCTTTGGTACTTTTTTTTGCCACTTGGGTACTTTTTAAAGTGAACATGCTCTTCTGTAAAAACTGCTAGGACAAGGTTCTGGCTGCTTCCCTGTCTCTTGGGGCCCCCTGCTGGGGCTCCCCCGTACTAGGGGAAGTTCCCAGACCGAGGCCTCAGTGTGCTGCGAGGACCCCTCAGGCACCGCAGTCTGAGTTGCACGTGCATGGGGTCATGAGGATGTGGCTGCAACCTGACCTCGACTCCAAGGCAGAGTCTCTCCACCCCCCTTTACTGCCTCAGGCAGAAGGTCTTGAAGACACCGCTTCTACCCAGCTGTGGTCTGCAAAGTGCCAAGCCTCGTGCAGCCGCTGCTTAACCTCCCTGGGCCTCAATTTCCTCCCCTGTAAAAAGGGAAGAAAAAGTGCCTACCTCTTAGGGCCATCTTGAGGATTAAATGAAATAATGTGTGTAAAGCACGTATCACAGCGCCTGGCACCCAGTAAACACCCCCCAAACCCCAGCTCCCAGGGAACTGCTTCTACTTCCCATCTCACAGCCAATCCTCTTTCCGGCTGGTTCTCAGCCTCCCCCAGGGCTGATCCTTTTCTGCTTTCTCAGAGGGATTAGCTAAAATCTTTCCATTCTAAAGCCTGCATCGCTTAGTATTTACCAAGTTCTGGTCCCCAGCCCAACCCCCAGCCCTCACAATGTGGTCACAAGTCAATCCAACAGGCATCTCGCTGAGCCCCTCCTGCGCAAGGCACAGCTTTCCTCCCCCAACCCCAGCTCACACCCCAACTTCAGCCTCCGCAGCCCCTCCGCCCCGTCTTGCAGACACAGCCCAGGCCTGCAAACTCAGCCAGTGCTGGGGGGGACCTGGCTCTCCAGCCTCAGGGAGAGGGGGCATGCAAGGACCAGGACAAAAACATAGGAAGCTTGAGGCCTTTTTATTGACAATTCTCCATATACACAGACATCCTTTTAGTTCCTCTCCAGTGTAAGTAAAGCACAAGCACTTAACTCTCATATCTCCACAGGACCCGAGGAAGGGGGACCCTTAACTCTCGTATCTCCACAGGAGCCCAAGGAAAGGGGTCTACCAAAGCCCGCCTGGTTCCCCAGGGACTTGCCCCACTTGGCCTGGAGAAGTCCCCTGGCTCCTAGACTGGTTGGCCTGGAGGGAAAGCTGGCCTAGGATGATCCTTGTCTCCCCAACCTGCCACCTTGTGTCCCTGCTTAGGGTATAGAAACGTCTCCGCCTCCCAGGGTTCTGAGTCCCAGGCAGCCCATGAGTTCAGGGAAGCAT
This sequence comes from Orcinus orca, assembly GCF_937001465.1. Taxonomy (NCBI): domain Eukaryota; kingdom Metazoa; phylum Chordata; class Mammalia; order Artiodactyla; family Delphinidae; genus Orcinus; species Orcinus orca. The sequence goes on along the minus strand of NC_064572.1, from coordinate 60,661,735 downwards.
CCTAGGGTAGGAGAAGCCCCCGTCCTCTTTATCCCATTCCTTGTGCCACATGTTCCCGGGAACCATGCAATAAATAAATAAATACTTCAAAAAGGCAGAGAAGCTCCTGGGGAAGGAAGGGGTGCCTGAGCCTGCTCATGGCTTCGGGAGAGACACTGTGCCCCTAGAAGCCCAGAGTGAATGTGAAATTGTTGGAGAGGGGATAGGGACCCCAAGTGGCCTTATCCCATAACTGCTGTCCTGCTGGAGAACAGCCCTGGAATCTGAGACCCAGCCCAGCGAGATCCTACACTTCTCAGGCCCCCAAAGGTTGAGGGCTTCAGGACCTCTGCTCTGCTTCCTGGTCTCACACTCCATGGGACAAGGGGCCAGGGAGGGGAATTGTAGCTCTAGGCCAGAGAAGGGGTGCCCAAGGCTCTGAACACAGGAAGCAGGAGTGATCTGAGTGCCCAGCATCTACCGGGCAGAGCTGAAAAGACCAGAATAACATGTGGGCTGAGATTCTGTAAGTCAAGGTCCCTGCAAGGTGGGGCTGAGGCCCTCTGAGCTGCTGGGGTGCCCGTTTTGCTCTGCTTAACACTGAAGGATTCTACCAGGCCCTCCTAGACACGTCCTCCTCTGGGGGAATTTGGGAACTTCAACCCTGTTTCTAGAAGTACTTTTGGTCTTGATAGCCCTCACCACACCCTCTGGTGGGGAAATGATGAGGTCCTGATGCCTGAAGGGACATTCGAACAGAATTGGGACACGTGCAAGCCCTCTGCAGGCTCTCAAAGGGCAAGGGCTTGGCCCAATACCCAGCAGGGGAAGAATCTCTTTTCCCAATCTCTGACCTCCAGTCTTCTAGAATTCCCAGGCCTGTAGGGACACCCTGATCCCAGGTGAGACCAGGCCTGGCTCACTGCTGCCCTCTAACTTACATTCCCTGCCTAACCCTGAGTCCACTAACAGCCCAGAGCAGAGCAGGGCAAACACTCCAGTCCTTGTTTGAGAGCAACCACTACTGGCCATCCGTAGGAGTAGAGAACAGCTCCAGAACCTGGCTGGAGTCAGCAAGGACAGGAAGGGGAAGCCTACCTAGCATTCAGGCCACATTTGCCCAGCACATGCCACATGGGGCTAAGGGTGGGGAGAGCGGGGTCTACTGCTGGCCCCAGGGACAGGCGCCCACTTGGACCCTGGGCCCTCTTCTCACTTGCTCAAAGTCTGGTTACACGAGGCACACACAAACACAGTCTCTCTCTGGGCTTCAGGGGCTGAAAAGGAGGAAGAACTTGGTGAGACGCTTCCTCGTGCCCTCTGGCTCATGGCCCCAAACACTAGAACCTCCTCCCCACTCCCCGACTCCCCACACAGACCACCCATCGCCCAGCCTACAAGCTCGCTGTCCCAGCTCACCAGCCTGCCCTCAGAGAATTCTCTTTCCATGGGAACTGGGGGCTTTGGGGGTGACCATACCAACAGCAGGCCTCACCCAGATGTTCTATGCATTAGAAATTATTTTAGCACCAAAAGAATACCTTTAAAAATGTTTTTTAAATAAAATACCAGAAAAAAATTTTCCAGAATGTTTTAACAGTGGTTATTATCTCTGGGTGGTAAGATTACAAGATTATTTTTCTCTTCCTTCTTCTTCTGTAATTCCCAAATCTTCTAGAATAAGCATATGTTACTAGCATGACCAGAAGAATGAAAAAAGGACACTCCATTTAACATTGTAACGTAGTGCAAAGCAGTATGTAATACATGCTCCCATTTTTTTTTAGAACATGCATATGTATTTATCCCGTGTGTGACGGCATTAATGACCGGGAAGGGTCCACGCCTAACAGTTCTCTCTGGGAGAGATTGTTTTCCTTTCTTTGGCTTTTTGTTTTGTTTACAATGAGTAGGTATCGCTTTTATAGAAGGAAAAGAAATTTTTTTTTTTTTTTTAGTTAAAAGCATTACCAAGGCCATGAGAAAGAATGAAATTCAGGAGGTGGTCTGCCTGGGGAAGGCGGGCGTGGCGCTGGGAGGCTTGGTGGTGCTGCTCGTGCTCTATTTTCTAACTTTAGTGAGCGGTGGGAGGTAGTCCTTACTGCGCTTCACGATTCAGGTGCGTTTTATATATATATACTCCTGTCCGCGCATCAAATGTTTTCGTTCTTCCTTTGTTAAAGGGAGATGGAGGAGATCCCGAGTTCCCTGGACCTCTCACTGACTCCTGGCTCCCTGCCCACACACAGCAGCCCCCAGAGGAGGTGGGAGGCAGGCGCGCCCTCCCGCTGCCCGGACCCCCAGACTGCACCACTCACCTGTGGCCCCCATGGAGGACCTGGGTACCTTGAAGGAGCAGCACCGAGAGCAGAAGCTGTTTCCACAGTTACTGCAGTTCCGCTGCAGACAAGAGCCAGGGTCAGTCTTGGATCGCCTGCCCCCGGGCACCTGGAGCTCCTTTCCACCAGCTGGCCCCACCCAGAGAACCTGGGACAACTATGGGAGTGGGGAGGTGCCCGAGCGGGTCAGGACTGAAACCAGATGGGACATCCCACGAGAAGGCTGGTGAAGGCATGGGCACAGGGGCAGGGCTCCGGAGACCCACTCATTTGAGCAAACCTCAGACCAGACCTCAGGCCCAATGTGGCCCAAGCAGTCAGACTTCATCTGTGACCTCGAGCTACTCCCCTACATCTCGTCCCAAGTCCCCAGCAAACACACCCTCGAGAAGACTTACCCTCTTCTTCAGCACTGAGAAGGTGGCCGCGCAGCCCGTACAGCTCCCTGAGAAACAGAGGCAGCAGCTCAGCTTTGACCCAGCCCAGGCCTTGCAACTCTCGCCTTCTCCTGACTCTTCTAAATGGGGACACTCAGGGCGCCAGCCCAGCCCAGACTCCTTGGCTGGGAGCAGAGTGCAAAGTCCAGATCCAGAGCCAGAAGGAGGGATTCAAACTAAGAAGGAAAAACCGAAGGCCACCGAGAATCGATGTCCCAGACTATACACTGCTGCTGCCCCTGCTCCCACCTGGGGCTTAGAGACCCCCCACCTGTAGGGCCAGCCCAAATCGCAGAGCATCCAGCAGAATCTACCCCCTGGAAATCACACCACGTTGGCAGGGACTTGACAACAGGCATCCCTTAGAGAAGGTGGCTCCAATGATCTCTAAGGAAACCTGCCTGACACAACCCTTTCCAAAGTGTCTCCTTACAAGTACTCTGCCCACAGCTAAAGAGAGAAATGCCTCCTAAAACACCAGACTCCTGCTTTCTGTCATCTGAAGATTCCAGGAGAGAAGCTCAGAACCAGGCACCTTCCAAAAAGATGCACAGGGCAAGAGGTGCAGGCACTAAGAGTGGTGGACGGATGGGGCGATATACAGCTGGGAAAGAGATCCTGCCTAAACCACCAGACACAATGAATCGACAAGGTTTCAGACACGGTTTCAAGCAGAGAAGCCAGTAGCAGCTTAGAAAACTGTTGGAAGGAGGCAAGGGGGGTGTAAGAAGAGATGAAAGATGGGGAAGAGGGGACCAATCTTTTTTTTTTTTTTCTTTTCTGGCCACGCCACACAAGCACGCAGGATCCTAGTTCCCCGAACAGGGATCAAACCCATGCCCTCTGCAGTGGAAGAGCGGAACCCTAACCACTGAACCACCAAGGAATTCCCCCGACCATTCTTTTCAAGGTGACATCAAGGCAAAGGGGCTTAATAGAAGCTGTGCTCACCACCCACCCCTGCTTCCAGGAAAATTAAAGAAGGAAAAGGTGGGCTGCAACAAGGACACAGTCTGATGAAGGGGGCACATGCAGGTGAGTGAAAAAAATCAAAAGGATGGAGGAGGAGAGGAAAAGCCACACTGGGCCCTTATGACTTCAATGAGCTCCAGAAGCAGAAGCAAAAACTTATGAGAACAAGGAAAGGTGCAAGGGCTGCCGCCACGAATACTGACTATAGTTCAACACAGAAATCTCCATGCAGATGGGGGCAGTGAGCCAGGGGAGAAAAGGCAGGGGTCCACACTAGGCAGGAGGGTGGCTAACAAAAGGGGACCAGAGAGGCCAACCAAGGGCTGTGGGCCCAGAAGAGAGCCGGCTAGGGTCCTAGAAAAACCTGAGAGGGGACAAGATTACTGAAGGAGGTTTCCAGACTTGGGGTCTAAAGGCCTCCTGTGATCTAACCAGAGGAATTATCAGCTTCAGGGCGCACTGCTGGGCCTCCTGGACCATCTGTCTGGCCAGGTACACAGCACCAGGCCTCACCTTCACACAAAGGCCCAAAGCGATGTGGTCCCTTCCTCTATCCAGCCAGAATCCCCTGCAGCTCTTGCTAAAGGACACTCCCGTTATTCAAGGAGAGGGGACCCTAGCTAGAGCAGGAGAAACCTGAACACAATGGGCTTAAGGCAGATGCTGTTGCTGTTGCTGTCAGCCAGCCCGTGACCCTGGCAGAGGAAAAGAGAGAAGAGCATAGTGCCCCGCTGGCTGGTAATGCCAACCCAGGAAACAGGCTGCTCCAAGACTCTGTCCCCCACACTACAAATTAGGTCAAGGCAGCCCACCTCCGGCTCTCCTTAGCAAGGGGCATGGGACAGGGGAAAGGAGCTGCTCAAAGACTGACACTCTGGCCCCTCTCAACTGGATGGAGTACCAGGGCCAACCGCCCCAAGACAGCCACGTGGTCTAGTGAAACAGCCCTGTACCACGCACAGACCTGGAGCCAGGGAGGGCTCTGTGTGCCGATGCCATCTCAGGTAGGCATGCGGAGGAGGAGGGCACCCTGATCCCTTCCGACACCGACCAACTCTTCCTGCTCGTTTTCAGCCAAGGTCCTGACTCACCATGTGAGGATGCCACGGGGGCAGAGAGAGCAGGAAGGAGCCTAAGACCACACAGACCTGCCAAGGCAATGGTCACGGAGCCTCCAGGATAGAGGGGACCTTCCCACTAGGACTCTCCCACTCGGAGTTCACGGAGAAGCTCGTGAGCAGCCTGCCCTCATTCCTCCCGTGCATCCCCTTCATCCACTCGCAGCCAGAATGGAACGGCCCCCAAAGCAGCTCACTCACCCCGGCCTGTGGGAGGCAGACCCAAGACAGAGCTGCTACACTTGCCCTCACGGCCCAGAGCTTAAGAATATCTCAAGGGAGGGACAGCAAGCAGTCTTGAAGAATGGAGGGCTAAGGGGGGCTTAGGAAAAGAAGCACTTTCTGCCTTTGCCATCCTCGTGGGAACCTGACAAGCCTTCACCTATCCTGGTTGGGATTATCTGAACCAAAAGCCAAATACAGAAACAGGATAGGCATAAAACCAGGGCACTTCAGACACAGGGCAAAGGGAGGATGATGAGTTAGAAAGAACACGGGGACTTCCTTGGTGGCGCAGTGGCTAAGAATCCGCCTGCCAATGCACGGGACACGGGTTCGAGCCCTGGTCCGGGAAGATCCCACATGCCGTGGAGCAACTAAGCCCGTGCACCACAACTACTAAAGCCCACGCGCCTAGAGCCCGTGCTCCGCAACGAGAGAAGCCACCACAATGAGAAGCACACGCACCCCAACGAAGAGTAGCCCCTGCTCGCCGCAACTAGAGAAAGCCTGTGTGCAGCAACGAAGACCCAACGCAGCCAAAAATAAATAAATTAAATAAATTTAAAAAAGAAAGAACATGGGAGTCAAATCAGATGACCTGGATTTGAGTCACAGCTCGACCATGTACTGGCTGAAGACTCTGGGCAAATCACTCTTTTCAACCTCAGGTTACTCACCCACCAAATGGGAACATCTAAGGGGCTTTACTTAAAATTCATAGATATAAAAGTATAATTTGCCAGAACAAGAGTATTAAGTCTTGTGTAATGTCACTTGGGACTTCCAGAACCTGGCTGCTTCTAAGGACTAAATGAGACAGTGTACGTGAAAGCGCACTGAACACAGAGCACTCGGCAGCAGTCAGCGATCATCACAAATAAAAGGAAGGGATCTTGAATGACTGGGGACGTTCACAGAGCAGAAAGAAACAGCATGTCCAGGAGGTCTAACACTCAGGAAACAACTGCCCTGGCTGCTGCAGGGGCAGGAAGGTAGGCCCTGAGCGCCCGGGGTCAAATGCCTCAAGATAAACCCCAGGGGCTTCTCCCAGGGCGCAGCACCCGGAACTCACTCCCACCAGAACCGACAGCGCAGCCAGACCGTCCTCCTCCTGTCAGCTGACAGCAGGCAGAAGCAAGGTTCTGCGTCAGGACCAGGGTGACTCCCAAGTCACCGGCTCCCCAGGCTTCAGCTATAACTTCATCACAATGGCTCGGCTCGACTCCCACTCTCCTGATCAGAGCCAGGTCTCCAAGCTGTGCTAACAGTCAAGTCCGCCCTTCTCCAAAGCTACCTTCCTGGGTGCACCTCCATGCCCAGTAAAATAAGGACTAGCCAATCTACCAACTTGGCTGCGGAGAAGAAACATCAGGGCTCCATCATCCCCAGGGGAAGGCACTGTTTCCTTCAACTTGCTTCCAATCAGACTGGAAAGATCCAGACAGGCTCCTAGGCACCTGCGGGATGGACCAGGGCCTTTCACGTTAACAGCGCCCCTTACAAAGCACTTACTGTGAACGTGCCAGCACTTTATGAGCATTATCTCGTTTGAGACCTACAACGACCCTGTGAGGTAAGAACTTATATTTTCCACCTTTTACAAAGGGGAAACTGAGGCAAGGGGAAGTTAAATAATTTGCTCAAGGACATCCAGCAGCGCTGGAGTTTGCACCAGGCGCTCAGACTCCACACTCAGTTCCCAGCCATTATGCTCCACTGCCCACCGCAGCTCTGCCTGCCTCAGGACCACACCTCTCTGCAGTCCTGGAGTGGCGCTTCCGGAACTGAATTCCTCATCTTCCCTCAAAATTTAATAAGGACAGAGACACAAGAAGGAACCCACGTTCCCTCCCTCTCAGTCCCTCTGTGCATGTGCTACCTCCCCAGGGTCCTGTGGACACAGCTTTACTCCTTGCTCTCCTCGTAACCCAGCACCTCTGGCCCCACGGCCGGGGCGCCCCCCAACCAGCCCTCCCCTGGGCCGTACCGAAGTTGTTGGTCGGGTACCGCTTGCGAAGCCGCTCCGTGAGCCTCGACACCTTGTTGCGCAGCACCTCGTTCTTGCTCAGGAACCCGTTGTCCTGCAGGGCCAGCTCATCCTCTGCCGGGCACGGGGCCCCCTCGTCATCCTCCTGTGGGAAAAGCTGCTTCCAGTTCTGCCCACCTTGTGGCAGGGCTCCGGGATCTGCGTGCATGGCGGACCCCGAGAGGCGTGGCGACCACCGGCTCGGCCACCCTTCCCCCCATCCCGCCAGCCCCTGCCCACCTCACCAAGGCTGCTACTTACCAGCACCACCAAGTGGGTCTCCTGCCTCCCAAGGTGCAGGGGAGAAGGAGAGAAAACAGAGAGAAGATAGCAAGAAGGAAGCTGCTGGGAGGGGGGCCCCCAAAGGAAAGGAAGCACATAAGTGCTATGCTGAGTTTGTCTGAGCACATCCCAAAGGGTGACGTTAACAGAGGCCCCTGTAAAAGGACCCCAACATCAAATAAGCTTGGGGGAAGCTGTGTATTACTGTTTTTCAAACTGGGTGAAATTAATTTGGTCATTATCTTAATAGAACAGAATTGAACAGGAAAGAAAATATCCCTTACAATGTATTTTTCAGGAAACTCGTTTTATTTAAGTCTTTCATATTTCACAGACATAAGTGTGAACTGGGTCAAGATGTAAAATGTGTTCCTTACTCTAGGTCATGAACAAACCTGCTTGAAAGCCCCTGCTATGTATATTCCCTACCACCACCACCAAGACTCAGAGTCCACAGCCGCTTCAAGTCTTAGAGAAATCTTAGCAGCTGAAAATGTAAATGCCCACATGGACGAGGCTAATGTAATAATAGTAAAGCGGGCTGGGTGTAAATCATAGGCCTGGTGAAAACTCACAAAACCTCCATTTCTTGTATCCCCCGCTTTACAAAGAGACATGAAGAGAAGTGATTTCCTACTATAAGAAAAGCCATAGGGCTTCCCTGGTGTCACAGTGGTTGGGAGTCCGCCTGCCAACGCAGGGGACACGGGTTCGAGCCCTGGTCTGGGAGGATCCCACGTGCCGCAGAGCAACTGAGCCCGTGCACCACAACTACTGAGCCTGCACTCTGGAACCCGTGAACCACAACTACTGAGCCCACGTGCCGCAACTGCTGGGGGCCGTGTGCCTAGAGCCCATGCTCTGCAACGGGAGAGGCCACCACGGCGAGAGGTCCGTGCACCGCAGTGAGAGGTCCATGCACCGCGGTGAGGAACCGTCCCCGCTTGCCTCGGCTGGAGAGGGCCCACGCACAGCGGCGAGGACCCAATACAACCAAAAAAAAAGAATAAATAAAATAAAATTTTAAAATATATATTTAAAAAAAAAGAAATGCCATAGTGCAAACGTGACAATAAATGGCAACTGCCACTAGGACTCGGTGACCGGGGAGGACGGGAAGTGGTGAGGACTGTGTGACTGCTCTAAAGGAGACAGTCACTCCTCGGCTACATTGACTGCTACAGACTCAGGGCTCCCAGAGCTTCTGAGCTTCTAGAAAAACTGAAAATCTAGAGTTTCCACCGCAATCTCTCCATTTTTAAATATTGGCTCAAAAAATTATGTTAAAGCTTCTCATGCCAAATAAAACACTTCTGCAAACTATGAGTGTGAACCACTGTCCTAAAACCAGGAAGACTGTCTAACTCTCTGACTTAGCACTTGGCCATGCAACTGCTTTCTCCAATGTCCCATCCTCACCCGTCAAAGGGACATCTTACAGCCCTCATCCTTCAGAAGAGCAGGCAGAGACCCCAGCAGTGCCCTCCTCCACATCTGCCTTCCCCACATCTAAGGCACCAAGCCCACAGCCCAGCCAAGGCAGTAAATGATCCACCTCCCCCAGCAGGGCGTTTTCCAGAGTCTTCCAGAGCCATCCCTGCCCTGGGCACCCAGGACAGATGCTAGGTCAGCAAAAGGATGGGTGGAGGTTCAGTGGCACCCTTTGAACCAGTGAGTTTTAGCTCAGAGCAAGTTTCAGCTTCTCACTTGGACATAAGAAAACTTTAAAAACCCAGACTTGGAATGTGAGAAGCTACATGGCTCCAGGACCACCCAACTTCTGACCTGGTCAGCTGAGGGTGCCGGGGAAGGCCACCCACCTCAATTGCATCTTTAAACTCCTCGTCAGGCTCGGCCTCCTCAGCCTCCTCCACACTGCCTGGCGTGAGGTCCTGGGGAGAGAGACTCTATTACAGTCAGAGAGATGGCAGCCCTGCCCCAAAGGTAGGGCCACCTCCCCAGAGCCAGCATCCAGATTTCTCAAAACAATGGTTCAAGGGACTCCCCTGATGGCGTACTGGTTAAGAATCCATCTGCCAATGCAGGGCTGCAACTACTGAGCCTGAGCTCTAGAGCCTGCAAGCCACAACTACTGAGCCTGCGTGCCTAGAGCCTATGCTCTGCAACGAGAAGCCACCGCAATGAGAAGCCCGCGCACCGCAACAAAGAGTAGCCCCCGCTCACCGCAAGTAGAGAAAGCCTGCGCACAGCAACGAAGACCCAACACAGTCAAAAATTTAAAAATAAAAAAAATTATTTAAAAAAAAAAAAGAGGGACTTCCCTGGTGGCACAGTGGTTAGGAATCCGCCTGCCAATTCAGGGAACACGGGTTCAAGCCCTGGTCCGGGAAGATCCCACATGCCGCAGAGCAACTGAGCCCGTGTGCCACAACTGCTGAGCCTGCACTCTAGAGCCCATGCACCATAACTACTGAGCCTGCATGCCACAACTCCTGCAGCCCGCATGCCTGGAGCCTGTGCTTTGCAAGAAAGAGAAGCCACCGCAATGAGAAGCCCGCGCACCGCAACAGAGAGTTGCTCGCCACGACTAGAGAAAGCCCGCGCACAGCAACGAAGACCCAACACAACCAAAAAATAAATAAATTAATTAATTAATTTAAAAAAAAGAAAAAGAAAAGAAAAACAACGGTTCACGCCTCAGAGGAAATGGCACAACTGCCAGAAAGGAAGAAGTCAGGGGAAAGAGAGCAGTCTGTAACCTAGCAGGACAGGGAGATGGGACCAAGGCCACAAAAGGACGTACAGTGGCTGGAGAGCACTGTGGTTGAGAGCACAGGCTCTAGAACCACAGGGCAGGGATCTGAGTCCTGGGCCCACTGCCCCTGGACAACCACTCTGTGCCTCAGCCTTCTCTTCTACAAAGGAGAATAATCTCATTCTCAGAAATAACCTACACCTCCCGGGGTTAACGTCTATGAAGTACTTGGAACAGCAGAGTAAACACTCAATAAAGCACAGCGTAGCTCTTGTTACTAGTTAACTATAGTCATTACCATTAAGCACTCAGAGGAGATGGGCCTGGGAAGGAGCAGGAACTACAGAGGCCAGCCCAGGAGTTATCTGGTATGAACAAGCTGGTAATAGGGAGGCTGGGCAGCCCGCCCGCAGCAGGCTCTGCCCGGGTGGTTAGGGGCACTCACCTCTGTGGGCGTGGGCGCAGGTGCAGGTGTGCAGTCCGGCAGAGCGCCCTTCCCCCCGGCATCCGACGGTGGCGGGCTCTCAAAGGCACTCTCTTCCTGCTTGGGGTTCATCCGCCGCTGCAGAGATGCCCTATACTCAGACACCACTACCCAGAGCAAGGAGAACAGGGTGGGAGGCAGAATCAGGATGGAATGAGCAGTGCTCTGGGGGTACCCACTACTGCAGCCAGCTGGCCGCCTCCTCCAGCACCCCCTCTCGGCAGCAGGAAACAGTCGCCCTCATAACTCTGAACAAGTCACCTAACCCAAGCCTCATACACAAGACAGATGTACCAATACCTACCCCATGAGATTGTTAAAGAGAGATTAAATGTAGTAAGTGCCTGATAAATCATGGCTTCTATAATTAATTTCCAACCACAGGGAGGAAAACAAGTATAGCAATCACCCCAACATATGTACAGGCCCAGGCTTCTACGGCCCAAGGCCTCTCCAGACTGTTTCAGTGCTTTAGAAGCCGGACGGCAGACAGGTACTCTGGGATCACAGAGATGAGGCAGCAATTCCTGGGGGGCTGCATCCTGGGAGGTGGATGGCAACACGGGGAAAACATCCCTCCCTCATCTCCCAGAAGCCACCATATCATGTGAGCAGTGATTCATCTGTCTGGGGAAGGGAAAGGGACCCCTAGTAGCAGCCTCCCCTGTATCCCACTGAACATGAGAGGCAGAGCCCACCACTCTCCAAGGGAGGACCCTAGTGTGGTGCTGCCCCCTTGTGGAAGGCACAGCAAACAGATGATCAGCCATAGAGATAAAGGGGAGCCTAACCAGCCCTCAGAGCCGGGTCCCATCTCTGTCAGGTTCTTCAGGGCTTACCTCGGAAGAACTCCACATTTCCCAGAAAGAGTGTGCTGTTTAAAAGGGCAAGGACCCAGCACAGCGGCAGCAGATACAGCATGCAAACCGTGCCCAGAAGAGCCCCATAGAACCTGGATCGGCAGAGAGGAACCACAGGATCAGAAATTCGTAAGATCAGAAGGAAACTGGTTCAGGGCACACCCACACGGGGGTCTGGGCAACAAACAGCTATGGGAACAGTTAATAAGCTGACAAGATCTGCTAATCAAACAACTGGAAAGTAAAGTGAGGAGGAAGGATTTACAACCACCAACAGGTCACAACTGACACGGGCGGGGCCGTCTAAACTGGTCCAACACACATCTCTCCTCAGGATCTAGACGCTGAAGTCTAGAATAAGACAGATTTGGATCTGAATCCCACTCTGCCACTTCTTGCTGTGTGACTTTATGCAAGTCCCTTGGCTCTCTGAGTGTTACTTCCTTCACATGTAAAATGAGGATTAAGTCTTCCCTGGTGGTCCAGTGGTTGAGAATACGTGCTTCCAACGCAGGGGGCGTGGGTTCGATTCCTGGTCGGGAAACTAAGATCCCCCATGTGGAGTGGTGCGGCCCACCACATGAGGACTGAAATAGCACCTTCCTCATAGGGTTACTACGAAGAGTGAGACAGTACCATGGAAAGCCTTGAGCACAGTGCCTGGCACCAGGGGAAGGCTAAACAAGTATTAGTTGTCATTATTATTCATATACAAAGAGCCTTAAAAACATTCATTTCATTTGATTCAATAGTTCCATCCTAGTATTCTAAGAAAAAAAAAAATTTCGAAAGATTAAAGCTATAACCATAAAAATGTGCACTACAGGGTTAGTAACCAAAAGTAGAAACTGACTAAATATATCACAGAATGGTTCCATAAAGTATAGTATAATCACCATCTATATTAATGTTGTATTACAAGTAATTCCAAAAGCTATGTAGCAACATGGAAAACCAGTTATATGATAACAATAAGTGAAAAAAAAAACGGGTTCTCACATACACTATGAGCTGTAGAGAGCATTTGCATGTGACAAACTCTACAAGGCAATCCAAACATGAGACTGGCTGCTATATCAGGGTGGGAGATTCCATGGTGAGTTATTTTTCTATTATTAAAATATTATGACCACACCTAAAAGAAGGTGTCTGAACAAAAGCAGTGCATTCAAGCCCACAAGCCTACGTACAGGTCTGCACACAAGAGCCTAGTGGGCTCTCTTCCCCTGAGCTAGGGCAACAGGAGCCCTCTCGAGGCAGCTGGCTTTGCCTGGGGTCCTCAGGGCAGCGGTGGTGGGAGCGGACGGGCACTCACTGTGAGGACACGGTGGGGTTCTCCCAGTGCAGCACGCGGTAGACGGCTTCACAAGTGCAGCACAGGCGGCTCAGGAAGGCCTCCAGCTGGATCAAGCTGCAGACACAACACAGGGAGGGGGCTTGTGCAAGCTATACGCCCTGCCTCACCCAGAGGGATCAGACAGTTTGGGGAAACTTCGTACACTTCAGCCCCCTTTTTTGAACCCTTGCCAAGGTTCCTGCTTTGGTCTCTTCCTAGATGTTGATGTTGGGCTGGCTACTTAATTTTTCCAAGGATGCAGTTTTCCTCTATAATAGGAGGAGCAGGGTACCCACCTCCCAGATGCACTGGAGCTGTGAGGATAAATGGCAGGATGTAGAGCAATGTGTCTCCACCTGGGATGTAAGGTAGACTGACATGAAGAGTTTTTTAAAATGGATGCCCCCCAAAAGCAAAGAGCACATGCTTGTGAAATGAGAACCCAGATCTTGGTTTCTGAAGCGCTCCTCGGAGAAATGGCTGATTCTAGAACAGGGCAGGGAATGTGCAAGATGAATGTGAACATTCTGTTGTACCACAGAATAAGGAAGCACTCAAAAATGATGGGGACACATTGAAAGAACATAGGGGCCAGTTCAAAAGAGCTCCATTGACAAATCTAGGACTGAGATCAAAATTAACAATGACAATAATAAATTATAACCCACTGAATAAAATTTAAAATTCCTACGTTCATGTTGATAATAAGGAAAAGCTCTTTCTTATAGAATGTCAGGTAATAATGACAATTAGAAAATCACCTTTGCAAAAAAAAAAAGAAAAGAACAAACAAAGAAAATCACCTTTGCAACCACCATAGTAATAAATTGATGAAAATAAGACTATCAATGGATTTCAATGTAGTGGGTGTATATTTGATGAGGAACAAGTATTTACAAAGTCTCAAAGTATCCCCCCTCAGATTACTAACTCCAGAGGGTAAAATGAATGGTCACTTTACAGTGGAGAAACCTGCACCAAGGTGACCAAAGTTAGTATCTCCCATAACAGACAGTGACATCATGTACCTCTTGATATGATACAACGACAATGTCACTTGTCACATTCCTGCCAAAAATGCAGAACCTGAATCTAATCATGAGGAACCAAACTACCACAAATGCAGAGAAATTCTACAAAATAATAAACACGTTCTATTTTAAAATGTCAAGTCATGAGAAACAAAGACCAAGGAACTATTCCAGTTCATAGGAGACTAAAGAGACATAAAAACTAAATGTCATGCACGAGTCTGGATTGGAGCCTAGATCAGGAGAAATTTATATAAAAGACCTTATTAATACAAATGGCAACATTTGATCATGAACAATTATTAGATAATAGTACTAATGCTAATGTTATCAATGTTAAATTTCCTAATTTTGATTACAGGACTTTGGAAATAGAAGAGAATATCCTTGTTCTTAGAAAATGCATGCTGAAGTATTTGGGGTAAATAGGCAAGATGTTTGTAACTTACTTTCAAATCGTTCAGAAAGAAAAAAAATAATGTCTTAGTGTAGAGAGATAGATGAAGCCAACGTGGCAAAATGTTAATAATTGTTGTATCCGGGTAAAGGGCATGTGGGAGTTCTTTGTACTATTCTTGGATATCTTCTGTAAGTTTAAAATCATTTCAAAGTGAAAAGGTTTTCTGAAAAACTGCAGATACCCAGGCCCCACTCCAGATAACTGACTCAGAATTTCTGGGGTGGGGCCCAGCCCTCCACTGGTTTATAAGTTTCCTTTGGAGCTCCACAGAGGCCTTTGCTGCCCAGGCAGGGATGAGAACCCCTGCTGTATTTCAAGAGAGCCACTGAAGTTGTTATGGTTAATGTTATCCAACAGTCTTAAGGTGCTTCCTCAGAAGTACCAGCTCTGTCACAGTTAGGGAAGTTCCTCCACAGCATAATGATGATGACTTCCTGTGTACCAGACACTCATTTAATTGTCACAACCACCTATGAGGTAAGCCTATAATTATCCCATTTAACAGATGAGGAACCTGAGTAACTTGCCCAATGTCACAGCGATTAAATGGCAGAACTGAGATTTGAACCCAGGCAGTGGCGTGTGTGTGTGTGTGTGTGTGTGCGCGCGCGTTCAGTCAAGACCCTAAACTGTGAAATCAGCTAGATCTGGATTCCCATCCCAGCTTGGTCAATTGCCTTTTTCCTCATCCATAAATGGAGGACAATCATAGTAGCTACCACCCAGAACTGTAAAAAAGATGAAAGGAGGGGCTTCCCTGGTGGCGCAGTGGTTGAGAGTCCGCCTGCCAATGCAGGGGACACAGGTGCGTACCCCAGTCCAGGAGGATCCCACATGCCGCGGAGCTGCTAGGCCCGTGAGCCATGGCCGCTGAGCCTGTGTGTCTGGAGCCTGTGCTCCGCAACGGGAGAGGCCACAACAGTGAGAGGCCCATGTACCGCAAAAAAAAAAAAAAAAAAGATGAAATAACATCCATGGTTTGCCCACTACGATGTCTGGTGCCCAGCAAGCACTCAGTGTGGTGGCAGCTGGTACTGTCACTGTCCGTCACCTCCCTGGTCCCTTCCATACTCACAAGCTCTTCACCTCAGCTATGGCCTCAGGGCGAGACAGGCGAACTCTCTGAAGGTCCTCCTGCCTCACGCTATGATACTTCCTCCGCATCAGCTCAGACTCGGGCAGCCGTGCCCGGCAGACTTCCTGAAGGTAGCCCAGCAGGGCGGGCACGGAAATCATCAGGGCACCCACTGAGTACCATGCACCTATGGGAGCAAAAACACTGCAGATAAGCAGATAGCAGGACCAGGAGCCTCCGCCCACCCAGATGTCCACGTGCTCGCTCCCTCACCTGCTCCAGGTCTCTGCCCAAAAGACCTCCCTCAACCACCCAGTATGAAACAGAACCCCCGCCCCCCCACGGCCTCCAGCCCCTTAACCCAGCTTTAGTTTTCCTCATAGAACTTATCACCGCATGGCAGATTACACATACGGTCGTTGGCTCCTCTGTGAATGTAGGCTCCTAAGAGCTGGGACTTTCCCCCATCTGGTCACTGCTGTAGCCCCAGACCCTTTTTTTAAAATATTAAAAATCACTACACTAGCACACAGCACACAGCAGGTGGCTCGTGCCTGGAGTCTGGCCGCTGGGAGCTCCCAATGACTGACAGTCTGATCTTTGGGCCACTAGGGCAGATTGGAAGCCTTCCTTTGGAGTTTAGGATACCACAGACCACTGTGGATCGAGCAATGGTGAGGCTAAAAGAAAATCTAAAGAAGGAACTTCTTCCATGTTAACATGGTACCCTCCAAAGCAAGCTAACAGAGCACTGGGCACTGAGTAAATGCTTGTTAAACATCTGTCATCTGAACTGATTTACTTTGGAAATATATTTAGAAAAATCTAACAGCCTGGGAAGGATATCTGAGTTTCAATCAGACAAAGAAGAGTCCTACTAAGACATAGAAGATGAGGTTTTATGTGAAACGGGTTTATTTTCAATCCATTGAAACCACAGGAGGCAAAGGAGACACTTGAGAAATGTGAATTCAATAGAACAAGCATGAAGAAAGGACTCAGCTCCTCAGAACGTTCTGCCCCAGGCCCTTCACTCATTTCCCTTGATGGGTTTGGCTTTTTCTGCAGCCATCTGCCAGTTCCGACTAAAAGGGCTGGGTTCCAGCATACCTTGTCATAAAAGGTCCCCAGGAGACAGCACTATCCAGGACCCCACCAGCTACCCACCCATCCACACATCAACCTCAAAGGCTTCATGCCACAGACCCCTCACCACTGGTGACTGCCCAGCAGCCCCGGCCAGGCTCACTTGCTGAGCCAGAGAAAATCAACAGATGTGGCAAAAATCCCTGATCAGCTCACCTTCCTAGTACCTTCACCCCATGTCATGTCCCCAAATGACCCCAGAAACCAAAATGGGAAAAGGTTAATGCATCAGCATTCAGTCCAGAAGGAAATAATAATAACAGCTATAATGTACTGACTGCTTATTCCGTGTCAGGAACTGTGTTAAGTGTTATACATAGATTATCTCATTCCTCACAACGACCCTCTGAGGAAAGCACTGTTACTGTCCTCCCTTCAGAGATGAGGAAAATTAGGCCTTAATGGACAGGTTAAAGAACTTCCGAGGTCACACCAGTGGCCCGGCCAGGATTCTAGCCCAGGGTGGGTCTCTCAGGAGCCTGTGTTCTGACATCGAGCAGACACAGAGGGAGGCCAACTCCATGGCGACACAGGCGGCTCCCTCACATGGGCCGCTTCTCAGAATTCCTCCCCACATTCATTCACAAAAAACCCCTGGCCCCTGGTTCTTACCCTCATTCAAGGTGAGGAACAAGATGTTGAGGCCCAGGCAGGTCAGCAAGGAACACAATGGTGTCTGCCACCTACAACACAGAGAGTCCTGGTCACTGAAGACAGCTGCCCCTCCAGCCAGGAAGGGGAGACGGGCACACAGGCGGGTCTTCAAAACCAGGAGGAAGAGGAGGCCCTGGAGCTCGGAGGGTCAGAGAGAAATGAAAAGTGGGTCTCTCACTTGGACAGGCGACCGGGAGAGGAGCTGAGGCCACACCTTAGGCCCCGGGGTGAGAAAGGGCATCCTCTCAGAACCAGAAGACCTGTAGAACCTTTTCCCAGGAGGAGGAAGAATTTATGAAATTATCTGTTAATGTTATAACCCTGTTTAACCTGTGTTTTGTAAGGTTCTATTCTCTTTAAGAGGTGCCGATGACATTCTTCTTTAAGAGTTTTCCTTTATTCTTTGTATTTACTGAGACAGAGTTGATATGTAACGTATTCTTTTTTTTACAATTTCGTAAGAACACATGCTTACTGCACAAGACTCATCTAATATGGAAACTGAGAGAACAAAATGTAAAGGATTTCTTTGACCTTATTTGCGACTTTCCATTATTTCTGTGATTTTGAGAGTTTGTTTTAAACATACATTAATTCCAAAGGAAAGAAAATAATAAAGGTTTCATTTCAACATATAAAAGATGAAGACAAAACCAGGGTTGGCATTCCCTCAGCAAACACACCCAAAGTGAACTGGAACTTTTAGAAGCAAACACAGACCCAGCTCCCACCACCACCAAATGCCAAGCAGAAGCCCCCAAAGACGGAGGAAAGAAAATCAGAGACAGGTTGCTGAGGACGAGCAACGGTGCTGGCTTAGTCCTTGATAAAGGACATTTAACAGGGTAAAGGGAGCACAGACGTAATCACGAAGCCACTGACACCTATATTCTAAAGAGCAGTGTCAGTGGATATAAGGTGGGCCCTCAGAGAGAGTCAAATAGAAAAATCAACAGGTAAGATGCAATGTATTCAGAACTTCAATGCATTTTCTTTTGCTCTATTTGGGATATTTCACAGTTACTAAATGAGGTTAACTAATTTATGGGGTGCTTTTTTTTTAACAAGAGTTATGAGTAAGGGAGTGAAATGACCTCTCTCTGCCTTTGTCTTAAAATTCCATACACTCCAACTACACCATCCTAATTAGGTCTCAGACCATCTAGTGGCTGCTACCAGGGTAAAAGCAAATTAAGTCAGGTCTAAGGCCAATCCCATCTCAGAAATAAAAATAGCACACAGCCACTGATATCGCTTTCATTTTAAAGCCTCTCTCTCTCTCTTTTTTTTTTAAAGATCTGTTTGTTTATTTTTTGGCCATGCCACATGGCATGTGGGATCTTAGTTCCCCGACCAGGGATCGAACCTGCGCCTCCTACAGTAGAAGTGCAGAGTCCTAACCACTGGACCGCGAGGGAATTCCCAGCCTCTCCCATTCTATCTGTCTTTACCGACACTTTGGTCATGGAGACCCACCTACCAGAGTAGCTGATCCCAGAAGAGAGAAGTCTTTTAAAAATCTACTGTAGCTCCAGGCTTCAGACCTCATAGAAGCTCAAGATTAGATCCCTCTGCAAAGTCAAATCCTCTTTACTAAGAAAAGAACAACCAAACACACAAACTAATCTGACAGCCACTTTCACAGACCAGCGGCTCGGAGACCATAAGCTCCTGGGGGCTTCTGAGTCCCGATGCTCCTCCTCCATCCAGCTTAGTCAATCCCACCACATCCTCAGATTTCTAATTTCATAAAATGGAAAAATCCTAATACATTAGTGCCAAGAAGCACTAAGAGACCAGTGCTGGAAAAGGAGAAGGGCAGGATATATTTAACTTTTGTGCTTTGCCATGAAAAGGCAAAACACACATACATACATACACATGTATATACATACACACATACGTTTGCATGCACAGGTGCATGCGCGCGCGTGCACTCACACACACAGTGGAAAACGCCAGAGAACACAGCCCCGTGCTTTCCAGAGCCCACACACTCCCCTAAGGAAGACCACGATTCATTTCAGCTAGTTGGTCATGGTGGGATTACAAAGCGAGCCCCTCCTTACACCATCTCCCTACCCCTTACATCAACAGCATAGTCATCTAAAAGTAGAGAACATTGCTCTGGAACACTGACCAGCTCATCTCTAGGGATAATGTCATAAATTAAAGGGGTTCTGGGGTGAACAAGAAAAACTCAGGGCATTGGTCAGAGTTAAAAATAAACCTCCCACTATTTCCAGAATGAGGTAAGAATAAATACTCCAGAGCACCCTGAGAGGTTAACCCAACCCTACCCGCCCTCGTCTCCTACCTGTGTCTCTCAGGCATCTGAGATGGTTGAAGGCCTTTAAAAGAATCTGACGAAAACTAGAAGCTTCTCCCTAGAAATACACACATGTGTGCCCACACAACTTTACATGCAGGAGATTCACTGACCCCAAGAGCCCCACCCACAGGCTCTAGATGAAGAACATCTGCTCTTTAGGACAAGCTGGTTTTATGTGACTTCCATTACAATGCAGTATTAGGAACACATAACCTTTGCACAAAAAATTTAAAAAAAATTTTTTTTTTTACTCAAATCTAATCCAACCTTTAAATTTAACTTCCAGTCTGCACCAGGAAGAAGCGGCAACCAGACAAAACTAGGTAGGAAATTCTCCAGCAAGTCAGTGTCATGAAAGAGACCATTTGATTCAGAAAGACCTAAGGGACATAATAACCACACAGAATGCATGGTGCTGGATCGGAGCCTGATTTGACCAAAACAATGGTAAATGACATTCTTGGGACAACTGAGAAAATCTGAACATGAACGGGGTATAGGGTGACAACAAGGAATCATTGTTAATTGTGTTAGGTATGATGTTACCTTACTTTTTAAAAAAAAGTCATTATTATTTAGAGACAAACTAAATAATGTGTTTAGGGAGCAGAGCGGTATGTATCTATAATTTTAAATACTTTAGCATAAGAAATAAAGTGAGCTGAAAGGAGAAAAAAGAAAATTACCAAGGATGAAAATCAAAGCAGAACAGGAACAAAAACTTTTGAGAGCCATAATCCTAAAGGATTAGTGAAAATAGTATCTGCTTATTCATAGCTATTTGCATCCTAATTTTAATATGAATTATGCTAATGTTGGGAGAGAAGGGGAAAAAAAGCCTGCTCTGGATATAAAAGGCCCAATGGTCAAGGCTAGCTAGCAGTCCTGAGGTATGAGCTTATTCAGCCACAAAGAAGAAACCCTGGTGAAAGGCCAGATGGTTCCCAGTGCCTGCCTCTCCTGGGTTGGGCCTGAGACACAGGGTCTAGAATAAGCCCAGAGGCCCAAAGGACCTCCCAGAACTGCTCCTCACCAGCGCAGAAAGGATAACCCAGCCACTGCCTGAGTGGCCAGTGCAATTACAAAGCAGGAAGGCAGAAGGCCCAGCAGGTTAGAGCAACCCTAAATAAAATCTGTACCTGAGCAAATACCGGACACCATCACCTGCATCCTTCAGAGGTTCCAGGTAGATCTCCAGCCTCTTGTAGGACAGAACCAAGTTGAAAAGATCAAACGCCGGGGACTTGGCAGGAGCAGTTGGAGACTCCAGGGGAGCCTCGGGGACCATGCTGGGGCTCACCTCTGGCCCACACCCCTCTCGCTCTGAGGTCTGCATCCTGTAACCATAAGAATCCCTGACATTTGCATTGCACTTCCAATGCCCAACACACTTCCATTTGCATTATTTCATGTGATACCATAATAAACCTATGAGGTAGGCAGGGCTACAGGTGGAAAGCCTATTTCACAGAGGAAGACACATTCAGCAAGGTGAAGTGAATGACCCAGATAGAGCTGACCCTTGAACAACATGGGTTTGAACTTCACGGTTCCACTTATATGCAGATTTTTTCCAACAGTAAATACTACAGTTCTACACAATCTGCAGTTGGTTGAATCCTCGGATGCCCAACGGCGGATACGGAGGGACCGCGTGGAGGGAGGGCATACTGTAAGTCATACTCCAATTTTTGACTTCACAGAGGGTCAGCGCTCCTAACCCCTGTGTTGTTCAAGGGTCAACTGTATAAAATCCTGCTCTTCTGACTCTCCATCTAATGTTCTTTTCCCCACAGACCCATCAAGAGTATAAACCATAAAGCACACATGGTTGCTGGTGAGAGGCAGCCTGGGGTCTCAAGTGAAACGATGTCCTGAAATATTTTTCTCCCACTCTTTACTTAGTTAATTCCTACTCATCACTCAGGTATCGGCTTAAACACCACTCCCTTGCTCTGAGAAGTCTTTGCCAACAACTCCAGTCTGGACTGGGAGACCCTCCCCAATGCTCCCAAAGGATCACGTACTCAGTACCCTAACAGCATTTATCACACCAAAGCAAAACTCCCTTCTTTCTTGCCAGTCTGCCCCTCTTAGCTTTGAGTTCCAGCAGGTCAAAGACTACATCTTCCATTCACCACTGTTTCCGCACACAATAGGAATGTAATAAATGCTCGCTGAGTGAGTGAATTAATTGTCCACCCTCCAGGACCCCAGAGCTTTCTTCCGCCCTGCTGCATGCTCTAAGCTTTCCCTCTCCCTTCTGTTCCCAACAACCTCCTGAACCATCCCTGCCCATTACCCACCCCTTTTTCCCCTTGAACCCTACGGGGCAGTCACCACCTTCCATAAAACCCCATTCCCTCCTCTCTTCTCTGATGGGGATAGCCACAGAACTCTCACCGTCTCTCCTAATTTCAAAGTCCGACCCAAACGCTAAGCAGTAAACAAGGAGGTAGACCCTTGGCCCACAGCAACAAAAGCCAGTTCCAGGCAAGGGGCTGCGATCTGGGACGACGTGGGGAGGAGGGTGTTTGAAGGGGAGGGTAACAAAGCGGCCACCAGGAACCCGAGACCCCCTCAGGAGGAGCTAGGACGAAAGGACCCAAGGCGGGCGCGAGGTAAGCGCCCAGGAAGGGGTGAAGCAGGTCTGCGCCGGCAGAGGCTGGACCATCACCCCTGCAGCCCAGGGAGCCGGACGGGGCCCTGAGACCCAAACCACAGAAGACCACACCCAAGGTCGCTGGGCCAGCAGGTGACGGCCCCCGCGGCGTTCTGGCGCCCAACTCCGCACAGTCGGCGGACACACCAGAGTGGGGTGGGGGTGTCACCTCACCTAAGCGGTCGCTGCGACGGTGGGGAAGGGGGGGGGACGGCCAGGAGGCACTGATAGGGCCACTGGACCACGGCGCGTTTCCTCAGGCCCGCCCCACCACGACGCGCCTCTTCCCAAGGCCTCTCTGAAGTCGCAGTACTGAGAACCTCCGCCGCCTCCCCCGCCGCCGCTTCCGGGACGCGATTGCTCGGCGGCGGCGTGCCCTTGACGTCATCGCTCCCGCCCCGCCTCCCGCCCGACTCCCGGGTTCAGCTCCGCCCGCTCTAGGACAGGTGAGCGCCCTCGTCCGCACTACGCCTGCGCGCCTTTTCTTCCTCAGCCAGGATCCTAGGCTCAGCTGTAGTCCTACCCGACGGCGGTTCGCTAAGCCCTGGGAGTTTAGGGAACCCCACCCCTCGCTGTCCCCGCGTCGTTTTGGATTCCGGCAGGGAACAGTTGGAGAGAAGCTAATCTGAAGAATTTACGTCTGCATCCTCCCCCCATCAAATTTGGCACTTACCTCACCCCCTGGGGACCGTGAGCTTACAAAAGGCAGAAGCCATATCCCTGCTTGCCCGATGCCTAGCAGAGAATGCAATTCCGTTCAGGGTTTCCTGAGTAGCTACTGTGTACAGGGTCCTGGGCAAGCTCTTCCCAATTCAACCCACTTCTCACTGTGTTGCCCGGTTAATCGCCCTTAAAGCATGCATCCGATGCCTTTGCATTAATAATAATAACACTAACATTTATTTACGGAGGGCTTACCAGGCGCCAGGCACTGGACTAAGCTCTCTGTAGGCATTATCTTAGCTAGTCCTCCTCCAACAACGCTATTAGGGTTATCGCCATTTCACAGATGAGGAATCTGAGATTTGTCAAGGAACTTCAGTGTCTCTCAGCTAGTATGCAACTGTGAGCTGGGATTTTAACCTCTGTGTCATCTGACCCTGGTTCCCCCAACCATACCATCACCACCTTAGTCTGCATTTACTGGCCTCATCCCCTGCTACTTCCCTACAGGAGCCTCTTAACTTCAGCCAACTGAACTCCTCCATTGTTACCTTCAAGTGCCCCTTGCATTCTGGTCTCCTTACATTGCTTGTGCTGTGAGCTCCGGGAGGAATGCCCTTCTCCCACTTGTGCTTGGGTCCAAATCCAACCCATTCATCTGGGCAGGAGTCAAATGTCTACACTCCTTCCCTGATTGCCCCAGCCAGAAGGAATCACTTCCCCCTCCAAACAGCCAGAAGGTAGACAGATACAAATCAGCCACTCACCACTAAACTATATTCAGAAATCCCCTTGCTTTTTAGAGGAACGGGCCTGGCTTTGTGGCTGGGCCAGTCTTGTCTGATGGACTCTGCCTCTCCTTTAAGATAAGGCTAGGAGAAGCAGAGAAAGAAGAATGTTTTTTCTTCATTATCTTTACCTGTAATTCCACCTTCAGTAATTTACTCCAAAGGTAGATTTCACTTTCTTTGAAATCCCTCCTTCTTAGGTCTGCCTGGACCATTGGCCTCAGGCTGACTGTAGCTAGTAGTTTTATTGGTTCTCTCTCCTGGCAGCTATAGAATTGAGGGACATCATTCCAGAACTCCTAGACATTACTTGAGGAAAACACTGGAGGATACAAAAAGGCTCTAAAGACCAGAAAGGGACAACAGTCATGGCCCATCAATGAACAAAGGCTTCCCCTGGTAACTAGAAACTGGTCAACTGGAGTCTGCTTTCTGGGAACTGACTCTGATTTTTCATAATCAAGTTCTCCTGGTTCCTTCCTTCCCTTCTTTAGCATTCTGAGTCTTCACTTCTTGCCTCAAATCCTGGTGCCACTGATGTTTTCCCCTGGATAGCTGATAGGTGGGAGAGACTAAGGGAGAAAATAAAATAGAAAAAGAGGATAATTAATACCTTAACATGACATTTTTCAGAGGTTAGTCTTTGAATCTATAAGCAAGTGTGTATATGGTCCACATAATTGAATTTCACTGGGGCTCTTGGAGAAATATTAGCAAGAAATGTTAGGTAGAACAAGCTGGAAAAATATGAGCAGGAAGAGAAGGGAATGTCTAAGCACAGCTTTCTCCACCAGATGGCGCTCTCACCCACTCTTACACAGACTTGTTCAGAAGCCTGTCTAAACTTGGGGTTTCTGGCGATGGTCTCTCATGTCACCATTTCTTGCATATACCAGATCTTCTCATGCTTCTAGCTGCATTAGTTATCTCTTGCTGTGTAACAATTATTTCAAAACTTACTGGCTTATCAAAACCGCAAAAAACTTAGCGGCTTAAAACAATGATAAATATGTATTATTTGGCTTTTGGGTGGTTTTTGCAGGAAACTGCAAGCAGCTTGGTGGGTGGTTTTGGCCCAGGGGCTTTTGTGAGGTTGTACTCAGATGCTGGCCAGGGCTGCTGTCATCTGAAGGCTTGATGGGGCTGAAGGATTGGCTTCCTCACATAGCAGACTGGTTGGTGCTGGCTCTTGTGCTGACAGGCTGGCAAGGGGTTTCAGTTCCTCTCCACCTGGGACTCTCCAGAAGGCATCTCGAGTGTCCTCACGACATGGAGGCTGACTTCCCCCAGAGCAGGAAATCCAAGAGGGAGCAAAGCAGGAAGCTACAAGGTCTTCTATGCCATATCCTCAGAAGTCACACACTGTCACTTTCACAATATCCTGTTGGTTTTACGAGTGCGAACTAGTCAACATTCCAATGCATAGTGGGAAGATTATACAACAGCATAACTACCAGAAGGTGAGAATTATCGGGGCCATCCTGGAGGCCATCTTGGAGGCTGGCTGCTGTGTGCTGTTCTGTCGGCTTAGATTACCTTTCCTTCCACCTCATCTCCCCCTGCTCACCTTTTAACATCCAGCTTGAATATCAGGTTCTTTGTAAAGACTTCCCCAAATAATTCCTCACTTCCTCCTCTGTGTTTACACAGAACTCTTTCATCTCTATTAAGCACCTATCACCTTGTATTTCTTTTTTCTTTCTTTCTTTCTTTCTTTCTTTTTTTTTTTTTTTTTTTTTTTGGCCACGCAGCACGCAGGATCTTAGTTCCCCAACCAGGCATCAAACCTATATCCCCCTGCAGTGGAAACTCGGAGTCTTAACCACTGGACCGCCAGGGAAGTCCCTCACCTTGCATTTCAATCTTTCTCTTGAACATGACTATTTCCCTCATTGTGTCCTGAATTCCTGAGAGCAGGGGGACTGTGACTTAACATCTTGCCAGTCCCAGTTTCTGCCAAGTACATAGCACAGCCCTGGCATAGTAGGTACTCAATGAATGCTTGTTTTAAAATAAATGAGTAAAACAAAAAATAACAAGTGTTGGTGAGGATGTGGAGAAACAAGAACCTTGTGTGCTGTTGGTGGGAACGTAAATGGTACAGACTCTATGGAAAACAATATGGCAGTTCCTAAAAAAGTTAAACAGAATCACCATATGATCCAGCAATGCCACTTCTGGGCATATACCCAAAAGAACTGAAAGCAGAGTCTCGAAGAGATATTTGTATACCCATGTTCACAGCAGTTTTAATCACAAAAGGTGGAAGCAACCCAAGTGTCCATTAATGGATGAATGGATAAACAAAATGTGGTGTATACATACACAATGGGCTATTTTTACTTAAAAAATAAGGAAATTCTGACACATGCTACAACATGAATGAACCTTGAGGACACTGATGCTGAGTGAAGAGCTCAGCCAGTCACAAGAAGACAAATACTGTATGATTACACTTATATGAGGTATCTAGAGCAGTGAAATTCCTAGAGACAGAAAGTATTGAATAGTGGTTGTCAGGGGCTAGAGGGAGGGGGAATGGAGATTGATTATTTAATGAGTACAGACTTTCAGTTTTGCAAGATGAGAAGAGTTCTGAAGATGGTTGCCCAACAGCGTGAACATATTTAATACCAACGAACTGTACATTTAAAAAATGGTTAAGGGGGCTTCCCTGGTGGCGCACTGGTTGAGAATCCGCCTGCTAATGCAGGGGACACGGGTTCGAGCCCTAGTCTGGGAAGATCCCACATGCCGTGGAGCAACTAGGCCCGTGAGCCACAACCACTGAGCCTGCGCGTCTGGAGCCTGTGCTCCCCAACAAGAGAGGCCGCGATAGTGAGAGGCCCGCGCACCGCGATGAAGAGTGGCCCCCGCTTCCCACAACTAGAGAAAGCCCTCGCACAGAAACGGAGACCCAACACAGCCAAAAATAAATAAATAAAAACAAATGTGGGGTTTAAAAAAAAAAAGGTTAAGATGGGGACTTCCCTGGTGGTGCAGTGGTTAAGAATCTGCCCGCCAATGCAGGGGACACAGGTTTGATCCCTGGTCCAGGAAGATCCCACATGCCGTGGAGAAATAAATCCCATGCGCCACAACTACTGAGCCTGCGCTCTAGAGCCTGCAAGCCACAACTACTGAGCCCACGAGCCACAACTACCGAAGCCCATGCACCTAGAGCCCGTGCTCCACAAGAAAAGCCACCGCAATGAGAAGCCAGTGCACCGCAACGGAGAGTAAGCTCTGATCGCCGCAACTAGAGAAAGCCTGTGTGCAGCAACAAAGACCCAACGCAGCCTAAATAAATAAACTTATTTTTTTTTAAATGGTTAAGATGGTAAATTTTATGTTATGTGTATTTTGCCACAATTTTTAAAAATTTTAAACAGAGGAATGATGGATAAAGAAAGTGTGATATATCCAGTCAGTGGAATACTAATATTTATCATTAAAAGGAACGTATTGATACATGCTACAACATAGATGAACCTTGAAAACATTATGCCATGTAGACACAAAAGGCCACATATTGTATGATTCCATTTACACTAAATGTCCAGCACAGGCGAGTCCATACAGACAGAAGGTAGATTGATTTAGTGGCTGCCAGGGACTGGTGGGAAGAAGGAATTGGGAGTGACTAATAGGTACAGCGTTTCTTTTTCGGCTGATGGAAATGTTCTGGAATTGGATAGTGGTGATAGTTGCACAACTTTGTGAATATACTAAAACCACTGAATTGTACACTCTAAAATGGAGAATTTCTGCGTGAAATTTTATCTTACAGGAACTGTTTCAATTCTTTTAAATGAATGAATAAATGAAAGAAACATTTGACTGATATGTATTTTTAGATTCTCTTTAATATTTGGGTTTACTCTAGTATTTAAACTTAATATTTGGGTATATTTTTGGATTAATAACTCACTGCCATTGCTCAGACAAGTGTTCAATAAATAACATCTTTATGTTCTTGTACCTGGGAAAGAAGCCCTCATGAGTAATGAGTTTTCCAGCTGTGACACAGTGAGCTGTTGGACAAACACAGCACGGAAATGAATGTCTGCTGTTATACTCTTACTCAACAGCTCTTGGCAGCCATGAAAACAACCATTCATCAAACACAGGGGCAATAAAAGTCTCGAAGAGCAAGGCAATGAAAACCTCAGCAATAAAACCTGTGGCCTCCCAGCAAAGAAGCAGTTAACTGTCCACCCAAAAGTCCTTTTCCCTCTTCCAGGGTATAGAGTTGTATAGCCGGGCAGCTGTTGCCCCACCATGGACTACACCTTCCAGCCTCCTTGGATATAGATTATTCGGTCATGTGACTCCCCAAAAGTGAGTGATGAGAGTCACTTCTAGTCCAAGGCATTTAAATGTCGGAAATCTACTCCTCCCGCTTTTCTCCCAAGTGCCAGCTCAAAGCAGTGGGGATAGCGGGGCCACAAAGTGGGAGGAGCCTAAGTCCCTGAATCATCACATCCTGGAAACCTCCCACTGACCTGGAATATCCACAACGGACAACTATGTGAGGCAGAAATAGATTTGTATGTGAACAACAAATAGACTTTTGTTATATTAAGCCACTGAAATGTTGAGGTGTGTTTGTTACAGCAGCTAAACACCAATATTCATTCATTCCACCAAATAACTACTTATTATGTGCCTTTCATGGGAATATAGAGAAGAATAGCCTGGAATTCTTCCCTCAAAAAGTTCTCATTCTAAATTGGAGAATTAGATGAGAGAATTAATGGGAGAGACAACTTGAATAAAAATGCCACGAATGGAAAGGCAGTAGGTGAGCCACAAAAAACCCTGCATAGACCAATTACCATTAACGAAACTGAGAGAATTAACCAAAAAACTTCCTAAAAGGGAGTTCCCTTGTGGCCTAGTGGTTAGGACTCCAGGCTTTCACTTCCATGGCCCCGGTTCAACCCCTCATCGGGGAACTGAGATCCCACAAGCCGCACAGCTTGGCTAAAAACAAATAAATAAAACAAAAAAAGCTTCCTAAAAGGCATCAGGACCAGGTTATTTTGTAGACAATTTTATTAAACCCATCAGTAAAATGATATGGTTAAACTATTCCAGAGAACAGAACAAGATGGAAAACTTTCCAATTTATTCTGAGTCCAGAATTACCATCCATGATACAAATGTCAGGCAAGAGCACACACAAAAATAAACAAATTTCATCTGGAACATAGGTAATAAAAATAGCAAAAGAGGGCTTCCCTGGTGGCGCAGTGCTTGAGAGTCCGCCTGCCGATGCAAGGGACACGGGTTCATGCCCCAGTCCGGGAAGATCCCACATACCGTGGAGCGGCTGGGCCCGTGAGCCATGGCCGCTGAGCCTGTGCTCCGCAACGGGAGGGGTCACAACAGTGAGAGGCCTCGCGTACCGAAAAAAAAAAAAAAGAAAGAAAATCCACCTGCCAATGCAGGGGACAAGGGTTCGATCCCTGGTCCGGGAAGATCCCACATGCCGTGGAGAAACTAAGCCCGTGCACCACAACTAACAACTACTGAAGCCCACATGCCTAAAGCCTGTGCTCAAACAAGAGAACAAGAGAAGCCACCGCAGTGAGAAGCTCGCGCACCGCAACAAAGAGAAGAGTAGTCCCTGCTCTCTGCAACTAGAGAAAGCCCACGAGCAGCAGCAAAGACCCAACGCAGCCAAAAATAAATAAATTACATAAATTAAAAAAAAGGAATAAAATAAAATAAAAATTCCCACTGTGGTAGTGGAACTCTTTCTCCAAAAAAATAATAAAATTAAATTAAAAGGACTAGAGCTATATTATTATATTACAGAACATTAGAAAGTGTTTAGAACTATATTATTGCTAAATTTTAAAAGCAAGTTGTAGAAGAGCCTGAATGTATATGTGTGTATTTGGGTGAGCATCCAGATATTTCGTTAGTTATAAAAATTGAGGAAGAAGGCTTAATAGTGAACAATGGCTTATTGCTCAGGTGTGAGGTTAGGATGATCGAATGACTTCTCTTTTTACTTTGTACACTTCTGTACAGGTAAAAAAATTTAATGGGTATATATTACTATTTTATTCTACAAATAACAATTGTAACAAACAAAAACAATAAAAATATAGTGCTAACGAGACCTTTCTCCCATATCCCTGCCCTTTCCTTTAATGCCTGAAAAGGAATTCTTAATTCTCCTTCCTCACCATTGACCATCCCACTCCCATCCTAGAAAAGCAGGAAAAGTAATAGATAGAAATGAACAAACCCCTCGGATTCCCCAGACCCAAATGGGCTCAGTTATGTCCCCAAGGAGCAGTGTCTTATTTCAAAGTGCCCCCAGCATTAAACAGGAAATGTCAGATTAGACCATTCCTGAACACCTGGTCTCTAGGAGGGAAAACCAAACTCCACCTCTACCTCAGAGCCTGCCCAGAGGCCCACAGGGCTTAGCAACTGGCTGCTGAGGATAGTAAGAGAACATCTACTTTCCAGGTCCAGTCCTGCCATTTGCCAGCTATGTGACCATGGATAAAGCCTTCTCCTCTCTGGGGCTCTATTTCTTCTATTGAATGGGGGTGACAATGCCAACCTCTAAGACTGGTGACAAGATCAAATAAGGTAATGCAACATTTTCAATTGCAAATATTCCACCGAGCTAAAGTAGAGCAGGTGGCTTACCAGCCTTTGCATAAAGGCCACTTTTTATTTCGTGTGATATTCATTAATTGACACAGAGGGAAGAGGGGAGAAAGGGAGGATCTCGGGCAGCTGGTGGCATTCTCCTCCAACCTGGAAATGCAAACCATGAAGAGGAGGATGAGAGAGAGAGAGAGAGAGAGTTTGTGCTGTATTTTGTTTGTTTGTTTGGTTTTGGGTTTTTTTGCGGTACACGGGCCTCTCACTGTTGTCGCCTCTCCCGTTGCGGAGCGCAGGCTCCGGACGCGCAGGCTCAGCGGCCATGGCTCACGGGCCCAGCCGCTCCGCGGCACATGGGATCTTCCCGGACCGGGGCACGAACCCGTGTCCCCTGCATCGGCAGGAGGACTCTCAACCACTGCGCCACCAGGGAAGCCCTGTGCTGTATTTTGAGGAGGGTGCTTTGAAGAGAGTGGGTGTGGAGCACACACAGCATCAGATCCCTGCCTGGAGCTGTTCTAGGGGTGCTTTGAGATCTGCCAGCAGAACTCTATGTCCCGGCTGTGGACATCAGGCCCAGGTCACAGGAGGGAGGAGCCGACAAGAAGCCTGTTAGCTGCCCTCCAGCCCTTTCCAGGGTACCTCAGTCAGCAGGCTGAGGCTGGAAGGCAGAGAGGGGGGACCAGATTGGGTGTGTCTAGAAGGCAACACCAGAACAATGATCTGCAGGAAAGAACCAGAGCCTGGGCTCCAGGAGACCCCACTCTGGCCCCAGTCAGCTCTGTGACATTAAGCAAGTTGCCACTCCACCCTGGGGTTCATCTCCCCTTCTGTAATATGATGGGCTTGGACCAGAACAGGACCCTCTGGTTCCGTGACCATAGTCATTCTGTGCCTGCCTATCAGGCAGTGGAACTTCCCAAACAGAGGGCCCATTGAGAGCAGGGGTGGGAGCTTCTGGAATTCCCTTCAGCCTCAGTCAGGGACAGACACAGGGAGTTCTCTTCCTGATTCCTGTGCCCTGCCCTAACTGTACTGGAAATCTATGACCTCATTTTTCTTTCCCTCCCAGAAAGAAGGGGAAGCTGGGGAGGCAGACAAATGTGGCAAAATGAGAAGATGGAGGGAGGCTAGGGGACCTGACACAGAGTGTTACTGCAGGGGGCAGGAGAGAAGACACATACACCCAGATCAGACAAACAAACTTTATTCAGAAAAGCATATTAGTAATCACCACTAAACTACTGAAAGAAGCACATCGGTCCCCTCTTCTCCCTACCCTCCCTCACCCTCCCACGCACACCCTCTCTTTGGCCTTTGTAGAATACTGGAGACATCCTCTCCTGGGCCCACAAGTGGTCCCAGACTTTTGGGCTGGGGGCAGCCCACAGCAGTGTCAGGTTGGATCGAGTCCTGGAGTCCAGAGAGGGAGGCCAAGGAGACTGCCTCCAGTATCCAAAAGTTCCGGGCCAGCTCAGGTAGTCATTCCCATGGCACAGGGCCCCGAGGGGAAGGAGAGGATGGGTGTGGGAGCTGTCTTCATGTCCTTCTCACATCTGGAGAAGCCGTGGGAGGCCAAGTGGGAAGGCACATCTAGACGAGCCAGTGAGCTCTGGAATGTTTCAGGCACATGTGGCTGTATAAGGTACCATGAAGGCCAAGGATACTTCTGCTCCTGAGTAAGGTCAGCTAACCACAGACAAAGCACTATGGGCTGCGGGCTAAGAAGAGGTCCTCAAAGGGCTGGATCTGAGCTGAGGATGCAGCTTATGTGATGATCTAAAAAAGAGAAAAGAACACATGCTGGAGCTCAAAAGCCATTGTTCAGGGTTCAGGGGTGCACGGCTCAGTTCCAGGTATCTGGAAGCTTGTGCCCAAGTCATAACGCAAGCAGAATAGGAATTTCTCTACGTCAAGGCAAAATGAACCTTCACCATCTTGGCTCTTCCACCGAATGATGTGGAAAGGGAGCTGCTGGGCAAAGATTATTCCCTCTCCCCACCTCCTTATATGGCCAGTGAAAACACTGAAACCCTCTGCTGGCCCAGGGAAGGGGCCCTGGGAGAGGTCAGAATGACTGGCTCTGGGAGTTTCCATGGCCTCAACAGCATGGAAATCTGCAACAGAAGAACCAAAGTTGCTGGGCTTCCAAGACACCTCCAGTATCCCAGCAAAGGTCACCCCCAGGTTCTGGCTGGCACCAGCAGTGGGCACTAAGGAAACAGGTACCCTGCCTGGAGCATGGCAGCAGGACCCCAGCCTAACTGAGATGCTGAAGGGCTCAGTGTTCTGGGATTTCCCGGAGGACAGAAAACAATAGCAACAACAATAACACAAATAACCACAATTTTAATGGTCACAGAGTTTCAGTTTTGCAAGATGAAAAAGTTCTGGAGATGGACGGTGCTGATCGCTGCACAGCAATGTGAATGGATTTAATGCCACTGAACTGTACGCTTTAAAGACAGTTTCGATGGTCAATTGTATGTTATGAATATTTTACCACAATTAAAAAAAATTTTTTTTTCCAAAGATAATCCATGGGGATTCCCCGGCGGTCCAGCGGTTAGGACTCTGCACTTTCACTGCCGAGGGTGCAGGTTCGATCCCTGGTCTGGGAATTAAGATCCCACAAGCCACGTGGTGTGGACAAAAATATTAAAATAAATAAAGATAACCATGCTAACAGCATCTAACATGTATTGACCCCCTACTGTATACAGCACAGCCTGGTTCTGAAGAGGTCAGACTGCCAGAGTTCAAATCCGAACTCACCAGCTGGGAGACTCTAGGTAAGTCACTTAACCTCTCTGTGACTCATTTTCCTCATACAGAATATGGAAATAATACTAGAACCCAGCTCAGTAGGGTTGTTGAGAGAATGAAATGAATACATAAGTGCTTCGAGCAGTGCCGGGCACAAAGATGTAAAGATGGTGACTATGTAAAACTCACAAAAGCACTCCACATCCCCACCCAGATCTTCACCACTGCAACAGAGAAACCTAAGACTTTTCTTCCTAAACTCTACAAACACGCTCACAAAAAAGCATTCTGGCTTCCCCTATTCTAGTTTCTAATCCAGGGAGGGTTGAACTTTTTCAAAGAGCAGACCTTTGAAGGATTTAGCAAAAAGGTTGAATTGCTGTCATAACCCTTTGGACATTGTGGTTATTACTGTCACCCCTTCAACTTGCTCCTGAATAAAAACACTTTAACTTTTTTTTTTTTTTGCGGTACGTGGGCCTCTCACTGTTGTGGCCTCTCCCGTTGCGGAGCACAGGCTCCGGACGTGCAGGCTCAGCGGCCATGGCTCACGGGCCCAGCCGCTCTGCGGCATGTGGGATCCTCCCGGACCGGGGCACGAACCCGTGTCCCCTGCATCGGCAGGCGGACTCCCAACCACTGCGCCACCAGGGAAGCCCAAACCCTTTATCTTTTAGAAAAGGAGCAGGCTCTGGGTTTTTTTATTCAAAAGCCTATGAGCTCGCCAGAAAGCCAAGAGGCATCTTACCTTACCAAGGCTGGGCCAGCTGTTCATCCCAGATCCCGAGTTTTCTTCTCTGTTTGGTGTGAGCCACCCCTGCCAGTTGCTTATGGTCAATGCCAGCATCTCTTACAGGTGATGTTCCTTTTGACTGGGAAACCAGGAAACCATCTGGACAACCTTGGCTTCATTCCCCAAACAATGTAAAGGAATGTTCAATCCACAGTTTCCCCAGGCTCTCGCTGGCCTGGCAGGGCCGGCTATCTTCTCTTTAATGGAGCGGGTGCGGGGCCTCCCTCTGGTATAGAAATTCCCTGGGAAAGAGAAGGAGTGCCCCTTGTCTTCAAACAGACCACAGCCAATGGGTCGGGACCCTTGGTGATAAATGAGAGCCAGGACGACACGGCTGCTTGGAACCTTAGGTGGAGAAAGCTGGTCCAGGTCCAGAGGCAGTTAACACTGTAAACTAAGTTACTTGGGCTGCTTTTAGAGCAGGACTTCTCAAAGCCTTTCATATGCTAATGAGCACTGTGAATCTTCAAGAAGGGGAGAAAGCACCTTAGACAAACCCTTTGGGCCTTGAAGCCCTCTATTAGAGGGTAGCTCCAGAGTCCGGATTCCTGGGAACAACCAATGCTTTAAAGTAAACAACGCTAGACTGAGAGTCCAAAGACCGGGTTCTAATCGTTTTCTGGCTGTTCGCAAGAGCAAGCTCTGAGTCTCCATCTGCAAAAAGAAAGGGGTGGGGCTCGCCTAGCATTCCTTGACGTTGGTGTGGTATCCCTAATGCACAAAAGATATTGGGAGGTGGGGACGGAACAGAAACCTGTGAGAGGAAGGCTGGGAAGGCGAGGCCAGGGAAGCTGGTGGGCATTAGGAACCGGCCTCCGTGAACCGCGAGGACAAAGACGGAACAGGAGGAGAAAGAAGACTCCAAAGGTGCAAGGGTACAGCCCCCTTATCCATCCTCACCTTTGCAGATGGGCCCCAGCGCAACACATCAAAGAACCGAGGGATGGCCCGGAAGGACTGCGCAGGATGCCCGCACAATCCCAAACTAAAACCACACCCGTCGCTCATCCCAGGACCAGTGGAGGCCTGTCCCCAGCTCCGCCCGCGGCGTCATGCCTGCCTTTTTCAGCACTCGGGGCTGGAAGAGGGGCCAGGGCAAGGGGGTGCTCTTCCGAACGCGGAGCGAGAGGGAGGGGGCAGTGGCGCCGCCAGTAGACTGGTTCCAATTTGGGAGCCTCCCCCGGATCTACGCGGCGCCTGTCCACGTCTCGCTCTCGGCCGGGAAGGGGATGAGGAACCGCGAGGCTTCGCCTCGGGGCGGCCCGACTGAAAGAGTGCGTCCGCCCCTCGGATGCGGCTCTGCCTTGGTCCCAGGAGACGGCGCAGCTGTCCGGACTCTGGACTGCGGGGAAGCCGTCGGACAGAAACTGCGATCCGGGCGCCGGGGCGCGGGCGGCGGCAGGAACGCAGGGCGAGGCGAGGGGAGGGAGCCGGGGCGCACGGGCGCGGGGCGGTGGCGGCAGGAAGGACGGGTTCCCCGCCCCGCGGCGCAGCGACCTCACGCCACCTCCTGCTCGCCCTGGTAGTGGCGGCAGCAGCCGTAGAGCGCTGAGAGCAGGTAGAGGCCGAGGCAGAGGCCGCCGCAGACGGCGGCCGCCAGGAAGGCGTGGTAGGCGCAGGACATCTGGTAATCCTTGAGGTTGCAGTAGCTGTGGCTCTGCGTCTGGCTGATCATGATGCCCATCGCGGCGCCGTAGAGCGCGGCCGCCAGCAGGTCGTGTGCCACGTTGACCACCAGCCAGCGCGAGCCCAGGACGGGCACCAGCTCGTGCTTGCCCAGCAGCGTGAGGAAGTAGAGGCCCAGGGTCAGCAGCCAGAAGAGAACGGACACGAAGAGCGCGAAGTGCACCGGGCCCTGGTACCTGCTTGTGGCGATGGTGATCCAGAAGGCGGCGCCGGCCAACAGCTGCAGCAGCCGCAGCATGCCCAGCGGGCCGCGCAGAAAGGCCCGCTGCAGGCTCACCGCGCCGCGGGCCGCCCGCGCCTGGGGCGGCGGCTGGCGCGGGGGCGGCGGCAGCATGGCCCCCGGGCGCGGTGGCGGCGGCGGCGGCGCCCCGAGCAGCGGAATGGCGACGTCTGGCTCGCGGAGGTGGCCCGGCCGACGTGCCCCTGAGCCCGCCGCGGCCTCCTCGCTCCCCTCCGAGTCCTCCTCTCTTCCTCTCCCCTTCTCCCCACTCTACTTCCCCCTCTCCTCCCCTCTCTCCTCCCCTCTCTCCTCCCCGCAGCCCTCCTCTCTTTCTCCGTTTCTTTCTCTCTCCACCCCTCCTGCCCGCCCTCTCCCTTCCCCTCCTCCTTCTCCACCCCCACTCGCTCCTCCGGGCTTCCTGCCTTCTCTCTTTGGGCCTCGCCCACCACCCTGGTGCCCCCCTTCCTGTCGGCGCCAAACTCCCAGCTCGGATTCCTTCCTCCTTGGAGCAGGGCGGAGGGCACCCCAGCTGGCCGTGGGTCTTCCGCTCCGTCCGACTGGGCCGAGTTTGCCACAACTGCTCACCCTGCCTGCCCTGGCTCCCTGGCTCCGGTCCAGCCTCGAAGCTGAGAGTCGTCTTCTGGAGGTGGAGCGTCCCCTCAGTGTTAGGCTGGGCCTTTTTCTTTCTTCTCCCTCCTGTCCTAATAGTTCACTGGGGCCTCCCGGCCCTTCCTTGGCGCTGGAGGAGAGCAGTGCCAGGCTTAAGCTGCCATCTCTTCTCACCTGGACATCCGAATATCATATCCTGCCAGTGCCCACCCCAAACTTATTCTGTCCAAAGCTGGGTTCAGACTTTGTCTCAGCCATCCGAGTTCTCATGTCAGTGAAAGGGACCATCACCTGCTCCAGGCCGCACTGCCCCTCCCGTGCCACAAAGCAAAGTCCTATTAGTCCAATCTCTTTTTTCCAACCTTCTTTGCCATCGAGCATATTAAAAATAGGCTTCCCAGCATGACCAGGACACAAACCCAGCTCTAAGAGACAGCAAAGCCCAACAATGCTTTACATTACTGCTATTACTGCGATTTGCAGGAATTCTCATTTAAGCCTCAAAGAACCCCCGAGATACATACAATTATTTTCCTCATCTTGTGGAGGAGAAAAACGGAATCTACAGAGGTTAAGACCACGAAACTGGTAACTGCTGCTGGTCTCTCTTCCCTCCCCTTCTGATCCAACCTTTGTGCACTGTGGCATCTTTCTAAAACACAGACCTGGTTGTATATACACTGCTTCCCCTACTGACCACAGAATAGGGTTCTGTCTCTTCTATGGGGATGTTTCACAATCTGGCCCCAACCGACTTCCAATTTCCTGGTTTTCCACTTCCTTTTCTTACCCATGCTTTCACCCAGCATGCCAACCCCACCAAACCTCTTAGGGTTCCCAAAGAGTCTCAGAATGCCCTTCATTCCCAGACCCCATTTGTCTGGCAAATTCCTACTTATCCTTCAATGCCCAGTTTAAATATTCCTCCCCTTGGTTTAGCCTCCCAGGCTGTTGATTGCTGGCTCTTCTAGGCCCCCCTTGGATGTTCCCTCTGTAGTAGCTGAGTCAGCTACATCATAACCATTGGTTATCAAGTCTTATCCATCTTTTCCTGTGCCTGGCACGTAAGAGACTCAGTAAATGTCTGTGGAGTGGAAGACTGGGTGGCTGCAGGAACAGCAGTGGAAGTGAGAGGACCCCTCTTGTCCTGGGGACTGTACATGCATCAGACCCCCAGCTTATCCTACCCTACAGAGCTCGTTTCTCGTCTCTTGGTAATGGGATGAGGCAGCTGGCCCCTCGCTCCCCTTGAGGGAGAAAAACTACGTGGCTTCTCAGGGAGCTAATGCCTCCCACTGCCAACTCAGCCCCACCTACGGGTACCTGAATGCATATTTTAAGTGAACAAATGGTGGTGTATACCACCCGCATTTTTTGGTAAGACAGCATGGCATAAAGGCTCAGGGTGTAAACCCTGGAGACAGACTGCCTGGCTACTTCTCACTGCTTCACCACTCCCTGGTGCTGGGACCTGGGGGGGTCTGTACCTCAGTTTCCTCATCTGTGAAATCTTTTCATTCAGCAAATAGATATTAAGCACCTAGTAAGTGCTAGGCACCATTTGAGGGGCTAGGGATACATAATATATATGTGATTATTATGAATTGAATGCTTACTATACACTTTATATAAAGTGAGCACTTTATTGTTCTACCTACTCCTTATACCAGCTCTTTAAAATAACTGGTATTAACTCTGATTCACTGATGGGGAAACCAAGGCTTAGAGAGGTAAGGAAGTGGACCATGCTCACAGAGCTGATGAGTGACAGTTTAAATAGCAGCCTGGGTGTGGCTGACTCCAGGTCCACATTCAATATGCTTTTATATACTTTCGCATATTTAATTCTCAGCTACTGCCACAGGAACCCAGAAAGGTTACATGACTTGCCCAAAGAAACACAGCTACTAAGTGTCAGTGTGGGGACTCAAACCTAGGTCTTCTGATCCCAATTTCAGGGCTGTTCCTTCAGCAGCCCTGAGCAACCCCTGGAGAGACATCCTCAATGTCTTCAGGGTGCCAGTCTCGAGTGTGGTTGGGGCTAGGATGTGCAGCTGGGCACTGAATCTGGGTGCTGCACTGGTGACAGAGAATTATGACAACCACACAAACTGCCTCTGTAAGTGGGGGACCTAAGCTAACAAACATTTAGAGGCAGACAAGAGAATCCTTCCCTCTTCTAAAAAGGCATCTGGGGCTTCCCTGGTGGCACGGTGGTTAAGAATCTGCCTGCCAACACAGGGGACACGGGTTCGAGCCCTGATCCGGGAAGATCCCACATGCCACGAGCAACTAAGCCTGTGCGCCACAACTACTGAGCCTGCGCTCTAGAGCCCACGAGTCACAACTACTGAGCCCATGCACCACAACTACTGAAGCCCGCACGCCTAGAGCCCGTGCTCTGCAGCAAAAGAAGCCACCGCAACGAGAAGCCCACACACCTCAACAAAGGGTAGCCCCCACTTGCCGCAACTAGAGAAAGCCTGTGCAGCAACGAAAGCCCAACGCAGCCAAAAATAAATAAAAAATAAAGAATAAATAAATAATTAAAAAGGCATCAGGAGAGTTGGGGTGGGGCGCCACCTGGTGGACACAAACTTTTGGCTTCACAAGGCAAATCCTACTCCTTATAAGGAAGCGCCTTTGGCGGCTTTCAGGAGATATTTTTAGCCTCTGGAATCTTGAAGACATTCCAAAAGACGGTCCACAGACTCCGCAAAAGCATAACCATGCACAAAGATCTTGATGCCTCCAACTCAACAAGTATGGTCTAAACACCTGCTGGATGCAAACAATCTGGGTGTGGAGTGCAGGAATGAAGAGGACCAATGCTTGCCCTCAAAGTGTTTGCACTCTGCTGGTAGGGGAGGGACAGATGTGGACACAAATGGACACAAAAAAGAGGCATGGATGAGAATTATAAGGAAAATACAAAAGGGAAAGAGTATCGTGATGGGAGGGCTGAGGAAAGATTCAAAAACAAGTGTCATTTGAGGATGGATAGAGTTTTGACAAGCAGAGGTGGGGGATAGGTGTCTTGGACGAGGCAGCCTCCCATCAGGCAGGTCCTGAGCATCCCTGGATGTTATCACTGAGTATGCCAAGAATGCAAGGCCATGACAGCTCTTTCCGCAACCATTTCTCAGTGTTGTGTTTGCAGCCAGCAACTTTGAGGGATGAGGGAACATCTTCTCCCAGACACAGGGCAGACTCACTTATTGCTTACGATAAAAGTGGTGAGGTAGGAGGGGACTGTGGTGGGTTTTCCAAGCTCAGAGCTCCGCAGCTGTGACGCAAACCCGCTGCATGTGTAACATCCACCTGGGTCCCTCTGTAGTGCCCCCGTGAAACTTGAGAACAAGGGAAAGATGTGTAACAATGGTGCTAATGCTGCTTGCTGTGCCAACAGCGGTCAATCCTTTGTCTCTGACTCAGGAATCCTGTGTCTTCTGCCAGCATTTATGAAACGACAGCAGGCTAGCTTTGTAGCTTATAAATGGGGTAAATCCCAGCCCCTGACAGGTGTTCTAGGCAGAGGGAACAGTGTGAGCAAAAACGGGGCTAGCTTGTCTAGGGAACAAGTAGTGACACTAGATAGATACTGTGAGCCCCAATGCAATGACATTCGATATGCCCAGAGGGGGAGGCAACCCGTAATAAGGAGGAAGGTGTAGCCCACTCTGAGATCCCACAATCAGCTCTTACTGTTCACAGTCAGATTCTATTCTGTTCTCAGTCTCTGGGCTACTGTAAACATACTGCATATATAGACTCAACTCACAGTGGTTTAACACCTTTTATGTCCCAAGCCCTGAGCTGGCACTTGACCCAAATCAGTAATTGTGGCACGCAGGCTCAGTAGTTGTGGCGCACTTAGTTGCTCGGTGGCAATGTGTAATCTTCCCGGACCAGAGCTCGAACCCGTGTCCTCTGCATTGGCAGGCGGATTCTTAACCACTGCGCCACCAGGGAAGCCCCTGAACGGTGTATTTTTTTTTAATGTTTCTATAATGCACCATTTGCCTGTAGGACTTTGTTGTTTTCAGCCTGTTCAGTTTGTAAGTTCACAGAAGAGGGTTGTTGTAAGTTGCTTTTTGTAACGTCCTAAGCAGGAGGATGCTTTTTAAAAAGCTTAGAAAGATCAGGTCATTTATCAAGAAAAACGGAGTTGACTCAGGAGTCCCACTGTTGCTTGTCAAGTGAGTGTGGAAGTTCTCTCTGTTCTCCCCAGAACAGAACATTCAGCAACAACAAACCCATGGGAACAAGTCTCAGCCCCACTGGGGGATCATTTGTGACTGTCCAGTTGCTTGAACAATTCCTGCAGCATAGAGAGGGAAGGAGTCGAATGCTGCTTTAGTGTCTGTAGCAAGGTTTATATTATGCACTGTGCCTATAGCACCTTACTTCATCCTCACAGCAACGCTCAGAGGTGGGTATGATTATTCCCATTTTATAGATGAGAAAATAGAGAAGCAGAGAGGTTAAGTTATTTGCCTAAGGTTAAACAGCTAGAACCCCTTTCCTAGACTCTACTCCCCTAAAAACTAGCA
Organism: Orcinus orca; assembly: GCF_937001465.1. Classification (NCBI taxonomy): domain Eukaryota; kingdom Metazoa; phylum Chordata; class Mammalia; order Artiodactyla; family Delphinidae; genus Orcinus; species Orcinus orca. The sequence continues at coordinate 60,620,893 of NC_064572.1, read as the reverse complement.
CCTTGCTGAGCCATATTGGAACCTAGGGCGAAAGGAAAAATGTGTGCCCCTATGTGCACTTATCAAAACATCCTTCCATATTTTGAACCAAATGGAAAAAGTGGATAAAATCTCTACGATCAAAAAACACAACCATATATAAAGCCCTGTGTTGCCCAATCTGTTCGCACAATATTGTCAACACTCACAAAGCCAATTGGCAGGAGACACAATGGCGGCCTTCCTGGGAACCGCGGGCTGATTGGAAATGACTGTTCCCATTGCAAAATGATAGTGTCATAAAACAAACAACAGCCTGTCTTTATGTTAAATGTCAATACTTTGTTCATCATGGATATTTTGCATTATTTTGATTTTTAAAGATATTACATTAAAATATTTATCCTAATTATGGAGTTTTTTGTTGCCCCCTCAAATATTGCACCCAAGGAGTGTTCCCCTTGCCTCACCTTAATCTGATCCCTGGTAAAGCCAGGTCGTGGCCTGAATTACCCCAGGGCTCCATTCCCCAGGGTAGGCCTTCACTAAACAGGGCCCTGTTGGGGAGTGGATCCCAGATCCTCCACTCTTGCATGGCCTCACGGAAGTGCCTCATCTTCTCATCAGAAATATTGAATCACAAAGCTGTAGCAATAGAAATGCTTCCATTCTGTGGTAAGCACACAACGGTCACATGCCTGCAAAGATGTCTGGAGGCACCAGATATTCTCTACCCAGCCTTAGTCACATCTGACCCAGAAGCCACAAGTCCCCAATTCCTACACTGATATGCTCAGCAGAGCTCATGGCATCACAATTCTTAGCCTCTCCAAGCACTGATATGCCAAGAGTTTGGCTTTCCTGTTGTGGGGAATGGAGTAGAAGGAGTTCCTAGTTCAGAAGCCCAGATTCCTGGTTTAACTGTCTGCACAGTACTCTCCTTAGCCAAGCAGTTGGATGAAAGGCTTTGCAGCAATACTTTCTATTGGAGATGAACATTGCTGATTTCTTCTTTCTTTTCAATATTTCCACAGGGCTTCAGGAAAGCAAAGAGAAGCCACTGTTAAAACCCTTTAAGCTACAATAAAGCACTTGCTGATAACTGTTTTTGTGCAGGACACAGAGAGGAATTAGAGACCGTGGGATGAGGAAGAACAGCTCCCAAACATACCCTCCACCTTGCCAAAAGGGACCCACAATCCCAGTGTGCTGGCTCTTACTCTTCCCCCCTGGGAACTTTTACAGAAGAGAACTCAAATGACTACAAAGGTCAGCTTTGAAGTGAAAAAGAAGTCAGGGAGACTCAGCTGCCTATTCCCAGGTGCCCTTTGTGACCATTTTTGAACCAGTGCACAAACAACTCATCTTCCAACGAAGCAAACAAGCACTTATCAAGGGCCTACTGGACACCCGGCATCCACTCCTGTCCCCCTACGTTTCAAGCTGCAACCAAAGTGAATTTCTAAAAACACAAATTTGTCATGAGGATGAAATGAGCTACTATTTGTAAAGTGCTCACTGGCATTACTGGCACATAGTGAGTGCTATAACGAATCTATTAAATAAACACATACAATGCTATTCCCCTCAGAGGACCAAATGGAAACTTCTTCACTACCTGCCTCTGCCTTCTGCTTCCCCACCTCTCTCTCCCTTGCTAACCTTACTCCAGGCCTCATTTCAAGTCCTCCTGAGTCAAGCTGCCTCCTGGCCTTAGCATGTGGCTTTCTCTCTGCCCAGACCCATTCCTCTTCATTTGATTAATTTCAACTCCTCCTTCACAACTCAACTGAAATGTTACTTCTGCCTTCTAGGACCTCCCCAAGGGAGCTTAGGTTCCTTCATGTTTATCATAATTGTAATCACAACTAAATGTTTTAAGTTTTTAAATGTCTGCCTCCCTTACTAAGCTGTAAATTCCCCCAGGGCAAGGCTTATTAAAGGTGTCTCCAGTTCGCTGCTGGTCAAGGAACTCGGACAGGGTGAGTCCCTAATGGACCATTGTCGAAGGAATGAATGAAACCTTTTTAATAGTGTCTCATTAGGAGGTTGGCCCGAGATTGCACAGCTGATTCAAGATTCGAACCCACGACATTCTGGCTTTGAAACCAAAGGTCTTACCACCGCACTGACTGTCCCTTCCTCTCCCGCAAAGCTGCAAGCCAGAAGATAAGTGGTCTGGGAGTTGAGTTTAAGGAGCTGCAAGTCTATTTATTTGCAGAGGGCCACATGCTGCAAGGAACTCGGCGCCGCGCGCAAAGGCCTCGGGCCCAGGGGAGGGGGGCATCCGTCACGTGTAACCAGCACGGCCAGCCGTCGCCGCACCCCGGGGCAGGAATGCGGCCCCGCCCCCGCTCCCGAGCCAGCAAAACCGCCCTCTTCCTGAGGACTGACGTCAATGAAGGGGGCACCTCCGCGCGCTGAGCGAGGGCCGCCTGGGGCGGAGGGAAAGGGCCCGGGAGGACACGGCCCTCTCTGCTGCTCCGCCGCTGATTGGACCTGGGGCTTCTTCGCACTCGGATTTCGAGGCCTTGGGAGAGAAGGGGGCTAGGCGGGACACGCCCCTCACCCCTCTGCCGCCGCCGATTGGCTCACGGAGTCTCCGCGTTCGATTTTGGAAGGCTCGCGGGGCGCTCACACCAAAGCTCGGCAAAGGATTGGCTGTTCCCGAGCCAGGGAGCGCTTTCTCTGGGGAACGGCGGCTGTGACCGAGGTGGCCCGCCTCAGGCGGCCAGGTACGTAGGTTCGGCAGCCTGGCTTGAGCTGCGGTGGAAGCGAGTGGGCGGGCCGTCAGAGCAGGGTTGTCGCCGGGACCCGAATTCCCAGGCCCACTTAGAGCCCGTCGTTGTGCGAAGCGGCCACGTCTGAGCCCGGGGGCGGACCCGTGCTGGGGATATCGCCGTGTGACCTCGACCGGGATACCCCCTCCCAAGGTCTTGTCCTGTTGATGAGCGCCGTCCGGTCCCTGTAAGCACCGTCGAGGCAGGAAGCCCGCCCTTTCGAAAGCCGTGCAAGGGGTTGGGGTGGGTGCATCTTAGCTGACCCCATCCCGATTTGAGGTCTGTCGGCTCTGCCCTTCAGCGTGGTGAGTAATCGCTCTAACTCCCCGCGGGGCGGTGGAGTGTCGAGGGCACAGAGGCTGGCTTGGGAGACCTGACTTTCGATCCCTGCGCCTTCCAAAACCCGCAGAAGCAGATAGGCCGTTTCAGAGCCTCCTGGGTCCTTCTTCCCCCAGAAGACCTCGTCAGCCATCCGGCAGGAACAAAAATAGCAGTGGTTGAGAGCGTGCCCACGATCCCAGCCTCGTCACCTACCACCTGTGTGACTTTGGGAAGTTACTTAACCTTTGTGGGCACAGCTTTCTCATCTGTAAAATGGGTGTAACAATAATAGTGCCTCCTCATAGTGGTGTTGTGAGGATTAAAGATATTACTCCTCAGAAAGTGCTGTTCTGCACTTGACAGGGAGCAAGATGCCTCAGTGGCAGCGATGATTTAAAAGTCCACAGATGAATCCATCTCCCTTTACTCTCTTCTCCCAAGAGTGAAGGTCCCTTTTGAGGGAGTTTCATGACAGTAGTGAGGATGAAAATGGCAATGATTCTATAGTCCCTGGTGGTTAAACAGCCTCTCTCCCTTGCATCATTCATTCACGATGTAATGAACTGGCATAGATGCTTTGGCATATTTTATCTCCCTATCCCCTAAGGGTTATTTATTCTCACCATTTTGATGATGTGCAAATTGAGGCAGGGGAAAACCGAGGCCTGCCAAGGTACCCAGTTATCAGAGGCAGAGCCAAAATTCAGGGTTCTTGAACTCTTGAAAAGAGTTATTCCTACATCTAGCAGGAGTTTACTTCCAGGTCATATCTGAGACTTGATCTGGGGGAAGGGTCCATTTCCTTTCTTTACCTCCTGGGACACAGAATTGGAGACCAGCCTGTGTCTAGTTCTCTCCTGGTTGAGCTAGGCCCACAAGGCCATTTGGACTGAGCCTCCTGCTTGAAAGAGCCACTGATTTTGGCTGCTGTCCAGTGGCACGTCGGTGCAGGGAAGCAGGCCAAGACCACAGGTGTTGATTTGGGCCTTGGGCCAGAGCCTCCAGTTCTTTTTCTAAAGAGGCCCTTGGCCTCTGATTACAGATTATTACCATCACCAGCATTATCTGAAGGGGGTGAGCGAGGGCCCAGTTGCTGCCCAGGTCATACAAGTGTGTTGTGCCTGTCATAGTTGCCTGTACCTCCCTGAGACTACAGAGAGAATGGCTGTCTGAACTGAGCTTCATACGTTACAAAGAGCGTTCAGTTGGGCACCATATTTATGTACTGCAAATTCAGTGCATGGTGAGTCACCTTTTAAATATATTTCTTTGTAAGAGCCCTGCAGTTCATTTATTGCCTGTTTCAAAACAAGTTGAACTTCATTTTCAACATTTGATATTTACTTTGGGAGTTCGTTTCTAAGCTAGTTTGGATCAAATTGAAGTATTTCACAATTAGTCTTTACACATTTGCTCACAGACCCATACCTATTTTTTATGTCAGCTCTGAAATGAAAGATCCATTTATAATCTTTTAATAGATCCGTGGTTTCACTTCCCAGTTTAAAAAACTGCCATTGTTCAAGTACACACGGACTTCCTTGGATTCAGGTCTTGTCCAGGAAATTCGTGGGAAAGTAACACATTGAATAAGACAGGAAATTTTTTTCTGGTAATAAAAGTTTTCTGATTCAGTTTTCTCAAAGTTTACCAGATAGTCCTACGTGAAATCCACTGATGTTTATTCCCAGCCTCACTCTGCTGTCTGAATCCCAGAGTGGGAGGCAGAGCCAGGAGTGAGGGGCCTCAAAATCTGGAGGTGCCAAGGCCTCTTGAGATTCATGGAGGCTGTGGTTGAGGCTGAAGGCTCAGACTCTCCCAGATGGTTCCTTGTTGGTGTGTTTGTAACTCACTGTAACTCTATAACTGGCCGCTGGAGGCTAGAGGCAGGAGGCAGGGGCTTGCAGGGCCTTGCAGCCCTGGCAGAGGTGGCTGGACCATCTGGGAGGTCAGGCTCCGAGCCACATCCTCCCTGAGGCAGCCGCTGCTACTTGATCCCATTGCCATTCTCTCTGAAGGGAGGGTGCAATTGCCTGAGTCTAAGAGAAGAACTGTCACCCCTTCTCCCACCACCAAGATCAGTCTGCTCGTCTGCTCCAGGCTTGGCCATAGCCAGCCTAGGTCACTAGAATGCTTTAGAGCAGTGAGTTCTCTGTCTTCTACCAGACCCTAACCCCACAGCCCACAGCAGCACAGCAGGGTCTGGCCTCCAGGGAAGACTGAGGAGGGCAGAAAAGGGAAGCTACTGGTGGGGAAGTTCCCTGGCACTTAATGAGCCAGACCTGTCCACACATGTTGCTCCTGGGCCCTGGCAGACAAGCAAACCCGTCTCTGCTTCCCTACGGACCTAGCCTTGTCATGGAATCAATGACTCAACACCAGCACACATCCTTGGAGACCACAAGCATCAATCTGTCCTTTCAGATGTAAGAGGGAAACAGGCCCACAGAGGCCATGTGAAGTGCCTGAGGCCTTTCAGCCCGTGAGTGGCAGAACTAGGGCTCGAACCTAGTCCTCTGACTCATAAGCCAGTGCTCTGTGCACTGGGCCGGGTTGCAGTTCCAGATTTCTTTTGTGGAGGCTGGGGATCTTCCTCTTCAGAGTGCCACAGGTTCATGGCTTCAAGGCTGGGGCAGCCTGTCACCTGGTAAAGAGCTCTGGTGCTAGTGAAGATTAAAATAAATTCCACAACCCCATTCCTGCCTGGTATGTGGGACATTCACTGTTCTTCCCTTTCCACTGGCAAGTTTACCCCCTTTGTGAATTAGATAAGAATAGTGAAACAGTCCTCACAGAAATGATGGGAAGAACTGTGCTTTGAGCTGCCTGGCTGTGAGGGCAACTTGGTGGTTTAAAAGCTCGGGCTGCAGTCATTAAAATGAGGTTCTGGCCTCCGCTGAGCCAAAGATATGTATTTCAGCTACTCTTTCGTCCCCTTTGAATGGCAATGAGGATAACAGTGCCTGATTCCTAAGAACTGTTTTGAGGATGAAATGATATCACGCATGTCGCTGATTCGGAATAAACACCCCATAGTTAGCTTTAATTTCTCTTTATCAGCCTGAAAGTGTTACTTGGTGACTGTTGTTGTCTGGTCACAGTATACTGATATCATCCAGCACTGGGGGTTTAATTACCACGCATATTAGGTCTTAACTGGATTCTCATAATTGTGCCTATGGAGAGGCAGATTTTTTTTTTTTTTTTTTTTTTTTTGCGGTACGCGGGCCTCTCACTGCTGTGGCCGAGGCGGATTTTAAAATTCCCATTTTCCAGATAACAAGTACATTTTCTTTTTAACTTTTTTTTTTTGGCCACGCCACACAGCATGTGAGATCTTAGTTCCCTGACCAGGGATCGAACCCGCGGCCCCTGCAGTGGAAGCGCAGTCTTAACCGCTGGACCACCAGGGAAGTCCCCCAAAAAGCACAATTTTTATGAAGTTCATTTATCTGACAGCCTTCTGAAGGTTTATTTTAGTTATTAAATCTTTTCAAGAGAGTGGGATTCTTATGATAGAAGGCCTAGAAACTGGAACAGGGTGAGTGTGGAAATTACTGGAAGGAGGATGGCTACTGGGATGAGGAGGAGGGATGGCCAGGGCAAGGAGGGGGACAGTCATATCTGAGGAGTCTGAATGAGAAGGAGAGATGGCTCAAATTCTCAAGAGCATAAAAAGCAGGTGAGGGCTTCCCTGGTGGCGCAGTGGTTGAGAGTCCGCCTGCCGATGCAGGGGACACGGGTTCGTGCCCCGGTCCGGGAGGATCCCAGATGCCGCGGAGCGGCTGGCCTCATGAGCCATGGCCGCTGAGCCTGTGCGTCCAGAGCCTGTGCTCCGCAACGGGAGAGGCCGCAGCAGTGAGAGGCCCGCGTACAGCAAAAAAAAAAAAAAAAGCAGGTGAGAGTAAGGGTTACTTCGGCAGGTGGGCTGAGGATGGATAGGAAACTGCTCATGCTCTTATTTATATGATTCTGTTTTTTTTTAAAAAATTTATTTTATTTATTTATTTTTTGGCTGTGCTGGGTCTTTGTTGCTGCACGTGGGCTTTCTCTAGTTGCAGAGAGCCGGGGCTGCTCTTCGTTGCGGTGCGCGGGCTTCTCATTGCGGTGGCTTCTCTTGTTGTGCAACACAGGCTCTAGGCACATGGGCTTCAGTAGTTGTGGCTCACAGGCTTAGTTGCTCTGCGGCATGTGGGATCTTCCCGGACCAGGGCTTGAACACGTGTCCTTTGCATTGGCAAGCTTAGCCACTGCGCCACCAGGGAAGTCCCTGATTCTGTTCTTTTGCACTTTTTACAGTGAGCATGTACATTTTTAATTTAAATATATTTTAAATTTGATTTCCCCCTTTGTAAGCCAGTTGCTGTTTGATAGGTATCTCTATAGCTGGCTGTGGAATGAGGTCTGACTTAGCAACCAGGCCTTCCTTGTTAGGCCCAGGACTGTGAAGGGTGAAGGGAGCACAGGCAGGCCTTCAGCTGGCTCAGGCCAGGCTGCTCAGAGGAAAAGGAGGGTCTACATTACACCCCTGACCCAAGTAAAAAAGTCAAGGAGGCCAAGAAGAGGGGCATTTGCATTTATTTAGCTCCCATTGGGGACCTGATACCACACTAGACCCATTTAATCCTCACAGTAATCCTGAGAATTGATTATTAGCCCCATTTTACAGTTAAGCAAACAGGCTCAGAGAGGTTGAGTAACTTGCCTAAGGTCACAGCCAGGAAGGTGGCAGAGCTGGGATTCAAACTCAATTCTGTGTAATGCCAAAGTCCTTGGTCTCCTGGTCTCCAGTCTATTTTCCAATGCCATAGCTTTTTCAGGCTGTAGTGAAGATAAGGATAAGGTGGGTGAGCCTCTTATCCCTTTATCATTCAAAAACAACTATCTAGAACTGAGGTAATTCGATTTTCATTTCTTGCATGTGAGGAGGCAGGGGCATTGACCAGAGCCTAACTTTTATTGAACTTAGTATCGATTTCTGCCTCTGCCCTGATAGGATATTCTAACCCTGTAACCCCTTCTTCTGCCCCTACCTTTGCCTCTGTGGTCCTCTGAACTGTGGTTAGATATGATTGATCTATTTCATACTGTGTTTACTAAATTATATGGACTAGGTTCATCCCCAGGGTCTTGAAAATAGAAAATGGGATGACCCTTCTCAATGTTGTAGATGGGAAAGCAAATGAGTGGTCTTAATGCTTTACATGTCTTCACTCAGTCCTCACAGGAGCTCTACGAAGTAGGTACTAGTATGGCTAAGTTACACAGGAAGCAGATGAGGTGTGGAGGGTCACCCAGCCAGTAAGTGGTGCAGGCGGCCAGAAGCCGGATTCCCACCTGGGGAGCCCAGGTCCACAGCCCCTCTCTTACTTCTGTGCCACAAAGCTTAGGTCTCAGCGTCAGAGTATTCTGGATTGTTCTTCAGTTCCCTCATCTGTGACATGAGGAGGTTAAAAAGTACCTTCCTCATAGGGCTGTTGTGTTCACATTTCAACGATGTTATGTGAATACAGCTCTTACAGTGAAGCGTGATACGTAAGTGCTTAACACGTTTCAGCTGCCGCTGCTACGGGCGTTATCACTAGGACCCGGGGTCTGCCCGGACTCCACAGCCAGACAGACTTGGGTTCTACTTCTGGCTCTGCACTTACACATGGCTTTGTGCCTGCAAGAAAGTCATTTAACATCTGGGGTGCGCTTCTTCATCTGTAAAGTGGAGATAAACAATCCTCACCTTCTGTGACCCTTAATACATACGTCAGGCACATAAGCACTTTATAGTATAGTTTGACTGTCATCATCATTATTATTTCCCCAAGGTGCTCTGGGAAATTAGAGTGATTTTAAGTCAAGACTTCCTCCACTTCGGCTCCTGGAGAATAGAAACACCAGAAGCCCTTGCGTTAGTCAGGACCCCAGGGCTTGGGAAGGGCCCGCTGAGCTGCTGACCTCCCTCCCTGTTCCTTCCTCGGCACCCAGGATGGGTACCCCCGCCTCTGTGGTGAGCGAGCCGCCCCCTGGGCAGGCCCCGACAGAAGCCCGGGGCCGCAAGCAGGCCTCGGCCAACATCTTCCAGGACGCTGAGCTGCTGCAGATCCAGGGCCTGTTTCACCGCAGCGGGGACCAGCTGGCCGAGGAACGAGCGCAGGTCGTCTGGGAGTGTGCAGGGGACCACCATGTGGCGGAGGCCTTGAAGAGGCTGCGCAGGAAGAGGCTCCCTCGGCAGAAGCCCCTGGGCCCCTCGCTACACCACTGCAGCCGGCTCAGGTAGGCCCCTGGGGCTGGAGGGCCGCGGGGAGGAGAGCACTAACACGCCCACTGTACCCTTTCCTGGCTCTGGGGCCTGGAGCTGCTAACCTGGCCTCACCTCTAAGTACCTACCACTGGGGTTGTTGTGAGGTCTACACAGCGCTTACTTACCATGTGGTTGACACTTAGAGGTTGCTCTTACTACTGGAATCATCTATGACCCTAACCCTACTCCCATGGGAACGGGTGCCTGGGTCCTCTCAGTGCCACCTCATTTCGCAGTGATTCTCCACCAGGTGCGAGGGACTATGGTCTGGAAGAAAAAACAATCCTGTTTACCTATTGCTGAACAGGTAACATTCAAAAGTAAGCCTGGTGAAAACCTTGGCTGTGGGATTACTAAGAAAATAGCATAAGAGAGTACTGTAGAGACATCAAGGGTTAAAAACGGTTGAGAAACTTTACCTTAAACTTTCCCTAGTCCTCCACTTCTTTGCTTATTAGGTCACTGCCAGCTCAGGAACAGCAAGCCCCAAGAGATCAAGTTGAACCACATGGCCTAACCAATCACTATGGGTTACACGCTAGGCCCACAGTCAGAATATCAGATCCGAGCAGGCCTTCTGAGATCATCAGGTCCAGGGGCAGCAAATCAGCTTCATTGCTCATATTAGTTCCAATTGATTAGTAATCCCTACTGAAATCATCTTGAGATGGATACTTGCCCTCTGGTCTTGTATCAGGACAGATTAATGATGTCTGCCATGAGTACAGGATGAGGAAGACGGAGAAATGCTGAGTGTCTCACCCCCTGATCTAGCCCCACTCTCTTTACAGAAGAGCAGTCTGAAAGCTTAGCTTTGTCATGCAGCTCTTTGGCCAGAGCTGAGACCAGAGCCCTGGTCTCATTTGGCCCTGAACAATGTTTGTTTTGTTTTTTAATATTTATTTATTTGGCTGCGTCAGGTCTTAGTTGCAGCATGTGGGATCTTTTAGTTGCGGCATGCGGGACCTTTAGTTGCGGCATGTGGGATCTAGTTCCCCGACCAGGGATCGAACCCAGACCCCCTGCATTGGGAGTGTGGAGTCTTAGCCACTGGACCACCAGGGAAGTCCCCCTGAACAATGTGTTTTAATAGTTCACCATGACCAAAATCTCTTCAGTCCCTGTACTGTCCTTCCTATTGATGTTGGCTTAAAACACACTTGTTCCCTGCAGAATCACAGAGCCCCGCGCTCCACCGGCCGACCCACAGAGCAGTGCCACGGAGATGGCTTCCAGCGGGCAGTATCTGAACTCCAGGAGGACCAATGCCAGGATCCGCCGGAACTGGAGGAAGCCAGGTCCCCCAGGCTACCTTCATCAGATCAGACACTGATCCGGGGAAAGGGCTGAAAACAGCTCTATCTTCCCCAGGATTCATAGAGACTTTTGCCAAAGGGTCTGGGGAAGCGAAGAAGGAAGAGAGCTGAGGCAGACAGCCCCACTGCTGCCACTGGCCTGCTCGAGTCAGAACAGGCCCGGAGGCTTCCACTGAGCTGTTATATGGGACCCATTCCTCACCAGATTGAGGAGAAACAGTGACCGTTCCTGCCTCAGCCCTTCTCGGTTTTTAACACTGTACCTGGGCTGCATGATATTCCCCTGGGAGTCAAGGACAGGCACTCAAGACTCAGCATCTCACCACTCCTGCTACCGACCCTCCTACTACTACCGTAACCCGTGGTCCAGCAGCTTGTCCCACACCCCTGCCCCTTCAGGCCAGCACAAGGAAACCATAGTTTAAGTGGCAAAATAAAACCATTCACATCAAGAGCTTTGTGAGTCTGTCACAGAAGGGGAAGATCCAGAATGGACACTCTGGAGCTGGGGGTGAGGCACTGGGCTCGCTGCAGGGAGGGAAGGAAGGAGAAAATAGGGCTGGCCTCCTTTACCAGAGGCTGTCAGACTGGGAGGCGAGATGGAAGCCTCTCCACAGGCAGTCCTGGTCCAAGATGAGGAGGGAGGGTTCTTGGCCCCTAGCCAGCTCTGGAAGGGGAGACTATTACAGTCAGCCCTGCATGGTGGGCCGTGACCCTAGGCCGGATGAGTCTGCCGTCAGTGTAGTGGGCACCAGCTCCTCAGCTGGCTTCTGCATCCCTGTGGAGCAGCCATCCTGAGGCAGCTCTGCACCAATCATTGCCTTTTGCATGACTGAGGTTTCCTGTAGCCTGAAAACCCTTGAGGTGAGGATTTTTGACTACTATTCTAACTTTGGCTCAAAAGAAGCCTACTGTATGTTCATTAGAATTCAGTTCCCCTCACACCCATCCTATCTGCTTGATTATCCGTCACTTAAAGGGGCCAGGGTTCAAATTGCTCCAAGTGGGCAGTGATGCACACACAGAGCAGAGCTGCCCTCTTATGGCCAAAAAGAGAAGCCAGTCCACATTCCTTACCCCAAACCTTTGGGAGAGATGATTTTGTAATTTAGAATTTTTTTGGCTTTTAGAAAGGAGTTATTGCAAAAACTGTATAATCCCTATTGGGGGAGCATCTCATAACAGAACACTAATATTTCTGCAACAAATATTCACAGTAAAAGGGATACATGATGATTACAAATAGCTTTGCATCTGTGTAGGTGCAAGTCAGGTGTTGGTGTCAAATGAGTTATGAAAATATTTTGGGAAATGAGGACCTGTACCTTCCTCTGCTAGAGGAAAAGAGACTCAGGAGCCATATCTCAGTAACTCCATGGCAACACAGGGTTCTTTGTCCTTAAAATTGCATCCTACCTTGTCTTCCTTCCACCAAAGAAAACTAGACAAAAAAGGTCAGAATTGGACTTGTTATTCATACATCTGCATTGATTTAAATACATTACATACAATTTCTACAGTGCATTAGAACAGTACAGAGGCAGCAGCACTCTACAGCCCAGCCTCTACTCCCTGACACTGGGAGACAGGGCCTGTGGCTGGCAGAGGGCCGGGCGGTTCCTCGAGTGCCGCCCAGAAGCCTGCCCCGGCACTCTGGGCCCTAGCTCTCCCAAAGTCCACATTCAAGGCAACCTGAGTACAGGCTTCAAGGAGAACGGATGTGGGCCAGGAAAGGATGCCCCATACTCTTTGGCCTGCCAGGACTGGGACCAGCTCCCTCTTACATTGGACCCAATATCCTTCTCATCCCAGAGCTGGTCTGCCTGAGGACAATGTGCAGATCTGCTCAGTGAGGGAAGCACCGGGCTCTTTAGACTGCTCAGGCTCTCTCAACACCCAGGTGGGGGCTTCACAAACACGTTTGCACACAGATGTCTGGAGAGTTAAACACACCTGGGTCCTCTCCGGCCTCTGGGAGCCCTGCTGCTCCCATGTTCTCGCAAAAATGATCCCTAAGGCCAAAGTCGGGGTCGGCACAATGGGATTGTCAGGGCTGGGGCCGGTGGGGAGCTGTGCCTTGTCCACAGGGCATGCGTACCCAGCTCCAGAGACTTCCTGTCAGCGGGGTGGAAGCCCAGGATAAGCTGGCTCCTGGGGGCTGGACTGGAAGGTGCCCAGCCTGGCGCAGCTGACGAGAGAGCTGCACACCTCCTGCATGGCGGGAGCTAGGCAAGCAGAGGGAACACAGCCATAGTCCTTGCTCCCTTTCTTTGGTTGTTCTTCAAACCTTCGAGATAGTTTCTTTCCAAAGCTGATTGACCAATCGCAGGACGCCGGAAACTTGAAACGTCCAGTAGCACAGGGCTGCCCCATAGCCACGGGTGGCACCCTCTTTACTCCCCCCTGAGGCCATTCTTTGCTTTGGTGTAGAAAGGGCTCGGACAGCTGGTAAGGGGGACAGCTGAGGGAAGAGAGACATGGAAGCAAGAAGATGCACACTGGGTTGGGCAGCCACGGGGGGGGGGCAGTGTGAAGGCCTCTCTCCTTAGGGCCCTGCCTTTCTCAAGAAGCCGTGGAAAAACTGGCCTGGAACAAGAAGTGGGGGAGCAAAGGGAAGCTGCCAACCAGGAGGCGGAACACAAGTCCTGTTACCTCCAGCAAGCAACAGTGGTAGCGGAAAAAGAAGTCCAAGGACCTAATATCCTGTCCTCTTATGTGCTGAGACCCACCCCAGAACCCTCATCGAGAGCCACTCCAGAACCCAGAACTGAAGCACTAACTCAAGAGTTGAGAACAAAACATCTAAAACAACAGGAACAAATTAGCAGACTGGGAGAGTTTGTTACCTTTGGCTACGGCCAAGGACTAAGGAAGCAAGGCTCGGATAAGTTCACCCATAGACCATTACAGTTCCCAGCATATACCCAGGTGGTATGGATCACATTTGCATGCTGGGGAGTCAACTTCCTCCCTCCTGCCTTTGCCTGAGTGACAAGCAACCTACAGGCCTAGACTAGAGGGGTTGGGTCCCCAGCAGGGAAGGGAGCAGAGGTGATCTATACCATCACTGTAAAACTGCTGGGAGTTCTAGAGCAAAAGTCTCCCCACTGTGAGAATCGTGTCTGGAGTCAGCCTATTGCACCAGTGGGAGGAGAAGGGGAAGACGACTTGGCAGAAAACCGAAAGGAAGTGTGGCTTCTGTCTGTCCCAGCACTGCGAGTCACCTAGCTGCCTTGGTCCGTGGGGGTAAGGAACTGTGAGACACCTAGATGTCTGGGCCCATGCAAATTTAGGTCTGGATCAGAGGTTTTCTGCTATAAGAGGTTCTGGGATTCTGCCTGGGTTTTATATTTAAATTTGTATTTGGTTTTTTCTGATGCAGAATATAATGAGGAATAGCTACAGAGCAGGGTGTCAGGAAGGGAAGGGAGTTTCCCAGCCTTCCCCCAGGAGATGCTGGAAGGGAGATGCTCCTTCCCGGGCATCTGGACTACTTGCACGGAGCGCCAGCCCCCCTACGCCAGCTCTCAGAAGGGCCCAACAGCACACACTGTCCTTCTGATTGTGCTTCTCCCCGTGCTTGGGAAAGCTCTGAGGGGGTGGTGAGCAGACAGGGAGGGCTCTTAAGGGCACTGATCTCTGCCGGCTTCTCTGGCTCTTCCTGTAACCTGCTCCCCAGGCTTTCTCCCAGGCCAAGTCTCAGACAATGTGCCTTTGTCTGCCTGTGGGGCTACCACCATGAAAAGAAGGGCTTCCGACTCTGAAAGCTCTGTGTGTAGGACTCGCTAGCAGATCGCTGGTGGGAACGGGCCGTCTCGACAATCACGGGTGGCATCTGGACGAGGTGCAGGGGACTCTTGTTGTCTTTCAGGGCCTGGGTCAGATTTAGGATCTGCAGTGGGAAAAATGAGATCAGTGAGGGCAAAGCCTAGGCATTCTGGTCTGCCTCTGAAGGGAGACCTGCAGATAGAGTGCTCCTATGAATCAAAACAAAAATAAACAATCCACTAATGGAAAATTGTACCAACAGGCTATTTACTAAAGTAAGAATATAAGTGGGCAATATACAGAAAATGGAAACCTCTCTACTCGTTGAAAAAATACAAATGAAAACAAATACCTCCTATTTTTTTGCCCTTCTAGTTAGTAAAGATACAGAAGACGACGATGATGACTCAGCTGGGGAGAGTTCAGAGACGTGGCTGTGGGACTGGATCGTGGGACAGTTTTTCAGAAAGGCAAGTGGAACATAAAGGCTTAAAAGTGAACAGGCCCTCTGACTCAGCAACTCCATTTTTAATGACTAAGGGAACAATCACTGACATGCACAAAACACTTAGTTTCAATCAATACAGTGCAGTATTGTTTGTAACAGTGAAAATGATATAAATACCTGAGAGTATGGGATCAGCTAATAAGGGATTAGAAACAAGCAGTTAAAAAATATATTCTCTTGGCATGGAAAACTGATCACAATGTCTTAGATGGAAAACAAAGGAGATAAGGAACCAGTATTATAGTGTGACTCTACCTTTATTTTCTTATCTACTTATCTACAGAGAAAAAATGTCTGGAAGTTGGCAGTGATTATCTCTGGGTCAAGGAAGGTGACCTAGAGATAGGGTGATTTTTGTTTATCCTTATTTTCTGATTTTCCTACAAAGACCATGTATTAAACAAAAAAAAGCCATTTCAGTTGAATTGTCCCTCTCATGCTGTCTTTTCATCATCTTTTTTTTAAATAAAACTTTTACTTTGGAATAATTTTATACTTACTGAAAAGTTACAAAGATAGTACAGACAGTTTCTATGTACCATTTACCCAATTTCTCCTAATTTTATCATCTTATATAACAGTGGTACATTTACCAAAACTAGGAAATCAACATTGGAACATTAGTATTAACCACACTCCAGGCTTAATTCGGATTTCATTAGCTTTTCCAGTACTGTTCTTTTTCTGTTCCAAGATGCCACAGTGCATTCAGCTCCTTTCCAGTTTTTGTCTGTATTTTACATGTATTACAGATATGTGTCCAAAGGAACACATTTTCTTCCCCTTGTCAAAATCATAGTCATCACCATTTATCGTCCCTGGTAGGACAGTACAAAAGCTGAAGTTGTCCTATGACAGCCTTCTTTAAACCACTGGATGTTGAAGATTTTCACAGCCAGGCCAGACACATGGGAGGGGAAGCTAGGCGGCACCCCCATATCACACAGGCCTCAAGCCATAAATATCCTTGGCCTACAAGTGCTGCCCCAAAAGAGGCAGAGATTCACCTGGAACAGAGGTCAGAAGTGAGAAGTTGATCCTACCAGTAATTAATTTCTTTTTTACTTCATTGTTTAGGTATTGCCAGCACCCTACACTGCTTCCAAGAGCCTTGAGTCCAAGATCAGGCCAGAGAACTAAAAGGAGCTTCAAATGGAATCAGAGTGAATTGTGCAGGAGACCCGCCCAACTTAAGAGACAGGAGTTCACGCCTGCCCTGGCTGGGTCTCCCTGTGCTTTCTTTGGTTCTTTGGGTTAGAAGCCACCTTTCCAGCATGTTTAAAATGGGGTAAAATGTCAAACTGTCTACAACTTACTTTCAAAAGATTTGGCCAAAACCAAACAAACAAAATCTATCTATCTAGGGAGAGAGATAAATTATATAGATACATTAAAGAGAGAAGTTATATAGATATATAGAGATAGATACTATTCAGATAGATAATATTTAGAGAAATAAGATAAAGCAAACGTGGCTAACTAAATGTAACAATTGGTGAAGTCTAGAAGACCCCACTCATTCTTTCAATTTTACTGAGGTTTGAAGTGTTTCAAATTAAAAAGTTGAAGAAAAATTTATAGCAGGCACATAATGCCAAAAAAGAAATACTGTCTTTGAAAATGTTATCTAAAGAAGCTTTCCCTCAGACTCTGCATTCTTTATCTAACTCCTGGTTAGAAGCCTTTATGGTGAGGAACAACTTCTATCCCCCAACTCCATCTCTCTAGGGGTTCCTCATTCTTCACCTTTGACTCTGGGCCATTGTACAGCCCACTCTGTGATTACAGCTCAGGTAGGTAGAAGGTGGTGCCTTCCTTTCACCTGCATGCTAGGAGGAGGAGCTGGACGCTCATGGAACCTTATGGTTTCAGAGGGAGGCACTCTAGGTTATAAGATGCCACAGGCCCTCAAAGGGCATTAAGAGCACAAGTTGGAAAGAAAGCTAAGATTGCACTCTCTCAATCCACGCCCCCACCCTGCCTTTTGCTACTCTAGATAATGGTCCTAACTAAATATCATGAGAGGAAGATTGCTATGATGTTGGCAAGAGACTGGAGTTGGGAAGGGAGTAGAGAAGAAACTACAATAGGGACAGAGGTACAGCCTACATAAACTTGAGAAGTTTGTTCCTTTATGCTGAGTTCCATAATACCAGACGACATCACGTGGCTTTTAAGGTTTCTACAAATTCTGCCAGCCTAACTGGGCCCTTACATTATTTGGGAAATGTAGGAAGACCATGTTATGGTATTCAGGCAGCTATAATAACTGCAGCTCTTAAAACCTGTCTGTCCCATATCTAGAGAAGATGGGCTCGGTAAGCTCAAGAGTTGCTCTCACCAGAAGCCTTTTGCTAAATGGAAGAAAGAGGTAAATGTATAATTATGACCGAGAACACCCTCTTGTCCTTCAAAGATGTGAGAAGCTGTATACAAAGTCATAATCAAAATAGCTAACCCATATTGAGTACTTCAGTACACCAGCACTACTCCAACTGTTTTCAATGATTTATCTCATAATAACCCAACGAGGTAGGTGCTGTTATTAATCCCATGTTACAGATGGAGAAACTAAAAGGAGAGATTAAGTAACTCAACCAAGACCTCATAGCTAGTAAATGGCAGAGCCAGGATTCAAACCAGGCACTCTGACCAGTTTGTGCCCTAACCACTAAGCCATCCCAGCTATCTTTAAGACTTCAAAGTGATAAGCAGAATGTCAGTGTCCTACAGAGTTTTTAGACAATTTTCAAGCTATTCTTTACTATGCTTTGGAAAGTCAACAACACCCTGGGGGTTTCCTTGGTTCTCTTTGAAGGTGAAGTGGAGAAAAAAGAAATAATATGGCTTGTAACTATAACAACAAAACTTATAACCATGACCAGCATCTGAGTGCTTACCATGTGCCACGCATTGTTTTTACTAAACACTTGATACACATTATCTTACGTAATCCTCTGGCCAACTATGCAAAGTATGATTACTGTCCCATTTTATAAACAAGGAAGCAGAGACTCCTGCCCAAGGCCATAATGCTGGGAATGGTCAAGCAGCAGTCTGACTCCGGAGCCTAGCTCTTGACCACCAAGGCACATGGCTGCCTTGCACAACTTGAGGACACAGACCACCAGGTAAATTTACCAATGAACTATCCAGCAAGGGGCACAGAGCTAAGCACATAGTAAGTGCTTCACCAAGCACCAGATACCATGGAAGAGGTGGGAGATTTGGGATGGCTACCTTTCCCCCTCAGGTGTTAACGGAGAGTTACAAATATGTATGGCATAGACTAAAATGGGTTTAAAATACAAGCTTTACACATTTACTCAACATGAGCATAAAACCCTCTCAGAGAGATCCCAGGGATGACACCAGGAGGATGTCCCAGGCTTACCTGTCCCCGCATGACAGCAATCTGCTTATGGAACTGGCCCCTATCGAATCCAGGATCTTTCTGCAAAAGAAGGGCAGAAGGAGATGGAACCTGCATGAATCCCTCAGAAGAACCCATTTTCCTCCCCCAGTTAGAAACTTTCTAATAAAGAGAACCTACATGAAGCTTCAGAGACTTAGTGAAATTAACCACCACCCCAAGAACTCCCTGTCTCACAGACAGGGAAATAGAGAACAAGTAACTATTTTGTCCTCAGTCTCATTATTAACTCTAGAGAACTCCAGGTGCTGTGCTCCATTTGAAAATGAGAGCTCTGCAGATACACTGCAGCCACATGACACAAACCAGTGTGATTCATCACAGCTGCCAATTTTTTTTCAAACCAACTCAAACTAGGTCTTGCTGTCCACAGGGGGGAATCTTGCTCTTCATTGGCTAACACAAGCCAGAAGGGCGTTTCCATTCTCTTTGGGCTTGTATCAGGACCAATTAGAAAAACCACTGGAATTCTTTCTTCTATATGGTTATAAGGCTGAGGTTCCCAGGGCTAACCTTGAAGAGTTCATATAGGTCCTCCTCCAAGTCCTTGACGAAGTTAGGGTCTGATATCTTTGGAAGAATCAGATCTTTGATCTCCTGAGAGAATGGGACTTTTGCCTGGGGCAACCAGGCCCAGTAAAAAGGATCTGAAAAGAGGAAAAGTCAAAAGCAAAGCTGGTGTTGAAAAAATCCCTGCCCATCTATGTCCTCCACCTATCAGAGCACTGGCAAAAGTAGGATACTGCTCTTATTTGAAACACAACAGAAAATAGAAGTTACAGGGGGGCTTCCCTGGTGGCACAGTGGTTGAGAGTCCGCCTGCCGATGCAGGGGACACGGGTTCGTGCCCCGGTCCAGGAAGATCCCACATGCCACGGGAGCAGCTAGGCCCGTGAGCCATGGCTGCTGAGCCTGCGCGTCCGGAGCCTGTGCTCCGCAATGGGAGAGGCCACAACGGTGAGAGGCTCGCGTACCGCAAAAAAAAAAAAAAAAAAAAAAAAAAAGTTATAGGGGCTGTTAACCCTAAAGGTTACACAGTAAGTGGAGAAACTGGGCTTCAAACCCAGGTCTGCCTAATCCCTGAGCCTGTGCTCTTTCCCAGACATTATATGACTTTCCAAGATGTAAGCCTATCTAGAAGCAATTACTTGCCACCGAAACATTGAGATGCTCCTTCTGAAAAGACAGACAAGTACTGCAAAGGGACTAGTGACCCTCTACTTGTATCTTTCCCTTTCTAAAGGTTTCTCAGTTATAATGGGGCAGGGGCTGGCTTCTAGAATGTCAACATGGAAGACAGAACACTGACAGCAGCTTGTATTTAGAAACACAAATAGAATAAATTATGATAAGACAGTCCTCAGAAAGAATAAGAAAAATGCAAAGCAGAGATGCGAAAACTCAACTCTGTGCTTTAAATGGGAATAATGTAAGGTAAAAATTATAATAGCTTACATTATGGAGTAGTTGCCATGTGCCAGCCATTGTGCTCAAGTGCATGAGCTGCATTATTTCATTAATTCTTAGAACAATCCTGTGATAGAGGAATTATTATCTTCATTGCACACATAAGAAAACTGAGACTGAGCAAGAAAAGAGCCAGACCATAGCGGTCTTGAGACTTACACGCCCTCCAGGAGTCAGGATGTTTCAGGGGGAAAGCCAGCCCATTGTCTATGGCAGCCACCTTGATAACAGGCTCCTTCACCACCACCCAGTCTGTGTCCTGAAGAGCAAGGGAAGATTAAATATTTATTGAGTCCCACCTGCCCCAGGCCCTTTAAAATAGCAGCAAAGCATCCCATCTCAACCTCCTCAGGCATCAGTCCTTACTCAACCTCTGAACTGGTTTCCATATTGTTACCCGACTTAATACATTCATGGCACTTTGATTTGGCTAATTCAAGCTTCCCGGAGTCCCTTTCTTATCTTAGAAAAGGTGCCCTTCCCCAAGAGTTGCCACAGTCCTTGGTAACATGGGAAATGACAATAACAAAAGATAACTATAAGCCATTCCTCCTAGGGAAAGGCAGTGAGAATCCTGCGAGTATAAAAAAAAAGAAAGAAAAGTCAATTATCAGTCAGACAAGGTCCTTTGGTGTGGACCTTGACTCAGATGCCACTTCAGTGGTGGTGACCACATTTTCTAGTAAGATAACGGAACCATGGAAGATAACAGCTGGCTGCTCTTGCATAAGGGAGTCTGTTCCCCTGCTTCAGTGATACATTAAAAGGAAAAGGACGAGAGCTGAATGCAGAGAGAGCGGAGCAGACTGCCTGTGACAGCAGCCCATGTCAGACATTCCCATGACTGTCTACTTGGCTCCATGTTCAGGTTAACTAGTGCCACCACAGGAACAGGCATGTGGGTCCAGGATACCTGCATCAGAATCCTCTGGGATACCTTATTTAAGGTGTGAAATCCTCAGTTTTACCCCAGACCTAATGGAGGAAAGGCTTGTACTTATCTTACGGAAAAACCCGAGTGAACTTTTTGGCCAACCCAATAAAATCTGTACTTTTTTTTTTGGCCACTCTGCCCAGTGTGTAGTATCTTAGTTTCCCAACCAGGGAGTGAACCCGCACCACTTGCACTGGAAGCACAGAGTCCTAACCACTGGACCGCCAGGGAAGTCCCCCGAATCTGTACTATTTTTAGTAAGCTCTTCAGGTGATTCTGATGTACAGAATTTGAGAACCACTATTACAAAAGGAAGTAAAAACACTACGAGGATGTGTTAACTAATCTTATTGTGGTAAACATTTTGCAATATATACATCAAATCATCACATTGTACATCTTAAACTTGTACAATATTATATGTCAATCATATCTCAATAAAGCTGGAAGAAAAAAAAAACACTATAAAGAATAAAAGCCAACCTCACTCTCCTTCTCCAGGTAGCCTTCCTGCTAATTTTTTTAAATGTGCAGATTGAACAGGGATGGGGAAGTGTGGTGGAGTATAAAAGCAATGAGAGGGTAAAGAAAGTTGCAGGAAGCAGCTTTTTCTAAACTGATGTTCTGTGGTATTGTATTCTTGTGAGAAAAGTATTCCATGGTCAAAAGGTTTAGAAATCACTGAGCCAAACAAAATCACACAGATGCACTAACGCACTATTTCTCAGACCTTTACTGTGCTACTATGCAATGTGAATCTCCAAAAAAGGCACAAAGTATGTAATATGTTCCAAACTTATTTGTACTTTTCTTCAGTCTATCCCTATCATTAGCAGGATATTCCTTAAAAAACAAATTGAGAAAAGCTCTTCCAAATATTAACCTATCAATTTTAAAGACATGTGCTATCCTGATTCCTCTGAACTTATGTGACCTAAGTATCACCCCACTACATGCTTTCATATTATGCATATACTACACCTCATCCTCTCCTTCAAGATATAGATCAACCACTTACCCGAGAGCTAGCACTATCCATTGGACAGTCATATTTAATCAGCCAGTTGTCATTGCCTCGATCTGTGAACAGAAATATGAAGTTAGTAGAAAAAACTGGGGTAGGGCTTCCCTGGTGGTGCAGTGGTTGAGAGTCCACCTGCCGATGCAGGGGACACGGGTTCATGCCCCGGTCCGGGAGGATCCCACATGCCATGGAGCAGCTGGGCCCATGAGCCATGGCCGCTAAGCCTGTGCGTCCAGAGCCTGTGCTCCGCAACGGGAGAGGCCACAACAGTGAGATGCCCGTGTATCGCCAAAAAAAACTGGGGTGATTTTCACTTTCAGCAATGATGAACTAGATACTCTGGACACTTGGGGACCAATCATCCTACTAAGTATAACTACAAAAAAGAGATAAAATATTTTTATTCTTATTTATTTATTTATTTATTTATGGGCCACGCCACATGGGATCTTAGTTCCCTGACCAGGGATTGAACCCACTCCCCCTGCAGTGGAAGCGTGGAGTTCTAACCACTGGACCGCCAGGGAAGTCCCTGGATAAAATATTTTTAAATCTCTTGAAGGCAGTGGAGATTTTATAAGACCCTTAAGAGTTAAAGTGTCATGATCTGGGAGAAAAAGGTAATCCAGAGAGGGGAGTCCAGCATTCGTGACTTCTTTTCTCTTACAGCACCTGCTGACTTGGGAAGAGGTGGCTGCGAGGTAGAACAGTGTTCTAATAGCGCTGGGGACCCAGGGAGACAAAGTTGTAGCCTGATGATGGATAAGGTGGGGGAACCCTCATAAATCATCCATGCTTTTGGTTGAAACCTGAAAGGCTACAACCCTGGAAGTAAGCAGAATTTCCCAGCAATACCTGAAGTTAAAGCGATCCTGGGTTGCTGATGACCCTAGCTGCTTGCCAAAAGCAAACATCTCTTTCCAGACAGGATTTATACCAACATCTCAGGCCTCCAAATGTTTCTATAATTTCTGATATACAATATCTGACAATTAAAAATAACGAGGTATACAAAGAGACAACATGACACAAATAAAAACAAGAAAAACAAAAGAAAATTAAAACCAAATCTACAGGGGCCCCAAATAATGAACATATAGACTCTGAAATGTTCAAGGTAAAATCCTTAATATGGTTAAGAAGATAAAAGGCAAGATTAAGAACATCAGCAGAAAACAGGAATCTATAAAAAGAATCAAATAAAAATTCAAAAAATGAAAAATACAGTTAACAAAATTAAGAACTCAATAGATAAGTTTAATAGCAGATTGTGCTAAAGAAAGTAGTGATTTGAAAGACAGACCACAAGAAATAAACCAGAATAAAGCACCCAGGAAAAAAAGATATATACATGAATGTATATCTAACAACATATAATTTGGAGTCCCAGAAGGAACAGAGAGAAAAATGGGCAGAAGTAATATTTAAAGAGACAATAGCTGAGAATTTTCCAAAAGTGACAAAACATATCAAACTATAGATTCAAGGAAGCCTGTATATACAAAGGAAAATATACCTAGGTATATCACAGTAAAAATGTTGAAAACCAAACACAGAGTAAATCTCAAAAAAATCTAGAGAAAAAGACAGATTACATTCGAAAAGGCAACAGTAATATGGACGACTTACTTCTCCACAGAAACCATGGGAGCAAGAAGATAACGGAATGTTTTTTAAATACTGCTAAAAGAAAATAATTGCCAATCCCAAATTCTATACCCAGCAAAAATATTCCTCAAAAATGAAGCTGAAATAAAGATATTTTCAGACAAACAAAAAATAGGAAATTAATCACCAGCAGACTAGTACCTCAAAATAATAAAAGTCATACATGAAAAACCCACAGCAAACATCATACTCAGTGGTGAAAGACCAAAAGCTCTTCTTCTAAGATCCCGAACAAAGCAAAAATGCCCACTTTTACCATTTCTATTCAACATAGTACTGAAAGACCAGAGCATTATGCAAGAAAAAGAAATAAAAGGCATCCAAACTGGAAATAAAAAGGTAAAATTATCTCTGTTTGTAGATGATATGATCTTATATGTAGAAAACCCTAAAGATTCCACAAAAAACTGTTAAAACCAATAAATAAACTCAGCAAAAGTATCAGGATACCAAGTCGACTGCAAAAATCAGTTGTATTTCTATTCAATAACAATGAACAATTCAAAAAAGGAAATTAAGAAACAAATCCAGGGACTTCCCTGGTAGCGCAGTGGTTAAGAATCCGCCTGCCAATGCAGGGGACACAGGTTCAAGCCCTGGTCCGGGAAGATCCCACATGCTGCAGAGCAACTAAGCCCGTGCACCACAACTACTGAGCCTGCGCTCTAGAGCCCGTGAGCCACAACTACCAAGCCCACGCACTGCAACTAATGAAGCCTGCACGCCTAGAGCCTGTACTCCGCAACAAGAGGAGCCGCTGCAATGAAAAGGCCACATACCGCAATGAAGAATAGCCTCCACTCGCCGCAACTAGAGAAAGCCTGTGTGCAGCAATGAAGACCCAATGCAGCCAAAAACAAAAACAGAAAAAAAAGACTCTGTGCTCCCAATGCAGGGGGCCCAGATTCGATCTCTGGTCAGGGAACTAGATCCCGCACGCTGCAACTAAAAGATCCCACATGCTGCAACAAAGATCCCATGTGCCACAACTAAGAGCAACAAAGATCCCATGTGCCACAACTAAGACCCAGCGCAGCCAAATAAATAAATAATTATTTTAAAAAAGAAAGAAAGAAAGAAATCCATTTACAATAGCATCAAAAAGAATAAAATACTTAGAAATTAGTTTACCAAGGAGGTGAAAGACTTGCATAATGAACACTACAAAACATTGCTGAAAGAAATTAAAGAAGACATAAATAAATGGAAAGACACCCTATGTTCATAGAATGGAAGACTTAATATTGTTAAGACATCAATACTACTTGAAGTGAAGCAACCTAGAAATTTAATGCAATTCTATAAAAATCCCAATGATCTTTTTTGCAGAAATAGAAAAGCTCACCCTAAAATTCATATTGAATCTCAAGGGACCCCAAATAGCCAAAACAATCCAGAAAAGGATCAAAGTTGGAGGACTCACATTTCCTCCAAAACTTTCAAACTTACTACAAAACTTACTACGAAGCTATAGTAATCAAAACAGTGTGGTACTGGCATAAAGACAGACCAATGGACTAGAATAGAGACTCTAGAAATAAACCTTTGCATTTATGATCAAACAATTTTTGACAAGGATAGGAAGACCATTCAATAGGGAAAAGACCGTATTTTCAACAAATGGTGCTGGGAAAACTGGATATCTATATACACAAGAATGAAGCTGGATCCTTACCTAACACCATATACAAAAATTAACTCAAAATGGATTCATGACCTAAATCTAAGACCTAAAACTATAAAATTCATAGAAGAAAACATAGGGCAAAGCTTCATGACATTGGATTTGGCAGTGATTTCTTAGATATGACACGAAAGGCATAGACTAAAAAAAGGAAAAATAATACTTCATGAAAAATTTTCAATTAATTGCATCAAAAGACACTATCAACAGAACAAAAAGGCAACCCACAGAATGGGAAGAAATAGTTGCAAGTCACGTATCTGATAAGGGATTAATATCCAGAATATATAAAGAACTCCTACAACTCAACAAAAATAAAACAACCCGATTCAAAGATGGGCAAAGGACTTGAACAGACATTTCTCCAAAGAAGAAATGCAAATGGCCAAAAAGCACATGAAAAGATGTTCAAGATCACTAATCATTAGGGAAATGCAAATCAAAACTACAATGAGATACCACCTCATACCTATTAGGATGGCTACTATCAAAAAAACAGAAAATAACAAGTGATGGTGAAGATGTGGACAAACTGGAACTCTTGTGCACTGCTGATGGGAATGTAAAATGGTGCACCTGCTATGGAAAATAGTACGGCGGTTCCTAAAAAAATTCGCAACATAGAATTACCATATGATACAGCAATTCCACTTCTGGGTATACACTCAAAAGAACAGAAAGCAGGGTTTCAAAGATATTTGTACACCCACGTTCATAGCAGAATTATTCACAATAGCTAAAACGTGGAAGCAACCACGAAGCAAGTTTCTGTAGACAGATTAATGGATGAGTGAAATGTGGTATATACACACAATGGACTAGTATTCAGCCTTAAAAAGGAAAGAAATTCTGACACAGCCTACAATATGAATGAACTTTGAGGACATTATGCTAAGTGAATAAGCCAGCCAGAGAATGAAAATGCTGTATAAGTCCACTTAGATGAGGTACTTAAAGACAAAACTGTCCTGTGATAGGCTGGGCTACCATGAATGACTAGAGATCAAGGATAAGAGGACTCTTCACGTTGCTTTGGAAGAGCCAAAGTGTCTTCTGTCTAGGACCGGGAAAGAGGCAAAGATAAAACATAAATACTCACCCCTCCTGATAACTACACATGATGTGCCTGAACAAGGCTTGTCTAGGAAAAGTATTTTCAAGACCCTCTCCAAATGTGCATAACCCTTATGTCTTAGACTAAACCCATCCTGATAGGGTACTCTGATACTAAGCTCTGCAAGCCTCCAGGTCTCCCCCGTGCCTCATCACAGTCTGGCACAGGGCACAGGACCACCCACAGCTGCTCACCAGTGTTGCGGATGATGTAATCCAGCACCACTAACCGCTCAAACTGTAGCAGTAGTTGCCGGTTAGTGTTCTCAGGGAGAGGTTCTGCTTCAAAACGACGTAGCCAGTAGTCTGCATCTTTGTACCCTTCAACAAAGAGCTGGAATGAACCAACCTGCAATCAAAAAGGAAGAATAAAGGTATTTCCTTACAGCCCAAGTGCAAAGATCCCAGGAGTAAGCCAGGTACCCACTAAGGCCCTGTGGAGTTTATATCAGGAAAGGGTTGTGACAGTAATTGCTCATCCAAATTCAAGAAGCCCAGCTAAATGGTCCAGAGGAGTAAAGTGAGAAAGTTAGGGTCTCTTTGGAGAATTATTCCTCAAACCTTAGGCCCTTAACAGAAATGAGCAAGACAGAAGCCTCCCGGCAGACTATTCAAAAGTCCATAGATAAGTCTGTTGACACCTTGCTTCATCACTTGGATGATTATGCCACTATAAATCATCACCTTTGGTAAGCCACCTAGGCGCAGTCTATACCTTTGGCGGTAGCCCGATGCGGTTAAACCGCTGTCCAACTTTTGGCACTTTTTCCAGCGCAAGCCGCTTGCCCCTGGACTTCACTCGGTCAATGGCACTATAGTTGAAGGTCTCACTGGCCAGGTATACTACCTACAGTGGAAATAGAAGAGACACCTAGGTTAGAGTCAAATTTAAGGAACTATACCACTATGGCAGAGAATAGCTAGATGCTCACCAACACTGTTCCTCTTCCGCACATAGAAGGAATGCATTTCTCAGCCTTTCTAGCTGCCAGAATAGAGTATATGACTAGTTCAGGCCAAGAGAATGTTGACAAAGTGATGTATGCCCACTACTTCCAGGCCTGGCCCCTAAAATTTCCCATGATCTTTAGCTCACGTTCCCCAATCTGTGCAGCTGGAAATGAAGCTGAGCTGGCAAAACCACATCATGGAAAGATCCCAGATCTCTTGCCGCTACCTGGAGTGACATGGGATCTAGGAGAGCTGCCTAACTAGCATGGGTCTTGATGTGAGCAAGAAATAAACTCCTACTGTGTTAAACCACTGCAATTCAGGGGTTGTTACAGCAGCTAGCATGAATTACCCTGACCACTACAGCTACCTCCTGGGTTAGGAGAAGATGGCCCAGTGCCTATTTTCTCTCCAAATAAAAACAAATTGCAATTTACTCTATACCCTTTTATTTCCTGTTGAACTCTGTACTATGTACAATTATTTACATTCAAAAATTAAACAAATATTAAAATTGGTTTTAATTTTTAGTGAGTTGCTATATATTTACATAGACTGTATCTAGAATATTACACAAGAAACTAGTAATAACAGCTGCCTCTGAGGAAGGAAACCAAGTGGCTGGAAGACAGGGGTGGGAGAGAGGCTGAATTACTCTTCTTTGTTTACTGTAATTTTTGCACTAGATGCATGCATAACCTATTCAAAAAAATTTTTTTAATAGGCCACCAATATTACACTTGATTGTCAAACTGCAGTGATATCACTGTAATCCATAATCCATATGTGTGTCCATTATCACACTTATCACACTGTCTCGTGATTATCCATTTGTATACCTAACTTGTTTCTTAAGACTAAAGAAATGTGGGGTGGATGAGAACATCTTATTTACATTAGCATCCCTAGTACCTAACACAGTGCCTGGCACATGCTCATTTATTAAGTGAATGAATGAATAAGTTACGAGCTTCTTTCAGAGATAGCTATAAGTGAGTTTTACCATATAAATACCTAAAATCAAATTTATAAGAAAATTCTTTCTTTTCCTAAGCCTTGCAAAATTCATTACAAATAACTAATTATTTTGCCCCCGAAATCTCAGAGACAGCATAAAATAATTCCCTTCCTCCCATCCATCCATCCATCCATCCAGTTTTAACAGAGTACCTAAAACATATGTGCAAAGTACTGTAGGTTAGCACTCTCTGCCTTACAAATCTGGAAACACAGGCACAGGAATAAAGGGGAAAAAAGGCTTTCCTAAGACTACCTTGCCAGCTTCCATGGTGAAAACACTGGCTCTCAAGCCATAAACCACCCTTTCCCCCCATGAGATTTATTTTCGATCAATTTTTGTAACAAATCACTCTTTCCCTATGACTAATGAAACTATCACAACCTGAAACCTTGCAGGAACAGAGAGCAGAGATAGTGATCGAGTGAGAATTACAGCCTTACTGCTTGAAGCTCCATCTCAGCGTGAGCCCCGTTTCCATAGTGACAGATGCTCTGATCAACTGGATAGAATCCTATCACAAGGGTGGGGACGGAGGGAGGGGAGAGATTTCCTCTTACTATTGTCCAACAGCTGTAATGTAAAGCTTGCAAATATATGTGGGTTTCTTTGGCTTGTTTGTTTTGTTTTAGCATTATTTATTTATTTATTTATTTATTTTTGGCTGCACTGGGGGGTCTTCGTTGCTGTGCATGGACTTTCTCTAGTTGCGTTGAGCGGGGGCCACTCTCCATTGTGGTGCATGGGATTCTCAGTGCAGTGGCTTCTCTTGTTGCGGCTTCTCTTGCTGCGGAGCATGGGCTCTAGGAGCGCAGGCTCAGTAGTTGTAGCTCGCGGGCTCTAGAGCACAGGCTTAGTAGTTGTGGCACACGGGCTTAGCTGCTCCGCGGCATGTGGGATCTTCCCGGACCAGGGCTCGAACCTGTGTCCCCTGCATTGGCAGGCAGATTCTTAACCACTGCGCCACCAGGAAAGCCTCACAAATGTATGTTAAGCTTGCAAAGTTCTGTCTCATCTCAGTCTCATGGAAGACAAGTGTTTTTGTTGTTGATTTTTTGATGTAAAGGATCCTCAGTCCTCATTAAGGTTCTCTAACAGGGAAAGAGGAAGCCCAGAGATAGGGAAGAAAGGGATTATGTGACATTAATGATTAGAATAGTCATAAAAATACCACAGGCAAAGATGTATGGAGTGTTTACACTGTGTCAGCTGCTGGGCTACATGTTCAACATGGATTAACTTGTGCAATCTTCATAGCCACTCTCTAAAGTAGGACCTCTTTATGTCCCTATTTTTATAGTGAGGAGACTGAATGGGCAGGGGCTGTGGGGGTGACTTGCCCAAGGGTCACCCAGTGAAGCGCTGCAGCACCAGAATTTGGACTCAAGCCCTCTGGTTCTTAGGCACTGCACTCGAGAAGCACAGGCAAAGCAGACAGGCACAGGGCATGGGTGGTCTGTTATTTACCTAGCAGAGAAAGGAAATTACAGTGATATGCAAGGAGTACTTAGAAGCATTTCTAGAGTCTACGAGGGGCCTAGTAGGAGGATTTCAGGTTAGGCAGGAGATCTTAGGGGCTTTAATTATCATACAAGATGTTCAATGTGCCGTTTAACTATACGCACACAGAGAGAACTAAGTATAAAGGGAAGGAATGAGCTGCACAAGGCCAGGCAGTGACTTAGGTGTCAGATGGGAGCTACAAGCCCAGAACTAAAATCAAACATTCTCTCCATTGGCCTGAGGTTGGGGGATCTCTGTTACTGTTTTTTCATGGTTTGCTATCTATCCACTGATTCCGCTGGTACTTAAGGAATGCTTACTTTAAGTATAGTACTTTGCTAGGTGCTGAGAATGAGAGAAGGAAATTTCAAGAAGTGGTCCCTGACTTCTACAACCTTAACAAATTAGTTGGCTTATTTGAAGTTTGGTGGCAAAGGAGCAGACACAGTTAAACATCCACAACAATCACATTTTCTTCTAACATACCCTGGGAAAACAGAAAAAACAGATTTGAAGGGAAGCTCCTGTCTGCTGATCAGGCTCTTTGCCCACAGCCTGCTATCTAAACCGGCAAAGAAAACCTTAAGCAGGGGTTTTTAATCTAGATCCTATGAGTCAAAGGGTAGACTTCAACTTGTCTATGAACCATCCTCCTGAAATTATATGCAATAATTGAAAATATATGTATTTTTTGTGGGAACAAGATTTATAGCTTTTATCAGATTTTCAAAGAGGATTAAGACCCAGAGATACAAAGATGCCCCTGCAGCCTTAAAGCATCAGATCAGAGTTCCCCCTTAAATTGTTACTAAATCTCAGGGAGCCACACACTAAATGAGTGACGACGTGTCCTTAGATGTTCATATGCTGACAAGCAGATTTCTTCCCCTCAGAACCCTTGGAAGGTTTCATGAGACACCCTGTAGTACAGGGGTTCTTAACCTAGTGTCAGTAAACTTCCTGAAATTGTATGCAATAAATTCTATATTAAAGCATGTTTTTGCAAGAGGCGAGGGGGCGAGGGGGCAGGGGGCGGGTATGGTCCAGACCCTTCAATAGAACCTCAGCTAAGTCTATAACACATACAAGGTATGTACAAATCCATTCTAAGTGTGGAATTGCCTGGATCTGGGAACCCGATTTTGTTATGTTCAGACAAGTACCAGAATTCCATAGCATAAAGATGGGTGAGGAGAATTTCATGTCAGTTCCCTGTAGGTGTTCAGGCCAGACCTTTACTCTAACCCTCAGCCAATCCTAGAGTCCTCCTTGGCATACCTTGCATTAGTGCTTAGCTGACATCAGCTAGTCCATTCTAGACTGTATCTAAATCCTGGAATAGCTCAGAAATCTAACAGAGTAAGCTACAAAAGTAGCTAGGTTTCTAACCAGCTTGGGGTTACGTGGGATCCAAAGACCCAGGGAGTCCATACATGTGCATCAGGTCAGTGAACTTCCTGAAACTGTGTGCAGAAAATTTATGTGTATCCTTCTCAGGATAGCTTTCATCACATGATCAAACCATGAGCTGAAACCTA
Source organism: Orcinus orca (assembly GCF_937001465.1). Classification (NCBI taxonomy): domain Eukaryota; kingdom Metazoa; phylum Chordata; class Mammalia; order Artiodactyla; family Delphinidae; genus Orcinus; species Orcinus orca. Next base: position 60,589,593 of record NC_064572.1, on the reverse strand, counting down.
CCACCCCCACCAAAAAAAAGGGCTGAGAACCCTAGACTCAGGGCACAAATAGCTGTCACTGGATCTAGCAGTCCCACTAACACGTAGCAGGGCTTAGGTCCAGGAAAACTCTGGCCAGGCAGTAAGGCTTCCTGGAGACTAACCTTTGTACGGGGTACAATGTTGAGTTCCAGTTTTTGGTCCACCAGGCTGGCCCCTGCCTCTGAGAGATAGCCCTGGTTGAGGACAAGGCAGTCACGGCCAAAGCAGCAGGGACAGCACAGCTTTTGCAGCCACTTGGTCCACTTAGGATTAAGATGCCCATATGGCTCTTCATTCTTGGGTTTGAAAACAGCAATGATTTTCTACAGAGACAAAAGAAAAAGAGGATGTTAAAGGCAAGTTGATTAAAGTAGCTCACAGACCAGGTCAGCAGGAATCTAGAAAGAAATGAGAGGGCATAGGCAGACAATCCCTATGTACAGTTAGACACTGGCTTCTCCCCCGGCTTGTAAGGGGAAGACACCAGCTCACATGAGCAGCTGAGAAACCCCCTGCCAGAAAGGGCTGAGGCCAGAGAAGATGCCAAGTCTGGTATATACGGTACAACAGATTTTAACACCATCAAACCCCAACTTCTAAGGTACACTCATACAGGCTGTTGTTCTGCATCAATTATGGAAAGACTCAAAAAAGTATCAGCTGAAAGGAAATTAGTAAGGTCTTATAGAATGAGGTTAAGAAAGTTCTTTCATCAATGGTAGCTTCCTCTATCGGCCTTACTATTCCACACCCACCCCCTCCGCGTGTTAAGAAACCTTAAAAAAGTTTAGGAATGACAAACTAAGAAAGCAATGGAAGAGAAAAATCACAGCAGGAAAAAGGATCTGCTACCTAGTTAGAATGGGTTTCTTTTAAGTAATTCTGATAGGCAAGAGATCAGGACATGAGAGGCCACAAAGATTAAGATCCATCTTCTCTAGCAGACAGTAACTTAATCCTCAAAGATCCTTGGACCTATGGGATGCTGCTGCAATCTAGAAACTAAGGCCTTCCCTCCTGAAGGTTTCCTCCCCAAGCCAGTCAGCCCTCTGAGGTGGTTTTATATTTATGTCATTCCTTCCAGTCCCCAAGCTGGTACTTTCAAAGGAAGAAAAGTAAAGTAAATATGCTATTCAAGTGATTCATCTTTATATCATATGACTCTCCCTCTCCCCTTACCCCACAGCCAACTCAAGCTAGTCTAGGTCATAAGTCATTTTCCTGTGGGTGTCACTTCCTGAATGGCTGGTCACAGCAAAAAACACAAATCCACCTGACTGCATTAAGTACTCATATTAGGAACTGGCTAGGCACATGTCTAAAACAATAACTGGTCAATCTTGAGGACAGTCCCTTCAAGAAGCCTTGCAAGGATTTGAGAGGGCAAGAGAAATACAGAACTTTCCTCCTCCAAAAGAATCAGTTTATTCTTAACGATAAACAAACTTACTTATTCACCAGAAAAAGTCAAATGCATATATTCATATTCTAAGTCTTCAGAATTACATTCTTATCTAAAGTGGCTAGGAAGAGGCCTATTTTAGCAATCGTCCTCTCTGTCTCTGTACCCCTGGAACCCTGGGCTCTGAATCACACAGCAGCAGTAGTAAGTGGCTTACCATACAGAGAATGACTGATGACTCCAATGTAACTCTCTGGAACCTGGGCAGTGAAACCACAGTACAACTTGAGGCCCATCCCAGAACCCACCAGTCAGTTCAACTGAGGCACAATGTGGAGTTCTGCAAGCTGGTCCCCAATGAAAGGGAAACCAAGACATTCCTACTATTAGTGAGGCTGAAAAATAACAGGGCTAAGGCTTAAATACTTCCACTTAAAGAAAGCAGAACTTGGGAATTCCCTGGCAATCCAGGGGTTAGGACTCTGCACTTCCACTGCAGGGGGCACAGGTCTGATCCCTGGTCGGGAAACTAAGGTCCCGAAAGCCACACGGTGCAGCCGGAAAAAAAAAAAAAAGAAAGAAAAGAAAAGAAAGCAGAACTTGAAGGCCAACATTGCAGCCAAGCATCTTTTATAGACTGACCTCTCAAACTTCTCAATTTCCTTCCACCATAAGGAGAATCAGAAAGCATTTTGTTGACTCTAAAAGCATTAGTAATCGTGGTTCTCTCAGTATTACAAGAGTTTCATTAAATAATAATGCCTGGAATGGACAAATAGGGGAATGGTAGGGTGGGAAGGATGGAGGAACAGAAGGACATTCAGACAGAAGGGGAGACAAGTGCCTTTCAGGACTAAGCGTTGCCTCAGTTCAATTCAATTCTGCCAACATTTGCTCAGTACCTAGTTCTTATAAGACAGTGCATCAGCACTCTGTGGGTTTCCTAGACAGACACATAAAGCAGCCTCTGGCCTAATTTCCAAAGCTAATGTTAACGTCAAATAATCAACTGTGTTACAGAATACTCAAGAATATTCTCCTAATTCATAGAAAACAAATTCTAAAGCCACCCACCAATATTTGGTTGAGAAAGAAAATAACTACTGCCTAATTTGTTTCACCAACCTTTCTCTTCTTTAATATGCTTTCAATTCCTTTATTACATTTAGAAAGCTTCAGTTTGATGTCAATATTTTAAAAACACCCTCCCTTAACACCCACTTACTAAAACCCCTTTTAATAAAGGGGTTAAGGTGCAGGTAGCTCAAGTAGCAGCAATGCATGAACTTGGGGATAAAAACAGCACTGCACAAGGAAGCAAGGGGCCACCCACTGGCTGGTGCCAGACCCGCAACCAGTTACTGAAACCTGGAACCCAAAAGGGGTTCCTAGATCTATGCAGCAGCCCCACGGAGGAGGGCACTATGCTGTGCTAAAATCTAACACAGCTCAAGCACATCACTCATACTATGCAGTGAAATACGCAAAAATCACGCATAATAAACGGGTTTTTTAAGTTTGGTAAACACAAGTGGACGGTTCTCAAACTTTGTGGTTTCAAGGCCCCTTTAAACTCTTAAAAACTATTAAAGACCCCAAAAGCTTTTATATACATGGGTAAAATCTATATTTGCTATACTAGAAATTAAAACTAAAATGTTAAAACTATTTATTAATTCACCTAATCATAAAAATAAGCCTATTACATGTTAACATAAGTGACATGTTTTTATGAGAAATAACTATATTTTAAAAAACATTTAGTGAGAAGACTGGCATTGTTTTACATTTTGCAAATCTCTAATGTTTGGCTCAATAAAAGACAACTGTATTCTCACATCTTTAAAATTCAATGTGTTTCAATATCATACAACATGAGACCCCTGGAAATCTCTGCTGTACACTCATAAGGAAATGAAAGTGAAAAAGGCAAGTCTGTATTCTGTAGAGGTTGGATGGAAACAGCATTCTTTGACTTAGCTATTTAGGTAGAGAAGCCTTATTTACAAGTTCACTTTTACAAAAGAGAGGGATGGACTACTCCAAATATATGAGACCCTGAAAGAAGATGGGCTGTAAGTAGAATGTAATAAAAGAGATTCAGCCTGTATTTATTTTCCTATCCACTGCCATCGACCCAACCTGCCTCATCCATTACAACTTGTAGCCTGGGACAGCTCCCTATAACAGATGGTAGATGATGCTTAAAAATCTCCAGAACTACACCTATATATATGGTATACAAACATGACTGTGTCTTAACATTTTAGTAATAAATAAGTTACTCTGTTTGAGATCTTTATTCTTTATTTGGCTATTAGTGTCATTCTCAACCGAATGTTAGGACATCAAAATTTCCTGTAGGGCACAGGTGGTTAGAAGAAACACATTCAATATTACAACATAATTTTATATTTGAAAAATGGAAAATAATACTGTACTGTTTTCATGACAAACTCTTGGTGAATGAAGTATTTTTAAAAGGTTGAAAATTACTGATACAAGGCCAAGCTCCTAGAACATGTGAGCAGTATCTGTAGAATTGTGTCACAAACACCAATGAGCATTATCTAATGAATTACTATTCTCAATATGAAAGGATCATCTCAGAATTATACTACTTTTGCTTTATTCAGTGCCACGTATCCAAGAAAGCTTAATCCAGAGGTCAGTGGGCATGTAACTTAAAAACGAAACAAAACACTCTGAACTCCTGCTAAGCACCAGGAATTAGGCCAGGGGCTTTCATGTGTGGTATCTCATTTACTCCTCCCAATAAACTAGTCAATCACATGCTGTTCTATGTTTTGGCAACATGAACACCTAGAATTACTAGCCTCTCAAAACAGAAAATTCTCAAAAAATACTTTCGTAGATGATTGAGCATGAGACCTGAAGCACAAGGATGTATGTAGATGAGGAGGGTAATATGAGCACTCTACCATGACTCCTGATCTAGCATTTTCCATCTTACTGTTCCAGGTCCCTTACTTGCTCATCCTGAGGAAGGAACCACCCTACAATGGGAAATGGAATCAGGGCTGTTATCTTTAAGAACTTTTCAGACTGTCCAGCTCCAAAGTACCTGTGGCAGAAACTGCTGGTTCCCCCAATCTCTGTTCCCTCTTCTTCCTTGGACACAGGTCCCTGATTTTTAGCTGGGCAAAATGAAGACTGCAGTTCCCAGCCACTACTGCAGCTAAGTTCTGGACGATGGAATGTAAGGAGAAGAGTCTGGTGCAACTTCTAGGAAACGTCCTACAGGGAAAGGGCATCCTCTCCCTCTTCCTCTCCCTCTCCTTCTTCCAACTGGCTGAAAAGCAGGCAAGATGTCTGCAGTTTGAGCAGCCATCTTGGATCACGAAGTGGAAGCCACATGCTAGGGATGGCTGACCAGCCGGACGGTTGGATGCATATTGTTCATACTGCATCCATGATAAAGGAAAATGCCATCCCAGCTCTGAGCAGTCTGTAGACTTCTTTTAGGAGAGTCAAATGTACTTTTATTCAAGTTACTATTATTTTAAATTTTCTGTCACACACAGCCAAATTTAGTCTTAACCAATATGGTAGCTGAAAAGAGAAACCAGAGATTCAGATGACTAACTCTGAGGCAGCAGGACATAGTAGTTAGGAGCATGAACTCTGGAGCCAGTCTGCCTGGGTCTGAATCCTGCCTCCTACTTAACAGCTGTGACACCCTGGGCAAATTAGGTATACTGTGTGCCTCAGTGTCATCATCTGTGGGGGCAATAATAGTACCTACCCCTGAAGGTGTTATGAGTACTAAGTGAATTATTATTTGTAAAGCATTTTAAATAGTACCTGGCATACAGTAAATGCTATCTACGTATTTTTAAATAAAATAGTTAAACACATTTGCAGCAGGGCCAAAGATGACAAAACTAACTACAGTGAGTCTGTGGTCCAGTATAACCCACCATAGCAGTTAGGAAGTGATCCTCTGCTCTGAACCACATTTTCCTCAGTGTGAACAGGATGGTTACACTAATAAGTTTTATCCAGTCATATGTGTCTTGACTTCCCCTCTAAGAAAGGACAGTGGCCAGGAAATTTGAGAGACTAAGATCCTGCAAATCACCAAGAAGCATACCCATAGTGTGTCATTCTCTGTGGCCTATGTACTGAGGTGGTAGTACTTTACCTGCCAGCTAGAATTGAGAGATCATATTACTCCCACCTGTCAGAGCACCAGAACACTTCTCTGCTGACCTGACACACTTCCAGTGTTACAGTGGAGCTGTAACAGTGTCATGAAAGAAAAACAAAAACCTTCCTCCTGCTTCTATACCTAACAAAGATAATCTTAGCCCATTCTTACATCAGCCAACAAGCAAACAACTACAAAATAAAATAAAATCCATTCATGTCTTAGATCTCACTCTGGTTCCTAAATAAAAAAGATGAAAACATCTTGCTAACATTTAAACCTCAGGACACCCACCTTTCTTTTCTTCTACAAGTGATGGTTCCTGTTTGAGCTTTCGATTTAACTCACTGCTCCCTTATTTGAAAGACTTACTACTCTCAAAGCTTTCCCCCGTCTCAGTTTATGTTAACTGATTTGATGGCAGAATTGCTCTCTGGTTCTTGGTGATAATTCAGGGACAACAACATCTGGGAGAATTAACTGAATCCTTCAATGAACCTAACCAAGAGCTACAAGTCACAGTCCATCCTGGCCACACAGCACTCCTGCCAAAAGAACACACCACCCATCTCAAGAGTTCACACAAGAGAGATGCAGAGAAAATGGGAGGGAGCTCTGATACCCATCATTTTAATAAGCATAACAATAATACATTTTCCCAATAAACCATTCTGGTCCATCTGAGAACTTTAACAGGGAAGATTTGATTTTTTTTTTTGACTCATTGATATTCCAAAGATACCTCTAGTTTGATCTAAATGTCTTAAATTCTCCTATGGTTATCAAAAGAATAAAGGTCACTTTTCAGCCGCCCTGGTCACTCCATGCCCCATCCCATCCCCCTTTAAACACATACAAGGGGCAAAATAAAGGTCAAACAAACATTCCGCCTTTGTTAAAAAAGCAAACTGCTGACAGTCCTGGGTGAGAAATGAAAGTAAAAAGTAGCTGACAGTCCCATGTTTCTCAAACTTCACATTCTAAACTGAGGAGCCACAAGAAGGATTTGAACAATTTCCCAGAAGTGAGCAATAACCAGGACAAATGAAACTGATGAGTCCACCCACCCTTACAACAAACGTCTGCCAATAAGGGGCCTGGGTTGGTGGCAGGAGACGTCCCCACAACAGAGAAGGCTGGGAATGAACCCTCAGAGCCCCTGATGGGTCACCCGTCCTCCTCAATGAACAGCGACAACACTGGTTCAGTCCAAAAAGAGAGGACGGGCTCAAAGCTCAAAACAGTACGTCAGTGGCCGAATAAGGAACCTACTAGAAAGCAGCATCTCCCCGCGCGTCTCTGTCCAGAGGCCGACTGCCCCATCACACCGCAGGGCCCCCCGCCTGTATCTGGTCAATTTCCTCTTTTCATTCTCCGCTCACTCTTCCCCTACCAAATAAGTTCTGATTTATTTCTTCATTCCGGACAGCTTATCCGTCTCCAGTCCTCAGTAGAATTCCAAAATCCTGCCAAGGGGCTCTGCACTGTGAAGTTTCTCCATTTCTTAGCCTTTCAAACCCCCGTTCTCCCTCTGGCTGTGCGAACCCTCAAACTTCCCCGGACAGGCCCACCCTCCCAGATGCCAGCGGTCGCGGTCCCCAGCCCGCTCTCACCCCCTGAGGGTCCTTGACGAAGTAGCTTCCGCTGGAGCCCTGGTAGATGCGCTCGGGGAAGATGCAACGCTCGATGGCCACCTCGGCCTGCCGCACCACCGCCTCGAACTCGGGGTCCTCCGGGAACTCGTTCCGCTCGCGGTGGGCCTGCGCGGCGTGCGCGGCCGCCGCGGCCTGGGCGGCCAGGGCTTGGGCCTGCGCCGCCACGGTTTGGGTTTGACACTGGGCCGCCGCGCCCCGGGCCCGATCCAGCAGTGGCTGCCGCTCCCGGTCGTGGCCTGGCGAGCCCTGCGGAGAGGGGGCCGGGCCGGCCACCGCCGCCACGCGGACCGCGCCTCCCGGCACCTGCGGAAAGTGAGCGGCCGAGGCGGACGGAAAGGTGTAGTCCGGAGGTTGGGCCCGCTCAGGGGACACGAGTGGACTAGTCTCGTCCATCCCTCAGGCCGCGGGCTCCAGGACCCGGTGCGCTTCACACAGCTGAGATCCCGGCTGGGACCAATCCGCGAAACCCCCAATCCTCCCCGGGCCAACCAGGTCCCGACGCCTCTTTGGCCCCGCCCCTACCTTCCCTGTTTACTTGGCGACGAGTAGACACGACCCCTCGCGGGCGAACGGTAGCCAATCAGAAACTATGCCTACGCAATAGCGTCCTCAGCACTTTTCGCTGATCACTTTCTGTGAAGACTGCGCATGCTCCAGGAGCCAGCCCCGGGTCAGACACTCCTTCTGCTCTTACCAGCCCAGCCCCGCCCTTAGACTCCGATTGCTGGCCCTTGTTTGGAAGTTTACAATAAAGCAGCCAAGCTCCTCAGTCACACATCCTAGTGATGTATATATGTCATTCCTAATCTCCCAATTCGTCCCACCCTCTCCTTCTCCCCCTGTGTCCTCATGTCCATTCTCTACGTCTGCGTCTCTGTTCCTGCCCCGCAAATAGGTTTATCTGTACCATTTTTCTAGATTCCACATATACGTGTTAATATATGATATTTGTTTTTCTCTTTCTGGCTTACGAAAGCACGGAGTCAAACTCTGGACCGCCAGAGAGGTCCTACATCATTGATCTTATAGGACTATATATTTGGTCAATCATTTCAAGTCAGCTAATCATCATTAATTTTATCAGAGGCTCAGTCACACATTTGGTAATGTGAGAAACAATCCTGTAAACCAGGCAGAATACAAGTAATATAGCTAGTAACATTAATAAAGTCATAAGTATTTATGCTAAGAACTTCTCTTATGTGCAGGCTAGTATCTCCCCAGGTCGTCTAATCAGTCTGTTCTTCACTAATCGCTATCTTTAAGGGAAATGATACATTGGAATTGTACATAAAGTTCACCAAATATGTCTGTACACACAAGGATTGAGAAAGGAATGTTATTTTCTAAGGAGTTATATGGTTGGCGCCAGAAGAAAAATTGATCTTGTATTTCTGCTACTGGGGAGGTCTGGTTAATGCATAATGCAGATGCACAATGCACACTAGAGAGGAAGAAAGCCCAAACTGGCAGAGAAAATTTTTAGGTTTTTCTTGTCTTGCCTTAAAATGTGAATGTTTATTTCATCATTGGGAAAAGAGTGAATCAAAGACATTTGAGTTTGAACTCCAGTGCCACACTTATTATTTTGTATGTTACTTAACTTTCTAAGCCTCAGTGTCTTCCTCTATAAAATGAGAATAATCATCCCTTCCTCAACTGGTTAAATAAGAATCAAGATAACGTACATAAAAACTTAGCATAGGGCTTCGCTGGTGGCGCAGTGGTTGGGAGTCCGCCTGCCGGTGCAGGGGACACGGGTTTGTGCCCCGGTCCGGGAGGATCCCGCACGCCGCGGAGCGGCTGGGCCCGTGGGCCATGGCCACTGAGCCTGCGCGTCCGGAGCCTGTGCTCCGCAACGGGAGAGACCACAACAGTGAAAGGCCCGCGTATAGAAAAAAAAAAAAAAACTTAGCATAGTGTTTAGTACATAAAAAGCACTCAACGAATGGTAGCTTTTTATCACTGCTCAGGTTATTGGGGTTTTAAAAATATTTATTTATTTATTTATGGCTGCGTTGGGTCTTAGTTGCGGCACGCAGGATCCTTCACTGGGGCATGTGGCCTTCTCTCTAGTTGTGGCACACCAGCTCCAGAGCGCATGGGCTCTGTAGTTGCAGCACGCAGGCTTGGTTGCCCCTCAGCATGTGGGATCTTAGTTCCCGACCAGGGATCGAACCCGAGTCCCCTGCATTGGAAAGCTGATTCTTAACCACTGGACCTGAGGTTATCGTTGATGTTGTTTTTGTTTTTACGTTTAAAGTAACCAACAGACTAGAGGCATGGGTTTTCTCAAAAGATGACTAGACCCCTTGTAACCAATATTTTAAAATCATTCTTTCTTGAATCTAATTATTGCCACAACTAAGTAGAAGTACTGAACTGAAAGAATCGTTTAATTGTACGTACGGTGTTAAAAAACAAAATTCAACTGGATAAATTTTAAAGATCTTACGGGCTTTATTCAATGATTCATGAATTGGGCAGCATCCCACGTAGCAGATAGAAAGGAGCTCTGAGGAGCTGTACAACATGAAAGACCTTTATAGGCAGTGGGCCAAGGAAGTTATAGCTGAAAGCTGAAACCACAACCGTGGCAGCGTTCACCTTCCTTTCGGGCCGGGATGCAGGGGTCTATCAGAAAGATTACCTCACTAGTGCTGACCAGGTGAGTCCAGATTGCCTCATTTAAGATTTCATGTCTGGGAGAGGCTGAAACTGTAATTAAGTAAAGTATTAAGTTTGGGTTTAGTGACATAGGGCTTAGCATAGGTGACTCCCTTTGGGGCCTGTTGTCTTGTTTTTAACAATGAGAATATCTTAAACTTTTTTTTGCCAAATAAACCATTCTAGGCAAAGGTCCATACAGATGGTTCAATTTCCCCTTTCAGTTACAAGACATGTTATTTCCTTTTCCTAACAAGACATCAAATAATTAACTAATACTTGCCTCTTATGTCCCAGAGGCCATAGCCACAGAGATGACCTCTTAGTATGATTCATCTCATTTAGCCCTTAAGCTTCAAATTATGGTCAAGGAAAGCTCCAAGATTCAGAGTTCTCCCTTGAATTCTGAGTTTTCTCTATGGAAAACCCTCAGAAATTATTTCTGTATTTACTTCTTAGAACTTGATTCTCCTTTTACTGAAAAGTGTCAATACATTCTCTATTGCCTTTTAAGAGCTAGCACCTACCAAATGCTAAGCATGTGGCAAATATTGTTCTTTGTCCACTACACAGATTAAGCCACGTAACCGGCATTACAGCCCCTATGATGTTGGAAACTGAGTAAAGTAACTTGCTTGTGGTCATGCAGCTGGTAAGTGGCAGAACTGGATCAAAATCCAGGCAGACTAGCTCCATGCTTTTAACACTATATTGCTTCTTATTAATTAGTTCTGCGAAATGTCTCATGTTTACCCCTTTCTTTCCATCCTCACTGATACCGCATTAGTTTTGAGACTCTCAGGATGTCTTAGCTACATTATTGCAATAGCTTCTGAGTTTCTCTGCTTCCAATCTCTCTCTGATCATCTCTGGGTATCACTGCCAGATTAATTTTCTTAAAACACTGGTTTTATTGTGTCACTGCTCTGATCAAGAAACTACATTTTTTTATTATGGTAAAATATATGTAATATTTATCATTTTAACCATTCATAAGTGTCCAATTCAGTGACATTAAATACATTCACAATGTTGTGTAACCATCACCACTCTCTATACCCAAAGCTTTTTCATCATCCCAACAAAAACTCTGTACCTGTTAAACAGTAACATCCTCTTCCCCTGGCCCTTGGTAACCTCTAGTCTACTTTCTGTGTGTACAAATTTGCAGATTCAAGAAACTACATTTTGCAAACCGTATCTTCTACTTTTTCAGGTCTATCCATAATTTGACCACAATCTATTTAACCTTATTTCTTCATATTTTCTAAATACACATTCTCCAATCTAATATCTGTTTTCTTGACACTCTGTTCCTCAACTATTGTAATTATATCCATGGTTAACACCACACAGTTCAGCATGTTGAACCAGTGAGTTAGAGCTGGATTGAATCTTATAGATTTGCTAGTGCAATCTCATTTCACAGGCTAGAGAGCTTACCAACTTGCTTGAAGTCACACACAGTTGGTGGCAGAGATGGGATTTGAAAACAGAATCCAAATCTTTTAGAACGACAGTTTATTGAGCACTTACAATGTCAGACACAGTACTGAGCATTTTACATTGTATTTTCATACAAGTCTTGGGGAGACTTTATCATTATTACTATTATCATCCTTTCTACGGATTAGGAAATCCAAATTCAGAGAAGCAATTTGCTTACTCTCTTCATTCGCCTGCCTTCTCTTAATAATTAAGTATATAATAATTAAATATAGACATGGATTTTTCCATGCACATGAACTTTTTCTTCTCCACATCGAGGCCGTAAATCTTATGAGAGCAGTGTTCATGTCTATTCTAGCCTGGCAGAACCTAGCATCATGCTGTATTCACATTGTTCGGTAAACATATGGATAAACCGGTTGGTGTGCATGGTATTTGGGAGGATTTGTTCCAATCTTGGCACTATATTTTTAATACAAAGGATATGAGTCATGACAACGGCAACACAAATCCGTATAATGAATGCAAAAGTGCCCTGGTATCATCACAATGCTGGCACAGGGCTGATACTCATGAAACTGCAGTTGCCCCATCCTGCGCTTCACAATTTACAAAGCCGCACCTCAAAAGTCAGTTTTGGGTTCTGTTCTTTAGCTACGCGTCGGTGCCATTGACAACTGTGGAGATCGGAGCAGGATCGGAGCCGCTTGTGTAGGTGGTGACTGTTGCTTCTGACGCAGGTTTGGTTTTTGTTTGGTTTGGAGTTGACATTTCAGCTAGGCTGCCTCTTGGTAGGCGAGAACTGAGTTCTCTGGGTGGCTGAGGCGGCACCGTGGGTCAGCCCCACCCCTCTTTCTGGTATTTGACCCAGGGTTCTCGCAACACTCAGCCCCGCACAAAGATGGCGTAGAGCCCAGGCTGGGCCAATGGAGAGTGGCGTTGCTCCCGGTTGCCTAGGTAACAGCCAATGGGCTGCGGGAATTGTGCCCAGTGCGGCTGCCCGGGATGGCGGCGTCAAGTGCGGCAGGCACTGGAGGTGGTGGCGGAGAGGCAGGTGGCAGGGGCGAGCCCGGCGGAGCGGAGGTCCGCCCCGCGTCAGGGCGAGACGGTCATCCCGGAAGGCCGAGCCCAGGTTGGCTGGCAGCGCGGGTGGGAGGGGGCCGGGAGAGTGTGGTCTGGGAGGAAGGGACTGAGGAGCCCAGCCCGAAATGACAGGGGCTGCGGGAGCGCGGCTCCATCCCGAGGGTTGCTGCCCCGGAGGTCCCAAACCCGGGCCTCCTGTCTCTACCGCGGGGTCCGAGGCCCGAGCCCATGGCCTCCGGGATAGAGATCGGGGTACGTGGGCGCTGTGTGCAGAGGAGATCGCAGACCAGTGTGAGCTAAAGACCCCTCCCGCCCTGGAGAGCGGACCCGGGGTGAGGGAAGTAGCGGTGCTGGAAAGCCAGAACCGGGTGGGAGAAGGAATGGGGAGGTCGACGAGTAAGTGTTGCCTTGTTGCGGTCTAGGGCTTTGTTTGCTCTGGGTCCGCCTCTGTCACACTCTGGTGGAGAGACGTCCCTCACACACATCCTTGGGAAGTAGGATGCTTAAATTAGTTGATGGTGGCATCCCTACTGTCTAGCATCTCCAAACTGCTTAGGTACCACCGGGAATCACTCGGTTGTATTAGAACCCAGCCCAGGAATTTTACTTTCTCATGAAATAGAATAGTATCCTGGCAGTCGCCATCACCCCAAGGCGTCTGGGGTTTTTCTGTTTGTTTTGTTTTGTTTTGACCTTCTTTCTGGTGTCAGGATTTTCTTCCCACTTTCTTCAGTCTAGCTGTCCCACAGTCTTCCTAAATAAGACCTTTATCTAGTAGCGGTACATTTGTTTACTTTTCCAGTGGAAGGAAGAATTACAGTGAAAGAGACTTACAGACTTAAAACAAAGACAGTTATTTTAAGCTCACTTAAAATACTTTGAAAAGAACATTTGACTTTTTGTTCTAGGTCCATTACAAGCCTGATTTTTGTTCATCAAAGACTTCATTTTCTTCTCTTTAGGATTCTAAATGCCTAAGAGCTGCTTTCTTTATAACTGAAAGAATTTCAAGACTGTCATACCCTGGGGAGGGTGGCTTTAGGGGGACAATGTGAAGCTATATGTAGATAGTTAAGGTGGATGCCTCCAAAAAATATTCTTAAACTGAAAATCTATTCTCTTTTATGTTAGTTTTTTTTTTTTTTTAATCCTCTGGATTTGGACACAGGTTACTGTGGATGCATAAATATTTTTTAACCAGTTTGATTTCTGAAATTAAAAAAAAAAGACAAATGGAATGGAAACAAAAGTTCTCATTCCTGTCTTCGAGTTCTGTTTGGAAATGTCTGGGGCGGGAGAAAATAAAGATAGCAAGGATATAGTCTATTGTGCAGACTAATAGTGTGTTGGTTTATAGGCACAAAATAGTCATTTTCTTTTAGATAAATGTTTGGATTGATCCTTTGCAACCCATCTATCAAGAGAGAGAAAGGGTGGGCATCTGTTAAGAAGCATGAATCATCTTGGCTTTGTAACTAGATTCCACATGTAAATCTGAAGCCTAAACTCCTAGGCCATCTGTTCTCTTTAAAAAGATTTTTTGAGGGCTTCCCTGGTGGTGCAGTGGTTGAGAGTCCACCTGCCGATGCAGGGGACGCGGGTTCGTGCCCCGGTCCGGGAGGATCCCACATGCCGCAGAGCGGCTGGGCCCGTGAGCCATGGCCGCTGAGCCTGCGCATCTGGAGCCTGTGCTTCCCAGCGGGAGAGGCCACAACGGTGAGAGGCCCGCGTACCGCAAAGAAGATTTTTTGAATAGCTGATACAAATACTGATTTGCATTCCTTATTTCTTTTTAATATACATTTATTTATTTTTGGCTGCGTTGCGTCTTTCTTGCTGTGCACGGGCTTTCTTTTCTCTAGTTGCGGGCAGGCTGCTCATTGCAGTGACTTCTCTTGTTGCAGAGCATGGGCTTAGTTGCTCTGCGGCATATGGGGTCTTCCTGGACCAGGGCTCGAACCTGTGTCTCCTGCATTGGCAGGCAGATTCTTAACCACTGTGCCACCAGGGAAGTCCCTGCATTCCTTTAAAGTATTGTTTTTTTTAGTCTGAATCAGCACTGGCTATACTTTATTAAACTAGATTTGTCTCAAGGACCATGGTTACTGATAGAGTTCTTTTTGGGGTCAGTGGCTATACAGCTATTAATTAGCATGGCTAACTACAGAAGTCATACATGAAAACCCTGATTCTGCCTCAGCCAGTGACAATATCAATTATTTGGACACATGTAGAAGTTTCAAGTCAAGTGTGTTCAACCATGGCCTGAGACACATGGAGTGTACATGTGTTTCCTTTAATTAGCACTTCTAATTGTGTTCTTGGGAATGGACATCGTTTTGACAAGCAGCTGTTGAAGTTTGCTATATCTCCCTAGAACAAAAAGGAATGGGAATTTGTAGTATGTGCTTTTGAAAACAAATGGGAGAGGATGGCGGCAGGGATAGGTTGAGGGATGATGTTCCCATTACAATTGCTGTGTAACCGATTACCCCAAACTTAGCTGCTTAAAACAACCATAGGATGCTCACAGATTCTGTGGGTCAGGAATTGGGAGATAATCTCTCTCTCTCCTCCATGATACATCAGCTGGGATGTGGGCTCAGTGGCTGGGGACTGGAATCCCTGAAGGCTCCTTCACTCACTCCTGGTGCCTGGGCTAGGATGATTCAGAGATGAGGACTGCCAACTGGAAGCACCAGCACATGTGACTTTTTATGTGGCTCGGCCTCCACTGAGCCTGGTAGCCTCAGGATAATCAGACTACTTATGTGGTGGCTTAGGTCTCCAAGCTCAAGTTTACCAGTTAGCAAGATGGAAATTGCATTACCTTGTATGATCTAACCTCAGAACACACCATCGCTTCCATCACGTTCTATTGGTTGAAGCAATCACAAACCTAGCCAGATTCATAAATGAGGAGTTAGCCACTACTTTTTGATGGGGCAGTGGCAAGGTCAAATTGTAGAAGAATGTATAAGACAGGAGATACGATTGAGAATATCTTTGGAAAATTCAGTCCACTCTATTTGGTAATGAGAAGCTAATCTTTCAAGTTTCATTGGCTTCTTTGAAATATTTAGGATATGTTGCCCAAGAGCTAACAGCATACCAAAAGAGTGGCTAGGTTTACAGTTGGAGGGGCTGGGTAGTACTCAGTCCCTAGTAATCCTCAAACTGGAGAAGAACCGTTCCCTTTCTTTCAAGTTCCTTCTACTGGTGGGATGCCACTGTTTAGAAGTTTTACATAGCCTTGAGAAAAAGTAAACGCACAAGAGGCTGAGCCCCTGTGTAGTCAGTCTGGCTCCTCAAATTGCACTGAAATAACTCCTTCCAAAACTTCGAGTGAGGCTTCCCTGGTGGCGCAGTGGTTGAGAGTCCGCCTGCCGATGCAGGAGACGCGGGTTCGTTCCCCGGTCCGGGAGGATCCCACATGCCGTGGAGCGGCTGGGCCCGTGAGCCAGGGCCGCTGAGCCTGTGCATCTGGAGCCTATGCTCTGCAACGGGAGAGGCCACAACAGTGAGAGGCCCGCGTACCGCAAAAACAAAACAAAACAAAACAAAACAAAACAAAAAAACTTGGAGTGAAGACAAGTTAGTCAGCTGCTGCTGAACATTGAAAGGAAATGTCCTTATCTTATCATCTTCCTGTAGAAATAATGATTTTGCATTTATGTGTCAGAACGGTTGTTTTGTTCTAAGATTTAGTAGAAGATGTAACCATTCATATTCTGACTTATTTTGAAGGAATGAAATAGCTCAGATTTGTGCCATAAGCTGACTTTTAGTTCTCTGATGTAATTAGTTCTCAGAAGAGCTGATGGTGACCTCTAGCTGTCAACATGCCTTTCTGGACTGGAAAGCGTTTTCCTCTGTACTTTCGATGGAAAACTGCTTCTCTTCCTCTCATTAATGTTGTATTTGCGATGGAGTCATGTTGACCTCTACCCCAGGCATACTCTGATGCTGGGCTGATGATAAGAGGCTCGTGAGCCTGAAATTAGATGCTGACCTTGTGGAACATTGATGGGACAGAGATGGCACACCAGGTGCCAGCCACTGAGAAAATAGCCCCCCAGAGGTACTGAGGGGCATTAAGACAAGAAAATGATCCTGATCTTGGGATATCTTCTACAATGTGAGGGACCCTGAACATGGAGCTCCTGAGTAACCAGAAAAGTGAGAAAATCCCTGTTGTACCAATGGGAGTGACTCCAAACATCACCAAAAGAGCTTCCACAAAGCTGGCCTTCATTATGGGGGTAGAAATGAATGTCTCTCCATGTTTGGGTGAGAGCACAGGGCTTCTGCTCTGTTCAGGCCAGACTGTCTACACATCAGACCATTTCTGAGCTTTCAGCATCTGTATCAAAATCATTATGACATAGGCCAAAATTAGAATATCCCATAGGGTGCTGATAAAGAACAGATGAGTGGCTATAATTTACTTTTCCCCTACTTAGTACTTACCTCATTAGTCAAAATTGCTGATATTTTTTCAAAGTGTCATTTGAATTTGTAAGGAAACACAAAAGATCCTGAATAGCCAAAGCAACCTTGAGAAAGAACAACAAAGCTGGAAGTATCACGCTCCCTGATTTCAAACTATACTACAAAGTTACAGAAATCAAAATAGGATGGTACTGGCACAGAAACAGGCACATAGATCAATGGAATAGAATAGATGGCCCAGAAATGAACCCACACTTATATGGGCAATTAGTCTACCACAGAGGAGGCAAGAATATACCATAAGGAAAACACACTCTTCAATAAATGGTGTTGGGAAAACTGGACAGCTACATGCAGAAGAATCAAATTGGACTACTTTCTCACACCATATACAAACAAACAAACAAACCCTCAAAATGGAGTAAAGATTTAAATGTAAGTCATGACACCATAAAACTCCTAGAAGAAAATGTAGGCAGTATGCTCTTTGACATCAGTCTTAGCAATATTTTTATGGATACATCTCCTCAGGTTAGGGAAACAAAAGCAAAAATAAACAGATGGGACTTAGTCAAACTAAAAAGCTTTTGCACAGTGGAGGAAACTATCAACAAAATGAAAAGACCACCTAGTAAATGGAAGAAGATATTTGCAAACAATGTACTTGATAAGGGGTTAATATCCAAAATATACAAAGAACTCATAAAACTCAACATCAAAAAATCATACAGCCTGATTTAAAAATGGGCAGAGGTCCTGAATAGACATTTTTCCAAAGGAGACATACAGATGGCCAAGAGGCACATGAAAAGATGTTCAACATCACTAACCATCAGGGAAATGCAAATCAAAACCTCAATGAGATATCACCTCACAACTGTCAGAATGGCTGTTATCAAAAAGATAACAAATTACAGGTGTTGGGGAGGATGTGGAGAAAAGGGAACCCTCGTGCACTGTTGGTGGGGATGTAAATTGGTGCAGCCACTGTGGAAAACAGTATGGTGGTTCCTCAAAAAATTAAAAACAGAACTACCATATGAGTGGAAGTGGAGCACTTCCACTCCTGGGTATTTATCTGAAGAAAATGAAAACAGTTCTTAGAAAAGATACATGCACCCCTATATTCATTGCAGCATTGTTTACAGTAGCCAAAATATGGAAGCAATCTAAGTGTCCATCAATAAATGAATGGGTAAAGAAGATGTGGTATGTGTGTATATATTCCATATACACACACACACACACACACACACACACAATGGATATATATATATATATATGAATACTACTCAGCCATAAAAAAGAAAAAATGAAATCTTGCCATTTGTGACAATATGGGTGGACATAGAGGGTATTATGCTAAATGAAATAAATCAGAGAAAGACAAATGCCATAGGATTTCACTTATACGTGGAATCTAAAAAACAAAGAAAAATGAATAAACATAACAAAACAAACAAAGTCATAGATACAGAGAAGAAACAGGTGTTTGCCAGAGGGGAGGGGGTGGAGAGATCAGAGAAATAAGTGAGGGAGATTAGGAGGTACAAACTTCCAGTTACCAAAAAAAAAAAAAAAAAAAGGAAAGAAAGAGAAATAGGGATTGCATTTTCAAAAATATGTCAAATGATTCTATTTGTTTCTTTATATTTATTGATGTTTTGGGTATCTTAACTCCCTTCTTATAGAATATCCTTGAGTATAAATATTCTTTTACCCTCATATGAAGCTATACCTAGCCAGTCTCCAAATGTTACCAGGTTTTTTTGTTTATCCTGTGATAATCATTCCTGCTCCCATTACCCTGTTATCTCCCTAGATCAGGCTTTATGATCTCATACCTGGGTATATCAGTTAGCTTTTGCTAGGTGTGTTATTACACACCATCCCCAAAACATAGTGGCTACAACAACCATTTCTTTAGTCCGTGATTCTGTGGGTCAGTAATTTGGGGCTGGGCTCAGGAGGGCAGCTCTTCTAGTCTTGTCTGAGCTCACCCATGCATCTGTGGTCAGCTGGGACAGCTGCTCCACGTGGCCTCTCACCATCTGGCAGACTAGCCTGGGCTCATTCACATGGAGGCAGAACAGTTCCAAGTGCTATAAGAGAGCAAGCCCAACAAACAAATGCTTTTCAAACCTCTGCTACGTCACCTTTGCTAATGTTCCATTAGCGAAAGCAAGTCAGATAACCCACCCAGATCCAACAGGCAGAGGAATAAATAAGCTGCCTCTTAATGGAGGATCTGCCATATCTGCAAGGGCATGGATGGAGGGAGAACACTTTGTGCCCATTTTTACAATTGACTAAATGATCACATCTCCTGCCTTGCAGCTTTTCTGGCTGTAGGCGTTTGCTGTTCCAGCCCATCCTGCTACCTTCTGCCACATTCATTTTCCTTAGACTCTGCTTTCATATTTCGTATTATAACCCCCAGAGGTTTCTTCTCTTCCATACCTTATCAGCTATCAACCCTTCTGCCTAGCTTTCAAAGGTCTCCTTAAGCTGGCCTGACCCTAAAAGCAGAGCACATGGTACAGGGGAAAAAGAACTAGCGGCAGTCAGGGGAGGCATGGGCACGAGTTCCATCATCATCATTGTTCTCTAACTAGTTTTTAACCTCTTGGGGCTTCTGTTTTCTCCAAATGTTTCTCCCTCCAAAATGAGGGAGTTTGGATTAAATCTGAGAGGTTCTTTTCAGATTTAAGATTTAGGCTGGGTGTACATAGATGAATTTGTTTCCTGTTACTCCCTAAATAAACCTTCAACTCGAATAAGACCCGGCTTCTTAATTCCCACCGCACATGTCGTGTTTATATTGCTCTTTGTGCTTTCATTCCCCATGTTTTCTCAGTCTGGCATTGCCCTTTGCGTTCTTCACTGCTTGTTTTAAATTCTGCCTGTCCCTTTTCTTTGTAATCTCTGCCATCCAGTTTGGCACTTAATTATATTATCTCTCCTATTCAGTGTTTCAGTTGTTAGTCTTATCAGCTAGATTATAAACTCAACGAGGAACGAGACTACATTTTATACATTGACTAAGCACATAGTAGGTATCAAGCAAATATTTACAAATTAATCGTAAATTTCCATCCCAGGTCTTAGAAAATTGGAACCGGCTGAAGACTTTTAAGACAAGTAGGAGGATAAGACTGCTTGGGCAGAGGTGGCGATGATGGTGGTGGCGGTTGGAGAGGGGGGAATTTTTGTTAAATGTAATCAAGGCAGTTTACACTTACCAGGCTGGTAGCCTTTCGAAGGTATCTATAAAATTGCTTTACAGGCCTTTCCTCCAGCCATCCTATGACACTGGTTCTCCTCTGCTTATTTCTTGCAGTTTTCATCCTTCTGTAAGCTGTCACCATGACCCTGACAAAAGGTTCCTTCACCTACTCCAGTGGGGAGGAATATCGTGGCGAGTGGAAGGAGGGTGAGAGGACCCGTGGGGAACATCCA
Organism: Orcinus orca; assembly: GCF_937001465.1. Lineage (NCBI taxonomy): Eukaryota > Metazoa > Chordata > Mammalia > Artiodactyla > Delphinidae > Orcinus > Orcinus orca. The sequence continues at coordinate 60,569,234 of NC_064572.1, read as the reverse complement.
GTGATGAACACTTCCTTTGGCTGAGGGACAAATACATCAGGATATATATAGGACAACTTTACGAGTCTTCATTTCTAACTTCTAAAGCCAAAGAGTGCCCTTCCTTTATTTGATTTTAGGATTATAAATAAAGGAATTGGAAAATGCTATTGTTACTCCAATCTCCAGAAATAAGTTAAATCTTCCCACTTCTAAATTTGAAGTGTTTTAACACTGTTTTTTTTTTTTTTTTTTTTTTTTTTTTTGCCACGCCTCGTGGCTTGCAGGATCTTAGTTCCCCGACCAGGGATTGAACCTGGGCCTATGTCAGTGAAAGTGTTGAGTCCTAACCACTGGCCTGCCAGGAGAACCCCCAACACTCTTTTTTTTGGGGGGGTTTTTTTTTTGCGGTACACGGGCCTCTCACTGTTGTGGCCTCTCCAGTTGCGGAGCACAGGCTCCGGACGCGCAGGCTCAGTGGCCATGGCTCACGGGACTACCCGCTCCGCAGCATGTGGGATCTTCCCGGACTGGGACACGAACCCAGATCTCCTGCATCGGCAGGCAGACTCTCAACCACTGCGCCACCAGGGAAGCCCCCCCAACACTCTTTTACCCTTTAGTGGTATTACTTGGGAATTGTTTTTATAAATGCTAAGGTACTCAGCAGAGCAAAATGAATTATTTTTAGGGCCCATAAGTTGCAAAGTACGGATTCATTGTAATGACTTGATTCTAGTGAATCTTAAGGAAGAAATTAGGGCAGACACTCAAGAGCAGATGACATTCATTGCCTTGAATTTCCTGTGACAGCTCATTACATTTGGAAGTATCTATTCATAGGAAGGGCAGAATTCCTCCAGCCTGAGGCTATACAGGAAGCACTTTAATGATGTTCAGTTTGGAAACAGTCTGGCCACTTAAAAGTCTCACGGGTCCAGTCCTAGCAAACCCAGAACTGCCCCGAGGAGACTTGACTCTCTATAGTTGTGCCAACGAAGAGCAGTTCACACTCTTTCCAGACGCCTCATTCTTTTCATGGTAGATCCCTGCAGCTGATGAATTTTTGAGCCTTGAGAGGAGAAATTGTGACATGGGACGTGACCTTGCCTCCGTACATCCACAGCCTTTTCTCCTGCCTCCCAAACACCTACTGTCCCCTTTAACGTGACCTTTTAAGGGGAGAGTCTTCTCGAGGCTCTGCTGGGCAGTCTCTATCCACCAAAAGAGTGCCCTTGTACCCGGAATGGCATTGCTGCTTCTTCAGTATCTTGCTCTGTTCTCCGGTCAGTTCAGTGGGTAAGCACAGCCCTATTGATGGAACAAAGCTCAAACTAGTATTGCCAGTCAGGCTGTTAGGTTTGCCCAGCAGCTTCATGGTGTTGGAGGGTACTTTAATTTTTTTCTCAGAGTGTCAAGGCAGTTAAGTGTCGAGGGCTCCAGAGTCAGTCTGCCAGCTGCATTTGCTGTCTTGCTCTACCACTTTTAGTTGCTCTGTGATCTTGAGTAAGTTTTTTATCTTCTCCTTGCCTTGGTTTCTGCATCTGTTAATGGGAATAATAATAGTATTGGGCCTACCTCCTAAGGTTGTTGTGAGGATTAAATAAGATGATAAATACAAAGTGCTTGGAAGAGTGCGTGGCACATAGTGAAGGCCCTGTGAAGTTAGCTATTGTGATTTTTATTTAAATTTTTTTTAAGCTATTGTGATTTTTCAGTGCTCTCTTATCTTCATACTTGGAGAGACCTGCTCCAAATCTGATGGTTGTGACTTAAGAAGGGAAGATCTTAGAGGCCAGCTTATTACTCTGGGTAATAGTTCTCTGCCCTGCTAATGTCACTGCTTCTCTTCTTTCCTTTGTGGGTGGGGTGATGCAAGGCAAAGGATGTTGGACTGTGAGAGGGGACCCTGAAGCTGCCCCATCCCAACCTGACATCTGTCTTCTCTTTGCTCAGGCCGCAGACATGGCTTTGGTCAGCTGATGTTTGCAGATGGTGGCGCGTACCTGGGCCATTTTGAGAATGGGCTCTTTAATGGCTTCGGGGTACTAACCTTCTCAGATGGCTCGAGGTGGGTACTGGGTCATCATTCCTTTCTCAGCCTTAGACTAGGGAAGGGAAGTTCTGTTCTAAAAGGGACAGTGAGAAACACCTGGTCAAACCTGAGCTGGTCCCGGGCCCTCTGAAAACAGGCAAGGAGCAGCGTTCGTTCTTTTATTGGTTACTTTATAAATACATCTAAAATTTGAAATGGCAAGGAGGTCAGTGACCTCCCACCCCACCACTGTCCTCTTAGGTTATTTCCTTGAGATTAGAGCCTCGTATCATACACACTCTCTGACCCTTCTCTGCTGGCTGGGTGGGTGGGAGCTCTGGAAGAGTGGAATCAGCTTTGCTCCTTGGTGTTGATAACCACACATTTGGTGTTGGCAGCTGCCTGACTCAGTTATCCTGAAGGCTGACATCTCGTGTTTCTGCAGGTATGAGGGGGAGTTTGCCCAGGGCAAGTTCAACGGCGTCGGAGTCTTCATTCGACATGACAACATGACCTTTGAGGGGGAATTTAAAAACGGCAGAGTGGATGGTTTGGGTAAGTTGCGGGCCAGCAGGACAGGTGACTGACAAGCATAAATGGGTGGAAGGACACTTTTGCAGCTTTAATCCTCCTGTGGATGCCCAGCAATGCATAGTGACTGGGTGCCAATGCCGGGTCATCAGACTCACCAATAGAGTACCCAAGGGCTGCAAACTTTTCTCTCCCTCCGCCTCTACGTAGCAAGCAGACCTCCCAGCCACTAATGCCACTGTCTCACCCATATTTTCTCTGTCCCCCTCAAAGGCCTGCTGACTTTCCCCGATGGTTCTCACGGAATACCCCGCAACGAAGGTCTGTTCGAGAACAACAAGCTTTTGCGGCGCGAGAAGTGCTCGGCGGTGGTTCAGCGGGCCCAGAGCGCCTCCAAGTCAGCCCGGAGCCTCACCGCCTGACGTGGCGCTGCGCCCAGCTGACAGCAACGCCCCACCACCCGCTGGGGGTGAACAAAAGAATCCGATGTGAGAGGAGATGAGAATGACCATGGAGCAGAAGTCCCGGGAGGGGCCCCGTCACCTGCCAGGCAGGGCTTCGGTTACAGAAGGTCTGAGGCTCGGGCCGCTGGCCTTGCAGCAGTGGTACCCGGTGTGCCCTGCCCTTCTCTTGCTCGTTGGTACTCTCTGTCCCTAAAACCATGGGTCACCCGGTGCAGACCTGCTACTTCATTTTCTGCCAAGTGATACAGAGTCTCTTCCTTCCACCTCTATTTGGGGCAGATGATCCCAGCCCCAGATTAGGGCCAGTGCTCTGTACTGCCCTGGAGAAATAAGGAAAACGATAGGAGTGGCTTAGACAGTACAGCGGTCCTGAGAAAGTCAAGGCCAGAGCTTTTCTGTATGTTACCCCTGCATTCGCTTCTGGTTGGCATCATGGCCCCAGGCCTTCCACTTTGTCTGACCAGACTGGTCCTCGTGTCTGCTTATTGCCCCTGTGAAGGGTTCAGTGAATGCTATTTCCCTCTCCCTTGACTTTACAAACATAATTTGTGCTCCTCTCTCCTTCCTTAGACATGGGAAAGGATCCCTTTAGTCAGAAAGAAACCGATATAAACAGTCACCTTATAACTTGTATTTATAACTAACTCCAGGGCAAGGGCAGATATCTGTGGGTCCCATCAGGCCCTGTCATAGAGTGAACTAAATCCTTAAGGATGGCTTGGGCTGACACAGCTTCTTCCCAGTGGACCAGTAGGTCAGACCCACCTCAACCCCTTGGGGTTCAGGTAGAATTGGACCCATCATGGGATGGCAGTGAACTAAAAGAGCATTTGGTTCACTGTAACTCTTGCACCATGAGCCTTGGCCATCAGGCCTAGGGATCAGATCTTGATCGACTGGATCCCTGCACAGTTCATCACAGAGGCCTCCAGTTACCCTGTGACCCAAACATGCCCCCCCAGCCCCTTATCCTCACACTGAATGTCTCCTCAACAGCAGATTGTGGTGGAAATTACAGCCGTGTGCCTCTATTTATTCTCTGAATTGTACTGTAGAAACAAGTGTTTATGAGGACTAAACAATCACCAGAACTGCCTATACTTAGTTTTCTTGACTCTCTTGCTGTACACCCTTATGAATATTGACCCATTTGCTGTTTCTAAAAGTTAATTATAGATGGGGGCTTGAAACTGACACTGCACACTTTACTACATAATATCATCTAATTCTGAAAGGTAGGAACATTAAACACACACACACACACACACACACACACACACACACACACACACACACACACACACACAAAAAGCCAGGCAGGGCTTCCCTGGTGGCGCAGTGGTTGAGAGTCCGCCTGCCGATGCAGGGGACACGGGTTCGTGCCCCGGTGCGGGAAGATCCCACATGCCGCGAAGCGGCTGGGCCCGTGAGCCATGGCTGCTGAGCCTGCGCGTCCGGAGCCTGTGCTCCACAACGGGAGAGGCCGCAGCAGTGAGAGGCCCGTGTACCGAAAAAAAAAAAAAAAAGCCAGGCAGGCTCAGGTTGCCCAAACTAGTAAGTGGCAGAGCTGGGTGGGATTTGTATCTGGGACTTTTTGACTCCAAAGCACTTTCCACTGAATTCCTCATCACCTTGAAAGTCAGGGTGCCCAAGTCCTGAGACCATTTATTGTCACACCTGTTGGGTTACCTCAGGCAAGTCTTTCTCTGAACATTCACCTTCCATGCTAACCCATTCACTTGCATGACCTTATAAGCCCTGAGAGGAAGGTACCATTATTATCCCTGTATTACAGATGAGGTTCAGGGCAGTTAAATAGTTTTCTAAGGTCTTGCAGACACTAAGGTACAAATCCAAGAATGGAAATCCCAGAGACTGGGCTCTTCACCAGTATACTGGGCTGCCTCCCTAGCCCCAACTTTTTGCCCCATCCCTAAACCTGATTCTCCTCTGAGCCCAGATCTTCCAGAAGTTGCCTGTGAGAAGAGCCCAGGTGCTAAGCCCCAAGCTTCAGTGCCAACCAGATGCCCCGTTTCTGCTGAAGATTGATACCTTTTATATTCTCTCCTTTAGCCCTTGCCCTAAACAAGGATCTGTTTACCTTTCTTTTAAACGAGAGTAGTTTTTATTTATTTATTTATTTTTTACGAGAGTAGTTTTTAAAAAATTCATCTCAGGTTTTCTGCCACTAGTCAGATATCACTGAATAAGGTTAAACTTTTTTTTTTTTTTTTTTTTTTTTGCCGCGTTGCTTGTGGGATCTTAATTCCCTGACTAGGGACTGAATGCAGGCCCTCGGAAGTGACAGCGCGGATTGCTACCACTGGACCGCCAGGGAATTCCCAAGGTTGAACATTTTAGAGAAAGCAGCCTTTTAATGAATGTGCTAAGTGTTTCTAAATATCTCACTTGAACCTATTTGCCTCTTACCTCTACCATTTAAAACGTCAATAACTTTTTCCCTAGGCCTCCAATAATCTAATGGTTATGTTTGCTCAGTATTCTTAGGGCCTCTCTCAGAGCTGGGAAAACACAGACCTTGGGAGCTAAATTGCCTCTGGGAAGGTTCTTGATATCTGGGCTGGAAACCTAAGATCTGCATAGCAGTGGAGTGTTAATCTGTACATAGCCACACTAATTTAACTTATTCAATTTTATTGCAGTAACAAAGTAATTGTTCCTAACAATAAAAGCAGAGTGTGTATAGGCAAGAGGATGGTCCTATCTCAGGCCAAGTCCCCTTTCCTAATGTTTCAGACCTGGGTTGGCTAGAATAGCCTTCTAGAATGGGACATTTATCCACCAGGTGTCATTATTTACCAGTTCTGGCAAGCCACTGGGCTGTCTCACTGGTGCACGTGATGGTTGGGATCAAGGCTAGAGACAATATGAGATCAATCAAAATAGGTTTAGGAAAGGATTAGAATGCAGCTTGCGGGGTGGGGGGGTGTCTTTGAAAGACCAGTGACACCTTTCTGATCAGGTTTCCCAACCTATTGCTTCCCCTGGAAGGAGTCAGAAGTTGGGTTCTCAGGAGTCACCCTGGCTTCCTGCTGCACTGTACTGGACTCAGGTTTGTACCCCCCAAGTCTAAGCAGTCTTCCTTTCAGTAAAACATGGCATTTCTGTGCCCAACTGCCCCCGTGACTTTCCCCTCTGGGTCCTGGTTCACGTGTCTCAGGGGATAGAAAAGCACAGTAGAGAGACAAGTAAGTCATTGCTCCTTCCCAGACTGAAGGTCTCTAGAGACCCAGAGTTCAGGATACAAATGCGAGAGGTCACGGGGCCGGGAGAACAGGAAACGAGCGTGCATGGCAGCGCCTGGAGAGAGGCTACCTGGATGACTGAAATAAGGAGAGGGGCCTTGAACCCTCGTCCCCCCGCGTTCCTCTTCAGGCTGCTACCGCAAGGCAAGAGGCTGGGATGTGCACGGTCCGGCCGTCCCGTCCTCACGCTCAGAGCCAGCCGTTGCTGGTGAAATCCAGGCGCAGCGCCTCCTCCTGGGCGGCGCTCAGCTCCTGCAAGGGGGCGCGGCAGGGGCCTCCATAGTAGCCAAACCAGTCCATGGTTTTCTTCAGCCCCGGGATCCCGAAGCGCCGGGTCACCTGAGGAGCAGGGCCTGTTAGAGGAGACTGGGGAGTCCCCTGCACACACATCTGGGACCCAGACATGTGTCACTTGCAGAAAGTTAGGGTTCCCACCCTTCCCTCCCGGTAAACTAACTACCAAATCTATGACACCCAGGGTAGGTCACCAGAAGGCAGGTCGGCAGTAGACCACACAATGCCAAAACCTAGAATGAAGGAAGGCACCTGCTTTGGCTTTAGGAGAGAAATCCGCCCCATCGGGGAGGAGAGTGGCATTCGGTCCTCAAACTGGGTTGGGAGAAAGCAGCAGCGCTGTGGGTCTGGGCGGTAGAGACTCACGGGTCTGCAGCCCAGTTCCCTGGAACCTGACTCAGGGCACACCAGGAGTGGAGAGTCGGAACAGCCCAGACCTCTACTGCCCCCGCAGCAGGGTCCCTCCCCATGCACCCATAGCTCCTCCCTGACCCCAACTCCAAATGCTCTCACAGGGAAAACAATGCATCCTTGTCCGAAGAAGTTTCACTCTGTAACCTTGTATCATTTACTTATCTCTGAGCAAGTTCACTTGCCTAAAACACGAGGGGGCCGGATAACACGATCTCTAAAGTCTTTTCCATTGTAGTGGGAGATCTAATTTAGAATCATGCATGGAGTTTTACAGAAAATGAAGAATCAAGTTTCTCTGTGTTTAGCATAGCAACGGGTTGTTTCATGCTGTTGGGAAGTGTTACATTAATCTTTGACTACCTAAAAACTAAGAAAGTAATTATTACTTAATAAAGTTTCATTTTGAGGGAAGTAAAACCTTAGAAATATGGGCTTCATGAAGGGTAAAACTAATAAAAGAGGTTGTTTGGGGTAAAGAGGCTGGGAACCACTGATGAATGACTGGCTAATAACTATTCACCACTAGAGGCCAGTAGACTTTAGCAAGCCTCCTCCCAGACCTGGCCCCCATCATGTCCTAATAACCTGAGCATTTCACCCAAAACCTGACTAGGGTGGGAAAGACGATGGAAACAAGAAGTACCTAGAGGAAAGCTTTCTTCCACATAAGGGTCTGAAGATCTCTGATTTGCCCCTCTTCAGATGCTGAGAAAGGGTTGAACACTTTGGAGGTAAAAAACAGGGAAAATCCTAAATATAGCCTGGGCAGGAGGCCGGCTGGGTGGGAGGGCAGTGGACGCACATTGTGTTCGAGCAGGGCAGGGCAATAAGGTGACATCAAGCTGCTCTTGGGGTGGCTGAGCCTACAGCCCGGGCAGCAGAAAGGTGTTCCAGACATTCCTGAGTGTGTGCCCAGAGTTGGCACAGGACGGGGCGCAGAGTGAAGGGTAAGGCAGGATGGCATGCCAAGGGCTGGGAAGGCAGCAAGTATCCTCTCTTCCCAAAGGACAGCCCAAGCTGCTTCATCTATCAAATTAGGAGGTAACAACATCTACCCCATGTCACAAGAATTGGATGAGAAAAATGCCACTATTTAGGCCAGACCTCAAGCGGCCTGGAAACTCCTCCTCTTCCTATCCGGGTGGTCTGCAGGTTCTGGGACCTTCTCTCTCACAGGCAGATGGGAGTGGGAGAGAAGAAGTCCCGCCCCAGTGGAATGTCCGAATGTATAGTACAGCCTGGGCCCTGATGGGGCTCAGCTGAAAGGCCCTCATTTCTGCAATTCTTACACCCTATCTGTAGCCCGTCCTATCCCAGGAGAACCTTCACATCCAGGGAAACTCGTGCTTGCCTCCTCAGCTGTCCTTTCTCTAAATCTGAGTTAATCTGTCCTTTTGAGGTAAAGATATAAGCTGTGAGGGAAATCTAGAGCCCTCCCACCACTTTCCCAAAGAAAACATTTCCAGGCTCTGTCTGGGACTATTGCCTCAGAGGCAAAACTCAGTCACAAGACAAATATTTAATGCAATATTAAAAAAAAAAATGCAAGGGCTTCCCTGGTGGCGCAGTGGTTGAGAGTCCGCCTGCCGATGCAGGGGACACGGGTTCGTGCCCCGGTCTGGGAAGATCCCACATGCTGCGGAGTGGCTAGGCCCATGAGCCATGGCTGCTGAGCCTGCGCGTCCAGAGCCTGTGCTCCACAACGAGAGAGGCCACAACAGTGAGAGGCCCGCGTACCGCAAAAAAAAAAAAAAAAAAAAAAAAGATGTCAGTGGAGGCCACACGAGTAGCAGTAAGAAGGCACTTCTACCCCTTTCAGCTACGGAGGTATCTGTAGAGGCCTAGTGTGGAGCCATTATTATTTCTAAACTCCCAAAAAAGAAATCTCCAGGCCCAGATGGTTTCAATGGAGAATTGTTTTTTAGTGTTTAAAGAAGACTTAACATCAATTCTCACAGCCTGTTCCAGAAAACAGAAGAGGAGGGAACACTTCCCAATCAATTAATGAAGCTATTTTTACCCTGATACCAAAATCAGACAAAGACAAGAAAGAAAGAAAGAAAGAAAGAAAGAAAGAGAGAGAGAGAGAGAAAGAAAAAGAAAGAAGGAAGGAAAGAGGTGGGGGGAGGAAGGAAGGAAGAAAGAAAAAGGACTACATACCAATATCTATCATGAATATAGGCAGGAAAAACCCTTAATAAAATATTAACAAATGGAATTTGGCAATATATAAAAAGTTATACACCATGTGCAAGTGGGGTTTATCCCAGGGATATAAGTCTGGTTCAATATTTGAAAATTATTAATGTAACTTACCATATTAACAGGCTAAAGAGGAAAAAAAATCACATGGTCAAATCAATCAATGCAGAAAAAATTTGACAAAAATTAAACACCCATTCATGATTTTTAAATACTCTCTGAAAACTAGGATGAGGGAGAACTTCCTCAACTTGAAAAAGAGCATCTACAGAAACCTATAGCTAACATTGCACTTAACAGTGAAAGGCTGAATGCTTTTCTTTAAGATCAGAAACAAGGCAAGGATGTCCACTCTCCCTACTCTTATTCAACATAGTGCAGGAAGTTCTAGCCAGTGCAATAAGGCAAGAAAGGAAATACAAGGTATGCAGATCAGAAAGGAAGAAATAAAACATCCCCTATTTGTAGATGATATGATTGTCTATGTAGAAAATCCCAAGGAATATAGAAAAAAATCTCATAGAACCCATAAGTGAGTTCAGCAAAGTCATATGATACAACATAAAGAAGCAAAAACCCACTGTGTTTCTATACATACTAGCAATGAACATATGAATAGTGAAATTAAAAATACAATATCATTTATAATCACTCAAAAAATATGAGCCACTTGGGTGTAAATCTCTCAAAACTTGTATAGGACTGGTTTGCCAAAAACTGCAAAGTGCTGATGAAATAAATCAACGAAGGTCTACATAAATGGAGACATAACCATATTCAAGGATTTGAAGACAACACAGTAAAAATGTCAATTGTTCCCAAATTGGTGTACAGGTTTAACACAATTCCTATCAAAATTCCAGCAAGTATTCGTAGACATACACAATATTTTTCTAAAATTTATATGGAAAGACAAAGGATTTAGATTAGTTAAAACAATTTTTTGGGGAAAAAAAGAACAAAGTGGGAGGAATCAGTCTAGCTTAAAATCTTAAAATCTGATTTTAAGATTTATTACACACCTACAATAATCAAGTCTGTATGGTACTGCAGAGGGATAGATCAATGGAGAGAATAGAGAATCCAGAAATAGACCTACACAAATACACCCAACTGATTTTTGACAAAAGTGCAAAAGTAATTCAGTAAAGGAAAGATCCATCTTTTCAGCAGATGGTGCTGGAGCAAGTGGATATCTACAGGCCAAAAAAGAACAGAAAAAAAAAAATGAACCTTGATCTAAGTCTCATACGTTTTACAAAAATTAACTCAAAATGGGTCACAGGCTTGTAAAATATAAAACTTTTAGGAAAAAAATAGAAAAACTTTACAATCTAGTGCTAGGCAAAGAGTTCTTAGACTTGCATCAAAAGCATAAACATAAAAGAAAATATTGATAAATTAGACTTCCTCAAGATTAAAAACTTTTGCTCTGTAAAAGATCTGTTAAGAGAACGATGAGACTAGCTACAGACTGGGAGAAAATCTTTGCAAACCACATTTTTGACAAAGGACTAGTATCTAGAAGGTATAAAGAACTTCCAAAACTCAACAGTAAAAAAAAAAAAAAAAAAAACCAGTTGGAAAATGGTCAAGAGACATAAACAGACATTTCATCTAAGAGGATATATAGATGGCAAATAAATACATGACAAGATGTTCAACAGCATTAGCCATCAGAAAAATGTAAATTAAAACCACGAGATGTCACAACATGCCTATCAGAATGGCAAAAAAAAAAAAAGTCACAACACCAAATGCTGGTGAGGATGCAGAGAAACTGGGTCATGCATACATTTACACTGGTGTAAATACAATATGGTACACTCACTATGGAAAACAGTTTCTTAAAACACTAAACTTGCAAACAACATACGACCCACCAATTGTGTATTTATCCCAGAAAAATGAAAATTTATGGTCACACAAAAACCTGTTCGTAAATGTACATAGCAGCTTTACAACCAGCTTTCCTTCACCAAGAGAATGGTTAAACAGGCTGTTTATGGCCACACCATGAACTACTATGCAGCAATAAAAAGGAGCTATTGCTTACATGTGCCTGAATGAATCTCCAGAAAATTATGCTGAGTGAAAAAAGCAAAGCTCAAAAGGTTACAGACTAAAAAAAAAAAAAGATTTGCTCATAGAGGAAATAAAAAGGTTATAGGCTATCTGACTCCATTTATGTAACAGTCTTGAACGGATAAAATTATAAAAACATGAACATATTTGTGATTGCCGGGGGTTAAGGAGGGGGTGGGGGCAGGAGAGGAGTAGGTGTGGCTCTAAAAGGATAACACGAGGGATCCTCATGGTGCTGGAAATATTCTGTATCTTGACTGTATACATGTCAAAATCCTGGCTGTAGTTTCATGCTACAGCTTTTTAAGATGTTACCATTGGGGGAAACAGGGTTATGGGTACCTGGGATCTCCCTGTATTGTTTCTTATAATTTCACGTGAATCTACAATAATCCTAAAATTAAAAGTTTAATTTAAAATATGAATAAAGACATGTCTCCAGGGACACACGTTTTTCTTTATGCCTCAGACTCCAATATGGCTCAGCACAGCACTGCCTGCAATTGACAAGCATTCCATCTTGCCTCTTCTCCTTGACTTGCCCAGCAGAGTTGGGGTACACAGTCTGACTACAGAACGGATTATTTGAAGACAGGACTTTCCTGGGAAAGCTGCGCTCTGAATACCTCCAGCCTTCCCACTCCTTTATTACTGTCAATCATTCTATTTTTCAGGATCTGGCCCCTTATAAAGCTGACATAAAGGCCCATGTTTCCCTCTCTTTAGGCAGGGCATCTCTAAGTAAGGTTCCAAGATTCCTGATGTCACAATCATCCAGGATGCTTGTCTCAATGACTGTTCCTGAGCCTAAAGGAGTAGAATTTTAACCAGCTCCCTAAATGAATTCTAATGCACACGTAAGTTTGAGAACCAATGTGGTTCGACTTTGTTCCTGAAGTCAAGATTTTCTGGGGAGGCACAAAGAGTTCCCACACTGGGATGTTCTCTAAAAGGACTTTCTGAAAGGGAAGAGACCAAGTGGGGACCCCTGTGCCAGCACTGGCTCCTGTTCCAATGAGGACACAGACCACCCCCACTCTGGGTCCATTGGCTGGGAACTCACCGCAGTGTTTGGCTCAATGAGGCGGTGCTGCAGCTTCTGGGCATCTTCCCATTGCCCTGTGAGGCAGAGTCGCTCCAGCTGGCACACCTGAGCCCCCAGGACATTGGCCAGGGCACACACGCCCCCTACAGCTCCTGCCACAGAGTAAGATGCAGAATACCAGCCAGAGCCTCTGCCTGCAGAGAATTCCAAATCCTGGTCCCCAGCACCCCTTTGTTCTGGGCAGACAGGCTGTGCATTTCTAGGCCACTGGTTAGCCATATCTGAGACACGCTCTGTGAGTTCACAGATTTCCAGAGAGAACATTTCCAGCATATTCAAAATAGACTCCCACAGGCTGAGGGGCAGGGAGCAGAGCCTGAAGGCTAACTCAAGGACAGTTCCTTCCCTGCACACCCCTCCCTCCACCCCCCACCCCCTGCAGAGTAGAGTCCCACCTGCCAGTTGATACCTCCACGATCCTCCAATAGCTCCCTGACTCATCAGCCCTGGAAGGGGATGGAGTGGATGGGAAGCCTTTGCTCTACTGAAATTTTATTCCCCGCAGTGAATTCAGCCTGGGACAGCAGTGAGGGAGAGGTTAGGGGAGGGGAAAGAGCACTAGACAGAGGCAGGAGACCCGGCATTTCCTCCCACTGGCTGCATGAACTTGGACAAGTTATCAACCCTCTCCAGTTCTCTTTGTTCTCATGTGGGCAATGAAAACGGGCTGGCTGTGATCTCAGAGGTTCCTGCCGCTTCTGCCAGCCTGTGAGTGTGATTCCAAAGCTAGTTAGGGGTGACTCAAAGCAGAGTGGCCTCAAGACTGGAGAGAGAGTAGGCATTTCAAGCTAATGCTAATATAGCTCGAATGAGCTAATACAGATGCCATTTATTGAAAACCTACTATGTGCCGAGCACTATGGCAGACATAGGGCCAATGCTCTCTAACCCTCATAACACCTCCCTGCTTTGCAGAGTAGAAACTAGGCCCAGAAAGGTCATGTACTTTGCCCTGTTGGTTCTCAGTGAATAAATGGCAGAGCTCAGATTCCAGCTCAGATCCCCAACTTCCAGAGCCTGTGATATTTCCATCTACCACACTCTCAGGAATGAAGCATAAATGGGTCCCTTCTACTCTCCCCTTTAGAGACTGTGACAAGGCAGAGGGGAGCTACACAGGACCTATACTACAAGTCAAAGTCTGCAGAGACAAGAGAGAATAGGAACCAGCATTTTCCCCTGCATCGTTGGAAAAGTAACTCAAATCTACACTCACTGGGGCTTCAGCTGAAGGGAGCAGAGGCTTCCCTCCGCTCCATGGCTCAAATCCAGTCTGAACCCAAGGACCTTGACCCCAAGCAGATAAGAGCAGTTGGTCTAATGGTGACATTCCTAGGCTCCTGGACTGGAACAGAGTCTGATCAGGCAGCTGAAGACCCCCAGCCCAACCCCGCAGGCCTGACAATTCATTCTGGCCTGGACCCACGGAGAGAGGAAAATGCACCCCCAGACTAGTGGGAAGGGCCCCAAGGCCTCTTCCCTCAGAGAATGATTTACAAGGTGAGATTAAAGGAGCTACGTTTGTCACCTAAGCAGGGAGCTTGAGACTTCGAGCAAACTGTAGGCATCCCCCCTACAGGCCAGGGATTGTACTCGGCCACCCTCCTCTGCCCAACAAGGTCACCCACAAGCACCCACTATTCAGATAAGTAAGCAGTGTGCCAGACCTCTGAGGTTTCTGAGCAGGCAGGCTGGCAAAGGCCCCCTCTACACCCAGTCCTGGCCCTCACCATCTCTCCCAGCAGAACCCAGCTGCCTGCGTATATCTTGGTCACGCATCACAGTTTGAGAGCAGTGAGAGGCCTACCCACGGCATAGCTGGCCAGCAGGAAGCCAGCCGATCCAGCCAACACCTGGAAATCCTGCCTCCTGGTCTTGTGAACAATCAGCCCGATCCTGGTCACCTGTAATGGCAAACCTGGTGTGAGAGCTGGGCCCACAAGCTCTGCCACCAGCCTGGATGGGGGCTGGGCAAGTGTGGGAGAATGAGAGCCCAGGTCCCAGAGAGATGCCTCAAAGTTCAAATGAACCCCAGAGAGCCCACAGGACAGAGGGAACCCACACAGGAGCCCCGGACTGAAGCGGGTCCCAGAGCTGCCCGGAAGTTGGTAGCAAAAGAGAAGAGGAGGAGGGCGTCCCAGCCGAGAGCTGCTGCCACTCACATCACCACCGCTGTCCTTGATGCCCACGATATTCGGGTGCTGGGAAAGCGTGACCACCGCATCCACAGGCAGGTCCAGCCCCGTGTTGGCTGGGACACTGTAGAGCACCACAGGAATTGGAGACAGGTCGGCAACCTGAGGGGCACAGAGAAGAGAGGAGAGGGCAGCTGCCCCAGGCCTGAGGCGGTCCAGGCTTGGGTCTCTGCAGGGCTACCTGGACTGGCCCACCTGCTGGGCTAGAAGTCACCCTGATTGCAAGCACTAGTCCTGGCTAACACTTAGGAGTGCTTTCTGTGTGCCAGGCACAGTTCTAAGTCCTTTATGTTTTGATTGGATTTAGTCCTCACAACCACCCTGGAGGAAAATTCCATTATTCCTCCCATTTGGGAGGGGAGGAAACAGCAATACAGCTTGGTTAGGTCAGTCACCCACTGTCACACAGCTGGTACCTGGTGGCATCCCTCCCCTTTCCCAAAGCTGCCATTCATGGGAAGTAGGCTCACCACTCTGCTCCCAGCTTCTCTCATCTCCCCTCCCCTCCCCAAGCAGTATCTCTGCCTCACCCAGCTTCCTCTTGGCCCCAGACCTCAAGCCCACACCCACCCCTCACACCCACCTTGGTGTAGTGGTGAATGAGGGCGGCGCTGTTCATGCGGCCGTGATAGTAGCAAGGAGTCACCACCATGGCGGCGTCAGCCCCGACCTGGGCCATGCTCACCGTCATCTCCACCGTGGCCTGAGTGGCTGCAGGAGGAAGGAGGAAGTCTTCCCTACAGGCCGCGGTGGGCGAGGGCAGGAGGCAGAGGACTGGGCTGGGACCCTGAGGCAAGCAAGGGGCGCAGAGCAGAAGAGACAGAGCAAGCGCTAGACCGGACCCAGCCCCGGGTCAGGGAGCCCGCCCCCGCCCCCAGCAGCTACCGCCAGGGCCGGGGCATTAAGGCCTCACACTCGCAGCCGGAGCCGGCTAGCAGGAGCTTGTCCCTGGGCAGGGCCTGGCGCACGCGGCTCACCACCTCCAGGCGCTCACTGCTGGTCAGGAAGGGGAACTCGCCGTTGGAGCCCTGGACCACGAAGCCTGCAAGAGAGGCAACACCTTCCCACGTGCTTGTGAAAAAGCGGATGTTGGACTTATGCTCACCCAGGCTCCTACCTCCCCGACACCACAGTTTATCACACATTTCCTCCCCAGTCCTGATGCAGGCAGAGCGTGCTACCCAGTTGCCGTGACAGTGTTCACACTATTTTTCTTTGTTTTAATGAGATATTTTAGGCATGCCACAAAGAATAGTTAATGATAGAATCCACATCGGTGTACCCAGCACCCACAACACCTGCCCCCACCCCGTCACCGTCCTCTTCCTCACCTCTGGCGTGTCTCAAGTGGTTATTGTTCCCATTCATGTCTTTATACCCTTAAAACATACATCTGGACCCATAAACAATCTATAAGATGGGTTTTGCCATTTAAAACATTATAGAAATGGAATCACACATAACATTCTGCAGTTTGCCGTTTTTGCTCACCATTGTGCTTTGCACCTTGGCCACAGCAGTACAGGGAGCTCTGATTCATTCACTTTCATTGCTGTATAATATTCTCTTGTGAAGTTAGACCACAATTTACTTTTCATTCTCCCTTTGATGACATTTAGAATACATCCTAATTTTGCTATTACAGACAATGCTGAAACAAACACGTTTAAAAGTTTCTCTCAGTTTAGATACTTAGGCGTGTAAAGGCTGAGTCGCGTGTAAATGCACCTTCACGTGCGAAAATTCTAATTAGCCAGTTCATGCCCCAGCAGCACATAGAAAAAAATGCTAGTGCTCATCCACACCAATACTGAGTATTGTCAGAACTAATTTTTGCCAATTTTCTGGGTGGAAAATGATGTCTCATTATTTTTTTATTTTTTTGCGGTACGCGGGCCTCTCACTGTTGTGGCCTCTCCCGTTGTGGAGCACAGGCTCCGGACGCGCAGGCTCAGCGGCCATGGCTCACGGGCCCAGCCGCTCTGCGGCACGTGGGATCCTCCCGGACCGGGGCACGAACCCACATCCCCTGCATCGGCCGGTGGACTCCCAACCACTGCGCCACCAGGGAAGCCCACATCTCATTATTTTATTTTGCATTTTCCTTTTTTAACCATCATCTGTGAGATTTCTAACTTTACCAGTTAAAGGTGTCAACACTTTTATATCCATGAGAGACCAGTAGAATTGATGCTCTTCAGCTGAATCTAAACGGAATGTTAAACCATTTTCCTCTCAGCTTTTTTCGTTTTACTTTCTCGTTCCTGTTCTTTCTCCTCTCCATTCCATTTCAATTTTTTTTCTTAAATACAGCATACAATAAACGAAGAGTATTAATAAATAGAAGACCGTTTGGGAGGAAGGAAAGAAAAGAAAGCCAGGGGCAATGTTGGTATACAGAATCCCTGCCGTACAGTTCTGATGGGCCAGAAATTTGACTTGGAGCTTCCCGACAGTCAAAGCTAAAAGGGAAACGTGGTCAGCTGACAGATATGTAGAAATCAAGATAAAGCAAAGCAGCTGTCCTGGAGAAACACAGCGTTTCCTGGCACTGGGACAAAGAGAGGTTGTTCCTATGAGTCATCCTTAAGGGGACACAGTGTGATGCGGAGACAACGTTACACCACAAACCTCTCTCTGTGCTGTTCACTCTACCGTTAAAGTCCACTGAGTGGGTTGCCAGAAGAGCTCACTGGATACTTAGCATATTTCCCCCAGTTTTTGCCTTGGTAACATCGCAGGGAACATCTTGAGGCAAACAGATTTTGGCTTCTGTTGCATTGCCTCCTCAGGATCAATTCCTCCATGTCAGGCTAGGGGCCTATGGTGGGAGCCTCCTTCTGTCTTGCTCCATAAGGCCACAGTGATTTCCCAGTGCATCACCCCACTTGCAGAGTTGCCAACCCCAGAGAGGGCTCCAATCCAGCCACGATTGGACCAGCACCCTCTGGCTAAGAATTTAGAGAACAAGCTCTTGCCACTGCCTCCGCAACATTTCCTGCCAGCCCCCTTGAAGGGGGCTTCTTGCTTCAGACATGTCTCCAGACACAGTCACTCACTCCCAAGTCCCCTTTCATTCTGGTGGTCAGTTCCAGAAGCCTCCAGTCCCCACAGTTGGACTTGGCCTAAACAGCAGGATAGCTGGGTCTTGAGCTCCCCCTGTGCTCAAGACTCCTAGTGGCTTCTCCTCATTTCATTTAAGGGAGCATCCGACCCGGGCCTGACTCCCAAGAAGGAAGAGATGCCAGGCTGGGGGAGGGGAAGTGTGATAGCGTCAGGCAAGCGCTGGACTCCAGTCCCTCTGGCTACTGGGCAAGTCACAGCGCTCTCTGAGACCCCATTTCCTTTTCTTTGGGACGACAATAAAGTCACTTCAATCCTACCTGATAGGGCTGTCTTAAAGGCTCAAATGAGAAAATGTAGGAGAAAGAAAGCACTTTGAAGTCTGTGAACTGATACTGCCAAGAACCCCCTCCTTCTCCTTGACCAGATGTCCAGTTTCAGGCCTAATGTGCCACCATGGTGTAGAGGTGGGGCTAAAGGAGAGGAAAAGGCCGGGGTTCCAGATGGGTGGGGAGTGAGGAAAGTGAGCGGTGGGGAAGCAGGGAGCAGCACAGTAGGGTTGTCAGAGCCCGGGTTTAACTCCCAATGTGGCCCCTCGCCAGCTCTGAGCCCTTGGGCAAATGGTTTAACCAAACCTCAGCTTCCCCAACTGAAAAATGGGGGTAATATTGGTGCCCCTTTTCAAGACTTGTGAAGTTTCAATGAGATACTATTTGTAAAGTGCTTGGAATAGCTAGAACCTGGCATTCAATATGTTAGCTGTAATCATTATATTAGTCAGAGGAGTGCTCAAGCCTTAAATCAGGAGGGTGGCAACTTTCAGTCTGAGGAGGGGGAGGATGGCTGGTGTGGGACGGGAGGCTGCACTCAGGAACCTCTCAGACCCCCTCCAGCTCTAAGAGGAAAGAGACTCATTTCAGAAGCTTCTCTCCCTTGCCCCCATGGTTATTCTGGCTGCTCTGGGGAGCCAGAAAGGCTTGGTGAGGGGAGTAGGTGGGGGCTGAGGACACACAAGCAACAGCGTGATTTACTGTGGCCAAAAGGAATCACAGTCTCTTTTATGTAAGTAGTATCCCCAGTCAGTGTTATGCCCCTTGGCCCATCATCATTGCCACCTCCTCTGAGAAGTCTTCCTGGGATCAAGCCTTCACTGGACATCTCTCCTCTGAACTTCCATTACCTATTCCTTGTCCTTCCCTGCTGCCTACTCAAAAGTGCACAGAGATCCTCAGAACCCTTCAATCTGCCCGACCCCCACCTGTTGGGACTTGACAAAATTTCTCAAACTGGCCTCTGCTGTGAAATGAGGAAATTGGATGGGACAGTCTCTTAAGTTCTCTTTGCCTTGAGGCTTTGGAGTCACTTTTCGGGCTTTTCCTCCTCCCTTTTGCCTATCTCTAAATGTTCCCCTCCAGCCAAACTGACTGTCAGGGTCCCCAGACACACTGCCATCATCCTGCCTCTACACCTTTGCTCCTGTACCTTTCTCTCTGCCCAGAACACCTCCCTAGTTGCAGCCCCTCAGATGCTGCAAGAACCACGAAGCCTTTCCTTAATCCCCCTCTCCCTTGTGCTCCATAGCATGTTGTCCTTGCCCAGCACTTGCCCTACCTTGTCTAGAAGCATCAAGATCAAAGATGGTGTCCTCATTTTGGCCTCCTTCGTGACACCCAGCACACTGCCTGTTGACATGTGCGTTGATAATTTGTTGCATAAAAGAAAAATTGTCCCAAACCTGGTCTAAGGCAGAACTTTTTTGCATGATGTAATTCATAACCTCCCACTAGGAAGAAATGAAAGTTCCTGATGAAATGCTTAAGCAATTTCCTAATGAGCTTCAATGGAATTAAGCCTTGGCCTGGGAAACCAGCCACTCTCCCAGCAGACTCTAAGACAAGAGTCTAGTGACTGTTAACCTCTCTTCTTTCTATCTAGTCTAACAATGATTTAACCATTCTCTTTTCTTATAAAAATATCCTTTCCAAGAGTATATACTTGAGTTGGCTGCTTAGAAGCTATTTTCCTTGCAACACAACTGTAATAAAACTTTGATATCCCTCTTAACTAAATTGCCTGAAAACTTTTTTGAATTTTAATTTGAACTACTTTCCAATTTACAGGAAAGTTGCAAAAATGGTACAGGGCATTTCCATACATCCCTCCCCCAGCCCCCTACTAATGACAACATCTTACCTAACTAGAGTACAATGATCAGAACCAAAGACTTAACATTGGTACAATGCTAACTACACACTTTATTTGAATTTTGCCAGTTTGAAACTTTTTAAAAGTTAAGATTCCAAAGTCATAATTAGCTAATCTGAAATTTTATGTAATAAGTTTTTAATAAGGGATTTAAGGTCTTCCAGATAAATGCATGCATTTTATGCATTTTAACAGTCACTTGCAGAAGCCAAACCTCACTACTCTCGCCTTCCATCTAATTAGCAGCTTCCAACATTTTCCAGTATGATTGACCCTATTTTTTTCCAACTAAGATTTTTATTATGAAGTTTTTTTTTTTTTTTTTTGGCTGCGCTGTGCAGCATGGGGTATCCTAGTTCCCCAACCAGGGATCTTACCAGCGCCCCCTGCAGTGGAAGCGTGGAGTCTCAACCACTGGACCGCCAGGGAAGTCCCTATTATGAAGTACTTTAAATACACACACACACACACACACACACACATATCAACATTTATATAAAGTCACTTACTAGTAATGTCAAAAATATTCAAATACTCCCAACTATGCTCCATAAAATCAAATGACAACATTTAGGGTGTTTACAGATTTAACCATCCTTTGCAATGATTCTCGGCACCTTCTTCCTGGAGTTGGAGGCCCACAGGTTGGGAACCACTGGTAAATCCATAATAGATGCAAATGGTAAGAAATTTCTACGTAAAGGAGACACTGGAGGTTAGACAGTGCCATGTAGCTGACTCCTCTCAAGTTTCATGGGGGAGACAGCTGCCTCCCGTTAACTGCCTACCTGGGGGTCACTGCTTGCTCCAGAAATGGCTTTGTGAAACCCAGGAAGAGGAGGCAAGGAGAGTCCCAGGCTTGCCGGAGGGCACAGCGAGTGTCAGGACATGTGGGAAGAGGACAGGGATAAGTATAAGAGAGATAGGCCCACTGGGGGATGGTGGACATCGGACTCGGGGGTAGCACAGGGCAGGGGTTCGGGGTACGGGCTTTGGAGTTAGGCCAAGCTGGGCTCTGACCCCAGCAACATCACTTACTGTCTAGGCTGTCTCAGGAAAATTACACCTCTGAGCCTCACTACAAAATGGAGATAACATAATACCCTCCTCATGGGGCTGTGCCGTAACACAACACAGAACATGGCATATACTAAACACTCAAAAAAAGGTGGGCAGAGCTACTGGTAGTACTAATCCTACTACAGTTTAGCAGTACTGCAACAGAGGCAGCCCCAGCAAGAGTAGCATGAACAAGGAGAGAGCATATGGCACGGTAGCTCTGAAGGTAGGCGGTGGGGAGGCACCAACACGGATCCCAGTGCGGGCAGGGAGAGGGCGGTAGTACACAGGGTGACCTACATCCCACCCCTGCTTACTTCCTGGCTTCTCAAAGCCTGTCTCTCCCCACTCCTCCCAACTCCCAGCTGCTCCCTCCTTCCTTGGTAGCAGCAGGTCGGTGGCAGTTGAGCCCCCTGGAGATTCCCCACGCCCAGAAACTGAGACCCGGGAGGCCGAATTATGGAGTCTCGAATCAGCCCACATGAAGAGGACTGTGGGAGGAGGAACCCTCTCCCCAGAGGCCCGCCCAGACCTGGGGCTGGCCACAAAGCCCTCAGACCCAGAGTGAGGGTATACAAGGCTTTATTGGCTCAGTTCCAGGCAGCTGGCATCAGCATGGTGCTCTCAGCTGCTCCTGGGATCTGCCTCGCGCATCGTCTCTTGCTGGGTCTTCCGTGGCCTGCGAGTCTGTCTCAGCTGCTTCAATTCCCCCCAGCTCTCCCTCCATCAGGGGCCATCAGTGGCAGACTCCGCTCACAGAATCCAAGGGACCCGGGACCCCTGTGAGGGCCTGACGAAGCAGGGATTTAAGCAGCATCTGGGCCACATAGTTTGCCCCATCGGAGAGACGGACCACATAGGATGCCTGTGATTGTGTGCTAGCCCTGTGGGGGGAAGGGGCATCTCCATCTGTGGTTAGGTGGCTTTAAAGGGCTGGTAGGCCTGGTGGCTGCTGTTCGGCGGGCTGTGGCACGGGTGGCTCGGGTGGCTTGGATAACCCTGGTGGCCATGGCTATGGAAGGTGTGCATGTGGTTGGCACCAGCTGTGGTGGTTTCCTGCTGGGTGAGGAAATTCCCTTTCAGCTTCATCTCCACCTCCTCGAGGGCCTTCAGCTCCTCCTGGCTGATGTCCTTGGACTCCAGGTGGCCTGAGTTCTGGCAAGCCATGGCACGCTGCAACATGGAGATAGCCAGCTGCTGCCCCTTGGTGTCAATCTCCTCGGTACAGGCAGCCACGGCGGCCCACATGGCCTCATCTGTGGACGAGGATTTCCCAGACTCCTCGTGGGTCTCTTTGGTCACTGAGGTCCCAGACATCCTCTGCTTGCTGGTCAAGGGCTCCCGGTGAAGAGCAGTGCCCTCTTCTCCTTGCCTCGTGGTGAAGGTGTCCACAGGAATCATGGTGCTGGCCTCCCCGCTGCCGCTCTCAGGCTGGGCAGCAGCACCGCTGCTGCAGGCCCCGGCGCTGTGGCTGCAGGTGGGGCTGCTGCCGGCAGCCAGCTTCTCTTCGGAAAGACAGCTGAAGTGCGATTTGATCCAGCTCTCCTTCCTTGCTTTGTCGCTTTCTGGTGGCTCCTGCTCGTCTTGTGCAGTCTCAGAATCTATCTTCCTTCTCCTCTTCCTCTGCATCCACAACATGAGGGCTCCACCTCCGAGTAAGAGGGCGGTCCCCAGCACCACCCTGCGTGATGGTTGCTGGATGAGCTCCAAGAAGGTCTCCAGGACCCCACGCCAGGCGGGCAGAGCTAAGAGCACACTGGGAGTCGGGGAGCCCAGATGGTATGGCTCATGCTTGAAAGGACAGGCTCCCCGAGGTTGTCTGGCAGGCAGGCCCCACGCTGTGCCCTCCCTAGGCTGCCCCTCCCACCTCAGCAATGAACCCCATTGTGAGGAAGGTGGTTGAGGGGCGGGGCGGGGAGAGGTCACAGGATCCTTTATGTCTAGTCTGACAGGCATGGGCTAAGGCCTGGGACCTTTCTCCCACCCTGACAGCTGTCCCCAAGGTCAGTGGAAGGGTAGCTTCCCCAATTCTGAGTCCCTTCTGCCTCCTGCTTGTGACCTGTTCTGCAAGTCAGGCCTTCTTATCGTCCAGTCTTTGGTTTCTCTTCCTCCCCATCTGATGGCACCCAAGGGGCAGAAGCTGCTGGGTCAAGCTGGCCATGGTTGAAAGACCCCCTTGGCTGGGCTGGCATCCATTCCTGGCTGCCTAAGGCTAGTGTCTCCCTCCATGAAGGGCCGAACCCCACTGCCAGCTCAGTGCATTCCATCCCCACTTACAGCCCCCAGCCCCATAACAGAGAGGGTCCGGAAGCCAAAGGGGTCCAGAAAGGAGCTCATTCTGGAGTAACATGAGGTCACAATTGGGGGGAAGACAAGCAGTAGGCTGAGAAGGCAGAATACGCAGGACAGGAGACTTCAGCCCGTCCCAGATCCCTGGGGCCGTTTCAGGATGGGGGCTGCTACCTCTTGCCTTAATGCACCTGCAAACCCAGAATTTGCCCCCAACTCCCCTGTAAGTGGGCAGAGTTCAGGTTATGAGTGGGTGGGCCAGCTGGCCAGGCTCTCTGTGGGTACAGACAACTGAGAGTGTGACCGTCAATCCCAAATTATACCCAGGGCCTCTCAGGGCAGACACAGGCCTGGGCCACTCCCAGAGGCGTATGACACATTTCTCAATGCCAAATAGGGTTATAAAAATTGTGATATTTTAAACAAAATATTTTATTTAACGAACTAATGGCTTTAATATACACAAAATATTATACCTTATCACGAGAAACCATAGTCTTCCCTTCATAATAAGGGAATAAGACAGAAGCTTAAGCTTTTCTGGGAAAAATCACCTCCCTGATCCTGCTGGAGTAACTCTGGGGTCATCCACTAACCTCATTTGGAAATAACAATTCAAAGTTCATCTCTGAGGTTGTTTGTGGGTGTGAGTTCAGGGACCAATGGCCCTTCTGCAAAAACCCTTCCCTCTGGTCTCCGGTTATAAGTTTTATTTAAAAAGAATACTCTTTATTCAAATAATTAGTACAAATTAACTATGCTGAAAAAAAATAAGTAAGTAATAAATAGAGCTGCACAGTTTCAGGCAATGCCTTTCAGAAGAATCTCTTAACTCTTCACTAATTCATCAAGGGCAGGTTCCCATCTCCTCTTTGGAGGACCTTTAACTCATTGCAGGAGGCCCTGGCAATGTGATACATGATGGTTCCCTCCCCTGCCCCTGAGTTTGGGCTGCAAAAGGGGGTGAGGATCCAGCAAGAGAGACATAGATTTTCGCGCTAGAGTGGCTCACTGCTCCCTTCCCAGGCAACCCGGCTGCATCCTGGGAGCTGTGACTGGGCCCTATGGCCCGGTGTTATCTGTGCCAGGACCTCGGGTTTGGGTTCCTTGGGAGGACTGTGTTGAATGCTGTGGCCCGGTTGCCATTCTAAAATGAGGAAGCCGGATCAGAGGTTCAGTGATTTTTCCAAGGTCGCCGTAACTAGCAGAACTAGAACTCCTACAGGCCTTCTAACTCCGGGTGTTGGGCTCTTCTACACAATGCCCCGCTCCCCCATGTGCGGGGGCAAGAGAGAGCTGAGGTGGGAGCTGGTGCCTGCGTAGTTTACCAATGGCCAGCCTGCCAAACCCTCTGCAGCCTGTGCTCCTAGGCACCCCTGTCCCCACTGCAGCAGTGAGTTGTGGGGAGGGGGAAGGAAGGGTCCAGAGAAGAGCCTGGGGCGCAGGCAGACACTGGATGCAAAGTCTACCCTCCCCACCCCCTGCACTAGGGTGTCCTTGAACCCGGGAGGTGAAGCAGAGTCTTCGTTTAGAGATTCAAGGAGCTTCTCACTTTGCCTCAAGAGATCCGGGCCTCAGCCCAAACCTTCAGGCTCCAATGAGCTGAGCCCCAGCAGAAATGTACTTAGAGTTTGTGTCACTGCTCAGTGTGGACGTCCACAGGGCATTCACTGGCCGCTAGGGAAGGTTCACATCGCCTCAGCACTGAGATACGAATGGGGTCTCAGTCATGCCAGCGGGCACTGTCACAACGCGGCTCTGCCCGCAGTGGCGATCACACTGTCATTCTAATCATCGTTATCACTGGAATCCACACCTTCTCATGTACATACCCTTCACAATTTACAGCATGCTTTCACTTGCATTCTCTCAGATTCTTCTCCCCACCCTCCTATGATGTGGCCATTATTACTCCCACGTGTCAGATGGAGAAACTGAGCTTTAGAGAGATCTCACAGCTAAGTCAGTGGCCGAGCTGTGGTTTGAATCAAGAGTGCACGTTCCCAACTGCTCCACTGCATTACCCCAGTCGGAACCACTCCATTCCCAAGTTGGTGCCCATCAGGGTCTGTTTATTAGAATCTGACCTAGCGGCTCATCAGTCAGTGCAGTGGAGTGAAACCGAGCATGGCTGTGCAGTCAGACCTGAGTTCAAATCCCAGCTCAGCCACGTATTAGCTGAGTGACCTTGGGCAAGTGATCTCGTCACTCTGAGCCCCAGCTTCCCAGTCTGTGAAATAGGGCTATTGAGAGCACTGCCTCAGGGAACTGTCACGGGTGATGGATGAGGGTGGGCAGGGCAGGACGGGCAGAATTTGCCGCTTCTTTTATCTTCATTTATCGTGCCTGTGGCTGTGTTGTATGTTGAGTGTCACAAATATGATCTGGTCTCTGATCTCAGAGAGGGGAGGCCCATGTGTAACAGGGGAACTGAGTCAGAGGATCCAGGACAGGAATTAATTTGGCCGAGGGAGGCTTTGCCCGGAAGAGAGTGTGCAAACAAGGCTTTGAGGGAGATGAGCCCGCTGGCGGGGCTGCCACGTGACACCCCGCTGCCCTCACATCTGCACAGAGTGGCTGGTTGACAAAGGCTTTCACACCCATGATCTAGTTTCATCCTCACAATAACGCTGGGCTAAGAACTTCAACAGTTTACAGCTGGGGAAACTGAGGCAGAGGAGATTCAACCCAAGATCACAGGCCAACCCAAGAGGAGATTCAACCCAAGATCACAACCCAAGATTCCTGCCTGGCTCCTGACTCCAGACCAATGCCCCCTGTTCCTCTCCCATAATAAAATGACTCCCAGGGTACCCGACTGACCAAGAGCAGCTCGAAAGAGCCTGTGTACCCTCCTCTGGTTGCTGGCTGAGGAGACCAGGGTCATTCACATCTCCCCAACTCCCACAGCGGACAGACCCCGCTTACCTCGGAAGGGAAAGGTGCCCAGTTTGTGCAGATTCTCCTCCAGTTTCCCATAGTCCACCTCGGCCGTGGCAGTGAAGGGGGTGGTCACAGGGGGGTAGATGCCTGAGATGTCCACCTTCCTCCCCTCCCCTGAGGCCCAGCCCCCCACGGTGCTGGACAAGGCCCTGCTCAGCCCCTGCCTCACAGAGGACCAGACTCGGGGGCCCAGCATCTCCACAGGAGGCTCAAAGCCCAGCTGGTCTCTGCCCCCGAAGGATGCTGAATTTGGACTCCTTCCTACCCCAGTTAATGATCTATGTGTCTGGTTAAAAATTTGCTGCCCCCTGACTTGTTGGCTCTCAGGCAGGCCTGGGCTGGGTGTTTCCAGGGTCAGAGGCTAGGCCTGTTGGCTCCAGGGAGGTCTTCCCTCCCCCTGGGGAGCAGCTGGAGAAATGCCACAACCCAGTGTCCCTGTGGCCAGACGGAGGACTGGTTCCTTGGGTCCTTACACAAAAGGGTGCCTCCAGTGGGGCCCGGCCCTCCTCCCACAATTGCCAGCCCCAAAGCCAGGAGCCAGGCTGGCTTCCCCTCTTCCGCGTGGCAGTTGAGAGCTTGGCGGAGCCGATTGGCTGAGCCGGCCCTTCCCTGTGGGAGGCGGGGCTGGCTGGATGAGAACTGTGATCTGCCGCCACTGCCCCACTCCCCTGCCAAGCTCCTCCCACCAAGCCTGCCACGTGACAGGCCCGTGCTGGTCACGCACAACCCCACAGGACAGCTGTCACCAGGAGGGGACCCCAGGACAAGTGCCCTGGGAAGCTGATCCACTTTGGGACTGGGAAGTGGGGTGGCAGAAAAGAAGCAAAAAGAGGCCTTGTTAGGAAAAGCAGCAGGGCTGGCTCAGGGGGGCCAAAGGGCTCCAAGTTCCCCTCTTGCCTGAGCCCACCCTTGCCCCCAGTCTTCCTTCATTCCTAAATGTTTTAGGCACAAATAGAAATGAACATCACACACAGCAAAAATGACTTTTTGTTTTAATTGCGGTAGCTTGTGGGGGCTCCCGGGGCGTACAGAGGTATGATGCGGTCCTCAGCTCTGGGGGCCATTCTTATGACCCTCCGGCTGTACGCAGGGGACAGGCCAGGTGCCTGGCTGGGCTGGGACAGTCGTTTACTGGGCTGGCACAGGCTTCGGGGTCTCCCGCCCACCCTCAGCAGACCCCTCCAGCCCGTTCTGCTCTGACCCCGGCTCCGGGTGCTCCAGAGCGTGCCGGGTGTCAGCCTGCCACAGCTGCACCAGGTCCGTGGGGGTCTTTCCTTCCTGGGGGAGACAAGAGGATATCTAGTCACCGTTCAGAAGTCTGGACGAAGAGGTACCCTCATCTACGCCAGTGGCTCCCAACTGGGAGCAACTGGCAATGTCTGGAGACATTTTTGGTTATGACACTGGAGGAGGGGATGCTACTGGCATCTTGAGTAGAGGCCAGGGATGCTGCCCAAACATCCGATAATGCACGGACAGCCCCCCCACGACAAAGAGTTCTCCCGCCCAACACGTGTGCGGTTGAGAAGCCCTCATTTACACCTTCCCCTTGTCTTCCTAACTTTCCCATTATCTCCTCAGCCTCTCTTTCTTCTTTCATATAGCTAGCTTTTTTTAAAAAATTGAAGTATAGTTGATGTACAATATTATATAAGTTACAGGTGCACAATACAGTGATTCATAATTTTTAAAGGTTATACTACACTTATAGTTATTATAAAATATTGGCTATATTCCGTGTTGTACAATATATCCTTGTAGCTTATACCATACATAACAGTTTGTACCTCTTAATCCCCTCCCCCTATATTGCACCCCCCAGCCTTTCTTGAGTCAAGGTCCCCCCTTACCCAATTCTCCTCTCTTTTGTGATTGCTCTGGGCCCCAAAGAAGAGCTTGGACGGGGGGACACAGGTTCCTAAAGGAACTGGAGGACCACAGGAGCCAACACAGGGTGCTAGGAACAATCGTGCTGACTGAGTGCTTAGCTTCCTTCCGGCTCTGTCCCTCCACGATTTTGGCCTCCCTGAGCCTGGACATTAGGACCGCCTGCAGTCTACTTGGGGGCCTTTGGGAAATCCTCCTCCTGTCCCTCCTGGCTGTTTTCTCCACTTAGATTTTCTGGATGTAGAGAAGCATAGAGAGAGTTGGGAAGCCGGGTGGGCCCCCAATCTCCTGGGGCCCAGAGAAACCCTCCACTGTGACACTGCCCCAAGGGCAGGCCAGCCGAGTCCTGCTCAGTTCTGTCTTTCTTCCGAGTGCCCAGCACAGGGCCCGGGAGGGCAGCGCACACTGTTTACTGAATCAGGAAAGGAGTGGATTTACCAGGTTCTTGCTCATCATGTCAGCCCCGTGCAGGAGCAGCAGTTTGATGATTTTGTAGCGATTGAGCCTCACGGCGTCATGCAGGGCGCTGTCCCCTTCCTAGAACCAGTGAGACACTCAGCATGGCCCACGGGGGCATGTGGGAGCCCTCAGGGGGCATATGGAGCCCCCTATGGTGGGGCTGGGCGTGAAGGAACCCAGACACTCACTCTGTCTTTGGCATTGATGTCCAGGCCCAGGGATAGAAAGTGTTCCACGATCTCCACGTGCCCCGTCCGGACTGCCACATGCAGGGGGGTGCTCAGCAGCTGGGTGGGGAGGAATCAGGAGATGCTGGCTGAAGGGACCTGGACTGTGATGCCTCTGGGAGGCGGCCGTCTTAACTCTAGCCTAATCCTTCTCCCAAGGAGGGGTAGGGAACGCTGTAATTTCCCATCACCCTATCTGATGATCAGCTCTAAGGCATTACATGCCACCTCCTCGGGGAAGCCTTCTATGTTTCCCCTCTCACCCGGATGTGAGCTACTGCTCACTCCTCTGCCCTTTTAAAATAATTATAGTAGATGCCATTTACTGAGAAATGACTATGTGATGAGCACAGCAAAATCTTACAAAACATTAGCCTTATGTTGAATAAATAATTAATTTACATAAATTTTCCCATCCAATCTATACAAGAACTCTGCAAGACATTTTATAGATGAGCAACAGGCTCAGAGGCTGTCACTTGTTCAAGGTTATATACAAAGGATTGAGTGAATTAAAAATGGTGGATGAATAAATAAGTGAACAGATGAATAAATGAATGGATGGACGGATAGATAGACAGATAGAAGGATGATGAACGATGGCACGGGTGAACAAATCCTGCATCTCTGGGTGATCCAAAGCCGCCAAGCTAGTGGATCTCTTCTCCTCCCCTCTCCTCTGCTCTTGCTCCCATTCCCAGATGGTAGTCTCCAAGGGGCTGCAGCTGATGGCAAGGACCCATCCCTGGGCTCTGCAGCCACTCCAGAAACCAGACTAGCTCACTACCCTCCTGCTTTCTGCTTTTCTACCCTCTGCTTCTCTCCCCACCACCCCTCCGCCCTGCTACCTCAACATCTGTGAGCATTATGGCCTCACCTTATCCCTCACGTTGCTGTCTGCTCCCCGACTTTGCAGAAGCTTCACCACCTCCAAGTGGCCCCCACGGCAGGCCCAATGCATGGCCGTGCAGTCCAGCTAGAGAGGAAGGGTGGAGCCTAATTGCAGAGCTTCAGGGAAGAAAGTGCCCTGGGGGAAAGGACCCCAGCCAAGAGGGCAGGCAGGTATCCAGGGAAGGATAGGGCCACTCCAATGACTGAGCAATGGATGCAGTGGAGCCGAAGAACCCTTGGGCTCCATCTCGTCCAAGCCAGATTTACAGAGGAGGCTCAGGGAGGAGATGCCCCCCCCCGCCCCGCAAGGTCATACAACATACTAGAGGTGGAGCCTGGCCCCCGAGGCAGCTTGTTTATGTCCCAGGTTGGAGGTTTGCAGGGATAGGGAGTCTATGAGTGCTGGACCACCTCCTGCCCCTCACCCAATACCTGGCCTCTTGCTCACCCGATCCTGGAAGTCCACAGTGACCCCACTCTCTAGAAGCTTCTCCAGGATCTCCATGTGGCCCTCCAGGGAAGCTCGGTGCAGTGCTGTCCGGTGGAACTGTCCCCAGAGAAACTGTCAGGGCCTAAACTCTGGCCCCAGGCCTGAGCCCATCGCCCACCCAAGTTGAGCCCAGGCCTTATCCCAGCCCGATTCTGACCCCTGTGCCGGGTCCCCATATCTTCCATGTTCCGCCGGCTCCTTCATGCTCTATCTGGACCAGCCTTGGAGGCCTCCTGTGCACTGTGGACTCTGACCTTCCCACTGCCCCCTAAACACACAAGCTATTGCCTGTGCCCAAATGCCCATTTTGCCCATACTCCCTGTGAGTGCTTGATGAATTCTTGTAACTCCATGAAGATGCAGCTCAAGTGTCATCGACTTCTTGAAACCTCTAGGCCATAGCTGTCCCGGGGTCCAGACAACCCTCCACTGTGATAGACGGTCAAAGGCAAGCTGAGTCTTACTTGACTATTTCCCCTGAGTGCCTTGCCCAGGGCCAGGATGGGCAGGTGCACCCTGATTACTGATTCAAGGAGGGAATGAACTTCCTGTCCAATTCAGTCGGCTTTCGCTTTGGTCTCTTGAAACATTCAGGCCAGAGGGCATATCTTTCCATATTCTAATGAACCAGTTGTGCATCAGTCTCCCAGCTACTGTCAACCCTGGTCTTTTTGGTTTTGTGCTCCTAGCACAACACAGAGGCAGGAGATGCTTAGATAGACCAAGAGGATTAAAACTCTGGAATCTAAAAAGTGGAAAGGACATGTAGTCTAAGCCTGCAATAATGCAGCCTGAAGGGGGTGACCATTAATTTGCTCAATCCCAGGATATGATCTCGAGAGAGCATCCTACAAAGTATGAAAGAGGCAGTTTCAGGGAAAACAAAAAGAAGTATGACGGGTGACGGAAATATTTTGAAAATCGTGGGGATGGGTGCACAACATTATAAGTGTAATTAATGCCACTGAGTTGTGCACTTAAAATTTATTTGGCATGTCTCATGTTTTATATATATATATACATATATTTTAACCATAAGATAAAAATAATTGTTAAAAGTATGATGATATACAATGCAACACAAAATATCATATCCAAGCATGTGCTTTAATAGTGTTTTCATTCGATAAATATGTATTGAAGAACTAATATTCTATTTGATCCCCATAACATGCTCTGAGGGGAGGAGCCAGTTTTACGAAGAAGGAAACAGGCACAGAGAGGTGACGGGCCCAGCCACAGGTCACAGAACTAGGGAGTGGTACAGGTAGGATTTGAATCCAAATCTCCTGGTCTTGGACTCTGTATTTGATTCCATTCCATTTTTTCCCCTAAAAATCCAGGTGTTTATTACTCTGGAGGTGGTTCAAGTTGGAAAGGGTCTAAGGATTTAGAAAAACTCCTGTGTGGGGAAGGGGGCATCCCACATCTTCTGAGGGGCCCCCTCCCAAAGGACACCCACGCCTCTTCTCAAAGAATGCACAAGCGGGCGGGGTGCGGGCATCAGCTCTGAAAGGGAGGCCGGCACAGGTGCAGGGCCCGATGGGAACATCACCTGATCGCAGGTGTCGGGGGAACCCCCGTCTGCCAGGAACTTCTCAATGACCTTCATTTGCCCCTCCACCGCCGCTTTCAGGAATGTCTCCGCGTCCACGGGGCCGGTCTGGAGAGAGCGAATGCAGTCCCTGGGGGCCGCTCCGCTGCGATCTGAGCCATTCCCCCTTCCCTGGCTCCCCCTGCCCACACAGGTGTCCTCCCCAGGACCCTTACGATCTCCTCCGGCTCTGGAGGCGGCTCCTGGGGGGCTGCCAGGGCTTCCCGCTTCTTCTGCTTGCGCTTTTTCCGCAGCTGGATGAGGTTCTGGATCCCACCCACGTCGATGATCTCCCTCCGCAGGTCTAGGGATGTTTTACGCACGCGCTCTTGACCCTGCGTGGGGATAGCCAATCAAGTCCCGCACTGGGGCACAGAATGTGGGGCTTGGGGACCTCTGAGCTAGGCTGGAGGTGGAGGACAGGGAGAGCCTCTCAAGGGAGAAAGAATCCAGGTCTAGCTCTGCCGCCTAGGACTAGGTGAAGCCAATGAGACAGACACAGATGCACAGGGGGCTTCAGGGGGCTGCTTGGGAGCTGCCCAGCTTCAAGGCTCCACATAGGGTGGGGAGTTGATGAGGAAATCTCAAGGGCAGTTCTTAGCCCAGGCCTCCAGAACAGGGTACGAATTCTCATATCTCCATGTAATTCTCTCTCTCTCCCTCCCTCCGTCCCTCCCTGCCTCTCTCTCTCTCCCTCTCTCTGGCCATAAAAGTAATACAGAAACATAAAAGCTCTGAAGAGAAAGCCCTTCTCTCCCAGAGGAACTTCTATCATAGCTCTGTTGATGCCCTTTCAGACATGCATCCTATGGGATCATCCTCCACGCAGTGGTCTGGAAACTCTGCTTTTCTCTTATCAGCGTGCAGATGTCTCCTATCAGCATACACAGCCTCCCCCAGCCCGCTAACACCTGCATCATGCCCTGTTGTATGGCTGCCCCATCACTGCCGCTTCCAAAATGAGTCCCCTGGGATCTTGTACACATGCAGATTCTGACTTAGCAGGCCTGGGGAGGAAAACTTCCCCCCTCTTCACTTCTAAGTTCTTTAGCTGGTCTAATAATTAAATTGATGTAAGACTGATTAATAGGAGAAAAACAAATTTAATTTCAGATGTATGGTAGTCCATAAAAATATGAGACTCAAAGAAGTGACCAAAGCAGGCAGCTTTTACACATTTTAGACAAAGAAACAATAAATTTGTGCCACATTGAAAAGACAAAGGAGTTTGTTTTTGGAGGAACTAATTAGTGAAGAAACAAGTTTTGTTTATATAGCCTTCTCAGCCCTGAATTCCTGAGATCTAGTGATAAGGAAGCTTTCTACTTTCCTGATATAGCAGGGTAACTTCCCATGGCAGATTTATTTGCTACTTTCAGGGGAACAAAGGAGGGTCAGAGTGTTCTTCTTGCACTGGCTTTTTCTCAGATAACTTTAATTAAAAATAATCAGTATGGGGCTTCCCTGGTGGCACAGTGGTTGAGAGTCCGCCTGCCGATGCAGGGGACACGGGTTCGTGCCCCCGTCTGGGAAGATCCCACATGCTGCGGAGCGGCTAGGCCCGTGAGCCATGGCCGCTGAGCCTGCGCGTCCGGAGCCTGTGCTCCGCAACGGGAGAGGCCACAACAATGAGAGGCCCGTGTACCGCAAAAAAAAAAAAAAAAAAAAAAAAAATCAGTATGCCAAAGTGCCATATTTGGGGGTGGCATATTCTGCTCTCCTTTACAAGTATGAGATGGGGCCGAGATGCTGCATCGCTAACATCTCCCAGGGGTGCTGAGCTGCTGGAGGAGCACCAGGAGGGGCAAGGCCGTAACTGCCTGGTCTGTCTCCTGAGCGCGCAGATACTGGGTTCTCCTAGCACTTACCTTAACCTTTTGTAAGGATGGACTCTGAGGCCTGTGGTGCTTCTCATCCTCCAACACCAGCATCTCCATGGGCAGCTTCTGATGGGTGGTGGTTCCTCGGAGTTTCTGGTGAGCCAAGGACAGGACGGGTTCCGGGACTGCCTGCAGTGCCTCGGGGGCCAGATAGCCTCGCCCACAACAAATTCAAGGACCCCAAGGACCTCCTCCTGTGTGACCTCCCAGCCCGTCATCTGCCCCACTCCTGTCTGGTCCAGGAGGCCCCAGGTCAGAGCCGGCCTCTCTGGCCCCAACCCCAGTTCAAACACCTGTGTACTGACTGCCCTGTGTCCCCAGCAAAACAGGATTAAGGGCTACTGGAATGAGTTTTCATGAAATTAAACATACTCACTGTTTTCAAGCACTGAGGTTTTGGGTTTTTTTTTCTTTTTGGCGTTTAAAATTCACTTTGATGAAATACTTGAGATGAGATGATAGTTTTTTGTTTTTTTTTTAGTGGGCTTACTTGACAATACAAAAATTTGGCAACTCTGTCAGTTACCAACTTCTTTCCCTCAGATTTTACTGATCCGTGAAATCCTAGAGCATGGAAACTGTTGCTCTCAGGGAACCTGAGGGGTGGAACCCGCAGCTCCCCAGCTCTCAGCTTGATGTGAACTCTAAGTATTAACCTTATTCTCATTTTAATAATATGGGGGAGACTCTGTCCAAGTCTCCTCCCCACTTGTAGCTCCAACCTGCCTGGACTACTTCCTCATGGCCACTTCCTCTCTTCTAAAGGAAAACACTCTTCGTTAAGTGCTGGCGCCCCTATCTCTGAAGTCCCCATGTACCGGAAACATTCGTCCAGGCTGGAGAGTGCCGAGTCCAGGTGGCAGCTGGGGAGGAATGATCTCCCTTACAGAGCTCTCAGCTGCCTTTGTCGTTCGACACCGAGCTCCGGTGTTATACTCTTCAAGTGTCAGTTGAGGGCTGATTTTCCAGGTCTTTATTTCGAATGTTCTGTTGCCCACTGGCATCTCCCTTCCATGTCAGGCTTACATGGTTTGAGGTCTCCCCAGTGCCGGCCTCGCCTGAAACGCTGCATCCTCACCCAGGGACAAGATCACCTAGGGCTTCAGCTACTACTGCATGTGGAGCCCTGGCTGGGCTCCTGGAGCATCTAGAGTGGGCTTGGTCTTAATCATCTTGGCATCCCCAGCACCGATGACAAGAGTTAGCACACAGTAGGTGCTCTGCAAATGTTTGGAGAATAAATGAATGAATGAGTTCACGGATGGTGGCAGGCGGGCTCAGCAGCTCTGCACACCTCCAAGTCCTCAGTGATGACCTAGCCCAGTAAGGCCCCTGCAAGAGAGCCTCAGCCCCTGGGCTGGTCTCCGAGACCCTCCTTCCCTACCCACCCCATGAAGTGGGTGCAGGCTGAACAGCGGTTCTCCTCTAAGAATGCCGCTGGGCTGGGGCCTGGTGGGAACAACTGGGGACTCTAACGCCTGTCCACGCCTTACCCAGACTCCATAGCCCCTCGCTTCAGATTTGTCTCTGTAGGTTGGCATACAGTAGGTGCTCAAGAAATGTTTATTGAATTGGGTGTTTGTCGGTGAAACACAACCCAACAAAACTTCCACCTTACTTCATCGATGGTTGCACAGAGGAAATGAGAGAACGCCTGTCTGATGCGTAGCACGGTGCCTGGCATGTAGGAGGCACCAGCGGTGAGGCTGGCTCTGTGGGCGCCTGGGGCCCTGACAGCCCTGCCGCTATATTTGTTGGATGAATGAATGGATGAGGACTGCTCCGTGTCCCCTTGCTGAAGGTCTCTGTGTCCAGTGGCAGCATTCCAGAAATGGCCCAGCAACATGACTCCCCTGCCTGGCCCTGGTGCACATGCCCTTGGGGGAGTGAGAAATGGCATTCCTGGAGATCCAGGGATGCGCCGTCGGGGACTCAGCAGGCTCAGTCCAGGTCCTTCCCAGCCAAACCTCCCCTCCCTTCCCTAGCCCTCATCTCTTCTTCCACCAGAGTCCTGACCCTTCCCTCTTCCTCACCTCCATTCAGTCACTCTTCCTTTTTTGAATGGAGTCTACATCTACCCTGATTTATCTCCTCCCTCCCATTCCTGTTAGGGCCAGTCTTTCCCCCTCCAAGTCCTTCTCAGGGCTGTCAGAGCTGCCTTCCCCAAACAGGTCAGGTGGCACCACCGTGCCTCACTCAACAACATGCAGTGGCTCCCCACTGCCCACAGAGTTAAGTATCTTTCATGTGGGCCTCACTGTCTGGTTTGTGCCCTCTCTCCCTTCCCAGCCTCAGCCCCTCCTGCCAGACTTTCTCCCGACAATCATGCTTCCGCTCACCCCAACGACAGGCGCCTGTTGTTTCCTTAACCTGGAATACTCTCCCCCCTCCTGACCTCCATCCTTCAAGGGCCATCCTTGAAGGCCTGGCTCAAATGCCCTCCTGTCCACAGAGAAGTCCTCGAGGGCCCACGGTCGGCATGCCTCACCCACCCTTTGTGCTCCTTCACTTCTGAGTTACACCTCTATTTCACCCTTTTCCACTCTGCCTTGTTTCTTAGTTGACCGTGCACCTGGCAGATGTTGGCTAAAATGAACACAGAGCTGGTAAAGAGGAGGCAGGGGCTGACCTTCCTGAGCCTCTCATTCCTCCCAGCACTGGGATCTTGGAAGAGTAGACTCTAGGTGAAGTATTCATCTCCATAAAATGAAGAGTAGGACCAGCCCGCACCCTCCTCCCCGACTTCTTTATTCCAGAGAAAATACAATTGCCCAGAGCCCCATGCTCAGTCGCCTCCCCGGGTGTGGCTGGTGGTCCTAGAAAACCCATGCTTCCTTGGCCAGCATCCCTTTCTCACTCTGCTCCCCGTCTTTATCCTTCCTCAGGGACCAAACACTGGAGTTTTTCCTGTCCCAGCCTCCCAGCCGGCAGCTGGGGGGATCTCAGGGCCCCAATCTGCAGGCAGCATCCCAGCTATCCTGCTCTGTGCAGCTCAGCCTGTCTCCTCGAGGCCCAGGTGGGTGGACAGGGTCTCGAGGAACCCAGCTTGGCTCGCCCACTCCACTGTCTCAGATTTGGGGGCTGAAGCCTCCATCTCCCACTGCCAGCAGCCCCCTCTCAGGAGCACCCTGCAGTAGAGCCAGCTGGGCCCCTGGGAACACCTGTCCTCCTTCCTTCCAGGTACGACAGCCAGGCTCTTCCTTCCCTTGACAGCAGAGCTGGGTCTCCTCAGCACCCCCTTGGGCCCCACACCCCGCCCTACCTCATTCTCCTCCTCCTGTGCCAGCCGCTCCTCG
This sequence comes from Orcinus orca, assembly GCF_937001465.1. Classification (NCBI taxonomy): domain Eukaryota; kingdom Metazoa; phylum Chordata; class Mammalia; order Artiodactyla; family Delphinidae; genus Orcinus; species Orcinus orca. Next base: position 60,532,381 of record NC_064572.1, on the reverse strand, counting down.
ATGAGTGCCGTGGCCCTCTGCACCTCCTCGGAGCCCGCCATGGCACCGTGCGCAACCCGCCCCTGCAGGCCCCGGGGCCCCAGGGGCTTTATATGCCAGGGCTCCCACCCCCGCCCTGCTAGGCGCCTCTGTCATGAGCTCACCGGCCCAATTCTCCAGCTGCCTCCCGACCTGTCACCTTCACCCCAGGCAGCCCCGAGGAGCAGGAGGCGGCAGGGACAGTTGCCACCCCCCAACCTCTGGCCTATTGGAGCTGGAGGGCCCAGTGCCCCGGGAGTGAGAGCGAGGACTGCAGGAAGGCGCCTGCCCAGCCTCTGTCCTGAGCACTGAGGCCCAGATGGGCCGGGCAGCCGCGCTGCACAAAGGATCGCTGGCTGCCCTTAGCCCTGATGGCGGTGCCACCTGCTGGACGCCTGCAAACCCTGCCCAGCCAGTGCCAGTGAGGGAGCCTAAAGGCCAAATGTGTGGACCCAAGATAAGCCCGCATCCCCAGGCCGTCCCGTGAAAAGGCCCTGCCTGCTCTGGGAAGGGGCAAGACTCTGCCTCATCTGGGCTGGAGTGCCAGGCAGTGGGTGGAGGTAAGGGCAGCCGCCTGCCTCTTTGCCCGCAGCTCGCGCAGGCCTTTGCCTCTCTGGGGTCCCACAGCGCCCCCTAGTGAAGCACCACAGCATTTGGCTGCAAGTCCACTTGTCCCTGACAGACCTCACCCATCAGTCTGTCGCAGGGGGCCTCTGTGGGACTTACAGGGTCTTGCTTCAAGGAGCCACTGGAAGGGCTGGAACGCAGCGCCAAGCCCTGCTGACGAAGACACCAGCTCTGACTGATCATCCTTCCCTCCCCGGTTTCCCAGTCAGGCCAACCTGACCGGTGCTCACTGAGAAAGAAAAATACTATCAACTGGAGAAGAAGCAGACCTGTACTGCTCAGTTCCGCACCTGGAACTGTGGGAGTGAGGCCTGGGTCACCACGACCCAGGTTGAACCTGCCAGTGAACCACAGACACCACAGCCCTGTGGTTCTGTGACACTCACGTGGCCTGCCCTCAGCTGAACCACCTTATCTAAGGTCCCCCTCTCTGCTTACGTGCACATTTTCCCCTAAGGAAGCACAAGACCCGGCTCCTTCTTCCCTCTGGTTCCCTTGCTGGCAAGCCGACACAGGCTCATCATCAAAATCTACCAGAGATTTTGCTTTCACGTCGCCAAGGGTGCACGCAGCATCTGCAGGACGTCCACACAGATCTCAGTCCTGAGGGCCTGGCTCAGGGGGCTGGAGTCTGAAGCCAGCACCCTCGTGCTGCAGGAGCAGAGCAGCAGGTAACTAACGCCGCCTTCCTGAGGTGCTGCCTTCGCTTTCAAAGCGAGTTCACACCTGTTATCCCGTGTAATCCTGCCAGCAGCTGAGAGGGGAGGCAGGGCAGGCGGCATCACCTCCACTTTAAAGACAAGCAACGCGGGTTCGGAGGTTAAGAGGCTTTTCCGGAGGACCCACGAGAACACAGGCCCGCATACTGGCAGTTCACGGCTCGCTCCACCGTACTCTCTGCGGTGGAGAGCACGGAGCAGTAGCTGCTCTACCCGGAGCAGCTGGGGAGGCCATGCACCCACCTGCTCCCGCCCCAGAACTGGCTCCAGGGCTCCAGAGAGCTACAGGAGAACCCAAAGCCAAAGCCAGGCAAGAGAGAAGGAAGGAGCAAAAGGCTTTATTGATAAATATGCAGACATGTCTGCACACAGGGACCTGCTGCGGGGCCGTGAGCGGGCTGCAGACCCCCCACTGCCGGGGTTACAGCCAAGAGATGGCCCTGTGCAGGCCTCTGCCATGACAGCCCAGCCATCGGCCACCACCTCATCTCTGCCAGCTGTGCTGGGGGCTGGGAGAGGCAGAGGCCGGCCTCAGGCTCCCCACCCCCGGGGCTCACGAGTGGTCCCCTCCCCTCTGGGGGGCTGGCACTGGGCCCAGGGCAGAGTCAGGGGGTAGGGGCAAGGGAGGGAGACAGCAGCTGCTTCAGACCCTGAGCAGAAAACCGGAGTGAGCACAGCCGGCAGCACCAGATGACAGATCTGGGCTCCAGGGGCCTCCGGGCTGGCCCTCGTGGCTTGAACCTGCCGCGGGGGAGAGGCAGGGTGGAGGGCCCTGGTTTGCCTTTTCTCTGACAAGGTTGGCAAGGCCTGTGTGTGGCAGCACACTGTTTCCTGGGTGCTGGGCACTGGTGGCCCACGGAGTCCCTGGGAAGCAGGGTCCCTTCAGGGCTCGCCCGGCAGCCATACACGGGAGGCTCCCCTGGAGAAAAGAACGGCTCTCAAAGGCAGCGGCAGGGTGGGGGTGCCTAGTGCTCCAGCCGGGAGGCCTCTCAGCCCTGCAGAGGCCTTCCCTGGTCTCTCTGCCCAGGGGTCCGTGGGCTCCTCAGTCCTGGGGCGGCGGGGGCTGGTTAATGATGACCTGGATGACAAAATCTTTCTGGATCTTGGTTTCCTGGAGCCGCGTGCGATCTGTGAGCAGCTTTCCAGAGAAGAACCATCGCTGCCAGGATGGCTCGATGCCCTCCTGGGTGTGCAGCTGCCTCTTGAGCTGCCCCACCGTGTCAGGCAGGCTGGCGCTGAGCCTCACGTCCTTGCCCGTGGAGAGGCGTACCTTCAGCGGGAACTCTCGGCGCACGCTGGGGGTGGGCTCGGGGGGCTCCAGGTTCTCCTCCTCAGTGTGCTCCAGAAGCAGGTTCACGGGTGGCGACAGGCAGTAGATGGGCAGCTGGTAGCGATTGCCCAGCTCATCGTAGCATTCACAGAGGGTGCCTGTGGGAAAGGCAGGGTGGTCAGAGTCGGCTTGGGGACCAACTGATATGGATTAACTTGTGTCCCCTCCACCGATTTCATGTATTGAAGCCCTAACCCCACCCCCACAGTGTCACTGTATTTGGAGATAGGGGCCTATTTGGGAGCAATTAAGGTTAAATGAGGTCATACAGGTGGGGCCCTGATCCAGTAAGGGTTAGTGCCCTTACAAGAAGACCAGAAAGCTCAAGCTCTCTCTCTTCTCCCACAATGAGGACATAGAGAGCAGGTGGCCATCTACAAGCCAGGAAGAGAGCTCTCACCAAAAACCAAATCAGCTGCCACCTTGATCTTGGGCTTCTCAGACTCCAGAACTAAATTTCTGTTGTTTAATAAGCTACCCAGTCTGCAGTATTTTGCTATAGCAGCCTGAGCAGACTGATACACCTGTCATGGTCATCCCACAGTCCTCAAACCCACCCTACAGGCAGGTCTTCCTGGGACAGCTGGTGGGAGCTCAAGGTAGAGGCAGGAAGATCTGGGCTGACATTCTGGCTCCACCAGGTACTGGCTCATTCAACCCCAGAAAATTACTTAACTTTTCATTTGTTCATTCAACAACTCCTTCCTGAGCATATGTGCTGGGTGCTGGGGTTACAAGGATGAATGAAATAGCATAGGCCCTGCTGTTCATGACTTATACCCAGTGGGCCTCAATCTTCTTACTTGTACAATGTGTTACATATAGTAATATATTGATATTTACTGTATCTTGAGCACGAGCTAAGTGCTGGGACTGGACTAAATGATGTTATGTGTATCTTGTTGAATCCTAACAGCCACCCTATGAGGCTGGTATTACCACTTTATAATTGTTTAGTCACTGAGGCTTTAAATTCAAGAAGCTCACGGTCACATAGCTAGGAAAGAGACACTTGGTTAAAACCCAGTCTCTGACTCTATAGAGTTTCCATTGTTGCCCTCTGCTTTACATAGTCCCGGGGCCATTATGAAATTAAATGAGATAATGCAGCAGAAGCTTCTAGCTCGGTGCCCAGCAAATAATAATACTCAACAGAAGGTTGTTACCTGAGATGTGCTGGGATCTCAAAGGGCCCTGAGCAATCTTTAGCTTGCTCTCATCACACCGCCTTGAGGTTTGCTGGTGTCTTTCCATGCCCTCGTTAGGCAAGTGGGGACTGTGTCTCATTTTTCTTGGTGTCCCACTCCTGGACCATGTTCATGAGGGCTGCTTGAATGAACAAGCGACTAGCCACACCTGCCACCCACCAGCCTGGATGGGAGCTCCTGACATGGGGCTGGCCACTGGCTCTCCTCCACCCTGACGGCCCCCTCACTCCGGTGGGGAAAGCCCCCGCCCTGCCTGCTCACCATGTGGCAAGGTGATGCTGGCTCCGTCCAGGATGGCCTGAGCCAGCTCGTGGTCGTTGGCCTCGGCTGCATAGGCGGCAGCCTTGAGGGCATCCCAGATCTCCTTGCGGCCCTCGAAGGCGGGCGCTGTGTCCCAGAATTCATCCCTCTTGCTCCGCAGCTGCCCATCGGTCATTGGGTAGTCGCTCTTCCACTTCAGCCTCTCCTTCTTCAGGGGCTCGTTGCGTCCTGGGCAGGACAGAAGGGAGAAGCTCAGCATCTAGAAAGCCAGAGCTGTGGTCCACCCTCTCCCAGCCCTGCCTCCCTGGCCCTCACTGCAGTGGCTCCTGAACGTTCGGGTCTCCGTGCCCTTTCCTGGAGTCAGGGAAGAGTCTGGAAACTGCACACACCCAACCTGGGGGTGTAAACCACTTCTGTTAGCAGACGCAGCATGTACTGCCTTTGTTGTTGTTGCTGCTGCTGTTGAAGTCTTAATTTTACTGTCTTTCTTTGATAATAAAGTAGGACGTGTTCAGTACTTTTAAAATCTGTAAAGAATGTAAAAAATTTTTAATCTGAAAAAGATAACTGCCACGGTTTACGGAGCCAGCTTGTGCCGGATCACGGGCTGGCACTGTAGCCTCAAAATGCCCCGGCAGACGGGGAAACTGAGACCCAAAGAGCTCGTCATTGGTCTAAAGCCACACAGGTACCAATTTAATACCAGGCTTCCGGACTCAGAAGGCCACCCTCTGACCACTGTCTGTACCGTGCTGCCACTGGGGAAAACTTACTTAAGAATTCCACCATTCAGAAGTAACTACTGCTGACACTTAGACATATTTCCTTCCAGCTTTCTTTCCCCCATTTTTCTCAGTAGAGTTGGGCTCGTATCATACAATTTATTTTAAAAATATTCCTTGTTATAAAGAGGATTTAAAATGTTTTCATGCCAATATACAACTTTCTGTTTATTTCACACTTATATTACTGTCCATGTATATTCCCATGACTAAAAATTATAAACGTTTTTAATGTCTTGTTATTAATGTTCCACTATAAAGTTACAAAGAATGTTTTTAGAACCATAACCAACTAACCAAAAAATCGCTGCAGCCTCTGAAGAAGAAAACAATTCTGTTAAATGTCATCATTCTTGTTACCCAGCTCCAAGACAACTCCAGACCTCAGTCAAGATTGAGGGAAGAAGCATCTCTCAAAGGCTTTCGGAAGCTCAGTCACCTCAAAGCTGAAGGCAGAATGAGCCACAGGAGTGAGGTCTAGAATACTTGGCTCCCGCTATAACTCAGATCCTGGGTGAGATGCGGAACTAAGGCTGAGGACTGCCCCCACGGGCTGGGGCAGGAGTGGCGGCTCCTCAGGGGAAGAGAAGGACATTCACTGTCTACCAACTGTGTGAAAGAAAACTGTGTAAGCACTTTACTTATATATATATCATCCCATTTCACCCTTCCAATGGCTTTAGGTGGTAGGTGTTATTATTACTACTTCACAGATGATGGGACAGGCAGAGAGATTAAATGACTCGCCCGAGGTCACACAGTAAGTGACAGAGTGAGAGTTCCACCTCAGGTCAGACTGAATCCACAAACGGCCCTCCTGTGGGTTTGCTGCTACCAGTGCAGACAGAAAACTCTCAAGCCAGACATTTAATCTGAAGTGTTTCTAGGTTAGCCGAAGGAAATGCAAATCCTCTTTGTAGGAAAATAACTTCAAACCAGGGCTCAAAGAATTCCTGAGATGAAGTTCCGAGAAAAACAAATAACAAGGTCATAGTTTTTTTGTTTTTGTTTCTGTTTTTTAATCACAGCATACAAAGAAACAAGACAATATGAGTCTGAGCCAGCAAAAACAACAGGCAATAGAATCAGACTCACAAAGACTTCAGATATGGAATTCATCAGACACAGATTACAAAAGAACTGAGTTTAAGAAAGGAAAGCCTTCACAATATGAAGAGGGTATGGGAAAAACACCCACATAACTGTCATCAGAAGTATTCTGTGTGAGCAGTAGAGGAGAAACACTAGAGATTTTTCTTTATAATGGGCTACTGATAAATGATGTTGGGACTACAGGTTCTCCATATAGAAAAACATGCAACAGGAGTCCTACCTCATGCCAGCCACAAAAATCAAAACCAGGTGACTCGGGACTTCCGTGGTGGCGCAGTGGTTAAGAATCCGCCTGCCAATGCAGGGGACGTGGGTTTGAGCCCTGGTCCGGGAAGATCCCACATGCTGCAGAGCAACTAAGCCCGTGCGCCACAACTACTGAGCCTGTGCTCTAGAGTCCACGAGCCACAACTACTGAGCCCGCGTGCTGCAACTCCTGAAGCCCACGTGCCTAGAGCCCGTGCTCCGCAACAAGAGAAGCCACTGCAATGAGAAGCCCGCAGCCCCAGTTCACCGCAACCAGAGAAAGCCCGCACGCGGCAATGAAGACCCAACACAGCCAAAAATAAATTAAAAGAAAAAAAAGCCAGATGGCTCAAAGGTTTAAGTGTGAACGACAGAAAGGAGGCAGAAGGCAGCACAGAAAATGACAGTATTGTCCATGTGCTTTTTTGAAAAGGTTTGGCCTGGAGGTGTTTCTGCCTGGATCAATCAAGTAACTCTGCATCATGATTTCTGACCCCCTTTCTCTTTGGTCCTTTAGCATTGATGACTCACTGACAAGAGCTTTGATCCATCAGGACTCACAGGCATTATGCAGTGACACCCTCGGGACCTCTGGGGTGCAGCATTTCTGCCTCTCCACTCAAGGACCCAGACGTCAGGGCTTCTTAACTTCTTGAGCTGTTTTCTAAAGTTTTCCTTTCTCCTTCCTCTTTGCCAGATGTCAGTTCTTACTGGTCTCCATCTAACTGCAGCTCCTATTGGGTAGAGGTCAGGCCCAGCTAATGGGCCACTCCTAATCTGCTGAGAGTTGAGAAAGCTTTGTCAGCACTGTCAAAATTGAGAGCATATGGCTCTAGGAAAGAGGCTTCCTAAAGAAGAAAGAGACTAGGCTTCGGGACATGTGTTCTTCCTGCTCAGATGCCCCACCACCCCCTTACTTAAATGGTCAGGTTTTGGTTCTGTCCCTGACAATCAAGGTTGCTGGACTGGAGACCTCAGGACACCTGACATGTAACTGTGTATGAGTGCATTTCACTCTTTAATATGAACACAGCCCCATGGTGTCACCTTTCAAAGCTGTCACCTCAGGAGGCCCCCAGTACCTGAGGGGTGCTTTGCTCGAATACCTGGCCTTCAGAGTCCCCTCCCCTCCACACGGAGAACAGCATGCTTTCCTGTCTGCGCTGTCAGAGACACACTTCTCACCCCAGGATGGACACGATGCCGGTGAGCCTCCCCAAGTATTAACTGCATCTCCATCACTCAAGACACAAGGGCTTAAAATTTCTTCGCCCTGCACGCTGGTCCTTTCAGGCTGAAAATATGAGAAAATATTAGAATGGGGTGAGGGTGGGGGTGGGAAGGGGGAGGGTTGATGTAAGAAAAGGGCAGCAGAAGCCCAGCTGTCTCAGCTGTCACTGCACCTCTTTGCCAGCAGGGGGCAGGCGCAGCACCTCGGGCCAGGGGCTGGCTCCCTTCACAGTGAGTCAAACACAGCACAAAAATATGCAGCAAAGTTCCCCAGGCCCAAGGCAAGCATGCATAAGAGACATGCCAAAATGTCCAGATCCCTACACACTAATGCTGACAATTTTAGGCACAAATACAGACAAAACAGAAAAGGAAGTTTTTACTCCAAACATTAAAAAAAGCAAATTGATGATGAGTATTTTAAATTTCATTTACTTAAAAGAAAATGATGTTTTATAGTTAGTTGAGTCAAAAAATATTGGGCAGTGGAAGGGGTGTGAACACTTTCATATGCTGTACAAATTGCTACAAACTTTCTGGAGGGTATTTGCTATGATACCAAAAAGCTTAAAAGTGTGCATCCCTTTGGCTCACTGATTTGGCTTCTAAGAAAGTATTCTAAGAAAATAATCACAAGCGTGTGGGGAAAGTTCATCTACAAAGCTATTTAGCTCAGCCCGGTTTTCTAGAAATAAATTAAACGCACAGGAGAAAGGCTACATTAACATCTGTGCATCCCTAGCAGCCATTCTGTAATGGGGCAGAAGGAGGCTGAGTAACACGGGGAAATGTGCATTATACAGTGAAAAAAAAGGGTTAGAGAACAGCCAGTGCACTGTGCTCCAGTTTTTATTTCTAAAAACGTATGTAGGGCTTCCCTGGTGGCGCAGTGGTTGAGAGTCCGCCTGCCGATGCAGGGGACACAGGTTCGTGCCCCGGCCCGGGAGGATCCCACATGCCGCGGAGCGGCTGGGCCCATGAGCCATGGCCACTGAGCCTGCGTGTCCGGAGCCTGTGCTCCACAACGGGAGAGGCCACAACAGTGAGAGGCCCGCATACCACACACACACAAAAAAACACATATGTAATATTATATATATTAAAAAGACTGGAAGGATTTACACCAAAATGTTAACAGTGGTTATATCTGATTGACAGTTACCAATGATTTTATTTTGCTTTTATTTTCCAAGATTCCAACAATAAGCATTAATTACTTTAGTAATAAGAATAATATAATGAAAGTTGCTGACAAGTAAAAAGGGTACATAAAGTTCTGAGGAGCAGCCACAGAAAAGGAGGAAGAGTTTGGGGAGCTGAGAGGTGGGGTTTGAGGGTGGTGGTGAACTGAGAGCCCAAGGCCCACAGCCTCTAGGATTTCAGTTGCTGGCAGCTCTGGGTGACTCTGTTCAGGGCCAGGCAGGCTCTGTTGGTTTCAGCAGCAACAGCAGCAGCAGCATCTAGTGGCCTCTACTTATGTCTCCACCTGTCCTAGATAAGCTCCAGGTCAAAAACAGAGTAACAGAAATGGTCCTTATCCCCAGTGAAGTTGATGAAAGAGAGATTTAAAAACAAAATAAAAGATCAAAGTACACACCTGTATGGGGAGGGACAAAACGCCCATGACAATCATGGGTCTCTATGATTGTGGTGGGAAGGGAACTGAGCAGAGAATGTATGTTTCTGAGTAGACGCAAAAGCTGGGGTGTTGAGGGTTGCCTGAAATACCACTTGTGTTAGGACCTGCTGAGGTGCTGGTTAAAAAGGCAGCTTCGGACTTCCCTGGTGGCGCAGTGGTTAAGGATCCGCCTGTCAATGCAGGGGAAATGGGTTCAATCCCTGGTCCAGGAAGATCCCACGTTCCGCGGAGCAACTAAGCCCGTGCGCCACAACTACTGAGCCTGTGCTCTAGAGCCCACGAGCCACAACTACTGAGCCCACGCGCTGCAACTACTGAAGTCCGCACCTCTAGGGCCCGTGTGCCGCAACTACCGAGCCCGCGTGCCACAACTACTGAAGCCCATGCGCCTAGAGCCCGTGCTCCGCAACAAGAGATGCCACCGCAGTGAGAAGCCCGTGTACCACAATGAAGAGTAGCCGCCGCTTGCTGCAACTAGAGAAAGCCTGCGTGCAGCAACAAAGACCCAATGCAGCCAAAAAAAAAAAACCCAAAAAACAAAGACAGAAAGGCAGCTTCCCAGGGCCCACCTCAGACCCACTGAGCCAGAGTTGCAGGGCTAGGCTGGAGTAGGTACTCGGTTCTGACTGAAGAACGCCACTTGTGAGCACAGCAAAACAAAGTGGAAATGGCCCGCTCATCCATATGTTAACATCAGCTAGTTCAATGGATCGCCTCCAAAGTTGCTGCTGAGAGCAGATTCAGAGGGTAAAGGGGGAAGAGAGCGAGAGGGCACGATGTCTGGGTTGGGGGAGGATAATGATGGTGGACGCTGTGGTTTGGCCTGGATAATGAATGGTGTCTGGCAATACCACCCCCAAGGGACGGTGGTGAAAGGAGAGTGAGAGAGAGAACACTAAAGATCCTTTCCAATTTACATAGAGCTGGAGAGCATCTATGCGCATGTGTGCGTATGTGTGTGATTCACACTGCTTAACTCAGAATAACTACACAAGAGGGGATTCTCAAGAACCCACGGAAGGACAGCGGGCCTGGCTGCTTCCCTCTGAATATCCCTGGCCCAGTGCAGGTTCTCAGCAAGTGTCTGCTGAGTTGAAAATGGAACTGACAAATGCACAGTGAACGGTGTGGGAGCATGGTGGAGGAATCACAGCTGAGAGCAGCAGTGGGCAGGCAGGGGAAGTGGGAGAAGGGGCTGCCGTGAGGGAAAAGTCAGGCAGTCCCTTTGCTTGTTGATCTCAGACCCCAAGAGATCCTTATTGTGGCCTCGGGGACTGGCATACCTGAGTCACTGGGACGTGACACCAAGTCTGAGACCAGCCAAGGGAACCAGAGATTTCCCAGGAGAGTCAGTCCACCCAAGCCAGGAGACGGCCCTATTTATACCTGTGGCAATCCCCAAGCTCTATTTCCACACTCGGTTACCAAGCTGCACACCCAGGTCCCTGCTCCAGGGATGGGGCCAGCCATGTTCTCCCCAGAAGTACTGATTATGTGACAAGCCTGGGCTTGCTCTGGCTGGTGGGAGAGATGAGGCTTCAGGCAGAAGAAGGGACAAGAGCCTCCCCATCCCAACAGCCTGGGCTGCAATGGCCCTTTGACCAGGATGCAGACTCCAATCTCTCCTCCCCTCCCCTTCCGCCCTGGCAGTCACAGCTGGGCTGCAGGGGGCTGGAGAGATGTGGCTGAAGTATGGCACCTGGCAGAGGGGATAAGAGATTCAAGAGAACAGCAGGCCCAGAAAAGGATCAGCCCAGCCAAGGAGGGAGCAGGCAGGGGAAGCAGAGCGCAGGTAATCCCTTCAGGAAGCACAGTATTTATAGTTAGACTTAGCCCAGGATGACCCTCAGAGCCTGGGTAACCTTCAAAAGGAAAGTGCTAGCCCAGCTCTGCTCAGCTGGGGCCTCCCCACCTGGCCTCTTTACAGCCTGGGCCCATCTTCCCCATTCATTCCCTCGGGCCCAGCTCTAGGGTTCAGGGAGGGAAAGGGGTGGAGCCAGTTGCTAAGTGACAGCCCAGGTTTCCTAAACTGCATCCCTTCCTAGGGCATGTTGGGTCCCGGGGGTCCTGGGCAGGGTTGAAGGACTCGAGGCTCCTCTGGGAGCCCTGAACTCAGCTCTGTGATGGCGCCCAGCCTGGGGCAACTGCAGTTCCCTGAAATGGTCCAGTTTGTCCCCCTGAGGCTGCGACCACCTCCAGTTCATCACTCGCCTCCTGGGGACAGGCCCCGGTCTGGCACACAGCGGGTCTCAACCACTGTTTGCCCAATGAATGAGTGAATAAAGTGAACGAGCCATCTGGGAAAAGTGGGAGGAGCTGGAGAGGGCAGAGGCCAGATCAGAGACGGGGAGCAGAAGAAATCTGCTGGAAGAAATCCCAGCAACGGAGAGAGGCAAAAGACAGGGGGTGGCAGAAGTGGCAGTCCAGGAGGGACAAAACCAGTTCCGGAGGTGTACAGTGAGGAAACCCGCCGGAGAATGAGGGCCTGGGTGTCAGAGACCACGCCCAGTGAGGGCCTGGAAGCTTCGTGGCAACGGGAGAGACGAAAGTGCAGCCAAGAAAACTAACCCGACCCAGAGCCCCCCTGCTTGGGCGGCTGTGAGCGTGGACAAGGGGGCACACAGAACCGTGGAGACAGTGTGCGCTTTCACTGTGCTTGCACACAACGCACACATTTACTGGGGCGGACTCAGCGGAGCAGGCCTTTTATCTGCTCTCTGCTCGGTGCCCCCAGCCCAGGGCCCCCGGCTGAGAGGCCAGGCAGGGCTAAAGGTGGCATCCCAGGCTGGGCTCTGACCAACTCTCCCGCTCCCCCAAGCTGACTTCCCCCAGCCGTTCCCCTGTCCCATTTCCTGAGGGAAAACTGGAAAACTGGCCTTTCTGATCTCTACAAACAGAACCCCCAAATCCCCAGGGCCTACTCTGGGATCCAGCCTGCTATACAATCAACAGCTCCTTTTCTGGGGCTGGCTGGGAAAGAATGATGTATTTCATAAGCAGAGTTATAAAACGTCAGGTGTTTGGGAAATGACAGTGATTCTTCTTGTTTTAAGTTCACATGAATTAAAAACAAAAACAAAAACCCAGCCTGTTCCTTTCCTGTAGTGAATATATTCCCATCTTCTTCATGTGCTGATTTTTGTTCCCAGGTGTAACAAAGTCCCGGCCTGAATGTGAACAGTTCCAGGGCTACCAGCTCTAGAAAGAACCTAGATTACAGATAACCATGACTTGAGACACATTAGCATAGGCTCTCTCTCCAATCTGGCTACTTACTTATGCATGGGCTTCAGAGATGGATGGGGTGGGGGTGGGGGCTGCTTTGGCTACTGACCACCTGTGTGAGTGCAGGGGCCCAACCTATCATTCCAAGCCTCAGTGCTCCCATCTGTACAGAGGACGTGACTCCCACCTCATGGGACTGCTGTAAGGATTACAGAGACCACCCTGCCCAGTACTTAAAAGACGGTAGCTATTGTAATTAGTGAGCAAGCCGAGTCAGTCGTGCTCATTATCATTACGCAATTAACAGAATGAAAGGTTACCATCTTCTTTTCCTTTTCCATAAAGTTGCTGTGATTTTGAAAACTGTGAAAACCCCTGCTGTAGTGAACTCTTGGTCTCTACCTCCCCCAGTGCAGTAGGATGCAGAGGTTAAATGAGGTTAAGTTTGACAGGGACAAAAGAGCGGGCTTGATGGTTGCCCGCTTCCCTGTTCGGCTGCACAGCGTAGGGTCAGCACTTTTCCCGGGGCAGAAGAGTGAGGATGGCGGCTAATAAGTAAAACAGGAACTCCCCAGAGGTCGCTAGAAAGGTCTCCGGTATCTGGCCAGCTCCCCTTGCTACCTCAGGACTCTAGGGAGGAGAGACAGGTCATCTCTACCACTGCTTTCTACAGCCCTGCTGTCAAGGAGGGTCCCCGCAGGGAGGATCCAGACCAGCACCAGCTTGGCAGCCAGGTGCCTAGAGGCCTGACTTCTGACACCCAAGACTCTGTCCCCCCGGGTGTCAAGCGCCATCTGTGCTTCACTCAGACATGCGCCACTCCATCAGGGCAGGTCCCCCAGAGCATGGCAGAATCCTGAAGCCAGGAGTGACCTTAAAGTCATCTACTCTAGCCCCTTCATTTTAACAGATGAGGAAACCGAGGCTCTGAGAAGTGATGGACCTGTCCCAAAACCCACAGCTTTTGCCCGTGTGTGTGTGTCGGGGTGGGGGGATGGTAAATTGTTTCTATCAAACCACTCCACTGCCAGTGAAAGCTCAATTATAACTAGAACGTTAAAATGATAGGCTTTTGACCCAAAGATGATGAAAACTCCAACGGGAAAAGCAGTAAGAAGAACACGCTTCAGGAGCAAGAGTGGAAGAGTTACGAGTCAGTCTGTTCCCACTAGGAAAGAACGAAACCTAAGAGCGGACTCCAGGGCCTGACTGTGCATCCAGGTCTCCTGTGGGCTAGAGAGAAACACAGACTCAGGCACTAGCCCAAGACTCTACTTCCGCATGGCTGGTATGGGGCTCAGTGATGGAGACCAACCTCCCACCCGTATGACTCTCCTGCGGGGGGCAATTCAGCCTCTGTGGGCACTTCTGGAGACACTCACTATGCCAGGAGGAAACCTATCCCATTGCTGGATGGATCAAATGGTTAGAAAGTTAAGTGTTATAGTCACCCTTCACTGAGCACTAACTATGTAGCAGGCAGTAGGACCGAGAAACACAGAGACCGAAGGTCCAGATTTTGGAGTCAGACAGACCAGGGTTTTAACATCAGCCCCATCATAAATTAGCTAAGTGACTTTGGGTAAATGTCTTAAGCTTTCTAGTCTCCTCTTCTGAGAAGCAGGGAGTTAGTAACGGCCCACTTCTTAGGGAGGTTGGGAGGATTGAAAATCTACACATATATATTACATTAGCTAATAGGATCAAGAAGACGATATATAATAAATCAACTCACCTAACACCCCACACCCCAGGTGCAGTCTCCCTAGCCCTTCAGGTTGTTTCCTCAACCGGAAGACACACACACACACACACACACACACACCCCAGCACCGTACTTGCTACAGAGGAGGCACTATTATTGTCACTGAAATTGTTTTTGCCATTATTAAGATTATTATTTTGACCTGGAATCCACTGGGTCTGCTCTCTGGAATGGCACAGAACAAGTCACCACGACTGTCACTGTGCCATTTTGCTCTTCTCCAGACTGAAGATCCCTGTTCCCTCTGCTGTTACTCCAGCTTCTCTACCATCCCGTCCACCCTCCTCTCAACTAACCAACTCACCTAACAGCCCACGTGAGATCTGCCCAGCACCAAGCCTCCCTGGGCTCTCGCTTCCTCTGCCTGAGTGCCAGCCCCTCTGCCTCCACCGCAAACACGACAGCGAGTCTGCCCAGCACTGCTGGGGCTAGAAAAGACCCCACAACCCTTCCCCCGGCTGTGCCTCTATACTCTCTCTGGCCTGGTGTCAGTTTACAGTCCACACCCTGTCTTTCTTTCCGGCCTGTCTTAAGTGGGTGAACTTGGAGTGAGAAGGCCTGAGTCTGTTTCCATCGCGGCCTGTGCCAGGTGACCTGGGGCACGGCCCTTCACTCTCCAAACACATCTGCCCAATTCTGTGTACCTCAGAGACGCTGAAATGCTCCAGGGAGCTTCTGTGAGAAGGGCCTTGGTCAAGTGTGAGGTGTACACAGAGGCCTGACATCCCTGAGATCTGGAACCCCACCTTTTTTAGGCTCACCCACGTCTTCACATGCCACAGCTCAGAGCCTGCAACATTCTGTTTGTGGATCAACAGAGAACTCCTCGTCTGAGCACGTTCGTTCTCCTCCAAAGCCAGGCTCGGGCCTTGCAGGCAGCTGGCTGTGCCTGACTCATTCTTTCCCCTTCTTCCTCTACAGCCCGTGAATCACTGGCCCTGTCAGGCCAGCATCCTCCTTGTTTCCTTCCCATGCTTTGCCTGGTCCTGACCTCCATCCATCAGAATGCAGGCCAGAAGCGTCTTCCCTCCGGGACCCACATGTACCTCACCCCTGGCCCCATGGGGTGTGACTGTCCCACACCGCCCTGAGTCACATGCTGACATGTGTGCGTGTCCCCTGCACATTGTGCTGTCCCTTCAACTTGACCATCAGCTCCTGGAGGGCAGGCTCTCGAGAGGCAATACAGGCATCAAAAACACAGCTGCCTGGGACCCAGCCCCAGGGATTCTGATTTAATTGCTCTGGGGTATGGCCTGAGCATCAGAGGGGTTTAAAAGCTCTCCAGATGATTCTAATATGTGGCCAGGACTGACAAGCACTGATGTGGAACTAGCCTGGCTGCTTTGACTGTTTAATGAGGCCTCTGAGAGGGTCTGGCATGGGGGTACTCAGGGAGAACCCTGACAGTCCATCTGGACAGTCCTCTCAAGGCTCGCAGCCAGGCTGGTCATAAGGCAAGGAGTGGATAGCTCAGGGGACCCTGTGCCTTGGGAAACCCGGCTGCAATGTCCAGAGGACACGGGGCTAGGGCCCTCTTTGCAGATAGGAGTGGGTAAGCCAAAACGAGAGGCCAAGAGCAGGGCTTTGGAGTCAGACAGCCCTGGACTAGCTACCTCACACTCCTTACTAACAAGGAGGGCCCCTTCTCTCGCCACTCTACTCAGCCCGGGGCCTGCTCCCTCGAGCCTGTGCGGCCAGCACCCAGATACCCTTTTCTGTAGGGACACAGGCTGAGCCACAGACTTTTGGAGAGAAAATATGTAGCTCCAAGGCATTGGGGGACAGTGGAGAGCAGAGGGAGGGAGGTCCTGTTTCCTAACAAAACCCCCACCCTCTCCCCAGCTGCTCTGGGCAAGGAGAAGGGAAAAACCTGACTCATCAGTGCTGTGTGACTCATAGGCCAACAAAACTTACTTGCCAGACCGGCAGGGAGGAGAGCCTACTGCTCCCACCACAACCGGGGGCCGTGGGCAGGTAAAGCCCATCCCTCCATCCCTGCCCACCACCAGCTGCCAGGCCTGAGTGGCGGCCTGGCAGGAGTGTCTTGCTCAGCTTGGCCCCCTGACAGCCACACCCTCCCGTGGCTGGTTCAGTAACTTACCAGCAAGGGGTGGTGCGGGGCTGGGAAGGGGAGAGGACTCAGAAGGTCTGGAACATAGAGAGGTGGCTTAGGGATCAGAGAGGACCTGGGTCTGACTCTCATGTCCACCCCCTCACAGGTGTGAGCCCAGGCAGCTGAGCCTCTGGACTTCAGTTTCCACATCCATAAAATGGGAGCAATGATATCCATCTTAAAGAACTAGTGTAAGGATTAAACAAGGCACTGGCGCTTCCCTGGTGGCGCAGTGGTTAAGAATCCGCCTGCCAATGCAGGGGACACGGATTTGAGCCCTGGTCCGGGAAGATCCCACATGCTGCGGAACAGCTAAGCCCGTGCGTCACAACTACTGAGCCTGTGCTCTAGAGCCTGCGAGCCACAACTACTGAAGCCTGCATGCCTAGAGCCCGTGCTCCGCAACGAGAAGCCACCACAATGAGAAGCCCACACACCGCAACGAAGAGTAGCCCCCACTCGCCGCAACTAGAGAAAGCCCATGCGTAGCAACGAAGACCCAATGCAGCCAAAAAAATAAATAAATAAAATAAAATAAATAAATTAAAAAAAAAAAAAAACAAGGTACTGTGTGTAGTCTAGTATTGTGTGAGGCACCAAGTAGGGGCTCAAAAACGGTAGTGATTATTATTAGTCATGTAAGTACTAGACTTAGGATTATAGAGAGATTTTTTTACATCATTTCACTTAATCCTTACAACAACCCTGTACGGCAAATAATGTTACTCCCATCTTACAGATGAGGACGCTGAGGTTCAGGAACCCTGGAACAGTGGCAGGAATCCAGTGAGTGGTTTCAGATCCTCTCACTCTCAGCCCTCTCAGTGCTTGTCCCAGACCCTGTCCGGCATGCCATCTCCCCAGGGCAGTGAGAAGAACGCCCTGGCTGGGGCTGGGAGGGGGGTGGGAGAGGAGGTGACCCCCTCTCCCCTCCGACATAGTTTTTTTTGAACATCTTTATTGGAGTATAATTGCTTTACAATGGTGTGTTAGTTTCTGCTTTATGACACACGCAGTTGGCAGGCACAGAAGCAGCTCCGCCTCTAGCCCAAAAGGGGAGGCCTAGCAGGAGGCACCACTGACCAGTCCTGTGTGTAGTGCAGCATTGCTGTCAGTCCTGCCCTGCCTCTCACTCAGCCTGGCTTGACTCTAACCCATGTGGTGCCTCTGGAAATTCACTCAGTGATGCCTATGTGTGTGTTGGCCTCCATGCCAGGTGATGAGCTCTTCAAGGCAGCACCTAGTCTCGTTAGTATAGGCACCTGAATGCCTAGCCCCTAGCCTGGGGCCAGCTAAGCAGCTCAGTCCCGCTGCCAAAAGCCTCAGACTCCAGGCCTGAGATGGAACCCTGGCTCTGCCACTTACTTGCATGACTTGGGCATGTTATTTAACCATTGAGAATCTCAGTTTCCTCATCTGGAAAATGGGAACAACAACCGTCACTACCTTACAGGGTTACGATGAGCACTATGGTAAATACCAGGACATTAATAATCATGGCTAACATGTATTAAGTTCTTATCATATGTCAGGCACTGTTCTAAGCCCTTTACATGTATTAAGCCACCTAATCCAAAGGTCACACAGCTAGGTGGCGGGCTGGCTCTGAAACCCCCATGAGATATGGCCTCTTGGACTTCCCTAGTGGTCCGGTGGTTAAGACTCTTTACTCCCAGCGCAGGGGGCCTGGGTTGGATCCCTGGTCAGGGAACTACGTTCCGGCATGCCGCAACTAAGACCTGGTGCAGCCAAATAAATAAATAAATAAATGTTAAAAAAAAAAAAAGATACGGCCTCTGCTGAGCGTCAAGTGCTCGGTAGGTCATGAATGCTCATCACACGGGAGCTAGTTTAGCAAATGCTCGGAAAGCATTTCTGAGCCGAATCAATGAATGGACCTCCTTGGGTCTAATTTCCTTTCCACCAGCAAGCATTTACCACTGAGTCCTATTTTGTGTACAGGCGAACTGGGTTATTTGAAGTTTCTGTGAAATATAAAGCAAAAAAAGAAAAACAAGTTTTTTAAAAAGCAAGGCCTCCTCACCCCTCTCAGGAGGGTAATGGGATCCAGATTGCTGGAGCGAGAGGCAGGGATCCCAACCCGGGAAGTTCCCCAGGTCCCTCCCCCTTCCTCAGAGAACATCCAGATGGAAGGCACCAGCCCTCAGGAGGAGAGGGGACAGAAACGCCCAAAGGTGCTGGCTGTGGTGGCCCTCCAGGGTGCCTCTGAGGAAGGGTCTCTGGGTGCCCAGGCACCTCGTGCTGTTTGTTTTGGCAACGCCTGAGGAGGTGGTGGGCTGGGAGGGCAGGGAGCTCACAGGGGCTGAGCGGCCTCCAGGAGTGGGCCTGGCGTCTGTATGGAGCGCAGGGCCCCGTCCTGCTACCAGCCAGGCCGCAAGGGCAGGCCCTCAAGCTAAACAAGGAGAGGTCTCCCCAGCCAGCCCCAGGGCAGCTCTTCTCTAAGCAGCAAAACCCTTGTTTCAGAGAAAAGTGGGAACGGTTTTCAGAGAAGCCCACTTATCATGGGAGGCAGGTAAAGTGGACCCGATCAGGGAAGGCGGGGAGAACACGGACACAACACACTGCTCACCCCTCCTGACACCTCCCCAGTGGCCCCCAGAAACCCCAGGCTCCTGAGGCACAAGTGAGCTTCAGCTCCCACCCACACTGCCCACCGGGCCTCTCGGGGACACACCCCTTCTTCACCTCCAGGGCAGCTCCCGACTCAGCTCTGAAGGCTGCACACTTCAGCCCCAGGACCACCTGGTTCATTCAGCCCCTGTGACCTGGGGCAGGTCATCTCCCTGCAGGCCCTCTTCTGGGCCCCCATCTGGTAAATGAGGCAGTTGGACTAACAGATCCAGGGCCCCTCCTGGCTCTAAGACTCAACTCAAATCTCCTTGTGGAGAGACCTGTGTGGGGCCAGTGAGGGGCACAAAGACAGCTAAAGCAAGATCTCTTCCTTCAAAAACTCAGGGGTCCCGCCCAAAACCACAAGGCAAACCATACGTGTGATCTTGCATGCACTCAAAGAGCTACGACATTCTGTACACAAAAATGCTGCAAGACTGACAAGAGAGAGAGACTCTCAGACACCCATGGGATCCCTGCTGAAGTGGAAATGGCTCGGATCTCACACAGCCATCCACCAGCACCAGGCACTGTGCAACCCAGGAGAACATGACACGTCCCAACCAGATGAACTTCTAACGTCACCTGGGCCGGGGCTGAATCGCGCAAGTGATGCATGGTGCTGCTTTCTGGTTTTGTGATACATCATGTTCATGCTCCCTATTCGGAAAATACTTGAATGCATAATTTAGGAAACCCTTGTAGTATGTTACTCTGCAGCACATTTTTAAAAAATAAACAAATGCATGATAAGTAAATGATATGCCCCCCACACAAGCAGGCAAACTGCCGCGTGCTAGAGCAGAGGTACCTGGAAAGCATATCGGGAACCACACCCTGACAACCAGGCCTCGTCTACGCATCTGTCAAAGGGGTGGGCAGGAGCTGGGTTAGAGCATCTCCACAGCCGGCAGCTTCCACCTACGACCCTGTGTGACAAGGACTCTGGAAATAAGCAGGCTCCAGTGGGCTAGGGGGGCAGGCTAGAGGAAGCCTCCCCCTCGCGCTCACATTTCAGACTTCCCATTTCTCCTTCCCCAGCACAGTGACCCACTCTGGCCTCTGCTGCTGCTAGAGGAAGAGGCAGCTTCCGAACTCTGGGCCTCAGTTTCCCCCTGGGGTTATGGGGGTGGCAGGGGAGGGGAAGCGTCCCTGATGGAGGATCCAGATGCAAGAGGCCCAGTCCCATGTAGAGCCTCCAGGCTGGCTGGAGGTCGTCAGCCCCTGCTCATGCTCTCTCTCTCTCTCCTGCCCCCTGATGCTGCCGGGCTTGGCCTGGGAGCAGCCTTGCTGGCCCACACCCAAGTTCACAGGACCCTGCCACCCCACCCCCAAAGTAACCCAATTCTTCTCGGTCAAATGACAGCTGGAGGTGGGGCTAGGGAGCCCTAAGGCGGGAGAGGGCTACGGTTACTGGCTCCCAGGGTGCTGACGCCCAGACAAAAGGGTCATGGCCTAGATTCATTTCAACACAATTCTGAACACCCACTGTGTTCAAGATCTTACCAGGCACTCAAGGGGCCTGAGACTGTGAGGATGTCATTTTAATTACCTTAAGGTTTAAACAGCACCTGCTCAGAGAGGCTTTCCCTGCTGACCTAACTAAGGTGGGCTCCCCTGTTCCCCATCCCAGCCCCTTTCCTTCTAAGTAGTGTCGATCCCAATTCTGCTGTGGTTAGTTTACTCATTTTTCTGTCTGTCTCCCCATCAGAATGCCAGCGGCTCATAGGCAGGGCCCTGGTCTCTCCTTCACAGTGGCACCTGGCACCCTACACATAGTAGGTCCTTAGTATTAGCTGAATGAATGAATGGATGAATGGACAAATGAATGAATGACTACACCACCAGACAAGCCAGAAGTGACATAAAAAAGATTCAGAAGGCTGTGGGGAAACAAATGAGGGAGTGAGCACATCTGTGAGGCTCCATGGAGGAGGTATAACATTGTGAACTTGGCCTTGAAGTGGGTGACAGAGGAGGCGTTCCAGGTGGAAGGTACAGAAGCAGCAAAGGCCTGGAGTCAGGCTGGGACAGTGAGTGCCGGGCAGCAAGATGGGCTGAAGTTTGATGAGTCCGCCCGGGCCCTGATGGGTGCCCTTTCTCCGGTCCACTGGCCTCCTACTCAACATTGCTCTTCACTCTTCGTTGACAAGGTCAGGACTATAGAAATATCTGAACAAAAGTCTGCAGTGTGGTGAGCAGGGGTCATTTCTAAATCAAACTCTCGCTGTGGCATCCAGGCTGTGCCCCGCTTTCTTCTTTTCTAGTGTCCATCCCTGGCTGACTGGCTCTGGTTCTACACAGCTATGCCACCACTGGGGGACAGCGGGGCAACTCCCAACCTGGTCGTGACAAAGACCTTTTATTACCCTCCCCCTACAAGTCTCGAAAGAATTTCTCTCCAACTACATTTAGATTATAATTTTTCTAATGGAAATGCTAAGACATCTGTCAGCTAAAGCTTCTCATCAGCATATGGAAACTAGTGGCTCACGGAGCTCATAGAATTCCAGCCCAGAAAAGATGCTTTGGTCAATTCTGGAAGGTTGTGATGCTTCTGTGACTCAAGTTCTTGAGGTCAGGAGATGGGGGAAGAACAAAGGAGGTGAGAGACACGGTCAGAAGGAGGAGGAATGGGCAGAAAACCCCAGAGGTCCCACTTCTAGATCCAGGTGGGATCTCCCCACTGCCCACACGCTCCTCTTCAAGGGAAGAGGAGTCTGGGGTGCAAGCGGGGAAGGGGAGGCTGGCAAATGAAATTCTAGCCAATCAAAGGCTTTCACCACAGAGCTTTAGATCCTGACTGCAAAGTGGGGAGGGTGGGGGGAGGGAGCAAGGAGGACTGTGAGCTTGACGCCATTTTTCTGGGTAGAGGTCTAGGGCTGGAGTAACTGCCACAGGTAGGTGGTGGCCCTTGGAGGCTACGTGCTTCCCAAGAAAACAGGCAGCTCCAAATGAGCCCGAGTTTATAAAGACAGTGTTAGCATCAGCGAGCAAAAAAATCTGGGGGATACACACCAGTGTTTCCACTGGAGGGGTGTAGTGATGGGCCTTTAACTTTCTAGAATATATATTTGTATATGGATTGACTTCTTAAAAAAATAAGGTCTCTCGTGTGTGTGTGTGTGTGTGTGTGTGTGTGTGTGTGTGTGTGTGTTAAGCTTTGGTTTAAGTGTGGTTTGGTAGAAAACTTTATAAGCCTTACAGGGAAAGGCAATAAAAGATGCTTGTCATGACAAGGTGGAAACAACTCAGTCAGGGCTTTGGGTGTCTTCGGCCCACAAGGCACCTCTAAGGAAAGATTCTTCCTCTCTGTCCTGGATCTGATAAAACTCCCATTTAAGCCACTCTGTAGGAGTTGTGCCGCAAACAAACTGTAAGGGCAGGGCTGGGCCTTAACCATCTCTGGAGCTCCAGGGCTCAGGCCAGTGCCTGGCGCACAATCGGTGCTCAATAAAGGCTGAGAGAAGGATCGAGGGAGAGGATCACACGGTGGGGTGGTGAGAGCCCAGGTCTCCTGGGCAGAGATGAGGGTGAGAGTGGGAAAGGGGACAACGGAGGGGAAAACACCTGACCTCCTGGTGGAGCCGCCCTCAGGCCTTCGTCTCCGGGAAAGGCAGCCGGCTGTGTGGCTAGGAAAGATGCAGCTGGCCCTGCCTGCGGGGTTTCCCAGAGTAGAAGGCTGCAGGGCCCGGCCCGTCGCGGGCAGCTCGGCCGTGGCCCACATCACCTGCCCTCCCTGAGACAGTCTGACGAGGACTGAAGATCTGTGTCAAGCAAGAGCTGAGTCAGACTTGAGGGGACAGGTCAGGCCTCATCCTCTCAGGTGTGCTCCACCGGCCCAAGGCCAGGCAGGAGCAGCCTCTTCATCCTCCCCTCAATCCACCTCTGGGGCAGAGGAGAAAGGCAGGCTCCCAGGGTGCTGAAACCCAGAAGAAAGCAAGGCCCTCGGAAGGCCCCCTGGCAGACAGGATGCAGCTGGCAGCTGTGTGCTGGGAGACCACCTGTTTTGCCCCAAGCCTCCTCCCCGCCGTGGACTGTGCAGACAGGCTCTGGCAGTGGGGAGAAGGAGGCGGCAAACCCCGGGCAGCAGGAGGTATCTGTTTTCAGCACAGCCACTAAAGGGACAGGGAGGGAGCCCTGTGGGCTGGGCTCTCGGCTGCTGGAAAAGGCATCCTCTCAGTTTCAACTCAGTCGGGGTCAAGGACTGCTGAGGCCGGCAGCCCTGTACGGGGGATGCTATTTACTTGCATGTGAGCACCCTGTCGCCGTGGCGACCCTGAGACGCACCAGGCAGGAGCCAGCCACAAGGCCAGGAGCAGAGCCCTCCCTGCTGTAGCCCTGGCCTTGACCTTTCCAGCAAGGAAAGCAGGTTCGAAGCACTCCTCCACCTTCGCTGGACCCGACCACGGCCTGTGTGGACCGCAAAGATTCATGAGACTTCATCCTGCCTCAGGAGGGCCCAAGACACGCCCAGGAACAAGAACACAAAATCAGAAAGTGACAAAGGCCATAAGAAGCATGAACAAGGACCATCGGGGCTTTAAAGGAAAGAAAGAGCTCACCTTGATGGGGGACATAAAGGGAAACACTCAAAAAGTCTGCTGGGAGGAAGACGGCATTAGGTAACAAGCAAACACGCCCCATCCCTACCCTGTGGACAACCCCAGCTGCCTGGTTAGCTCCAGAGCCAAGAGACTACAAACCAAGAGCCCCTTGGTTCAGGGGTGCTCCCTCCAGTGGGCTGCTTTCCTCAAGCCAGTCAGTCCCCTGCTACCAGCTCCCCAACTGTCCCACTTTTGTAACCCTCAGTGTCCCACTTGGCTGCCCCTGCCCTTCCTCATACCTATCAGGTGGCTCTCTACCCAGCCCCCAGTATCACAGTGAACCTACTGGTCTTGGCCCTCAGATCCGGGCCCCACCCCCATCCCATCCCAGCTCAGCTTTTCTGTTCTGGACCCGTTTGGAGACTACCCTGGGGTGGCAAATTCTTACCAAATTCCCACCACATTCCTCACCTGGAGACCTGGAATGACAAGGCAGCCTGCTTCGGACCTAGGAATCATCTACGGCAGTTTCCAAGGTCCCAGGTCACTGGGCAGTTTCTCGGAGCTCAGAATGCTGGAGCTCAGAAAGCGTAAAGGGTCGGGTTCTAGACCCAGTGCCGGAATCAGTCACAGGACCCAGTGAAAGGCTGTGGCCCAGGGCTGACCCCAGGACCCGCCATGCCAAGCACGATCAGGACTCCTGTCTGACTGCCCTTCTTTTCATTTTTTTGTGTTGTTTAAAAGGTGACATATACTAAATAGAGAAAAAGTACACAATAAAACACAAAAAGAAAAAAAATTAAAGTCACCCAAATCCTGACACCCAGCAATAAGCAGCAATAACGTGCTGAGCAATTGTCCTTCTGTTCCTCTCAATGCACGCATGTGTTGCTGGGATCACATAGTGTGTACAATCCAAACTCCCACCATTAGTATGTCCTCAATCCTGCTTTTATTTTAATCTGCTAAGCCAGTGATTTGCAGCCCTTGCTGCTCATCAGATTCTCCTGTGGAAGCTCTGTAAAAATGCAGATGCCCAGGTTGTACCCCGAAAGGTCAACTCAGGAAATAAAGGAAATCCAGAATAAATAAGACACTTCCAAAAAATCCTGTTGTTTTCTGTCTCACATAGAATCATTCAATAAATATTTACTGGGTACTTACTGCATGTTTAGCACTGTACAGGATGTACTTTTTCATAACAAAAAGCTTACATCATTCTCCATTCATTGATTCACTCATTCAAGAAAATGTATTGAGCTTCTCCTATGTACCAGACCCCATGCTGGGGAACAGAGACACAAAGCCAATAAGACAGGCTCTCAAGGTCAGAGCTGGTAAGGGAGACAGACACATAAGGAGATAGTAGAAAACAACGTACAAACACAAGGACTGCGATCACACAGGACCACGGGAACACAGGAGACGGGGTCTCACTCAGTCTATGAGAGGTCCTGAAGTCGGCTCTGAGTCTAGGGATGAGCAGGGGTTAGCCAGGCGGTGGAAAGAAGGGGAGCAAGGGCCTGGAGGTGAGCAGGGGAAGCACAAGCAGTGCTGCCAGAGTGTGACGTGCAAGGCAGGAGGCGGCTGGAAACTAAGCCAAAGCAGAGGTGAGAGCAGGCTATGGAAGGTGTGAGGCCAGTGTGGACACTACCCCCAAGAGCTGGAAGAACCCAGAAAAGATGCTGCAGAAGAAGGACATGCATTTTTTTTAAATAAATTTATTTATTTTTTATTTATTTATTTTTGGCTGTGTTGGGTCTTCATTGCTGCGCATGGGCTTTCTCTAGTTGCAGTGAGCGGGGGCTACTCTTCATTGCAGTGCACGGGCTTCTCGTTGCGGTGGCTTCCCTTGTTTCGGAGCACGGGCTCTAGGCGCGTGGGCTTTGGTAGTTCTGGCACACAGGCTCAGTAGTTGTGGCTCGTGGGCTCTAGAGCACAGGCTCAGTAGCTGTGGCACATGGGCTTAGTTGCTCCACGGCATGTGGGATCTTCCCGGACCAGGGCTCGAACCCAAAGGACACGCATTTTTTTTTTTTAATTTTATTTATTTATTTTTGGCTGTGTTGGGTCTTTGTTTCTGTGCGTGGGCTTTCTTCTAGTTGCGGCAAGCGGGGGCCACTCTTCATCGCGGTGCGCGGGCCTCTCACTGTTGCAGCCCCTCTTGTTGCGGAGCAAAAGTTCCAGACGCACAGGCTCACTAGTTGTGGCTCACAGGCCTAGTTGCTCCGCGGCATGTGGGATATTCCCAAACCAGGGCTCGAACCCGTGTCCCCTGTATTTGCAGGCACATTCTCAACCACTGTGCCACCAGGGAAGCCCAGGACACGCATTTTTGATCATTCATTCTGGAATCCATGCATAGGGTGGGTTTGAGGGGACTAGACTGGCAGCAGGAAGACCAGTAAGGAGGCCGCTGCATTAGCTCAGGAGAGAAAACAAGGACCCGGACTCCAACTGTATTGAGTGCCTATTATGTGGCAGGCAGAGTTTTAGTGGGATGGAGATGAGAGGTACTTGAGTCACACATTTAGATAATTTCTAATTTTTTACACTGGGACGAAAGTCTTCATACATAAAGCTTTGCACATACTTTGGCTTACTTTCCTATGACAGAGTCCTCGTTGAATTTCTAGGTTAAAGGTATCTTTAACAATATCTTTAAGATACTTGGTTACCTTTTGCCAAACTGCTTTCCAGAAAGACTGTATCAATTTTCACTTTCACCAGTGAAGTGCACAAGAGTGGCTGTTAGACCTTCTTTGGCCTCCAAAAAGAAAAGCATAGGTCAGCTTACATCCACCCCACTGCTAGGAATGAAGACTTGCCAGAGACTGAATCTCTGCTCGGCCCCAAACAAAATGACTGTGCCCACGAAAAGGTTTCCAGGCTGCACAAACGGAGCACTAGGCTGAAGGGTATACTGCTGTGGAGCTGGGGTAGGACCAGGGAAGGGGCACTTTCTCCCTGCTCCAACCCATCTTCCTGCTGCCAATAACCTTCCCTACAGTGATTGTGTCACTCCCCTGCTCAAAAAGTTTCCGTGGCTTCCCACTGCCTACAAAATAAAAGCCCAACCCTTTGGCATAGAAATCAAGGTTTTTGGGCTTCCCTGGTGGCGCAGTGGTTGAGAGTCCGCCTGCCGATGCAGGGGACGCGGGTTTGTGCCCCGGTCCGAGAAGATCCCACATGCCGCGGAGCGGCTGGGCCCGTGAGCCGTGGCCGCTGAGCTTGCGCGTCCGGAGCCTGTGCTCCGCAACGGGAGAGACCACAACAGTGAGAGGCCCACGTACCGCAAAAAAAAAAAAAAAAAAAAGAAATCAAGGTTTTCCAAGAATATGATCTTCAACACACATTTCTATTCATTCATTTATTCATTCAACAAACATCTGAGTACCTGCTATTTGCCAGGTACTGTACAAAACAAAATCCTTGCTCTCATGGAACTTTAATGGGAGAGACAGATGATGCACAGGTCAATATAGATGTGCCAGGTATTTATATGTGTTATGCTCAAAATAAAGCAGAAAAATAAAGTCACGAGAGGGGGCACAATTGTAGAAAGGGTGGCCAGGGAAGGCAGGTGCAAGGAGCAGGTGCAGAGGCCAGAACGGAGCAAGGAATGAGCCACACAGACATCTGGATTCGCTCCCACTATGCTCAGACCACACCCGGGCCGGCAACCCTGCACGGGTTTGCAAGTCTGCACGCCTTCGCTGTTGGTCTTCTCTCCTGAAGATTCCCGCCTCTACCTGTTGAAACTGAACGCTTCTGTGCCTGGCTCCAGTGTCACCTCTTCTATGAAGCCCTCCTTATTCCCCAAGCCAGCCCTGCTCCCAGCACTTCACTTCCATCTCCTAGACCACACGACTGCACGCATATGGAGGCCATGTGTGGTCCTTTAGTTCTGTATCTGCAGTGCCTCGCACACAAGAACAAGAGAATCTCTGTGTTGGCACTTACAGACTCTCTGGCCTCCACACTTGCCCTCTCCAGACCACACTGAGTTGCTAAAAGGCAGGAATTGCCTTACTCAGCTTCTGGTTCACCCAGTTTGTGCAGCATTGAGTCTGATGCACAGATGTTTGCCAAGGAGGGAGGCATGTGTACAAGTTATCAAAGAGAGTGGCCACATTACAGGCAGGGAAACATTCTTCATATCGGCACATGCAAAGGAAAATACTCTCCATCTTTTGTGCTAAGACTGGCAGTTGTCTACCCAAGTCCATTCTGCCCTCCTTCTTGGCAAGCGGCAGCCCAGCTGGACCACATTTCCCAGCCTCCCTTGCAGTCAGGGAAGTCCCTGTAATTACATTCTTATTCTTGCCAATGGAATGTGAGCTGTAGGGAAATGAGTCACAGAGGACCTGGGCCTAAGGACAACAGGCTTGCGTCCTCCACCTCCTCTTTTCCCTTCCCCTGGTTGGAAACCAAGCTTCAGCCATGTGGGCAATGATGTCCTGTGATGCAGCAGCGCTTCCAAAGGGAAGGGATCCCAGAATGACCACAAGCAGCAGAGGTGCCCTCTCACCCGGTCTGCTCACATCAGGGAGAATCAGGGCCACTACATGAGACAGAAAAATAAATTTCTCACTCTTCAAGCAATTGTATCATTAGGCCCCTTTCGTACGGCAGAATAGCTTTAACGTGAATAAACGCACTTGCCTTCACAGGGTGAGCCAGGCACCAATGGGACATAAATCTTCATCATCGTCAAATACCTTTCTCAGTGCCTACTGGGGAAGGGTGAGTCCTAACCCCCACACAAGCCTCTAAGATCTAGGAGTGTCAGGAGAGGAGGCAAGGTGAAAGGTGTACAAGTGAGAGCAAACACTCTGTGAGGAACCCATAAGGAGGCACGAACAGGGGTAAAGAGCACTGTGGCGAGAGCAGGGAAAAGGCAGCATCAGAGCCAATGGACGGAACCAGAAAAACAAACCTGGTCCCCAAAGGTTTGAAAGCCTGACTCCCACTGTTAAGAAAGGGTTAAGGGATGCAAAACCAAATGCACACCAACATTTATTCTAGTCCCTAGATGGGTCCCCTCACACTCAACCTGCTGGCTGTCATGGGGCAGAATGTATGGAGAACCAGAGAAATGGGGAATAAGTTGGCCCAGGAGATGGTGGACATAATCTCACCAATACCACCTCTCACAGAGGTACCAGGAAGCTGGTCTTCGTCATCCTTGGGAGCCCGCCGAGATCAACAGCCCTGACATAACTCTGGGTCTGCTACACCCAGCACCACCGCTCCTCATTCCACTTCTGGATGCTCTCAAGCTTGGGTGCCCACTGAGTCACGCCCAAACAGAAGGTACAAGGACCGAGGACAGCCACTGCCTTCCCCCAGCCCACAGGTGCCTCAGGCATCTGCCCAACCATCCCAGGTCTACCCAGCTCACCAGGCCCCTACCTGACAGCCCTATCCCACCTTCTACGACCACCATCACATGTTCATGTTCACCCCAGGTGCTGGGCTCGGCGCTAGTAGGAAACACTGAAGACAGAGGCCCTGTGGAGAGGCAGCACAGACCAGGGGAAGGAGCTTGGGCTCTGGAGTCAAGCAGAAGAGGATTCACACTCTGACCCCACCCATTAACTGGCCCTGGGACCCTAAGCAAGCTTGAGTTCTCGCATGTGTAAAACAGAGATAATGGTGCCACCTCACAGGCTCACTGGAAGGAGAAGCTCGCCCTGTTCCTGGCATGTGGAAAGTACTCCACAAATTACTCATTTCCTTCTATTGCCCCCAAACGTCCTCTTGTTGGCATGCCACGATACATCAAATTCCTACCACCGGACCTGTCCTTCAGCATTAAGGCACTGTCGTGAAATGTCGCTGTGAAATAAGATGTCACCTGCAAGAGGTAATTAAATGTTCTGGGCAGGCTGGCAGCCAAGCATCCAGACTGTCTGGTTGAGGCTCAGTGTTAAAGCTCCCAGGTACAGATAGGAGTTGCTCTGAAGTGGCAGGTATGGCTGCAGAGCCCTGAAGGAGAAGACGTTATAAAGAAATATGATGTGTCAAGGATGCTTAAGATCGGGAATCTCCAGGTAGACAGAAGAGAAGATGCTAAAGAGCTGGAAGGCAGAACAGCTCAGGGCTGCCTCACAAGAAGAGAAAAAGGAGAAAAGCCAAAAGAAAAAGGAGGCAGGGAGATGAAAGACCTCTGAAGGAGAAAAGGAGGGAGTTACCAGGGTGGCCCCAGCCTCCCGTGGCGGTGGCCCTTCTCCGAGGCACTCAGCCATCACACCCTGGCCCCCCTCCAGATCCCTCCTCCTTGCTGCTATGTCCTGTTCCTGGTACCATGTGGCTCCTACGTGTCCATCCCCACACTCACCCCACCAGCCAGGTACATTCTAAAGAAGGAAGCCAAAAGCTTTAACCTTGCTGTTTGGAAATCTGAATCTTGCACATAAAACATGCCAGAGATCAGGAGGGAGGCAGACTGTGCCTGAGCAGCAAAGGACAAGACTGAGCGTCTCGGGGGCTGTGGTCCTTGCCTGGCCACACGTGTGGGATGACTTGGGCAAGGCCTATGCCTTATCTTTGATCCTCACCACGCTGTAAGACAGGTCACCAATGCTTAACCTGGATTCGTATCCCAGGAGTGGTAACAGGAAAACTTCACCAAAGGGAAGCAGACGTGCTCATGCAGAACGAGTGGGTGGGAGACACAAAGAAAGCCTGCCCAGGATCACGCAAGCTCATTGAATACAGACCCCCTCACAAGGCCACGGTGAGAGGCAATAAGGCAGTGCATAGGAACACACTCTGCAGAGGGCCAGGAAGGAGTTCCTCCTCATTAGAGCCATCCAAAATTAGCCTTGTTGAAGGAAAGCCTGGCCGACTGCCTGGCAGGGGTGCTGAGTGGAGCAACTCCACGCTGGGTGTGTAGCTGGACAATATCACCTTTAGGGCCTTTCCAACTCTAATTTCTGGTCAAAATGCTCTGGAGTTGAAAAGGCGATCTCATCCATGTCTTGCAATTCCAATTGGTTGTCCCCTGCTCCTGCAGCCTCCTGTGTAAACCACTGATATCAACTCACTTGATGTGTGGCAGGGGCTCAAGAGCCAACCCATACCCTTCTGCATCCTGGAGCCAGCCACATGGCCACTGGAAGTCAGTGAGGCAAAGTGAAAGGCACAGGACAATCAATGTATGCATGTAAACATCTGTAGCCCTAAAGAGCCCAGAATAGGTGCGTCCACTCCAATCTGCCCTCCCCTGAAGCCCAAACAAGTGCCAGCTTCCATGCCAGGGTCCAGAGACCTGGCCAGGTGGTTGCGTGGCCCATTCCAAAGGGGGTCAGGTGCACATTCCTGCCCAGCTCCTTTTGGAAGAAACCTGAACCCAGCCCTATAGCTTGGGCTTCAGGGAGAACAGGGAGCAGAACACAGAGTCCAGGCTGGGTTGACCCAGGAAGTCTGAGTACTGCTGCTCATGTCAACTCGGTTCAGAAAAAGCCCCTAGCAGGCTAAGGCAGGAGAGCTTCAGCTTTTGTAGAACCAGATCCCATTGAAGTTGAAGATCCTGGGAGGTCCTGCAGTGTTAGCTGGGCAGCCCATTCTAATTTCAGACTGTTCTCCTTTAGGAAGAGAAATCACCCTATGGGGAACAGGAAACTACCTTCCTGGAGCTCCTACCCACGAGTGCCAGCTCTAGTTTCTGAAAGCACATGACAAAATCTCTAGGCAGTGCTGTTGGGTTGGTTAAAATCTCTCAGCAATTACGGGTCTGGGAGTCAGAGAGATCCATTCTAAATCTCAGGTAGACAATCTTGGGGGTCATTTAATCTAAGCCCCAGTTCCCTCCCTTACCAAATATGGACAATAATATTCTCCTTTTTGGATTATTGCGAGGATTAAGCGAGATTGCATACGTGAAGCCCCTAGCACAGTGCCTGGCACAAAGGAAGGGCTCAGTAACTGGTAACAGTATCACGACAACAGTTCTTGGAGGATTTAAAGACCACGTTCCTGATCCCCCTGTGCCTTTGTGTTTTCTTGCCAAGCAGTCCCAGTTCCCCAAGACATGATTTCAAGTTCCTCAAACATCCCTTAGTTTTTCTGTCACTAGGTAGCTGTGGCCAGTGGCAGGCCTCGGGCAAAGGGACAGAAACCTGGGTTCGAATTTGGACAGCCTTCCTGGAGAGATGCTGAATCTCCAAATAAATCTCTATATCATACTGGGCACCTGTGACGAGCCAGGCATCACGCTAAGCACTGCAGATGCACCATCAACAACAGGAGCCCTCCCTTCAAGAGCTTAGAGTTTAGTCCACTCCATAAATTAATGGTCCATGTGCATCCACGCACCTAGGACCGAACTCAAATGCCACTTCCTCCCCCAAGGCGAGCAGAGCTCTGCACCCAGCAGCCATCATTCGCATTTGAGTCCATCATCCCTACCTGTGGAATGAAAGGCTGTGTGTCCCAGGTAAGACAAAGAAAAAGGTTAAAGGTTCATGATATTCCAAATTGGCAAGATTAACACAGAACTTGGCACAGAGTAGGTACTTGTCCTGGGGTGGCTGAATGGAAGCTGGAAGGCCCTGGGCTTTGGTCTCTGTCCTGGCTTCCCCAGAACTCCCTCCTAAGGGTCCTTCTCTCTTCCTAGGACACAGTGGAAGGGACATCTGCTGTGGGAAGAAGGTCGGAGCAGACGTTCACCAACTAACTATGGCCCCATGGAAGCCAGAATCCAAGTGCTTGTTGGACAGCCTCGCAGCTCTGGACAGTGCCCCAGACACGGCCTCTCTCTCCCTTCTCCTTGAAAGGGAAAATACCTCCTTACCAGGGGAGAAAAGCTGAGGTGGCAACTTGCTTCTTCCAATGGCTTCTTTCACTTCTTGGAAGGCATCAAGCTGTTTGCTGTCCAAGGGCCTTCACTCATGCAGTTCCTTCTATCTGGCTTGGGTAATCCTCCCCCCACACCTCCCCGCCTTGGACTGTACCCAGCACATAAGCACCAGGACCAGGGGCCAGCTCATGTTCAATCATCAGCAATGGGCCCCAGCAGGACTGCCTCTGCCCAAAAGCATCTCCTTCTAATTTATCTAGAGGTGTCTCATGGGCCAGCAAGTAGTCCTGGCCAAAGTGGAGTGTGGTCACATGAGACAAACGTGGCTCCCTCCGTCTCAGCCTTCAGGTGTCAGCTTAGGCATCTTTGTCAGGGAAGTGTTTTTGATCGTCCACCCCAAAATAGTTCATTCCCCCTACCCCACAGTTCTCTCCCAACACCCTCTTCGCCCCTTTGTCATATGCATTTTGATTATTTGGGCATAATCTGTTTCCCCACTACTCTGTGGGTTCTATGAGGGCAGGACTATACCTGTTTTGTTCAGTTGCATACCCAGGACAAAGCATGGGGCCAGGCATATACAAACTCAATGCACGCCTGAGCTTTATGAAGGTATATACTTCAGATTAGCTTTGAACTCTCCAGGACCGGGCCTCCACACTAGATATCACCTTCATTTGGCATACAACAAAGCCATCGGGTAGGCCACCCAGAGCCCCAAGAGGGTTCGGTCCAACCGAGACAAGGCAGGCAGGATGCCCCCATATAGTGCGAGCCATCCTGAGGCACCTCCAGTAAACACTTGTAGGGCCGCAGGACACAGAACGACAAGACAATACAGTCTCCTGTTGGAAAACCACGTTTCCCAGCCTTTTTAAGCACACACCCTTTTGATAAATACAGATTTCACACACACACACACACACACACACACAACTGTGCCATGCCCGACTTAGGAGTTACTGTAACATCAGGCAAGATTTTTGCCAAACTCTACCTTTGATAGTTTACATTTTAAAAATGGTTTATTTTCCAAACTTAAGATGTGATTACGATACTGAATATGCTCTTTCAAACTTCCTATATGCCCCAATCCCCAGAGATTTTGATTCAATCTCTCTCCCATTGATGATCACCGCTCATAGACAAGAATAGAACACAGAGGGCCGACTGCAAAGAGCAGAAGTGTTCTAAACAGAATGTGTGGAAGAGGCAACCTCTGGGGCATAGTTCTAGCACACTCAGAACAGAATGGCAACATGATCTCAGTGGGAAGAGTATCGAATGGAAGTCAAGAGATTAGACTATTATTTCTAGTTCTGAAGTTCCTTTGTCTGGATAATGTCAAATTAAGTTCTTAAGACTAGGAGGATGTAGAAAACAAACTGATGGCTACCGGGGTTAAGGGTGGGGGAGAGAGGGATAAATTAGAAGATTGGGATTGAGATATACACACTACTATATCTAAAATAGATAACTAATAAGAACCTACTGTACAGCACAGGGAACTCTACTCAATACTCTCTAATGGCCTATATGGGAAAAGAATCTAAAAAAGAGTGGATATATGTATAACTGATTCACTTTGCTGTACACCTGAAACTAACACAACACTGTAAATCAATTATACTCCAATAAGAATTAAAAAAAAAAAAGACTAGGAGGCATTTTCCCATCTGTAAAATGGGACACTGGTATGGGGGAGTCCACAGCAAAGAGAAATACTATGTGCCCTGCCACCTGAAGGTCCTTCCATTGTTTGGGGTACGGAGAAACGAGAAACAAAGCACAGCTCTGAGAAGGACACTGTAAGGGTTCCTTATCTGGGCTAGTTACTAGTTTCAACAGGCAACTGGGGGAAAGGTGAACTTGGAAATTTAGGTGGGCTGAGGGGATGCCTGGCCCTGTGGCAACTCTCCTCCTCCAGTGGAAGGCAGATAGGTCGCCAACGTTAGGAGATGGGCATGGGAGTCAGACCCACACGAGTTCTACTCTCATTCTGCCGCTTACTCGCAGGTAATGTCAGACAACTTACATAACCTCTGGAGCCTCAGTTTCCCTCAGGTTGTGAGAGGATGACTATACAACTTATGTCTCTAGGTTATTATGAAGATTAAATGTAATAAGGCATGTAAGATATTTAGCACAGCATCTGGAAAATGATAAGTGAAAATGCAGAGCATAAGCATTAGCTTTATTATTTTTATTACTATTCCTGTTTCCCAGTAGGATTGCAGGCAGCTGGAAGGGGAGCCCAGAGGCACCGGGCAACCCTCTCATTCTCATTTTCTATTTATTGTCATAAACGACATGACCTCTGTGGTCAAGGACAAGAACAGCTGGGTAGGCCAGCAAAATGCACAGCTGCTGCGATTTAGGAAAAGTAATACTCCAAGGGGCCCGAGTTTGGAAAGGAGCTGGCAGGAGGATACAAAGTCTCACTTGGGCTGGGAGGAGCAGAGACTCTGTAGGAGTGAAACAGACAGAAACAGCCAAAGGGGCTGGAGGGGGAAAAAGAGAAAGCACCAGGGAAAGACCCAAACCAAAGACAGGAGGGCACAGGAAGTCGGCCTTCCCAGAGACAGGAAGCTGCAGGTGAGCCAGGAGGAAGCCAGGAAGCACAGGACGTGGGCAGCAGGGGAAAGCCGGGCCACATCCTGAGGGAGGGGTGGCTGGGGAAAACGAAGCAGGCTATCAGGCTGCCGGATGCTACTAAATGGAGCAAGGTGGCGACAGAACGGGAAGGAGGGCCACACGCTCTCCCCTCATTGACCTTGGGTCCCCTCCTCAAGCCTCTGTTGCCCCAACTCTGCAGGCCCCAGGATTTCACCAGTACTCCTGTCACTGCCACCATCTATTGTCCCCACCTGGGTCCTCCTCCCTAGGCTGGTGGCAAAACAGGATGCAGGTTTCATCATTTCCCCTTTTCCTAGGAACTTTCAAACAAGTGCTCTGTGGTTTTCTCTTTGGGGAACAGGCCAAGGAGGCCCACGCAGGGGAGAAATCACCTTCCAGCTCCACTCTGAAATGTACATGGTTCAGCCTGCCCACATCCCGCCCTTCCCCAACTGCCTCTTCTCCTTCTCCCAGAGGGAGAGCTCAGCCTCAGTCGGCCCACTGGACTCCACACACACACAGCACCCATCAGGAGAATGCTTGAAGTTGGTGAGGGGTGACTAATCTTAGACCTAATCGGCCATCCAGGTACCCCCAGGCTCAAATTCCAGAAGGGTGCTGATCTCAACATGACCCCAGGTAACATGGAGTTGGCAGCGACATCATCCGGGAGTCGGGGGTGGCTACGGGAAGGAAGGCTCCCTGACCCTGCAGAGGGGGTCACCGTGCAGGCCGTCACACCAACAGCCACAGTATCAAGGCTGCCCGCATCTGTACAAAGCATCGCCATGTGTGTGACCTCTGACCTTCCTCACATCGCTAGGAGGAAGACTGGGCAGATATTGTTCCCATTTTGAAGATGAGGAAGCTGAGCGCCTTGGGCAGGATCACAGTTCCTGAGAAGCAGAGCTGGTGGGCCCAGGACCCATTCTCCAGAAGTCTTCCTTTAGCCTGGGACTTCCCTTTCTCTGTTAACTCTGCTCAGCTCTCCCAACATAAAACAACAAGCACTCCAGCAGCCCTGCTGCTCTGTAAGGCTAACGATCTCTCTCCTTAGAGGAGCCTCCCTTCCCCAAGTTCCCAGTGTCGCTAGGCCCTCCCCAATGTTCCCACCCCTCCCCCCACGCCTCTGGCCCTCCTTCTGCTTCCGACAACCTGTCACCCAATCCTGTGGATTCTTTCTTCAAAGGGACTTCCACTCCCAACATATCAGGGCAGACCTTTCCCCTCCTCCCCCTAGTTGGCCTGGCTGTCTTCAGCCATGCTCCATCCCTTCCCCAGCCATCCTTCTCAGCCTCGGAGTCCAGGGTACCCTTTCGAGTCCCCGGCAGCGTGCCCTGGCCACACGTTCCCAGTGGCTCCCCATCCCCTCCACACCCCTGGCCCACAGCTCAGCTCTCAAGGTGCCTTTCAGGCCTTGCCTCTTACTGTCCCCTCCCCGAAGCATGCACTGGCCCCCCGGCCCCTCCCTGCACCCTTGCTTCAGTTCAGACTGGTCCCCCTTCCTGAGCCCCCTCCTCTCTTCCATCTTCCAGGCTCCCCTCTCCTCTGTCCACAAGCATTCCCCCTGACTGCAGGAGGTATGAGGAGACCATTTCTTAACACCTGCCCTGCCCAGAGTCCTGAAAGGGGCAGCCCAGCATCCTGCAGGATCAGGCGCCCACCTGCTGCCTGTACCTGGGTGGTCCCTGGCCACAGAGTAGCCAATCTACTCGCTGCCAGAACTTGGCACTGGT
This sequence comes from Orcinus orca, assembly GCF_937001465.1. Lineage (NCBI taxonomy): Eukaryota > Metazoa > Chordata > Mammalia > Artiodactyla > Delphinidae > Orcinus > Orcinus orca. The sequence continues at coordinate 60,495,766 of NC_064572.1, read as the reverse complement.
GTGCTCAGTCACGGAACAAGCCGATGAGTAAGAAGAGAAGGCTGGGTCTACGGAGGGGGAAGCCAGGAGCAGATGCTCAGACACAAGCGGAGAGGCCAACAGCCCCCAAAAGACAGAGCCGCCTCCATTCCTGACTGCTCTTCAGGCCCAGCTCCCATGAGGCCGGCTGCCTCGCTGTAATCCTGCCAACAAACCCTTTCCCCCTGAGCTAACGCGGAGGGGCCCCTGCTCTGTGGGGAACACTGCCAACACCAGCCCGGGGAGCCCTGCCGCCTCCGTCTGACAGCCCCAACTGGAAGAGCCGTGTACTCGGCAACAAGCAGGCTCTGCCAAGGGTCACTTCTCTTCCTGCCTCCCTGGGAGCCTAGTAAGTGCTCCTCTTACACCTGCTCCTGCCCTGGGACTGGAGCTCCTCACCGAGGGCTGGAGGAGCTCACAGCTTTGGAGCTGTCTGTGCGGCTCACGAGTGCCCCTCTTCTGGAGCTGCCCCGCATCCGCACGGGGTCAGAAGTGGCCCCCACGAGACAGGTTTTACTGCATGTGACCCCACCCCCTGGCTGGAGCTGAGTGGACCAAGCTGGGCCAATTGGACCCACTGCTCTGGTAATCTGGACTTTGGGCTGGGAGAGCTAAGCCCCCCTGAGTGTGGCTGGAGCTGCAGCAGGAACACTGGGGCCGTGTGGCCTGAAGGAGGAGGAAGCCCGGCTGCAGAGACAGGAGGAAGCCCAAGGAGAAGCCGAGTTGAGGGGAAGAGGGAGAATCTGACAAGGTTTTTCCAATCCCTGCTTAAGGCCAGGCAGCAATCTTGCCGTGGGGTCCTGCGCACCCCCTGAAACCCTGTAATTAATCACCTTTTGTGCTTAAGCTAGATTCAGCTGGTTTCTGTTAACTCGAAATCAAGGGGTCCTAACAAAGCTGGGATCTCCCTTATGCTTCTCCAGGAATACAAAGCAGGTGCCTGACAAACAAACTTGCTGAATGAAGAAAACTGGCCCCAGATCCTGGCTTTCTGATTCCTGCCAAAGGTACCACCATGCTCTACAAATACTCCACGTATCAAGTATGTAACTCAGCCCCAGGCAACTTAAGTTAAATGCACGTTCCTTGCCTGAAGTGCATTATATCCTCATTTTCATCTCATCTTTGGGACAAACCAGCACTCAAAGGAAAGGCAAACGGGAGCAGGCTGGAGAAAAATAGCCCATGGCAGTGCGGGCCAGCACGTCCAACTGGATCTGCAAACTGTGCTCCCCTGGGCTGCCCCACTACAGAAACCTCTGCCCCAAGATTTCTGTCCCTGTACCATTCTCCCCTCCCCCAAGATGACCATCAAAGTCTCCAAGAGGTCACAAAGTTTCCACCCCTATTGATGGGTCATTTATGCCAGAGGCCATTGCAAGGCCAGACCATGAATCCTAAGTCTAGAAGAAGAAACCTCAGAGGGTTGTCTCACCTAGTGGTTTTCAAATTGTGCACTCTGCGGGACCCTGAGACTTCAATGGAACCTCTTGGGTCTCCAGTGTCCCCAGCCTCAACCAGGGGCACGCCCATTTGGTTGTATATATCAGGCTACCTTGTAAGCTTGCATCTGAAAGGGTTCCAGTGGCTTAAACCAATAGTACAAAATTCCTGGGCTTCCCTGGTGGCGCAGTGGTTGACAGTCCGCCTGCTGATGCAGGGGACACGGGATCCTGCCCCGGTCCGGGAAGATCCCACATGCCGCGGAGCGGCTGGGCCCGTGAGCCATGGACACTGAGCCTGTGCGTCCAGAGCCTGTGCTCCGCAATGGGAGAGGCCACAACAGTGAGAGGCCCGCGTACTGCAAACAAACAAACAAACAAAAATACCTGTTCCAGACCAATTTCTTTATCATTCAGATGAGGAGCCAGAGATTCATAGGCATAAGGCCACACAGGTGCCAAGTGGCTGAGCTGGAAGAGAACTCTGGGCTCTGAACTCTCCCTACTGCCCCTTTCCCTAGGCAGCTCCTTTAAAGGCTCTCTTGGAACTGGGAGGGGTCAGAACCCCGGTCCTGTGTGGGTGAGCACTGGCTGGGGAACACAGAGAAAGCGCTGAAGATACAACGCAGAGCCCATCTGACAGGCGCTGAGTCCCAGGTGACCCTGTCTGCATCAGCTGAAGGGCAATGCTAAACGGTCAGAACAATATGGAGATGTCCTGATGCTAGTCCTCCGCTATATATAGTTTCTCCCCTGAAATGACCTCAGGTAGCAGCACAGCTTTGTGGTGTGGCAAAAATCGGCTGTGTGGCCCCAACTCCAGGGGAGAACTCTGCTCGAGAAACCGGATGGTAAGTAAGAAAGAGAGGAGTCTGTGGGATGGGGGTGTGTCGGGGGGAGCGAGCTTTTGAGACGACTCAGGACAAATTCTTTCCCTTGACCCCCTGGGAAGCAGCAGTGGGGAGTAAACCTGAGACTCTTCTGCAGTGGGCGACGAAATCTGAGTCCCAGCTCTGGGTGGAGGAGGCCCTGCTTCCTCACAGGCTCCGATCCCATCTGCTCACAGATGTTGGGTGCCTCTTCCTGAAGCACTTCATTCATTGCACTCCATGTGTAAGGAACCAGCAGAGGCTTGCTCTGACCTACGCTCCCCATTTGCTATTCGAGACCTTCCCTTAACCTTGGTGTACACCGCCAATTTGATTCTACTGCCTAAAAAATAAAAAAGAAAGAAAGGCTAGAAGAACAAACGCCAAACGGGAATGGAGACTCTCTGAGTGGTGGGAAGATGAAGGAGGTTTTCTTCTTTGGGCTTTCTGGTATTGCTCACATTTTTTACATAAACACAGACTGCTTTTACAATAAAGAAAATCGTATTACTTGCTTCTCTCCAACCTGCACCCCTTACTCAAATCACTAACCCTGCTGTAAACTCTCCTCACTTACCCTTAATATCTGCCCTATCCAACCTCGACTCTTTCTCAAGTGTCTACACGTTGCCTTTGTCTCTACCTGTCTACACCGCATGATTCAGCACTTGTCTACACATTATCTTGCCTGAAATTGTATCACACCTCTATTTGTCTTTGCTCCTTCCCCCAGATAGACTGTAAGCCATCATGGATGATGAGACATACAAGTATACTATGCATACACGGGAATGAGGCAGGATGTACAGAAAAGACACAGGAAATGGAGTCAATTCCCTGGGTCAGGTACCAGCTCCACTTCTGACTGCACAGGACAGACCACAGACCAGGGGCTTGACATTTCTGAACCAGTTCCTCCAGCCGAATTCCTTATTAATGCCAATGCTCTTCTAAAAGGGAAGGGTGGACTCTGAGCAGCCCCACAGCTTTTGGATCATTTCACCTCTAAAAACTGAGGCCCCAGGCCCAGCCTACAAAAGGGGTCCCCATCAATCCATATCCAAACGAGCATCGGGTGGTGAGCCAGACACATGCAGAACAGGGCCCACAGGCTGAAGTCTCTCCTTGGATATTTCCCCTGGGCCTAGGCCCCTGGCATAGGCGAATGCCCAAGGAGTGGTGCTGTCAACAGTAGCAGACTGAGAATCTCTGTCCGGGGCCGCGGGAAAACGTGCTTAATGGCCAAAAATGGACCAGACATCCAGGCCCTGGATCTTCCATGGGACATACGTCAAAGCAGGGCAACGCTAAGCTCAGCTTCAGATAGGCGGGGTCAGCTACAGATTAAAGGGTCCAATGTAGCTTTCCTTCTGCCTATGGACTCCAAAGACTAGCCCACTCTGCTCCTCAGGGAGCGGGACCAAATAGCAGCGCATACAGCATGTTTCAAAAAATAATTTGGGGCCTTATAAAAAGCCATAATAGCAGCAAGTTTCCAGTCAAATAAGGCTTCCCTTGTCCTCACCAGCCAGCCCTGCACTGGGCCACAAACAGGAATATCACACTGGGCCAGACCCGGATGAGCTCTGGGTTCTATGAACCTGATGTGAGAGCCCACAGGGAAGAAGGGCAAATAGCAAACGGAGAAGTAAACCTGGGGCATAAACACAGCCGTACAGAGCACTGCCAGCTCACCGGGGACTGTCCCCTCAGCTCACCCTGCAACCTTGGAGCTGTGTGTCATGAATCTGCACACCTGGGTGTGCCCACATGGAAATGGAATAAATAAAAACAGATCACAGAAGCTCAGTATTATTCAGCCCACCACACCGTGAGCTCCTTGAGGAAAGGAACTGACTCTTCACGCTGCGCCCTGTGCTAACACCACGGCCGGGACAAGGCAGTTACGGTGAATATTTAGGGGCAGTTTCCCATAGCGGTTAAGATACAGGCCCCTGGGGTACAACTACTAGGATTCAAACAGCAGTTCCCCCACTTTCGTGGACTAGGGTCTTAACCTCCCTGAGCCTCGGCTTCCTCATCTGTAAAGTGGAGGTAATTATGCCTACCTCCTGGGGCTGACGTGAACACTGAAGGCAGTGATGTCAAACATGTAGTAGGGTGCCTAATGCACGTGGTAATCACCACATAAACGGGACTGCTTCAGGGGTGATGATTCCTGGAGCTGCTGTGAGGGTTCGTGAAAGGAAATGCTCCGGCCACGTGACAGTCTATTTTGGGGGAACAGAGCGCATTGCATAAGTGAAAAAAATCAATGCCATGTGTGATATCCCATGTTACAGAGGACAGTGTGGTCTGTTTAGCAGACACTGCAGTAGGGGTAGGTGGGGAGAGGTGGAAGGGGGGACAAACCCATGAAGGCTGTCGCAAAGTGCACTTCCTAACATACTTGGGATACATAGTGCAAGAACTGGCAGAAGCAGACTATTTGATAGTCATGGGTGGCAATGACGTCAGTAAACCAGCTATACCTGTTTAGGACCCGGTGAGCCCTCAGTTGAAACTGACAGTGAGGCAGGTGTTTCATGGAAGGAATGCAGGGCTGAAAATGGAAAACAGTAACCTGGGATCCGAAATCTTCCATTTCTCACCATGTGACCCTGGGCGCAATAGTTAGTATACACGGAGCCTCTCCCCTAATATGAGGACAACATCACTTGCAGTGAATTAACAGGAGGATTAGAGGAGATGTGTATGAAGTACCTAGTGCAGGGCCTGCTACACAGTTAGTACTCAATAAACAGCAGTATATAATAACTATAAAACAATTGTTTTTGAATCCAGTTGCAGGGAGTTGTGTATCAAGTGTGGACAAGTGGCCCTGCTGTGATGTTTATCACTGCTTTCTTGGAAGTTCATGGAGGAGGTGCCAGGCTCCAGGAAGGAAGCCCCAGCAGACCCAGACATGTTCTGCCAAGCTGAGGATGAGCACACTGAGGGCACTCCCGAGCCCTGAACCTACCAGGCAAGAAGTGTTTGCATCTGTTCCAAGAGAGCCCAGAAAAGCAGCTACTAGTTGTTGCTGGAATCGGCAAGAATATGCGGGACATTGCAAGAGATCTGTAACTAACAAGAGTTGAAGTTCTCAAGTTTTTGTGAATGATTCACATTTTTAAAAAAATGAAGCTAGGGGCTTCCCTGGTGGCGCAGTGGTTGAGAGTCCGCCTGCAGATGCAGGGGATACAGGTTCGTGCCCTGGTCCGGGAGGATCCCACATGCCGCAGAGCGGCTGGGCCCGTGAGCCATGGCCGCTGAGCCTGCGCGTCCGTAGCCTGTGCTCCGCAACGGGAGAGGCCACAACAGTGAGAGGCCCGGGTACCGCAAAAAAAAAAAAAAAAGAAGCTAGATTCAAGGCTATCTCTGCAATAATATCACTCTTGTGCAACTTGCTTCCCGTTTGTTTTCCTAAATGAGTGGAGTTACAAGAATGGTAAATAGCCAGGGTACAGAGCAGAAGCTAGGTCTTGTATATGAACTTCATTGGCCATATATCTCAACTTGGGAGGAAGAAGAAGGCTGGGGACAGCTGGCTTAAATACAGTGCCAAGCATGCTGATAATAATGAAAAAAAAAAAAACTACTATTTACTGAATATTTTAATATGCCCCAGGCACCAGTCTAAGCATTTACGTGCTTTAACTCATTTCATCCTCAAGACAACCCTATGAGTAGATACTGTTATCTCCATTTTACAGGTGAGGAAGGTGAGGCCCCCAAATCCAAAACAGCTTGCCCAGATTACACAGCTAATGAGCTGGAGGAGCTAGGATAAAAAAATGCAAATGGATACTCAGTGAATAAAATATTTGTCATAATTGTCATAATTACCTGTTACCAAAAGAAAAACTCTTACCTTATAAACGTCCTCTTTGAAAGACCTCAGATTTTGCAAATCAAAAGAAATTCAGGGTCAGTCCTTGCTATACACTCTGAGTGCAGGCGAAGGGCCAGAGGGTGGCCAGAGTCGGACTTCCCAGGTCAAGGTAAGGGAGGCTACACTCTGCTCTTCCCAATACTCTGAGCTGAACAAGAGTCAGTAGAATACAAGTCCCCAAAGAAACAATGAACTTAGCCTAGGTTATTGTCATTAATGGCCTACTGCCATCATCTGCTAAGCATCTCCCTGTGTGAGCATTGCACTGATCACTTCACACAAATCATCACATTTAATCCCTGAATACCTGAAGTGGTCTACTCTTGTCCCTATTTCACAGATGCAGAAACTGAGGCTCTGACCTGAGGCTTTCTCACCACAATGAGAAAGCAGAGGAGCCATTGCCTCCCATGGCTTCTGCCTAACTTACTTGTCAACAACCTTGGGCAGCTCTTAACATCCTAAGTCTCAGTATCCTCATCGGTAAAACAGGAAAAATGATTCCTGTCCTGATCACCTAACAGGATGGTTGTGGGGATCAAATGACACATAATATTTGAGAAAGCACTTTGAAAATGGCAAAATGAACATAGCAAGGGATCATTAGTCTTATTAATTACAAAGAATGACACCTGATCCTGCAAGCACTTTGCTAATGTAACTCTGTTGCCTCTTTTCCCTTGGGAATTTGGGGGTAATTCAAAGTCTGCAGAGCCAAGGCACTCTTTTCTTCAAGTCCCTGGCATCTGGGCATTGGGAAGTGGAGGTTCCTTCTGGGAGAAGAGGGAGAAAACAATGCTGTTTGCATTCTGCTGGTGTTCCTCTTCAGGAACAATCTGGCTGAGATTCTACTGCTTCCACCACACTCAGCCCTCAAACATGCAATGCACATTTACTGAGCACCTACTATGTGCCAAAGTGCCAAGTACTAGATGCATAATGATGGACTCATGGGACCCCGAGATATAGCCTGGGGGTGAGGAAATGAGAGGATGAGGAGACAGCAATGGGAAGGGAGCGGAGTGACTCCAGTCCTTGCAGCTTTGCAGACTTCACAGCCACCTCCCGATTCTTCTCATGGGGATGGGGGGAGGCAGCACAATGGAATGAGCTCAGAGCACTGAAATTTGAGTCAAAGTATTAAAGTGAGTCCCAGCTCTGCCTCTGCTCAGCCTGTGACCACCAGAAATCAGTTTACCTTCCCCTATGTAAATTGGGTAGGAATGTTCTCATAAGGCAAAATGAGGAGAATCAAAAGAGATGATTGAACAAGGTGAGCAGGGTGCCTTAAGGTACTCAATAACAAACTCTTGTTTAGACAAAACAAAAAAACCCTGTGCTCTCTTCCTCCCATTCCTGGGAAGGTAAACTATACAGGGGCCAAAAGCTCAGGCTCTGAGATCAGGCCCTGCTGTTTACAAGCTGCATGGCCTTAGAGAGGAGACATTACCTTTCTAAGGCTCCATTCTTCTGCTGTGAAAAGGTGATAATAGTATTCACCCATAGGATGGATATGAAGTTTAATCAAGATACTGCACAGGAGGCTCCTGGCACATGGTACACACCCAGCAAAGGTGAGCTGTTGCTAATTTCATCTCTACAAGCCCCTTTTTAAAAAGAACAAAATTCCAAGTCCACAGGCTCGCCTCTAAGATCCAGGCTGCCTGGTAACTGGCTGGCTGCCTAGGTTTGGGCTCTGGTGGCAGCCTCCCAGAGGAGACAGGTACAAATGAGGAGCCGTTCCCATCCCCCTACTCCCCCCACCCCATACCCTGTGCCAGCCCTTTTCCTGACAGGTTCCCCTTTCCGAGGGCAATAAGGGACACAAGTTGAGGGCCTGGGGCTGGTCAGAGGTGTGAGGGTACACTAAGTTTGGTCCCCCTTCCCTGTGGGCTCAGAAAGCAGGGAGATCTTGTCCCCAACAGCTTAGAGAGAAGCACATGGCCTGGAGCAGCGGACAAGCCCACCAGGAGGCCATGTCATTATAATACTCCCTGCCTTTTACCCATCCCAAGTGCTCCCACCTGAACCATAGTCCTGCATCTCTTGTGCAAAAGGGAGCACTCAATATGAGTAAGACAGCATTAACGTTCTTCGGGAGCCACATGAATTGTAACAACAAAGAATTGCTTTGCTTAACTGGAAGCCACTGTCCATCCATCCCAGCCATCGACCACATTATTAGAAACCCAGAAGCAAGCCAGATTCTGACTGACCAGAAAAGATGTCACAGAATCTACCTGCCCAAACTCCTGTACTTCCCTCTCTGGAGGGCCCTCGGGCTTCACTTTGAGCCCATCTACTCTCTCTCTAGGTACGAGTCTAACAATCTCAGCCATATGTTCCCCCAGGAAACTGGAGGGGCTGCTATTTGAGCCTGGTAGTCAGGATCTCAAGAAGTGACCACTATGATGAGATGCCTCTACACACCCATTGGGATGGCTATTATCAAAAAGACAGAAAATAACAAGCATTGGTTAGGATGTGCATTGCTGGTGGGAATGTAAAATGGTGCAGCCGCTGAGGAAAACAGTATGGCAGCTCCTCAAAAAATTAAACACAGAATTAACATATCATCCAGCAATCCCATTTCTAGACATATACATAAAAGAACTGAAAGCAGGGATTCGAACAGATATTTGTACACCCATGTTCATAGGAGCATTATTCACAATAACCAAAAGGTGGAAGCAACCCAAGTGTCCATCAACAGACGAATGGATAAGCAAAATGTGGTATAGACATACAATAGAATTCACCCCTAAAAAGCAAGGCAAGTGACACATGTACAACGTGGATGAAACTTGAAGATATTATGCTAAGTGAAATAAACCTGGCACAAAAGGACTTATATTGCCTGATTCCACTTCTATGTGGTACCCAGAGTAGTCAAATTCATAGAGACAGAAAATAGAACGGTGGTTGCCAGGGGCTGGGGAAGGGGAGAATGGGGAGTCTGTGTCTAATAGGTACAGATTTTTAGCTGGGAAGATGAAAAAGTTGTGAAGATGGATGGTGGTGATGGCTGCACAACAATGTGAATATACTTAATGCTACAGAACTGTACACTTAAAAGTTGCTAAGGGGCTTCCCTGGTGGCGCAGTGGTTGAGAGTCCGCCTGCCGATGCAGGGGACACGGGTTCGTGCCCCGGTCCGGGAAGATCCCACATGCCGCGGAGCGGCTGGGCCTGTGAGCTATGGCCGCTAAGCCTATGTGTCCGGAGGCTGTGCTCCACAACGGGAGAGGCTGCAACAGTGAGAGGCCCGCGTACCGCCAAAAAAAAAAAAAAAAAAAAAGAAAAAAGTTGTTAAGATGGTGTATTTTATCTTGTGTATATTTAACCACAAGTTTTTTAATGAGAAAAAAAAAAGTGACACTGACTACCAGGGAGAAGACAGAGCAACAATTATAGGTGGAAATGTGAACCCCAAAAGCACAGCAGCTGGGAACCATCTAGTTTGGGACCCAATGTCCTACATTCTGAAAAGCCTGGGGGCTTCACACTGTCATGAGTACAGTAACTGATCAGGCAGGACTGCTATTTTCATTCAGAGCCCAGAACAGGGTTCAAGAGCCTACCCACACCAATACTGCTTGGGACCTCGAGGCAGGCCACTGTGTAATGGGCTCTTCCTCAGCAATTTACCTTCCACCTGCCACAAGTTCACCCTCACCTTCTTTCAGAGATAAAGGCTTTTGAGAGAAAGAGGCTTTTGTGGTCCCCATCTCCACCAAGCAGGGCTTTGTACATACAGGTCCAAACTCAACACCCCCAAGTTGCAAAGAGGAGGTTATTCATGCTCAGTATACTTTGCTGGGAAGCATATCATCCGTTTCAGAAAGATTCCCATCCAAAAATAGTTTTTAAACATTTCTTTTATAGTTTTGCTCTTTAAAAAAGAGTAAGCTTCAATGATCTGGGGAAAATCACTGGCTATGGTTTTTGTGTGTAAAAATCCTCTACCTTTGAATAATGGGAAGTTCATAAGTTCACAAAGTCTCCTTTCATCCAGGATCGCACTTGATTCTTACAATCTCTCTGGGAGGTGAGCAGGGCAGCAGTCATCCCATTGTACAAATGGGGAAACTGAGGCTCAAAGAGATCAAGAGGCCTGTCTAAAGTTGCACACACAACTAGGAAGGAGCAGAGAACCAAGGCCTTATTTCCCATCAATGGCAGATCACACTCTGGATTGGGACCTCATATCTGAGCAGACCATTAAGCCATGAAAGTGATTTTAAAAACAATGTTAGTTTATTTTATCCCCATAACATCTCTCTGAAGTAAACTGGAAATATCATCTTTTTTTTTTTTAAGAGATGATTAACTGAGCAAACAAATGACTTGCCCAAGATCACCATTCAAGAAAGTGGCAAAGAGACCACACCCCCTCCCTTTTGAATATGCTCAACCTTGACCACAATTTCTTGACCTTAGCATACTCAAAACTTAAAGGAGCTTATGCAGTTTTTATATAGTTTGCACCATATTTCTGTGAACTTGGCAGGGAGTAGACATACCTTTATTCTCTTTTTAATAGCTGGAAAAGAAAAAGAGGTTAAAGAAATCTTTAAGTTCCTTTTCAGCTCTAAAATTCTATGATTCTAAAAATTCCCCAGCAAGTCAATTCAATGGGTAGAGAGGCCTGGAGTCCACGTCACCCGTCTTCCTGCCTCACACTCTATCAGACCACCCCACACCCACCTCTTGAGTTAATGACCACAAATACCATGTGTGCCTGGGAGAAGGGTCCACTCTTACATAGTTGCACACGTAAAATAACAAGAAAGTGCTAACTGCTTGGTTGGGACCCTAGTAAGGGGCTTCACTCTGTCCTCCTGCTTCAGCCCCAGCAACTCCTAGCAAGAGGCTCCCAAACCACAGGAAATTACATCCCAGGTATTTGAGACCTTACCCAGGCCTGGGGTGAGAGAGAAGCCAGTCCCAGGAACAGAACACCACTTTGAGGTTGCAGTTAAATCCGTCCATTAGGATACATCCACCCACCTAAGATGAGACAGCAATCAGGCCTGCTCATTCCTGCTCTTCTACAGACTGTACCCACTCTGTTCTACACACTAGCTTCATCCACAAATATTTATTATGCACCTACTACATGCCAGGTGCTGCTCTAGGTGCCATGGAACGAAAAAATAAAAATCTCAGGTCACACGTAGTAGGGGAGATAGCCAATGTCAGGCGGTGGTGAGTGCCAGGGAGAAAAATAAAATAGGGAAAAGGTGGTAGATAATGCTGAGAGCAGGTAGTGGAAGGAAGGGGATCAGTTTTAAAAAGGATGGCCTGGTGGCGCAGTGGTTGAGAGTCCGCCTGCCGATGCAGGGGACACAGGTTCGTGCCCCGGTCCGGGAAGATCCCACGTGCCGCAGAGCGGCTGGGCCCGTGAGCCATGGCCGCTGAGCCTGCGCGTCCGGAGCCTGTGCTCCACAACGGGAGAGGCCACAACAGTGAGAGGCCCGCGTACCGCAAAAAAAAAAAAAAAAAAAAGGATGGCCTGGGAGGCCTTGACTGACAAGAAGGGAGGAGCCTTGGAGGAGGAGAGAGAGGGACCCATTCAGATTTTAGGGGGTGGAACAGGGGATGAAGAACAAGAGATGGCTGAGGAAAGGCAAGGTGTTGAAAATCCTATCGTGTCTTGTAGGCCAACACAAGGACTCTGAATGAGACGGGGAGCAAAGGAGTAACAAAGTCTGACTTACAGTTTACAGCATCTCTCTGGCTGCTGTGATGAAAATAGTCTGTCGGGAGACAAGGGAGGAAGCAGGAAGGTCAGTTAAAAGGCCAGTGGTAGCTTAAACCAGGGTGAAAGTGGTGAAGATGGTGAGAGTCAGGTTCTGGATACATGTAAGGCAAAGACAACAGGATCTACTGATTAAGTGGAGGTGGGATTAAAAGGGAGGAGTCAGGGATGATATTAGAGTTTTGGGGGCCTGAGCAACTGGAAGGATGAAATCACCATTGGCTGACTTTGGGAGGACAGGGGGTGGGGTGGGCCTTCTTTCTGTTTTGGAAATGTTAAACTGAGAAGCCTTTTAGACATTAGGTGTGTTGAGCAGGCAGCAAAATATACAAGGCTGGAGTTGGAGAAACTGGGCTGAAATTATACATGTGGGAGTCACCAGCATACGTAATAATACAAAATTGTATGTATTATCATACCGGATTTCTATGTATGATCACACACACTTTGTATATTTACTGTCTGCACCCCCCAAAACTATAAGCTCCATGTGGCTAAGGACCCTCTGTCTGTTCACAGCCAGCAATGTGCCTGGCACTCAGTAAATATTTACTGAGCAAATGGAGAAGTTGCCCAATTACTCCCTCAAGAATAGCCACAGCAGCCCACACAATGAGAAGTAGGCTCTCTTGCAACCACAGAGCCAAGCCCAGCCAGCCCAAAACAGGGCCCTGGGTCTGTCCACCCCGAGCTTGAGATTCCAGAACGTAAGTGGATATGCTTGGCACATCACAGATAGCTGGGTTTCAGCCTTGCCACATTCTCAAAGGGTGGAACTGGGCAAGACACCTGCCTGTTCTACCACCTCTATTTCTCCCCGGGATGGGCCTGGGAGGGGCTGCCTCACCCACTTCATGGGCAGAGATATCAGATCTATCCAGGGTATATGCATGGGTTGGTGGGAGCCCCCCAAAGGAGTAATTCCCCACGTATTCTCTGGAGCATGCAAAGACCACCCAGCACCTGAAGGGGAGAACTCAGACCTACTGAGAATGTATTAAGAGTAATAGGTTAAAAAAAAAGAGTGACAACCACAAATCTTGATGAGATGAGAGTACCGCCTAATCCTTCTAGCTCTTGGAAGACTCCCTGACCGGTAGGCCTTGTGTCTCTGCTTCACCCATCAAGTGACTAGGAAGACAGAACAAAGGCCAAAGAGTGACATAAGAATGCGTAAGATTTCAGCTCATTAACTTTCCAGTGTAGAACAGCTGCCTTTGTGAAGATGGTAAAAACAGCTCTAATGATCTGGTATAGCCCCCTCCCTTTCTGAGATATTGCAAGTGTGACCCAGAGAGGGTTAATGACTTGCCCAGGGTTACCCAGCTGCAGGCCTAGACCTAGAAGTCAGGTTTTAGCTCTCTGTTGAGGGTTTCTTCCCACTACGGCAGTGGTGAAGGAAAGATAAGAGTTATGGTGGGAGGCAGGGGGAGTTTTAGGCATTAGTCTTACAACATGAAACTATGTCCTTGTCAAAGGGTAAACTGCAGATGTCACAGGAATGCCAGGTGCACGCTGTGAAGTTAAGAAAGAGTCCGTCCCGGGCTTCCCTGGTGGCGCAGTAGTTAAGAATCTGTCTGCCAATGCAGGGGACATGGGTTCGGGCCCTGGTCCAGGAAGATCCCACATGTCGTGGAGCAACTAAGCCCGAGCGCCACAAATACTAAGCCTGCGCTCTAGAGCCCATGAGACACAACTACTGAGCCTGTGTGCTGCAACTACTGAAGCCCGTGTGCCTAGAGCCTGTGCTCTGCAACAAGAGAAGCCACCGCAATGAGAAGCCTGTGCACTACAACGAAGAGTAGTCCCCACTCAATGCAACCAGAGAAAGCCCGCGTGCAGCCACGAAGACCCAACACAGCCAAAAATAAATATATAAATAAATTACTTAAAAGGAAAAAAAAAAGAGAGAGTCCATCCCTTATACCAAACTTGTCATCCTCCAGAGTTCCCCTTGGCTTTGGACTGTATGAATAAAGCTATTCATAGTAGGACCCACAGAAGTAAAATAAAGATACACTAACATTTTTTTAAAATGCAGATATATACCTCAGTAAAACATTTAGGTGAAAATTTTATTTATTTATTTAATTTATTTTTAATTTTTTTTTTTTTTTTGGCTGCGCCACATGGCTTGTGGAATCTTAGTTCCCCAACAGGGACTGAACCCAGGCCATGGCAGGGAAAGAGCCAAGTCCTAATCACTGGACTGCCAGGGAATTCCCGTGTAAGCCTTCTGAAATCAACAAATATTGAGTCCTTCCTCTGTACAAGTCATTGTGATAAGCACCTAGTGTGTGTGTGTGTGTGTGTATGACTATATGAATGAGTGAGACAGAGAGAGAGACACACACACACAAACACACACACACACACAAGGCTTGCAGTGCAGTTGCTGATATGACTGTAACATCAAAGAAATGACTAATAATGTGGAGTAGATAATTGTTAAGTAAGTGGTATAATGGGACTGCAGGAGTTCTCAGAAAGAGCAATCATGTTTGCTGGGGGGTGGGGGGGACTTGTCAGGCAAGGTGCTTCCAGAAAGATAAGGGATTTGAGGTGGACCTTGAAGAGAAGAAAGGCTCTTGATAAGAAGGGGGAAAGGGCATGAGCAAACACAGGTGACATTAATGTCAAAGAAGAGAAAGAAATCACGCCTTAAAAGGTAGGACTGGACCAGATTTGAACAGCCTTGAAAGTTAAAGTTCTTGTAGGAGTGGGAGGGGCAGAAAGATTTCTGAACATAGAACTTACAGGATTCAGAACAGGTTAATTTAACAAATGCCTTCTGGGACACTACCATGTGCACGCACTGGATGAATAACTGAAGATGTATTTGCCTTTGGTGGGGAACTAACTTCAGTCTGGGAGATGAGTTGGCCTTGAGGTGACAAAGGGCAGGTTTGTAAGACCTGCTGAAGGAAGAACCAGCAGGGCCCAGAGAATGACTCCTCCAGGACATGGAGACAAAGACAGCAGAGAGAATTCTTCAAAGTATAAATTTAGGCAGCTGGAAGAATGGAAGAGTAAAGGGAAGCTAGTTGAGGAGGAGAGATGCAGAGCTGGTTTTAGAACTGTTGAACCTGAGGTTAACTACATCTGTGTCTAGTGGGCATTTAGATATATGAGTCTGGGGTTGGAGAGACAATAGTTGAAGATACAGCATAGGGGCCTTCCCAATGGACGAGTTGGGGGGCTGAGTAAGATTCCTCTGGGAGGGAGCATGATGAGAGAAACAAACAGAATGTCAGACTGAACCATGGGCGTCCCACACTAGGAGGTGATGGCGGGCGGGAGTGATCAGAGAAAAAAACAATGCCAAGGAGGGAAAAGTTGGGGGAGGTGTTGGAGTTTCAAATGGGAGAGGGTTGTCAACAATAAAAAATGCTACAAATCAACTATGTGGGCTGAGCACATAAATAATAAGTATTTGTTGAATAAGTGAATGAATGAAAGGAAGAAAGCCTTTGGATTTGAGAATCAACTTTCCTCAGTCAGAAGAATGGCCAGGGTTGCCCTCCGACAAGAGGACTGCAACGCTAAATTTTACATCGTCCTCCCTATAAACACATGTTGCTTCTTGCACAAGTCATCCTGTCCACCACACAGACATCCTTCCCTGCTTCCCCCATGTTTCCCCTCATCTTCCGTCCCAGTTTCCGGAACTCAAGCAACACAAACCTTCGGTGTCAAAGGAGACAGGAAACTCCAACTAGAGTTTCTACTTCATTAACAACTCTGCCTGTGGCTCCTCTTACATAAAGGGATATGTGGCAGTTGAGTGGAACAGGAGACTGCATTCTAGCCCCAGCTGTACTACTGACTAGCTGTGTGGCTGGGGACAAGCTGCTCAACCTCTCTGGAGCTGGGCTTTTCATAGACAAGAGGAGGTAGGTCTATCTGGACTCTAGACAAGTTTCGAAGGTCTCTTTCAGCTCTAAAGTCTGCGATTTTATCATTCTCAGAAGGCCCTCGCAACACCCTCAGAGAAGGAAGTGAAGTGAGTACAAGACCCGGGGAAACGACCGCCAGACCTCTTACCCAGGCGAAGCGCCAGGATAGGAGGAGTGTACCCAGAAAGTGAGAAGGAGCTGCCGGCCCTCGCGGATCACCAGGGAGCAGATCCCATTCCCAAGGCTGGGAAGGATCCCAACAACCCGAGTGCGATTCCCACCCCGCACCCCACCTTTCCTAGACTCTCAGACGACCGGGAGGCTCTAAAAAGCCCTGCGGGAAAAATAAAGATTTCTTTCCCAGAGTCCTGCGCTGCTTTTGCAAGTCGGATTCCGGCAGACACGATCTGCAGCCCGATAATGACACAGTCTTTGGAAGGAGCGACTGTTCTCGTTTCGCTCGCTCCGAGTTCTGGGGACGCCTGGCCGCCCGCGCCGTGCCCCGACGGGCGGGCGTCCGACCCCGGCACCGCTGACGGGCCAGCGGCGCCCCCGCCCGGGGCTCTCCTCCCCGCCGCCGGCCCAGCTGCGGTCTGCAAACATTTCCTGCCCCCGCCCCCACCCCCACCCGGAGCTTCCCAGTTGGAGCGAGTTGGGCTCGCAGCTGGGTCAGCGCTCGCGGTTGCCCCAACTCGGCTCCCCCGGCCCGCGGGGCTGGACAGGGGGACCCCGTCTGGCTCCGGAGCAGCCATCGGGGAAACCCAGGCGCCAGGAGCCGTGGGAGGTCGCTCGGGAAGCCCAAGTCTCGGGCAAGAAGGAGGACAACTGGCGGGGCGCCGACGACCCTGCTCCCTTCCCTGTCGTTACCTGCTCGCTTGCGGGGGTGTCCTGGGGCGGTCGGCCTCTCCCGGCGCTGTCTCCCCACGCAGTTGCCCATGCTGGCTCCTCAGCCGGGCCCCATGCACCGGAGGCGGCGGGGTGGTCGGCTGCTCCGCGCTCCTGCCCCGGACGGCGACGTCCCGGGTCAACGGCTCCTGCCGCCCGGCATCCGGCGCTCCCCAATCTCCCCCGGGGGCGTGCTCTACCCCTGCACCGGCTTCGCCACAAACTTTGCGGGCGAGGGGAGAGAGGGAGGTGGCCGACTACCCAGCACAGTCCCAGGTGGCCGGGCCAGGGGGGCCCGCGACGGTGCCCGGCCGGAGACCAGCTCCGCTGGAGGGGCGGAGAGAGGGGGCGGGCACCGCCGCAGCTACTCCCGGTTCGCTCGGGGCTCCCAGCTGGGGCCGGCCCCCCGGAGCCTGTCACTCACCTGCCTAACCCCGCCCCAGCCCGGCCCCGCTCCCTGCCATCCGCTCTCGGTGCCCGCGCCGGCGGCACCGCCCCCCCAGGTGCGCATGTGACCGACGACACCGCCCCCTTGGGCCGGCCTTGTTTTCTCATTGGCTTCCCCCAGGGTGCGTACCGCCCCTCGGCCCCACCCAGCCAGGTGCCCGCCCCACCGCCCGTCTCCCAGGGAGCTGGGCTGGGAATTATTCGCCCTCAAAGGCCCCCGGCTGCGTGCCCATCAGCCGCCCTCCCTTCCTGAGCCACCGCCCCGACTCCAGGCCCCGCCCCTTGGGGAGGGACCGTCCCATCCCTCCCTGGAACTGCCGGGCCTGGAGCCGGCAGGCACGTAATCCAGAGAGAGCCCCGCCCCCTCATCTTTCGCCACGCAATTGGCTCAGGAGGCGCGTGCGCGGAGAGGGCCGTCCCGTGCCACCTCCCACTTCCCCTCCCACGGTTTCCAGTTCGCGTCATGGCCGCCGCCGCCGCTCTGGAGGCGGTGGCGCCTACGGGCGCCCTGTGGGGCCTCGTGCAAGACTTCGTCATGGGTCAGCAGGAGGGCCCCGCTGACCAAGTGGCTGCAGGTACGGCCGACGGCGCCGCACGGCTTCCGCTTGGGGGCCTCCAGGAGGGAGCGGCCTCAGCACAGGCGCCGGGAGGGAAGGGAGTGAGGGACAGCGGTGACTTTGAGAGATTAGTCCGGGGCTGGCTGTGAGCACCGCGTGCTTAAGAGCCATAACAAATTGCGAGTCGCTTGCAGTCTTCCTTAAAGCGCCCTTACGCCCCTTGTCTCGGTTTATAGCCATCCTGTGCGCCGGCCGGGGTTAGGAGATTAATTACCATTTCACAGATGAGGAAACAGGCCCAGAGAGGGCAAGAGACTCTCAGATCAGGCCGGTGGGGGAGCTGGGACTCGGACCCAGTTCCTGCAGTTCAGAATCACGGGCTCACGCCGCAGAAGCACGTTGTTTCTAGGAAGTTGACGTGACAAGAAGCATCTTCAGCGGCATCAGCTCCAGTCGCGTGGCATGCTGGGAGTGGCCGGGCGGCCGGATATCTGACTGGCTGTAGTTGGAGAGAGGAGGAGAGAAAGCAGTCTAGGGGGAGTTTGAGAAGTTCTGCGTATCTTCCTTAAGGCTTTCCCTCCGTTTCTTGGTAAAGTTCTTGATTAATTTGCTTTGTGACTTTTTAACGTGGAGTTTGTTTTTATCTTTTCCTCAGAACTCCACTTTCCTGCTTTTGATCAGTTTAGGGATCTCTTAGTTCTGACAGCTTATCTAAGATTTGAATAAAACAAATTACAGATTTCATTGGAATTCTGAGACTTTTCACTCTTTTAGAAAAAAAAATCTAAAAAGTTATTGAATGTTAGGAGGCCTTCAGACCTTGTGTTTAAGTAATAGAATACAAAATAATCTTGTCAGCACAGATGCTTTTTGTCTCTATTTTTGGAAATTTTGCGTGTTTGGGGAGAAGTAAAGGATACATTTCTCTTGAAAATTGAACATATTCACTATTAGAATATGTGAGAAATGAATAATGTGAATCTGCCAGAAGTATAATACTTTGATCCTTAGCAATATTTCAATTTAATTTAATCCTTCCACCATTATTGAACACATTATTCTTGAAACACGATGCAGAGTAATAGGGATATAAATACAAATTACGCTAGATGTGTGCCTGCCAGGGACTTATAATATGGTGGGAGAGACTGCCATGCAAACGGATAGTACACCATGAAAAGGGCTGTAAGAGGTATGTGCAGGGTGACATGGAAGCACCAAGGAGCAAATAAATGCCTGATGTAGCCTTTCCACTAAGTTAACTTCTTACAGCTTTGTGCAGTATAGTGTGTCGTCAGTGCTTATGATTAACAACTACAGTGTATTATCAATGTCATTTTTCCCCATGTTTTATTATGAAAATTTTCAAACATACAGCAAAGTCTAAGTAATTTTTTCATAAGAAAAACACACATACACCCACGACCTAGATTCTACCATTAACATTTTAATATAATTTGCTTTATCATGTATCTATCTGTCATTTAAATTGCAGATAGCAGTACACTTCCCTCTAACTGCTTTGGTATGTATATCATTGACTAGGGTTTGTTTATAGTTTAATACAAATTTTGGTGTAAAATTTGTATTCAATGAAGTGTACAAATCTTAAGCATACATTCACTGATTTTGAAAAATGCTTATACCTACCCACTATCACGATAAAGAACATTACTATAAAAAGTGTTATTTGTAACTTTTTTCACATTTATACATTATGAACACAGTAATTTAGGGTTCTTCAAATTCAGAACACACTTGAGAAGTCAGCATGAATAAAGACCGCCAAGTTCTTATAAATATTTTTGTAGAATTTATATTTTTTGAAAAAAAAGTGGCCTAAACTGTTGTCTAGTTTAAATTTAGCTCAGCTAAGACTGTAACACTAGCCCTGTTGTAATTTAGCTCTCCTGATTAGGAAAGGAGGTTGGTAATAACAGATAACTAACAGAGGGGTAATAACAGATAAGGTTGAAAAGGTTTGGTGGGGTTGGATGATGCCTAACCTTGGATTCTAAACAGAGGGATTTAAATGACCTATTGTAGGTAATTGGGATCAATGTAGATCCTTGAGCAAGGGAGTCATATAGTGAAGATGAATTTGAGAAGGATTAAATCGGTATTCTCAATCTTAGATCACAGCCTTAGTTAGGGTTGTTGAAGGCTGACAGAGTTTTAAAGCATCCCCAGAAAGAATAAGATGTGCTTTTTAATCCTCCAGCCTAAATCAAGCTTCGTTAGTGCTGAAGGGACCAGCTTTCTATTCAGCCACTCATAGCCGCAGCCTCTCCTACAAATTGTAACTGCAGAAGGAACGTCCTGTGATCACAAAGGCAGCTACCACCAACTTTGTTTTGCACCTGGGTTCCTGATGAGAGTAGGTGTCAGATGTAAAGGTGCAAATGATGGAAGAGAAATGACCTGGCAGCCTAAGAGTTAAAGGCTGCTCAGCCAGGCATTCAATGGCTACCACTCCCCTCCTGGATCTTTAGTTCCAGGCAGCCAGTTGATTTGCTGTTCCCCTGATTGCTTTGCTTCCCAGATCCCTCCACTGGCTCCATCTAATTAAAGTTAGGCCTGGGATTAAAGGCCCAGTTTGAGTGCTCACTGCCTGCCCCCAAGTGTCTCCTGATTACTCCAGCCAGACATCATCTCACAGTTCAGAATCTCTGTGGTACTTATTTCTCAACCACTCATACTTATTTGCAGACTGTTTAGTAGCTACTACACATCTCTGCATCCTACCTGCCTGTTTCTACCACCATAGTCTCCTGGAGACTAGCATAAGTAGGTGGTATAAATGAATGGAATAAAAGATGCTGAAGGAAGAATCTGGAATTTGAGGGCTAATTAGTTATAGGGCTTGGAGGAGAGGGAGGACTCTAAGATGACCTCAAGCTTTTGAGCCTGAAGATGAGCAAAAGAAAAGTACTATGTCCAAAAATTGGGAAGGGAGCTGATTTTGAACATGTTGGATTTATAGGTGATGGATATAAATTTTCTTCCTCTTGGTTATTTGGATTTGCCTTCATTTCAGTCTTTATTGTATTTTCCTACATTTGTAATTCCACGAGGAGACCACTATTCTTGAAACCAGAAAACTGTTAAAGAAAAGTAAAATATAGTTCTGAGAAATGTCTGTGGCATTCTCAGCAGAAAGGGCATTTTGAGAGCTTGATTGGAACTGAGTCCTGATTGGGAATTTTCTCTCTCCTGTTCCTTCACATCCTCCCCCCTCTCCCCTTCCCCCTTGGCTGCTACTCCAGATTCTCAAGAGGCTGCAACTCCATCAGACAGAGGTCTGATTGTGCATTCTATGTCAGTGCTCATATAAATACTCCTTTGACGACTCCTCAGTGCCCCACACGGACTGGTGCCCTGCTGAGGAAAGAGTGGGTATTTAGCAGGTGCTAGTAGGTCCATTTTTAGAGAACAGATCTTGGACACATTGGAAAAACTTAGCCAACCTATATAGGGAAAGGAACTTACATTTATTTTTCTTATGCCAGTGAGACTACCCCTAGGAAAATTAACTTTTTATTAGCTTCTTTCATCCCTAGAGTCCAAGTACATAATTAACAGTACTTCCAGGTATTTTTCATTTGGAAGAACTTTTATTGTTAAGAGAACTAATCACTTAAAGTTAGTGATGGACGGTCCCATACACCCAAGAATTTTACTCCTTTCCTATGTTACCCCAGGCTCTGTTTATATCACTGTGGTAACACTGAACTTGTTGTTCTTTGATTGTTTTAAGTGTCTTTCTGCCCCAACAGACTGGGCTCCTTAAAAGCTCCCTGTCTATATTTCTCTCTCCAGTCCTAACACAGTAATTGATTTATAATAGGTATTCAATAAATGTTGAATGGATAAATGAAACCAAACGTACATGACAATTTTTTTAAAGAATGATTCAAGGAACGTGTAAGAGGGAGTAATTCTGTTTTGGGAATCAAGGAAGACTTCACAGAAGAGTTGCCATTTGAGCTGGGTCTTGAGTTGAAGTTCCTCAGACTGACAAGGGCAGGAAAGAGGCATTCCAAACCAAGGGAATGTGTTTCCAGGCTTAAGGATATGTAAGAGCTTGACATGTTGAGATTTCATGTGACTGAATGATAGGAGTTATGATCAAAGGTGAGGCTGGAGGGGATTGAGGGCTAAATCGTGAATGACATCAAGCCAAGGAGTCAGGTCTTAGGCAATGAGGGGCAAAGGGAGATTGGTGAGCAGGGAAGTAATTGTGCATTTTAGATAGATTAGGGATGGATCAGAAGGCTTTTTTTTTTTAATTGAAATAAAATTCACCACTGTAACCATTTTAAGTGTACAAATAAGTGGCTTTTAGTATATTCACAATGTTCTACAACTACCACCACTATCTAAAAATTACAGAACCTTTTCATTACACTAAAGTTGAAGGCTATTTTGACAGCTGTCCCTGTATAGTCTGGTTATAAGGGATGAAAAGGAAAAGATGAAAATTTGAAAGATGTTCTAAGATAGGCTCAACAGAACTAGAATAAGATGTTAGATTTAGTTACCTTTGTGAAAACATCTTCAAAATACTGATTCTAGTTCTTTGCCACCTTGTTTGCCATTTTCCTTACTCTTATTTACTGTTGCAATAGCTTTATTATTTCTTCATTTTTTCCTAATTTTGTATGACTTTTGTACTTCACTTTTATGTTTGTGCTGCATTAATTCAAGATGGATTCTTTGTGAAAGTATGAAGACTAAAGGGCTTTGCCAGGAGAATTCACCCATATACTGGGATTCAAGAAATCACATGCAAATGGATGTTTCTTTGTAATTGTAAAACAGCCAGTTTCATAATGATGTATACTGAATGCTGAAGAACTCTTTTTCATTTATAAAATTTGAGGCAACCTATATCAGTGAGATTGGCTAGTAGAGAGTGTGAGGGAAACTTTCTCTGGTGGTAGAAATATTCTATATCTTGATTGGGGTGTTGGTTACTCTGGGTATACTTTTGTTAAAACTAATCAAATTATATGTTCACTGTGCATTCCACTGTATGTAAATTATACCTCAATTTTTTTTTAATGAAAAAATTAGAGGTGACTGAGTGAGGCCTAATAGTCAGGTACTTTGTCTTAACAGCACTTGAGGTACTTCCAAAGAGAGTCCCTAGCCCAGCATACACAGAGGACTTTGATGGTGTTGCTGAAGAAGGATGGTTCAGTTCAGTAACAGTTATCAGTCCCCTATGGCTTCCTATGTGCTAACACCCTTGTGGCCGCTACTGAAATTATTTTTTAGATGGGTTTTTCAGCAGAGTTTCCTGGGTTCTGTCCAGGAGGTTCCAGAAAAGTACCCTTTTCCACCCTCCCAAATGGTGCAACTTTGTAACCCAGAAATGGGTATCTCTCTTCAGTACTGACGTTAAGGAATTGGGTGTAGAACAACTGATAGTGCCTTGGTTTGTCCTTTTAGTCTAGCTGCTGCCCCTTCCCCCACCCCACAGCTTGCGCATTTTTCCCTTTGGCTCTTTCTCAGGAGCAGGGGCAGCACTGGGCCTTCCACATCCTGGCACGAGTAAGGCTAAGAGTGCCTGATGTCTAAATTGGTGCCAGTCACGAGCTATGAATCCCAACTAGAGCACTCCCTTCCTCAGTCAGATCGGACTTCTTACTCTAGTACCAGATTGTGCCTCAGCTCAGTTCACAGCTATTGTTCAGAGACCACAGACTTAAGGGGGACTGGAAGTTTAGGAGTTTTCTCAAGCCTGTTTTTCACCTAGCCAAAGTCTGGTGTTGTCGAGAGCTGACTAATTAGGTCTTGCATTTAGAAGTAGGTGGGTTGGGGACCCAGAACAGGCTGCGAAAGTAATTCCCTGATTGCCACACCTTATTGAGCTAAAACCCCTCTATGTTAATCAAACGCTTAGGAAGATGGCTAACCTTTGCTCTTTGTTTCTCCTTTGAAAATTTATCCCAAGATGATTCTGTTAGATCTATGTGAATTACCATTGTGCTGCTAAAATTGCATTTTCAAAAATAAGTAATACACTCACATGGTGCAACATTCAAAAGGTGCAAAAGGATACACAGTGAGGAGTCTCCCTTCCATCCCAAGATGGCATGCAGACTGTGACAAATGAATTTACTATATTACTAGTGTCTGATACATCCTTGCTAAAGGGGGTGGGGGGAAAAGCTGATCTAAGTGACTTTGGAAAACAATATTTTGTCTGGAGACTATAAGGCTAAAGAGAAAACTGTACATAAATACTGTACTCTGCTTATAAATTTGTTTCTCACAGAGGCTGACAATTCTGAAAGTAGTTTATTAGCTACACTAGTGTTGAAAAGAATAATAAATGGTATAATAGATAATGGGAACCAGGTTTCTCACTGTCAGAGAAATAAATTACAAATAAGCAAGGGGGAAGGCTAGAACGAACCCTGTGGCACTAGATTAGAGAGGAGACTAATATGATCTTATGTTTAGTTTAATATATATGGGTAGATACAGACATAATGATAATATGTGTGTATACGTGGGTTAGAATACGTACATATATTTCCCAGCTCTCTCTGCTGAGGAGGGCCTAGAAGCAGTGACACCCCAATAGCAATGAGCACAGTTACACCCAGATCTTGGTTTTTAATACCATTCTCCAATAAAAGGAACCAGGGCTTCTTGGAGAAAAGGCTGATTCAAGGGTTGGGTCAGGGAAGTTACAAGATGACCCTGTAGTATTTTGTAGTGCCAGAAAGTAAGAAAGCACTTAAAAAAATAAAAGGATGGGGCATGGCAAAGGGACACTGGTGCCAACCTAAAAAAGCTCCCCATGGCCAAAGATAGAAAATTTGAGCAACAAAATAACCTAGTATTGGGGCTTCCCTGGTGGCGCAGTGGTTGAGAGTCCGCCTGCCGATGCAGGGGACACGGGTTCGCACCCCGGTCCGGGAAGATCCCACATGCCGCGGAGCGGGTAGGCCCGTGAGCCATGGCCGCTGAGCCTGCGCGTCCGGAGCCTGTGCTCCGCAATGGAAGAGGCCACAACAGTGAGAGGCCCGTGCACGGCAAAAAAAAACAAAAAAACGAAAAAACACCTAGTATTGGATTATAACCCAAGGAATAAAATAAATATACATGAGCTTATGCTGATGTAAACAACTGAATAAATGAAGAAAAGAGAAGAGATGAATCTTCCTTAGAATAACTCCAAATAACATAGATAGATAAATACTCTCCTTCTAGGAAATGAAGCTTAATCTCCTGTTTCCCCTTAACTGTGGACTGGACTTAGTGACTCCCTTCCAAAGGAAAGAGTGTGGGAAAAGAAAAAATAGTAACAGTATGTATGGTGCAGAGACCTGCTGACACTACCTTAACCAAGTGATCAAAGTTAAAATCACCAGTGATAAGTCATGTTGATATATTGTACCTATGATATGATGTGATGAGAAAGGCACTTCACCTCTATGCTATTCTTTCTCCAAATCCATAACCCCAGGCTAAACATGAGGAAAACATCAAAGAAACCCATATCAAGGGACATTCTATAAAGTAATTCTTTTAAAATACCAAGGTCATGAAAAGCAAGGAAGACTGAGAAACTTTCACAGACTAGAGGAGACTAAGGATTCATGATGGCTAGTTGCAATGTGGTGTCCTTAATTGGATCCTGAAACAGGAAAATTACATTAGTGGAAAAACTGGTAAAATCTGAATAAAGTCTAGAGTTTAATTAAAAGTAATATACAAATGCTAATCTCTGTTAGTTTCGACAGATATACTATGTAAGATGGTAACATTCAGGGAAACTGGGTGAGGGGTATACAGGAACTCTATACTGTCTTTACAACCTTTTTTTAAATCTAAAATTATTCCAAAGTGTAAAACATTTTTTTAAGTCTACCTCTCAATCCCCAGCTACCTGTCTCCCTCCCTAGAGACAACCAGTGTTACTAATTCCTTTCATCTTCTAGAGATATAAATAAATACAAATAGAAATAATTCTCCCTCCCTTTAAAAACAATGCTATGCACATACTATATACTATTTATGTACACTCTATTTATGTTCTGCTTTTAAATCTTTTCCCACTATCAGTATAAATATACAGGTTCCTCAGTCTTTTTTCAATTTTTTTCCTAAGTAGTTACAGAGAATTCCATTATGGATGTACTATAACTTATTTAACTTGTTTCTTTTTTTTTTAATTTTATTTATGTATTGTTTATATAGCAGGTTCTTATTAGTTATCTATTTTGTACATATTAGTGTATACATGTCAATCCCAATCTCCCAATTCATCCCACCACCACCACCACCACCCTCCCCGCCACTTTCCCCCCTTGGTGTCCATAGGTTTGTTCTCTACATCTGTGTCTCTATTTCTACCTTGCAAACTGGTTCATCTGTACCATTTTTCTAGATTCCACATATATGCGTCAATATATGACATTTGTTTTTCTCTTTCTGACTTACTTCACTCTGTAGTCTCTAGGTCCATCCTCCTCTCTACAGATGACCCAATTTCGTTCCTTTCTATGGCTGAGTAATATTGCATTGTATATATGTGCCACATCTTTATCCATTCATCTGTTGATGGACACTTAGGTTGCTTCCATGTCCCAGCCATTTGTTGTTTGCAGTCATTTGCTATTATAAATCATTCTGAAATGAAAAAACTTGTACATGCATTATTTTGCACTTTTACAAGTATATAGGATAAATTCTGAGAAGATTCCCTGGATTAAAGCCTACGTACATTTGTAATTTAAAAAGTATTTTCAAATTGCCTTCCATAGGGACTTCTCTGGTGGTCCAGTGGTTAAGACCCGCGCTTCCACTGCAGGGGGCGCAGGTTAGACCCCTAGTCAAGCAGTTAAAATCCTCCATGCCCCACAGGCGCGGCCAAAAAAAGGGGGGGGGGTGCTCCATAAAAGGGCAGTACCAATTTTTACTCCACCTACAGTGTTTAAGAGTGCCTTAATTCCACGCACCATCACCAAACATAAGCGTGATACAAAATGTTTGATCTTTGCCAGTCTAGTATGTTAAAAACCAACGTTTTGGGGAGTTGAATTTGCATTCCTGTTGTTAATATGGTTGAGCATCTTTTAAAATTGGTTGTTGGTCTTTTTCCTCAATGACTTGTAGAAGTGCTTTTTATATTGGTAAAATAGCCCTTTGTTATAAGAATTGCAAATATTTTTCCCAGTTTGTCTTATGATGTTTGTTTTTGCCTTGCAGAAAATCCAATTTTTTTTTTTAATGTAGCTGATTTTAACCAATCTTTTCTTTTATGCCTAAATATAACTATGTTATACTTAGAAATGTTCTCGTGTGTTTTTTTCTTTAATCCATTTGATATTTACTTTGGTGAAAGATTCGGAGCCATTGGTTTGTTTGTTTGTTTGTTTGTTTCAAATATTTACCCAATCATGCCAACACCATTTATTGAATAGTCTTTCATTAATTGAAATATGATTTTTAAAATCATATTCTCATGTATTTGTGTCTCTTTCTGGATTTGCTATTCTATTTCTGTACCATTGATTTCTTTGAATATGAACTCATACTACACTGGTTATATTTTGTTTTTTACTTTTATTATGGAAAACATAAAGTATATTCAAAACTATACAGTATTTTATGGGCTTCCCTGGTGGCGCAGTGGTTAAGAGTCCGCCTGCCGATGCAGGGGACACGGGTTCGTGCCCGGGTCTGGGAAGATCCCACATGCCACGGAGCAGCTGGGCCTATGAGCCACGACCGCTGAGCCTGCACGTCCGGAGCCTGTGCTCTGCAACGGGAGAGGCCACAACAGTGAGAGACCCGCGTACCATCAAAAAAACAAAAACAAAAAACTATACAGTATTTTAATTACTGTGACTTTATAACAATCTTTTACTATCTGGAAGAACTGCCTTCCCTCCCTCCCTCATTGCTCTTTTTCAGAATTTGCCTGTCTAATTATGTATTATTTTTAACACACTAACTTTCTCAGTGGTTCTTTAAAGTTTTCACCATTCAGATATTCACATTTTTATATATATATATATATATATTTTTTTTTTTTCTTGCCTGCGTTGGGTCTTTGTTGCTGCTTGCAGGTTTTCTGTAGTTGCAGTGAGCAGGGGCTACTCTTCGTTGCAGTGCGTGGGCTTCTCATTGTGGTGGCTTCTCTTGTTGTGGAGCACAGGCTCTAGGCGCGTGGGCTACAGTAGTTGCAGCACGTGGGCTCAGTAGTTGTGGCACGCAGGCCATAGAGCGCACGGGCTTCAGTAGTTTTGGCGCATGGGCTCAGTAGTTGTGGCTCTCAGGCTCTAGAGTGCAGGCTCAGTAGTTGTGGCACACGGGTTCAGTTGCTCCACGGCATGTGGGATCTTCCCGGAGCAGGGATTGAACTTGTGTCCCCTGCATTGGCAGGCAGATTCTTAACCACTGAGCCACCAGAGAAGTCCCCAGATATTCACATTTTTTGTTAGGTTTATATCTAGGTATTTTTCTCTCTCTTTCTCTCTTTTTTAATTTTTATTTGTTGCTATTGTAAATAGGCTCTTTTTTCCTTTATATAATTTTTCAGGCTATTGTATGTGTGTATGTGAAAGTTCTTAATTTCATATTAATTTTGTACCTAGCCACCCTAATGAATTATTTTGTTTGTAGTATTTTTTTCATTTATTTCTCTTGGATTTTCTAGATAAACAGTTACCTGCAAATGATATATTGATTTTCTTTTCAATTTTTATACTTGGAGCTGCATACTTGAAGTGTTACAGAAATGCTTTCCATGTAGGAGAGGCTCTTGGCAAGCATTGTGGGCCCCATGGTGTAAGACCTAGGGTAGGCAAAAACATTGGTAATTAGAGCCATTGAACCCTGGGATGGAATTTTATTTTTATTTTTTCAGATTTCTTTTTCTTCTTTCCTTTAGATGTGAAATCTGGAAGCTATACGGTGTTACAAGTGGTGGAAGCCCTTGGGTAAGAGCCTCTGCTCTAGAATACCAGTCTCCAGCCCTGGCGCTGCACTCTGAAAAAGTTATTTTGTCCTGAATTTCTCCTACTGTAGCCCAACACCCTCCTCCCCCTCCCATATCAGTACCTCATGTTAAGCCAGTGTTTCTCCTGAAAAATGATTCTTGCCACCTGACTGAGGCCCCTAAGGAAGTGTTGGGAACACCGCCTGTGGGTCACATTAGCTCCTGGGTCAGCCCACAGGTTTAGGCTGAGATGGGTGGTTGAAAGCCATCAACTGTTAGTTAATTAGAGCTGGGATTCCTCTTCTGCTTCTTTAGACCCACCCTCCCCAATAGGATTCTAGTCAGCCTACATCTGACTCAGACCTGCTGTGAGCCCAGCCTGGGGAGTGGTCAAGAGGCTGACCTTGCACCAGGTTCCCCACTATAGGAAAAGGCTTGGAAAAACAGCTGGAAGACCAGTGTTACCACCAGATATTCCAAGCTCCAGAGGAACTATATGCTTGTAGTCTAATGTCTGCTTTCCTCATATTTCATACTTGGTAGGCCATTTAAATTGACATTTAAATTAGCGAAGGTTGTTAACTGTCATGGCTAGCATGTCTTCTAAAACAGAAAAAACTAGAAAATTGGGGAGAGGGTGGGGGAGTAAGGTCACTATTATGCATTTTTCCCACATAAGAGACCTTTTGGCCTTTCTCCTCATGTTGTGGCCTTGGTCCATTTTTTTTTTAAATAACAGCTTTATCGAGATACAATTTATGTATCATAAAGTTCACCATTTTAAAGTGTGTATTCACAGATTTGTACGACCCTTATCACAGTCAGTTTTAAGACATTTTCATCACCCCAAAGAGAAACCCCACGCCCATTAGCAATCACTCCCCATTCCTTTCTCTTCCTAGCCCCTGGCAACCACTAATCTACTCTGTCTCTGTGGATTTGCCTATGCTGAAAATTTCACATAAATGGAATTATACAGTAATATGTAACCTTTGTGATTGGCTTCTTTCACTTAGCATAATGTTTTCAAAGTTCATCCCTGTTGTAGCATGTATCAGTACTTCATTTCTTGCTGAACAATATTCTGTTATATGGGTATACCACATTTTGTTTAACCATTCATCAGTTGAGGGATATCTGAGTTGTTTCCACATTTTGGCTATTATGAATAATGCTGCTATGAGCATTTGTGTGCCTTGGTCCATTTTTAAATGCACAGTTTTCTACTTCTACCTTTCTATAAGTTCCTGTCCTAAGGATCCTGTCAAAAGTGAGCTTCTTTTTACCCCATTACCCCTAGCTATAGATACTCTTAACCTTGAGGTTTCATTCATGTATCCTGGCCAGTTCTCCTTCAGAAGTCTTCTACCTCCTGCATTTACTTAGATTCCTTCTGGTATGTCTAAATGTGAGTTGTTTTGATGATAAATCACCTCCTTGTTGCTTCAGCCTAGGTCCTCCCATATCAATAATCCTAAATAGTTAAAACCTTTACTCTGACCATCTTACTTTGTAAACTTCCAATTATAAAGACCATAATGGTCTTCCAGTTATAAAGACGATATGGTCCCTAAGACTATAGTGGTTGCTTTAACAGTGATATATTTATTCTCCTCCTGTTTTGGTAGAAGCTGCAGCTGCCAGTCATCTCTTGAGCCCTGTGGTTAGCTGCTAAGCTCTGTTTCAGAGGAATGTCACAGTTGTATGAGAAGGAGTAAGCCCCATGCCCAGTCAGTGCCTGGAGATGGACACTTCTGTTGGCTGTGGTGTCACGTATGCCTCTAATGATGCCAGGTCAATCTGGGGATTGGCCTTAGTGTTGTCTGTAATGCTAATGTCTGTAATGCTAACACCTCCAGAATACCTTCCTGGGCTGGCTTCTATGCCCAGGGGGTGAGTGTGACTAATTGCAAAATATTTACTTCAAAAGTTTGAACTGGGTAATGTCAGGCTGTCTCTATCTTACTTTACCCCAGGTCCTCTCTAGAGAATCCAGAACCCCGAACTCGGGCACGAGGAATCCAGCTCTTGTCACAGGTGCTACTGCAGTGTCACTCCTTGCTCCTGGAGAAGGAAGGTACTGGCATCGCTAGTAGGAGTGCTGAGCCAAGGCCTTGTCTATTCAAGCCAACTTTACAGGGAGGGAGGGAGGACATAAGGTATCTGTGAACTCTTAATTCAGGGTCTTCATTCCTCACTGGTATATGTGGCAGAGAAGATAAGAATTGAGACACAAGACACATGGATTTCAAATGTAGCCTTAGACAGTATTTTTCAGTATATCTTCCCCTCTTTGTAAAATGGACAAAGTAGTGTTTCATAGATGGAGTGGAAAAGTAATGAAATATCATAGTGTTTTGAAGTCCTGAGGAAAAAAGCCAACAACTTATTTATCTTCTATAAAGCTTTATTAGCATCTAGCCATGCCCATTTATTTACCTATTGTGTATGCTGCTTTTATGTTACAGTGGCCCAGTTGAGTAGTTTTGACATACTATGTCCTACAAGCCTAAAATATTTACTGTCTGGCCCTTTGAGAAAATTTGCCAACCCAAGTTCTGTAGAAAGGCAGTTCTCGGCTTGAGAATGGGTTTGATTGTGACCTAGTGAGAATGGATAATAAAAGATGTTCACCTATTTTCCTGACAGATCAAGGAAGTCACCCTCAAATGGGAGGGCTTGGGACATATCTCTCAGTGAAGGAGAAAATTTGTAGTGAAGCCCAAGCAGGAACAGCCCTTATAAACTTTGGGAAGGAGCAAAGCCGGTGGGCCCTCCTCCAGCCTGTGTAAACTAACGGCTGAATTTCTGGTCTGTGCAGTGGTACACTTGATCCTATTCTATGAGAACCGGCTGAAGGACCATCATCTTGTGATCCCGTCTGTCCTGCAGGGTTTGAGGGCACTTGTGAGTTCTTTTTTGTATTACATACCATGTTTGCAGGAACCTATTTCCAGTGAATTCTCTCCTTCCCCTTAGAGGGTGAGACTTCAAGTGCTTCAAAGCAGATACCCAGATGTGGGACTAAACTAGCCTCAGCCAGCTCCACTTCTGTTTTTAGTTTGTAGAGTAAAAGTATCCTTTGGGGACTGGAATTCAAAGCCAAACTGGAAGGAGCTGCAGAGACCTAATCAACTTGAGAAAAGGGACCATGTATCTCACTGTTAGCACTTCTTCCCAAACCTGGATGTTGTGATTCCCACTGTAGCTAAATAGCCCTGTTTTAGGCTTGTGTCTTGAAGGCTGTGCTAGAATTCCCAGAATTCCCTCTGTGCTCACACTTCTCTTCTCCCCCAGAGCCTGTGTGTGGCCCTGCCCCCAGGGCTGGCTGTCTCCGTGCTTAAAGCCATCTTCCAGGAGGTCCACGTACAGGTGAGTGGTAACAGTCACCTTGGTATTCTCCTCTATCTCCCAGCCATTGACATAACTAGAATTAGATGGCAAAAAAAATTGCCTTCTAAGTTCTGAACTCTTTCAGGTCTTTGACCATGTTCACATGCTATCCCTTGCTACTGTATAAGGAGAGCGAGGCATGCCATTATGTCTGACCTGTGTCCTCTTACACTTAAAGTAAGGCATACAGCAGACAGGTTTTGGTTATCGGTTCCACTGCTGGACTGCTGGGCAATAGCCGTATCCTTTCTCTACATTTCCTCTGAGGTTCATCTTATACTGGTGTAAAGAGCACTGTCCACTTAGAGATTGTGAAGCAGGAAGTAGTTTTGTCAGCTGAGGTATTCTTTGGGCACTTTCTTTACTTACTTCCTGTCTCTCCTACCAAGTCCCTGCCACAGGTGGACCGACACACAGTCTACAGTATCATCACCAACTTCATGCGAACCCGGGAAGAAGGTAAGAGGCAGGGCTCTCTGGAAAATCTGAAAAGTGAGCACATCTTTTTTTTCCCCCATTACCAGGACTCATTTTAGCCCAGGGGTGATATAGAAGAGCCAGTACTTTGAGAGGATGATAAAGGGAAACTGGGAGCCACTCACTCCCCAGGAAAGTAAAGAAACGGTGGAGTTTGAGCTGATGTTTTAAATTCTTACCTCTGTAACAATTATGTATTGTTGCACATCTTCTCTTCACTGAGAACTCTCTTGGAATAGGAAAACAGAAAGGGCCTGCTCTGGTAGGCAGGAAAGTCAGTGATAGCAGAGGGAGAACACAGGCCAGAAGAAAGCCCAGCTTTCTATCCCACGGGACAGTAATGATCTTGTTCTCTCCTCCGCAGAGCTGAAGGGCCTAGGAGCTGATTTCACCTTTGGCTTCATCCAGGTGATGGATGGGGAAAAGGATCCCCGTAATCTTCTGGTGGCCTTCCGCATCGTCCATGACCTCATCTCCAGAGACTATAGCCTGGGTACACCCTTGTAGCCTTGAATTAGCTGGTTGGGGCTTGTCAGATGAGAGGCTTATAAGTCCTCATTCTTTTTCTGTTGCCTTAGGACCCTTTGTGGAGGAGTTGTTTGAAGTGACATCCTGTTACTTCCCTATTGATTTTACCCCTGTAAGTAGTACCTTTCATTCATTCACTCATTCAAATATTTGTCCAATGTCTGTTATGTGCCAGGCCCAGTTCTAGGCCCTGAGGGTGCAGCGGTGAACAAAAGAAACAATCCCTGCCCTCAAGAACTTAACGTTTTAGTAAACTGGGAAGTGGAAAAACATTTGCCATGGGAGGAAGGGTTCAATTCGGCAGGTATTTGGGAGAGTCCTTGACAAAGTATGTAGTGCTTCGAACTACAGGATTGTATAACATGATTCATGTCCTTGAAAGTTGAAACATTTAAGTAACAGTAAGAGATTGTGGACCAAAACAAGTGGTGTTATAATTGTTCAAAGAAGACAGAGTTTAGTGTGAGCTAGAGTAAGCAGGAACTGACTTCACAGATAAGATAGGATTTCTGTTGGTTTCTGAAGGATGTGTAGGATATGATCCTGGATTCTGAGGGTGCATCTCAGGCAGTAGAAACAAATTGACTAAACAAAGACGACACAGTTGAGCACAGTGTGTACAGGAGGTGTTTGCTCTGATGCCCTCGGACTTTCCTCCCACTCTGCATCTTGATTTTCCTTCTTTTTCCAAATACTCAGGGTCTCATCACTATATGGGTACGCATGGGTATGTGTACTGCAAGCATTAGTGATTTGGAAAAAATGAAAGGAGTTATACCACAGCATACCAAACTACATTGGAGCATTGACTCTCAGTGCCTTTAAAGATACACAGCCATTTTTGCCATAGGGAATTTCTTAACCAGCTTATTCTAGTTGACATCAATTGCTTGGGACCACCTCTCTGATATTCTTTTCATCTCTTTTGTAATCAGTATCACTGTTTCTTCTCAGAAGAACTTAAGCCTTTTAAATAGGGACACCTGGCTTTTAGTGTAACAATTTATGTTAGAAATACCCTTTATGGTCTTACCAATCTGTTTTGGCCATTTGCCATCCTCATAGTGGATCACATCAGTATAAGTGATGGTTCCTATCCTGTGTGTAGGGGTCAGCAAACTTTTTCTGTTAGGGCCAGATAGTTACTATTTTAGACTTTGCAGGCCATATGGTCTCTGTTGAAGCTCCTCACCTCTGCTGTTCTAGCACAGGAACGGCCATAGACACTGGAATGTGGTACAGTGGCTATATTGCAATAAAACTTTATTTATGGACACGGAAATTTAAATTTCATGTCATTTTCATGTGTCACAAGATACTATTCTTTTGATTTTTTTTCAACGACTTAAAAATGTAAAAACCATTCTTAACTTGGCCATACAGTCTTAACTGGTTGCTTCCTACTCTTAATGCAGAGTAGATAATCTTCCTTTACCATCATCTAGGGATTCCTTTGTCTTTTCTCTTGGATCGGATCTCTTATCTCCTGGGTTTATGTACTTCCTATTTTATAGTTTACTCCCTCATTTTGGTGGTGCACATCCCTTATTAGCTTCCCCAGTGTGTAAAAAGAGTGAAACATTTAGATTTTTGTAAATCTAGAATGTCTTCATTCTTTCCTCCCACTTATTGACAATATGGGTATGAAATTGAAGGCATTGCTACATTTACCTCGAATTTTCAGTTGCTGTGAAGAAGTCTAGATTCTTTTTGATTTGCAAAACTTTATGGTCACTTTTTTTCCTCTTTTCTGGAAGCTTTTAAGTTTTGATTATTTTCCCCCAATATATTGAAAATTCACAATTATGTGCCTTAGTACGGGTCTGCTTTCATGCATTGTATTGGGTACTTGGTAGGTCCCATCAATCTGGAAACTCATGTCCTTCAGTCCTGGGAAATTTTCTTGCATTCTTTCTTTGATGATTTCTTTCCCTCTGTTTTCTCTGTTCCTTCCTTTTGGAACTCCTATCAGTCTTCTGTTAGACCTCTGAATCTCCTACTTTTCTTTCATATTTCTTACCTCTCCCTTTTTGTTAGTTTATAAGAAAATTCTACAGTTTTATCTTTTCTGTCAGTCAAAGTCCAGGCATGAAAACAGAAACCACTTTGGTATTTAAAACAGAAATAATTTAATGCAGGAAATTGTTTTTACAAGTTATGGGAAAGCTGAGAAGCCAAACGGGATAGTGAGGCAACCTATCAATTGCAGGAAGCCACTATCACCCCTAGGCTGGAGGGACAAAGGGAAGAGTTGATGTTACTGGACCTCAGGGGCTGAGAGTATGACAAAAACATAGGCCTATCAGTAGAAGCTGGAGCCATGGAGGAGATGCTGCCAATGCTGAAAGCGCCCACTAAATTGGAGAAATGGGAAGAAATGCCCTGGGTTTTCCTTTCCTTCTGACCTGCATTCTTCTACAAGTGCTTCCCGTTGGCTGAACCCAGGCCATTATGGGAGCCTGGGAAATGTAGCCTGCAGTGGTCAGCCCAAGGAATGGCTCTGAGGGCAGAAAGGCCCAGGACTAGCACATCTCCTATTAACCCCTTCTATTGATTTTGTTTCTCATTTCTGCTCTCATGCTTTGAATTTCCCAGGACCTTTTTTTTTTAATTAATTTTTATTGGAGTATGGTTGTTTTACAATGTTGTGTTAGCCTCCACCGCACAACAAAATGAATCAGCCGTACACATACAGATATCCCCTTCCCTTTTGGACTTCCCTCCCATTTAGGTTACCACAATGCATTAGGTAGAGTTCCCTGTGCTATACAGTATGTTCCCATCAGTTGTCTATTTTATACATAGTATCAATAATATATATGTGTCAATCCAGTCTCCCAATTCCTCCCACCCCACCCCTTTCCCCCTTTGTATCCATACATTTGTTCTCAACATCTGTGTCTCTATATCTGCTTTGCAAATAAGATCATCTATACCATTTTTCTAAATTCCACATATATGCGTTATTATACGATATTTGCTTTTCTCTTTCTGACTTACTTCACTCTGTATGACACTCTCTAGGTCCATCCACGTCCCTACAAATGACCCAATTTCATTCCTTTTTATGGCTGAGTAATATTCCTTTGTATATATGTACCACATCTTCTTTATCCATTTTCCCAGGGCCTTTTATTGTCATTTTTGATGATCTCTTGAACGTCTTTTGTTTTGTTTTTTTAAATATTTATTTATTTGGCTGTGCTGGATCTTAGTCACAGCACGCAGGATCTTTGTTGCCACATGCGGGATCTTTAGTTGCACCATGCAGGATCTTTTAGTTGTGGCATGCAGGCTCTTAGTTGCGGCATGCAGGATCTCGTTCCCTGACCAGGGATCGAACCCAGGCCCCCTGCATTGGGAGCTCGGAGTCTTAACTGCTGGACCACCAAGTTAAGACTGGTGGTCTTTTTTTCTTTAGCATTCTGTTCTTATTTAATCCATGAATGAATTACTTTCTTACTGTTTTTGAAAACTCTCCCCACATATGTGGTCTTTGTTTCCTCCAAGTTTTTTTTTTTGTTTTTGGTCTCTATTTCCAGGTTAGAGGCTTTCTTCAGATATCTGGTAATCCTTGGGAGTTTGCACATGTTTCAAAGTGAGAATTATAAAGTTGAGTGGGAGCTCTGAGCACAGGGAATGGGCTGGCTGAGGATGAACTTCCCTGTATAGTGGCTTACATGGACAGCTTGGGAACCCCCAGTGTATTCTTCCTCTTGGGCTAGTCAGGTTCTTCTAGAAAAAGACCTTAGATCAGCCTAGAGGGAGAAGTCTGGCTACAAGCAAATAGGGCTGGAAGGGGTTGGAAAGTCTCAATTCTCAAAACTGTATCACTTAGACTTTTTTTTTTTTTTCCTGCCGTGCCGTTCCCCAATCAGGGGTTGAACCCGGGCCCTGGTAGTGAAAGCACTGAGTCCTAACTACTGGACCACCGGGAATTCCCACTTAGACCTCTTTTGATTCAGCACCCAGGCCCTCAGCTGCACCTATGTCTCTAAGACTAGACCTCTGTCTTACCCTCTCTAAAGAATTAAACCTCCAGATTCTACTGCAGCTAGGGAGGACTTGAGAAGCAATCTCGGAGGTCAGATTGCTTCTCGAACCCCACTCCCAATTCCAAAGGTACCTGGTACTTCTGGTTGTGAAGCCTTTTGAGGAGACTGGTGTATATGGGGAGTTACTCAGCATTCCCCAAGCCTACTGAGGATTCTGTTGTCTTGGCTCTGCTAAGTCATTTTCTTCTTATCCATCTGCTTTTCACCTTCTACAGTTTTGTTGCTAACATCCCTTATCGTGTTCTCGTCAACCTTTAGCTTTATAGCTTTAAAAAAAAAAGAAAAGAAAGGAAAATCCCTTTACTGTATTTTTGGTGGGGTTTCTAAAGAGAAAAGGAAAATCTGATGTATGTTTTCAGTGTGCCTTCTTGACATACACGCGGCCAACAGGCACATGAAAAGATGCAAATCAAAACTACAATGAGGTATCACCTCACACCTATTAGAATGGCCATCATCAAAAAGTCTACAAATAATAAATGCTGGAGAAGGTGTAGAGAAAAGGGAACTCTCCACTGTTGGTGGGAATGTAAATTGGTGCAGCCACTATGGAAAACAGTATGGAGGTTCCTTAAAAAACTGAAAATAGAGCTACCATATGATCCAGCAATCCCACTCCTGGGCATATATCCAGAAAAGATGAAAACTCTAATTTGAAAAGATACATGCACCCCAGTGTTCATAGCAGCACTATTTACAAGAGCCAAGACATGGAAGCAACCTAAATGTTCATCAACAGATGAATGGATAAAGATGTTGGGGGGGGGGTGCATGTGTGTGTGTATTCCATTACAATGGAATACTACTCAGCCATAAAAAAGAATGAAATAATGCCATTTGCAGCAACATGGATGGACCTAGAGATTATCATACTGAGTAAAGTAAGACAGAGAAAGACAAATATTATATGATATCACTTATATGTGGAATCTAAAAGTAATATAAATGAATTTATTTACAAAACAGAAACAGACGCAAAGATATAGAAAACAAACTTTATGGTTATCAAAGGGGAAAGGTGAGGAGGAATAAATTAGGAGTATGGGATTAACAGATACATACCACTATATATAAAATAGATAAACAACAAGGATTTACTGTATAACACAGGGAACTATGTTCAGTATCTTATAATAACCTATAGTGGAAAAGAATCTGAAAAAAATATATATGTATATAAGTGAATCACTTTACTGTACACCTGAAACTAACACAGTATTGTAAGTCAACTATATACTTCAATAAAAAAAATCTGCCTTCTTGATGCAGAAATCATGAAAGTTTTTATAATGCCAGAATTACGGCTTTTTATAATGGTAAAAAAATAGGAATGTCCATCAAAGGGTGATTATCCAAATAAACTGTGGCTTAACCACACAATGAAATAGTATCAGCCACTAAAAGTAATGCTATGAAAAAATAATTTAATAACATGAAAAAATGTACCTAGTATTAAGTGAAAAAATAGATTGCAGAAAATATATTCAAAAGATCACATTTTTAAAAAGTGTATATATTTTAAAGGGAAACAGCGTCTACCAATCACATAGTCATGATAGTATATATACAGAGAAGAAACTTGCACCAGAAAGTTAAGGGTGCTTATCTCTGAGTGGTGAGATGATAGATAAGATGGAAACTGTGTGATCAGATAGAAAATAAATGCCCAACAGACAAAAATTCCCAAGGAACATGTAAGAGCAAGCAGTCTTCCTGCTGGGGCCTCATACCATAAACTTCTTCTGCCAGATTGGGTGTAAATCTCACCCTATTCTGCAGGGTTGCCAGGTTCACTCCTGTGTCCAGGGGTGGTCTGAAGAGTTATACAAGCTCACGCCCCCTTCTGCCTTTTCCAGCCACCTAATGATCCCCATGGTATCCAGAGAGAAGATCTCATCCTGAGTCTTCGAGCTGTGCTGGCTTCTACACCGCGATTTGCTGAGGTGGGTCTAGCCAAAGTTAGGATATGTAGCCTCAACCCACAGAAGGGTCTGAAGAAAGAACAGTAAAAGCATGGGGGAAAAGAAAGTTCCAGTATACATTTTAGGTTATGGCATCTTGCAAGTGTCTTCAGACCTTCGAAGTAAAAAACTTCACCATCTCTTCATTTAAAATAGTAAACCAATCCCTATTTGGTGCTATCTTTTGAAATTCTTTAGCTTTGCCAGCTAGCCCACTTCTCAGGTCACTGGGAGTCTGGCCATGGATTGAGAGGGAGGTTGGTTTACAGTCACTACTCTCGACTCGAGTATAGCTCCTTGATGTAACACCTACCCCTGGGAACTGGTGGCAGTGAGGACATGGTTGGCCTTGGTGTGGCTGCAGCACTACCCATATCTCACTCTTTAGTTCTTCCTTCTCTCCCACAGTTCCTGCTCCCCCTGCTGATTGAGAAAGTGGATTCCGAGATTCTGAGTGCCAAGCTGGATTCTCTGCAGACTCTGGTGAGTGATTGTTCTCTTTTGAGGATCCAGCTGTCTTTAGACAATT
This sequence comes from Orcinus orca, assembly GCF_937001465.1. Classification (NCBI taxonomy): domain Eukaryota; kingdom Metazoa; phylum Chordata; class Mammalia; order Artiodactyla; family Delphinidae; genus Orcinus; species Orcinus orca. The sequence goes on along the minus strand of NC_064572.1, from coordinate 60,456,090 downwards.
TAGGGGTGCTAAAGGATTATGAATTGATTCTTGGAGAGCCAGGGAATAGTTCATTGGCCTCAAGAGAGGGATACCCAGAATCCGGGCCTATATGTTGACCTAAAGCCCCCAGTTGCATTTTGTCTTGTTCTGTAGTAACTGAGTGGCAGCTGAGGAAAGGCTGACCAGGGCTCCCTCTTCATGCTTGTTTTCCATCAGTCAGGACAAGCTCCTATTTTTCAGTGACCTGGGTAGGATGGTTATGAAATCCTGCTGGTTTACTGCTGAGAGCCGGGGTCTTTCAGGTGCCATTATGCTGAGGGGCCTGCATGTCCTAGGAAGTCTGAGTGTGTAGATAGCCATTACCTGTGCTTTCCTTGGCAGAATGCTTGCTGTGCTGTGTACGGACAGAAAGAACTAAAGGACTTCCTCCCCAGCCTTTGGGCTTCTATCCGCAGAGAGGTGAGTGTTACTTAGATAAACTCACTACCATTAACTCCTGGTTGTCAGGCACGAGGGGAAATAACACACCGTATCCTTTTCCCTCTGTTGCTGTGCTTGGTTATTCAGCAAGAGAGCAAGGGGGCATACTTCTAGTTGAATGACAAGGTAGGGTCAGCTGTTTGGTCGTGGCACATGATCAGTCTCGCACAGTGCCCAATTCCTGTCCTTCCATGGTAAGGAGCATAGGTCATGCTGAGTAGAGCGGGAGAGGAAGAGACTTAGGAAAGGGGTTCCCAACAACCACTGCTCAAAGTTGTATTCAGTTTCTCAAAAAGTATGTGTATCAATCCTAGTGGGACTGAGGACTTAATGAGAATACACCAATTGAGAAGAAACTCATTTGGGGGGTTAATTTCCATTGCTGTGCCCCAAAGGTTCTCACCACCCCCTCCCCGCAAAGGAAATAGGCAGTAGGTGGGTGGGGTCTCACCTGGTGCAGGCTCACCTCAGTAGCCATGGGATCCCTCCCTGACAGGTGTTCCAGACGGCAAGTGAGCGGGTAGAGGCCGAGGGCCTGGCAGCCCTTAACTCCCTGACTGCGTGTTTGTCTCGCTCTGTGCTGAGGGCTGATGCTGAGGACCTCCTTGACTCCTTCCTTAGCAACATTCTACAGGGTAATGGGGCCATGGCAGCTAGAAAGGGGAGTGAGCACAACAGAGAAATTCCTTAAGGCCAGTGACCTTTCATGAGTGGCCCCCATGTTCAGTGATTTGGGTGCTGGAGCCCTGCTTTGAATTGAAAGCAATTTAAGTGGTAACTGCTAGCCAACTGTCCCAGGGCTCAGCCTCCAACTTCTATGGCCTGCAGGGGAACCAGGCAACATTCAGCCTACTCCCTAGGTCTGTGATGTGCTGCCTTTCTAGACTGCAGGCACCATCTGTGTGAACCAGACATGAAACTGGTGTGGCCTAGTGCCAAACTGTTGCAGGCGGCTGCAGGTGCGTCTGCCCGGGCCTGTGACCACATCACCAGCAACGTGCTGCCCCTACTGCTGGAACAGTTCCACAAGCACAGTCAGGTAAGGAAGCAGAATCTGTTGGGGAAATGATGGGACCCCTTGCCAGGATCGCTGTCTCACAGAGAGAGCGCTAAGCATTGAGCTTGGGCCTAGATATAGTAGATCTCGGGTTTTGCTCCCATTAGCTTCTGCTGGTTCCCTTGTTCACTCTTTTCCTGACACTCTTATGTAAAAGGATAATTCTCCCCAATTCTGCAAGTAGCAGGACTGAAATCCTTTAAAAATAAAGTATTTTTAGACTTGAATACCCCTTAAAACATTACAGAGCAACCAGCGGCGGACAATCCTTGAAATGATCCTGGGTTTCTTGAAGCTGCAACAGAAATGGAGCTATGAAGACAAGGGTGAGGCCATCTTCTAGATGTGGTATCCTGGGGGCTGCTGAGCACTATAGCCCTATAAAGGATGGCAGGCAAAGAGCGCTACAGAGTAGTCTAGAACAGTGGATCTGTTGTTCTGAGGATGTAGCCCAAGAGAACACTTAACAGTTGAGAGCTGTTGATTTCTTTCCTAGTGTACTTCCCAGATACCCAATGGATTAAATTCTTTAAATCTGCCCCGGGAATTCCGTGGCGGTCCAGTGCTTAAGACTCTGTGCTTCCACCACAGGAGGCACGGGTTCGATCCCTGGTCAGGGAATTAAGATCCCACATGCCACGCAGCACGGCAAAAAAAAAAAAAATCTGTCCCAGGTTATCTTTGCATCACTTCTGAATAGGATTTCCCTCTAACCTGGACTCTGTCTCTTCCTAGATGAAAGGCCTCTGAGTGACTTCAAGGACCAGCTGTGCTCACTGGTATTCATGGCCCTGACGGACCCCAGCACCCAGCTTCACCTTGTTGGCATCCGTACACTCACAGTCTTGGGTGCCCAGCCAGGTGTGCTAAAGGGAAAGAGAAAAGATAGGAGTATTGGTCCCTTTCTTGTGATTTTCTGTCTTAAGTGAAGAGCAATCTTAATTCCCTGGTTCTCACTACAACTCTGGATGATTTGGGACTTCTTATAGGACTTTAGGAAGGGTTGTGATGGCTGCAGGGGAAGAAAGGTGAGGTTCGTGTTTCCCTCCTGTACAGATCTCCTGTCTTCTGGGGACTTGGAGCTGGCAGTGGGTCATCTATACAGACTGAGCTTCCTGGAGGAGGATTCCCAGAGTTGGTGAGAATATAAGGCAGCGAGATCGAGCAAGCTGTTCCAGGGCTCTGTGCTTCCGACCCGTGGCTTTCCGTAGGGGAGGTGGGCCCCATGCTTGGCTCTGGCTGCTCCCTGGTTGGAGGTGTGGGAATGCTCTCTTTTCTTGGGCATTAAGAAGCCCGGTCCAACTTAGTGGTGTAAGTACTGGAATCCTACTCTTCAGCAAGGTGGCCTCAGAAGCCCACACTCCTGAATCTGCCTAGTGACAGGCCTAGGCAAGAGAGCCATGGACCAAGGCTCAGCTAGTGCTCATCTGCCTTGTGCCCCGGCAGGGTGGCAGCACTGGAAGCATCAGGAACCCTGGCCACTCTCTACCCTGTGGCCTTCAGCAGCCACCTAGTGCCCAAGCTTGCTGGGGAGCTGTGTATAGGTATGTGTCTCTGATCTTCCGTGGCTTACCCCTTCCCAGGGAGGCTTGGGGGCCTTCATGCTTGCCATCACACAGTGAAACCTTGTCTCCTGGGTTGCTTTCAGAGGAGTCAGATTTGGCTAGAGGAGATGGGCCCACCAAATGCTCCCGGCATCGGCGCTGTCTGCAAGCCTTGTCAGCTATATCCACACATGCCAGTATTGTCAAGGAGACCCTGCCTCTTCTGCTGCAGCATCTCCGCCAGATGAACAAAGGTAACTACCAGGAACAGTCCTCAAGGAACTGGGCTGAAGGCGGAACCATAGTCAGGTTTGGAGTTGATGCCTCTAAAGCAGTGGTTCCAGTGGTGGCTATAGTAAGAGTCACATGGGAACTTTTAAAAAGTGCTGAATGCGTGGGTCTTAGTCCAACTGATTCAGCCTCTGAGGAGGGATGAGACTTGGGCAACAGTTATTAAGAATGCCCACGGAGGCCATTGAAAAGCACCACTGGGGACTTCCCTGGTGGAGCAGTGGTTAAGAATCGCCTGCCAGGCTTCCCTGGTGGCGCAGTGGTTGAGAGTCTGCCTGCCGATGCAGGGGACACGGGTTTGTGCCGCGGTCCGGGAAGATCCCACATGCCGCGGAGCAACTAAGCCCGTGCACCACAACTACTGAGCCTGCACTCTAGAACCTGTGAGCCACAACTGCTGAGCCTGCGCACCACAACTACTGAAGCCCACGCACCTAGAGCCTGTGCTCTGCAACAAGAGAAGCCACCGCAATGAGAAGCCCATGCACCGCAACAAAGAGTAGCCCCCACTCGCCGCAACTAGAGAAAGCCTGCGTGCAGCAATGAAGACCCAACGCAGCCAAAAATAAAAACATAAAATAAATAAAAATTTTCAAGAAAAGCTCCACTGTAAGGCCAAGCTACTCAAAATAGGGTTCATCAACCAGCAGCACGGGTATTATCTGGGAGTTTATTAGAAATGCAGAATCTCAGGTGCCACTGATCAGAATCTGCGTTTTAACTGGATCTCCAAGTAACCTGTACATACCCTGGAGTTTGAGAAGCACTGCTCCTCATAAGTGACAGCAGCTATTGCTATTGTGAACCTGTGCATGCACACCACAGAACCTCACTAATTCCCTAAGTGCCCGACTCTGTACTGCCCGGCCCTTTGTGGATGATCCAGCCCTGATGTAAAGTAGAAAGAACACTGGACTCAGAGCGTGGCCTGGGTTTGATTCCTGACTTTTTCACTGTTACCCTGGAAAAACCACTGGTAATTTATTGAGCCTCCACATCCTCCTCTATAAAATGGGGAAAATGATATTTCTAAGAGAATTGTTATGAAAACTAAATGAGAATGTACAGCTGACCCTTGAACAAAACAAGTCTGAACAGCACAGGTCCACGTATACAGATTTTTTTCAGTAGTAAAAACTATAGTACAATATGCTTGTGGTTGGTTGAGTCCACAGATGCAGAACTGCAGATATGGAGGAACTGTGTAAAGAGGGACCATTATAACTTGCACGTGGATTTTCGACTGTACTCCCCTTACCCCCGCCTTGTTCAACGATCAGCTGTGTATGAATGCTTCTGTTGCAGAGCTGGCTGGGCAGGTCTCAGCTCCTGGATAAAATGACTTGGCTCTTTATAAGACACTCTTAGTCTCTTTAGTTACTCGTCTTCGATTATTCTTCCCATATTCTGTATGTGACAGACCTGGAAGTGCTTTTAAGAAAACCTTACAGAGAACTTTCTCACCACACAGGGAATACGGTTGCAGGAACAAGTGAAGTTATTGCTGTCTGTCAGAGTCTCCAGCAGGTGGCAGAAAAATGCCAGCAAGACCCCGAGAGCTGCTGGTATTTCCACCAGACAGCTATACCTTGCCTGCTTGCCTTGGCTGTGCAGGCTTCCATGCCAGGTAACTTCCTCCACCTCACCCGTCCCTCCTCCCGAATCAGCCTTCCACTAGTGTTGAACAGCACTGCCACCCTCGGGGTATCACTGGTATTGCATTTTGTACCAGCAGAGGCTTCTTTTGAATCCTGTGTCCACATGAGATTTCACTTCAAGCAGAGGGTGCCAAGCTGACCTTCGGCAGGAACCAAAATCTACTAGTGTTAGCAACACTCAAAAGGATGCACACTTTTTCCCCCTTAGTTGCTGTGTAATTAGATTAGTTAGAGTTAGGCTCTGGAGTCAAGCAGACCTGGTTGGGTTTCGTGGTCAACTCTATCACTTGCCAACTTAGATGAAGATAGCCTTTCTAAGCTTCTGTTTCCTCACTTTATGGGGTTGATAGAGAGTAATATCTATATCACAGGGTAGTTGGTAAGGATTAAATAAGTTAATGTGCAGTGCTTGTCAACAGTAATGTATGTATGTGTGGTAGCTGCTGTATAAAAGGACCCATGAAGATAAATCCATGTTACCTTTAAGTTTTTGAAAAGACTAACATTTCTGATGTTAAGAATGTTCACATTAGCTAGCCTTATTTTCCACTGTTGCCCAGTCAAAAGGACTGCACAAAGTTCTCGGGAGCTCCCTATGGCCTGCATTACACACTCCTACTTCTGGTGCCTTGCTGCTTCTCAGGGCTACAGCACTACTAGAGGACAGTTTAAAAACTGCTCCTCTTGTAACTAGAGTCAAGGCCCAGAGTCATGATGATGACAGGACCTAATCGTCTGAGCCACAGTCATGGCCTGTGATTGTGTGTGTTTTGATTTTGCAGAGAAGGAGCACTCAGTTCTGAAGAAAGTGCTGTTGCAGGATGAGGTCTTGGCCGCCATGGTGTCTGTCATTGGCACTGCCACCACCCACTTGAGCCCTGAGTGAGTATAATCATGGATGTGACTTGATCCCAGGGAGGACAGAATTCTTGGGAAGAAGCAGCAAATAACTTCCTTGTGAGCTGTCCTTTTACCCAGATTGAAACATGGAGGCAGCTTTTGTTAAGTCTTGCTGGCAAAGTAAGAAGGGGCCTTTTAGCATCATGGACTGGGGGCCAGAGACTAATGGTTCTTAGCTGCAAATGTGCATGAGAGTCACCTGTGGAGCACTTCTGAAATACACATTGAGTTCTCTCGCTAGATCGTAAGGTCCAGGAGAACAGGGATTTGATCTGTCTTGTTCACTGCTGTAGCACCAAGGCCTAGAACAGGAATGGTTCCTGGCATATAATATGTGCTGAATTAGTATTTGTTGAAGGTGTGAATGATCATGCTCTGGCCCACGGACTCAGTGACTACCAGGAACCCCAGGGCTGCTGTAGAGCCCGGCTCCTCGGTGACACCTAGTGCTCTCCCCCCAGCTTGGCTGCCCAGAGTGTCGCCCACATTGTGCCCCTCTTCTTGGATGGCAACATCACCTTCCTGCCTGAAAACAACTTCCCTGGCAGATTCCAACCATTCCAGGTAAGGGTCTGATGGATCAGATTGGTGAGAATCTTAGGACTTCTGTCCTTCAGATTTTTAGGGCTAACCTGGGATGGGTATCCTCAGGGCAGACAAGCCTCTTGCTAGCAGGACAGGCTTGTTAAGGCTCTTCTTCCTCTGTAGGATGGCTCCTCAGGGCAGAGGCGGCTGGTTGCACTGCTTATGGCCTTTGTCTGCTCCCTGCCTCGAAATGTAAGTGACCACAACATTTGGGGAGTACCCTAGTTTAACCCTGACCAGGGGAGGTGGATCCTGGGTGACTTCTGGGCTGAAATCTGTCACAAGCTAAGCTGATTTTCTGCTTTTCCCACTGGAGAATTTATTTCCCATCCACCCTGGCCCCTGCTGCCACTCTCTCCTGGGTGTCTCTTAGAGTTCAAGTGTTCTCTGGGTCCCTGACATGGCCAGGTTTTCTATAGGTGGAAATCCCTCAGCTGAACCAACTCATGCGGGAACTTTTAGAGCTGAGCTGCTGCCACAGCTGCCCCTTCTCCTCCACTGCTGCTGCCAAGTGCTTTGCAGGACTTCTGAACAAGCATCCTGCAGGTACTGGAGTGAGGCTGTGGGTTGGGAGCCTCCCTGAATCAACTTCTGATGAAATCTTGACGTTTAGTTCTCATTCTCTTTTTAAAGGAAGTTAGCTAATATATCAGTAATAGGGCTTTCCAAGGGACAGCCCGTGGGACAAGAGTCAAGACCAGAGTTGGGCAAAGCTTTATAGGACATAAGATAAGGGCTTCAAGCAGAGTGCTCTATCTAGTTCTGTCATCCTATTCCCTACAAAGAGCTATTAGGGATAAATCTTTCTTTTTTTTTTTTTTTTTGCGGTACGGGGACCTCTCACTATTGTGGCCTCTCCCGTTGCGGAGCACAGGCTCCGGACACACAGGCTCAGCGGCCATGGATCACAGGCCCAGCCGCTCCGCGGCATGTGGGATCCTCCCGGACCGGGGCACGAACCCGTGTCCCCTGCATCGGCAGGCGGACTCTCAACCACTGCGCCACCAGGGAAGCCCTTAGGGGTAATTCTTTATTAGAAGTAGACAACTCTTTTTCGAATGCCAGCACCCCTACATTATGGAAATACCAGGCTCTTGTGCTGGTGTCCTAGAGCTGAGTGGGCCAAATCCACAACCAAAACAATATTGGTTTTTTTCTAATGGCTTCTACATTTAAATGATTTACACCTTTGTTGGTAAAACGGACATGTGTAGCATCTGCATCAGCATTTCCTCCCTCCTTTTTAGGGCAACAGCTGGATGAATTCCTACAGCTGGCTGTGGACAAAGTGGAGGCTGGGCTGAGCTCTGGGCCCTATCGTAGTCAGGCCTTCACACTGCTTCTCTGGGTAAGGAGTCGGAGTGGATTCCAGTTAGAGCAGTTGGTCTGGTTAAAAAGAATTTCTCCATTTAACCCTGAAGCGCATGCATGCTTCTCAGGGTTTGAGTGTCATGCCCTGACTGTTCTCTTTCTCTCTGATAACAGGTCACAAAGGCCCTAGTGCTCAGATATCATCCTCTCAGCTCCTGCCTTACAGACCGGGTAAGTCCTTGCTGAAGACAGCAGAACCTAGGACCTAAACAGGAACTTCCCTGTCGATCCTCTTCTTCCCAAAAATGACTACTGTCCTCCTCTTGGGTATTTAAGATTCTTCCCCGCTGATGTACCTCAAAGGCTCTCCTTTCTCCAGCTCATGGGCCTCCTGAGTGATCCAGAACTAGGCCCAGCAGCAGCTGATGGCTTCTCTCTGCTCATGTCTGACTGCACTGATGTGCTGACTCGTGCTGGCCATGCTGAAGTGCGGATCATGTTTCGCCAGCGGTTCTTCACAGATAACGTGCCTGCTTTGGTCCGGGGTTTCCATGCTGCTCCTCGAGGTGAGGAGAGTCTAAAGGAAAGTCCTCAAATATACAGACCTCTCCATTGGTCAGGCCACAGTCTCTAAAATAATTTAGGACCTGAGTGCTTCTTTAGAGCTGTAGTGTGACCTGTACCTGAAGCGCTGAACATCTAGATTCTTGACCAAGATCTTGATTCAAGATCTTGAACATCTTGATTCTTTTCCTTTGATTGGCATATCTTGGCTATTCTGAGCTTGAGGGGCTTTTTAAAAAAAAAAAAAAAAAAACTTTTTGTAGGCTAATGTCCCAGCTTCACCAGAGATTAGAATTGAATTCTTAAGCTCTGTGTCTGAGCCCAGTTTTTCCCCTAAGCTTTTCCATTTTTTACAGATGTGAAGCCAAATTACCTGAAGGGTCTGTCTCATGTACTTAACAGGCTGCCAAAGCCTGTGCTCTTGCCGGAGCTGCCCACGGTAAGCCTTGCGGTCACAGCCTCTAAGCAGGGACCAAACCATTGTCCCCCAGCTGGGGCTAGAAAGGGGAGGAAAGGCAGGCTCATCAAAAGATGTGGTCATCCCACCTTTCCTGTGGCCCCTTAGCTGCTTTCCTTGCTGCTGGAGGCCCTGTCCTGCCCAGACTCTGTGGTACAGCTCTCCACCCTCAGCTGCCTTCAGCCTCTTCTACTGGAAGCACCCCAAGTAATGAGTCTTCACGTTGACACCCTCGTCACCAAGTTCCTAAACCTCAGCTCCAGCCCTTCCATGGTGCGTTGAACCTGAACAACTCTTTGGCCTGTACATCTCCCATTCGTGGGTCTCCCCTCACCTCCTTATGGTTGTGTTCCAGGCTGTCCGGATCGCTGCACTGCAGTGTATGCACGCTGTTACTCACCTGCCCACCCCCGTGGTGAGTACCGCAGATGTCCCTCTCTGGCTTGGAAGCTTCTTAGAAGAGCCAGAGGTACCTTTCTGCCTTAGTCAAGAGGGACTGGCTACCCTGCTGTGTGACTGAGATATGCACTGTAGGGTACAGATAGGCAAGGATCTCCTGACTACCCTAAAATATAATGGGCAGCCTGCCACATAGCATTCTCTGGAATCACTAAAGAAGAATAGAAAGAGTATTAGTTGTAGAGTCAGAGCAGCTTTTTTGGTTGTCTTGGTTGAACAAGGCTAAGATTAGCTCCTCTAACTCCACAGCTGCTGCCGTACAAACTGCAGGTGATCCGGGCCTTAGCCAAACCCCTGGATGACAAGAAGAGACTGGTGCGTAAGGAAGCAGTGTCAGCCAGGGGAGAATGGTGAGTTTTTAGGTCATGGGGAGAGATGGGACTGAAATGAGCCTCACCACTAATGCTGTCAACATTCTTTTTGCCTACAGGTTTCTGCTGGGGAGCCCTGGCAGCTGAGCCCTCCATCCTGGCCTACACTGTTCTGACAGACAATCTAACCTGAAATTACTAACTATCAAGCCATCTTGCCCAAAGCAGGGAGATGACTGGCTTCTGATTGCCTTTCCCACAGACGCCGCACAAATGCTGGGCCTCTGTCGCATGGCTGTACAAGAAACAGGAATCCTGACTTCTAATGGATTTGTGAATAACTGAGTGTGAAGCTACTTGTGTTTGAAGAATGATCTTGGTCTTGGGGCTCTTCCATTTATATGTCAGAAAAAGTGAGATATGCTGCTGAGGGTGAATACAGATGAGCGTGGCCCCGAGGACCAGGGATGGTGGCGTGTGTGTACCTGCTGGAGAATAAAGATTCTTTTGGTAATGGGGCCGTCAGTTATTTCCCTCTCTCCACTTATGCCTCAGCAGTACATAACCGGAAACAACACTGCATAAGCTAGAGAAACACTAGTGATAGGAACTGGCCAGGAATTCTTCAGGACATCCAGCCCCTCCAAGTGGGGCAGAGGTGGCAAGACCGTAACACCCACTCACTAGGCCTTGACCCTGACTTTCCCCTTCCCCGCCCCACAAGAGAAAGGCAAAGAGTGAAAAGCTACATATCTTTAAAAAATCAAATACCTTTATTTTTGCTCCCTTCAGCACATGAGAAGTGGCAGTGACCTCAGCAGTAGGCCTGGTATCTTTGCCCTGTTGAGAAGCCAGGATCTCAGCTCTACCATTCAGGTGTTTTCTCAGACGGCAAGTGGAAGAGGTGGTAGCCAACCCCAGTGCTGTAAGCTGGAGGAGGTCGGGGTCAGTACCTGGCAAGGTTGCTAGCTGCCTGATCTCCAGTCTGGGGCTGGAACTTCTGTTTGCCTGAGTAAAGGGACATCAGTCCTAGGATTTTTCCACATCATGCCTTGCTTCCGCCATGGCCGGGAGACTGGTCCTTGAGCTGTCCCTGCATGGTACCGTAAGGCAGGCCCACTGGCTCTTTTTGCTCAAGGATTCCAAGAAGCTATCCTTGGAGGCCCTTGAGGCAATGTCGGAAGCAGGGTGGTGCTCAAGTTGTGGCTGACACACTCCAGCTCACACTGCCATCACAGAGGCTGAGTGAGCGGTCACCCAGGGAGGGGGATCCCAGCTCATTCCGTTCCCATGGGGCAGGTGACTGGAAGGTAACAACACCCGAGTCAGCCAATGCCTATAAGAGAAGACAGAAATACTTGTGAGATCTAAGATTTCCTAGTCTTCCTTCCTGAGCCTCATTCCTCAGCAAAGATATATCAAGGTAGTCTGAAGCTACCCTGGCATTCATCGCAAAAGTAATAAAAGTTCCAGTTTTGTCCAATAAATGTGCCCTCTGGTGACTAGAAGGCCTTTAGAGGTTTTGAGCTAAACTTCTAAGGGGCCACTGTAAGCACAGTGACAGACAGGAGTAATAGGACGGGAAAAGGAAGAGGGCAGGTACTTCCAGTCACCTACTTTTTACTGCCTCAGTAGTTGCAATTTGAAGAATGATATACCTTTGTCTCTTGGGCTGAGGGAACTAGCTTCATTTATTGTCTTAGGACCTCTGTCACAAATAGATGACTTCAATCCCACAAATTATGTGCTTGAAATCCAGACACTGCCATACAAATGAGAGGACTGGTGGCCAGCATACCCTAACTAGAGGTCCCTTCTCGAGAACAGCTTTCTAAGGATTCTGTCGTAGTCACCTGCTACCGTACCAATATGGGGGCCACTAGCCACACATGCCTATTTAAATTTGTGAAGATGAAATTAAATTTAAAATTCAATTCACTGATATACTAGCCACATTGTAAGCACTCAAAAGCCGTATGTGACTAATGGCTAATGTTTTAGACAGCAGAGGTATAGAATATTTTTCTCATTCCAGAAAGTTCAATGAACAGTGCTGGTCTAAATATTTTACTTTACCTTCCTGTGTCCACACCCAGGAATACCTTCCAGTTGTCCAAGCAGCCATAGTTGTAATGATTCCTAAAAACCTAGAGCAAAGAAAAACATGTTTCTATGAATCCTTTTCCTTAAACCAATTTTGAGCCTAAATTGGCCAGGCAAGTTCTGGATTTCATGATGCCTGCCTTAGTTGGCCCTGACCACGGCCTCTGTTTATAGGATGGCAGGTTCAGTTACCTACCCATCCCTCCACCCCAATCCCGGCCCTACTCACTCTGCCCTTGGCCTGCAGTCGGCGTCGCTCCTTCTTGTTGATGTGCCTTTCGATACTAGTCTCACCTCGACTGATGAGAACAGCGTGCCATACAGTTAGGGCACCCAGGGCAAGTGCCACGGAACTGAGAAAAGAGGGGCAAAGACCGTGGGGTAGTGTGGAGGGAGTTAGAGGCCATGCGTAGGTCTGAAATTGAGCTGAGCAACAGTGACTGCCTAGGGGCTTATGTCTAAGTCTGCCTTAACTCCCAGCGTACATGTCCTAGACGAACTTTTACTTCACTGCATCCATGAAAAAGCATCAATGTGGGCTAAGAATAAATGATGTGGAAAGCAAGATGGGGAAATAAGTCTATTTCTATTAATGAAAATGTTATATATTTCCTAAAATACCCATGCTTGGGAGACAGAAGAGGTAGTAAAAGCACTAACAATTAGAATAAAATGGCACAACATTCAGGTTCCAGCTCTACCATTCCTAGCTGTGTATCATGGAACAAATCACCTCACCCCTCAGATCTGCAATTTTCCTCATCTATGAAATGCACCTACCCTTTAAGTAGGAGTTTAACTTCCCTTGGCACATACCAAACACTCAATGCCAAATCTTTAATGTTCCCTGCCCCGAAATGCTGAAGAAAATTAAGCCCTACTCTTTGCCAACCTAAGTGAGAATAAGAACAGCAGCAGTTTACACGGGGATGGGTTCCTGCCTGGCTGTGGGCACCGAAAAAGGTTTTTCTGAAGCTGCCCCTCAAACTGTCAAAAATGAGAGTTGAGATACCTGCACAGGAACCAGAGGTAGACAAGACTCTTGTGAGTCACTCTTTCTCGGAAGGAGAAGGTGGGTGGTGGGGTCTGGTGATAAGTCTAGAAAAAGAAAACAGCAAAGTCTGGATCATTTGCTCCATTGGTCTCTCTCTACCAGAGCCCAACACCTGCAGGCAGGGAAGTGATCCAAGCCCATGATGAGAAAATAGGGGGTTAAGCCACAGAGGAGTCAGGGCAGCAGCCAGATGGGTGGACCAAGCTGGCGGCATCATCATGGACAAACACGGGGCAGAGCAGGTCTGGACAGGATGGTAAAGCACAGGAGGGACCAACCCTGGGCCTTTAGCTCTGACAACACAAATGGGGCTCCAGGGGAAGCCACTCCACTCCCCAGCTAGAACTGTGTGGCTGTAATCCCCAAGAGGGGACGAGACCCATACCCAGAATGGAATAACTGGAGGGGGAGAACTGTGAGCCCCACTAAGGACCGAAAGGGCAGCAGAGACACAATCACAAGCCCAAGATCTGCTCAGAATAAGGAGTCCTAAAAGGCCAGGGGAGAAGGGACGATCCTGCTGCGGACGCAGACAGACCAGGAACAAAGGATGGTCAGACTGGCCCAGCCCGACCTCTGTCCCCTGGAACCCCATTACACAGACTAACATAGACTCCTTGCTGCTCAGGCCATCACCAAGGCAGAGCCCTTGCTCAGCCCAAAGAAGGTGATAATGGAATAGAGTCAAAAACTGTCACGTACCAGGGACTCCCAGCTTGCCCCTAGGCCACTTAGTCTGCCCACGGCCGACAGTGCCCAGAAACACCCCGATCCAGTCTCGACTGGCCCCTTACCCCAGCCTCTACAACTCGACTAACAGGTGGGCCCCAGTTGCCTCAGCAACTCTATACCCCTGGCCTGAGCAGCAGGAGGCAGTGGGGTGGGGACAGCCCACCTGGTTGGCAACCGCCTGTAGTTTGTTCTTGTCGAGCTGTTTCATTTTCTAAGGGGATGGAAAACAGTGCTGGTTATACTCCCAGACCTCTAGGATGGGGGGTGCTACCAGCCCCACTCCTTAGGGACGGATTCCACACCCCAAAGTGCTCTCTATTGAGCTGCCCTGCTCCTAACTACAGGCTCACCTCGATGGCAGCATAAGCCTCCCGGAAAAGGTCCCAACTTCCGTAGCTGCAGTAGACACAGCCCAGAGTCATGAAAAAGCAGAAAGAGAAGAAGTACCGATGGTTATAGTGGCCTACACAGTTGTTTAGCCAGGCTGGTGGGGGCAGGATTAAGGACAAGACCAAACACACAACTTCAGGGGGTGTCCAGGTTTCTCTGGTTCATCCTTGGTTCCTGACAACATCATCCAAGCCCAAGGCTTCCTGTCACCAAAGGCAGGAAAATATGGGACTTCCCTGAAGTTGAGGTGAAAGTGTTAAAGCTTTTCAAAGCCCTCACAAGTCCCATCAGGAGATCATGAAAACTGAAATCCTTCAGTAAAATGAGTCTGCCAATACTTCAACCTAACGGGTTAACCAGACATCTGTGTGGGACAGCAGCAAGGGACCAATGGTTCTATCTGGACACCTACTGGACAACCCACTGAACCAAACATCTCTTTCCATCCAATAGATGTTAGCACGACAGTCTACAAAAGAAAGAGCTGTTAGGGATGGGTGCCTTGCTCCAAGAAGATCCATCCCAGAATGCATGTAAGCCTCCTGCTTTTCCCAGGAGATGTCAGCCCCAAAATCTGCTCTTCTACAAACTTCTCATAAGCCCAGTGTTCTCTGCAGGGTGATGCTAGAAGCCTTGGGTTTGTGGCCCTTAAACCTCTGCAGTGCTCTGGAGCTAAAGAAGGAGGCCTCAGGCAGAAGAGATAATAAAAGGATACGGCAGTGATGATCCATCTTCAGCACACACCTGTGAGGGAGGGACACAGGCTCTGTTACGGTGGCCAAGGATCTTGAGATGTCAGTGCCAATCCTTTCCTATAAGGACCAGCATCCTGCTGAGGTGGAAAGGGCACAGACTTTGAGGAGAGCCAGGCCTTGCTTCAAACCCTGCTTCACTGGCTACATGACACTGGACAAGCTAACTCCGGGTCTCTTGCCTACCCTGGCCCATCTCTCTGAATCTCACTTTCCACAAGTGGTGAAAATGCGGAACTTGCAGGACGATCCTGAGGACCAGGTGTCCTGATATAGAGGGCACACTGCCTGGCACATGAGGGGTGCCTCATAAATGTCCTGTCAAATTCCAGGTCTAGGTTCTGCCCTAGAACTACAGCAAAAGGGCCACAGCTGGGGTTCCCAGAGACCCACCTATTGCAGATGCTGCAGTGGTGTGTTCGGGCTGGCTTGGGGTTAATGCACTTCTTACAGATGGAGACTGTTGTGATATCATTCCTGCCCTGTGCAGAGGGAGAAAAGCACCATGACAACTGTGGCAGCACCGGTTTCGTACCTCCAAAATACCAAGGCACTCTCCCTCCGCACTCCTGGAACTGGCTCCAATAGCCTGCAGTTCTCTCCCTCCCCCATGCCCCTGAGCGGGTACCCACCGGGGGTGGGTATCCAGGTGGAGTGGTGATAGCCTGGTAGTAATGGAAGACGATGAGAATCAGATTCCAGTGACTATAGAAGAAATGCCAGCAGAGTCGTGGCACTGAGTAGGTTTGAAGGATGAGGGGCAGGATACACAGGTAGGCAATGGCCACGATAGAGCTGGTCAGCACGATCACCAGCACCACGAACACCTGCCGACACCAGGGAGGTCAAGAAGACGCAGTGAGAGAGCTTGCCAACACCCAGGGTAGACTCGGGAGTTTCCCCAGGGTAGGAGGCCAGTGTGAGTCCAAACCCAGTGTAGGTCCATCAGACACATGTCCCTCTGCTACCCCCAAACATCCCTGTTCCTGTCCCCAGGCATCACTCACCACCCCACACCAGCGGATCACGTTGTCCACCAGCCAGTAGATAGGCTCAAAGGCAGCATCCACAGCGGTGTCACTGCCTGCAAAGGAGTTGTGGAGCAGGGAGCGCAGGCAGACCTTGCCATAGCGCCAGCGCTGAACCAGGCCGCGGAGCAGAGGTGGGCAGCGGCGCCTGTAGCCCAGGAGCAGAAGCAGGCGCAGGCAGAGGCGGGCAGGGCCCAGCAGCAGGCTCCGCTGGCCCCGCATGGCTCCTAGGAGAGCACACAACTGTGAGGGGCCAGCCTGGGTCCTGTCCCTCCCTGCCCCACCAGTGGGGCGCTTAGAGGCAAAGACCTAAGACCCAGGCCCGCTGGGCCAGTCAGTAGGTGTGGGAAGTAGGGAGGTGACTCCAAGCCAAAGCAGGATCTCTGGAGTTGTCTGTGTAGACAGACCACTGGGTGGAGCCCGACCAACGTGCACAAAGCCATCCACGTGCCTCTGAGGGCCTGGCCACAGTAGCAGAGGTGTCCCGGCATCTCCTGCCTGCCCTGGCCCATTGGCCTACCTCCTAACAATTGTCTTCACCAGGAACAGCCAGTGGGGGAGTGAGTTCACAGCATGTGGATCCTGCACCTAGATCTTCCCTGATGCTACCTGAGTCTTGGCAAAAGATACTCATCCTTCCTGCTGACGTTACAGGCCTGGTGGCATGAGAGTCCCTGTCTCCTGTCAGGACAGCTCAGCTACCTCTTGCATGATGTAAGATGCTTTGTCTCCAATTCTAGTCCCAGCCCCACCGCAAGCTTACTGAAGCCAAGACAATTTCTGGTGTTCAGAGCAGAACACCACCACAGGCAGGAGACACTGGCAGTGGGAGGAGGGCTGGTGGCTCCTGAAGACCACAGGGCCTGCCCTCTGAGTGATGAGTCTCCCCCGCCCTGTTCTAGTTGGACACTCGAGAGCTTTCTCTGTGGCTGCTGCCATTGGCCCCAAGCTTCCCAACCAACCTTCCCAGCTCTTTAGCCCTGTGCATGGCTCCTCTGCAAGTGCCTTCACCTCCTCCATGTGGTTTTTACCTTATCTAATAGCCACAGGAGGTCAGCTGCCCAGGCAATGCCCAGAACAGAAGACACAGATTCCTTCATGACAGTCTCATCAATTCTGCAGATTAAGGGCTTTACCAGAAAGGAAATTATCTGATTTTCTCCTATGGCTACTTTGTCCTCAGCAACTCCACTGACTTATTTAACAGGCAGCTCAAAACCCAGCAGAAACTGGAGGAGGCTGCTCCACTGTAGGGGTGGTTTCATTTCAGTAACTGGAGCAAGGTACTCTCCTTGCACCCTGGCTCATCCCCACAAGAGGCCTTTCAAAGAAAACTTAATTATCTCCTTCCACAAGCCCTCTAAAGACTTAAGGCAAAAAGAAATCCAGCAGACAAGGCCAGCAAAGAGAAGACAGACAGTTCAGTAGGGACCTACTCTCCGTACCAGGATAAAGTAAGTGGCCATTCCCATCACCTCCGAGGGTGTAAGAGAATTAAGGGGCCATGTAGAAAAAAGAAAAAGGAAAAGCTCAAACTTCTTCCTACCTCCTTTGAGTTGGACTCCTATTGTGTCCAATCATGATTTGGCTTAAAGCATGAATTTTCGAAGAGTATACAGCTAAAATCTAACATAAGAGTGGGACAAAACATTTTACCCCATAGCAAATCCAGGTGACTTAGGTCATCCGCATATTGTTCATTCCCTTTCTATGGCTAATGGAGAGTTTCCTATTTACTAAAATACTTTTTATAACAATAGCTTTCAAATAAGATGCATTCCTCATCTGTAATAAACATGAATTATATGCCATCTCTCCTGTCTACAAAAAAAAAATCTCCCTTCTCTGATTCTCCACTTTTCAGCTTGTTCTCAACCACTTCCAGAATAACTGAGCTCTACAGGAAATGACTGCCTCAAGCACTAGACTTACCAACTCTCACCTGCCCCATAACTCGACTACTTAGGGTTCAATTCTGCCCTTAAGTAGTTCTGTGACCTTGGGCAAATCACCAAACCCTGCTGGCACTCAATTTTCTTGTGTTCCCACTCAGTGAGAGGGTAGGATTAAATACTAAGGTCCCTTCCTGCTCTACCCCTTTATGATTCTATATATACACTTGGTAAGATGTTTAAACGAAATGCTTATAAAGTGCTTAGCGCAATACCTGGATCATGGAAGTGCTCAATAAATACTTGTTGAATGAATGAACTGGAGGGATGCTGAAGTGGAAAGGCTGGTCAGATGTCTATCTGTCCTACAAATAACAGCAAGGACACTCCTGCCAACATGATAACGCTAAGTAAGTGTCTACTGAGAAATGAAAACCATTGTTAGAATCATAGCACTCAAGAGCTAGAAGTCATTTTTAAAAACTAGTCCAACCAGAAATCAACCCAAACATGTAAGCCAAAAGCTTGTAGGTGCAGAGCTAAAGATCAGATTTGTGTAAAAGAAACCTGAAGCCAAGTCCGCCACACCCCTTATTTAGTGGGGTTTGGGGGATATGGGAATGCCAGGGAAGAGATATGTAGTCCATGGGGCCACAACTGAACATTTCCTCTCAGGAAATTGAGGTAAAGCAGAGCTCAAAAAATTGTGTGTGGTAGGGGCGAGGGGTGGTGATGGAAGTGAATAGGGCAGGAAATAGAGCACGCACAGTTTCGCTATCACCCCCAGCACAAGCTCTGAGCACTCTGATCCCTCAGTAGTAGCCACTTAGTGACATCTGCCACCAGATCAGAGGGGACGGCAGGCCACAGCATCCCCCTCTTCTCAAGGGTCTAAGTCACCATCTCTTTCCCAAGGGGAAACCGTATATGAGGGACATAGGGGTGGGAGTGGGAGTACACACACAGATTCCAAAGCCACCAGAAGGCAGAGGAAACTGAGAAGAAGGTCGACAAATCTCATTTGGACAAAGGCTGTTCTCAGGATGTTTACAGTCTCAAGCAGCAGATGTCAATCATCAGTAAGAGCAGCATTTTATTCATGTGCAGACTTCCCTTCCAGACTAACATGCTCCACTTGACAGGATCCGACAGCAAGATCGGAAAGCTGCAGTTACAGAAACCGGGGAAAGGTTTTATTTCTCAAAAAGGCTGGCGTGGCCAAAGTATGATGGGCAGGAAGTAAAATAACTTGGGTACCGGTTTGGTCTCTAGAGACACTGTACAAGTCAAATCCTATCTCTGGGGCTGAGTTTCCAAATCTGTGAAATGGGCGAGCTGGGTGGGCTGACCTTCCAATTCCGCGCCTTAAGGCTGCCCGGAGGGTGAGCTCCGCCCGGTTCGAGGGCAAGGCCGTGCTGAGCAGGAACTCACAAGGCCCCAGAACAGGGCCCGACCCTAGAAAAAGGGAAAGGACCGGGCAGCAAAAGCCGCGGCTTCGCTCTTACCTGCCACCGGCCGACTCCCCAGTCAGCCAAATCGAACCCTGCAGCCTCCGCCGCCGCTCACTGCCACCCCCTCCAGCTCGGCGCCCCGGCCCGGCCTGGCTCAATCCAACCAACCATGGCCCACAGCCCACAGCTTCACCCTCCAGCCCCGTACCCGCCGCCCGCCCATCCTTATCCGCAAGCGCAAGCGCATGCGGGCCGGAGCTCCGCCCCCGGTCTCGTCCCGGGGTAACCTGGGAAATGGAGTTTACATCTCAAGGAGGCGCTCCCGGTGGTCACGTGATAAAGCTCACCAATTGTCACGCTTCTTACTGCGGAACTGCACCTGGATGTTGGCCAATGAGAGGTCGGCTTCATTTTCCTCCGGACTTGGGACAGGGGCAGTCATGGCGCCACCCGTGAGGTACTGCATCCCCGGTAAGTCAGCGGTGCCCAGAGCGAATCCTGGGCAGGGACGGAGGCAGGAAGGCCCGACGACCAACAGCTTCTGCGGACCCGTGGCTGATGCAGCGTTTTTTCCGCAGGCGAACGTCTGTGTAACTTGGAAGAGGGCAGCCCCGGCAGCGGCACCTACACCCGGCATGGCTACATCTTTTCGTCGCTTGCTGGCTGCCTGATAAAGAGCAGCGAGAACGGCGCGGTAAAGGGGGCGGCTTCCCCTCTTCTCCGTCTCTGCCTTTTTCTTAGGCTGCCTTTGATTTCGCAGTTCTTAGGCAGGGGACCTGCGGGCGCGTCTTCAGTGCCTCGTTCAGTAAAAGAAGTTGGTCTCTTAAGTTTGAACAGCTGTGGTCCCCGCTGCCGGGCACTTAGCCATCACAGAACAGTTTTGTTGGTCCGGCTTGGTTGTGTTGCTGACACTCGGGGAAGCAAGTTGGGGGAAGAGTGGAGGCGAGCTCAGCCCTGCAGTGAGCTGAATCCTGTCCGAATGTCGCCTACCTCTCCGACTTTATCTCGCTCCGCTACCCGCGCCTCACCCTCTGCTATCTAGTACTACTGGCTTCTTTCAGTGTCGCCAGTGCGCCACAGAGCCTTTGTACACACGCCGACTGGAACACGCTCCTCTCTTCCTTAGCCTATTCAATTCCTACCTACCCTTCAGATAGCCTCACTAGTATCACTTTCTCAAAGAAGCTGTCCTAGCCACTAGTCGAAAAAAGTTTTGTTTTTGTCTGTTTTGTTGAGCACTCACAAAGAGCTGTATTCTTCCCTTTCTAAGCACTTAGCTCAGCATGTAATTAAACACTCAGTTATATCAATAAGTTCCCCATTAGACCCTTCTCCCGTAGACTCCATAACCGCCGCGCCTAGCACAAGATAAATGCTCAGTAGATGTTTGTTGAATGCATGAGTAATATTATTCTCCCTGGTTCCAGAGGCTGATCCACGATTAGCTCAGGATCAGATAAGCAGTTCTTGAAGGAGCAGCTTAAAGGAGCGTAGTAGAAAGAGGATTCAGAGTTAGAACACTTCAGTATTGACTAAACCTTGATTCTGCTTTAGATAAGAAACTTAAACCCTCTGGTTTTAGGTTCTTCCTCATCTATAAAATGAGAGACTTTTTATTCGATCAATTTGGGAATTTCCTTAGGATTTGAAAGTTTGTTCATTTCATAGCTATACATATAGCTATCTATGGAGCATTTTCATGTGCCAGGCACAGTGCTGACCTCTAGGGATGTTGTAATGAGCCAAATACACATGGTCTCTTATCGGGGGCACAAACACAAACTGTAAGCAAATATATGCTCAAATGAATGTATGCTTACAAATGTGATTCCTGCTCTGAAAGCATATTACGGGGTACCATGAGAACATGTAATAGGCAAACCCACCCTAGTCAGAAGTGACATTTAACCTGAATCTTTAACCTGAATATTTATATTTATCCTGAATAAAGGATAAATAAGAGTTGAGTGGGTGAGCATAAAGAACAGGTTGAATAGAGATCCTGAGATGGGAAGAAATTTAGTGAATTCATGAAACTGAAAAAAGGCCAGGAGAGCTGAGGCATAGTGAACAAGGTGCTATTATGTATGCTATTATATAACATTTATTTGGAAATTCTAGCCTGTCCAATAAAATGACAAACAGAAAGAAAGGTATAACTTTGGAGGAAAGAGTCACATTATCTGTGATTACAGGCAATATAGTTGTATGCCAAAAAGCTCTAAGAAAATCACCAGAAAACTTAGAACTCATCTGAAATGGTTAGATTATGTCTTCTAGCAGCTTTCTTCCTGTGGCCCCTTGGCCATCCTATAGCCTAAAATGTCTAAGGCTTTCTGCTCTGGACTGCAAATGAATCTGTAGTCCACCTGCACTTGTGACCTCAACTGTGGCCCATGGCATTCCTATATTATTCTCAAGCCACAGACACTTTTACCCAAGACTTAGCAAGGATATTCATGTTTTATTGTTCTCTCTGTAGCTTCCTGTCATATCTGTGATGAGAGAAACAGAGTCCCAATTACTGCCAGATGTGGGAGCTATTGTAACCTGTAAGGTAAGTTGGTCCTAACCTCCCTGCTTAGGATACTGTCCAATGCTGAAATAATGATCATTGTAGAGCTGCACTGTTCAATATGGTAACCAGTAGCCACATATGGCCATTTAAATTTAAATAAATTAAAATTAAACAAAATTTAAAATTTATTTTCTCACTTCCACTAGGTACATTTCAAGTGCTCAGTAGCCACAGGTGGTTGGTGGCTGCCATATTGGTCAACACAGAATATTTCTATCATCACAGAAAGTTTTACTGGACTATGCTGGTCTAGAGATTTCTAGGATAATGATCAATGAGGTCAAGTTCAAGCTTGCATAGTTCTTTCACAGAGCTGATTCCCTGAGTTTGTAATTTTTTACTTTTGTCTGGGAGACGGGCACCAAAGGGTGATAAGGAAGCCCTTTTTTTTTTTTTTTTTTTTTTTTTAGTATTTATTTATTTGGTTGTGCCGGGTCTTAGTTGCAGCAGGTGGGCTCCTTAGTTGCAGCATGTGGACTCCTTAGTTGCAGCTCGAGGACTCCTTTAGTTGTGGCTTAGCTCCTTAGTTGTGGCAGGCAGGCTCCTTAGTTGTGGCTCACAGGCTCCTTAGTTGCAGCATGCGGGCTTCTTAGTTGTGGCATGCAAACTCTTAGTTGCAGCATGCATGTGGCATCTAGTTCCCCAACCAGGGATTGAACCCGGGCCCCCTGCACTGGGAGCACGGAGTCTCAACCACTGCGCCACCAGGGAAGTCCCAGAAGGCCCATTTTTGAACAACTCTTTCTGCAGAGAAAAAAAGATTTGATAGTCTTTGAGGGAAAGTACACATTAATGCGGTACTGGTCAGTAACTATAATATAGCAGTACTCCCTGCCCATCCCCACTCTCTGCCAGTTAAATTAACTTGCAGCTCTTAGTTTTTCTCTATAAATTTCTCCAGCAGAAAATCTATGTGGGGATTCCCTGGCGATCCAGTGGTTAGGACTCCGAGCTTTCACTGCTGAGGGCGTGGGTTCAATCGCTGGTCAGGTAGCTAAGATCCCGCAAGCTGCGAAGCATGCCAAATTTAAAAAAAAACAGAACAGGAGAGAGAATGTATGTGTTATTTTGAAAATAACTGGAGAGGCAGTGATCTAAATATTATGCAGCAGCTGAAATGGAGACTTAAATTCTGTTCACACTACAGGGCTCATAGTAAGATCTGTTAAAGGTCTAGCTAGATTTGCTATATACTATAAATACCCTTGTGTATTTATGTTAGACTTGTATATTTTTCAAAACCTATTCCATCTTATTTGATTTCCACAGTAACTCTATTAAGTGGCCAGAGTGGCTCTTATTCCACTTTACAAATATGACTTATACAGGGATAAGTAGGAGTTAACTTGTCTTAACTTCTATACTTAGTAGGGTTGCTTGGACCAAAATCCTAGTTTATTCCCGCCTCCTTCAGCTGACAACGACTAATACTCACTCTAGTGCTGCTCTTTTCTCTATTGCACAGGTCTCTAGCATCAATTCACGCTTTGCCAAAGTACACATCCTATATGTGGGGTCCACACCGCTTAAGAACTCTTTTCGAGGAACTATCCGGTAAGAAGTATTTTTGTCTTCATATTTGCCTCAGCACCTGGAATGAGGTTAGGATAGAATGGGAGCCTGGAATTTTTAGGAACAATTACATTCTCTATTCCTGCCCATTTCTCTCTTCCTTTGTGCTTTGATTCTCCCCAGGTAGTAGCCAAAGAAAACGTTAAAACATGTGAGTTAGGACAAAAGGAAAATATTAATGAGATAGGGCTTTAAATAAAACAAAAAGGGTTGAGCTAAGCTGGAGATTAGCATTGTAGGGATGATTCATATCAAACAAAGTAGAAAGCATTTTAGGAAGTACCTTTCTTTCTTGAATTTAATATCAATTAAACCCAAGGACTGTAAAACAATAAAAAGGGTAGTGGGTGAAATGGTAAATTTTTTCCTATGGATTCTTGAGAAGGGACAAACAATTCTCATGAGCTAGATAATTTAACATCTGAGGCTCTTTCCACCGTCAGGATTCTGTGTTGTTCTGTGGTGCTTCTGTTCAAGCTCTCCTAAGGCAGTGAAGTTCCTTATCCTTCCCAGCTAAATCTGATCCACTTTTCTCTAGTGGGAGGTATTGATACTGCTGCTCTGTGTGATCCAAGAATGGGAAATGTGGTTTTCTCCTCCAGGAGAAGACTAGGGATACATCTTCACCCTGCTCCTCTGGGTGGCCGCTGGGTCCCCATTAGGACTTGTTCTCTCTGCTGTTGTAGCTCTTTGTCTGCCAGGAGTCTGCAGGATAATTCTTTCTCACAGATAATTAACCTTTCTGTTAATTCTTTTTTCTTTATAGCAAGGAAGACGTCCGAGCTACTGAAAAAGACAAGGTTTGTTGGTTGGTTCTTTTTTTTTTTCATGGCTTTAGGAATCTCAATCCTTTTAAATTATTCCAGTGAATTTGAAAGGTCTATGGAAATGTGGAGTCCAAGGAATTTTAAGGTGTTCCCTTCTGGAAGGTGTGGAATTCACTTCACTGTCCCTTTCCTCTTCATATCATTTTTGTTCACTTTGTTGACCAGAGAGGGGCTAGTTTACTCTTTGCCTTTGAAGCCACGTATTTATTCACTGCTGTTTCCTCAGACTTACTCTGGAGCCTTTCAGAGCAACTATAGTACTTTTGTCCAAGTCAGATTCCTGATTAGGTTACTGAGTTCAAAATCTTTCATTTATGTGATGATGCCACAGAAACAATAAAAGTTGTTGATTGACTTGAGTAGTGATGACTTCCACCCTCTGAGATTAGAAGTTGACTGGTTCTGCCAGGGGTGTTAATAGTTTCATGTAGACCTGATTCGGAGCTTTCACTTAACACTCCTGTTCTTTCTTTACAGGTTGAAATTTATAAGAGTTTCCGCCCAGGGGACATTGTCTTGGCCAAAGTGGTATCCTTTATTCCCCTCAGACTTGTGGTCCTTTGTCAAAAGAAGAAATGGAAGTAGAGAAACCACTCAAGTGGCTATGGGAGGGATGGCTTATAACTCTGTTTTCCTTTACCAGTGTGATGTGACTAGATCTCCCTAGGTGATGCGCAGTCCAACTACCTCCTAACCACTGCTGAAAATGAGCTGGGAGTGGTGGTGGCCCACAGTGAATCGGGTGAGTTTGTCCATGCTTCCACATGCTTACCTTTACCTGGGAGCTAGGGTTTGGGATTAGTCCATTGTTTTCCCTCATTTCCCTTGTTTTTTAATTATCTAAAAAGCAATACTAGTGTAGATACTTACTACTGAGATTAGAATGATTCTCCTTATATAATCTAAGGAAAAGAGGCACTCACTCCATAAATCAGTGGAATAAACAAGGTTTTTTTCTGTATGAGGTGAGGTTCACTAGGCAGCTTGGTGACACTTCAGTTCATACCCAGCTGAAAAGAGAAGGGTCTCAAGCAAATATTTGGGGTCCCATCTCCAACTCCACCTTTTCCCTTCCAGGTGTCCAGATGGTTCCCATCAGCTGGTGTGAGATGCAGTGCCCTAAGACCCACACTAAAGAATTCCGGAAAGTGGCCCGAGTACAGCCTGAATTCTTACAGACCTAAGAAGCCACACTTTACCCCATGCACAGGAGTAAGCTCTTTCCAAGAGTACATGTGTGAACGTGACATCAGGGTGCTGTTGTCTTCATTCAGGCACCTGGGGCTGGCCAGCAGCCACCTCTAGAAAAATCTTACTCTATAGGCAAAACATTTTTCCTGTGAATCGTTCAGTGGATTTCATCCTCTTGAGTGATAAATTTCTCTTTTGGAGGCACCAGCAAACCAACTGTATGATGGTGGAAATAGCCTGTTCTTTCTGACAGTCTTATAAATATGTATTTTTTGCTGTGAAAAAGAAAACATTTTTACGAAAAGAATTTTATGGTTTCTGTTACATTGAGTAGGGAAAAGAATCTAAACAGTGTCATGACATTTAGAGCAGGGTCTTGCCTGGTGGCACCGATTAACAGACATGTGTTACGTGCTTTCTTGCTCTAGACAACGCCTAATTGCCAATCTTTTTTGTATATTCTGTTGTACATACTTTTGCTTATTGAGTACTTGCTATGTGTCAGGCACTAGGTTAAGTACTTTATATACATTTCCTCATTTAGAGAGATTATGGTTTAGTGAAAATTATGGGACACATGTGGTGATTCAGGTAGCATGTTAGTAATTCTGAAAGTAATTTGGTAAACAAAGTATTACTGATACAGTAGATACTCCAGGAAATGTTAAATCTGAATTGAAAAGAGGTACAGAACACTATCATGTGAAGTGGCCAGGAAAGGATTTGTAACATGAAGTGAGAGGAATTAAAGAACTAAGATAAGTGAGGTGAAGATATTCAGAGCAGAGAGAGAAGCCCAAGCAAAGTGCAGAATCAGGAATGTACACACAAGCTTGAGGACAAGCAAAGGATGAGGGTTAAGCATGGGGAGGTTGCAGAGAGAATGAAAGGAGAGATGAATTATGTCACTTCTTGAGATGTTATTAGGGAGCCCATGTCTTCTCTGTGAAGTGAGAATGGTTGGGGTAAGGTTTGGAGTCATCCCACCTGGGTTTGTGTCCTCTCGTTGCCTTAAGCCGGGTTATACGTTGTTTTGTTTATTTTATTTTATTTTATTTTTTTTTCCGGTACGCGGGCCTCTCACTGTTGTGGTCTCTCCCATTGCGGAGCACAGGCTCCGGACGCGCAGGCTCGGCGGCCATGGCTCACGGGCCCAGCTGCTCCGCGGCATGTGGGATCTTCCCAGACCGGGGCACGAACCCGTGTCCCCTGAATCGTCAGGCGGACTCTCAACCACTGCGCCACCAGGGAAGCCCGTTTTGTTTTTTTTGATTGAAATTTTTATTGACATAATTGTAAGTAATTGCAGTTTTAAGAAATAATACAGAGATCCCTTATGCACTTTTTCCAGTTTCCGCCAGTGGTAACATTTTGCAAAATAATAATATGCTGTACTATAACAATCAGGATGTTGAACTGATACTTGAGCAAATTATTTTTATTTCTTTAAGTCTGTTTCCTCATCTGGAATAGTATGACCTCATAGGATTATTATGAGGAAATGTATAAAAGTGGTTAGTACACGCCAATATTACTGTTATATATTATTGTTGTTATTATATAACTGATTGCCTTCTATCAGGTATCTACTAAATGCCAGGACTTAATGCTAGATACTTCAGTGTAGTTTGTATTGATATAATCAGTCTCCTATTGATAGATATTTTTAAACTTTTTTTCTTTTACAGACAGTGCTGCAGGGAAAATCCCTATACCATATATCTTTGTGCATGCATATGATTCTTTTGCAAAACAGATTCCTAGCAGTATAATGTTGAGTAAAAGAATATGCACATTTAAATTTTTGGTTAGATTCTCCCTTATTGCCTTGCAGAAAGATGCTACCAATTGATTTTCTCAACAGTGTTAGCCATTTTACTTACGTTATCTCTGAATTTCACAGTGACCCGGAAAAGTAGCAATTATTTCCACATGTTACAGATAAGTAAACTAAGGCTTAGAAAAATTAATAAATCTCACAGACATCAAGAGGCAGAACAGTGTTCAAACTCAGATCTGCTTTACTGTAAAGCCTGGGCCCTTCCTTCTGTACCATGGTGCCTCATTTTTCCAAGTATTGAACAGAAACCTCAGGCATGCAATTAGAGGCTCTCCAAATTGACATTGGTTAATTAATTATAAGTGCTTGTTGGACATCATTCATTCATTATATAAATATATTTGAGCAACTCCTCTGCCCACCACTGCTCCAGGAACTAGGGAGTAAAGCAGTGAACATGATACAATCCTTTCCTTGTGGAGCTTACATTCTAGTGGGGGGGGACCATTGGTGGGAGGGGAGACAAATGAAAAGTAAACAAATACGGAAATGTTATAATTTCAAACAGTAATTTTAAAAAGTGTCATAAAGAAGAACATTTGAAACAACTGGGTAATGGCCTTCTGATTTGCTGCGAACCAGGTTAGATTTTCTCACCCTTAACCATGCAATATTGTATTACATGTTTGTTAGTTGTGTGCGTGTCTCCCCTACTTACCTTAGCTTTAAGGGCAGCATGCTGTCTTCTCTATCTTCAAATCTCCAGTACCTGGTACTGTGATTAACACGTAGCAAATGCTCAATAAAAATTTTTTGAGCGTACTCATAGCTGACTGAATAGCTATGCCCAAACAGTGATTGATATGTAGTAATGGTGATATTTGTTAATCTAGAGACAGGGAGGATATACTTTCTGTGCCTTGGAAAAGTGGTTCTCAGCCTGGGTTAGGTGAACTTCAAAATTGCCTGTAAGTGGTAAAGGGGTAGCAGGGGGAGTGCAGGGGAAAAAAAGACTGCAGGTGCCCTAGCCCTGCTTACGAATCTCATGGTTGAACCTGTGGGTGTTAAGGGTTTGTTCAGCTCCACAGGTGATTCTGATGTGCTACTCTGGCCAAGAGACACTGTCTTGGAGGGATAGTAGTTGTTGGCCTCCTAGCCATAATGGTAAATGAGGATGGCTTTCTGTTATTTTCCTGCCCATAAGGCAGGAGTTCTAGCCAGGAGTCTAAGTTGCAAGGAATGGAGACTGCTGTAAACTCAAGTGATGTCAGGACATAGAGTAGTAGTAATCAAAGCTGATCCAGCCTGATTTGGGTGAAGAGCACTTGATCAAACAAAATTACCAACTTCTGGTCTAAGATTCAGTACCAGCTAAGTAAACTAACATCCCACCAGGCTACTGGAGACTTAAATTACTAAAGGTCTTCAAGTACTTAAATTTTAGAATAAGAATCTTTGATTTAGTTGCAGTAACATTCATCTGGGTTCCAGTGCTTAGTAGTGTACCTTCTGGCAAGTTTCTGTTATCGTTTTCAGCATGTTTCCTCTTCTGTAAACTGGGGATACCAGCCCTTTCAGAGGTTGTCAAGATTGGAGATTATGTAGGTAACGTACTCACCCAATGGCTAGCATAGAGGCACTTCATAAGAGCTTTATAGATGGTGTTACTTGCTCCTACTAGAAGAGAAAGGCATTATGGGCTTTCTCATGTTCCAGTGATCTTTTCAAAGGCCTTAGAGAAAAGGTAAATGTGAGTAGTGCCCCTTCCCTATTACGTATATAATTAGTCGGCCCTCCCTATTCATGGATGTGACACCTGTGAATACGGAGGGCCAGCTGTACTACTTAGTTTTACATAAGGCACTTTAGCTTCTGTTAATTTTGGTATCCACAGGAGTCCTGGAACCAGTCCCCCACTGCAGATACCAAGGGATGACTGTATATCCCTTTTCTCCTGCATGTGTAACTTTTGAGGATGTTAATTAGTTGACTGATAGGGTTAAAATTTTAGGGGCCAAAAAGAAAGGTGTGAATCAAGTTTAAAAGTTACTAACAAAAAAAGGGTTGGCTTTTTTAAGTCTAGTAAACAAGCATTTACCTTACTCTAAAGAGGGCATACTAGTTTCAGAATTTGATTTTACAGTGTTCGGTAACCAGCACCACTGAGCAAGAGCTGTAGAGAGGCAACAGGAATACAGCGTTCAGCTCTCCAACACGGAAAACCCAATGAGATACATGATACTTGGGCCAGGCTATGTAAAGTTGTGACTGGTTGTCCTAAAAGCTCTTAATCTGTCATACAAGGACTTGGGTAATGAGAGACATTTCAAGTTGAATGTTTGAGTTGATTTCCTCAGATAAGACATACCACACATGACACAGAAAATATTGCACATCACTCCTTTATCATACTGACCTGGAAAAAAGATTTACTACAGTTATGCTCAAATGAGTACTGGGCCTAAGTGGTGGGCCAAGCAACTGGAACATGGTTCAGAAATCAGGCACAGTGAAAGACACACTTGGATGTGATCAAGAGGCATTCCGCTGCCATAAAACAATAAGGCGGGGGAGGGATTCTAAAACACACAGCAGGATGAGCTCCTACACCTTAGAAGTCAAGAAGCTTATCCCATGACGGTGTAAGGAATGGCTCATTTTCTGATGACCACATGTGGGAATATTTCAACCGCCACTAGAAACCCCAGAAGGGTTTTTTTTTTTAATTTATTTATATATACATATAAATTTTTCTTTTGTAAAAGTAAATGCAACACATAAACATTCAGGATTGATCCCAATCTTTTGGAGTCAGGGAGGAAGTGTTTGATTGAATCACCATGCAGGTTACATTCATCTTCCACTGGAATGACTAGAGCCCCCAGTCACCTGAACAGAACAGTGCCCAGCTAGCCTCTGGGAACACAAATAGGCACTCTTGCTTCTCCTCATTGGTCACACCTTGGCATGGTTCCTCCCTATCCCCTACTCAAGCAGGTCCTTAGTAATAAACAAACCACTAGCAACGCCCCGCCCCAGTTACTACCTCTCAACGCTCTTGGATAAGTCTTCCCTTGGCTTGGACTGAGGTCCATGTCCCAGAGGTACCATTCTGACTAGACTGTATGAAGGGAGTGGGTGCAAGAGAGAAAATGGCTAAAATGAAATTGGGAGCCACTGCTCCCCATCCGCAGCTACAGCTTAAGATGCCTACAGATGTCGTCAGTGTGACGTGTGCAGGGGAGAGGTGCAGAGGAATGGATGGGCTTGGGAGGAAGGGTAATCCTTGGGAAAGTAATCTGCTGCTCGACCTCACTTCTTGGCCTTGCCCTGGGCAGCCACAGCCTCCATGGCTTTACGCACGGTCTCTTCATCACCCAGGAACTGCATTGGCTTGATGGGCTTCAAGTTCTTGTCCAATTCGTAGACAATGGGAATGCCAGTCGGCAGGTTCAGCTCCATGATAGCCTCCTCGGACAGACCTGAAAATACACCCTGCTATGATCAGTCAAGCAAGATATGAATCCACAGACCTCTCCAGCGTTGCTATTCATTCTCCGGGTGGGGAAACAGGTCCTCCAAGGACTTTCGTAGGAATTAAAACAAGACAACCTTTCTGGTATTTGTCATAACAGTAATGATCTGTGTTATAGTAGATCGCTCACCCAAGGAATGCCCCCGTAGCTTATTTCTCAGTCACTGAAAAGCAAGAAAAATGGATGAAAGGTATGTCTCCCAAAGTGAGATCTGGAAGCCCATAGTAAAGCTGGACTATACATATCTCAAATGTCCTATGTAGTCCATCCAGGCTGCCAAAACTCAGCACATCTGGGCCTCTAGGCCCTTGGGTGAAACAATTTAAGATGCAAACTGAGATTCATCTGTGGAGTTGTACCAGGTTGTGATTAAGAAGGATTTTTATCAGCAGTTTCGACTGGTAATCCTAGTCTAGAGGTGGGCATCTCAAACTTCCATGTGTATCTGAATTACCTGGGTGATAGATGCATCTTCTCAGTCAGGTCTGAAGTGGGACCTGAGGTTCTGCATGTGCAATAAGCACCCAGTGGGGTCTGGCCGCCTCTGCTTCTGCAGAGGATGCTTTGAGAGACAAGGATAGAAAGTGTGTTTCTACTAGGAGACAATCTGGCCTGTCTCTAAGGCTATCAACATGTCCAGCCCTTTCCTGAAGGTCTCCTTCGTACTAAATAAGTCCAGATTAGTGACAGTTCTGCTTTAGCCCTCTTTGAGGGCCCCTCTGAAAAACGTACATACCCTCCAGATGCTTGACGATGCCCCGAAGGCTGTTGCCATGGGCTGCAATCAGTACTCGTTTCCCCTCCTTGATCTGGGGAACTATTTCTTCATTCCAAAAGGGCAGAGCTCTGGCAATAGTGTCCTTCAGACTCTCACAGGAGGGCAGCTGATCTTCAGTGAGGTCTGCATACCTACGATCCTAAACAACAAAAAATCCAAGCGTATCAGTTATTACCAGTTGCATCCATTCTGCCTATTTCTCATCCCCTGAAGGATCAAAGTGATGGTTGAAAGTCTCTCACCAGGGTACTGAGAGCTTGGGAAAGGGGATAATTATTATCCTGCCCCTCCCTCCCCCATTACCCTCTATAGGGAAGACTGACAGTTCAAAAGAAACATAACTTAGGAAAGGAGAAAAAAAAGGTAGGCTACAAGGCTCTAACCAATTCACTTTATCTTGCAATTGGCTTAGGAAGGCCCTATCAGCTATGGATGGGTTTTTTTAAAACATGGCAGTAGATGTAAAAAAGATATATTCTTTTTAGATAAACAACATAAACTCTTAACTAAATCTTTTAACAAGTGGAGGTCATTCCTTGGAGAAAGGGGACTACAATTAACTATTTTAGGGAATTCCCTGGTGGTCCAGTGGTTGGGACTCTGTGCTTTCACTGCCGAGGGCCCAGGTTTGATCCCTGGCTGGGGAACTAAGATCCCACAAACCCCACAGCCAAAAAAAGAAAAGAAAAGAAAAGAAAAAAACAAGTAACTATTTTATCATAAATTAGAAACTCAGTGGGTCTAGGCAGACCCTAATAAAAGCTAAAAGAGTGAAGCCCAGATTCTAACACCCTAGTCCTGGGTGGAGCGAGCCAAACCTCCGTTTGTCCATACCTTACTGATGTTGCTGTAGAAGGGATGGTCGGGCTCCATCGGAGGTGGTGGGACATCATAGGAGCGCCTCCAGATCTTTACCTGGGCCTCACCGTGCTTGGCAGCAGTTTCTGCCTTATTGAGGCCAGTCAGACCCCCATAGTGTCGCTCATTAAGGCGCCAAGTCCTCACCACTGGCAGCCACATCTGGTCAATGGCATCCAGCACTGTCCAGAGGGTCCGAATTGCTCTCTTCTGCACTGAGGTGAAGCAGATGTCAAACTCATAGCCGGCATCTGGAAATTATAAGTTCAAAGTGATAAGCTAATCAGGTCCACTCTAGAGCAAGAATTCTTTCTTTCTTTTTGGCCGCACCATGTGGCTTGTGGGATCTTAGTTCCCCAACCAGGGATTCAACCCGGACCCTCGGCAGTGAGAGTTGTAACCAGTGGACCACCAGGGAATTCCCTAGAGCCAGAATTTTCTTACATATAAATTTCGTCACGTACAGACAACCCAAATGAAAATTATTTGGCTAAATATTTTATTTTGTACACCCTAGCAGGAAAAACAATATTCTGCCTTCGGGGAAGATAAAATCTGTTGATTTATGCTGCAGTTGACAATATACTTCCCAGTGGTTCCCCAATAATTCATCTAACCCAAGGCCCAAATGTACTGTCAACCAGCTAACCTGAGATCTGGGCTACTTTTCCTAATCCCCAGAGTGCTGTGCTTAAGCACACTTTAAGAATTTATTTGCTTTAATTCTTTCAAGGTAAGGATTCAAAAAACTTGGAATCTTTTAATAAATATAATAGTTAGTACTTATAGAGAGCTTACCATCCATCTGTCAGGCACTGGACTGAGTACTTTGTATGTGTTTTATTTAATCTTCATAACAATCCTATAAGGTTACATCATTACAACCCATCTTACCAGGTGAAAATAGAAACTAGAGGAGTTAAGCAAACTATCCGAGCTCACAGCTATTACACAAAAGAGATTAAAACCCAGGTAGTATGACTCTAAAATCTAACTCACAGGGGACTTCCCTGGTGGCGCGGTAGTTAAGAATCCACTTGGGTTCAAGCCCTCATCTGGGAACATCCCACATGCAGCGGAGCAGCTAAGCCCACGAGCTACAACTACCAAACCTGCACTCTAAAGCCCACGAGCCGCAACTGCAAAGCCCACGTGCTGCAACTACTGAAGCCCGTGCGCCTAGAGCCCGTGCTCTGCAACAAGAGAAGCCTGTGCACCGCAGCAAAAAGTTAGCCCCCGCTCGCCACAACTAAATAAAGCCCGAGCCCAGCAACGAAGCCTCAACGCAGCCAAAAATAAATAAATACATCAATAAATTTATTTTTTAAAAATCTAACTCATAACCACCACCTCTAGCTATCTCCATAGTTTGCTAATTTCTAAGGATCCTGATGTTTGTATTTTAGTTAGAACTGTCACTTCTGATTGATGATTATTAACATACTTCAGTCCTCTCTACCTCTGGTCTAGGAGAAATGGGATTTTGAACTCTCAACAATCAGGACACAGCAAGAGCTCTTAGAGGATGCTGATAAAACTAGTTTGTTGCATGAAATTATACCTTCCCTAGAGTATTGGAAATCACATCACAACCTCTTCATCCACAGTTCCTTTCTGCTATCGTCAAATTACCTCACTACCCAGAGAATATAATCTACCTACGTCAATTGTTAAACCAAGTTTAAGAGAAGCCACTCATTGGAGAAAGAGCAAATGCTGTGCACTGTCTGATGCATTTGTAAATGAACCTCTCCTCCATACACAGCAGTTACTGAGGGGTGGTATCAAGTTATATTGGCCCAACCAGTAAGTTACAACTATTTGTCTTCATGTTTCACAAACGATTATTCTCCCTCCCACTTTAATGGGGAGATGGCCCTTTCCTTAAGTAGTGGACCAGGAAAACATTCCTGTTTTCTTCCATGAGGCTACAAGGCCCTCTTTGAAATTCAGCACAAACTTTCCTGCGCATTGCCTCATGTTGAGGTGGCCAACAGTAATTAATGAAATGTGAAGTGAATTTTCCTGCCAGCCATTCAACTGAGAAGAAGGCCCGTAAGAACTACACTGATGGGGGAAGGGAGAATTAATCACCAAGAAACTCACCACAATCCACAAGGGAAAAGACACAGATTTCATCACTAAGGCTCACTGACAAGTGCGCGTAGACTCACTTACCATCCCCTCCCTAATCTTATGGGGAGGAATGGCTCCCCAATAAACGGGAGTCACTGGGAATTGAGTGCCCACAGTGCAAGCCTCAGCTCCCATGCCGAAAAGCTATTGGTTGTTTCACGGCATTTTCCACTTGCAATGGAGTGCTGCACATTGGGTACGGAAGTCAGTCCCCGAGGAAAAGAGCAGTTCCCCTTACAACTCTTAACAGAGAACTCTAAATCCTCTTCCTTCAACTTGGCCATCAAACAAAAGCATAGTCTAGGCCACTCCCATGGATGGGGTTAGCTGGTGGTGTGCAGTGTGGACTCCATCTGCCCCCCAGGAGCAAGACGGCATGGGAAAACTCAGTTCTTGGTAGCTTCCTCCTGAAATCATTCAAGATTTTATAAACCCTATAATACTTAAAGCCCTAGTGAATTTAATGTTATTTTAGGTCTTTTACAGTATTAGATTATTCATATGGTCTTCATCATTCAGTTTTTGCTTTTGGTCTTTCACTTTTTATTTCATCATCTGTGATGCCCCTAAACAGTTATTAAAATTTTAAATGGGATTTCTTTTGAAACTAATGCTACTAACATTTACTTAAAAACTGAAATAGGGTCTGTTATTTTAAGATATTACAAGTTAAGGCATTTGATCAGTCTTAGAGGACAGCTGCAATTTGCTTTGTCCTAGGCTAGTCATCAGCAAACCACCACAGACCCATACAGTTCTTCCTGCCAGACAGCAGGAGGGAAAATGGCCTCCTTTACCAGCACTTTCCCTATCCTGGCCTCTCCTAACCGGTATGAGGTCACACCAGGCCATCCCAAAGTATTCACACACATCCCCAGCAGGATTACATTTCCCATACTTTCCGAACCTTTGCTTCATTTCTAAAGGATCTACAGTGAAGGCAAGAAGCTAGAGAGCAAACTGGGGCCAAATACCTGATTCACATCAGCCAGGAATCAGTGACCCTTTTTAATGGCTGCTGCTTTGTCCAGAGGTTAAAAGGGAGCAGGGAAGGATTGGTGGAAGCACCTCCTCGGTCCAGAGACGCTTTGAATTGCTGGCAGCAGGGAATGCTTCCTTATTAGCGCTTCAAAATCACAAAGAGCTGTCTGCCAGCGGGGGCAAGCCTGGGTAAGCCAGCTTATCTCATTGCCACTTCCACCTTTGCCCCTAACAGCCTACCAGTTCCTCGCACTTACCCGGTACTCAACCCCAGAACAGAGGCCAGGGTGGCAGACTAGGAATAAGATGTGACCTTGGACAAGTCATCTTTCCAATCCTCACTTTCCCAACTAGAAAAGAGGGCCAGGGAGGGATGGGAAGGAGGGGAATAAAACCTGTATAATTTATAGGGCTGTGAAGAGGATCTACTCAAATCATTCATTTACTCAATTACATTTGTGGACGCATTTTGGACACAGGATTTGCGGAATGCTGGTAAACAACATTCTACACAAGCACGTGGATGTCTTTGTACCTGGAACCCTGCTGGTCGCCCCCCGCCCCTCCCCGGCCCCGGGGGCCGCGTCACTCCCCCGCAGCGGGGAGAAGCATGTGGCCTGCCGCTTCACCAGGATCCCCAGCATCCTCCTGAGTAGGCTTGGTTACAGCTGCTGGAAGACACCGGGCATCCCATTTAGCAACCCGTCCCCGAGTTACTAAGTGCTCGGACTAGGAAAAAGGGGACTTTCTCAAGGCTGTGTCGTGGAGAGCGCAGTAAGCTGCGGGGCTACCGCCCGGGTCCTCTTCCTGGCACTGCCCCTCACACTCCGCTGGGTGACCTTGAGCAAGTCAATCCCCCACCCTGGGCCCATTTTTTCAACTGTAAAATAAACTGTTGGAGAGAAGGGGCTCTCCGGGGGGGCGCGGGGGCGGCCAAGCGGCCCTCACCCAGCGGCGCCTGCCCGAGCCTTCGCAGCCCCCACCCACTGCCCCGGCCCTCTCCGCACCTCGCAGCGCCTGCCCACCGCGCTTCGCCTCCTCGTGCCCGGCCGGGCTCAGGTCGGCGTCGTACCAGCCGCTGAAGCGATTCTCCAGGTTCCACACGCTCTCGCCGTGCCGGATCAGCACCAGCTTGTAGGCGGCCATGGCTGCGGCTCGGGGTGCGGCGCAGACTGGGGCTCACCGAGATTCCGGAGTCGCGGCCCTACCCCGGCCGCGCCTGCGCGCTCGCGCTCCAACGGCCCGCTCCCGCTCACTTGTTCGGCCAAATCTTTCCACTGGCTCGGGGCCGTCCTCCGCCCGCCGGATGTACGCATGCGCCCCGTGCGGACGCTGCAGCCGCCAGGGAGAGGGGCGCCCTCCAGGACGCCAGGGCGCATGCGGCCTCCGTCGTCGGCCCCGTGTCCGCCGCGGTAGTCACGGAGCGCACGTAAGCGCCGAAGGGAGGTGGGACCTTCGGGCTGTTCCCGGTTGTGCCCGCTGGCCGGAGTGTGGTCGTATTGCCGTTATTCATAAGCCCTTCGTTGTAATCAAATGGTCTTTTATTATTTGAATCGCGCTTGGCTCGGCCAGGTCACACTTTCCCATCCGTACGCAGGGTGTGATTCACACACCTGTGTTCCAATCTTCACTCTTCCATTTTATTCGCTTTGTATCTCGCTTAACCTCGCTCAGCCCCATCTGTAAATGGACGTAGTAAATACTTAGCTGGTGCCTATCTACCTGGAAGGTGCTCAGTAAATGGTGGTTGTTTCTATCTCATTTCCATGGACACTAATCTCCATAACGACACGGGTCCTGACTGCTGGTTCGAAAGCCACGCTCTTTATCTAACACACGGCCTTTTGTCCCACCTTCTTCTAGTTTCTCACAGCCTCTGGCCAGTGCTTCCTGGACCAACCACAGTGAAGCAAATTCTAGGCCGATCAAACACTCCCGGAAGAGAAGAGTTACTGCCTGTGCCTGCCCTACACCCAATCACAGTTTCAGTATCTGCTTTATCTGGACAGCTCTCTGGTGCCCATGCCCCTTTTCCTGGTTTATTTCAATCTAGCCACTTTATTGAGCACCAAACATGAATCAGGCAGTGGGCTAGGGTCAAAGATGGGTTGAATGTGTTTTCTACCCTTCATAGCAGGTGGAGTGCAAATAAGACCCACATGGAAACAGCTAACAATGAAATTGTGCCGTGTGCTATACTTTGACAGATTATAGAAAAATTTTTAGCATGCACTCGTAAAGCACCTACTACATGCCAGGCAGTGTTATGAGTGCTTTACAAACATTAACTCATTTAATCCTCATATCCTCATGATGATCTTATGAGGCTAGTACTATTGTGTCCCTATTTACTGATGAAGAAACTGAGGGATGAAGTAATTTGTCTAAGGTTATAGGAACCAAGATTCACGCCTAGTATGGCTGGCTCCCAAGTCCACGCTTATCTGACCTACTACTCTCTGCGGCCTCCACATATTTGATGCATTTTAGGCATTTATTGACTTTGAAGAGTGGGAAGGTTTTGAGAGGCAGAGAAAAGGCACTTTGGGAATGACATGAACCAAAATACATAAGACTGGCTTTTAGATATGTCATCTACTGTTTGTGAAAGTTTAGCGTGTCAAGCGTTTTAATGTATTATCTCAACCTTCCAGCAATTCATATAATATAGGTACTATTATAGCTCCATTCCACAGATGAAGAAACTGAGGCCCGGGGAAATAATTTGTCCAAAGTCACAGCTCGGAGCAGAAGTGAAGAAGAAACCAAGACTCAAACCCAGGCAGTGCAGTGGCCTAGCATGCACTCTAGCCACACCTTCCTCCTCTGCAGCTGGGAGAAGATGGAATTCAGTGACCAGGAAGGTGACTGGGATGCGGTCCAGCACTAAAAGCTGCACTTGGAGCTTACAGTCTCCCAGGGCT
Source organism: Orcinus orca (assembly GCF_937001465.1). Lineage (NCBI taxonomy): Eukaryota > Metazoa > Chordata > Mammalia > Artiodactyla > Delphinidae > Orcinus > Orcinus orca. The sequence continues at coordinate 60,417,928 of NC_064572.1, read as the reverse complement.
GCAAAGCAAGCTGTCCTGGAAGGCTTCCTTGTTCAAGCTCCTGGCATGGCCCACATGGGGGACCTTGGAAGAATCCCTCTTTGGAAGTTCTCCCTCTGGTCATTCCTTCTGCTTGGTCATCCCAGTACTGATGCCCAGGCCCTCCCAGGGTTTTTCACACCAGCAAATAGCCATAAATAATAATAATGTATTATTAACATATTAATAATAAATACTATTAGCAATGTGATCAAGAAGACAAAAAAGATTTAATGAGGTACCGATTTAGAGCATATGAATCTGAGGGTCTATGGACAGATTTTCTCTCCAGGAGGATGCCTGGTAAGGGATCCCTTGCCCCCTGGGATTGGAACTGAGCAGATAACTAGGATACTTTGGGCAGGAGGCCAAGGGCTTCTGTGCCACCAGCCTTGGGAAAGAGCCCGGGAAGTCCTACTTTACTGCTTTCACCAACCCCCTCTGCCTCCAGGAGGGATCTCTCATCTCCTTGGAATTCTGAGGAGCTCTGGTAACTCACAGCATATCTACCTTGGAGCATCAGAGATTTTTTTATGTATGTGTCCGATCCACTCAACTAGAAACTCCTTGAGGGTGGGTACTGCATCTCTATTTTATACACCCATACACAAGCACTAAGCATGATGCCTTTGCCCATGGCCAACTCCCTGAGTGTCCTTGAGTGTCAGAGCTAGGAGAGACCTTGATAATTCTCCACTGCAAGTCCCCACCTCCAGCCACCTCCAGTCCACATGTAACAGATGAGGAAAGTGAGGTGAGCCTTTCAAAAGCACAGGAGATGAGCAGGGGACTGGGTTCATAAGTGAGAAGTCAGAGGCGATCCACGGAGAAGGGCCCCAAAGTTGGGGCTTGCTGTGTCAGGGAAAGGCAGGAGCCTGGAGAAGTCTGGAAAAGAAGGGGGCTGGGGGGAGCCACGTGAGGACTGTGAAGGCTTTGCAGCTGGAAGCCAGAATTCCTGGGCAGAGATTGGGATTCATTCAGCATCTACCAGAGCATCACAAATCTGGGAAGAAGCTTAGAGCCTATCAAACCAAGATTTCTCAAATGACAGTAAAGGGTAAGGATAAACCAGTGTATGTTGCCCTCTACTACTTTTTTTTTTTTAAATCTTAATTGTTATCTCTCCTGAACACAAGACACACAGACATTTGTCGGGGCTGATCCCTGGGCCCTTCTAAAGAAGTGGGTGGATACAGGAGCGCATTCACATAACCTGAGAACCGAGCAGTGTGAAGGCTCTGATCACAGCTTGGGGGCAGCTTGGGGAGCAGCCTGAGGGACCCACTGCACAGCTCCCAAACAGGTCACCTCCTTCCCTCCCTGCCTGGCAGGGAGCAACTATGGCCAAATAAGCCCTCCTTCCTGCCTGGCGCATGCGGGTGGGGGCCTGTGCTCCAGAGCCTTCTTTACTCTCATCTCCTGGTCAGGGACATTCATCAGTGACAGCTCTCATCTCTTCCTGGGGCCCCCAGCCAACCTCTAATCCCTGAACTCTTAGGGCAGACAGCCTCCCTTCTAGCTCAGTGCTCTAATTCCTCAGGCCTCAAGGAAATTCCCAGGACTCGAACAGCTTCCAACCACCAAGCTTGTTGGTTCAGCTGCTACGAAAACTCAGATAATCAGTGATCACAGCCCTATTGCCCCTGCTCGTCCCTTAAAATAATAAAGGCCTCTCTCAAGCTTCCCTTCCCATTTATTTTTTTCTGCAGAAGGGTAACGCCCTTATCAAGTACCAAACATTCAGTGAAGGACCCGATTTAGAATCCCAGTGGGGCGAAGCGCGTTTTCTGCTGGGTGGAAGGTGGGGCAGGCGGCTGCCGTTCAGCCCACAGGGCTCCCCATCAGGACACCACGTCTTTATTTGTTCAACATCTTGCAAACTCATGGCGTGATGCTCAGATCTCCCCAGCTCAGCTGGTGCCTCAGGAGGAGAGGACTCCTGCCTTGGAAAGTGAGCCCAGATGATTGTGGCTCATGTCTCAAGACTCTGAGCTTCTAAGAGAGGAAGTAGGGCTTCAAGGAAGGGTAAAACACATGCTTCACAGCCTTCTACAGTTGCCATCTGAAGATAGAGCTGGAACTGGCTGGAACTGGCTTCCTACAGCTCCCCTGACAAAACCCTTTCTTCTCCAACCTCAAAACCCAGCTTCAGACTTGAGTGTCCAGCCCAGCCATAGTAAAAACCCTTCTCCCGGGATTATGGAACTCTCAGTTTCTGAAAAGAAACCACCAGGGGTGCACGAGGTCCTCTGCCTCTAGGCCCTGTGTGTGAGAACTATGATGATAAAAATGCTCAAAACAGGGCAATAAGCCAACCCGTCTATTCTCCTTCACATCAAACTGTTTTCCCAGTTTCCCAAACATAGACTACTATGTTTCTTTGGATTAAATTCTAAGTGTAAAACAGACATCTCATTAATTTGAGATGTCTGTTTTTTGTGATTAGCAGTAAACTTTTGATGTTTGACTACATGGGTTTTTTTTTTGGGGGGGGGGTTGCTTTTTGTTTTGTCTTTTCAGCAAACACGATTATGTATCCTGGCTCCACCCTTACCTTCCCAGAGCAGTTCCTCAGAGCTATCTGAGAGGCTGTCTCCCTGGCTATAGTCCTCAGTAAGGTGCCCAGATAAAATTTCATTCACTCCTAGGTCTTATTTTTGATTTGACACGTGACGTTCCCGCAGGCTGGGACCTTCCCCTGCTATACAACTAATTTCCCTTGTCCCTTATTGGGATCACCCCAGGCCCAGGATTTGGAGGGAGATGACAGAAACTGGACCTTATTGCCACTGCCTGGACCAGGCAGGTGTCTCGCCCCAAACAGCCCCTAAATCCCTCTGGAGATTTAACCCCTTGAGAAACATGGTCCATCGTTAAAGTAAAACGCCCCTGTGGGGGAGGGGTGAAAGGTTTAAGCCAGCTGTCACTTGAGGAAAAAAAAGTTCTCATACCCCAAAGACTGTCCTGTTGCCATGGCAACAAGTAACCACCCCAAAGGGTGTTAACCATTTAAGCAATGATAACTCATCTCCCTTTAATTGAACAATGACAGTTTGCCTCGGTGACCATTCTTCTGTAAGCCAGCCAATCAGCAACAGCCACACTTCAGTTCACCAACCAATCCCTAAACTCTCCCTTCTCTACGCATGCCCATCACTGACCTTCACACCTCCCAGCACCGCATAGAGGGTCACTTCCCTGCTCCACTCAAGGAGATTGCCCCACAGACAGTGCTCTGTCTTCCTGAAGTAAGTCAGCTTTTTGTTTCAGCTATTGAGAGGTGGTGTCTTCCATAGACACCCTCCACTAATATTCTGGAATGTCACCTCTCTGGGAGTAATTTTTCCTCCTTTCAAGGGCTATTGCTAGTCTCTATGATGTCTTGGTTAATTAGAAAAAGACCAACCCTTCTTCTAGACAGGCTCCAATGAAGATGGGATTTCAGATCCCTCAGCTGGGAAACTGAGCAGTCCACAGTCTGCACAACTGCACACTGCAACCCTGCTCATCCCTCATAACTGGTCAGTCAGTGAGTGCTGCCCATTCCACCTCCTAAATATACTTTTCAATCTGTCCTCTCCTCTTTGCTCCCACTGCCACTGCTTTGGTGTCAGACCTCATTCTTTCTTGCCTGTACTGGTGCAGTAGTCTCTAACTGGTGCCCACCTCTAGAGCAAACATGTTATGGTACCCCTAGCCTCTGTGCCTTTGCAGCTGCTGTTCCCTTGGCCTGACCCATACCTCTAACTTTCCTTTCAGGTCAACTTCAAGTCACTGTGCAGCTCCAATGTCACTGCAATGGACTGAATGTTTATGTCCTCCCTAAATTCATCTGTTGAAATCCTAACCCTCAATGTGATGGCACTAGGAGGTGGAGGCTATAGGAGGTGATTAGGTCATGAGGGCTCATGGGATTAGAACCTTATAAAAGAAAGCCCACAGTGTTCCCTTGCCCTTTTTGCCATGTGAGGACACAGCAAGAAGACAGCAGTCCATGGATCAGGAAGTGGCCCTCACCTGACACTGCATCTGCCTGTACCTTGATCTTGGGCTTCCCAGCCTCCAGAACTGTGAAAATCAAATTTCTGCTGTTTATAAGCCACCAAGTTTATGGTGTTCTGTTATAGCAGCCCGAATAGACCAAGACTGTCACCTTTTACCTGAAAGCTGTCCCTGACTCTCCTCTGAGGCCTGCCCACACCCAGCCGGGCTCGGGGCTCCCGTCCTCCTGGGTGTACCTGGATGACGGCACTGATCATCACCACCAGGTGTTTTTGCTGCCACCCCAACCAGCCTGCGAGTGCTGGATGTGAGAACTAGGCTACTTTCATCTCTTTGTAACCAGCTGGTCATGAGGAAAAGGACTTGAGAGAAAAGTAAGTTACAATTCCAACTCTACCATTTAATGCTGTTGGGAACTTAAGCAAGTTACTTGACTTTCCACAGCTTTGGTTTCTCCATCTGTAAAATGTGGATAACGATGTGAAAGGAAAATCAAAATGGAGTCAGTGTTGCTAAGACAGCACTCTGAAATGGAGCTGGGAGGCCTTTGAGGAAGTGTGACTTATGCATGTCTAAGCCTGGATAGAAATCTGACCTTCTGAGCACTTATTACCTTAATGCAGGCATCCAGGACATCTGCCCAATGTTCCAGAAACTCAAGGTATTTATCAGACCCTTACCCTAAAGCACTTGTGACAGCCTATCCCTTAAGGACAAACATCTCCTTTCTTGTGCCAGAGTGCAGCCTGTGGCTTTTGCCTTTAAAAGCCCCTGACTCCCTTCCCTGGAACACTCTTTAGGTTTCACCCAAATTTGTGTCTCTAGAATTGCAATTCTTAAGAACAAAATAAACTCTCCTCTTATTTGCAGCCTTGTGTGTGTGTGTGTGTGTGTGTGTGTGTGTGTGTGTGTTTATTGTTGTTATTTGGTTGACAATATAACACCTCCTGCACAGCCTGGTTGTGAGGACTCAGCAGGATCATGAGTGTAAGATGCTTCCGAAACTTCCTGTTAAAATTCAGACCTCTGGGACTTCCCTAGTGGCGTGGTGGTTAAGAATCTGCCTGCCAATGCAGGGGACATGGGTTCGAGCCCTGGTCCGGGAAGATCCCACATGCCGCGGAGCAGCTAAGACCGTGTGCCACAACTACTGAGCCTGTGTGCCACAACTACTGAAGCCCATGTGCCTAGAGCCTGTGCTCCACGGCAAGAGAAGCTACCGCAATGAGAAGCCCACGCACTGCAGCAAAGAGTAGCCCCTATTCACAACTAGAGAAAGCCTGTGCACAGCAACGAAGACCCAACGCAGCCATAAATAAATAAATTTATAGAATAAAGTTTAAAAAAATTAAAAAAAAATAATTCAGACCCCTTAGCCTGGCCCTCAAGGCCAGAGAGGATCTGTTCCCAATCTACCTTGCCAGTTTTACTTTCAAAAACTCACCTTCTGGGACTTCCCTGGTGGCGCAGTGGTTGAGAGTCCGCCTGCCGATGCAGGGGACACGTGTTCGTGCCCCGGTCCGGGAGGATCCCACATGCCGCGGAGCGGCTGGGCCCATGAGCCATGGCCGCTGGGCCTGTGCGTCTGGAGCCTGTGCTCTGCGACGGAAAAGGCCACAACAGTGAGAGGCCCGCGTACCGCAAAAAAAAAAACAAAAAAAACTCACCTTCTCGTCAAAGATAGCCCTCTGATGGTGACTTACCTGGTGGCCTAGAGGGTAATACTCCACGCTCCCAATGCAGGTGGCCTAGGTTCAATCCCTGGTCGGGGAACTAGATCCCACATGCATGCCACAACTAAGAGTTTGTATGCCACAGCTAAGGAGTCCGAATGCTGCAACTAAAGATCCCGCATGCTGCAATTAAGACCCGGTGCAGCTAAAATAAGTAAGCAAATAAATAAATAAATAAAATATTTTTTAAAAAGAAAGAAAATTCGTTATATATCTAAAGGTCAGCTTATTAAAAAAAAAGAAAGATAGCCCTCTGACAGCCCCCTTATGAGGGGACATCTTCTTAGACTCCCCAAAGATTTACCCAAACCTCTCTTGTGCCTCTAGCTGAGCTCAAATAATGTCATGTATTCATTTGGCAAATAAATGTATTGCACGCCTACTATGTGCCAGACACTGTGGTGGGCTCTGTGACACAAGAGTGGACCAGAGGGACTTCCCTGGTGGTGCAGTGGTTAAGAATCTGCCTGACAGTGCAGGGGACACCGGTTCGAGCTCTGGTCCAGGAAGATCCCACATGCCACAGAGCAACTAAGCCCACGCGCCACAACTACTGAGCCTGTGCTCTAGAGCTCGTGAGCCACAACTACTGAAGCCCGCGCACCTAGAGCCCATGCTCTGCAACAAGAGAAGCCACTGCAATGAGAAGCCCGCGCAAAAAAAAAAAAAAAAAAAGAGTGGACCAGAATGGTCCCTGTCCTCAGGGGGTTCACAGTCAGCGGGAGGCAGAGAAGCAAAATGAAAATCTTTTTTATTTTTTTTATTTTTGGCTGTGTTGGTTCTTCGTTGCTGCGAACGGGCTTTCTCTAGTTGTGGCGAGCGGGGGCTACTCTTCATTGCGGTGTGCGGGCTTCCCATTGCAGTGGCTTCTCGTTGCGGAGCACGGGCTCTAGGCGTGTGGGCTTCAGTAGTTGTGGCACGTGGGCTCAGTAGTTGTGGCTCGCAGATTCTAGAGCTCAGGTTCAGTAGTTGTGGCACACGGGCTTAGTTGCTTCACGGCGTGTGGGATCTTCCCAGACCAGGGATTGAACCCGTGTCCCCTGCATTGGCAGGAGGGTTCTTAACCACTGCACCACCAGGGAAGTCCAAGATTGACTTTATGGGAATCAGGATGCCAGGTAGTGGTGATCACACTGTCTCTCCTTACCCAGACTCCCTTCTGCCAGCCATGGACACCTGCTGTCAGGTGGGAAGAAAGGGTGGACTCCACCTTGGAGACAGTTCTCCCTTTGAGCAAGAGCGCATCTGCCATGCGCAGACACCGGTCCTCTCTACACCAGAAGGGAAACACACTTTCTCTTTAGTACACCTGGCCATTCACTCATGCCCCTGTGCCAGGCACAGTGCTAAGCATTTGGCACGTGTGATCTCATTTCAGCCTCCAAACAGCAGCCCCATTTTCAGATGAGGAAGCTGTGGCTTAGAAAGGTCAGCTGCCTGCCCCCAGGCACACCTAGGATGCGGTTCCAAATGCAAGCTTGCCTAAGCCCAAAGCCGGATTGTTGACACAGTTCCAGCAGTTAGGAAAATGCTCTGGAGCGGCTGCAACTCCACTGCCTGGGTCATGATGGGCTGCCCAGGGTGACAAAGCCCTTCTCCCCCCACCAGAGCTTGAGCCCGAAGTCAAACATCCAAACCATCGCTTCCTCTTTGTTTAGGGCAAGAGGCTGAGCATCAACTTCCGTTTCCTCCTGCCTAGTGTCATAACAGATTACAGCCCCAATGACCTAAAAAAGGCCTTCCTGCTGGCCCTGGGCTCAGTGCTTTGGACGCAGAAGCCCTGTTCCTTCCACATGAGCCTCAAAGAGGCTTTTAAGAGCAGTGGCTACAGGGGGTGCTCCTTGGTTAAGAGTTGGATCTCCCAGCTTTTGCGCATTGATCGCCTGTGTGACCTTAGGGGTGTCACTCAACTCTTTGGAACCATGTTTCTCCATCTGTGAAGTGAGGACACGTGCTCTGTCCTCACGTAGATAGTAGCTGAGAAGCTGTTTTGTTACTCAAGAAGAGTGTTTTGCATTATAGTAATGAGCTCACATTTATTGCCTTCTCATTATGTGCAAGGCAGTGTTAAGCACTTTTACATGTGTTACCTTATTTAGTTCTCATAAACCCTATGGGCAGGGTAGGCATTCTTATCTCCATTTTACAGATGAGGAAAACTGAGGCTCAGAGAGTAAGGTGACTTGCTCAAGGTCAGACAGCAAGTGGTAGTACTTGAATTCTAACCCTGAGGGTCTGACTACAGGACCCATCCTAGAAACGTTATTAGCCATATATATGTGGCTAGTCATGGAGATGGCTAATGCCTCTGGGTGGAAGACATTGCTGGAATTCAGGGTTGAGGTAGTTAGTCCTTCACCAAAAAGGTGAACCCTGGGGTGCAGGGTGGGAAAGAGTGTGCTCAGGCCATCTGGATGCCTCTTGTCCCCTCTCCTGGCACCACATGTCTTCTTGAGGAGGCCCTGAGCAGATGCCTCAGGGTGGAGGGCCGACAGGGAGGCTGTGGACCTCCAGTGCTCATTCGAGATTGATGGTTCATCCAGGGGCTGTATCCAGTCATGACGCAGACTCGGTTTGCAGGCCCGCAGTGTCTGCTGTCTAGGAAAAGGATAGGAAGGCTGCCACTACCCTGGGCCTTTTCATCTCCGCATCTGATTTGCAAAACCCCAGCGGCTCAGCCATTATTGCTGTTGGCAGCTGTCTCTGGTAGGGTTTTGGCTTTAACTGCTTGTTTGCAGAGCTCCCTCTGGTGGCAAAAGTGCACCATGGCACCCTTTACAAGGTACCACTAACAACATTTACGGACCTGTACGCATTTTGACAAACATACCTTTCGCATTGAAACCACAGAGAGAGTAGCCCAGTGGGTTCAGTAGTATTATTACCACTTTACGGAATATGAAATGCAGACTCAGAGAGGTTAAATCCTTGCTCCATGTCATGTGGAACGTAAGTCCAGACTCGAACCCAACACTTAACGTCTGTCTTCTCTCAAGTAACTGTCTCCACAACTAGGCCTCTGGTTGCGAGCACCGGCTTGCTTCAATAGTTTCCAGACTTGTCTTCCTCTTCCTCCTCAGGCCACCAGTTCCTTTTTCTCAGACTTACAATCCAGCTCTCAGCCTGTGTCCCGGAATGGGGCCCGATGGGAGGAGGTGGTGGTGACCTGTGCAGCTGAGTCAATGCTCAAATGCCTTCGTTGCCTTTGCTGCAGTGACGCTTTCTCATGTTAACAGTCTGGATGCTCCCTCTGCTCTGTGTGCAAGGACGACTTTTTATTTGTAGTAAACCAGTGAAGACTAATGTGTACACAGAAAAGTGCACAAATTATAAGTGTACAGCTCAATGAGCTATCACGCAGTGAATACATCCATGTAAACTCCCTTCTGATAAAAAATTAGAATATTACCACTGTGCCCACTCTCAGCTGTTACCACCATGAAAAGTGCTATCCTGATTTCTAATACTGTAGATTAGTTATGGCTGGTTTCGAGCTTCAGGGGAGCCAGTGTGGCTGGTGAGGCCCCTGGATCATAGCTAGTGCCTTCTTGCTTTGTCTTCACATGGTGGAAAGGGCTAGGCGTCTCTTTCATAAGGCACCAATTCCTTTCATGAGGGTCCACCCTCACGACTTAAACACCTCTCAAAACTCCATCTCCTAATACCATCATCTATGGGGGTTAAGATTTTAACATTTGAATTTGGGGGTGACGCAAACCGTCATTTCATCATTTTGTAACAAGGGGGAAAATTCACACTGTATCAAGTGAAGGAAGCAGAATGCAAAATCGTCGTCAGCTTCTGGTTCATTTACAAGATGGACTCATTGAAGTGTCTTACTCAGTGAGAGCTAAAAAAAAATGTTTGTAAAATGAATGTTTAAAGCCTAATAAGCCAAAAGCCCCAGGATCAAGCCTTAGTCTGACAAAATCATATTTACTGACTTGAATTGAGGGAGGGAATTCTGGAGGAATCTTGGAGTGCTGCTCTGCAAGAGAGGGGAGGGAAGCTCTTTTGTAAAGTTTGGGCTCTGGCTAAAGGATTCTGGGGAGTGTCTCAGGGGAGTGGGAATCTGGATTGCTTTCTGGTTCTGAAGTGGAATTAGGAGAAGAGGATATTAAGTAGGTGGGATTGAGTGCTGTCATGGGGCAAGGGTGGTTTAGCAAGTGGGTATCCACAGTAATAAATGAAAATAGCTAAGCGGGTTTAGACCATCACTGCCTGCTTTTTTCTCTTTCCAGCCCAAACTAGTTTTCACTCCTCAGGTCTGGCCAGGTCTTAACTCTTTTTTTTTTTTTTAATTGAAGTATAGTTGATTTACAATGTTGTGCCAATCTTTCAAAGTGATTCAGTTATACACATACATACTTTTTTAAAAAATTAATTAATTAGGCTGCATTGGGTCTTCGCTGCTGCACGTGGGCTTTCTCTAGTTGGCAGCGAGTGGGGGCTACTCTTTGTTGCGGTGCGTGGGCTTCTCATCGCGGTGGCTTCTCCTGTTGCGGAGCACGGGCTCTAGGCACGCAGGCTTCAGTAGCTGTGGCACACGGGCTCAGTAGTTGTGGCTCATAGGCTCTAGAGCACAGGCTCACTAGTTGTGGCGCATGGGCTTAGTTGCTCTGCGGCATGTGGGATTTTCCCGGACCAGGGCTCGAACCCGTGTCCCCTGAATTGGCAGGTGGATTCTTAACCACTGTGCCACCAAGGAAGTCCCCATTTTTAAAAAAATATTCTTTTCCATTATGGTTTTTCCCAGGAGATTGGATATAGTTCCCTCTGCTATACAGTAGGATTAACTCTTTCAAATAAATTTGTTTCTACGCTTAAGTTTTGAAATTAGATTTTTAAAAAATAATATAAATGTACGTTTGTTTTTTAACCTGCAAAGGAATTCCAGTTTTATAAGACTCACTCCTGCGTGGGATAAGAAGGGTGGGAGGGAGACGCAAGAGGGAGGAGATATGGGGGATATACGTATATGTATAGCTGATTCACTTTATTATAAAGCAGAAACGAACACACCATTGTAAAGTAATTATACTCCAATAAAGATCTAAAAAAAAAAAAAAAGACACTCCTGCGGCCAAGAACCCTAGCCCTGAAATAAGAGCCCCTGCGACTCCCTAACACCGGCAACACCGGCACTTCTTCCCTAGGAACTGATCTCCTCGGAGCCTCTCCCAGATCGGAGCCTGGAGAAAACGTGAACCGGATGTTGACTCTTTTGCCATGGTAACGGACGTGAATACGGAAGTTACGCCAGAGGAAGAGGAAGTGGAGCGGGCTGCGAACCCACGTGGGTCCTGCGTGTGCTTCTAGGTCCTTGGAACCCGGTCCTTTAAACTCACCCCCGGCTTAGTAGACATGGGTCGTTCGGGGAAGTTGCCCTCCGGGGTCTCGGCCAAGTTGAAACGCTGGAAGAAAGGCCACAGCAGCGACAGCAACCCGGCCATCTCCCGCCACCGCCAGGCCGCCCGCAGCCGCTTCTTCAGCCGACCCTCAGGTAGCAGGGTCGCGACCCAAGCGCCGCCTGCGGCGGTGTTCTGGGTGGGCCTGGGTCTCAATGGATTTCAGCCTCTCTGCAGGCCGTGGGGCCCAAGCATCGGACCTTTCGTCTCCTAAAATGTCCGATCTGGAGCCTGTTGTAAAGGTCCACCCTTCCCATTTAAGAGATGCAGAAACTGACTCCACAGGAGGGAGATGACTTGGCTAGGGTACCACGAGTATCAGTCAGTACTCACGTCTGTAGTTAACCGTGGTGGCGCTTTACAAAGCGCTTTCACCCTCATCTCTTTCCCAGGCCCCTCACTGCAGCCCCCACCCGACTCCCACCGGCGAAACTTTTACCTGGAGGGTTCCCTTTCTGAATCTGATAAGTTCTAGGTGTACAGTGGACTGCTGAGGCAGACCGCGTTCAGAATTTAGCCTCACTGGTTGGGGGCCTGGACTCCGCCTGTTTGTTTCCTAGGGGTAGCTCTTGTTCTCTTAGCCAAAAGGAGGTTCGGGTAAGAATTGGGGGCCTTACCCTTTGCCTCCGGTTCTCAGTAAAGAGCGACTTGACAGTTGATGCGGTAAAGTTGCATAATGAGCTGCAGTCAGGATCCCTGCGTCTGGGTAAAAGCGAAGCCCCTGAGACTGCCATGGAAGAGGAAGAGGTGGGACCAGCTCTCACCGAGAAGTCTTCGGGCACCTTCCTGAGCGGCCTCTCCGACTGCACAAACGTCACCTTCAGCAAAGTGCAGCGCTTCTGGGAGTCCAGCTCGGCTGCCCACAAGGAGGTAGGGGGGACTCTCAGGACAGCCGGAGGCTAGTGAGGGGAGGCCAGCTGACTGCTGTCCGGTGACAACAGGTGGAATCTCTGGATGATGTGTCACCCCTCCTACCCTTTGTGTCTGCTGCTTATTACCCCTCCTAGGGCAGGTTCCACTTTCTGCTTTTTCTAAGAACATCTTCCTGGCTCAAGTGTAAAGTCCCTCAGGGTATTTTCCTGACAGTTTTCAAATGTCCAAAACATTTTTTGCAAACATTTATCTCTTCAACTATACTTAACACAGGCCTTTTTATATATTGATAGAATGTTTTCAGGAAACATTTGTTGAGTAAATTAATACTGAATAACAGTGGTTAAAAAATGTTTTATCTAACAAGACCTAAATGTTATTTACCTTTTTTAGTTTATAAATTATATATACATATATTTTCATTGTTTAAATGAAAAAATGTCAAAACTATAAATGATAACAAAGTGAGGTGAGTAGAATAAAATATGAAAGTTGTTCTCCCAGCTTAACTCCTTTGTGGTAGTTACTGTTAACAGTAACAGTACTTTTCTAGACCAAAGCTGTCGAAAAGAGATGTAATGTGAGGCACATACATAATTTAAAATTTTCTAGTAGCTATGTTAAATAAAAGTAAAAAAGATGCAAGTGAAATTAACCTTAATTTTATATATCTCATTTAACCTGGTATACCCAAAATATTGTTGTTTCAACTTATAATCAATATTTTTAAAAGTGAGGTGTTTTTGCATTACTTTTATCGTACTAAGTCTTCAAAATCTAGTCTGACACCTCCATTTGGAGGCTAAATCTTCATTGGCAATACTTAATTTGTATTTAAAGTTCATAAAACTTACAGTTGCAAAAGTAGATTCATATACCCAAGTAGTTCTAAATCTGTTTCCCAATAACTGGATAAAGTATTTGTTTTTAAATATAAATAATTTACAAATTTTAAGATGCAGTTCCTCAGTCACACTAGCCACATCTCAAGTGCTCAGTGGGCTCTTGTCAAATTACCGTTGTAGACTTTTTTACCCACATTTTGTTTAGGTTTACTGAAATGCCATTATATTTTATATATACTATTCTACAACTTTTTTCGCCACTGATCAGTGTTTCTGAGTTAATCTATGTAGTTGTTCACCATTATTTTCAATAGTTACATAGTGTTTGAATTTGTCATTATTATACAATGAGTACATTATTAATCCCTTGTTGATGGCTGCTTTATTGTTCCAATTGGTTGCGGCAGTGAACACTTGTGCTTGAGTGTTTACACATTTGTGCAGGTATTTCCATATATAAGGGGTAGAGCCTCAGAGGTGGGTTTTGGGCAGATGTGTGAGTTTTCCTGTTGCTGGGCCCCGTGTATGTTCCCCTGGCTCTGCTCTGGCTGCTGCTCATCTTGTCTGCTCTGGGCTTTATCAGGAGAATAATTTGTGAAGGAGGAAGGAGAAGAGGCTACCCTGCGGTGGGGTTTGATCGGAAATAGATGTCATAGGTACCTTCTCCCTCATGTGCAGATCTGTGCTGTCTTGGCTGCTGTCACCGAGGTGATACGCTCCCAGGGTGGGAAGGAGACAGAGACTGAGTACTTTGCTGCCCTGGTGAGTGGGTGTGACTTGCAGGTGGGCGGGCTTTCGGAGTAGCATGTTATTCAGGCTATAAGGAGAAGGCAGGGGCCCCTGCATGCGGGGGTAGAGAAGGACAACCTTAAACAGGTGAAAGCGCTTCAGTTATTCTCAGGTGGCTTGGTAAGCCTGGTGTGATTTGCTACATTATTCTTGTAAAACAAAATCCACTACTCTTATTTATTTTTTTCTCCTAATCCATGAAACTGAGTTACACCCAGGGGATTCTCTAGTAAAATTGTTTTCAAAGTATAGTCTGGGGGTTCCCAAGACCGTTTTGGGGGTTGGTTAAGTCAAAATTATTTCCATAATAATGCTAAACCATCATTTACCTTTTTCACTCCCATTCTCTGATGACCGTACCCTGGAGTTTTCCAGAAGTTACGTGATGTCTGATGACATTTTGACAGCTCATGGAATTGTGCTTGCATATTTGTGTGTTTTAAAAAATTCTCAGTTTTAATTTTTAATATGATAAATATCAATAGGTATAACTTTTGTAAACCAAATCTCTTTGGGGAAATCCTCAATACTTTTTAAGGGTGTAAAAGTGTGAGAACCACTGCTGTGGAACAGGGGCCAGCAAACTATATAGCCCATGGGCATAATCTGACTCGTGGCCTGTTTTTGTATAGCCCTAGGACTGGGAATGGTTTTTACATTTTTACAAGATAGTTAAAATACACAAAGAAGAATACGCAGCAGAGACCATATGTGGCTGCAAAGTCTAAAGTATTTATTATCTGGCTCTTCACAGAAAAAGCTTCCTAACCTCTGCTCTAGACTAATGAAGCAGATAGCACTATATGGTTTTCATAATGTGGCAGGCAGTGTTCTAAATGTCTGATATATATTAATTCAATTAAACCTCACAACAACTTATGATCCCTATTTTACAAATGAGGAAACTGAGTCACGGAAAAGTTAAGTTGCTAGTCCAAAGTCACAGTGGTGGAGCTGGGATTTGAACCTCTGACACCAGCGTTCTTGGTCATAACCGACCTGCTGGGCACATGGTGCCCGCATACCCCATTTGCCCAGCGTGACACATTTCCCATTCACACCCCATGGTCTGGCCTCAGATGACAACAATGGAAGCGGTGGAGTCCACGGAGTCTCTGGCCGCTGTTGCTTACCTGCTGAACCTCGTCCTGAAGCGGTGAGTCCTGGCTCCTTATAGGGGGAAGAAGGGAGTGGGGGTGGAAGGGAGGAAGAGGACCAGGGAATTATTAAAAGGAACAAAAAGATGCTAAGTATCAGGTGGCATTCTACTGGCTCAGCCTCCGGGGTGGCCTGGGATGTTACAGGACAGAGTGTGAGTGCTGGGGCCTGGGCAGGGGCAGCCCTGTGCAGCGAGTGGGGCAGGAGGGACAGGGTGGAGTGTTGAGCCACGATGTCTGGGCATCTGCAGCCAGGGGGCAGGTGGGGAGAGGGCTTGGGGGAGTTTATAAGGGCCCATCTGGTGGGTAGTGGTGAGCGGGTTGTGGAGAAGGTGGGGCAGGCAGGGAGCTCAGGTGCCATGGAAACGCACTGAACTGGGTGTCAGAAAGGGTGGGCTCGCGGAGTGACTGGGCCAGCGCTGCCCCGCTCTGTCCAGCTTCTCCTCCAGACCAGCTGCTCTCAGAGGCCCCTCTAGTCTTCTGACCTTCTTTCTTCTCTCCCTGTAGCGTGCCCAGCCCTGTGCTCATTAAGAAGTTCTCTGATACCTCCAAAGCCTTCATGGATATCATGTCAGCCCAGGCCAGCAGTGGCTCCACCTCTGCCCTCCGATGGGTCAGTGTTTGGGTCTCGGTGTCCCCCTGCCGTCTTCCAGAGCCCATCTGATTTGACTACAGCTTGGACACTCCTTGGGAGGGGTATAGGCACTCTGTGGACCCTCAGAAAGCCCTTTGGCATTTCCTGGAGTTGGTGAGAAGCCGGGCTCTTTCCCACCTGGGTGAAGCAGGTGGAGCTGAGAGACTGCCTCTCCTCTGAAGGTCCTCTCCTGCCTGGCCACCCTTCTGCGGAAGCAGGACCTGGAGGCCTGGAGCTACCCCGTGACCCTGCAGGTGTACCATGGGCTGCTGAGCTTCACTGTGCACCCCAAGCCCAAGGTGAGGCCGTGGGGCACCAGGACGTGGGAGGGGGCAGCCACTCTAGTAACCGGGCTGGGCCTGGCCTGCTGAGTGGACTGGGGAGGTCGCCCTGAGCGCTGGGCTCTTGTCCAGAGGTTCTCCTCCTGCCTGAAGCCCTATCTGCTAGCTCCTCCTACAGGAGGGAGGGTCACAGTCAGGCCCATTTGAGTCTCTGCTGCCTCATTGGTCAGTGACGTGTTTAGTTACAGTGGCAGGAGAGTGGGCTGGAGGGGGGCTTTGAGTCACACACACCTGAGTTGAATACTGGACTCACTGGTTGTGCTGTGACCTTGGGCAAGTTACTTAACCTCTCTGAGTCTTGGTTTCCAAGCTGTAAAATAGGGATGATAATAACAACTTGGCTGTAAGGTCACGGTGACACTCTGGTGCTCCCCACAGGCCTGCTGCAGGTCCTGGCTTGTAGTAGGTGCCCAGTAAGTTGTGCTTGGCCACTCTGCTTCCTCCTGAAATTTAGGGCCGGGAACGTGTAACAGTCGTAAGAGTCACTCCCTGTGTTAAGTGCTCTGATCCCAGGCAGGCTCATGCCTCCTTCCCTGTGTATCCCTCCAGTGGTTCCCTCACTTGCTTCAGGTCTCTGCTGAAACGTCATGTCACTGAAGTGACACTTTCCTGATCGCCGTATAAAAAGTAACAGCCCCTGTTTTATTGTCTGCAAAGTCCTTTTACCTTCTGGTGTACATTTCTTTATTTCCTACCTCCCAATGAGTTGTTGGTTCACTGCTGAACTGGTGGACACTGCATATTGCTGGACGATTGCATGAATGAAGGAATCCGTGTTGTAAAGGTGAGACACTGAAGCTCAGAGATTAAGTGGTCTGGTTTGCTCAAGGCCAGTTGGTGAGTTAGCAGAAGAGCAGGAATGGAAAGCGAGGTCTGTCTTACTCGGCAGCCCAGGAGTCCACACACACGCAGCCCCAGGCGTGTCCTTGGCCCTGTAGGAGGTGTGCGATCAATGCTCACTACTGGTGGTCATGAGAACCACACACACTGCTGGTTGAACACGACCCGGCCCTGTCCCCCTTCCTTGCCCCTCAGATCCGGAAGGCTGCCCAGCATGGAGTGTGCTCCGTCCTCAAGGGTAGTGAATTCATGTTTGGTGAAAAGGCCCCTGCCCATCACCCTGCTGCCATGTCCACTGCCAAGTTCTGCATCCAGGAGATCGAGAAGTCTGGAGGTGGGGAAGCGCAGTTGAGAGTGGGCGGCGGGAGGCAGGGCCTGCTGCAGAGAGTGGGCTGGAGTCTCAGCTGCCCTCTGTCAACCAGGCTCCAAGGAGGCCACCACCACGCTGCACATGCTGACCCTGCTGAAGGACCTGCTGCCCTGCTTCCCGGACAGCCTGGTGAAGAGCTGCAGTGAGACTCTCCTCCGGGTCATGACTTTGAGCCACGTGGTAAGCTCGGGCCCCGGCGCGTGCGGACGCGCCGAGGAGGAGGGAGGGCAGAGCTTCAGACCCCAGGCCCGTGGTGCTGGCACTCAGGAAACTCACTGTTCAGGCCAAAAGCAGGGGCCAGGGTCTCCCGGCCCCTGCGCTGCTCTTAGCTACACCCAGGGACAACATCTCATCCCCGGTGTCAGATAGACTGGGCATCTTCTGTTGGGAGATGAGGTGAGGGAGAGGGTGGAACCATGGCGGGGCTGGTAAAGCATCAGTCCTCCCCCTACCTTGAGCTCTACCCCAGCCACAGACACGGTTATTTCTCTCTGTCTCTCTTTTTTTTTTTTTTGGCATACTTAATAACGTCAGTATGACAACTTTAAAGATACATAAAAACGATCCCTTGCATTTGATATGCTAGCACAATTCTGTTACTCTCTATGTATTCTCTTATACTGTTTGTTCACATACGTATTTTAAAGCATTCATTATATAAATAACATGATCATTGTTTAAAAGGAAAAAAAAACATTCTGAAGTATATAAAGTAAAAAAATAGAAGTCTCTTTTTTCCTCCAAGTCTCATTTCCTAAGATAAATAGTACACAGACAATTTGCCGTGTATCCTTTCAGACATTTTCTTTTTAGGTAAGCAAACACATAAAAACGTGAAAATACAGCTATAATTATAGTATGTCAACGATTTGTAGCCTGCTTTTTTAGCCCATTATGTTAAAAAAACACTTTGTTCACATTTCTCCATTGTTCTTGTTTAAATCATTTTTTTCCTGGTGGCTGCCAGGACTTACTGAAGCAGCAGTCCTCTGAGTGTCAGGTGTAGGAGGCATGTTTGAGGTTCAGGGGGCCCAAGTCCCCGCAAGCCCACCGGCTGGAGTGGGATATTGAGGAGCGCAGGGCCACCGTGGGCTTTGTGGTGGGTTCCCCACTAAGCCTCCGTGTCCTCTCCAGCTGGTGACAGCCTGTGCCATGCAGGCCTTTCACAGCCTCTTCCATGCCAAGCCAAGCCCGGGTACCCTGCCAGCAGAGCTCAACGCCCAGATCATCACGGTGAGGCCTGATGGGGGGACGGGGACATGGCTGTGCTGGGCGGCGGCCCTGTTACTTGTCTGCAGAGCGAGGTTGGATGGGCCGGGTTGGGCCGCCCCTGTGTAGGAGTCAGGTAGACGGGCAGCCAGGAGACTGGCCACCAAAGCCACATCAGTGTCCACGGGAGCTGGGGGCCCTGACTCTTGACTTTGTGGTAGTTAACCTAAAATACCATTCAGCATGGTCTCATGGTATTAACAGGTACCTTGAACAAAGGTTCTCAGTGTTAGGGATCTCTGGGTGGATTTGGGGAAGGGGGCACAAAGCCCCCCCAAATTGCAAAATGTGTGTATATGCTCACTTACATTTTTCCGGAGAAGGGTTCTGGCTTTTGTCAGGTTCACAAAGGGTTGTGTGACCCAAGTTATTCTTGACTGCTCCTCGAGACTTTTTTCCCATAGAAGCAGAAGCGGAAGGGCTTCATTGAGCAGGGAAAGGAAGGCCAACGGGGCTGTGAGTGCAGGGGGCCCCGTGTGCAGGCCCTGGGACAGGATAGTCACGGGGACGGCTGTTGCCTAGGGATGGGAAGGGGTCGTGTCATTGGGCTGCTGCTGAACACACTTGCTCAGTCACCTGCTTATTCCCTGTCCCGCCCCTAGGCCTTGTACGACTACATTCCCAGCGAGAATGACTTACAACCCCTGCTGGCCTGGCTGAAGGTCATGGAGAAAGCCCACATCAACCTGGTTAGGTAGGGATGCGGTGGAGGGCGGTCCCTTGGCCTCCAGCCAGGCCCCCTGCACTGCGGTACAGATGGGAGGGACATGAGCCGGAAGCTGGAGGGGGTGCGGCTTTCTGGGGGGGTGCGGTTCTGCCCGAGTGTGTGCAGACCAGCTCTTGTGTTCGTGAAGGCGGGGCCAGGTAGCACAGCTTGTGTTAGCCAGGGCTGCTGCCTTTCCTGCCAGAGCTCCGAGGAGCTGAGCAGCAAGGCGGCCGAGAGCACCTTCCCCACCAAGAGGTGGGGCCCGAGTGCCATCCTGACTCCTGTCACCCCCGCCGGCTGTGCAGCTGGTTTACTTCTCAGAGGATATCATCCCCTTTCTGCGGCTCCACCCTACTCCCCACCTGGGTTAATGGTCCCCTCCTCTGGGATCCTCAGTCCTGCGAACCCAGTTTCTGTTTTGTGTCTCTGTCATAACAGTCACTCTTTTTACACGGGCCTCTCACTGTTGTGGCCTCTCCTGTTGCGGAGCACAGGCTCCGGACGCGCAGGCTCAGCGGCCAGACCCCACAGAAGCCTTTTGTGTTGACAGGCTGCATCGGGACCTGGGACTGGGCCACCTCCCTCGCTTGTTTGGAACTGCGACAACCTGCCTCCTCTCCCCCCACTCGCAGGTGGTGACAGCTGCCACCCAGTGCCTTCAGGTACCTCAGCCCCCAGCCCAGCTTTAGCGAGGGAAGCAGAGAGCCTTAGAGCTCCCAGAGCTCACCCCAGGCCTCCAGCTGTGTCCTGGGGAGGAAGTTCTCAGGGTGGGGGTGAGCTTCCTAGAAGCTTCAGGAAGCAGTCACCTGGGTAGGCTGAGTGGCACTGGGGGGCTGTTTTGGGCCCAAACAGCTGTGGCCTCTTTTTGCAGGAGATCCTGAAGGAGTGTGTCGCTCCCCACATGGCTGACATCGGCTCCGTGACCTCCTCGGCCTCAGGCCCTGCCCAGTATGTCGCCAAGATGTTCAGGTGAGAACACAGCCTCTGCGTGAGGAGGGAATAAGGTGTGCCTGTAGAAAGTTCCTCGTGATGACAGGTACTCCTCTTGTCACTGTGGTGGGCCTTGCGCACACTGCCAGAGCAGCTGCTGTCGGTTTGAGCACTGGCCACACTCCATGTGCCATAGTGTCATGCTCATGAGTGTGGACTTGGGGGCCCGTCATCTGGGGCTAGTTCCTCCACCTCTCAACACCTCAGGGTCCACATCAGTCTAATGGAGGTGCGGATTGAATGAGGTCATATATGTAAAGTTCTCAGAACAGTACCTGGTGCGTAGTTAAGTTCCAATAAATACCAGAAATTACTGGTATTCCTTACAGTTCTAGGAGATAGGTGCTGACCCCATTTTACAGACTGGGAAAGCTGAGGTCACTCAACTAGTAAGTGGCAGCCTGACCGCAGAATCTACTCTACTCATGTGCTGTGCTGCCCTCCATGCCTACAAGAGAAGCCATTCACAGACCAGCCTCCAACCACCCAGGCCCTTCCAGCCGCCAGTGAGGAGCTTCAGAGCACCAAGAGGCTAGGATCTTTGGTGTTTCCTCTGGGTCTGTCTGCTCAGCTCCAAGGTGTGATGCTTTGGGTTCTGTTCCTTATGAGGACATAGGCCTGTTTCTTCTGGATACACCTGGAATGAAGTTTCTGGAAAACTGAGGAATAGAGCTGCTCCACCCCCAGCTCACCCCTTTCCCCACACTAACCCCTGTTGGCCATTCTTGCCTAGAGCCTCTGGGGCTCGACTTCAAGAGATGAGCTGACCACAGCGTGCCTGGGCCGGAAGGGGCTAGCAGCCGGCCGGGCTTCCCCACTGCTGTGGCTTTGCTCCCTCTGCCCAGTCCACCTGTACCTACCCCATCTTCCCACCTCTGGTCAGACCGAGAAAGCATGGGACAGTGACAACACGGGCTTTGGCGGCCCAGTTTGGCCACTAGAAGAGTGACACTGCTGGGCTACTTAGTCCCTCTGAGCCTCAGTTTCCCCATCTGAGGATGGAACAAATAACCTAGCTCACAGCTGTTTTTTGAAGTGTGAGGATTATATAAATGAAACTCTTAGCACAGGGGGTACTTGGTAAACACTAGCTCTCCCCCTTGGCCTTTCCTGGGGCCTCACCCTCGCCGTGGTCTGTAGTTCCTGGTGCCGGCCATGGACTTCCACGGCCCTGACTGCCCACTCCCTTGGCAGGGCAGTGGAGGAGGGCCTGACATACAGATTCCACGCATCATGGAGCTCCGTGCTGCAGCTGCTGTGTGTCTTCTTTGAGGCGTGTGGGAGACAGGCCCATCCCGTGATGAGGAAGGTGACTGGGGCAGCGGCTGGGCCGGGGCAGGAGGTGGCTGGGGCTGCTAGAGGGGCACGTGTCTCCGTTACCTCTGCGCTTTACTCCCCCACTGCCAGGGTCCACTGCAGGTGCCCAGTACTGTGTCCCCAGGAAGGCGACTGGGCCAACGTGGGAGGAACGAGAAGAGGGCTAAAACCACCCCTCCCCCCACCGCCTAATGCCTTCTCACTAGTCTTAGCTGGAGTTGATGGTTTTGAAACTCACAGGGAACCAGCGTGATTCTCCCTCACCCCTATCTATTATCTTTTAATTTTTAATTCTCTAAATTTTCTGTAACAGGTGAGCATAGTACTTTAAGCAGCCTTAGGTCCCAGGGAGGTTACCAAAGCCCAGAGTAAACCATTTAAGGCTCAGGGATCACCCGGAGATCCTCCCCAGCTCCAGGAGCAGGTGGGAGCCTGAGGACAGGGCACAGACCCCTCACCAGCAGGCGGAGCAGCTCACGGCCTCGTGGGGCCTTCCGCAAGGGTAGGGCCTTCCTTGAGAGGCCTGGCCCGGGCCCCACTAGATTAGGTTGGCAACACCTGGCTCCTGTGAGAGGTTCTCAAGGAATGAGGCTCGCAGAGGGGCTCTGAGGGGCTGTAGTGAACCAGAGGGGGCAGCTCTGGTCTCGAGGGGCAGCTGCTCCGCAGTGCCTGCTAATTTATACTAATTGTATTGTGGGTCTGCGTTTCCCATACCTTCCCGGTTTTCAAGATAAACCGGATATCTACATTTGTATATGAAATCTCCTGATTTTTACACTTTACTAACAAATACAGAATTTCTTTTTAAATCCTGGGGCATTGAGGAAGGCTCAAACACATCCAGGAGTTGAATTTGGTTAATGGTCTGTGACCTCTGGCGAGAGCATAACCTGACCCCACACCCCCGACCTCATCCTCTTGGAGACTTTGGCCCAGCCTCAGCCACGGGTGCCTGTGCTGCAGGCCCGTCTTAATGTCTGACCCGCGTCTCTTTGCTCCAGTGCCTCCAGTCCCTGTGTGACCTGCGCCTCTCTCCCTACTCCCCCCACATGGCAGCTCTGGACCGCGCAGTGGGCGCTGCCGTGGCCAGCATGGGCCCCGAGGTGGTTTTAGAGGCTGTGCCTTTGGAAATTGATGGCTCTGAGTAAGTGCAGCCCTGCTTGGCTTCCATTCCAGCCCCAGTAGAGGCACGTGGCTTGTTCTCCGCTGGGAGGGTGTCCACACCCTCGGCTGACGTCTCCACGTGCCGTGTGGGTCAGTGGGGGCGGCCAGAGCAGGACCTGTCCTGTTCCTCGGCTCCATGGGGGGACAGCTCCAGGCCGTCACCCCTTCCTCACCGCGCCTCCCCCTCCTCCTCCCAGAGAGACTCTGGATTTCCCTCGGAGCTGGCTGCTGCCCGTCATCCGAGACCACGTCCGGGAAACTCGACTTGGTTTCTTTACCGCTTACTTCCTGCCTCTGGCTACCACCCTGAAGAGGAAAGGTACGGGCCCACCACAGTCCTGGAGCCTCACTGGAAGGGTCGGGAAGGGCTCCTGGTCCAGCGCCCCAGCCTTAGGACGTTCGGCAGCCTCCCTGGGCCGAGCAGGTGGTCAGCCAGCGCTTGAGCGCCGTCATCAGCGGGGTCCGAGGCATGGCCAGGCACCCCTGCCCTGAGGCAGGCAGACAGGGGCCTTTTCTCCCACCAGAGGAATAATTAGACAAGTACACACCGATTTATATATACAAAGGTGTTCCAAGTAAAAATCCCGACACAGCCCACACATCCCTCAGTGGGGCTCCAATGAAGTCAGTCATAATAAAGCCCCACCGTGGGACACAGAGTGCTCACTGTACAGAAGGAAAGAGACTGACAGGGGAATGGACGTGTGTAGTCCATGGTGAGCTGAGTAGATTAGATTGAAAGCTCAGCTCAGCCGCTCCACCGTTTGGTGACTTCGGGCAAGTTTATTCAACTCCCCTGGGTCTGCTCATCATCTGTAAAATGAGGGCGATAATTGCGATGGTGTGAGGATTAAATGCAATAATCACGTAAGTGCACATTACACAGGCTGCCATGTCGAAACTGCTTGATAAATGTTACCAGCTTTATTCTCAAGTAAAACCAGGTTTCAGAACAATATATTTATAAGACAATCCTTTTTACGTCTTTAAAAGTGTGCACGTGCTTGGAGAAATATAAGAAGGTCAGAAATGGGGAGGAAGATTGGCGGGGGAGATTGTGGGGAGATGTCGCTTTCTGTTTTACATAGGTCTTTCCATTTTTTTAGAACAAACGAGTGTTTGTTTAATAATAAGTGTTATGTTTCGTCTGTGGAGCAGGGGAATCGCCCATATTCCTGTCCTCATCATTGGGCTTTTGGTTTGGGTAAACATGAGGCCTGTCAGTCAGGAGTGTGCCCAGGGTCACACTGTGTCCTGTGTCACTCTAGCAATGGACCTGGCCCAGGCAGGCAGCACAGTGGAATCCAAGATCTACGACATGC
Source organism: Orcinus orca (assembly GCF_937001465.1). NCBI lineage: Eukaryota > Metazoa > Chordata > Mammalia > Artiodactyla > Delphinidae > Orcinus > Orcinus orca. The sequence goes on along the minus strand of NC_064572.1, from coordinate 60,394,150 downwards.
TCCAGTGGCAGGTAAGGGGTCAGCTGGTGGGTGTGAGGAGGACAGGTGGGCACAGGTTGCTGGTCGTCACTCTCCTCTATCATCCCCTCCCTCCCCAGATCTGGACCCTCCTGCCTGGGTTCTGCACGAGGCCCACGGATGTGGCCACCGCCTTCAAAGGGCTGGCACGGACGCTGGGCACGGCCATCAGCGAGCGCCCAGACCTGAGGGTCACTGTGTGCCAGGCCCTGCGCACCCTCATCACCAAGGGCTGTGAGGCGGGTACGTGTGGGCTCTGGGGTCGGGGCTGGTGGAAGATGGCTGTGATGGTGCGAGTCCCCTGACCCTGCCTGTCCAGCTCATTGCTTGAGCCACCGCTAATCCTTTTCAAGGACCTGAGTGTCCACTGGGGACCCGAGGAGTTAGTAGGATGCTGAAAACGGCCCCTTCTCTTTCTTTACTCTCAGTGTACTGACAGCTGCTGGGAGTTGTCCAGCCTTTACGTGGGGCTAGCACTTGGCTGGCCCCATAGACTGTGGTGGCCCCTCGTCCTCTGTGCTCTGGCTTCAGCCTCTCCTGTCCCAGAAAAGCCCCAAACCCATGACCCTGTCACAGGTCCCCCAAAAGAATGCCTCTGGGCTGCAACCACAGTGGCCTTTGAGGCAGGGTCATCTCCTGGCCCTTTTGTGCAAACTTTGGTCCTCCTGCCAGAGGCCGACCGTGCTGAAGTGAGCCGCTTTGCGAAGAACTTTCTGCCGATCCTGTTCAACCTGTACGGGCAGCCCGTTGCGGCTGGAGACACCCCAGCCCCTCGCCGGGCCGTGCTGGAAACCATCAAAACTTACCTCACCATTACTGAGCCTCAGGTGACCTGGTAGAGGACGGGGAGGAACAGTCTCCGGTGGGTGAGTGTTGGGTTGGGGTGTTGGAAAGGTCAAGACCCTACCCACCATGGCTCACTTGGCCCTCTGCCCCCAGAAGAACAGGGGGCCATATGCCAGCAGTAGGCTGGGTTCGAGCCTTCTCAAAAGGGAGGAGAGGAGGGGGAAGAGACGAGGGTGCAAATCTGTGACCTGCTGCTGCTGTGTATTTTCTCTTGAACAACTCCCTCCTTATCCCTTTGGGCTGCCAGTTGGTGAATGGTTTCCTGGAAAAAGCCAGTGAGAAGGTGCTGGACCCTGCTAGCTCTGACTTCACCAGGTAAGTGCCCCACTTGAGCTGGGGCAGCCCAGGGAACTAGAGAGTATGTCTAGCAGAAGCTCTGTGTATCTGTCTGGAATTATTTAGGAAAGTCTTGAGATATTGAATGTCCCAGCTCTACCCTGAGGCCTGACCAGTTCCTCCATCCTGGAGCACCATTGTAGTCTGCTAGGGAAGTGTGAGGACCCTGGAGACACGCTGCCCGGATTCAAATCCCAGCTCTGCCCCTTACAAGCTGTGACCTTGGTTGAGTTATTTATCTCCTCTGCTCTGTGCCTTCATCTGTAAAATGGGCATGATGATAATGCCTGCAATAGAGTTGCTGTGAGGATTGAAGGGGTTAAGACATGTAAAGCGCCGGGAACAGTGCTGGTACCTTACGAGTGCTGAGTTAGGTTACAGGCAGTGATTATTGTTCATGGGCTCCTTCGAGGCCCCTTGTCCTCCTCACCCTGACCTTTCCCACCTCCCCCGTACCCAGTAGACACGAGGACACTGATAGTGCATACGCTTCCCCAGCCTCCACTAAGCTCCTCCTTGGTCTCCTGTCCCTGAGCAGATTGTCCGTCCTGGACCTGGTCGTGGCCTTGGCTCCCCACGCTGATGAAGCCGCCATCAGCAAGCTGTACTCCACCATCCGGCCCTACCTAGAGGTGAGCCGTGGAGGCCGGGAGCCCCACACGCCCACACCTGGGGGGGTGCGTGGGCCCTGTCTCCATGCCTTGCTGCTGCCCAGGATCGGGTTTTAATCTGCTTTCTCATGGCATGGCTGCCCTTTGTATCTGTCTAGCCCTGTACTCTATCATGTAGGTGCCAGAGTGACAGAAATGCACGGCCATGCTTGGGCCTCACCTGCTAAGATGCCTCTTGTAGAGCCGAGGCCTGACTCACTCACTAGGCCCATCACCGCCTGGCCTGATCTTCATCCTACCCAGCCTCATCCCCCTCTGAGCAAACCTGCCACTCCGGCCTCATTAGGCTGCTTTTAAGGGTTCCAGATATAACAGCCCCTTTGTGCCTTTGCACGTGCTGGGTCCCCTGCCTGCTGTGGCTAACCCCTGCATGCTGTGGCTAACCACCAGGCAAAAGTCAGGCCTGCGTGACCTTCTGAAAACTGTCACCACTGCAACAGTATAATAAGCAGTTACCCAACAGCGTGAGAAGTGCTCTGGTGGAACGTGCAGGCAGACACACAAGTCCAGGGCAGAGTCACCTAACCTTGGGAGAGGTGTCCCGGCGGGGAGCGGAAGGGATGGAGGGCTGGGTAGGCTTCACTCCCCTCAGCGTCCCCTGCCTGGCCCAGAATCAGCCTCTCACTAACCTGTGTTCTCCCTGCCCTCCCATTGGATGTCACGAGCTCCAGAGGGCAGGGCCAGCTTCTCTGAGTCCCCCCCCAGGGCCAGTCACAGCTCACGTGGCTGCTCTGTGCATGTTATTGGACCGGGTGAGGGTGGGGGGCTCCCCAGCCCCCTCTCTCACCCACCCCTGTCTACCATACACCCTCCCAGAGCAAGGCCCATGGGGTACAGAAGAAGGCCTACCGCGTGCTGGAGGAGGTGTGCGCCAGCCCCCAGGGCCCTGGCGCCCGCTTCGTGCAGAGCCACCTGGACGACCTGAAGAAGACCCTTCTGGACTCGCTACGGAGCACCTCCTCGCCCGCCAAGAGGGTGCGGACTCCAGGGGCCCCGCTCTGCCCTAGGGGGGACGAGCAACACCAGGAGAGGACCAGCGTGGAGACGCTTAGCGACTTCAGGGGCAGAGGTGGCACTGAGGGTCCTGACTGTTGTCCCCCTGTCCCGCAGCCCCGTTTGAAGTGCCTCATACATATCGTGAGGAAGCTCTCCGCCGAGCACGAGGAGTTCATCAGCGCCCTCGTCCCGGAGGTGCGGGGTGCGGGAGGGGAGTGTGTTGTGATTTGGGGTTCCTTGGAATGGGGCTCCTGAAGGCCTACCAGGATCGGGGAGGGCAGTAGTGGGAGTGGGGGTGGGCTGGATTCACTGTCTGGGAGCGTGAGTGCCCTTACCCGTCCGCTCTGCCTCAGACTGCCAACCCTGGGGTGGCCGGCTTGGGGAGCCCGTGCTAACGGGGCTGTCTGGGCAGGTGATCCTCTGCACCAAGGAGGTGTCGGTGGGAGCTCGGAAGAATGCTTTTGCGCTGCTGGTGGAGATGGGCCACGCCTTCCTTCGGTTTGGCCCAGACCCAGCAGGTGAGGCCCGGGTGGCATGGGGCTGGGGTGGGCGCTGTGCTCCCGGCCTGGGTGAGGAGGCACCCTGCACTCACCCATCAGAGAGAAAAGATAGAGGGAGCTGCCGGGCAGTGGCCCTGGGCGGGCTGCTCCTCTCTGGTGGGAGCCCCCCTTCCGGTTGGGCCCACGATGCAGCGCACACGGTGGGCTCTGCCCTGGGCAGCTCCTGCTCTCTGCCCTCCCAGAGGCCCTGCAGCGCTACCTCGTCCTGATCTACCCCGGTCTCGTGGGCGCTGTGACCATGGTCAGCTGCAGTATCCTGGCCCTGACCCACCTCCTTTTCGAGTTTAAAGGTAAACGCTATTTCCTTGAAGGCCTGGGAAGCCCTCGGGGTAGGAAAATGCCCAGGAGGTCAGGACAGGGTGGCTACCGAAACAGGGAAAGGTCCTGGGAGGGAGGACGAAGAGCTGGAACCAGGCCTGACCGCCTCCCGCCTCCTCTCCTGCCCAGCTCGGCTTTCCTCATCCCACAGCTGCCCGCATCCCGCTTTCAGAGTGGGTCGGAGGAGGTTAGGTCCCACGCCTAGATTTTCGTCCCGGTTCTGCCTCTTACCAGCCATGTGACACCTTGAACAAACTTAGGAACCTCCTGGAACCTTACTCTCTCATCTCTAAAATGGAGGAGAAAACCAGCACCTGTTCACAGGGTGTCTGAAGGACTAGAGGAGATGCTGGCAGAAAGTGACTAGACACGTGCCAGGCACTTGGAAGTGTCCCCCAGGTGTCAGCTCCCACTCTTGTGACGCGGCAGGGGTCTTAGGTCTGGGTGGGGTTCCAGATGTCTCTGACAGTGGCCCTCTGGCCACCACAGGTTTGATGGGGGCCAGCACGATGGAGCAGCTGCTGGAGAATGTGTGCCTGCTCCTGGCCTCCCGTACCCGCGACGTGGTCAGATCAGCACTGGGCTTCATCAAGGTGTCAATGGTCGTCATGGACATGGCACACCTGGCCAAGCACGTGCAACTGGTGGTGAGTGTCCCCTTCCCCTCGGCCAGTGGCATAGTGGCCCGCGAGCTGCCGGCAGAGACCCAGTGAGCCTTGAGGCCAGCCAGCTTCAAACACTTTTCTGGCTACACGCTGTCTTGTGCAGCAGAAGGTAATGCAGGAGCCCTGGAAGAGACCAGTGGTGGAGGTAAAGGGCACAGCACCCAGGCTGCCACTTGTCACCCCCCGCAGCCCCTCCACAGCAGCAGGGGCTCTGCAGGGCAGGGGGCGGTGGGTAGGGCCACCCCTTGTTTTACGGATAGCAAACTGAGGCCAGAGATTTTCCCAGGTCACAGTGCTAGTGAGAACAGTCCTGGGAACAGAACTGCGACTCTGGGCTGTCCCTCGGAAGGGACCCAACCCTCCCTTTTTATTTTCCCTCTTGCACTGTGACCTTCTGGGTTTGAGAAGGCTTCTCTAGATGCCCCTGCTGGGCTGCAGAAGGGCCTGAAGAGCCCTCTGGTATTGGGTCCCTGGCCCCCTCCTGCTGGGCATAAGGCGTGCAGCAAGCTGGGACTGTCCTGTGAGCCCTCCGTCCACTGCACCCGCCACCTCAGTTTCCCACTTCCAGCTGGGTTGAATCGCATCAGGGCTCTAGGTCCCTCTTGCCTGTCATCTTTGCATCTGGCCTTGGGTTGGGTCAAAGCGAGAAGGGGCAGATGAGAGTCAGGATGCCTGCCCCTGCCTGCCAAACCCTGCCGCCTAACTGGGGCCAGCGATGGGGAGGACGGCCTGAGTGGTGACCTGTCCTGGAGTGACTAGGGTTTATACAAGCCTTCAAAGGATCGAGGGGGCCCTGCACCACCAGCCTCACTGAGGGACACTGCAGATGATACCTGCTGGCCACGTGTTTCTCACGAAGGCTGGAGTGCGGTCCAGCCAGAGATTCATGCAGGGCAGTAGGAGGGACTCGTGGAACCAGGAGAAACCCATGGTGTGGGGGGCAGACAGGGTGAGGGGGCGCATCTTCCCCCTGAAGCCCCGCTGCTCTGCCCCGCAGATGGGAGCCATCGGGAAGCTCTCGGACGACATGCGGCGGCACTTCCGCATGAAGCTTCGGAACCTGTTCACCAAGTTCATCCGCAAGTTCGGGTCTGTGCCCTGACTGGGAGGGAGTAGGGGAGGGGTCGAGGGGTTTCCAGTCCCACCAGAACCGCTGCCGAGAAGGGGCCAGGCTGGGGGGCTGGAAGGGCTCTGGCTGGACACCTCGCTCTGGATAGCGCTCTCTGGCCCGGGCACCTCACCGGCCCGTCTCTACGGCCTCAGGTTCGAGCTGGTGAGGAAGCTCCTACCAGAGGAGTACCAGAAAGTCCTGGTGAACATCCGGAAAGCAGAGGCCCGGGCCAGGAAACAGCGGGCCCTGAGCCAGGCCGCAGCGGAAGAGGAGGTGGAGGAGGAGGAGCCCTTCCGGGGCAAAGGCGACAGGTGAGACCCGTGGCGGGACGCTGGGGGCCGGGTCTCCCCTGGCCCGAAGCCTGCCCAGGCCGTGCCCAGCTGCCCTCCCTCTCCTGGAGCGCCTGACTGGGGCTTGTCTGTCCTTAGCATCGAGGAGATTTTGGCTGACTCGGAGGACGAGGAGGACGAAGAGGAGGAGAGGAGTCGGGGCAAGGAGCAGCAGAGGCTGGCCCGCCAGAGGGGCCGCGCGTGGCTGAAGGAGGGTGGCGGGGACGAGCCCCTCAACTTCTTGGACCCCAAGGTGGCCCAGCGAGTCCTGGGTGAGTAAGAAGCGGCTGGCCCGTGGGCACAGGGGACAGGCTTGCCCTGGGCCAGCTTTAGAAGTGGAGTGGCCTCTGGGGAGGCCTGCGGGCACCCTGGCCTCCCACACATGCACATCACAGTGCCGCGGGCACTCATCCAAGTCACAGACCCAGGCTCGTCGGTTCTGATGAGGGTGTGAGCGGGCTAGGACGGGCCTTCCACCTCCTCACCTCCCGACTCTGCCCCGCCAGCCACCCAGCCTGGGCCAGGTCGGGGCAAGAAGAAGGACCACGGCTTCAAGGTGAGCGCCGACGGCCGGCTGATCATCCGTGAGGAGGAGGATGGCGACGCCAAGATGGAGGAAGAGGAAGGCGCTAAAGGTGGGGCCACCTGCCCATTCAGGAGCTGCAGCTGGCCTGGGCCAGGGCTGCTCTCATTTGCTCATTCATCCACTCATTTATTTGTTCACTCAGCGACCATTCTGGGGGGAAACATAGGTAAAAACAGATATAAGGAGCTTGTATCGCGGGCAACTTTCTCAAATTTTTTGTTTCTCAAACTCTTTTGACCACATTGAGAAATCTTTTTATGGTGTAACCCAGCCATTTATACAGTACTTCCATAATTCAAACAAAACTTTCAAAAGGCAGTAGTACTTCCTCTTACCATCTGTGATACACTGTTAATCTCTCTTCTATTGTATTCTGTTCTGTTCTGGTTATTTGCTTGTCCTCCTCCTTTTTGAAAATGTTTGTGTTTTTTTATTCCAAGCGTAAACTTGGCTGAGGCCTGGAAGCTCATTTATTGGTGAACAGAGCCAGACTCTCCCGAGTCATTGTCTCCTGTTGTCCAGGGGCTGCTCAGGTGTAACATCTCCAAGTCCCATTTCGTCTTTCCTGTTCCCTCTGCATTTATCTCTGTATTCACGTATCTCTGTACATATCACGTAAGATCACAAAAGCCTGGGTCTTCTAAATTTTATGTCTTCCTCTTTATTTTGGTTCTCACCACCTGCTCACCGCAGCCACTCAACCAGTGCTGTCACTGCTGCCCCTGCAACCCGACTTACTGGTTTTGTGACTGTGGACAGTCATTTAACCTCTCTGTGCCTCAGTTTCCTCACTCCAAAGCGGGTGTAATACCAATACCTACTTCAGAGGGTTGTAATGAAGATGAAATGGTGACCTGAACAGCATATAGAGGTGCTGGGGATAAATGTGGTGACACTGTTTCCAGATCTGGCCTCGTCATTGTCCCCTTCTCACCCTCAGTGTATCCCGTCTCCTTGCTCCCTTCTTTTTTTTTTTTTTTTTTTTTTGCTGTACGCGGGCCTCTCACCGTTGTGGCCTCTCCCCTTGCGGAGCACAAGCTCTGGACGCGCAGGCTCAGCGGCCATGGCTTATGGGCCCAGCCGCTCCGCGGCACGTGGGATCCTCCCGGACCCGGGCACGAACCCATGTCCCCTGCATCGGCAGGCGGACTCTCAACCACTGCACCACCAGGGAGGCCCTCCTTGCTCCCTTCTTGCGCATGGAACCCTGACGCTAAAAATGCCCACCCGCCCCCCGCCCCCTGCCCCCCACCTTCCCAGCCCCTCTCCACTCTTTCAGATCCAGTGCAAGTCCTTCTTTGTGACCTTTGCATGGGCCCTTGGCTTCAGCCGTGTTCCCTCAGAACTCCCGACAAGCCCAGGGACTGCCAGGCTTCCGTACTTAGTCACACGCTTCTTATGACGTTTGGTTGTTGATTGACTTCACTTCAGTTTGTCTTCCCTCCAGCTGATCAGTTTCAAAGTTCTTTTTTTTTTTTAAATATACTGGTAGCTTTTTTAAAAAAATGGTAAAATATGCGTAACATGTAATTTACTATCTTAACCATTTTTAAGTGTATGGTTCACCAGCGTGAAGTACATTCACATTGTTGTACCGCCTATCACCAGAGCTCTTCATCTTGCAAAACTGAAACTCTGTACGCATTAAACAGCAACTCCCCATTTCCCCCTCCTCCAGCCCCTGACAGCCACCATTCTGCTTTCTGTCTGTATGAATGTGAATTTGAATATGAGTCGAGGTTCTTCATGTAAGTGGAATCATTCAGTATTTGTGCTTTTGTGTCTGGTTTATTTCACTTAGCATAATGTTCTCAGGGTTTATCCGTGTTGTAGCTTGTGTCAGAATTTCCTTCCTTTTTAAGGCTTGCCTTATTCTGTTGTATATCTAGACCACATTTTGTTTGTCCATCATCCATCAGTGGACATTTGGGTTGCTTCCATTTTTTTTTGGTTTTTTTTCTTCCACTTTTTGACTATTGTGAATAGTGCTGCTATGAAGATAAATATACAAATACGTCTTCAAGATCCTGCTTTTAGTTCGTTTGGGTATACGCCCAGAAGTGCAATTGCTGGATCATATGGTAGTTCTGTCTTTAATTTTTTGAGGAACTGCCCTACTGTTTTCCATGGTGGCTACACTATTTTACATTCCCACCAGCAGGACAGAAGGGTTTCAGTTGCTCCACACCCTCTCCAACCCTTGCTGTTTTCTGTTTCATTGATTGTAGCCATCCTAATGTGTGTAAAGTGGTATTTCATGGTAGTTTTGTTTGCATTTCCCTAATGATTAGTGATGTTTAGTGTGTTTTCATGTTTGTTGTCTATCTTTTTGGAGAAATGTCTACTCAAGTCCTTTGCCCATTTTTGAATTGGTTTTTTTTTTTTAACATCTTTATTGGAGTATAATTGCTTTACATTGTTGTGTTAGCATCTGCTATATAACAAAGTGAATCAGCAATACGTATACATATGTCGCCATATCCCCTCCCTCTTGCATCTCAGGTGGTTTCTTTTTGTTGTTGAGTTATAGGAGTTCTTTATTTATTCTGGATATTAACTTTTTATCAGACGTATGATTTGCGAATACTTTCTCCTATGCTGTAGGCTGCGTTTTCATCCTGTTGGTGTGTCCTTTGACATACACAAGTTTAACATTTTTAATGGACTCTAATCTATCTTTTGTTTATCTACCTTTTGTTGCCTATGCTTTCTGTTGGTTCATACTTCTTTATATCGCCACACAATGCCTAGCACAGATGCAGGGAAAGGTTTTTAAGTAGGGGAATAGGGCAGTCTTCCCAGCAAAGTGGAGTGTATGTGGGGCTGCGGGAATGCCTGGCTCCCCAGGAAACCTGGGGCTTTCTTAGAGTCTCAACAAAAGCTGTATTCACTTTAGAAGTCAGGTCACTGCTTCCTTGAGGGGCTGTCGTCCGTGGGGCCCAGGATGGGAAGGAGGAAGGGGCAGCATCTAGGGGTCTTATCTTCCACAGGATAGGTCTTCTGGGGCTGGAGTTGGCAGCCCTTGCACCCTGATGAGCCGGGAGGAGGCAGGTTGAAATTTGTGTGGGCTTTGGGAGGACAGGGGTGCTCCTTGAGTGTTCACAGGTCTCTCTTCTTATTGGCTCCAGGGGAGGATGAAGAGATGGCTGACCTGATGGAAGACGTGGGCATCAGGAGTGTAAGTAATTCCTGCTGCTGGAGGGCCGGGGCCCTTAGACCTAAACCTTGGGCCTCACAGCTTCTCGCCGTCTCCCCGCTCCCACACACTCACTTGCCCTGCTTCCTCACTGCTCAGTGGAGCCTCGGGGTGGCACACGGCAGGCAGCCCAGGGCATGCAATGTCACGGCTGACCCCTCTGTGGGGTGTGGAGAGAGCTTGGCTCCCTCTGAAGCACCCAGTGCCTCCTTCGGTGTTGGCTGTATTGTCCAGCTGAAGGAAGAAAGAGACGGTCCCTTGTCTCTCCACCGAGGGCATGTGCTGTGCAGGCAGCAGGGGCAACAGCCGGCCTGCATGTTGCCAGGGGCCGGCTCCACTTGGGGGAGGGGCACCCACCACTGAGGAGTGCCGAGGGCCCCATGTGTCACCTCACTAATCCTCCCAAGAGGTAGGGACTCTCTATCATCCACAGCCTGCCCGAGGCCACAGGGGTTGTTAAAAGTGCATGTCTCCGGCCCCAGACTGAACTCAAATCCCAGCTTATATGTAAAATGTGTGGCACTTAGTCACACTAAGGAAGTGGTGGCTGTTCATCGTTGTCACCATCATCATCATTATCACATCTTTCCTGGAAATCTTTTTCTGGCTGAAGCCTGCCAGATTCCTTGAGCACATCCTCACAGGGGGCTTTGCAGTCCCTCTGCAGCCTACCCTTGTTCCTGGCCAGGGGAACTGACGGCGGCTGTGGAAGGATGGCCCCCAGGTCAGCAGAGCAGGGCTGGGGCACCTTGTCTCACGGCACCGAGAGGGTCCCAGGGTGGCCACGCTCCTGGTTGGCTCATGGCATCCATCACCTGCCATTGGGATCCCTGGGGGCTTTTTTTTTTTTTTGGTACGCGGGCCTCTCACTGTTGTGGCCTCTCCCGTTGCGGAGCACAGGCTCCGGACACGCAGGCTCAGTGGCCATGGCTCACGGGCCCAGCCGCTCCGCGGCATGTGGGATCTTCCCAGACCGGGGCACGAACCCGTGTCCTCTGCATCGGCAGGCGGGCTCTCAACCACTGCGCCACCAGGGAAGCCCTCCCTGGGGGCTTTTTTGCATAACAGTTGCTTAGTCTCACTCCTCTGCCCTCAGTCGTGGGAGCATAAAATGCCAGGGTGCAACTGACAGCTGCAGTTGCCAGTGGGCAGAACTGTTGCCAGGTGCCAGCTGAACCAAGAACAAACTGAGCCGTCACCTCCATGATGCGGCCAAAACCACATTTCCAGCCCGTTTCTGTTTCTCCACGAGGAGCCCCTTCTGCTGGGTCTCAACTAACAAAACTGGATGTCCTGGTTCCCCAGACACACTTGTGTGTGCTGCAGCCTCCTTCCCTTTACCTGGCGCACCTTCTCTTCTATCTGGCCCCTAAGCCAGTGAATGCCCCTCAGGTGCCTTGGGTCCCTGGGGAGCTTTAGCCTCAGGAATCTGTAGTTGGAACAGGCTTCCCGGGCAGTGTGGGAGAGACACTGTGGGGCAGCCAGCCCTGCGAGCTCAGGTCTCCCCACACAACGGCCCTCCGCCTTGCCTGGTTGTCAGTTTCCGGGCTCAGATCTCCTGGTGGGCTGGGCTGCTGTCAGGCCCACCTCTCCCTCTTGGAGCTCCCAGCACGGTGCCTGGCGGGTAGCATTTGCCTCGTGCATACAACTCCGGAGACGGTAGCATTGTTGAGCGACTGTAATGACTGACTTGAGCAGGGGTCTCCCACCTGCCTGAGGGCCCCGGGAGCACAGGAAATGGGTCTTGTCCCCTGTATCCCCAGGGCCTGCACTTAGTCAGAGATCAGTGAGTCTGACTAATGGGGAGGGTGCAGTGGAGGTCATGTGAGACGAAGTACCGTTAAAGCTGTTCTCCCCAGAGAGGCTGAGGACCTCATCCCCGTTAGGAAGGCTGGGCTAAACTGAGGTCAAGGTGCCCAGACGGGCAGCTGTAGCCCTGTTGGGGGAGTTCAGCATGGAGAGGCCTAGCAGTGGAGCAGCCGACATGAGCTCTGCAGTGAGGACCTGGGCTGGAAGCCGCGCCTCTGCTGCCGAGCAGTGTGGCCTTGCCTGGTTACTTGCCCTTTCTGAGCTTTTGTGTCCTCATCTGTACGGGGGATCGAGTGCTTGGCAGAGAACCTTTTCTATTAACGCAGGTTACGATTCCTTTTGCGGCTCCCATTAGTGAGTATCATCGTGTCCTCTTGTTTATGAACTTTGCTTGTTACCTCTTTCTAGAAGAAGCACCAGAAGCTCAAGCACAAAGAGGCTGACAGTGAGGAGCTGGAGATGCCCCCTCAGTACCAAGGTGAGGCTTCCTCTCTCCTCTCTTGCAGCAGGTTCCCTGTCACCTGCACTAGGCAGGGTGTGTTGCAGGCAGGGCCAAGAGGTTGCATGGCCTGGTTGTACTCAGTTGGCACCAGCAAAGATTGGCTGATATGTCCCATAAGACTGGGCTGGGGACCAAGGGGGTCTGTGGGTGAGGGAGAGCCTGGGGGTTAGGAGATCTGTGCACAGAGCCCCCAGCCCTTCTGGAGAGCCCCTGAGCCCCATCTCTTCCCCACCCACCCAGGCTTTCCTGAGACTTTTGCAGCCCACCCTTCTCCTGGGAGATGTCTGCCTCTCTTTTCTGGCTTTGAGTCAGGCCAGATTTGACCTATGTTGAGGGTGGCAGTTGGGAGGGCTGCCCAGGGAGTTCCCCTGTACAGTTGTTTCTGGGCTCCCAGGCTGTTCCTTTCCCCAGAGTAGCTGCTAGAGGTACCAAGGTGGCTGCCCAAAGCCAGGAGAAGCCTCTGTTGCCTCACCTTTGCCTCCTTTCCCCCAAGGCAGCCCCCGCAGGGCCCCTGCCCCCAGGCCCTCGAAGCAGAGCTCTTGCTCTGCATCTGGAGGTCCAGGGGCTCCTGCGGGAGGTCCCTGATGCCAGTAGCAGGTATGCTGTCAGAGCCCCACAGCATCCTCACCCAGCTGGAGTGCCTCAGGGCTCCTTCTCGTTCTGTGGCCCCCCAGGCCAGGGCCCAGCTCACGTCCTCTGCTCTGAGATGGTGTGGTGCAGAAGCAGTGGTACCACACGATGCAGCAGGAGGCCTGGGTTCAGGACTGCTTGGCCAGCTGCTCTTAGCTGTGTGACCTTGGCCTGGTCACGCTGCCTCTCTGACCTTCTAGTTTCTCACCTTTAAAGGAGATTCATCTGGGTCATCTAAGAGAGCCCTCCCTAGTCGGCACTGTGTGATTCCATCCATGACTGTGTGGAAGTCCGGGCTGGAAATAACACTGGCCTTGGAAGCACTTCGATCTCTCAAAGCCGCAGTTTTCACGTCTGTACGATGGGATAAGAGCTGCCTTTCTAACTCACAGTTTTGGTGTGAAGCCTTAGTGCCTCATTTTACAGATGAGCTTAAGAGGCTCCAGAAAGTTAAGAGCCTTGCCTGCGGTTAGAGCTGGGAGTTGAACCCCAGTCTGTCTGGCTTCAAAGCCTATGTTCTTTTCCCCAGAACAAATGGAGCAGATTTAGTTTGGAGAGGGTGAGGTAATTTATGTTAGTCGAGGATATATGTGTTTCCAGAGGTCACTGGTAGGTCTCTGGATTCAGGTCAGTCTGAGGAGCTCAGTGGTCTAATTGTCAAGTTGCTGGACAGTCCCTTCTCGAGGAAGGTCTTTGTCCTTTGTTGGTAGGGGACAACCATTCGGTCCTGGCTGTGACTCATCTCCCCAGCAGCTCTCCGGGGAGAAGGCTGCCCGATTGCCCTGGCCTTGCCTGACTCATGGCCTCTGTGTTCCCCCTCTAGCGGGAGGCTCTGGCATCCATCGCCCTGTGGCCAAGAAGGCTACCCCCGGGGCCGAATACAAGGCCAAGGTAAGAGCTGCCGGTGGGGCAAGGACTCTCCTGGCAGAGTCTCTGGGGAAGTGCGGGGCAGCTGTGACCATCACTGCCCTGGGGAGGCACCTTTGTGGAGCCAGCCTGAGGCCACACTGAGGGGTACACAAAGGTTTTGTTAGCACCTGAAGTCCAGGCCTTGTTGGATGGCTGTCCAGGGCTGCAGAAGCTCTTTGGCACCACCTGAGGCAGAGAATGAAGGGAAGGGAGGATTCAGCCTGTCAGGTCAGGGGCAAGGGTGGAAAGAGAAGCCCACCCTCCTGGCTGACTCTGTTTCTCTCGGTGAGCAGAAAGCAAAGGGTGACATGAAGAAGAAAGGTCGGCTCGACCCCTACGCCTACATCCCCCTCAGTAAAACCAAGCTCAACCGCAGGTACGGCGTGTGCAGGGTCGGGGGTGAGGGCTGTGCTCGTTACACTCTCCACTCGATTGCTCAAGTCTCTTCTGGTTTTTTATTAATTAATTTTATTTATTTATTTTTGGCTGCGTTGGGTCTTTTGTTGCTGTGCATGGGCTTTCTCTAGTGTGGTGAGCGGGGGCTACTTTTCATTGCAGTGCGCGGGCTTCTCTTGTTGCGGAGCATGGGCTCTAGGCGCATGGGCTTCAGTAGTTGTGGCTCATGGGCTCTGGAGCGTAGGCTCAGTAGTTGTGGCGCACGGGCTTAGTTGCTCTGCAGCATGTGGGATCTTCCCGGTCCAGGGCTCGAACCCGTGTCCCCTGCATTGGCAGGCGGATTCTAACCACTGCGCCACCAGGGGTCCCGGTTTTTTATTCTTACTTTTTCGCATGCACCTTCAAGTATCCTTGACTTGAACTGCCCTTTTAAACATGATGGGTGTGGTCTGCACGGATCACGTGCCACCCACCACCTGGCAGCGCCCCTTCTCCCCTGTTCCTGCTGGTGCTGGGGTGGGGACACCACCCTTTGATGTTATGGGAAGGGGGGCTGCCTTTTCTCGACGAGACGTGACCCTTCTGATCCTTGTCCCTGCAGGAAGAAGGTGAAGCTGCAGGGACAGTTCAAAGGCCTGGTGAGAGCTGCCCAGCGGGGCTCCCAGGTGGGACACAAGCTCCGCAGAAAGGATCAACGGTCCTGAGCCCCGGGACCCCCTGGGCTGCTCTGTGGTCCAGCCTGAGGCCCCTTTTTAGCCCTCAAGCTGCCATGACGCCAGGTCCAGATGCAGCAGTCAGTGGGAGAGCCTGGACTCAGAATGACTTGTTGGAACCAGGACTGGTTCCCGGAGGTGCCCTGGATTTTGGAAGCTCCAAATGGGAGTCCTTCTTTAGAGATGTCCCTGGGGCCTGGAGATGGGAATGTGGCCTCAGTGCCTCTGGGTAGGCTAGCAAGAAGGCTGTGCTTTCCGTCCAGAGTGTTTGCAACAGAAGAGATGGTCTTCCTTTCCTCTGGCTGCCTGTCGCCATGTGGCACTCTGCCTGGCTGCAGTCTGGCTTTGTGAGATTTGCTATGATCAGACGTAGAATAAAGATGCAACACTATGTGTTGTACCTAGAAACACTGTGTTTCATCACCTGCCCCCCGCCACCCCGCCCGCTGCCGCATGTACAAGAACAGTGTCTGGTCATTGGCAACAGTGGCTTGACCACTTGCTCTCCTGTCCCAGCATGCTGTCGGGGGCGCGTAGCGTGATAGCCCTCGGTCAGGCTTTGGATCTTGCCCTTTGTATCTTTTAACATCTTTATTGGAGTATAATTGCTTTACAATGGTGTGTTAGTTTCTGCTGTATAACAAAGTGAATCAGCTACACCTATACATATATCCGCATATCCCCTCCCTCTTGCGTCTCCCTCCCCGCCTCCCTATCCCACCCCTCTAGGTGGTCACAAAGCACTGAGCTGATCTCCCTGTGCTATGCGGCTGCTTCCCACTAGCTATCGGTTTTACATTTGGTAGTGTATATATGTCCATGCCACTCTCTCACTTCATCCCAGCTTATGATTCCGCCTCCTGGTGTCCTCAATTCCATTCTCTACATCTGTGTCTTTATTCCTGTCCTGCCTCTAGGTTCTTCAGAACCATTTTTTTGTTTTGTTTTTAGATTCCATATATATGTGTTAGCATACGGTATTTGTTTTTCTCTTTCTGACTTACTTCACTTTGTATGACAGACTCTGGGTTCATCCACCTCACTACAGATAACTCAATTTCGTTTCTTTTTATGGCTGAGTAATATTCCATTGTATATATGTGCCACAGCTTCTTTATGCCCTTTGGATCTTGACCCACCTGTGTCAGGAGGTCTCCCTGACTTCACAGTCCCAGTTAGAAGGTGATGTTTGTAGCACCAGAAGGGGCAGCGAATGCTCTGGGGCTGGTCTGTGGAGCTGTGGTTGAGCACCAGGAACTCGGACTGAAAAGGGGAGGCAGGACATCCCTGGTGGCGCAGTGGTTAAGAATCCGCCTGCCAGTGCAGGGGACACGGGTTCGAGCCCTGGTCTGGGAAGCTCCCACATGCCTGTGCGCCACAACTACTGAGCCTGGGCTCTAGAGCCTGCAAGCACAATTACTGAGCCCATGCACCACAACTACTGAAGCCCGCGTGCCTAGAGCCCGTGCTCCGCAGCAAGGGAAGCCACCGCAGTGAGAAGCCCGTGCACCGCAACAAAGAGTAGCCCCTGCTCACCGCAACTAGAGAAAGCCTGCGTGCAGCAGCGAAAACCCAATGCAGCCAAAAATAATTTTTTTTTAAAATAAAAATAAAAAGGGGAGACAGCCGGCTGAGAGCTGCAGCACTGGCTGCCCCAGGGCACAAGTTCCTCCCAGCAGCTTTGTTCACTGATTCAACGGACTGTTTACTGAGCCCCTCTGTGTGTCAAGTGCAGCCTGATCACCCAACTTCCTGATCTTCACATTCTCTTTTTTCCCAGACAAGTTGTGGTACAAAGAGCAATGTGATTCCTGCTGTCCAGCTTTTGTTGGTCTGGAGCAGAGAAGGGATTGGTGCAGAGCTCCCATTGCTCCTAAGGTCATTTGTCCCATCAGCCCAGGGAACCCCTTGTGTGTGCTTTCCCGGCAGGAATCAAGAAGCAAAGAACCGCACCCCCAGGTATGCTTGTCCCCGACACTGGATTGATAATTTTTATTATCTCAAAATCTCCCCATTTGAAATGGCTCCCAGGAGGCCCTGTGCACCATTCCACTCATCCTCTAAGGGGACACAAGTCAACTTGATCAATTGCCCCCAAATTAGGGCATTTTCTCCTGCTGATTTTGGGCTAGGAAGCTGAGAGGAACCACACTCCGCCCAGAGGTGGCGCTGTTGACATGCCTTGTTCACAGAAAGTCTGAAATTTGAGAGCAAGCAAGAAAAGTCAAAAAAAAAAAAGTCAAAAGAGGTGGCTATTAGACTTGCAAAGGTGGTGCAACCATGACCCCCTGTCGTTACACTTCTGGACACAAGGTAGGTCAAGTTAAGCTAGCCCAGCCCTTTCCTGTTCCTTTTCTCAGGAAATGTAAGCACATGCAGTAGGAAGCTTCATGTAAAATAAGTATGGGTGGGAGCCAACTGCCCAGGATCGATGTCTTAAAATTTTGAAGCAACTTGCTTATTATGGCGTATTTTCCAAGGAGCTTTGTTTCTTTCAAAGGTGGGAGGGGCGGGTGACCTAGAAAGGTTTGTGTTAGTGATGTGTTGAACTCCATATCCTTTGGGAAGTAGGTTTCAAATGCAAATTATCTTGATGCAAAGGCAAGAATTAATCTGCTCCAGAAACTTGCAGGTGCTTGAAACATCTGTTAGGAAAGTCAGTGCCGCTTTTGTTTCTACAGTGGGATGGAGGGGAATTGGGCGTATTCATCAGCGCGAGACTCATTTGATTTCAGGGCAACTAGAATGGTGGAGAGCCTCCAACAAGATCCAGATTTACTACTTTAATTTCGTTATGCTTTTGACAGTGTCAGAATCTGAGACTTCAGGCTTTCTTTTCTGGGGTCCATCCTCAGAAATGGAAGACAAAGCGTACCCGCCCTGGCTGCACCAAAACAGCAACCCTTGTGCTGGCCGAGGATTTGGCATCATGCTGGGGATTTGCAAAGGCAATCTGCTCGTGTCCCCCATCATCATGACACTTCTGGACACAGGTGGGTCAGGTTAAGCCAACCCTCCCCCTTCTTGGGAAATGTTGCTTCTCAAGATGGCGTCAGCAGGCCTGATGGTGGCTGTCCCCACAGTTCATTCCTGGCATTGGCTGTCTTACTAGGTCTTTGGCTCATTTGCAAGCCTGCCTCAGTCCACATGTTTGATCCTGTGTTTTCTCTGTTGTTTGCAACAAGTGGGAAAATTACTTAAGATGTTTAAGTAGTCTCTGTTTTCATTCATCTTGGTTGCATACGTTTCTTCAAAAGGTAACTTAGAAAATTAGAATGTATTCTGTATTTTACTTAAAATTAACGAAGATTTGGGAATTCCCTGGCGGTCCAGTGGTTAGGATTCCACGCTTTCACTGCTGAGGGCCTGGGTTCAATCCATGGTCGTGGAACTGAGATCCCACAAGCCGCGCAGCATGGCCAAAAACATAAATAAATAAAAATAAAGTTTCACAGAACGTTTGAAAAAAAAAACAGAAAAGTGAAAAATGGACTAGAATCCTTCCACCAGATTCTCACTGTTAATCCTATATATTTCATCCCTGTTTCCTTTTTCTATACACAGGGCTTTTTTGGATAAAAAATAGAGTTTTAAATTACAAGATTATATTCTAAATTTGCACTTGGCTATCACAAAATTTTTAACCTACTGATGTATAGACCCCATAAACATGTTTTCAATGTCCTGGCTTAAACATCTGCCCAGTAGATGTAGCTCGGTTTACTTAGAAAGGATCTTTGAGTCCATAAGTATGTTGCTCCTTGATGTATGCAGGAGTTTAATGCCACTAGATGCTGGATCATGTGCAAAGCAACATTTAGAAAATGACATGACGACAGCTCTTTGTTCTATTTTTTGGTGTACATTATTATGATTGGGTAGATGACTGTACTCCAGAAAAGCACCCTGATTTGGGGCAGTGTAAGCTGGCTCGCCATTTCCTGAAATTGCGCTTAATGTCACTGCTGCCATTAGAAATATTTGCCAGGCTCCTAATGAAGGGGGCCTAGTTTCGATCCCTGGTTGGGGAACTAGATCCTCCATGCCACAACTGAGACCCGGCGCAACCAAAATAAATAAATATGTTTTAAAAAGAAAGAAACAATATATTTACCAGGTTGTTAGAGGCTGGCTGAGTCATCCAGGCCCAGGGTTGCAGTGCAGGAAGGTTTTCTCCCATTTGGGGCTGTGGTCAGTAGTCTGTAAGTATTGATTAAGAAAGTAGGTGAAGGTGTGGTGGCCTGCCACTGCATGTGCAGGCTGCGTGCACATCCCCGGGTGAGGTCTGGATATCAGCTTTGCAAACCTAAAATCAGAGTCGATCGTGTTCAGAGGAGAAAAAATAGTCTCACAAGAGGCCTAGTCAAATTTGCCATTTATTAATTTGTAATGAGAAATATAAGTGCTACAGGGCCAGAGACTTGGTGTCATGGTGACTGCTCCATTCATGCGGTCCCCTGCAAAGGGAGTCAAAATCAGAGGCTTTAGTGAGCATGAACCTGGGCAAAGGGAATCACGTGAGTGATATGTTAGTAATGTCATTGTGGTAGGATGGCTGTCCTTGGTGTATGGGATATATCTTGCCCACTGGGTCCCTCTCTGTTCTGGTTACTGTTGCAGAACAGGCCTAAGGTCTGTGGTACCTTCTGGGTTCTTTGGAGCCACTTACCTGCTGTCCAGAAGCTTTTCTGAGATTTCATTTGGCTCCTGCTTTCTTCACATGCAGGCATGCCTGGATCGCATTTCCAAGCCCAAGCAGGGAGGTGTCCTGTTCCCTCTGGGGCCTTGTGCAGATAACTTATCCTGTCCATCTTGTGTGGACCTGCAGGGTTTGACTTCTAGAGGGCAGCTTGATTTCCAGATTCCAGGGATGTCACCCTGTAGGTCCATAGGTACCAATTACAGAGCTGATACAAGTTTAGGCCAGAATTTCAGAGAGGACCTGAGGCGCCGCTGACAGGCAGATGGATTTGTGAACCATGCCAGGAATAGTCCATACAGTCCTTATGGCTCCTCTGTAGGTCTTGCAAGATCTTGAAAAGTCTTGCTTTGCACCAGAATGGTTGCTATGCCGTAGATCTTGGACTTGAGGCAACTGAGCCTGAATAACAGCCAATAACCCCGGGACCAGCCCTCCGTTGTAAGTATGCTCAAAAAAATGACGAGGCACAGTGTTACCCGAGCAGATTTTACACTTTACACGGTCGCCTGTGTGCCTGTATTGATTGGATCGTTGTGTGATAATACTTATTGAAAAATGCCTTCCTTAATCATTCCGGCAGCTAGTTCAACTCCTTCCGAGTAGGTGCGTACACCTCCAAAACAAGTAGTAATCAGCGAGCAAAGCTGACATCTAGTATTTGTTTTGAAGAAAGCCCCTCCCTCTCCACTGGAGGGTCATTAGAGGGACTCACATGGATCCCCTCCCTTGGGACTTCACACAGGGACATAGTCACACCCGATCCACAGTTGCCAGATTCAAATCTCCTGTGCAGGTACAGAGGACAGTTACAAGCCTCCTCACGTTAAGGTGATTACCGTCGTGATTCCCACTTTACAGCTGAGACCCCAAAGGCAACATTAAGCAGGTGGCATTAGGGAGCACCCAGGCCTCCAGAGTTCAAGCCCACACTGCCCGAAACAGAAGTAGCTTAGCCCCGGGTGAGCACGGTGTTGCAAAGAGGCTTGGCTGTGAATTTCAAAACACCGCGTGCGATTGGGACACCAGAGTCTGTTCTTCCCATAAGTCATCTTGCAGGCTCTTCACCCCCAAAGCCCTGGAACTCAGACTAAAACTAATTGCAGAGGAAGTTTCTTTGTACTTGGTGAGGGGAGGGTGGAGCTGTACCATGACTGACGTTCTTGAGGGCTGGGAGGGCCGGGAGGGGTGGGGTGGGGTGGGGTGGGGTGGGGCAGCGCTGCTTGCTGGGTATTCATTCCTCTTCCTTGTACCCTTTCAAGGAGGGGTGGAGTCAGCCTGCAAGTCTTTTCTTTCTTCCTTTCCATCATTTTCTTCATACACCTGCACTGTGCATTTACTCTGAACAAAGGACTTCCTTCCTTCCCTCTACAAAAACATTTTGGGAAGCGTGGGAGATACAGTAGTACGCAAAGCAGACAGGAACTTTGCCTTCACAAAGTTTATGAGGAGGGGACAGACAAAATAAATATAAAGCACACGGGGACTTCCCTGGTGGCGCAGTGGTTAAGAATCCGCCTGCCAGTGCAGGGGACATGGGTTTGAGCCCTGGTCCGGGAAGATCCCACATGCCAGGGAGCAGCTAAGCCCGTGCGCCACAACTACTGAGCCTGCGCACTAGAGCCTGAGAGCCACAACTACTGAGCCCACGTGCCGCAACTACTGAGCCCACGTGCCGCAACTACTGAAGCCCGCGCACCTAGAGCATGTGCTCCGCAACAAGAGAAGCCACCGCAATAAGCAGCCCACGCACTGCAACAAAACGTAGGCCCTGCTCCCTGCAACTAGAGAAAGCCCGCGCACAGCGACAAAGACCCAACGCAGCCAAAAATAAAATAAATTTTTTTAAAAAAAGAGGAAATGAGCAGACCTGCTGGGAAGTTGCTGTTAACAATCCAGACAAGAGGGGACGGTGCATTACGCTGGGGTGGGGAGTGGTGGCGTCAGTGGTGGAGATGGTGAGAAATGGCTCTAGGTGGTATGAAAACTGCCACATGAAGTTCAGTGCTGTTCGTGGAGGGATCTTCAGCCACAGTAGAGGGAAGCTGGGCCCCTTGTTTTCTGGACCACGAGGCCTGGACATATTTCATCCATTCCATCATTCAATCCTTTTTTTATCATTGCTCCCTATATGTCTGGCACTGTCCTAGGCACTAGGGATACATCAAAGAACAAAACAAAGAGAACTCCTAGCCTCAGTGAGGTAACCCAAAAAATAAATATGGAATTGAAGTATGTTAGCTGGCGATAAGTGTTACAGAGAATTATAAAGCAGAAAAGGGGACAGGGAGTATTGGAAGGGAAGGAGGGGTGATTTCAACTTTAAATTGGGCAATTAACTTTAAATTGATTAAGGACTTGAATAATTGAGGCTTTAGCTAACTCCTCTAGATGGAGGAAGTAGCAAGAGCAAAGGCCCTGAGGTAGGCATGTGCTCGGGTTATTCAAAGAAAAGTGGTTGGAGTTGAGAGTAAGGGAGATGAGCTGGCGTAGTGTCTTATATGCCACTGTAAGGACTTTGACATTTTCCTTGCAGTGGAAAGGGGAGCCATTGGAAGATGGTGAACATAGGGGTCACATGATCTGGAGTGGCCATCAACTGAGATGGGAAAGACTACAGATGAAGCATTTGGGAGCTGGAGAGTCAGGAGTTCAGTTTTAGACAATTGAGTTTGAGATGGCTATTAGACGTCCAAATGGAGATGGAGCTGCTAGAGCAACTAGATAGATGAATCTGGAACTCAGAGGAGAGCTCCCAGGGTAGGTGTATTCATTTGGGAACATGTGTGTGTCTGTCTGTTTTCAAGCAAATAAACTGGATATCAACAAGTGGGTGAGTATAGATAGAGAAAACACATCTAAGGCTAAGCTTGGAACACTCCAACATTAAGGGCAGATAAGAACAGCCAGTGAGGTAGAAAAAAACAAGACAAAACAAAATAAAACACAAAACAGGAGAACATGGTATCCTAAGTGAAGATAACATTTCAAGGAAAAAGAGGTTATTAGCTGCATCAAATCTGCTGAAAGTTCAAGTAAGGTGAGGATTATTGGATTTAGTAATACGAAGGTCATTGGTGAGGAGTTCTGTAGCAATTCAGTCCAAAATTCTCTGACGTTCAACTAAAAAAAGTAGGATGCTGTGTATAAGATAAATGAGCTACAAGGACATATTGTACAGCACAGGGAATATGGTCAGTTTTATAATAACTTTAAATGGAGTATAATCTATAAAAATTTTGAATTGCAAAAAAAATTCTGAATAGCTTTATAACTATTTAAAAAGTTGGAACTCCACAAAGAAAACTCCTGGTCCAGATGGCTTCACCAGCAAATATTTAAAAATAAAATTACATCAATCTTGCACAAATTCCTTCATACGGTAGATAAAAGGGAACGTTCCAACCCTTTTTTTTTTTTTTTTTTTTTTTTGCCGTACGCGGGCCTCTCACTATTGTGGCCTCTCCCGTTGCGGAGCACAGGCTCCGGACGCGCAGGCTCAGCGGCCATGGCTCATGGGCCCAGCCGCTCCGCGGCATGTGGGATCCTCCCAGACCGGGCACGAACACGTGTCCTCTGCATCAGCAGGCGGACTCTCAACCACTGCGCCACCAGGGAAGCCCCCAACCCATTTTATGAGACTAGCATGACCCTGACTTCAAACTCTGTCAAGAACATTATAGGCATACCTTGGAGATATTTCAGGTTTGGTTCCAGACCACCACAATAAAGCAAATACTACTACAATAAAGGGAGTAACACAGGGGAATTCCCTGGCTGTCCTGCGGTTAGGACTCCACGCTTTCACTGCCAAGGGCCAGGGTTCAATCCCTGGTCGGGGAGCTGAGATCCCACAAGCTATGCGGTGGGGTCAGAGAAAAAGGGGAGTGGGGGGAAGTAACATGAAATTTTTGGTTTCCCAGTGCATAAAAGTTATGTTTATGCTATGTTGTAGTCTAAGTGTGCAATATCATTATGTCTGAAAAAAACAACGTATATACCTTAATTTAAAAGTACTTTATTGGGGCACCCCTGGGGGCGCAGTGGTTAAGAATCCACTTGCCAATGCAGGGGACATGGGTTTGAGCCCTGGTCCGGGAAGACCCCACATGCCGAGGAGCAGCTAAGCCCATGTGCCACAGCTACTGAGCCTGTGCTCTAGTGCCTGTGAGCCACAACTACTGAACCTGCACTCCTAAAGCCGGTGCTCCACAAGAGAAGCCACCGCAATGAGAAGCCCGCACACCGCAGGGAAGAGTAGCAACCCCCCCCTTGCTGCAACTAAAGAAAGCCCATGCGCAGCAACGAAGACCTAAATAAGTAAATTTATTTTTAAAAAGTACTTTATTGCTAAAAATAAAGGAAGTAGGATGAAACATTTAAAAAGACAAAACTTTTTTTTTGAATTTTATTTTTATATACAGCAGGTTCTTATTAGTTATCCATTTTATACATATTAGTGTATATATGTCAATCCCAATCTCCCAATTCATCACACCATCACTTTCCCACTTTGGTGTAAAAAGACATAACTTTTAAAAAGTAACAAAAAGCTAACAGTATAGTGAGGAATTACCTGACCAAGCCTCAGGAGTAGATAGGACTCAGAGAGCCCAGCAAAAGGGAAACTTTTGTTTGGGTGGATGCGTGGTGGTGCAAATTACAAAGAGTCTGTTGTGAGGCTGAAATGCACTTTTAGGGGCCTCATGAGGTTAAGGAGACAAAAGTTTGAGTTTAGGAATCACCAAGAGTGGAGACCCAAATAAATTATACACACACCTTAAGCTGGGACCCTAACGGACTACAAACTGGGACTAAGGATAAATCTAAGGTATGTCACATACACTTGCAAATTACCATCAAGTTGTCTGGGTGGCCCAGGGAATCTTGAGGCTAGGATTTGGAGTAAGGTGTTTCCAGACTCCTAGGGTTCCCAGGAATTTGATAGAAACAAACAAAAATCCTATGTGGAGGATGACATCATCCTAGCTCCCAAATTATTTGTATAAATAATTTTTCAAATACAATGTCCAGTATTCAATCAATGATAACCTTGCATACTAGGAGACAAGGTATGAGTAAGAAAAAGAAACAATAGCAAGAACAGACCACAGGCAATCTGTTTATACCTCTATGACTTCACTCATCACACTGTGTTGTTGTGGTCTCTTTCTCAATGTGGAGATTTCTTGGTTGCTTCCCCAGCATTCATTCCATTCTTTTCCCTTCCGTACATTCTTGATTTCAGTTCTGGTAAAAATGTGATACTGGAGAAGTCGACTCTATCACCAGCTGTAGGAGTAGGGCATGTGAACTATCGATGGAGTCTCTCCTCCTGTCCACAAGATTGACCCAGGGGTGAGCATGTGAACTAAGTCAGTCCAATGCATGAATCCCAGACCTTCTGGGAAAGATTCTGATACCCAGACTCTCTACTCTTGGATGAAGAAGCATGTCCCTCTAAGAGTTGCTGGCTGCAACACTGAGAGTAGCTAGCTACAGGATGAAACCAACGCCATGGAAGAGCAAACTGGAAAGAAATCAGGCCTTTAGTGACATTTTTTTTTTTCTTTAGTGACATTTTTAAGCTGCTAGATCAAGGTTCATCTGAAGCTAGACCTGCTTCTAGAGCAGCACTGACCAATAGAAATATAATGCAAGTCACCTATGAAAATTTTCTAGTAGCCACGTTTAAAAAGAAAGGTGAAATTAATTTTAGTAATATATTTTATTTAACCTAATATATCCAAATATTATCATTTAACATGTAATAATGTAAACAATTATTAATGAATAGCTTACATTCTGTTATTGATGCTAAGTCTATGAAATCCAGTGTGTTTTTTGTTTTTTTGTTTTTTTTTTGGCTGCGTTGGGTCTTCGTTGCTGCGTGCAGGCTTTCTCTAATCGTGGCAAGCAGGGGCTGCTCTTCGCTGCAGTGCACAGGCTTCTCATTGTGGTGGCTTCTCTTGTTGCAGAGCATGGGCTCTAGGTGCAGGTGCACAGGCTTCAGTAGTTGTGGCACGTGGGCTCAGTAGTTGTGGCATGAGGGCTCTAGAGCACAGGCTCAGTAGTTGTGGCACACAGGCTTAGTTGCTCTGCAGCATGTGGGACCTTCCTGGACCAGGGCTCGAACCCGTGTCCCCTGAATTGGCAGGCGGATTCTTAACCACTGTGCCACCAGGGAAGCCCATCCAGAGTGTATTTTACACTAAACAGCACATCTCAATTCAGACTAGCTACATTTCAAGTGCTGAATAGCCCTGTGTGGCTGGGGACCACAGCTCTAGAGTTTTCCTTTATTGACAATAAATTTCCTTAAAGCAACGTTTAACTGCTTTGTTGATATATAATTTATATACCATAAAATTCACCCACTGTAAATGTACAGTTCTATGATTTTTTTTTTTTTTCAGTACGCGGGCCTCTCACTGTTGTGGCCTCTCCCGTTGCGGAGCACAGGCTCCGGACGCGCAGGCTCAGCGGCCATGGCTCATGGGCCTAGCTGCTCCGCGGCATGTGGGATCTTCCCGGACCGGGGCACGAACCCGTGTCCTCTGCATTGGCAGGCGTACTCTCAACCACTGCGCCACCAGGGAAGCCCCAGTTCTATGATTTTTAATATAATTTATCACCAACCTCCAGTTTTAGAACATTGCCATCACCCCCAACACTTCCCTTGTGCCCCTTTGTTGTTACTCTCTGCTCCCATCCACAGCCCCGGGCTGGTCTGCTTTCTGTCTCTGTAAGTTTGCCTCTTCTGGATATTTCACATAAATGGAATCAAGTCATATGTAGTGTTTTGCATCTGGCTTAACATAGTTCTTCTTTGACTTAAC
Source organism: Orcinus orca (assembly GCF_937001465.1). Taxonomy (NCBI): domain Eukaryota; kingdom Metazoa; phylum Chordata; class Mammalia; order Artiodactyla; family Delphinidae; genus Orcinus; species Orcinus orca. Next base: position 60,368,021 of record NC_064572.1, on the reverse strand, counting down.
ATAGTGTTTTTGAGGTTCCTCCATGTTTTAGCATGATTCAGTAGTTCATTTCTTTTTATTGCTGAATAGTATTCCAGTGTATGGGTATACACACATTGTGTTTATCCATTCACCAGTTGATAGCCATTTGGATTGTTTCCACCTTTGGGTTATTATGACTAACGCTTTTAGGAACATTCAGGCCCAAGCCTTTTTATGGACTTGTTTCCATGTCTCTTGATAGAGTCTTAGGATTGGAATTCCTGGGTCATATGCTAAGTTTATGTTTAACCTCATAAGAAACTGCCAGACTGTTTCCTTTCTTTCTTTCCTTCCTTCTTTCCTTCCTTCTTTCTTTCCTTCCTTCTTTCCTTCTTTCTTTCCTTCCTTCTTTCTTTACTTCTTTCTTTCTCTCTTCCTTTCTTCCTTTCTTTTCTTTCTTTCTTCACCCTGCAGCTTGTTAGATCTTAGTTCCCAGACCAGGGATTGAACCTGGGCCCTCAGCACTGAAAGCACGGTGTCCTAACCACTGGACCGCCAGGGAATTCCCCAAAGTCACCTTTTTTTTTTTTTTTGCGGTACGAGGGCCTCTCACTGTTGCGGCCTCTCCCATTGTTGAGCACAGGCTCCGGACGTGCAGGCTCAGGGGCCCAGCCGCTCCGCGGCATGTGGGATCTTGCCGGACCGGGGCACGAACCCGTGTCCCCTGCATCAGCAGGCGGACTCTCAACCACTGCGCCACCAGGGAAGCCCCAAAGTCACCTTTTTAAAGCACACAATTCAGTGTTTTACAACTGTCACCACTAATTCCAGAACATTTCCACCACCCCAAAAAGAAAACCTATACCCATTAAGCAGTCATTCCTCATGCCCTGCT